>NC_047087.1:242456602-244956602 GCF_902459505.1 Geotrypetes seraphini | reverse complement strand
GAGCTCAAGAAGCTCACTCCTGCTTGCCTGTGTGCCACTGGTCACGAGCCATGAGATTTGAAGGAGGGAGCAGAGCAGGAGCATGGAAAGTTCGCTCCTGCTCATACACCACTGGATCATCAGGGATATGGGAAAAGATACACGGGGGTAAAAAAATTGTTAGCATTGGCTGAGACAGGAGGGATCCCTCCTGTCCCGGCCTACCAGAGGCCTGCATCAAGTCTAGGGGGTGGGGGGGGGGGGGTCAGGTGATGACCCGAATATAGGATGAGATCCCCATTTCTGGGCCATTTTTTTTTTTTGGCTCCCTAATCTTGTCCTATATTTGAGTATATACGGTATATACTTGTATTATTTTCCTCTTTACAGATTGTGAGAGCCTTGTGATTATATTTATTTTTGTATTTCCTGTTCAAAGTAATTCTTTGATTGCATATCTTTTCAAAATCAAATTTTAAAAAGGTGCATTATTGTCATCCACTAACCTAACTAAATATGCCTCTCCTGCAAGGGTTTGCTCCAGGAGCCCTCAGTGCACTTTCAGCTGGACTGAGGGAGGGCAACTTTCAGATTCCCTGGGTAACTGGCTTTGAAAATTATCCTCTTAGGTTTTAGAATTTTTATCAGACTCGATTGTAAAATTGAAATTTCTAAACCGTTTCCAGTAACTCTTCAAACATTCTGGGGTTTTTGAGACATATTTTCAATATAAAATGTTAAGCAAGAGTCTCTCTGCATAATTTTTGGTGCATTGTCAGGGCAGAGATGAGGTGGAAGGGATGCAGAGTATTGTTGATGAGAATCCTTGCTATGTAAATCTATATGATGCCCCCAACAAAAATTCTCAGTTTATTCTAGGGATGTAATTTGTTTATGTATTTCATGTGCAACGATGGAATGGTTGGTGGTGATCATTTACCTAATCTAGTGTTTTCACTCATTTCAAGTTTGTATTGTTTTTTTTTTAAATATTATATTTATCTGATTTGAAAAGGAAGATACACTTTTTTTTTTTAGCTGCAGTGGGGCTGATTGTGTTTCTTCATGAGCCAAACACAGTAATTGGAATATATTACCATTTGAAAGTATAAGAATTAATTAGCTAGCAGAAACATACTAGACACAACTGCAAAAACAAACCAAAAGAACAGGAAAGATGGTATCAAACACAAAGATTTTCCATCTTATGAAGATGACTGTTGGACATTTAGCAAGTGGTGTTTAAATGACGGGGGCTCTCATAAACGTCGCCGGTGCTTTCTGCTTCTTTGGAACCCCTAGTTGTGGTCCTTGTCACCTAGGGGGCGCAGCCTTATGCGTAATACCCTAGCTTAATGGTGCAGTCTCTTGGCCTGTTCTGGATCCCTGCATCTCTCTGCTCTGGGGGGGAAGGAGGGGGTTGGGGGGGACTGTTTTTGGTGGGGATGTCCTGCTCATTTGCGTGCCCTGGGGTCATCAGAGTCCAGACCCTGGGGGGACTTTTGTTGGTGTTTTTCTTTTCTATATAGTTTTAGATTGCCTAGTTCCCCTACTTTTTTCATGGGGGGGCTTTCGGGCTCTGGGGGGTGCTAGGACTCCCGTACTCCCTGGCGCTGCCCTTACATTCCCCTCCATCTTGGGAGGGTAGGGGGTGGGGGAATGGTGGGAGAGCCTTGGGGGAGGGAGGGGGGGAAAAAGGGGGGGTTTAGGGGTTTGTGGGTGGCTGTAAATGACACATGTCTTTGTACTGAAGTGCTTTGTTAAGCGGATCTCCCGCCTATGTTCGTTGTCTTCTGTAACCTGTTGTTTTCCTCTGGTTCTGCCGGTCTTTTTTGTCAATAAAAATTGTTTACAGTCTAAATGACTTCAGTGCTAATAACACATGTTCTCCTGGGTTGTTAGAATAGTGATAATACAGCTTCTAAAGCTCTTATTTTTCCCCTTTTGTTATAAATGTGGGATTGCTCCAGCTCTCTACTGTCCAGGGAATTATGCAAGCATGCAGGGAGTACAAACCGTTTCTCAAGATTACCACAACACTGCAATTCTGATGTGCAGTTGACGTCATGGCATGTAACATGTATTTATTCCAATAACTTGTGGTCTAGAGTGTTCATTTAGATTTGACAGAAAACAGGTTTTGGGGGTTTATATTTTGGTGGTGGTGTGTGTGGAGGCTTATTTAGTTCAAGAGTCCAGTTTCCTCCACTGTTTTAACCTTCTTCCAGATAAACAGCTGTAGAGAGAAATAATTATGCTTGTTTCAAAATCATTTCAAGAGTAAGGCATTTCACCATCCATCTTCTTTCTCTTCGATACATATGTCAGTTTATTGGCAAAAGGAAGATGTTTAGCTTTCTGGAGAATTCTGTTGCCCAGCCTGACTATGAAAGAGCTGATAAACCATGATACAGTTAGGAACTTTTTAAACACATTTCCTTTTTACAAAAGCCTTTCTTTGTAATATCTGGTGATTGCAACAGGAAATCACTGAGTAACTTCTAACATGAATAAGAGCACTTAAAGACTGAAAGGAAAATTACCTTCCGAGAAATGATATTCAAATTCCTCCCCCCACACACATGCATTATGATGCTGGTAATGACAGCAACAGATGTACATACTTATCTGAAAATCAATGGATTCTTTTATATTCGTCTACATTATGTGTTTTTTAAAAAATAATACATTTTTCTTTATTTTCAGACATACCAAACCATACTGCGGTCCCAGAAAATAGGAAATTCCTAATTGTGAGGCATATTCAGTCTCACATCAGAGTAGCAATTTAATTGAAACTTCAATATAACTATCGGTAACAGGAGAATTTGGAGTCGTGCCAGAAATATAGAGTCATTGCAGTGCTTTTTGCCTGGTTGCTAGGAGCAGAGTGAATGTATAAAGCTTAGAGAATGGAATGTCTAATGTAATAAAGCAGCGCAGGGTGGAATAAATCATTCTGAGAGCTGCTCAGTTCGACACTGTTTTACTTAAATTCACTTTGAAACAAGACATTCAGTTTTAGAACATAAGCAGATTCGTTATGGCCCTAAAAAAAACAACATTAAAAAAAACCCCACTTAAAATGTATGCAGAGCTTTAGCGAAGGGGAAAGAACTAATGTTTAAGATAGAGTTTTAATGTGTCTTTTAAGTCTTTGAGGCAAATGTGTTTAAATGTGTTTCTCTTGGCATCCAAAGACATTCATACTAATACGATTAAGAGAACTAAAGGGCAGAATTCTTGGCAGGTTAAGGTAATTTAGTGCAGGAAGGAACCTGCATGCTTTTTCCATCGAGCTGTATAAAATCCTGGTGTGAAAACAAAAACAAAAAACACAATTTACTCTGCCCAAAAGTAGATTATGATTATCAGAAGTAACCATAATAGTTGGTTTCCAAGCCCATGATGGAACAACAAAGGAAAGACAAATAGATCTCTGATGTTAAGGAAGATGATTTAGCATGTTGGGCATTAAGGGGTCACTTTTTAAGTACACATGCATAAATATGTAGTAATAATAATAATTTATTTTATATCACAACAACCTTACATTTTAGAGTGGTTTATAATTTAAAAAAAAAATTGGTAATCACTGGGAACACACAAATAAAAACAACCCTCAAAACACATCAGTATACTACTCACATTACAAACTTTTCAAATAAATGCATTTTCACAAGTCACCTAAAAACAGCATCATACTGTAAGTAGAAGATAAGAAATTTTCCTTGTGCAGATAACAGCCAAGTTTCAAAACAAAAGTATGCACATACTTCTGTGTCTGGAAATTATTCCACGGAATTAGCACATATACTAATCTAGGAAGTTGGGTAGATGCAAATGTGTTCTATATAGCATGCATTTGAAAGTAGATCCATGCCCAACTCCACAGACAAGAATGTTTCCTGTCACGTAATTATCCCCCAGGATACTCCCCTTGAATAAGAAGCAGCTGTGGTCTCTTCCTGTCTTATGCTTTTCCTAGTCAGTCTGATGATTCAGTTTGCCCTGATTGGCCCACTAAGAATGCACTTGGGCTTGATTGGTGCTGAGGGATGTAACTTCTCTGATTGGCTCCCTACACCTGTTTTTAAACCATGGAGCTCCTATTCTACCTCACCTTTGGATTAGTGTCTCTTTTTATGTTATATGTAATCTTATATCCTGCTAAATTCCCACCAAGCGGAGTTTGAGGTGGGTTATAATTAGCATTATCATTGCACACAAGTAAACATACAGTGCAAAATCAAAACAGTTCTAACAAAGATTTCTAAAATATCGGCTTACAAACAGCATTTTCATTACGTAAAGATAAACGTACTGGCCTGGATTCTATAAACGGTGCCTACATTGTGGGCATCAATTGTCAATCAACCGCTAGGTGCCATTTATAGAATTGTACTAAGTGGCACCTAAGTAGACATAGGCATCACTAAGCGTCCTAAACATAAGTACCGCTCCATTAGGGCAGCTTTTCACTCGCCTAATTTGGCAGTGCCTATGTTGGACATCTAACGACTCCTAAGTCATCCACGTCTATTCTCCACCCTTAACCATATCTGCTGTTTCAGATAGGCATCTTTAGGTGTGGAAGGGCACCTCCACTTAAGCATCGCTAGGGTGTCCTAAGAGTTCGGTGGCGAACTCTTAAATTGTTTAATTTTATTTTTGATTGACTGAAAACCGGTGTGGTCAATTGCCAGGCTAATAAAGAACATGAGAACATAAGCATGGCCTCTGCCGAGTCAGACCATGGGTCCATCATGCCCAGCAGTCCGCTCCCGCGGCGGCCCCCCCATGTCCATGACCTGTAAGTGATCTTATACCTAAAACATTCTATTCCTTAATCCTTTAATATCCTGTATGGTAACCCTCTAACTATATCCTTCAATCCCCTTTTCCTTCAGGAAATCATCTAATCCCATTTTGAAACCCAAAATCGTACTCTGCCGTACCACCTCCTCTGGTAGCGCATTCCAGGTGTCCACCACCCTCTGAGTGAAAAAGAACTTCCTAGCATTTGTTTTGAATCTGTCTCCTTTCAATTTTTGCGAATGCCCTCTTGTTTTTGTTGCCCCCACTAGTCTGAAGAATCTGTCCCTCTCTACCTTCTCCATACCCTTCATGATCTTATAAGTTTCTATCATGTCCCCTCTAAGTCTCCACTTTTCCAGGGAAAAGAGCCCCAACTTCTCTAGCCTTTCAGCATATGAAAGGTTTTCTATGCCTTTTATCATCCTTGTTGCTCTTCTCTGGACCCTCTCGAGTATCGCCATATCCTTCTTAAGGTAGGGCGACCAGTATTGAACGCAGTACTCCAGATGCGGGCGCACCATCGCCCGATACAGTGGCAGGATAACTTCCTTCGTTCTGGTAGTGATATCATTTTTCATAATGCCCAACATTCTATTCGCCCTCTTTGAGGCCGCTGCGCATTGTGACGCCGGCTTCATTGTACCTGATTGTAAAAACCGCTTAGATAACCTTGATAGGCGGTATATAAAATCCTAATAAACTTGAAACTTGAAACTATCCACTAAAACCCCCAAGTCCTTTTCCAGTTTGCCTTCTCCCAGTACCATCCCTCCCCCATCGTGTAGTTATACATCGGGTTAGACGCAGATCACGAACTTAGGCATTGCTAAGCTTTCGCAATTAGGATGCCTAGTGATGCTTAATGTAGGCACCGTTTCTAAAATATGGCCCACAGTACATAACGAAAGTCACATAAATCTCTAACAAAGACTTTTGAAAAAGCAATGTTTTCAGATTTTTGCAAAATAGAGCATACACAGGAGTAATATGAATCTGTACAGGAAGTGAGTTCCAGATTTTTGTAGTTTGATAATTGAATGATTTGAAATGAATTGACTTGTATTTTATACCTTTCAGAGATGGAAAGGATAAAGCCAAATAATTAGAGTTATGATGTTCACTAAGGGGCCCTTTTATCAAGCTTCGGTAGGGGTTTAACGGGCGTAATACTGCGCGTTAAACCACCTGCCGCGCTAGCCACTAACGCCTGCATTGAGCAGGCATTAGTTTTTTAGCCGGCTGCGGGGGTTAGCGCGTGATGAAATGTCTGACACGCTAACCCCGCTAGTGCGGCTTGATAAAAGGACCCCTAAATCTGGAGAAACTATCAGGAGCATCTCCATATAAGATCTTAAATGTTAAACAGCATAACTTAAATTCAGCTCAATTTTCTACCGGGAGCCAGTGTAACTCCATAAATAATGGTATAACATGATCAAATCTTGATTTGCAAAATATTAGTCTCACTGCAGTGTTCTGTATCAGCTGGAGTTTTTTTTTTCCCTTATTTTCATCGAAATGCCTGAAAGTTGTGTATTACAATAGTCCAGTTGTGACAGAATAGTCGGCTGGATCAGTATGCTGTCTAACCCTTCTTAACTGTTGTAGTGTATAAAAAATACTTTTGGACTACATTGTTAACATAATTTTCAAATTTCATTGAGCTATTTAGAGTGACTCTCAAAACCTTGGAGGATTTCTCAATATTGAAGCTAATGCCATTTGCCAGCATAATAGTAGATGGAATCAAATGTTATCTGTAACCCAAACCAAGGTAGTTTAGTTTTTTCAGAGTTTAATATAAGATGGTATTTTGCTGTCCATTCTTGCACTCTGGTTACTGCTCTAGATAGCTTGGAAGACAGACTTGTTAAGTTCAGATCCGAGGGAATTAAAATTATCATCGGCATATGAGAATAGCCATTCCCCCCAGGGCTTAGTTTAATTGAATTTAGAGTGGTCTTAAAGATATTGTATAGCAACGGTGAAATAGGTGATAATTGCGGTACACCACATGGTAGAGTCCATCTTTATTTATTTATTGGGATTTATTAACTGCCTTTTCATTAAGAGACTCACCCAAAGTGGTTTATCATACATTGAATAGTAATCAGGTTCTGAACCAGCAGGCTCACAGTGTAACTGGGGTGCCTAGGTCAAGGGAGGGTTAAGTGACCTTCCATACTCACAAGAAGCAGGTTAGGATCAAACTCACAATCTCTCGTTTCTGAGGCAGCACTCTGTATCGTCTATTCTATACTAGGAAGCCTTGGAACCATCGTAATACAGGTCCTGAAATTCCTAGTTCAGATAGTCTATATAGTAGAAATGCTGCAAATTAAACCTGCTTATGGGCTGTTGAGCTGAGGTGTATAATGAGAAGGCTGTAAAGGAAGGTACAGCTGAGTTTGTGTGAGTTGTGGGTCAGAAAATTATCTGAAACCTGCTAGTTCTCATGATTTATTGAGCTTTCTAAATTAAGTTTGGAGTTATATTTCAAAGGAAAATTGATAAGAACTTTTAAAGCATGTAATTTTAAACTTGTAAAGCAGCCTTATCTGTTGCCATTCCCTCTTTACTCATCTACCTCTAGTCCCTTATATTTCCTCACCTGAGTAACATGTATAGTGTCCTATGTCCATCTTAATTAGATTGTAAGCTCTTTCAAGCAGGGACGGTCTCTTGCATATTTGTTACGTGCGTTTGGTAGTGCTTTATAAATAATAAATAGAAGTAGTAGTAACAGACTATGGACTTTTTCTCCAGGAACTTGTCCAAACCTCTCTATCCGCTCTTACCACAAGTTCTGGCAACTCGTTCCAGAGCTTTACTATTCTCTGAGTGAAGAAAAAAAATATTTCCTCCTATTGGTTTTAAAAGTATTTCCCTGTAACTTCATCAAGTGTCCACTAGTCTTTGTCATTTTTGACGGAGTGAAAAATCGATCTACTTGTACCTGTTCTACTCCACTCAGGATTTTGTAGACTTCAATCATATCTCCCCTCAGCCTTCTCCTTTCCAAGCTGAAGAGCCCTAACCGTTTTAGTCTTTCCTCATATGAGAGGAGTTCCATCCCCTTTATCATCTTGGTCACTCCTCTCTGAACCCTTTCCAGTGTCGCCATATCCTTCTTGAGACAAGGAGACCAGAATTGAACTCAATACTCCAGTTGAGGTTACACAATGTCACAATACAGAGGCATTATAACATTCTTAGTCTTGTTAACCATCTCTTTCCTAACAATTCCCAGCATCGTACTGTCCACAATGATACCCAGATCCCTCTCCTGGGCGCTAACCCCCAAGGTGGACCCTAGCATGTGTTAACTGTGATTTGGGTTATTCCTCCCAATGTGCATCACTTTGAATTTGTCCACATCAAATCTCATCTGCCACGTGGACGCCCAGTCTTCCAATTTCCTAAGGTCTGCCTGAAATTTTTCACAATCTGCATGCCTTTTAACAACTTTGAACAGTTTAATGTCATCTTCCAGTTCACTTGTCTTCATGCTTTACCCATTGTTAGGGTAGTATTTGGACTCCTGTCGGTGTGGTTGCAGTTGTAATGCAACTTTTGCCTCAGGAAGTCTTTGTCTTTTGCTAAACAAATGTGAGATTTATCCATTCTTTATTCATTCTGTGAATTATCTGTGGAAGCCATTATAAATGAGGAGATAAAATGCAATACAAAGACTTTAACTGGTGAAACCTGATTGCACAGGTAGCTTTGCATACTAGTGTTTGTTTACTTCCTTAAGAATGTGTAAGTGGCCTAAAAAGGGGCAGGCTAAAGAAAGAACCAGCCTTAAAATTTATGAGAAAAGATCATGTTTTATTTTGTGGCGTTATAGTTTCAAACTAGCTGAAAAAAATGGAGAACTAACTTTTTACAGGCATTACTGGAAATACAGTAAATAATGCACCTTTTTACAAAACTGGCCATTCCCATGCTAAGGTGACACCTTGTAAACAGATTTAGTACATACTTTGTCAATATGCTTATTCACTATTTAATCTTCACAGTTCAGTGGTGGCAGGCCCAAATGGGTGTTGGCTCTCATCCGGTTGTATATTACTTTACTAATTTATTTCTACTGAAGTTGCATTCTTTTTAATGATAATTTGAAGGAAGTTTATCTTTATCCACCTGCCGGAAACAGTTTGCAAGTGAATGCTTCTAATTCAGGTGTAGAAAAGATTCACACGCTTAACAACTGGATACAAGAAAACTACAAGTGAACTGCATTGACTAGAACTTTGGAATTAGAGTATTAGCCCTTGTAGGTTAATGGGATTGTATGTAAATGTTTTGGAACTTCAGTCTACTTAAATTTGATTTTGCGTCAAATACTTATTCAATCATTTGCTTTAAGTCAGACTATTGTATTGTTCAGTTATTACAAAACACTTCAGCAAGAGTTCTTATATGAGCATCACTGGTTACCAGTCGAAGCTTATATGCAATTTAAGGTGTGCTTATTTGTTTTAAAAAATTTTTGCCTGGTTTAGTTTATTTGAATGTATTAACCGCCTTTTCATGAAGAGATTTACCCAAATCAGGTACTCTTAAGTATTTTCCCTATCTGTCCCATCAGGCTCACAATCTGTTGTACCTGGGGCAATAGAGGGATAAGTGACTTTCCTCGAGTCACAGGGATCAAGCACGTATTAAACTCGCAACCTCAGGGCATTCAGACAGCAGCTCCAACCACTAGGCCATGCCTCTCTTCCCTTATTATATGGCTTTGCTGATTATTCTGCTTCCTTCAGTTAGAACTGTATGTTGCAATAATTATCTAATGCTCTATATACTGTCTGATAATAGAGGTATTAAACCCCTTCCAAAAAAATGAAGTTTGGATATCCAAAAGTCTGTCTTTTGGATATAAGAACATAAGAACATAAGAAATGCCTCCGCTGGGTCAGACCCGAGGTCCATCGTGCCCAGCAGTCCGCTCACGCTTACTCTAGCAGTACATATTGGAATACCCTTACTATTTCCTCAAGAAATTCCATTATTTATTATTTTTTTTAATTTCAATATGATTTGAAGAATTATATGTTTAAAAATATTATTTCTGGGATTTTGTTTAGTTAACTCATTTGCCCGCCTTGTTGCATTGTAGGATTGCCTAAGTTTGGGCTCCTTTTATCAAACTGCAGTGCTTTTTACTGCGGGCCGGTACGGTAAATGCTCCGACGCTCATTCAATTCATATGAGTGTCGAACCATTTACCTCAGCGGTCTGTGGTAAAAAGCTCTACTGCGGTTTGATAAAAGGAGCCCTTTATTATTTGTACTCTGTCTTGATCTGTCATAGGAATGAGTGAATAATAAAATGCTGCATTATGGTTTGTCAGTGTATCGTAAACGGTGTGCCGCAGCACACCAGTGTGCTTCCTGAGATTTCTGGTGTGCCACGACACACTGGCAAGGAGGAGAGTCACCCATGCCGGCTGCCTACGCACAGGACATGCCTTTCGCGGCGAGAGGCATGTCCTTTAGGAAGTCAGCTGGCGCAGATGACTCTCCTCCTCTTCCTGCACTTCCTGGATCCCTCCACCGGCGGTTCGCAACCAGATGGGCCTCCGCGCATATGCGGCCATCGCCGCAATGATGTCACGCATGCGTGCGATGTCATCGTGTCGACGTCCATGCACTTCCGGGTGCCTTCCGGCTGAGGCACTGGATTTAGTGTGCCGCTGGCCAGAAAGTTTGCGGGACACTGGTTTATGTTAATATACCACTTTTTGCAAAAGTACAGCAAGGCAGTGTACAATAAATTGTAAAATAAATGTAATTAATTAGATTTGCCCTGTATGGTTAATACGGGTGTACAAAGCAAAAAAAAGTTAATTCAACCTCATTTTCTCAATTCTCCGGCCATTTTTTCATGTTCATTTCACCTATTCATTCTTTGCACACACATTGTATGCAGGCTAGAACTTTAAGCACAAAAATTGATGATGTGTGTTTTAGGGCCCCTTTTACAAAGCTGTGATAGTGATTCCCACTTGGCAAATGCAACGCAGCCCATTCAGTTCCTTGCCACAATTGCCCCAATTGGCAATTGCCACACCGGCACTCACAATTGTGGCTTTGTAAAAAGGACCCTTAATTTGTAGATACACATCGTATACAACTGATTTGCACACACTAAAGGCTCCTTTTACAAAGGCGCGCTAGCGGGGTTAATGCGTGTGACTTTTCATCATGCACTAACCCCCGCGCTGGCCAAAAACTACCACCTGCTCAAGAGGAGGCGGTAGCGGCTAGCGTGTCCAGCAGTTTAGCGTGCACTTTTACACGCGTTAAACCACTAGCGCGCCTTTGTAAAAGGAGCCCTAAATTTTGAGGTGTCTGTAAGAACCAAATATACACAATTGGTTGATGTTTTATTGATTCAGTTAGTAAAGGCTTGCTTATTGTATTTTAAAGAAGAAAACTTTCCTATCGTTTTAGCTGAGTGAGAAGTTATGTCTCATATGATTGTTTGTTGGACCTTTTTATAGGAAGTCTTTTCATGTGCATCCATCAAAGGGCAAGCATACATGTTTTGAGAGAATTTGTAAGTGCTGTCGTTCATCTATCTGCTGCAGAGCACAGTGCAACTGCTAGATGTCAAGAAATGTGTACATACTTGGTAGTAATAGCCTCTCATTTTTGTTTATAAAGATAACTGTAGTCCCTACGACATAAGGATCCTCTTACGAAGGCATGCTAGCCGTTTTTGCACGTGCTGGACACATTAGCGTTAGCACGTGCTAATATATATATATTTTTCAATTTTGTTTTATTTGAAGAAAGACACATACAAATGAAATACAACAGTCGGAACACATACAAAATTTGTTCAAAACAGAAGATAAGAGAGTAATCCGCGGGGTTTCTGCACGGAGACTAAAGAACTCTTCAAGACAATTCAAAAATCAGCTCCCCATCCCAATCCCACCCTATACCCTCCCCCCCACCCACCCTCCCCAGCACTCCAGTGTCAAAACTCAAGATATTCAAAAATTCAACAGGATACTTCGAGCTCCATGGGACAAACTATCCCAAATGGGAGCCTAAATAGCCCGGAACTTTCTCCAACGACCAGGCCCACAATTCTTAACATCCAAATATTCATACCGTAACAGAGTGAACAGTTCATTTTTCCACATAGTAATAGAAGGTACCTCTTCCTGGCGCCACAACAAAAGTATACATTTCCAAGCCAATAAAGAAGCTTTTTGCAATAACAAAGAATTACCCTTAGACAACCCCAAAAAAGAGATTTGAGAAAAAAGCAGGACATTCACCCACAATGGAATTCGCCTTCGCATGACCGTTTGCAGGTGAAGACCAACAAATGACCAAAAGGTTTGCAGTCGGTCACAAGACCAAAACATATGAAAAAGACCAGCTGGCGTTCAATGGTACTTGGGACAGTTAGCATGAGAGGCAAACACGTGCTAATATTTAGCGTGTGTTAAAATGGCTAACGTGCCTTAGTAAAGGGACCCCATAGTTATGTTTTCTTGGCAATATCAGTGCATTGTTTTGTTTGATTGGAATTTGGAGAACATTCTCAATGTGAATTTTTGGTCATATTTTTGAAAGACCTGGTGCATTTTTTTTTTTTTTAATCAAAACACTCCAGGTTAATTTGCTCAGAATTGATGAAATGACAAAGCTTTTCATATACCCTTAAATATATATGTGTGCTATTTTCTGTGCTTATGCAAGTGAAGGAATGATCATTTCTTTTTCTTTTTTTTAAATCTTTATTCATTTCAAATCATAAATCAAGTACAATATATACAATTATTAATTAAACTTTCAAATACACTTGAAAACTTACAATTAATCTTCATATTATAAAATAATATCCCCCTCCCCTATTCAATTATGAAAATGATTAATTTTATTAATAATCAAAACAGAATTCCCTCCCCCTCCCCCCCTTAATGTCTTAAAATTTTTATTCAGGGAAGAATAATTTTTAATCATTACAATATTCTATTAATGGCCTCCACACATCCTGAAATTTGTTATAAATTCCTTTTTGGACAGCTATTGTCCTTTCCATCTTATAAATATGGCATACAGAGTTCCACCCAAAACAGTAATTCAACGTATTCCAATTCTTCCAATTATAAATGATCTGTTAATGGCAACCCCTGTTAAAATTAATAATAACTTGTTATTATTACATGAGATTTGTTTCTTTGCTCTCATTTCCATACCAAATAAAACTGTGTCATATGATAATGCCACATGATTCTCTAATACGGAATTAATTTGATTCCAGATTGATTTCCAAAATTCTAATACGAATGGACAATAGAATAACAAATGATCTAAAGTCCCTGTTCAAGATGACAATGCCAGCATTTATCAGATTTAGAGCTATCTATTTTTTTTTAAACGAACAGGGGATGATCATTTCTGTGGGACATAAAGTTTCCCATTCCTAAAGGACATCTGGATAATGAGATTCCAAGGTTTCTACCTTGCTTATTTCCTTCTTGAATTCTGACTCTGTTATGCAAGTTGTACTATATCATGTGGGCATTCCAGGGGTAGAGTTGGCACTTATGCAGTTAAGTGCCAATTATTCAGCCCTTGACTGCCTATTTATTTATTTTATTTATTTATACCTCACCTACAACTAAGCAGCTTACAAACTTTACATATATACTCTTGTATAAAAAAATCCATTCTTAATAATAAAATACTCACATATAATTGAAATGTTTAATTAAAATAACAAAAGTTTGTTGGCAATTTTATGGTCTGTCTTTTTCTGACGTAACATTACCATTCCAAAATACGGAAAATTCCCAAAACCGAAATATGCCTGGCCCCAAAGTTTTTGGATAAAAGATCTTGCAACTGTACTTGCAAAATGGCTGAATCTCGGTGTTTTGCACACCAAGGTTTTGCCACCAGCTTTTGTACTCATAGGGTCAAATCTATAAAGTGAATTAAATTTAGGCATCAAAAATGCAGCATCTTGAGGGGGTGAATATTGTAATAACCTCTGGGTTGTCAGTTATGCACCAACACTTAGGCATACCCACTTACACCATATCAATAGCAGGCCTAAATGCACACGCTTAAAGACAGCACTTTGGAATATACATGACAATATTCTACAAGTATAAAGGTGTATCACATCCATTCCCCGCTGCATTTGCATGCTATGTGACTTGCACTCTCACATTCTATGAGGGTAAATCAAAAAGTAAAGGCAAATTACATTTTACTGCTTTAATAAAAGTAACTCGTGAACAATTGGACATATCACTTTTGTCCCCATCAAGACAATGCATTAGTTATATTGTTAAACTAGCTTCTGAATTCCTGCAGAGAAGAAATATTTCGGCTGCTCCTGAAGCCAGGTGACCTCTCCAGGTCACAGTGATGCACCCATGTCTCATCGCCAGTTACAATTCTCTCCAGAATACTTTGATCTTCTTCATACCATCTCAGGAACTGGGTTGCAACCTCCACATGCTGTTGCTTGTGTAGATCAGTAAGCTGTTTTAGAACCCATTGTGCGCAGACGTTCCTGTATCCCACATCATCATGCTAAATGCAGAGCCATAGCTGATATCCAAATATGCAGCCAATTGAGACACCGTTATCCATCGGTCTTCTCTAATCAAAGCATCCCGCCCTGTCAATGTGCTCTTGTGTGCGTGATGTTGATGGATGACCAAAATGACCTTCGTTGGTTACACCTGTTCTTCCTGCTTTAAATCTTTTTACCTACTCATAAACCTTTGTTGATTCATGGTGCTATGTCCATACTGAGTCAATATCCGGTCGTGAATTTCAACAGGTTTCACTCTCTCAGCCCAAAGAAAGCGCAGTACAGCACATTGTTCTTCAATGTTGCAGTCTTGCATGTTTCTTGCATTGTTCTTCAGTGGTGCAATCTTGCATGTTTCTGCATTGTTCTTCAATGTTGCAATCTTGCATGTTTCTTGCATTGTTCTTCAGTGGTGCAATCTTGCATGTTTCTGATCTCGTGGCTGCCACACGACTAAAGGCACTGTGCATGGATAAATTATCTAACAGGCAATGTACGAGTTCATATGTTTCATTTTGCTAGCTCAGTTGTCACGTAATTTAACTTTTGATTCGCCCACAAAAGGCACATATAGCACGTAGTGCGTGAATATTACTTTTGCGTGCATAAGGTCTATTGTTTTATAATCTTAGTCTGTAAAAGGCACTTACATTTAGGCACTAAAGTTATAGACTAAAGCGTTAATGGGTAATGTATACATTAATTTGTGTACTCATTATGCACATAAATCATTACAGTAATGGTTTATATGCACATATGTGTGTAAATGCAAAATCTTATCTAAGCTTTATTCTGTAAATATATATGTAACTTACACAGTGCATGTTTTTACAAGTAGGCATACTCACAGGCAGAGTCTCGGCGTCTAAGTTCTGATGATTGGTGTGTACACACACTTTCATTAGCTCTATTGCTGGCATAAGTGCTTGTACCTCACTGTTAACTCTAGGATTTTCTAAAGCAGTGTCTTGCAAACTTTGCAAAGCCGCAGCATACTAAACTTGGTGGCTTGAGGCATCTGGAAGTGCACGGATGTCGACGTGATGATGTGACGCTCACGCATGACATCATCATGTTGACGTCAGCACTGGCGCAAAGGCCCTCCATGTTTGGCCCTGAGCTGCCAGTGGGGGTGCTGGAAGGGAAGAGACACCGAGAGGAGGAGAAATGGTGCCAGCTGACAGCCTACAGGATGTGCCTCTCGCCGCAAGAGACACATCCTGCAGGCAGTCAGCTGGCACTGACACCTCTCCTCCCCGGCGTCTTGCGGCAAACCTGGAATCTTGGGCAGCACGCAGTTTGCGATACACTGTTCTAAAGGAAAGTCAGCGCATAGGTTCTTTTATAGAATAAGCTCCTACAAGGTGCCCAGTGATAGACCTACTCCCTAAGTGCATGTGTCATTGTAGCCCATTAACAAGCATGCAAACATTTTAGCACACACTAAAATGGTTTTTAACATTTAGTCAAATATTTTAATATACATTAGAATGGGTTTTTTTAATGAGATGCTCTTATACCGGCAGTGGCCACAGGGTGTCAGTAGCATCCACTAGAATACAACCTAGTGAACTACATAGACTTTGTATCTGACTTTGGTATTTATATTGGGCTGGCATCCTATGCTAGGTAGTCAATTAAGGGTTATGGCATTATTGCCTAATAAAGGCTGGTTCTGTTTGAACTAGAAGTGCCTGAGAGCAGAAAGAATCTGTCGGGCCAAAAATAAAATTTAAACACAAGACAGTAGCCAAAGATATGAATTCTGATGAACTTGCTGAATTTTGTACATATTTTTCAAAGGTTTCTCTCTGTAAGTCCAGAACTGACATCAAGATGAATAAAGCAATAGAGCTTTATCCTCATACAAATCCTTAGCCTCCATGACTGTGAAATTGATTTTAATAAACATATGGAATATATAATGAGGAGACTTTTAAGGCAGCATTTTAAGTAATTTCAAGTTTTTGCAATAGATTTTTATGTAACCAGATTCCTACACAATGGCATGTTGAATGCATACTGTAGGTTCAAACAAATCTATCAAGGTATATTTGTCAAATATAGTACCACTTGATCAATAAAAATCTTGACAAACTTCCCGCACTGTATTGAGTATGGCACTTGAGAATCACTAATAATTTACTCAAAATGAGCCTCAGAAACACAGATAAGGCCACACCAGCACTCACCAAGCCAACTAAAGCCACATAGGCTAAAAGGCACTTCAATCATATGTTCCTCATGCAATTGAGAACCGCCACAGTAAACAACTCACACACGAGAAAAACCTGCGCTGGCCTCAATTGCAGAGCAAAAAATCCCACAAAACAGTGTGGAAAAACGTGGTCATACAAAAAACACAAAAGCCACAAAAACAAAAAACACATTGCAAAAAATCAGCACAGTCAAGCCAAGTACTTAGGGCTAGATTCACAAAGGAAACCGATCGTGTACCGATCGGTTTGCGACCCCTTTACTATCAAATTTCCCTCCGGCCTGATTCACTTACCTCTCCTGCGATCCGCTTCGAATCCGTGCATGCAAATGAGGTGAAACGCATGCAAAGTAGGCTGGGACATGATTCTCAACACCAAATTTCAGGTCCGACTGGGTTGGCCGATCACCTGAAAAAGCGACTGCTAGGGACCAGTCAAAAACGTCTTTTCAACTCTCCAGCCCTGCTCTCTGCACGCCCTGCTCTCTTCTCCTGCCCGCTCTGCCCCAAGCTCGTCTCCTGCCTGCCGCCCCAATGAAAAAAGCAAACCTCCTGCAGCCCCGAAAACCTCCTGCAACCTCGACTCTCACAGACTCTCCCACTGCTCCGAATGCCTGCCTGCCTCGATCGCCTGCCTGCCCCGATTCCCACCCTTCCCCGCAGTGCAAGCCTGTGGTTTTAATCCGCGGGCTTTTAAGCGGGTTAAAACAACGGGCTTCTAACATTAAAAAAATTTAAAAAATCTAAGACGGACCCAGAGGTTTAGCGCATGCACAGACCATCCACATATGGTCTGCGCATGTGCAGGGATCGCTTAACAGCGATTCGTGCCTGCAGATGGGGGCGTTCCTCCGATTGCCCCATCTGCATATTTACTTGTTGGGAATTCGTCGGACCTGCCCGAATTGGGCCCGATCCAGCAGGTTAGTGAATCTGGCCCTTTGCTGGCAAAAGGTTGGAGCGCACTCTCCTGGAAGACTGAGGATGGGCTCACTTCTCTCAGTGAATAACAGTGTTCAAAGTCAACGACTCCATATGCATTAATCCATCCAGTAGTCCAGTGTAAAAATCCTCAGCACTAAATTCTTTCAGCTTCAGCACCGATAGGCAAAACTGCTTTATACTCCGGTAGCTATCCACTGTTTCCAACTGCTGATCCAGCCAAACAATTTCCAGCTACTGACAGTACTTCTCAGCCCGTGGCAAAAGATAAACAACAATCAACCCTTCCTTGACAAGAGTTTTGTTTCATTTCATCACATTTCCTCAGGAGAAAAGGGCTCAAAACACCAAATCCCAAAAGTATCAGAAGCGTTTCTTCCATCACCACGATAATGGCTCCGAAGTGGCAGGCAGATTTAAACAAACCTCCTATGACGTCAACAGCGTCATCACAGGCACCTGATCGTCATTCAGAACTATAATTGAGGGCACCCAACCACAGTGCACATTAATAAAAAGCCTGCCATTCTATGACATTATTTAGTCCTCTGGGTTCTAAGGTTTGTATAGTGTAGATCCAGAATTGTTCTCTCTGTCTTAGTTTTTTCTTAAAATCCCCTCTCTCTTACCCATAAACAATTGCCACAGCACCAGACATCTCAATTCTTCAAAAACATATCCAACTGTAACCATCAGAGCTTCGCTTTTCTTCATATTTAGACATGAGTGATGTTCAATTAAATGAGTTTTCAGCATTTTTGAAGTCTGACCCACATAAATACAATCACATGGGCATCTCACAGTGTAAATCACCCCAATCGACTCACATGAGGTGTTATGTCTCAACTTCAATCTAAACCCAATTCTTTCCCAGTAAAATTCAGTATTTTCATCTATCACCCCACAGATGGAACAATGGTTGCAACGGGTAAGACCCCCTTCCTCTCTCTGTCTGATAGACCATACAACAAAGAAAAATGGAGAAACCCGATGATCCACAGTGAAAACAATCCACCGATGAAAACAAAAACTGTGGATACAGATGTTCTGGAGATAATTTATTAAACACTGACATATAAAACCATGAAAATTCAATTAAAAAAGTACAATGCTAAAAAATATGGTGATAAAAATCCACCCGGACCCTACACAGTCCGTGTTTCGGCGAACACACCTTCCTCAGGGTTCCAATGGTTTGCAAACTCACATATAAAGAATTGGACTGAAAACAGTGTATTGTCTTTAAACGTATGAGCAAAGAACACCGCAGACAAGTTGAAGTAGCAAAAAAATGCTTTTTTTTTTTTATTTTTATTTTTTTTTTGCTACTTCAGCTTGTGATTCTCTAAAGTAAGCGTGCCACCTAATGCCACTATGGGTTTGGCTAACGCACACAGTGGTAGCCTAAAGCACCTATGTAGGTGTGATTTATGACAAAGATCAGTAGGCCTGGAAAACCCTGACTGCATTAAGGGGTCTGGACTGATATTATTATTATTTTACTTCTTTCTTTTTTAAAATTTATTTTGTTAGGTTAATATGTTAGTATGGTAATAAATACTTAATATGGTGCTTTAGTTAGATTGTAGCCTTTTTGGACAGATAGGGAAGTTTTTAAGCACCTAGTGTTAACCGCCTTGATCTGACAGTTATTGTAAAGTAAAGCGGTATATCAAATAAATTAACCATACATACACACTTATTAGTCTCCTAAAATGTAGGCTTTTAAAACCCAGGCCTACATTTTAGGTGCCTAAGTTTTAATTAGGCATGATTCTGTAACTGGTGCCTAAGGGCTCCTTTTACTAATGTGCGCTGGCGTTTTTAGCGCACGCGCATGCGCTACCCCCGTGCTAAATGGAAAATGCTAATGCAAGCTCTACGGAGGCGTTAGCGTGTAGTGCGCGCAGCAAAGTATCGTGCGCTAAAACCGCTAGCGCACCTTAGTAAAAGGAGCCCTAAGTGTAATTGGCATGAAATATTTATTTATTTATTTATTTAGATTTTTATCCCGTCCTCCCAGTAGCTCAGAATGGTTTACAAGTAAACATTCACAATGGAGTGAATTGGACATACAAGATTATACAGTAGATTTAAATACTTGGACATACGAGAGACTGTGCTTAGCTTTAGGTGCCTATCATTTTATTTATTGATTGATTTGATTTGATTTCTATCCTGTTGTCCCCCAGGAGCTCAGAACGAATTACAAGTTTAACATACATAATTTATGCACAAGTTTACGATGCAAGTTTTTATCCTAACTTGATACATACTAGGGTCTAATATTAATATGCATAATATACAGTTTACCGGTTACAATTTGCTATAGTTGTCCTTACGGAGCAAGCTTTTCAGTACAATTTGACAAACAGAAAGTTTACAGTGCGTGATACAAGTTATCCTTAGGTGACACATACTGGTTCTGGTACCAATATATATCTCTTTGTAGTCTATCGGTCAAGAGTAGTAGTTTAAGTGAAGAGGTATGGTTTTATTGCTTTTCTAAAGTTGAAGGGCTCCTTCAAGGGATTTGATCTTCAGGGGCAGTCGATTCCAGTGGCTCAGTATGAAGAGGGAGTAGGACAGTCGATTATGCGGTTTGCAGTTGAAAGGCACGACCAGGGGGCATTTTGAGGCGTATTTCATCCTGGGAGCAGAAGGACCCGGTTCAGGCTTCCAGTTTCAGAATCTGTCCCTTTAGAGCAGTGGTCTCAAACTTAAACCCTTTGCAGGGCCACATTTTGGATTTGTAGCTACTTGGAGGGCCGCAGAAAAAATAGTTAATGTCTTATTAAAGAAATGACAATTTTGCATGAGGTAAAACTCTTTATAGTTTAAAAATCTTTCCTTTAACTGTTAAAGGAAAGGTTTCTAAACTATAGAGTTTTACCTCATGCAAAATTGTCATTTCTTTAATATGACATTAACTATTTTTTCTGCAGCCCTCCAAATACCCTATTTTTCTGCGGCCCTCACAGTTAAAGTTTAACATCTTTCTTTTCTCAGAACTGACACATTTCAGTCACTATATTGAAAATAAAATAATTTTCCCTACCTTTGTTGTCTGCTGACTTCATTTTTCTGTGCTTTTAGCTATGTTTCCAAGGCCTTCTTGTCCTTTGACTGTTTTTCTCTCCGTCTTCACGTTCTGCCTTGCATCCATCTTTGGCATTAACTTAACATTCAGTTTTTCCCTTTTTTCTGCTTTCTTCTCAAAATCTACGTTTCCATGTCTTCCCTTCCCTTCCTATCTCTCTCTCCTTCCCTCCCTATTTCCATGGTCTGACATCTCTCTCCTTCCCTCCTTCCCCCTCCAGTGTAACATTTTTCTTTCCCTTCTTCCTTTCTGCCCCCTGCAGTCCATCTTCTTCCCTTCCTACCTTCTTGCCCCCTCCCAGTCCTATATTTCTCCCTCCTTTCCACCAGTCCAACATTTTTTTCTCTCTTCCTCCTGCATGCTTCTCCTCTGATTCTCCTTCCATCAACCAAACATCTCACTCTCTCCCTCCACGAGTCCAACTTTTCACTCTCTGCTCTCTCCCACTTCCCCAGTGTAACATTTCTCCTTCCCTCTTTTCTGTCCTCCCCATCCATCTTGCCCTCTCTATGAGTCCAACACTTTCTGCTTCCTGCATGCTTTCTCTCTCTGTCCTTGCCTCTTCCCTCAGTGGCATCCCTCCTTCGCACCCCCAACCCAACATGCTCTCTTCCCATGCACCATCTCACCATCCCCTCTAGTGTTTTGCACCTTTCCTTTCCCTCCCTTTCTGCCAGGTCCAGCAGCACCTCTTCTCCCTCCCTTTTACCTCCCCCTTGTCCAGCAGTACTCCTTCTCCCTTCCTTCTTCCCCTCCTCCCCTTGTCCAGCAGTACTTCTTCTCCCTTCCTTCTTCCCCTCATCCCCTTGTCCAGCAGTACCCCTTCTCCCTTCCTTCTTCCCCTCCTCCCCTTGTCCAGCAGTACCCCTTCTCCCTTCCTTCTTGCATTCTTCCCCTTGTCCAGCAGTACCTAGTGCACACTGGGCAGGAAGAGAAGCTCCGGTGTCGGCGTCAGCTCACTTGCTACTTCCTGCAGCTGTCACATATGCTGGGACTCCTGCCTTTGCGTATCTGCTGGAAGGCAGGAGTCCCGGCATACGATGTGGCTGCAGGAAGTTGCAAGTCAGCTGACACCGACACCGGAGCTTCTCTTCCTGCCCAGTGTTCAAGATTGTGCCGGTGTCAGCTGATTTGCAATTGCCTGCTGTCATCGCATATGCCAGGACTCCTGCCTTCACATATCTGGCAGATACACGAAGGCAGGAATCCCGGCATATGCGACGGCAGCAGGCCGTTGCAAGTTCGGGTACTAGACTGCGGGCCGCAAAATAGCAGCCGGGGGGGCCGCAAGTTTGAGACTGCTGTTTTAGAGCATTTGGGTCCACGTTGTTAGCACGGCTGCTTTGTAAATAGGTCCTTCTACAGCACACTTGTTAATCTTTTAATATAAATAAATGACTGGTATAAAGGATTTTGCAAACCAGGAAAAAAGGCTGGCATGGTATTACAGCCCCAGTTCTCCACTGTACCATCTGAAAGGGTGGTAAATGGTATACTATGTAAATAAAGCAAAACCACAAGAACTTAGCTTCTGTAAATCAGCAATATAAAAATGATATATAAAATATCATCACCCGGCTGAATTGGTTTTCTGGGCTTTTTTGATTAAATTGTATTTTTGTAACTGGCTGAATGTTTGTGCCTTGCTCTTGATAAAGTTGTTGCGAAACAGGACTGCTGTTGGTCCCGGGACTTGTTTTTTCCTTTTTTTCATCCATTGTGGGTGAAGAGGTTTGGAAACCGGTCTGGATTGCAGAAGTTCAAGAAACCCCAGATCACAGCTTTGAAGATAAGGCCATTGCTGCTTTGATGTGTTATATGTTTTGAAGTGGAGTTTTTTCCCCCCGAGACCTGCGATTGTGTCGGATCCCTACTGTTGGACTGAGTTGTTGGGACTAAGTGCTCTGAGATCTCTTTTTCTTTGAAAATGTGAGCTATCTGGAGCGGCTGGCCTTTCTTTACTGCTGGATACTAGTTTCTGTATTATTTTTTGTAACACTATGTAAATATTCATTTGTTTTGCTTTATTGCCCTCTGTTAGGAGACTGTGTATGTTATTCAGCCCAATTAACCATCATTTAAAGCCTTACTTAATGTTATTAAAATCTGGTTGGGGAGCGGGAGGCACCAACATTTTGGAAGTTTGTGTATGGTAAAGTCTGCTTTCCTGTATTTTACAAAAGGAAGAGGATAAGTGGGAAAACTATAAACTGAAAAGATATAATCTCCGGTTTTTCAAGGCAACTCTTTGGAAGGGAGAATAGCAGTTAGGGTGTGGTGCGTGCAGTAGAAACATGTTTTTCTTGTACAGAAATTTTCATTAAAGCAAAGCAACAGGGTGGGATTTCGTCCAAAAAGAGAATTTGGTGAGCTTTTATAATCCAGACATTTTTTCCACTTGCCATTATCCGTACTAAGAAAACCACAGTGTTCTTTTGTTTGTATGTCGCATTGAAGACTTGATTCCCCACCTTCCCCAAGTAAATTAATCTTTTTATTGTAGCAATCAAATTCTGTGTTCAGACTCCCTTTATAACAAGATTGGTATGATAAGCTACGACTGTAGCAGAACAGAGAAAATAGGGATGGTATTATGTGGTGACATCCTATACTCTTCTAGAACATTATAAATTATGGTGCTTTTCTTTTTCCAGGTGAAGATGCTGAAAATACAAATGTGATCGTCCTAAGTTACCCACAGTACTGTCGGTACCGTTCCATGCTGAAACGCATTCAAGCCAAGTCATCCTTACTGGCAAACCAGTTTGTCTTAGCCCTTGGTGGTATCGCAGTCCTCAACAAGAACACCCAGATCCTCTACTGTCGGGATACTTTTGACCATCCAACCCTCATAGAAAATGAGAGCATTTGTGATGAATTTGGTAAGTTATTTTTCAACTATATCGTGTCATATACATATGAGGTATAATATTCTCATAATAGTTAGTTGAAAACCCTGTTATCAATTCATTTTGGATATTTGTATTTACAAGTAAACACAGGCCCTGAATCTATAAACAGTGCCAAAAACATAGGGTCCTTTTATCAAACCGCGCTAGTGGTTTAACGCTCGGAGTACCGCGCACTAAACCACCGGTCGCGCTAGCCGCTACCGCCTCCCTTGAGCAGGCGGTAGTTTTTAGGCCAGTGCGGGGGTTAACTCGTGATGAAACATCGCGCGCGTTAACTCCGCTAGCGCGGCTTGATGAAAGGAGCCCATAGTCAATCATGAGTTAGGCGCTGTTTATAAAATTGTACCTAGTAGTGCCTAAATTGGACTAAGGCACCGGTAGGCATCAAAACCTTGGCCGCCCTCTATTTATTCCAAGGTTTTCTTAGCCTGAATACTGGTGCCTAAGTCCAATTTTGGCGCCTACATACAAAACTCATCCATGATCTGCTTTTAACCATGCTCACTTTCTGGTAGGCACCTTGGACTAGGCACCTAGTTGAAAGTGGTAGGCATCTACCGAGTTAGGCTAGAAAGCAATTCATTTTAATTTAAGCTAATTAAGCCAATTACGTTTAGCAACATTGATTACGCTTTTTAAATAATTAAGTTAGGCACCTAGATCGGCTAGGCTTGTCAATCTAGGTATTTAACTGTAGGCATCTTTTATACAATCTAGGTCACAATTTCCTTTTCTATTCCAAAAACAAACTTAGACCCCCCTTTTATCAAGCTGCGTTAAGGTTTATTATCAGAGGTGTTAGGGTATTTTATCATTTTTATGAGCATTGGAGCTTTTACCACAGTGACCCACAATAAAAAAAACAACCCTAATGCAACTTGATAAAAGGGGGGCCTTAATGTGTACTGCATGATAGGACAAAGTTAAGTCCTCATTTTTCAAAGAAACATTGACTAGGGTGAAGACTTATCTTTTTAATAAATTTATCATTTGATACTTTTTTTCCCCATCGTTTGTATTTCTTCAGTACCTGTACTATTTACTGATTTTTCAGTTCTCTTTTTTGTGAACTGCCTAGAACGGTGACGGGACAAAAACGAGCGAGATTTTGGCGCGACGACATTGCAGCGCAGACAGTTCGGCGCAAGACCCCAGCACGCCGCCTAAAAACTTACTTTTAAAGAGCTCTGACGCGGGGTGTGAGTGGGGAACCCACCCCCCACTTTACTTCATACTCTTCTTGCTGCCGTTGGGGGTGGGGTGGGGGGTGCAACCCCCCACATTTGAGAGAAAACTTAACTTTTTCCTAAAAAACGGGAAAAAGTTAAGTTTACTTTATAATGGAGGGTCCCAAACCTCCCCCCAACGGCAACACGAAGAGTATGAAGTAAACTGGGGGGGTTCCCAGGTCGGAGCTCTTTTTAGGCGGCGCACTGGGGTCTTGCGCCGATTTGTCTGCGCTGCAATGGCAGCGCACCGAAGTCCCGCGCGCGAATGACTATGAACCGCCTAGAACTGTGTGGTGGTATATAAGAATAAAGTTATTATTATGATTATTATTATGAGGGAAGGAACTTTTTTTGGGGGGAAGGCTCCAGCATTATAGAACAGTCTTCTGGTGGGACTGCGAGGTGAACATTCTTTGAAGCTTTTTAAGGTGAAATTGAAAACTTATTTTTTTCTGAAAGCATTTGAAGGATCACTCTAGAGAGCAGCTTTCATCCAATTTTTACCCATAGTGTTCCAGTTATTGTATGGGTGTGTTTTTTGTTCTGTATAATGTACAGTACCTTTCCTATTTTTTTGGCATTCTTATATCAAGTTTTATTTATTTTGTATACTTTTTGAATTGTACACCACTCTGACAAACACTGAAGGATGGTATTTTAAGTATTTTGAACTATTAGAGTTTCTAAAAATAAATTTCACACCTTTTACAAAACCGCGATAGCATTTTTTTAGCACGGCACGCTGAAAGCTCTGTGCTGTTCCCGATGCTCTTAGAGTTCCTGTGAGCATCGGGAGCAGCACAGAGCATTCAGCGCACCGGCCTGTGCTAAAAATTGCTATCGTAATTTTGTAAAAGGGGGGCTGTTCTTTCTAATTCATATGCATGACACTTGTCAGAAAAGCAGTACCCAAAACTAAGAGGTTCCTTATACAAAGCTGTATTAGGAGCTAGCACGTGCCTAACCCAGCAAAAAAATAAAAATAAAAAGCCTAATACAGGATAGAAACATAGAAATAGACGGCAGATAAGGGTCATGGCCCATCTAGTCTGCCCACCCCAATGACCTTCCCCTACCTATCTCTGTGAATAGATTCCACATGTCTATCCCATTTGGCCTTAAAATCAGGCACGCTGCTGGCCTCAATGACCTGAAGTGGCAGACTATTCCAGCGATCAACCACCCTTTCAGTGAAAAAGAATTTCCTGGTGTCACCGTGCAGTTTCCTGCCCCTGATTTTCCACGGATGCCCCCTTGTTGCTAGTGCTAGTGTTTTGCATTAGTTTTGGCGTGTGCATGCCCTAAGGGGGAAATTCTACCAGCACCTAAGCTAATCGAGAAACACTGTTTAAAATGTCAAAAAATGTTAGAGTTAAAGTGCCTACCAGTGCCTGAAAAATCGGCGCCGTAATCATGCCTCTGTAGGCGCCTTAGGCCACCTAATACCACTATGGGTGTGGCTAACACATGGCCTCTTTTACAAATCCGCACTAGCGGCTGCCGCTTGAAAACAGCCCCGAAGCCCTTTAATTCTCTTTGGGCTTCGGGGTCGTTAGTGCAGAGCAGCCACTAGCGCGGTTTTGTAAAAGAGGCCAACAGTGTCATTAGGCAGTCTAAGGCACTTAGGTAGGCGCGGTTCATGACAAAGATAAGTGGTGGAAATGTAGGCCTGGAAAACCCTGATATACATTTCTGGCGCCTATCTTTTGATATCGGCGCCAAACAGAGAATCTGGGCCTAACTGCACCTTTCGTTTTTTTGAGGTGGTGTGTCAGAGGCAGAGAGTGAGTGTTCGTACACTAATCAGTTAGCGCACAGATAGCGCAGCAGCCTTTACTGCCTACAAAATAGATGGCGGTAAGTGCTCTTGAGGTAATTTTAAAAATGACTGTATGCTAATGACAATATTAGCAAATGGCCTTTAATGAAATAAATAGAACATCAAAGAGTTTTTATGACCACAGTAAAAATGGCCTTATCGCACAGTAACTTAATAAGTTTCCAAGTTTATGATTTCTTTGATATACCGTCTATCAAAGTTTATCTAGACGGTTTACAATCAATAAAAACATTGTAAAACAAAAAATAAAAACAGTATCCACATATGACAATTAAACAATTGGGGAAGGGGAGAAGTTGCAGAAACTGTGCAGGACTAAAATGACAGGAAGGGCGGAACAAGAGGTGGTAAAAAAATACATTGAGTTAAAAAATATATAAAATGTCGGAAGAGGGAGGATAATTCAAAAGGAGATATTTTGCTTCAAAAGAAGCATTTGGTGTGAATAGCCTGAATTGGATGCGTAAATAAATATGTAAATATATCACTTCATACATTCCTTCCAAAGTATTTCAAGAAGGTTCTCGATGTAACATTCATAGCATTTTTGTCTAACAAACAATTGCAGGAAAAACATAAATTTAGTCCACCCCTACTCGCAGTTTAATCCAGGCAGTATTAATATTAAGATAGTCAGATGAGCAAAACACTTCCATCGATAGAACTAAAATAACAGAAGCTTTCAAACTGCCTTTTTTAAAAAAAATATACTGTATAAATAACTTATCTGTTCTCGGAAAATGTGTCTTTCTCATCTGCACTCGCATGTCCTGTGGTTCAGTTTGAAAAAAAAAAAAAATATATATATATATATAAAAGGTATTTGATTTTGTGTGTTATTTTAAAAACCTTCATTGTTTTAGCTATCCAAAGAGCAGTTTCTACTACTTTGTAATGTTTGCAATGAGATATATCTAACTGTTGATTGAAGTGGTCTACCTTTGATGCCAAGTTTCCACTGCATTTTTATTTATTTATTAACAGAGATGCTGGATGATTTAGAGAACAATCAAAATGCATGTTCAGTTAATCACAAATAGAATAATTTATTAATCAGTCTTGTTATAGATCAAGGGAAATGGCAGGCTTTGCACACAGCTAAACTAGGTACCTACAAAGTATATGTAAGTGTTGAGAAAAATTAACATTTAGCTGTGTAAGAGCACTATATGTTATTCTGCGACTTTAGTCATAGTCAGTGGCATAGTGAGGGTGAGTGGCGCCCCCCACTCCTTCCCGAACCCCTGCCATGCGTGTGCCTCTCCACCCTTCCTTTCCCCCATAACTTTTTAATTTTCCAGGCTTGAGCAATAGTACAAACTTGCTGCCCATGTCGTGTCGGCTACCTCTTTGATGTCATTTCCTAGGCATAGGGGCCCGGAAGTGACGTTGGAGAGAGGCAATACTGACGTGGGCAGCAAGTTCATAATGAGGTATGAGGGAAGGGAAGGGGTGCACTTACAAAGATCGCAGCCCCTTACTGGTCGTAGTGATGGTGTTTGTCTACATTAACAGCTTATACCAAATCTTGTCAATGAATTGCAGAATTTAATCATGTGATGAATGAAAAAGCATTTATTTGTAATTTGTCCTCGCTGTGAGAGGCACGTTCTGTAGGCAGTCAGTTGGCGCTGGCGCCTCTCCTCCTCTGTGTGTCACGGCACACCTGAAATCTCAGGAGGCACACAGTTTGTGATACACTGCCCTATAATATTATGGTCATCCTTCTCTTTACTTTGTAATCTCACTATGAGGCGTATTTTCAAAGCACATGGGTGTCTCAAAATGGCAAAAATATGTCCGTCTGCCAAAAACATCCAAATTGTGATTTTGGAATGGCAGAATTTGGACATCCTGCACTGTAGTTCACCCAAATAGTAAGGGGGCTTATTTTGTGTGTGACTAGGAGGACCCAAAATTAGGGCATCCAACAGCAATAATCGAACGGGAAGAAATATCCAAGTCTAAAAAGGGTCTTTTTATTTGTAGACCAGTTTCAGTTACATCCAGGATACAAAAGTGTGCTTGAGCAGCCGACCACTAGATGGATTAAGACATTAGCGCTCATAAATCCTCCAGTGGTTCCTTTCGCCCCCCCCCCAAGTGAAATCTGCTCTTTGACAGGTGCTATGGACATCCAAAAGAAAGCAAATCTGAGGAGTAGCTTAGTGGTCATTGTAGTAGTGAACTGTAAACCAGGGGACCCAGGTTTAATTCCCACTGCAGCTTTCTTCTTTTTTTTCTTTAAATTGTGAGCCCTCCAGAAATAGACATATGTACTCTACCTACCATATTTTTCGCTCTATAAGACTCACTTTGTTCCTTAAAAGATTGGTTGGAAATAAGGGTGCGTCTTATAGAGCAAATACCCCTCCCCCCCCGACCTTAATTCCTCCGGCGGTCCAGCACTGTAGGGCAGGAGCTTTCAGCCTCCTGCCCTTTTTTCCAGCTGACTCCTTCTATGTAGACACCACTATGTCTATAAGCTTACTCTCAGTGCCGCTCCATGCCGGCTGACTCCCGTGGTATGGTACAAGGCAGGAAGCGAAAAGCTCACACCTGTCTTTTGCACCGCTTTGACTGCCGCTGCCGCTCGGGAGTCAGCCAGAGGAAAGGGCAGGAGGCTGAAAGCTCCTGCCATACAGCGCTGGACCACCAGAGGAATTAAAGTAAAGGGAGGGCCCTGCCTGCCTGTCTCAGTGTTGGGGCCCTGCTGGGGGGGCCTTGCCAGGGGGGCCCTTCCTACCTGCCTGCCACCAGGCCTGCCTGCCTGCCACTAGGCCACTAGGCTTGCCTGCCTGCTACTAAAGCCTGCCTGCCCTGTGCCCTGTCCCAGCCTGCCCTGTGCCCTGTTCCGGCCTGCCCTGTCCCGGCCTACCACTAGACCACCAGAGGGGAGACAGGGTACAGAGCCTGGCAGGGAGGAGGGGAAAGGGTGCAGAGCCTGGCAAGGAGTGTAGGGTTGGGTGCAGAGCCTGGCAGGGAAAATTTGGTTCAGAATGTTTTTTTCTTGTTTTCCTCCTCTAAATCTAGGGTGCGTCTTATGGTCAGGTGTGTCTTATGGCGCGAAAAATACAGTAAATATTTATGACACCTGCAAGCCTAAAGGCTATTGAGGTAGGGTGGGCATTTCTCTGTTCCTGGTGGACTTTGCTTTAAAAATAAAAGTTGGAGGATATAAATCTGGGTTCACTGCACTGACCACTAGGCTGCCCCTCAGCTCTGCAAGGACGTCTGTGTAACTATTTCTGTAGAAATGCTGCCAGACAGACGTCCTTGTCACTGGATTTTTGGCATTCATAATTTGGAGGTTTCAGTTTGTAAAATGGCTATTCATTTTGGACGTTCTCATGTATTTTCAAAACAGAAAACTCCAAAGTATTTCCTGTTTGAAAATGGTTGTACAATGTTATGTTAATCAGGTTTTCTATTCCACCTTTTACCTATTCAGTTCAAGGTTAAATTACATTACAAAAGGTTGGGTCAGTTACCCAGGAAGTTACAATGGACAGTTTGACACAGACATTCAATAGAGTTGCTAGTACAGGTAGATCAGTACAGCTATTAATGCAGTTAGATCATAGTTCCAAATACAAGTAGGTCATTGTTTTGTCCCAGGAGTTGCATTAGACAGTTTAGAAATGGGCTTTTACAATTACCATTTCAGTTACTTCAGGGTAGGCTCTCTGTCCTGATAGAGAAATGCTTTTAAAAGTTTTCTGAATCTGAATGGATGTTTTTATGAACATTATGAGCCAGATGTCCCAATTCTGACTTGGAACATCCTTTCGAAAATGCTCCTCAACATCTCTTTTTGAGATGTGGTGACCCTGCACAACTGCCCTAAAGCTTCTCCTCTGATGCACTTCCTGTTTCTGCCTGGGCAACTTGCGTCAGAGGAGAAGCTTTGGGGCAGTGCTGCCTTCAGTGGCCATTGGATTTGCCAATAACTCAAGGGGGCGGAAGCTGGTCCTAAAAGCCCCCTCAATATGAGTTGGACACAAAATGCCCCCCTTAGACTTCTCAATGCCCAACGGTGGGCGGTAGCACCCCCTGTTAGGAACCATTGGTTTAGACCTATTTTGTTTGTTTGTTTTCTTTTTATCAGTTCCAGATCCACAATGGGTTACTGCTTCCTCGGGAGTCTCTCATGAGGTACTTTGTCAAACGCTTTCTGAAAATCCAATAGACTATATTGACTGGCTCACTTTTCCGTATATTTATTCACATAGACATTCAGGCTCTTTAAAAAGCAGTATGTGAAAGTACTCCTTTTGTTTGTAAATAAAGCACTTTTTCTCTAATGGTGTACATTAAGAAGACCAGTGGGAGTGTAATTTGATGTTAAGCATAAATGCAAATAGTATTAAACCTACTGTTTCCTGTAAATGTCTTACTAAAACAAAAAATTTTTTAACACAAATTCCTTTCCTCCTGGGACTGTGAATGCTGCTTCTATAGTCGGGGTAGGGGGTGAAAGGGGTAGAGACAGTCTGACCTGGGAAGTACCTCTGTAGTACCTCAAGTCTGGTCTGGCCTGTGCATCTGAGGACTTGAGAGCAGAACCCAGCTCCTCCACATGGCAGCGTGCAGAATCGTTGAGACTTTTTTTTTTCCGTGGGTACCGAGTACTGGCACCTTTTCCATTGCCTATCCCCAGATATTAATGAAAGAACTCAGGCTCTGCACCCCAGATTCTGTGACTGGTTGCAGATGCCTGGCCATTGTGGGGTAGGCCCTCAAATTATATCCTCACCCCTGGAATTTAGTACCAGCATACTTTTGTCACTAAGCTGCTGGGCTTGTACCATCTAGCATTTTGACTTCTACCTGATTCAAAGATGAAATTTTTTAAGCAATTAGGGCTTCTTTTACAACTCCAGTCTCTCCTCATACGTCTTCTGGCGCAAGCCTCCTATCATTTTCATCGCCCTCCTCTGAACCGCCTCAAGATGTAAGAAGACTTGAGGCGGTCCAGAGGAGGGCGACGAAAATGATAGGAGGCTTGCGCCAGAAGACGTATGAGGAGAGACTGGAAGCCCTGAATATGTATACCCTAGAGGAAAGGAGAGACAGGGGAGATATGATTCAGACGTTCAAATACTTGAAGGGTATTAACGTAGAACAAAATCTTTTCCAGAGAAAGGAAAATGGTAAAACCAGAGGACATAATTTGAGGTTGAGGGGTGGTAGATTCAGGGGCAATGTTAGGAAATTCTACTTTACGGAGAGGGTAGTGGATGCCTGGAATGCGCTCCCAAGAGAGGTGGTGGAGAGTAAAACTGTGACTGAGTTCAAAGAAGCGTGGGATGAACACAGAAGATTTAGAATCAGAAAATAATATTAAATATTGAACTAGGCCAGTTACTGGGCAGACTTGCACGGTCTGTGTCTGTGTATGGTCGTTTGGTGGAGGATGGGCAGGGGAGGGCTTCAATGGCTGGGAGGGTGTAGATGGGCTGGAGTAAGTCTTAACAGAGATTTCGGCAGTTGGAACCCAAGCACAGTACCGGGTAAAGCTTTGGATTCTTGCCCAGAAATAGCTAAGAAGAAAAAAAAAATAAAAAAATAAAAAAATTTTAATTGAATCAGGTTGGGCAGACTGGATGGACCATTCGGGTCTTTATCTGCCGTCATCTACTATGTTACTATGTTACTATGTTAACTCTGTGGTACCAATTATCTGCACACAGAATATGAAGAAGCCCCTTTTCAATAAACCAATAACACTGGCCAACACTCATTTTGGTGCCTCAAATGTTAGATCTGTTTCTGGGTATATTTGACCTGCTAATTCAAAAAATGGCACCAGTATTCTCCTATCAGCTCTGCCATATACCACTCTTCACTCTGCTTGCCCATTAAAAAAATCAGGATATTTTAATGTAGTGTTTAAATTAATATCTTTTAAGCATGAAGGAAACATATTATAAATTAAAAGAAAAGTGTACAACATGAAAATATACTTATTTCATATCAAAAGCACAAGTTTATGATACAAACTTTCCAGTCATTCGACACACAAGAAGCTCCTTTTGTAAGAGGATGATCTGCCAGGACAATCCTGCATAAGATTCCAACAATAGTCTGCCCTCATGTGTGCATCCCATCTTCCTTAGTTTCTGGCTTCCATTGTTTTTATGTCTTGGTGAAATCTTTCACCTTACTCTTCGCCTAAGTCATCAAGGATCTCTGCAAAGCGATCTAAGTGACTGTGCAGATAATGGACTTTAACACTCATGTTACAGCCAAGCCTGTTGAAATGAAAGAGCATATCCTCTGCCAATTGTGTAGTTGCCTGCCTTCTTGTTGCCAAGAAAGTTTTTCACAACAAGAACAAATGAAGACCAGGCACATGGTTCGATTTCATTCATTCATGCTTTGAAATGTGGGTCATTCTGTTCTGTGGACCATCGAAAATTCCTGCCTTCAGTTTTTTCATGGTAAGTCCAGGTAACGTATGTGCTATGTATTCAATGGACAAACCGTCTTTATTCAAAGCCTTTACAAATTGTTTCCTCAGGCCTAGCTTTATATGTAAGTGGTGGCAGTAAGATTCTATCTCGTGCTGCCAAAGGTTCATTGATTACATTTTGTCCTCCAACCACCATATATTCCCTCGGAGGCCAACCTTTTTTGCCCAATGTTTATGTTTGGCTTTACTATCCCAAAGGTATATCTACTATCCCATAACCATATCTAAGAAACTAGAACTGATGCAATTTTCTGAATCAGTGCCCCAAATAACCCCAGGAACAGGTCAAAAGCCCAAGGCACCAAAGAATTTTTTTTTTTTTTTTTGTTGGCCTGTACATACTGCTTTGTATCAAGGGAGGAGTAATTTATATGGTGTTTGGTAGCCCTGAATAGTGTGTGGTTAATACAGGATCTGGAGATTTCTGCTCTCAGCCAGTTGTCAGCACTTAGCATGTCTCAAAAGAGGCACTCAGGGATTAGAGCAGAAAGTCCCAGCTCAGAGCAAATCTGCATCTCTTGAGGCTTGTTCAGTTTCACCATTTAATGAAGCATAAGTAATGCATACGGGATCAAACTAATGGTCCACGTAGCCCAACATCCTGTATCCAGTAGAGGCTAATCTAGGTCACAGGTACCTGACAGGATCCCCAAAAGGTTGCAAGATGCCATACTACTTAATCTCAGAGATAAGCTGTATCTTTCTGTAGGCCTGTCCTAACAATTTATAAACTTTTCTTCCAAGAATTTGTCCAACCCTTTTTCAAAGGTTCTCTGGCAGTGAGTTCTACACTTTACCTCTGCATTGATTGAAAATATTTTGTCCTATTTGTTTTAATGTGCTAAAGTGTAACTTTCCGAAAGAATAAACAAGAGCTTTGTATTTAACCCATTCCATTCCAATCAGGATTTTATAGACGTCTATCATATCTCCCCTCAGCTGTCTTTTCTTTAAGCTGTCTTTTCTCTTCAACCTTTTCTCTTATGTGAGTTGTTCCATCCCCTCATTCATTATGGTTACCCTTCTCTGTACCTCTTCCAATTCCACTATATTTGAGCTAGAGTGACCAGAATTGCACATATGATTTTGTACTCCTTTTGTGAATTTCCAAGGGCTGATTAGTGAAAAGTAGTAAACGGTGAAGACATGTAGTCATGATCTAGGAGGATGTTGAAGTTAAATCCAAACCCCATGCTGCTTGCCCTGTATTGGTAGCATGGAATATTGCTACACCTTGGGTTTTGGCCAGGTACTAGTGACCTGGATTGGCCACCATGAGAACAGGCTACTGGGCTTGATGGACCATTGGTCTGACCCAGTAAGGCTATTTTTATATTCTTATGTTCTTATGGCGTAGCTTGTGATGTACAGTTTTCACAATTTTACTGGTAGAAAAGTAGTGAAGCTGGACAGTGCTAAAATAGAATATATTCTATTTGCTGCTTTATCTATCAGCTCAGTCAAAATAGGTGTAGTGAGATAAATTAGTTCATGGACTTGTGTCATTTTATCAATGGAGTTCAATGGGCAAAACAAGTTTGCATTCAATAAATTCAGCAATCGTGCTTGTCTACAAAAAGATCCTAATTAGATGAATGAAAGCACGGAGGGACTTTAGAATTAGAGAGCACTGATGTGATTTGAAGACAGACTAGCTAGAATAATCTTCAGCACCCATGTAAACAAACTCTGCGTAAAGAATAATATTGATACAGGGTAGAGGTGCATGGCTTGTCACCTGCTTGGAAATATGGCACATTACACAAGTTGAAATAAAGGACATCACTCTACAGGGAAACGGACATTTCAAGAATTGCATTCTGGTACTTTCAAAATAACATAACCTAAAAATTTATTTCCATATCGCAATTACCTTGCGGTTCAATATGATGTACATAAAGTAAAAATTGAACATTAATGAGTGAGGTACATCAAAATACATTACATTTTGTTTACTTCATTACAAATGAATGGATCGTTATCCTATCCTAAGTTTGTATAACATTTTAATATAGTAGCATTGTTGTAAGATTGTAAGTTAAAAAAAACCCTGTGAGTTCCTTGTATTCTGCATTTTTCCCATTGATACAAAATGAGAGAAAAGTAAATAAGCCCCATGTGCTCTTAAACATGTGGCATGCAACTGGACAACACTTCACATCAGTGGCATAATTGGGACAGTTTATAAAACCTAAGGCAATAACTATAAACGGCAAATGTTCATTGCAAATAAATGTGTACCACAGTAAAATGAACAGCACCGGCTTATAAATTGAACCAGTTGCAGCCAACACTCTTTGGGGGGAAAATGCTTGAGTACCTGAATAAATTCATGTAAACCATTCTGAATGAATAGAGGAGAAAGAGAGACCTCAGCAACAGTATCAAAGAGAGCTATTTTAGTCTTTACTTATATTTATATACCCTTTAAGTATATAAGTTAAGTGCTCTTTTGATATTTTTCAAGGCGTTTTTGATTATTGTTTGGGAAAGCAAGTTTTTAGAATATAAAGAAGGATATAAAACTGCTAGAGAGGGTGCAGAGATGAGCAACGAAGCTAGTGAATTGTATGGAGAACCTGAGCTACGAGGAACGACTTAGGAGACTGGGATTGTTCTCCCTCGAGAGAAGAGACTGCGGGGGGATCTGATCGAGACTTTCAAAATACTGAAAGGATTCGACATAATAGAGCAGGGAAAGCAGCTATTTACAATGTCCAGTGTGACACGGACAAGAGGACACAGTCTGAAGCTGAAGGGGGACAGGTCCAGGACGAATATCAGGAAGTTCTGTTTCACACAGCGAGTGGTGGACGCCTGGAATGCTCTCCCGGAGGACGTAATTGCAGAATCCACTGTTCTAGGATTTAAGGGTAAACTAGATGCACATTTCCTTAGGAGTGGCATAGAGTGACATGGGGACTTGATCCATGCCAGGGCACACCTGGCGGGGACTCCGCGTGTGCGGATCACCGGACTTGATGGACCCAGGGTCTGATCCGGAGATGGCAATTCTTATGTTCTTATATAAAATCGTGCACAAGTTAAAAGGACATATTGCAAAAACCACACATACGAAAAAAACAACAACAAACCAGGGGAGTTTTGTGAGATGACCAATGAAAGACACTGGAACTGTAAAAGTAAAGACCGAAATAGTGGTTTTTGATATGGTTGCTGAGGTCTCTCTCTCTCTCTGTGTTTGGTTCGATTTGTTTATAAGCTGGTGTTGTTTTACTGCGGTGTAGTTTATAAACAGACAGGTGCAAGTTTGTGCCTAGTTTTTGCCAAGACATCAGTTTTGCTTTGAAAATTGCCTTAGAAAACCTCACCACACAGATTTGCCCTGGGAGTTTGAGTGGAAAAACGCTTGTACTTTTGAAAATTCAATGCCACACACATTGATGCCTCTTGCCGACATTAACTCTTTCATTTTGGACTCGAAGCCTTGGTAAACTTATACACGCTCTTGATCCCTGCGCGCACTTTTACCTGAAGACAAGCCGGACTCTTTTTTTTTTCCCCAATAATTTGTGAAAACCGCCCCAATCTGACTTCTTACTCAGCTTTTCCATGAGCAAGACAAAAAAGTATGACATTAGAGCCCTTCAGGTACAGTTTTTTGGCAAAATTTGGAGCTCATCTAATCTGTCAACAGCCCATCTAAATCTTGTAATACAACTCTCAGGAAATGAACAAAAATAAAAAAGCAGAACATGGCTAGGGGTAAGTAATGATTCATCAAGCACATAATGTGTCACTCAGCTATTATATAGTAAACATAGTGTTCCCATATCTGCAAGCATACAGTAAGCCCAATTTAAAAAAAAAAAAATCTAATCTAGAAGAAATATTTTGAATTCACGATGAGGCCTTTTTTATGTGCTAATCCAACTGCAGAAGAAATTATTAATGATCCCCAGATGTCGTTTATGATTGATTCTTTCAGCCGAGAAATAATACATTGAACCTCCTGAAATGCAAGCAGTATTTCAGCATGCTCTATATCAGCTGAATAGAGGCCTGAAAGCAGAACTGTTTTGCTCGTATGACTAATATAATTGCTTCTGTTAAGTGAATTCTCCATTCTTAACGTTTTAAGGCTTAATTGCTCTTTTTCCCATACAGCTAAAAATAAATATTTGCAAGTTTTGCATTCTGCCAGTCATTGCAGCACATAACTGATTTGCATTCTTTGGCAGAAATCGCTGATAATGTCAGCAGTGAACTATAGGGACAAAGCGAGTGCAGTGTGTGGTAATATAAGATAAAGTATGATTCATATCATTCCTAATACGAGAGAGAATCAACACTGTTAATCTTCATTCTTTTTAAAGAGCAGCTCTCTAGCAGCTGCATTTCTAACCTATAAGAATAAAAAAATATAGAGATTTAGTAGTTTTATTTGTTATAATAGATTTTAAGGAGGTGCTTTTGTCGCTGTTTGAATAATAAGGTTCTATTGAATTCATAGTTAAATGGGGAGCTCTAGAATGTTCTCTTTTCATTTCTCTTATTTGTCTCTTTAAGCACACTGGTGTTACTGATTGATATTTCAAGATAATTCATTGATCTGTTTTAATGTAATATGCCTGTTTTATGCCTATTATATTACATTGATGTCTTCTATCCCGCCAATACCTAGTTCTAGGCGGTTTACAACAAGAAATTAGCGTGGGCATTCCCAGGGAGATTACAAGGTTGATAGCTATAGTATGCGTCAGGATCTGGGAAGGGCATGTAAATGGCACTAGAGAAAAATATATGCAGGCAGTCTCCGAGTTACAGATGCCCAACTAAGTACAACTCGTACTTAAGAACACGGTAGCGGCTTCATTTGATTCCATTGAGCAGTATTTCCAGACTCCTACATTAATCCTGCAGCAGATTCAGGAATGAGACATGGCCACATTAAGAATAGTGTGTGGTTGTGCATGCTGTACCTTAGAGGGAACACTGGTAGGGACAGTTGGCCCTTTTGTCAGCTGGGAGCAGAGGTAAACAGCAAGAATTTTAAAATTTACAAGTTCTGAGTTACATACAAATCTGATTTAAGAACAACTTTAAAAACGTAACACATTCTTAACCCGGGGACTGCCTGTATATACAGTATATGTATGTATATGTGTGTGTATCTCAAAAAAGATATAGCGGAATTAGAAAAGATTCAAAGAAGAACGACCAAGATAATAAAGAGGATGAAACTCCTCTCATAAGAGGAAAGACTAAAGATATTAGGGCAGCTCTTCAGCTTGGAAAAGAAACAGGTGAGGGGAGATATAATTGAGGTCTACAAAATCCTGAGTAGTGTAGAACGGGTACAAGTGAATTGACTTTTTACTTTATCAAAAATTGCAAAGACTAGGAGACACTCAATAAAGTTACGTGGAATTACTTTAAAACCAATAGGAGATAATATTTTTTCACTCAAAGAATAGTTAAGCTCTGGAACTGATGCCAGAGGATGTGGTAATAGCGATTAATGTAGCTGGGTTTAAAAAAAAGTTTGGATAAGTTCCTGGAGGAAAAGTCCATAGTCTGCTATTGAGACAGACATGGGAAGCCACTGCTTGCCCTGATTTTGGTAGCATGGAATGTTGCTACCATTTGGGTTTCTGCCAGGTACTGGTGACCTGGATTGGCCACTGTGAAAACAGAACTCTGGGTAGATGGCCATTGGTCTGACCCAGTATAGCTGTTCTTATGTTCTTTCTGTCAGTACCAAATTTACCTTGTTAAATCTCCTATGCTTGAGCCCTGGACTAATCAATTGCAAACGATGTCCTGACATTCCCAAAGCTAATAATTTGGAAAAAAGGAGTAGCTTATGTTAGAACACAGTCACACTCTTGTGATTAAAATTACTCAGAAAAAGAGTTCTCTGTAATATTTTCCAGTAATTGTTTATTATGAACTGCATCAGCATTAGTTTGCATCTGTTTAGTTTTTTGTAACTCTTCTTGGTGCCTGTGTGACGTAGAGCATCAGCAGCTGTGTCGTTAAGGAAGTGTAGCTTTTCACAAGCACCATCGAATAGTGAAGGGCACAGACTTCCTTCCGTTGTTTTAATGACTGTGTGATAACGTTAACGTTTTTACAAAATGACATCAAGTATTACTGAGATATTTATGGTTCAAACCTATTTTACTTCTGACTGGATTTTACTAGCATAGTCATTTGTGGTTATTTTTGCCCCTGGAGAGATTATGTCAGGGCTGCTTTAAAAGTATTATTATGTATCGCATGTCACCCAGCGCATGTCAGCACTGGAGGCTGGCTTTCAATAAAAACAAATGTAATTTGGTTAATGCTGTTTTAGGTATAGTTCATCTGTAAATTTACCTTTTAATGATGAGTGCCACACTGAATTGTTTTATTTCATCGAGACTCCCTGTGTAATATAATTTGAAGCATGCCTGCCTTCATGACAACTTAGAGGAAATAGTGTTTGAGTCATCCACTTCTTAATACTAGGATCATGACTAATATTGCTATTCCATTATTAAAAGATAATGAAGCCAGTATTCAGTCACGGGACCAACATATAATTTGAAACGTCAAACTTAGATGGATTCAAATTATACATAGTCAGTGACGCTCTCCATTTAGGCTGCTCTGCTGAATATCCACATGTAGGTCGGAATGTATGTTAGACTTTAACCTCCAGATTCTATATATGACACTTTGAGTTGCGTGTTCAAAACTGGGCAATCGGCGCCAATAGTTGGCCACTAACAATTATCGGCACTAATTAGAATTTACTTGTGCATCTTTTTAGGGGTACGCTATAAAGAGGTGTGTATAAATTCTAGTGTGTAGAACTGAAAAAATAGCATGGGGGTAGGTGGGGAGTGTTGGGCGGTTCATGGATATTCTGAAAATTTATGCGCACTGTTATAAATAAAAAAAATATAATAAGTCTGATCTGCGCCTAAGTTAGGCTCAGGGATATACACCAGGTTTTAGTTGATATAAATGGTCGTGCCTAAACTTAGTTGTGGTCAGGCACTAAGTACTATTTTTATAAACTTCGCCTAATTTTAGGTGAAGTTTATATAATGGCACTAAGCGGGGGGGGGGGGTTTTCTGCACCAATTTTTTTGGGGGGAATGCCGTATATAGAATTTCCCCCTAAGGGGATAATTAATTATTTATTTATTTTATTGACACTTGATATGCCACTAAGTGTGGCTTATATTAGGTTTCATTGTTGAAAAATCCCTGGTGGTCTAGAGGAAACCAAGGCCAGGCCACCCGCATATTTTTATCTGCGTTCTGCATTGCTTTTTGTAGAGAATACAGCATATCTTCTGACTCCGCCCAGCACCACCCCCAGCACTTCCTGGATTGTGCCAGGAGGGTCAGAGCTGAAGTACAATAGAAACACCCAGTTTAGTGTGCCTTAGATGGCAGATGGTGCCTTAGCATAATTTAACCTGACAGGAGCATTTCCCTTCTCGTTAAATTGTTTTCAGTATTGACCCCCTTCAAGAATAGCACAGTAAGCAATGAATTAATACAATTCTTCTTTATAACGTGCGTAATTTCCAGTATTTAGAAGCAAGAAATGAAATGTACAGGGTGTGCCAGAAATGTTGTAAAGCATGAACTCACATGACTAACTCATATGTAAGCAATTTCTGATTTGCTTTTCAAATGTATAATCAGTTAATTGCTGTGACCAGGAAAAAGTAGTTCAACACTAACTATTTTTAAAGTATGTCTGAGTAGCATGAAAAACAATAGCAAAGAAAGTTTATCTTAGCAGTAACATTAAAATTGGAAACTTTTGCACTGTGAACCTTTGAGGAAAAGCCTTTAAAGCCATTTTAAATGAAAATTAGCTAATGGAAAATACAGTCATGGGCTGTTGTTTTTTTTGTTTGTTCGGAAACCTTGCATATATTTGCCCATAGTTTGAATTTTAAAACATGTCTGATTCCCATGGACCTGAAGTTGTAATCGAGACTCCACGCTTATGTTTTTTAAATATAAAAAGCCTTGCTAACCATCGTATGGAAAGAGGGACTCTTGAGCTGACTCAGCTGAGTTTTTGGTGTGCCTTTTTTTTTATATACAGTATATTAGCAGATAGAGGTGGCAAAATGGATGCCTGAAATTTTGAATAAAGATTGAAACTGCTAGTGGAAAGGTCAAAGTGGCATTTGCTGAAGCCATGGACTTGGCATGGTTTCAAAGTTCACAGTGCTGACTGTGTGATTGTGATGCGTGGTAATGAACAGTTGTGGCGCTTAGCTGAGATCATGGGTTAGTCACATGAATTTATAGAACGAGTTCTGCTACCAGCAGAGCTGCTGAAATGTATTTTTAGCAAAAAAAAAAAAAAAAATTGTTTTTAAAGATCCCCATTGTGTAAATGGCCTATAATATCTAATGGCAAATTCCTTTGTGCCAGAGAGTGTATTAAATATAGCTCTGTACAATAAATAGGGTTTGAACTGCAGATATTATATAGACTTTGGTTAAATATCTTCAGGTCTTGTTTGCTGTACAAGCTTCATAGTGTTATTTAGAGATTGCAAATGTGAAAGCTGGGAACAGGTTTTGTTTCACCAAGTTATCTTTAAACTGTGGATGCTTCAAATGTTGTTCTTGAGCATCTGTGAAGCAAGTATAGAGTGTGCATTGCAGTTGGTACATTTTTGTAAACAGACTGATATTTGTAGAACTGAATGTATGATGCCAATATAAAGAAGGAAATTAGCATAGTTATGAAAGTACAGCTGGTGTAATTGAACATACAACTGCATGTTGGGTGTGGTGTTGTGTTGTAAAGGATTTGGGGGTGTAAATCCTGTTGTAGGCGCTTAGAGGTCTCTTATTAAATTACCGCATGTGTAGAAGTGTATGCGGTGAAGAGAGTGCGTAGTTGTATGTGACCTGAGGAAAGGAGTTTGGGCATATTCCAGGCAGAGTCATTGGTTATAATATAACTCTTATATAAAATATAGTGTAAATATATGTGATCACATTTTAGATACAATTCCAGCTGCTGTATAATACTAAAGTTCCTGTGGATGTGATTTTATCAGCATCTATAAATCTATATCATATATATAAGCAAATAGCGATTGTAGCAAGCTGCTATTTGTTCATGTACTGTATATCCCATGGGACATAGATATTCACAGGGGCTAGCAAGGACTGTGCTAGGGCCATGGTTTGGGGCTGGCACAAAAATACAGAGAGAGGTCACATCTGTAATAATAATCATTTAAAAAAAAAAATTGCTATCAGCAACCAGATTATATTTATGGTCCCAATCTAGCAGGTGCTAAAGCTGATAGTGCCTGACACTTTTTTTTTTTTGTTCAAATTTTATTACATTTATTACAGCAGTGCATTACATTTGTTAAAGAACAATTATTACAGAACTATTTTCATAGAATATACCAATTCATACAGTTAATTATAAAAAATATTGTTTACCCACCCACCCATCTTATCAAATAACAATAATATAAAATATATAAACTATAGTAGTGAATTGTAATTGTTAATAAACAATTATTACAGAAGTAATTTCATAGAATATATTAGTTCATGTTTATCAATTAAAAATAATACCAAATAAAACAAAAATTTGATATACATATATATTTTCTTCAATTATCTCCCACCCTCCCAGATGTGTAGTGATAAAACCAGAAAAATAAAAATTCTTAATGCCCTGACACTCTTGCTGGCTCTTACCAAGGGTCTTCCCTTGTGTAGTAGGGAGCATGCAAAATCCTCTGTTGCTTCTGTCCTGTCAGATGCCTATAACGTTGTGTGTGTGCTTTTATTGAGCATATCTAGTTGTGCCCTTCAATTGCAAGCCGCCAAACGTTTCCATTCACAGATCAGATCCCATGAAGGACTCCTGAACTTTAGGAAAGCAATAAAAACATACCTCTTCACCTAATTCCCCTGCCTGCAGCCAGTGGATTACAAAGAAATATATATTGGTACTAGATCCTCAGTATGTGTCACATTAGGATAAGAAAAAATCTTGTTTTGGAAAATCTTGCACTGTAACTATGGCAAATTGTAACTTGTAAACCAGGGGTGCCCACACGTTTTTTGGCTTGCGAGCTACTTTTAAAATGACCAAGTCAAAAAGATCTACCAACAATAAAATTTTAAAAACACAAAGCACACTGTACGCAGAGAAAATGTTAATTATCATTTATATTTGGGTGGTTTATCAGAGGTCAAGGCAGATGACTTTAAAATATGCAATGTCACTTCAGTAACAAGTATACAAAAATAGACAAATATACCCCCTCCCCTTTTACTAAACCGCTGAATGCCCTGCACTGCTCTCGACGCTCATAGGCTCCCTTCGCTAAAACCCGCTATTGCGGTTTAGTAAAAGGGGGCCATAGTGCAAAATATAGACAGCAGATATAAATTCTCAAAACAGACACATTTTGATCACTAAATTGAAAAAATCATTTTTCCTACCTTTTTGTCTGGTGATTTCATGAGTCTCTGGTTGAACTTCCTTCTTCTGTAAAGCCAATATTTCTTTCTTTCTGCCTTTCTTTCTCTCTCCCCATGGCCCCCCCCCCTCTTTCTTTCTGCCTTTCTTTCTCTCTCCCCATGGCCCCTTCTTTCTTTCTCTCTCCCACTCACCCCCCCAAGCCATCGTGCCGATTTGGAATTAATCGGAGATATAGAGAATATCACCTTGCGTGGGGACACAGTATTGTTAGGTGACTTCAACATGCCTGATGTGGATTGGGACACGCTTTCCTCTGCTTCCGGCAGCAGCAGGAGGCTATTAAACTCTATGAAGGGAGCAAGACTCAGGCAACTGGTGTTGGAACCAACAAGGGATCAGGCAATACTGGACCTGATACTTACCAATGGAGAAAGTGTCACAGAGGTCTCGGTGGGCGACACATTGGCCTCCAGTGACCACAACATGGTATGGTTCAATCTCAGGAAAGGTTTCACTAAATCTATCACACTGACCAAGGTCCTCAAATTCAAGGACACAAACTTCAAAGAAATGGGAGACTTCGTTCACCAGGCGCTACAAAGCCAAGCAGAAACCGATAACGTGGAAGAAATGTGGTCGACTTTGAAAGCCACCATACAAGAAGCAACAAACCGCTATGTTAAATCAGTAAGTAAACGGCGAAGGAACAGTAAGCCACAGTGGTTCTCTGCAGAGATTTCGGACCTCATCAAGGAGAAGAAAAAAGCATTCATCTCTTACAAACAATCAGGGAAACAGGACTCTAGGGAAGTCTATCTGGCCAAGTCAAAAGCCATCAAAACAGCAGTTAGGGAGGCCAAATTCCACATGGAGGAGTCTCTAGCGAAGAACATCCAGAAAGGAGATAAATCCTTCTTCAGGTATATCAGTGACAGAAATAAGAACTCAGGCGTGATAGTACGTCTTAGGAAACCAGACGGAGACTATGTAGAAGCGGACTCGGAAAAAGCCCAACTGTTAAATGAATACTTCTGCTCAGTCTTCACCCGCAAGGCGCCAGGACTCGGCCCTCAGCTACAGCCAAGGGTTGACGCAGATGACCCGTTTAGTAATTTCGAGTTTATACCCAGCGGTGTCCACTGCGAGCTGTCAAAGCTTAAGGTTAACAAGGCAATGGGGCCTGACAACCTACACCCCAGGGTGCTCAGGGAGTTGTGTGATGTCTTGGCGGAACCGCTATCCGCGCTCTTCAATCTCTCCCTTAGTACGGGTAACGTCCCGTTGGACTGGAAGACGGCTAACGTCATTCCACTCCACAAGAAAGGCTCCAAGATGGAGACAGCAAACTACAGACCGGTGAGTCTCACATCAATAGTGTGCAAACTAATGAAAACTCTAATCAAACGCCAATTGGATACGATCCTGAACGAGGAGAATCTATGGGATCCCCGTCAACATGGATTTACTAAGAGGAGATCCTGCCAATCCAACCTGATCAGCTTCTTTGACTGGGTGACGAGGAAGCTGGATGTTGGGGAGTCCCTGGACATCGTATACCTGGACTTCAGTAAAGCATTCGATAGCGTACCTTGCATATATTGGCTGGCCCAGAACTTCATCTCCGACGTCAGAATTGACGTCGGTGGTGAAGTTTTGTAAGTCCGGCGCTTGTACGCGCCAGGCCTGGCTTGGGGAAGCAGCAGGGAGAAAAAGATCGCAAAGGCAACGCGATCGACTCACGTTGCCTTTGCGATCTACTGGTCAATCGCAATCGACCATTTGGCCACCCATGTTGTAAACTGTACAGTATATTATGTATATTGGTATTAGATCCCTAGTGTTTTGAGTTAGGATAAAATCTTGTATTGTAACTATAGCAAATTGTAACCCGTTAGCTGTATATTATGTATGTTAACTTGTAACCCGTTCTGAGCTCGTTAAGCAGAATGGGTTAGAAAATGAATTAAAAATAAACAAATTACCAAATCTGTGATCCCATTTTCGGGGTAGAAATAAGACTTGTTCTGTAGTGCAATACCATGGGGGTTTTACTACCACTTCAGTTCTCCTCAACAAATTGAGTCCATTATAGTCTATGGACGCGTTAGCATTTAGCACGCGCTGAAAGGGCCAGCGCGCCTTAGTAAAAGGACCCCTTCATGAAGCCACAGCATTGACGCACACTCCTCTTTGCTTATGGTTACCATTAAAATTAATTTACTTGTAATATGTTCCTATTTTGCAGTGAAGATATAATATTGGTAGGAACCCCACCCCCACCCCAGTAAATGATTGTTTTGCTAGTCGGTTAAGAAAAAATGAAAATGAAAATGTTTGAATATAAAATTGCAGCCTGTTATGTCCAGTGTCAGGGCACATGATTTTGAACCTAATGGAACTATTCTTTAGAATTACAAAAAAAGTGTCAAATGTCTGTCCATTGCTCTGTCTACTTTTATGGGAGCAAAATAACTCTAAAAATGTAGCAGAACACAATGGCATGTTGGAAAAACCAGTCAAAAGATGCATTGAGTTAAAAAAAATGGACAAAATAGGATCAAGGGTTCCAGAGAAATAATCTCCCCCCCCCCATACCACCAGTGCTTGCTTCCAGGGCACGCAGTGAAACATAGCAGTTAGGAAATTCCTCCTTCAAACTGCTTCTGCTTGCTCTCTACTCTCCCAATCCCCAATCTACCCCCACCTAAAAGAAAAACACCTCTGCACAGTCAACCCCCTAATCTATTTTCCACAACTGCCCCACCACCTCACAGACTACCCCACTCATAGAAGCAAGCCTTCTCACACAGTTACCCTGCAAACTGCCCCACCCCCACAAAACTGACCCCCCCCACCCCACGATTGCCTCACCATCTTGTGAACTGGTTTGCATCCACAAAATACTCCCCTATTAACTGCCTCCCACCCCAAAAAACTACTCACAATTGCTCTAACCTTGAAACTGTCGCCACCCTGCAAACTACCCTACCCCCCAGAGACTACACTGCAACTGCTTCATATTCCTTCATAATGCTCTTCCCTCAAAGTAGCACATGAAGACTTCTCCTGTCTGCAAAAACTATGCACCATCACCCCACAAACTGTCTGTCCTCCCCACCCCGCACCCCCAGCACTCCTATCTACTTCTTACAGAAACAGTATTTTTATTTGGCTTTGTATCCATCCTCCCAGAAGAGCTCAGAATGGGTTACAAGTTTACATACATAATGAAATATAACAGGGTAAACATCATAAAACATAACTGGGTATATTGATGTAGAGCATGACATGATAGGACAATACATAGGGGAGCCTGATAGTACTCAAAAAGCACGACAATACTTAATAGGATATGACAAGACAAGACCTAATTGTAAAGAATATCTGTGACATGGTCAATATGCTTTCCCCTCTTGTGTAACTTTTGAAATTTAGGGCCCACATGGAAATTTCCACTTATAAAGTATTAGTATGTGTGTTTTACATAGAAAAAAATGGCTGTTTGATTAGTGCCCAGCCTCTCAATAGAACAAATTGTTTTTATACCACATATCAAAATCCTAATTAGGAAACAAAAACAATACTGCAAGAAAATGTACAGGATACAGGAATTTATTAAAATAACAAAAACAAAAATCTAAAAACAAAATATGTAAACTACATAAAAAATATGTATCCAAAACAGCTGGTCAATATTCCTGTGGACAGGACCCGACACGGTCTGTGTTTTGAAGAAACACTTCTTTCTTAGGGGTCCTACAGAAAATGGTATTGTAAAACAGGTATGAAATATGAGAATGTAAAATTCAAAATACCATATTTTTCACTCCTTTTTTCCCCCAAAAAGTGGGTGGAAAAAAGGATGTGTTCTATGGAGCGAATACCAAAATACCCCCCCCCCCCGTTACCTTGCAGGACCGCCACCCGCCTCTCGCCCGCCGCTGCAGCTGCTGATTGCTCACTGCTGCCAAAAGTAGAAGAAGGGAAAGGCCACGCATATGCAGCGATTGCACGCCGCAGGCCCAGAAGCCTTACCCCCGAAGTCAATTCTGTTCCCTTCTGGGTGCCGCGCTGCTAAGCCAGGAGTCCGCACCCCCCCCCTGCTGCTGCTGCTTCGATGACGTGTCCTCACAGCAGCAGCAGCGGGAGGTAATTAAATCCAGTGGGCGGGCAGGTGGAAGAGGACAGAGGCTGGAAGGCAGTGAGGGGAACAAGAGGGGGGAGAAAGGGACAATTGTTGGGCCTGAGGAAGGAAAGAAAAAAAAATCAACAGACAACGGGGGAGGGGGGCGGGGGGGAAGAGGACAAAGGATGGAAGGCATTGAGGGCCTGAGTTTGAGGGGTGGAAGAGGACAAAGGCTGGAAGATAGTGAGGGGAACATAGGAGGGAGGGAGGAAGGGACAATTGTTGGGCCTGAGGAAGGAAAGAGAAAGAAATCATCAGACAACGGGGGAGGAAGAGGACAAAGGCATTAAGGGCCTGAGTTTAAGTGGAGGGGGGAAGAGGACAAAGGCTAGAAGGCAGTGAGGGGAACATAGGAGGGAGGGAGGAAGGGACAATTGTTGGGCCTGAGGAAGGAAAGAAATAAATCACCAGACAATAAAGGTAGGAAAAATGATTTTATTTTCAATTTAGTGATCAAAATGTGTCAGTTTTGAGAATTTATATCTGCTGTCTATATTTTGCACTATATTTGTCTATTTTTCTATAGTTGTTACTGAGGTGACATTACATATTTTAAAAAGTCATCTGCCTTGACATCTGTGCCCTGTCCCTACCTGCCCTATGCCCTGTCCCTGCGTGCCCTGTCCCAGCCTACCATTAGACCACCAGAGGGGGGACAGGGTACAGAGCCTGGCAGGGAAGGTGGACAGGGTGCAGAGCCTGGCAAGGAGTGTGGGGTTGGGTGCAGAGCTTGGCAGGGAGAATTTGGCTCAGAATGTTTTTTTCTTGTTTTCCTCCTCTAAATCTAAGATGCATCTTATGGTCAGGTGCGTCTTATGGAGCGAAAAATACGGTAAATGGCAAGCATATATATGTGACCAAAGTTGTAATGTAAGGAAAATATACTACCAATAGTGAACACGGAAGTGAAATAAGAATCTAATATAGAAAAAATATGATAACAGTGATTGAAAGCCAGTAAAGAAAACCATAGCAAATTACAATTAACCGATCATAAAGAATGAAACTGAAAAAAGAAGAGATAAAACAGGCAGTGAGTTATACATCTAGAACCAAGATGAAAACCATTCTATATTATAATAACCTGACCAAAAGAGCAGAAAGGAAAGGAAAATGACACACATTAAAGTTAAAAAAAAAAAAATACATACCCTAGTATTGGTAGATAGAGTATCAGAAAACCAGAGTGGATAAGGTAAACAAAATCTATGTTAATAAACAAAAAGAACATCTTAAAGTTGAGACATTGAAACGTTAAACACAAAGCTCCTGTTGTAACAGCTGGTAGGGTACACATAAGATGAAAAACATTAATATCCAAAATCCTGTCATGACAATATTTCAAATAAACAAGAAATAATAAAACCATTTATAAATTATGTACCATAAATTCGAATCATATACATATGAAAAGAACATGATATCTCGTTTCTCTACAAAATTGATGCGAAATAAATCACCTTGGTCGTTCTTAGATTCATATGTTCATTCTGCCTCGTAGACACTTCTACCTCTCTCTTTTTCTCCCTCTTTCTCTTTCTCCTTCTTTACCTTTCTTTTTTCTTTTACTTCATCCTCACTTTCTTTTTTCTTTTACTTCATCCTCTCTGCTTATCTACCCTTTCTATTTCTTTTCTTAGCAGTTTCAAATACTCTGAATTCTTCTTAATAATTTGTTATATGCAAATGAATGCAATTACGGTTTCTTTTGTTTCTACATCACTATTTCTTATTCAATTTTCATGTACTTGAACTGCTTTCTGTATATTATTTATAATATTCAATAAAATTATTGAACTTTAAAAAAAAAAAAAAAGAAATAATAATTAAAAAAAATGATTAATCAGATGTGCCAAATAAAAAAAAAAAATAAAAAAAAAAAAGAAATGATAAAACCATTCTATATGCAATCTAAATTTGGCATGGCAGTGATACACAGTGCTTAATGTGCCTGGAATTCAAAATCATATCATGGCAATATTTAAAATCAACAGAAGATGTTATAAATGTTCTGTAGGACCCCTGAGGAAGGAGTGTTGGGTCCGGTCCACAGGAATATTGGGACCAGCTGTTTTGGATACATATTTTTTATGCAGTTTACTTATTTTGTTTTTAGATTTTTGTTTTTGTTATTTTAATAAAGTCCTGTATCCTGTACATTTTCTTGCAGTATTGTTTTTGTTTGCTTTGTATTTTTCATTGCAAGTCTTGTTGGTTCTTTTTTGTTTTACTTCCTACCGTGGGGCCATTTTTCCTTTCTTCTTTTTTGTATAAATTTTCAGCACTTTCATAATGAAGACTGGTATGTCCTCTTGAATATACTTATGGATTTCAAGTAAGATTTTAAATCTTACCCACTATTCAAATGGCAACCGGTGCAATTTGGCCAAATAGGAGATGATATGGGTTGCAGTGTAGTGCCTCTTTTAATAGATGTGCAGCATTGTGAACTACCTGTGATGAATGTATACTGGAAGTTGGCCAACCCATGATACTAAGAATGAAGCTACAGTAGGCTAAATTTTGTAATATAGTTCTAAACTCTCCAGATGCTAACAAGGTACCTATGTGGCATTTTATACATGTTAACCTCTCCAAACCCATGAAAAGGCCTCTATGAAAGGCCTTTAAGTGGTATTTCTATAAGGCCCCCTTTTATCAAGCTGCACAAGGGTTGTTGTTTTTTTATTGCGAACCGCTGCGGTAAAAGCTCCAACACTTATAGAATTCCTACGAGCGTTGGAGCTTTTACCGCAGTGGTCTATGATTTCAAAAAATAAACCTTACACAACTTGATATATTATTACTACTATCCATTCAACCATGTCTGACCCTTGGATACTCTATAGGCCAGTCCTTGCCATGCTTCCCTGTTTTCCAGGGCTTCTTTCAAGTGCTTGATGATCATTCCCATGACATTCTTGATGGTATCCAGCCAACGGGCCTTTGGTGCTAAATTTTATGTGTATATTATGAGTGTAAATATTTATCGTAATGGCAATTATGTATACATATGCACATTTCTGCCAAAATTCCACCTAAATGCTATTCTGTAAACACCCATTTAACTTACTAATGTTTGTTTGCAAAGGGGAGGGAGTGATAAATATGGGTAGAGCTCAAATTTACAAGTGTAACTTATAAATGTATCTTACAGTATTCTGTATCTCTGCAGCAATTAGGCTGAACGAAATGAGATGGAACAGGTATGTTTAAGTGATTGATATATATTAGTAGTTCTAGTTTTGTTTGTGATTACTGTATTTTATATTTTCATTGGCATGTTTTAGATTTAGCATTTTATATATGAATGTTGTTTTGTACACTTAAATATAGATGGAATATAAATTAATAAATCTTAACCTTAATACATCAGCTCTATGGTTGGAGCAAGTGCTGACACCTAACTTCTGAGCCCGGATTCTCTAAACGGCACCATTATCGGTTGCCACCTTAAAAGCGGCTGCTAATCGTGTGTCAATCCAGCAAAGGTAGACCCTGGAAATGTAGGGTTTTCAAGCGCCTACCTTTGATATGAATTTCACCTCTAGAGGCACCTACTGGCGTCTAATGCCACTTCCAGCATTAGCCATGCCTAAAGCAATATTATTGAAGGGCTATCAGGCAAGATTTGCAGATGATACCAAAATCTGCACTAGATCAGACACCCTGGATGGTGTGAATAACACAAAGAAAGACCTGGCGAAGCTTGAAGAATGGTCTAAAATTTGGCAGCTAAATTTTAATGCTAAGAAATGTAAGGTCATGCATATGGCCTGTAAAACTCAAATGAGCGGTACAGTATAGGGGGTGAACTTATGTGCATGACAGAAGAGCGGGACTTGGGTTTGATTGTATGTGATGATCTTAAGGTGGCCAAACAGGTTGAAAAGGTGATGGCAAAATCTAGAAGGGTTTTAGGGTGCATAAGAAGAGGCATGCCCCTGTATAAGACTCTGGTGAGACCTCATTTAGAATATTATGTACAATTCTGGAGACCGCACCTTCAAAAAGATTTAAAAAGGATAGAACAGTCCAGATGAAGACTACTAAAATGGTACATAGTCTTTGTCATAAGGCGTATGGGGATAGACTTAAAGATCTCAATATGTATACTTTAGAGGAAAAGTGGGAGAGGGGAGATATGATAGAGATGTTCAAATACCTGTGTGGCATAAATGCACATGAGTTGAGTCTCTTTCATTTGAAAAGAAGCTCTGGATTGAGAGGGCATAGGATGAAGTTAAATGATAGGCTCGGGAATAACCTAAGGAAATACATTTTTACAGAAAGGGTGGTAGATGTGTGGAAGTTTCTGGGAAGAGGTGGTGGAGACAAAGACTGTCTGAATTCATGGGAAGGCATGGGATAGGCACATGGGATCTCTTAAAGAGAGGAAGAGATAATGGTTACGGTGGATGGGCAGACTGGATGGGCCATTTGGCCTTTATCTGTCATCATGTTTCTATGTTTCTGCTTCCAGAGGTGCAATTCTGGCTCCTTGAAATTTATTTTAAGTACCGTTTTAAACAGCATTTTGAACTTAATTTAGACACTAGAAGGGTGGCTACCAGCACCTAAATTAAGGTGCCATTTAGAGAACATGGGTCTAGTTGTCTTCGCTCTACTGCTGTCCTTTTCAGTGCTGCTTTGGAGTCAGAACTGGAGGACTGAGGAAGGGTTGATGTGGTGCCTCTTCAGAAAAGCAGAAGTAAGGAGATTAGTAACTATAGGCTGGTTAAACTGATCATTGTGGTGACTAAATAAATCCATGGAAATTTTTCTAAAACATTGGATAGTGAGGTTTCTGAAATCCAATGGCTTTCAGGTTCTAGAAATATATTTTGGCAGACAGATCTGATTAATTTGTTTCACAGAATGGCCAGATGTCACCTTGGATCGAAGGATAATGTTAGATGTACTGTAATATACTTAGATTTCAGCTCAGCTTTGACACAGTTTATAAATAAACTAGTGTTTAAGCCAGTTAGATTAACAGGTGCTAGAATAGATGTGTAGACTTAACAGATCACAAAATTTAATGAAAACTTACCGTGTGAGCTATCTGTCTTTTTTTCTTTCTCTCTCTCCTTGGCTGCTGTCTGGGGAGTTTTCTTTCTCTCTCTCTCTCTCTCCTTGGCCACTGTCTGTCTGGCCCCCTGTCTGTCTGTCATTCTTTCTGTTTGTGTCTCTCCTTGGCCCCCTGTCTATCTGTCTTTCTTTCTTGCTTTCTGTCTCTCTCTCTCCCTGGCCCCATGTCTGTCTTTCTTGCTTTCTGTCTCTCTCCCTGCCCACTGTCTTTCTGTGTGCGTCTGTCTTTCGTTCTCATGTGCTTCCTGCCTTTCTTTCTGTCTCTCTCCGTGGCCCCCTTCTGTCTCCCCCCCACCCCAGAGCAAGATTGCTGCCTGCCCCCCGTGGCCCCCTTCTGTCTCCCCAAAAGGTTGCTGCTGCAACTTAGGAATCAAGGAAACTCTTATATCTTGGCATCCCAAGTCCTCTAAATTTTCTTCACACTTCTACCTCTAACCCTCTGTTGTAGCTCCTTCCTATTTCTCCTACTGTAAACCGCGTCGAGCTCTACGAACGTGGAGATGATGCGGTATACAAACCTAAGGATTAGATTAGATTAGATTCCCCCGCAATCTCACACAGGCGTCAGCAGCATTCCCCCCCTCCTCGGTCTCACACAGCCATCAGTAGCGTTTCTCATCCCCCCCCTCCCCTCTCCTCCCGGGTCTCCCACAACCATCAGCAGCACAGCATTCACAACTCGCTGCTCCTGCTTGCTTCGGTCCTTCATCACTGCCGGTTCCCACCTACTTTCTTTTTGCGCGAAGGCAGGAGCAGGACCCGGCAGCGAGGAAGGTCCGAAGCAAGCAGGAAAGCGAGTTGAAGCCTCCCTCCCTGCCCTAGCCTGGAAGCTACGTCGGCATTGGGGAAAATCGGTGCCGCAGGCTCCTCTTACGCGCCGCAAACCAAACCGCCACAAGCTCCACCGTCACACGCGCGCCACACGCTGTACTGTGCATGTCTGACACGGAGGCAGAAATCACGCTGTTGCAACTGTGCATGCGCGAGTAAGGGTTTTATTATATTAGATGGCGTGCAGTTGGTTTTGGCCCTAGAGACTGCTTGAGTGGAAGGCAACATAGGGTGGTAGGAAATGGAGTTCACTCTGAGGAAATGGACATTACCAGTGGTCTGCCACAAGGATCAGTTCTTGGTCCAGTTCTTTTATCATTTGTAGAAGGGCAATTTGGTAAGATTTATCTTTTTATAGATGACAGCAAAATCTACAATAGGATAGACACCCCGATGGTGTAGTTAACATGAGGAGAGATCTAGTGAAGCTTGATTAATGGTCTAGAAAAAAAATGCAAAGTCATGTATTTGGGCTGCAAAAACCCAAGGGAATGCTAAGTATAGGAGATGAAGTACTTCTGCACACCAAAGAACAGCAAGATTTTGAGTGATTACATCTGAAGATTTTAAGGTAGTCAAAGAGGAAGCAAAAGACATAAAGATGCTTGAGTGCATAATAGAGAAGAATGGCTGCAGGAAAAGGGGGGGGAGAAAGGGATTGGGCTTGTATACCGCCTTTTTGTAGTTTTACAACCACACTCAAAGCGATTTACATACAGGTACTTCAAGCATTTTCCTTATCTGCCCGGTGAGCTCACAGTCTATCTAACATACCTGGGGGAGTGGAGGATTAAGTGACTTGCCCAGAGTCGCAGGAAGTAGTGCGGGGTTTGTACCCACCACCTCAGATGGTTTCTCTGGTGAGATTTAATTTAGAGTACTGTGACCACACCTTCTAAAAGATATACATAGGCAATTCAGTGGGCCGCTACAAAATAATCAGGGTTGGATGTCCATGTAGGTAATTTTCAAAAAAATATTTATTTTTGGACATCAGGCTTTCAAAAAATTGATGTTTCTGTGCTTCCGACTTGAAGTTTAACGGAAAATGTCCAAGTCAGACTTAGATGTACTTTTCAAAAATGGCCCTCCACGCATGTACTTGTCAACTCTGCCCCTGCATAGTAGAGAATGACATGGGGCCAAATTTGTCCCCATCCTTGTAGGAACTCAATTTCCCCGTTCCTTCCCCGTGAGTTTTGTTGCTGTCCCTGCCCCATTCTTGTAAGCTCTGCCTTGAGGCTTGTGCAGATGAGGGTGGAGCTTGCAGAAATGGGGACAGGGAAAAATTTGTCCCCGTATCATGCTCTACTGCATAGGAGCCAGCTCTGTGGATGTCAGTGGAAGCTCCTTCACTGTGTTCTAGGAAGAATAACTTGCATTGTGTTTGGTTCCCCCAATCACGTTTAAATATTGGCTGCTAAGCACCCCTGTACAAGTCTACCAGCAAAGAATGCAATGTCCAGCCATGGCATGCCCTTTATGGTTGGCATTATATAAGAGGCCATTTAAGTGTGTATGTGGCCATATACGAGCAAACATGAACTTACAAATTACTTTCATTGAGCCTTAATCAAGGAAGAATTTTCCCTATTCTGTGATTCCAGGTGACCCCCCCCCCCCCCCCCCCCCCCACACACACACACATAAAAACATATTGGACAAATTCCACTAGCTTCAAATTAAAAATTCGTAGGCCAGAAGTATTAGAGGCAATTATATAGCGGGGTGACCCCAATGCGGCACGGTGAGAACCTCTATAATGGCATCTGGGCGCCCAGATTGTGTTCTAGAATACTAGTGTAATCAGATGTCTGTTCACATTTAGGTACTTAAGGTTATATCAGTCGTAGGCCAGTATCTAGAAAGATGCTTTTGAGTATCAGGTTCTGAATATCAAGTTCTAAATCACTGGTAAAACATTACACCACGCTGCATCATAAGCTTCCCTGTCATCAGATTGGCACATTTGCAGTCACCACTAATATTCTTAGTGTTAACAAACAGCATGGAGAAGTGGAATATTTGATTGATTGCCACTGAGGGCGAGAGTATTATTTAAATTTGCCTGCATGCTAAGGTGCTGAATGGGTTGGCCCCGCCCTATTTGGTGGAGTGGTTTGAGTTTGCTAGCTTTTCCCTTGCCACTCGTAGTGTCAATCATTTTCTTTTTCCTTTTGTTCAAGGCAGGTCTAGGCATCAATACGTACATAAGTTGTTTTCCTTTCAGGCAGTGCAATTAAGGGATTTGCTTTCGGATAGTTTTCTGTCCTCTGTTTCTTATGTTGTTTTTAGGCAATGGGTGAAAATCTATTTATTTGAAAAGTTTGTATTGTGAGCTGTATAATGCATTGGCTTGATGGTTATTTTATTATTTTTCTGTATGTCTATTACCAGATTTATTGTAAATCACTCTGAACTGTATGGTTGCAGCGGTATATGAATAAATTATTATTAAAAAAAGATTATTTCAGTTTCAAACATAACCATATGCAAAAAGAAATAGGAATCATGACCCTGGTATCAAGTATTGTCACCATTATTATCAACAGAAGGAAACAAAATTAAAATATGCAAATCTCTACTGGAGTAATATGCACTAGAAAATGACACGGGGACAAATTTGTTCCTGTCCCTTCGGGATCTGCCTCCATCCTCGTTCCCGCGAGTTCTGTCCCTGTCCCATCCCTGCAAGTGTTGTCCAAGCCTCGAACACTTCCAAAATCATAAGTATTTGAGGCTTGTGTCCCCGTATCATTCTCTAATGTGCACATCCTCAGTTGCAGCACTAATCGCCAAAAACAAGAAGAACACACTGGGCCACTACCAAATGAGTGACCCACATGTTCTTGCATTCAAATATCATCCTGTCCTATAAAAGTAGCACATTGGCCATAATATTTTTTGCAGGTTTTTGTAACTCTCTCAGACTACAAAGACTACATAATGAGATTACTAAAATCATTGGCTCACTTCCAGTTTGGTGTAGTTAGTAAACAGGTTGAGTCGGTCATTTCTTCTGCACCGGGACCCAACAGTTTGCCAGCAACAAGTGCAATACAAACATGGCTAGTCCAATATTCCAAACCAGACTGTACATAGAACACCCATAATCTAACAGCAGAGTTTGTGGGGCTCCAAATTTTAGAATATCTAGCTTGACCTGCATAGTAATAATAATAATAGCTTTATTTTTATATACCGCCATACCACAAACAGTTCTAAGCAGTTTACAAGGGAAGAGACTGTATACAGACAGTGTTTTGATGCACCCTATTCCATGTGTTTTTGCTTATTTAGCTGTGCTGTTTCTGTCTGCTTGTTTGTCCATTTACTTTGTATATTCTGTTATATTTGATGGGCATTGTCTTTGTGGATGTATTTATTTAGTATACGTATGTACTATATTCTTGCTATGCACTTTTGGAATCTTGCCAGATGATATGAGAAATGCGATAACCATTTCTGGTTCCAGAAGGGCTATGAAATTTTATTTCCTAGAGGAAGTGCTCTCCCCCACCCCCCTATTTTTAAAACTTGGTTTTGTAAGTTTTGTATTTAGATATTATTTGTTTTATATTTGTAAACTATCTTGAATGGCTTTTGGCATCAGGAGGCTATATAAAGAACTGAACTTCATATTAAAACAGAGCATAAATTTTATAGTAAATTAATTTAAAATTAACATTCACATTTGGGTTATATCATCTAGAGAAAGCCTCCAGTCCACCATGTATTTGAGGACTTTTCATAAATAGAGCTGCTGCTGAGTCAAATGCAGGTTTACTGAAATGTATATAGTAATGATTAGGAGAGGGGATCTCTGAGGACAAAGCATTTCCCAGGTAAAGAACTCTCTAAACTGTCTCAGGATCAGGCTGGAACCCAGAGAAACAAGGAAGATCTGGCCTGGCCCAGGAAGGCAGTGGTTTACAGCACTCAGTGGCTCTCCCCAACGGCAACCCTCAGCCTTCAGGCAAGGGGAGAACAGAAAAAAATATCCTCTATAATAAAATCCTAAGAGTGCATGCGCACTTAGGATGGCGTGTTCCCTGACAGCTTGCTGTGTTCCTCTGTGCCGAATTCCATTTTCGAACAAAGAGGTAGGGAACACGCCGGCGACTCCCCCCTCCCGCCCTCACTCACCAACTGCTGCTGCCACAGCTCCTCTTCAAAGCAGCCCTGCTGAGGATCGTGGCAGGCTATAGCGAACCTCGCAGGCTGCTCTGCACCTCGGTAGCACGTTCCCTCTGACGCATGGGATCGCGTCAGAGGGAACGTGCTACCGAGGTGCAGAGCGGCCTGCAAGGTTCGCTAGAGCCAGCCGCGATCCTCAGCAAGGCTGTTTTGAAGAGGAGGGCAGATGCGAATGGACCAGGAAGCCGGATGCTGGACAGGGGGAGCAGGTAAGGGGTGCTGCTGGACAGGGAAAGCAGGGAAAAGGTGCTGCTGGACGGGGAGAGGTAACAGGAAGGGAGAAGGCCTACTGCTGGACAGGGGGAGCAAGGAAGAGGTGCTGCTAGACAGGGGGGGAGGTAAAAGGAAGGGAGAAGGCCTACTGCTGAACATGGGGAGCAGAGAAGAGGTGCTGCTGGACAGGGGGAGGTAAAACAAAGGGAGAAGAGCTGCTGCTGGACAGGGGGAGCAGTGAAGGGGTGCTATTGGACAGGGGAGATGTAAAATGAAGGAAGAAGGGCTGGTTCTGGACAGGGGGAGCAGGTAAGGGGTGCTGCTGGACACGGGGGAGCAGGCAAGGGATGGTGGTGAACAGCCAAGGAAAAAGAAAGAAAGACAGACACACACATCTATTCTAGCACCCGTTAATATAATGGTCTTAAAGACTAGTATAGATATATTATAGCTGTTGGATCAAATGTTAATCAGAATTGCCCATTTAAAATTTTTGATTGCAGTTAATCACATTTTTAATTATGTTCCTAAAGAGTATAACAGACTCTGGATAGTGATGCTTTTAGGCCAAGAGGGTCATGCAGCAAGATGATAACCTTAAACATTCAAGTAAATCTATTAGAGAATGGCTGAAGAAGGGAGTTTGTGTTTTGAATTGTCCAAATTAAGAGTCCCCACCTAAAGTCTACAGAAATGCTGTACAATATCCAAAGCAAGGTGTTCATGCTAGAGCTGCTGAAAATCATTTCAGACTTCCCTGCCCACTGTATGGATAATGCTGGGGTGGTGCATGAGCAAAACTGGAGTAATTCTGGCATTATGTGGTTATCAGTTTAGGGGGCATTATATGGTTATCAGTTTAGGAGGTGAAGAACTTATGTGCATGACGGAAGAGTGGGACTTGGGTGTGATTGTATGTGATGATCTTAAGGTGCCTTGAAAAGTATGTCGGGCTTATAGCTGTGAGCACTTGAGACCCCCAGTACCTCTCTATAGTACCCAGTTTGGACTTGTGTTTTAGCCAAGTCTCAAAGATTTTAGAATGATCTTAAGGTGGCCAAACAGGTTGAAAAGGTGATGGCTAGGTTGCATAGGGAGAGGTATGGCCAGTAGGAAAAAGGAGGTATTTATGCCCTTGTATAAGACTTTGGTAAGACCTCATTTAGAATATTGTATACAATTCTGGAGGCCACACCTTCAAAAAGATATAAAAAGGATGGAGTCGGTCCAGAGGAAGGCTACTAAAATGGTGCATTGTTTTCGTGATAAGGCGTATGGGACAGACTTGAAGATCTCAATCTGTATAGTTTGAAGGAAAGGTGGGAGAGGGGAGATATGATAAAAATGTTTAAATAGCTACGTAATGTAAATGCGCATGAGTCTGAGTCTTTCATTTGAAAGGAAACTCTGCAATGAGAGGGCATAGGATGAAGTTAAGAGGTGATAAACTCCAGAGTAATCTAAGGAAATACATTTTTACAGAAAGGGTGGTAGATGCATGGAACAGTCTCTCGGAAGAGGTGGTGGAGACAGAGACTGTGTCTGAATTCAAAATGGCCTGGGATAGGCAAATGAGATCTCTCGGAGAGAGAAAGAGATAATGGTTACTGTGGATGGACAGACTAGATAATGTATTCTTTATGCAGGTAAACTGGGAAAATCTCTTCTCTTCAAAATCACAGGTCTCTGGAACGACCATACTATCCCGTTGCGGAACCTGGGTTCTCTCCAACTATTCCGCAAGCAACTGAAAACTTGGCTCTTCTCTAACATGTAATTCTATTTTCCCCCTACTCTTCCATTCTATATATAAGCTCATGTAAATCTTTTCCTTTCTCTTCTTATATTTTAAGTTCTTGTAAACCGTGCCGAGCTCCACTTCTGTGGAGAGGATGCGGTATATAAACTTAAGGTTTAGTTTAGTTTAGATAATAATAATAATAATAACTTTATTCTTCTATACCGCCAATAATCGTGCGACTTCTAGGCGGTTTACATTGAAGAGAGCTGGACAAACAGTGAGTTACAGTATGCAGATAGTCAGTGAATTTATAGTGAATGCAAAGAAATTACAATAAACAGTTTGTTAAGTATTTCAGAGGGGACATGTTAGAAATAGAACCAAATTACAATTGTTAAGAATTTCAGAGGGGACATGTTAGAAATAATAGAATTGTATTTAGTGTTTGGTGTAGTTACTGTTTAGGTCAGGGGTGTCCAATGTCGGTCCTCGAGGGCCGCAGTCCAGTCGGATTTTCAGGATTTCCCCAATGAATATACATGAGGTCTATTTGCATGCACTGCTTTCATTGTATGCTAATAGATCTCATACATATTCATTGGGGAAATCCTGAAAACCCGACTGGATTGCGGCCCTCGAGGACCGACATTGGACACCCCTGGTTTAGGTGATATATCTGTCGAATAAGGCAGTTTTTATGATTTTTCTAAAAGCGTCGTAGGTCAGTCTAGCTCCAGTGATGTAGTTGTCTAGCCAGTGTTGTTGTTTGTTTGCTTGGTACATAAAAGTTCTATCCAGGAAGGTTTTGTATTTAATGCCGGTGATGCTTGGATATGCAAATAGATTGCAGTTTCTGGTTTGTCTTATGGGACTGTATAATATGAAGTGATGGGCCATTTGGCCTTTATCTGCCATCATGTTTCTATGTTTCAATCAAGTGATAATCTGCTAAGTGCAAAACTATCCAGAAAAAGGTTACCAAAGAGGTTTCCCTAACATTATTGAAGTTAACTATCCAAACAGCAAATTGAATTGCCACCACTGTCTGGATATTTAGCACTGGCCATTATCCGATACAGGGGTTGAATATTCAAGATTTATTTTAGCTGTGATAGCAAGCATTAAAAAACCCCCAAACAAATAAATAAAACACTGCCTTAGGTGAATATTGACAAAAAAGGCCTGTATTTGGTGGCCTAGACCCCTGAACATGCTGTCTATGGTCTATTCAAACTGAAGGCACTGGCAAGCAGAACTTCCGTATACATGCGGTCATGATCCTTTAGCATCGATGTGATTCAGAAGTCATTGAAGAACAACTCAGTACTTTGTGACAATTCAACACGAACCTTTTCATTGTATCTTAGTGGGTTTCCCCTTTCTGTATAATGTTTATTGATACTTTCAACTTTTTTATATTTTTATCTATATATTCCTGCAGTGTACTATCTTAATGAAGGAGAGAGAGGGAAGAAAGTGCAAGAAGCAAAAGGGCAAATTCTGTTCAGGATGCCTAATAGTGTCTAACTTTGGAATCCGCACGCTTTCTTTTTTTTAATTTAATTTTTTAATTGCTTTAATGTACTTTAAAAAAAAGGGCCCCATAGTGAGGAAGGATCATATCACCACTGGTGAATCATTTGTATCAATTTTGGTTAGGATTAACTTTAAAAAGCTATTTAGGTATTCCTTTACATTACCATTTGTATTTCGCCATAGCCCTTATGAGTTCATTTTGGCTTTAACTCACGCCTTATTCATGTAATTGCATTTTGTTCCTTGTAATAGTCACTGAGCTCTTGCGTAAGAGGGGTTGAGGTTGAGTTATTCTTTTGCAAACGTCTTTCTTGGAAGTGACGTTATCTTGACTGAGTATATTAGGCCTATGGTGCCAATGTTTGTGGTGACCATGTGTGTTACGTTTGAATGTTTGTTGCCCTTTCCTTTAGAATGAAAATGTATCTTTAAAAATGGGATATAATCAGAGAAAATCAAGTTAGTGTAGCAAATATACCATATCTTTGCTGCTTGCTTGTTAATATACAGTACATACATAATACATCTTTATTTCTCAGTATATAATATGGGGCTCATAATAAAAAAGTGATCTAAAACAGTACTTGGACAATCAAATCACAGATTGTCCAAGTACTGATAATCAAAGCTGGTTTTAGATATATCTAAAACCAGCTTAGGCCTTTACCCTGCCTCTGAATGCCTAGAACGAAAAGAAGTGTTTTTAGAGGAGGGGAAAGGGTGGGAGGTGGGCTGACCTAGACTTAGTCATACTGCAAGTATAACCAAAAGTCTAGGGAGATGGCCCAGTTGGAACTTATACGTTTTGACTTAGACTAAGTCAAAACAGGTATAAGTTCCGAATAGGGGCCACTGAGCTGATTGTGGGAGAGGGGGTTATCCGCCTCCCGGCAGGAGGGCTTGGATTCCCTCCTGCGGGTTTGGGGGGGGGGATTTGCCTTCCGGCAGGAGGGCTTAGGCTCCATCCTGCTGGTTGGGGGGAAGGTTTGGGGTTTTTTTTTGGGGGGGGGTTGCCTTCCAGCAGGAGAGCTTGGGATCCCTCCTGCCGGTAGTCTTGGGGGGGGGGGCATGCTGCACCTTCGGCAGGTGAGATTGGGCATCTCTCCTGGCGGTATTGGGTTCGTTGGGGGATGCCAGCAGGAGAGATTAGGCATCTCTCCTGCCGCGGTGTTGGGGAGATTATGTAACTGGTGTTATTTTTGACAGATGCCGGTTACAGAATCCAGCTTTTAGGTGAAGGACTGGCCCTTCCTTCGCCTAAAAGGTCTAGGTTTGGGCGTTTAGGACTTGGGCGGTTTTTTTAGTTGGGAATGTGGTGTAGGGATAGATGTAGTGTCAGTCTGGGCCAGTAGATTGGTGAACGTGCAGGTAGGCCATTCTAAAAAAATAAAAACAAAAAAAAAAACACCTCAATTTGAACGTTTTTTTTTTTTTTTTGAGAATGGACATTTCCCTGCTGCCAACTTCAGCATCTACTGACTTAGGCCAAAAGGGGACTTAGATGATTTTTTTGATTATGCCCCTCCACATGTGTATAGCACAAAAACAGTACAAAAAAAAATTCACCATTTTTATTGACTCCCATTCATATATTTTATGCATGTATTGCAATGTGTGAGTGCAAAACATGTTTGAGCTGGAAATCAGATAACCCAAGGACTGTGAAAGTGAAAGGCCCAAAGTTGTGACCAAAAATATTGTTTCTTACAAATAGTCATATCCCTAAGTAGCCTCTTCTTGACACCCAGCTTGCACAAGTCTGGTAGATGATGGTGACTACATCGTATCCAACATAGACCCATTTACAAAACTGCAATAAAGTTTTGCAGTTATTGCACAATAGTTGCCCAAAAAATGCTTGTAACTGCAAAACATCTGCATTTCGGAGAGCTGGGGGGGAAAAAAGACGTTACTCTGTATTAATAGCACAGCTGCTAATACATGATGCAGTTAGTTCAGTTTCTCGCAAACATTTCCAAACCGTGGCACACTAAACTTGGGGCCGCAGCTGGGGGGGAGGGCGGGGGGGTGTCTCTGCACATGCACAGATGTCAACGTGATGACATCATGTGTTTGTGTGACATCATCATGTCAACATCCGCACAGGTGCAGGGGCCCTCCAGATGGGGCCCAGAGCTTGTTAACCCTGAAATGACTACACTGGTGGGGAGGTGCTGGCGAGGAGGAGAGGCGCCAGCTGACTCGCCTACATGACGTGCCTCTTGTGGCACACCCAGAATCTTGCCATGGCACACAGTTAGCTAAATCTTTGGAAGTGGTGCTAACCACTGTGTGCTCTCTGCTGCATGGGAGTTAACTGCTGATTAATTGTAAAGTGCAGTCCCTGCTCATTCCCTGCCTGTTCCATGTCTCAAAATGATAATTTCCATGTTAGCATTTCAGTGTGGGAATTATTGTTCAATGAGTTGACTTACTGCGGTAACCGTTAGCATACAGCAATTTACATATTAAACACATAATTAGGCGCTTACTTTTTTTTTGTAGCACGCTACTATAACCAAATCTTTTTGCTCATATGCATTTCAACACAAACAGGCCAGCTCACACCTAGGGCTCCTTTTCCTAAGGTGCACTAGTGTTTTTAGCACACGCAGGAAATTACCGCGCGCTACGCTTCTAGAACTAACGCCAGCTCAATGCTGGCATTAAGGTCTAGTGCGCGCGCTATTCTGCGCGTTAAAGCCCTAACGCGGCTTAATAAAAGGAGCCCCTAGAGTTTGGTGATATGTAACTTAAAGCAAAGTGTGCCTCGCCTGTGCTCTCTTCACCTATATGAACGCCTACCTGCAAATTGCACGCTATTGAAGACATATATAGAGCTTACAGAATGCTTGTAGCTAGGTTTCTGGTACTAACACGGGCACTCACACCTCCTTCTGGAACAAACATATCATAATTACACCATGAAGACCGTTAACTGGTAGTAAAATGTTGGCCGCAGCTTTATTCACACAACACAGCAATTTTGGAAACATAGTCAATGAATCACCTTTCTAAAACTCACCTCCAGATCAGCCTTCCAGCCCTTCCCTTTACACACTCCACGCTATTCAGAGTGTTACTATATGATTTAGCAATGATTGACTTGATTCTGCTAATCTGAACAACTGTTTTATTCTTTATTGTTTTTTTTAATAGATTTTGTAAAGTGATTGTATTGAATTTTTAATAAGTTTTTTTTTTCATTGTACACCGCTAAATACTTATGTCAATAGCGGTAAATCAAATAGTAAATCCAATTCAATCCGAAACACTCAGATGGGTCCATAAGTGCTTTGTAGGTAGCCCTCCCCACCTCATTTCCTCTGCATGGCTTGCGGTGTCACCTTCAAGACCCTACTTTTCTCTTTATACCTATTTTCCCCAACCTGTCTTAGGCCAGATCTAGGGAGGAAGACTACTTTTTGTCCTGCATGCTGTGACCACCTTACTCTTCCCACAACCAGCCTTTTATGCTCCTTGTGACCCTGGTCAAGTCACTTGAATCCCCCTATTGCCCCAGGTACATTAGATAGATTGTAAGCCCACCAGGACAGACAGGGGAAAATACTTGACTACCTGAATAATTTCATGTAAACCATTCTGAGCCCCCTTGGGAGAACAGTTTAGAATACTGAATAAATAAATAAAAGTAGATGCCTACTTTTCTTTATAGAATGAGCATGAAATAGTCTCCATAACCATCTCCTATAGCAGGCACTCTGTTCCCGAATTACTTTCTATTTGTGTAAAATATTGCTTGTTAGTACTGATGAATGCTGAGATCAAAGAGATTAACCTGTCAAACGGGCCATTTCATGAAATTGCAAAAACTATTTCACACATTTTGTCCTTCCCAGTCGGTCTTACCTGGTGAACGAGTCCCTCCTTCCTCCCGAAAGCGATGTACAAAAAAGCCTTTGTTCCAAACTTAATGCATGACAGAGCATTAAATGTACGTATCATTTTATACAATAGGTTTACTGTTTCAAAGAGATTTTTGTTTGGGGGGAAACAAGAACTCAATTTATATCAGGTTTTTGTTAAGCTCTGTTTCACTTTGTGACTGACTTTTTTTTTTTTCCCCCCCCCCCTAATCACTACAGCTGCCATGCAGGGATTTTTTTTTTTCACTTAAACTACAGTTTCAAACCATTGATTTTTAATGTCAAGATAGCATCTTTAGCTGCAAAGATAATCAAATGTAACGCCATCCACAGCCTTCTCTGCATGCCTGACTGCAGAAAGCTTGTGCAACACTTTATTATTGTAAAATTAGTATAGCATAGCATAGAACAAACCTGGCCTGCCGCCAGATGAAACAGACAATGAGGAGTTATATAAGGTTTTGAAGCACAGCAGAACACAAGTACACTATATTTTCTTTTCGATTGGTGTTTGTTAATGGCTTTCATGATTGCATCCCAGTTTAATAGCGCTTGCTATTGCCAGCACAGACAGTGAAGCAGTACTTTAATGCAAAAGCCACGATAAAAAAAAAAAAGCACAAAAAAAAGACATGCTAGCTAATGAACTAGTCAAGAGATACATCACTTCAGTGTTACTCAGTTGTAAATGTAGAATTTAGATTTTATTTTCAAATTTTCCAACGCTGATCACAGGGTTTTGGTCTGTGAAAAGCATTACATTTGAGTTCTCACTGACTCATTTCCTACCTCTTCTCTCTTTGTGTTCCTAGCCAAGAAATATTGTATTGCAATCAGGTTAAAAGCATTGCTTTATGACCCTTCTAGAATATTCCACCGAAAAGAAAATATCTTTCCGTTGCGGTTGACTGTAGTTTTTGATTTGTCAACAGAATTTTTGTTAGCATTTGTTGAAATTCTAAATTGGAATTTGCTCTCTGCCCCGGCCGTTGCGTGTGATTTCATCATCAGGCTTGTTTGTTGTTTCTCTAACCGGACGGGCTATGTAGACGTGTAATTGCTTCAGTATGTCTTGTACAGTATGTTCTCTTTAGTTGTTAACATGGTAGCATGCTGAGTCTTGTCATTTAGGATGTTTAGGGTCTCAATCAGCCTGACATGAATATGATGACTTATTCTACGTAACTGGGGTGCGGGGGGGAGGGGGGTGGACTTCAGAGTGCAGAGCAGTACTGCAGTTAAATCAAATTGGATAGCCTGGCCTGAGATTATACGTGTGAAGAGTGAATTTAATTGTTCTTAGGGGTTTACTTGGGAAGAGTGAGAGAGTTTAAGCTGGCTAACTCAGAAACTGGTGTACTAATCAGTGCCAAAGTTCACAAACATATTAACATGTGGTAAAACAGCAAATACCACCTGCTATTTCATTTGCAAAACTCTATGTGCCTTATTGTAGCATGTTATTTAGCTGTCATAAACTTCAGCAATTCATCTCTGGATTTATATGATGAGCTGCTTGTTCTTCGGCTCAATATCTATGTCCACATAGCAAAATAGTGGTCATTAAAATATGTACTTGACAGCACAGAGCCATTATCACAAGAAACATGAGTACACCCGGCAGAGATGCTAAGATATTTTTTTTTTTTGGGGGGGGGAATAATGTTTGTGTTAGTATGATAAAATATAATGCATACTATTTACCTGGCGGCTCATGTGGATGTGATTAACATTGGCTGTTGTCACAAAGCTGATGACTCGTTATCGGAGCTTGGAGCATTGGCCCTCTTTAAACGATGTTCACATTGACATTCTAGGTCAGGGGGATGGGCATGAGATTTATTTGCATACAATGGAAGCTGTACATGCAAATCAATCTCAAGCATATTCATTGCGGAAATTTTGAAAAGCTGATTGGGTTGTGGCCCTCTGGGGCTTCCCATCCATGTTGCTGTACTTTAAAATACAGTGGTATAAAGTTTAAGAAGCAGGAGACTAGAGCTGGGCAGTGCCAGGACGTTTGCCCTCACGCTGGTGCAGAACTTGTAGGGAAGCTTTACTGTCTCGCAGGAAATTGTTCATTTCAGCTGACCCTGCACTCTGGAGAGAGCAAAGCTCTCCTTTCAAACGGAAGCAGGGTTCACATATGGAACCTACGCATACAATGAGGCTAGAATAGAAAATAACACCTTTTTTATATTACAGTTATTTTTTTTTTTTTCTATTTCCGTGCTTCTCTCAGATGTTATCAGAGGCAGAGAGGTCATTCATTACGATGACTGCATATTGGCAAAACATGCTTGCCCTGACAGTGTGGTATTGAATTGCCAACAATTGTGCTTACCAGAGTAATAAGCATATTTTCTGGATTTCAGTGTGAGTACAAGTAGGAGCCATAAATTAAGTGGTAATATACTGCAAGTTAATAAAATGTAGGCACCGCTGAGACACAGCAAAGGCAGAATGCGAACTGAGATATGTAAATAGAACATTACAACGAGGCTGTGTGTTTCAGCTGGCAGTTAAAAATGCCCCGGGAGTTTTGTGAGGCAAGACAGAATGACGTGTGCATCCAAGAAGTGTTTCAGCGTCCAGGTAAATTACCACCATGGGTACTTTCAGGCTCTTTAGAGAAAACCATCTTATCGATTCGGCATGACTTTATTTGATTATCAAGGATAGAGGGGACAGATTCATATTTCTGTCTGCCCATTTCAACAAGAGTGCGACATCACATAACAAGTCGTGTTATAATTAACTGCAATGATCAGTCAATATTACCACTGTCAGAGTAAACAAAACTCATTTAACATGTTTACACCCAAGGTGACACCATGATCTGCTAAATAAGAAATGATGAAGTCGATATTCAGTGAGGCGGTTACCGCATGAAGATTTCTTTATTTATATGCTAAATTTTCCTCTCTCGTTGACTAGGGTCATAGAATATGCTGTCCTAACCTTAAAAGGACCAGTATTTCTACCATCCTACCTAAAGATATAAAACTGTCTGGATAACTTTGTCCCTGCCCCCAACCCCCCCAGAACAGCACTCCTCTTCCTATGCACATAACATTGGGCTGGACATCAAGATTCATGGCAAATAGTCATGCAGTGGCCAGCTGTGAATTTTGAATATACAGTATACCCCCGTGACTTCGCGGTTCAGACTTCTCAGACTCAGTCATTCGTGTTTTTTTCCAAGTCTCCCCAGTTATAATTATTTCCACTCAGAGCCTCTTTAAAAAAAAGTCCCAAAAGCACAAGACGGCAGGAGGCAGAGCAGATCGGCAGCCAGCTGCAAATGGGCAGAAGTCCTCGGCACCTCTGGCGAGATCCACGTTAAAAAAAAAAAGCAGCAAAGTGGCGAGCTGCCGCCCCTGCAGCCCTCTCTCGCCTCCGATCCCCGCTCCTAAACCGCATCCAATAATTGCGGTTTTTGAAGTTCGCGGATGCTCCTGGAACGCAACCCCCGCAAACTACTGTAAAGGATTTATGAGGTAAACATTCAGCCAGCAGCAGTCAGCATATATTTTTAGCTGTGTTTATACTCAGATATTCAATGCCAGGCCATGTCTGGGTACCGACAATGAATATATCCAAGCATATGTAGCCGGCCAACACAAGTGGTTAAGTGCAATAATCAGCACAACTGCTTAAGGTGAACTGCCGTTAACTTAAGCACTTAAATGCTGAATGTCAGGTCTTAACCGCATAAGTGCTGACTCCGCCCCCATACTGCCTATAAAATAGGGCTAACTGGGCATATTCAGTTTCACTGTCTGGTTAAGTTAGCCCAGGACAAACCATTTAAACGTCCAGTAGCCTCTTCTGACCCTTTAAATCGCTTTAGATATCGGCCCCTATGTTGTTAAGTTCCAAGATGGGTGTGTGTGTATCCTTTTGAATATTGACCCAGCCCCTGAGATCCTTAGTTCCCTGCTTGCTGGGGCCATAGTTTGTAATATTTGTAGTTGCTTGGAGGATAGATCTTTGGAACTTCTCTGATGGCAGTCTTTGTTGGCTGGCTTAAAAGTCAATTTCAAAGAAACTTCAAAATTTAGTTTCCTCTTCCCTCATCTTCCCTTCCCCACCCTCTGCCTCCCAGATAAGTTAACAGTAGATACATATAGCCAGGGGCCCAGCATTAGTTGGCGAGTGAAGTTGGGGTTGGCTGCACGGTGATAAGCATCTGAAGCAACCGTTGGGATGTAGAAATCTTTTCAAGATTTGTTTTTTAAAATTTAGAAAATCATAGTTTACCTTGAAGCATAATTAAATAGGGTCCAAATAGACATGCTCTTGGTACTTAAAATAGGTGCCTCTTTACGGAATTACCATACATGTCTTCAGGAGATTGGGAAGAAAAGGTAGGAACAGAAAGTTTACGTCTCAGTCTATAGAACAAGGGTGGGCTACCTTGGCCATTGAGGACTGCAACCCAGGCCTAGATTCGCAAAACACGTTAAGTCGTTAAGACTGTGTGAGTTGCTGTTTGCCAGTTTTTAGGCTGACTTTGGAATAACGATTGATATTATAACAAATGATTTGCATGGAGGTTCATCCTAATCCCGTCCAACCAGTCGTTGTGAGAGCAACTTGGACACATGTGTAGAGCCAGTTTGGGGAAGTCCCAAAGCAGCCTCCTGCCAATCAGCTGTTGGGGCTTTTTTCTTCTTTTTTTTTGGCATAGATGTTGTGTGTGTGTTACACATGCACAATATTTGCCCCATTAAAAAAATAAATGCTGTGCCAGCCCTCCATAACCCTTCCCCCCCTCCAATGACCTACCCGAGAAACAGAATAGAGGCAGGAGGGATTCTGACTCCCTCTGCCAACTCCCTGTTACCACCGTGGAAACTCCACCACCACCACTGCCAAAATCGGCAGGAGGGATGCCCACTTTCTCCTGCCTACTGCAAAAAGCCCCCCCCCCCAAAGCGACCGCTCCCATCTCCCACTCTCCTTCTTTAAAAAAAAATCAATAGAAGGGATGCCCACTCCTTCCTGCCACCAGATGCCCCCTGAACTCCCCATACCACCCCGACCCCTCCTCCCCCATACCTGGAAATTAGTTGACAGAAGGAGGGATGCCCAGTCCCTCTTGCTCCTCAGCCCTGCCACTGCAAAATGGCAGGCCTTCCCCTTTCTGGTGCATCCTGGAATGAACTGAGGGGGGGGCTAAGGCCCTGAATGGGTCAGACACCTAAGGCCCCTCCCAGGGGAGGAGCCTTAGGCATCTTGAGCCAATCAAGGTCTTATCCATCTACATCCCAGGGGGATTTGGGGTAGTGTATGGGGTTTGGGGACATCTAGTGACAGGAGGGAGTAGGCATCCCTCCTGCTGATTTTTTTTTTTTAGGAAGGGGGAGGGGTCAGTTGGGGGGGGCCTTATGGGATATGGGGTTTGTGATGGGCAGGAGTGGTGTGGGCATCCCTTCTGCTGATTTTGACTGGCATGGGGGTTTTGCAGTTATGGGGGGGTTATCGGGGGGGGGGGTTCACATCATTTTTTTATGGGCCAGATATTGTGTGTGTGTGTGTTGCACATACACTTTTGTGTCCATAGAAAAAAATGAAAAAAACAGGCTTTTTGTCATGCAAGTTTAGGGCATCGATCATATGCCTGGTTTTAATATTAATGACCTCATTTGCATGCTAGAATCGGAGAATGTAGGACCGCACACAAAAACAAGTGGTGACCCTGTTTAGAGCATCGGGTTGGTAAATACGATCAGTCGCTAAACCGGTCAAACCAGTTTAGTGATGATCATTAGACGATTGGAGGCTTTAGTGCACAGTTCTTCAACCACCGGTCCGCGGACCGGTGTCGGTCCGCAAAAAAATCTTGCCGGTCCGCGAAGGATTCGGTCCCCGCCGCAACGAAAGGCCGGCGTCAGCTGACTTGCAACTTCCTGTTGCAGTCGCGGTGCCGGGACTCCTGCCTTCCACCGCGTTTGCCTCCTGCCTTGTCTCCGCACCTCCAGACCAGCAGCGGCAGCTCTGTATATTTTTAACTTCGGCACAGAGCTGCCCCTAATCAATAGTTTAGCGCGGTTTCATGAGGCAGCTTCGGGGCCTTTGCTAGGCCGGCCCGCTTCGATGATGCGATGTGGGCCGGCCTAGCAAAGGCCCCGAAGCTGCCTCATGAAACCGCGCTAAACTATTGATTAGGGGCAGCTCTGTGCCGAAGTTAAAAATATACAGAGCTGCCGCTGCTGGTCTGGATTCTTGGGCCACTGAAGGAGGGCAAAGAGCAGCTGTCCTGAAGGTTTCCCTTCCTCTCGCCTTTGCAGGTCCCTTTTTTCCACCTTTTTTTTTTCTTCTTCAAACGGCAACGGGCCCCAGCATCGACATCAATTAAGTAAGTTCCACTGTTCCTTGCAAGCGGTTCTGCTCGGCCAAAGCTTCCCCTCTGACATGAGCCACCTCAGGGGAAAGAAAGTGACCCGCAAAGGTGAGGGGAAGGGGGCAGATAATGGAAGTTGGAGGGGGGGAGAGAGAAGGAGCAGATGATGGAATGGAGGAGATGAGAGAGAGAAGGGGACAGATGATGGAAGTGAGAAGAAGGGAGAGAGAGCAGAAGGCAGATGGATGTCAGTTGAGAGGGGAGAGCAGATGCTGAATGGAAGTGGGGAAAGAACACATACTGGATGGAAGGAGATAAATAAAGGGGGAAGAAAATAGTAAGATAATGGAGGGGTGAGGGAAAGGGGTGACAAGCTGTGGGTAGACACAGTGAAAAGAGGGAAACAGGACTAAATAGTAAGAAAGAATTTAATTTAGATGGAGGCAGAAAATAGAGAAGGAAGACCAGAGAAGAAAAGGGAAGAGAGAGCAGAGAACAATATCAGATCTGAGTGGAGGAAATGAGAAGAGAGATGCTAAAAACACAGGGGGGAGGGAAGGACAGAGATGCCAGACCATGAGGGGAACAGAAGGAAGATGATGGATGCCAGACCAAATTGGGGGGGGGGGGGCAGGAGGATAGATGGAAGGGGCAGATGCTGGACTGAAGAGACAGAGAAGGTTATCATGCCGCTGTACCGGGCCATGGTACGCCCTCATCTGGAGTACTGTGTCCAGCACTGGTCACCGTACATGAAAAAGGACACGGTACTACTCGAAAGGGTCCAGAGAAGAGCGACTAAGATGGTTAAGGGGTTGGAGGAGCTGCCGTACAGCGAAAGATTAGAGAAATTGGGCCTCTTCTCCCTCGAACAGAGGAGATTAAGACGGGACATGATCGAAACATTCAAGATACTGAAGGGAATAGACTTAGTAGATAAAAACACTATTCACCCTCTCCAAGGTAGGGAGAACGAGAGGGCACTCTCTAAAGTTGAAAGGGGGTAGATTCTGTACAAACGTAAGGAAGTTCTTCTTCACCCAGAGAGTGGTAGAAAGCTGGAACGCTCTTCCAGAGGCTGTTATAGGGGAAAACACCCTCCAAGGATTCAAGACAAAGTTAGATAAGTTCCTGCTGAACAAGAACGTGCGCTGGTAGGGCTAGTCTCAGTTAGGGTGCTGGTCTTAGACCAGAGGGCCGCCGTGTGAGCGGACTGCTGGGCATGATGGACCACTGGTCTGACCCAGCAGTGGCAATTCTTATGTTCTTAGGGCAGACGCTGGATGGAAGAGAGTGAAAAGGCAATGAAAGCAGAAACTAGAGACGACAAAAGGTAGAAAAAATAATTTTATTTCTATCTTGTGATTCAAATATATCAGATTTGAAGTATGTATCTTGCTAGACATAACTGGGGAGTGCAAAGCCCAGGCACTACTACTACTTTAGCTTCCAGCTGGCTTAGGGCTCTCTCTGACCAGGGGGCAGTTGCCCTAGTTCTACTCCCTAAAACCATTCCTGTCATGTGTGACTGTGGTATTCTATTACATGATATTTGTGTAGCATTCTGTAATAATTTAGCTTATTCAGTTTTCTTGATAGTAGAGGGGATATATGTGAAGGGGAGGGGAGACAGGGTTTTTGTTGATCTTTGCCCTGTATTATTTGTATTTATAAAATGACAATTGTATAGAATATTGTTTCTTTTTATACTTTAATAAAATATGTTCAATATAAAATCATAACTATTTGAGGCTTGTGCAGATGGGATCAGATGGTTTGTGGGACTGAGCTCGCGGGGATGGGGCGGCGATGGTTTTTAAAAAAATTTCAGTCTTAGTAGTTTGCCGGTCCACGAAATAATTATTTTATTTCAGCCGGTCCACAGGTGTAAAAAGGTTGAAGAACACTGCTTTAGTGCATCTAGCCCTCAGTCGGGTTTTCAGCATTTCCCCAGTGAGTATGCATGAGATCTATTTGCATACTACGGAGACAGTACATACAAATAGATCTCATGCATATTCATTGGGGGATACCTGAAACCTGACAAGGTTGCCCACCTCTGTTCTAGAATGTGGCATTTATTATTAAAATTTATGAAAGCCATTTAAAATTTGGTAAGATAGTGCACACCTTAGTCGCTAGTAAGCTTGACTACTGCAGTTCTCCATTTTTGCAATTGGTGCAAAATACTGCTGCTTGATTGTATAAGGAAGTAAGAGATCTGAATATGTAGCTTCAGTGTTGCACCAGTTGCATTGGCTGTTTGTGGCTACCGGCATCACTTTCAAGCTTTTATGTTTGGTTTGCACATTGCTTCATGAGGATCTTCCAGTTTTTTTCAAAAAAAGTCAACAAAGTATACTCCTCATGAGAAAGTCTATTTAACTGTTATTGCACAGTGGTCCTGGCTGCATTTCAGCGTGATGCTATATTTTAAATAGCCGTGAGCTAACAATGAATTGCCAAAGCACAGGTCACATTAAATTCATGCATACCTGGAGGTAACATGGGAAATGACATTGAAATTTTCTTCCCAATTCATGTTACTAGAATGAGCGACAAGTGCTGTGAATGAACCAATGGTAATCATTAAATGGTACAGCTGCTTTCTGCAATGAATGGAAATGTTTGTTAAGGGGAGTCAAATGTATAGTCTTGTACTCTTTGCAGAAATGTATTTTCATGAACGGTTGTAGATTAGCACATGAAATGCACCGCTTATGCCTGTTCTGTTGATCACATAAAATGTTTACACATACATGGCAGTTCAGAACTGGATAAATGCTTTTTTAGGAACTCATCTCTTCCATATTAGGGAATTTAATGGGCTCATATCATTCTGTCCTCAATAATGGCAGAAACAGTGTTTGCAGCAATCTATATTTAGCTGTGAATAAACTCCTCAGAATGCAGTAGGATGCTTTTAAAAGGTCTGAAACCTGATGCAAAATCGAAATGTGCTTGCTGTCTTCATTTTCTATATTTATTTATTTATACACAAGGGGCCGCTGAAAAGTTCTCAGCCCAACAAAGACGAGAATGATGTGGAGCCATGAAACTTACAAGTTATTCCACACTTTTCTTGACACTTTTCGTTTCAGTGATATGAAATGAAATGAAAAATGTCAAGTTTCAATGATATGAAATGAAATGAAAAATGTCAAGAAAAGTTTGGAATAACTTGTAAGTTTCATGGTTTCACATTATTCTCTTCTTGGTTGGGCTAAGAACTTTTCAGCGGCCCCTCGTGTGTATCTGTCTATACACACACACACACATATATATAGATAGATAGATACAGATATATGTGTGTGTATGTATGTGTATGTATATACTGTATGGTTCATAGACAACGGCGCGAAAGACAAAAGCGCGTGCCGACAATTGAGCGCAGCGCGGAGGCGCGCACTGCACAAAATTACAGTTTTTAGAGGCTCCAACGGGGGTTTTTGTTGGGGAACCCCCCCCCCAGTTTACTTAATAGACATCGCGCCGGCGTTATGGGGGGTTTGGGGGGTTGTAACCCTCCACATTTTATTGTAAACTGAACTTTTTCCCTAAAAACAGGGAAAAAGTTAAGTTTTCAGTAAAATGTGGGGGGTTACAACCCCCCACACCCCCCACAATGCCCCCACAACGCGGTGCGATGTCTATTAAGTAAAGTGGGGGGTTCCCCCCCCACGGCCCCCCCCCCCGTCGGAGCTCTAAAAACAGTAATTTAGAGTGGCGCATGCCTCCACGCTGCGCTCAATTGTCTGGGCGCGCCTTTGTCCCGGCGCGCTTTTGACCTGACACCATACTGTATATATAGACTGTTCAAAAAGTTCCAGGTCTGATTTTATAAAAAATGATTAAATAGCCTTACAAATTATTCCATTGGGTCCCTTTCAAAGTACTCCCCTTCCCTAAGTATACACTTTCCCTAATGTCGTTTCCTCTTCTGGAATGCATCTTTAAGAATCGCCAAATGTTGCTGCGTTGAATTTTGCTTTATGTCTTCAATGGTGTCAAATTGCTTTCCATTCAGGATGGATTTAAGTTTAGGAAACAAGGTCAGCAGGGGTCAAGTCAGGAAAGTAAGGTGGTTGGGGAAGAAATGTCATCGCGTTTCTGCGCAAAATTCACGAATGTTGACGCATCCCAAACACCTTCCACAACTCATGACATGTTCTCCGTAAGCCACTTCCAACATTTCATAAGCAGTCTTACGCTGTAGTGCTACTCATTGAGGTTGCATATGATGAAAAATAATCGATCATGAAAACACACTTTCACAAACACTGCTGTAGCTCAGAGACAAAAACAGATATCAACAAACAGAAAAAAGATTTCAAGCCACTCAGCGCATCTCAAGAGAACCTCCCATTGGCATACTAGAATGTTTTGAACAAACCTCATATATCTATCTGTCTATACCAGGGGTAGGCAATTCCGGTCCTCGAGAGCCGGATCCAGGTCAGGTTTTCAGGATATCCACAATGAATATGCATGAGATGGAGTTGCATGCACTGCCTCCTTGAGATGCAAATCTATCTCATGCATATTTATTGTGGATATCCTGAAAACCTGACCTGGCTCCAGCTCTCGAGGACTGGAATTGCCTACCCCTGGTCTATACAGTAGACTCTCTTTACCAAACCTCAATTAACCAGAACTCTCAGCATCCAGAAGAAAAAAAAATCTAAAGAATACTGTAATACTTCAAATAAAAATGAAAATAAAATAAATTTCTGTCAGAAATTTAAGTGTAAACTTGGCACGCCACACCTAAGTACACCCATGCTTTGCCTACCACATGTCTGGTAGTTTGTCTGGTACAGTTTCTGCTATGGCATAGTAAGGGGTATAGTAACTGTCAAGCAAACAGAAACTACATTTATCCGGCATCTATCAATCCCCATGTGTGCCGGTTAACTGAGAGTGTGTGTGAGAGTATATATATATATATATATATATATATATATACAGTGGTACCTTGGATTACGAGCATAATCCGTTCCAGGAGCATGCTCGTAATCCAAAATGCTCGTTTATCAAAGCGAGTTTCCCCATAGGAAATAATGGAAACTCGCTTTAATACGTTCCCACTTCCCACCCCCGAGGCCAGGGTGCTGCTCCCCCCCCCCCCCCCCCCCCGGCTCGGTTTGCGAGACACGTTTTGCGAGAATGTTTTCCTCATCTTGCAAAACACTCGCAAACCGGGTTACTCGCAATCCGAGGTTTGACTATATATATATATATATGTGTGTGTGTTTGCATATGTGTATATATCTTTGAAAAATAAAATTATTTGTTGGGTTCCCTTTGTCAAATTGTATATCATGGGAATAGGTCTATTTTAAAGCAGGTCTGTGACTGGATTTGACCTTTCTATTACTAGCCAGAGTGTACTCTGTTATGACTTCATGTCTCTGTCATTCTTCATGTTGTACTTATAACACTAGAGGGCAACTGTGAGTTTTCTTTCTAGACAAGAGTGCTGGCAATGGTCTTAGAATCAGCTAAGTGTTTAAACAAGGCAAGGATTTATTTTCCTGTCTTTAGATTTTTTTGCATGTGTAACCTCTCAGTCTCCATTGACAGCAAATAATCCAAATAAAGTTCCTGTAGGGGAAAATGTAGACAGAGCGATTCTGAGAACAGCTTTTGTCCAAATAAGGACTGCTTTTGGAAACTCCATATGTTAGATAATGATCAACTGCCAGTTGGTCATGAGTTAATAATGCTGAAATATGCATACCATGTGGTATAAGACTATTCTCTGGATAAAGAGACATCGAGATATAATGTACTGAGAGATCAGAAACGTGGGAGCAGTCTGCAGATTACTTTTGAGTACTTTTAGCTCAAGCAGCACTTGAATTCAATTGCTATAAAAGTTATCTGCACTGAAATAATCATTGATTTAGTGGGAGGGCATGTGTGTATTTGCCAGGGAATAGAGGTGGGCACTGGAAAATTATTTTGTTTCATTTTTCGTACTGGTTGTTTTTGTTATTTTTCATTGATTCTGGTTTTTGTTATAAGAACTGTGGGGGGTTTTTTTAGCTGCTATTTTCATTATTAGTACACTATGTAGGCCTCCTTTTACGAAACTGCGATAGCAGTTTCTAGCGTGGGGAGCCGTGCTGAATGGCCCGCGCTGCTCCTGACACTCATTGAGTTCCTATGAGCATCGGGAGCAGCGCAGACCATTCAGCACGGCTCCCCACATTAGAAACTATCGCAGTTTCATAAAAGAGGGGGTTAGTGCGTGTTGTTGGGGGGGGTTCCTTTTTTTTTTTCAGTTCAAATATTTTATTGGTTTTTCAAAATAAATAAACAAAATCTACAAATATTAACTAGAACATGAAATCATCTAGTTGTACAAGGATGATGCACCCTAACCGTGAATGCTTTACCCGTGTCTGTAAATGCTAATGCCCCTCCTAGGTCCATGCCCTCTGGACATGTTTGAGGCAAAAACTAAAACTACAGCCAAAATTCACTGCTTAGTTTCATCCGAAACTGAACCAAAACTGGCCCAGCCCCAGAAAGTGAACAGCATCCACTCCTCCCCACCCCTGCAAACTCTAAGGAGCTCCCACTTCCTCTCGCCTGGCCTACCTTACTCTCCTGATTGTCTAGCAGCAAGTTGGGAATAGAAATGATCCCCAGTTGCTCCTACCCATGTCACCTCCGTAGTCAAAATGGCTATCCTAATTTCTAGTGATAGTCTCTTGAGATTGCTGCTGGAGGTTATAACAGCCATTTTGATTTTGGAGCCATCACAGGTAAGAGCAACTATGTATCGCTCATGCTTTGATTCACCGCAGTAGTACCAGGGCAATACAGTAGGTCCAGGGGTAGAACCTATGGTTATATTTGGAACATAAGAATAACCTTACTGGGTCAGACCAATGATCCATCAAGCTCAGTAGTCTGTTCTCACGGTGGCCAATCCAGGTCACTAGTACCTGGCCAAAACCCAAAGAGTAGTAACATTCCATTCTACCGATCCGGGGGATGGGCTGGGGGAGAAGGGTGGAGGAAATGGGAGCTCTTTCAGTTTGGGAGGGAAAAGGAGGAGAGCTACAGGACATAGCAAAGTTTAAGTTTCAGCCAAAAATTCACTGGCATTTACAGACAAAATCAAAATAAGGCCAAATGCAAAATTTGGGCTGGTTTTGGTGCTGAAGCCAAAACTGATATTCATTTGACCTCTAATAGCCCCTTGTAGTTCCATGCTATGGATTTTGTGTGGCAGTTTATAGAATACCGACTAAAGGCAGTTATACACTTATCTACTAATTAGTTTCAATTAGCACCAATTATAGCCAATAATTGTTAATGCCAATTAGCAGCTAATTATATTTAGCTACTAACTTTTGTGTGCTAAGCATTAAAATTATGTGTCTAAGTTTATATAATTAAGAGGTACAATATAATGCCATTGAGAATCATTGCTTGGTCTCAGTCAATAACACTTATCTGGACCTGGAGGCAGTGCATGTAAATTTATCTTGTGCATATTCATTGTAGGTATCCTGTTATTTCCTGAGGACTGAGTTGAGAACCACTGCTCTAGTTAGTTTTCTGTAGCAGGTGTTATCTGAGAACAGCAGGCAGATATTCTCACATTTAGGTGACATCATCCAATGGAGCCCTAGCGCAGATGTTTGAAAGTGCGCTACAACTTTAAGAGTCCTGGATGCACCCGCGGCACCCATGCGTCAGCATATCTTCCCCCGTCTCACAATAGCTGCACTTTAGCCACAAGCTAAGAAGCTAATAAGGGGAGGCGGGAAGGTTGTGAGAATATCTGCCTGCTGTCCTCGGATAACACCTGTTACAGAAAAGTAACTGCTTTATCCTAGGACAAACAGGCAGGATATTCTCACATATGGGACTCCCTAGCTGCCAGGATCATGCCTCTAGGAAAAGGGTTATTGCCAGCTACCATGAGCCTGGTGAGACCAAGCGGGTTGGGAGACATTGGCTTCTAGGAGGAAGATAGATTTTGTAAAACAACTTGCCTGAATTGACAATGGGTTTCAGACAGTAGTGGGATGTGAAAGTGTGAATGGAGGACCAGATGGCTGCTTTGCAAGTGACCTCAATGGTGGCTGCCTTGCAAGTGTCCTCAATGGTAGCAGAGTGGAGATGAGCCACTGTTGTTATCATGGCTTGATCTCTGTGTGCTGTGATATGGCTTCCAAGTGGCTTTCCAGCTCCAGCCTAGCAGAAGCAGATACAGACTGTGAGTTATGTAGAGAGAGTCCTCTTGACAGACTATTGAGATCAATGGACAGGAACAACTAAGTGGAAGTCCCTTAAGGTTTAGTGTGATCCAAGTAGTAAGGGCTCATTTGCAGTCCAAGGTGTGGAGTGCTGCCTCAACAGGGTGAGAGTGCAGCTTCAGGAAGAAGACTAGGAGCACAATGGACTGGTTGAGGTGAAAGTCCAAGACTACTTTTGGGAGGAACTTAGAGTGGGTGTGGATAACTTTGTCATGGTAGAACAACATTATATAGGGAGGATCTGACACGAGGACTTGAAGTTCACTGACTCGGCATGCTGATGTGAGGGATATGAGGAAGGTCACTTTCTAGGTAAGATGTTTGAGAGATGGACAGGAGTGTTTCAAAGGGAGGCTTAATCAGAGCAGAAAGACCCACATTAAGGTTCCAAGGTACCGCAGGAGACATGATTGGCAGTCCAGTACTGAGTAAGCCTTTCATTAATTGTGGCATGAAGGGATGCTTGGAGAATGGTATTCCCTCCAGCGGTAGATGGAAAGTGCTGATAGTGCTGAGGTGGACTCTGATTGAGGTGGTTTGTAGACCAGAGTTAGATAAGTGCAGGAGAGAGTCAAACAGTTCTGGCAGGAGACAAATGCTAGGATTCAACGCATGAGTATTGCACCACACCATGAAACGAGTCCATTTGAACCGATAGGAGTGTTGAGTAGACAGCTTTCTAGAGGTTTCAAGGATGGCTGACACTAGAGCAAAGAGTGCAATGGCACTTAGCAGCTGGGAAAGAGGTACCATGCAGTGAGAGCCAAGGAACATAAGTGAGGATGGAGGAGTGAGCTCTCGTTCTGTGTCAGCAGCATTGGAAAGATTGAACATGTGATAGGTTCCCTCGTAGGAGGAAAGGAAACCATGATTGACGTGGCTACTGGGGCGCTATGAGAATTATGGTGGCCTGTTGCTGGTGCCATGACGGTCAACAGTAGATGCTAATGATGGTTGTCACCCATGTGCACCTACACCAGACGCTCATGAGGTGCGCCAGTGATGTGCATCAAGGTCAGGTGATGCTATCTAAACTAAACTAAAACTTAGCTTTGTATACTGGGTCTTCAGTCAAAAAGAAGCTCCTCGGTTAACAGTAACTAAAAAAATACTTAAAAAGGTAACAATCAGAAAATATTAATATGACTAGTTTCCAAAGTGTTTGGCAAATAAAAGAGTTTTTAAAGATTTACGAAAAAGTTGAAAAGGACCAGGACCCCTTAAAATAAGAGGAAGTTCATTCCATAGTTGAGAAGATTTGAAAACCAAGGACTGACTGAAATTCTTGACTCCTTTCACTTAAGGAGAGTTTGAATTGTTGGGTGCCTCTTGCATAGGAGAATCTATAAGCATTCCATAATAAAGGCACAAGAGGGATGAAGATACCATATAGAATCTTAAAAGTAATACATGCACATTTAAAATGATTCCTGAGATAGACCGGAAGCCAATGAAGGTCTAAAAGCAAAGGAGACACATGGTCAAATTTACTTTTTCCAAAAATTAATTTTGCAGCGGTATTTTGTATCAGTTGGAGTCTTTGAAGGCAGGTCTTTGTTATGCCAAGATAGATAGCGTTACAGTAATCTAGCCGGGATAATATGATAGATTGGACAAGAACAGAGAAGTGTTGTTGGTGGAAAAAAGCTATCTGATGTCTGGAGGTCTGAGATTGATATTTTACTGGAGATTCCATGCAGCCCTCAGACAATACTGTAGCAGAGGGCTTTGAGGCAGGGTGTGGCACTGCGTGCAACTGCAGAAGCCCAGGTAGTTCTGTCTGCAACAGCTGAAGAAGCTGTTCACACAAAGATAGTGCCAGCACTGACACTTGCATAGGTGTCATGGGCATAGGCTGCGTTGAGGGTTGAGCTACCAATGACCCCAATGTGGAGGCGCACCTCAAGGAGGACACCGACTGAAGAGGTTGAGATCCAGTCTCAGTAAGCCGGCATTTACTGCTCACAGATAGTGAATAGGACTGGGAAGACACTGATGTAGTCCTGGAGGGGGAGACATAAGTTCGCTTTTCATCCCTCTTGCTTGGTTCGCCTGAGAGTGATAGCCCTAATGAAGCAGACGCTATGAGTGGCATCATTGGAGTGGTATGGGCGTTACATGGCATAATGTCCCTGCAGCGCCTATTTAAGCTCCACGAGCCGCACTTCCTGTGGGTATGCAGCCTTCTAGATAAGGGTTCTGCTACTGAATGAGCTGCTGAAAATAGTAAAGCATAGGATCTGGGGTTATGCTATTGTGCCATCCACAGTGTCAGGCCTTGGAGACTGCTGCTAGCATGCTGGGCTGAGGCACTTAATGATTTTATGGGCTCCACTGGCACTCAGCGCTGGCACTGATGAGCTCTTCATCCCCTTCCTGGGGAAGCCCTAATCTCAACACTTTGGACAAGGGCCTTGGTCGAAGCCGAGCAGAGCCCAATCCAAAATGATCCTCTTTGTTTGCAGAAAAAGGGTATAAGAAGCAAAAAGAAAAGGGTTATAAAAATTCAGGTTTTAGACATCTGCATTTGACATCTTCACTTTGCGGAGACAAAAAGAAAACTGCAGCTATTGCGAGACGGGGGAAGATATGAAGAGGTGATGCATGGGCACTGCAGGTGCGCCCGGGATTCTTAAAGTTGTAGCGCACTTTCAAATGTCTACGCCGGGGCTCTGCCAAATGATATCAACCATATGTGAGAGCATCCTTTCTGCTTGTCCTGGGATAGCATTCTTTTTTAGGAAAAAATAATTTGCTACTTCTTCGTTGCATGTCATTTTCAACCTGGTGGAGGAACAGAGTCTTAAACATTGTGCAATGGTGACACCTAGTGGCCAAATTTAGGGCCCATGATTGCAGCCTTCTGAACAGAGCCTTTGGATGCATGGAAGAGATAAATATAATTTTCCCGTATTATTTTTTTTAATGTAAAACATTTCAGGGTAATTTTGTAAATGCATAAATTAAGCATGAGCTTAATTTCCCCTGTGCAGATTTTGCAAGATTCTAAAAATAAAAATATATGCTTACTTTATAAATGACCCCAGGAAAACTATGCTTAGAGGGCCTCACAACTTTTCTGGGTTAAAATAGAAGTATAAGAGGAAACCCTCTCTAGCCCCATCTTTGGGAACACAGGCTGTTGACCTGCATTTCTTGCAGACGTGTGTAACAGGTCATTTCCACATACAAAGATGCTGCTTCCCCTGCAGAAATGCTTTTCAAAATTGCCCTTCTATAGACTGCTTCTCTGGCAGAAATCACCCAAAGTGGAGTTAGTAAAGACCTGGTATTAGGGGCTGTGTCCCCATTGCGAGCTGTGTGACTGAGGGCTCCCCGTTTTATCACAGTATTTATAATTTATATACTATTTAGAGTTTACTGGTTCGAGTGTCTCTCCCCCACCCCCACTCTAGGGTCAGGGAACATTACTTTTATTTATAATTTAAAGGATGTGACATTATGGGATATAAAGTACTGAAAAAGCTTCATTTGGGTAGGACAGGGGTAGGCAATTCCAGTCCTCGAGAGCCGGAGCCAGGTCAGGTTTTCAGGATATCCACAATGAATATGTATGAGATGGATTTGCATGCACTGCCTCCTTGAGATGCAAATCTATCTCATGCATATTTATTGTGGATATCCTGAAAACCTGACCTGGCTCCGGCTCTCGAGGACCGGAATTGCCTACCCCTGGGGTAGGATAAGACTGGATTTTTCTGATGCAGTTTTCAAGCTGCTGTCTTACCCTATTTCTGGGGTTTATTACACATTAGGCAAAGGAACGTAAGTGCCATAATGAGACCTAAAGAGAATGTTGTTCTTTATACTGGTTGACCTAGATATTTCTATTTAAGTATTTTATTTATTTTCCTCCTCAGATTTCTTAATCAAATTAATCTTTTGGTGAACTCTTCTTTTGCCGAATTGCAAAATAATTCATGTACCTGAATTTAGAATTCGCCTTGAGATCTGATTTGCAAAGACAAGCAATTTAAAATCCAGACCCAATGTTAATAAAAGGAATGTAGATATTAAAATATTTAATGCTATTTAAATACAGATTTTGCTTAATCATATTCATATTAAATTTTACACACTGTTCTTTTTGAGTTTTTGTGAATGTAATTGAAAGCACAGTTACTTACCGTAACAGGTGTTATCCAGGGACAGCAGGCAGATATTCTTAACGTATGGGTGACGTCACCGACGGAGCCCCGGTACGGACACTTTTAACTGGAAAGTTCTAGTTGACCGCACCGCGCATGCGCGGGTGCCTTCTCGCTCGACTGAGGAGAGCGTGGTCCCCAGTTAAGATAAGCCAGCTATGAAGCCAACCCGGGGAGGAGGGCGGGTCCTAAGAATATCTGCCTGCTGTCCCTGGATAACACCTGTTACGGTAAGTAACTGTGCTTTATCCCAGGACAAGCAGGCAGCATATTCTTAACGTATGGGTGACCTCCAAGCTAACAGAGGGGGAGGAGGGATGGTTGGCCATTAGGAAAATAAATTTTGTAACACAGATTGGCCGAAGAGTCCATCCCGTCTGGAGAAGGCATCCAGACAGTAGTGAGTAGTGAACGTGTGAACTGAGGACCAAGTGGCAGCTTTGCAGATTTCCTCAATGGGCGTGGAACGGAGGAAAGCCACGGAAGCAGCCATAGCTCTGACTCTGTAGGCCGTGACAGCACCTTCCAGTGAGAGACCGGCCCGAGCATAACAGAAGGCAATGCAGGCAGCAAGCCAGTTAGAAAGCGTCCGTTTAGAGACAGGGCGACCTAAACGGTTAGGGTCGAAAGATAGAAAGAGCTGAGGGGATGAGCGGTGAGCCCTGGTGCGATCAAGATAGTAAGCAAGGGCACGCTTACAGTCCAGCGTATGCAGCGCCTGTTCCCCAGGATGAGAGTGGGGTTTGGGAAAAAAGACAGGCAAAACAATGGACTGGTTGAGGTGAAAGTCCGAGACCACCTTGGGAAGGAACTTAGGATGGGTGCGCAGAACCACCTTGTCATGGTGAAAAACAGTGAAAGGTGGGTTGGCAACCAGTGCATGCAGCTCACTAACCCTCCTGGCAGAGGTGATGGCAATGAGGAAAAGCACCTTCCATGTCAGAAATTTGAGTGAAGTAGTGGCAAGAGGCTCAAACGGAGGTTTCATGAGGGCTGACAAAACCACATTCAGGTCCCAGACGACTGGAGGAGGCTTCAGAGGGGATTTGACATTGAAGAGGCCTCTCATAAACCGGGAAACCAGGGGATGGGCCGTAAGAGGTTTTCCGAGGATAGGCTCATGGAACGCAGTAATGGCACTGAGGTGGACTCTGATGGAGGTAGACTTGAGGCCAGCGGCGGACAGAGAGAGCAAATAGTCCAGTACAGTTTCCACCGCCAATGAGGTGGGATCGTGGTGATGCAGTAGACACCAAGAGGAGAACCTGGTCCACTTCTGATGGTAACATTGGAGGGTGGCCGGTTTCCTGGAGGCATCCAAAATGCGACGGACAGGCTGAGACAGATTCTGTGGAGAGGTCAGCCCGAGAGAAACCAAGCTGTCAGGTGGAGCGAGGACAGATTGGGATGTAGTAGAGACTGATGTTGCTGCGTAAGTAGAGTAGGAAACACAGGAAGAGGAATGGGCTCCCTGGAGCTGGGCTGGAGCAGGAGAGAGAACCAGTGTTGGCGAGGCCACCAAGGCGCGATGAGAATCATGGTGGCATTGTCTCTGCGGAGTTTGAACAACATCCGCAACATCAGAGAAAGTGGAGGGAAGGCATAGAGAAACCGACCCGTCCAGTTGAGCAGGAACGCATCTGGGGCCAGACGATGAGGAGAGTAGAGTCTGGAACAGAAAAGGGGCAGTTGATGGTTGTGAGGAGCTGCAAAGAGGTCCACCTGAGGAGTGCCCCACCGATCGAAGATGGAGTGGAGTGTGGTCGGATCCAGAGTCCACTCGTGAGGTTGAAGGATGCGGCTGAGATTGTCGGCCAGGGAGTTCTGTTCGCCCTGGATGTAGACAGCCTTGAGGAAGAGATTGCGGGCCTTGGCCCAGGTCCAGATGCGGATGGCCTCCTGACAGAGGAGGAGAGAACCGGTGCCGCCTTGCTTGTTTATGTAATACATGGCGACTTGGTTGTCTGTGCACAGGAGAAGAACCTGAGGGTAGAGAAGGTGTTGGAAAGCTTTGAGTGCATAGAACATGGCCCTGAGTTCCAGGAAGTTGATATGATGTTGACGTTCCTGAGGGGTCCAGAGACCCTGTGTGCGAAGTTCTCCCAGGTGGGCTCCCCATGCGTAAGGGGAGGCATCCATGGTGATGACCATGGAGTGAGGGGGTAGATGAAAAAGCAGACCCCTGGAAAGATTGGAGGAGTTCAACCACCATTGAAGAGATCGCTGAAGAGACGATGTCACACAGATGGGATGAGAAAGAAGGTCCGTGGTCTGAGACCATTGGTTGGCTAGAGCCCACTGAGGTGTTCTGAGGCGGAGTCGTGCCAGAGGGAGCACATGGACCGTGGAAGCCATGTGGCCCAGGAGGACCATCATCTGCCGAGCAGGGATGGAGTGATGAAGGAGCACCTGGCGGCAAAGATGGAGCAGGGTCTGTTGACGGTCGGAGGGGAGAAACGCCCTCATCAGAGTGGTGTCGAGAACTGCTCCAATGAACTGAAGTCGCTGTGTGGGAAGCGGATGCGACTTGGGGTAGTTGATCTCGAACCCCAGAAGATAGAGGAAAGAGATGGTGTGTTGAGTGGCTTGTAGCACAAGCGGAGACGTAGGTGCTTTCACCAACCAATCGTCCAAGTAGGGGAACACCTGGAGGTTGTGAGACCTGAGGAAGGCCGCCACCACAATAAGGCACTTGGTGAATACCCTGGGCGATGATGCGAGGCCAAAGGGTAGCACTTTGTACTGGTAGTGATGGTGCTGTATCTGAAACCGGAGGTAGCGACGTGTAGTCTGGTTGATTGGAATGTGAGTGTAGGCCTCCTTGAGGTCTAGAGAACATAGCCAGTCGTGTTGAGAGAGAAGAGGGTAAAGCGTGGCAAGGGAGAGCATTCTGAACTTTTCCTTGACCAGACACTTGTTGAGGTCCCTGAGATCGAGGATGGGACATAGGTCTCCTGTCTTCTTGGGTACCAGGAAGAAGCGGGAGTAGAATCCCTGACCCCTTTGGTCTTGGGGGACTTCTTCGATGGCATTGAGAAGAAGGAGGGATTGAACCTCCTTGAGAAGGAGGAGGGTTTGAGAGGAGTGAGAAGCAGACTCTACGGGAGGATTGTCTGGTGGAAGAGTCTGGAAGTTGAGAGAGTAGCCGTGGCGAATGATGGTAAGGACCCACTGGTCTGACGTGATTACCTCCCAACGGCTGAGAAAAAGTTGCAGGTCCTCCGATAGGTTGAGGAAGAGGTAACGCTGGTGAGAGACTGGCTATGCCCTGGAGAAAGGAGTCAAAAGGGCTGAGAAGGTTTTGACTGAGGGAGAGGCTTGGCAGGTTGATGAGATTGGGAGCGAGCCTGAGTTTGCTGTTGCTGACGAGGTCGGCGAGGTTGTGGCGGAGGTGGATGAAGAGGTCTGGCTGAGAATCTGCGTTGGTATGAAGACTGCTGTCTATAGGGGCGAGCAGGTGGAGTCTTCTTCTTCGGTTTGATGAGAGTATCCCACCTGGTCTCGTGAGCAGAGAGTTTCTGGGTGGTGGAGTCTAGGGACTCTCCGAAAAGTTCATCACCAAGACAAGGTGCGTTAGCCAGGCGGTCTTGGTGGTTAACGTCGAGGTCGGAAACTCTCAGCCAGGCCAGACGTCTCATGGCCACCGCCATGGCCAAAGCTCGAGAGGTGAGCTTGAAAGAATCATAAATAGAGCGCACCATGAATTTGCGGAGTTGGAGCAGACTGGAAATGTGTTGTTGGAAAAGAGGGACCTTACGTTCAGGAAGATACTTTTGTAATGAAGAGAGTTGTTGAACCAGATACTTCATGTAGAAGGAGAAGTGAAAGGTGTAATTATTGGCTCTGTTTGCAAGCATTGAATTTTGATAAAGGCGCTTGCCAAATTTATCCATCGTTTTGCCCTCTCTGCCAGGAGGGGTAGAAGCATAAATACTGGATCCCTGGGTTTTCTTCAAGGTGGATTCGACAAGAAGAGATTCATGGGGTAGTTGGGGTTTGTCAAACCCCGGAATAGGGATGACCCTGTAGAGACTATCCAGTTTTCTAGGGGCCCCCGGTACCGAGAGAGGGTTCTCCCAATTCTTGTAGAAAGTTTCCCGTAAGATGTCGTGGATGGGTAACTTTAGGAATTCTTTGGGGGGTTGCTCGAAGTCCAGGGCATCTAAGAAAGCCTGTGACTTCTTAGAGTCAGATTCCAATGGGATAGAGAGAGCCGCTGACATTTCCCGAAGAAATTTGGTGAACGAGGATTGTTCAGGCTTGGAACCGGTATCGATTGTGGAGGGCTCCTCGTTGGTTGAAGAAGCCTCATCGTCGGTACCGGGTTGGGATTCTTCCCAGAGGTCCGGGTCCCTGACGTCGGTGTGTATAGGACGGGACGGTGGTGTGGATGGTTCTGCGTGGCGAGTCTTAGAGAGAGATTTGCCAGAACGCATGGAGACGGTACCAGGGGAAGAGGAGCGGCGCCGGTCTCGGTCGGCTTGGCGACGGTCTCGATGTCGGAGAGGAGCGGCATCAGAGTGTAGTTGCACGAGAGGGTTGATGGGTTCCGCCGCGAGCACCGGCATGAACGTGTTTAATGGTACCGATGGAGTCGACTCCGGTGGTATTGTGCAAGGCTCGGGCCGGTCCGGTACCGGAAGGAGCGGGACCAATATTGTTGGCAACAGGTGCTGTAGTTGTTGCTGTAGCTGCTCCTGTAATTGAGTTTGGGGTATGGCCGCAATGCGGTCATCCAGAGGAGGCACCGGTACCGCTTTTTTTCTTTTTCGGTACCATAGGTGCTGCTCTACGCCCCAGCGATGAGGAGGCCGATGACGAGGCACTCACCGAAATCAGGGCGGAGCGTTTACGGGGTCGGCTGGATGCCGGGAGGACCGGTGTCGCCGCCGTGGCAGGAGGGTGTTCAAGGGAAGTGGAAGGCTTCTTAGCCGGCTTACCTGACGCCATCGACCCCGAGGAAGGATCAGGCGGTGTGGAGGTAGTCGGTGCCGACTTTAGCGGCGCCATCGATGGTGTGGCAGACTCCATAGCAGATCCGGTGCCAAAAAGGATGTTCTGCTGGATCTGCCTATTCTTTAATGTACGTTTTTTAAGAGTAGCACAGCGGGTGCAGGTGTCAGCCCGATGCTCTGGACCCAGGCACTGTAAGCACCAATTGTGCGGGTCAGTGAGAGAGATCGGGTGTGCACACCGCTGGCACTTCTTAAAACCCGGCTGAGGGGGCATGAATGGAAACACGGCCTCCGCAAAATCAAACCCGGAGGCCTGTATGTTGGCAACAGGCCCCGCCGGGGCCGGCAAGAAAAATAAAGGAAAAGACAAATTAAAGAATTTTTTTTTTTTTTTAGACGAAAAAGAAACCCGAAGGGAAAAAGGCAAAAAAGGAAGAATATTACGCGAGCGGGAAGGCAAAGTAGAAAATTTCAACAGCCATTGAAAGCACATGCGTCTTCTTCGCTCCGCGGAAATGAAGAAACTGGGGACCACGCTCTCCTCCGTCGAGCGGGAAGGCACCCGCGCATGCGCGGTGCGGTCAACTAGAACTTTCTAGTTAAAAGTGTCCGTACCGGGGCTCCGTCGGTGACGTCACCCATACGTTAAGAATATGCTGCCTGCTTGTCCTGGGATAAAAATAGTTACCGTTAAAACAGCACAGTGAGTAACATTTTGGAAATTATTGAGAGGACTCTCCTTATTATATAACACAAGGAAGGTTCCAAGGCTTGAGGCCAAGAGCATTTTAACCATCATAAATTAATCTTAGTCTTTAGTTATGCTTGATCCCTTATTGCCATTATGAAATGAAATAAAAAGAGAAGGTTTATATGTTCTTTTGCAAATATTATCTGTGTTATTTAAGTTAGCAAATTATTATTCCTTCTGTGGACTAATTTACTTGTGCATGGGAAACCCTTTGCAGAAATATTAGATGATTCATTATAGGTTAATGACTAATTGATAATTTCCTCATAATATTTTTCTATAATAAAATTTGATTCGTAATGTCTTAAGAAGCTCATATGAAATGCGATTTATGACCTGTTGTGCAAATTACTGGCATAGATAATTGCATGTGTATATCATCAAAAATAAACCAAGGGCTCCTTTTACAAAGTTGTGCTAGGGCTTAACGCGGAATAGCACGTACTAATTTGCTGCGTGCGCTAGCCGCTACTGCCTCTTGAGCAAGCTGTAGATTTTTAGCTAGCGCGCGCTAATCCGGTACGTGCATTAAAAAACCGCTAGCACGGCTTAGTAAAGGAAGCCCCGAGTCTTTGGGTTTGGGATGGTGCACGTGTCAAATCCTGGAATACAGAGAAGACACCAGCATCTAAGAAAAGGAAAAAGATAATTTCTTGTAAGCTTTTAATAAATTTAGGTTCAGTATAGGGGGGTCAAAGAAGACAGAATTATAGAAAACTAGACAAAGGACCTTCAAAATGCCCTAATTCAAGGCATGATTTGGGGATGATTTGATACTTGCCTTGGGATATTGCTAGGAAACTTAAGCCGGGCCTACTGCCAGGGATGGTGAAGAAAGAAAGTGAGAACATACATGATTGGAAGAGGAACACCCCCCCCCCCCATGTTGACATGAGTTAAATAATCACCTTAAAATTACCATAGCTAATGGGTTAGCACTGAAAATCTGTGGTTTAACCTGCTAACTCCCAAAGTTTGCCTACTAAACCTTTTTTGCCTATCTGTCACATTGCTATTAATAGTATTAGCTTTCTTTGTGCCACTTTGTATTTTCATGATGAGTTCAGTTTGTGGTTTGCTATAACCACTGTACCTTTTTCCGCAGTAAAAACCTTCTGCCAGGTCATTTCCTCCTCATCGTCTGTTTGAATTTTCCTTCCTGAGTGCAGTAATTTGCATTTGTCCTGGTTGGGGTTTCTGTTAAGTATTACTTTTCATATTGCTGAACTGCCAAGATCACTTTCCCCCATGTCAACTTGCAACTGTACTGAATCCTTTGCAATCTCTGTAGATGTACTTACTATTAGGGATAAGCAGTGGTTTGCATTGACATTCTATGTCATTGCATGATTGTTGGGGGTTTTTTCCCCAAAATGAAAACAAGCAGAAAAAAATGTGTTTGGGGCCAGAGTCTATAAATGGCACTGAAAATTAGGCCCAAGGACATGTCTGCGCTTGGCATGGATTTCTACGCCCAACTTTTGAGTTAGAGGATTTAAGCTTGCTGAAACCTGGTGTAAATCCTGGCACACAAGTTGATTGTGGTTCTCTGTTGCTAGATCTTGTGAATGCCCTTGACCTGCCCATGCTCCTCCCATAGCCACACCTCCTTATGAGTTGCATATGGATTAATTTAGGCATCCACTCTTCTACTGTAGCTAAATCTACTCACACATCATAATTAGTACCAATTAAGTGCTTGTCAACTCCAATAATCATTGGAGCTCATGATCTAATTATTTTGTGCATGGATCTGGGATCCGTGCCCAAATGTGGCCAACATATATAGAATCCAGAGGTTTGTGTTTGTTGTTCACCAATAATAGTAGACATACACTTTGTGGAAACAGGGGCACTATTTCAGAAAGGGCTCACTGTTCCCTGATAGTGGAACCACTGCACGTGTGAATTGTTGAGCATGTGCAAACAGTGTTCTATCATTTTTGTGCCTTTTTTTTTTTTTTAATCACATAGGATGCACTATTTTCAAAAAAATGCATGTTATTGGCAACTAACAAAATAACAACCTAAAACAATTAAAACAAAAATTCCCATACACATTATGGGACACGGTATGAAACAAACATTTTCTGAGTGCGCACCCCTACATACTATGCCACCTTCAAAATTGTTAACAAACGCGTAGAATAATATTAAACCTCTGACCAATCTCTGTACAGCCTAATTTAGTGTGTCCTTCCAGGTGAATGTTGGGTTAGCAATAACTGCTTTTCAGGTTAACTTTTCCAACCTGTTGTGCACCTACGGGCCAACAGGTTGGAAAAGTCCTTCAATTTGTCCTTCAATTTGTATGGAACACTTGTGACTATTGTATATACTGGGTTCCTGAGGAAGGAATATAAATATCCGAAATAAAGCTCAGTCCATATCTCTCTGAGTAATTGACACCTGGTGTAACCTTTTTTGTTAGTGTTAAACTAATATTTGTTTATATTGGACAATAATCTAATTAAAATAATTATTGGCTGTCCTGAGAAGATTACCAAGATATCAAAAGTACAGAAAGAGGGAATCTGTCTTGTAAATCGGGCAGGAAGACAAGAGGGCTGAATGGAAATGAAGGCATGAAAGGATAAGCAACTCACTAGAAAGAAATCTGAAATGCTATGTAATGGCCCCAGTAGAGACCAGTTTGGCTGAGGATGAAAAGTGTAGTTAGGAAAGGATAAAGCCATCATGAGAAGCAGCAAGTCTCCTGGGTAGGATGAGAAAGCACATTCAGAAATATTTATGCAGATCAGAGAGATCTGCAGAGAGGCTAGAATGTGGAGCGGGCACAGTTGACTAACCCTTACTTCTACCGGAATATGAATTGCAGAGTGAGTTTGCAAAGTTATAGATTTCAGGAAGTAATGCAGGATAGGTCTGTTTACTTATTCGGTTGGTTAAGCAAGATAGCAGGGCAGGTTCAGTCCTGGTAAGTGATTTAGCTGCCTCAAATGAAAAATAGAAAACACTTGTCATACAGTCATTTCTTGGTTTCTCACATAGCTAGTGTTGTAATGGTTTTAGCTTACAGCAGCCAAAGTAAGGAATCATTTCTTTAGCTAGTTTTATTAATTTCAAAAATTAAATCATTAGGAATGCTGCTTTTTTTTTCTCTTGTCCAAATCTCATTGCTGAGGAGAGATTAGCTCTCTGTTTTCCTATGCCATTACTATCCTACTCTGAACGTTACAAAAATTGACGTTTTGATGTAATATCAAACCAGCACATGTAAAGTACAGAGAGAGCAAAACAGCTGCTGGTGAATATATTCTGGGGGAGACACACTTTAAAATCTGGGATCATCAAAAATACACATTAGGGCCCGGATTCTATAAAACACCACTGGTATCGGTGGCTGTCTACAAACGGCTGCTGGTCGCCTTGGAGCATTTACTCTGCCGGCCCGCGGTAGAAACCTCTGCCATGGCTTTGTAAAAGGAGCCCTAAAGCAGGTAAAATGCCAGGAACACTCATATTTTTACACAACCCATGTGTAGGTGTGTTCTGGGGACAAAATTGGAGCAGAGCACAGGCTGTCATGATTTATACTTGTCCTTTACATGCTATCATTCCTGTTCCTGGGCAGGTGAAAATTTCTGTGGCTCTAATCTAGCCAAAATCAAGCCAAACCTTTTGATTGCTAGTCTCTAGTATTTAATAAAAACACAGAGGTAACTATGAAGCTGATAATCAAAACTTCAACAGTTCCAAAAACCCGCCCAAGGCAGCACTTGGACAACCTAAAAGACAGGTTGTCGAAGTGCCAATAATCAAACCTATTGTTTGGATGTATCCAGGGACTTTTTATGCCTCTGAATGCCGCTGTGCACCCAGAGCTAAAAGGGGCGTATCTGGAGGAGTGGTTAGGGCGGGATGTGGGCTGACCTAGACTCAAAGAATCAAAAGGTTTTATGAGACTTCCTGGGATGGAACTTATACTTTGTGACTTAAACGATGTAAAAACAGGTATAAGTGCCCAAAAGATATCCAAAGTGACTAGATAACCAGTGCAGAGATAAAGTAAAGACTCCTCACACACTCCTCCCCCCTCCCCCCGTGTTGACTGATCCCACCTCACACCCCCACAAAGATCAGAATAAAAATGTACATACCTGTCTCCAGAACATCAGCATCAGTATAGGAAAGCCTAGTAGAGCTGCACACGGGTGTCTTAAATAGCCTGGGGGATGGACTAGTGAACCATAGAGAGGAGGATCCAGGGCCATAAGCCACTCTAACCACTACATTCATGGTGGGAAATGTGAGCCCACCAGCCCCCCCCCCCAAACCCTACTGTACTGCCATATAGGTGCTGCCTGTAGACATAAGGGCTATTGGGGTTGTTAACAGGTGGGTATGGTGGGTTTTAGGGATGTTTTGAGGGGCTCACCATATCCTATAAGGGAGTTCTGGTGAGATGTTTATGTGGCACCCTTTTTGTGAAGTTCACAGCAGTGCCCTGTAAGGTGCCTCACTGCTCTGTTGCCATGTCTGGATGGCCAGTCCATCACAATGCTGGCCCCTTCCACATCCAAATGGTCTTGTTCTAGGCATTTGGGACTTAGATTAATTTTTGGTCGAAAATGTGGTATAAAGAGAAACATATTGGCAATCTGGATGAGCAATGGATGTCCAGATAGATGATTTTGAAAAAAGAAATATTCTAGATGTATTTTTCAAGAATGTTCCCAATAATAAACACTCAAACAATAATTCGTTTTATGGGAGTTCAGAGTCCACCATTTCACACGAAATTGATAGCTGTGGTACTCTTCACAGTTCTACTAGTCATTACTTTAGTTATTCATTTTAAACTTATGACTTACCTTTTCATCCTTATAGGTTCCCCTTCCCGACGCATTTCGTCAATCTTTATCAAGGTCTGGGGAACAAAGGACAAGCATAACTTGTTCCATTTCATACTGCCGCCGGCGATCAAAGATCTTTGATCACCGGCAGCAGTAAGAAATGGAGCAAGTTATGCTTGTCCTTTGTTCCCCCGACCTTGATAAAGATTGATGAAACGCGTCGGGAAGGGGAACCTATAAGGATGAAAAGATAAGTCACAGTGTTAAATTTATAAGTTTAAAATGAATAACTAAAGTAATTGACTAGTAGAACTGTGAAGGGAATTATGAAGAGTACCACAGCTACCAATTTTGTGTGAAATGGTGGATTCTGAACTCCCTTAAAACGAATTATTGTTTGAGTGTTTATTGTTGGGAAGATTTTTCAAGAATGGACATTTTACCACTGCTGACTTTGGGTGTCTAGCGCCACACATCCGAATTGGACTTAGACATTTCTTTTGATTATGCCCCTCCATGTGCATATTATATAATAGGCTAACGAGGCACTTTCTTACTCTCTTAACCTAGGGAAGAATCTGTAGGGAATAGTGATAAATCAGACTTTTAGAAGGTCTCAGAATGGTTTATTGCAAAGTACATGCCATCAAGTGTTCATCAAAAGCATTTTTTATCCCAAAAGAGAGTACACTTCTCCCTCCGTATTTGCTGTGATAGGGGATTAACAGACCCGTGAATACAGAAAAACCGCAAATAACTTTTTCATATGTTATTCGCTGTTTTCTATTAAAAGCCATCATGAATATGATGAAACCGTGAATAACATGGTGGGAGACCTGGCCTGTTCCTCAAGGAGAGGCAAAACACGGTGAAGAAAGTGCTGGTAATCAGCGATTTTCTCTGTAAACGCTAGGAATCAGTGATTTCTCTATGCAAGCTGATGTAATTTGGGGGAGGAGCAGCAAGCTAAAAAACGTGAATAATCGAAACTGCGATTGCTGAAACCGCAAATATGGAGGGAGAAGTGTACAAACTTTATATCTCTATTTTCCCCTCTCTTTACCCATCCAAGGCTAAGAACTGGATGGAAGTCATTTCCGAGACAAATTCTCATAGCTATTTTTGTGTTTTCACGGTCATTGTAGCAGTTTGAGAAGCCTTCCTCGAGACCCCTGAGTTTGAGTTCATCACTTCTATGGTCTACCTAGAGCTGAATTATTTAACTGGTAAATAATTTGATGGCATTTACCAAGCCTGATCATACTATTCCATTCTGTAAATAAAGACTATTCTTTCATTAGACTGCATAACCCTTGAAAGAATGCAGTAAACCTAATAGCTAGAATGGATGTTCTTTAAAACTTAAAAGTACTTAAACCTAAGTTTTAAAGTATCTGCAATTGAAAGCAGCAAAAAAAAATACCATTGCCATCGCTGCTCATTAGACATTCCATTCATTCCACACAGAATTTATTTTATGCACAGCTGTACCTTATGGATCTCATTTTTCCATGGTGCGTCAGTGAGACCACTGAACCTTGCTGAGTAGAATTTTCTGCGTCCTTAATTACTTGGCTCAAAGGTTTTACAGCAAAAATTCAGGGTTCTGTGAAGTCTGTTGTGGGTTTTTTGCGGTGGGGGGAGGCGGGTCTTGTTTTTATTTTCAAGGAAACTTAATTCAAGTTTCAAAAACTGAAATCCAATTGTAAAGATAAACTTGGATCTAATATAGTCTTTTCAAAATGTTTTGTATGTTTCAAACAATTATGTTGGCCTGCAGCCATTACTCAGTTCTGCCATCCTGTGGAAAGTTTCCACATTCTAGAAAACAATATACTCTTAATGGAAACATCTGGTTTTATGTTTATAACAAACAGATAAAAATGGGCTAAGGTCTAGTGTAAGGATATTACTACGTACGTAGCTTGTATTATTTTGCCCTAAAATAATTAATTCTCTGTTGTGGAATGGGGAATGTATGATCACAGTAAATCCAGTGCAGAACACAGTCACGCTACAGTAATAACGCTTGTCCAGTGGCTTGAATAACGGCACAGTTGCTAATCAGACTGTGTATCCAGTGTCAACTTGTTGCCCTTGACAACATTGTACCTATCACCCAGTTTAGAGTACCAGTACTGGCTTGATTCTTCAAAATATCAACCTCTCTGTTCCCTCTCCTGCTTCCTTTCTGATCTTGCAAGAACTTTTAACACAAAAAATTGCCTTAATGGTTAGGTATAAATTTGATTAAAGAAAAGAAAAAGGTTTTGCTTGTGTCAGTCAATGACTGTGACCAGAACGAATTAGCTACAACTGAACAATTTGGACAAAACCTATGAAGACGTTTGTATAATACAGGGGTAGGGAACTCCGGTCCTCGAGAGCCGTATTCCAGTCGGGTTTTCAGGATTTCCCCAATGAATATGCATTGAAAGCAGTGCATGCAAATAGATCTCTGATCTCTGTATTTCCTCTGAATATCTATTATTGTATTTCGCTGAATGTCCAGCACTCTTGATTGTAAACCGCCTAGAAGTCGCAAGATTGTGGCGGTATAGAAGAATAAAGTTATTATTATTATTATCTCATGCATATTCACTGGGGAAATCCTGAAAACCCAACTGGAATACGGCTCTCGAGGACTGGAGTTCCCTACCACTGGTAATATGTTGGGGTCCAAGATGTTTGATCATGTTATAAGTGAATCAGCATTATGGAGCTTATTTTAGGAGTACCATTTGCATTTTAGATGTTTATATTGCATAAATATCTAGTGATTATCGCTCACTAAATGTTAAAGAAGCCCATTATATTCCTATGGGTGTCTTTAGCATTTAGCGTGTGCTAATTGTTTAGTGTATGCTAATGTGGTAGCACCTGTTGATGAATTCCCCCTACCTTAAATATCTATTTTATAAAGCCAGAATATATACATATAAAATGCATATGGTAAGGGGTTGTGATCTGGGCTAAAGAATAAACATGCATTTACCATTTCAGAAGAGAAATGCACATCTGTCTGTGTCTCAAAAGTTCAGCGTCTGGATTTACACGTACTATGCGAAACGTCTTGGTTTTAGAAAAGTGCTCAAAGTGAAGAGTGCCCCATTTAGATGAATTAGAGAAGGGTTACTCCTTAATCCCCCAGTGCTTCATGTCCCTCCTCCCAAAAGCGAAACTGGCAAGGGATATTGGACTCTGTGACAGCTTAGAAAAAAAACTCCAGAAACATTTTTTGTGTCTAAATGTTTATGTTCCCACCACATACAGTATATGTGTATGTAACTGCGTAAGAACATGCATGTTTATTACCATGTGACCCCTATTCATAGTTTAGATATTTATGATTAAAAATGGATGTCCCTGTTACATATAACCAGTAGATAAACTTCAATATATCCATATTTTTTTTCAAACACTCTTCATCAGAAAATCCTCTTCTTTTTTTATTTTCTTTTTTATGTAATTTAATTTTAATTCTCTTTTTTGTGGTGATATACATTGTTTGATGTGATTTTCTAACTCTTGATCAGCATAGATAGAAAATCCCATCAAACAATGTATAATATCACCAGCACTAAAGCCCTCAACACAATTCTCCTCTATACAGACTATCCCCCAAAAAGTGCTTCTAAAATACTAGTCAAGAGGTTCTCACAGGGGACTCACATGCGCATATAAACACATTCCACAAAAACTACAAGTAATTAATTAATTTGTAAAGCGAGGTGTCCTCAGTGTGAGGGGTCAGTGAAGGGAGAAGATTCTCCAGTGCTTGACACAACTGGAAAGCAAGAAAAAAACCCATTCACCTGCACACCATCACTGACTGGACACCTCATGTGTGCTCAGAACAATTAATAAGTGTTCAAGTGAACTGTGATATTTAATATTTATGAATCATTCAATGTGCATAAATAGGGCAGGAAGTCCCCTGTGAGAACATATTGATTTGTTCTGCTTTTTTGTGGTATCTATAGCAGTTGTGTTGGAGATTTTGATTGTGATTCTAACGTACTAGTGGCACTTGAGATGGTCCCGACTTGAATATCTCAATTCCGATTGATAAATCCTTCCTAAACATCCACCTCCACATCAGGTCTACAGTATCATGTAACAACAACAAAAAAAAGTGTGCAGCCCTTGAGTGCATTATAAGTGATGCCAGATTATTCTGGGACTACAATGCGTACATCTCACAAGTACAGTATGGGGCTCATTTTCAAAAAAGATAGATGTCCAAAAGATGGCATAAACAGGCACTTGGTCATCCTACTAGTCAAAATGTCCAAGTGGGCATTTTCAAAACTGACCTTCTGGTGGTTTTGTCTCCAGTGCGTCTAAATCTTAAGGGGGCATGTTAGAGGTGTGTTTTGGGTGGAATTGGGGCAAGCTTAGCACTTGTATGTTTTACAACGATTAATCAAACATTTTACAAAATGTCCAGGGCACAATTTGGACGTTATGGGCTAGATCTGTTTTTAAAATGAACGAAGGCCAAAAAGGTACCCAAACTGACCAGATGACAACTAGAAGGATGAAAATATGACCCACATACACTCCACCAGTGGTCACTGACCCCCTCCCTCCCCCCCAAAATTTGCATGAAAAAGTGCATATCTGTCTCTATAACAGCTGCAGATACTATGGCCAGTCCTGGTACAGTAGAGCTGCAAGCAGGTCTCTGGAGTAGCCTGGTGGTCATTGTAGTGGACTGCAGAGAAGAGGACCCAGGCCTGTATGCCACCTTAACTGGTACACTTCTGGTGGAAAGTGTGAGTCCACCAAAAAACCACTGTACTGCCATATAGTTGACACCTTCAGGCATAAGGACTATTGGGATGGTAGATGGGTACAATAGGTTTTGGGGGGCTCACCATATGTAGTGTACAGGGATTATAGTGAAATGTGTACCTGGCACCCTTAACGTAAAGTTCACAAAAGTGCCCCCCTAGGATGTCCCTTTGCTCTGCTGGCATGTCTGTGTGGTCAGCCATTAAAAATGCTGGCCCCTCCTACAAGCAAATAGCTTGTTTTGGAACTTTTTACTTTTTTTTTTTTTATAATGGTAAAAAAAAATTAGACATCTAGCTGGACAAAACATCTAATTGTGCCATTTTCGGAAAAAAAGATAGACATCTTCTTGGATTGAAAATGGACATTTTCTCCCCCCGATTTTTGGACATTTTTCTCAAAACGTCCAAAGTCGGACTTAGACTTCCTATCGAAAATGCACCTCCACATCACGTTCAATAATACTAACAAACGGGGAAATTATATAGAGCATGACTCATCATAGTATTTCCAAACTCTGCATTTGCGTATCTCTGTCGTATGTCCTGTGTGTGCACTGCTTGTATTTGTAGGGGTAGCTGGGGGGGTGGTATTTCAGTATTTTTTTAAGGGGGTGTCAGCGCATAGCTGGCCCAACCATTAGGCAAGAATAGGTGGTTACCTAAGGTGGCAGCTTCTTGGGGGCAACAGAGACTAGCTATAGAGGAAGCAAAACAGTAGAACCTAACAGCCTCTCAAACTCAACGAACATCAGTACATAACCTTAACATGCATTTTTATAAAATTTGTGTTTAATTGGGGGAGTTGCAGGTTAATTTTTTTTTTGGAGGGGTAGGGCTGAAGACTTGCCTAAAGCATCTATTACCGTTACACTAGTTCTGGGTCAGGGTAGCTTGAGGAATAGTAGGACTGTTGCAGAAGCAGTGGTGTAGTGAGGGTAGGTGGTGCCCCCTTGCCCTCCTCTCCCCTTCCGTGCCCCTGCCTCTTCCTGCCCCCCATTCCACACTCATGCTCTCCCTTCTCCCCAAGTACCTCTGTAAATCTCACCAGCGCAAGTGGCTTCTCCAGCATGCTGCTCGCACCAGCGTTGGGTTTCCCTCTGATGTCACTTCCAGGCCAACGTGAGCAACAGGCAGGAGAAAATGCTCGTGCTGGGGGAATATCTACAGAGCTACAGGGTGTGGGGAGGAATGGTGTGTGTGGGGTGGGGAGATGCTGGTGCCCCCATCGAGACGGTGCATGGGGCAGTCCTCACCCCCTGCCCCATTCCCTTAAATTTTTTTTGAATTATTTTGCACTCAAGTAGACAGATATTCTTGCCCTCCCCCCTTTTTAAAAATAATTCTTTCCTATTCCCAGTAGGTTGGAAAGAACAAAAAATAAATAAACACTGAGAAGCTCACACTGCCCTATAGTGGTTGTCTACAAATAGTCCCTGCCGCAGCTACTTTATAGATGTCATATTAATGAAATTATAGAGAGAGATTTTATTCTGCTACCAGAAATCCTTGTGCCAGTAGTTCTGTCGTGCGTCGGCTTCCATTTCACGTTGCAGGTTTTAGTGCATTGAATGAAAATGTGTGACGTCTATCGGGGGGACATGAAAGTTTGTATCCTTCACGGCAGTTGTCATAAATCAGAGGACTTCTGCTTTCACCGCGGTGCCTTTCCTGAAAGGAGATGCTTTACGGCTTGGCTCTGGTCTCGGCCGTGGTGTCAGATTCAAGGAACTGTGAACTGCAGCCCGCTAACAACGCAGTGCAAGAGGTCAGAATGAAGAGAGCAATTGTAGGATGAAATCACCGACTGCCCTAAGAAGGGAGAGAGAGAGCGCGCGAGAGCAGGGCAAAGCAGCCGAAAGTCCCCCCCCCCCTCTACTCCCGCGCTCGTGCTAGTCACCAACACAATCTCTGTTTATCGAAGTAATGCACTGGAGCGAGGGGGGGGGGGAGGGGAGTCGTAAGCACGCGGCAGATCGTCGGCGGCCTCATTTGGTGCGAAGCTGCCGTCCGCGCCGAGCTCGAGACTCCCAGGGATGCGATGGCTTGGCACGTGCTGCGCAGCCTTGGTGAATACCGCTGTACATGAGACGGCGGTCGTCGGCTGCAATGGGTAAACATCTTTCTCTGTGGAGGGGGGTTCTCGCTCTCTCTCTCTCTCTCTCTGTATGTTTTCCTCGGCTAAGCGGCCAGGGTCCGCGAGGACAAACTTTTAGCGGGCAGCGTGTGCTCGTGCCTCTCGTTTTGGGGCTCTGTTGGCTCCAGCTTTTCTGAGGAAAAACGCACGGGGGGGGGGGGGGGCTGCCTGCCTTCCGGGCGAACCAAGAGGCTGACGGTTTTGCGAGTACAGTAGAGGCAGAACAGTTCGCCAAACTGTACGAACCGGTGCCAAATCGTGTTAGTAAAGCGATTAAAATGTAAACTGTGGCTGGGTCCCAGCGTGACAGCAGTGAGGTAAGAGACAAGCCAGGGATGTTGGAAAGGTCTGTGGTCGGAGAAGTGTCTGTAAAGAAATTGTTTTATTGTGCCTTCTGTCAATGCACTGGTGATTTTTTATTTTTTTTCCTTTTTCGTAAATGTGTGCTGCTCTCCTCTAAGTGGAAAGAATTAGAGGACATGGAGACTGATGAAAGGAAACTAAATGTAGACTATGAGGTGGCATGATAATATCGGTCCCTAATTGCTAGACTGCTCTCATATCCAGGTACTTTAGTTAGATTGTGAGCCTTCGGGACAGTAAGGGAATTTTTCAAGTACCTTTCTTATTTCTAATCTTAATGTATATTTTCTTTAAACCGCTTAGAACCTAACGGATGTAGCGGTATATAAGAAATACATTACATTACATTACATTACATCCTTATGTAACTGGGGGGAAAAAACAGAACTTTTTCTTTGGTCTTGCTATGGGTCCTCTTTATGCAACTTTGGAAATCTGCTTAAAAAGTACAGCACTGGGACAGTGCTGATGACTAATTTTAAAGCTATTAGATCTGTCGAACAGATGTGTAAATATTTGAGTGTGTGATAAAGTGGAGAGCCGTAAATCATGTTTACTACCTCAAGGTGTCTACCGGAAAAAAATTACTTGCAATAATGATGCATTGGTTTTTTTGAAATAGTAGGTTAATATCTAAATCTGTCCTGCAGAGTTTGATAGCATACAATAAAAAAAACAAACATCCTTAAAACATAAAACAAGTTAAAACGTTACCAGGTTGTTGCTCGTGTTTCAAAGTTCATGAAGCATCGCTTAAGCAAAGGTAGAGCTTTTATCTGAATGTGCTGTAATACAGCTTTTATTCCTTACAATGATGCATTTATTTCTGTCAGAATCTTTGTGAGCCGCTATCTTTTGTAACAATTATGAACTGCATTTAAAAATAGACTGGAATGTGTTGCAAGGCAGGATGTAGAATAGCACATGAGTTTATTAGCTGGTTATTTGATGTATGCCCATCAGCAGACCGCTATATCTGTCTTTCTATATAAAGATATCTAACAAGAGATCACTAAATTCAGAAAAAAATAATCAGTAATATATGTCTACGCAGACATTGCTTGACTGCCTCGAAGGTCTGAGTGAATAGAATACGTGAAATGAGCTTTTTAAGGTCTGCAATATTTAAAGGAACAAATGCATAATTTTAGGAAGAAAATGATAAACCTAATTGCCAATACTTTGGATTTATTTCTAGCCCCGAATCTCAAAGGCAGACCACGGAAGAAGAAACCATGCCCACAGCGGAAAGAATCGCTACATGGTGTTAAAGATTCCTGCAGTAATTTGGATGGGAAAGCTGTTGCCAAGGTAAATCACTGAATAGGAATCATTGCACAACATTTTCTCGTATGGATACATGTTTCTGTTTAAGCATAGCTTAGCCTTTTAAAAAAAAAAACCCGACTATGAAACCAAACACAAAGGACCTGCTTAGGAACTCTCTTTTAAAGCTGTAACATTACATTCAATGCAGAGAAGGAAGTTTATGGTTCACTGAAAGTAGGCTTCTCTAACGATTTATTGCAGAGTGTGCATTACAAAGCATAATCATCAAATATACAAATAAAAAATTTTATGTGAAGTGCTCATACCAACCACCTACATGCTCAATGGGTTCAAACAACAGTGGCTCATGGGATCATCATAGCACTCCAGAAGTCTCATACCGCCCAAAACCTTCAAATAAAGCCAAGATACTTATCTTTGCCTTATCGGCGGTGTTATTCTATTTCTGCCACTATTTGCTACCCCTTGTATGCTGTTATACCAGAAGGCCTAGTAGCCAAACTCCTCACCAATTACATAGAAGACCATAACCTACTCCACCCCATGCAATCAGGATTCAGAACAAACTTCAGCACAGAGACATTACTAGGCTCCCTCATGGATACCGTCAGACAACAACTTAGTACAGGGAAAAAAATGCTACTCATACAACTGGACCTATCAGCGGCATTCGACCTAGTAGACCACAACATCCTTCTACAGATCTTAGATGCAATAGGCATCTCAGACAAAGTATACTCCTGGTTCGAAGGATTCCTAAAACTCAGAACCTACAGTGTAAAATCAAACAAAAAAAAATCAGAATCCTGGTCAAACCCCTGCGGCGTACCACAAGGATCTCCACTATCCCCCACCCTCTTCAATCTATACACTGCCTCTCTAGGAACTCATCTGGATAATCTAGGCATAACATCCTATAGCTATGCGGATGACATCACCATCCTCATCCCATACGATCATTCTAAACCTACCATGACAGACGAACTTCACCAAACACTGGAAGCAGTCACAACCTGGATGGAAAATCACAAACTTAAACTCAACCAAGACAAAACCAAATTCATCCTCCTAGAAAATGACAAGATCCAAACCACAACCATCCTAGACATAAACGCAACCAAATATCCCATCCAAACAACCATAAAACTACTTGGCATGACCATAGACAGATGCTGCACTATGCAACCGCAAATAAACAAAACAACGCAAAAATCATTCGCAATCATGAGAAACCTGAGACAAGTCCGAAAATTCTTTGAAAGTACACAATTCCTACTTATAGTACAATCCCTAATACTAGGTATATTGGACTACTGTAACATACTCTTCCTCCCATGTCCGGCAACTACGATAAGACAACTCCAAACAATCCAAAATACAGCCTTAAGACTCGTCTATTCATTGAAAAAACACGACCACATCACTGAGGCCTTCATCAACTCACACTGGCTCCCAATCCAAGAAAGAATCCAATTCAAATTCTACTGCATATTATTTAAAACCCTACACGGAGACAGTCCATCATACCTGAACAATCGCCTCATCCAAGCAACCAATACCAGACACAGAAAAACGCACTCCCCATTCATACCCCCCCCATCCAAAGAAGTAAAAAGAACAAAACTACATGACGGCCTCCTAGCCACTCAAGCTGCAAGACTAGACAACCAGATCTCCAACCTTCTGATGACCACCCCAGACTATAAGACGTTCAGAAAAGAAATAAAAACCACACTCTTCAAGAAATTCCTAAAACAGCAATAACAACACGACCTCTAAAAGCCCTTAAGATCTACATCCTACCTCTCTAGCTACTCATTATAATTCATGTAATTCTGTAATTCTGTAATTCGGTAATTCTGTAATTCATTGTAATTCTGTCTTTAAACTAACCTTTGTAATTCTGTAATTCGGTAATTCTGTAATTCATTGTAATTCTGTCCTTAAACTAACCTTTTGTAATCCGCCTTGAACCGCAAGGTAATGGCGGAATAGAAATCCCTAATGTAATGTAATGTAATGTAATGTAATACACTTCCCTGTGAAGTGACCCTCCTGATCTGGATTTCGCAAAATGCTTCATCAGGAGAGAAAACTCTCAGAGACTGTATAAACAGAGAAGGACAACCAGCCAGACCCAATGGCAATTGGTGTCTTCTAGTCTTAAATTTTCTGTTCCCTGTCACAATAATATATTGGATGACATTTATACAAAAACTCTTCTCACTGTTCAAGAAAAATGTACTTGTGCTTAAATACTGGAAAAGTTAACCAGCGGATGGCATCAGGATATTACCCAAGGAATGACCTGCCAGTTCTTCACTTTACGTACTTTGGCATCTTATTGGTCAGCGTCAAAAATTTGAGGTCAATTCAGGGGGAGTTTCAAAACATTATTATAAGGCTTCTGTAGGATGAAATAAGAAATGGGGTCGCTGTCTTTTGTAATGGTATTTCCAAATTCATGACTTAGGGTCCGTTTTATCAAGCTGCACTAGAGGCTTTTAGCGCAAGCCGGCGTGGTAAATGCTCCAGTGGAGAAATGATGTTCCTGAGATGGACTTTATTAATATTAAAATAATATTAAAACTTGGCAAATCACATAAAAATCTCTAGGACGCAGTCCGCTGAAAAGCTTTGGACCCTGGACCCAACACATTCTATGTTTCGACAGAATGTCTTCTTCAGGGGTCCCTATGAAGTCCTATGGTAAAGATAAGCGGATAAAAATGCCAGTCGGAAATAAACTGTTCCGTAGAAGCTGTCCCACGGCTTTGAAGGAAAAATAACTGCAGCAAGGGAATCTGCCAGAAACTAAACACTCGATCATCGCAGTTGCTAAATAGGGTTCATAGAAAACGGCGTGAAAGACAAAAGCACGCGCCGACAATTGAGCGCAGCGCGGAGGCATGTGCCGCACAAAATTACAGTTTTCAGGGGCTCCGACGGGGGTTTTTGTTGGGGAACCCCCCCAGTTTACTTAATAGACATTGCGCCGGCATTATGGGGGGTTTGGGGGGTTGTAACCCTCCACATTTTACTGTAAACTGAACTTTTTCCCTAAAAACAGGGAAAAAGTTAAGTTTTTAGTAAAATGTGGGGGGTTACAACTCCCCACACCCCCCACAACGCCCCCCACAACACGGAGCGATGTCTATTAAGTAAAGTGGGGGGGTTGGCCCCCCGTCGGAGCTCTAAAAACAATAATTTAGAGCGGCGCGCGCCTCCGCGCTGCGCTCAATTGTCTGGGCGTGCCTTTGTCCCGGTGCGCTTTTGACCTGACACCGCTAAATAGTACCTGGGGGGCTGTATGCGGCCCACGGGCCATGAGTTTGAGACCGCTGTTCTAATACATATGCATGTATAAATGATGACATCACCGTTTACATGTATCTGCAGTCTACACATGTAAATGTCACTATTTCCAAGTATAGATGCTTCTACTATTTATTATTTCTAAAGTGCTACCAGATGCACACAGCGCTGTACATTAAATACGCAAGAGACGATCTCTGCTCGAAAGTGCTTACAATCTAATTATGACATAGATACTTCTAAAATAACCTCCATTGTCTGCTAGTGTAAGTCATATGTGGGCAGAGAACAAATCTGTCCAGCTGTTGTATTAGTTGAGTCAGAATATATTTGAAAGCTTATTAAAGTGGTGTTTGAAAGGCAGGGAAATGCTATTACATTATTTACATTGTACATCCTGAGATAAACCAAGTAACTTGCCATTAGAAGCCAGTCAAGGACCTCTGGTCGTGCAACAATGACAATTTTCCAGCTTGCTGGAAACCAGAGTGTGAGGGTAGAAAGAGACTTCCTCAGGCTTGAATTAATATATCATGAAAGTTGAATATACTGTACAGTTAAGGAGAAGACATTACTTCAGCTGATTTAAAAGATCCACATTTCAGAGCTCACTTTCAGCAAATATCAATTATGCCGAATCAGTATCCATAGAAATGGATGGTGTACTTATACATGTGTAACTGATTTTTATTAATAAGTGTATTGAAATTGTTTTATTCATAGGTTCTAGAGCCGATGCGGAAAGCCACATGATAGAGCCGCACACTGATGGCTGAGCATGTGGCTTTTACCATGAGATACATGAAAATATATAGCAAACAGATGTAAATTTAAAGTGTGCAGAATTTGTGTAGTAATTGGGGGAAGCTTGTTGGATACATACACACAGCAGTTCAGTTTTTCGAGTATCTTATTGTGCAATGATGTAACCAAGGGGGGCCTAGGCCTTCCTACTTTAGGCTCAGGCCCCCTCCAGACATGCATTAAATGAATGGCAAGCATGCCTAAGCCCCGTCAGACAAAGAAATGCAGTGCCCAAGTCATTCCCTGCCTCCTTGCACCGCTTCTGTAAAGCAGAAGTCATCAGCGTGCCTCCTGCCACTGATGCCGAGACTTCTCACACATGTCAAGTTTGCACAAGAGCTGAGCATGCTCAGAGAGTTTTTGCGTCAGTAGCTGGAGGCATGCCACTGACTTTTGCATAACAGAAACTGTGCAAGGAGGTGGGGAGTAGCTCATGCACTGCATTTCTTTGGCTGGCGGCATCCCCACCAGCAGATGTATGTTTAATACATACAGGAGGAGGGGGAGAGGAAAAATAGGTTGCCACCCCTAGGCCTTCCCCTAAAAAAAATTGGAGGGCTGGCTACACCTCTGTTGTGCCCATGACCAAAGAAAACAAAGGCGGCAGCACACATCTGCACGTTTTGGTCTGACCATACTGTAAATATCAACCTCTTAAAATATTTTTGCGCATAAAATTTATGTGAGGCTCGTATTTATGCACAGAACAGTATGAACAGATGTGTGCTGGTACTTTTCATTTTCTTCAGATACATTCTCATGAACCGAGGGAGTGAAGAACGTATGTGCACATAAAGCAGGACTTGGGTATGATTGTATGTGATGTGACGACAGATTGATAAGGTGATGGTGAAAGCTAGAAAAATGCTAGGGTGCATAGGAAGAGGTATGGCCAGTAGTAAAAAGGAAGGTATTGATGCCCCTGTATAAGACTCTGGTGAGACCTCATATAGAATATTGTGTGCAATTCTGGAGACCGCATCTTCAAAAAGATATAAAAAGGATGGAGTCAGTTCAGAGAAAGGCTACTAAAATGGTGCGTGGTGTTCGTCATAAGGTGTACAGTATGTGAACAAACTTAAAGATTTCAATATGAATACTTTGGAGGAAAGGCAGGAGAGGGGAGATATGATAGAGACGTTCAAATACAGTGGTACCTCGGTTTACGAGTGCACCAGTTTGCGAGTGTTTTGCAAGACGAGCAAAACATTCGCAAACTTGGTGCCTCTTAAACCGAGCTTGCCTCGCTTTACGAGCGCCCCCCCCCCCCCCAGCGATCCGGCATCCCCCCCGCTCACGTTGCCCCCCTCCACCGCGATCCTACTTCCCCCCCCCCCACCCCCCGAGCAGTCAATGACACCCTTTACCCGACTTGGCACCAGTGCCGGTGCCCGAAGATCCTCCCTCTTCTGGCGCGGCCTGGGCTGGGTGGTGCGTCGGAGATCCTCCTTCTGGTCTGAGCTGGGCTGGACTGGCTTTGAGCATTTGCGCATGCTCAAAGCCTTCTGGTTTCGCTCTCAATCTCGGAGAGAGCGAGACCAGAAGGCTTTGAGCATGCGCAAATGCTCAAAGCCAGCCCAGCCCAGAAGAAGGAGGATCTCCGACGCACTGCCCAGCTGCGGCAGAAGAGGGAGGATCTTCGGGCACCGGCACTGGTGCCAAGTCAGGTAAAGGGTGTCATTGACTGCTCGGGAGGGGGGAAAGTAGGATGGCGGTGGAGGGGGGATGCCGGTTCGCAGGGAGGGGAAGCTGGATCACGGGGAGGGGGTTTGGAACAGCGTCGGATTTCTCAAGGGGGGGGAGAATGGAGCAGCGCCGGTAGCCTCGTTGGGGGGGGGGAGGAGGTGGAACCAATCAAAGCAGTTTCCCTTACTTCCTATTGGGAAACTTGCTTTGATATACGAGCAATTTGGTTTACGAGCATGCTTCTGGAACGAATTATGCTCGTAAACCAAGGTTCCACTGTACCTACGTGGCATAAGTGCGCATTGGTAGTCTCTTTCATTTGAAAGGAAGCTCTGAAATGAGAGGACATAGGAGTAATCTAAGGAAATGCTTTTTTACAGAAAGGGTGGTAGATGTGTGGAACAGTCTCCTGGATGAGGTGGTGGAGACAAAGACTGTGTTTGAATTCAAGAAAGTGTGGGAATGTTCATGTCGGACCTCTTAGAGAGAGGAAGAGATAATGATTACTGCAGATGGGCAGACTGGAAGGGCCATTTGGCCTTTATCCGCCATCATGTTTCTATGTTACTTCTGTCATTTAAAGTTCCGGCTCTTTGCTATGCGCAGGAAAAAAAAATACCCAAAACAAGAATTGCCATACTGGGACAGACCAAAGGTCCATCAAGCCCAGAATCCTGTTTCCAACAGTGGCCAACCCAGATCCCAAACACCTAGCTAGATCCCAAATAGCAAATCAGATTCTTCGTTGCTTATCCTAGAAATAAGCAGTGGATTTCCCCAAGCCATCTTAATAATGTCCTATGGACTTCTCTTTTAGGAAATTATCCAAACCTTTTTTAAACCCCGCTAAACTAAATGATTTCACCACATTCTCATGTAATGTGCACATTAAAATCCCCTGTTTTACTTCTGTGCATTTTGACAGAATACCTAATGACCTCATTACCATTCATTATAATATACCGTGTGCTCATATGTACCTTGTGAGTTAATCCTATGCTAAACCACTTTTTGCATTCTGCACCCATTAGTGTGTGCATACATCTCATGGTAATCTTCTGCTCGCGGTAGCTTTCTGCCTCAGCTGTTCTGTTCACAAACAGGGCTTTCTTAGTTCTTTCTCATTGAGCGTGAAAGAATGTAAAAGTCTTTTACAGATCTGATTTGACACATTTCTTTTCTTCTAGGTGAAATGTGAGGTTAAATCAGCTTTGCCAAAACCCAAGAACAACAACTGTAAAAAAGTAACCACGGAAGATAAATCAAAGACCCCCATACGTGAAGAATGCAGAGCAGATGAGCAGGCTTTCCTCGTGGCACTTTATAAGTATATGAAAGAACGGAAGACGCCTATTGAGCGGATACCATACTTAGGCTTCAAGCAGAGTAAGTATAACATCTGATCACCTCTTGACATTTAGAATGGCTCTGATTATGTGTAGAAAGCTTCATTTAGCACACAAATCATGAAAAGATCAGGCTCTGGCTTAGTAAATGTAATTATTCAATTTTTGCATTCCTTAGATTATTTTGGGACTAATTAATTTATATTTCCTGAGAGAGGATTTGTTTCTTTTTTATATTAGGGCCTGGTTTTAATGGTTTATATCAATGGTTCACAAACCTATCCTAGAGGACCACCAGCCAGTCAGGTTTTCAGAATAGCCCTAATGAATATGCAGGGAGCAGATTTGCATGCTTGTCACCTCCATTATATGCAAATTTTGCTCATGCGTTCATTAGGGCTATCCCAAAAGCCTGACTGGCTGATGGTCCTCCAGGATAGGGTTGGGAACCAGTGGTTTATATCTATTATAACTGAAAGTAAGCAACATAAACAAAGAATGGTTCTCTGTTTAAGAATCTGCAGCATCTGTTATGTCTTTCTTCTGAGGCAATATTGCAACATAGATTAGCGCTGGCCAGATGTTGCTCAAAAATAGGTAAATGTTTAAAACACAACATCCATGAGGCAATTCTATCAACTGGGCCAGCCATTCCCAATCTAATCCAGGGGTCACATCTACTCTTATTGGGTTTTCAGATATCCGTAATTAATATGCGTGAGAGAGAGTTGCATGCATTGTCTCCTTGGTATGTAAATCTAACTCAGGAATATTCCTTGTGGATATCCCTGAAAATTTGATGGGACTAAATTTGCCTCAAGAACTGTGTTGGGAATGGCTGACCTAGGTGCTTACATTACATGTGAGTTAACGTGCAATGTTTAGACGACTACTACTATTTGTCATTACCAGACACATGTGTATATGCCAGCATCCCACCTAAATGCAATTCTACAAATACCCATTTAACTTACATAACAAAGATTAGCAAGGGTGTGTACACAGGGGTGGAGTATGGGTGGGCTGTAGGCGGAGTTCCCTTTTATGCGTGTAACTTACAGAATATAGTAAGTTTTATGTGGGTTGCTGCTGCACATAAGTTCTCTTGTTTATACGAGCTGTATGGCTAGCATTAGTGACAGCAGCTAAATCTTAAGTGCTTTGATTCCTGGTTGTATCAGTATTCTGTAAAGGGAGTGCTCCTTTATAGAATAGATTCCTAACATGCACCTCCTGAGGCCCTAAATCTAAGTGCCCTGTTAAAGAATTGCCCCAGTTAAGGGTATATGCCAATATGTCTTTTTGAATTTTATCTTATCGTTGGTTTTTACAGCCTGCTTTATCCCTAAGCCCGTGTCCCGAGTGGGGTAACACATATAAGAAGCCAATTGATAATACAGAATCAGGATCGTAAACTAAAAAGAATTCATAACAATTCATAATTATTGTAAGAGATGTTTACAGAATAAATAAGTCTTTAGTTGCTTATGGAAACCAGTATATGAGAGAATTAAGCATATTACTTGTGGTAGAGACTGAAAGAAAAAAAAAACCTGTCAAAAATCGTCTATATTTTAAGCCTTTCACTGAAGGAAAACATAAGACAGTGATCTTCAATGTTCCGAGTATGACTTGAGTTTGACACCCCTAGAGGAGAAGCAAGCTCTTAGAGGAATATACTTCTAGAATTTTCTAAACCATATAAATAAAATATTGGCTTCCAATGGTAGCCAATGAAGTAGCATCAGTAAAAGAGTCACATGGTCACATTTCATTCCTTTTAAATATCAGCCATGCAGCTGTATTTTGCACTACCTTAATTCCCTTTATTAATTTGAATGAAATACCCAATTAAAGAAAATTGCAGTAGTCTAATAACGACAAAGGGCCTGATTCTGTAAAGGCCGCCAATCACGCTTTGTCATCCTTTACAGAATCGTGGCTAGTTTTCCTGACAGTTGCCTTAAATGTAGGCCAGCATTTTGCAGGCCTACATTTAAAGCATCTGTCTCAGGTCTACAGAGACACATAGGGATGCTTAAACATGCCCAAGGCCACTTCCAGACGAAACCATGCCCACACCCCACTTGGGCATGTTTAACCATCCCTACGCATCTCCATAGATGCACAACAGACACCATCCTCGCAGATTTTTTTTTTCTAAAATCGGGCATCCCTGTTGGCTGCCAGACAGCGGTAAGACATCTACCAGTACCTAAAATCGGGACGCACGGTTCGAGAATCAAGTCAAAAATGAACAACTAGAAGATTGCCACTGTGAATTGATCATCAAAGAAATACTATTGAATTAGCTTAAGTGTTAGAAATTGCAAGTGTAAACATTGAGCAGCTATAAATATTTACACCTAGATTATTTAAGTTTCTAATCTATATGTATACTTGCAGTGGCATAGCAAGGGTGAGAGGCATCCTCTTCTCTGCCCCCCCCCCCATCTGCTCCTTCCCTGCCCCTTCCTGGCGCGGATCCAGGAAGTGACATCAGAGGAAGAGCTGACGCTAGCGCGTGCAGCAGATTAAGGTTACTGCTCGCGCCGGGAGCGTTAAAGAGGTACAAGGGAAGGGGCACGCTTGCATGGGTACTGTGGGGGTGGAGAAGGAGCAGGAGGCGGAGAGGAGGATGGGTGCCGTCGCTCCCACCAAGATGGCACCCAAGGCGGACCACCCCTCTTACTACGCCACTGTATACTTGAGAACTTCATCCATGTGCCTCCTGTATATGCTCCTGCTCCTGTACATGCCTACTGGCAAAGTACATACCATCATGTTGACACACGTACTTGTATACCAGGTGGAATTCTAGAAGAGGTCATTAACGCATGCATGTGACTATATAATGCACAAAAATGACTTTATTTAAAAAAACCTCTTTGTTATGGGTTTTTTAAAAATTAATTAATTAATTTATATTTTTCACAAATTGTTGAACAACAATTTAAAAAAATTAACAGTTGAAATAAGAAACAAACAATAAATTATAAAATAATTCCACATATATGACTAAAATTCAGAGTCCACAAAATAAGGAGAGAGAGACCATTACCTCCAAGGGAAGTTGGTTCTGAGGAATAACTAATCACATTGCAGAGTGTAGTTGGATTTAACAAACTGCCTGGCTGAGGGACTCCATGGGAGAATCTGGAGCTCTAGAAAAAAAAGAGCCTCTTTGAAACTAAGTTGAAATCATAGAAATGAACAGAAATTCTATAAACTTACGGCTATGAACCAAAAACAACAAACTGCTGATTTCTTGAGCAGCAAAAATGGATGGTGCGCATTTTGAACAGAGTGTGATATATTTTGAATGGCTTTGAAACCTACAATTTATAGTGCCACAGGTTTGTAATACAATTATGGCTCAAGAAGACACAGTTGTAACGTAATCCTTCATAAATATAGCAAAGCCAGTACATCTCTTCCAGAGTTCAGCAGAGAAGCTATAAATTGCTGTTTCTGGGTTTGGAGTTTGAATGCACATCAAAAATGAATAAAAAGATGAATCTATGTGCCCGAGTATATCTTCCAAGATTCAAACCATGTGTTATGTTCATGAAGAATGTCAAACTTGCACATTTTACATACCAATTTACATACCTAATAGCAATTGGCACTGATTGCAAAAGAACTCTGGCAGCCCTGATAAACTTGTATAACTACAGCTGATTACAATGTTTGTCTGAAAACCGCCTGCTTGAAATAGAAGGGAAATTAATGTACTAGGAACAGCTTTGTTGCATTATGCATTGGTTCAGATTAAATCAAAGTCTAAGCAAATCTGTTGACAGCTTTGGAATGGTCCAAGGTTCAGGAAGGCTTTCACAACTTTTGTGTCAAGGGACAGTGTTTATTTCATTCACCTGTATGTTCCGTAAAATAGAGAACATCACAGGTTCATCTGGAAGGGCAGAAGTTACTGCTATACTTGGACACTCTATCTTTCATTTCGGTACTAAGGAAGGAATGCTATGTTTCCTGCAAGTTCACTATCTAGTCTTTCTTCAATTACAGAAAGAGAGGTAGTTAGAAATAGGTGAAAACAGTTTAATATTACAGTCCCATGGAGGGCAGGGGAAGGACCCATTGCATATGCTTCTCTATGGTGAATTTCCCTTGTCATTAGTGTAATCGTCTTCCCTCTGGTCAACTGTATTAATTAGTGACCGGGTTATCCAGATTCTGTGTAACCGGTAGTTCCTGAAATGTGCCACCACATTCTACGTATAAAGCTGTGCTGTGGTTATGGTTCTCGCCACTTGCTTAGTGTATGTGGATTTTTACCAGATACAGATATCTGATTTTACGATTAAATGTGATAAAACCCTGAGGATTAGCACAAAAGAAAAATCTAGTATTAAATTTTAAAAACTAGAAAATGTTAAGGTCCCAGTATCAGGCTTATATAGCTGTAAATTTGGGGCCATATTCACGTTTAATGAAAAAGCCAAATTGGCCCAGTAGAATTGGATGACTGTCTTTAACGGCACAAAAAGATGTATGACAAGTTAGCTGTAGATGATATAAATCAGACTTGTAGGTGTCAGTAGATCTTAATATTATAAAGACAATTCTATAACTGGGCATGTGCATATGAATGTCTTGTTTACATAAATGCACCAATAAGCACCACTTCTGGGTCCAAATGCACTGTGCGCTATTCTGTATGGTAGCAAATAAGTGCTATGGCTCATAAGTCAAAGGGATGTTCACAGGGGTATAAAATGGGCAGACGACACAATGGAGATGACTACAGAAGTCAGCAGCAGATGTCTGGAAATCCTTTGATTTGACTCAATGAACAACATATTAAAGGATTTTTGGCATCTGCTACTAACTACTGTTATCTCCACTTGTCTACATGTGCTGTTTGTAGAGACCTGTTCTTCTGCTTTGGGGTTTGTAGAACATGGGTGATGCAGTTTGATTTGTTAAGTAGACAGCCTGCTCAACCAGTCAAAGGGCATCAAACAAAAAATAACCGCCCCTCCCAAAAAAAAACAAAAACACCAGTGCTCTTGGGCTGGGGATTCTCTGAACCTCCTGAAGACCCCGACTGTACTGATCTGAATTTGATTGGCTGAGCAGAATCTGCCTGTTGCCTGCTCGACCAATCAAATTCAGAGTGTGCCCTCAAGGCCTTTAGGGGGTAAGGTGAAATCCCTGAAGGCCCTGACCACATGCCACTGGTGGGCGCTAACTTACACATGCAACTTTTGGAATACTATAAGACATGCACACTACATGACTCATTCAGGTATGCCACTTTATGCCAGCCATAGAACTAGCATAAGTGGTTGCACTTAAATGTGGGCACAACAATAGCGCATCAGTATTTTATAATGAAATCTCAGTGACAATTTTCCTTTCAGCAGTGGCGCTCAGCACATGGCATCAAGTCACCTAACTTGAGTTGCTGAGTTATAGAATTGTACTGTATATATTTATTGGATTTACTCCTGGGGAAATTCTGCAAATTTGCACAATACAGAATGTGCACAGAATTCCCCACCTGTATAGAATTCTCCACTTGCCAAGCAGAAATTAGTGCAGGTATTTATTTATTGTAAAAATTTATAAAGCATACTATCCTTCAAATTCTAGGCAGTGTAGGTTGGTAATAGCAGTAGGAGGTTGAAGCAAAGATTCTCTTTTCCTGCAGCAATTTGCATGGTAAGAGGCAAATGGTCACACAGCATGAGGGATATCCACCTCCTCTGCTTATTTTGACTAAATGATTAACTGTGTACAGCCTGTTGAATGTTGACTTCATTATATTTTAAAAAATTGTCAACTGGATCCATATTTGCCTGATGGTTGATACAGTCCTGGATTACCCATTGCATGCAGGGACTTGTAGTCTTCCTTTTCTTAATGAATACTGTGGGGAAATCAGAACTGCACTGCATTCAGTGAGGTAAACCGAAGCTTGAATCAACCCTGTTAGGTGAATCTGGATCTAGGTCTTATCTAGATCAGTTTTGATGGCTATTAGTGTATAAAACAGGGTTTTCTGATGTCAGTCCTTGAGAGCTGTAATCTAGTCGGGTTTTCAGGATTTCCCCAATGAATTTGCATGAGATCTATTTGCATGCACTGCTTCCATTGTATGCAAATAGATCTTATGCATATTCATTTGGGAAATCCTGAAAACTCGACCTGATGGGACTGAGGTTGAATACCCCTTGTATAAAACAACAGATATTTATATATTATAAGAGCATGAGGCAATGATCTGGAAAGGTGAACAGTTTTTGCAGTTGCCCCTCCAGTTTTTTCTTTGTGAAATGTGTTTTTGTTATATAATTTCAAATGAAGGAGGCTTAAAAAGGATTATTTTATTTCACAAATACTGTAGCCTGGGAGTCCTGCTCACTGTTGGTCAGGATCCACTCATATGCTTTTCTGTATTTTGCAAGCAAGAACAATGATATTTTTCTTAACTATTTACCATGAAAGGATGAGGAATCGTCTTATTTTATTGTATATGCAAAAACAGTGATATAGAGGCATGTAATGTTCTCTACAATAAACTACTTTCTTAAGAAATCTTGATTATTAACTCTATAATAGAGTTTTGAACCTCTACCCCCCACCCCCCAAAAAAATCATTCTGTAGGATTTTGATACAGCAGTCAAATTCTGTCCCAAAATGTGACCAGTAAAGAGAATTTCTTCACTGGCTCCCAGCCTACTAATTGTGAAAAAAGAATAATTGTTTGTAAGATTATTTCACAACATCCCCAGGTCAAAGCCATCGTTGCCTTTTATGTGTGTATTTTCACATGGAAAAATGTTCAATGTACGTTTGTTTGAAATGCCTTGGTTAATGCAATGCTTATCTAAATACTTATTGTCCCTCTAACAGTTAACCTTTGGACTATGTTTCAAGCTGCTCAAAAACTGGGAGGATATGAAACGGTAAGTGTTTAAGCAATCTAACTGAAAAAAAAAAGTTGTGCAATAGCACTTTCTCCCTCCTGACTAAAAAAAAAAAAAAAAAAAAAAAAAAAAACCAACAGAAAATGTGAAAGCAAACAACCATTTCGAATGGCTGTATACATTGTGGGTTCATTGGACCAGGTTTGGAAAGAGTCCCAATTAGTTCCAGCATTGTAAACTTGTCCTAAAAACTCCAACTGGAAAACATATGTAACTCTTCCCTGTCAAGGAAATTAGTTGGGTCTGTAATTTTTTCCCATGTTGAGAAAGGGCTATTATTGTACAAGCAGCCAAGCCTGCATAAAAAGAAATTTCACTTGGCAGCATACCTGACATCTGTTCATGTCTAATATGGGAAAACGTATTAAAGGCTTTCAAAAGTAATCAGTTTTGGCTATTTAATAATAGCATGTTGTGCTATCTCATAGCATTTCTCGTGTAAAAGTGCTTCATTAGACTGTGGGTGAACCAAATAAACAGGAAGCCATCAAATTAATTCAGAGGGGTCTATGGCAATTTTTTTTTATCTGCTAATTGTATCTGACACAGGGTTTATTTTTAGTTCCCAGAAACATTTGATAGTCATGAATTGTACAGTACATAGTGTACTTTGAACCAGTGGACATTAGAGAAAGTAGATTAGATTAAAATCTTCAAAAATGAAGCTGAATGAATGCATACAGCACATCTAGATGACATTTATAATACAAGACATAAACAACACACATGCACACACAAAGATATCGTCACCGAAGATGATTTCCTTGCACACAGCGATCGGATTAAACCTTGTGCAATTGCTGTTGCAATCAGATGAGAGAAATTAATTTGTTTCCTTGAAGTAATCTTGGCTGTCTCTTGGTGGAAGTGAAACAGCAGTAAGAAGTGTCTAGATGTAATAGCTCCGCTGTTCTGAGACAAAGCTTGTCAACAAAACGCACTCTAATTTTAATACATGTTTCAAAGGAAGCTAGCTAACAATCAGAAGAAAAGGCTGTTTACAGAAATCCAGCATGGCCTAAATTTCTGAGAGAGGAATGGCATAATTTTCTTTAAATTGATGACAGTTATATACAAAAGAGTTTTGGTTCTGCAAACAGGATGGAAAAAATGTAAAGACTCTGGGCTACCATGAAAATAATTCCAAAAGGCTGGAGATGCTCTAGAGGTGAACCACTAAAATGGCACAGGATCTGTACCAAAAGCTCTATGAGAGAAAATTTTAGGATCTAACTATAGGAAAACGAGAAGCAGAGGAAATATGAGGGATACATCTAAATACCTAAAGGACATGAATAATTCACAAGAAGCAAACCCCTTTTCGGTGGAAAGGAAGTCCTAGAACAGAGTCACAATATGAGACTCCAATTGAATACTCTCCAGAATAAGCGATGGATGTGTGTATGGAGCGCTTTATAAGTGCATATGATGAAAGGTAGAACAGTGGACACCAAAGGCCAAGGATTAGTGTAGAGCATCCTCTTTTGCAAGAAAAAAAAAAAAATGGGAGATGTAATTTAGAAGAGCAGTTAAAACATACTTGTTTACAGAAATTGGATTGTTTGTTAATTATCAATTCATTTAATTCCTTAGAAATCAAGCTACTCGTATATCCTCTGGGGTATTCCCAGCTTTTTTCACTTGACCAGCTTTGAGCTGAATAGATACATGTGGACTACAAGAATTGGAAAGTAAAGAGCATCACAACATGCTACCTCAATGTAGTTGCATATTTTTATAAAGTACCCTACTTAGAGGATTCATTGGGACCAATTCTAGAACATGGTACCTTGATTGATTTAAGCACTATAATTGTGTATGCTGAGTGCAAATTCTATAACATTTAAGCTATTGTAAAATACTAGCATAGAACCGCTTTGGTGCTGGGTCAATGGCTGGTGTAAATTGACATGCCTAAGTGTGCCATGCAGTATTTTATAAGTTGCATGCATCACTTGTGATACACCTATGTCCCACCCACACTCCATCCACACACATATGTCTCCTTGTAATTAAACACTATAGCACTTAAACACTACCATACAAATTAGCATGTAAGTGCCAATTAAGGCACAACTCATGTGTGCAAGAGCATGTTACCTGAACACAGTAGAGCAAATGTTAGCGAATAATATGATAATATTTATTTGAAATTGTTTATATTCTGCTGATCACTGGTGGTCTTCAGTGGATTCTATGTAAATATAAAGCATAAAATTAAAAGATGCAAAACACATAACATAATTGACATAACAGAACTGATAAAGCCTACTTTAGATAAAAGCATAGAAATTTAATTGGTATGTCCTGGTCAGGATATGTACAATTGCAGTAGTATTTTAGAAATATGTGTAGGGAATGCACATGTATGTGGTAGCATATGCAGCGGGAGCAGCCAGTTTGCAATTATAAACATGCAAAACATCAACGAAAGAAACTGCATCTTACATGTGTAACATGACATGTCAGAGCTTACACATGCAAGTGGTGGCCATTTTGGAAACTACAAACTTTTTAAAGATCTGTATATGCTTGGGACAGTTGTAAATCCCAACTTTGATGAATAGGGACGTGCATGTGTAGATTGTGATTCTGCCCAAACTATTCTCTCTTGTAGTAGAGATTTACACATGTAAAAAACTGGTTTTCTAAAACTGAGTCTTCAAGTATATGCGATTATATATGTGTAAATAGTGGTACTTACAGTATATACGAGTACGGTATATAGTAAATTGCAACTAGAGCTCCTAAAATGAATGCAATGTTATGACACAAAGCTAGAATGACACAAAGCATTGTTACCAATCCATCATTTAAAAGGGCCTCATGCCTTGCAATGGGGGGAGGGGAGTATTCAGGCTTTAAAACTAAGAGGGGGGGAAATAAACTCTTTCTTTGTGAAAATTTAATAAATTGGCCTCCAGTTGGATTTCTGCAAGCAAGAGTTCCACAGTGTAATGCCTTAATTGAGCATATCCCATTTTAGAGTTTCTGCCTTACCAACAAATTTAAGTAAAGGAACTTCCAACAGCCCTTTATCTTGAGATCAAAGTCCCATATAATAACAGATTTATTAGATGTCCTAGCAAAATTGCAGGTAACACCTAGCCGGATCTGTCTTATGGGGTGCAATAATAAAATTAATTAGTCTTGCTGGCAGGCTGTACATAAAGAAATACCTAGAAATCCTATCATATATGCTAGCACTAGCAGTACTCGTACAGTCGAGTCTGGCTGGCACTGCAACAGAACCAGGAAGTTTGATGCTTGGGTAACAGCCACCCTTTCATTATTTTGTGGCTTGACATGAGACACAAGTTAAAAAAATTTAATAACTAGAGTTATACACCATTAATACACATTATTTTATTGCAGGTTGTATTTTTATACACCGAGACCTAATTAATAATAATGCATGTTGATTGTATTAGCACATACCAGGGCCATACAGAAGGCTGCATGAGGGGGGCAACTGCACAGGGCACAAGAGAGACAAGGGTACTAAAATTTCTCCCCATCCACTGAAGTAGGGTGCCAGGGTCTGTGTTGCACGGGGCATGATTCTAGCATGGTACACTGCTGGTACATGTCAATAACTCGGTTAGGGGGTTGTCTTATACAATCAACTGGTGAGGTATGCAGGAGGAAGATTCTTTTTTTTTTTAACAAAGTGCTATGAAAGGTGTTATTACAGGGGATATGTTTGAGGGCTGACAGTTGTGATATATTCGTAGCACCAGGGGCAGAAATACCTGGGCAGTTTTGGTGATCCACTTGGTCTTTTTTTTCTGCCATCATCTGCAACCACATGCTACCTGCTTATGAAAACTCTTTAAATAAATCATCTTTTCAAGATGTTTCATTATTTTAGTAGTGGGCTAAAGATCACAGAAAACTGAATTTATAATATCCTATACATTTTTTTCTCCAAAAGGAAAACTACATAATGAACAATGGTCTATATGGGCTATAAATGTGTGAGAATCCCCCCCCAGCATAACTAAATAAATGTTTTCTTTTCCAGAATTCATGTAATATTTGAAAATTAATGCCAGAGAACATGAAGGGAGCCGTTTTGGTTGCTAGCAATATACAAAGCCATGCTAGCGATTCCCAGTTCTGCCAGAGTATTTGTGTGTTTGACACGTAAATGTCTATTGATTGATACTCTTCTTTTACCATATGATCAAACAGATACAGATGATTACAATATCTGAAAACCACCTGCTTGAAACAGAAGAAAAATTAATGTACTGTGAACAGCTGTGTTACATTATGCATTGTGCAAAGCATTAATTTACCACGAAATAAAACTTTTATGGTGGTAGTGGTTGCATGATTTTTTATTGATGCACTACATGTTTCATGCTTGGTCTGTCGTACTGCATTAATATGAGGTCTATGGCATTAAAATGCAAAATTGAATGTCCTGCTTTAACTTTTACAGATAACCGCTCGTCGACAATGGAAAAATATTTACGATGAATTAGGTGGCAACCCTGGGAGCACAAGTGCTGCAACGTGCACACGGAGACATTATGAACGGTAGGATCACAGAAATATGAAAGGGTTTGCTTTAAAAAAAATAGCAGTTGAAAGGAACCAGGTAGGCTGGGTGATTCAATTGGTCTTTATCTGATCATGTACTGTGTCACTAGCTGCAGAGCACTGTGCGAGGAGCTATGCATCTACACCTCCATTTTAGATAGAAGGTAATATAAAGAAATATGAGCGTCGAGAGCAGCGCTGGGCATTCAGCGCAGCTCCCTGCGCTAAAAACTGCTATCGTGGTTTAGTAAAAAGGGAAGGGGTATTTGTCTGTTTTTGTATGGTTGTTAGTGAGGTGACAGTGCATAGAGTCATCTGCTTTGACCTCTTTGAAAAACCCTGGAATAGGAATGATGATTAACATTTTCTATGCGTACAGTGTGCTTTGTGTTTTTTTTTTTATTTTATTGTTGGTAGATCATTTTGACTTGGTCATTTTAAAAGTAGCTCGCAAGCCCAAAAAGTGTGGGCACCCCTGTTGTAGGAGATAGTCTGCTGTTGAGACAGACGTGGGGAAAGCCACTGCTTGCCCTGGAATCGGTAGCATGGAATGTTGCTACTATTTGGGGTTTTACCAGGTACTTGTGACCTAGATTGGCCACTATGGAAACAGGATAATAGGCTAGATAGACCATTGGTCTGACCCAGTATGGCAATTCTTATGTTCTTCTGACATCCATATTTAACAGCTACACTCAGTCTAAACACATTCTTTAAACATGCAAGATTTCTGCATGCCATTATGTTAGTGCATATTATTGTTATCCTCCTAGCAGTTGTGTTCATACCAAGAAAATCAATCTTTAAACTAGAGTTGCCAGTTTTAACTCACCTTTTAGCTCACAGGCAGTGGGGGGGGGGGGGTAGGGCAGTTCACCCCGGGCACCATCTTGGTGGGGGCGACAGCACCCATCCTCCTCTCTGCCCCCCCACCACCACTCCCCTGGTCACACAAGCGTCTTCACTCCCCCACCCCACCCCTGTACTTCTAGCTTTTTGCTGGTGTGAGCAGCAACTCCAACCTGCTTCTCATGCCATCGTCAGCTCTCCTTCTGATGCGCCTAAGAAGTAACGTCAGAAGGAGAGCCAACACCCACATGGGCAGCAAGCTCGTGATGCTGCTCGTGTCCGGAAAGATAGAGGTATGAGGGAATTGAAGGGATGTGCAGTTGGGGGAGGGGGGGGTAGAAAGGGGTGCCACCTCCCCGGGCGCCTGTCACCCTTACTAAGCCACTGCTCACAGGGCTCAAGATGAAATAATGAGAGGTTAGTTCCGGAAAATATACAGAAGTATAAAATGATTTCCAAATGGTCTTAAAACTGAGAAGAAATCCTTATAAAGTATGGCTTGTTAATTGTGTGATGTTTCAGTATGTCTGGGCATAACATTAGAACTGCCATACTGGATTAGACAAAAGGTCCATCTAGGTCAGTGTTCTAAACTAAACTAAACCTTAAGTTTGTATACCGCATCATCTCCATAAAGATAGAGCTCGGCACGGTTTACAGGTAAATTCAATAAATGAGGGAAGGACATAATAAGAAATTAGAGGTTATGAAGAGGATAGCTAGCTTTACATTTTAAATACATAACTTTACGTTTTGGAGAAAAGCCAGGTTTTCAGATGCTTTCGGAATAATTGGAATGAGCCTAGGTTCAGAAGCGGGTCAGGGAGGTTATTCCAAATCTCAGTGAATTTGAAGAAAAGGGATTTCCCTAATTTACCTGCATACATGACGCCTTTTAATGAGGGGAAAGATAATTTGAGTTTGTGGGCGGATCTGGTCGTGTCAGTTCTCGAAGAATTCCAGGATAGTGGAATTAGGGGAGGAAGAATGCCATGTAGGATCTTGAATATTAGGGAGGTACATTTAAAGTGAATCCTAGAAATCACCAGAAGCCAGTGAAGTTTTGACAGAAGCGGGGAAACATGGTCGAATTTGCTTTTTGCAAAGATCAACCTAGCCACAGTGTTCTGGATCCGCTGAAGTCTTTGAAGATTTTTATTGGTTAGACTTAGACAGATGGAATTACAATAGTCCAGTCTGGAAAGAATGATTGATTGTACAAGGACAGAAAATGTTGCAGGATCTCACTTTCCTCAACATGTGATGACTAAAAAAACATTTTTTTTACCAGAGAGTTGAGATGATCATTAAAGGAAAGTGTAGAGTTAATAATGATGCACAAAACTTTGCTTATTCTGTTTCAATAGTGGCCAATCTGGGTCACAAGACCCTGGTAGGATCCCCAAAAGTAGCTAGATTCCATGCTACCTACACCCAGGGATAAGCAGTGGCTTCCCCAGGTCTGTCTCAGTAACAATTTATGGACAAACAAAGATTTGGATAAATTCCTGGAGATAAACACAGCTACACTAACTGCTTTTACCACATCCTCTGGCAATAAGTTCCAGAGCTTGACTTTTCTCCTATTTATTTTAAATGTACTCAGGGCCAGCTCAAGGAACTATGGAGCCCTGAGCCAACTTTTGCATTGTAGTCTCCCATCCCTTCAATCTGGTATCTCCCCCCTCTCTCTAAGTCTCCTCCTCCTGCTGGACTAGGTGAGACAGTAGCTCAGGGCATTGATGAAAAAGGGTGCCAAAATCCCAAACTGGATGGGATTTTGGCATTCTTTATCAGTGGAACCTTGGGCCAGAGTCTTACCTGTCCATAGCTTGAGCCAGTCCTGAATGTACTACTATGTCAGTGGCTCCCAAACCAGTCCTCAGGACATACCCACCTGACATACCCATCCAGTCTGGTATTCAGGATACCCACAATGAGTATGTGTAAGATAGATTTGCATACAGTGGAGGCAGTTCATGCACATTTAACTAATGCATATTCATTGTGGTTATTGTGAAAACAAGACTAGCTGGATGTGTCTAGATAACTGGGTTGCCTTTGCCTATTCCAAGTTAGTTGTTAATGTACAAATTATTATACATTAACTGCTAAGGCGTCATATGATTACAAACAGGATCACACAATATATTAAGAATGTTGAAAGGGTATTATAAATAAAAATATTTAATAAAAACAATCTTGTAAAGTTATATTGTTTTAGGATAATAGTTTTTATTATGAAATCAAACAGCCCAACATGGCTATATTTTGGCTGTATGCTTATATCAGGTTACAATAAACAAATATTCATCATGTTCATGATAAAAAGCAAAAATTTTAAATAACTAGCACCATTAGGTTGATAACGTCTCTCTTAAATGCACTTGAATATTTGAGATATGTTTGTGACTAACCATATCAAATACATATTGGTGCCAATTCTATAACTGGGTGGCATAGTTTAGGTACCTAGAAGCAGCAAACTGAATGATCGCTCTTTCGTTCATTCATTGGGATTTATTAACCACCTTTTTGAAGAGATTTGCCCAAGGTGGTGTACTGCAGGTACAGTTTATGATATAAAATTAACAGCATAACAGTATCAAAATGACCAAATATGAACAAAAATACAATAAATGAGGTATATTTGGAAATGGCAAATTTTAAACCTAATAATAAGACTAATATGAAACAGTATGAAAAAAAGGATAAGCCATCAAAATCATAACCAACTCTAAAAAAAATATGATCACGTGACCCCACTGTTAATAAAAGCTCATTGGTTACCTATTAGAAACAGGATCACTTACAAAATTCTTCTGTTAACCTTTAAAACTTGTATCTTTGAAAGGCCAGAATAAGTATCTCATTCCTATAGTCCCTCAAGATCATTAAGACCCACCTCACAGCACTTAGGCCCTAATTCTGCAAAGTGCCGTCCTACAGCTGTCTAATCAGCCAATTGGGATGCACATTTTTTTTTAAAAATGCTCCCCAGGCAGGCCGACTATATTGAAGGCGCCTCTGGGAGCCTAGGGAGGCCCTCAAGACGCCTAAGCTCGCCTAAGGGCCTTAGGCGAACCTAGGTGGCCCTACGTGTCTCCCTAGTAGAGGAAGAGAAGCTTAAAATATAGGCCAGCAAAATGCTGGCCTACATTGTAAGTAGACGCGGCCGCTATACTTATCGCGGCAAGGGATCTTCCTGCCGCAATAAGTATAGCGGCCGCCTGTCCGATCACCGGCAGGAGGATGCCCAACCCCTCCTGCCAGAACGCCACCCCCTCCCCCAAAATTCTAGATCGCTGGCAGGAGGGTGCCCAACCTCTCCTGCCGGAAAGCCGCCTCTGCCCCCCGAAACTAGATCGCCAGCAGGAGGATGCCGAACCCCTCATGCCGGAACACCCCCTCAAACTCCCAATCGCCGGCAGGAGGGTGCCCAACCCCTCCTGCTGGAAAGCAGGACCCCGTCCGGACCCCCCATGCTAACGACCTCCCCCCCCCTGATGACTCCCCTAACCTCCCCCCCAACTAACCTTTAAATGTTGGCCGGCTGGACGAGTCTTGTTGCAGTCCAGCCGACAGGCCTGCCTCGTCGAAATGAGACGGGCCCGCCCCTTCCCAGCCCATCCCCGCTAAGTTTAAGACTTGATTGGCCCAGGCTCTAGAAGCCTGGACCAATCAGGCCTTAGGCATAGCGGGTCCGCCCATCCCCACTAATCCTAAGGCCTGATTGGCCCAGGTGCCTCCTTTTACTCTCTGCCCATTTTTGTCACTATATATTCAAACATCCTTCTGGCTTTCACTCTTGCTTTTCTACCTGTTTGGCCACCTTAAGGTCATCAGATTCAGTCACCTTCAAATCCCACTCCTTTTTCTTAGACAGAAGAACTTCATCCCTATATTATACCGCTCCCTCAGGTTTTTGCATTCCAAATGCATGACTTGCATTTTTTAGCATTAAATATTAACTGCTAACTTCTGCACCATTCTTCAAGCTTCAATAAATCTCTCCTCATACTATTAGCACTGCTAGGGATATCTGACTTATTAGAGTTTGGTATCATTTGCAAAGAGGCAAGCCTTACCAGATAGTCCTTCTACAATATTGCTCACAAAAATGTTAAAAAGTGCCAGACCAATGACCAAACACTGCAGAACTCAGAATTAATTCCATTTACCACTATCTTCTGTTTCCTTCCATTTAAGTTTCTAACCCAGTCAATCACTATAGCATTATTTATAAATACACACAGATCTTTCATAATACATATTTTACAGGTGTGTGTAGGCAGTTTGGTCAAATTTAATCACTTCACGCATTGTCCTCATTTCTAGATCATCTATAAATATGTACTATAAATTTGCAGGTGTCATAAAATTTCTAAATTGTTGAATCACCTTCAGACTGTGAGAAATTGCAGGAAAACCTTAGGAGTTTAGAACACAGCGCATCCAAATGGCAGATGAAATGTAATGTGGAGAAATGCAAAGTAATGCAAATTGGGAAGAATAATCCAAATCATGGTTACTTGATGTTGAGTTCTAAATTAGGAGTTACCATCCAAGAAAAAGATCTAGGTGGCATTCACCAGGTATAGGGCCAGTGTAAGTGGTCACACTTAGATGGACATGCGTTGTCTGTCACTTGTGCTAGTACTGTGTAAAGAAAATGGGCATCTACTCTTACTGGAATAGGCTTAAAATAGGTACAATAGTCAGCGCTTTAATACACTCTATTGTAGAATTGCCCTTCTAATGTGGTTCAGTAAATAGGCCTCTAAGAGAGGCAAGCCTTACTCTAACCCCCTCTTTTACGAACGCATAGTGTGGGTGTTAGCGCTGGCAGCGGCGGTAACTGCTCCAATGCTCATAGAATTCCTAAAACCCACGCTAGGCGTTCGTAAAAGAGGGGGTGAGGTAAATCTTTATAAATTGACTGTGTGCTGAATAGTTTGAAGATACCATTAATTTGAGAAACAGCCATAGATAGCTAAGTTGGCCATACAGCTCCAGGTCAAGTGTGACAAGCTAAACCATTACTTTCATGCAAAGGTAGTGGAGGAGTAGCGTAATGTTTAGTACAGAGGTTTGAGAACCTGGGGGACTAGGTTTGATTTCCACTGCAGCTCCATGTGACTCTGAGCAAGCTGCTTAATCCTCCATCGCCCCAGATACAAAATAAGTACCCATATATAATATGTAAAGCACTTTAATTGTTAGCACAAAAAGGCTGTATATCAAATCCTATTCCTTTCTGTTCTTGTAGAGGAATCAGTGGGGAATTGTATCTCCATATCTGCCACAGGACGGAACTGGAATTGGCTCAGCCTGTCCCCCCTTGACATGAAGCTCTATGGTTACTCTAACCCAGAGGCTCTCAACCCAACATAGGGACACAATGAGCCAATCAGGTTTTCAAGATATCCACAATGGATTTGTGCACACTGCTCCCATTGTATGCAAATATAGCTCATGAATATTCATTATGGGTATCCTTAAAACCTGACTGGCTTTGTGTGACCCAAGATTGGGTTGTAAACCTCTGCTCTTAACAGAGTTCTCCTAAAACTGATATTTTTGGTGAAATTGTGTTTAGTCCAGTATTTGTCCACTTATGAACTTATTTTCTTTTTTTTATATAATAAGGCATATTATTTTTACCTAAATTCGTACGTACTAACAACAAATTTCAAAGGCTTGGTTGAATCTTTTCATAAAGGTGGTTAATATATCCCAATAAATAAATACACATAAATCTCCAAAGCCCTTTAGTGGGCTAAGTAGTAATTAACATGGGTGAAAGGATAGTTTGAACATGTACCCTGAACCTGTCTAAAATTATGTGTGGGTGTCCAGAATGGATGTGTGTTTAGCTTGCTTCTCAATGTGCCTTCTCTAGGATATATTTAAGTTGGAGGAGGAATGCAGTATACCTACTTGACATTTTCAGATGTATGTGCACTTTTTCAAAATAAGCCCACAGGAAAAAAAATGGTGTATACTCCAGAGACAGTTTCAGAGCATGTACTTTATCCATTTTCAAAGACAGATGTTTCTTTTTGACACTTGCATAAAATATGCATTCCAAAAGTGGCCACATATACTACACTAATGCATGCAGTTTGAGAATGTACCCTTAAATGTATTAACCCATTTTCTATATTGAGAATAATGCATAGTGCCCTTAACCATATATGCTTATTATGCAATGCTCATATTTTGCATTTTCAAATTGGTAAATATTTTATCAGCTTTGCCAACTGTAAAACCAAGCTACTAAGCTACAGCAGAAGCAGCCTTAGTGTGGATTTCCCCGCTTGCTAAGGCCATTTTTATGGCACCTGGAAAATGGACAACTTTCTATTTTTTGAATGAATGTCCATGCACTAATTTTGCTATTAGACACAGCTGTTAGAAAATATTAGCACATGAGTGTTTTACTGCTATGTATTCTGTAAGTGGTAAGGACTCAAGCACAAATACTGAACTAATCAGTTAGCATGCAGTAATGTAGATGCAGTGATTAGCGTAGAAGCACCCATTCTGTGCCCCCCAGACACAATCCCTCCATGCCCCCCCAAAATAGGATTTTGGGGGGGCATATGGATTGTTCATGCAGATTCAAAAATTACCACAGGACGCTTGAGCGCGTTCCATGATAAGCCATTTTAAGATATAGTAAGCACGTGCTAGTGATTACCTCTACTTAGTAAAAAGATCTCTCAATTTGTTATTGAGCTTGATAGATGTCAACTTTTACTTAAGACTTCTGTATAATGCTAAAGGTACAAAAGTTTGAGATTCAATAATATTTCCTCAAAAACAGTGCCCATAGAAGACCTATTTCTTTCTAATCCTTACTGTTCGTGTCCAGAGAAAGAAATGCACTGAGGAAAAACTTATGCATATTTTGTATTTTATCACATCTTTTGCATTTCATTAGCATACCTTTGCACAACTACATGAACAATTTTGTTTCTGAAGGCTATAAATCCTGGGAATTTTAGCTGTTCAATATATATACACACACACATAGATAACACCTGTCAGCATGTTAAATTGTGTATTTTTCAGTATCATGTTAAACAGTGTCTACTCAAGGCTTCACAATAGCCCGATCTGAGTTCTGTAGGACCACATTTCAGTCAGAATGAAACATGACATTTGCATAAACCAAATTGCAGGTGAAATTGATGAATGCAGCGCAGTGTAACTTTTGACCTTGCTCTCATTTTGCATGACACGGAGGGCTTGCTTTTATCATTCATGATGCTTGTGTTGATTTCCTGGAAGAAGGAGGACGTGGATTTAGTGTGTATTATCAACTGATTTGTTTTTCACATCATGTGGCTCAGGTTTCCAGTAAATGTTTTCTTTCTAAAACAAGGGAAGGTAGCTAATGTTTCAGTAAGTGGTGTTCAGATATTAGTTAGACTACTTTTGGTTTATTAATGAGTATAATAATGAAAGTACAGTTTGTTGAATAGAATCAATTGATGTTTTTATTTAAAGCATAGCAGGAATCATATAATGCCAATGAATGTATATTGTTGCCGTAGGCCTGGCCAGTCTGAGCCTGTCTTTCATTGGTTTGTATCAAATAGGGCCAAGTACTTCATAAAAATGTCTTTGTCAGCTTAATTTTGCTCACAAACCTATTCATCTCTGTCAGTTTTTAATATTAGCACCGGGCTCTTGGCCATAATCCATTAGTACTGTACTTAATTGCTCATGTTACAGATAATTACCAATATAAAAAGCATTAATGTTTTTTTTTCGTCTTGAGGCTGTTGCTATGTGGATGTCTAGGACTTTACAAAGCGTACAAATCGTACTTATCTTGGACTTTGTTCTTTCTGAAGTCCAATCTGGTTAGCTAGAGCTTTTTAATCCATGCTTGGTTTATCTAAGTGTCAGTGTGTTTGAAACATCCAGCTAAACACTGTTAATTTTACAAAATAAATGTTTCACTGACTAACTGAATTTTTGTGTAATACTCCAGATAAAACATTACCCAACTGATCATGATGTTTTTAGTATATGTGCATGCCATAAAGAGTTTGTATACTTTGAATAGATTATGATCTCAAGATTCAGTGTTAGGGGTAATAAACTGTGAATAAGAGATTTGTTTTTAATACATAGTTAGTATAGTAATGGTTAGTTTAGTGGCCTGAGGACCAGGGGGATTTGATTCTCACTGCAGCTCCCTGTGAATCTGGGCAGGTCACTTAACCCTCTAATGCCCCATCTGCAAAATAAGAACCTGCATATATCCCCTCCTTTACAAAGCTGCGCTAGGGTTTTTAGTGCCAGCCGCCACGGTAACAGCTCGGATGCTCATAGAAATTCTATGAGCGTCGGAGCTGTTACCGCGGCAGCCGGTGCTAAAAACGCTAGTGTGGCTTTGTAAAGGAGGGGAATATGTAAACCACTTTGGCTGTAAGACGGCATATCAAATCCCATGCCCCCCCTTCCCTTTCACTTACAAAGTGAGATCCTGTTTTCATCATTCTCACTTCGCCATCCTTGTTCAATCCACCATCCTCTCTAGACTGGATTATTGCAACTCCATCTATATAAGCCTAACTAAGAAAAACCTCCATAGACTTCAGATAATTCAGAATGCCGCGGCTAAGCTTATTTTCGCAAAAGGCAAGTTCGACCACGTCTCTCCACTCCTGTCCAAGTTTCACTGGCTTTCACTACACTCCAGAGTCCTCTTTAACTGTGCCTGCTTAGCTTTCAAGATCCTACATGGCATCCTTCCTCCCGTTATTCCACTCTCTTGGAACTCCTCAAACCCCAACTCCGCCAGATCCTCCCAAAAACTGAAACTATCGTTCCCCTCTACAAAAGGTATATCCTGTGCAGGAAAACTAGGAACATCCCTACCACAGAACTCTGGAACAACCTCACATCCCCGCTCAGAAATTCAAGCTCCCTCCAAGTCTTCCGCAAACACCTGAAAACTTGGCTCTTTTCAAAAATCTAACACCTCCCGCTCTCTGGTACCCTTGTCCCTCTCTATCTTCTTAGCTACGTTCCTTTTAACCCTTCATTGGAGTTCCTTTATATCCTAACTCAGTAAACCGTGCCGAGCTCTACGCTTGCGGAGATGGCGCGGTATACAAACCTAAAGTTTAGTTTAGTTTAGGAACTGATCCAGACATTAGGGAGACAATTCTAAAAGTGGGTACCTCCGTTTTAGCTCTATGATGCTGCACGGTGAGAGCCTATGCTATAATGGTATCTGAATTCTGTTATACAATGACATTGACACGTCTAACATTTATGGACCCATGAGTACCCTAGCCATAGGCCTGGCGTTAATATGGCATGGGTATGTGTAATATACTGTACAGTATTCTTTAAGTTAATGTGCATAAGTGGGAGACACGCCCATGAACCACTCATGCTTCGCCTATGTGTCAATTTTGGGTACCTGGAGTCGGAGTCGTTGGTACCAGAAACTGAGGAGTCGGAGTCAAAGGATTTATCTACTGACTCCACAGCCCTGTATGAAAGTCACCTGAATGTGGTATTTTCCCTAGTAGATGTGCTGGAATTGTCTGTTCTGATTGAGCAGAACAAGTGAATTCTGTTGTAATATTGACTCATCTGACCCCTAATTCGGGCATATTGCCGAAACATGACCCGTATTGGGTCTTCTAATATGTTCCCTCACAACCAATTCTTGGAGTGGAGGAGTACTGCAACTACTACTACCATTTATCATTTCTAAAGCGCTTGGGCTCCCTCCTGCCCCGATGTCATCGGGGGGGGGGGGGGGATTCTGGCCAGCGGGGTCATTGTCGTCCAAAATGGTTCTCAAGTGCGTTGGAAGACCCAGCCTGACAGAGAAGAAAGGTCCAACACATCCCTCTGCTCCCACATCAAGAGGGTAATCATCCGACAGCGCCAAAGAGAGTAATCAGGAGCAGTGTCTTCAAGCCAGTGGAGCAAAATACATTTCAGAGCCACCAAAACAGTCCATTTAAGGAAAGCCGCAGCTCCCCGCACTCGGGGGAAATAATGAGGAACAGTGCCAAACAACAGCAAAGAGAAGCGGCGAATGACAATTTTCCAAATGCGCTCCACAAAGACAAAAATAGCATTCCAAAAAGCTTGAACATGAGGGCAAGTCCAAATCATGTGTCCCAAGCCCGCCTCTGGAGCTTGGCATCTGGGACAAGCTGCAGATTCACGAAGGCGGGATAGATAAGCCCCCTTCGTTGATTATATAGTGTAAGTTTAGACGTAGTGGTGGTATGGGCGTTTAAACAGCTGAACGTAGAGGCAGGCCATTATCCCAAAAAAAACCTCCTTTTGGACTTTTTGTTTTTTTTGATAATGGACCTTTTCCCTGCTTCTACTTTCAACGTTTAAGCCCTTAGGCCAAAAGGGGACTTAGACGTTTTTGGTTTTTTTTTTATTATGCCCCTCCACGCCACTTACATGTACCCTTACAGAATAGGAGTGTGCCTGATCTTCAAACCCTTCTTTATTGGTAGCAATTAAAATATGTGCAAACAGTCTAAAAAGTCACATAAATATGGCCCATGTTTCAGCTATAGTGCCTGCATTAGGAGTCCCAAGTAATAAAAATAAACCACTAATGAAATCCAAATTCCACCAAAAGATAAAACCAACCATAAATGAACTCCAAATGCAGAATGACAGCTACAACCTCACATAGAGTGACTCTGCACATATTTTAATTGCTACCTATAAAGAAGGGTTTTGAAGACTGGGGACACTCTGCTCCTTTTCTTGGCCTTTACGGAATAGTGTATAGGCATCCTGCTGTAACCTGGTAAAAGTAAAGGTCTCAAGCACATTTGATCATCAACAATATTTGTTGTTTTTATTTAACTTTCATATTTAACGCTTATGAAGGTTGAATTTAAAAAAAACACAAAAAGTCATCAATAATAAAAGAAAGAAAATGGAGTGAAGAAATAGCAAAACTGCACTTGATCCTTTGGTCTCTGAAAAAAAAACCCCATAAAAAACCATGTGACAAATTCAAGCCTTCTTAAAAATTAACTGAAATCAACAAAAATTCAATGGCAGACGACATGATACCTACTTCTACTGGAGCGCTGGTCTAGGTCCTGGCAACTCAGTTTCAATGCCAAAAAATGCAAAGTCATGCACCTGGGAAGCCAAAATCCATGCAAGACTTACACCTTAAATGGCAAGATCCTGACAAGAACTGAAGCAGAAAGAGACTTAGGGGTGATTTGTCAGTGAAAACATGAAGACTTCATATCAAGTGGAGCAAGCTTCATCCAAAGCAAGGCAAATCATAGGTTGCATACGCAGGAGTTTCGTCAGCCGTAAACCTGAAGTCATTATGCCATTGTATAGATCTATGGTGAGACCACACCTGGAGTACTATGTGCAATTCTGGAGGCCGCATTACCGTAAGGATGTGCTGAGACTGGAATCAGTCCAGAGAATGGCCACCCGGATGGTCTCGGGACTCAAGGATCTCCCATACGAGGAGCGGTTAGGGAAGTTACAGCTCTACTCACTCGAACGTAGAGAGAGGGGAGATATGATCGAGACATTCAAGTATCTCATGGGCCGCATCGAGGTAGAAGAAGATACCTTCTTTTTCAAGGGTCCCGCAGCAACAAGGGGGCATCCGTGGAAAATCAGGGGTGGGAAACTGCACGGTGACACTAGGAAGTTCTTCTTCACTGAAAGGGTGGTTGATTGCTGGAACAGTCTTCCACTTCAGGTCATTGAGGCCAGCAGCGTGCCAGATTTTAAGGCCAAATGGGATAGACATGTGGGATCTATTCGCAGAGATAGATAGGGAGGGTCATTGGGGTGGGCAGACTGGATGGGCCGTGGCCCTTATCTGCCATCTATTTCTATGTTTCTATGCATATGCATGAGTAAAAAGAAATAAACATATTTAAAAACTGCTAAAATGTAACATAAAACTACAGATGTTACAAAAATATGTGGCAGCCATAAACAATACTAGGCAAGAAGGTTACTCAACATGGCCATGTTTCAGCAAAATGCCTACGAAGGTATATTTTCTTTTTGGATTGTAATTAATACCTTTCTGAAAATGCTACCCTGGAGGATCTGGATTTCAGCTTCCACCTAAGAGTCTAAATTTGGCTTCTGGAACCTCCCTTCCACATTTTCCTATATCATTGGTACCTACATGTACCAAGACAGCCTGCTCCTCTCCAACACTATCTAAATTCTATTAAGTGACATGTGAGGTCCATCACCTTCGTATCAGGCAGTCAAGTGACCAGGCAATCCTCATGCCCATCATTCACCCAGCTAGTACATGTGCAATGATCAAATTACCAACTACAACTGCTGCCCTAACCCATCCCTCCTGGGCAGAAGCCCCTGGAGACACATCCTCAGTGTGAGAGGATATTGCATCCCTTAGTGGGCAGATCCTGTCTACAGGATTATTTCCTTCTTCACTAGGATAATGCTGTCCTATTAGGAGACCTCACTCCTCCAAGGCAGCACAGGGGCTGCCAAACTAGAGGTGAACTTTTCTACAACATCCCTGTAGATCTTCTGTATGTATCTCTCTGTCTCCCTCAGCTCCTCTAAGTCTGCAACTCAACTCAAGGGAACAGGTTCGTTCTCTGAAAGTTAGGAGCTCTTGGCAGTGAGCATACCCATAACTTTTTGCCAAGTGAAAGATAATCATACGTGTGACACTCAGTGCAAAAGACTGGATAGCATCCCTCTTGCTGCTGGACTACTGTCTGCATCTTATTTTTGAGCTGATTAATTAAACCTTATTAAGATTCTAGGAATTTTAGACTAGTATCGAGAGACTTAGGATTATATTGTATGCTTTATTTAGTGTTTGATTCTTAGCGAGTAATGAAATGTAATAAGAATATGTAATAAACAGTTCTCCTGTTCTAATTAGAATAATTGACTATAAATTAAGACTATAAGTAAAGAAATGATCTAGTAGTAGGTAGGAATGATCTAGTAGTAGGTAGGAATGATCTAGTAGGTAGGTAGGAATGAAGACTAAGCTAGACCCTGCTATGCCTGCCAGAAATTATCTCTAGCAGAAAGTTCAAGCTTAAAAACTATAAAAGGCTTTTATACTATGGAAACTAGCTAAGTAAGGTTTACTCTTTTAAGATCTAAACTGTCTATATAAAGGAACCTATAATTTAGCTTTTATCCCCCAAATTATCAAAGCTCAGAGCAAAATAATGTCTATTTGCCCAGATATTTGTCCTCTTCTTCTCTCCTCTGCTCTCAGAAAGAAAAATGTACTCTTCTCTTCTTCTTTCCTCCTGGCCAAAATACTCCCAGAACATACCCCTTCATCAGATGCACATTTTTCAGTTTATGTCTGTATCCTTGCATTGTCAAATTGAGGTTTAGGGGAAATCAACATGGGCTACTGTTCAGTTGGGCTATTTTACCACATTTTGCTGCTTTAGCACAAGACCCATTTTATGCAGTGAGATCTAGTTGCTACTAACCCAGGTGAACAGTAAAATAACCTGTCTTAGCAGTAGCCCAGTTGATAATTTCCCCCTTTAGACATTTAAGTAGTAATACCTGTCTAAATGCCAGTTTATGGACATCTAAAACCCAAATAGCACTATAGTGATAGGTCCACTGCTAGAAATCAGGCCCCCGTCTCAAATGGGTCCCAAAATTAACTTTCATTATGTAACACGTGGACTTGTGTTGCTAATTTTTCTCCATCCCCATATTCCCTTTCATTCTCTTTCCAGTAGACTTCTGCCCCATCGCATGGGGTAGAGAAAGAGAGGAAGGCCATTGGTGTGAGGGACATAGTAGTCCACAGGGAAGCATAATATTCCCTCTTAGCTCCAGGGAATAAAAGTTTTAATATTCTTTACTTATGTTGGAGCTTTATGGTATGCCTGAATATTTTTTTGTGTAGCTCATAATTTCAGTTTTATTATTTTGCACTCGTACAGTACTTAGAATTTCTGTTAACCATATGTAAACATCAGCCATTCATATATCACCAGCTCTGACAGTCGAAGTTTGAATTTCAGGGACTTTTTTTTTGTATATTTCATTTTGAAACCTCATATCCTCATCTTATATCTTCCATAAATTGTTGCCTTATAAAATAAAAAGAATCAAGGATATTTGTTTCCACAATGTATGGTTATAGTCTGTTTTAAGGTATCATTGATGTTTTAGAGGATGTGGGTTTCACATAGTTGTTTTGTAATGCAAAATACCAGATAAGGGCTTTTCATTTTCCTGAATAAATTATGGGGTCTAGTTCTGTGTTTGCACTGAATACATTTCTTGGAATTTAAAAATATATAGAAAGAAAAGTATCATAGAGAGTACTCTGGGGAATATTCAGTAACTAAAAACAATATACAAAAATTCCCATCAATATATAAACTTCTAGAAACCATGTCAATCTCAAAAGTTTTGTGCATAATTTTGGCTCACATACATCTTTGATTTGTGGAGATCTTTTACAGAAAAAAGTTGGATAGTAGAATTATGCAAAATTAATAACCAGAATTATGAAGGAATACTTAGCATATGAGTTTGCTGGTGCTAGCACTGCTGAGTCCTTAAAAACATTCAGAGGGGCATAATTGAAAGGGACGTCTAAGTCTGTTTGCGTCCAACTCGCAAGTCGTCCAAATGAAAAAACAGCCTAGGACACATTTTCGAAAAATACATCCAAAATTTTTTTTGTTTCAAAAATCATCTAATTATACGTCCTGCCGATCTGATCGTCCAAGCCACTAAATCATCCATCTTTATACCACATTTCCGTCCAACTTTTCGTCCAAGTCAAAAACGCCTAGAACAAGCCCTGTTGGATGTGGAAGGGTCTGCAAAGTGATGGACTGCACACCCAGACATGCCACCTTACAGGGCACTGCTGTGAACTTCACAAAAAGGGTGTCATGTCTTCTCCCTACAGCTCCTTTATAGGTCACGGTGAGCCCCCAAACCACCTCCAGAATCCCCTAGACCCACTTATCTACCACCCCAATAGCCCTTATGGCTGCAAGAGCCACTTATATGCCAGTACAAAAGGGTTTTGGGGGTGTATAGAGGAGTGCACATGTTTAAGTATCAATGCAGTGATTAAAGGGGCTTATGAGCATGGGTCCTCCTCTCCATAGGTCCCTAACACACCCCCAAGATAGCTTAAGCCGCTTCTGTGCTGGACGACTAGGTTTTCCTATGCCAGGCTGCCAGATGATGATGGTCTGGAGGCTGAATTTTAAAGGTGTGATTAATATTTTTATGGGGGTGGGGGGGCATCGGTGATCACTGGGGTAATGTGTGGGGGCTCTGTTTTATGTGTTTGCAGTGCTTATCTGGTGAGTTTAGGTGGGTTTTTGTGACTTAGACCATATTTTACATCTAAGTTCCGTCGATCCTGGGCTGGATAACTTTCGGTTATACAAGCTGTACGACTAAGTCTAAGCCAGCCCATGTCCCGCCCAATTCCCGCCCTCAACACTCCTCTCGAAACGCCCCGTTTAGCTTTGGTCGTTCAGCGGCACTATGTAAGCCTAGGCCGTTTAGAAATGCGTCCAAAACCCGTTTTTATTTTCGGCACATGGACGTATTTGGGAAATGTTCATCCAAGTGCCGACTTAGGCCGGTTTTTGGACGTTTTTCTCTTTTGATTATGAGCCCCTCAGGGTTCAGAAACAGACCCCTAAGCCAGGGGTCACCAACCCATAATTCTCATGCTTCATACAACTCAGATCACAGAAACATTGGCATGCTGTGGCACAGACCAGATTTTTAAAAAAGGTAGCATCAGTGACCTGCACCAGGACAAAGAAACATGAAATGGCATGCTAAAATCAAATGGACCACATGGGCCAATAAAGAGGGAAATAACATTGTTGGTTGACTTCAGTAAAGTGTTGTTTGAAACAGTGAAACATGATGGCAGATAAAGGCCAAATGGCTCATCTAGTCTGACCATCCGCAGTAACCATTCTCTCTTCATCTAGGAGATCTCGCGTGTCTATCCCATGCCTTCTTGAATTCAGACACAGTCTCTGTCTCCACCACTTCTTCTGGGAGACTATTCCATGCATCTACCACCCTTTCTGTGAAAAATAATTTCCTTAGATTACTCCTGAGCCTATCACCTCTTAACTTCATCCTATGCCCTCTCATTCCAGAGCTTCCTTTGAAATGAAAGAGACGTGACTCATGCACATTTACACCATGTAGGTATTAAATGTCTCTATCATTTTTCCCCTCTCCCGCCTTTCCTCTAAATTATACATATTGAGATATTTAAGTTTGTCCCCATACGCCTTATGACGAAGACCACGCACCATTTTAGTAGCCTTCTTCTGGACCGACTACATCCTTTTTATATCTTTTTGAAAGTGTGGCCTCCAGAATTATACACAATATTCTAAATGAGATCTCACCAGAGTCTTATACAGAGGCATCAATACCTCCTTTTTCCTACTGGCCATACCTCTTCCTAAACACCCTAGCATCTTTCTAGCTTTCTCCATAACCTTTTCAAACTGTTTGGTCACCTTAAGATCATCACATACAATCACACCCAAGTCCCGCTCTTCTGTCATGCACAAGTTCTTCACCCCCTAAACTGTACTGTTCCTTCGGGTTTTTGTAGCCCAAATTCATAACCTTGTATTTCAGACCATTCTTCAAACTTTGCTAGATTTTTCTTTATGTTATTCACAACATCTGGGGTGTGTATTCTATTGCAGATTTTGGTTTCATCCGCAAAGAGGCACATCTTACCTGACAGCCCTTCAGCAATATCGCTTATAAAAATGTTAAAAAGAACAGGCCCAAAAACAGAACCTTGAGGCACACCACTGGTAACATCCTTTCCTCAGAGCGATCTCCATTAACCACTATCCTCTATTGTCTTACACTCAAACAGTTCTTGACCCAGCCCGTCACTTTGGGGCCTATCCCAAGGATACTAGGTTTATTTATTAGATGTCTGTGTGGAACACTCATAGGCTTTGCTAAAATCTAAATACACCACATCTAGAGCACTCTCTTTATCCAATTCTATGGTTACGCAGTCAAAGAAATCGATCAGATTTGTCTGACAAGACCTACCTCTAGTGAATCCATATTGCCTCTTGTCCTGTAATCCATCAAATTCCAGAAACTTCACCATTCTCTGTTTTAAAAGTGTTTCCATTAATTTGCTTACCACAGAAGTCAGACTTACTGGCCTGTAATTCCCTACTTCTTCCTTACTCCTACTTTTGTGTAGAGGGACCACATCCGCCCTTCTGCAGTCCTTCGGTACCACTCCCAACTCTAGAGAAGCACTGAAAAGGTCAGTCAGTGGAGCCACCAGAACTTCCTTAAGTACCCTTGGATGTACACCATCTGGCCCAATCGCTTTGTCTACTTTTAATTTAGTTAGCTCCTCATGAACACAACCCTCTCAAAATCGATCAGGGTCCACCACTCCTCCATCCCTATTCTCATTTGTCTTCTGCGGTCCCACTCCCGGTGCTTCAGCAATGAACACAGAACAGAAATATTTGTTAAGCAATTCAGCCTTTTCTTTATTAGCTTCTACATATTCCTTCCCTTCACTTCTGAGTCTCATAATGCCACTTTTGCACTTCTTCCTATCACTGATATATCTAAAAAATGTTTTGTCTCCCTGTTTTACCATGTTAGCTATTTTTTCTTCCATTTGTATCATTGCTTTCCTGACTACTCAACCAGCCTTTCTTAACTTTTCCAGATATTTTTGTCTGTCTTCCTCTTTCTGCGATCTTTTGTAGTTTATAAAAGCTAACCTCTTATTCCTTACCTTCTCAGCTACTACTTTTGAGAACCAACGCAGCTTTCTTTTCCTCTTACTTTTACTTACTTCCTCACAAAAAGGTTTGTCGCCCTTACTCCTTTCAGTTTTGCCCACTGTATTTCTGTTCCTTCCAGATGTTCCCATCCATACAATCCCTTGACATAATCCCCCATCTGAATAAAGTTTGGCTAGACTGCTGAAATGGTGAAGGTACTGGTGGAGAGGGAGGTTTTGAAGATGTGACTGTTGGAAAAGACGAGGGTGAAAAAGGTAGTCACTGCTAGGCATGTGGGAGGATTGGCCATTTTGACTGCTGGAGATGAGAGATTTTAAGACAGAGGAACGGTGTGATTTGGGATGAGGGGAGATTGAAGCAAGAGAGTGACTGCTGGGGATGAATTACCAGTTAAGATATAGTATCAAAAGTGTTTTATTCAGGGTCTGTTTTCAAAATTGAGCAGTTATGGGCAAGATCTGCAAGTCCATTTTACACATAAACACTGAATTAGCCTTCACGAGGAGAGTATACAGCACATATGGTTTCATTTTGAAGCTCCATGAGGACAAAATACCCAATTCTGCCCAAACTACATTCCTGCAAACACCTGGTGCACATACTTTTTGGTTGAATTAATGGAGGTGGTTATCAGTAAAGATGTATATTTTTGTATTGTTTCATTTTAGTTTATTTGTGCTGTTTCATTTACCCCCTACCCTCTTTTTTTTTATTTTAATAAAACCTTAGCGTAGTTTTTAGCGTCGGTTGCAGCAGTAACAGCTCCGATGCTCATAGAATTCTATGAGCATTGGAGCTGTAACCGCCGCGGCCAGCGCAAAAAATGCTAGCATGGTTTTTTAAAAGGGGCTCTAGTGAGCACTAACAGAGAAAGCTGAAGTGGAATCTTAAGCTAATAATGTATGTTATTTGTCCCTTAATGCACATTTAAATGGAAATAATGTGTATTATATTGCTATAATTAATGCTGGGTTCAAAATGGCAGTCATGACCCTTAGCAGTAATCTAATGGTACAACGATTAGGATTCAAGCTTCCATATAAGGACATGGAGCAAACAAGTTTAAGTGCACTCTGCGGTCCATGCTCACTCTTTCCTCCCCCCCCCCCCCAATAATAAGCACATAAGAACATAAGAACATAACATAAGTAGTGCCTCTGCTGGGTCAGACCACAGGTCCATCACGCCCAGCATTCCGCTCCCACGGCGGCCCAACAGGTCATGACCTGTCTGAATCACCCCTTGGTTTCTCATCGAAGTCCTATCTTCCCATCAAATTCTTGACCCTTTGTCCCTGCACCCCTTTCAGTACCCTACGATCCCTTTGTCCCTCAGGAATCTGTCCAATCCCTGTTTGAATCCCTGTACTGTATTCTGCCTGATCACTTCCTCCGGGAGTGCATTCCATGTGTCCACGACCCTTTGGGTGAAGAAAAACTTCCTTGCATTTGTCTTGAACCTATCCCCCTTCAGTTTCTCCGAGTGCCCCCTCGTACCCGTTGTCCCTCTCAGTCTGAAGAACCTGTCCCTATCCACCCTCTCTATGCCTCTCAGGATTTTGAAGGTCTCTATCATATCTCCCCTGAGCCTCCTCTTTTCCAGAGAGAAGAGACCCAGCTTATCCAGCCTCTCGGCGTATGGGCAGTTTTCTAGCCCTCTTACCAGCTTCGTTGCTCTTCTTTGGACTCTCTCAAGCACCGCCATGTCCTTCTTGAGGTGCGGCGACCAATACTGAACGCAGTATTCCAGATGCGGGCGCACCATCGCCCGATATAGTGGCATGATGACTTCCCGCGTCCTGGTTGTGATACCCTTCTTTATGATGCCCAGCATCCTGTTGGCTTTTTTCGCCGCTGCTGCACACTGTGCGGATGGCTTCATTGATGCATCCACTAGCACACCCAAGTCTCTCTCAAGTCCGCTGTCTCCCAGCAGTGCCCCCCCCATTTTGTAGTTGAACAACGGGTTCTTATTTCCTATATGCATGACCTTGCATTTCTCCACGTTAAAGCGCATTTGCCATTTGTTTGCCCAGTCTTCCAGTTTGTCCAGGTCCCTTTGTAGGTCCTCACACTCCTCCCTGGTCCTAACTCTTCCGCAGAGTTTGGTATCGTCCGCAAATTTTATAACCTCGCATTTTGCCTCTGTTTCCAGGTCATTGATAAATATGTTGAAGAGTAGCGGCCCCAGCACCGATCCCTGTGGCACACATGAATTAGCATGTATTATCATTGCCAGCATAGTAATGATTACTGCTGCCATGTGCTAACATTAGTTACTATGCAGTAATTCACCTGCTATCTGCTTAGCACACATTAGTTAAAGGGCATTTTAGAGAATGATAAGAGAATCCTAGTGGTCCTAAAATACCTCATCACAAAATTCTAATAAGCTTGCTTCCTTTACTTAACATGAAAGAAGAGTAAACTGATGAAAATTTCCAGAAACCTGATTTGTTATGCTCCCCCTTGGAATGATATAACTGGTTAGATAAACTTGATTATCTGTGCTTGATGACTGTCTCAGAAAATATAGTTACTTTAACTCAGGGATCTCAAAGTCCCTCTTTGTGGGCCGCAATCCAGTCAGGTTTTCAGGATTTCCCCAATGAATATGCATTGAAAGCAGTGCGTGCACATAGATCGCATGCATATTCATTACGGAAATCCTGAAAACCCGACTGGATTGCGGCCCACAAGGAGGGACTTTGAGACCCCTGCCTTAACTGTATAATGCACACTAGTAAACAATATATTAGCACTATCTGAACTTTATTGTTGTTTATATCGAGTTAAAGCAGCGGCATTATTATGGAAGATATGTAATGAGAAGGGTAGATACTGTTTTATATCTATTATGTTATTTAATTGTAAATCTGATTATATATATATATATATTTTTATTATAGTGGGACTGTGTGGCACGGGATTAGAGCTACAGCCTCAGCACCCTGAGGTTGTGGGATCAAATACTTCGCTGCTCCTTGTGACCCTGGGCAAGTCACTTAATCCCCTCATTGCCCCAGGTACACTAGATAGAGTTTGAGCCCATCAGGACAGATAGGGAAATATGATAAAGTACCTGAATGTAAAACCACTTAGGATATAAGTGGTATATAAATAAATAAAAAATTATATGACGACTTTGGTTTAAGCAGAATACAAAGAAATAAACATAAGCATATATGTGATGCCTATGAAAACTATGAGATTACTGCAACTTGAATTAATAGGACACAGAAATTCAAGCAGAAAATTTCTTTACATTTATATTAAGTATCTTAAAACATTTTTTTTTTAAACAAGTTGAGGTAGAGTTAGATGCCATCGACTCGTGTTTCAATCCTAACGATGTGATGAATTACAGATCTAAAAAGAAATCAGTTTTATGCTAGTCCGGTAAGGTCCTCCAGCATCATCCCCTTGGTTGTGTTCAGTGTGTCCAACCATCTGCTTGCTTCGATCTTCCCAAACATTATGTCCTTTTCCAGTGATCTTTCTCTTCTGACTCTATGACCAAAAAGGCAGTCGTAACTTCATTTGGGCTTTGAGTGGCATAGCTGGTTTGATCTCCTCCAGAATTGATTAGCTCTTCTGGCAGTCCACGGCTAAAAGAAACTTGCCAAAGAGACAAAAACTCATAGTAACAACTTATTCAGGTACATCAGAAGCAGAAAACCTGTGAGGGAATTCATGGGACTGTTGAATCATCAAGGAGTAAAAGGGATACTCATGGAAAATAAAGCTATACGTAGTGGACAGACTGAATGAATTCTTTACTTCAGTCTTTATGAAAAAAGATGTAAGAGATCTACCTAATCAATATCCAAAAAACACACTCTCTAAAGCTCAGGACTACATATAATATATGAAAAGGAGAAAAGATCTCAGTGTCCAATAGGGGCTCTACAAAGCTACCCACATAGACAAGCTGGTTCAAATATAATTTGAGACCAGCAGACACATCCTTGAGTTTTTTGACCAAGGATGTGTCGGCTGGTCTCAAATCAAGTCAGCATCCAAGAAAAAAATCTGGGTGTCATTATAGATATTATGTTGAAATCTTCTGCCCAGTTTGTGTCTGCAAACAGGGTGCTAGGAATTATTAGCAAAGAGATGGTAAATAAGACCAATAATATTATATTGCCTCCATGGTTGTCCTCACCTTGAATATTACAAATATTTCTGGTCACGGTTTCTCTAAAAAGATATAGCAGGTCTTATAAAAGGTTCAAAGTAGAGTAGCCAAACTGTTCAAGGGGATAGAACTCCTCTCATATGAGAAGTTGGGGCTGTTCAGCTTGGAAAAGAGATGGCTGAGGGCAGATATGATTGAGGTCTATAAAATCCTGAGTGGTACAGAAAGGGTACAAGTGAATTGATATATATATATATTTTTTTTACTCTATCATAAATTACCAAGACTAGGGGACACGATGAAATTACATGGAGATACTTTTAAAACCAATAGGAGGAAATTTTTTTTCACTCAAAGAATAGTTAAGCTCTGTAACTTGTTGCCGGATGATATGGTAATAGTGGTTAACTTAGCTAGGTTTTAAAAAGGTTTGGACAAGTTCCTGGAGGAAAAGTCCATAGTCTGCTACTGAGGTAGACATGGGGGAAGTCACTGCTTGCCCTGGGATCGGTAGCACGGAATGTTGCTGCTACCTGGGTTTCTGCCAGATACTTGTGACCTGGATTGCTTTCTTTTGGAAAAAGGTACTGTACTCGACATTGGTCTGACTCAGTATGTCTGTTTTTATGGATTATTGATATGATTTGGATAAAAATGGATTTAAAAAAAAGAATGAAAACAATCAAATAACATAGGTATGATGCTGTTTGTACACTACAAATGAAACATTTTACTAGGTAGCAGATGGGGCAAGTGCAGATAAGATATGTGAACTGAATAGCAGTATATTCTTGTTGAATGCATAACATTTATAATATTCTGATATAAAAGCTTTAAATGTTATTAAGATCTAGTACAGTATTAGTTGTGCCATATAGGCAAACTGAAGCTATGCTTTGTGACATTTGTACATAATACCTGTCAGATGAGAATAAATGATGATATAATTCTTTCCTTAGGAGCCTGACATTTCAAACGTAGCTTCTTTTTCATTCTTAGATTTATCTTATTGACTAGGACAAGTGGATATTTTTTTTTTTTTTCTATTGATGAGATACGAGGAGGCTTTGCAATTTTGCTCCAATTAGGTAGGGCTTGGGATGAGGAAGAGGTTCTTACTTTGGCCTCCCCAGCAGATGGAGGAAGGATTAGCAAAAGGGTGAAGAGGAGAATGTAAATTTTGGAGATAGGAAGAGGAGGAAAGTGAGAGGGCCGGTGGTGATGTGAACAGAGGAGGAGAGTGAGAAGGCTGAGGTGAAGAGAAATGTGAGGGGTTGAGGACGGAGAAAGGGGATTGTATGTGGTTGAGTTGGGGAGTGGAAGAGTAGAGAAACATGCTTTATGAGAGAGTTGGAATGTATGAACTTACTAGGGATAAAAAGTACATTCACCATGTACTCCCACCCTTGTCAAGAAAAATTATGATGGGAAGAAGGGGTGGGAATACAAAGTGCATGCCTTTCAATCCTGGCAGGCAGGTAGTGGAGGAATTTTTCAAACTCCACTTTTATCTATCCTATTGCTTAGAAACTATGATTAAAGGAAAATTTTGTTTCACACTCTTGAGTGCAAAATCAGCCTGAGGTAGAACTTAAATCCAGAGTCTTTGTCATATGGTTGCTACTGTTGGGTCTTTGACCCCAAGCCTTGCCTGTTTCTTTTGTCATGGAACCTTGTTTTCATTACTATGTAGATCTGTTACAATATATTGATAGCTTTTTATTGAACATGAATTCAAATTTGTAGAATAGATTAGGTGTCCAAGCTCTTTTCCATTGTGATAAATAATAAGATGTTTCTGTTTATGATTTCAGCCCTCGGGGCTTTATCATCGAGATTAAGTAACTGTACTCTCGAGCATGCCACTGCACAAACATCTTTTCAGCTATGTGAGGAACAGATGCCTGAACAAAGGAACTATTGATAATTCAGAAGGCATGGTTTAAAAAAAATATATATAAAATATCAGATGACAGAAGAATATAATTGTTTACCATTAAAAGGCTTTTCTTAGTTTCTCATTCAAGACCCAAGTTATACAGAAGCCCAAAGATGCCTGAAGTTAAATGTACTTTTGACTGTGCCTTTAAAGATCTCTTCCCTCCCCAGGAATCATTCTTCTGCTGTTCATATTTTGGGTAAGTCTTGATAGTGCTAGAACAGGTGGTGCATCAACATGTCCAGTTACTTGCCATCATAATGGTGAATACTGAGTGTGACAGAGTAGGAGCTTAATTATCCATGGTGATGAAATAGCTAAAGGGGTTTATGTGTATTATTTCCAGGTACTTTCTCTGTCTCTAGTAGGCTCACAATCTAGACTTTTATGTTTGTGGGGGCTTTTGGGGACTTTTGGCATGGGAGAGTTAAGTGACTTACCCAGTAAGAACTGAACCCAGGTTCTTTGCCTACTGTGGTAACAATTAGGCTCCACTGATGTTTGTTTATTTATTTAAGAGCTCAGAATGGTGTACATGTTAACATATATAATACACATTTTAAAGGTTGCAATTTGTCATAGTTACAGTACAAATTTTTATCCTAACTCGACACATATTAGGGATCTAATACCAACATACATAATGTACAGTTTACAGGTTAAATTTGTCAGGGTTACAGTGCAAGATTTTTCTATACTAGCTTTTTTCCTAATGTGCCACATACATTTCTTTGTAACCTGTCGGCCGTGGGCGGGGGAGTTAGGTGAACAGGTATGTTTTTGTTTCTTTCCTAAAGTTGAGGAGTCCTTTAAGGGATCTGATCTGTGGGGCAGTTGATTCCAGTGGCTCAGTATGAAGTGGGAGTAGGAACGACGTCGTTTGGCGGTTTACAGTTGAAGGGCATGACCAGGGGGCGTTTTGAGGCATATTTCATCCTGGAAGTGGATATTTCACATACGGAGGAAGCTGGGCTATCACGTAGCCCGGTGCATTGTCATGCAAGGATTTGAACACTCACTTATTTTGTCTGCTGATTAGGGGTGTAGTTATCAGTGTGGTACCATTAAGACATCTTATTTTACCACTAACTTGTGCTATTTTTGCACAGGTTCCATTTTGTGTAGCAAGACCAAGTTACTAATAACTGGAGATAAATGTAAAATAAAACTTAATGCCAAGCTCATGTTGAAAACTTTCCCCCTTAGTTTCAGAGTCAATATTTAAATCCATGGTTGGCGCTTCTTTTAAATACTGATTTAAATATAAAGTGGAACCTTGGTTTGCGAGCATAATTCATTTCAGAAGCATGCTCGTAAATCATAGTGCTCGTATATCAAAGCAAATTTCCCCATAGAAAGTAAGAGAAACTTGGATTATTCGTTCCACATCCTCAAAAGACCCCCCCCCCCCCAAGGCCACTGGCACGCTCCCATCCCACCCCCGGGAACCGGCTTCGCCCCCCCGGCGGCCCATCCATAAACCCTTACCTTGAGCGGACACCGGCACACAGCACCAACCCACAGGAGGTGCCAGTGCTGAAAGAGCCTGCCGCTGATCTCTGCTGGGCTGCTGCGGAGCCTTGAGCATCTGCGCATGCTCAAGGCCTTCTGGTTCCCACTCTCTCGGAAGGTTCTTACGGCACCGACACATCCTGTTGGTTGGTGCTGCTTGCCGGTGTCCACTCGAGATAAGGGTTTGGGGGTGGGCCGCTGTCGGGGGGGGGGGGTGCAAGCCGGTTTTCGGGGATGGGGGCTCACATATCAAGTCAATGCTCGGTTTGCGAGTCAGTTTGCAGGAGTGTTTTGCTCATCTTTCAAAATACTCGCAAACCGCGTTACTCGCAAACCAAGGTTTGACTGTATTTCATGCATTCACCACTACCTAGCCTTCTGGCTCTCGATTTCTCCGAGATGCCGCTGATCTCTGCTGGGCTGGGCCTTGAGCATCTGCGCATGCTCAAGGCCTTCTTGCTCTCGCTCTCTCTGAGATTTGGAGAGAGCGGAAGCCAGAAGGCCTTGAGCATGCATAGATGCTCAAGACCCAGCGCAGCAGAGATCAGTGTCAAGCAGCAGGCTCTTCTGGCACATCCAGTGGGTTGGAGCTGTGTGCCGATGCCAGATCGTGGTAAGGGTTTGAGTTAGGGCGGGCAGGCGATGCCGGTTCTCGGGGGTGGGATGGAAGCGCGCCAGTGGCCTTGGGGGTGGGGAGGGGATCTTTTTGTGATGTGGTAGGGTGGGGTGGAAGCAAGCAGTGCCGGTGGCCTCGTGAGGGGGGTGGATGTGGAACGAGTCAAGCGAGTTTCCCTTACTTTCTATGGGGAAACTTGCTTTGTTATACGAGCACTTTGATTTACGAGCATGCTTCTGGAATGAATTATGCTCGCAAACCAAGGTTCCACTGTATTTACTAGAGCTGTACTGAATATTCATATTTGTGTTCAGCTGAAGAATCTAGGCCTGCTGTACTGAATCCAACTAAAGTAAACACTTGATCTCTGCTTTCACATTGCTTTTTTAATTATTTATGTTAAAATCAAATTCCCATTATTTGTATTCATATTCGGCCAAATAATTTTCATTATTTGCGTTCTGCCAAATAGTAAAATTTGGTATTCAGTACAGCTCTAATATTTATATTTGCAGAAAAGAAGTACATTTGGGGTGTACACGGAGTTACAAAACTTTGAGCAGTTAAAGTTCCAAAAGAAAACGTGTAGCTCATTGATTGCTTGTATTTTTTTTTCCAAACAGTATTTTGGAGTGGAATGAATTTTACAGTATGATTGAAAGTATTTATAATCCGTATTTGTTATGATGATATTGTTTGTTTATATGGTATGTGGCAATTTATATGTCTGCTTTGTGATAAAATGTCAAGAGAATGTGGAATACATATATTTTAATTAAATAACCCTCCCCCCACCCTTTTACAAAACCGTAGCACAGTTTTTAGCGCCGGACATGGCGGTAACTACTCTGATGCTCATAGAATTCTTATGAGCTTTGGAGCTGCTACCGCCATGGCTGGCGCTAAAAACCATGCTACGGTTTTGTAAAAGGTGTGTGGGGGGGTAAATAAATATTGTATTATTTTGTGCCAATATAACCTTGGGGGTGGTCACTTTACAAGGAGTGTAACAGAAACATCAATTTTAATACTGGATTTCAGTTTATTTAGAATAAAGGGGTCCTTTTATTAAGACGCAATAACCAAATTTAGCACACACTAAATGCTAAGGCAACCATTATATTCTATGGGTGCCTTAGCATTTAGCATGCGCTAAATCGGTTAATGCACCTTAATTAAAGGACCCCAAAGTGATTTGAACTTAAATCTCTGCATTTTAAGCTGATACAGTTCAAACTCTTCATATTGACTGCAAGAATATTCTCTCCTTAGTTCTCAGTATCTCTCCTCTCCTCTCCCCTCCCCTCTCCTCCCCCCCGCCCAACCTGGTACTCCGCTCATCAGATAAGTCTGTTTTATCTGTACCGTTCTCCTCTACGGCGAACTCCAAATTTTGTCCCTTCGACTTTGCTGTACCATATGCCTGGAACAAACTGTCTGATTCAGTACATCAAGCTCCATTTCTGATAGTATTCAAATCCAAACTCAAAGCCTGCTTCTTTGAAGATGCTTTCAATTCCAAACTGCAATCCACCTTCTAGCACGAATATCTGTCTTATCTTTTCCTGAGCATTGTATTCAAGCACCTTCTTGTCCACTTTGTCTGTCTTGACTAGAATGTAAGCTCTTTTGAGCAGGGACTGTCTCTTTTAGGTTTTTGATGCACAGCACTGCGTATGTCTAGTACTGCTGTAGAAGTGATTAGTACTAGTATATTATTTATCATTTGAGTTCTTCCATTTTATTTGACCTATGGTTACTTAAAGAGTTATAGAATGTCAACACCTGGAGAAAGAAGGCAGGGCTTTCATGGAGGATTTATTGTTCTAACCCTTCAAAGATTATAGGTTGGGCATAATTGATGGTTGTAATGCTTTTAAATTTGGTCTACTGTTTACTTAGACATTCAAAAAGAGGAGTCTTTTCTTAAATTTGGGTAAATGGAAATGTATGACTATCATCAGGAAGTTAAATTTCGCTGAATTCCTGGTTACATTCAGATGAAGAAATCTTTGCCCGTCTCAACTTGTTATTTGCATCCCCTTTTATTTATATATTTGGAAATGAATCGGCTGGTGCAAAAAGGGAGTTTTGCATTTGCTATCAGGTGACCAACACATAACTCCCCATTTGGATGCTTTGAAAAGTTATCTGGACAGAGCTTGCTGCTTAAATCACTAAAAAAGCCCTCCATTTGTATTTTCCTTGTATGTATCCTTTACTATACTTATTGTAGTTCTCCCTACTTCCCTTATGTGTTGGTACGTCAGGTCCATTTGTGTTGGTTTTAGTTAATAATTAAGATCCCGTTTTTAATTGTAAATCGCATTGAATTAATAATATTGCGATACATCAAAATTTTAATAAAACTTTAAAAACTTGATATTATCTAATTTAAAATAGGAATGGGTGAGGGAGGAGCAAAGGCAACACCAGGACTCATAAGAACATAAGCAATGCCTCTGTTGGATCCGGCCTGAGGTCCATCTTGCCCAGCAGGTCCAGGACCTTTGCAGTAATCCTCTATTTATATCCTTCTATTCCCTTTTCCAGCAGGAAATTGTCCAATCCTTTCTTAAATCCCAGTACCATACTCTGCCTTATAACGTCCTCTGGAAGCACATTCCAGGTGTCCACGTTGAGTAAAAAAGAACTTCCTGGCATTTGTATTGAATCTGTCCCCTTTCAACTTTTCTGAATGCCCTCTTTGTTCTTTTATTTTTTGAAAGTTTGAAGAATCTGTCCCTCTCTACTCTCTCTATGCCCCTCATGATCTTATAAGTCTTTATCATATCCCCTCTAAGTCTCCTCTTCTCCAGGGAAAAGAGACCCAGTTTCTCCAATCTCTCAGCGTATGAAAGGTTTTCCATCCCTTTTATCAGACATATCGCTCTTCTCTGAACCCTCTTGAGTTAACCCTCCTTCTTAAGGTAATGCGACCAAAACTGGCGCACCATCGCCCGATACAGCGGCAGGATAACTTCTTTCGTCCTGGTTGTAATACCCTTCTTGATTATACCTAGCATTCTATTCGCTCTCTTAGCGACCGCTGTGTACTGTGCCGTCGGCTTCATTGACGTGTCCACCATTACCCCCAAGTCCCTCTCTTGGGTAATCTCATTCAATAACATCCTTCCCATCGTATAGTTGTATCTCGGGTTTCTGCTTCCCACATGCAATACTTTACATTTCTCAACGTTGAACTTCATTTGCCATTTTGTCGCTTATTCCCCTAGTTTGTTCAAGTCTCTTTGCAATTCCTCACAGTCCTCTTTAGTCTGAGCTCCCCTAAATAGTTTGGTGTCGTCTGCAAATTTTATTATCTCACACTTCGTCCCTGTTTCTAGATCATTTATGAATATATTAAATAGCAGCGGCCCAAGAACCGAGCCCTGTGGAACACCACTCGTGACCCTCCTCCAGTCCGAGTAGTGGCCTTTCACCCCTACCCTCTGTTTCCTACCCACCAACCAGTTTCTGATCCATCTATGTACGTCTCCGTCCACCCCATGGTTCTTCAGTTTCCGGAGTAGTCGTTCATGAGGCACCTTGTCAAAGGCTTTTTGGAAATCAAGGTATATGATGTCTATGGGGTCACCTCTGTCCATCCGTTTGTTAATTCCTTCGAAGAAGTGTAATAAGTTAGTTAGGCACGATCTCCCCCTGCAGAAACCATGTTGGCTGGTTATCAGAAGTTCGTTTCTTTCCAAGTGTTCATCGATGTTTTCTTTTATCAGTACTTCCGCCATTTTCCCCGGAACCGAGGTCAGACTCGCTGGTCTGTAGTTTCCCAGGTCACCTCTTGATCCCTTTTTAAAGATGGGCGTGACGTTGGCTGTCTTCCAATCCTCCGGGATCATGCCTGTTTTTAGGGATAGGTTGCATATTTGCTGCAGTAGTTCCGCTATCTCCTCCTTTAGTTCCTTCAGAACCCTTGGATGGATTCCATATTGCAGCAGTATTCACCCACTATGCTGATAGGTTAGCCGAATAAATTGATATACATGCAAAAAAAAAAAAAAAAGCACGATAAGCCTTCAAAGATTGATAGAGCCTATAATTTATTGAAGGGCCTGAGACAGACCGTGTTTCAGCAAACGCCTGTGTCAGGGCCATGGGTATGGTGGTTAGGAACGAAGGGGTCTGATTCTATAAATGGCACTAACTCCTAGGCACCGTTTACAAAATCATATCTGCTGGCATTTAACTTGACTTGGGCATCGTTAGGCAGCCTAATGTTAGGCAATGGTATTTATTTATTTGGTTTTCTATCCCATCCTCCCAGGAGACCTCATATTAGGCTAGGGTTTTACCGGCCTAATTTACCAGCGCCTAATGCAGATACCTAAAAACTCCTGAGTCATACCACGCCTATTCTCTGCCCCTAACCACACCCACTTTTGAAGTAAGTGTTGTTAAGCACACCAGTAGGTGTTTTGACTTAGGCGTCAGTGGTGACCCGTCAAAAGCATGACAGAAATTGGCGCACCAACAATCCCATGGCGACATTGTGCGCAGGACTAATGCACGCTGCCGCTTCTGCTGGTTTCAGGCCTTCAGGTTTGTGTTCTGAGGGGAGAAAGCCCCCCCTACACTTAGCAGTCCTGGCGCTCCCGTTGGGATGTGGGGGGGGGGGGACTCACCCCCAACTACACTCAAAACTCCCGTTCTCCTTTCTTCAGGAGTTTTCAGTGTAGTGGGGGGGTTCCTCCCCCAAACCCCCCCCATGGGAGCGCCAGGACTTCTAAGTGTACTGGGGTGGTTTCCCCCCAACACCCCCCTCAGAGCGCAAACCTGAAGGCCTGAAACCAGCAGAAGTGGCAGCGTGTTAGTCCTGCGCGCAAATGTCGCAGTGGGTTTGTCAGCGCACCAATGTCCAGCACACTTTAGTTATGGTACCAGCGTCAGTAGGCATCAGCCTGAGTTCCACGTGGAATTCTTAATTGTTTTTTTTAATTTTTTCAGTGAACTTTTAATGGTGTTTGTCAATTACCATGCCAATTAAGCTCATATTCAATTTTGAGTTCCATGAGGAACTTGACTAAGTGTTCCCAATTAGAGCACCTAGCAGTGCCTGACCCTGGCACTTATAAAATCTGGCCCTAAATGCTTATTCCTTCATTAATCAGCATCCGATACAAATACTTGCAATTATAATAGTCCTATGGTGTGATACTTCATTCATCCAAGAGTATCTGTTCCTTACTATTTAGGTTCTCTCACAATGTTAAGTGCCAACATTTCGCTCATGGCCCCTCAAATAGTCAAAATCCCAACAATGCTGCTCTGGGTTTTCAAACACTGAAATGGCTGTTCCCACTGGATGTGCCAGAATTTGAACATGACTTCTTTGATTCTTTATACATATTTTATAAAAGGCTCAGAGTTCAGCTGAGACTTTTGTATAATGCACAGGGAAATGTGGACGTCCCAATTCCATTCTAGATGGTTTATGCAAAATTGGGTTTCTATTCTCAAGTTCGGTGTGACCTTCACCCACTAGTATGTCTCAGCCTCACTCTAGATGGAACAGGGCAGTTTAAAATCATCTGTGCCTCTAATGGTATTCTGACTTTCAGTCTTTTTAAAGTCAGATGTGACCTGATAACATTTAGTAAATTATTTGTTTTAAACGTAAGAATCATTTCTTAGGATGGATATTTGTTGTGAAACAAAATTGAGTTTTAGCATAATTTTTTTCTTCCCTAATGGAATACATTAGAATACATTTAGCGTTTGTACTGGATGTACTTATTAAAGATTTCTCTATTTGGTACAAAGGAGTTTTTACCATAGTAACCTCTCTGCTGTAGCATACAAATGAAATGAGTTTTCTGCAATGATAAATAGATTTGTTTCATTTTTCTGCTTTAATGGTCAGAAATCAGAAAGCCAGTTAACTGGCAGTCTTCTTCTCATTTTGAGTTATAAAGGATGGCAAATTTACATCAGTGTTTTATTCATTGCCATGTTTGCTTTAGTTTTTATTTCATTCTGGCTTAGTATTAAATAAATCTATTGGCCCTGTTATTCCCTTCCCTTTTTGCAAACTCTTATCCCCCCCCCCAACATGTGTCCTTAACCTCCTAGAGGTTAAAAATTGGGGATGACTTACTCATCATGTAGCTTAGGTAGTCGCCCAGAACAGCAACTAATGACGGGAGGCAAAAGAATAGCTGTAATCGAAACAAACAAAAAAAATAGGTCCTGACTACCACCCTAACTCAAGGAACCATCAGGCATATTTTTGCTAGAAGGGAAACTATTTTTGAGTAACTAGTTTACCCAGGTAAATGATTTGCAATCTGCCCTTCTGGTGCCTATGTGACATATCAAAAAACACCTATTTTATGCCTAATGAATAGAGGCAGAACACCAGAAGAGGCAAGTGAGATGTCTAAAACCAAGACTAAACAACAGCAAAAGTTTCTTTTTTTACTTATTCTTTTAATGCAATGTCTCTAGTATGCCCGGACGGGACCTGTTTCGCCCAAAAGGGCTTTTTCAAGGGTTCATATAGAAGCTCTTTCTCAGCGTCCACTCTCATTTGGGGCTAGAGCTAAAACTGAGGAGGGTCAGGGTGAGATGGTAGAAGGAACTGAAAGGGAGAGAGGAAGAGGGGGAGAAAAGGAGAGATGTATATAGAAGGGGCAGAAACTATGCCCCCTGGGTGTGCCTAGGGGCAGAATACATGAAAGTAGGTGCTATCTTTCAGCCTGCCTACTTTTTGTGAACCTACTTCTTTTTACCTGTGTGTACGCCACACAATTTTTGAATATCCTTTTTTCTGAGGGTAAATATGCTTTACCTGCAGGAAGTGCTTTATAAAACTACTCTGTTGAAGTAAATTTTATAAAATCATTTTCACGTGTTTGTGGCCACATCTACCCCACACGTGGTCTCTTATAAAATACTGACCAGTGTAAAAGCAGGCACCATGACATGATGATATGTGCTTTTCTGGTACGCGTATTCACGATTTAGTTTGGGTGGAGCATGGGCAGAGTTTGTCAGCATGCACGTACATTTTAAAATACAGTACTTTAATTTATATGAATTCTAGAATAATCTATACACATTTAAACTGGCTTGAGAAGAGGTGTAACGGTCTATGCTTGCAAGTTAGGCACAATTTCTGCTCTTTGCATTATTTTATAAAGAGACATAGACATTCTATATGTATTTTCATATTAGTGTGTAATACAGTGTCTCGCAAACTTTGTGAAGTCGCAGCACACTAAACATGGTTGCTACGGCTTAAAGGCATCCGGAAGCGCACGGCCATCGATGCAATGACATCATGCTTGCGCATGATGTTATCACTTCAACATCTGCGCAGGCGTGAAAGCCCTCCAGACGGGGCCCTGAGCTGCTAGTGGGAGGTGCTGGAAGGGAAGAAGCGCAGGGAGGAGAGATGCTGGTGCCGGTGATGTGCCTCTCGCCGTGAGCAGTCCTCCGGCACCTCTTGTCCTCCCCGGCGTCTCTTGGCACACCTGGAATCTCGGGCGGCACTCTAGTGTGCCATGGCATACAGTTTGCGATACACCGGTCTAATGTCTTACTTGCCTTCTTAAAACCAGGTGCCCTGTAAAATTACCTTCCACATGTATATTTTTATGAAACGCAGTTTAATATTTAAAGGTGTGGGGGATCCAGATTCTGTAAATGGTGCCAAAAGTTAGGTCCTGGAAAGATTCACACTGAAATCTCATTCTATTAAATGCACTGTGCATCAATTGCTTTTAATAGAATAATGTTTGTGCCAATTCCCATGACCAGCTTTGGGTGCACAGACTTACATCAAGTAAAACCTGGTGTAAATCCCAGCATATGAGTGTAAAACAAGAAATTGACCCTGATGACTCCAAGTTGAATTAACAATAAAGTCTATATCAGGACCATCAACTCTCCACACAGTCTTTTGCTGCTGATGCAAGTTGAGTGTGCAACCCCAGAATTCTATAACATCAGAGTTAAATTATGGGAATGCCTTGACCCACCCCTGACCCTCCCAGGGCCCACTCCCTTTTGCTTTACACTCGAAACAGCTACGGTGTGCAACTTTATAGAAAAGAGCACAGGCAAAAGCATGTGTAAATCCAAATAACTGCCAATTAACACCAATAATTGGTGTTAATTGCCTTAAGTGATTATGTTGCGGGCACCTCTCAGAACTGTTCCCAAAATTTTGGATTCCAAATTTCAGCAACCGATATAGAATCAGGGGGGACGAATCCCAGTTATGCATTTTTCAGGATTGTTGTGGGATGGGTATTGTTAGAAGAATCATGGTTGTTGAGCAGAATCTCGGGGGGGGGGGGGGGGGAGGAAAGAGACATAGGAGCCTATAGTTAATTCACAGGGACACCTGAAGCTCAAGATTTGCTCTGAGTGCAGTGATTTCTCTAAGGATTGGCCAGGTGCATGCAAATTTTTTCCTCATGTGAGCGACAAGTTCTAAAAAAAATTTTTTTGTGTGTGAACAAGAAGTTCTAAAAACAAACAATTTTTCAGATTTGCAAGTATTTATGTGAGCAACCATGTAAAATCTGAGCGAAGCTCATAAAATATATTTGCAATTGCTCGTGCAGAGCTTAGAGGGAACATTTGCACAGAGCAACAGTATAGTGGCATTGAACCTTCAAAAAAGCTAGGAAATGGGTAAAACCAGGGCTTTATTTTTGAGGGGGCACTCAGGAGTACTCAGTATCCTTTTTTATTGCTTGATAAAAATGGCCCATGGTCCCCAAGCATTAATAAAAGAGCACAGGTTCTGCACTTAGGGGGAAATCTGTATAGGACGCCAGTCTTAGCAGCTGCCTAAAAAGCGGCTGAGAATCACAGACTGGTGTTCTATACAGAATCGACCTGCCCTAATGGACAGACACCTAGCCCCGCCTAACCACCCTGATTCTCTAACCGGTGCTCGTGTCACAGGCATTGATTAGAGAATCGCATCTGATCCCTTGCCATCAGCTGATCATAGCAAGGAAATCTCCCTGCTGCAATCAGCTGAGTGGCCACAGCAGGGAACCTCCAACCCCCCCTCTCTCCCCGCCCGCTGCTCAAAGTCAGCCAGCAGGAGGGATGCCTATTCCCTCCCGCTGCCAACCCAAACCTCTCATGAATGTTTGTGGCAGGAGGGATACCCACTCCCTCCTGTTGCCACCCCCTAGAACTCCCCCCCCCACCTCCAGAGCCCCTGGCATTCCTCCTAACCAATAGACCCCTCTGCACCACACACACACACACACCCTCTCTTGCCTTTTAAGATGAAAGTCCAGCTGGAGGGATGCATACACCCTCTGGCCGGGAGTACTGTGTACAGTTATGGGGACTACACCTTCAAAAAGATGTAGAAACATAATATGATGGCAGATTAAGGTCAAATGATCCATCCAGTCTGCCCATCCACAGCATCCACTATCTCCTCCTCTTGCTAAGAGATCCCATTTGCCTGTCCCATGCTTTTTAAATACAGAAACAGTCTTTGTCTCCACCACCTCTACCAGGAGCCTATTCCACGCATTTACCACCCTTTCTGTAAAAAAGTATTTTCTTAGATTACTTCATCCTATGCCCTCTCATTGTGGAGCTTCCTTTCAAACGAAAGAGATTCACCTCTTGCACATTTATGCCATGTAGGTATTTAAACACCTCCATTATATTTCCTCTCTTCCGCCTTTCCTCCAAATTATACTGTACATATTGAGATCTTTAAGTCTGTCTCCATATGCCTTTTGATGAAGACCACGCACCATTTTAGTAGCCTTCCTCTGAACCAACTCCAGCCTGTTTATATCTTTTTGAAAGGGCTGTCTCTAGAATTGTACACAATATTCTAAATGAGATCTCACCATAGTTTTATAAAGGGGCATCAATACCTCAGAACATAAGAATTGCCGCTGCTGGGTCAGACCAGTGGTCAATCATGTCCAGCAGTCTGCTCACGCGGTGGCCCTCTGGTCAAAGACCAGCGCCCTAACTGAGACTAGCCCTACCTGCGCACATTATTGTTCAGTAGGAACTTGTCTAACTTTTTTTGAATCCCTGGAGGGTGTTTTCCCCTATGACAGACTCTGGAAGAGAGTTCCAGTTTTCTACCACTCTCTGAGTAAAGAAGAACTTCCTTACATTTGTATGGAATCTATCCCCTTTCAACTTTAGAGAGTGCCCTCTCGTTTTCCCTACCTTGGAGAGGGTGAACAATCTGTCCTTATCTACTAAGTGTAACCCTTTCAGTACCTTGAATGTTTCGATCATGTCCCCTCTCAATCTCCTCTGTTCAAGGGAGAAGAGGCCCAGTTTCTCTAATCTTTCGCTGTACGGCAACTCCTCCAGCCCCTTAACCATCTTAGTGGCTCTTCTCTGGACCCTTTCAAGTCGTACCATGTTCTTCTTCATGTACGGTGACCAGTGCTGGACTCAGTACTCCAGGTGAGGGCGCACCATGGCCCGGTACAGCGGCATGATAACCTCCTCCGATCTGTTTGTGATCCCCTTCTTTATCATTCCTAGCATTCTGTTCGTCCTTTTCGCCGCTGCCACACATTGCGTGGAAGGTTTCATCGACTTGTTGATCAGAACTCCCAAGTCCTTTTCCTGAGAGATCTCTCCAAGTACCGCCCCAGACATCCTGTATTTGTGCATGAGATTTTTTTTACCGATATGCATCACTTTACACTTATCCACGTTGAACCTCATCTGCCATGTCGATGCCCATTCCTCGAGCCTGATTATGTCACGTTGCAGATCTTCGCAATCCTCCTGCTTCTTCACTATTCTGAATAACAGGATGAAATCAGTGCAGTGGGAAGCTACAAACATGGTCAACTGGTCTTATAAAAAAATATGTAGACAGACTTAAAGATCTTAATGTGTAAACTCTGGAAGAAAGTGGGGGGATGAAAGAGATATGATAGTGGGAGGCAAATCTTTTTCAATTGAAAGGAAGCTCTGAAACAAGGGGGCACAAGATGCAGGTGAAAGAGGAGGAATACAGATGCAGGAATAATGTGAAGAAATTGCTTCTTGGAAAGGGTGATGGATGTGAAGAATAGTCCTACGAGAGGTGGTGGAGATGAGGACAACTATAACATCATTTATGATGCACAGGAATGGTGCTTAAATGGCAGCCCCAATAGAAGGAAAAGTGAAACCAATGGCGGATGGACTTTTTATGGTCTTTTTTCCATATATGGCAAGACAACACAGATTGGGACAGGATGGAGTTAGCTATGACGGCAATTCCAGCAATGGGGCAGTGTAGCTGATTCCGGGCAGACTTCTATGGCCTGTTTCCCATATAAGGCAGAATGGATCAAGAACAGGTATGTGTATTTTATATCATATTCATATCATCTGAGTACACAGGTATTACCTATCTCAGGAGGGAGGGGAAGACATCTTACAGTAGAACTTAGCTATAAAAATGAATAATTGCTTCGTTATTGGTTCAGTGTTGCCTTGATAATGAATGTGATTGTTGGGAAGACTGGATGGACCATGCAGGTCTTTATCTGCTGTCATTTACTATGAGGTACATAATCGAAAAGGAAATACATCTAAAAACCCACCTAAATCGGCACTTGGACAACCTAAAAGACAGTTCATCCAAGTGCTGACTATCAAAATGGGTTTTTAGACATATTTAGAGGCATCTTAGCTGCTGTATGTCCAGAGCAAAAAGGGGTGTTTATCACGGAGTGGTTAGGGTGGGAGGTGGGCAGGATGTGGGCCGACCAAACTTAATCGTCCTGCAGTTGTGATCGAAAGTTTGACGAGACTGCCTAGGCCGAACTTATATGTTGTGACTAGGCGATCTAAAAACAGGTATAGGTGCCCAGAAGGTATCCAAAATGACTAGATAACCATAACCACTGCAGGGACAAAGTACAGACCCCCACACACTCCCAATGATCCCCAAAGTACAGACCCCACATACACCACCTCTCCGACAATACCATAAAAATTGGAATAAAAACATACATGCTTGCCTCCACAACATCAGCATCTGGCATAGGAAAGTCTAGTAGAGCCGCACAGAGGTGGCTTAAGAAGTCTGGGGGGTAGGCTAGTGAACCATAGAGAGGAGGACCAAGGCCCATAACTACTGCTTTCATGGTGGAAAATATGAGCCCCCCCACACACACACACTTTACCGTACTGCCATATAGGTGGCAACTGCAGCCATAAAGGCTTTTGGGGTGTTAGACAGATGGGTAAAGTAGGTTTTGGAGGTGTTTTGGGGGGCTCACCATGACCTGCAAGGGAGTTGTGATGAGATGTTTATGTGGCACCCTTTTTGTGAAGTTCATAGCAGTTCCCTGTAAGGTGCCCCACTACTTTGTTGCCATGTCTGAGTAGTCAGTCCAGCACTTTGCTGACCACTCCCACATCCAAAAGGTCTTGTTCTAGGCATTTTGGATTTGGATGATTTTTTTGGGACGAGAATGCGGTATATAGACAACTTGGCGGTCTGGAGATCAAAAGGCTGGATGTGTAATTAGACAATTCTTGAAAAAAATATATTTTGGATGTATTTTTCGAGAATGGACTTTAGATGCTGCTAACTTTGGGCAACTAGCATCTTAGGCCCAAAATGGACTTAGACCTTTTTTTTATTTTGATGCTCTATGTTACTATATACAGTCAAACCTCGGTTTGCGAGTAACCCGGTTTGCGAGTGCTTTACAAGACGAGCAAAACATTCATGCAAAACTTGTCTCACAAACCGAGTGTTGACTCGATTTGCGAGCACCCCCCCCCCCCCCCCCAAGAACCGGCATCGCTCCCCCCCCGGGCACGAACTGGCACCCCCCGCCCGAACAACTTGAAACTTTCCCCCGTCTGGCACTGGCACACAGCCCACAGGACGTGCCGATGCCGCTTGAAGAACTTCCTGCCTCTGCCGGGCCTTGAGCATGCAAGAGGGAGAATTAGAAAATTAGAAGGCCTTGAGCATGCACAGATGCATGCTCAAGGCCTAGCAGAGGCAGGAAGTTCTTCAAGCGGCACTGGCACATCTTGTGGGCTGCGTGCCGGTGCCATACGAAGGGGGTAAGTTTCAAGTTGTTCGGGCGGGGGGGAGTGCCGGTTCACGTGGGGGGGGGGAGCAGCGCCACTGGCCTCAGGTGGGGGGGGGAACATATCAAGCGAGTTTCCATTATTTCCTATGGGGAAACTAGTTTTGATATACGAGTATTTTGGTTTACGAGCATGCTTCTGAACGAATTATGCTCGTAAACCAAGGTTCCACTGTATCTGAATTCAGAAAAGCATGGGACAAATTAAATTAGAGGGAGAAACAGTGGAGCTTAGTAATTGCTATAGAAAGGCAAACTGGATGGGCTATAAGATGTTATGTGCTATCATTTTTTTTAGTTTCTTTGTAATCATACTTTTCCAACCCAGCAGAACTACTCCTGTCTCTAAAGACCTCTTGGACCTATATTGCAGTGGACTGCCTCTTTGAATTCTCTTAATGTCCTGGCTCAATGGCTTTTGTACACTTTCAATTTTGCAAGTTTCACATAAGAACAGTCTACCCTTGCCAGCCACTAGTGGTCCTTCCCCAAGGTCATCTTCAGTTGAACACTGAATGGTGACAGGTCAAAAGCGCGCGACGACAAAGGTGCAGACAACTGAGCGCAAGGCGGAAGCGCGCCGAAGAAAAACAGTATTTTAAAGGGCTCCAACGGGGGTGTGGGGGGGAACCCCTCCCACTTTACTTAACAGAGATCGCACCAGCGTTGTGGGGGGTTTGGGGGTTGTAACCCCCCTCATTTACTGGAAACTTAACTTTTTACCTTTTTTTTAGGGAAAAAGTGAAGTTTTCAGTAAATGAGGGGGGTTACAACCCCCCACAACGCCGGCATGATCTCTGTTAAGTAAAGTGTGGGGGGGGGTTCCCCACCAACACCCCCCGTTGGAGCCCCTTAAAATACTGTTTTTCTTCGGCGCGCTTCCGCCTTGCGCTCAGTTGTCTGCGTTGGGTTGTTGGCGCGCCTTTGTCTATGAACCACACTGAATAGGTGTATTTGTTTAGCATTTTTTCTTCTTACCTTCATGTCTATTTTCAGTCTTACAATTCCATATCTGTCCTTCCTTCTTTCCCTGACATACTTGAAAAAGTCTTTTATCCCAGGACAAGCAGGCAGCATATTCTTAAAGTATGGGTGACGTCACCGACGGAGCCCCGGTACGGACCTTTTTAACTAGAAAGTTCTAGTTGGCCGCACCGCGCATGCGCGAGTGCCTTCCTGCCCGACGGAGGAGTGCGTGGTCCCCAGTTTCTTCGTTTCCGCGGAGCGAAGAAGTCGCATGTTTTTCAATGGCCGTTGAAATCATTTAGTTTGCCTTCCCGCTCGCGTATTTTTTCCGAATTTCTTCTTTTTTTCCCTTTGGATTACTTTATTTTTCCTATAAAAAAAAAAACTCTTCGAGTTTTCTTTATTTTTTCGAGCCGGCCCCGGCGGGGCCTGTTGTCATCATACAGGCCTCCGGCTTTGATTTTGCGGAGGCCGTGTTTCCCTTCATGCCCCCTCAACCGGGTTTTAAGAAGTGCCAGCAGTGTGCACGCCCGATCTCTCTCACAGACCCGCACAATTGGTGCCTCCAGTGCCTGGGTCCAGAGCATCGGGCTGACACCTGTACCCGCTGTGCTACGCTTAAAAAGCGCACTTTGAAAAAAAGGCAGATCCAGCAAAATATTTTGTTTGGTACCGGATCTGCCATGGAAAATGCCGCAACGTCGACGGCACCCCAAAAGTCGGCACCAACGACGTCGACACCACCGGACCCTTCCTCGGGGTCGTTGGGCCCAGGTAAGCCGACTAAGAAGCCTTCCACTTCCCTCGAGCGCCCTCCTGCCACTGTTGCGACACCGGCCCTTCCGGCACTGCACCGGCCCCGCAAACGTTCCGCTCCGATCTCGGTGAGTGCCTCATCATCGGCCTCCTCATCGCCGGAGCGTAGAGCGGCACCTATGGTACCGAAGAAGAAAAAAATGGTACCGGTGCCTCCCCTGGATGATCGCATCGCAGCCATACTCCAAACACAGTTACAGGAGCAGCTGCAACAACAACTCCAACAACTGTTGCCGGTGTTGCTGGCACCGCACCTTCCGGTACAGGACCGGTCCGAGCCTCGCACTGTCCCATCGGTGTCGACCCCCTCGGTACCGATTAATACCTCCATGCCGGTGCTCTTGGCCGAAACACCTACAGTGCATACCCGTGCTACTGCCGACCCTGTCCGGTCCCAGGAACGACATCGGTCTTCCTCACCCGGTACCGCCTCGGTGCGCTCAGGCAAATCTCTCTCAAAGACCCGCCATGCCGAGCCCTCCACGCCGATGTCCAAACGTACGCACCCCGACGTTAGGGACCCAGACTTGTGGGAAGACTCCCCTCACGGTACCGAAGAGGACGCTTCGTCAACCGACGAAGAACCCTCCATGACCGACACCGTCTCCAAACCAGAGCAATCCTCTTTCTCTAAATTCCTTAGGGAGATGTCAGCAGCTCTTTCCATCCCCTTAGAGTCCGACTCTAAGAAGTCTCAGGCTTTCCTCGATGCTCTAGACTTTGAGCAACCTCCCAAGGAATTTCTAAAGTTGCCCGTCCACGACATCTTACGGGAAACTTTCTATAAGAACTGGGAGACTCCCCTCACTGTTCCCGGAGCCCCGCGTAAATTGGATAGCTTATACCGGGTTATCCCAATCCCAGGGTTTGACAAACCTCAATTGCCCCATGAGTCCCTCCTGGTGGAATCTACTTTGAAAAAATCTCAGGGTTCCAGCGTATATGCCTCCACCCCTCCTGGCAGAGAGGGAAAAACCATGGATAAATTTGGTAAGCGCCTTTTCCAAAATTCCATGCTAACCAATCGAGCCAACAACTACACCTTCCACTTCTCCTTCTACATGAAGCATCTGGTGCAACAGCTCTCCTCCTTACAGAAATATCTTCCTGAACGTAAGGTCCCTCTGTTCCAGCAACAAATTTCCAGCCTCCTCCAACTCAGGAAATTTATGGTTCGCTCCATCTACGACTCATTCGAGCTGACCTCTCGCGCCTCTGCCATGGCGGTGGCCATGCGCCGTTTGGCATGGCTGAGAGTCTCTGACCTAGACATTAACCACCAGGACCGCTTGGCTAACGCACCTTGTCTGGGCGATGAACTCTTCGGAGAGTCCCTGGACTCAACAACCCAGAAACTCAGCACATGAGACCAGGTGGGACACTCTGATCAAACCTAAAAAGAAGACTCCACCTGCTCGTCCCTACAGACAACAGTCTTCTTACCAGCGTAGGTTCTCGGCCAGACCTCTCAACCCGCCTCAACAACAGTCTCGCCGTCCTCGCCACCAACATCAGACTCAGGCTCGCCCACAGACTCAACCTGCCAAGCCTCCTCCTTCATCTAAGCCGTCTCAACCCTTTTGACTCTTTTCTCCAGAGCATAGCCATTCTCCCACCATCGCTGCCTCTCCCTCAACCTATCGGAGGACGTCTTCAGCTTTTCCTCAGCCGTTGGGAGGTCATCACTTCGGACCAGTGAGTCCTCAACATCATTCGCCACGGCTATTCTCTCAACTTCCAGACTCTTCCACCAGACCATCCTCTCGTAGAGTCTGCTTCTCACTCCTCCCAAACCCCCCTCCTCCTGAGGGAGGTCCAATCCCTCCTTCTCCTCAATGCCATCGAAGAGGTACCTCCGGACCAAAGGGGTCAGGGATTCTACTCCCGCTACTTCCTGGTCCCCAAAAAAACAGGAGACCTTCGTCCCATCCTCGATCTCAGGGACCTCAACAAGTGTCTAGTCAAAGAGAAGTTCAGAATGCTCTGCCTAGCCACGCTTTACCCTCTTCTCTCCCACCACGACTGGCTATTCTCCCTAGACCTCAAGGAGGCCTACACTCACATCCCAATCCATCCGACTTCACGTCGCTACCTACGGTTCCAGATACAGCACCATCACTATCAGTACAAAGTGCTACCCTTTGGCCTCGCATCATCGCCCAGAGTGTTCACCAAGTGCCTTATTGTGGTGGCGGCCTTCCTCAGGTCTCACGACCTTCAGGTGTTCCCCTACTTGGACGATTGGCTGGTGAAAGCACCTACGTCTCCGCTTGTACTACAAGCCACTCATCACACCATCTCGTTCCTCCATCTCTTGGGTTTCGAGATCAACTACCCCAAGTTGCATCTGCTTCCCACACAGCGACTTCAGTTCATTGGAGAAGTTCTCGACACCACTCTAATGAGGGCATTTCTCCCCTCCAACCGCCATTGAACTCTGCTCCACCTCTGCCATCAGGTGCTCCTTCATCACTCCATTCCAGCTCGGCAGATGATGATCCTCCTGGGCCACATGGCCTCGACGGTCCATGTACTTCCTCTGGCGCGACTCCAGCTCAGGACACCTCAGTGGACTCTTGCCAACCAATGGTCACAGACCTGATCCTCTTTCTCATCCCATCTCTGTGACATTGTCTCTTCAGCAATCTCTTCAATGGTGGTTGAACTCCTCCAATCTTTCCAGGGGTCTACTCTTTCATCTACCCCCTCACTCCATGATCATAACCACAGATGCCTCCCCTTATGCATGGGGAGCTCACCTGGGAGATCTTCGCACCCAGGGACTCTGGACCCCTCAGGAGTGTCAACATCACATCAATTTCCTGGAACTCAGGGCCATGTTCTATGCTCTCAAGGCCTTCCAGCACCTTCTCTACCCTCAGGTTCTGCTCCTGTGCACAGACAACCAAGTCGCCATGTACTACATAAACAAGCAAGGCGGCACCGGATCTCCCCTCCTCTGTCAGGAGGCCATCCGCATCTGGACCTGGGCCACGACCCACAGTCTCTTCCTCAAGGCTGTCTATATCCAGGGCGAACAGAACTCCCTGGCCGACAATCTCATCCGCATCCTTCAACCTCACGAGTGGACTCTGGATCCTCCCACACTCCGCTCCATCTTTGCTCGCTGGGGCACTCCTCAGGTGGACCTCTTTGCAGCTCCTCACAACCATCAGCTGCCCCAGTTCTGTTCCAGACTCTTTTCTCCTCATCGTCTGGCCCCGGATGCATTCCTGCTCGACTGGACGGATCGGTTCCTCTATGCCTTTCCTCCACTGCCTCTGATGTTGCGGACGCTCTTCAAACTCCGCAGGGACAGAGCCACCATGATTCTCATCGCCCCTCGGTGGCCTCGCCAACACTGGTTCTCCCTCCTGCTTCAGCTCAACTCCAGGGAGCCCATTCCTCTTCCTGTGTTTCCTACTCTACTTACTCAGCAGCATCAGTCTCTAATACATCCCAATCTGTCCTCGCTCCACCTGACAGCTTGGTTTCTCTCGGGCTGACCTCTCTAGAGAATCTGTCTCAGCCTGTCCGTCGTATTTTGGATGCTTCCAGGAAACCGGCCACCCTCCAATGTTATCATCAGAAGTGGACCCGGTTCTCCTCTTGGTGTCTCCTTCATCATCACAATCCCATCTCATTGGCGGTGGAAATTGTACTGGACTATTTGCTCTCTCTCTCCGACGCTGGCCTCAAGTCGACCTCAATCAGAGTCCACCTCAGTGCCATCACTGCGTTTCATGAGCCTATCCTCGGAAAACCTCTTACGGCTCATCCCCTGGTTTCCCGGTTCATGAGAGGCCTCTTCAATGTCAAACCACCTCTGAAGCCTCCTCCAGTCGTCTGGGACCTGAATGTGGTTCTATCAGCCCTCATGAAACCTCCGTTTGAGCCTCTTGCCACAACTTCCCTCAAATTTCTTACGTGGAAGGTGCTTTTCCTCATTGCCATCACCTCTGCCAGGAGGGTTAGTGAGCTGCATGCACTGGTTGCCGACCCACCTTTCACTGGTTTTCACCATGACAAGGTGGTTCTGCGTACCCATCCTAAATTTCTGCCTAAGGTGGTCTCGGACTTCCACCTCAACCAGTCCATTGTATTGCCTGTTTTCTTCCCTAAGCCCCATTCCCATCCTGGGGAACAGGCGTTACACTCGCTGGATTGTAAGCGTGCCCTTGCATACTACCTTGATCGTACCAGGGCTCACCGCTCATCTCCTCAGCTCTTTCTGACCTTCGATCCTAACCGTCTAGGTCGTCCTGTCTCTAAACGGACGCTTTCCAACTGGCTTGCTGCCTGCATTGCGTTCTGTTATGCTCCGTCTGGTCTCTCTCTGGAAGGTGCTGTCACGGCCCACAGGGTCAGAGCTATGGCTGCTTCTGTGGCTTTCCTCCGCTCCACACCTATCGAGGAAATCTGCAAGGCTGCCACTTGGTCCTCAGTTCACACATTCACTACTCACTACTGTCTGGATGCCTTCTCCAGACGGGATGGACACTTCGGCCAATCTGTGTTACAAAATTTATTTTCCTAATGGCCAACCATCCCTCCTCCCTCTCTGTTAGCTTGGAGGTCACCCATACGTTAAGAATATGCTGCCTGCTTGTCCTGGGATAAAGCACAGTTACTTACCGTAACAGGTGTTATCCAGGGACAGCAGGCAGATATTCTTACGTCCCACCCTCCTCCCCGGGTTGGCTTCTTAGCTGGCTTATCTTAACTGGGAACCACGCACTCCTCCGTCGGGCGGGAAGGCACTCGCGCATGTGCGGTGCGGCCAACTAGAACTTTCTAGTTAAAAAGGTCCGTACCGGGGCTCCATCGGTGACGTCACCCATACGTTAAGAATATCTGCCTGCTGTCCCTGGATAACACCTGTTACGGTAAGTAACTGTGCTTTCACCTCACTTCACCTCTTTAGCATCCATATTCAATTTGTGCTTTTATTGTCCTGATTTCTTGCTTGTCTCGTTCAGCTTCACTAGACATTCTTCTCCGAGTTCATTAATTTAAAATTATTTGTACTTTCTGTATACTGATCGTTTTAATTTTTTCAGCCACCTCTTTAAAGAGCCATGTCTGTTTCCTTTCCCTCATATTTACCTTCCTTGTGTGAAGATTTGTTACCCTAACATCAGCATTCACATATATCCTTGCAGTCATCCATATAGCCCAGCTTAATATATAACTACACAGGCAAGATACATTTACCGTATTTTCACGCAAATAACACGCACCCGTATAAAACGCGCACACGTGTATAGCGCGCAGAAATCACGATGATAAGCACAAAAACTTTGGTATAACGCGCTCACGATTATACCGCGCATGCTGCCCGACTCTCCGTTCACCCCCCTGACTTCCGTGCACTGCCCCGCCTCTCCGTGCGCTGTCCCGACTCTCCGTTCACCCCCCTGACTTCCGTGCACTGCCCTGACTTTCCGTGCGCTGTCCCGACTCTCCGTTCACCCCCCTGACTTCCGTGCACTGCCCCGCCTCTCCGTGCGCTGTCCCGACTCTCCGTTCACCCCCCCCCGACGTCCGATTCATCCCCCCCCCCCGGCAGGACCATTCGCACCCCCACCCCGAAGGACCGCCGACTCCCCGACAATATCGGGCCAGGAGGGAGCCCAAACCCTCCTGGCCACGGCGACCCCCTACCCCCACCCCGCACTACATTACGGGCAGGAGGGATCCCAGGCCCTCCTGCCCTCGACGCAAACCCCCCTCCCCCCCAACGACCGCCCCCCCCAAGAACCTCCGACCGCTCCCCCAGCCGACCCGCGACCCCCCTGGCGACCCCCACGACCCCCCCACCCCCCTTCCCCGTACCTTTGGAAGTTGGCCGGACAGACGGGAGCCAAACCCGCCTGTCCGGCAGGCAGCCAACGAAGGAATGAGGCCGGATTGGCCCATCCGTCCTAAAGCTCCGCCTACTGGTGGGGCCTAAGGCGCGTGGGCCAATCAGAATAGGCCCTGGAGCCTTAGGTCCCACCTGGGGGCGCGGCCTGAGGCACATGGGCCCAACCCGACCATGTGCCTCAGGCCGCGCCCCCAGGTGGGACCTAAGGCTCCAGGGCCTATTCTGATTGGCCCACGCGCCTTAGGCCCCACCAGTAGGCGGAGCTTTAGGACGGATGGGCCAATCCGGCCTCATTCCTTCGTTGGCTGCCTGCCGGACAGGCGGGTTTGGCTCCCGTCTGTCCGGCCAACTTCCAAAGGTACGGGGAAGGGGGGTGGGGGGGTCGTGGGGGTCGGCCAGGGGGGTCGCGGGTCGGCTGGGGGGGCGGTCGGAGGTTCTTGGGGGGGGACGGTCGTTGGGGGGGAGGGGGGTTTGCGTCGAGGGCAGGAGGGCCTGGGATCCCTCCTGCCCGTAATGTAGTGCGGGGTGGGGTTAGGGGGTCGCCGTGACCAGGAGGGTTTGGGCTCCCTTCTGGCCCGATATTGTCGGGAAGTCGGCGGTCCTTCGGGGTGGGGGTGCGAGTGGTCCTGCCGGGGGGGGGGGGGATGTATCGGACGTCGGGGAGTCGGCCGGGCAAGAGGGCTTGGGCTCCCTCTTGCTCCGATCGTGGATGCGGGTGCGGGTGGGAGCGCGTGCGAGTGGTCGTTCGGGGTGGGGGTGCGAGTGGTCCTGCTGGGGGGGTGAATCGGGCGTCGGGCGGGGTGGGAACTATGTTTGAAAACTTTCGTATACCGCGCTCACGCATATAACGCGCGAGGGGTATGCGCGGTAGGTAAAAACGCGTATAACGCGCGCGTTATATGCGTGAAAATACGGTAAATGTGGCAAAACAATTGGCTAAAGCTTCAGTACTTCAGCAATAATAATGAAATACAACCTCAAAAGAATTCCATTCAGAACATACTCCCCGCCATACCCCTGCTCATGCAGTCTTTTCCCATCCAAAAATGAATTACAATATCTACCGTATTATTATAACCTCAAATTCTGTGGGTCCCATGATGACATGGGGCCATGCGTTCCACACATGACAGTGTCACGCACAAGCATATACCATCACATTTTTCTTTCCTCCTCCTTTACCTGGCCACATTTGAGTCTTCCACCCCTTTTTTCCCCTTGTTCCATCTGCCCTTTTCAAAACTGCAACTGCCCCCCCCCCTTTATTATTTTTCACACCAAAATTCCGCAAATCTCATCTAATAGGAAAATCAAATTAGCTCTCAAACCTACCCCAAATCAACAGGAAAGATTGGAGGGAGGAAAGAAAGCATCCTTACATCAACCACCCTTTACTATCCTTATCCCCTACTAAAACCGCCCCTTCTACCCTAGAATACGCCCACCAAAACTTCAAACACATTGACCTCAATCAGCCAATGCCTATTGAATCCCCATTCCTAATCACTGTATCTGTCCCCTGTAGCCTTCTCCTATTAATTAGTTGTTATCTACCTGTAGTATTCAGTAACCCTGCTCTGTAGTGCATTTTTGTACAAAAGTTAGCTGTGGGGCAACCAGCAAGAAAGATAACCATACCTCAATGAAGTGTAGTTTTCTTTATTTGTGAAAAGGGGCCTGCCAAGCTTCTTTCCTCTACTTGTTTTCACTAAAATCAAAATTAATGAGCCACTTTCCGTTCTTTTGCATCACAGTAACTCATTAAGATCTCCTTTTACAAAGCTACAGTAGCCATACTGTCGCGGTAAATGTACCAAAGTCCATAGGAATTGAATGGGCTTTGGTGCATTTACTGTGGCAGCCTCACTACCGCAGCTTTGTAAAAGGAGCCCTAATTTTGAAATGAAATAATGTTCTCATGTAGCAATGTTTACTAATTATGCAAGCAAAATCCTTAATTTTTTTGTACAATTTGGGTTCTCTCCTGTGCATTTTCACAGGAAGCCCTGATTATGAAAAGTCACACAGCATCAGCCTCCTTGGGCTCCTTACTCCTCCTGCCCAAAATAAATTCAGCAATTCAGATATGTATGGACACCATTCACATGCAGTTTATTATCCAAAGACTGAGAAAAATGTGGACTGTTAATAAAAGGGCATTCAGTCTTATTTTCTCCAGTATTAGCGATGAAGACAACGTTTGATATGCCACCAGCTGTGTTTCACTTACGTTTCTGCTTTTTTTGTTGAGATGGTGAAGGTACAATCTGTTGAGGATTTTAGAATTTATAAATATAAAATTGTTTGCCTCTGTGGTTTAAAACTCTTTGGCAGCTTGCCAGCTTATGTACAGTAATAGATTTGCTGAACTCTGGCTTTTTCTGTGGAACAGCATATTAGATTTTTTTTTTTTTTTCAAATTTAGATAATGCTGACCTAAAAGACAGTGCATTGCACCATTATTTTCATTTTAGTTGTACAGAACCTTTCCAAATCATTGCTTGTCTATGCACAAATACAATGCTGACTATTTTGTTGGTCAGTCATGTCACGTTAACAAAAGGGTTAATGCAAAACTGAACAGTTTATAATAGAAAAATGTTTGAAAAGTATCTGACGTGAGTACTGTTTTACTAATTTATTTAACTTTTATTGATTGGAACATGTCTTTACTTCAAACAGACTTGCTTTTCACAGAGCCTGAATTAATTTTAACAAGAAGCTTTGTGATGGCAAAGACTCCCTACTGTTTCTGCTTTGGGGTGTAAAATGTTAATCTTTGTATTATTCTAGGAAATAAAATGAGACATGCTGCTAGGAATGTGCAGTGTGGAGAGATGTTTTTTCATACAGTGCTGCATATATATATATATATTCAAAATATAGCAGTGATTCTATAGAAGGGAATACAGCTTGTAACTCTTAATGCAGATGCAGACAAAGCTGAAAATAGATGGCTTAACAGAGGCTTTTCTTGGTTGAGCTCTGTAACAACATCTTTGCATAAATCATTTTTGCACTAGAATTTTCATTAGTTTTTTCCTTGGCATATATTCTGTAACTGATCGCTCAGAAATCCTGCTAAAAGTGATTTAAATGCAACTGTCTTATGCTTTCAAAATGCTTCCAGATATAAAAGAGAATCATTTATTGTAAGGGTTTTTATTACAAATATTTGAACAGTCCTCCTCCTACCTTCAGACAGAGGCAGCTGTCTTATTGATTTTTTTTTTTTTTTTTCATAATAGATGGACTTCGCTCCTGTGTTCAATGGATTTTAAATGTACTGACTGTACCGTACATGTTTATTGATGTAGGAGCTGAACTGTTTCTGAAAGCTGTAATAGTTTCGCTGCCCATCTGCTGTGCAAATGTCTAATAATCAAATGATAAGATCACATCCTTTGGGCAACTGTGTTTTACTACTACAGGCTAACGGAAAAAAAAAAACATTGAGTGTAAATTGAAACAAATGGCATTCTCTGTATGAAATTGCAATTGCTTGATGTTTATTAGAAGTCATCTTAATCCCCGGAGCATCAAAGTGGCGTATTCATATATGCAGTTGCTTTGTTTCATGCTAAAAAAAATTATCTGTACTGTAGAGAAACACCAGTGGATTGACCCCAATTTACCAAATTCTAAAGGCCTCGAGCCTTGTCTTTTGCTTCAGTTTTTACCTTCATCATTCCTCCTTCCAGATACAAGAAACATTTCATTCCAGATTTCCTGCTTCTGGCTCCAGGCCTTGGACCAGCTGTGTGAAATGTATTTTTACCGCTGTCCTACTGCCAACTGCTGAGCTCAGTGAAAAATAACTGAAATGAAAATGTTATGTTCCCACTTGAACTCTTAAGGTTATAAAAAGGGAATTTAAACCTTGGTTACTAATTAGCACCAAGCTAATGAGTCTTTGCACCGAAGTGGTGCAGTCGGTGGAAAACAAAGAGGAGCTGTTGTCCAAAATAACCATAAAAGGATGCACTGAGGTTTCTTAGGAGTGATTAATCTCGTTTAGCTTTGCCAAATTCAGTGTTCCCATTTTTGTCCCAGCCATTTGGGGGAAGAGGATCAAACAGCCCCCCACCCCACCCTCCTTTTTTTTTTTTTTTTTTGCTAAGAAAATAAAATCACAAGTACTGTAAATTCATTGAAAGACACCAGCAGCTGTAGAAATTGTGAATGAAGTATGTGGCTTTTGTTTTCAGAAGCAAGCAGACGACTTTCCATGGTAACATTTGCTCCCCATTCTTGTAGTAATCTCATGTTTATAGCAAAACTATTTGTTCATATTTACTAGTCTGATGACGAGGTAAACAGTGACCTGCACACCACCTGAATCTGCAGCCTTAGTGATGTACTTTGGAGTGCAATCAAAAGACATGAAGTATTTGAGAATTAGTGCCTTGCAAATAAACACTGGCTTTTACAAAACTGTGGTAGAGGTTTCTACCGCGGGCCTCAAGGTAAATGCTCCGATGCTTTTTTTACAAAGCTTCGGTAGGGGCAGTGGCATAGAGAGGATTAGAGGTGCCTGGGGCAGTTGTGCCTCTCCTCCGCCTCCACCCTCTCCTTCCACGCTCCCTATAACCGTGCATACCGTCCCTCTTTAATGGCATGAGCAGCAACCCCATCGTACTTCCTCTGACATCACTTCCTAAGCATGGGTCCAAGAAGTAAAGTCAGAGGAAGAGCTGACGCTGGCGTGTGCAACAGGTTGAGGTTGCTGCTCACGCCGTGAACATTGAAGAGGTACGAGGGAAGGAACGGGTCAGGGAAGAAGTGGGGGGGGGGGCAGAGAGGAAGATGGGTGTCAGCACCTCCACCATGATAGTGCCCAGAGTGGACCACCCCCCCCCTACTACGCCACTGGGTAGGAGTTGCGGTAAACGCTCTGACGTTCATAGAATACTTAAGAGTAGTGGAGCATTTACCTGGCCGGCTCACGGTAGAAACCTCTACCACAGCTTTGTAAAAGGAGCCCAAAGTGTATTGGCCTCCAGTAGGAACAGGACAGTTGTTTGGGGTGGGGGTTTTTTTTTTTTGGGGGGGGGGGTCCTATTTTGCTCAGTCGGGGCTTCTTTTTGTCATACAGAAATTAACTGTAATAAACTAGTGGAAAGCAGGTATTTGGCAGCCGTGTTATTTTGGTAAGTCTACATAGTGGGAGCAGTTTCCAGTTTTAGCAGCTGTAACATGTTTAAACTCGGTTTGTAATGGGATCTGAAGATGACTAGTCCCTGTGGTCTCTGTTTAGCTTCACTGCTGGCTAGCTGCCAAACTCAGGGCTAGAAAGTATTATTCATACCTCTCTGCACATACCATGTCAGAGCATGCTCAGTTAATGAATTGTGCCTTCTATGAGAGAAAGATTAGGATTAGATTTTACCATAAATTATGATGTGTTTTATTAAAATACAAAGCCACTTTGACCTTCAGTAACAGATTTTGCTCTGTTCTCATCTTCCAATGCTGGTTTTATTCATGGAAGTATTTAAAGCAGAGCTGCAGGGTTGGAAGATATTTCTAGAATAATCAACTCGAATCTGAACTGAAGAATGTTCTATTCCAGAGTCTAAAATTAAAGATAATGAGGTGTCCCAATCTTTAAACAGATTTGTTATTTATAAGCAAAATACATTTTGTTCACTGCATCAACTCATCTTGTTTAAAACAAATTATGTTTGCTGTATTAAAGATCATATGTTTAAGTCTGAGTCTCATATTAATCCCACAGTGAGTCATTAATCATAGCAAATGCATTGTAAAAACTTTAATCACTGAAGTTGAAAGTGAGACTGCAACGCAATCCATCTCTTTTAATTACACCGGTTATGTTCCCTTTAAGATCAAGAGCTGAGTAAAGAAGGGAAAACAACAAGATTAAAAATATGACTGTTTGATGTTTCCTTTTAAAGGAGATTTTAAGTGCTGAAAATAATGTTAACTACAGTGGTTTAATTTTTAAAAGAATCCTTCATTTCTGTTGCTATACTTGTCCATTCTTTTCTGCTTCTGGTGGAAGAGGGATCCATACCTTCAGGGCTGGCTGAAGGGACTGTGGTGCTCTGATCCAGCTTTTGCATTGGCGCCTCCTACCCCCACACAATCTCTCTCCTTCTCTCCTCCCTCCTCCCTCCAGTTCCTTCGACCTGTGATCCAGTATCTCTTCTCTCAAGTCTTTCCCTCTTCTGGATCAAATGAGGTTCTGGCTCAGAGCACTGATGAAAAACGGTGCCAAAATCCCAGTCCAGCACCTATCCCTGTAAAAGTTTGCAGGTAGACTGTACTGGGATTTTGGTACCCTTTCTCATCAGCGTCCTGGGCCAGGGCCTCACCTGGTCCAGAAGCTGAGCCAGCCCTGCATAGCTTCCCTTTGCACTTGTATTCCAGGTCGTACTTGTTAATGACCTGACTAAAACAAGAGTCTTCGCAACAGTAAAATTGGCCAACATTAAAAAAACCTTAATTGTTAAAAAAAAAAAAAAGAGTTTGGATTGGACTGTTAGCAGTTTCTTCCTTTTGTTGATAGTGGTGTTCTGTCAGTTTCCAAAATCTACCATAAAGTGCATCATACTTCCGTTAGTGGTGGTATACCCTAGCTGAATTCTACTGTAGGGGGGTGGTGCTCCCAGGTTGCTAAACTCAATAGGTCTTTGAGAATTCATCTACAAGCCATGAGAACAGAGACAAAAAAAGGTGAAAGGTTAACATCTGAAGTAATTTTTCTAATATGATAGCTCTCTTTATTATACTCGGATTTAGGTATCCAAGGGCATTTGTGGAAATGATTTAAGGGTATTTTATGTAATGCAGCAGTGTAACTAAATGCTTATTTTGCCCTTCATAGTTAAAGTCCCTTTTTTACCATTCTGATTTTTGTTATAGCCGCTTATAAAAAGTTCAGCAATATATTTTAAAGCTCCCTCCCCTTTTCTCGCCAACAAATAAGAAATTAGGTCTAGTACAGATTGTGCTGATTAATTGTTGTTCTCTTACTCATTCAGATTAATCCTGCCTTATGAAAGATTCCTGAAAGGAGAGGAAGATAAGCCACTGCCGCCAGTAAAACCTCGAAAGCAGGACAACAGTATCCAGGAGGAAGTTAAGGCCAGAGTGCCAGGGGTTAAGCGTATAAGAAATGAAACCCAAAAAGGAAAGAAAGAAAAAGAGAATTCACAGAAGTCCCAAGAAGCATTTCAGGTGGGTGATTGGTTTACTGTATTTTTTTTTTTTAAATGAAGTCCAAAGTGCCAAAAATCAAAGGCGATTCTGGATTCGACATGACACAGAGTTGACATTTCTGGGTTGCATGCTCTTGGGATGCACTTGAACACAGTGTTAATTGTCTCTCTGCTTTATATGATTGCTGGCAAATCACCAGGAGTTGAAGACATTCGGCCTCTTTTACAAAGCCACGCTAGCGGATTCGCTGCGCTGCGCTAACGGCTTCGAAACCCATAGAAATTTAAAGGGCTTCGGGGCTGTTGCGAGGACATATTCACAGACCCATAACTACATTTCCTTTACCCAATTCAAGAATGAGGAGGAGGGGGAGGCAGTGGTGACATAGATGGAGCTGGAGCCATACATTCTCTTGCTATGAAAGTGAGAATATCATGCAATGTGTAGGGGGGCAATATTCAGAGGTGGGCAGAGGTTTTAAAGCCACTAATTTAGAATTAGTTTAAAATTACATGTGCGTCTTTAGGTGCTAGGATCTGATTTTAAAATGGGGTATGTCCACGTGAGGTGCATAAGCAGATCAGAGGCATTATAGGAATTTGCATGCAATGTTTGAAAACAAGGGAGATCTGCACCTTATTTAGGTCTGAGAATTTACGCCAGGTTTCAGTTGATGTAAATCCTCAAGCCCAAAATTGGGTGCAGATCCTGGCATCAAATGCTAATCTATAAATGGGGCTCAGTTCTGAACATCGTTAATATTTTATTTATTTATATACCACCTAGTAATTGTCTAAGTGGTTTACATTCAGATACTCAGTCATTTGTCCCTATCTGTCCCGGGGTCACAAGGAGCAGCGCAGGGCTTGAACCCACAACCTCAGGGCGCTGAGGCTGTATCTCCAACCACTAGGCCACTCCTAATGCTTAGAGCTAAAATTTTTTTAATCAGTGCTATATAGAGAATTTAGCAACGACCACTGCTAACTGACCTGATTTTCAAACGGCCCAGCTCATGTTTTTCCCCTCAATCGCCCATTTTCCAATCCGGCCATGCAAATTTGTAAAACCCCATGCAAAATAACCAAGCAATTGATTCACTTACATTTGCTTGGCTATTTTGCCGGGTTTTAAAAAAAAAAATTTTAATGGCACAGATATTTTGCATGTATTACCCAGGCAAAATACCTGTCCTATAAAAAAAAAAATTTTAATCCCTCACCGCTGCCAACGGCCCTCCCCAGTTCACAATCACGTGCCCCCTCCCCCGACAATTGCTGCGACACCACACACTCCCCCCTCCCGCGTGAATATGGCAGGAAGGATGCCCATTCCCTCCTACCCCTCTCCTGCTGAACTAATATGGCATGAGGGATGTTAACTCCCTCCTGCCATCGGGCCTCCCCGGTACCTTGAAATCAGGAGCAGGAGGGGTGCTCAGTCCCTTCTGCTCCTCCGCCGACCGCTCTCTGCGCAATGCGGGCCATAGGCCCCTCCCTGTGCGCTTTGTCATGGGGGAGGACTTTTTTATTTTTATTTTTAATTGGACAGATATTTTGCATGTGTAATACATGCCAAATATCTGTGCCATTAAAAAAAAAAAAGGGGGGGGAAAAACCCGGCAGAAGCCCTGACAGCAGTGACAGGAGGCTGCTTCTCCTGTCACTACTGTCAGGGCTCTGCACCAGCTCAATCACTCACTGAGTGATTGAGTCAGTGAGTTTGCATGCAAATCATTTGTATGCAAACTTAATAGTGAATCAATCGCTGTTTGAAAATCGGCCAACAGCTATTGAGTCGCTATCTTTAGTGAATCTGGGCCAAGGAGTAGAGAACTCCCACCAGTATAGGTGTTCCCTGTGGTGTAATTTGGATGGAACAGGGGTGGAGTTGTTACATATACATGTGCATACATGGAGGGTAAATTTATTATGGGGTGCCTGGGTTAAGAAGGCACCCTACTTGGGTGCTCTTTTTATAAAGATGCATATGTGCATTTATAAAATATTACCAGAAGTTGCAACACTGACACCTGCTTTTGAGCTGATGTAAATACGTATCTGTGCCTAGATATCCAACAACACATGCAGATTTGTGTATTTTATAATCTGCACGCATGCTTGGGAACTCTGCTCACACTCTACCTAAACTCTGTCCCTCTAAACACCTATTAGCAAACTGCACACATCCCGTCACAGTGTATACTTTTCATGTCAGTCAGTATTTTATTAGAGAATATAGATAAACAAAAATGACTTTAAAATTACAGAGTAGGTGCACACATTTACACCTTCAGAGCAGGAGTAAATGTATGCATGACCATTTTGGTGCTAATGCACTGGTTGAGAGTGCTTAATTTATGATGACACGTAGGCACTTAGGTTGCCTTTAAAGTAGGTGCAGTTGACAATATTTTATAGATGTTATAAAAATTACCCCTTAGGAAAATGGGAGATTGGGCATCCAAATGGCAGACAAATTTTAATGTGGACGAATGCAAAATGATACACATTGGGAAGAATAACCCAAATCATAGTTACCAGGTGCTAGGGTCCACCCTGGGAGTAAGCGCCCAAGAAATAGATCTAGGTGTCATTGTAGATAATACACTGACACCTTCTGCCCAATGTACTGCAGCAGCCAAAAAAGCTAACAAGATACTAGTAATTATTAGGAAAGGGATGGTAAACAAGACTAAGAATATTATAATACCTCTGTATTGCTTATGATGGAACCTCACCTTAAGTATTGTGTTAAATTCTGATTGCCTTATCTCTAAAAAGATATAGCAGAACTAGAAAAGGTTCAAAGAAAAGTGACCAAGATGATAAAGGCTGAGGGGAGATGATTGAAATATACAAAATCCCAAGTGGTTTAGAATGGGTACAAGTAGAACGATTTTTCACTCTGTCAAAAATTATAAAGACTAGGGGACACTCGATGAAGTTACAGGGAACTTTTAAATCCAATAGGAGGAAATATTTTTTCATTCAGAGAATAGTTAAGCTTTGGAATGCATTGACAAAAGTTGTGGTAAGAGGAGATAGCATAGCTGGTTTTAAGAAAGGTTTGGACAATTTCCTAGAGAAAAAGTTCATAGTATGTTATTGAGAAAGACATGGAGGGAAGCCACTGCTTGCCCTGGATCGGTAGCATGGTATGATGCTACTCTTTGGGTTTTGGCTAGGTACTAATGACCTGAATTGGCCACTGTGAGAACGGGCTACTGGGCTTGATGGACCATTGGTCTCATCCAGTAAGGCTAATGTTCTTATGCACATGCTAACCATGTAGTAAATCATTTTTTGGAAATTTTCTTCAGGGGGTATGTCATGAACGGAGAATGGCCATGATGTGCTAAACAGCTAGCACACTGACATCACCAGCATGCTAACTGGTTAGTACATTCATAATGTGGGAACCCTTAGTGCCTCTTAAATAGGAGGCGGTAAGGGACAAATACAATAAATTGTGGCTAAAATTAAGTGCTAGGAATGTGCACAGTAAGCTAGTATTCTGTAAAGATCACTCTGCACAGAATTACCTTCACAGAATATTAGCTTAGCGCACATTTTCTATAAATGGCACCGTAAGCTGTGTGCACAAATCTGTTGTGCACACACAACTTAGTTGTTTAACAAGACCAGTCAGCGCTGATAATTGGCAATTAACTCATAATTGACGCTATTTGGCACCAATTAAAAGTTAGGTGCACAGCTTGTAGGCGTATTCTATAAAGTGCTGCTCATCAGTTCTAGTATGTGACTCTGAAAAGGGAGCATGGTCAGGGGAGGAGCATGGACATAGCTTGGGCATTCCTAAAAGTTACATGTACAGGTAGGATATAGAATATACCCAGTCTATGTGCAAGTTAGGCGGAGTTATTTAGGCCTGGTTTTTCTTGGCCTAAATGGGTGCATCTGAAAGTTATTACATGCATTGCTGCTTAGTATGATTCTATAAAGTGCAATAACCTTTTACAGAATCTCACTAAGCGCCGTCCTACTTTTTTGTGCACCATACGTAGAATATGACCCTTTGGCCCAAATTCTGCAACCGGTGCCTAATGTTAGGCACCTATTATGGAGGCGCCCATCTAGCTAGGCATCTATCTAAATTGAATAACAAGCTCAATTAAGCTTTTTAATCAGAAATAATTGAAACGTGGGCACCTATCAAGAAAGAGCAATTCTGTAACAAGGTGCCTCTAAAAATTTAGGCGTCCTTCAAGAAAAATAGGCACTATGCATGTTAGGCGTAGGCGTGGCTTCGTGTTAGGCGCTTTGTTACAGAATCACTGCTCTTTAAGCATGCTTAAGCGCTCGCATGGGCACCTGACTTTTAGTTGTGCCTAGAGCTGGCCTATTTATTGGGCGCCTCCAAAATAGGTGCCCACATAGGTGCCGCTCAGCGCAATTCACTAAACAGCACCCAATTTTACTTTAATTGCGCTGAACGGTGCCTATATTGGCACCTAGCTTTTGGGCGCTTCTTATCGAATTTGCCCATTTGTACCTAACTGTGGGTATGCGCATCTGTGCCTGCCAAAAGGCTGGTATAAATGCTCATGCCCCACTGACGGTAGTTAGGTGTGCAAATGCAGGGTACTCTGTAACATTATGCTCAATTTCTGGGAATGCCTCTCCCATGGCCACATCCCAATTGGAGTTGCATGCTTTGAAATTTAAGCATGCATGTTATAGGGCTGATCTGCATGTAACTTCTAATTACTACCAAGTAAATGTTTTTTAAAGCCAATAATTGTTTGCTATCACCTAATTGGCTAATTAACTTACACGTGGATCTGTGATCCATGCCCAAAAATACGCATCCAACTTTGGGTGGCCTGTAAAGAATCTGGCAGTTTGTACTCAAGCAGTCAATTACGGTAAATGGCTGCAAACTAAAGCTATCATTAGATCTCGGCCATTGGTGGAACAAATTAAAAACAGCCTTTTTGTCAGCCGCACTAGAAATGGACTTAGTACCTGGGAAAATAAAATAGAAGGGCAATGAAATAAAGCGACTGTCCTCCTCACTGCCCTTAATGTAAAGGCCACAATAAGAAATAGCTTACTTTTGATGCTTCTTTCATGTACATTTCAGTAGTTCCAGCGTGTAAAATTTTTTACATTTCTTGATATGTTATCTTTGTAACTTTCTGCATGATTACATTCAACTGTACATTGTGCAGATATAGAAGCAAAGCATCCACCTGGTATTTTATGTAATTGCATAAGTTCAGGAGACAACCGATAGTAGAAAATGTTATGTACAGAAAAAAAAATACAACCTAATGATGGCATTTAAACTGAAAAAGGGCAGCTAGTAAGACAAAAACATAATGCAGGTAACACAGACTGTATACCTAATAAGAAAGCAGAGATATTTTAAAGCAGCTGTAAAGAAATAAATCTTTATACCAATTGTGACTCATTAGCTGTGTTATACCCACCCTCAACAAGGACTGTGGTGCAGCATTTAGATAATAATTTTTCGCAGTTTCCTGAATGCTGCTTATCGGAACGCAAAACGAAAGAGCAGAAATAACATGCAGTTGATCAGAGCCAGTCTTCTACCAAGGCTTGTCACAATAGAGTGACAGCAATTTTGCAAAGGTCTGTCACTCGGCAGTATGGCAGAGGGAACACTATGATGACCTTCCAGGGTCAGAGATCATTACTCCGCATAATGGAATGAATAGCGTGAATTGTGCACACTGGCTTTATTAATGGAAAAGCAGAAAGAACTGCAGTGTAGGGACTAGAACATATTTCAGGGGAAAAAAGGGGGGGGGAGGCTGTGAGTACCAACTGAATGCTGACAAGTTCATTTTTCTTTTTTGTTAACAAAAATATCATTTTGTGGTAGTACTAGTAACCTATCCTGTATTTCAATCCCAGTCTGTTCAGCTTTCTTGCCAGCTTTGCATTAGCAGTTTTAACCATATGTATGATGCAGAATCAGAAATACTGTGTTTCCCCGAAAATAAGCCCTAGTTCTGGGATTCGCTGGCAACTCTTCAACCCACCCGGACCACTCCCCACCCCTGCACAGCCGAACCCCTGGTGACCCTCCATCTTTCCCTCCGACCACGAGCGAGCCCTATCTTCAATTGAAGCAGTGTCGGGCTGGCAGCACTCTAAACAGGCTGCTTGGCCTTGTCCGTCAGGCATTTCACTCTGCTGCATTACTGATGACATCATCAGTAACACGGCAGAGTGAAATCCCCAAATGACAATTAACATTTAATTCATTAACATTTAATTCACTCTTGGGTTTAAAGATAGTTGTATTCAGTGCAGTTAAATGCAACAGCATTTGAGGAAAATTGCCCCAGTTAATCAGTAGTTTAGAAACATAAAAACATGATGGCAGATAAATAATAATAATAATAACTTTATTTTTCTACACCGCCGTAGTCAAGTGACTTCTAGGCGGTTCACATTGAAAGAAGGCTGGACAGTCAGCGAATAACAAGAAGCCTAGAATAGAAAAGATATATATTAATTGGGGTTCCATGGGTAAAGAATACATGAAAATTGGAGCTTCCTGAGAGATTGAAATAGCGTTTACAGAGGGGAGTATCATAGTGAGAGAGGGTGGTCTGTTTTAGTCAATGAATTTGTCGAATAGGGCGGTTTTAATAGATTTTCGGAATGCATTGTAAGTCAGTTTGGGTTTATTTATGCAGTTTCTCAGCCAGCCAGATAATTCAATATAAAGGCCAAATAACCTAATCTAGTCTGCCCATCCACAGTAACCATTATCTCTTTCTCTCTGTGAGAGATCCCACGTGCCTATCCTAGGCCCTCTTGAATTCAGACACAGTCTCTGGGCTGCTTCATTTCTGATTTTGGTCATTATCATTTTTAAGGTCCCTTGACTGATTTACTCAGTCTGAAACCCAAGCACTATTGAAAGTTCTTTGGAAATCCTTTATATATCTGATGGATTTATCACAAGTGTTGGGTTCCATAATACTGAATGTGCAGTACTTTATACTGTATTCTGCTTTGTTCAAAATGTCCAGGCCTTCAATCTATTGTGTTCTCTTTTAGTCTTGTCCCTGAGTCTCTTTCTTTGCTCACAATATCTAATTTATTTTTCTTTATGGAATAGTTATATGCGAAGAGGCTTATAATCAAAACTTTAAAACGTCTAAAAACCCGCCTAAGTCATCACGTTGATGTCCTAATAGACAGGATGTCCAAGTGCCAATAACCAAACCGACCTTCTGGACGTATAGCAGGATTTTTTATGCCTCTGTGCACCCAGAACTGAAAGGGGTGTATCTGGAGGAGTGGTCAGGGCAGTATTTGGGCAGGATGTAGGCCAACTTAGATATCCTGTAAAGATAATTCAATATTTTACTAGACATTCTGGACAAAACTTAGACATTGTGAGTTAGATGATGTGAAAACAGGTAAAAGTGCCAGAAAGATATTCAAAGTGACCAGATAACCACTGCAGAGACAAAGTAAAGACCCTCACACACTCCCCCAGTATAAACTGACCCCCTCACACACCCACAAAGATCAGCACATCAGCACCTGATATAGGAAAGCCTAGTAGAGAGGCACACAGGTGTCTTAAATAGACTGGGGGAGCTAGTGAACCATAGAGAGGAGTTGCAAGTCCCATAAGCCACCCTAACCACTACATTCATGGTGGAAAATCTGAGCCCATCAAAAAATCCAAAACTCTACTGCCATATAGGAGTCACCTGCAGCCATAAGGGCCATTAAGGTTGTAAACAGGTGGGTATAGTGGGCTATGGGGAGCTCGCCATAACCTATAGAGGAGTTCTGATGAGATGTTTATCTGGCACCCTTTATGTGAAGTTCACAGCAGTACCCTGTAAGGTGCCTCACTGCTCTGTTGCCACGTCTGGTTGGCCAGTCCATTACAGGATTGGCCCCTCCCACATCCAAATGGTCTTGTTCTGGGCGTTTGGGACTTGGATGAAATTTTGGTCAAAAATGTAGTATTAAAGATAGAATCCTAGCGGTCTTAGCAACCCAATGGCCTGGTTGTCCAGATAGATGATTTAATTAAAAAAAAAAAATAATAATTAGATGTATTTTTTGAAAATGGGCATTTTTCCACTGCCAACTTTGAGCGTCTAGCACCATACATCCAAATCGGACTTAGACGTAAGTATTGATTATGCCCCTCTAATTTTATAGCCACCCTCCATTTTAAAAAAGCTTCTTCTATGTGTCAGCTTCAGTAGAGTAGTTCTCTAATGTACTTAACTTTACAACATTGGGCATGGCTTAATATATACATTTAAAGGGCTCAATATTTAACAAAAAAAAAAAAAAAGAGCTAAGTTCCTAAACTTGTTCTTTATTTTTAGCCAAACTTAGGAGCTTACTTTTCAAATGAAAATTCTTCTTTAGTTTAGAATCTTAAAAATTTAGGCTTGCCATTCATTTGCCTAGATTTAAGAGCCTAATTTATGAGCATAGTATGAAAATCAGTACTAAGCTCCTACCTTTTTTCCAGCCCTAAATTCACTCCTGTTACCATCTACTTTTTATTCTTCTAAATTTAGTAAATTTTCAAAGAGGCTAATTAAGGAAACAACTCTTAGAGCATAAATCCTTATAATAATTTTATTGAAAATCAGAACAATAAAAAAGTTGACATTGTTGAGATTCCTTTAACAATTAACAGTTCCTGGTACTTCTGCTTTAAAATGGTCATTTTTACTAGATTAAGAACTGTTTTTACTTAGACAAAAGCCATTTTATTAGCCTTTTTATAAGTTCTAGCTTCAGCACAGTCTTCACTCTCTGGGGTAGGGAAATGTATTCATTAGTATGCATTTGGAGGGACCCTTTTACTAACAGGTATTAAAGTGTTTTGTGGTATTTTGCCTGTTAGTGCACACTACTTTTTTAAAAAATATATATTTAAAGGAGAATGTCAGGAGGCTTGTCATGGGCAGAGAATGGGCATGGAAGTGCTAACTAGCTAGCACATTTGCATTAGCACAAGCAAATGAGTTAAGGTACGAGCACTTAGGCCTGATTCTATAAACGGTACCTAACCACACCTAACGTTTAGGCACCGGTCTATGCAATTATCAACCACTAGGTGTCTTTTATAGAATCACGCCTAGCAGTGCCTAAACAGACTTGGGCATCACTAGGTATTCTATAGATAGGTGCCGGTATATTAGGGCAGGTAAAACCTGGCCCAATTTACTGGCACCTTTCTCAGACACCTATTGATACCTAAGTTTATTACGCCTGTTTTCCGCCCCTAACTTGCCTATTTTTCAGGTAGGCATCGGGAGGCGCCTCAACTTAGGCGTCACTAGGCGCTACATGGATATCTGTGTGTAAGTTCTATTATCAATTAAAATAATATTTTTAAAATCGGTTCATAATAGCATGGAAGATAAGCATAACAAAAAGAGCTTAAATTATTGAGAGTTTCCATCTGAAAACTTTATGGTGAAAACTTGAATATGTCCAACTGAAATTTAGATTTCTATTTCCGAGACACTTGTGATAGAGGCTTGAGAAAGATGTAACAGGGTTTTAATGTTCTTAATCTATCTGAAGATGTTTGTAGACATGGGCTGCATTTTTAATTGAGACTGACTTTTTTTTCCCCCTTTGGCCAGGTTCTCTCAGATCATGGGAAGAATCAAGAGAATTTAGAGAGGAGTTCAGTGGTACAGTCTGCCCCAGAAGACCTGAAGAAACCCACTGAAGAGCCCTTGTTGCTAAAATCAGAGATGCCCATGGCTGCCACCATGGAACAGGCCAACACAATTGAAGCAAGCACAGAGAGAGACAAAGTGAAAGAGGAAGAGGAAGACCAGCACCTAGTACCCTCTCTGTCAAGTGACTTAGAGCCTCGGAAGGTGGAAGTAGATCTAGAGCCCTCCAATGAACAGTTGGAAAAAACAGCAAATGCCATTTCTCCAACCCAGCAAGAAATGGAACCTTATACAGATCACTTGGACAAGGAATTTCATGAATCCCCTTTCAAAGTTTTTCCTGCAATCCAGGTCCGGTTGCCAACTCAGAATCATTTGGGAGATGAGAAACTACCCGAGATGCCAGACTATATTGCAAATTGCACAGTAAAAATGGATCCTTTAGGAAATGAAGGTTTACAAACCCCTATAGACAGTAATATACTACAAAATGCACTGAAGCAGAATCCAAAAGTTTATCTTGTTCAGACTTTGGATGTATTGAAAGAAAAAGAACTGCCAGTTTCCATGAATGATAACCGTACTTTTAGTTATGCACCTGTACTTTATTCAAGGGGTAATCCAGGTATCATGTCACCTTTGGCAAAGAAAAAGCTTTTATCACAAGTCAGTGGGGCATCACTTTCGAGTAGTTCTCCTTATGGTTCACCACCTCCTTTAATTAGCAAAAAGAAATCGAATGTGAGAGAAGAACTGCCAACAGCTGTTAAAGTGTCTAATTCTGAACCAATGGCAGTTAATCGACCTTCAGTAATACAACATGTACAAAGCTTCAAGACCAAGAATCTAGGAGACAGAAAATCTACAAATGACTTGTTCAAGTATGACACATTAAGTAAACCTGAGGTCCACCGCTGTGATTTCTCTATGCATCACCTCCAATCTCTCACTGATTCGTACACATCAAAACCAGACGTCCATGACTGCAAAGATAAAATGGCTGAAAAAAAGGTCATGCAGCATTCACAAGTTCCCAGTTTCCTGACTGATTTCTATTCATCACCCCATCTGCATCGGCTTTACAGGCAAACTGAGCATCACCTTCATAATGAACAGACTGCAAAATATCTCTCCCAAGATATGTTCCGAGATTCAGAAAATATCTCTACCTTTACCCAGCACAAGCACCCAGAAACAATAAACTTAAATTATCATTCTTCTTTGCATCAACCAGAAAAAAAGGTGGCAACAGACATATCAATAGATGACCAACCAACAGATTTGAGCCTTCCTAAATCTACGCATAAACAATTTTCAAAGATGGTAGGGTCTAACATTTCTCATTCAGTGGTACAGCAAGAAATTAAAAGTACTCCACCACTTCAGACAACAAGTAGTCAAAGGGCTATGATTGCAGGCTGCCATCCCAAAGCTTGCCGGGTTTTTCCAATGCCACTGGCACCCAAAAAACACAGTGAGGCCATTCACAGGCCGGGAAAATCTCAGAATATGAGATTGGATGGTGTACGAAAAATGGAAGGTGTGGTCCATCCAATTATAAGCAGAAAAAGCAGCTGTCAGAACGTTGGTACAGCCCGACCCTTGAAACGAAGCTTGGAAGATATGGACAGTATGGTCTCTGAGAAGAAAGCCAGGGCCTTGTCTCCTATGCATCCCGTGAAGGAGCTCTCTATAAAAGAGAAGTTTCCTGAGCAGGAAGGAGAAGGCAGCAAATCGGCACATGGAACACACACTAGCGTGTTAGACAATCACAAATTTCCCCTTTCTTCACCCATCTTTCCAGGTCTGTATTCAGGAACCTTGTGCACTGGGCTAAACTCGCGCATTCCAGCTGCCTACTCCCACCCTTTGCAGTACTTAAAGAACCAAACTGTACTGTCCCCATTAATGCAGCCATTGTCACTCTATCATTCTATTGCGATGCAAAGACAGTTTCTTGCCTCTTCTGCCAACTCTGGGCAACTCTACAGACACTTAGCTACAGCAGCTCCTATGGGAGCATCATACAGTGATCTATTGCACAGTACCATTTACCCCTTAACCCCTATAAATCCTCAAGCTGCCTTTCAACCTTCCCAGTTGTCCTCTGTACATCCTAGCACAAAGCTTTAAGTTCCTAAAACAGCAAAAGAAAATGTTGATGATTTAGCTACATTCCTAGCCCTCTGCTCATGTTTCGCAGAATGATTACTGTAGTCAGACTTTGATAACCGGTATACGTTATCAGAATCACATGTAGATTCATACTTGTAGTTCTAATTTGATTGAAGCAGAAGAGGAGACTGCATTTCAGTACTCCTGTGTTTGGCTTTGCGCTCTTTCCGCTTATCATTTCACTGTGGCTGCTAGATTTGTGATAGCATTGCTGGTATGCCTTGGCAAAGGGCAGAGAACTAGATGCAAGCTTTTATCCTAAAGGAATAGGCATAGCAGGCAATGGCCAGGAAGCAACACAGTAGCGTTAATGGACATGCTTCTTGGGATAATTTTTCCTGACTGTTAAAGGTTTAATCAATGCAATGTATAGTAAAGCGTTAATTGATTTTTCATTTTAACACTATTAAGACAGAAGTAAACACTGTTCAATTGACTGTAAATATCTGCTTCAAAAAAAACTACCAGTGTCGCTGTCAGTTCATATAATTTATGTGGATTCATTTTCCAGTTGATTCTGTGCTTTTTCTATTGAAACAGTATTGTGTTATCCACAAGTTTATTTTTAGAAGACTGACTCTACTCATTTTTTTCTGATGTTTGTAATTGTCTCTATAGCGTAACATTTTGAGCAGCTTTCAGTTTAAAATGCTGTTGTTTACAAATTCAGGTAACTGATTCAACATTACCTAATGGAAATAAACAGACTGTACAGCACAATCAGGCAAACAAAGTTACCAGGGTTTTGAGAACTTATTTGAAATCAAACATACTTCTTCCCTGAAAAGTGTGATTCTGTAGTTTATACACTGCTTAGCCGGTTGAAAAACCTAGATTTTCATGTACTGAACAAAAGTGTTGTTTATATCTTTATCTGAAATTGTGGGAAAGCCCTATGCACCAGAGGAGCAAAGCTTCAGTCACAGTTAGCAGCCTGCTTTTTAAGCAAGGTCCAAAAGATATACCTGTGGTCAGCATAATATTTTTGGAATACCAAGAATCTGACTGAGTCAAACTGGACTGTGATGAATGGCATAGCTAAGTACTCTTCAGCAGGGTTACCATATGGCTCCAGAAAAAGGAGGACGGATTTAGACATCTGGGTTTTACTTCCAATGGAAGTAAAACGCGGATGTCTCAATCTGTCCTTCTTTTTCTGGAGCCATATGGTAACCCTAGTTCTTCAACCACTTTGTAAATGTCAAACCTCATAGTATTCTGAAGAAAGTTGGGACAAGCAGGTAGAGGGCAGTTGTTGAAAAGAGCCAACTAGTTTTAGGTGCTAAGAACATGTGTAAATGACCTCTTTTAAAATATCAACGAGCATGAAAATACATGCATAAATATCATGGAGCATACTTTTACTTTGGGCAAACACAGCGGCCTGATTCCACAATAACGCATATAGGTTATAAAGTTCCTTAATTTACATGCATAAAGTATGCACTTATACTGTAATTACACCACCTTTGGCGCTTGTGTGAGTGCTGGTGCCTATATGTATTTTTTTTTCACACCTAGTCATATTTCATAAAGTCAAAGAGGTGCGTACTTAGATATAACAGGTATACATAACTTTACAAAATTACCCGTATAGCGAGGCAATTCTATAATTGGGCACCTGCATTTCAGCATCCAAGGCCACGCTTTAGGAGCTGTTTTCTAAAAGAACCAAGGTGCCTCGGTTCCATTATAGAATACTAGGGTAGCCTGGTAGTCTAACATTTAGGCACTCCCAGTGACACCAGCCAGAAAGCTGGCATAAGTGTGGGCATAACTTACATTAGTGGGAGCGCCACTCATGTTGTGCCTATGTGTACGCCCTCTTTCCAAATGCTCATTAAGTGAAGTGGGTGTTTGCAGAATGGTGCTTAGGCAGAATATTGGCATTTATGTAAATATGTGTGTGCATATGTCATTATTGTAAACATGAGTGTACAGTGTGCATAAATAAATGCCTAGTCTAGAGAATTACCATTCACATGCTTAGCCTAAAACCAATCACTTGCTCAGCACCTCTCGCTTTTTATATGTTGCTTGTGGTTTTACCCTTGCTTTCTCAAGTTTGCTTTCCAAACATATGCTCCTTTTTTGCTGGATGGGAAGTTTATCCTAGGACCGAACCTTCTGCAGCTGTTTGCCATAATGTAAAAGTTAGAAAGGTAGAGAGCTTCTCCTGTCCCCTCCCCATCTCACTCTTTCTACCACATATGCTTCTGAGCGTGACAATCCTATACCGCTGCATTTTGATCTAGGATCCAAACCTGGAATGTTTTTTGCATAGTAGACATCTAGTATGTACTAAGCATGATTCTTCTTCATAGGACAATGGTGCTACGAGTAATCTTCCTTTATCACAAATTTTTATGTGATAAAACAGTACTGTAACTCTTATCCTAATGCATATATTATTCATTAGCTTCTTAAGGGCTGTGGTGCAGGAGGACTTAGTTAATGAGCAAAAACCTAACTCAAGCCAGTTTATACCTGCGAAAAGCCTTTTCATGTCTTACTCTGTGCAGATATCCTGTATATTTACAGTTTCTAGTTCTATTAAGGTAGGAGCTTGAATCTGTGGGTATGTGCTTTCCTAAGTGAATTCTGAGGCTTTTTTGAAGCCAGATGAACAAGTGGAAGCATGTCCAGACACCTACCAGACCATCTGATGTGCTATTAAAGCAGCAGTGTTAACTTGTGTCCTGAAAATAGCAGATGGGTAGGTTCTTGGTTTTGCTTGCCTGTTCCTTTAAGCTTTCACTCTCTGCCCTTTTGTCCATATAAATTGTATTTATTATAATTGTAGTTTTCTGGCTATGGCTACAAGTTTCTTCCCCCTGCTTTCACAGTTTTTGCTATGTTCATGCTTTGCATACATTAGTCTGATGCCTACATGCGATTCTGATGAACAGCAAAGTAATTCTTGGATTTGTTGTTTTGGGTTTTTTTTAACTAAAAGAGCAGATGTGACCAATTAGAATATGTAATATCTCCTTTTGATTAAAATATAAATGGAAGGAAAATGTAGAATTTTAATCAAGTTTATTTAAATATTACGGGGCCCATCATATTTTAGCAAGCCAAACTGAGCTGTGTACTTGGAGGACAATTCTAAAAAAGTGCACCAAGATTTCAGCACCTATTCTATAAACCATAGTAGGGGTTTATGATTTTTTCTGGAATACTAGTATAACAGGTAGAGTGTGTGCCAGTAATTTAGGTGTGAATACTTAAGCCAGCCATAGATCTGGTGTAAATTCACATGCCTAAATTATAGTATTCTATGATTTATCTGCCTGTGTGCCCCCCACCCCCCACCCACCCAGTGTGCCCCTGTGAACACTCACCTTCAAAGTACATGCACTTACATTTAGATGCCTTTTTATAGAATAGTGTGGAGCCAGAATATTGTCATTTTTACATATATGCACATGCATATCATTGAGGGAAGGGGGATTGGGGCTCAGGCCACCTTCACAACTGGAGTAGATATCAAATATCTGGGGGGGGAGGGATGCCCCATCCCTGCCAGCGGATGAACTCGAGATCTGCTACTCAAACTGCCCCAGCAGGAAGAAGTCAGTAGCCTCCTTTCCAGCTGTTGATGGTCTGCACTCTTTGCACATGCTTAATTCATGCACAATCTGAGCATGCCTAAAGAGTACAGATGTTAGTGGCTGGGCAGTTCAGGCAGCAGATACCATCTGCTGGCAAGGATTGGGCACCCCTACAAGCAAAGGTCAGATTAATGTGGTGGCAAAGGAGGAGTTGGAAATGTATAGCCCCCTCCCCCAGTCAATGCCCAGGCTCCTCCCCCCAAATCCATTATTGGCTATGGCTCTGGTACATGTGCACATGCTATTACCACACAGCAGTGCTAGATCAGCCCAGCACTTAGGACGTAGGTCCTATTAAATGTGATTTTTTTTTTTTAGTTCAAAATTTACAGCAGCCTTACACTATGGCATGATAGAATCTTTACATCTATAAAATGGTATTTAATGAGATGCTCAATTGTTTGCACTTGCTAGAAAAGTTACTAATTAAATATTTTTATATAATCCTGTAAAGCTATTTGGGCAGAAACAATAAAATGCAAATGATAGACAACAAATCATTTTAGGATTTAGGAGTTAATGCATGAAGAAATTCAGTGTACTGTAACAGAATATCCAAAAGTGCATGTTGGTAGTTTTGGTTCAGTACTTGGTAAAATAATTCAGAAGTATAAGTTCTTCAAAAAAAAAAAAAAAAAACCCCAGCACTATTTAAAAATTAACCTGCTGCATGCTAGAAATCTAAGAGACCTGTTTAATATATGTACTGAACAGTTAGTATCTGTTTAGTGCACATTAACTGTTGGAGCAGGCCCACTCTAACCACAACCATACACTTAACAGCCAGCACACTAAAATTCTTGCACTAACTGCTTAGCATAATATAGGATGGGGACTAGCTGGGCCTTGGGCAAAGATTGCACATTACAGTTCGCATACAGTAATTACTGCATGCTATCACTTGTGCAGTTAGCGTAGATGTACTTAATACATTCTAAGAACTCTTTCTATGCGGTTACTGTAGGTTCTATGCTGGACACACTCTGAATAATTATCGCACAGCCTTGCCTTGTGTTAATTTTGGCTATTAAAGAACAGTGAATGCCAAAACTTACCACACTTTTAGTAAGTAGGCCCCTAAAAGTTCCTGCAATCAAGAATTTATATACGAAACTCTGTATTTTAAGTTTAATTACCATACCTATTTCTATACATGTTTTTCATTACAGCCTTGCTAAAACAAAATATTATGTCATATGTTGCCTCAAATTACTCGTAATAACCAGTTAAACAGATATTTGGTTGAAGTCACATTAGTTTAGAACTCAGATCCTCTTGAATGTGTTAAAACAAGTAAATGCTGGATTTTCAAAAATTAACACCCGTATTGAAGTCACTCTTATTTGGATGTAATTTTTTTTTGTAAACTGATTCTTCTGGGTTCTTACTGAAAAGCACACATGCACTTCTGAGCATCCTTACAAGTATTAAAAAAAAAAAAAAGGGTTTGCATTCAGTAAGCCTTTTGTAAAATACTTAGCATATTTTGAACATCCTAATAACTTGGATGTCTCCTTGAGGCCTGGGCATTTGGGCCTCTATGGACTGAAGCTGAGAACTGCACTTCTGGTCTCTATTTTTACACTCTTAGGTAGAAAAAGAGGACCAATCTATTTTATTTTCATACTTTTTTGCAATAAAGGATGTGAAAGTTCTCTCATGGATAAACTACCTGATTTTAAGCATATAGATCTACAAACACATAGGGCACTAAGGCACGCTAGCCGATTTAGCATGCGCTAAATGCTACCGCGTCCATAGAATATAATGGGCATGCTAATATTTAGCACACCTTAGTAAAAGACTCCCATAGCGTTGTACTCATACATTTCAGGCATCAGAATGATATAAAGAAATTCTAATAAGGACAAAATCTTCAATGCTTTCATTGCTTAAGATTCAGAGTGGAAAGGTGGTCAAGCAAGAGCACCCAACAACTTTAGGTACTAACCCCTGTTCAGGTGAGCAGGTGCATCTTGTTTGTTTCAATAGGTAATTAAAAGGCATAAGTACAGATATTTTAAACTGAGTGCCATGAATACCTGTAAATGCATTCTAAAAACTTTGTGTGAGTCTTGCAGGAGAAATAAAAAAATATAGAGAACAACATATAGTAGAAAAATCCCTTCAGTATGGTCCCTCCCAGTTTTCAGGCTGCTGCTAAATACACCTTTGCATATAATTGGCACTGAAATGTGCAAGCAATTCTCCTTCTAAGGACTCCAGCAGCCAAAGGCTTTTTTAACTGATGCTCTGTGGTGCCTATCTGTTTATTAAAACAGTAGTTCCCAACCCTGTCCTGGAGGACCACCAGGCCAGTCGGATTTTCAGGATAGCCCTAATGAATATGCATGAGAGAGATCAGCATATAATGGAGGTGCCAGGCACGCAAATCTGCTTCATGCATATTCATTAGGGCTATCCTGAAAACCCGACTGGCTTGGTGGTCCTCCAGGACAGGGTTGGGAACCACTGTTTTAGAAGATAGACTGCTCTGTATTGCAGGCTGTTTTATGATGATCAGATTTTTTGTTGTACTAATATTTACAGAGCTACATTACTTTCTATTAAATTAAGGCTCCTTTTTTCAAAGTGTGGTAGAGCTTTTTACCATGGACCAGCAAGGTAAAATGCTCCTATACTCATAGGAGTTGGAGAATCAGAGCATTTACTTTGCCGGCCCACAGTAGAAAGCTCTACCCAAGTTTGAGAAAAGGGGTCCTTAATTCTTTATTGCAGCTGTCCACTCTGAAACTTTTATCAATGGCCATGATTTCTGTAGTGCATACCCTAACAATTTTTTTTCCCAAAATTGCAGATTATTATTGCTTTGCTGTGAAACATAGCATCGTTACAACCCCCAGCTTGTGGAGAGATGGGGAAACAGGCCCATAAAAACAAAACCAATGTACTCTGCAATTTAGCAATTATTTTTAAATAAATCTTCATTAAAGTATGTAGTGCTGACCTTCATTCCAATTCATTTTGAAAACTTTGCGAGGCTATATTATGAAAGCTTCAGTGGTCCTGGACTGTTGCTTTAATAGTATTCATTTTCATCTAAACTTCTGTAAATTAAAGTAACAGTTTTGTAGTGTTAAATTTGTTCAGAACCGAAAGGATGCCATCAATTTAAGCAAAGAACTCATGCCAAGCTCATAAATCTTCTGAAGACTAAAGTTAAATAGCTACTGGATACATTGACATGAGTAGTACTTTCGGTATGTAATGAACAAGAACCTAAAAGTACAATTCTAGCACATACTATTACACTGAACCGGAGGGGGGAGGAATTGACCCTTCTAGTTAGTGAAATGGTAGCAGAATAACATTGCACCAGATTTCATGGAAGAATGGGTAAAAACAAAGGTAAAGGACAAATTATCTGTGGTATTCTTGGCTAATAAAGAATTTATTTTAGGGCTGAGCTGTGGACATAAAATACAAAATAATTATTTTGGTATTTTTTGGGGTGGGATGAAGGCTGACAGTTTTGACTTGGGTTTAGCATTTAAAATGTCTACAGTAGTTTCTTTTGAGGCTCTTCTACTATTCAGCACTAAACTTTGCTGTTACTACAGCTTAGAACAGGACTTTACCGCAGGCAACCACAAATTTAACATGGCTGCAATTGGGGTACTCGCAGCATTTTCTATTATAGATGTCACATGAAATTTGCAATTAACATGGAAGCACTTAGCAGAAGTGGTACATGGCTCCTGATTAGTGCTAATCTCAAATCAGCTTCCATGCCCATTGTCTGCCCACAACATCCCCTTCACCCCAAATGCACTTAACTTGCAGTTTACTGCAAGTAAACTACAAAACTACTGCACAGCCCCTTAACGCGGCTCTGCACTAGCAGTTAGCATATGGTAAACCCATACCTTAAGTGCTTAATGTAGTTTAAGTAAAACAGCACCATAATTTTGTTGCATTTAAGCTCTGCCTGCTTAAGCTTTCTCCTCAAAGCTGCTTGTTTCTGTTCAAGGAGGGTAGAGAAAGAAAAATGGTGCAGTAAATTATATATATTTTTTAAGTACCAACATAAAACTTGAATATGGTTCAGAAAAGCAATTGAAATGCTTATTGGCTCTGAACTGCTTTTATAAATATTTTAAATGGAACTTTGTATTGTTTGAGGTAAAAGAGCTCTATTATTGAATGGCATTTGCACAAACCTTTCTTTGAGTGATCAAATCATTGTTTTTGGTAGCTCAGTAAAGGAAACTGCGGCATCTAATTGGCAACAGAATCATAAAATCTATTAACTGCAGACTCTTCCAAGAAATGTTGTAATACGGAACACACGATTCTCGTGATTCATTATAAATTCTGAAGGTTGTGAGATAAAAACATCTATGTAACCTCTGGTTACAGAGGGAAGGAGCAAAAACATTGAAAACAGAAGCCAGCTGGGTCTCAGAATAAAATGTATTTCTTGTAAATGTGGTCATAACTTGTTACATTTACAATTTACAAGACAAATTCAAATTGATGTATCTGTGGCAGACTAAGTTCCCATTTATTTTAGGACACAAATAGTAAAAAAAACAAAACAAAACCCCTACTTGTTAAACTGGTGCATGAGTTCTTACAAGTACTGTACCCTGATATGCTGATTGTGTCTAATGGAAGTTTCTAGTTGGTCACACAGTATATTTTGATGTGGTGTGCCTTCACAGAGAACAATTCATTTCTAGCCACTTTTTCCATATGGTCATGTTGGCAGTGGTTAACCAGGTCACATCTGGTCTAACTTTATACTCATCACAATGTTAATGAGAGATGGGAATTATTTCACTTATGCAAGGCATGCATTGCTGAAATGATTACCGTAAGCACTTATCCAGGACATTTGCTGTAAATGTACTTGATAGTTCCTGTTTTATTAAAATATCTGTTCTAATATTGGCAGCATATTCTACTAGCTGTTTATACTTTTTTTTTAAACTTTCATTTGTTGTAAATATTGTATACTTTGTGATTCAAGTCGTGTAGCTTACATGCTGTGCAAGGTGATTATCTGTATATAGTTAAAGGGCCCAGTAACATTAGAGTAGTTTTTCCATTTAAAAGGTTATTGAGTAACCTTTGCATTCATTTAAACACTACCATCAATAAAGCTGAGCCAGCTATAAACACTCAATTTTTGTATGTTTTCCAAATTGTACTTAAAATGCTTTTGATACTGTATTATGTGCCAATAGTTTCCCAATCATATAGCAAGCAAAAGATATTTTGTACTTTTGATCCACTGTAATATTTAATAAAAAAAAGTTATTATGGTTTCTGTGTTTTAATAATTAAAGTTTGTTTTACTAATTTATTTTATAGTTTATCTCCATAGGTATAACTATGTAATTCATAGGTAGATGGCTTAATGAATGTTTAGGTTTGTGTGTATAAAACAAAAAGTATTTTATAAGATGCTCAATGAGTGCTAAGCCTTTTATAAAATACATACAGTGCTGTGGAAGAGATATCGTGTTTCAAAATAAGAGGACTCGACTTACAAATAGACCTATGATAGAGCTGTAAAACGATCATGCAACAAATATGAAGTGTGGTTAGTATTATTTGCAAATCATGATGTAATTATGACATGATTTACAGTTGGTCATCAAGGGTTTTTCCACTAGAAGATAAGCACATAATAAAATTTCTGAGAAAAAAACATTATGGAGCAAAAACAATTCTTAAAATGGTTTCTTGAAAAACAATGGTCACTTTGTGGTTTGAAGATAAAATGATGCCATCTACAACAGAGAGCCATTTTGGAAATATACACATTCCAAACAAAGAACACCATCATAACAGAGCTAATGCAGATAAGTGACAGCATATATAGATTATGTGCTGATTTTGGTCTGTGTATGTATTTGCTGCCACTTAATGACCACATGGCAGATTCTGTAAACTTGCAATGCAGACCTAAGAGTCAAGAGAGGTAGTTTTGAATATGAGAGAGGTGTGTACATGTCCCCACTCACAAATTCCTCCAAACCCTAGGTCTCAACAACAAGATAGTTGGGAGTTATGTAGGACTTGAAACAAATGTAAATGCCAATGGGAAATTTTCTTAGGTGTACTGGTTTAGTCTTTTTGAAATAGGGAATACATGTATACTTCAGAGAAATACTAAGAACATGCCTCCTTTTTATACATTTTAAACCCTGCATCTAGCCTAGTGGTTAGAGCAGCCCCTTTTGACTCTGGGCAAGTCACTTAACACTTCATTGCACCAGGTACAAAATAAGTACCTGACTAAGATATGTAAACTGCTTTGATTATAACCACATAGAAAAAGTGGTATATCAAGTCCCATCCCCTTTACTGTATTTATTTGAGGAAATAGTGCTTAACACTTCTAAAATTTACTATTCACTATCTTAGATCATATATACACATGCCCAACCACATGATTCCCTGGCAGAGAATGGACCGTAGGTTGGCTACTGATGGATCTTTGGTCTGTCCAAATATGACAATTTCAATGGGTTTTTTGTTTGTTTTTCAAAATTGGCATGCAAATAACCTTGGCGCTTTAAATACAAAAGGGTGCCGAAAGATTCTCAGCCCAACTAAGAGATCAATTATGTATATGTTTCAAAACATATAATTTCATTTCTACAACTATGCATTTAATAAAATACAATAACATGGTTTTCAGCTACAGTGGCTTAATAATGCTCAGAATTTAGGAAGTTGGTTGGGCTGAGAAATTTTCAGCACCCCCTTCGTCGAGCATAGAACGGTGTAACCTGCATAGATTGGCAGATGCAATTATAGACATATTATTGGGCAGAATGAGGGGACCTCACAGATCTCTCTATCTGCCATCTTTCTATGTTATGTTAGACTTATTTGAATAAAGAACCAGATACATTTACATAAAGTTGTTACATTGGAAAACACAAGCTCAGATCTACAAGGAGAACTTCAACCATAAGATAAGCTTCAACTAGTACACAGCATGCCTAGATTTGTCAGGTCATACCACTGGATCCTACCCAATGGTAATGCAATATCATAGCACATGCTGAGTCAATTGGAGCACATTAAAATAGTATGTGTTTAAAAATCACTATTAAAATTAATATGTGAAACTGACAAAAAAAATCACCTAAAAAATAGCTCTTTCTTGGCCGTTGCACATTCCAAGTCTGCAGTAGTGCAGGGAGTATATTTCTAAAACTGTAATATGACAGAGAATTTTGCATTTACTTATGTCAGGGACAACAGTAATGTCCTTATGAACATCTTACCCACACTAACTAAAAATAATCACGTTTACGCCCCACTCCCCCTCCTTTTATGAAATCGCAGTAGCGTTTTTTAATCACCAACTGCAGCGGTATAAGCTCCAACGCTCATAGAATTCCTATAAGTGTCAGAACATTTACCGCTTCGGCCAGCAAAAAAAAAAAAAAACCCACTAATGCAGGTTCATAAAAAAAAAAAGGGGGGGGTAGTTTTAATTTCTCTCATCCAGTGGAGGGATGATTGGGTCACATTCCTGTTTTAAAACCTGTCCTAATCTTTTGAGTTTCTGCAAAGAAAAAACAAATATGAGCCCCATGGTTACAAAAATTATTGCGCACTTTAAAATCTCCAAATGTACAGCTGCTTGATTTAAAACATTCTATATTGCTTCCCGACCATCAGTATGGATAGGTGTAAGAGAAAAGTGAATTCAAATTTGTGATCAGTGGATTGCATCGTCAAGCTTTCTCGCTAGCGATCCATGATTCACTTTCATTTTTCCAGTTGTGACTCAGATAATTATTGTATGAATGCTGGATTAAAAGTTAACAGATGTCTTGACTTATTTCCTGTTAATATTTAGGGGCCCTTGCACTAAAGGTTGCAGTGGCCTGAGAGCCAGGTGAACCCAGTTGTATTCCCACTGCAACTCTGTGATTCTGGGCAAGTCACTTCAATCTCCATTGTCCCAGGTACAAAATAAGCACCTGCAAATAAATGTGTAAACTGCTTTGATTGTAGCCTTAGAAAGTCAGTTTATCAAATCTCATCCCGTTTCCCTTGAAACAGTAACACATGAATTCATTTGGAATTGTACTGTATTAATACAATAATTGTTACCATGGTGGCACTAATTCACATATCAACTGCATGACATGTTACTAGAAAGGTTATGAGTGGAGATTGTGCATGGCCTGCACACTGCATCCATGCTAATTGCAAATAATCTTGACATTTAATAAAGAACCTTTCAAATGTGATAACTGAAATCCAGCTTTTGTACTTCCCCCTTAATATTTCTTAAAGCATGGGAACTGCAAAAACTAATGCATTAATCACAAGGCAAACAAGAAATACATGAACCATTCATGCTGATGTTTTCTGAATTATACTTTGACTATTTAAGACATGCAAATGCAAACTGTAGATGCACAAACCTTTCAAACAGTGCAATGTGATTCAATGTTAGAATTTTAGCCCACTCAGAGCAAGATTCTCAAAAGTGTAACACCATCACTAAACTGTTTTCTGGCGGTTTAGCTTGTATGCAATTTAGCGGCGAATTATTGAAAGGGATTATCTCTGTCTTTAGCGAGGTTTCTAGCAGTCTCTGACACTAACATGGAAATGAGCTCTTCAACATTGAAATGAGCCTTCCGGAGGATTCTTAAAAAATGCCAAGCCATTTTCAAAAAGTGGTGTCGGCTTTTGGTGACTGGTCCAGGGGTGCCAGTCAGTGTCACAGACTGCTAGTAAGCCCTGTGTTTTGATCAAGCGGGAGAGATGCCCATTCTATCCGCTGCATCACAACACCCCTTCCCTGCAGCTGTGGTGAACACAACACACACACACACCCCTCAGAACGTCAGCAACATTCACTCCTGCTGCCCTAAAATCCCAGCCAACTTAGCCATTGCAGCAGGAAATGCCCACTCTCCCCCACTTTCAAGTGACCCCTCCCCCATCTCTGCAGTCCCTCCCTTACCTCAAAAGAGATGACCCGGTGGGATGTGGACACCCTCCTCCCAGCTGCTGTGTTATCTAAAATGGGCCTTCCCCTCCCTGGTGCATCCCAAGATGCACTGGGGAGGGGCCTGAGGCTTTGGAATGCCCAGGTTGTTTAAACAACCTGGGCCAATCAGAGCCTCAGGCCCCCTCCCCAGTGCATCCTAAGATGCACTGGGGAGGGGAAGGCTCATTTTAGATGATGCAACAGCTAGGAAGGTGCCACATCCCTCCGGGTCATCTCTTTTGAGGTAAGGGGGGGGCGGGGAGGGGAGGGTCACTTGAAAGCGGAGGAGAGTGGGTGTCTCTCTCACTATAGGGGAGTGCTATCGGGTCGCGGGGGGGGATTTTAGGACAGCGGGAGAGTGTGCGCATCTCTCCCACTGTTTTGTTTTTGCTTTTTTTGAGAGCGTTTTCTGCACATGTGCCCATCACTATCACCAGCAATGGGAGCATGCAAATTTAGCAAATCTTCGCTGCTGTCCACCGATCTCATTTGCATTCGCGATTTTTGGTGAATGTTTTGGCTTTTTAGATTCACTATCAAAACAGCTGCTTTAGCAAACCATCACTTTTTAACGCAGGTTTTTGAGAATCCTGGCCTCAGTGCCTTTAGTATCATAGGTTAAATGGGACAGATATTTGGTCTAATATCCCCATTTTCCTGAAATATAAAGCTATAAGAATTTCTAAGAAGAGATAATTAGATGGTGGTTGAGTGGGCATGCAGTTAGTATCTATAGCAAGAGTGGTATATATTTACACTCAGCTGTAGATTTAAAATTCATCTTGGTGTAACTAAGTATAGTATGAGAAATTGAAAATTAAGACATGCAAATGGCAAAGCTTATATTTATGGTGTTGGATCAAGTGATAGACAACACATTGCAATAAGTTCCCCTCTGGTGGCAATAAGTCAGAACTACAGTTAAAATTATTTGTCTCAGAATTTATCATTAAAGAAAAGGGATTGGGACTTATATACTCCCTTATTTGTAGTTTTACAACCACACTCAAAGTGGTTTACATACATACACGTACTTCAAGCATTTTTCCTATTTTTCCCAATGTGCTCACCATCTATCTAATGTACCTAGGGCAGTGGAGAATTAACCCACTCTTTTGCAAAGGTGTGCTAAGCTTTTTAGCGTGCGCTAATCACGTGCTAAATGCTAACACGTGCATGTTATCCAATGGACGTATTAGCGGTTAGCGCATGTGTTGATTTATCATGCGCTAAATCCATGCTAAAACGCGTGGAGGGGCATAATCAAAAAAAACGTCTAAGTCCCTTTTTGGCCTAAGTCCTTAAACGTTCATAGCAGAAGCAGGGAAAGTGTCCATAACCAAAACAAACGTCCTTGTTTTGATTATGGCCTGCCTCTACTAAACGCCCAGATCACCACTATGTCTACAAGTACACCCCCATGACGTCTACACTTTTTGCCCATAATGAACCAAAAAAACGCCTAAGCCCCAAACATCCAACACAAGGGCTTTTAGGCGAAAGAGGAGCCAGTCCTTCGCCTAAAAGCTGGATTCTGTAACCGGTGTCTGTCAAAAACAACACCAGTTACAGAATCCCCACACACACACAACGATCCAGGCAGGAGGGTGCCCAAGCCCTCCTACCCTGTCGAACCGCGAAACACCCCCCCCCCCCCCCTCCCCGACAACATCGGGGCAAGAGGGAGCTCATGCCCTCATAGAAACATTGAAGATGACGGCAGAAAAGGGCTACAGCCCATCAAGTCTGCCCACTCTGCTTACCCACCCCTTGTCTATGCCCTAATGACCCAATTTTCTTATCTTGACACTCGTAGGGATCCCACATGGGTATCCCATTTATTCTTAAAGTCTGGCAAGCTGTCTGCCTCGATCACCTGCACTGGAAGCTTGTTCGAATGATCAACCACTCTCTCTGTGAAGAAATACTTTATAGTGTCACCTCATGCCCCGGCTATCATGCCCCCCCCCCTGCCGAGTACGAGCAGGCCAGGAGGGAGCCCAAGCCCTCCTGGCCCCGGCAACCCCCCCCCCCCCTGACATGAACGGGCCAGGAGAGAGCCCAAGCCATCCTGGCCCCGGCGACCCCCCCTCTGACATGAACGGGCCAGGAGAGAGCCCAAGCCCTCATGGCCCCGCAACCCCCCTACCCCCCACTACAATACGGGCAGGAGTGATCCCAGGCCCTCCTGCCCTCGACACAACCCCCCTCCCCCCAATGACTGGCCCCCCCAGAACCCCGATCAGCCCCCCCCGTGACCCTCCCAGCTAACCCCACGACACCCCCACCCCCCTTCCCCGTACCTTTAACGTTGGCCGGACGGACGGGTGCCAAGCCTGTCTGGCAGGCCAGCCGGCTCCAGAATGGGGCCGGATTGGCCCAGCCATCTGAAACCCCGCCCACAGGTGGGGCCTAAGGCGCCTGGGCCAATCAGAATAGTGGGGGGTGGGGGTAGGGGTCGCCGGGGCCAGGAGGGCTTGGGCTCCCTCCTGGCCCGTTCATGTCAGAGGGGGTCACCGGGGCCAGGAGGGCTTGGGCTCTCTCCTGGCCTGTTCATGTTGGAGGGGGGGTTGCCGGGGCCAGGAGCTTGGGCTCCCTCCTGGGCTGCTCGTACTCGGCGGTGGTGGGGCACGATCGCCGGGGCAAGAGGGCTTGAGCTCCTTCTTGCCCCGATGTCATCGGGGGGAGGGGGGGGTCGCGGTTCGACGGGGCAAGAGGGCTTGGGTTCCCTCTTGCCCCAATGTTGTGTGTATGTGTGATGTATCGCGGCAGGAGAGATGCCTCATCTCCCCTACCACGATGCCATCACTCCTCTACCCGAACTGCTGCGACCCGCGGCAGGAGAGATAGGGCATCGCGGTTGGGGAGATGAGGCATCTCTTCTGCCGTGATGCTTGCAGTGGAGGGGTAGGCAGGTTGCTGGGGCCGCTGAGCTGATCGCAGCAGCCACAATCAGCTCAGCGGCCCCTTTTTCGGTACTTAGACCTGGTTTGACTTCGTCTAAATCAAAAAGGTATAAGTTCTAACTAGGCAACCTGCCTACAGTTTTGGTTATTCCTGTTGTACGCCTAGGTGTAGGTCGGCCCACCTCCCGCCCACGGCTCGCCCTTTCCCCTCCTCTAAACACGCCTCTTTTCTCTCTGTGCATTTAGAGGCAGGGGAAAGGCCTAAGCTGGTTTTAGATACATCTAAAAACCAGCTTTGGTTATGGGTACTTGGACGATCAGGTTTTTTGATTGTCCAAGTAGCCATTTAGGACACTTTTTAGACGTTTTTTTAAAAATTATGTACGCCTTAGCGCACCTTTGTAAAAAAAAGGCCCTAAGTGACTTGTCCAGGGTCATTGGGAGCAGCACAGGGTTTGAACCCACAATTTCAGAGTGCTGAGGCTGTAATTCTAACCACCGTGCCACACTCTCCTCAACATTAACAAATAAATTCTCTAGGACTATATTCAAAAAAACTTCATGTAGCTGGGTTAAGTTTAGTCAAATGAGACTTTAAGAGGCTTGCTTTCCAAAAGTATGCTACCATAATAACATGTTATTAGTGAATGGGACTCATGTGAACTAATGAAAGCCATAGTAAACTAAGTCAATTCTCCCCTTGATTATGTATGTTGTTTCATGCTTTGATTTTCAGAAATAGTACAGTAGAATTATTTTGCATATGTATGTATATAGAAAAGCTTTCTAGCCCGCTATTTCTGAACATCTAAGTGGGTACCAACTAGATACATAATCAAGCAGAGTACAGGCATTTAAAAATGCAAAGCTTGCATACTGAGTTATGACTTTTTTTTTTTTTGGGGGGGGGTCAAATTGTATTAGCAGCTCATGCGATCCTCCTCACCTGAACAAGGACTGTACATTGTGCTACCCCCTTCACATTGGATCTTAGATTTTAAAAGGGTTAAAGCATCATTTTAACACATTCTAGGCACTAATTCTCTTGGCAAAAGTGCTCAGATGTTTTGATGATCATCCTAGATGTGTCTAACTTTTCTTTTGTTGAGGTCTTTTGTCTGATTTATAATCCTTTAACACTGAAATTCCAAAATATATTCCAAAGGTTTATGAACTGCTAATTTTCAGATGTGATGGCCATCAAGTGATAGACTTTATATTAGGATACCTATCTTTTCTTCAATTATGGAAAATGATTTAAAAACTCTCCTTTCCATTACAACATGAAGACAGCAAGCACTAACGGTCTGTGTGCACTAAGTGTTAGTAAATGATGCCCAAAGTTATGGGGAGCCTACCTCTCCCCCTTTGAAAGAGAGCATTTTAAGTTTACAAGTCTATATTTTAGAACTGTGTTTAACATTTACTATCTTAAAGAGATGTATAGCATATTTGGAGGAGAGTGTGGTGTAGTCATTAGAGCTACAGCCCCAGCACCCTGAGGTTATGGGTTCAAATCCCGCACCGCTCTTTGTAACCCTGGGCAAGTCACTTAATCCTACACTGTCCCAAGCACATTAGATAGATCATGAGTGTACTGGGAAAGATAGGGAAAATGCTTGCAGAGCCTGTATGTAAGCCTCTTTGAGTGTAGTTGTAAAATTACAAAAAAAGGGTAGTATACACATCCCAGCCCCTTTCCTCACAATAGAAATGTTTTAACTTTTTTTTTTTTTTTTTAGAGAGATTTAAAAGAAAATATCATGCCTAGCCTGTTTTTGCAAACAATAACTGCATCTGCTTACAAAGGCTCCCACCGGAGGCCAAGAATTAGCTGTGCTTATTCTTTGTATATTATATCGCTCATCTCCAGAAAAATGTGGCATACATTTACTTAAAATAAAAGCGGGGGAGAATTCGGAGAAGAGTTGGAAAGCATACAATCTCTCTGTGCCTTACTGTTTTATTGGTAGTGTAGGATTGCAATAGAAGAGAAATAAATTCTAGCTGAGATCATCCTCCTTACAGACACTGTTGAATGCCCATGTTTTGACTAACCAATATTGGAACAAAACTTGCCTAAGCCTGCCTGTATGCCCCAGCACGTATGGGCAGGGCTTTTTAGGTGCTTGCAGCAGTATGTACTTATCAAGGGTAAGAATGCTGCTCTCTAATCACCACTGGGCCAATTTTCAGTGCTGGTGGCTACTACTTCATTTAAAGCAGTGGTTCTCAATGCTGACCTGGAGGACCATCAGCCGCTCAGGGTTTTCAAGATAGCCCTAATGACTATGCAAGGGGCAGATTTGTATGCTTGTCACCTCCATTATATGCAAATCTCTCTCATGCATATTCATTAGGACTATCCTGAAAAGCTGACGGGCTGGTGGTCCTCCAGGAGAAGGTTGGAAACCAGCGATTTAAAGGCTGGTGCTGACATTTAGATGAATAAGTAAATTCAGCACTGCTATACATCATCGCAGCAGCAACCCCCACTGCATGTAACTGGAATACAGTGACTAATATTGCCACTATAGGTGCAGCAGGCCTAAAACTAAAGAAGTCTGCATACCACTGCTAATCATCACTATCTAGATCAGGGGTCTCAAAGTCCCTCCTTGAGGGCCGCAATTCAGTCAGGTTTTCAGGATTCCCCCAATGAATATGCACGAGATCTATGTGCATGCACTGCTGTCAATGCATATTCATTGGGGAAATCCTGAAAATCTGACTGGATTGTGGCCCTCAAGGAGGAACTTTGAGATCCCTGATCTAGATAATTTCCTCTTGCCCCACCCCAAAATGGCTTCCTCATTACACAGATAATTAGTATTGAGTAGGAGTGGTCGGAAAATGATTTGGGACCCTGAGCAAAAGGGATCATGGGCTCTCTACCACCTATTAAAAGGAATTAAACTAGATGGAAGCAAGAGGAGAGTAGGCCCCATGCTGCTCTTGGCCCTCAGGCACTGCTCTATTGTCCCAATGGTCAGTTTACCCCTGGGATTGAGCCAGTTGGACATTTGACCTAATCATTGGCCAAGTACGGGATGACGGCACCCAGCATCCCCTCCCCACCCCAGTGATGGAGGGATCTCTTAACTGCATTCCCCATCTCCGGTACCTCTTAAATCCTTCTGTTCTTAACTGGCAGTGAGCAAGAATTCCTACCTGCTGCTTGCACCAGCTTGAGCCTTCCCTTTGACATAACTTCCTGTTCGCAGGACCAGGAAGTTATGTCAAAGGGAAGGCTCGGGATCGACATTGTCAGCAGGTAGGAGTCCCTGCTTGCTGCCAGTGAAGAACAAAAGGATTTAAGAGGAACCAGATATAGGGATGGAGTGCAAATAACTCCCCTCCCTCCAGCAGGGGGGAGGGAGAAAAAAAGATGCCAGTTTTCAGCTGGCAGTGCTTGGGAATCCCCACCAGCCCCATCACTGCTGAGTAGCGTCCCTCTAAGATAGCGCCCATGGCGTTCTACCCTCTGCCTCCCCCTTATTACGCTACTGGGCCTAATAGTATAGTGGATAAAAAAAAATCCATGGATAATAAAGTTATATAGTCACCAGCCACCAGTAAATGCATAACTTCCTGTGTGACTGTATGTTATTTGTTTTAAAATGTATGTATTTTGGAGCTTACCTAGGAATAGGCAGGCTACACGGTGTTTAAATATATAAATATTGGCTTCCATGAGTATAAATTAGGTTCAGTTTACATTAGTAATACATTGTTGTGCATTTAGAGACTCAGGGCTGGATTTTCAATTTTAGAATTATTTGATTATGTTTGTTTGATCTTATTTATTTTACAGAATTATGTATATAAAGTTATGTAAACCGTTTAGGTTTAAACGGTATAGAAATTTCTAAAATAAATAAAAATAAATAAATAAAGACCATAAGCAAGGCTAAACAGCAGGAGGGGGGGAGGCCAAATTGGAAATAGAGAAGAGGAATAACAGAAGGTCATAGTGCTCCTGCAGCACCTTCTTAAAGCACTACATACATATGGGTAGGCTTCTATTTAGCCTGGGTATTAGGGGCCTTCAACAGTTGATGCCTTGGACACTTTCTTATGCCAAAATTCAGGCGTTGAAGAGACTATTAAGCCAGAGTAAATCATGAGTGCCTATTAAACTAAAGCTATTCCACAGTACTTCATTTAAAGTAGTCTTGAGAATTTGAATTCTTAGTTTCTATGTTTACTATGCCTTTTGGAATTAGGGAAAGCAGAATGTAATTTTGCAATCATGTAATTGCAAACCGATGTCTGGGAGGAGGGAGAGAAAGCAGTGAGCATAACAGCAGCTTTTAAAAGATTGGAGACAGAAAAAAAAATCAACTTGCACTGAACTCTTGGTCCATACAATTCTTCTCCAGACTCCCAAAAATAACATGAAAGCAATATTCCTGTCTAAGGAGCTTTAAACAACCCCCCCACCAAAAAAAAAATCAAAACAAAACATGTGCTCCTAATCATATTTGGCATGCCACTCATACATTGTTTCAATGTGAATGCTTCAATACTTACATGGGAACAGTCGGAAATGCAAGAGTGCCTTTCAGAGAGCCAGACACATGTAGGCAGTTAGCCACACGATGGCATTGCCTTCCCAGAACAAACAAAAGAATTTCTGATTGTAAAAAAAAACTAACTTGAATTATGTTTTAACTCGGAATATTTATAAAGGGGTCATTTTCTGTTTTAATTCTTTCAAGCAAACATCACTAGCTAGCCTAAGTATGCGCTTTTGCATTCGGTGCCAGATTATATTGAAATCTATTAAACAATAAGGTCATTGTTTTTCTCTAGTTGTGAAATAACACAGCATAAAATGGGTTCTCTTTCAGGGTTTTGGCAAAATATCACTTTGGATTTATAGCTCTGCCCTTAAACATAACTTCAGGTAAGAGGGAGAAAAATGAAAATGACATTTCTTAAACATACAAAGGATATGACCTGGCTAGTCAAAAAGTACAAACAATATATTTTGTGTCAGTTTTGGTTTTGATTTATACAACTATTTTTTGTATACAATTACTTTTCCTGTTTATTAAAGTACTAGTCTTATAGCCTGTTACATTAACGGGTGCTAGAATATATGTGTGTGTGTCTGTCTTTATTTCTTTTTCTCTCTCTCTCCTTCTCCTCTCCTGTATTTCTGTCTTTCTTTTTCCTCGGCTGTCCACCCATTCTCCCTTCCTTTTACCTTCCCTGTGTCCACCACCACCCCTTCACTGCTCCCCTTATCAAGCAGCAGCCCTTCTCCCTTTTTTTAATCTCCCCCCTGTCCAGCAGAACCTCTTTCCTGTCCCCCTGTCCAGCAGTAGGCCTCCCTTCCTTTTTCTCTCCCCCCTCCCTGTCTCTTCCTCTGTCCATCAGCACCCAGTCTGCAGACACCGACAGCCACGGCGGCAGCCACGGCGGCCTCCGTGCCGCCCAAAGCTGACATCCGCCTTGGGAGAGAGAGATGCGTGGAAGTGCGCTTGCGCACTCCTACCTGCATGGACCTACAGCGCACGGAAAACAAGAGCACGCAGGTAAGAGTGCACATGCGCGGCTTAGGCTTTTTTAATATTATATAAGTGCTGAATTAGCTACTATGGGGCCATTTTACTAAAGTGTGTTAATAATTAGGACGCCATTCTATAAATGGCATGTAAATTTGGGCGGGCCGTTAAAAGCGTTAAACATTGGACGCTGTTAATAGAAAAGCTATGGAGTCAGGATCCACACCCAATTTTAGGCATAAGGATTACACCAAGTAAAACCTGGTGTAAATTCTCATACCTAAATTTATTTATTTACTTAATTTGTTTTCTAGCCCATTGCTCCCAAAGAGCTCAGAACGGGTTATAGGTTTAACATACATAATTTCTGTACAACTTATGATACAAGTTTTTATCCTAACTTAATACATACTAGGAGCTAATAATATACAGTGGTACCTTGGTTTGCGAGCATAATTTGTTCCAGAAGCATGCTCGTAATCCAAAGTGCTCGTATATCAAAGCAAAGTTCCCCATAGGACATAATGGCAACTCAGATGATTCGTTCCACTGACTTAGGTACTTCTCTCCGAGCCGACACCCAACCCGACCCATATCGCTTCGCGTCTTCTCCCATTGCTGTCCTCCACTTTGGCACCCCACCCCCGGGAACCGTCTTTGCTGCTTCCCCGAGGTCACCGGCGCTGCTCCCTCCCTCCTCCCCCACTGACCGGCCTTGTCCTTACCTGTGCGCTGGTGCTAAAAGTGCCTGCCGCCGGTTCTCTGCTGATCTGCTGCAGGGCCTTGAGCATCTGCGCATGCTCAAGATCTTCTGGCTCTCACCCTCTCCGAGATTGAGTACTGATATATGTTTTGAAAATGTAATTGTATTGTAAGTATCAACCTTTACTCTCCTAAGAGGTAAATAATTTTTGACGGAGAAAATAAGTCCTCAAATATCCAGCTCTTTTAAGTACAAGTTCATACAGAAAGCAGAATTGCAGAATGGTTTGTTACAACAACTCTGTTGGTCAAAGAACCATGTATTTACTTGGGGCTAAAAATCCAAATAATTATTAATGTCTTGCATTTAGCAGGGGGAGAGTTCCATAAATCTGGTGCTACACCTCTGAAATTGCCATACTGAGTAAGAGCAAAGGCCCTTCAAGTGCGGGGCATTTTGAGATCTCTAGTATGGTTAAAAGACCCACCCTCTCTGATGCAAAAACTATACCTTAGCTGGTCATGTCAGAGGGGATAGGACTGGTAGGGCCTGGTATGCCAGAGTCTCAAAGGCCTCATGTTTTTTGGTAAGGTCTTTGCCACTGAAGACTTGGGGAGATATGGCAGCAGCTATGGAGTGGGGTTTTAGAGGGAAAATGCTGGAGCAGGGATGGCATTTGGAGGGGCAATACAGCAAGAGTACTTAGCAAAGGAGAGAGAAGACAGGAGATACTAGATGAGGAATATAGGGAGGGGGGAGATATGGAGATGAACAGGAGATGTTAGAAATGGGAGCATAAGGAGATGGAAGAGGAAATCTGGACATGAAAGAGGAAGGGATAGAGAGAAGGGAGATGTTGGACATGGGTGAATAAGGAGAAGAGAGGGATATAGAGAAATGGAGGGGATATAGGGAGATGTTAAGAAGCTGGACATGGGGGAGGGCATGGAGAGATGAGGACATAAGAACAGAAGAGTTTTGCTCATAAGGATGTTCATCAGTTTCACTATACTTAATATTTTTATACCACAATAGATTCAATCAGGAAGTCTATAGATCAATCATCCCCTTCTCTAATGACTACCATAGAATCCATTTTTTCGTCACTGGAATACTGTTCCAAAAATATGATCTACACGGCTTATGGCATGTACAACAGAGTCATTAATGGAGCAGCACTTCACATCTCAACACATTTTATTATGTTTGTAAACTTGTAACCCATTCTGAATTTTATATCACAGGATATAAATCCAAATAAATAAATAAAATGGCATCATTTGTGTCTTGTCTTCCTTGGATGCTGCAACAAGTCCTGCCTACTGAGCAGATTCTTAATACCTGCAACATCCTTACATCGCATGTCCAATTGCTCAAGCGTCTTACTGTTATTACAAGATTCATCCACCATTGCTGGCATCAAGGAGCATTTCCAACATTTAATCCACTACACTGTGTTGGCTCTCTTCTACACCCATGGCTGAAAGACAATCCAAGAGGTCTAGAAACAGCTAGATAAATGCTCAGAATGCCATTTTCAGCTTTCAATGGGCATGGCTACATGGTGGTGGAGTTACTAGGGTTTATGAGATCTGCTCAGCATTAATAAATCTGTTCGTTTCACTGGCCTTTATTGAAAGTTTGTCTGTATCAAGTGTTGCTTGGTGTGGACCACCTCCTGGAATGCATTAGTTGCTTATAATATTACCTCCTTTGTGTATTGACATGCCATTAAAGTTTCCTCAAATGCTAATCTAGCTTGTCACTTATGACATAGCTCGCTGATACTTATCTGCTATACCTCCTTTGTAAGACTCTTTTGCCTATCTCTGAACCTTACAGTTTACCACTGTTGCCAAGTTATATGGCAGCCCCTCGTCATTAATCTTTTTACCACCTTTGTAACTCCCCTGCTATCTCCTTCCCAAGTCTTACTTATAAGAATTGCTGCTGCTGGGTCAGACCAGTGGTCCATCGTGCCCAGCAGTCCGCTCATGCGGCAGCCCCCAGGTCAAAGACCAGTGCTCTAAATTGAGTCCAGCCTCACTTGTGTACATCCCAGTTTAGCAGGAACTTGTCCAGCTTAGTCTTGAAACCCTGGAGGGTATTTTCCCCTACAACAGACTCTGGAAGTGCATCCCAGCTCTCTACCACTCTCTGGGTGAAGAAGAACTTCCTTACGTTTGTACGGAATATATCCCTTTCAACTTTAGAGAGTGCTCTCTCATTCTCTCTACCTTGGAGAGTGTGAACAGTCTGTCTTTATCTACTAAGTCTATTCCCTTCAGTACTTAGATCACTGACACTGGTCAGTTTTTTTCTTCTTTTGTAAACCACATAGAACCGCAAGGCTTATGTGATATATAAATAAACAGTTATGTTATGTTAAAGCTACAGCCTCAGCACCCTGAGGTTGTGCATTCAAACCCCACACTGCTTCTTGTGACCCTGGGCAAGTCACTTAATCCTCCACTGCCCCAGCTACATTAGATAGATTGTGAGTCCACCAAGACAGTTAGGGAAAATTCTTGAAGTAGCTGTATGTAAATCTCTGTGTGTGTGGTTGTAAAACTACAAAAAGACGGTCCCAATTCCTTATTCATATTTACAAAAAAGCCTTTTATTTGATAATGCTTTCTGAATAACTTGACTATGATTGTTCTCTGATCAAAAAGCACTAATCTTTCTGTCAACCTTGCACCCAAACAAATAAGTTTTTATGCCATATTAGTGCACAAATAATGCATTGATTCAAATACAATTCTAATTCTGCACAGTGAATGATTTCAAACAGTAACACATAGCAAAATTTGAGATAACTAAACTAGACAAAATCAGTGCATTAACTATAATGTAGCATTTGTCTATGCTACTTTATTCAGATTTGCAAGCATCAACACATAGGCCCAGCATACAGCTGTTACACAGAAGAAACTCATGTATTGGAAAAGGTCTAATTTAAAGAAGGGGGAGGTTTTGAGGATCAATGATGGAAACATGAAACTTGTAAGTTTTGGCTGAGAAATTTATTTACATTTGTCTAAGCTGGTTTCTGAGACTCTCAACCACTCTATCTTAACACTTTATGCTTCAGTCTATGGGATTGTGTTTTTCCTGTGGATGCTTTCTTTTTGATCCTCTATATTATACCATCTTTAAAGAAACTAAAGGTCTAATTGACCCATCTGACTGGATAGCAAGTACCTTTTCTGGAATTATCTTCAATCTCTGGAAGAGATATGCATTCGCCAACTGTATAGAACTAGAATACTGTATATATAAGTGGAAGTAGTCGGGGAAGAAAAGGAAGGGGGAATAATTCCCTTGTAGTCTTGTTATAATTAACTCCATTGTTTCTGCCTAATTGTTATTGCTGTGAAACCAGTTATAAAGAAATCAGAATTTCACAAGCAGAGCAGCAGAACTTTAGATAAGGAAAAGCAACAGTAGAACAGGTACAAGTAGATCAATTTTTTACTGCATCAAGATTTACAAAGACTAGGGGACACTCGAAGTTACAGAGTAATACTTTTTAAAACCAATAAGAGGAAACTTTTTTTCACTCTGAGAATAGTCAAACTCTGGAATGCATTGCCAGAGGATGTGGTAGGAACAGTTAATAGAGCTGGTTTTTTAAAAAAAGTTTGGACAAGTTTCTGGAGGAAAAGTCCACAGTCTGTTGAGAGAGATATGGGGGAAGCCACTGCTTGCCCTAGATCAGTGGCATGGAATGCTGCTACTATTTGGGTTTTTGCCAGGTACTGTATTTTTTGCTCTATAAGATGCACCCACCTGAAGAGGAGGAAAAAACTAGAAAAAAAATTCTGAACCAAATGATGTGCCCTGTACCCCCTCTTGTGGTCTAGTGGTAGGCTAGGACAGGGTGGTGGGCAAGTCAAATGGTAGGCACATGTAGTGGCAGCCAGCCAAGCCAACCCACCCCACTCCAAGCCAGCCAGCCCCCCCCCCCTCCTTCCCCAGGTACGTTTTTTTCATTCCAGCAGTCCAGCGCGCTTTCTACGTTCCTGCCTCGGTTCCCCTGCTCTCTTTTGGCAGCGGCAGCAGCACAGCGGTGCACGAGGCAGGCGTGTTTTTTGCATGCCTACGTGGTCCCTCGCTGCACTCCGAATGACTGCCTGTCAGTTCTCACGGGACCAAGCTATGCACTACCAGAAAAGAGCAGGGGAACCGAGGCAGGAGCGCAGAAAGCGCGCTGGACTGCCGGGATGGGAAAAAAAGGTACGGGGTTTTTCTACATTCGCTCCTTAAGATGCAACCATATTTCCCCCTCTCCCCCCTGCCCTTTTTAGGGGTGGAAAAAGTGCATCTTATGGAGTGAAAAATACAGTACTTGTGACTTGGATTGGTCTTTGTGAAGACAGGATAGTAGGCTAGATAGGCCATTGGTCTGACCCAATAAGGCTATTATGTTCTTAAGTAAAATCTCATTTCTGAACCTAAAAAATCCACTGCAATTAATGTCATATGATAGTTGTATCATCAATTTGATTACAAACATCTCTTCTGAGCTACAATAGTTAATGGTTGTACCAAATAGAATATTTTATTATTCAGTCAAATACAAACAATGAAAATTATTATTCGCCAAATACAAATATGAACAAATGAGCATTGAGCTTTAACATACTAATAAAAGAAGAAACATAAAAGCAGAGATCATTTATTTCAGTAGGATTTAGCACCCTGGATTATTCATATTTGAATTTAAATCACTATTCGGTCAAATATGAATAATGCATTTGGGGCAGAATCAAATTGAATACTAATATTCATATAGCCCTATTTCCTATGCCAGGTATCCATAATTATACTGAAATGGACACTAAGACTTGTCATTTATTCAATTTGATAACAAAAGGTTAACTAATTTATAGTATAAATAAATATGCATATAAGACAGTAGTCATTAATAAAATCTATAATTAAAAGGCTCATCTAGTAATGACTTCAACAGTAAAAGCAGAAATCAAATACTATAGAAGTGTCAGTAAAATGTAAGCATACAAAATCACTTCTAAAGGTAAACGCTGAAAGCAATCAAACATCGATTAAATGCCAAGCCTCAGAGACCGTTTATTCAGACAAAAACTGCTGAATGTAGATTTCGGTCAAGATCTCAATCATTGGCCTATGGCATGTACTAGTGGTACTACTTTTTAAATATTTTTTAGTGTTTTTAATTATTTTTAGATATTATATAAATAAATCTTTTAAATATTTTTAGAAAAGATAAGAAAACATCCAAAAATGATTTAGATAGTGCACAAATTCAAAAAGGCACTTATCTTAGATGAAGGACGGCACTGCATTCAAAGCCCTTTGAATGCAGTGCCGTCCTTCATCTAAGATAAGTGCCTTTTGGATGTTTTCTTATCTTTTCTAAAAATATTTAAAAGATTTATTTATATAATATCTAAAAATAATTAAAAACACTAAAAAATATTAAAAAAGTAGTACCACTGACCTCTTTAGATGACCTTTTAAACATACACATCCAGGGTGGGAGGATGAGGGAGAGGGGTACGTTTTTAGAATTGATTTAGGGGGTATGTTTAGTTTTTCTAGGTATTTATTTATTACTTAATAGGTGGAAGGGGGAGATGTACTTTTTTTAAGTTTAATGTGCTTTAATTTAATATTCTATGTAAGTGTATTAATTATTGTGCACAACTGTAGTTTAAAAATTGAATAAAGAATTTCAAAGGAAATGGGATGGGTGGGGTGGGATTAAGTGATTTTCTAATATATTTATGTACATACGTAAGTGCTATATTTTTATGATATTATATGTATGTATACTTGGCACTTTTTTCAGTTTTAAAAATGAATAAAGAATATTAAAAAAAGGTATCTTCCCACCCACTCCGGACGTGTATGATCAAAGGGCAAAATCAACACTCACTCCTTACAGAATTTTGTCAATGGTTCCCAAATATCCATAAACTTCCTATAATGTCCATGTTGTATGGCCATCATACATTCCATTTTAAAAGTGTGACATAGCGATTCCCACCAAAAAGGATAATTTAACCGATCCCAGTTTATCCAGTTCCTCATTACCGTGCCAAATAGCACAGTATCGTATATCAGTGCCACAGGATTTTCTAACAAATTATTCACTTGACCCTAAATGGATCTCCAAAATTTAAGTATCAAGGGACAATAGAACAGTAGATGATCCAATGTCCCTACATCCAGATGAAAGTGCTAGCATCTATTAGACTTGGAACTATCCAATTTCTGTAAACGAATAGGGGTCCAAAAAGATCTATGTAACAAGAAAAACCATGTTTGTCTCATAGATGCAGACGCCGTACACCTCATCCTCCAAGTCCAAATTTGTGGCCATTGAGACGCAGAAATCTTCTGCTTTATCTCAATGCTCCAAATGTCATGAAGATTGGTCTTTGGTTTCTTATTCAAAAATTCAGATATTAATTTCTACCACTGAGCGTCCTGATGTCCCAGGAAATCTGTCTGGAAGCATAGGACCGGCAAACTATAGTGATTTGTAAGATTTTGCCAGTCAGGGAACCCTTTCTGAATGGCTTGCTTCAACTGCAATCACCTATAATTTTGAGACTTAGCAATTCCAAATGTTTGTTGCAGTCGTGAAAAGTCAAGCATCTTTCCATCTGGTACCACATCATCCAAAGTACATATGCCCAGCTGCATCCAATGCTTCCAGATGATCTTAAACCTTCCAATTTGAATCTTGGAGTTCAGCCAAAGGGACTGACAGGTGGATTTATGAATCGGAATAGGTGTTAAATTATTAATAAATTTTAATGTCTGTCAAGTGTCTAATAAAATTCTATTGTCCTTATACAACCTAGGTAACTTCATACTCAAAACGTGACACAATCTCAGTGGAGACAAGAGTTGCCCTTCCAACCATAACCAGTCTGGAAGATTTTCCATGAGCTCGGGGAGGATCCAATACATACCCTGACACATTATATAGGCTTGATGGTACCTATAAAAATTGGGAAAATTTACCCCTCCCGCCGCAATTGGTTTTTGTAAGAATATTAAAACAATTCTCAGCTTTCCCCAGCCAAATAAATTTAGTAAGAATACTATTTAATTTCTTGTAAAAGGACCCCTGAAAAAACACTGGCAACATACCCATTTGGTAGCAAACTACAGGCAAAATCATCATCTTAACTGTTTGAACTCTCCCCCACCAAGACAGATGTAAGGGGTTCCATTGCTCACACATTTCTGTAACCTTCAGCAATAAAGATTTTTCATTTACTTTTATCGTCTCGTCAAATGGTTTTTGTATCCAAATACCTAAATATTTTATACCCTCTTCCTTCCAAAGAAAAGGTAATGTATCAAATAAGCCTTTTGGACAATGTACATTTAGCGGAAGAACCTCCGATTTACTCCAATTTATTTTATACCCTGAAAATTTCCCAAATCTATCAATCAAATCTAGTAAATGTGGAATAGTAGTTTCAGGATTCTTCAAATTAAGTAAAATATCATCTGCATATGCAGAGACTTTATATTCCTGACCTGCATAAGGAATACCCTGAATCTCCTTTGCCTGTTGAATAGCCAATAACAAGGGTTCCAAAACAATATCAAACAGCAAAGGAGATAATGGACACCCTTGCTTAACTCCCCTCTCCAGACAAAAACATTCTGAAAAAGTATTATTAATATATAATCTGGCAGAAGGGGAACTATACAAGCCTGGTGTTATTTGAAGAATGTCTTTGAACAACGAACCCCGTTTAGTGCATAACGATAATATAAGGGAGAGCCTTGGCCAAGTATAAAGCCAATAATTTAACCAAAAGTTTTCCAACTACATTAATCAAAGAAATGGGCCTGTAATTTGAAGCCAACATAGGATCTTTATTTAGCTTCGGCAAAACTATAGTTAAAGATCTGTCATAGTACCTGTAATGCAACCTATAGTCAGTTGAGCCTGATGTAAATTTAATAGATGAGGCAATAGGGTAATTTGAAATGAACCCATCACCACCTGGAGTGGATCCAACTCTAAGGGACTTCAACGCTGCTTGTAGTTCTTTCATTGATATAGGTGCGTCAAGAGTTCCTTTTATATGCTCAGGAATTTTAGGCCCCTTAATTAACTCCAAGAACTCTAAACCCTCAAGTTCTTTATTTGAATAAACCTCAGAATATAAAACTTTATAATATTTCAAAAATTGTATAAAGATATTTCCAATTTGAGAATGAGTTTCCCCATCTCATCTGTGACAGCCACAATTTTTGCTTTTCTTTTTTTAGCTTTAAGATAATTAGCTAATACTCTTCCCGTATAATTCGAGTTTCCATAATACAGAACCTGCTGAGAAAACAACTTTCCTAGCCATCTGTGATGAAATCTCATTGTATTTATTCTTAGCTTTTAAAAGGGCCTACAGAACATTTTGTTCCCATTTCAAAGCCAATTGTGACTCCAATTCTTTAATATTTTGCTCCAAATTAGAAAATTCATTTTTGAGTTGTTTACTAATGTGTGCCGAATATGAGATTATTTGCCCTCTCATGGTAGCTTTAAAAGCATCCCATAATGTTTCTAAAGAGATTTCATCTGAGGCATTGAGTTGAAAATATTCAGTAATTTTTAATTGAAATGCTTCAATAAAATTGGAATCTGCAAGCAATATATTATTGAATCTCCAAACAGGTCTACCACAATCGTGTTCATCCATTTTAAATTCAATCCAAATTCCACCATGGTCTGACAAAATGATTGGATCTATTGGATAGATTAACTTCATAATTAAAAAAAAGTCTTATGGTACTGACCTCACTATAAAATGATCATATATCAGAGGAAGTCAATATGAAAAAGCTTGAAAGAGCCAATTAATGCTGGTTTCACACAAGAATCTCTAAACTGAAAAGCAGCATGAGTGGTGCTATATTAATTTTTTAAAAACCATAGATATTATTTTTTTAAAAATTTATTTAAAGACCAATACTAGAATGTAATATTAGTCAGGTGGCAGAAACCTTTTTAAAATCCCTCGTTAAAACCACTAAAAAACTCAGAAAAATAATCACAATTTTAAAGAGAGTATTAACCCCCCCTCCTTAAAATTAATCAAATATATTAAAACATTATGGGGCTCATAATAATAAAAAAAAGTCTAAAAAGTGGCCTAAATGGCTACTTGGACGATCAAAAAACCTGATTGTCCAAGTACCCATAATCAAAGCTGGTTTTAGACATATCTAAAACCAGCTTAGGCCTTTCCCCTGCCTCTAAATGCATAGAGCGAAAAGAGGTGTTTTTAGAGGCGGGGAAAGGGCGGGGGGTGGGCAGGAGGTGGGCCGACCTACACCTAGGCGTACAACAGATATAACCACATGTTTCGACAGGTTACCTAGTCGGCACTTATACGTTTTGACTTAGACCAAGTCAAAACAGATATAAGTGCCGAAAAAGGGGCCGCTGAGTTGATGGCGGCTGGCACGATCAGCTCAGCGGCCTTGCAACCTACCCACCCCCCCACCGTAACCATCGGAGCAGGTGAGATGACATCTCCCCTACCGCGATAGCGATACCACCAAGTGCTGCCAAATGCAGCACTTAGAATCACTAAAGCAGCAGGAGAGATGACCCATCTCTCCTGCAGCGATCCACCCCTCCCCCTGATACAATCGGGCCAGGAGAGAGCCCAAGCCCTCCTGGCCCTGCCGACAATGATCGGGCAAGAGGGAGCCCAAGCCCTCTTGCCCGGCAGCACCCCGACTACGATCGGGGCAAGAGGGAGCCCAAGCGCTATTGCCCCGGTGACAGCCTGACGTTCCCCGACACAATTGGGGCAAGAGGGAGCCCAAGCTCTCTTGCCCCGGCGGCATCCCCGAATCGATCGAGCCAAGAGGGAGCCCAAACACTCCTGGCCACATGACCCCACCCCCTACAAGATCGGGCAGGAGGGAGCCCAACCCCTCCTGCCCAGGCGAACCTCCTACCTCCACTAAAATACAGGCAGGAGGGATCCCAGGCCCTCCTGCCCTCGACACCCCCCCTTACACACTCGCCCCGAACCCCTGATCGCCCCCCCCCCCCGCCAAGTCACGAGACCTCCCCTGCCGACCTGCGATACCCCCCACCCCCAATCCCTCTTGCCCCAATCGTGTCGGGGACCGTTGGGCTGTCGCCAGGGCAAGAGGGCTTGGGCTCCCTTTTGCCCGATCATTGTCGGCAGGGCCAGGAGGGCTTGGGCTCTCTCCTGGCCTGATCGTTGTGTGTGTGTGGGGGGGGATGGATTCTGTAACCGGTGTTTTTGACAGACACCAGTTACAGAATCCAGCTTTTAGGCGAAGGATTGGCTCCTCCTTCGCCTAAAAGCCCTTGTTTTGGACGTTTGGGGCTTAGGCTTTTTTTAGGTTAATTATATGGTATAAGTTTAGACTTATACCAAGTTTAGACCACCGGTGGTCTGGGCGTTTAAACAGCTGAACGTAGAGGCAGGCCATTATCAAAAAAAACCTCCTTTTGGACGGTTGTTTTTGTTTTTATAATGGACATTTTCCCTGCTTCTACTTTCAAAGTTTAAGGCCTTAGGCCAAAAGGGGACAGACTTTTTTTTTTTATTATGCCCCTCCACGTTTCCATATGTTTCCAAGTGGATTTTCAGGGTCATCAGGTTGCCAAATGGTATAAATTAATATGTGAATATCTTTCAAACCCCACCCCCACACACACACACAAAAGCAAGCTTAAGAGATATTTGGAGCATAGAAACATAGTAGAATATTTCTTCTAGTCAATGGTCATGGATTTGGACCCAACAAATGAGTTGTATAGCTTCAGTATCTATGATGCAAACTTTCTTTTTTCTGTTATATAGAAGATTTTGGACTCTAGTTCGATTGCAAAAATTGGATAGTACAAAATCTAATAGATGCTGGCACTGTCATCTTGAAATTGGGACATTGGACCACCTTGTATTTTATTGTCCATTGGTACTTAATTTCTGGAAGTCAATTTGGGGGAAAATTAATTTTGTTTTAGGAGTGATTATTCCATTGTCATATGATGTAATTCTATTTGGGACATTGTTAACATCTAATAGTCCAATTGATAAACATAAAAGTAGACTTCTTCTTATAATGACTGGGGTGGCCATTCAATTGATCACTAGAAATCGGAAAAATTGGGACCATTTACATTTTACCTTTTGGTGGGAAACACTTTGCTTATACTATCCTTCTGAAAGAATGTTAGCGGAACAATCTGGGAAAAGTAAAAACTTTAAAGAAATTTGGAATCCATTAGAGTCCTTTGTTAAACAAATTAATGATTGGTAATTCATTAGATTAAGTTTTCTTTGCACAGATTGTAATGGGTTCTTTGCACAGATTGTAATGGGATGAAAACTACAGTGGAAACTTGGGTTAGCTAAAGAGTGAGTGGTTTAATCCAGGAGAGGATCAACAGAAGCATGGAAGAATCATATATCTCTCATTGTGGCAAGAAAAAGATTTGGTTCTTCCCACTACAGAAGAGATTCATAAATTACCTGAGAGTTGCCAAGGACTGGAAGTTTTAGTATATAATTATATAACCCCTAAATTCAACCAGAAAGTCAAATTAATTTTTTAACAACCAAACTAATGCCTAGAGTTCACTGAAGTTTTACTTGATCAAGACAGTTGTGTGTAGATCCCACAAGGTCAGGCCCTAGAAGACTATTTCCCCAACAGCAGCCTCTGGAAACGAAGTATAAGATGGCCTCGTATACTCCCTACTATGTGAATAAGAAGAGGTACAGCAGGGCTCCCAAACAAAATCTTATAAACATAGGGGTCCTTTTACTAAGGCATGCTAAACGCTAAGGCGTCCATTATAGTCTATGGACGTGTTAGCATTAGCGCGCGCTAAAACAGCTAGTATACCTTAGTAAAAGGACTCCATGTTTACTATTTAACAATTCTCTGTGTTCCAGCATACCATCACAAAGAAATAACCACTGATGGCACCACACAAGATATCAATGAAGTAGATGAATATTTTTAGCACCATAAACTCTGAAATCAAATGATGCCAATAAAGCAAGAAACTGATTTTAGAACATCAAAATTTATCATTTTTATTAATATTCATACAGGGTAAGTTTCATTAATTGCAATTAAAGTTTCTTCTTAAAAGGAAATACATTTGAATTGCAATATTCTACAATAATTGTCCAAGTATCAAAAATACAATTAGAAAATAATTATTTGTTTAGCACTGTACATGAGATGACTACAACATTAAAAAAACTTATTTTAACATATATATAAAGGCTAAATCTAACTGGCAGAGAGAGCATTTTTAATCATTGGTGCTCCTATTGAGGTACAATTTTGTTTAAATGTTTTTTCCTTCATTAATGTACTTTCTTGCAAAACCATTTACTTTCACTGCAGCATACAACACATTATTCATGATTTGTCCCTTTTTTTAACATTTTAAGCTATCAGCATAAAATTCATACAGTGACATCTTCAATTATTACAAAATGGTAATAAAAGCAAACAAAAGGTCCAGGGAAAAAAACCAGCAGCCGTCTGGACAGCAGGGCAGTAGAAATTCACTTCACATGTGATCAGTAAAAAGGATTAAAAATGGAACATTCAAGCCAGTCATTCCATTTATGAGCATCAGCAGGTATTATATGGCACAGAAACAGCATGCAGTAACAACTAAAAGAATGCTTAAAAGAAAACAAAATAAAAAACAACCAAACCATTTACATTTGCCCTTTATAAATTCTATTTTCTATCAGTTTTATGGCCAGGGCAGTTCTCTTGTTTGCTTTTAAGGATATCCACATCTTAAGATCAGACATATAATCTGAGTCACAGGCTACACAATCTTACTACTGGAGTCTTTACTTAAGAATCCAACATCAAGGGAAAATAGAGGATCAGCCTAATGGTTAGAGCAGCAGGCTGAGAACCCAGAGAAACCCAGTTCAAATTCCACTGCTGCTCCTCGTGACTTAGAACAAGGCCACCTAGTCCTCCATTGCCTCAGACTGTGAGCCCTCTTGGGGCAGAAAACTAGGTACTGCACCTGTGGTTTATCAAATCCAGGACTAGATTAAATTCTATTAAGAGTCAAATTTTCTTGAAGCTATAATAGGGGAAAGAGGAATCTCCAAGTTCTTTAAAAAGAGCTTCTTTAAGCAGGTTATATAGAGGCAACTTAAGAAGTTGTTTAGGAAGCTCAACAAAATCCAAAGCCTTGAGCTCTGCTCTAGGGTCAAGGTCAGACTCCAATTTAATATGTAAGGCTTTTCCCATAATTCTGATTAATTTGGTGAAAGAAAGTCTCTCTGGAGGAGATCTACACCTGGGAGGTGGAGGAGATGGATCAGAGGGGATTCTATATGACTCTGGAGCAGATAAAGTAAGCTCACTGTCAGTATCAGTATGCCGAGAAATGTCGGTATCGATATCTGGTGCAGCAGGACTCTCTATACCAGGGGTGCCCAACAGGTCGATCGCGATCGACCGGTAGCTCGCCAAGGCAAAGGGAGTCGATCATCCAGGACTCCCTTTGCCTTGGCGATCTATCGGACCGATCAATCTTCCTCTCCCCGACGTCAATTCTGCTGTCGGAGAGGAAGTTCGGGCCAGCCAATCGCTGCCTGGCTGGGCGGAACTTCCTCTCCGACAGCAGAATTGACGTCGGGGAGAGGAAGATTGATCGGCCCGAAGCAGAGAGAGCATGGGGCGGCGGCGGCTTTGGGGCCTGTTATCCGTTGGTGGCGTTTGGGTCCTGTTCCCCGATGGCAGTGGCTTGGGGAAGGACAGGGAGAAAGAAAGAAAGGGGGCAGGCAGGGAGACAGAAGGAAAGAAGAGAAATAGGAAAAAAAGAAAGGGGGCATGAAGAGAGAAAGAAAGGGCAGGGAGAGAGGAAGAAAAAGTTGGGGGAGGGAATGAGGTTTGGAGGAGAGGAAGCATACAGGCTGAAAGAAAGATTGGATGCACAGTCAGAAGAAGAAAGTGCAACCAGAGACTCATGAAATCACCAGACAAGGTAGGAAAAATGATTTTATTTTAAATTTAGTGATCAAAATGTGTCTGAATTTATATCTGCTGTCTATATTTTACAATATGGTCCCCTTTTACTAAACCACAATAGTGGTTTTTAGCGCAGGGAGCCTATGAGCGTCCAGAGCAGCGCTGGGCATTCAGCGCAGCTCCCTGCACTAAAAACTGCTATTGTGGTTTAGTAAAAAGGGAGGGGGGTGGGTTTTGTCTATTTTTGTATGGTTGTTACTGAGGTGACAGTGCATAGAGTCATCTGCTTTGACCTCTTTGAAAAAACCCCGGAATAGGAATGATAATTAACAATTCTATGCGTACAGTGTGCGTTGTGTTTTTTTAAAATTTTATTGTTGGTAGATCATTTTGACTTGGTCATTTTAAAAGTAGCTCGTGAGTCAAAAAAGTGTGGGCACCCCTGCTCTATACGATGAAGAAGGCGATTTCCTAGATAGCGGAGCATGATGAGAGTGACGGGAAGGACTTCATTTACGATGTTGGTACCGATTGAAGACGACAAAGATGATGAAAAGCGTAGTCTACAATGTCTGGATCTTGATCTACGATGATAGGAGGAAGAATCAGTACCGTGAGATGCTTGTTTAGACATAAAAGAATGGGCATCGATACCATGTGATGATTTCCAAGGTTGCACTGATGGAGAACATCAAACAATGTATTGATGCAGATCGTCAATGCCTCAATGTAGATCTACGAAGCTTTGATGCAGAATGGTACCGTGGGGCCTCGAAATGCTATGCTCTGGCTGGGCCAGTACCCAGGGAGTCAGGTGTATGCACTGGTGCAGAGTGGAGCTTAAAGAGGTCACCGCGCTCCCTGTTAAGGAACTCCTCCAGTTGGTCTCTGACAGTACACTTTTACACTGTCTATACTGGGTTCCATGGATGACGTCACCCACATGTGAGAATACGCTGCCTGCATGTCCTAGGATAAACTATATTTATCCAGCATCTATCAATCCCCATGGGTGCCGATTAACTGAGAGTCTACTGTAGCTGCATTAAAATTGGACAAATTTTAGGCAGCCACTTAATAAAAGTACATAAAATGCTTTTTAACTATGTAAAATACTGAAAATTACCCCAACAGGTGCTCAAATTACTGAAGTGACTGAATATTCAAAAGGCTGTTTTCAAACACTTGTTCAACAAGCTGCCAAACTGATTTAAAAATAATGCATATATCAAAGTATTGCTCTACCTCAAAACTCAAGCATTTAAAAAAATTAAAACTGTATAATGAAAGCACATAACACTTGCTATACTGCTATGGTTTAATTCTACTTGCTGCACTGCCTTCAGCCAGTGACATCAAAGCTGTTTACAATATTAAATATGATCAATGATCTAGAATCCTACAATTACTATGCTCCTACAGGATGACAGATCTCTCTAAAGACTAGAGGGCAACTGAAACTGAAGGTTTTGGTGGAAACTGAATCTGTGGCAGAAATAACTGCACAGTTTCATCTGAAACCAATATGGCATACCTCTCTCCATCCCCAACAGAAAGTTGGCCTCCTCCCACCCCTTATGCCCTCCCCAAGCTTACCTCAGAAGCCCTGATGGTTTAGTAGCTTAATCAGGGCAGGAGTGATTCCCAGACACTACTGCCTATGCCAGTTTCAATCTCAAAATGGCTGCCTGTGTGTTATGCAGGCAGAAAGTGGTTATTGCTTTTGGTTGGAGGGGGAGGAAAAATCAAAAATCTGAAATTCAGGCTGGTTTCGGCTCCAAAGCAGAAACTGAAATTTGGTCAGCCTCTACTAAAGATACAGGGGATATCAAAGTAGTTTCTCTTCAAAAACAAGCTACAAGGTGCAAGAGTGAAAAAAAAGTACCAATAAACTTTTCAACTACTATATCCCACTGAACAACCATGCAATGGAAGATATGCACAGACCCTTGAAAATTAAATATATACGTGTTTTCTATCCTGATCCAAAAACACTTCCTAGAATACCTTCTGCTTCAGCAGCTATATTTAGCGCAAATTTCTAACCCAAGGATCTAGGCACTTAAATCTATTCAAGTATGGGCAGCTAGTGACTAGTGCAACTATCTAGAACAGACTGTTCCTGTGATCATATGCAAGGAAAATTAAACGTGAGATTGAAGCCAGGATCTAGGATCCAATTTTTCTTTGATGGACTTTTGTCTTGGAAATGGTATTGGTAATGGCCTATTTACAGTTTCCTCTATAGCAGAAATACCTGTATCATTTTCAGTTGCACTGCTTTTCCTGGAAAGTGACATTTTGCAAGGGGCAGTCAAGGGTTTCTGCAAGTGATGCATTATTGTAGATAACTTAGTATCAAAAGACGAGGTCCTTCTTGTGATGCTGGGGTTCTTCCCAATGTTCTCCTTCTCTGATTGGTTTGTGCTCACCTTTACTCTCAAGCTGTATGGAGTTTTGTCAAGAGGTAGAGGTGGAGCTTGCCTTTTTTTCCTTTTTACATCATTAAGATTCAGTAGATCGTGATTTGATACAAGGGAATCAACATTTTTATGGACATTAATTTGTTGAGTACCATCAAAAAAAGCTGCCCAATTGACAGGTGCAGATTCTTCTGGCTGGCTAATCAGGAACTGCCCATTTGTTTCCTCTGTTTTGTTGTGTATGTTGTCAGTCAAGCTTTCCAGTTTTAGTGGGGAACCAATACCTAAAATTATTTGGAGAAAATTATTTGAACCTGAAGCTTTAACACTGTTAATCAGCTTTTTCCAATATGGCTATTTATAGTCAAAATGAATCCTGTGACATTTGGATAAGAAACATTAGTTACAGTTGTGTGAAAAGTTTAGACACCCCCTGGTCAAACTACGTTTCAATGAATCCCTAAATGAACAGAAACCGACACAACCTGTACATGATACAAACCTTTCAGCAAATTTAAATGCACAATTACTATTTATTTGCTGATTTTTAATGGACTGAAAACAATAATACTGTCAATATGGCAAGTCTGGACACCTTTCCAGTTGATTCATTACTACGAGTATATACAATTTAAAAAAAATAAATAAATAAGTTGTTAACCAGGTCCAAAATATTTAGTGACTCTTAGGTGTTCAAGTAGTCAGATGAAGACAAGCACATGGTTAAACAAATACTCTTGCACTCAGATTTGCAGTATGTGTTATCCACTTTCAACAACTGTAGGCAACTGTCTTATTTTAAAACTAGTGTTTAAGCCCGTTACATTAACGGGTTTTAGAATAGATGTGTAGACTTTTAGCACTTAGGGGCGCTGAGGCGTTTCTTTCTTTCTGTCTGTCTTTCTTTCTTTCTCCCTGCCCCCTTTCTTTCTTTCTGTCTGTCTCTCTCCCTGGCCCCCTGTCTGTGTCTTTCTGTTTTTTCTCCCTTCCTTTTACCTCCCATGTCCAGCAGTATCCCTTCCCTTCTCCCCCCTGTCCAGCAGTAGCCTTTCTCCCTTCCTTTTACCTCCCCCCTGTCTAGTAGTACCCTTTCCCTGCTCTCCCTGTCAAGCAGTAGCCCTTCTCCCTTCCTTTTACCTCCCCCCTCTCCAGTAGTACCCCTTCCCTGCTCCCCCTGTCCAGCAGTAACCCCTCTCCCTTCCTTTTACCTACCCATATTCAGGCTCCCATTTTCCCTTTTACCTTCCCTGTTTTCACCTTTTTCAAAACTTTGACAGTGCAATACAATTAATTGAACATAAAATACTGCATAAAATGCACTATTAACTACACAAATAATACATAAAACAATCATTTTCTCTTATCCTCCTCCCAATTATTAATACAATATAACATATGATGTGATTACAATATTCTCTAGAAGTCTACACTTATAGATAATTGAGCAATATGGAAAACCCAACTATTTACCCAACTAGTCTGAGAATGGAAAACCCAACTATTTATCCTAAGGACTGGTTGTTATTATGGGGCTCAGTTTCTAAAATGGCATAAAGTGGCAGGCAGATGTTTTTTGGGCAAAACTGCAGTTCATCTAAATCTCAAGGGGGCATGTCAGAGTGTTTCAGGGCAGGCTTTTAATTTGTGATAATGGCCAAACTGCTGTAGGGATAAAGACATGACCCCCCCTTAAACCCCCAATAGTGACTTATCCCTCTCCCACCCCCCTAAAAGGCAAACGTGATAGTACATTCCAGGCTCTATGACAGCTGCAGCTATAAATGGCTATTCCTCTTACAGAAGCAAGATGCGTCCTCTTGCATTTGGGAAGCCAGGCTTCAGCCATCTTCCGCCACGGCCTTCAGCCGCCACTGCAGCCTGCAGCGGCCGACATCCGCCTCGGGGGATTCTCGCACATGTGCACGGAAAATGGGAGCACGCAGGTGGGAGTGCGCATGCGCGCTTAGGGCTTTACAAAAGTAGGAGCACTCCTACCTAGAAATTTTTATTATCAGAAACAGTGCTAAAATGAAATTAATAGGGAACTGCTAAGTCAAATCAAGATCTAGAAGACCAAGAAAAATCTCTGAAAGAGCTACCCCAAAACTAGTCAGATCTGTATAACAGAACCCACAGATTACTGCAAGCTACTTACTGAAAATAATTGATTCTGGAGTAGTCATCCACAGGTACACAGCATAGAGTTGCTTGCACAGTAACACATAAGTACATCAGAAGCAGAAAACCTTAGAGGGAATCCGTGGGACTGATAGATCTTCAAGGAACAAAGGGGCACTCAGGAAGTGTAACGCCATAGTGGAGAGACTGAATGAATTCTTTGCTTTGGTTTTTGTGGAAAGAGACGTAAGAGCTACCTGAATCAGAAATGGTTTTCAAGGGTGATGATGCGAAGGAACTGAAAAAAAAAGAATCTCCGAGAACCCGGAAGATGTACTAAGCTAAATCAACAAGTTAAAGAGTGATAAATCACCTGGTCCAAGTGGTATACGTACATCCCAGGATACTGAAAGAACTCAAACATGAAAGGACTTGGGAGTTCTGATCGACAAGTCGATGAAGCCGTCTGCACAATGTGCAGCGGTAGCAAAAAGGGTAAACAGAATGCTAGGAATGATAAAGAAGGGGATCACGAACAGATCAGAGAAGGTTATCATGCCGCTGTACCGGGCCATTGTAAGCCCTCACCTGGAGTACTGCGTCCAGCACTAGTCGCCGTACATGAAGAAGGACACGGTACTACTCGAAGGGGTCCAGAGAAGAGCAACTAAGATGGTTAAGGGGCTGGAGGAGCTGCCGTACAGTGAAAGATTAGAGAAATTGGGCCTCTTCTCCTTCGAACAGAGGAGATTGAGAGGAGAAATGATTGAAACATTCAAGGTACTGAAGAGGGTAGACTTAGTAGATAAGGACAAGTTGTTCACCCTCTCCAAGGTAGGGAGAACAAGAGGGCACTCTCTAAAGTTGAAAGGGGATAGATTCCGTACAAATGTAAGGAAGTTCTTCTTCACCCAGAGAGTGGTAGAAAGCTGGAACGCTTTTCCAGAGGCTGTTATAGGGGAAAACACCCTCCAAGGATTCAAGACAAAGTTAGACAAGTTTCTGCTGAACAAGAACGTGGGCTGGTAGGGCTAGTCTCAGTTAGGGTGCTGGTCTTAGACCAGAGGGCCGCCGCTTGAGCGGACTGCTGGGCATGATGGACCACTGGTCTGACTCAGCAGTGGCAATTCTTATGTTCGTATGCTATTAGTTTTCTGTAACCTATCACTAAAATTGTCCATAGTAGCTGAAATTTGGAGGGTAGCAAATGTTACACTGATTTTTAAAAAGGTTTCAGGGGTGATCCAGGAAATTACAGACCAGTAAGCCTGACTTCAGTGCCAGGCAAAATAGTGGAAACTATTATAAAAAACAAAATTAGATAATATGTATACAAACATGGTTTAACGGGACAATCATATTGGTTCAACTAAGGGAGGTCTTGCTAAAGAAAAACACGGAGACAAATTTGTCTCCATCCCCACAGGATCTGTCCCAACTCTGCATGCTCTATCCTCATCTGCACAAGCCTCGAACACTTTAAAATAAGTGTTTGAGGTTTGTGCAGATGAGGATAGAGTTTGAAGGGATAGAGCAGGGACAGAACTTGCAGGGATGGAATGGGGCTATAGATCTTAAGGGGACAGGGACAAATTTGTCCCCGTGTCATTCTCTAGCTTGCAGAAGTGGGAAAGATGAGATGTTTCTAAGTGAGATCTTTTATTGAAACTGGGATGTAATCATATAACACAGGCAAAGACTCAATGCTGCAAATGTTTCGATACAAAGAATTGTACCTTCTTCAGGAATCTGCAAACACTCTGAAAAAGCCTTAGCTGTCAGCATTTTCTGGTGACTTAACCAATGTCAGCAAAGGCCTATGGGAGATCATATCATTCATATCTCACCTTAGGGCATGTCAGTGCAGACAGCCTCAAATTGCCCCAGAATGCCTAAATTACATCAGTGCTTAAAATTAACAAATGACCTTGGTACAGCTAAGAGGTGCTAAGATGTGCTAAAGACAGCTAAGATGTACTAATGTCTGGTCCTTAAGATGAACAGCTTAAGATAGATAGGGCTAGATTCACAAAGCAAACCGATCATGTACCGAATGGTTTGCGACCACTTTACTATCAAATTTCCATCCGGCCTGATTCACTTACCTCTCCTGCGATCCGCTTTGAATCCGTGCATGCAAATGAGGTGAAACGCATGCAAATTGGACAGCGACCCAATTCACTATACAAAATTTTGGATCTGACTGGGCTGGCCGCTCAACCCAAGAAGGGATTGCTTGAGACCAGTCGAAATGTTTTTTCGACTCTCCAGCTCCATAGAAGCCCTGCTCTGCCCCGTGTCTCCTGCCTGCTCGCCCCGATCTTCCAGCCCTGCTTTCTACCCTGAGCTCCTACTCTCTGCTGCCTTCCCTGCAGTGCGAGCCCGTGGGTTTAAAGCAGTGCTGCACGCCGCAGTGCAGTCCCGCTTTAAACCTGCGGGCTCACACTGCACAGAAGGCAGCAGAGAGCAGGAGAGTCTGGGCGGCAAGATTGCCTGAAAGGGGGCAGCAGGAGATCCAGCCCGTGCGAAGGGAAAGTTGTTTTTTGTTTTTAAAAGTTGCGGCTGCCCACCCCAACACCCCCCCTCCGTATGTAAAAGTTGGGAGCAGGAGGGTTGCTCAGTCCCTCCTGCTCCTTAGGCCTCCCTCCTACTGGCACGGCCCACCCCAGACTGGGCTACCGCACCTGACTGGTCCACCCCTGGTTGGGGCAGGCCGGGCCGGGCAGACCCACCCCACCTCTCTCCCCGTACCTTTAAAAATGTTGAGAGCAGGAGGGGTGCCCAGTCCCTCCTGCTCCATAGGCTTACTAACCCCCTGGCCGGGCCTGACCCGGCATGATCCACCCCAACACCAAAGTTGGGAGCAGGAGGGGTGCTCGGTCCCTCTTGCTCCTAGGCCTCCCAACTCCCACCCCCTCCGGCCACCCCTGGTCTGCCCAGGCGGTCAGGCCCGGCCCGGCCCACCCACCCCGGTACATTTACAATTGTTGGGAGCAGGCGGGGTACCTGGTCCCACCTGCTCCTTCGAGGCAGGCTCCCATCTTCTGGAGCAGGAGGGGTGCCGGACCCTCCTCCTGCTCCTACGCCACTGAAAATCTTCGGGAGGAGGAAAGTCCTCCTTCTCCTGATCTCCAGCCAGCCGCCGCCCCAATAGCAGCCTTAGGCCCCGCCCCAGCGCATCATCTGATGCACGGGGAGAGGCCTAAGGCATTGATGGCTGAGGTGCCTCAGGCTCCTCCCTTTGGAGGGGCCGGGGCTCCTCAGCCAATCAGGGACTTCCTTATGGAGGAGTCTAAGGAAGTCCCTGATTGGCCACAAGCTGTATTTCGCCTATGCAAGTGCTGCGTCAGAGGCTCAGTAAAACCAGGTGGTGTTAAAATCCAGACTCAGCCAGCTATGCTGCTGATTGCTGCTGGTTCGGGATGTGGGACATTATCATCTTTTGAATTAAAATGTTGCAACCTGGCTGGTGATGCTGTTTTTTTGACACCACCTGATTTTACTGAGCCTCCAACACAGCCCTTGTGTGGGCAAAACACTGCCTGTATTGGGTCTTTCTATGTGTCGTGTGTCTCCACAACAATAAAGATATTTAGACTTTGATCTGGCTGATTTGCTGTTTTGATGTCTGCCTCAGATTTTACAGACCACCTAATCCATTGTTTCTTGGACCCATGTAGAAATTGAGTCAGTTTCCATTCACTTAAGGATTTGTTAAAACATGTGATTTGACTATGGATGGGTAAACTTTACACATAAATGTGTATGTGTCTCTTAATTGTATATCTATACAAAAATCAACACATATTACAACAAATTTTTTTCTAGTAAACACGAATGCTATTTAGGCAGTGGCGATACAAGTTTTCCTGAACCACTTTAACAAAGTATCTGAAACTTGTTTTAGAGAAAACATACTAAGAATAAAATATTCAAACCTTATCTTCTCGCTAGGAATATCATCCAAGGGCATAATTCATGTAAATTGATATGGAACCATAATTTGTATCAAATCACAAGATACCCTTCATCAGATAGTCCCATGTGGCCGCCAGCTGCTGAAGACAATGGGAGAATGAGGGAGAAGAAGGGGTAAAGAGTGAAGGGGGGGCTTGAAGATTGAGGTTAGGAAGGAGAAAGCGGCTGCAGACAGGGAGAAAGCAGCAAAAAAGAGGGTACTGGAGGGAGCAGGTTGCAGTGAAGAAGAGTGGAGGCAGCTGCAGAGGTTACAGGATACAAAAGACTAGATAACGATTTTCTTCACTGCAAGACCCAGGAGCTAGTGCCAGCCTCTTTACATCCTGATTCCCTATTTCCCAAATCTAGATTTTCCTCCCCCACCACATTTTTCTCAGACTTGCTGTTGGCATACCTCCATAACAGTTATTCTGTTTAATACCTGTACCATGCAGCTCTCAGTAAGCTTGAGCTATGTGCTGCCCAAAATTCCATTCTGTTTTCACAGGACTTAATAGAGCACTACGTGGTTTAGACTAGAGAATGACACGGTGGCGGTTTACCCGCGGCCACCGCATTTTAGCCGCGGGTCACCCGCCGAAAACGGGGAAGAAAACTAGCAGTCGCTGCGGCGACGGGGACAAGGCCATTCACCGCCCGCGGGGCGGTGAATGGTCTTGTCTCCACAGTGAGGTATCAAGGATCGCGCGGTCCCCGCAGCCACCGCCCGCCCGCCCGTAGCATTTAGCCAGCTCCCTCCCTCCACCTCACCTTAAATTTCGAGTTTTCCGGCTTCCTTTTTTCCGAGCCGCACGTGTTCAAAAATCCGTGCACGCGCAGCTGCGCGAGTCAATCAATCTTCTCCTCTGACGCAACCGGAAACAGGAAGTTGCAGGAGAGGAGAAGTTTGATTGACTCGCGCAGCCGCGCGTGCACGGATTTTTGAACACGTGCGGCTCGGAAAAAAGGAAGCCGGAAAACTCGAAATTTAAGGTGAGGTGGAGGGAGGGAGCTGGCTAAATGCATGGCTTTTTGAACGCGTGCGGCTAGGGAAAAAGGAAGCCGGCAAACTCGGAACGAATATAAGGTGAGGTGGAGGGAGGGTGGGGGCTGCTGGACCATTCTTCATTACTTTGCCATACTAATTCCATTCTATGTTAGGTGCCACGGACTCAGATTCGAGTCCTAGCGATGATGAGTTAAAGATCCCAAAAGAAATCAACTTCTAAATCCAGTGGTTAGAGCTACACTACACTCCTTGTGACCCTGGGCAAGTCACTTAATCCCTATTGCTTCTGACACAATGGGCAGTTCCAAAGACCAAGACTGGCCAGTGTCAAAGACAGGATGCTGAGCTTGATAGACCCTTAGTCTCCACTGTTTTTAGTGATCAACAAAGTTCTATGTTTCTATAATCACCCTAATTCTGTTATCATTGGACTAGATATTCAAAATGATTTAAATGGCCAGGACAGGCTCCTGGCTGTTCAAATCATCTGTCCAGGGCTAACCAGGCATTTTCAATCTTCATGTTCAGCCCAAATGGTGTCACACAATTCAGCAAAAATACCCAATGTTGTTCCTCATAATTTAAATATTGCTCATAGAAGGAACAACATTGGGTATTTTTGCAAATGGAAGTTGGAGGGTTAATTCCCTTGAAACAGCCAATTGAGTGAAACATGAATTCATGCTGGGACACAAGATAGGTTGAATTTGTTTTGAATTTAAAAAGAAAAATGATCAATGAAGAATACTATAATGGCAAGAAAATATAATGATAAAACAGCAACTAATTTTGCCTATTTTTATATATTAAAAAAGTACTACATAAGGTGAATGTCCATATTGCTGTCTGTTGTTCTGCTGAGCACTGGCATTGAAACAGCAAAATGCATTTATTGCATACTTGTCCTCTGTCGCAAACATTATGGTGGTATATTAGTTGTGTTAATAAAAATTTATAAACAAAGCCCTGCCAGCTGAACATCTCTTTCTCTAGTTCAGCAGCAGGAACTTTGATTTATAAGAATGGAATACGCTAAATATTAGAGTACTAAGGCTTATATGGATGCTGCGGGGACGGTGACGGGGCGGTGAATGGGATGGCAGTGGCGGTGACGGGGCGGTGAAAGGGATGGCAGTGACGGTGACGGGGCGGTGAATGGAATGGCGGTGACGGGGCGGTGCAGAGGATGGTGGGCCGGGGACGGGGACAGATTTTTTCCCCGTGTCATTCTCTAGTTTAGACTCAATGCAAGTTACAGGCTACGTGGTGCTGAAAGAAAACAAAATAGCTTTTCAAAAGGTAGCACAATGAAGTCTCAGAAAAAGTATGCGTAGATATTAAAAATTGAAGGGGGAGGCTGGGGAGAGCCCACTTAAGGTGATGCAGGTGGAGATAAGATGGTGGAGGTTGACAGGGTATCTGGTGCTTTGCCTGGTGATGGTCTTGGCTTTCACACTGGGGGGGAGGGGGACATGATGACCTCTTGCTTCAAAAAGATCCTTGATGTACATGCACCAAAAGAAACAGCTTCTGACTGAGTTAAATTTACCAAAATATTTTTTTTTCTTAAATTCTTATGGCAAAACCTTGGTGTAACTTAGTTTCGTAAATATGGTAGATTCAGATTATCCATATATTTTATACAGATTTTTCAGTGACTTTCAGATTATGACAAACTTAGTCATTACCAATCAGTGGCATAGCCAGAAGACAATTTCTGAGTGGGCCGAGATGGAATGGCGGGCACAAGTATTTTCTCTCCACCCCTGCTGTTCCTCCCGCCCCCAAAATGCAACCAATTAATACCTTGATTAGTGGAGATCCACATGCCCCACCAGATGAAGGCATTCTCCACGAAACCCCCAAGTTTACTGAATGCATCAATGAACAGCCACAATTCCACCTACAGATGCTGGCACTTCAGCCACACATGCTTGATTTTCATGCATGAACTGAACATGCGTGAGAAATAAAAATGCATTGGGGGGGTGCTGAAACACAATCGCTAACCAAAACAGCATTCAGAAGGCCAAGGGTTATACAGAGAATATCTTCATCTGGCAGGTCATTGGGATCCCCACCAGATAAAAAGATGATGTTTGTTAAATTTAATAACGAACTCTCAGGAAAGTGGAAAAGCCCAAGTGGTGTTCCGCAGGCTCTCCACTCTCCCTCTTACTGTTTAATATGTATTTGTCTTCTCTGAGTTCAAAGTTGACTTCCTTGGGGTTCAATTTATTCATTTATGCTGATAATATTACTATCATTTAACCCTTTTTTCAATCAATTCTACGCATTAGACATAAGGTAGAGGAGATATTTAGGACTATTGAAGAATGGATATTAGAATTTAAATAAAACTAAACTCAGAAAAAAAACAAAATTTTTTGTTGCATCTACAGGTCATAATTCCATCGAATCTTCTTTAATGATAAACAATGTTAATTATTTAATACAACCTACTATTAAGATCTTAGGTATCATCCTAGACCAAAATTTGACGATGCAAAATCATGTAGATGCTCTGGTTCAAAAGGTCTTTTATACCTTATGGAAGCTATACAGCATTAGATCCTATTTTGATGTCGCATCTTTCAGATTGCTGGTTCAATCACTGATACTGAGTCAGCTGGACTATTGCAATATAGTCCTTTTGGGAGGTATTCAAAAGAATTTTTCAAGGCTGAGAATAGTCCAGAATGCTGTGGTTCACTTGATTTTTGGTTTGAAGAATGATCATGTCAGTTCCTTTTATAGAGAATTGCATTGGTTGCCTGTTGAAGCTCATGATAAATTTAAGTTTGGGTGTTTTTGTTATAAAGTTCTTTTTGGTATGACTTCCACTTATCTTTTCAATTCATTCTCCATTGCTGGATCCAAACATCAGCAAAGTGCTTATGGCTTGTTTAGCTTTCCTTCAACTAAAAGATGTCGGTATAAAAAATTTCATGGCCGTCTGCGGCTCTCTGGGACAGGGAATTAAAACCCCTGCTTTGTTCTAAATCTTATTATGATTTTAGAAAACAATTGAAAACTCATCTGTTTAGTATTTAACTAATATGATCCTTTTGTAGGTATTTTTAAAATTTCTGAAAACCATATTGAACTTTTTTGGTTATGCGGTATAGAAATGAATTATTAGATTAGATTAGAAGGACTGAGGTTGAGATAGACACTAAAGAATGACACAGGATTGTTTCCCGCGATTATCTGCGAGGACGGGAACAGTGATGAATTTTGTCAGTGTCATTCTCCGTTGCCACTGTACCCGCGGGAGGGGGCTGCTGGAATCCTGGGGGGGAGGGGATTTTGCTGTTATGACCCATAGAAGTGCTCGCTGGCTCTAGAGCTGGAGCTGAAGTAAAGGGTGGTACTGGAATGAAAAATATTCCTCTATGTTTGTTAATGTAATGTCTGGTTACTGGACGCCCTTTTAGATTATGATTATTTTGTTGACTGGTCTCAGAGCAATTAACAGAGGAAGTTTATCTTAAGCAGATCAAATAGCCTGAGCATGAAATTCATCTACATGGGTTCCCCCATAGGAACCAGAAGGCGTGGGGGCCATGGCCTCCCCAAAAATTGCTGGTGGCAACGGGGCCGACTGTGAATTTACCACAGGCGGCATTCCTGGGAGCCTTCCTGCCGACCAGCGTGGCTCTCTCTGCCGCGAACCTTCTCCATCTTTTCCTTCCCCACACGCATGTACTCCACAATTCCTGCAAATGTCGTCGGGTGGAGGAAATGACTCAATGCCAAATTGCCACCGCTAGCATCTTCTGCCACTGCCTGCTCCAGCGGAAACAGCAAGTTGTCAGAGGGGGCAGGGTAGGCAGTGGAAAGAAGACGCTGGCGGGGGCAGTGTGGCATTGAGAGTCATTTCCTCCACCCAACGACATTTGCAGGAATTGTGGAGTACACGCTTGTGGAGAAGGAAAAGATGGGGAGGGTTTGCGGTGGAGAGAGCCGACCAGCAGATACACTGGTCGGCAGGAAGATGCCGCTTCCACCAGAGTGCTGCCAGATTTGGGGGAGGGGTAGAAGGTAATGAGGAAGCAATATAGGACTTGGAGGAGGGAGACATGTTGGATTCAAATCAGGGAAAGTGGAAGAGATGTGACACTCAGGAATAGGGTAAAGGGAGGAGGGAAAGATGTCAGATTTTTGAGGGAGAGATGGACAGGGCGGCAGAGAGGGTAGAAGGATCACAGTGAGAAGTGGTAGAGGAGGTAGAAGGGGTAAGAGAGATGGATTTGGAGGATGACAGAGAGAAGGACATGGGGAAGGCAGAGGGGATCAGGGAGAGATGGTAGGAGGTGAAAAGGAGGGAGATGGATATGGAGGGGCAAAATGGAAAGAGAGAGAGAGATGGATTTGGTGGAGGGCAAAATGTGGAAAGGGAAGGAGATTCAGGGGAGGAAGCAGAAGGGAGAGGAAATATGGACTACTCAGGGAGAGCAGAGAAGGAAGAGGAGAGATGGACAGGGAAAGGCAGAGGGGATATGGTCTGGGGGCCGGAAGGGGGTTGGGAGGAGAGATGTCACACTTGGGAGGAAGGATTAGAAGGGCAGAAACAAGAGATGTTGGACTTGTGGGAGGGGGAGAGAAAGAAAGAGGAAGGAAATGCTGGGTTATAAGGGTTGAGTAAGCAACAAGGAGGAGAGATGCTAGAAATGGTGGATCCATGTGGGAGAGTTGACAAGGAGATGAATGAGAAGAATGAGTATTTTTGGATAGAAATGTGGTAATGGGAAGCAGATAAAGCACAGTTACTTACCGTAACAGGTGTTATCCAGGGACAGCAGGCAGATATTCTTGACTGATGGGTGACGGCACCGACGGAGCCCCGGTACGGACAATTTTAGAGTGATCTCACTCTAAGAACTTTTAGAAAGTTCTAGCTCGGCCGCACCGCGCACGCGCGAGTGCCTTCCCGCCCGACAGAGGCGCGCGGTCCCTCAGTTAGTATAAGCCAGCTAAGAAGCCAACCCGGGGAGGTGGGTGGGACGCAAGAATATCTGCCTGCTGTCCCTGGATAACACCTGTTACGGTAAGTAACTGTGCTTTATCCCAGGACAAGCAGGCAGCTATTCTTGACTGATGGGTGACCTCCAAGCTAACAAAAAGAGGGATGGAGGGAAGGTTGGCCATTAGGAAAACAAATTTTGCAAAACAGATTGGCCGAAGTGACCATCCCTTCTGGAGAATGTATCCAGACAATAATGAGATGTAAAAGTGTGAACTGAGGACCAAGTAGCAGCCTTGCAGATTTCCTCAATAGGAGTGGAACGGAGGAAAGCTACAGATGCTGCCATTGCTCTGACTTTATGGGCTGTGACAGAACCTTCCAGTGTCAGTCCGGTCTGAGCATAACAGAATGAAATGCACGCTGCAAGCCAATTAGACAACGTACGTTTAGAAACAGGACGTCCCAATTTATTCGGATCAAAGGACAGAAAGAGTTGGGGAACTGATCTGTGGGGTTTCGTACGCTCCAGATAGTAAGCAAGAGCCCTTTTACAATCCAAAGTATGCAGAGCTTGTTCCCCAGAATGAGAATGAGGTTTTGGAAAGAAAACAGGTAAAACAATGGATTGGTTGAGATGAAATTCAGAAACAACCTTGGGGAGAAACTTTGGATGTGTACGCAGAACCACCTTGTCATGGTGAAAAACCGTAAAAGGTGGATCTGCAACCAGTGCATGAAGCTCACTGACCCTCCTGGCAGAGGTAATGGCAATAAGAAAAAGCACCTTCCAAGTGAGAAATTTGAAAGGAGAGGTAGCTAAAGGTTCAAATGGAGGTTTCATTAAAGCGGAAAGAACCACATTGAGATCCCAGATAACCGGAGGGGCTTTAAGAGGTGGTTTCACATTGAAAAGCCCACGCATGAACCTGGATACCAGGGGATGAGCTGAAAGAAGTTTTCCATGGACTGGCTCATGAAAAGCTGCAATGGCACTGAGGTGGACCCTGATGGAAGAGGACTTCAGGCCAGAATCAGACAAAGAAAGAAGATAATCCAACAACGTCTCCACCGCTAGGGAAGTGGGATCAAGATGATGAAGAAGACACCAGGAAGAAAACCTCGTCCACTTTTGATGGTAACATTGTAGAGTGGCTGGTTTCCTGGAGGCATCCAGAATGGAACGAACGGGCTGAGACAAAAGAGTATCAGTCGAGTTCAGCCCGAGAGATACCAAGCCATCAGGTGTAGAGACTGGAGGTTGGGATGCAGAAGGGTTCCCTGCTGTTGCGTAAGCAGAGAAGGAAACAGAGGAAGAAGAAAAGGTTCCCTGGAACTGAGTTGAAGTAGAAGGGAGAACCAATGTTGCCTGGGCCACCTCGGAGCAATCAGAATCATGGTGGCTCGTTCCCTCTTGAGCTTGAACAAGGTTCTCAACATGAGAGGTAGAGGAGGGAAGGCGTACAGGAACAGATTCGACCAGTCGAGGAGAAAAGCATCTGCTGTGAGACGGTGTGGAGAGTAAAGTCTTGAGCAGAAACGGGGCAGCTGGTGATTGTGAGGAGCTGCAAAGAGGTCTATCTGAGGAGTGCCCCATTGAGTGAAGATAGACTGTAGAGTTACAGGGTCGAGTGTCCACTCGTGAGGCTGGAGAATTCTGCTGAGTTTGTCCGCTAATGAATTCTGTTTCCCCTGAATGTAAATAGCTTTCAGGAAGAGATGATGATCTATGGCCCAATTCCAGATCTTCTGGGCTTCCTGGCATAACAGGCGAGAGCCTGTCCCACCCTGTTTGTTGATGTAGTACATCGCAACCTGATTGTCTGTGCACAACAGAAGGACCTGAGGAAAGAGAAGGTGTTGAAAGGCCTTGAGGGCGTAAAACATCGCTCTGAGTTCCAGGAAATTGATTTGATGCTTCTTTTCCTGGGCTGACCAAAGACCCTGAGTCTGGAACTCGTTCAAGTGAGCTCCCCATGCGTACAGAGAGGCGTCGGTGGTGATGACTAGTTGATGAGGAGGCTGATGGAACAGAAGACCTCTGGATAGATTTGAGGATACCAACCACCATTGCAGAGACTGACGAAGAGATGATGTCACAGATATGTGTCGTGAGCAAGAGTCCGACGCTTGGGACCACTGGGTCGCAAGGGTCCATTGAGGAGTGCGCAGGTGAAGACGGGCATGAGGTGTGACATGAACTGTGGATGCCATGTGTCCCAAGAGCACCATCATTTGTCTTGCTGAGATGGACGGCAGAGGAAGTACCTGGTGACATAGAGACTGAAGGGTCTGAAGCCGATTGGATGGCAGGAAAGCTCTCATGAGGAGTGTGTCCAGGATCGCTCCAATGAATTGAAGTCTCTGAGTGGGAATGATATGAGATTTGGGTAGATTGATCTCGAATCCCAGAAGTTGCAGAAACTGGATGGTTTGGTTGGTGGCCAGAAGGACCGCTTGGGCAGAAGTGTCTTTGATCAACCAATCGTCCAGGTAAGGAAATACCTGCAGGTGGTGAGAGCGCAGAAAAGCCGCCACCACAATGAGACATTTGGTGAATACCCTTGGAGATGAGGCAAGACCGAAGGGCAGCACCTTGTACTGGTAATGACAATGATTGATCATGAATCGGAGATATGGTCTTGAGGTTACATTGATCGGTATGTGAGTGTAAGCCTCTTTGAGATCGAGGGAGCATAGCCAGTCGTTTTGATTTAGAAGGGGATAAAGTATGGCTAAAGAAAGCATCTTGAATTTTTCTTTTACTAGATGAATGTTGAGATCGCGAAGGTCCAGGATGGGTCTGAGATCTCCTGTCTTTTTGGGAACTAGAAAGTAACGGGAGTAGAATCCCTGCCCCTTTTGATCTAGAGGAACTTCCTCTATAGCGTTCAGAAGGAGGAGGGATTGGACCTCCTGAATAAGGAGGGCTGATTGAGGACTGTTCAAAGCAGACTCTTTTGGCAGGCTTTGAGGTGGGAGAGTCTGAAAGTTGAGAGAGTAGCCGTGGCGGATGATGTTGAGGACCCATTGGTCCGAAGTGATTACTTCCCACCGGCTGAAGAACAGAGAAAGTCGACCTCCTATTGGTTGAGGCAGGAGAACAGGAACAGGGATACTGGCTATACTGCGGAGAAAGAAGTCAAAAGGGCTGTGACTTCTGCTGAGGAGGTTGTTTCGCAGGTTGCTGCTGTTGCTGCTGTCGGGGAGGCTGACGTTGCTGTTGCCTCTGACGTCGAGGTTGTTGAGCAGTGGTAGGCAATGGACGGGCTGTGAAACGGTGTTGATAAGCCGATTGCTGCCTGTATGGTCTCGGTGGAGGAGGCTTCTTTTTATTCTTGAGCAGGGTATCCCAGCGCGTCTCATGAGCCGAGAGCTTTTGGGTGGTAGAGTCCATGGAATCCCCAAAGAGCTCATCCCCTAGGCATGGGGCGTTGGCTAACCGATCTTGATGGTTAACATCAAGCTCGGATACCCGAAGCCAGGCCAAACGGCGCATAGCCACCGACATAGCTGTCGCTCTGGATGTAAGTTCAAAGGTGTCATATATGGACCTAACCATAAACTTACGAAGTTGGAATAGAGACGACAAGCAGGAGTGAAAAGATGGATGTTTTCTTGAAGGAAGATACTTCTCGAAGGAAGCCATGGTGGTAAGGAGATGCTTTAAATAAAAAGAAAAATGAAAAGCATAATTACTAGCTCTATTTGCTAACATAGCGTTTTGGTAGAGCCTCTTACCGAATTTATCCATGGCCCTTCCTTCTCTGCCAGGAGGGACAGATGCATATACACTGGCTCCTGAAGTCTTTTTAAGGGTGGATTCGACAAATAAGGATTCGTGTGGAAGTTGAGGCTTGTCGAACCCAGGAATGGGAATTACCTTGTATAGAGAATCCAGTTTACGTGGGGCCCCTGGAACAGTTAAAGGAGTCTCTAAATTTTTATAGAAAGTTTCCCTCAAGATGTCATGAAGGGGAAGCTTCAAAAATTCCTTTGGAGGCTGATCAAAATCAAGGGCATCCAAAAAAGCTTTAGACTTTTTGGATTCAGCCTCCAAAGGAATGGACAAAGACTCACACATCTCTTTCAAGAAATTGGAGAAAGAGGAAGTGGTCTGCTTGGAGGATGGGTCAGGGAGAGCCGAATCCTCCTCTTCTGAGGAACATTCTCCTTCAGAAAGAAAGGGTTCCTCTGAGTCCCCCCACAGATCAGGGTCTCTGACATGGGAAGAATGGTCCCGAGACTCAGGTGTCGATGTTTGCATGTGTCGGGTTTTGCGTACCGACTTACCCGACCTCATCGATACCGAGTCAGGCGATGTTATCGGTCGCACCGGTGCCGAAGTCTGTACCGATTGATGGTGAGCTGTCGGCTCCGGTGCAAGGACTGGCATCGATACCGATGAAGTTAGGTGAAGCGGTACCGAGACAGTAGAAGCAGGTAAGACAGGTTCGACAACCGGTACCGACACGGGTTGATGTACAACCGGTACCGATGGCTCGGTGCGGACTGGCACCGGAAGGTTCGGTGTCATTATAGCAGGAAGGAGTCGTTCTAATTGCTCCTTAAGCTGCACATGAAGGATGGCCGTAATGCGGTCATCGAGGGATGGCACCGGTACCGCTTTTTTCTTCTGCGGTACCTGCGGTGCCGCTCTACGCCCCGGAGATGAGGAGCCCGATGTCGAGGGACTCACCTCAATAGGGGCGGAGCGCTTCCGCTGGCGTCTAACCGGCGGCAGGACTGGGCTCACTGCACTCGAGGCCGGAAGACGTTCCAGCGGGGAAGGCTTCTTAGCCGGCTTACCTGACTGTTGGGATGCCGGTGTGGAATCACGCGGCGTCGAAGACGAGGGTGCCGACTGAAGCGGTGCCGAAGCCGGAGTCGAAGGAACGGGGTCGGACATCTCGGCACCGAATAACAAACGCTGTTGAATTAAGCGATTTTTTTAATGTTCTTTTCTTTAAAGTAGCACAGCGGGTGCAAGAAGAGGCCTGATGCTCAGGACCCAAACACTGCAAGCACCAGTTGTGTGGGTCCGTGAGAGATATAGGCCTAGCACACCGCTGGCACTTTTTAAAACCCGGTTGAGGGGGCATGAAAGGGAAAACGGCTTCCGCCAAATCGAAGGCCGAGGCTTCGATGGTGGCAGAAGGCCCCGCCGGGGAAAAACCGAAATTGAAGAAAAAAGAAGTTTTTTTTTTTTTTTTTTACCAAAATAAAAGTAAAGTAATAAAAGAAAGTAATAAAGTCAAAAGTTTACGCGAGCGGGAAGGCAAGTTATAAAAAAATTTCAACAGCCGTTGAAAACGCGTCTTCTTAGCTCCGCGGAAACTAAGAAACTGAGGGACCGCGCGCCTCTGTCGGGCGGGAAGGCACTCGCGCGTGCGCGGTGCGGCCGAGCTAGAACTTTCTAAAAGTTCTTAGAGTGAGATCACTCTAAAATTGTCCGTACCGGGGCTCCGTCGGTGCCGTCACCCATCAGTCAAGAATAGCTGCCTGCTTGTCCTGGGATAAAAGGGAATAGGAGGATGAGAAATGTGAAAGCTAGGGGGTGAGAGAAGGAGAAAGAAATTTGCTTAGATAAAAATTGAACAGGAATAAAGCAATGTTCCTCTAAACTGCGTGGCCACACACCTTTTGGTGGCGGGCCACGCAGCCAGCACACCAGGACCTCTGGCCATACTCTGCTGCTGCTGTGGGTTTGTGAATAAAGAAGTGTGGCTGTAAGGAAGGAGGCGGGCTACTTGGATGTCTTAGAGCCGGCCAGAACACAGATACACACCCTTGGGAGGGGGCATGAACTTGGGACAAGGGTGGCTGCTGGGAGTTCCCGTAGTCTCTCGAGACTACGTCGGGAACTCCCTACAGTCATTTCCTGATGGCGATCTGCACGGGGCAGGAGCGTAGGAAGATCGCTCCTGCCCTGAAAGCCCTCTAGACCACCAGGTAAGGCCGGGAAGGCGGCAGGGAGGTGGGAGTGGGTCAGAGCTGGATAATCGCGGTTTTTCGGCATTCGCGGTCCAGCTCTGCCCGTATCCCCTACGAATGACAAGGGAGAAGTGTATTGTGTGTACAGTAAATGAAAAATGAATGGAAGAAATGTCATTTACAAGTACTCTTATGGGGAGCGGAGTCTAGGGCAGAGCTTTTGGGCCCCCCCAAACAAAAAAGCGTTCCGCTGCCTATGGGTTCCACAACCTAGTTTAGATGAATCTGTGATTAGGACTGGAAAGAATTTAAAAGGGAATTCCTTTTATCAGATTTAATTAATTCAAGCACCAGAACAGGGAATCCCTGAAAGGTTTGGTAATTAAGACCACTTCCTGTAAACTCAGAGTGGCCTTAAGTTCACAATGAGCATAAGCTACATTGGAACTGCCTCGTTCTGAGATGTGCAATAAGAGTTACAAGCGCTGTTGAGGCCATATGGCCCAACAAATCCAACATGCTTCATCCTGTCAGCTGGCTCATTACAGTTTTCTGAATCACAATGAAGATCCTCTCTAGAAAAAGAAAGGCTTTTGTTTGAATCATAGAATGGTTTCTTTGAACTCCAATTGAGATGCAGGGTTCAAACTGAATTTTGGATAATTTGTGATTAACTGTAGCGACTCCAGCATCCTGAGGGTTACATGCATTGATTTCTCAGCCCATTCCTGAGATGGGCTCTTAGTCAACCAGTTATTCATACAGGGAAACACACCCCTTTTATTATGAGGAATGGATTAGAACATGACATCTTGTAGAGCTGATGCTAGGCCAAACATCAGGATTCAATGCTGATAGTAGGATTTCCCATTAGAATTCTGAGATACTGACCATTCTCATTATTTGTGGTTGTATGGTTCCTGAAAATGTTCATGAAATGCGAAATCGCGAGCAACAAAATGCTAAGCCTATGGGAAAACAGAGGTTAGATTCCAGCAATATACATTGTGCCTCAAAATCGTGGAAAGTGATCAATGGATCTTAATGGGAATCTAGGGTTAGGTTCCTGCATGAGACAGCACTTGGAGTACTTGTAGATGCTTGTAATTCACTCTCTGGATGCTTGGGGGCCATATCTGAAAGCAAATGCTAGACCACAAAGTGAAAATGAAAGCAAAGAAAGCTGGGCCATTTTTTAACAGCCGGTCCATAAATATGTAAACACAGCGGTGTAAATGGGAAATATTGGTCTCAATTGATGCAGCCGTGGATACACAAAATTATGCATCGGGAACATGCAAATAACGAGCACAGCCTGTACTTCCAATAACTGAGATGTATCCTTTTTAAAAGGAAGAAAAGCAAGGTGCCCTGGGAAATTATCTTAAACTAGAAACTTATTCAAAGCTGTTAGGTCTAGGATGGAATAAGTTCTTAGGTCTAGGATGGGGGAAAAAAAACCTTTGTTTTATTTGGGAATGTGAGTGAATAAAGCAACCCAGGAATGTGGGAAAAGGTCAGAGGCGGTGACAAGAAACCAAGAAATCAGCTCCAGCTTCAAGAGGCAGTTGCATAATGAATAACAGGCTTGGTCTATGAACTGCAGAATCAATCTCTGAGGGAATAATTAGAGAATGGAAATCACCTGAGCTCAAAAGACAAGCCTTTCGGAAACTCCAATAGAAGCAGCAGGCTTCCCACAATGGGGCTTAGGGGAGGAGTACAGTGCCCTAAAAAAGAGATAGCCACAGCACAAGTTTGAGATAAAGGACAATTTACTGGATATGTTTGATTATGGAACTGTTGCTTAACTCCTGCTGGAATTTGTGCCAAATTCCATAGAGGAAAAAAAGACTGAACTAGTCTCCCTTCCCCCAAAGAAGTGAAGATCATCAATTGAGGCAAGAACATAATTGTTTTACTTGGAGGACAAAGATTTCTGTGCCAGCAGAAACCTGAGGACTCATGAGGAGAGTTCTTCATGGGCACTCAGCCCACACCCATGGGTAGTTAGGTTAGGACAGTGACCAGGAAATACTTTAAGAGTAAAATCCACCAGGATAAAGAGGGTAGGGAACAGGTCCAACTATATTGGTCTCTTAAAAGAGAAGAGAGAGTATTTCCTAATGATAATAGTTTAATCGGTATACTCTGCAAGGACCATCTGGTGGTATGTCAAATATACAGATTCTACAATAGTATTAGATGATCTATAGCAGTGCTCTCAAACTCAAACCCTTTGCAGGGCCACATTTTGGATTTGTAGGTACTTGGAGGGCCTCAGAAAAAATAGTTAATGTCTTATTAAAGAAATGACAATTTTGCATGAGGTAAAACTCTTTATAGTTTATAAATCTTTCCTTTTGGCTAAGTCTTAATAATAATATTGTCATTTATAGCTAAAGAGACATATGATCAAGAAACTGTTTTATTTTATTTTACTTTTGTGATTATGATAAACATACCGAGGGCCTCAAAATAGTACATGGCGGGCCGCATGCGGCCCCCGTGCCACAAGTTTAAGATCACTGATCTATAGAATCCAGTGGTTAGATGTTATCATGGACCAATGATTTACAGAAAAACATTTTCTCATTTTGTACTGGAAAGTCATCTGGCATGGTTACAGAATTCTGGTCAAGTGGAAATAGTCAAAATGTCCAGAATTGTAGCTGAGGAACAGGCTGAGGCTTTCTGTTGACCAGGCAAGAGCAAGATCCCTGCAGAGTTTGTTGTAACCAAGGAGTATCAGATATCTCCAACTTTGAGCGAGCCCATTACTCACATACCTCCTAGAAGGGAAGGCTGAATCAAAGCTAGTTTAGTGAGATTTCAACATTTTCATAATGGCCCTTTATGATAAAAATTGACTCTCTGGCCTTATCTCCAAAGAGATTCTCTCTTTGCAAGGTATATCTGAAAGCTTTTACAGCATGTAAGTTTTCAGCCTTGAGAGCCTGTGAAATCCAATAGCCAGTGAAAAAGTTCTCAATATCATCTCAAAATCATTTTTTTATTTGGAGCACTTACTTTGCTTGACAGAAATAAATAAACTAAGTTACCATTTCTTTATCACAATTCAACATAGTAGGTCCTAAATACAGATTAAAAAGATTATTCTGTCAAGTGTAATTTTTGAGTTTGCATTGAAAGAGATAGTTAAAATGTTTAACAGCTTTTCCTAACACTAACACAAAGTGATACACTTTGATTAAAAGACTCCAATGGAATTGGAAGTTTTGGCAGACTAATAGTCTAGCAAGTCAATATAACTATGGAGATTTATAAATAATCACAGGACAGTTATAATTAACTCTTAGAAGCAGTGGCAGCAGGTTTTAAAGCCTGATAATTGTTTGTGTCAAAAAACTGTCCTGAAGGCTAAGGCATTAAAGAAGCAGGCAATGGTATAGAACAAGTACTTAGAAAAAGTGTCACATCTCAAACTGTGTGGTGGGGTAAAAATTTTTTATTATACATATCCAACAATCCTCCACCCCCACACAATGATTTCTTATTTCGGAGATAGTGGTGTTGGTAGGGAGGGGGAGGGAAGTGTGAGTCCAAAATTAAACAGCCCTAGGCAGACCTACACCCCCTTGCTAATGTGATAGCAATGCACAATTTGTCACCCCACACTCCCTGTGGATTAGTCAGCTGCCACTGTAGGAAACACACACACAAGGCTGCTGACAAAAATAATCTTTCAAAAGAAGGGTGCAATCTCATATTCCATTCTCACTAAAGTCAGACAGGCCCATGGGATCTCTTAGGGAAAGGAGGAGATAGTGGACACTGAGTAAGGGCAGACTAGATGGGCCATTTTGGCCTATATCTGCCATCATGTTTTTATGTTTTAAAACTCAAGGAAGCACATCTATGCTGAAGATGGAAAGAAGAAATTGCTGCACTTTGGTAGAACCTAGTAGAAGTCCCTGTCTATGGTAATCCATAATAGAGTAACTTCCCTCAGTCTTCACCATTAAAAATTAATTATAGAATTTATTTATCAAAAGGGGGGGGGTGAGAGAGAGAGAATGAATTAGAAGACAAATTGATAATAGATTATCTACCTAGATATAAGAGACAGATTTACTACATTGTTAACGCAAACTCTAATTCTACAGCATTACCAAGTCAGATATTTGATACACAGTCAATATCCAAATAAGCCAGCTGTTTAGTATATAATGTAGACCAGGGTTGTTCAATGTTGGTCCTTGAGGGCCGCAGTTCAGTTGGGTTTTCAGGATTTCTCCAAAGAACTTGCAAGAGATCTATTTGTATGTACTGCTTTCATTGCATGCACTGCTTCCATTGTATGCATATTCATTTGGGAAATCCTGAAAACCCAACCTGGTAAGGCCTGAGGTTGGATGCCCCTGATTTAGACTATACTCATATGGCACAGCAGCTTAATGCCAACAAGAGAAACTACATCTACATACTTGTACAGTGTTCTCCCCAGAAATTTTTTCCAGCTGGGTGGCATGAAAAAGTAGCCGGGTGGGGCAGGATGGGAAAATTTGGTGGTGGGGAAAATTAACCCCCTCTTTTACTAAGGTGCGCTAGCGTTTTTAGCATGCGCAAACCCTCGCGCTATGCAGGAAAACTAACGCCAGCTCAATGCTGGCGTTAGCGTCTAGCGCGCGCGGCAATTCTGCATGCATTAAGAGCATGCTAAAACTGCTATCGCAGCTTAGTAAAAAGAGCCCTAAATGTGTACTATTTTTATGAGTTATTTATTAGTATTTTCCAATGCTCAATATGACTTCCTTTTTTAAGGTTTGACACTTGTTCCAGAATATTTTTACTAAATCTAAGAAGTATTCAATTCTAGAAGGGAATAATTAGATATTTGCCTTCTTTCAAATGGTATAGAGGTTTACAAAAGGGAAATGCGCTAATGAAGCCATTTATTTCTGCATGAATTTAAAAACTAAACAAAAAAAAGATAAATATAGCTCATCCAGTCATACAAGAAATGGCTCTACAGCACCTCTAATAATGTTTTGATCACTAGGTTCCTTCCTGAGGTCTCACTGAGGATATGAAATAGATGCAATCCCCACTTCCAGACCTCTTCCACATAATTTATGGAGAGGTTACTGAGCCTTGAAAGAGATCTGTGCGATTGATCTTTATCTGCTACTTTTTTATTTTGCTGTTGTGCAAAGTGAGAGCTAGGGCAAAACAGTTTAGATAAAGATGCAGGTAATAATTAACAATGTATTAAAAATATTTTATTTTTATTTGCTTATAATGTCATTTGAAAGCTGCATGATGTTAATACAATTTTAATTTAATTCTTTATAGTGTGTGTGGGGGTGAGTGGGGGAGAACAACACCTACATCAACAGTAAAGTTAGAATAGGGTCATTAAATCCAGTGGCGTACCTAGTATATATGACAGCCAGTGCTGATCATTTTTTAACAACCCCCTCCTCAATATAAAAAAGATATTTTTAGTAATAATCCATGAGTCACACAACAAGGGTGCACCTAGGAAAAGGCAGCATGTTAAACGCTGCAGTGAGCACTAGAACACCAACACACGCAATGTAAAACTAAACAAGCCAGATCCTGCAAAGTCAATTGATCCTGTACAGTTGATGCTAACAGAAAGCCATGTCCTTTTTATGAACACAGATACACCCTCGCCCAATATGGAATAATCACAAACTAAAAATAGAACTATGTAGACAAAAGTTAAACTGAACCAAGAAACCAGAGTCTTCATACAATGCAACACCACAGAACAGTGACACGTCCTCTAATACTATGCAAAATATAAAGACAGTAGATGTAAATTTGAAAAATCTGTTACATAATCACCACTTTACAAATTAACAAATAGAAATAAAACAAATAATGAGAAATAAGAAAATACCATTTTATTGGACTAATCCATTTTTCAATTAGCTTTCAGAGGCCAAATCTTTCTTCAAGACAGTACAGCAGGGGTGCCCACACTTTTTTGGCTTGCGAGCTACTTTTTAAAATGACAAAGTCAAAATGATCTACCAACAATAAAATTTAAAAAAATACAGAGCACAAGAGGTCAAGGCAGATGATTTTAAAATATGCAATGTCACCTCAGTAACAACTATACAAAAATAGACAAATATACCCTCTCCCCTATTACTAAACAGCGATAGCGTTTTTTAGCGCAGGGAGTTGCGCTGAATGCCCCGTGCTGTTCTCGACGCTCATAGGCTCTCTGTGCTAAAAACCACTATTGCGGTTTAGTAAAAGGGGGCCATATTGCAAAATATAGACAGCAGATATAAATTCTCAAAATGGACACATTTTGATCACTAAATTGAAAATGAAATAATTTTTCCTACCTTCTGACTATAAATCCAATATTTCTTTCTTTTTACCTGCCCGTCCCCTTTTCTTTCTGTCTCTCTTTTTACTCTCTCCCCCCTGCCTGCCTGTCTTTCTTTCTCTTTCCCCCTGCCCCCTTTATTTCTAACTTTCTTTCTCTCTCTCCCCCTGCCTGCCTGTCTTTCTTTCTCTCTCACCCTGTCCCCCAAGCCATCGCGCCGTCTTGTCCACTTCCCCGATTCTTTCCCTACCCCTCAAACCACCACGTCAATTTCTCCCTGCTGCTTCCCTGAGCCAGGCCAGGCATGTACAAGTGCCGGACTCACAAGACTTCACCTCCGACGTCATTTCTAATGTTGGAGTTGAAGTTCCAGGCCAGCCAGGCAGCGATTGGCTGGCCCAGAACTTCCTCTCCGACATCAGAATTGACGTCAGAGGTGAAGTCTTGTGAGTACAGCGCTTGTACGCACCTGGCCTGGCTCGGGGAGGCAGGAAGAAAAAGACCACAAAGGCAATGCGATCGACTCACATTGCCTTTGCGATCTACTGATCTATCGCAATCGACCATTTGGGCACCCCTGCAGTACAGTATACTGCTGTATAGTATCCTGTTCTGACCTGAGAAAAAGGGTTTTGTCCCCAAAATATTGCCTTATTTCCATTTCCTATTTATAAACTTTAATCAATACAGTTACAATACTACTTGATTCTATGTAAAGCAACAACAACAAAAAATTCTCTATGTTTCGTTGTTTCTGCTATAATCATCTTCTCTTCGCTCTCTTTCATGCAACATCTGTCCTCTCTCTTTGCCCCTTCCATCCAGCCTCTGCCCTCTTTCTCTACCCCTTCCATCTACTGTCCACCCTCTCTCTGCTCCTTGCATCCAATGTTCACCCTCTCTGCCCTTTCTATCCGGTGTCCGCCCACTCTCTGTTCCATATGGCATCTTCCCTCTTTTTATGTCCCTTCAATAAACTGTATATCCTGTGCCCTTTCTCTTTGTACATGATTCATTTCAGCTTCACCCCCTTCCCTATGCTCTGGCATCTCTCTCTTCTCCTTTCCCTCCTGCCTTCCCATTCCACCTCATGGTCTGGCATCTCCCTCCTATTTCTCCCTCTCCCTTCTTCTCTGGCACCTCCTCTCCTTTCTTTCCCTCTGGTCTGGCATTTTGTCTCCTTTAGTTTCCCTTCTGTCCCCAATGCCCTGGCATTTCTCTCCTCTCCTTCCATCTCCCGCTCCCACTCCATTATCTGGCATCTCCTCCTTCCTTTCTTTCACCTGGTCTGTCATCTGCCTCCTCCCCCTCCCCCTCCCCCCATATGCCCTGACATCTCTCTATCCCCCCTTCATGGTCTGGTAGCTCCTTTCCTTTACTCCCATGATCTTGGCATCTCTTTCCTCTCCTCTCCCTTCCCTGGTCTTCCTTCTCCCCTCTCTCTCCCCAATTGGGTTCTGCCACAGCAGCACTTCTCTTCCCCTCCCCCCTCCCCAATTGGGTGCAGCAGCAGCATTTCTCTTCCCCTTTCCCCTCCCCAATTGGGTGCAGCAGCAGCACTTCTCTTCCCCTATCCCCTCCCCAATTGGGTGCAGCAGCAGCAGCTTTTCTCTTTCCCACTCCCCCCCCATTGGGTGCAGCAGCTTATTTCTTTCCCTCTCCCCCCCTTGGGTGCAGTAGCAGCAGCTTTTCTCTTCCCCCCCTCCCCCCCTTGGGTGCAGCAGCAGTTTTTCTCTTACCCCCTCCCTCCTTGGATGCAGCAGCAGCATTTCTCGTCCAATCCCTCCCATCAGCAGAGTCGCAAGCTTCCTCCATCGCTGACCTATCTTCAATAGGTTAGCGACGAAGGGAAGCTTACAACTTGCTTCGGGCCTTCCTCGTTGCCGGGTCCTGCCTTCGCGGAAACAGAAAGTAAGCAGGACCCGGCAGTGAGGAAGGCCCGTCTCCTTTAGCTTCCCACCATCACTGCCAGTAACAGACTCCTGCTGCAGTGCTCGAACGTGTGCGTGCTGGCTTCCCTTCTTTTCTCCTCCCCCCCGGGTCTTAACTTCCGGTTTTGGAGGGAAGTTAAGACACGCACACCTTAGAGTCCCGAAGCATGAGTTCGCTATGGGCTAAGGCAGCAAATCTCCAAGCCGGTGAGAGGTGGAGTTTTTAAAAAAATGTTGAGCAGCAGCCACAGCTGCAGGATTCGCGATGGATAGCAGCCGGGCGGTCATCTAAATTAGCTGGGCGGAACACCCGGCTAAAAGGCCCTAGGGAGAACACTGTTTGTATGTTCCACTACAAAATATATAGGGCACTGCACTTACTCATATCATGGTAGACTGAAGTTGCCCCCTTTGTTGAGAACAAAGGTGGTTTCCGTGGTGACATCACTTCAATTTTCATCAGTTTTTCAGCACAATGTTTCCACTGGCCTGAGAAAAGAACAGAAGAAAATCACATGAATTACAAAGTAAATTTATCCAATATGCTTTTAAAAACAATATAGAGAAGATTTATGGTGTCATCATCCAAGCTATGGCTACTTCAGCCTGAAGATCTGATCAGGCCCCTGCATTAAAGGCTACAAAATAGCACATCCAGAGTTGCAAACCTGTGAGAACTGATGGCAGCTATTCAGGAAGCAGCGCAGGGCCAGGCTGGAGCGCAAAATGCTCACTCCTGCCTTGTGTGCCGCTGGCCCAGAGATAAAGAGGCAGCCATCTAACTAGGGAGGGCCAGGAGCGCGGAAAGCTCACTCCTGGTGATACACTGCTGGACCACCAGGATTTAAGGGGGATTTAAATAGGTACGGGGAAGAACTTAAAAAGGTAAGGGGATGGGGGTTAAAATTGTTAGTCAGCTGGGACAGATCCCTCCTGTCCTGGCCTACCACTAGACCACCAGAGGGGGGGGGACAGGGTACAGGGCAGAGTGGTGGGACAGGGTACAGACCCTGGCAGGGAGGGGAGACATGGTGCAGAGCCTGGCAAGGAGTGAGGAGGGCTGAGTGCAGAGCCTGGTATATTTTATGAAATATATTAGTACACCTTTTGGCACAGAATATTTTTTTTCTTGTTTCCCTCCTCTAAACCTAGGTGCGTCTTATGGTCAGGTGCGTCTTATAGTGCGAAAAATACGGTATATCATTTTTCAGCTTATTCTAATGCACCTTTTTGTTTTTATACCATTAGGATAACCTGATTGTACTGTTTACTTACTGAGGTCATAGAAGTGCTGCCAGAAAGCTTCCATCCACCTTTGAAGTTCTTCTCTGCTGTCAGCTACAAAAATCTGTGTAACTGTCTCTCCAGACTCAGGGTTGATAACAGCAAAACTGTTAGTTCTTTTTCTGGAATCTTTGTCCACTGCACGAATTCTGGTTTCCTGAAAATATAAGATGACAAGACAATTCTGTTTTTTATGATATTTAGGAAAGAAAGATATATACCCAACTAAGCATAAAGCATGCACTTTAAGTAGAATACTAATTTTAATGTGCAAATATTTTTTTATTGACTTCATAAGAACTTTTCATTAACTCAGTTTCCATTCAGTAAGTATAGCAATTACATATCTGGAATGATTTAAAAGTAATGATGCATATATACTGATATGAGATCCTCATGCCTTCTATCCCTGGTTAGCTGATGCTGTCCTAAAGATTTAACTGCATTTGTAAAATTATTTAAATATTTAACATTAAACTTTCTTTCATATGTTCTCAGGCAGGAGGGAGTGGATGGGCATCCCTCTTGCTGATTTCAGATGGAAGGGTATTGGAGGGTGTCAGGCAGGAGGGTGTGGGAATCCTGTCACTGCAGCTGGCTCAGTTGATCGCAGTAGAGGAATCCCCCCTCCCCCCCCCCCGATCAGCTGAGCCATGTCGGGCACCACCCATAGCAAGTAGTGAATAAAGATAAAATCTAATTTTCTTATCAGTTTGCCGTTATCTGGGGTTTTTTCCCCTCCACGTTGGAACTTGTTAGCCAACTGCCTTGTTGTTTTTTTAAATCACAGATAGGAACATTAGAGAATATATTCATTTAACTGACAATAGTGAAATGTCTCCAAAAATCTTCTAGAACAATTTGAAAACAGTTGTGAGAAGTTGCTAAGCAATTTAGTGAGCTACAGCAATCTATTATCCCATTAGAAATTAAATATGATACCTGACCAGAGAAGCTATATCACCTTGAGCCCAAGCAAAAAACACTTCAGTACTTTTTTCAATACTTAAAGCACTAACCTTGCCAACACTTACAGATTCCTCTTCCCTCCCTTCAGCCCAAGAACTAGCAACTTCAATTGCCAAAAGAAAAATAAGTCAGCCAATTCCCTACTTTACCAGTGCTAAATTCATCATCCGTTCTACAACAGGGAAGTACTGAAGGACCAGTTTCGGATGCTAGGAAGGAAGCTGAAGACCAGAACGCAGAAGATAGCATTCTCGGAGATCCTGCCGGCACCCAGAGCCAACGAGAAAAGGCAGATGGAGCTGCAAGCAGTCAATGCGTGGATGCGGTACTAGTGTGAGGAAGAAGGATTCCACTTTGTGCGCAACTGGATGACGTTCTGGGGGAAGAGCAAGCTATTCAGGAAGGACGGACTCCACCTCAGCAGAGACGGAACGAGGCTACTTGCAAGAAACATCAAGAGAGAAGTTGAGAAGTTTTTAAACTAGGAAGAAGGGGAAAGCTGACAGAGAGAGAGTCGATGGTTTGGGAACCGGTATACCCGGAGGATACTGTGCAGGAAGATAGAGGGAAAGACTCACCGGATCACAGGCAAGACAGATTGAAAGGGACACAAGAGGGAAGGAAATGCAAGAAAGGAACAGGCCACAAACTCAAGTGTATGTACACGAACGCAAGGAGCCTTAGGAATAAGATGGGTGAATTAGAAGCTTTGGCACAAAAAGATAACATTGACATCATCAGCATCACGGAAACATGGTGGACTGAGGAAAACGTCTGGGACACTGTGCTACCAGGATACAAACTATATCGCAGAGACAGAGTGGCTCAAAAAGGTGAGGGCATAGCCAAATACGTCAAAGAGGGAATTGGGAATCTACTGGAGAGAACATGCCACAACTGACAGATAAATTAGAGCCTCTATGGGTCAAAATTCCGGGAACAATAGGACTGGAAATGAAGATTGGCATCTACTACCGACCCCCAGAGCAGTCCAAAGAAATTGATGGGGAAATGACGGATGATATTAAACGCAACTGCAAGGGAGGCAATGCAATTATCATGGGTGACTTCAACTATCCGAGGATAGACTATAACCTAGGCACATCCGGATGCGCTAGGGAGATCAAGTTCCTGGACACTGTAGGCAATTGCTTCCTGGAACAACTTGTCAAGGAAAATACAAGAGGAAATGCAATTCTGGACTTAATTCTAAATGGACTGTGAGGACAGGCACAAGATGTAGATGTAGAAGGGATGCTGGGAAATAGCGATCACAATATGATCCGCTTCAACCTGGACGCAGGGGCGAAACATCGGTCCAGAACAACAGCCACGGAACTGAACTTCCGAAAAGGGAATAATGAAGGGATGAGACTCATGGTGGGGAAGAAGATTAAGAAAAGGATAAGCACTGTAAAAACGCTAGAGCAAGAACTGGCATGGCTCACTATAGAGGTGAAGGAAGCGATCAGAGACAAGAAAACTTAGTTTAAGGAATGGAACAGGTCAACGATGGACGAAAACTGGAATAAACACAAACATCAACGCAAGTGCCATAAGGCGGTAAAAGAGGATGAGGAAAAAATAGCCAAGGAGGCGAAAAACTTCAAGCTGTTCTTTTGATATATTAAGGGGAAACATAAGAACATAAGAACATAAGCAGTGCCTCTGCCGGGTCAGACCACAGGTCCATCCTGCCCAGCAGTCCGCTCCCGCAGTGGCCAAAAACAGGTCAAGGCCTGTCTGAATCATCAGAAGGGCTCCCCTGTCACCTTGGTTTCCCATTTAAGTTCTGCCCTCCTATCGAAGTCCTAGCCCTCCGGTCTTGCACATGCACGACCAGGTTGGTTTACTCAGTACCCCACGATCCCTCTATCCCTCAGGAATCCATCCAATCCCTGCTTGAATCCCTGTACCGTACTCTGCCTGATCACTTCCTCCGGAAGCGCATTCCAAGTGTCCACTACCCTTTGGGTGAAAAAGAACTTCCTTGCATTTGTTTTGAACCTGTCTCCCTTCAGTTTCTCAGAATGCCCCCTCGTATTTGCTGTCCCCTTCAGTCTGAAGAATCTGTCCCTATCCACCCTCTCTATGCCCCTCATGATCTTGAAGGTCTCTATCATATCTCCCCTGAGTCTCCTTTTCTCCAGAGAGAAGAGCCCCAGCCTATCCAGCCTCTCGGCGTACGAGCAGTGTTCCAGCCCTTTTACCATTTTTGTTGCTCTCCTTTGGACTCTCTCAAGTACCGCCATGTCCTTCTTGAGGTGCGGTGACCAATACTGGACGCAGTATTCCAGATGCGGACGTACCATCGCTCGATACAATGGCATGATGACTTCCCGTGTTCTGGTTGTTATGCCCTTCTTTATGATGCCCAGCATCCTGTTGGCTTTTTTCGAGGCTGCTGCGCACTGTGCAGATGGCTTCAGTGATGCATCCACCAGCACACCCAAGTCTCTCTCGAGTCTGCTGTCTCCCAACAATACCCCCCCCAATTTGTAGTTGAACAACAGGTTCTTTTTCCCTATATGCATGACCTTGCATTTGTCTACGTTGAAGCGCATTTGCCATTTGTTTGCCCAGTCTTCCAGCTTGTCCAGGTCCCTTTGTAGGTCCTCACACTCCTCCCTGGTCCTAACCGACCCGTGAAGGAAGCGGTGGGACCGTTGGATGACCATGGAATAAAGAGAGTGCTAAAGGAGGACAAAGCAATCACCAACAAACTGAATACATTTTTTTGTGTCTGGAAACGAAGATGGGAAACTGGCAGGGTTGACGGTCAGTCTAGAGGAGGTATGTAGGCAGATTGATAGGCTTAAGAACGATAAATCCCCGGAACCAGATGGCATCCATCCAAGGGTCATCAAGGAACTGAAAGGGACTATAGCTGGACTGCTTCAACTAATAGCCAATCTGTCAATCAAATCAGGAAAGATTCCGAAAGACTGGAAGGTGGCTAATGTTATGCCGATCTTCAAGAAAGGTTCGAGGGGAGATCCAGGAAACTACATACAGTGAGTCTGACCTTGGTACCGGGAAAGATGGTAGAGACGCTGATAAAGGACCGCATCATTGATCACCTTCACAGACACAGACCGCATCATTTATCACCTTGACGGACACAGGCTGATGAGGACCAGTCAACACGGTTTCAGCAAAGGCAGATCATGTTTGACGAACTTGCTGCACTTCTTTGAGGGAGTAAACAGGCAGATAGACAAGGACGACCCAGTCGAAATTGTATATCTAGATTTTCAGAAGTTGTTTGACAAGGTTCCACATGAACGACTAGTTCGGAGAATTAGCAAGCCATGGAATCGAGGGTGAAATACTCACGTGGATTAAAAACTGGCTGGAGCATAGGAAACAGAGAGTAGGGGTAAATGGACAATACTCGGACAGGAAAAGCGTCACCAGTGGGTTGCCACAGGGCTCAGTGCTTGGACCCGTGCTCTTCAACATCTTTATAAACGATCTGGACATTGGTACGACAAGTGAGGTGATTAAATTTGCGGACAATACGAATTTATTCAGAGTAGTGAAGACACAGGAGGATTGCGAAGATCTGCAACATGACATAAATCAAGCTCGAGAAATGGATAAATGTAAAGTGATGCATGTCGGTAACAAAAATCTCATGCACAAATACAGGATGTCTGGGGTGGTACTTGGAGAGACCTCCCAGAAAAGAGACTTGGGAGTTTTGATTGACAAGTCGATGAAGCCGTTCGCGCAATGTGCGGTGGCGGTGAAAAGGGCGAACAGAATGCTAGGAATAATAATGAAGGGGATCACGAACAGATCGGAGAAGGTTATCATGCTGCTGTACTGGGCCATGGTGCACCCTCACCTGGAGTACTGAAACCAGCACTGGTCGTTGTACATGAAGAAGGACATGGTACTACTCGAAAGGGTCCTTAGAAGAGCAACTAAAATGGTTAAAGGGCTGGAGAAGTTGCCGTACAGTGAGAGATTGGAGAAACTGGGCCTCTTCTCCCTTGAAAAGAGGTGACTGAGAGGAGACATGATCAAAACATTCAAGATAGAAACATAGAAACATGACGGCAGAAAAGGGCTATAGCCCATCAAGTCTGCCCACTCTACTGACCCACCCCATTAAGTCTGAGTACTAATGACCTAGTTCCTTAACTCGACCCTCGTAAGGATCCTACTAGGGCATCCCATTTATTCTTAAAGTCAATAACGCTGGTGGCCTTGATCACCTGCTCTGGAAGCTTGTTCCAGTGATCTATAACCCTTTCTGTGAAGAAATACTTCCTTATGTCACTATCGAATTTCCATCCTCTGAGTTTGAACGGATGCCCCCTTGTGACCGAGGGTCCCTTGAGAAAGAAGATGTCTTCTTCCACCTCGACACGTCCCGTGATGTATTTAAATGTCTCAATCATGTCCCCCCTCTCCCTGCGCTCCTCTAGAGTGTAGAGCTGCAATTTGTTTAGTCTTTCTTCGTACGAGAGACCCTTGAGCCCCGAGATCATCCTAGTGGCCATCCGCTGAACCGACTCAACTCTAAGCATGTCTTTACGGTAATGTGGCCTCCAGAATTGCACACAGTACTCCAGATGAGGTCTCACCATGGTTCTGTACAGTGGCATTATGACTTCAGATTTGCAGCTAACGAAGCTTCTGTTGATACATCCCATAAGTTGCCTTGCTTTGGATGAGGCCTTCTCTACTTGTTTGGCGGCCTTCATGTCTGCACTAATGATTACTCCCAAGTCTCTTTCTTCTGAAGTCCTAGCTAGTGTTTCTCCATTTAAGGTGTAAGGTTTGCAAGGATTTCTGCTACCGAGATGCATAACCTTACATTTCTTAGCGTTGAAGCCCAGCTGCCATGTCGAGGACCAGTTTTCCAACGTAAGCAGATCCTGCGTCATACTATCCTGCAGATTGCTTTCACGTACTATATTACATAGTTTGGCGTCATCAGCGAATAGAGTTACTTTACCCTGAAGCCCTTGGGTCAAGTCCCTTATGAATATGTTAAAAAGGAGTGGACCCAGGACTGAGCCCTGTGGCACTCCGCTGGTCACCTCCGATGTCTCAGAGAGGGTGCCGTTGACCACCATCCTCTGACGTCTTCCACTCAGCCAATCATTGACCCATGCAATTAGTGTCTCACCTAACCCCATCGATTTCATCTTGTTTAATAGTCTACGGTGTGGGACGCTGTCGAAAGCCTTACTGAAATCCAAGTACACTATGTCCAGAGACTCTCCCGAGTCTAGCTTTCCTGTTACCCAATCAAAGAAGCTGATAAGATTGGATTGGCATGACCTACCCCTAGTGAATCCATGTTGACTAGGATCCCTTAGATTCCCCTCATCCAAAATCGTATCTAATTTACATTTAAGTAATGTTTCCATGAGTTTACACACTATTGATGTGAGACTCACTGGTCTGTAATTCGCAGCCTCTGCTCTACAACCCTTTTTGTGCAGAGGAACGACGTTAGCTGTTTTCCAGTCCAGGGGGACTCTCCCCGTACTTAGGGAGAGATTGAAGAGCATGGTTAACGGTTCCGCCAGGACATCGCACAGCTCCCTGAGCACTCGTGGGTGCAATTTGTCTGGTCCCATGGCTTTGCTCACCTTGAGTCTTGACAGTTCGCTGTAAACATCAGCTGGCGAGAACCCAAAATTCTGAAATGGGTCTTCCTTGCTTGGCTTTGCTTCCAGCTGTGGCCCGTGTCCAGGTGCCTAGCAGGTAAAGACTGAGCAGAAGTAATCGTTCAGTAGTTTGGCTTTTTCGGAATCTGTTTCCACATAAATCCCGTCTGCTGTTCTAAGGCGTACTATCCCGTTTGTGTTCTTCTGCCTGTCACTAATATACCTGAAGAAGGATTTGTCCCCTTTCTTAATGTTCTTTGCTAGAGTTCTTCCACTCGAAGTTTGGCCTCCCTGACTGCTGTTTTGACCGCTGCAGACCTTGTCTTGTATTCAATGTTAGCTTCTTTCTCCCCGGTGAGTTTGTATGAAAGAAATGCTCTTTTCTTGTCCTTGACTAGGTGTGAGACCTCATCAGTGAACCAACGGGGTTTCCTCTTTCTTTGTTGTTTGTTTACCAATTTTATGTAGCGGATAGTTGCTTCATGTAGTGTCCTTTTTAGTGTTGACCACATAGCTTCCACATCATCCGTTATTTCTTGAGCCTGTAGCGTCTGATGGACGAAATCACCCATGCTTGTGAAGTCAGTGCCCCAGAAATTGAGTACCTTCGTTTTTGTTTGTGATCTAGGGAAGCCCTTTCTAAGGTTGAACCATACCATGTTATGGTCACTGGTTGCCAGCGTTTCTCCCACCGAGACTTCCGTGACGCTTTCCCCGTTCGTAAGTACCAGGTCCAGGATGGCCTGGGCCCTAGTGGGCTCTAGCACCATTTGTTTGAGCTGTACTCCCTTCATAGATGTTAATATCCTCCTGCTACTTCAAGTTGTTGCTGAGAATGTGTTCCAGTCTACATCAGGCATGTTGAAGTCCCCTAGCAGGACAACGTCCCCCCGTAAGGTGATATTCTCAATGTCTTCAATTAATTCTGTGTCCTTGTCCTCCGATTGTCTTGGAGGTCTGTATACCACACCAAGGTATAGGCATTTCTCTCCGCCTCTGGCCAGGTTTACCCAGATGGATTCCCCAGTGTACTTGACATCTGTGATCCTAGTTGTCTTGATGTTCTCTTTGATGTAAAGTGCTACCCCACCTCCCAACTTACCCTCTCTATCTTGGCGAAGCAGGTTGTATCCTGGTATAGTTATATCCCACCCATGAGAGTCTGTGAACCATGTTTCGGATATTGCTACCACATCTAGGTCTGCATTTACTATTTCTGTTTCTAGCTCTAGAAATTTATTCCCTAGGCTGTGTGCATTTACATACATAGCTCTCCACTCTTTGTGTCTACTAAACTCCTTTAGAGAGTTACCCATCTGAGTTAGAGTTTCTCCTAGCGAATCTTTTGCAGCAAGGGTGCTTACCTCTGACTTAGAAGTGGAGTTTTGGTTCACCTCATCAGGATTGCTACTTACTGCTCCAGTATATAAATGGGTACCCTCCCCCAACTTACCTAGTTTAAAGCCCTTCAAAGCAGGCGGGCTACTCGGTATCCGAAGACGTTCTTACCTCTGTTGGTCAGGTGGAGTCCGTCTGATCCCTGGAGTCCCTGTAGTGCCTCCCCGTGATTCAGGAATCTGAAGTTCATTTCCCAGCACCATCGTTGTAGCCACTCATTTACTGAAGGGAATAGACTTAGTAGATAAAGTCAGATTGTTCACCCTCTCCAAGTTAGGGAGAATGAGAGGGCACTCCTTAAAGCTGAAAGGGAATAGATTCTGTACAAACGTAAGGAAGTTCTTCTTCACTCAGAGAGTGGTAGACAACTGGAACGCTCTTCGGGAGTCCGTTATAGAGGAAAACACCCTCCAGGGATTCAAGACAAAGTTGGACAAGTTCCTGCTAAACTGGAACGTACGCAGGTGAGGCTGGACTCTTTTAGAGCACTGGTCTTTGACCTAAGGACTGCCGCGTGAGCAGACTGCTGAGCAAGATGGACCACTGGTCTGACCCAGCAGCAGCAATTCTTATGTTCTTATCTGTTTAGAGTGGTATGCTTTCTTCTTGTGCATCAGTAGTGATTTATATTCTAGAATTTTCTGGCACAACTTAGTCTTGTTTCTGGGTAGGGGTGTTTATACTAGTAGCGCTCAGGTTATCTGCAAACTCTTTTTAGGGGCATAAGTGCTGAGTCAAACCACTTCTCTGATGATCTTTGGTTTATTTTGATGCATTTGAGTGGAGTTATATCATCTCTTAGTCTCGCAATTCCATTTTTTTTCTTCTTCCTTTCATTAATATATCTGAAAAATATTTTGTCTCCCTTTTTTATATTTCTAGCCATTTGCCAGACGTATCTCTCTCTTGGCTGCTTTCAGTTTCAGACCTCATAACATATGGAAAACCTAGGCTGGTTCTCACAGTACCAAAGTTTTCCCCTAAGCTCCTCTATAGTGACATTGAGAAGGCACTCAATAAGATGAACTATAATTTCTTGTTTAACATATTTTCTAAATCGGGAATGGGTGGCAAATTTTCTAAAATGGATCCAAGCAATATAGTGCTCATTCAGAAAGTATTAAAATGGTAGCTGTTTTAAGACCATTCCATTAGGAAGATGAATTAGGCACTGCCTTCTCTCCTATCTTCTTAAACTAAGGAACCTTTGGACTATAAAATAAAGTAAAATCCTGATATAAAATGGATAGCCATAATACTACTACTATTATTTCTAGAGTACTACCAGATGTACGCAGTGCTGTACAAAGTCATGAGGGAGATGGAAAAGGGAGATGCTTATAAACTCTCTCTCTTTTCTGACATTTCATTTCTATACATGTTTATATGTCTCTCTTCATAAATTGCAGGAGAAATAGTGATATAATGGAGTTTCAAGATTTAATGTAAACATGCTCACCTGAAACATTAATCTCGCTGATAACATAATAAACTTAAGCAACATTTTCCCTTTTAATAGGTAAAAGACTACCTAGGAATTACTCTCTCAGGAAATAAATCCTATGCATCTATAATATATACCATAAATTAATACTCCAAATATGTAGGTCCTGAGTTAGAATAAACTGAATTTATCTTGGCTAGGCCATATTGTAAAGGATTGCAATCTCCTGGGTTCTTTTGTAAACAAAGAAACAACTAGCAGGGAGGAAACACTCCGCAAAATAGCACTTGGTCATTCTTCAATGGAGGCTCTCAACAAGGTATTCAAAGGCAAGGAGGTAATACTCCAAACAAAGATCAGACTTGTCCACGCACTCATTTTCTCAGTGGTCAGTTATGGATATGAAAGCTGGACACTACCGAAACAAGACAGAAAAATTGACTCATTCGAGCTTTGGTGCCGTGGACCGCCAGAAAAACTAATAAATCAATTCTGGAAGAGATTAAACCAGCTATGTCACTTGAAGCCCAAATGATGAAGTTACGACTGTCTTATTTTGGTCACACCATCAGTAGAGAGAGATCACAGGAGAAGGAAATCATGTTTGGGAAGATCAAAGAAACCAGGCAAAGAAGGCAACCTACAATTAGATGGCTGGATACATTGAAAACAACTATGGGGATGATGCTAGAGGAGCTTTCTGGAGTAGCACAAAACCGATTTCTTTTTAGATCCGCAATTCACCAAGTCACTAGGACTTGAACACGAGTCGATGGCACCTAACAGGCCATATTGCAGCTGATAAAAAGGAAGGTTCTTTCTAAGCACTCTTACTTGTCTTAAATATTAGTTTGGATGGTACTAGGAAAAATAATTCAACTACAGAATATTTAATTCAAAAATAATTCAACTACAGAAATTTTAGTTTTATTTAAATTGTTAGTTTTATTTGAAAATTAAGTGCTCCCAGAATACTTGGGGGCATGGGGCTATCTATTTTAAAACTATTTTATGTGGCAGTGCTATTCAAAATCTATTTGAAGTAGATGGTCTCACCGCCTAAGCAACGTGTAATTAGAGCTATAGCTACAATGCCACTGCAATATCTTCCTTAATTATCCAGTCCAAGCCAGCCTGGGTTAAAACCCCTATATGCAACACAGATTGAAACTATGAAGAATACGAAAAATGATATTTCTGCAGGAGAAAATTTATTCATGGTATACATGCACTGAGTATAACAAGGACTCCCTGCACCCTCAAGGTATTTCATGTTGAATCTTTAAGTGCTGGGAGAAGAAGAATCTGTACAACATAGGTTAACTGTTGCATCAAAATAGCCTACTTAGCTTTTCTAGTTAGAAAGAAAAATAGCAGCTCTCTGTTAATCATTACTTTCAATATTTACAACTAAGGCACTATGTAAGAACAAAAGAAGTCAAGATATACCCCTTTTAAACAGAAAAATCCCTTGAAATTATTATACAACAAACTACATTATTTGAAAGGAATAATTATGAGGGTGTATACTATATTTAATTCTCATGCCAGTAAGCCTAATGTAATAGTGTGTGAGTTATAGGAAAACTGTTGGAAGGAGATAGTGTAACCGTATTCTACCGCCCAATTAGAACAGCTCACCATGGTCTTTTCCAAACTTCCTAGTAGCCTCCAACTCTGCCATGCAAATGTAGTACAAGGTCATTATCATTAAAAAGACATTAAAATGGGCTCATTAATATTTAAATTAGCACTGTGGATGATTCTCCATCATCGCTGGGTGATTCTCCAAGTGAAGCGCTGGCTTTTAACAACCAAAAATTACCGGCTGGTCCGGGGGTGCCAGTACTGTGGAAAGCGCGTCTTGGGTGCATTTTTCTGGCTGTAGCTAATAAAAATGAAGAACCCCCCTCCCAAAAAAAAAAAAAAAACCCATACTATTCACATAAATTATAGTAATATAGTGAGGGGAAAAAAAATCTCAAAATCACATGTCTTATAAATGCTTGTTGAACCAGCAATTGCACCTACCGCCTTCCCTTCATCCAATACAACTGGCATACCTATGATTGACACGACGACGTAGCATTGCTGGTAGTTCTCTGCCCCTCCTATCCACCCATGCCTTTTTCCATGGACTATTCCTGCTATCACCAGCGACTGATCTCATATAATTTGGCAACGGTCTATAAACCTCCACAAACCTCATTTGCATGCTCAGTTCTTCGAGAATGATTTGTCTTTTTTGAATCGTTAGATTTATAGCCGCTCTAGCAACCCGCCAAATTTTACAGGCGATATTAAAGAATCCAGCCCTTAGTCAGCACCGCAAGTAAGAAAGGCTGGTTCCAACAGTAGTGATATACTATCCTCCAAAGTGGGAAAGAATTGGATGTAGAGATACCCTTTCTTTTAATAAAGATCAGTCAGGAGACCAACTTCACTAACAATATTTAAGAGCTATTACCCTAAGAGGCTATAGAGTAAATAAAACAAGAATACAGTGGTACCTTGGTTTACGAGCATAATTCGTTCCAGAAGCATGCTCTTAAACCAAAACACTCGTATATCAAAGCAACTTTTTCCATAAGAGTTAGTGTAACCTTGAACAATTCGTTCCACATCCCCAAAAACTTAATTACCATTAGGGACGCCTCCACCGCTGCCTCTGCCACAGACCCATCTACGCGGCTCCTCCAATTCTCCTCCTCTGCTGCTGTTCGCTGCCTCTCACTGCGAGTGGTGCTCGCTAAGCAAACGCCGCCGCCACAGAGCCCGACTGGACACTATTGGCTCTGCCGCTCCCGGACGCTGCACCCCCCCCCCCCCCACGGATGCCACTACCCACTCTGCTGGGACTCTCAAGTGCTGGCTCACTCCTGCCGGACGCACCCTGACTCCCATGCTCCACCCGAGGCCACCGGCGCTGCTATCGCCTCTTCCCTCCCCCTCCCCGACTGGCCCTGTCCTTACCCCTGCACCGCCGGTGATAAAAGTGCCTGCCGCCGGTCTGCTGCTGACCCTTGAGCATCTGCGCGTGCTCAAGACCTTCTGGATCTCATCCTCACCGAGATTCTCATGAGAATTCTCGGAGAGGGTGAGATCAGAAAAAATAGTTAATGTCTTAAACAGTTAAAGGAAAGATTTATAAACTATAAAGAATTTTACCTTATGCAAAATTGTCATTAACTATTTTTTCTGTGGCCCTCCATGTACCTACAAATCCAAAATGTGGCCCCACTAAGGGTTTGAGTTTCAAATTGAGACCACTGGCATAGAGTGATACTGGTAAGGGTAAATTAGATGCACATCTCCCTTGAGAAGTGTACAGTGATATGGGGACTAAAACTATGCCAGGGTACACCTGGCGGGGCCTCCGCGTGTGCGGATCACCAGACTTGATGGACCCAGGTTCTGATCCGGAGGTGGCAATTCTTATGTTCTGAATTTCTCTCCCTTAACAGTTGTCAAATCTCCACTGCTGCAGGAGTTCATTTTTCCAGGGAGTGATCAAATTTTTCCTTTTTTGTCAATTTAACCTTAGCCATTTATGGAATGGAGGGAAAGGCATGGGGACTTGTCTGTTGCCTTTTTGTGGCTTTGGATTGGCTTTTCAGAGCTGACATTTAGTGCAGGATTAAGTGGAGGATGAAGTGACTTGCCCAGGATCACAAGGATCAGCCAACCTCTGGGTGCCGAGGCAGCAGCTGTACCAGTAAGCCACACCTTCTCCAGGAGGTGTGGCCTAGTAGTTAGAGCAGCTGTCTCAGCACCACTGTAGCTCCTTGTAATTCTGGGCAAGTCACTTAACACAAAAGTCAGCAAACAAGAACAATACCAACAAGTTCCTCTGGAAACCATGGGAAAACCAAAAGCAAAACTGTTGATACGAGGCTCTTGATGTCAAAATTTATTACAATTATTCTTCACAAGTATTCCAAATGGTGCAAGTAATAACAATCCATATGACATACATAAATGGGTTGTGGTGCAGACCCAACACGATCTGTGTTTCGGATTTGAATGCCTTCAAGGGTCCTAAGGAAATATGTGTATGTATAAATGCATTAAAAAAATTAAGTGAAACTTGTGGAATGCGAGTAATGAAATGTAAAAGGTAATAAATATTTCATGTGAAAAGTCTGTGTACGTGGCCAATGAAATATGAGACTAGGGATGAAATTTTATACAAAACGGTGCTACGAAATAGATAATCATGAAATATTTTAAAGAATTTCTGAAAATATCAAAAATTGAAAGTGGAAAGATGTTAAGTGAGACTCTAGATCGTGAATATGTAAATGTACAGTGCCATGATGGGAGAAAACGAGAAATAATGAAAATGTAGAGACATATGTAGATACAAATGCCGAATGCCACAAGACTTGCCCCTCCCCCCCCCCCTTTTTTTAACAAAACAGTAAGTTTTTTAGCGCTGGCTGTGGCAGTAACAGCTCTGACACTCAGGAATTCTATGAGCGTCGGATCTGTTACTGCCATGACTGGCACTAAAAACCGCGCTACGATTTTTTAAAAGGGGGGGTTAATCATACATAAAGCATATAATGTATGAGTAATGGAAAAAGAGAATAAATGAGTTATATGGTGAAATAATGTTTAGACAACACCCACAAGCTATGACAACATTAGAGCATCAAAATGAAACACATAAACTTCGTACCGTGTGCTCTCAAAATCTCTCTCCCCTCTATAGCGATTAACTTGTTCTATTGATCACTCTCTTCAAAAATGGATTTCCTGTCCTATTAACCCTCTTTCTTCCTCCCCTCTTAAAGTCAATCAATTTGTACCTTTGCTTAATCTTTGTAAACCGCATAGAACTTCACGGTATTGCGGTATATAAGCTGTTATTATTATTATTATTAGAATAGCCTTACTGGGTCGGACCATTGGTCCATCAAGCCCAGTAGCCCGTTCTCACAGTGGCCAATCCAGGTCACTAGTACCTGGCCAAAACCCAAGAAGTAGCAATATTCCATGCTACCGATCCAGGGCAAGCAGTGGCTTCCCCCATGTCTTTCTCAATAACAGACTACGAACTTTTTCTCCAGGAATTTGTCCAAACCTTTCTTAAAACCAGCTACATTAATTGCTCTTACTACATCCTCTGACAATGTGTTCCAGAGCTTAACTATTCTCTGAGTGATAAAAATTTCCTCCTATTGGTTTTAAAAGTATTTCTTTGTAACTTCATCAAGAAGATGGAAATTTGATAGGTAGCTGAAAAGTAAAAAAAGAGAAGATTAAGAAAGAGGCAGTTAGTGAGCTTGAGCTAGGACCTATCAGAGAGAGGAAAAATCTTTTTTGTCTTGTTTACACCACAGCACCTGTGTGGAGTTGGAGAGGGCAAAGGTGGTCGGGGTGAAGAGCCTACAAAAATAAAACCACCAGGCCATTTAAAAAAAATAAGGAAAACACCTGAGTCAGCAGGAAAAGTGAATTGAATAAAAAAATCAATTCAATAGGCCAAATCGAAATTTTTTTTCCCCTGAATCGGGCAGCACTACCAGCAAATTAAAATGTAAAGAAAATGAATTACTGTAATCAGTTAATTGAGCAGAGATTAAATATAAAGCCCAAAAAAAACATGATAAAACGATGGAACACTTCATTGTGATTAACTCCAAACTCAAAAGGTTCACTTCAAAATGAAAGGACAACTCAAAACTTTTATACAAGCTTTATGACCCAATACAATGCAAGCACTGGCTAGGTGCTGAATTCCACATTCAAATAGATCTGTAAGAAGTCATGCTCCCTCTCAAGGGTATGTCCATTTTATGCTGATAGTGACATCACAAATAAATTGAAAAACCCCAGAAGCCAGATTGCCCATGCCCTAAAATGTGGTGCTTGGGTACAGGAGCTGCAGTACATTGCAACAGACAAGGAAGAGAGAAAGCTGAAGGAGGTGAGAGTCAGAACTAGAAAGAATACAAAATCTTTTTTTTTCTAGTATCTAAGTTCACTGATCATGATCAACTCATGGGTGGGGGAGTTAAACCCCCCCCCCTCCTTGGCACTTAAATTTTGTGGACATTACTACTTTCTAATTTACTAATCCTAAAAACCACGTGTTTTTCCTGTACTTATTTTCTATACCACAAAAGAAAGTTCTAGTATTCAAGAAAACAGAAGACCTATTTGATAGGTCAGATATCAGATATAACAGAAAAAAAATGTTATAGGCAACTAACCTTAATGAGGAAAAAAACCCCTAAACTTCCAGATCACGATTTTTAACAGAAGCCGCAGGATAAAGATTTTAATTAACACAAACTAGGTGAGCAAAAAAGGGTATGAGCTCTAGAAAGATTAAACAATTATAAAACTGAGTATTAATGCAGGTCAAATTGGCAACCAGAGTCAACAAACATTTAAATTCACCTTACCTTGATAGGAGTTGTAGAAAACTGAACCTTGCGCTGGACCTTCTTCCTCAGAAATCCTGGTGACCACAGGACAATGGCGCGCCGACAATCGCACTGAGACCCAACATTCTCACGGCAACCAAAAAATAAAGGCGCCAACAATCGCGCGCCGGATATTTGCGCACCAGCTTACACTGAAACCCAACAATTTTTTTTATTTTTGAGGGTTACAAAGGGAAAGGTAATGAAGGGAAACCCCCCTCAAAAACTGGGTTACTTCATAACCCTCAAAAATAAAAAAATTGTCCGGTCTCAGTGTGTGCTGGCGCGCAAATGTCCGGCGCGCGATTGTCGGCGTGCCTTTGAAATGCTCCTGTAGTTTATTTTTTGGTTGCCTTGAGAATGTCCTTTTCAGCTCTGTTGCAGTAAAATCAATACTATCCACAGACATGTCATTTCCTTCTTGACCCACGACCCTTTTAGTGGAAGCGGATTCTCCATTTTGAGGCAGTTGGCCTGTGCATGACACAGATCTTGATCCCTATAGCATTAGTCACCCATCTTCTCTCTCCTCCCCTCTCAAGCAGACCAGAAGAGTGAGTTGTTTTTGCTCCTAACCCACGCCCCTCCCCCCTCTGTGATAGACTGTTACAGGCCCCGCCCCATGAAGTGAGAATTGGCTCTTCAGTCTGCCTATATACTGGATTCAACTGAGCAAGTGACTGAAAGACCTAACCGGGAGTTGGAGATGTTTTGGTTTCTGATCCCGCTGTTCAGAAGTGCGAGATCACGGGGTGAGTCAGCCTCTGGTTGTAACCTCTTGGATATGGGCCCCACATCAAGGATTGATTTGTGTACTTCTGGAGGCTCTTCAGGCTGTGCTAAATCAGTTCAGGGAGTCCCCAAGCCGGTGAGTTTAAAAAAAAACAAAAAACCCTGTTGAGCAGTGGCAGCAGGATTCGTGACCTTACGAGTTGACAGCCGGGCGCTCACCAAAATTAGCTGGGCGGAGCGACCGGCTAAAAGGCGCTAGGGAGAACACTGAACTATAATAATATATTAATACAGAATTTGTAGAAATTATAAAACAAAGGTATAACAGCCATTGTACAATGGTCAACACCCCGTATCAGGATTCAGGTTTCCAGAGTTCTGATAGAAACCCTGGTGTCTGGTCACTACTAAAAAAATATCACTATGATGGCTATGCTATGGGAATAGGGGTGGAAGATAAAATAGGGTAAAAATCATAAATATATGACAAATGCCTAAAAGAACAGCACAAAACTGCTTAGGTAAACTAAAAGGGCAAAATTTTACATGTAAGCATTGCTGTTTGTTGCATATCTGAGAGGTTAATTCATTAAAATTCTTCAGTGAAAGAACCTATATGAAGAAGTAATTCATCTAATGGTTCCACATCCCATTAACTCTGGTAACCATAGATACCAGATACAAAAAAGAAAGGAAAGTAAAACAAAAAAGTCATCATCTACTGCAGTGTTTCTCAACTTGGTCCTAGAGTACCCCCTTGCCAGTCAGATTTTCAGGATATCCACAATGAATATGCATAAAAGAAATTTGCATATAATGAAGGCAGTGTATGCAAATCAAGTTTATTCATATTCATTGTGGATATCCTGAAAACCTAACTGGCATTGTGAGGCACAAGGGTGAAGGTTATAAGGACAAAACAAAATTGCTCAACAAATATTTCTGATCTGTGTTCACAAAGGGCCAGACAAAACCTAACTGGCATTGTGAGGCACAAGGGTGAAGGTGATAAGGACAAAATAAATTGCTCAACAAATATTTCTGTTCTGTGTTCACAAAGGGCCAGACAAATGCTAATGAGAATGAAGACCTTGACCTGATTTCAGAAGATTGTGCTTGTGAAGAGCTAGCTAAACTAAACAATAGACAAAGCGATGGGGCCCGATAGTGTACATCCACAGGGTACTGAAGGAACTTGAGGAAGTTCTGGCAGCTCCACTGGTTGACCTTTTCAATGCTTCTCTAGATTCAGAATCACATCCGCTCTGAGGACTTTAGATGAGCAGATGTGGTCACTCTCCACAAACGCTGAAGTAAGGTGGAGATTGGGAAATGCAGGCAGTTTCCAATTTGCACTGTTGCACATTGTGGAAAACTCATGCTGTGGTGTTTCACTACTAGATTATAATGAATCCTGTGGCAGGTCCGACCATAACACGGCTTGTGTTGAGTCATAATATTGGTTTTCTGGAACATTCTTCTTTTTGCTATTGGTGGACTGTTGTCTCTGCTGTTTGTTGATGCATTGATTTTGCAGCATTAAGCTGTTCTTCCATTTTTCTACTGATTACTATAACGCTGACAGACCCTCACCAAATACAGAATAAGTTATCACAAATTTTAGAAACAAAAATATGTAGACAAATTTTGAACTGGTAACCCTAAAATGGTAAACTCAGCAGGTACTTCAGCATTGGAGAAATAAAAAAAAGATTTCCCTTTCTATTGAAAACAATACAAAGACATCTGCTACATATATTTCCCAAAGCTAACATATTTCAGTCAATAAATTCAAAATAAAATGCATTTTTTTTACCTTTGTTATTTGGACATTTATTTTTCCACCAAGTTGGTTCCAGTTTGTCATTTTTGCTTTCCTGTCTTGCAAATTCTTTCTACATTAGTCACTCAAATTTCACTCTCTCCCTTCTCCTCTTTACTTTTCAGTTACCTATAAAATTCCCATCTTTTCCTCTTACCCACTCTTCAGGTCCTTTCTATCTTCAGTCTACTCCCCATTACCATATTTTTACCTATTGTAATCGCTTATTCATTTCCCTGCCATGCCCCCTGCCTCTCACACAGTGCCACCATTCCCAGCTTCTCCCTCCCATCAACCTTCATGCCCAACATCTGCTCCTTCTTTCTCCCCTCCCTATCCTCAAAGCCTTCCTCCTACTCCACTCCCCACCCCCATCAGCATAGTCCTGTCCCTTTTTTCTTTCTTCCTGTCCCATCTATCATGGTCCAGCATTTCTCCCTTTCTCTTCCTTCCCTACCATTGTACATCTTCACTCCCTTCTGTCCCTAGATCCAACATCCTCTTTCAACCCTTCCTCCTCCTGCACAGCATTTCTTCCTCTCTCCTCCATGTTCAACATATCTCAGTCTTTCTCATTGTCCTCCTTCACTCTCTCCCTCCCTTGCTGACAGGGAGTAGGAAAAGCAATGTTACTTACCGTAACAGTTGTTATCCAGGGACAGCAGGCAGCTATTCTCACTAGTGGGTGACGTCATCCAACGGAGCCCCGATGCGGACGTTTGACAAGCATACTTGCATGTAGAAACTTTCGAAGTTTCCAGTCGCCCGCACCACGCATGCGCGAGTGCTTTCCCGCCCAATGCACCGGGCGTGTCTCCTCAGTTCAGATAGCTAGCAGAGAAGCTAACCCAGGGGAGGTGGGTGGGACGTGAGAATAGCTGCCTGCTGTCCCTGGATAACAACTGTTACAGTAAGTAACATTGCTTTATCCCAGGACAAGCAAGCAGGTATTCTCACTAGTGGGTGACCTCCAAGCTAACCCAAATGGGATGGTGGGAGAGTTGGCAACTTAGGAGAATAAATTTTGTAATACTGTTTGGCCAAACTGTCCATCCCGTCTGGAGAAAGTATCCAGACAATAATGAGAAGTGAAGGTATGAACCGAGGACCAAGTAGCAGCCTTACAAATCTCCTCAATCGGTGTCGATCTGAGGAAGGCTACAGAGGTTGCCATTGCTCTGACCCTATGGGCTGTGACTTTACTGCGAAGGGGCAATCCAGCCTGGGCATAGCAGAAAGAGATACAAGCCGCCATCCAGTTGGAGATGGTGCGCTTAGAGATAGGGTGTCCCAACTTGTTCGGATCAAAGGAGATGAAAAGTTGAGGAGCAGTTCTGTGTGGCTTGGTGTGTTCCAGGTAGAAAGCCAAAGCACGCTTACAGTCCAGAGTATGAAGAGCAGATTCTCCAGGGTGAGAATGAGGCTTTGGAAAAAACACTGGAAGAACAATGGATTGATTGAAATTCCGAGACCACTTTGGGGAGGAATTTGGGATGGGTTCGAAGGACCACCTTGTCATGATAAAATACTGTAAAAGGAGGATCCGCAACCAAAGCTTGAAGTTCACTGACTCGACAAGCAGAAGTGAGGGCAATGAGAAACACCACTTTCCAAGTGAGATACTTCAGAGGAACCTTGTCAAGAGGTTCAAAAGGAGGCTTCATAAGCTGAGAAAGAACAACATTGAGGTCCCAAACCACGGGAGGCGGTTTGAGGGGAGGGTTGACATGAAAAAGTCCTTTCATGGATTTGGAAACCACAGGATGAGCAGAAAGAGGTTTCCCTTGAAGAGGCTGATGGAAAGCAGCAATTGCACTCAAATGGACTCGAATCGATGTAGACTTGAGGCCAGAATGAGATAAGTGCAAAAGATAGTCCAACACAGAGGATAAGGAGGCATGTTGAGGCTCCTTATGACGAGGAAAAAACCATGCAGAAAATCTAGTCCATTTTTGGGAATAGCATTTGAAGGGACACGTCTTGTAGTTTTCCATATGCTGTTTAAAGCTGTAAATCCAGACTCTGTTTGCCTTCTCTTGCTGAAATACTGCAAGGACATTTATGTTTGAAAAGATGTGTTCTTAACTTGTTGTGAAGTGAATTCAATTGTTTTCATAAGCCATATTTGCAATCAGCTTTAGATAAGAAGCTCTGCTGACCACAGCACCCTCTGTGGACTTCAGCCTTTGGATAGTAAAAATGCTTGTTATTTCTTTAAAGTTTCATGTGACCTGTGTCCATATATGGTTTGCATTTACGTCATATGCTGACACATGCTGACAACACTGATTCATGTAAAATGATATAAAAGGGATGTAAAGCTGACAATAAAGCGGACATGTTTGGAAGATGATTTCTGGCTTACAAATGACAGAGAAAGTATGGGGCAGGAATTGGGACCTAATCCTTTTCAGCATTACCTGGTAGCAGGCTTCCGTGAAGCTTCTAAAACATCCCTTGGAAAAACTGAAGGGAGGTTACGTTGAAAGGAACCAAGCTGTCAGGTGCAGCGACTGCAGGTTGAGATGAAGCAGAGATCCCTGATGCTGCGTAAGCAGAGATGGAAACACTGGTAGAAGGAAGGGCTCCCTGCTGCTCAGCTGAAGGAGAAGGGAGTACCAGGGTTGTCTGGACCACCGAGGAGCAATCAGAATCATGGTGGCCCAGTCGGACTTGAGCTTGACCAGAGTCTTTTGAATGAGAGGAAACGGAGGAAACGCATACAGAAAGAGATTCCTCCAGTCTAGAAGAAAAGCATCTGCCTCGAGGCGGTGAGGAGTGTAGATCCTGGAGCAGAACTGAGGCAATTTGAAGTTGTGGGGGGCCGCAAAGAGGTCTATCTGAGGCGTTCCCAACAGAGAGAAGATGTGATGAAGGGGCGTGGAATGGAGAGTCCATTCGTGAGGCTGCAGAAGACGACTCAAGTTGTCCGCCAAGGCATTGTCCACCCCCTGAATGTAGACAGCTTTGAGGAAGGTGTTGTGGCGAAATGCCCACTCTCAAACTTTCAGAGCTTCCTGACAGAGGGAGGCAGATCCCGTGCCTCCCTGTTTGTTGACATAATACATGGCGACTTGGTTGTCCGTGCGAATGAGCACCACCATGTCGTGAAGGAGATGCTGAAAAGCATTGAGAGCATTGAAAATCGCTCTGAGTTCCAGTAGATTGATGTGACACAGGCAGTCCGCACTGGTCCAATAGCCCTGAGTGCGCAGACCATCCAGATGAGCTCCCCAAGCATATGTTGAGGAGTCGGTCGTGAGAACCTTTTGATGGGGAGGCATGCGAAACAGCAAACCTCTGGAGAGATTGGAAGAGCATCCACCAGCGAAGAGACTGTGTCAGAGCAGGAGTGACCTGAATGTGGCGAGACAGAGGGTCGGACACCTGCGTCCATTGAGATGCCAGGGTCCACTGAGGAATCCGTAGGTGAAGTCTGGCAAAAGGAGTCATGTGTACTGTAGAGGCCATGTGGCCCAGAAGAACCATCATGTGTCTCACCGAGATGGACGGGCAAAAGGACACTGAGTGACAAAGACGAAGAAGGGCATCCAGGCATTGTGGAGGAAAGAATGCCCTGAGTTGAATGGTATCCAGAATCGCTCCAATGAAGGGAAGAGTCTGGGAAGGTTGCAGATGGGATTTTGGGAAGTTGATCTCGAATCCCAGACTCTGCAGGAACCAGATCGTCCTTTGGGTCGCCTGGACGACTCCCTGAGACGTGGAATCCTTGATGAGCCAGTCGTCGAGGTAGGGAAATACCTGCAGACCGTGGTTCCTCAGTGCTGCTGCCACTACAACCAAGCACTTGGTGAAGACCCTGGGAGACGAAGCCAGGCCGAAAGGAAGCACTCAGTATTGAAGATGAAGATGTCCCACCCGAAATCTGAGGTATTGTCGGGAGGCCGGATGGATGGGAATGAGTGTAGGCCTCCTTGAGATCCAGAGAGCATAACCAGTCGTTCTGCTCGAGGAGGGGATAGAGAGAAGCCAGAGTCAACACGCAAAACTTCTCTTTGACCAGAAACTTGTTGAGCACCCTGAGGTCCAAAATAGGACGCAGATCGCCCATCTTCTTCGGAACAAGGAAGTACCGGGAGTAAAAACCCTTGTTCCGTTGGACCAAAGGGACCGGCTCGACAGCCCGAAGCCGGAGCAAAGCCTGAGCTTCCTGAAGAAGAAGGGCAGTCTGGGTTAAGTTGGAAGGATACTCTCTTGGAGGATGTTTCGGAGGAACTTGAAGGAACTGAAAAGAGTATCCCTCCCTTACGATGGAAAGGACCTAGAGGTCGGTGGTGACAGTCGTCCATCGATGGTAAAAATGATGGAGACGACCTCCGATGGGAAAAACAGGGGAGGGCAGAACGATGATAGTTATGCTCTCTATGAGACAGTCAAAAAGGCTGAGGAGCCTTGGGCACAGCAGAAGTGGAAGGTTTTTGCTGCTGCTTCGGCGTGTGCTGTCTCTTAACAGGCTGACGGATGGTAGGTGCCTGTTTCGGTGGGTAACGCCACTGATAGATCATAGGCGGGCGTGATGGACGAGGATGAGCAGGCTTGGGCTTCGGACGGAGAGTGGACTGGAAAGATTTCTCATGGTCCAACAGCTTCTCGGTCGCCACCTCGAAGGACTCATCGAAGAGGTCGGCTCCAGCACATGGAACGTTAGCCAGCCTGTCCTGAAGATTCGGGTCCATATCGATGGTTCGAAGCCACGCCAGGCGTCACATGGCCACCGAACAAGCAGCAGCCCTTGCCGAGAGCTCAAAAGCGTCGTAAGAAGACTGCATCATCTGGAGCCTCAGTTGGGATAATGAAGCCAGAACCTCCGAGTAATCGAAGCGAGCTTGGGAGTCCAAATATGGCAGAAACTTTTGCAGAATGGAGAGGAAAAACTCAAAGTAGGTGGCAAAATGAAAACTGTAATTGAGGACTCGAGAGGCCATCATCAAGTTCTGGTAGATGTGCCTGCCAAATCTGTCCATGGTCTTGCCCTCCCGGCCAGGTGGAACGGTGGCATAGACCTGGGAAGGGTGAGACCACTTCAGGGAAGATTCTACCAGCAGAGACTGATGAGAGAGCTGAGCCCCATTGAAGCCCTTGTGGTGAACCGTACGGTACCTGGCATCCAATTTACCCGGAACAGCTGGGATGGAGTAAGGAGTCTCAAAGCAGCGCATGAAGGTCTGGTCCAGCAGCTTATGCAAAGGAAGCCGGAGGGACTCCGCAGGTGGTTGAGGGAGATGCATCGTCTCCAAATATTCCTTTGAAAATTTGGACCCCGTGTCCAGGGTAATGCCCAAATCTACAGCCATCTGTCACATGAAAGAGGAAAACGAAAGCTGGTCAGCCAGTGCCGAGCCTCGAGAAGAACTCGAGGTTGACGAAGCTTCCGGGTCCAACGAGGCTGGGGATTGGCAGGGAGAAAAAGATCCCAAAGTGTCTTCGAGCTCCGGCATAGGAGGAGGTGAAGACTCCCGAGGCAAACATTCGATGAAAGGCTGCTTCCGTCGAGGCGAGTCACGGCTCGATGAATGCCTCGAGCGACGACGAACCTGGAAGTCGGCACAGGCACAGACGAGGCTTCCAGCGAATGAATGGGACTGGAGGTGGTGGATCGAAGCAGAGGTGGCTGAGTAGACGCACCTCGAGGCACCCGCCAAGCCTCGAGGCTCGGCATCGCGGGCATCGGGTCCGGAGGAGGCCCTCGCAGAGACTCGGCTCCCGGTATCATCGGAATCGGTTCCAACGGAGGCATATCCAAGGGAGGCATGGGCAAAGACTCTGCTCCTTGTGATGCATACATCGATGCCAGACCAGACACTCGCAGAGACTCGGCTCCCTGCAGCGAGAGTGTACAACAAGGCGGCACCGGAGGCGGCTCGACCTCGCAGGAGGTCCCCATGTGCCCAGGCTGGATTTGGGAAAGAAGCTTCGGCCCCATGGTAGTAAAGAGCTCGATGAACTGCTTCTCCAGCAAGGTCTGGCAAGGAGGGATCCACATCCGAGATGGGACCTCCTGCACGGACATTGGGGTCCCTGCCGCCCGGGTGCTTGGACTTAGAAGCCTTGGGCACCTTGAGCACCACAGAAGGAATGGGCTGCTTAGCTACCTGACCTGAGGAGACGGAGGAAGGCCCCACAATCGGCAGCGAAGTCGAAGCCGGCACAAACGAAGCAGGCTTGAGGAGACTTGGAGCCGAAGAGGTGGAAGATGGACCGAATTATAGACCGGTGAGTCTCACATCAATAGTGTGCAAACTCATGGAAACACTAATTAAAAGCAAATTGGACACGATCTTGAATGAAGGGAATCTTCGGGATCCCAGTCAGCATGGATTCACCAAGGGTAGGTCCTGCCAATCCAATTTCATCAGCTTCTTTGACTGGGTAACAAGAAAGTTGGACTTGGGAGAGTCTTTGGACGTCGTGTACATGGACTTCAGTAAAGCTTTTGACAGTGTCCCACACCGCAGGCTGCTAAGCAAGATGGAATTGATGGGGTTAGGAGAGACACTAACTGCATGGGTCAATGATTGGCTGAGTGGCAGACTTCAGAGGGTAGTGGTTAATGGTATCCTCTCTAAAACATCGGAGGTGACCAGTGGAGTGCCACAGGGCTCGGTCCTGGGTCCACTCCTTTTCAACATATTCATAGGGGATCTGACTCAAGGGCTTCAAGGTAAAATAACACTATTCGCCGATGACGCCAAACTATGTAATATAGTAAGTGAATGCAATTTACAGAATTATATGGCGCAGGACCTGCTTACATTGGAAAGTTGGTCCTCAACCTGGCAGCTAGGCTTCAATGCTAAGAAATGTAAGGTCATGCACCTCGGAAGCGGAAATCCATGCAGGACGTACTTCTTGAACCGAGAAACTTTAACTAGGACTTCAGCAGAACAAGATTTAGGAGTAATCATCAGTGTAGACATGAAAACTGCCAATCAAGTGGAGAAGACTTCATCTAAGGCAAGGCAGATACTGGGTTGAATCAATAGAAGTTTCGTCAGCCGAAAGCCTGAAGTCATAATGCCGTTGTACAGGGCCATGGTGAGACCTCAACTGGAGTACTGTGTGCAATTCTGGAGGCCACATTACAGTAAAGATGTGCGCAGAATTGAATCGGTTCAGCGGACGGCCACCAAGATGATCTCGGGGCTCAAGGGTCTCTCGTACGAAGAGAGACTGAACAAATTGCAGCTCTACACTCTCGAGGAACGTAGGGAGACATGATCAAAACATTTAAGTACCTCACGGGACGTGTCGAAGTGGAAGATGATATTTTCTTTCTCAAGGGACCCTCGGCCACAAGAGGGCACCCGCTCAAACTCAGAGGCGGAAATTTTCATGGCGACACCAGAAAGTATTTCTTCACAGACAGAGTGGTTGATCATTGGAACAAGCTTCCAGTGCAGGTGATCGAGGCAGACAGCGTGCCAGACTTTAAGAATAAATGGGATACCCATGTGGGATCCCTACGAGGGTCAAGATAAGGAAATTGGGTCATTAGGGCATAGACAGGGGGTGGGTAAACAGAGTGGGCAGACTTGATGGGCTGTAGCCATTTTCTGCCGTCATCTTCTATGTTTCTATGAGTCGAGGCGGAAGTCGAAGGCTTGGCGCTCTTCGATGAGGTCAGCTCCAACGAAGCCTCCATGCTGAACAGCGATTCCCACAGGAAACAGTGACACTTGAACGCACGTGTTGTAAGTGTGGAGCAAGGCCGGCACGATTTCGGAAGATGTTGAGGTCCGAGACACTGCAGACAGCGTCGATGAGGGTCCGTCAGCAAAATTGCGCGCTGGCACTCTACACACTTCTTAAAACCGGTGATAGGCCGGGACATAGGCCGAAAAAGCTCCGCCGCTAGGTCGAAGCCACGGGGCTGCGGCCACGTGGCCTGCCCGGTCGAACGGAAGGAAATTTTTTTTTTTTTTAAACAATAAAATACGACGAAAATCAACGATTCTGAGATAAAAGAACCCAAAACCGCAGACCTAGAAGGCACAAGGGAAGTTACTTCACACAGAGAGTCGAAGACGGACTTCTCGGCTCCGCGGAAAAGTAAGAACTGAGGAGACACGCCCGGTGCATCGGGCGGGAAGGCACTCGCGCATGCGCGGTGTGGGTGACTGGAAACTTCGAAAGTTTCTACAAGCAAGTATGCTTGTCAGACGTCCGCATCGGGGCTCCGTTGGATGATGTCACCCACTAGTGAGAATACCTGCCTGCTTGTCCTGGGATAAAGAGAAATACTGGATCTAGGGTGCATTTCTTCTACCCCTCTACTGCCACTTCCAACATTTCTCACTCTCTCATCCCTCCAGCGTGCAGCATCTCTTGCCCATCCCCATCAGTCCATGCCCACTTTTCTCCTATCATTCCTCTTCAGCTCCATGTCACATCCCTTCCTCCCACCACTATGTCCAACATTTCTCACTATCACATCCTTTTCCATCTCCATGCAGGATTTGTTCCACCCTTTTCTCTCTACCAGCACATCCAGCATTTCTCCCTCTTTTATTCTTCTTCCCATGCATCTCTACCTTCCTCTTATCCACCACATTTAACAATTCTCCATCTCCCCCACTGTATAGCATTTTATTCTCTCTCTCCATCCCTCCCCCATGCCAAATTCTCCTTCTCTTCTCTCAATCGCCATGCTCAACAATTCTCCCTCTTTCTTCCTTCCCCCTTGTGCACCAGTCTCTTTCCCTCCTGTTCCACATGTCCAAAATGTCTTTCTTTTCCCTTCCCACTGCAGCATGTCTTTCCCTCCCTCACCTCCACCTATCAACAGTTCTCCTCTTTCCCCCTGCCCCGCCCATGCATCATTTCTTCCTCTCTCTTCTCTCCTTCCCTTAATATGCATTTCTCTTCAAAAGGCCATAGTCAGCTTTTCCTACACACTGCTGGGCTGTCCTGGATGCTTCCATTTGATGCACCAAATTTTTATAAAACTGCACATAGTGCCATAATAGTCAGCACCAATTTTTTAGATGGACTGTACAGAATGTCCCCGAGTGTACAAAAATTCATCCTTATATGTCATCAACTACGTTGGTCTCTAAACAATCAACTAGGTTTTACAAAAGTTTACAAATATACCATGATTCATGATGTCTGAATGGACAATTCAAGGCATAAGTACTATTTATAAATGTGTTTTTAATCTTTTTTTAAAAAAACCTGACAGAATGAAGAAAGGATGCTATATGAATGTGTTTTTAACCCTTTATTTGGCGTTGTTGTTCAGAAGCAACATGTGTTTCTAAGGTTCTTATGGGAGATCTGCATCTCCAAATGCCTGTTACTTAGCACTGTTGCTCTCCTTCAACATCAAGTTACAGCAGCCGTTTTCACCATCTGCCAATTGCCAATTAAATGGTTAAATAATCTAATACAATAACCAGTCATTCTGCTTTTGGTAATGTTACCTTGTTAACGGGAACAGTGAGAGCTGGATCTACTTTAGCCTCAATTTCTTCTGGTGTATAATAGCCAAAAAAATTACCACCTTGCAACATACAGTATAATCTCTTCCAGTGAAGTTGGCCTCCTATTGTTTGCTTTAAAAATAAAAAGACTAAATTAGTCACCAACTCAAAAAAGGAAATTAAAAGTTAACCCTATATCAAGGAACAATCCTTTGTTAACTTCATCATAATTCTGAATGGTCACAAGTATACATTTGGACTCTGAATTTAAATAGAAAGGGTTTTTTTTATTTTGATTTATCAGTCTTTTTCAATAGCAAAGGCTATATTTGCTCATTTCTCTGCAATTCCTGAAGAAAAGATAAGGTTAAAAAATGAACATGGGAGATTGACGTTTTCTACGATGTAAGGCTGCTGCATGTACATTTTGGTGCTTATTATGATGGAATAATTTTACAATTCTTTTTTTCATAGTAACATAGTAAATGATGGCAGATAAAGACTGTATGGTTCATCCATTCTGCCCAACAAGATACACCTGAAGTATTCCATCCATGTGCTCTCCTTGAAAGACCCGAACCACAATACTGATAAATGCCCTTTGATCTTATTCTTAATTTTAAATTGTCTGGTTATAGGTTTTTCTGCCTGATATCTAGTCTCTAAACTTTAATTACTTAAACTGTGCTGACTCTATGGGCTCCTTCTACGAAGCCACGTTAGCGGCTTTAGCGCGCACGACTTTTAATCACGCGCTAACCCCCGCGCTAGCGGAAAAACTACCGCCTGCTCAAGAGGAGGCAGTAGTGGCTAGCGCATCCAGCAGTTTAGCGCACGATATTACGTGCATTAAACCGCTAACGCGGCTTCGTAAAATGAGCCCTATATCTGTATTGTGGTATATTGCTCTGTTTTCAAACCTAGTCCTCTCCCTCCTCAAATACAATCCAAAAAACAAAAATAATAAGGATAAGAAAAAAGCTCTTGCTCCCTTTTTGGCTAACTCTGATACTAGAGGGTATAGCCTTTTCAAGCTGACTCTAGTCTTTATTGCTGCTAATTTTTCTAAGCTTTCCTAACTTAGTTTCTTGAACTGTAGACTAGATATGTAAGGTTTATTTTCCAGACCTAGGATAGATAGCAGATTTAGTCTTGTGCAGAAACTTGCTATATTTACATTTATTGTGGATATTTGGCTGTAAAGAGGAAAAGTTAGATTCCAGCAGAATTTGATTGTATTGTGAGGGCTTGCCCCTCCTCCACTGCTGCTTGGTGAGGAACTTGGCTGACTCATTATAAAACTTATAATCCCTCCCATCCTCCCCACATCCCATTCATCCCAGGGTTTAGTAGACATATTAAGAATACTACACAGTCAATACTCATTCCAACCAATCAAGATTACTTTTATTCAGTGTAATCATTGCGGTGCTTTAGTTCCAAAGCACACCATCTGGAAGCTTAAGTATTGCCCCATCTGTCTTCAGTTTACTAGTATTAAACAGGAGCTCAATAAACTTAAGCAGGAATTAGATCCAATTAAAGCACCTTCTATCACTTCATAGAATCATACCAATTTACCACCATTGCTTCAAAGATTAAAATAACCCAGGAATAGATGGGTCACAGTAAGCTCAGATAGACTAAGATAAATAACACAAGAACACCCACCCTCACAATTGTTGCCTCTACAGAATTCCTTTGCTCCATTAGTGCATTATGATGCTCCAGAAAAAAGAAATTAGGTGGAACCAGTGAAGATAACTTAAGAAGTAAAGAACCCCATAGCACAAATTAAAATGCTCAAACTATCAGGAAAATTATTGCTACTGGGGGATTCTATCATCAGGGGAATTAATTTTGGAATGCAGCTCAAGGAGCCCAAAATAGTGAAATGTCTTCCAGGATCCTCAGCTACCAAGAGTACCCAGGAAATACTGACTATAATTAAAGAAGAAACTAAGGATTCTAACACTGATGTTGTTATCCACCTGGGAACAATGACCTGGCCAACAATACCCTGCTTGGAGAGCAAAAAGCTTTTTGGCAGCTGGATGAGGGTTGAAACCTTTTCTAAAGACTATAGTCTTTTCAGAAGTACTACCTACTTATGGAAAGGGAGAGGAAAGATTACAAAATACTGAGACTTTCAATAGTTAATTCAGAGCCTGATGTCATCAGGAAGGTTTTAAATACATAGGAGGATGGGGCAACATATGGAAAAACAAAAACCTATATTGTAATGATGGGCTGCATCTTACTAAGCCAGGAAAAAGAATCCTTGCTGAGAAATTCAGACAATATGTTTCTAGGCATTTAAACTAGAAGGTAGGCATAGCATAAGGATGCAGGTTAGATAGATTGTGAGTCCACCGGGACAGATAGGGAAATACTTGAATACCTGATTGTAAAACTACTTAGATAATCTGGATAAGCGATATATAAAAAAAACCTAATAAACTTGAATGCAGCAAAAGACAAGATGTCACAGTAATAAAGATAGCAATGTAAACAACAATTTTAGCAATTCACTTCTTAGCAATGCCGTAGGAAGTGAGACTAGACAAAAAACAATGCAAAAAATGAGTGCCTCTGAAAGGTAGCTGGAAAGCAATGACCACAAATGCTCGCAACCTAAGCAACAAAGTTCATGATCTGCAGGCCCTGATGTTAGAGGCAAACTTAGATATTGTTGCTATCACAGAGACATGGTTCAGTGATTCCCATTAATGGGATGCTAACATACGGGCTATACTCTCTTTAGGAAGGACAAGGATTGCCAAAAAGGTGGAGTAGCAGCTCTTTATGTGAAAAACAATATCCAAGTGATTGAAATGCAAGGGGACATGGCCAGGGGAAAAGTGATATGGATAGCTTTGAAAAGAGAAGATGGAACTTCTATCTACATGGAAGTTGTCTACAGACCTCTGACCTGATTGGAGCATCTTGATAAAGATCTGGTTGCAGACATCCAGAAGTTGGGAAAGAAACTACCACCAGATGATTTCAACCTATCGGATATGGATTGGAAAGTTCCGTCTGTGGAAACGGAAAGAAGCAAGAGATCATGAATATTTCAAAATGCTCTCCTCTGGCAAATGGTGAAAGAACCCACAAGGTAAGAAGCGATGCTGGATCTGGTGCTCACAAATGGGGAAAGTATATCTAGTGTCCAAGCTGGTGCCCACCTGGATGGTAGTGATCAAACAGTTTAATCCTATATAATAAAACGCTAGCCGTGCATGCGCACTCAGACCTGTGTGATCTGTAATCCCTGATCTGTAGGTCCGTGGCCAGAGTGCGTATGCGGTGGACAGATCGGGAAAGCACAGCACAGCCGGCGACTCCCCCCCTCCCGCCCTCACTCACTGCCAAATCCACCACCTCCTCCTCGCCGGTTCACCCGCTTTTAAATGAAGAGAAAAGCGCTGCACCGCGCTAACGCTGGCTTTGCTGTCTTCTGTCCACTGCGGCCCGCCCTCTCTGACTACTTTCTGTTTCCGCTAGGGTTGGCCGCAGTGGATAGAAGACGCCGAAGCCAGCGGCTATAGCCACCGATCTCCGTTCCTCCGGGGGGGGGGGGGGGTCTGGGAGCAGAGGGACCGCGGCCACTCAGCGCCCCCACCGAGGAGCCCAGCAACTTCCCGCTGCCCGGGATCCGAGTCTTTTGCCACCCCCCCTCTTCCCTTACCACGGGCCCGACTGGCGATTTAAGCAGCGTGTGCAGCAGTCTTCACACGCTGCTTTGGGCCCTTCTACTGCCCTGATTTGCTCCGGACGTGCCAGAGTAAATCAGGGCAGTAGAAGGACCCGAAGCAGCATGTGAAGACTGCTGCACACGCTGCTTGAATCGCCATGTGTAGTCGGGGCCGCGGGAAGGGAAGGGAAGGGGGGGGCAGCAAAGGACTCGGGCCCGCGTTTGTAATCGCGACTGTGGAAAGGGAAAGGGGATAGAGGAAACGCTAATGCTGCTGCACAGGGAACTGGTGTGGGGGGAGGGAAATGGAAAGGGGGAGGGAATGCTGCTTTGCACAGACAGACAGAGGGAGGAAGGGAGACAGAAAGACAAGAAGAAAGACACAGGGGCAGGTGCACAGGGAACTGGTGTGGGGGGAGGGAATGCTGCTTTGGACAGACAGACAGAGGGAGGAAGGGAGACAGAAAGACAAGAAGACACAGGGGCAGGTGCACAGGGAACTGGTGTGGGGGGAGGGAAATGGTGGGGGAGGGAATGCTGCTTCGGACAGACAGACAGAGGGAGGAAGGGAGACAGAAAGAAAAGAAGAAAGACACAGGGGCGGGGAGATATACAGAAAGACAAACAGACAAAGGGGGCCAGGGACAGAGACAGACAGAAAGAAAGACAGCGGGAGTCACGTCAGGAGGGGTGCGGGATGCCGCAGAGGGAACTTTTCCAATGGGTGCAACTGGGCGGCTGTTGGGAGCCTCTGATTAGGGGCAGAGCAAGGTAAGTGTATCATAGGGATAAGAAGGAGGAGGGGGAGAAAAAGGAACGGAGGCCTAATGTTGGACAGGGGGAGAAGTAAGGTGCTGCTGGACAGGGGGGAGGTAAAACAAAGGGAGAAGGGCTGCTGCTGCATAAGGAGAGCTGTGAAGGGGTGGTGGTGGACACAGGGGAGGTAAAAGGAAGGGAGAATGGACAGGGGGAGCAGGCAAGGGGTGGTGATGGACAGCCAAGGAAAAAGAATGACAGAAAGAAAGAAAGAAAGCAGCTAAGGAGAAAGAGAGAGAGAGAGAAAGAAATAAAGAGAGACACACACACATATATTCTAGCACCCGTTAATGTAAAGGGCTATAAGACTAGTTTGATATAAAAGCTAAAGTGGAGGGCAGCCACACAAAACCCAAAGTCCTGAATTTCAAACGAATAGATTTTAGTAAAATGAGGGAGTACCTGAAGAAAGAGCTGATAGGATATAAGAGAAGTAGAAAAACAGTGGTTCAAGCTTAAAGGAGCAACAAAATTAGCCGACCTTTATGTGAGGAATATAAATAAAAGCAAGAGAAAAACTGATATAGTTTTCCAAAATGATGGTGAAAATAAAAAGTTGGCATTTGTAAAATACAAAAAAAATTCAAAAAAAGAGGAGCACAGAAAGTTATACCAGATGAAAATGAAAGAAGCAAAGAGAGAGATACATCTGGAGAAAGTGCAAGCAGAAGAGCAAATGACTAGAAGAGTAGATCCATCATGGTAATAACATGCATGAGTGAGATAGATAAAAGGTTAATCATGAAACTTTATTTTAAAAATAGGTTGACAAAATTTTGTGGAGATTAATTAGAATTTTTCCTGATGTCTCAAGAGCTACGCAACTAAGAAGGAAAGAATTTTTGAAATTAAGAACAAGAGTTTTAGCTCTTGAGGCATCTTTTTATCTAAAATTTCCATGCAAATGTCTTGTTAAATTACAAGGAATCAGATATATAGCATGAAAATATCAAACGGCTACCTCTTATATACTGGTTTCATAGAAACAGGAACTTCTTCCTTGTTTCAAATAGCAGCCTTTATTAACGATCTTCTTAGACCCTCAGCGTCACCACTCAGAATTCAAACGTATCACTGTTCTGAGCTTTACGTGGCAAATCGTCACTGGGTCTGCATGTACTATTTTATAATTTATATTGAAGAAAGTTTGAACTATAAGGAACAGAGTTGGATTTATACTTTAAATACAGTGATTCCACACGGGTTAAATATGGAACTAGAGTGGATGTCTTTGGTTTAATCCTTGTCTACGAACAGACAAGGGGAGGAGTCCAGTTAATGATTTAGAGTTACTGTAAGGGGCAGTCCTTTTGACGTCAGGAGCCCACGTCAGGAAGTGGGCCTGGCTTCTAAGACTATCCCGGTTATTTATTCGGTAGTACGCTGCCGGCTCCTTTATAGAGTATTCGAGGAGGTTGACAGCAGAAGGGTAAGCAAGAAAGACTTCTAATGTCTGTTTTATATTGTAAGGTTTGGATATATTTCAGATTTTTTAAATAAGAGTGGGAACTAAAATATTGACTATTCTATTTATGTTCAATAGGGGTGAAGCCTTGATAAAGCAGTCCCCGCGAAACATGTCGGCTGAAACACCCTGCTTGATATAGACATCTACTAATAGAAATGACAGCGTATAAAGCTAAGTAAACTATTTAAAATCATTTAAAACTATTTAAAACTATAAATTAAGCTCTTGATAAATTATAAAATAGTACATGCAGACCCAGTGACGATTTGCCACGTAAAGCTCAGAACAGTGATGCGTTTAAGTTCTGAGTGGTGACGCTGAGGGTCTAAGAAGATCGTTAATAAAGGCTGCTATTTGAAACAAGGAAGAAGTTCCTGTTTCTATGAAACCAGTATATAAGAGGTAGCCGTTTGATATTTTCATGCTATATATCTGATTAATTGAAGAAATGGCATCGTTAGAAGCTGAGTTTATTGGATATACAGAAGAGCAGTTTAACAATATCTTATCTAGGCCTGCTCTTCTAGATGATATAGAGCAGTGATTCCCAACCCTGTCCTGGAGGAACACCAGGCCAATCGGGTTTTCAGGCTAGCCCTAATGAATATGCATGAGAGAGATTTGCATATGATGGAAGTGATAGGCATGCAAATTTGCTTCATGCATATTCATTAGGGCTAGCCTGAAAACCCAATTGGCCTGGTGTTCCTCCAGGACAGGGTTGGGAACCACTGATATAGAGGACTCTTCCACCCAGTCATCATGGATTGAACTAGAGCAGACACATAAATGCCTAATAAGAGCTGAATTACATGGGAGTATGATGGTTCAATATCTTAAAAAGTCCATGATACCACGAGGACTTCGTATATTAAAAGAACCCAAACTCACTATTCTTGATAAATCATTTATGGAGAAATTTATGGATTTTAAACTGTTGTTCTAGAGACCTTATGATTTTATTGGTGGAGACTACCTCAGATATAGAATTAGATCAAAGACATTCTCCATGGAGTTGGAAATGAAAGAAAAAATTGATAAAGATGAATTTACTAAGAAACAGGAAGAGCTAGAAGATGAGATGGTACAGTTTCGGGATTCTATAAAGCAGACAAAAATACGAAAATGGAAAAGGGATGAAAAAGACTACCAAATGGGTAGAGTTTATACCTGGAATAAGAAAATTGCAAGCGGAATAATTACAAAGAAGAAAGTAGCATTCAGTGCCTTATCTGAAGAATCCGACAACACCAGTGGTGAGTCAGTAGATACTGCCCCTTCCTCCAAAACATCGGGGGAAGGGGGTCAAGATCAAAGGGGAGCACGTTAGAGAGGAAGAACAAGAGGGACCCAACGAGGCAGGGGCAAGATCCTGCCCAATGGGAAAAAGTAGAGTCAACAGTTATAAATATCTCCACAAAATCATTAACGAATGAACAACAATAAGTATTAGAGCTTGGTCTAAATTTTGCAATATGCCAACGACCTGATTTTTTCCAGTTAAAAATCTTTTTCTATAAATTTTTGAGGAAATTACAACTAAAATTGTTTTTCAAGATTCTGTTACATCGCAAGAAGAAGAATTTTTCATCAGTAGAAGTGAATCACATTGGATCCCACCGGGGCCAATAGACACAGCTATTGCCACATTTAGAGATTTGGTATCGGTAGGCATTTCTGAATATGAAAAGATAAAACATTGGAAAATACCATATAATTTAACTCATCAGCAACATAAAGCTCTGTTACAACTAAAAGACTTACAAGATAGCACAGTTACTTACCGTAACAGGTGTTATCCAGGGACAGCAGGCATATATTCTCACATGTGGGTGACGTCATCTATGGAGCCCCAGCGCGGACAGCTTTTCAAGCAAACTTGATTGAAGTTTCAAGTTTGCTATGCTGCACCACGCATGTGCATGCCTTCTTGCCCACTAGAGGGCGCATCCCCACCTCGTGGTCCTCAGTTCCATAGCCAGCAAAGAAGCCATCCCTGGGGAGGAGGGCGGGTTGTGAGAATATATGCCTGCTGTCCCTGGATAACACCTGTTACGGTAAGTAACTGTGCTTTATCCCAGGACAAGAAGGCATGATATTCTCACATGTGGGTGACCTCCAAGCCAACCAAAAAAGGGCAGGTGGGAGGATGGCAATTTAGGAAAACAGGTTACGCAAAACCGACTGGCCAAACCGGCCATCGCTTCTGGACAACGTATCCAGACAGTAGTGGGAGGTGAAAGTATGAACCGAAGACCAAGTGGCAGCCTTGCAGATGTCCTCCACTGGAGTAGACCGGAGGAAAGCAACAGAAGCTGCCATTGCTCGGACCTTATGTCCCGTAACCCGACCATGCAGCGCGAGACCAGCCTGAGCGTAGCAAAAGGAAATACAAGCAGCCAACCAGTTAGACAAGGTGCGCTTGGAAACAGGACGTCCCAACCGATTAGGGTCGAAGGACAAAAATAATTGAGGAACCTTCCGATGAGACTGAGTGCGTTGAAGATAAAAAGCCAACGCCCTCTTACAGTCAAGCGTGTGAAGCGCCACCTCGCCAGGATGCGAGTGGGGCTTTGGAAAGAACACCGGAAGAACAATGGACTGATTGAGGTGGAAATCAGACACAACCTTCGGCAAAAATTTAGGATGGATGCGAAGAACCACCTTGTCATGATGAAACACAGTAAAAGGCGGGTCCGCAACCAAAGCCTGCAACTCACTAACTCGCCTAGCTGAGGTGAGTGCAATCAGAAAAATCACCTTCCAAGTGAGAAACTTAAGATGAGATTTGGCAATAGGCTCAAAAGGAGGCTTCATCAGCTGAGCCAAAACCACATTGAGATCCCAAACTACAGGGGGAGGTTTCAGAGGGGGATGAACATTCACCAGACCCCGCATGAAACGAGTCACCAGAGGATGAAGAGAGAGAGACCGACCCTCAAGATGCCGATGGAAAGCAGCAATAGCACTAAGATGCACTCGAATGGAAGTCGTCTTCAGCCCAGACTTGGACAAATGCAACAAATATTCCAGAACCGAAGACACCGGAACCGAACTCGGAGCCAGATGGTGCGAGTAACACCAGGATGAAAATCTGGTCCACTTCTGGGAATAACAAAGCCGAGTCGAGACCTTGCGCGAGGCTTCCAAAACCTCCCTGACAGACTGAGAAACAGAAACCGAAGTCAAGGGGAAAGGAACCAAGCCGTCAGATGTAAGGACTGAAGATTGGGATGCAACAGCGAACCCCGACTCTGAGACAGCAGAGAGGGAAAGACAGGCAGAAGCAGAGGCTCCCTGACACTGAGTTGAAGGAGCAGGGAGAACCAGTGCTGACGAGGCCAACGAGGCGCAATGAGAATCATAGTGGCTCTGGAAGATTTGAGATGAACCAGCGTCCTCAAGATCAGAGGGAAAGGAGGAAACACATAAAGGAACCTCCCTCCCCAGTCGAGAAGAAAGGCATCAGCCTCTAGACGGTCCGGGGAGTACATCCGAGAACAATAGAGGGGCAGTTTGTGAGTCTCCGGGGAGGCAAACAGATCCACCTGAGGAGTCCCCCAGCGGTCGAAAACCTCGTGCAGAACTCGGGAGTTTAGTGACCACTCGTGCGGCTGGAGAAGACGACTGAGTTTGTCGGCCAGACAATTCTTCTCTCCCTGAATGTAAACCGCCCACAGGAAGATGTTCTGGGAGACCGCCCATTCCCAAAGGCGCAGGGCTTCCCGGCACAGGGGCCAAGAGCCCGTCCCCCCTTGCTTGTTCACATAGTACATTGCCACCTGGTTGTCCGTCCGCACGAGGACTACCTGATCGTGCAGCAGGTGGCAGAAAGCTCGAGCGGCCAGAAAAATGACACGAAGCTCCAACACATTGATGTGACAAAGACGGTCCTCTGCTTACCATAGACCTTGAGTCCGCAGACCGGACCGAAGAGTCCGTGGTCAGGACCTTGCGATGCGGAGGGACGAGAAAGAGCAAACCCCCAGAAAGATTGGAAGAGTTGGTCCACCAACGGAGCGAGCATCTCAAGGAAGGTGTCACTGTCACAGGAAAGGAAAGTGGGTCCCGATCTTGACGCCACTGGGAGGCCAAGGTCCACTGAGGGAGTCTCAGGTGCAATCGGGCGAACGGTGTGACATGAACCGTCGACGCCATGTGGCCAAGTAGAATCATCAGACGGTGCGCTGAGATGGAGCGCTGCAGCGAAATCTGACGGCACAGTCGAAGTAGAGCCTCCACCCTCGGAGGGGGGAGGAAAGCACGAAGGTGAACCATGTCCAGCACGGCCCCGATAAACTGAAGGGATTGAGCAGGGCACAGCTGCGATTTGGGAAAGTTCACTTCGAACCCCAGACGTTGAAGGAAGATGATAGTCTGTTGGGTCGCTGAGATAACCCCCTCCCTGGATGATGCCTTGATCAGCCAATCGTCCAGGTAGGGAAAGACCTGTAGCCCCCGAGATCTCAGGGCAGCCGCGACTACCACCATACACTTCGTGAAGACTCGAGGCGACGACGCCAGCCCGAAAGGGAGGACCCGATACTGAAGGTGCAACTCCCCCACCTGGAACCGTAAGAACTTGCGGAAGGTGGGATGCACCGGAACATGAGTATACGCTTCCTTCAAGTCTAGGGAGCACATCCAATCCCCTTCCTCCAACAGAGGGTAGAGAACCGGAAGCGACAACATACGGAACTTCTCTCGGACCAGGAACTTGTTGAGCTTCCGGAGGTCCAAAATGGGGCGTAAGTCCCCGGTCTTCTTTGGGACCAAAAAGTAACGGGAGTAAAACCCCCGCCCCCGTTGGTTTGGGGGGACCGGCTCCACCGCCCGAAGGCTCAACAAGGCCCTGGCTTCCGAGAGGAGAAGAGGGAGCTGGGCTCGACTGCAAAGAGGGGCCCCTGGCGGTTGTTCCGGCGGCGTGGCTGAGAAGTTCAGCGAGTAACCCTCAGAGATGAGACGGAGCATCTAAGCGTCTGACGTGATCATAGCCCAGGCCGAATGAAAGGCCAGCAGCCGGCCCCCGATGGGCAGGGGGTCCGGCGAGAGTGCGGAGGGGGGCCCGCCCCCATCCGCTCATCACGTCTAAAAGACGGCGCCGGCGCCTGAGGTTTTTGTTGGCCCACTCTGCCCTGCTGCGGGGGACGCCGGGGCGGAGGCCTAGAGAATGCCGGCGTAGACTTTTGAGGGTATCGCCGCGGTGGAGGTCTGAACGGCTTCTGTGGCGGTACCTGGGGTTTAGGACGGACCAAGGAGGCGATGGAGCGCTCATGTTCGGACAGGCGTTTGGTCGCCGCCTCCAGGGACTCATCGAACAATTCCGACCCAACACATGGCAGATTGGCCAGGCGCTCCTGCAAGTTCGGGTCCATATCAACCGTTCGGAGCCATGCGAGACGGCGCATCGCTACCGCAAGGCGGAGACCCTGGAGGCCAACTCAAATGCGTCGTAAATGGCATGAAAAAGGTATAGACGCAGCTGTGACAAGTTGGCCATAAAATTACCAAAGTCCCCCTTATGAGAATCCGGCATGACCCCATGATAACGGGGTAACGCCTTCACCATCTGCCTCAGATAGGATGAAAAAGTGAAAGCATAATTAAGGACCCTGGCCGCCATCATGGAATTGGAGTAGAGGCGGCGACCAAACTTGTCCAGGGTCCGCCCTTCCCGTCCGGGAGGTACAGCAGCCGAGACCCTAGAAGGCTGAGACTTTTTTAACGCCGACTCCACCAGCAACGACTGGTGAGACAGTTGTGCTTTCTCGAAGCCCTTGCACGGGATGGTACGGTACTTCGACTCCATCTTCGACAGAACCGCTATGACCGTAAGAGGGGCGTCCAAATTTCTCAGGAAGGTCTGATGGAGGACTTTATTGAGAGGCAGACGAGGAGTCTCCCTCGGGGGAGAAGGCAAATTCTGCTCCTCCAAAAATTCCTTCGTATATTGAGAACCGGACACCAGATCCAGGTCCAAGGCCCTCCCCATATCAAGCACAAATCTCGAAAAGGAGGAGGGTTTGGAAGGTGGAGAGGGAGATCGAGAAGCCCGCGCCGCCAAAAAGGAAGGGGAAGCCTCACGGGAATACCGAGGTTCCCTACCAGTGCCAGACCCCGAACCCCACGACGCCGCACCAAGCGACCTCGACGGGGTCGGGGACCGCCTATGCCCCGAGGAACCCCTATGGGAAGTCCCCGGGGTACGAGGCACCGAGGCATGCCCCTTCCGTCTCGGCGAGGAGTCTCTCGATAACCCTCCCTCGGAGGAACGGAAAAGCCTCGGATTGTCGAGGCGGAGCTCCGAGACACGTAGCGTCTCAGCCCCGGTCGGCGAGGACCGACCGCGTCTCCGAGGAGAACCCCGAGGACGTTTGGACTTCCTCGGCCGACGCTTCGCCCGAGGCCGACCCGAGGGCGAGGAACCCCGGGAGGACCTCGACGAGGAAGAAGTGGAAGAGATCCTCCTAACCCTACGCACCTTGTCCCGCGGCCGCACACTCCGCTCAGGCTGGTCAACCGAGGTCGAGGGCAAGGTCGGGGCCGGAATCACCCCGGGGGCCGAAGCCAAGGGAACCGAGACCGAGGCCGCCGAAGCCGAGGCAGTCGAGGCCGACGCCGGCTGCAGGTGCGCGACAGACAGCTCCGAGGCAATGAGTGCACGGAGTAAGTCCTGAAAAACGGGAACTCCCATCATAGCCGGTAGATCCGGGGCCGGCGGGTGCTCCCTCGAGGGCGACCTCGGTCTCGAGTATTCCCGCAGGACACCCGACTTCGACGATCGGGGCGGGGCCGAGGACGACCCACCCGCCCCCGTCGAGGACGGCTTCTTCGCAGACCCTGGAGTCGAGGAAGGAAGTGAGGACTTACCCTGGGCAGGCTTCGTCGCCGAGGTAGGCTTGGACGAGGAAGACATCCGCGGCGAGGTCAAGGGAGTCGAGGCCAAGGTCAAGGCCGGGGCCGAAGCCGAGGCCGACGTCGAGGCCTTCCCCACCGCGGGGTCCACAGCAAAGAGCTCCGCCATTCGGGCACGACAGCGGCGGAGAGCTCTAGTCTGAAATGTCGAGCACCTGGTACAGGAGTCAGTCGGGTGCTCAGGACCTAGGCACAATAAGCACCACCAGTGGGGATCGGTAATCGAAAGCAACCGATCGCACCGGGTGCAATTTTTAAAGCCCGTCAAGGGACGGGACATGAACTCAAAAATGGCCGGGAACGAACGAGGTCCCGCGGCCGCGGCTACCGGGAGCCCCCGGAGCCGAACGAAAAACCATTTTTTTTTTTTTTTTCGACGATAACTAACACACGAACTAATAAAAATAACAAATCAAGCACAGCGACCGAGAAAACACACTCAGCCGCGGTGTCAGAAGGCAAAAGATATAGAGCACAATTTCCACAGGGCTTCTGGCTCCGCGGAAAAAACTGAACTGAGGACCACGAGGTGGGGATGCACCCTCTAGTGGGCAAGAAGGCATGCACATGTGTGGTGCAGCATAGCAAACTTGAAACTTCAATCAAGTTTGCTTGAAAAGCTGTCCGCGCTGGGGCTCCGTAGATGACGTCACCCACATGTGAGAATATCATGCCTGCTTGTCCTGGGATAAATAATGATTCTAAGAGCTGATAAGGGTGGAGCTACTGTCGTGATGGAAAGAGATTATTATTTGAGAGAGGCTAGTAGTCAATTATCGGACACGACAGCGTATGCCCCCTTACCACTCCAATTTATGATCCACTCCAATTTATGATGAAAGATATATTTGATTGGGTGACCCATCAACTCAGGATGTTAACCAAAAAAGAATATCAGTTTTTGTTGGAGAAATATCCACGTACTCCTTATATTTACTTTGTCCCGAAAATTCATAAAAATCAAACAAATCCTCCCGGAAGACCAATAGTAAATACAAGAGGATCTCTTTTAGAGCCACTGTCACAATTTATGGATATATTTCTTAAGAAAGAAACTGAAAAGATCCCTTCTTTTTTGAAAGACTCTTCCCATCTTCTTAGAATCTTGGCTCAGATTTCAGACGTAAGCCAAGTATCTTTTTTAGTTACTTTAGATGTGGTTTCTCTCTACACCAAAATACCACAAGATAAAGCCCAAACAATAGTAAAAAAACATCTTGACACATAGAGTAGATGATCAGAGAATTAGTACTGAGTTTCTGCTCAAATTAACTAAATGGGTAATTGAAAAAAACTACTTTGAATTTGAAGGGACTTATTACCAACAAATACAGGGGGTGGCGATGGGGGCAACCTTAGCCCCCCCTCGGTAGCCACCCTGTATGTAGCACAATTTGAAGAGATGGAGATTTACCCTTCATAATTTTTTCAAAATATTATTTTGTGGAAAAGGTTTTTAGATGATATATTCTTTTTGTGGTCAGGGACTGAACAGAGATTACAAGCTTTTCTAACTTGGATAAATACTAGAGATCCTCATCTACAATTCATTCTCACGTATAATAAAACTACAATTGAATTTTTGGATATGACAATAAGAAAAGAAAATTTAAAATTAGGCACTAGTCTCTATAGGAAACCTGTAGCTAGGAACACTCTTTTGCATTTTCAAAGCTACCATCCTTACCATCTGAAGTTTAACCTCCCGGTGAGTCAGTTCCTGAGACTAAGAAGGGTTTCTTCAGAAATGAAGGAATTTAAAGAGGCCTCAGATCAGTTAAAGAATAGGTTCAGAGTGAGGGGCTATCCTGAGAAGTCCATTCATAGAGCCTTCCTAAGAGCTAAGTATGCAAACAGGGAACTTCTATTAACAGAAAAAACTGAAAGGGATAGACCAGATAGGTTAATTTGCATACTCCCCTACTCAGAAGCTGCTAAGGAACTGATCTCCCAAAGAAATACTGGCATATTTTACAGCTTCACCATATTTTTGCTGAGGTCCCGATGTTTTCTTTTAAGAAAGCCAAAACTATAGGTCAAGTTTTAATAAGTCAAAAGACTGGTCAGAGACAAGCTAGGATCATAGGCAAGCACAACAAATGCGGACATTGCCAATGGTGTATTAACACCATTGAAGGAGAGAAATGGAAGGACCCCCAAACTAAACGAATAATAACATCATCAGCTATTACTAACTGTCAGAACGTCAAAAGGACTGCCCCTTACAGTAACTAAATCATTAACTGGACTCCTCCCCCTGTCTGTTCGTAGACAAGGATTAAACCAAAGACATCTACTCTAGTTCCATATTTAACCCGTGTGGAATCACTGTATTTAAAGTATAAATCCAACGCTGTTCCTTATAGTTCAAACTTTCTTCAATATTAATCCTACCCTCCCTCCCTACATTTACCTGGTCAATCACTCTCCATTTTAGTTGGCTTGCTTCATGGCCTAACTTTATACAGTGTTCAACTATAGGGGCTTGCAACGATTTAGTTTTAATGTTCTTATTTGTCCCTGCAGTTTAGTATATGTAGGTCGTACTATCCGACCTATTCATGTTAGATTAAATGAGCATAAATCACGCATTAAAACTAAATCGTTGCAAGCCCCTATAGTTGAACACTGTATAAAGTTAGGCCATGAAGCAAGCCAACTAAAATGGAGAGTGATTGACCAGGTAAATGTAGGGAGGGAGGGTAGGATTAATATTGAAGAAAGTTTGAACTATAAGGAACAGCGTTGGATTTATACTTTAAATACAGTGATTCCACACGGGTTAAATATGGGACTAGAGTGGATGTCTTTGGTTTAATCCTTGTCTACGAACAGACAGGGGGAGGAGTCCAGTTAATGATTTAGTTACTGTAAGGGGGAGTCCTTTTGACGTCAGGAGCCCACGTCAGGAAGTGGGCCTGGCTTCTAAGACTATCCCGGTTATTTATTCGGTAGTACGCTGCCGGCTCCTTTATAGAGTATTCGAGGAGGTTGACAGCAGAAGGGTAAGCAAGAAAGACTTCTAATGTCTGTTTTATATTGTAAGGTTTGGATATATTTCAGATTTTTAAAATAAGAGTGGGAACTAAAGTATTGTCTATTCTATTTATGTTCAATAGGGGTGAAGCCTTGATAAAGCGGTCCCCGCGAAACATGTCGGCTGAAACACCCTGCTTGATATAGACATCTACTAATAGAAATGACAGCGTATAAAGCTAAGTAAACTATTTAAAATCATTTAAAACTATAAATTAAGCTCTTGATAAATTATAAAATAGTACATGCAGACCCAGTGACGATTTGCTACGTAAAGCTCAGAACAGTGATACGTTTGAGTTCTGAGTGGTGACGCTGAGGGTCTAAGAAGATCGTTAATAAAGGCTGCTATTTGAAACAAGGAAGAAGTTCCTGTTTCTATGAAACCTTGTTAAATTACAAGACAATGAATATGTATTTTGGGATCCTATTCAATTGCAACAATTTCTAATAGCTCGAGAACAGAAATGATTTTTTCCTATTGTTTTAATGACTCATTACTGAGAAATAGGTGGTTGTAAGGTTCCATAGCAGTGAATGGTTGAGATTTATTATGAATCGAAAACCAATTCTTTGTTTTCCTTATTTTTGTTAGTTGGAAAGTTGCATGTCTCCCCATTACTTGTGGGCTTGAAAAGGAATGTTTGTGTTGTATAAGTATTGTTAAAAATTTGATGTAAGTAACCTTTATCCTTGGTATCTTTTGATATTATAAATTATTAAAGTTATAAATTAAAAAAAAAAAGCTAAAGTGGAGGGCAGCCACACAAAATCCAAAGTCCTGAATTTCAAACGTATAGATTTTAGTAAAACGAGGAAGTACCTGAAGAAAGAGCTGATAGGATATAAGAGAAGTAGAAAAACAGTGGTTCAAGCTTAAAGGAGCAACAAAATTAGCTGACCTTTATGTGAGGAATATAAATAAAAGCAAGAGAAAAACTGATATAGTTTTCCAAAATGATGGTGAAAATAAAAGTTGGCATTTGTAAAATACAAAAAAATTCAAAAAAAAAGAGAAGCACAGAAAGGAATACCAGATGAAAATGAAAGAAGCAAAGTGCAAGCTGAAGAGCAAATGACTAGAAATGTAAAAAAGGGAGACAAATTTTTTTTCAGGTATATTAGTGTAAAGAAGACAAAAAATGGAATTGTGAGACAAGACTACAAACCACATGTGGAGAAAGCTAACTTGCTAAACAAATACTTCTGTTCTGTGTTCAAAGATGAAATCCTGGAGAAGGACCGCAATAAGCTGGAAAAGTTATATGCGAGAATGGAGTGGATACTGCATCATTTACGCAAGAAAGTTTATGAATAACTTGAAAAATTGAAGGTGGACAAAGCCATGGGACCGGGTGGCATCCATCCTAAGATACTGAGGTAGCTCAGAGAGGTTCTGACAGGTCCTCTTAAAGATTTGTTCAATATCTCCTTGGAGGTGGGATTGGAGAAGAGCAGATGTAGTCCCTCTTCAAAAAAGTGGTCACAGAGATGAAGCGGGATGGTTGTTGGAAAAATAATGGAAGTGTTGCTGAAGGAAAGGATAGTACATTTTCTGGAATCCAGTGGCATCGATCCTGGATGAAGATAAGTATCCAAGGCATCGATCCTGGATGAAGATAAGTAACCTTTTGTTGTTATCTGGATCCTTTTAATATTTTCTCAACCGTTTGCATTGCACAGAGCACTTCTTAAGCAAAATAAAGGAGGTTTTTTTATGCCCATGAATTATTGTGTGTGTGTGTGTATGTGTGTGTGTATGTGTGTGTGCATGTGTATGTGTGTGTATGTATGTGTGTGTATGTATGTGTGTGTATGTATGTGTGTGTGTGTATGTGTGTGTATGTATGTGTGTGTATGTATGTGTGTGTATGTTGTGTATGTGTGTATGTATGTGTGTATGTATGTATGTGTGTGTATGTATGTATGTGTGTGTATGTATGTATGTGTGTATGTATGTGTGTATAGATAGATAGATAGATAGATATACACACACACATATACACTGGTAATAAGTCTTTTTTTACTTTATGCATTTAAATGGTGGAAGAGTTGTTTAGTAATTATTGATTGATTTTCACTTTACTGTGTGGTATTTTTTTTACTAAAGGTAAAACATGCTAAACAAAAATGATTGAATTCTTTGACTGGGCGACCAGAGAACTGGATTGGTTGTGCGATAGATGTAATTTACTTAGATTTTAGCAAAGCTTTTGACACAGTTCCGCATAGGAGCCTCTTGAATAAACTTGGCAGGCAAAATTTAGAACCCTAAGTGAATAATGAGTGTGATCAAGGTTATCAAAAAACCATTCTAGATGGACGGTTCAGAACTTTATCTGCTGTAAAGCTAGTCTCAGTTAGGGCACTGGTCTTTGACCTAAGGACAGCCGCGTGAGCAGACTGCTGGGCATGATGGACCACTGGTCTGACCCAGCAGCGGCAATTCTTATGTTCTTATGTCATTTACAACATTACATATGCATACTTGATCTTGATTTGTCCTTGCTTTAACAAAATCCAGGAACATAAGGGCTTGGAAGTTAAGATAATAAAATATTGTTACACCCAGCTAACAGGTCTTATCAAGGATCTAGGTTTCTTATCACATTATAAACCATAAAATTGTACTGTTTTGTATCCTCTGCTTACCCATCCATCTCTCCCTATTTCTCACTCCTCTTCCCCATCCCCTAACTTTTCCTGAAAGCTGTCATTGCAAACTTTCATGTTTGCTATTGTTGCTCAATGCAGCCATACGGAAGAAGGTTCTGTCTTTGAAATTTGTCAGAAATATATTAAATTGGTCCAATAAAAAAGATGATATCTTATTTTCTTTTTTGTCTCCATTTATAACCTTTAAAGTAGATTAGCACGGCAACCCATTACTTTATCAAAGCAGTAATTAGTAATTTTTTCTTACCTGCTGATTGAGAAATCCCGCTATGGAAGGTTCTGTCATAAAGGCAGGCTGCGCAACCAAACGGCAACACATACTGCCATAAAGAGGAAGCCAAAAGGAAGAAATCTCTGCAACAAAAATGTTCATTTAGCTAAGGTGATGAGCAGTTATCCATATATAAACTACATTATACTGAATTTTTTTACTACAACTTTCAATCTAAATAATGTCTTCCACTAGTTCTGCAAACAGAAAATGATTGTTTTATGCAAAGTCTGAATATCTGAATTTTATATTAAACACAAATATTTTCTGTTTATCTTTGCTTTAAATCTTATTTTTGGACCTGGATCAGTCTCTTTCAAAATAAGACATGACTGATATACCTGACATTTCAGCAGAAAAGAGAAATGTCCATCTATAGATCATCCACAGTGACTAGCCATCAGATACACATCTGCCTACATTTAGTTTAAAAAACAGATAGTTTGCATAGTGTAGTTATAAAAAATAAAATAAAAATCAGACCTATGCTATACTTAAGTACAGAAATCAAGTACAACTTGTGCTCAGTCACCTTCAAAATCATATGGAAAGGCCTGAGTTTAAGTATGGCAGCATAAGGTCTCATCATTGTTTAAATTATGTCAGAAGCAGAGCATGAGCTTCACAATGCTGAATTCACCTCTCCACGCACACATAGCATGAAGTCAGGGGAGTTTGCCTGCCTCTTGTTAAGTCAAAAATAAAAATCCTTAAAAATACTAATCTCTCTCAGGAACATGTAAATATAATATGAGCTTTGGAAAAATTAATCATTTAGCATATACTTGTCTAAAAGGCTAAAATATACCCAGTTCATGAGACATTATTCAAGGATTGTATATGAAAGGGTCATCATTTATTGGTTTCAACTGGTAAAATACCAATAAAACAATAAATAATCCCAAAATCTCCAAGACAAACATGTATTCATATGAAAGACAAACCTCACGAGAAAATATCCATCTTCATCAAATGAAAAATAAAATAGCAATATACTAACTACTAATCATTTCTATAGCGCTACTAGACATATGCAGATACTTTCTCTGTCCCTAGTGGGCTCACAATCTAAGTTTTTTTTAACCTGGGCAACAGTGATTTACATGATTTGCCCAGGGACAAAAGAAGATGAAGTGGGAATCAAACCCAGTTTACTAGGATCAAGGCCTGCTGCACTAACCTTTAGGCTACTCCTCCACTCTACAAATATAGTGTATTGCTCTCTGAAGATTTCTATTTGTGTTGTCCCCTCTTAACCAGTTGTAGTCATAGAAAAGATTCTCAGCTTCCAGCTACAAAAGGAAATATTCTTCCAGTGGAACAAGCCATCATTTAAATGAGGCCAGTGAACTGCATTTCTAGTTAAAAGGTCCCCAAAGCCAATAGTGCCCATGGATTCTAAGGGATCTGGCCAGTCAGAATCTTAGGCCACTTTCAGTGCATCCCAGAATGCACTGCAAATTGGGCCTAAGATTCCAGTCGGCCCAGGTGCCTAAGGCCCCTCCAACAGGGCTTTTTCAAGGCTATTCCCCTAAAATACCATCATAATTACATTAACAAATACATGTATGAAATACATGTATCAAATATCCAAGGAGAACCTTTGTTCACCAATAAGTAAGAATCCAATCCTTAACTCTAAAAGATTAAACCTACCTATAGGATCACCACCTTCCCACTTGACCACTTTATCAAAGATGGCGGTGGTGTTTACCTAGCAATTTAAATCTCTGGCACTGTGCCCCAGCTGACTTATGTCACATCTAATTCAAACCCAGCTGAAGCCTGCGTCAGAGCTTTCAAATTTAATTTTACACTCCCTCTCAGTTTAGGGGAATGGCCTTGAAAAAGCAGTAGTGAAACATGTCTGCTGATATTCCCTGAATAAAAGGCCACAGAGCTATGTGCATTTATTAAACTATATTTGAATGTTTGAAAAGTAACTTAAAAAAAATATTAAAATTAAAAGAGAAATTAAGTTGTTGGGTTGAGAACCTATGATGAATTGACATATAATGCTTGAGGCAATGAAGTGTTTGAGCCTTGAGTGGTGTTGCTGAGGTTTGGGGGATAAGATTTGAGACTTGGAGGTAATGATATTATAATTTGTGTTGATTACATTATTTAGGGCATGAAAGAAAAATACAAGTTTTAAGAATCAATTTCAACATCTATAGAAAGTGAAGAAATTGATACAACACTTTTTAAAAACATAGGAATTCAGACAGGGCTGCAACAGTTGCATTTAACAATGTTTCATCAAATATTCATAATCTGTGGAAAACAAAGACTATGCAATAAATTTTAATGATGTTTTCTCTCCTCTGAAATCCATATTGCTGAGACTTACCACTGCTTGAAATGATGAGATTGTGGGTTGTGAAAGCATCGCCAGCAGAACTCAATGTCAGTGTGATGTGTGCCAACAAACTGTATTTTACACCACTAGTTTGGAACAGAAAGAAAGTGAAATATTTGTCATTTGACTAACAAATTACATGGACTCATATGAAGGACTGGTCTTTTAATGTACTCTGTGAACATGAACCTTTCTGCATGTCAGAACAGTATTCAGAATTTGAGAGGTATCAATCTTACAAAATAATTTGTAAGATATCAATCTTACAAAAGGTGTATTGAATAAGAAGTACATTGCAATTAATGAGAATGGGTTTCCCCCCCCCCATAACAGCATAAAGCACAGTTACTTACCGTAACAGGTGTTATCCAGGGATAGCAGGCAACTATTCTCACATATGGGCGACGTCACCAACGGAGCCTCGATGCGGAAGCCTCGCAAGCAGGCTTGCTTGTAGAAACTAGAAGTTTCGAGTCAGCCGTATCACGCATGCGCGAGTGCCTTCCCGCCCAGCACAGGGCGCGTCTCCTCAGTTCAGATAGCTAGCAGAGAAGCCAACCAGGGGAGGTGGGTGGGTTGTGAGAATAGCTGCCTGCTGTCCCTGTGCTTTATCCCAGGACAAGCAGGCAGCCTATTCTCACATATGGGTGACCTCCAAGCTAACCAGAATGGGATGGTGGGAGCGTTGACAAATTAGGAGAATAAATTTTTTAATACTGTTTAGCCAAAATGACCATCCCGTCTGGAGAAAACATCCAGACAATAGTGAGAAGTGAAAGTATGAACCGAGGACCAAGTAGCAGCTTTGCAAATTTCCTCAATAAGTGTAGATCTGAGGAAAGCTACTGAAGCTGCCATTGCTCTGACCTTATGGGCTGTGACTCTACTGTGTAGGGGTAATCCAGCCTGGGCATAGCAGAATGAGATACAAGCAGCTATCCAGTTGGAGATGGTATGCTTAGAGATGGGATGTCCCACCTTGTTTAGATCGAAGGAGACAAAAAGTTGAGGAGCAGTTCTGTGTGATTTGGTGCATTCTAAATAAAAGGCCAAAGCACGTTTACAGTCCAGAGTATGAAGAGCTGATTCTCCAGGATGAGAATGAGGCTTTGGAAAGAACACTGGAAGAATGGATTGGTTGAGATGAAATTCCAAAATCACTTTAGGCAAGAATTTAGGATGAGTACGAAGGACCACCTTGTCATGATGGAACTCAGTGAAACGTGAATCAGCAACTTAAGCTTGCAGCTCACTGACTCTTCGAGCAGAAGTGAGGGCAATGAGAAACACCACTATCCAAGTGAGATACTTCAGATGAACCGTAGACATTGGTTCAAATGGAGGCTTCATCAATTGAGCAAGACAACATTGAGGTCCCAAACCACTGGAGGCGGTCTGAGAGGAGGTTTGACATTGAAAAGTCCTTTCATAAATCTAGAAACCACCGGATGAGCAGAGAGTGGTTTCCCTTCAATAGGCTGATGGAAAGCAGCAATTGCACTTCGATGGACTCAGATCAATGTAGACTTGAGGCCAGAGGTGGATAAGTGCAAAAAGGTAGTCCAAAACAGAAGATAAGGAGGAATGTTGAGGCTCCTTATCGTGAGAAAAACACCACGTAGAAAATCTAGTCCATTTCTGGTGATAGCATTGTCTAGTGGTAGGCTTTATAGAAGACTCTAAAATGTCTCTTATAGATTGAGAAAACTGAAGAGGAGTTATGTTCAGAGGTACCAAGCTCTCAGGTGTAGAGACTGCAGGTTGAGATGAAGCAGAGATCCCTGAATTTGTGTAAGCAGAGATGGAAAAACTGGTAGAAGGTATGGCTCCCTGCTGCTGAGTTGAAGTAGAAGGGTGTACCAAGGTTGTCTCGGCCACCGAGGAGCAATCGGAATCATGGTGGCATGATCGTTCTTCAACTTGACAAGAGTCTTGAGAATGAGAGGGAATGTGAAAAAATGTGATGTAGGGGCGAGGAATGGAGTGTCCTTCGAGAGGTTGCAGAAGACAACTCAAGTTGTCCACCAAGCAATTTTCCGCCCCTTGGATGTAGACAGCTTTGAGGAAGGTGTTTTGGCGATCCCAAACCTTTAGAGCTTCTTGACAAAGGAAGGAAGATCCCGTCCCTCCCTGTTTCTTGACATAGGACATGGCGACTTGGTTGTCCGTCCGAATGAGGACAACCTGGTTGTTAAGAAAATGTTGAAAAGCATTGAGAGCCTTGAAAATCGCTCTGAGTTCCAACAGATTGATATGACACTGACGATCTGTACTGGTCCAGTGGCCTTGAGTACGGAGACCATCGAGATGAGTGCCTCAAGCATAGGTCGAGGAATCTGTTGTGAGGACCTTCTGATGGGGGGGGGGGGGGAGTTTGAAACAGCAAGCTTCTGGAGAGATTGGAAGAGAGCATCCACCAACGAAGGAGTGACTTATGTGTCGAGAAAGTGGGTCGCAAACCTGCATCTACTGAGATGCCAGGGTCCACAGAGGAGGCCATGTGACCCAGGAGTACCATCATGTGTCTCGCTGATATGGAGAAGCGGGAAGACACTGTATGACAGAGTTGTAGGAGAGCTTCCAGACGTTGTTGCGGAAGAAATGCTCTGAGTTGGATAGTGTCCAGAACAGCTCTGATGAATTGTAGATTCTGAGAGGGTTGAAGTTGGGATTTGGGAAAGTTGATTTCGAATCCCAAACTTTGTAGGAACCACGTAGTCCGTTGGGTCGCTACAACAACCCCCTGAGATGTTCAATCTTTGATGAGCCAGTTGTTGAGGTAAGGAAAAACCTGAAGACCATGGTTCCTTAGAGCTGCTGCTACCACTATTAGGCACTTGGTGAACACTCTGGGAGAGGAAGCCAGGTCAAAGGGCAGCAGATTCCCCACCCGAAATATGAGATATTGGCGGGAGGCCGGATGAATGGGAATATGAGTATAAGCCTCCTTGAGATCCAGAGAGCATAACCAGTCGTTCTGATCTAGGAGGGGATACAGGGATGCCAGGGATAGCATGCAAAATTTTTCTTTGACTAAAAATTTGTTGAGAGCCCTGAGGTCCAGAATGGGTCGCAGATCGCCCATCTTCTTCGGAACAAGGAAGTAACAGGAGTAAAACTCCCTGTTCTGCTGTTCCAAAGGAACTGGTTCGATGGCATGGAGACGAAGCAGAGCTTGAGCTTCTTGAAGAAGAAGGGCAGTCTGAGATGGACTGGAAGGATACTCTCTTGGAGGAAGCTCTGGTGGAACCTGAGAGAAATGAAGAGAGTATCCTTCCCTGATGATTGACAGCACCCAGAGGTCGGATGTGATTGTCTCCCATCAGTGGTAAAAATAATGGAGACGACCTCCAATAGGGGGAAGATAGGATAGAGACATAACGGTGGAGGTTATGCTCTGTTTTAAACAGTCAAAAAGGCTGTGTAGCCTTAGGTGCAGCAGAAGTTTGAGGTTTCTATTGATTCTGATTCTGCTGTTTCTTGAGAGGAGGGCAAGTTTAAGGAGCCGCTCTTGGAGTAAAACGCCTCTGGTAAATAGGAGGAGAGTGTGCAGGCTTGGCAGGAGCTGGCTTCGGTTTAGATCTGACAATAGAAGCAAAGGATTTTTCATGCTCAGACAATTTCTTGGTGGCTGCCTCAATAGATTCATCAAAGAGGTCATTGCCTGCACAAGAAATATTAGCCAAGCGGTCCTGAAGATTAGTATCCATGTCAATGGTACGAAGCCAAGCAAGGCGGCGCATTGCTAAAGAACAAGCAGCACCCAGGCAGACAACTCAAAGGCATCGTAAGAAGACTGAAGTAGATGTAATCTGAGTTGTGATAGAGAAGCGATGACTTCTTGAAATTCAAAGTGCTTTTGAGTATCTAAATAAGTGATAAATTTAGGCAAAAGAGCAATGAGGAACTCAAAATAAGTGATAAAATGGAAATTTTAATTAAGGACTTTAGAGGACATCATGGCATTTTGATAGATGCGACGTCTGAATTTGTCCATAGTTTTCCCTTCCCTTCCAGGAGGAACGGTGGGACCTCTTCAAGGATGACTCCACAAGTAGGGATTGGTGAGATAATTGTGAATTCTCAAATCCTTTGCAATGGAGAATTTTATATCTGGAGTCCAATTTGCCTGGAACAGCTGGAATTGCATAAGGAGTCTCCAGGCATCTGGTAAAAGTCTGAGACAAAAGCTTGTGAAGAGGAAGCTTAAGTGACTCTGCCGGAGGTTGAGGCAGATGCATGACTTTGAGATACTCCTTTGAATATTTGGAACCAGCATCCAATTGAAGGTCCAAGTCAATAGCCATCTGACAAAGAAAAGAGGAGAAAGACAGCTGATCCGCCAATGCCTTGCCTCGAGAAGGACTCGAGGTCGTCGAGGCAGCCTGGGTTGAAGATGAGGCTTCGGTCAGAAAAAAAGGCATCAAAAGAATAAGGAGACTTGGATGAAGCAATCGAAACCGCTGAGTCCTCGAGGTTTGGAAGTGGAGACCTCGATCGAGGAGTCGGTGGTCTAGTAGAACTAGAAGGTGTAGGTCAAGGCTTAGTAGAAAGACGCTCCTTGGAAGAAGAGCTATGCCTGGAAGTATGCCTCAATGAAGGCCTCAAACGTCGGTGAGAACAGTGCTTGGAAACAGATCTCGAAGTTCGAGGAGACTTTGCCCTGGAGATGAAAGCAGTCGATGGCACCAAGGAATGGATGGGGCTGGAAGCTGTGGATCGAAGCTCCAGAGGTTTGATGGAGGAACCTCGATGCACTCCCAAAGACTCTGCTCCTTGTATTGAGTGTGAGGATTCCTGTCGAGGCACTTGCAAAGAATCTGCTGTTTGCTTTACGTGCATAGATGCCAGACCAGACACTTGCAGATACTCTGCTCCCTGCATAGAGTGTGTAGGCTGAGACCAAGGCCCAGGAAGAGACTCAACCTCGCGGGAGTCTGCAGGATGCCCAGGCTGGATTAGAGTAGCAAGCTTCGGTCCCATATTAGTGAGGAACTGGATGAATTGCTTCTCTAACATGGTCTGGAAAGAAGCCGGCAAGATTGGATCTGCATCTGAAACCGGACCACCTGCGTTGGCTGGAGGTTCCACAGAGGCAGTGGAAATGTGCTTTGAACTGGAAGTCTTTTAGACACCTTAAGCACCACCGGTGGAACTGTCTGCTGAGCTATCTGACCTGAGGATACAGGGGAAGATACAGCAGACGTCATCGAGGAAAGAGCCGCTGCAAACGAAGGTCTGATGAGGCTCGAGGTAGAAGCAGTGGAGGCAAGGGGACCCTATCAGGAACAAAACAGAGGTTCTCCCTCGAGACACTACAAGGAATACCCACTGCATTTATATACAAACACACTCACTTGAAAAAAAGGAAAAAGTGGAGAGAAAGCCTCAGTTAAGCTTCATATGGCAAAAAATTCCACTTATATGACCACCGAATGAGGTTACAATCCCATGTGTAGCGATTAGTTTAGCAGTGAGAAAAACACTATAGTAGCCCTCTCAGGAACCACCTTAAAAATCATCAGCACGCCAAATTCCAAAAATTACAAATGTGTGAGCACAGCATACAGCATGTATTCAAAGTCTCAAACAATGTCAATGGTGAGCAGAAAGAACAAAAACACTTAGCTGCAGATGGCATTTTCAGAAAACCTGCCACTCAGCAGTGTTATCAACAAAAGTAGACACGGTTTTCTGCTTGGTATCTTCTTTATGAGGATCCAAAATCCATCTCTGTTTCTCTGATTTTGGATTATCTACTCCATTTATCTGACTCTGGCCTCAAATCTACATCTATTAGAGTCCATCTTAGTGCGATCACTGCCTTTCATCAGCCAGTGGATGGTAAAACACTTACTGCATATTCTCTCATTTCCAGGTTCATGAAAGGACTTTTTAATGTAAAAACCACCTCTCAAACCATTTCCAGTGGTATGGGATCTCACTGTGGTTCTTGCCAAATTGATGAAGCCTCCTTTTGAACCAATGCCTACGGCTCATCTCAAATTTCTTTCTTGGAAAGTTGTCTTTCTCATCTCCCTCAGTTCTTCCAGAAGAGTGAGTGAACTTCAAGTGTTGGTAGCGGATCTACCATTTACAGTGTTCCACCATGACAGGTTTGTGCTTCACACTCATCCAAAGTTCTTACCAAAGGTTGTCATTGAATTTCATCTCTATCAGTCGATTGTGCTTCCAGTATTTTTTCCCAAGCCTCATTCTCATCCAGGAGAAACAGCTCTTCATACTCTGGACTGCAAACGAGCATTAGCTTACTAATTGCAAAGGACTAAATCACACAGATCATCTCCTCAACTTTTCATCTCTTTTGATCCTAACAAGTTGGGGCATCCTGTTTCGAAGAGAACGATTTCCAACTGGTTGGCTTCCAGCATATAGTTCTGTTACGCTCAGGCTGGGCTGCACCTGCAAAGTCGGGTTACAGCCCATAAAGTTTGGGCTATGGCGGCTTCTGTAGCTTTTCTTCGCTCTACTCCTATTGATGAAATCTGCAAAGCTGCTACCTGGTCCTCAGTTCATACTTTCACTTCACATTACTGTCTGGAATCTTTTTCCAGACGGGATGGGCTCTTCAGCCAAACTGTATTACAAAATTAATTTTCCTAAAAGGCCAACACTCCCATCATCCCATTCTGGTTAGCTTGGAGGTCACCCACATGTGAGAATATACTGCCTGCTTTTCTGGGATAAAGCACAGTTACTTACCGTAACAAGTGTTATCCAGGGACAGCAGGCAGATATTCTCACAACCCACCTACCTACCCTGGTTGGCTTCATAGCCGGCTAACTGAACTGAGGAGCCGCGCGCCTATGTTGGGTGAGAAAGGCACTTGCGCAGTGCAGTCGTCGCAAACTTTCTAAAGTTCTTAAAGTGGTGATACATTTGGAACCTTCCGTACCAGAGCTCCGTTGATGACGCCATGGTGCAGTGGTTAAAGCTACAGCCTCAGCACCCTGAGGTTGTGGGTTCAAACCCCCGCTGCTCCTTGTGATCCTGGACAAGTCACTTAATCCCCCCATTGCCCCAGGTACGTTAGATAGATTGTGAGCCCGCCGGGACAGAGAGGGAAATGCATGTAAACCGTTCTGAGCTCCCCTGGGACAAACGCAAGGAAGTTTTTTTTCACCCAAAGGGTCGTGGACACTTGGAATGCGCTACCGGAGGAAGTGATCAGGCAGAGTACGGTACAGGGATTCAAACAGGGATTGGACGGATTCCTGAAGGATAAAGGGATCATGGGATACTGAGGGAGGAGCTGGGATGTAACAAGTATAGAAAGCTAACCAGGTAATGAGTATAGAAACCAAACCAGGTCGTGCATGTGCAAGACCGGAGGGTTAGGACTTCGATAGGAAGACAGGACTTAAATGAGAAACCAAGGTGGCAAGGGAGCCCCTTCTGGTGATACAGACAGGTTGTGACCTGTTTGGGCCGCCGCGGGAGCGGACTGCTGGGCAGGATGGACCTGTGGTCTGACCCGGCAGAGGCACTGCTTATGTTCTTATGAATGAATAAATAAATATGAGAATATCTGTATGCTGTACCTGTTATGGTAAGTAACTGTGCTTTAGGTATAAGCAGAATATAAGCAAATAAGCTAAACTAAACCAGAACACAATCTTTTTGCATTAAATTTTGAAATACTCTTTTAATGTTACCTAATAGGCATTTTGTATCACTTAGGTTTCAATTAAGTTGATCTGGCATTGAATATTCAAATCTAACTTAGCTGATATTGGCCAGCATACAAAATACCAAAACGTTTACTGTTGCCAGCTGAATATCAAATATCTTAAGGTATTTTTAGAGTTATGGTCCTCTGATAAAGATACTCTGCCAAAACATAGCCATGTTAGGTCATTGTCTTTGAAGTTTCAATGAAAATATATAATTAGTTCATTCAACTTAAGAATACCCCTCCTTGACCCTCAGATTTGTGGGCATCAATTTTCAAAGCAATTTATCTGACTAGAAATAGTTCCTGGTCAGTTATATCACCTGTTCACAAGTCTAACCGGTCATTTTCAGTAGCATTTAACTGGTTAGTGCTGTTGAAAATGACTGGTTAGTACTTGAATAAAGATTGGCTATTTTGAGGGTGTTTCCAGGGCTGAGTCAGTACATGACCAGTTAAGTGCTGATATTCAGCACTTAACCAACTAAAGACACCGCATGAATATGATTGTGTAAAAGTAAGTTCTATCTTTATACAGTGCCCCATAGCTGGTTAAGTGCTGAATAGAATTGCTCAAAAGGGCATGAAAAGGTATCTTTTTAAAAGATATCACCCAAACAGGGAAGATAAGACATCCTGATAGTGAGTTTGCAATAGAGACCACAGTAGATCAGGTGTCTTTAAATACAGATCAGACAATTTTCTGTATCGGGCATCTAAATTATGGAATATATATTACCTTTGCACATCTCTAAGATGATAAATTATAACATTTTTTCATACTACTATTAAAATCATGCTATTTAGGAAATATGTGTAATCTAAATGATTGAACCTGTCTTTTGATCTATGGTTTTTGTAATTCCTGGAAAGATTGTCTTCAGCTTCTAATTTTGTAAACCGCCCTGAACTGTAATCGGTATTAGTGGGATAGAAATACAGTGCTGGAAAATGTAATGTAATATTACACTTAACTGGCTATGGTTTCCAGAAATCTAGAAATTCATTGTCAAAACCTGGACATGGCCCAGCACTGAATTTCTGGGCATAACCCTGGTGGTGGTTAGGAGCAAACCGAGTGATGCTAGCTGAATATTGACCCTGTGGAGTTTGTTTCTCTTCCTTTTTATGGGTAATTTTATAAACTGGCATTTTTGTGCATAGATGCTTTTGTACATGAATAAAATGTGGCTTCTAAAATTATCATATGCTACTTTGGAGCAGGCATCCTCCAGTGGCAGATTTTGCTCTCTCTCAAAGCACCTTCGTCTCCCCAGCCACTTGAAGGCCGCCGAAAGTTTTGCTCTCCTGCGACTTCTCAAGGCAGAGGAAGGAGGAAGCTTCCCTCCATCTTGTCCCTCCTTCCTCCGTCCGACGCCGCGACACAGACCAGCCCTGCTTTGGCTCTTTCTCAGAGCACCTTCGTCTCCCCAGCCCACTTGAGGGCCGCCGAAAGTTTTGCTCTCCTGCGACTTCTCAAGGCAGAGGAAGGAGGAAGTTTCCCTCCATCTTGTCCCTCCTTCCGGCTTGGCTTTTGCCCGCTTCAAACATCAATCTAGACATAATTGATAAGTTCCATTCTGATTAGTCAACAATTCCTATTTAATTGTTTAAGTCCTGTTAAGGATCACCAGATTCTATTTATTGTTTTTTTTAATTATTATTATTATTTATTTATAAATTTCAAATTAACAAATCAAGATAAATCTTGTACAGAAAGTGATTACATCAAAAGAACAAATGAAACCTCATAAATTTACATAGAAATCAAGTTTTTGTATAATCTCTCAAGTCCACAATTATGATCCATGATGTAAATTAAACGGAATTAAACATAGAACTATTATTAAAGATAAGTGGTACGTGGTTAACTGAAATTCAGGCGCCTTATATCTTGAAGCCCTCATTCTTTCCCCTTTTCCAGGCGGGACAAGGAGAGAAGGGCCGTCAACTGGTTTGGTTCAAAGAAAACATATTTCTGAGAATTATATTGAACTATGCACTTGCAAGGATGGCGAAGATAGAAAGTTCCCCCAAGAGCCAAAACTCCAGGTTTTAATAGTAGAAACTCCTTTCTACGTCTTTGTGTATCTCTTGCCAAATCTGGGAACATCTGTATCTTAAGATCAAGAAACTTTTTTTCCTTATTTTTGAAGAATAGTCTCAAAAGCCAATTCTTATCTAGCGTAATAGCCAGGGTCACAATCAATGTAGCAGGTATTGCAATTTCTTTATCAGATAGTTCAAGTAAAGCAGAGACATCAATTGGTCCCTGAGTTTTTTCTTGAAGATCCTGATTTTTATTAGGCAAATAATAGACCTGGGTGAAAGGAGGTAATGAATCTTCCGGTACTTCCAATATCTCCAGCAAATACCTTTTTAACATTTCTCTTGGAGTCACTGTTGAAATTCGTGGAAAGTTAATCAATCTTAAATTATTATTCCATCTATTTATTGTTTAAGTTTGCTAAGGATCACCAGATTCTATTCAACTGTTTATGTTCTGCTAAGGATCTCCAGATTCTTCTCAATTGATTAAGTTCTGCCCAGTTTACTAAAGTTCACCAGCTTCTATTTAATTGTTTTAGTTCTGCCCAATTGCCAAGTTCTACCCATTCCCCAAGCCTTCCGTTATTCCCGCCTCCCATCCCTCCAAAGGCTCTCCTAACCCCCACCATGAAACCACACCCATGGATCTTTCTTCTCCTTCTCTGCTCATCCTCCAATATCTCCTTCTGCTTGAAACCTCCCCCTCCTAACTTACTCAACTCCATTATTGTCAGTCCTATCTGCCTTGGTGCCAAAATCCCCACGCTTTTATGCACCAGAAGTCATCCCTCCAAAAAAATCCCCCGAAGAATCAATCACGCCTCCTTAAAGCCCATTTCCCCTGCCAACCCTCCCAACCACGCCTCTGACTCTCTCACCCCAGTCCCGTCTCTCTACTGTAACGCCAGATCCGCATGCAACAAAACCCAAATTTTGAAGGACCTTCTTGAGGATCTTAACCCCGGATTCCTATTCATCACTGAATCTTGGATCGCAAAAGACGACATATTCTCTCAAAACGAACTCTGTTCTCACGGTTACCGAGGCCTCTTCTCCCCCAGAATTAACCGAAAAGGAGGTGGTCTGGCACTCCTTCACAAATCATTCTTCGATGTCCAGCTTCTATAAAAGGGTAGCCATGCCTCCCTAGAATATATGCTAGTCTCTGTCAATGACAAGCTCCATCCTCACCCACTGGGTATCCTGCTATTATATCGTCCACCATCCCCCTGGAACAAATCCTCTGAACTCGTCCTCGAGACCATTATAAACGCCTTCCTCAAATTTCAAAGATTACTAATCATTGGAGATATCAATCTTCACCTAAACGATACCACCAACAAGGATGCAATTGATTTCAATAACTTCCTCACTTCTTTAGGCTTCTCCCCCCCCCCCCGGCTCTCTCCACAACCCATGAAATGGGGCATACGCTAGACATCATCAGCTTCCTCGATCTCACCGACTACAAAACCTCGGTCGACGACACTCGCTGGGAACATGTCCCTTGGTCCGACCACTTCCTAGGGGCTTTCTGCCTTCCAATTTTCATGTCACACCTCGAGCCCCCACCTCGTTCCTCCTTCCAAAAAAAAAAATTGCTAGCAATTTGTTCTGGACCAAATTCTTCAACCTAATTTCTACCATTCCCAACCCTCCAAACCCTGAATCCAACTGGCACAATTGGATCACCCTCTCTGAGACCACCTACCACTCCCTCGCTCCACTATCCACCAAAACTGTCTCCTATTCCCGCAAATCCCCCTGGTACCTTCCATATCACAGACAACTGAAGCAGAAATGCCGAATACTGGAACGCAAATGGAAAAAATCTAAATCCCCCACAGACAGACAGTCCTGGAGGGCTAACATTAAGTTCTACAATACTGAATTTAAAAAATCAAGGAAGAGCTACTACGGCAACAAAATCTCCAGATCCAACAACCAAAGTAATACATTGTTCAACATTTGGCGCTCCATATCCTCTAAACATGATTCCACCACACTCCCCTCCTCTCCATCTGCCGATGATCTAGCAAAATTTTTCAATGAGAAAGTCACTACCTTACGATGCTCTTTCCCACCAACACCCTCTTACAACTCTCTAGTGCTCGCCGTCTCCAACCCTACTCTAACCGAGGCCAACCATATCCCAGCTGACAGATCCTGGACTGCCTTCGAGCTCGTTTCTGATTCCCAGGTCTCTAAACTCTGCCTCAAGTTAAAATCCTGCAACTGTACCTTGGATCCTTTCCCCTCCTACTTATACGAGAATATTCCCGCACAAGCCATCTCATCTCTCACCAAACTTATAAATTCCGCCCTACTTTCAGGCCTATTTTCTGCAGAAATGGGACACATTACCTTATCCCCTCTATTGAAAAAAGCTGACCTAAACCCCTCCACACCATCCAGCTATCGCCCAATAGCTAATATTCCTCTCCTGACCAAGATGCTGGAGTCCATCATAGCCACCCAATTCTCATCCTATCTTGAGAGATTCTCCATTCTCCTACCCTACCAACATGGCTTCAGACCCAACTTCAGCACCGAATCCATTTTGACCTCATTAATTTCAAAGGTCCAACAACTTCACTCTTGCAACACGTTCGCTGTCCTACTTCAATTCGACCTTTCTGCAGCTTTCAACATTGTCCATCATGACATACTAATCCTCCAACTTTCTGAAATTGGCATAAACTCCACAGTCTTAGATTGGTTCTCAAAATTCTTACGTTCCCGCTCCTACTTCGTTAACATGAATGGCACCTCCCCTTGGAAACCGATTTGCGGAGTTCCTCAGGGTTCACCTCTATCCCCGATTCTTTTAAATGTTTATATGTCCTCCCTGAAACTCCTCCAACTATCCCCCTTGGAGACACTTTACACCTACGCCGACGACATCCTTGTCCTCCTCGAGACAGACTCTAACCTCACCAACCTCTCTGATAACATCTCTTCTTGTATAACGAATCTCTAATCCTGGGCTCACACCGTTCATATGAAACTAAACGAGACCAAAACAAAACTACTTTGGCTCGGCCCAAAATTAGATCAGCTACCCACCCTCATCCCACTATCCTCTGGCACCAAACTGCAGCTTGAGCACTCAAGCAAAGTTCTGGGAATCATCATTGACTCTACACTGTCTTTCAATGATCATCTCAACTCCTTGGTAAAAAAATGCTTTTTCAATCTTCACATGTTAAGGAAAGTAATATCCTGCTTCCACCAACAACACTTCGCTGTCCTCGTTCAATCCATTATTCTATCCAGACTGGATTACTGCAACTCCATCTACTTAAGCCTAACAAAGAAAAGTCTTCTCAGACTTCAGCGGATTCAGAACACCGCGGCTAAACTAATCTTCGCAAAAAGCAAATTCGACCGCGTCTCCCCGCTTCTGTCTAAGCTTCACTGGCTCCCAGTTATCCTCAGGGTTCACTACAAATGTGTCTATAAAGTAGGTCCAAAATAGTTGCCTGCTTGCTCTCCAAATACAGGTAATCTGTTATAAAATTATTCTCAAAAAACTAAACCAATTCCAGGAGCTGATATAATAATTACTTGTGTTAGAATAGAAAATACAAAAATCTTTATCTCCACAAGTCTAATTGTTCAATAACAATAAAAAATGAAAAACAAAAAAACTCATATCAAAGTGCACTAAATGCTGTAAACATACTAAATTATAAAGTGCTCAGTCACCAACCAAACAATGTCATAAAAAATGCCAGCAATGGTTGTAGAGAGGGACCTTCATAGCACTTTGGGAGTCCCTCTTACTGCCATCCGTGAGACCAGTAAACAATAAATTGTTAATATATCCTGATGTAAATAATTGTTGTTGTCATTACTTATCTGATTTTAATGAAGTCACTTATGGAGGCAGAAGCTTGGCAATGATACTAAGTAGTAATCACTAAGATCCAGTTCAAGTGCTGTGAATATTTTAAAACCCCGTGTTCACTGAACTACTGGCCTCCCTTCGACTCGAGTTTCGCCCAAAGCGTCGTCAGGAAGGGGGCACTGAAAAAAACAAAAGACATATAGAATCTAAAACATGTGTGATCAAAACCAGACCTTAACTATTTGGTAAAAAACTTATCAAATCAAAATCTAAATCATAAACATAAATAAAGAAAAATATAAAAATTAATCAAAGCAACAAAAATAATAAAGTAAATATCTACTTACTAGCACGGCCAGAGGGTTCGATATGACTCAGTGAGGGGAACAAAAAGCAGAAAGGAAAAACGCTATCAGTGAATGAAGTAATTTAAGAACACTGGGACTAACACATCACTAATGACGAGTAGCATACTTTCCACCACTAAAAACAACGGGAGATCCTAAACCCGCCCATTGCAGTGCAAACTGACCAATCACAGTTTGAACCATCCAATCTCTTCGTTTAGACCACCCGGGGTAAGAGACTGCCATTTATAGATGTATCTTAATTCTTCCATTAGTAACCTATGAGATATATCACCTCCTCTAGGAAGGTGTACTTGTTTCAAAACTGTGTATCGAAAATCAGCGGGTTGATGATTTGCTTCCATCCAATGTGCTACTATGGGGGCTTGCAGCTGTTTTCTCCTAATATTAGAGAGATGTTCTCCCATTCGAATTTTAACCTTATGTTTAGTGTGACCTATATATAGTTTATAGCATGGGCAAATAATACTATATATCATCCCTGTTGAATCGCAGGTAGTATTAGATCTAAGAGAAAACTTTTTATTAGTCTGGGGGATCACTACATGGTTCTTCTGCCATATATATTGACAATATATACAATGATCACAAGCCCTATGAGGGGAGTTATTGTTGTAATTTATTATTTGGGGATTATCACTATGTTTAATTATTTCTCCTATGTTTCTACCCCTTCTAAAGGCGAATTTCGGGATCTGTTGAAGAGGGGGGTGTACTTTTAGGATCGCCCAATGTTTACAAATAATCTGACAAATTTGGTGACAACGAGGAGAGAACGGGCGAACATATACTAATGGCTTCATGTGATCTTTCTGTGTAGGTTGCAATAGCCAATCACGGTGGCAAAAAAAGGCCCTTTTCCATGCTTTTTTCAGAATTCTTTGAGGGTAACCCCTTTATCTAAATTTTTCAAAAAGAATGTTGGCCTGAATTTGAAAATCTTGATCATCAGAACATAAACGTCTGATTCTGAGAAACTGTCCCATTGGAATGCCTTCTTTTAATTTAGTAGGATGATGGCTGTTATATTCCAACAAGGTATTATGGTCTGAGGGTTTATTATAAAGAGTTGTTCGTAGATTTTTATGATGTTTAAAGATCAAGATGTCTAGAAAAGCAATCTTCTCTTTCTCAATATTAAAAGTAAATTTAATATTGATATCAAACTGATTAAGCTCATCTATAAAAAGATTTAATTCTTCCTCAGAATTATTCCAAATGAAAAAAACATCATCAATAAATCTTGTCCATATAACTACTTTGTTCATAAATTGAGATTGATAGACAAAAGTTTCTTCGAAGCAAGACATATATAAACATGCAATAGAAGGTGCTATAGTAGCTCCCATAGCTACTCCTTTGATCTGATAATAAAATTGTTCTTCAGATTTGAAGTACCGTATTTTCGCGGATATAACGCGCACCATTGTAAAACGCGCACAGGGGTATAGCGCGCAGAAATCACGATGATATGTACAAAAACTTTTCTATACCGCGCTCAGGCATATAACGCGCATGCTGCCCGACTCTCCTTTCGCCCGCCCTGACTTTCCGTGGGCTGTCCCGACTCTCCGTTCACCCCCCCTGACTTCCGTGCACTGCCCTGACTTTCCGTGCGCTGTCCCGACTCTCCGTTCACCCCCCCTGACTTTCCGTGCACTGTCCTCCCTTGAAGTCCTGTCCCCCCTTGAAGGTCTGTCCCCATCCTGAAAGCCTGATGCCCCCCCCGACGTCCGATACATCCCCCCCCCCGGCAGGACCACTCGCACCCTCACCCCGAAGGACCGCCGACTCCCCAACAATATCGGGCCAGGAGGGAGCCCAAACCCTCCTGGCCACGGCGACCCCCTAACCCCACCCCGCACTACATTACGGGCAGGAGGGATCCCAGGCCCTCCTGCCCTCGACGCAACCCCCCTCCCCCGAACGACCGCCCCCCCCAAGAACCTCCGCCCGTCCCCCAGCCGACCCGCGACCCCCCTGGCCGACCCCCACGACACCCCCACCCGCCTTCCCCGTACCTTTGTGTAGTTGGGCCAGAAGGGAGCCCAAACCCTCCTGGCCACGGCGACCCCCTAACCCCACCCCGCACTACATTACGGGCAGGAGGGATCCCAGGCCCTCCTGCCCTCGACGCAAACCCCCCTCCCCCCCAGCCGACCCGCGACCCCCCTGGCCGACCCCCACGCCCCCCCCATCCCCCTTCCCCGTACCTTTGGAAGTTGGCCGGACAGACGGGAGCCAAACCCGCCTGTCCGGCAGGCAGCCAACGAAGGAATGAGGCCGGATTGGCCCATCCGTCCTAAAGCTCCGCCTACTGGTAGGGCCTAAGGCGCGTGGGCCAATCAGAATAGGCCCTGGAGCCTTAGGTCCCACCTGGGGGCGCGGCCTGAGGCACATGGTCGGGTTTGGCCCATGTGCCTCAGGCCGCGCCCCCAGGTGGGACCTAAGGCTCCAGGGCCTATTCTGATTGGCCCACGCGCCTTAGGCCCCACCAGTAGGCGGAGCTTTAGGACGGATGGGCCAATCCGGCCTCATTCCTTCGTTGGCTGCCTGCCGGACAGGCGGGTTTGGCTCCCGTCTGTCCGGCCAACTTCCAAAGGTACGGGGAAGGGGGGTGGGGGGGTCGTGGGGGTCGGCCAGGGGGGTCGCGGGTCGGCTGGAGGGGAGGGGGGTTTGCGTCGAGGGCAGGAGGGCCTGGGATCCCTCCTGCCCGTAATGTAGTGCGGGGTGGGGTTAGGGGGTCGCCGTGGCCAGGAGGGTTTGGGCTCCCTTCTGGCCCAACTACACAAAGGTACGGGGAAGGCGGGTGGGGGTGTCGTGGGGGTCGGCCAGGGGGGTCGCGGGTCGGCTGGGGGACGGGCGGAGGTTCTTGGGGGGGGGGGCGGTCGTTCGGGGGAGGGGGTTTGCGTCGAGGGCAGGAGGGCCTGGGATCCCTCCTGCCCGTAATGTAGTGCGGGGTGGGGTTAGGGGGTCGCCGTGGCCAGGAGGGTTTGGGCTCCCTCCTGGCCCGATATTGTTGGGGAGTCGGCGGTCCTTCGGGGTGAGGGTGCGAGTGGTCCTGCCGGGGGGGGGATGTATCGGACGTCGGGGAGTCGGCCGGGCAAGAGGGCTTGGGCTCCCTCTTGCTCCGATCGTGGATGCGGGTGCGGGTGGGAGCGCGTGCGAGCGGTCGTTCGGGGTGGGGGTGCGAGCGGTCCTGCTGGGGGGGTGAATCGGGCGTCGGGCGGGGTGGGAACTATGTTTAAAAACTTTTCTATACCGCGCTCAGGCATATAACGCGCGAGGGGTATGCGCGGTACGTAAAATCACGTATAACGCGCGCGTTATATCCGCGAAAATACGGTAGTTAGATTAAATCACCAGCGCACTAAATTTAGTCAAAAGACTCTGTTTTTTATCAGAAAGGTCTGTTAGATGAAGGAAATTTCGTACAAGGTTGATGGCAGCGTCTTGCGGAATATTGGTGTATAGGTAAGTGACATTAGCGGTGATTAAAAAACATTCATCCAAATTGATGCCCTTGAGTTCCTTGATCAACTTCAAAAAATGAGTGGAATCCCTAACATAGGATTTAGCCAAAGATACAAAAGGTTTCAAATAAAAATCCGTATATTGAGAAAGAGGTTCTAAGATAGACTTTTATGCCAGAAACAATCGGACGGCCCAGAGGACTTTTAATGGATTTATGTATTTTAGGTAAAAAATAGATCTGAGGAATTTGAGGTCTAATTTGTCCAAGAAATTTAAATTCCTTCTGTGTGATAATACCTTCATATTTGGCTTCAGATGTAATATCTTGAATCTCATTAAGCAAACTGGATGTAGGATTCTATAGAATGTTTCATCATCTAATAGTCGTAAGGCTTCATTTCTATATTTAGAATAGTCTTGTATCACAATACCACCACCTTTGTCTTCTCTTTGGATAATAATAGAGCTATCATTCTTAAGATTATACAAAATTTGATGTTGAGCATTAGATAGATTACAATAGCTTTTTATCTGAGAAGATTCCAATTCTTCTATTTCCTTAAGGATCACTTTTTTAAAGGCTGCTATCGACACATCAGGTGGACCCGGGGGAATCCATTTGGATTCATGATATAACGCCGCTGGAAAATCTTCTGTAATTTCTTTAGTGGAATTCATGAAAAATACCTTCATTCTAAGACTTCTGAAAAACCGGTACAAATAAGAGCGAGTAAGAAAATTGTCATATTTAACAGTAGGAACATATGATAACCCTTTCTCCAAAACTTCTTCCTCTTGAGGAGTTTGAGTTCTCGCCGATAAATTGTAAATGCCTTTATTTAATTTTTGGTCATTCTTTTTGTTCGTGCTCCTTTGGATGTTAAATCGGACGTTACCGCTGGTATAGCAGTCGGGGTTACTTGCGTTTGAATTCTTAAAAAAGAATCAGGCAAGATAGAATAAGATCCGGGTCCTTATGAATTATTTCTTTACTTTTATTTTTATCTGTGATTGGTCAGTTTGCACTGCAATGGGCGGGTTTACGATCTCCCGTTGTTTTTAGTGGTGGAAAGTATGATACTTGTCATTAGTGACGTGTTAGTCCCAGCGTTCTTAAATTACTTCATTCACTGATAGCGTTTTTCCTTTCTGCTTTTGTTCCCCTCACCGAGTCATATCGAACCCTCTGGCTGTGCTAGTAAGTGGATATTTACTTTATTATTTTTGTTGCTTTGATTAATTTTTATATTTATCTTTATTTATGTTCATAATTTAGATTTTGATTTGATAAGTTTTTTACCAAATAGTTAAGGTCTGGTTTTGATCACACATGTTTTTGATTCTATATGTCTTTTGTTTTTTCAGTGCCCCCTTCCTGATCAGATAAGTAATGACAACAACAATTATTTACATCAGGATATATTAACAATTTATTGTTTACTGGTCTCACGGATGGCAGTAAGAGGGATTTCCAAAGTGCTATGATAGTCCCTCTCTACAAACATTGCTGGCATTTTTTATGACACTGTTTGGTTGGAGCACTTTATAATTTAATTTATAATTAAGTATGTTTACAGCATTTAGTGCACTTTGATATGAGTTTTTTTGTTTTCATTTTTTATTGTTATTGAACAGTTAGACTTGTGGAGATAAAAGATTTTTGTATAAAATTAGTCTCCACATGTGTAGCTCAATTATCACAGTAACGGTCCTCAAGTTATTTAAATTGGCCTCATTAAGGTACTTGTCTGAGGCATCCAAAGGTCAACTAAGTCCCAAATTATGCAGAATAATGTTGCCAAGTTCTTAGATTAATTGTTTCAAGAAAGTATGTAAATACAATAGATTTCTTAGCACAAGACCCACTTTTGGTTGAGTCCCATTCAAGTCTGGAGCTGCAACACTGCATTTACTCAATTGTTTAAATGTACTGCATCTTCTTTTCAATGTTTCTTGCTGTGTAAGAATTTCTCTACCCACTCACATTTTGTAAATTTGTAACCATTTTTATCCTAGGACAAGCAGGCAGCCTATTCTCACATATGGGTAATTTCACTGAAGGAGCCTCGATGCGGAAGCCTTGCTTGTAGAAACTAGAAGTTTCGAATCAGCCGCACCGCACATGCGTGAGTGCCTTCTCGACCAGCATAGGGCGCGTCTCCTCAGTTCTCAGTTTTCCGTGTAGCCGAGAAGTCCGTCTTTGACTCTCTGCGTTTAACTTACTTCGTGCCTTCTCTCAGCGTGGTTTGTGTTATTTTTCTTCACGAATCACTGTATTTATTTTACTTTCTTTTATTTCTAGTTTAAAAAAAATTTTTCTTTCTTCCGTTCAGCTGCCGGGGCAGGCCGCTCAGCCGCAGCCCAGGGGCTTCGACCTTGCAGCGGCTGTTTTTCCTCCTATGTCCCGGCCAACAATAGGCTTTAAGAAGTGTAGCCAGTGTCAGCATGCAATTTCGCTCACGGACCCACACAGTAGGTGCCTCAAGTGCCTTGGGCTAGACCATCATCTGAAGTCGTGTGAGCGCTGTGTTGTTCTTCAACCTCGAGCCCTTAAACGTCGTCTACTTTCAATGGAAAAGCTCTTCGGGATGGATTCAACCTCTTCCTCGACTCCGAAGCCGACCTCGGCCTCACAGACTCTCGATCTCCTGAAGAAGAGAGGGTTGAAGGAGATTGGAAGCAGACTCTTTTGGAGGATTATCTGGAGGGATGGTGAGAAAATGAAGGGAGCAACCTTCTCGTATAATGTTTAGAACCCAGAGGTTGGATGTGATGATTCCCAACGGTGAGAATAAAGTTGAAGACGACCTCCTATTGGTTGAGAGAGAGACAGATGTAATTTTATTGAAACTAAGCTCTTGAGTAACTGGTCAAAAAGACTTGAGTAGGCTTAGCTGGAGCAGACTGAGAAGGTTTCCGAGAATGTTTTTGTTTTTTCTGCTGAGGACGTGAAGCAGTAGATGGTTTAGCTGAATATCATCTTTGATAAGAGGCAGCAGGTTTGAAAGGCCTCGAAGTGGATTGTTTGGTTGTAGGTTTAACCAGTGTCACAAGATTTCTCATGAATGATAAGCTTTTGAGTGGCATTCTCAATGGTATCCCCAAAAAGCTCATCTCCAAGCAGGGAATGTTAGCCAATCGATCTTGAAGATTGACATCCATTTCAACAATCTTGACCCATGCTAGTCTCCGCATAGCCACAGATATAGATGAAGCTCTGGATGATAGTTCATAGTCGTAAGCAGATTTGACTAAATGTTTATGTAATTGAAAAAGGGTAGACAAGTTGTTGAAAACTGTTAGTACGGTGAGAAGGTAGGTATTTCTGGTACATTGGTAATTGCTTAAGCACTGCTTAAGATAACATAAAAAATGGAATGTATAATTATTCACACAACTGGACAACATGAAATGTTGAGACATCTACCAAATTTGTCCATAGTGTGACCCTCCCTCCCTTGTGGAACTGAGGCATAAACCTTGGAGGAAGTCGATTTGAGTAGATTCTACCACTAGGGATTGGTGAGACAGTTGAAGCTTGTCAAATCAAAGAGTGGGAGCAAGTCTATAGAGAGAGTACAGCTTCTTGGAAGAAACTGGTACCGACAACGGAGATTCCCAATTTTTGTGAAGGGTATCCTTCAAAATTGCATGGAGAGCTAGTTTAATGACCTCTTTAGGAGGATGTTTAATGTCCATAGTTTCCATATATTCAGGAGTATATTTGGAGTCCACTGCTAGTTTAAAGAGACATGTCTTTACCTAGCTGTCTTATAAAATGGGTAAAATAAAGTATCTCAGGAGTAGGTGATTCTTTGTCAGGAGTCTGTGGAGATTGCTGCTCAGGAAAATCATAAGCCTCTACTGAGGATGGAGACTCATTAATAGAAGCCTCAGAGTGTATGGTCACAGTGTTTCTTAATTATTTGAGGTTAAAATAGAAGCTTGCTAAAGTGTTTAGTTGATTTTATATTTCTGGAAAATTTTTCATTGCAAGAATCTATTTTCTTGAACAAGTGTTATGCTTGTAAATTGTGAAATTAGCAAAAATAAAAATAAACAAACAAATAAGCAACAGCAATATCAAAATTTAATTTAAGGCGATTGTAAACTTTACAGAATGTGGCACTCAAGCTGTTGGAACACAAGAGTAAATTTAATAGAGTTACTCCCCTTTATCTACAATACCATTGGTTACCGGTAAGTTATAGAATTAGGTTCAAGGTATTACTTTTAACACACAAGGCATTACTGTATATACTTCTGAGCCCTGTTATTTAAAATAATTGACCATCCCTTATACACCTGGTCGGACATTAAAAATCTCTACAAGATAATAGATTAGTTATTCCATTAATTTCTAAAACAAAATGGGAATCGACAGGGCTCGGTTCTTGGGCCCATCTTGTTCAATATTTTTATAAATGACCTGGAAGAGGAAACAACATGCAATATAATCAAGTTTGCAGATGATACAAAACTATGTCGGGCGGTTGGCTCTCAAAGGGACTGCGAGGATCTTCAGAAGGATCTGAACCAGCTGGAAAAGTGGGCGATAAAGTGGCAGATGAATTTTAACATAGACAAATGCAAGGTGATGCATCTGGGAAAGAAAAACAAAGAACATGAATATAGGATATTGGGTGTGACATTAGCCAAATGCAAACAAGAAAGGGATTTGGGGGTACTGATAGACAGAACCCTAAAGCCATCGGCTCAATGCGCGGCGGCAGCGAAGAAAGCAAACAGGATGTTGGGAATGATTAAGAAGGGGATCACGAGTAGATCGGAGGACGTCATAATGCCACTTTACAGAGCAATGGTCAGACCACACTTAGAATACTGTGTCCAACACTGGTCTCCATACCTTAAGAAGGATATAACTCTGCTGGAGAGGGTGCAGAGGCGAGCCACGAAACTAGTCAAAGGTATGGAGAATTTGAGCTACAAAGAACGCCTCAGAAAACTGGGGCTGTTCACCCTCGAAAAGAGAAGACTGTGAGGGGATTTGATAGAGACTTTTAAAATATTAAAAGGATTTGACAAAATAGACCAGGAAGCAGCATTACTGACATTTTCAGATGTGACACGGACAAGAGGGCATAGCCTGAAACTGAATGGCAGCAGGTTCAGGACAAATGTCAGGAAGTTCTGTTTCACACAGCGAGTGTTGGGCGCTTGGAATGCTCTCCCGGAGGAGGTTGTGGCGGAGACTACTGTTCTGGGTTTCAAGCGCAAGTTGGATGCACACCTTCTTGCAAATCATATCGAGAGATACGGGAAATCCGGGTCTCCTACAGGGAGTACCTAACTGAGCCTCCACGTGTACGGATCGCTGGACTTGATGGACCTAGGTCTGATCCAGTGAAGGCGTTTCTTATGTTCTTATGACATGTCATAAAGCATTTTTTCATAGTCAGTGGAATCAACTCCCACATAATATTTGCACTGAATTGAGTTATAAGGTTTTAAAAAAACTATTGAAAACATATTGTATTTCTTTATATAATGAGTTCCTTTTATTTCACACAATTTGTTTTAAGATGTAATATATATTTTTATGTAGTCCGCTGAGAACTTGTGAAAGCTTTAGCGGAATATCACATTAATAAACAAACATCCATCCATCTTGCAATTCACAAGCTCCCTCTCTTTCCTACAAATTGCCTTCTAGACTCATATCTACCTCTTCCATCATATGAGAAACTGGAACTCTCCACGCCCCTGCCTTCTCTTTTACCCAATACATTATGTCAAAGACCAAACTAAACATGCCTTACAGCTACAATTACAGGTGACAGGTCAAAAGTGCGCAACGACAAAGGCGCGCAGACAACCCAGCGCAGACAACTGAGCGCAAGGCGGAAGCACGCCGAAGAAAAACAGTATTTTAAAGGACTCCGATGGGGGGCGTGGGGGGAACCCCCCCACTTTACTTAACAGAGATCGCACCGGCATTGTGGGGGGTTGTAACCCCCCACATTATACTGAAAACTTCACTTTTTCCCTAAAAAAGAGAAAAAAAGTTAAGTTTCCAGTAAATGAGGGGGGTTACAACCCCCCAAACCCCCCACAACGCAGGCGCGATCTCTATTAAGTAAAGTGGGGGGGTTCCCCACCAACACCCCCCTTCGGAGCCCCTTAAAATACTGTTTTTCTTTGGTGTGCTTCCGCCTTGCGCTCAGTTGTCTGCGCTGGGTTGTCGGCGCGCCTTTGTTGTCACGCGGTTTTTTTTTTTTGGTTTTTTTAATTCAAATTTTGAACATTATTACTTACACATAATAATAAAAGAAGAATAATACATATACAAAATTATAGAAATAGTATTACAACCAAAAAAGGTTTATCAGAAAATTCCTCTAGTCCTCATAACTGTGGGATAACAAATACTAAATACCATAACAAAAAGTCTCAAAATAAACATGATCATATAGATCAATCATAAGTGTTAGAAATTTTCAAAACTCCAAATAATTAATTATGTGGTTACAGAAGAACTACTACTAATAGATTCTTGATGTTGCAAAAATTGTTCTAACTGAGTTGAGTCCCAATAAACATAATCATTCTCAAATTTTCAAAACTCCAAATAATTAATTATGTGGTTACAGAAGAACTACTACTAATAGATTCTTGATGTTGCAAAAATTGTTCTAACTGAGTTGAGTCCCAATAAACATAATCATTCTCCTTAAATTTAATCAAGCATTTACATGGAAATTTCAAATAAAATGTGGCTCCTAAAGCCAACATCCTAGATTTCAAAGCCAGAAAGGATTTTCTTCTTAATTGTGTTGCTTGGGCCACATCTGGAAAAATCAGTACATTATCTCCACAGAATTTAGTCTGCTTATTTTGAAAATAAGCTTTCATTATTAAGGATTTATCTATCTCTCTTGTACAAGTTATAAGAAGTGTAGATCTAGTTTGGATTATATCCTGTGAATCTTCTAGGAAACCAGTTAAATCAAAATCAATTTGTTCCAACTGATCTATACCTGATTCTGTGGGAACTTTTTTCCTCTGAGGAATATAATACAAATTTGTTAAAGGAAAATTTTCTACGTCAGTCATCCCCAAAACTTCTTTGAAATATTTCTTAACCAATATTTCTGGAGATAATAAATGAGTTTTGGGGAAATTAACTAGACGTAGATTTTTTGCTCTATGTAAGTTCTCCATTTTCTCAAATTTCATATGAGTGATATGAAAATCCTTAACTGCTGTTGAAGAAACTGCTTGTAATGTAACCACTTGAGACTCAGTTGTTCTAATTGATTTTTCAATAATTTTTAAATTAGAATCAACATTTGCAAACTTTTCAATCACCTCTTGCGAAAATTTTACGTTTTGTGTCGCCACAGATTTTAATAACCCCTCCACACGAGTATTAATTTGCCAAAGATCTTTTAAAGTAACCTCCTGAGGTTCAGTCTGGGGCTCTCTGGCAAACAAAGCCTCATCTTGAAAAGATAAGGCTTTGGGCAACACCCCATAAACTAATGAAGGTGATCCCATCTGCTCAGGGAGTCCATCTGACTGAATACTGGAGCCGGGCTTGGGCTCCAAAACATCAGGATTATTCGGTGGAGTGGGAGGAGTTCTACCTGGGGGGCTAAGAGATGCCCCTGATAGCGAATCCGCTCCCTGGCTGTGACCTAAGGCACTGGATGAAATAAAATGCCGATCTATGGGGCCTAATAATATTGGTGTGGACACCTTGGCTTTACCTTTCCTTTTCCCCATATCAATAAAAATTAATACGTACAGTTCCTCCCGTTCCTCCAGTGTCTCCAAGGGGCTCCCAAGGGGCAGACGTGCCCCTTAGGGCACACCCCTTTAGCCGCGCCCTGCGGCTGCACGCCACAGTTGCGGCGTCTCTTTAACCCCAAGGGCAAGGACCCGCGTGACGTCAGAGCATCTGTCTCCGCGGGTGCCCACTAGGAAAACGACCCCCGACTCTCCAGCTTCAGATGACAAAGAAGCACTGCAGTCCTGGGCAAGGTCAAAGTCCACCAAGATGATAACACTGTAAAAGATCTGCCTCTCCGGTCTCCTGCAGTCGCGGCGTCTCTTTAACCCTGAGGGCAAGGACCCGCGTGACGTCAGAGCGTCTGTCTCCGCGGGTGCCCGCTAGGAAAACGACCCCCGATTCTCAAGCTTCAGATGACAAAGAAGCGCTGCAGTCCTGGGCAAGGTCAAAGTCCACCAAGATGATAACACTGTAAAAGATCTGCCTCTCCGGTCTCCTGCAGTCGCGGCGTCTCTTTAACCCCGAGGGCAAGGACCCGCGTGACGTCAGAGCGTCTGTCTCCGCGGGTGCCCGCTAGGAAAACGACCCCCGACTCTCCAGCTTCAGATGACAAATAAGCGCTGCAGTCCTGGGGAAGGTCAAAGTCCACCAAGATGATAACACTGTAAAAGATCTGCCTCTCCGGTCTCCTGCAGTCGCGGCGTCTCTTTAACCCCGAGGGCAAGGACCCGCGTGATGTCAGAGCGTCTGTCTCCGCGGGTGCCCGCTAGGAAAACGACCCCCGACTCTCCAGCTTCAGATGACAAAGAAGCGCTGCAGTCCTGGGCAAGGTCAAAGTCCACCAAGATGATAACACTGTAAAAGATCTGCCTCTCCCTGTTGTCACGTGTTTTTGTCTATGAACCACAATTACAACATTAAAACCTAATATTTCCCTAGTACAACCAAAAAGTGACACAAGCCTTCATCCTCAAGTCCAACGGCATGTCCAGGTGCATACCAACAAGTGAATGTTCCTCTCTACTCCAGTCTCATCACATTAGAGCTATTGCAGTGACATTAGCATTATTAAGTTTGCCTCACTGGATATCATCTGCAAACACAGAACATCTTCAAACAACTTATATTCATACATTCACTGTACATTATTGTCTGGACCAAGCTTTAGCATAGGAGTGCTTTGATCAAATCATGTTGGCCAATATGTCCATATGAATTTACAACTATCACAATTGATTTTGTGAGCTGTTAAAAGAATAAGGAATTTAATACTGAGCAGTCCTAAGCTTAGAAGTCACCCACTTGTACGCCCGATTCAAACCTGTGTGTCAATGGAAAAAGCAATGTTGCTTACTTGTTTTCGTATACAGTAAGACTAAGAAGGTACACAATCCCTCCTGCCTCTCCAAGAGGTGCATAAATGTTTTGAGCTTTGGAACTAACCATTACTGTACTGCACATGGAATAGATGTGCAGTCTCAGAACCTTACATTACGTTCTGAACTTTGAGAAAGCAGTTGTGTCCTTGCACCATTAGAGGATGTCAACCACTTGTGTACTTTAACAATCCTGCTCTCTACAAAATACTATTACAGGGAACATTTCTTGTTGACAAATAGATCCATCTATCTGGAATGCCCTGTCTGATGATTTGCATAATATCAGTATTTACCTCTCATTTAATAATAATAACAGTTTATATACTACAGGACCATGAAGTTCTATGCGGTTTACAATGATTAGGAAATGTTACAGATTGATTAGTTTCAACAAGAGTTAAAGTTTAGTGGTCGGTTATTGTGGGGAGTGGTTGTGCAGGAAGATCTTGAAAACCTGATTGCTCTTAAACCATTTTAGGGACAAATGGTTTTCTATTATCGTAAAGTATCCTGTGTAAGGTCTCCGTCTTCCATTGTACATAATGGTTGTAAGAAAGTTTTTAAATTATTTTTATTATTTACTTGCATTGGTTTTCTTAGTCTGTCATTTTATTTTGCATAGACATTGTTCATATGTATTTTATTTTGTATTGATGCCATGTATATGTAAACCGCTTTAATACATTTATTGTAAGCAGTATACTAAGTTAATCAATCAACACTTGTCACAGCTGAGCACAGATTTATCATCCCACAGATTTAAAATATTAGCTTGCAGGTCCATGGGCAGTGACCTGTATAGTATAACACTTGCCTCCATGATTTCTTACAAAACTACTCACAGTGCGGACAGTGTAGATAGTGCAGAGCTTTCAGGATCTCCCCCTTCCAGGTTCAATTTATTGCCAGCAGATTTGCCAATTGATGTTCTAAGTTTCCTGACCAGTTTCCTAGGGGTATGCATTATAGATGGATCTTCAATGCAGCAGCTATATACTTCCAATTTCAGTTGAAAATCTGGACTGGCCTCTTTACTAAAGACAGATAAAAAGAGATTAGGTCCTTACCTTGATATTTTTTCCAATAGATAGGGATGGTATGCTGAACCATAGGGTTGTCCATCTATCCTCATGAGAATACTACAGAAAATGTCAATTACAGCTTTTCAACTCTTCTTCCTCCTCCAGTCTCTGCTGCCCCCTTCAATTCATACCAAAGCTGGTGACAGGAGAAGAAGAGGTACAGGGAATTCCCTGAAATTAGGGTTTGATCTGCTCAGATGAATTTAAACAATTGCTGAATAAACAGCAATGTAGTTAAAACATTAGCATGCCTCTGAGAGGAACAATGAATGTAAGATAATACAAGGTAAGCGAGAAGTAAACAGCCCAAACATTTATGGAGCTCAACCATTCCTCCCTTCTAATCCTATATACAAACTCGTCATAAGTCCATAGTCTGACAGTAAAATCTTAGCTATGGAGTAACCATTAAGCACAGTTACTTACCGTAACAGGTGTTATCCAGGGACAGCAGGCAGATATTCTTGACTGATGGGTGACGGCACCGACGGAGCCCCGGTACGGACAATTTTAGAGTGATTGCACTCTAAGAACTTTAGAAAGTTCTAGCTCGGCCGCACCGCGCACGCGCGAGTGCCTTCCCGCCCGACAGAGGTGCGCGGTCCCTCAGTTAGTATAAGCCAGCTAAGAAGCCAACCCGGGGAGGTTGGTGGGACGCAAGAATATCTGCCTGCTGTCCCTGGATAACACCTGTTACGGTAAGTAACTGTGCTTTATCCCAGGACAAGCAGGCAGCATATTCTTGACTGATGGGTGACCTCCAAGCTAATAAAAAGAGGGATGGAGGGAAGGTTGGCCATTATGAAAACAAATTTTGCAAAACAGATTGGCCGAAGTGTCCATCCCGTCTGGAGAATGCATCCAGACAATAATGAGATGTAAAAGTGTGAACTGAGGACCAAGTAGCAGCTTTGCAGATTTCCTCAATAGGAGTGGAACGGAGGAAAGCTACAGATGCTGCCATAGCTCTGACTCTATGGGCCGTGACAGAACCTTCCAGTGTCAGTCCGGTCTGAGCATAACAGAATGAAATGCACGCTGCCAGCCAATTAGACAACGTACGTTTAGAAACAGGACGTCCCAATTTATTCGGATCAAAGGACAGAAAAAGTTGAGGAACTGATCTGTGGGGTTTCGTACGCTCTAGATAGTAAGCTAGAGCCCGTTTACAATCCAAATTTTGCAGAGCTTGTTCCCCAGAATGAGAATGAGGTTTTGGAAAGAAAACCGGCAGAACAATGGATTGGTTGAGATGGAATTCAGAGACAACCTTAGGGAGAAACTTTGGATGTGTACGCAAAACCACCTTGTCATGGTGAAAAACCGTAAAAGGTGGATCTGCGACAAGTGCATGAAGCTCACTAACCCTCCTGGCAGAGGTAAGAGCAATAAGGAAAAGCACTTTCCAAGTGAGAAACTTGAAAGGAGATGTAGCCAATGGTTCAAATGGAGGCTTCATCAAGGCGGAAAGAACCACATTGAGATCCCAGATAACAGGAGGGGCTTTAAGAGGTGGTTTCACATTGAAAAGCCCACGCATGAACCTGGATACCAGGGGATGAGCTGAAAGAAGTTTTCCATGGACTGGCTCATGAAAAGCTGCAATGGCACTGAGGTGGACTCTGATGGAAGAGGACTTAAGGCCAGAGTCCGACAAAGAAAGTAAATAATCCAACAACGTCTCCACTGCCAGGGAAGTGGGATCAAGATGATGAAGAAGACACCAGGAAGAAAATCTCGTCCACTTCTGATGGTAACATTGCAGAGTGGCTGGTTTCCTGGAGGCATCCAGAATGGAACGAATGGGCTGCGACAAAAGAGTATCAGTCGAAGTCAGCCCGAGAGATACCAAGCTGTCAGGTGTAGAGACTGGAGGTTGGGATGTAGAAGGGTTTCCTGCTGTTGCGTAAGCAGAGATGGAAACAGAGGAAGAAGAAAAGGTTCCCTGGAACTGAGTTGAAGTAGAAGGGAGAACCAATGTTGCCTGGGCCACCTCGGAGCAATCAGTATCATGGTGGCTCGTTCCCTCTTGAGCTTGAACAAGGTTCTCAACATGAGAGGCAGAGGAGGGAAGGCGTACAGGAACAGATTCGACCAGTCGAGGAGAAAAGCATCTGCTGCTAGACGGTGCGGAGAGTAAAGTCTGGAGCAGAATAGGGGCAGCTGATGATTGTGAGGAGCTGCAAAGAGGTCTATCTGAGGAGTGCCCCATTGAGTGAAGATAGACTGCAGAGTTACCGGATCAAGTGTCCACTCGTGAGGTTGGAGAATTCTGCTGAGTTTGTCCGCTAAGGAATTCTGTTTTCCCTGAATGTATATAGCTTTCAGGAAGAGATGGTGATCTATGGCCCAAGTCCAGATCTTCTGGGCTTCCTGGCATAAAAGGCGAGAGCCTGTCCCACCCTGTTTGTTGATGTAGTACATCGCAACCTGATTGTCTGTGCACAACAGAAGGACCTGAGGAAAGAGAAGATGTTGGAAGGCCTTGAGGGCATAAAACATCGCTCTGAGTTCCAGGAAATTGATTTGATGCTTCTTTTCCTGGGCTGTCCAAAAACCTTGAGTCTGGAACTCGTTCAAGTGAGCTTCCCATGCATACAGAGAGGCGTCGGTGGTGATGACTAGTTGATGAGGAGGCTGATGGAACAGAAGACCTCTGGATAGATTTGAGGATACCAACCACCATTGAAGAGACTGACGAAGAGATAATGTCACAGATATGTGTCGTGAGCAAGGATCCGACGCTTGGGACCACTGAGTAGCCAGGGTCCATTGAGGAGTGCGCAGGTGAAGACGTGCGTGAGGTGTGACATGAACTGTGGATGCCATGTGCCCCAAGAGTACCATCATCTGTCTGGCTGAGATGGAAGGTAGTGAAAGCACCTGCTGACATAGAAACTGAAGGGTCTGAAGACGATTGGATGGTAGGAAAGCTCTCATTTGGAGTGTATCTAGGATCGCCCCAATGAATTGAAGTCTTTGAGTGGGGATGATATGAGATTTGGGTAGATTGATCTCGAACCCCAGAATTTGGAGAAACTGGATGGTTTGGTTGGTGGCCAGGAGAACTGCTTGAGCGGATGTGGCTTTGATCAACCAGTCGTCCAGGTAAGGGAATACATGAAGGTGGTGAGAGCGTAGAAATGCCGCTACCACAATGAGACATTTGGTGAATACCCTTGGAGATGAGGCTAGACCGAAGGGCAGTACCTTGTATTGGTAATGACAATGATTGATCATGAATCGGAGATATGGTCTTGAGGTTACATTGATCGGTATGTGAGTGTAAGCCTCTTTGAGATCGAGGGAGCATAGCCAGTCGTTTTGATTTAGAAGGGGATAAAGGATGGCTAAAGAAAGCATCTTGAATTTTTCTTTTACCAGATGTTTGTTGAGATCGCGAAGATCTAGGATGGGTCTGAGATCTCCTGTTTTTTTGGGGACTAGAAAATAACGGGAGTAGAATCCCTGCCCCTTTTGATCTAGAGGAACTTCTTCTATAGCGTTCAGAAGGAGGAGGGATTGGACCTCCTGAATAAGGAGGGCCGATTGAGGACTGTTCAAAGCAGACTCTTTTGGCAGGCTTTGAGGTGGAAGAGTCTGAAAGTTGAGAGAGTAGCCGTGGCGGATGATGTTGAGGACCCATTGGTCCGACGTGATTACTTCCCACCGGCTGAGGAACAGAGAAAGTCGACCTCCTATAGGCTGAGGCAGGAGAGCAGGAATAGGGATACTGGCTATACTGTGGAGAATGAAGTCAAAAGGGCTGTGACTTCTGCTGAGGAGGTTGTTTCACAGATTGTTGTTGCTGCTGCTGTCTGGGAGGCTGACGTTGTTGTTGCAACTGACGCCTGGGTTGCTGAGCAGTGGTGGTTAATGGACGAGCTGTGAAGCGGCGTTGATAGGCCGACTGCTGTCTATATGGTTTTGGTGGAGGAGGCTTCTTTTTATTTTTAAGCAGGGTATCCCAGCGCGTCTCATGAGCTGAGAGCTTTTGTGTGGTTGAGTCCATGGAATCCCCAAAGAGCTCATCCCCTAGGCACGGGGCGTTGGCTAACCGATCTTGATGGTTAACATCAAGCTCGGATACCCGAAGCCAGGCCAAACGGCGCATAGCCACCGATATTGCTGTCGCTCTGGATGTAAGTTCAAAGGTGTCATATATGGATCTAACCATAAACTTACGTAGTTGGAAAAGAGACGACAAGCAGGTATGAAAAGGTTGATGCTTTCGTGAAGGAAGATACTTTTCGAAAGAAGCCATGGTGGTAAGGAGATGCTTTAAATAAAAAGAGAAATGAAAAGCATAATTACTAGCCCTATTTGCTAACATAGCATTTTGGTAGAGCCTCTTACCAAATTTATCCATGGCCCTTCCTTCTCTGCCAGGAGGGACAGATGCATATACACTGGCTCCTGAAGTCTTTTTAAGGGTGGACTCGACAAATAATGATTCGTGTGGAAGTTGAGGTTTGTCGAACCCAGGAATGGGAATTACTTTATATAGAGAATCCAGTTTACGTGGGGCCCCTGGGACAGTTAAAGGAGTCTCTAAATTCTTATAGAAAGTTTCCCTCAAGATGTCATGAAGGGGAAGTTTCAAAAATTCCTTTGGAGGCTGATCAAAATCAAGGGCATCCAAAAAAGCTTTAGACTTTTTGGATTCAGCCTCCAAAGGAATGGACAAGGATTCACACATCTCTTTCAAAAAACAGGAGAAAGAGGAAGTGACCTGTTTGGAGGATGGGTCAGGGACAGCCGAGTCCTCCTCCTCTGAGGAACATTCGCCTTCAGAAAGAAAGGGTTCCTCTGAGTCCCCCCAGAGATCAGGATCCCTGACATGGGAAGCATGGTCCTGAGACTCCGGTGTCGACGTTTGAATGTGTCGGGTTTTGCGCACCGACTTACCCGACCTCATCGATACCGAGTCAGGAGATGTTATCGGTCGCACCGGTGCCGAAGTCTGTACCGATTGATGGTGAGCTCTCGGCTCCGGTGCAAGAACTGGCATCGATACCGATGAGGTTAGGTGAAGCGGTACCGAAACAGTGGAAGCGGGTAATACGGGTTCCACAATCGGTATCGATATGGGTTGTTCCACAACCGGTACCGATAGCTCGGTGCGGGCCGGCACCGGAAGGTTCGGTGTCATGATAGCAGGAAGGAGTCTTTCTAATTGCTCCTTAAGCTGCACCTGAAGGATGGCCGTAATGCGGTCATCGAGGGATGGCACCGGTACCGCTTTTTTCTTCTGCGGTACCTGCGGTGCCGCTCGACGCCCCGGAGATGAGGAGCCCGATGTCGAGGGGCTCACCTCTATAGGGGCGGAGCGCTTCCGCTGGCGTCTTACAGGCGGCAGGATTGGACTCACTGCACTCGAGGCCGGAAGACGTTCCAGCGGGGAAGGCTTCTTAGCCGGCTTACCTGACTGTTGAGATGCCGGTGTGGAATCACGCGGCGTCGAAGACGAGGGTGCCGACTGAATCGGTGCCGAAGCCGGAGTCGAAGGAACGGGGTCGGACATCTCGGTACCGAACAGTAATCGCTGCTGTATCTGGTGATTTTTTAATGTCCGTTTTTTTAGAGTAGCACAGCGGGTGCAAGTAGAGGCCTGATGCTCAGGACCCAAACACTGTAAACACCAGTTGTGTGGGTCCGTGAGAGATATAGGCCTAGCACACCGCTGGCACTTTTTAAAACCCGGTTGAGGGGGCATGAAAGGAAAAACGGCTTCCGCCAAATCGAAGGCCGAGGCTTCGATGGTGGCAGAAGGCCCCGCCGGGGAAAATCAAATTAAGAAAAGGAAAAAATATATATTTTTTTTTTTTTTTAACAAAAGAAAAAAAGAAACGAAATAAGGCCAAAGCCAAAAAGTTTACGCGAGCGGGAAGGCAATAGAAAAAAAGTTTCAACAGCCGTTGAAAAAAACGCGTCTTCTTAGCTCCGCGGAAACTAAGAAACTGAGGGACCGCGCGCCTCTGTCGGGCGGGAAGGCACTCGCGCGTGCGCGGTGCGGCCGAGCTAGAACTTTCTAAAGTTCTTAGAGTGCAATCACTCTAAAATTGTCCGTACCGGGGCTCCGTCGGTGCCGTCACCCATCAGTCAAGAATATGCTGCCTGCTTGTCCTGGGATAAAGCTTGAATCTGAAAGCAGGTGTATCAGATAAATGGCTGGGCGGGGAGTTCAACATACCATTCCTTTCTACTGGAAAAGATATATCATCAAGGTAAAAACCTAGTCTTTATCCAGTGCAATAAGGATAGTATGCTGAACCATAGGGACGTACCTAGTAGTCCCCAAAGTCAAGGATGGGAGAAATGAGCCTGCACATAGTACTAAGGACCCAAAAATGGCATCCTCCTGTGCTGCTACCTCCACCCTGTAGAATTTGGTGAAAGTATGAAGGGAGGACAAGATTGCTGATCTACAAATCTCTTCAAGAGGAATTGCCCTTGCTTCCACTCAAGAGGAAGCCACTTGCCTTGTCAAATGTGCCTTCAATGAGATAGGCGGCTGTTTGCTGCAACTAATGTATGTAGAGGATATCGCTCTACAAATTCATCTAGAGAGGGTGGCCTTGGAAGCGGGTCTGCCTCGTCTCGCCTGATTGGTTAACATGAAAAGATATCTAAGAGACGAAACTCGTTGGTCACCTCAAGGTAACACATAGAACTCTCCTAACATCCAAAACTTTTAAGACCTTTTTTTTCTTCTTGGACTCTGTGGAGTGAAATGCTCTTGGTTGACATGAAATGCTGAAACAACCTTCACTAGGAAGGAGCGAACCATACACAAGATCACTCCCACGATCCTGAGGAACAGCTCTCTGCATGATAGGGCCTGCAATTCTGAGATTCTCCTGGCAGAAGTAATTGTCACCAAGAAAACTGCTTTGATCAACAGATCCATAAAGAAGATGTTCTGTAAGGGCTCATACAGAGCTCTGCCGAGCCCCTTTAAAACTATATTAAGATTCCAGGAGGGAAACGGGTCTTGCATCAGGGGCCGTAGTCTCAAGGCACCTTTGAATAACCTATGTCTGGGTGGGCTGCCAGTAAAGTTCTCTTCTTTCGGCCCCGGAAGCATGAGAGCCCTGCTACTTGAACTCTAAGGGACTCCACTGCAAATACCTTACCAAGGCCCTCTTGGAGGAACACCAGAACTGACAAGATGGGGGCATTGCCTAACTCTAACTTTTCTCTGGTATACCAGCGCTGAAATGTCTCCCATGCATTAGCATATGCTGAACCAGTTATTGACTTTTTGGCTCTAAGTAAAGTAGCTATGACTACTTCCAAGTATCCTTTTTGGACCAGTGCTGCGCACTCAAGAGCCATGCTATAAGATCAAAGTGTCCCGGATCTTCTAAGGCAATTGACCCCTGCGAGACCAAGTCTAAATGCACCTGGAGTCTGAGACACTGCTCCTTTTGTAGTCATACAAGATCCATGTACCTTGGGCACCTGGGCCAATCTGGTGCTACGAGTACTTCTGTTCCTGTGTGATTCGGTGGATCACCCAGCCTATCATGGGCCGAGGGGGGGGAAACGACATACAAACATACAATAGCCTAGACTCTGGCCACGGTTGAACCAGGGCTTCTAGTCCTGCACTTCCAAGGTTCATATCTTCGGCTGAAGAAGCAATTCACCTTTTTGTTCTTTACAGGGGCCATGAGGCCGATCATCTAGGCCCCTGCCAAATAATATCTGTCCCCCGAATGGGAGCTTGCTCAGCATTGCTTTAGAGGTTGAATCACCTTCCCATTGCCCGATTCAAAGCATACAACAAACAAAGATTGAAAATGCTGAGACTTTCCCCATGATTCTATCAGAGTGCAACTGCTACGTAGCCTATTCCCGCCAACACAAGTTGAGCAAGGACTGAGTCCATGCCTAGAATGGCAGGCGCATGCCATGAAGAAAACTGCAGCTGCAGCTTTAAACCCTAAGGCTAGAGTCTCAAACTGCCTCCTGAATACCATATCCACTCTGCAGTCCTGCAGATGTTTTAAAACCACGTCTCTCTCACTTGGTAGGAAAGTACATTTGGCATCTGGGCATGGAATGTTGATACTTTGTGGAGGGGGGGTTTGCCACCATGAGAACGGGCTACTGGTCTGACCCAATAAGGCTATTCTTATGTACCACAGAATCTACCTTTGACATAGCAAACATTTGCCATTTAGCCATGGTTTTAGCCACCCTCAATAAGACTTTAGAGGTCTCCCAAGGCTCTTTGACTAGGATCCTAATGTTCGGGTGCCACGGAAAAGATGGGTTGAACTCAGATCCCGCTCAGAAGAAAATACTGGGAGGATGGGGTTTTCAGAGGGTCTATATTCAGTTCTCAAAGGGACTCGGTAATGATCTCCAGCAAAGCAGAGGACTTAAAAAGTCGGTGAACGGAGGTTTCTGGTCTATGGCCAATACCACCTCCTTGTCCTCTACAGTAGATGGGAGGCTGCCTTTCCCACCATGAAGCCTCACTTTGGGACAGTAAAAGGATTAAATCCGAACCCTCATCCTCCACGTCCATGTTCAATGGACCTTTGAAGTCCATAATAGCCTCCGCTCTCATGGAAGAAGCACTCCAGAGGGGCCTGCATGCTGGTCTGCTCACCAGTGGAGCCAACTGGAGGAGTTCTACCTTGTACATAGGGCTACCAGAAGAGATTAATAAACTCTGGGGTAAAGGCTTGAGAGGGCAACTCTCCTTGCCCCTTAGTATGGAGCAAACACCTTTTCTTGGGCTGCGAAGCATCTATGCCCTTACGGTGCACAAGCTCCAGAAGGTGTTTCATTCCCACCAACAGAAACCAACAGTACTATCTGCCTTTCTCCAGCCCTAGAGACCTGAGGAGGGGCTAAGTCTGAAGCTCCCAACCCTCCATCCCGAGTTGTGCAGCAAGTGGCACAAGAGCGTTTTTCAGCCACCTATCCAGTGCAAATAAGGCATGATATAGTGTCTGATGACTCCATTCCTATCAGTTTTGAAGAAATTTGAGAACTTAGAGAAGAAAACCAGGAAACCCAAGATGGTCAACACGGTAGCATTTTGGTGCCAAAAAACTGCTTAAATATGCTTCAGGGCTGACCAAAAACTTCAAAAAAATAGGTTTTTAGAGGAGGAGACCAAAGACCTAACTACAGAAACAGCCAATACACATTTTTCAAGACCCCTCCCTGATTTTCCCCATAGTGTAGGCACAGCCTGTACTCACAGACCATATGTTTGGGAAATGGTGCTGCAGCCTGCTTCTCCTTTAAAGTGTAGCTGGATCTGGTGGGGTTTTCTGCCTCAAGGCACCAGTCAGCTGCCATGCCAAAATCTTCAGGCTGCCAGTAGGACCTTAGTTGGACTGATCCTCAACCCCCCGCCCCGGCAGCGACCAACACAGTAAAAAGGGGGGGGAGACAAAGCTGCAGCCGGTACTGTGAGCATCCTGGACGTTACTGATGCCTAACCACCTGCGCTCAAGCTCCTGACCAAGTCAAACATGCATGTAAACGCTCAGGGTCTGGAACCATGAGTTCTACAAATTTTCAGCAGGCTGGCTATACAGGGTCCCTGAAGGATATACCTGTCAACTGCAGACTCATATCTGCTCCTTTCAAGCAGGAACATCAGTCCTTTGAAGCCATGTAAGAAACCGCAAATAAAGCAAAAAAAAAAAAAAGGTACCGCAAAACAAAGGAATAACTGGAGCAAATTAGAAAGACACCTTCATGCTCACCTGCACAAGGAAGAAATGAAGGAAGCAGCAGAGACCATGGAGAAGGAGGAAAAGTTGTGAGTGACATCTTCTGTAGTATGCTCGCGAACATAGATGGACAACCCTATGGATCAGCATACGAACACTACTGCAGTAGAAATATAAATACCGAAAAATCTCGTCAATTATCAAATTAACTGAAATATATTAAGAAATTTATCCAATGTCGACTTATAATAAAAAGAAATCATGGGCCAAATTTTTAGCTAGCAAAGTAAGCAGAATAAGTTAAATATCTGCCATGGCACACTGAAAGTATTCTATAACTTCTAAGTATTACTTGGCACCATACCCATGCTCCTCTCTCATACCTACCCACCTTGGCATTATGTGTTATAGTACTCTCGTAGGCACTACTTTAAAGAATACTACCTACCACACTTATGCATAAAATTGACAAGGACGCCTTTGACATGCGTAAGTGTGGCATAACTCAGGTGTGAACGCATAGAATTGCCTCCAAATGGCCTGTAAAAAAATAGTTGACAAACTTTTTCAAAGTTATATACAACAAACAATGCCCAAACTACAACCTATCAAGTACATTATTTTTCACTCCATAAGATACATCCGACCATAAGACGCACCTTAGATTTAGAGGAGGAAAACAAGGCTCAGTACCAAACTCCACATTCCTTGCCAAGCTCTGCACCCTTTCCCTCCTCCCTGCCAGGCTCTGTACCCTGTCTCCCCTCTGGTGGTCTAGTGGTAGGTCAGGACAGGACAGTCAGGGACTGGGCTAGATCCATCTGTCTGCACATTTCCCTATCTACTGCAGCACTTGTTTAATTATATTTTACTCTGCTGTTATCCATTTTGGATATTTTACAGAAAAGTGGCCTATACTAAATCATCTCAGATTTTACACTATTTTTTATGACCAAGGATCCTCTGTGCCTAGTCCATCAATGATTAAATTTAATTTTTTGCCTCACTGCCACCTCTGTTGTTCACCAAAGGATCCAAAAAAGAAATTGGTCACCATTTCTGGCCAAAAGCACACACTCTACCTCTTTTGTATATTTGTTGGTATACTTTTAGATCACCCCCCACCCCAGTACTGTTAAATGACACCTGAGAGCTGGTGAGCAAAATGACATCTTTGGATTCCAACGCCAGTACAGGTGGAGTGATCACTTGCATCAGCTCTACAGGATCTTCCCCCAGCAGGATCAGTCCTGTTTCCATGTACAGTGACAATTCCAATGGCAGTTTTCAGTCCACATGTCAGTCTTTCCCCTCTTACTTCCCCCCTTCCCCCACAGGCTCTGAGACTCAGGATTCCCGTTCGTCGGGCTGTGATGAGGATGTGTCTCCCCTCTCATCTTCCTATATCTTTGGAGGGTCTCCCAGCAGCCTGCAGGTAGCACTGGACAGCGGGAGCAGGATATCTCCCAGCAAAACTTCCAGCAATATCAGCAAGCTGAATGGGATGGTGCTGTTCTGCAAAGTGTGCGGTGATGTGGCATAAGGATTCCACTACGGGGTTCATGCATGTGAGGGGTACAAGGGCTTTTTCTGGCGACGCATTCAGCAGAACATCCAGTACTTTTAGATCATCCCCCCCACCAGTTCTTTTAACCACCCTCCCACTCCAGTACTTTAAATCATACCCCCGTACCTGGTGGTCCAGTGTGTATCCCTCTCTCGCTAGCAGCACACAGTTCAGGAGCATGGATGTCAGGAGCAAGCTTCCGTGCTCCCACCTGGCCCCATTCCATTTTTCTAAATGGTTGCCGTCAGTTCTTGCAAGTCCCGTAGGCCCAAGTAGGAGCGCGGAAGCTTGCTCCTGAACTGTGTGCCACTAGCGAGGGAAGGATACACACTGGATAACCAGGTACGACGACAGCAGTGGCAGGCGGGTGGGTGTTTTTAAAGGGGTGGCAGTGGCAGGTGAGCAGGCGGACGTTTTTAAAGGTACGGCGATGGCGGGCGGGTAGATGGGTGGATATTTTCAAAGGTGCTGTGGTGGCGAGTTTTAAAATGGTGCAGGGGGGTTTAAAATTTGTACCTTCGCTCCATAAGACGCATCGAGGTTTCCACCCACTTTTGGGTGGAAAAAAAGTGTGTCTTATGGAGCGAAAAATACAGTACTCCAAAATTTCACTGTTTGCTCAAGAAAGGCTTGCACACTTAGAACATATTTTGATTTGAAAATGATTTACTGTGCATGCAGTACAACAGAATAAAAGTATCTCTCAAAACTTCAGGAACCACATTGCTAAATAGTGTGACAGGGAAGAGCCTGTCAGCAGTTTAAACCCAGCTTTAAACCCTGCCTTGCAAAGGCTGGCCCCTATTCCTAAGCCCAGGAAGCTGCCTAATAATCCTGTACCTATCACCAAGAGCCAACAGGCAGGGCAAGGCAGAGAGAGAAGGGCAGAAACCATAACATCTGGTTTAGGGCACTATAATCCCTTTTATAATACCTTGGGCAAATCTCCAACAAAACCTCTAGTAAAGAAAACCAGCACAGGCATGGTTAATGAGAGGGGTGTGGCTGGCAAGCAGGACGAACCCAGAGGGAGAGTGGGATTAGGCTTACAGTATAAATGAGCACAGGTGGAAACACTAGGGGGAAGATTGGGGAGGAGATTGGTAAGAAGACTGCAGAGGAGAACACTCGGGAGAAGACTGTAGGGAGGAATGCAGGAGAGAGACATGCCGTGCTAAGCAGGAAAGAGCCTGCTAGGAGGTCTCTGTCCCAGGCCCTAGCTAAAGCACAGCTGGTCTTACAACCCTCCCGAGCTAACAGACTTCTGACTCCTAAGCAGAAGTGCAGGGGAGTAGAAAGACTTCCAGGGCAAGGCTGGCCGTTAGCTGTCCCTGAAGGGAGTTCTTACCCTGTCTCAGAAAGCGGAGATTCCCTAATGGAATTAGAGGGAGAGCTATCTGAAAAAGCAGTGAGATGGAGTGCAGTCTCGCAGTATGGGATCTCCTGGAGAATCACAGTTAACAAGGTATGAATGGGGGAGGGGAATGAAAGTGAATGTATCTTTGTGTAGCGTTCTTTCTCCCATAGCAGAACTGTGAGCATGTGTGAATGAATCACTTAGAACTTGAGAGGCAGGCCGTGTAGATAAAGGGAAGGAGGTGAGAACCTTTAATTAACTTCCCCGAGAAGTGTAACGGAACTCAGAGACCTGACATTGTGTAACCCTGAAGCAGGGAACTTTCGGGAGGGGACTTACACCAGTCATAAAAGGTTGGGTTATATAAAGTTCCCTAGCCCCCTACCCAGGAGCATAGGGTAGTGGGGGGCATTGGACTTCGGGTGGGTTAGGTCACAGAGCTTCCTGAAGTATTTCCAAACAAAAGGAGCAAAACTAAGGAGAAAACGTTTTGGTTATTTTTTTGGCTTTTCTGCCTGGGCAGCAGGCTGGACTGTATTGTAAGGAAGAAACCTTATGAAAGTATGTTTTGTTTTAAGTCTCCTCAGACCAGAGGGACTACTGGAACCCTAGTGCTGTGAACTAGGGGTAATAAAGATAAAAGCTGAACTTTACTGTAGGGTCATGAAATAGTTAACTGTTGTTTAAAATATTGCTCTGGCCTACATAGCTGAAAACAGTGTTTAATCTATTGACTGCATCTGCCTAAAATGTATGTCCTTGCCCTACCACATTGTAAGCTGAATAGATAAGAGTTTGAGCCATGATGTGCCCTGCCCTTCTGTACATGTAGCCTTTAGACCTGTAAGATTTAGATAAGCAGAGAAATGAGCTAGTTTCCTATAGGACTATAAGTTGTATCCCTGAGCCTATCATAACTGCTGGCTTAGGACCAATAATAATTGTAGAAAGTTGTAGAAGTAACAAATGAAAATTGTAGTTTTTGCATATATTAGTTTGCGAAAAGGGCATAAAAGTCCGTGTATTTCCTGTTTCTGACACTCTAGTAGGCAGGCTATTAACTGCACTAGAGTCCCGGCATGCTGTGAATAAAAAACTCTTGTACTTTCTTCACGCCTCTGACTTTGTGTATCCAAGTGACCTTTCATTTGGCGCCCGAACAGGGACTTGAAGGTCTCTTGACCACTGGTTACTCGATTGGTCACTTGTTTCTGGTCCTACAGCTGACTAGTCTGCTTAGCCGGCATCCCTTCTTTTGGGTTTGGCAGACCTCAGGAAGTTTGACCACTTCAACTGACTTATCCAGTCTCAGCTTAAAGTACAAGAATCTGTATCAGTTTAATTCTGTCTTGGAGTGGCCACTATCTGGTAAGTAGGAATTGATCTTTCCTATCCTGTCTCTATTCTCCTGCCTAGTAAGCCACTTGATCAGTCGCTGAAGTCGTTGGGAGGGATTATAGGAACTGTTATTTTCTGATTGGGTAACTAAACTGAAGTCTGTTGTGTTTTGTGTGTTTGAGAGTGTCTGAGACGTCCTTGAGGACGAAGCGAGTGCGGACCTGTTAGTACTGCGTTTCCCTAGCCCGGAGACGGGCGGGGCCAGGAATACAGGGAAGTGTTTTTGTCCTCCATTGCACAATGGGGGGATGTCAGTCTACCTATGGGGACCCCCTTGATACAATGTTAGTTAATTTTAAAAAGGGATTTGGCTCTGATTATGGGACTAGACTTAAAAAATCAACCCTTATTCGTCTGTGCCAGTTAGAATGGCCGACTTTTGGTGTGGGCTGGCCCCCCTCTGGCTCCCTGGAAGAGGACATAACCCGTCAGGTTTTTATTATAGTAACTCACCCTAAGACTGGCCATCCTGATCAATTCCCCTATATAGATAGTTGGTTAGACTTAGTCCGTAGCAAGCCTTCTTGGCTTTTCCCTTCTGTACCCAAGAAACTCCAGTCCCAAGTTCTCACCCTCAGGAAGACTGTCAATGAGAATTATCGTCCTACTCATGTTTTTGAGTCTGACCTTTCAACTGACATACTTGAAATACCTACTGCTCCTCCTTCTTACTCGGTAACACCACAGCCCATACCCAATCCTAGTTCTGTCTCTCTTGCTCAGCCTTCTGTTTCCCAGCCTGTACAACTCCCTGCTCAATTTCCAGCTTCCCCTTCCCGAGCCCTGGCTGATAGCCCAGCTCATGACATTCTGTCCTCCCCAGTCCTTTATCCACCTCTGGACTCTCTTTCTCTTTCCGATGATTCTCCTATCAGCCATCGCTTGAGACCTGATCCTCCTCAAATAGTTCCCATGAGAAGACAAATGAAACAGGGGACTCTGGAGGCTACAAATTTGGCCATGCCCCTTCGTCAGGTTCCTGTTGCCAATCCACCGGATGCCGCCGGGCATCCTAGACCACCCACTATTAGCCTTGTATATCAGCCCTTCACCACCACTGATTTATACAATTGGAAATCCCATTGTCCTCCTTACTCAGAGCGGCCACAGGCAACTATTGATCTAATTACATCCATCATTCGTACACACCGCCCCACGTGGTCAGATTGCCAGGAACTACTTCTCTGTCTCCTAAATACCGAAGAACGTAAACGGGTTCTGCAAGAATCCCTTACAAAGGCCCAGGCGGATGCAGATGCAGCCGACCCCAACTGGATCAATAACCATTTCCCTTCTCAGGACCCTAATTGGGACCCCAATGATGCCACTCATAATACTTTCCTTATGCGGTACCGCCAGTATATCCTTGAGGGTCTCCGGTTGGCTTCTCGGAAACCCACCAACATTTCTAAAGTATCTGAGGTCCTCCAAAAGTCTAATGAATCCCCAGCCGCATTCTATGAACGTCTCTGTGACGCTTACCGTACCTTTACTCCCTTTGACCCAGAAAAACCTGAAAACCTCCGTATGGTTAATACCTCGTTTGTGAGCCAGACACAACCTGATATCCGTAGGAAACTCCAGAAGCAGGATGGGTTCGCAGGCATGAACACTGTCCAGCTCCTTGAGATTGCCCAGCGCGTTTTCATGAACCGGGACAGCGCTAACCGGCAAGAAGCTGATAAGCTTCTCCGGCGCAAAGCGGACCTCCTTGCTGTAGCCCTTCAAAATACTTTCCCAAGTAACCGGCCCCCTACCCGAAACTCTGAGTCCCGCTCTTCCAAGCGCCCCCCCTACTTTTCTGGCCCTTCAAAACCTACGGGGTCCCAGCTTGATAGGACAGGACCCCCTAGGAATTTGGAACGGGATCAGTGTGCCTATTGCAAGGAGAGGGGTCACTGGAAGAACGAGTGTCCAAGCAAGCCCCGTACCTGTCAGGCTAAAACTAAGGACCAACCTACTATTGGTTTGGCATCCTTTCAGTCTGACTCTGAAACTGATTACTGAGACAGACCGGCTCGCAGTGAGTACCAGGGACTTTCCGGATTGTTCCCAACTTACTCGCTCGGTTCCCACGAGCCCTTGGTCAATGTCCGTATAGGGGACCATTCTATCTCTATGCTGGTCGATACCGGCGCCAAACACTCAGTTCTGACCCGCCCTCTCAGTAAGCGTTCTTCCAAATCTATCTCCATTATGGGTGCAACTGGCTCTTCTGATTCTGTCCCTATCCTTGAACCAGTTTCGGTTCGCATTGGTGGTCATTCCATACCACATTCTTTTGTGTACATGCCTTCTTGTCCTGTCCCCTTGCTTGGTCGGGACCTTCTCCAGCGCTTGGGAGCCACTATTCGTCTGTCCTCTCATGGTCTGACTATGGACCTTCCTTCTGCAAACCTCACACCCATTCCTGACCGCTCCGCTGCCCCCTCACCAAGCTTCCTCTGTTCCCTATTGTCAGAACCCATGGCAAGCAAACCCCCACTCTCTGTACCTGATTTTCTTGAGGGCCTTGATTCAACTGTTTGGGCTGAGTCTGGGTCCCCCGGACTAGCACGTAACATCCCACCCTTTGTTGTTACCCTCAAGGCTTCTGCCAGTCCGGTCTCTATCAAGCAGTACCGCATATCCCAGTCTGCTCTCCAGGGAATACACGTCCATTTGTCTCGTTTGCTAGATTGTGGGTTTTTGGTTCCTTGCAAATCACCTTGGAATACCCCCCTCCTTCCAGTTTTGAAACCCGGTGATCCCCCTGATTACCGCCCCGTCCAGGACCTCCGTGCTGTCAACCGTCTTGTAGAGGATATCCATCCTACTGTCCCTAATCCTTATACCCTGTTGGGATTGGTTCCCCCTGGAGCTACCTACTTCACTGTTTTGGATCTCAAGGATGCATTCTTTTGTTGTCGGTTAGCCCCTACCAGTCAGCCAATTTTTGCATTCCAATGGGAAAACCCTTCCACTGGACAAACCTCCCAAGTAACCTGGACCCGTCTACCCCAGGGCTTTAAAAATAGCCCCACTCTATTCAGCACCGCCCTTGCTTCAGACCTTGCTAATTTCTCCCCTTCATCTGATTCCCAAGTCCTGCAGTACGTAGATGATCTTCTTCTCTGCTCTCTATCTATCTCTGCTTGTCAGGAGGACACTCGCTCTCTCCTTCAGTTTCTCCTCCATTGCGGATACCGTGTGTCTCTCCGGAAGGCTCAGTTGTGCCTTCCTCGTGTCACCTACCTTGGGTTTCATATTTCCCAGGGTACCAGGTCCCTTCCCCACACCCGTGTCCAGGCTGTCTGTAGTCTCCCTGTTCCTGATACTCGCAAAGCCCTGCGCGCCTTCCTCGGTATTGCCGGATACTGTCGCATCTGGATCCCTGATTTCAGTACTATTGCTCGTCCTCTGTATGATTCCACCAAGGGCGCTGACTCAGCCCCTTTTGTCTGGACCCAACTTCAGGAGCGGTCTTTTCGCTGCCTCCAAAAACTTCTGACTCAGGCTCCTGCCCTTGGCCTTCCTGACCCCTCCAAACCTTTCCAGCTCTATGTTCATGAAAAATCTGGTATCGCAGCCGGAGTCCTTACTCAATTCCTTGGTTCTTGGCGTAGGCCCATTGCCTATCTCTCTCGACAATTGGATCCTGTTGCTGCTGGGTGGCCTCCCTGCCTTCGGGCAATTGCCGCCGTATCAGATCTCTTACAGCACGCTAATAAACTCACTTTTGGCCAACATATTGACCTCTTTGTCCCACATTGTGTGACCTCTCTTCTAGAACATAAAGGCTCCCTGTGGCTCACGAATGAGCGCCTCCTTAAATACCAAGCCCTTCTTTGTGAAAACCCACAGGTCTCTCTTGTTGTTTCTTCACTCCTTGACCCCTCCACTCTCCTCCCTATCTCCTCCCAGCCGGTCGTGCACAACTGCCTTGACACCGTTGACTTAGTTTATTCTTCCCGTCCTGATCTCACTGATATCCCCCTCCGGGATCCTGATCTCACTCTTTTCACAGATGGCAGTTCGTCTGTCACCCCTTCTGGTACTCGTATTGCTGGTTATGCAGTAGTCTCTGCCACTTCCCCTTTACTCATGGGCCCTCTGCCCTCTGGCACTTCCGCCCAAGAAGCTGAGCTGTATGCCCTCACTTCTGCCCTTCGCCACTCTGCCTCTCAGTCTTGCAACATCTACACTGACTCCAAATATGCTTTCCTTACCTTGCATGCCCATGGGGCCATCTGGAAACATCGAGGTTTCATTACAGCCTCCGGCCGCCTGATCCATCATGCTCCCCTCATTCTTGACCTCCTTGAGGCTGTTAAATTGCCCTCCCGTGTCGCGGTTATGCACTGTCGTGCCCACCGTCGTGTCACTGATCTCATCTCACGTGGCAATGCCCTTGCCGACCGCACAGCCCGAGCTGCCAGCCTCTGCCCCCCTCCTTCGGCTCCTCTGTACACCATCATTCCTTTTCTGGACTCCCTTACACCCCAATACACTTCTCAGGAACAGACTTGGGCCCGCACTCTTTCGGGCCAGTCTGTCCTGAAAGGGGGGTGGATACAAATATGCGCCAATTCAAGTGCCAATCCAGACCCACACACTGATACTTCAAACACGAGCACAGTGGGTACCCTCATATTCATTCCTCAACATCTGGCCCTCACGATTGTCAAAAGATGCCATGATTTGGCACACTCTGGAGAACCCGCTATGAAAATGACTCTCAAGAGACATTTCTTTATCAATCACCTTGATCAGCTAGTCCGGAATACGGTCCGACAGTGTGTTGTCTGTTCTAGAATAAATTCCCCAATCAGACGACTGCCACCTCCTGGACACCAACCCATTGGAACATATCCGATGCAGGTTCTGTCTGTAGACTTCACTCACATGCCCACTTCCCGTTCCTTCAGTCACCTTCTAGTCTTCACAGACACTCTGACTAGATGGGTTGAAGCCTTCCCTACTCGCACTGAACGCGCCAGAGAAGTAACCCAGCACCTCCTAAACGACATAATTCCGCGCTTTGGTCTTCCTGTTTCTATAGGCAGTGACAACGGCCCTGCTTTCATTGCTGATGTTGTCCAACAAACTGCTCAGGCTCTCCAAATTGAATGGAAGTTACATGCTGCTTACCATCCTGAGAGCTCTGGTCAGGTCGAAAGAATGAACAGAACTCTTAAGACCCTTCTCACGAAACGAATTGAAGAAACCAATCTGTCCTGGCCTGTCCTGCTGCCCTCTGTCCTATTTCAGATTAGATGTACCCCATCTAAACCCACTAAATTGTCCCTATTTGAGCTCATGTTCGGCCGGCCACCACCCATTGTGAACCCAGATCCTGGTTCTTTTGCTACTCTGGGATCAGATATCCTCCAGAGTCAGGTCCAATCTTTAGCTAAGGCCCTTCAAGAGCTCCACAAATGGGTCCTGGAAAGGGCCCCACTACCGATAGCTACACAAGTCCATGGATACATCCCTGGGGATACGGTATGGCTAAAAACTTGGAAGTCAGACCCCCTAAAACCTAGGTGGACAGGCCCTTTCACTATCCTCATTTCTTCCCCTACAGCTGTCAAGGTGTCCGGACACGAAACCTGGTTTCATTACAGCAGAGTCAAGCCTGCTGCTGTATGGCAAGCTACCCCAGGCAAGACAGACCTCCAGCTGAAAATTTCTAAAACCTCAAAATTGCTTTGAACATTTACCACTGTATTTGACAGGTGTTCTGAATATAACCTTTTCATAAGTGTTTGAGTTTTACTGACTGTTTGTGGTTAACCACTGCCCCAATTGAACCTTCTTCTATGTGCATTGAGAGTCACTCTGTGACAAATGGGTTTTCTGTGTATACATTGCCGAATGCTCCTATGTGTTATATCCGACTGCTGTTTTCTTCTTACTGTCTTATGCTTCTTCCTTTTGTATTTGTTTCCTGTTGTGCCAGAAGCTCAGGCACAACCCCTTAAGTCCTGTAAACCATGTCTTTCTGAGGTCCGTAATGGAAATCAGGTAGAAATGGCCCTCCTGTATAGAACCCAATTCCGTTGTCATATTGCTCCCTTATCTGATGTCTGTTCCTATGAGGGAGTCAATTATCGTAAGTGCCGAACCACTGATGGAGTCATATGTTACCAACCCACTAGTATTAAAGATGAAAAATGGGTAGAAGTCCGCATTAATGGGGCTGATGGTCCGCTTGTTAACCAAACTCCCATAGTGGATCCCAGGAAGCCAGTAACTGTGTATTTTGATGCATGTGGGGTTGCTGATAGGGCTGCAGGTCTGGAGAACTCTAAGTATTCTGTTACTTGTGGGTCCCTCAGTTGGCAGAGATATTACTCCACATGTGATAAATACATGTGCCCTTTTATAATCTCTCCACTGTACAGGCAGAGAAAGTATGGTGCCTTTGCCTGTCAATATGACCATCAGATTAAGTGGGCTACTTACCCCCTAACCCACGGAAAAGGCCAGCCGCCCCCAGCTTCTGCTACTCTACGTTTAGGCCCTATGCCTAGCCCAACCTGCCCGATAGGGGCCTGCAACCCAGTTTCCTTCACTATCATGAAACCCCAAAATTGGAATCAGAAATTAGAGTATGTGAAATGGCGTATTGGGTTTAGAATTTCAGGCAAAGGGTCTGACCCAGGTGCAGACCTATACATCCATGTAGTGACCCGACCCCGAGCATCAGTACATCACTCCATTGTATTTCCACAGTTTTATGAAAACATGAAAGTAGACATTGAAATTCCAGCAGTTACTCGAAACTTGTTTATACAGTTTGCTGAGGCTATTGGACAAACCCTTAATATTAGCAATTGTTTTGTTTGTGGTGGCACTAATATGGGTGAGCAATGGCCATGGGAGGCAAAGCAGTTAGACATGTTAAGCTTATCTACACAGAACCTTACTTTTGCTTCCACTCCTCGGCCTCCTCGATGGACTTTGCGGACCTCCATTATTGCCTCTCACTGCCTGCAGCGGATTGATGGTCCCTTCAATGTTCAAGTTGGACACCTCAAATGTACCTCGCTCTGGTCCTTCAATGCCACAACAGCTACCTGGACTCCCTGGCCTGCTAACCTCACCTTCACTCTGCCAGGTAGTCCCCTCCAGAATCTACTCAAAGGTATCTCCTATGATCACTGGCCAGCCCCTGATGGTCGATACTGGCTCTGCGGCTTATTTGCATACTCCTGGTTGCCAGCAAATTGGACTGGAACTTGTGTACTCGGCATGATCCGCCCCAGCTTCTTCCTGTTACCGCTGGCCGATGGTGAACACCTGGGAGCCCCTGTATTCAACACCAGAGGTCGCCAAAAGCGGTCTACTTCCACCAATTCCCTTAAAATAGGTGAATGGGGTGATGACTGGCCTGCAGAACGGATCATTGCTGTTTACGGACCTGCCACATGGGCCGAAGATGGCACCTGGGGCTATCGGACCCCAATCTACATGCTGAACCGCATTATTCGTCTACAAGCTGTACTTGAACTGATAACCAATGAGACTTCCAGAGCTTTGAGTACCATTGGCAGAGCGAATGCTAAAATGCGCACTGCTATTTATCAGAATCGTCTAGCTTTGGACTATTTACTAGCTGCTGAAGGGGGTGTCTGTGGTAAATTCAACCTTTCCAACTGTTGCCTTGAACTTGATGATGATGGTAAAGTGATTGAGGAAGTTGTGGATCGTATCACCAAGCTGGCTCATGTTCCTGTTCAAACCTGGCATGGCCTCAATACAGACTGGTTCTCTGGTTCCCTGGGCTCTTGGTTACCGTCTGGTATGACCCTGAAAACAATTCTGCTGATAACTGCTTTGTCCTCCCTGGTACTATGTTGTCTACCTTGTTTAGTTCCACTGGCTATGAAATTTCTTCACCACACTGTGGACTCTGCTGTCAACCGTTCCACTGCTGAATTGGCCCTTGCCCTCTCCCAGTATCATCCCTTACCCACTGGGGACCCCGACTTTCCTGACCCCTAACTTTATTTTGTCAGGCTTGGCTCCTTAGGTACGCCAGCCTGAAAGGGGGGAATGTAGGGTCATGAAATAGTTAACTGTTGTTTAAAATATTGCTCTGGCCTACATAGCTGAAAACAGTGTTTAATCTATTGACTGCATCTGCCTAAAATGTATGTCCTTGCCCTACCACATTGTAAGCTGAATAGATAAGAGTTTGAGCCATGATGTGCCCTGCCCTTCTGTACATGTAGCCTTTAGACCTGTAAGATTTAGATAAGCAGAGAAATGAGCTAGTTTCCTATAGGACTATAAGTTGTATCCCTGAGCCTATCATAACTGCTGGCTTAGGACCAATAATAATTGTAGAAAGTTGTAGAAGTAACAAATGAAAATTGTAGTTTTTGCATATATTAGTTTGCGAAAAGGGCATAAAAGTCCGTGTATTTCCTGTTTCTGACACTCTAGTAGGCAGGCTATTAACTGCACTAGAGTCCCGGCATGCTGTGAATAAAAAACTCTTGTACTTTCTTCACGCCTCTGACTTTGTGTATCCAAGTGACCTTTTAGTTCCCTAGCCCCCTACCCAGGAGCATAGGGTAGTGGGGGGCATTGGACTTCGGGTGGGTTAGGTCACAGAGCTTCCTGAAGTATTTCCAAACAAAAGGAGCAAAACTAAGGAGAAAACGTTTTGGTTATTTTTTTGGCTTTTCTGCCTGGGCAGCAGGCTGGACTGTATTGTAAGGAAGAAACCTTATGAAAGTATGTTTTGTTTTAAGTCTCCTCAGACCAGAGGGACTACTGGAACCCTAGTGCTGTGAACTAGGGGTAATAAAGATAAAAGCTGAACTTTACCAAGAACGCAGTCTCCACTAATTATTCTACTGCTTATCCAGTGGGAGTCCTCCTGGGAGCGCTCCGTCCTTACGCCTGGGGCGGGAGCCGGGTTGCCAGCGCTAGGCTTACCCCCGGCCCCGCCACAATAGACTAGTCATCAATATAACTCAGTAAATTAATTTTTTTGAAACCACACATAGTAGTTCATCTTTAACTGTGGAAAAATGTCAAACTTGCTGAATTCTCATGCTGATAAATTATTATTAGTGCATTATTATACCACAAATTGGAGCCCTGGTTATTCTGGTGAGTTAATTTGGAAACAAAATACAGTACAATGTTGTTATTAATATCAGTAAAGGACACCAAACACTGCCTCATTACATAAACCTTTAAAACAGCAGGGATTTTGTGATATGCAAACAAAATGCTGAGAAATATTTTTTAATACTTGCTTATTTAAACAAATCTAACAATGAGACATTCAACAAGCTCTTAGACAACGTCATTTCCCACAGAGAAAGAAAAATGAGTTTCCTTTCCCTTCAGTGTAGTTATTTTAAAAATAATGTATTAAACCTACTATTTTTGGAATGTCTTCAGACCTCCACATAAGTGCAGCAACTAAGCAGCCATTGTTCTATATTAAATTCATATTTATGAAACCTCAAATTAAGACACTAACAGTATTTTTTTTAATTTAGAATGAGTCAGTAAAACTTGGAACTTTTCTACTGAAAACAGCAGTAGAGGCTCTGAGCTGTGCCACACATTAGAAAAGTATTTCAAACAAAAGTTCTATAATGTCCTTATAATACAGTATATACAGTACATTCACTATTACTAGACAACAAGTTAAACCATATCAATATCCAGACAAGAGGACTTACTTTCTTAATTTCCAACTGATTATTACAAAATAAGCAATCAAAATTGCTGCAATGACTCGGTATAAGCCCAGTGAATTTGCTCTGTTAATATTTAATTTCATTGAATGAATTGGCAAAAAGACAGTGCAGATTAAGGGAGCAGAGAGGAAATGGCTTCTTTTTTTTTTTTCATTTAAATATCTTTATTCGTTTTTACATTATGCAAACAAGTGTACAATAATTCAAGTCATACTATACATTCTTCACTTGAAACTCTACATTCATTTTATACCATAAACTATCTCCCCTCCCTCCCTTTCCATATATTACCCCTCATAATGTCATAAAACCCACCCATCCCTCCTCCCCCCTACATATATTTAATGGGGATAAATATAATTATTTATTTATTATAATACTCAATTAATGGTCTCCACACCTCTTTAAATTTCTTATAATAACCTCTCTTGATTGCCAATGTTTTTTCCATTTCATACACCTGACAAACCGAACTCCACCAGAAACAATAATTCAATCCTCTATAGTCTTTCCAGTTATGTGTTATATGTTGGATGGCAACTCCTGTTAAAATCATTAACAGTTTGTTATTATTCGATGAAATTTGACTTTTGGCCCTCATAGACATTCCAAACAAAACTGTGTCATATGATAGGGCCACAGGATTCTCTAACATACAATTTATTTGACCCCAGATCAATTTCCAAAAATTATTAATAAAAGGACAATAAAATAATAAATGATCTAGAGTTCCAGCCTCAAGATGACAATGCCAACATCTATTAGACTTAGAGCAATCCAATTTTTGTAAGCGAACAGGGGTCCAGAGTGCTCTATGCAACAGGAAAAACCATGTTTGCCTCATAGACGCAGACATTGTACATCTTATCCTCCAAGACCAAATACGTGGCCATTGAGATGCATTAATTTGATGCTTAATCTCAATGCTCCAAATATCTCTAAGTACAGTCCTTGGTTTTTTATTTAAATATCCAGATAATGTTTTATACCACTGTGCGGCCTGGTGACCCATAAAATCTGCCTGGAAGCATAAGAATTCTAGAGTAAAATGAGTATTTAAAGACTTCCATTCAGGGAACCCTGCCTGAATAGCCTGCTTCAATTGCAACCACTTATAACTTTGTTTTTTATTAAGTCCAAATTTATGTTGCAATTGTGAAAACTCCAGCAGCTTACCATCATTAATAACATCATCTAAAGTATGTATTCCTGCTTCAATCCAATCCTTCCAGACAATCATAAAACCGCCTATTTGTATCTTGGAGTTCAGCCATATATTTTGACAAGTAGATTTTTGAATAGTAATAGGAGTTAAGTTGTTTACATACTTTAATGTTGTCCATGTGTCCATTAATATCCTATTGGTTTTCCTTATTCTAGGCATTTTAATGCTAAGCAGATGACGAAGCCTGATAGGAGACATGAGCTGCCACTCCAACCATAACCAATCTGGAAGCTTCTCCATGAGTTCTGGGAGGACCCAATACATACCTTGGCGCAATATATAGGATTGATGAAACCTTTCGGTATTGAAGATGGAGATCTCCACTTTAGAGGGAGGGATAAAACAAATTACCTATAAGGACTATAGTCACTAGATAATCAATAGGGTCAAAAGATACATTCTGAGCTAGGACATGAAAGCACAAAGACCTCCAATGAGACTTGAAAGAATAAGTCACATGCAGCAGATGTAACAGATGTTCTTCATGCACAGCAGGATAGAAGTCCTTAATAGTCAGTAGAATACAACTCTTTGGGAAGGAAGGTGGGTGTGTGAGGACTTGTATCCTACTGTTCATGAAGAACACCTATTACAGATAAGTAACTTGGGGCAAGATGTTTTTTCAGTTTTTCTATACCGTTCTCCCAAGGGAGCTCAGAACGGTTTTACATTAATTTATTCAGGTACTCAAAGCATTTTTCCCTATCTGTCCAGGTGGGCTCACAATCTGCCTAATGTACCTGGGGCAATGGGGGGATTAAGTGACTTGCCCATGGTCACAAGGAGCAGCGTGGGTTTGAACCCACAACCCCAGGATGCACTAAAGTCAGCGATCGTCTAACTCAGGGGTGCCCACACTTTTTGGGCTTGCGAGCTACTTTTAAAATGACCAAGTCAAAATGATCTACCAACAATAAAATTTTAAAAAAACACAAAGCACACTGTACTTATAGAAAATGTTAATCATCATTCCTATTCCAGGGTTTTTCAAAAAGGTCAAAGCAGATGACTCTATGCACTATCACCTCAGTAACAACCATACAAAAATAGACAAATATACCCCCTCCCTTTTTACTAAACCACGATAGCAGTTTTTAGCGCAGGGAGCTGCGCTGAATGCCCAGCGCTGCTCTCGACGCTCATAGGCTCCCTGCGCTAAAAACCTCTATTGCGGTTTAGTAAAAGGGGACCTTAATGTAAAATGTAGACAGCAGATAAAAATTCAGACACATTTTGATCACTAAATTTAAAATAAAATCATTTTTCCTACCTTGTCTGGTGATTTCATGAGTCTCTGGTTGCACTTTCTTCTTCTGACTGTGCATCCAATCTTTCTTCCCTTCCTCCAGACCTCATTCCCTCCCCCAACTTTTGCTTCCTCTCTCCCTGCCCTTTCTTTCTCTCTGCCTCCCTTTCTTTTTTTTCTGTTTCTCTTCTTTCCTTCTGTCTCCCTGCTTGCCCTTTTTCTTTCTTTCTCCCTGCCCTCCCCCAAGCCACTGCCACTGTCATCGGGGACCAGGACCCAAACCGCCACCAATAACAGGCCCGAAAGCTGATGCCGCCCCAAGCTCTCCCTGCTTCGGCCGACCAGCATCGCGATCGACCTATTGGGGGAAATGCTGCCGGGTCCTGCCTTCGCAGAACAGAAAGTAGGCAGGACCCGGCAGCAAGAAGATGAAATGCTTCACTAACCTGTCTCCCGCCTTAGCCTGTAGCGAACGCTTGCTTCAGGGCTCTCTCAACATGTGCGTGCCGGCTTCCCTTCTCTCCCCCCCCCCCGGACATAACTTCCGGTTTCGGAGGGAAGGGAAGAGAAGAGAAGCCGGCACGCACACGTTAGAGCCCGGAGCATAAGTTCGCTACGGGCTGAAATCTCCAAGCCGGGTTTTTTTTTAATGTTCAGCAGCGGCGGCAGCAGCAGATGACAGCTGAGCGGACCACCCAGCTAAAAGGCCCTAGGGAGAACACAGAGGAAGGCTGATCGGCCCGGTAGATCAGGACAGCAACACGAGTCTAGCGATCGATTCACGTTACCTTCCTGAGCTACCGGTCGATCGCGATCGATGTATTGGGCACCCCTGGTCTAACTATTGTCACTAAACCAGTTTTGACTGCTTAAGAGACGATCGCCTCTACCGACCTGATTTTGAAAACAGCTCACCGCATGGTTTTCTGCATGATTGCTCATGCTCCTATCCAACCATGCAAATAAGCTCATTATTATTGCAATGTCATATAAACTAGCAGAGCAATTGATGCTCTAACATGGCTTCTCGATGAACTAAAAAAATGATCACTTTTAGCAATTTTAAAAAACGACTGGTCAAGACCAGTTGCTTACCTGTCTAACCATGGTTTAGCCTTCTTTTTTTAATGGGCACAGATGCTGTGCAAGTTACACATACACAATATCTGCCCCATTAAAAAAAAAAAAAGTACCCCCTTCCCCATTGTGCAATTCTGCATTCTGTATGAACTTGTACTTAAAGAAATGGATGTTTGAGGAGTTATTTTCTCTGTCAATAAAAATTATTTACCTCTTAGGAGAATAAAGGATGATACTTACAATACAATTACATTTTCAAAACATATATCAGTAACTGCTTTGTCCACAATGACCATATCTGTGTCGAAAACCTCTGCACCCATTTTGAACATGCAAAATACTGCATAACGCTGTGAACCTGTAGAAGGATTAAAGAACAGTATTGTAATCGCAATATTGGATTATCTTTAAAAAAAATGTAGAACAAAGAAATTTTTATATTATTTTATTTTAGTTGTCATGGTAAAATCAGTGTTTGACATTTTGAAATCTACTCTTTCTAAATGCACAACTGCATTAGTCAACATGATATAATTTTCTCTGCATTCCATTCATCTGTTAAATAAATTCTTTTTTAATTAATATACATATACCTTTGGATTCCTAAGTTTGCCTTATCATGGAGATACCGCTGTGGCAATACACCCTATGCTTTTCAAATGAACATGTTTCTCAATTGGCTACTCATTCTTCATTATTACAAGACACAGGGCCCCTCAGCTCAACTGAATTTATAGATCAAAAGAACAAATGGATGGATCTACAACAGGTTATTTAAGAATGGAGTTACACAGTATGTCCCTCATAGAACATATTAAGAATCAAATAATTACCCAGGGCTTAAGGGTTCAAAAACAACCAGGAGTATTCACTAGCAATCAGGTGTTCCTTGACAAATGGGAAGCAATCTTAAACAAATATTCCATTGGACCTTATGGTATTAATGGTAGACACTATTCAAGAAACATCAGTAGAAGCTACTAGAGAATCAGAACAACTGTTTTTAGGATTACAATCAGGACCTGATGCAAAAACATTTCAAAACCAACTGAGTGAGCTGCAAGACAATTTGGAAAATTTTAGAAAAAAACATTGTCAAACCAAATTTAAAAAATATACCCGAGACCAACAACTACACAAAAGGTTTTGTGTACTCCTTGATAAAGCTACATTTGGATCAAGAACAACCTAAAACCAACCAAGAGGGCTTTGAGGGATACACATATATAAACCAGAGTTTTTTGCCAGTGGAAGTGAGAGAGATACCATATCGAGTTAAAGGGATAGATCTTTTTTAGGTTGAGGATAAAGGAGCAGGAGTACAAAGATAAGGCAGACGCGCAAACAACAGGGGGTGCAACAGAGGCAGGGGGGCAGAACCCATCTTAACGGGGACGGCAAATGACACCAGTGAAGAACCTAACACTAACACTTTGGTCATTAATATTTCATGCATTCAGATCTTAAATCAGGGCCCTTTTTTTGTTCTGACAGTTCGACATAATAGTTTTCAAGCCTGCTGTGGCATCGTTCATATAATACGCTCATTACAAATCCAATTTTTTTTTTCAGACGGCTCTAATCCTGTAGACAATTCTGTAGTCCATCCCCGCTCAACATGGATGCCTCCGGGTATTATTGATCCCCATATAGCAACTTTTTGTGACCTTGTATTAAAAGATATGGAGGAACTAGAACACAATGATAGTTCCTCCCATTATGTCAATTTATCACAATGGGAATTTTCTGTCCTTTCCTCCTTACAAGCTGATGAAAGGCTGATAATTAAACCGGCAGATAAGTGGGGGCTCCTTAGTGGTTATGAATCGGGAATAATATCGGGAAGAAGTTAGTCATCAGCATTCCCAGTCTTACAAAGTTGATAGAATGAGCTTACAAGAATTGATGGATAACATGAGCAATGGAATCTGGGGAAGGATAGGATTTTAGTTAGATCATTTGACAAATTTTTTGAAAAGCATAGTTTTCAGTTCTTTCCTGAATGTTTTGTAGTTTGGTCGTCTTGGTAAGTGGTTGGAGATGTAGTGGTCTATTTTTGCTGCTCTGGTGGCTAGTAGTTCGCCATATAGTTTTTTGCTTTGTATGCCTTTTACTGGGGGATGGGTGAAGAGAGCATGTTCTCCTTGGTCTTGATGTGTTATTTCTGATTAGGTGGTTGTTTAGGTAGCTAGGACCAGTTCCATTTAGGGCTCTGAAGAGGGTACAGTAGAATTTGTATTGTATGCGTGCTTGTAATGGGAGCCAGTGTGAGTCTTAGAAAGCAGTAGCAATGTGATCATATTTTTTCAGCGAGTATATCAGTCTGAGAGCTGTGTTTTGCACCGTTTGTAATTGTTTAGGCGAGGCATGACAGGTATAGGATGTTACAGTAGTCCAGGAGTCCCAGGAGTAGCGCTTGGACCAGGAGTCTGAATTGTTCTTTTTGAAGTATTTTCGGATTTTCTTAGGATGCACATGGTTGCGAATGCCTTCTGGATCATTTTGCTGATTTGAAGTTGCATGGTGCAGCTCTTGTCTATCATTATTCCCAGCAGTTTTAGGTTGAGTTGTAAGGGATATAGGATAGAATTTAATTCTAGGTTTGTTATGGTAGGGGTATTCGTTTTTTTCTAGAAGTAGGAATTTAGTTTTGTCTTGGTTCAGCTTTAATTTGTGGTCTCTCATCCATTGTGATGTTTCTAGTGTTGTGTCATTGGTAGATTGGTCGAAAGGCAGGATGATGGTGATATCATCTGCGTAGCTATATGAAGTTATGCACCTGTAGCAGATGCTAGAGGGCCCTGACAATTTAAATAGGCATTGCACATCAGGCTAATGAAATCTGGGGTAAAACCCTGCACTGGCACAACAGCGGCTCCCTGTGTGTCCTCTTTGACTCCGCAGCACTGACATGCTTGCATTTCACCAACTCACTTTCGGAGGACTCTGGGAAGGATCTCTTTCCCTTAAAACAAGCCTCCTGTGGACCCCAGACATAGAGGACTCAGAGTAGACCGAGTCCATGGCTCCTACCTGCCCGCCCCCCCCACCCCACCCCACCAAATGTGTCGTAGCATGAGGAAAATGGTCACTCTTTGGCCGTCCATCCAGAGCAAACCTGGCATGACATAGGGGTAGAAAGGCCTGTGAGGTCAAGGGGTTTTGATGCAGATAAGAGGATTTAGAAATTAAAAAAAAAAAAATCGGTAAATCCAAGGTCGCCACTGTGGCAGTGATCTTGGCATCAAAAACAGCCTTGGGGAGAAAATCTAAATGTCAAAACCACAAAAAGGGCTTTCTAGAGGTGGGGAACTCTATCCTTGGCTCCAGGAACCTGCACAACTTTAGAATTCATGCCTTCCAATTTCCCCATAGCCTTACCTCACTATGTCATGTGGTGCCTGCCTTCTTCAGTTCAGAACTGCAACTAGAAAACTGGAGAAGACCTTTGCCTCAAATTTTCTCTACAAACTGTGGTCTTTGGGCTGCCAGTCAGACCGATATCGGACTAAGCATCAACCCCCTCAGCTCCTTGAACTGCAACGGGGTGGGGGGGAATTATGCAGCCAGCCCATAATTAAATCCCGGCGAACTGAAATGGAGCCAAACAGCCTGCATTCAGTCAGGGATGCAAGCTAGCTACATGGGGAACAGACCCCGAGCTCAAAAAATATTAAAGCAGGCTGGTTATTCAGGTATCTGTAGGGGTTGATCCTTCTAACGGCAGACTTCTGTCCTGTGAACCTGCCTCTTCTCCGAGACGCAGGTCCCAAACTAGAGGGAACGCCAAGCCTCAAACTTCTGATGTAATAAAAATAATCCCCAAAATAATAAAACCCACAGAGCAGATCAAAGATACCTTCTCAAATTATTTTCTGAAGAAAAAAATGAGGGGGTAGGAAAGACACCCTTTTGCAAACAATTTGTGGGTCCAGATGGGACAACTCTAGCGTTCAGGACTACTAGACATATTGCACTAGAAAGACCATATGGTCTTTATCTGCCTTCATATTTCTCTGTTTTTATGAGTTAGGGTAAAGCTCGCAAGTATGCGCATAAATTTTAAAATACACAAATCCAGGGCAAATGTAAAAAATATCTGTGCCTGCAAATTAAGCATGATTTCTACTACTTATATCTGTGCTAGTAGATGCCTATTTGTCTTTATGCAGACATCCTGTTATAAAATTACCTCCCATGTGGCTTAACTTTGGATGTTAGCACATATTAAATATAAAACTTTAAATGTAGCCTAATAAATGCCCCACTACCCCCTCCCAATTTATAAGATCAAAGCAATGAATAAAAAAAAAAAAAATACAAAAACAAAAAGCCAAGCCCTAAAATAGAAGAGTAAGGAGAGATAAGAGATTAATTCCCATTGTGGCTTCTGACCACATGAAGAACAAAGTTGAATAGCAGCTAGTTTACATCTTGGAAAGATTAAACTGAATCACACAGCAAAATAGGTGCTTGTGAAGTTTAATAAATCACAGCATGTAAATCAAATCACTTGAACATATACACTTACATACACATACAGTTTAATCACAAAGCTCAAATTCTGCACAAGTGTTGATCTCTTACTTTCTTTGTTGCTGAAATGATCAGTGTCTTTCCACATTAATGGGATTCGGATAGCTGTCAAGAGGGGAGAAAAAGAGAAAATGGTTTAGGTACATTTTATGCAATGTCCAGATTTTGCAAACTAAACTAATACTTTCTGCTTTTTTCTGCTTTGAACCCACCAGCCTATACCAAAATATCCAGAAGACTGTCAAGGGGATTGGTAAATACTAGATAAATGTAGTTTCGGTTGCTTGAGAGTTACCATTAAAAACAGGTCTAACTAATACTATACTATATCATAAACTTTGTATTGACTTGATATTAATATTGAAATACAGTAAATAAAGCCAAAGAATTCCCCTATCACTCCAACTGCAGTTTTGTCTCCGTTCCCACCTTCCCTTTCTGGTCTGGTCACTTTCTCTCCACCCCCCCCTTGTAGTTCCAACATCCATCCATCCCCCCCAGCATCCATGTCCCTCCTCCCCCCCCTGGGATTTGCCCTCCCTCCCTTAGCACGGTTCTGGCCCCTTTCTTGCCTGCAGCTCTTCTGAAGCATCAGCGGAAGCCACAAGCCTCCCTCCCTCCAGCCCCCGAAGCGGCAGCAACAGCCAGTCCTGACAAACCCGCCCCCCTCCACTTACCCGAAGCAGTATCAGCAGCAGGTGAGCAGAGGCAGTGCTGTAAACAGGCTGCTTCCAGCCAGCCCCGGCAGGGCCATTCCTCTACTATTTATTATTTCTATAGCGTTACCAGACACACACAGCGCTGTACATTAAACACTCAAAAGATGGTCCTGCTCAAAAGAGCTTCAACAACAACAAGCTGGGGTCATCGGGTTGTTTTCAGCATGGATCACGTTTTATGTCTTTCGTTTAGCATGGTTGTGTATTCATGGGCGTGTTTTCGCCCCTGAGTGTGATTGGTTGTTAGTGTTGTATGTTTGGTTGGTTTGTGCATGACGTCACCTACAGATCCGTTTTAAGCGGGTGCTCTTCCGCCCGGGCACCCCGCCCTCCAGCCGACCTCTTTGTTCATGTTCAGCCGTCCTCTTTGTTCGTGTTCCGTAGGGGGTCAGGTTCCTGAAGAAGGGCTCCTCCCGAAACCAGCGCGGTCGAACCTCTTCTCCTGGCGCGGTTTTTTGCGTTTATCAGTTTGTGAGATAGTTTCAGATAAGTATTGTGTTCATTTGATTTTTGCATGGTGATTTTTGATTTTGTTGTGTGAGTCGGGGGGTCTGGCTGGCAGGGTTTGTTTGGGGGTCGCTCAGGTTGTTTGTGTTGAGTTTAATTTACTCATTTTGATTGTTTGATTTAGTGGACTCGGGTCCCTTTAATTTCAGCACACTCAGGGTGCTCAATGATGGTGTGTGGGTGGAGGCTTACCGCCTTGACCCAGAAGTGAAGTGTCGGAGCTGTGCTCCTATCACTGAGGGTTCACACTGAGAGCACCCTATATTATATTCACTCCATTTTGGTTTGTTAGTTGCGAGCCAATTTTGGCGTCTTGAGCGTCCCCCACACAAACCTTGATGTGACTAGGTTGCCTTTTTGTGTTTTTTCTACAAAAGAGCTTCAAGACAGACGCACAAGACGAAAGGTGAATCTATGAATATTGCTCAAGAAGGTATTTAAAAGGGGACTGATTAGGTGGATAGGGTAAGGGACTATAGAGGGGATCACACAGATATTGGTTGTTTACAGGTTGGTAGGGTTAGGACTTAAACACAGTTTCAGAAAAGTGGGCCCAAAGCACCGAGTCAGGCTGGATGTTCCAAGCATACAATGCAGCAAGGTAGAAGGGGCAGAGTTGCGAGTTGGCAGTAGAAGAGAAGTGTACCGATAAGAGAGACTTATCTGACAAATAGAGGTCTTGGGGCATGGGGCAGGGTTTAGGGAGCGATAAGAGAGAGAAGAGATACCGAGGAGCTGCAGAGTGAATACACTTGTAGGTCAGCAAGAAGAGTTTGAACCATATGTGGAAACGGGCAGGGAGCCAATGAAGTGACTAGAGAAGAGGGGTAATGTGAGCATAATCCTGGCGGAATACGAGGCATGCAGCAGCATTCTCAACAAATTGAAGGGGGGGGAGAGAGATAGCTTAGCAGAAGACTTGCAAGGAGCACCTTACAGTACTCTTAGCAAGAGGTGACAAGAGCATAGATGAGGTTCTTGGTGGCGTGCTCAAAAAGGCAAGGCTGGATTTTATCGAAGTTGTAGAGAAAGAAATTGACAAGTTTTGGTGGTCTGCTGAATATGCAGAGATGAGTTAAAAATGGCCCCAAGGTTGCGAGCTGTCGAGACAGGGAGAGTGGGCGCATTATCCACTGAAATAAAGAACGGAGGAGGGGAGAGATGGGTTTAGAAGGAAAGATAAGTTATTCAGTCTTGGTTACGTTTAATTTTAGGTGGCAGCAAGACATATAGGTGGCAATGTCAGACTGGCAGGTTAATATTTGAACCTGGAAGCTTGTAGAAATTGCAGGCATAGAGAGATAGATTGTGTGATGTCCGCATAGAGGTGGTACTGGAAGTCACGAGAGGAGATTAGAGCACCAAGGGAAGAAGTGTAGATGGAGTAGAGAAGAGGTCCTAGGACAGAGCCCTAAGATAAGTTAAAAATGTAATGGGAAAGAGAAAGAAAACCATGTGATAACAGAACCCTGAAACCCAAGCGAGGACAACTTATCGATGAGGAGGTAGTGATCTACAGTGTTGAACATCACAGATAGATCCAGGAGGATGAGGCTTTAATATCCTCATTCAATCTTCAGCTGCGCTCCACTACCCCTACACACCTGAAAGGCCACTGCTTTGATTTTGTCTTCTCCAACTGCTCTAAATTGCCAATTTCTGTACCTCAGTTTTTCCCTCTTTGACCATCATCTGATAACTTTCACAATTCATCACCCTCCCCCCACACCAGGCCAGTCTGTATCAATACATTTAGGAATGTTCAGGTTATTGACCTTTGTGCTCTCTCCACCACTGTTTCCTCCTTCCTCTCAACCACTATGTTATACAAATCTGTCAATGAGGCTGTCTCGTCCTATACCATTCTTTCCTCTGCTCATTACTCTCACTCCTCCTATTCTCCTCCCATTCCACATTCTGTAAGGCATGCCAAACTCCAGTCCTGGCTGACCTCTAAATTAGATACTTATGTTTCTGTGCCCAGGCTACCGAACATCTTTGGCTCAAATCCCATACTCATGCTGACTTCATACATTTCAAATTCCTGCTGACCTCTTAACCGTCAGCTCTTTCACTTGCCAAACAAGACTACTACACCCATTTGACTAACTCTCTTGGCTCCAATCCTTGCCCTTTCTTTGCCACACTACTCAAAGTACCCTCATCTCTAATCCCCCCTTTACTTCTATGACAAGTGCCACAAGATTAACCTCGAGTTCTTAACCAGGTCACCTTTACCTCTCCTTCCTCCAATCCGAGGCTCAGGTTTCAAAATTGTGTCACAAATTAAGATCTTGTAAATGTGTCTTGGATCCGTTTCCTTCATACCTATATGACAAAATTCCCACTCAGGCTATTTCATCTCTTACCAGACTTATAAATGCTGCCTTACTATCAGGTCTATTTTCTGTAGAGATGGGTCACATGGCCCTGAACCTATTACTGAAAAAGCTGATCTAGACCCATCTTCACCGTCTAGTTATCGACCTATAGTGAATATTCCTCTCCTGACCAAAATGTTAGTCTATCATATCTGCTCAGCTTCCATCATAGTTAGAGAGATTTTCCATTCTTTTACCCTGCCAATATGGTTTCAGACCCAATTTCAATACCGAATTTCTATTGGTCTCATTAATTTCAAAGCTTCAGCAACCTTACTCACGTAACAAGTTTGCAATTTTATTACAATTTGATCATCTGCAACCTTTGACGTCATTCACCACGATATTTTGATTTACCAACTTTCTGAGATAGGCATTGATTCTACAGTCTTAAACCGGATCTCGAAATTCTTACGATCTTGCTCATATACTGTTAATATGAATGGCACTGTGTCATCTTCTTGGAAGCCATTATGCGGAGTTCCGCAGGGATCACCTCTGTCCCCTATTCTTTTCAACATCTACAGTTCCCCCTCCAAATCCGCGGTTTCAGTACCCACGGATTCGGTTATTCGCAATTTTTTTTTAAAAAAAACAAAAAACTCTATATCGTACATTCCCTAGACCTTACCTGGTGGTCTAGCGGCAACACGGGGCAGGATCGATCATCCTATGCTCCTGCCCTGTGCAGAGCCATCATCAAAATGGCTGCTGTGAGTTCCCATTGTAGTCTTTAGACTAGATCAATCCTGCCCCATGTCACCACAAGACCACCAAGTAAGGGGTGGGGAAGGTCCAGGACATAGGAGGGAGGTGGGTTGGGTCAAAGCCGGCCCTAAATATTATCCGTGATTTTTCAATATTCGCGGGCCGGCTCTGCCCCTAACCCCCAAATATATTGAGGTTCGGCTGTATATGTCTACTTTGAAATTTTTCCATCTATCTCCCTTTGAAACGTTATATACATATACAGATAACATCTTTGTCCTTCTTGAGAAAGATTTGAATCTCACTAACCTCGCTGAGAATATAATAGCATGTATAATGAAACTTCAATCTTGGGCCCTTACTGTACAAATGAAGCTGAATGAGTCCAAAACAAAACTATTTTGGCTTGGCCCAAAATTAGATCAGCTACCTTCATTCATTTCATTGCTTTCTGGATCTTCACTGCAGATTGAATTCTCAAGTAAAGTTTTGGGTGTCATAGACTCAACACTTTCATTTAAAGACTATCTTAATTCTCTGGTAAAAAAAAGTTTTTTTACTCTCCATATGTTGAGGAATGCGAGATCCTGTTTCCACCAACATTTGCTGTCCTTGTATACAATCAATCATTCTTTCAAGGTTGGATTATTGTAATTTGGTCTATTTAAGTCTAACCAAGAAAAGTCTTCAAACACTTCAACAAATCCAGAATACTGCAGGTAGGTTGATCTTTGCAAAAAGCAAATTTGATCTTGTTTCCCTGCTTTTGTTAAAACTTCACTGGTTCCCAGTAATTTCTAGGGTTTACTTTAAATGTACTTGCCTAACATTTAAGATCTTGCATGGCACTCTTTCTCCTTTAATTCCTCTATTTTGGAATTCTGCGAGACCTGATATTACCAGATCTATCCAAAAGCTTAAATTACCTATCCCCTCATTAAAAGGCATTATCTATATTGGAAAATTAGGGAAATCCATTTACTTTAAAATTACTGATCTTTGGAATAATTTTCCTGTCCAGCTACGTAATTTGGGCTCTTTCCAATTATTTAGAAAACATCTGAAAACTTGGCTATTTTCAAAAATGTAAATTTCGCTGCTCTCTAAATAATCACTAATTTTTATTATATCTTCCTTTCTTTAAATTTTTTGTAAACCATGCCAAGATCTATATTTATAGAGAAGATGTGGTATATAAGCTTGGAGCGGCATAATTAAAAAAAAAAAAACATATTAAAGTCCCCTTTTGGCCTAAGGCCCTAAACGTTGAAAGTAGAAGCAGGGAAAATGTCCATTATCAAAAAAAAAAAAAAATGTCCATAAGGAGGTTTTTTTTGATAATAGCCTGCCTCTACATTCAGCTGTTTAAACGCCCAGACCACCACTACGTCTAAACTTACACCATATAATCAACCTAAAAAAAGCCTATGTCCCAAACGCCCAAAAAAAGGGCTTTTAGGCAAAGGAGGAGCCAGTCCTTTGCCTAAAAGCTGGATTCTGTAACCGTTATCTGTCAAAAAGAACACCGGTTACAGAACCCCCCCTACCCCAGCAACGACTGGGCCAGGAGGGAGCCCAGCTCTCCTGGCCCGGCAAAGGCCGACACCCCCACCCCGACAGCGATCGAGCCTAGAGGGAGCCCAAGTCCTCCTGGCCTGGCGAAGGCTGACACCCCCACCCTGGCACCGATCAGGCCAGGAGGGAGCCCAAGCCCTCCTGGCCCAGTGAAGGCTGACACCCCCACCCCAATACCGATCGGGCCAGGAGGGAGCCCAAGCCCTCCTGGCCCAGCGAAGGCCAACACCCCCATCCTGACAGCGATCGGGCCAGGTGGGAGCCCAAGCCCTGCTGGCCCGGCGAAACCCCCTAACCCCCCCACCCCCACTAAGATACAGGCAGGAGGGATCCCAGGCTCTCCTACCTCGGTGCACCCCCCTGAACCCCCCAATCGCCCCCCCCTCCCAGCCGACTCCACAACCCCCTGCCAACCCCCACCCATACCTCAAAACCAACTGGCCAGACGGACGGGTCCAAAGCCCGTCCGTCCGGCAGGTCCGCCATCAAACATGCCCACAGGCAAACGATGATGCTCCCCCATAGAAGTGGGAAAAAGCCGACGGCCAGAGTTATCCATGGACTGTCCTTCTCTCCCAGGAGGGACTGCAGCGTAAATCTGAGTGGGATGAGTTTTCTTGAGAGAGGATTCCACCAGTAAGGATTGGTGGGACAACCGAGGCTTGTCCAACCCTGTATAAGGAACCATGCAGTATCAGGATTCCATGTGCGAGGGTATAGCCTGGATGAAATAATTCCAAATTCTTCAGAAAAACCAGGTGCAAAAAAGAGTCAGAGGAAACCTCAATGCCTCTTTTGGAGCCTTACCCATATTATAGAAGTATGAGAAACTGAGTGCCTTGACACATGCCTCATAGTAGAGAACGAGGATTGCCACAGTATGCCTCGAAAGAGGGGTCCGGGACCTCGAAAAGCCTCGAAGTGGAGTGGAACTAGGCTGACGAGGACATCCAGCACGAAACCCTGCCTGGGCCTGGAAGGTTCTCCCAAGAGCCTCGAAGGACGAGGAAGAGAGGGATGGGTATCCTGCCTCGAACAGAGGTGCTTCAATGGAGAGGAGTACCTCAAGGCAGAAGCAGATCGAGGCTTTTTGACTGCCTCGAAAGCCTGACAGCTAGAGTATGAGGCCTGAATTGACCAGGCGAGGACTCAATGAAGACGAGGCACGAGGCCTCAGAGACCTAGCAGGGTGTGCCTCGAGTACATGCTCAGACTTGCTTGCAGGGAGCAGGGTCGAGGTTGAGACCCTGCCTGGGTCTGGAGGGTTCCCCCAAGAGTCTCGAAGGACGAGGAAGAGAGGGATCTGTATCCTGCTCCGAAGAAAGGTGCCTCGATGGAGAGGAGTACTTCGAGGAGGAAGCAGGTCGAGGCTTCTTGACTGCCTCGAAAGCTTGACAGCTAAAGTACGAGGCCTGGATTGACCAGGAGAGGACTCACTTGAGGACGAGGCACGAGGCCTCAGAGATGTAGCAGGTTGTGCCTGAGTATATGCTCAGACTGGCTTGCAGGGAGCAGGGTCGAGGCTGGAGAATATTGAGCAAACACAGTGCGAAGCTCCTTGTGTAGAAAAAATTCCAGCCATGGAAAGTTGGCACCGTAACCAATAAAACTGGTATTTAAGGTGCAGCAGTGAACTCCATAGAGAACGACCTCGAGGATGAGTATTCCCTATTATTAGAGGCACGCTTCGAAGGAGGTCTCGTAGAGGCTGGCACGACTGCACTTGTTGCCTGGATTAGACTCTGTTGAAAGGCTTACTAACCAGTGAACCTGCATAGGAAAAAGGAAACTTGCCTGTCTTCGGAGGAGCGGCAGACGAGGACTTCCCCAATGAAGGAGACTTGCCTGAGGTCGAGGCTTTGACCAACAAGGCCGCTGACAGGGTCGAGGACGAGGCAATTTCAGCAGACAGCTTCATGACACTGAAAAATTGCTGAATCTGGACCCGACATGTCTTGAGAGCCCCTTTGAAAAGTATCACAGCGGGCGCAGGACTTAGAATGGTGGTCAGGTTCTAAGTTGTTAAGACACGAACGGTGTAGGTCAGTGAGAAAAACCCGCATGCTGACAGCAGCGTTTAAATCCCCGAACAAGCCGGGATATGAAAGAAAACAACGTCCACATCCGAAACGAAGACTCGCAGCTAGGGCCGCAGCCCAAGCCAGTCGACAGAAGAAAGAAGAAACAAAGGTTGTTTTTTTACACGCGCCACACAGCGACTTGAAAGGAAAAGTAAATAATAAAGAAACAAAGTCGCGGTGTTGAGAAGGCAACAGACAACGGGGCAGAGCTAGAAATGGGTGCTTCTCAGCTCCGCAGAAAAACAAGAACTGAGGAGACGTGCGCCCTAACTCAGGCAGGAAGGCACTCATGCATGCACAGTGTGGCACTTGCAAACTTTGAAGTTCTACAAGCAAGTTGCTTGCGAGGCTGTCTGCTACGGGGCTCCGTAGATGACATCACCCACATGTTGAGAATATGCTGCCTGCTTGTCCTGGGATAATGGGTATAGCAGAAGCTGTAACAGCAACGTTTTAGATGTTTTAAGACAACAGTCTTACTAGATTTGGTAGCTGAATGTATTATTACAAAATTAGGTGGTAAGATATGGGGAGGAGCTTGTGTGTTGGATCAAGCATGCAATTAGCAAAAACCAACAAGCATGACAAGATCTCCAATACCGAAACTAATGGAAGCCACCACTATAAAAGAACTTAAAGACAATGGGTTTTGTGTCTCCAGTTGCATAGGGCAGAAAGGGTAAAACGGGGGGGGGGGGCATATTAGAGAACTGGTTCTAGTAATTGTGTTGTTTTGATGTAAAAGACTTCTTTATGTCATTTCATTATTGTTCTTTATTCAAATTTAATTTTTAAAAAATTTAAAATATAAACAAAGACAATGGCATTGGCAATTTATATGCTAATGTTATTTGAAGTGGTGGATAACCAGAGTAGGTGGCAACTGGAAAGGCCAATTAATCCATCTGCTTCTATAATGTTGTCACTAAGACTTGGAATTCATTAACATCGCCATTTTTAGGGGAGGGGGAAAAAAAAAATAAAAACACAAAAAAAATCAAGAAATGCCTGGAGTAAAATTCTGCACTCTCTCCTGTACCGGATTAGACTCAATCATATGTGCCTCTAAGAGGAAAAATTCTAAACTCAGAAGGTTCTAGAGGAAAACATAAATGGATGTTATTTTGATAAGATAATTTGTACAGATTTCCAAAATGTATGTTGTAACCATCCTTGATGGCAAGCTGTCAGAGATTGCAGATGTCCAGCAGTATATGAAAAACCCCTCTCTCACCCTCCTATAGGGAATTCTTCCAGCACAAACTGAAAAATTTGCTATTCCCTCTGGATTTGCTTTTGTTGTACCACAGAAAAGTAGTATAGGTAGTCCCCTTGGCTTTGTACTGAGAAACGACTGCAGCTAGAAGGAGAAGAAAGCAGTCCAGAAGAAGGTAAACATCCGCGAGAGGGAGGCACGTACATGGGACACAGAATAGAGAGAGGGAGGGGCGCATTGAGACTCAGGAGGGAGGAAGCACAAACTTTGGACAAAGAATGGAGGGAAGAAGGGGGGGACATGAACTTGAGACACAGAATGGAGGGAGGGAGGGGAGCATGAGCACTAGGATAGAAGAATGGAAGGATTGAGGGAAAGAGATGCTGAGGTGGGGAAGGGAATAGAAAGGGAGAATTGAGTGTCTGAGTAAGAGGGAAAGAGAGATGGTGCACATGGGTAGATGAAGAAAGAGAACTGTTGAGCATAGGGAGGGAGGGAAAGAGAATTACTGGACATGGTGGTGGGAGAGAAGTGAGGCAGAGATGCACAAGGAAGAGAAAGATGAAGGAGTAATGTTGGATGTGGTCGTGGAGAGGGAACAGTGTAATGGATGGAAAGGGATGCAAGAGGGGCCTCAAGGAGGTGAAGAAGATGGGAAGAATCCTAGGATCCAAGTTACAAACAAATTCAACTTAAGAAGGGTTTAAAAAAACAGAATTTGTTTTTAACCTGGGGACTACCTGTATATCAAACCCATAAACCTTTACCTTTTTACTTTACACACAACTTTTCACTTTACTATGAGCAAGGTATGCTATAAAATCTCCATCTAGGGCCAGTTTACTGGTTCAGGTGGCAATTGTTGTGCACTACCTGGTTTAATCCCTCAGTTGGTAGAAAATTATGGTGCCTGGTTCAATTCCAGAAGGGTGAGGAAGGAAGGAATAGGGAGAATCACAGTCATCATTAAAGGGTGACAAATAATGGCTAGATTCAATAATTTCAAGGGTCAAGAATGAGACATGGAACTGTAACTGCAGTCGCCAGACTGGGTATATCGAAGACAGGGGAAAATAAAACTTAGGGAGAAATACTCTTTTGTGTCATCAGTAACTGCTCAAAGCAACTACCTGCATCAGAAAAAAGAAAAATAACAAAAATCTTTTGTAGTACCATCAAAATAAAAGTATGAGAAGATAACGTATATAATTCAAACATTTATTCTGTTTTCTGAGTTATGGTTATTCTTGTAAAGAAAATTGAACACTTCAACATTTCAATAAATAAGATTTTGCCAGAAATACGTTCACACCCTTTATTAAGATTTACAATATATGCCTGCTAACTACCCTAGACAATGACAAGTGCTTAATATCAGCTGGTTCATGAGAACTTAGATTCTGCAAATGAAAACTAGGATTAGAGACTTATGTTTTGAATGCTTATTTTCCTCATTCCATGTCTACCCAGAACAAAAGTTGATCGCCAAGTCAGAAAAAAATCCGTTCTACAGATAACTGCAGTGGACTAAATTACCTGAGAAATTAAGTTTTCACACAATAAAATTCTATGCTATTTTTCAGATGGATTTCCCAAATATGTAGATTGATTTTGATTCAGATAACTACAAACTCAAACTGAGTGAAGAGTGGTTCTTCAGCTATACATTAATCAGAGGTGTGAAAGATTTGACTAGCCTCAGGCTTTAGAATGTTCTTGTTAAATTATGATCTGATCCAATCTTGCCTTCACAATACAATCATTCATTCTAATCTGCTCAGTTAGCACACTTCTTAATCATCTGCTCTATAAAAACACACTCATGTGACTTAATTTTAATATATTAATACATTTAAAACAATTTAGCAATTTTAAAGATAGTAACTCATTTTTGAAGAATATTCTTCATTCATATTTTCATAACTTTAATTATGAATATTTTAATTTGGAATAAAATGCATTTTTATTAGCAACTAAGCAAAGCAGGATATGGTACCAGACAAAATTACACTAAGTAATTCTTTAGAAATATCCATAATTTCTGAAGTATGATAATTATATGCAATACACATTCTAGAATTACGCTTCCCATTTCTTTTCATGATATCAACACTTAAAGCAGAAATACTAGACTGGAAGATTAGGTTTTTACCTTTAATAATCTTCTTTCTGTTAGTCCCTGTAGAATTCCATACTCTAGGTGTTTAATCCCTTCCCGCAATCCGGGAGTTGCAGAAATCCAAACACTTTCGGAGCATGTGCTTCTCCTATTTTAGAGAGCAAGTTAGAGCCGCTACAGTTCAGTCCCAAAGCCAAACAACCATACCGGAACCAATCCTTCACAAAGAAGGGGACATGTGGAAACCTCCCCAGCAGCATAAACAAGTCCTGTTCTGCAAAATAGAGAAACAAGTAACAAAATGCAACACAAAAAAACACCGAGGAACAATGTAGAACTAACCTGCTGTGTTCTAAGAGCACCTACATGAAACAGCAACTCACAGAAAAGTGAGCTGTCCCCTGGATCTGTTGACTTGCTGGAAGATCCTGCAAGGAAAATAATCTATGCAGAAAAAAAGTAGGTGATCTGAAACAATGGAGTTTACACAGAGAGGGTGAGTCGTATGGAATCCTACAGGGACTAACAGAAAGAAGATTACGAACCACCACAGACAAAGCAGCCATCCTGTAAATTTCAGCTGGGTGAAACGCTCGAGGCAGCAACATTTCTAGTTGATTGGGCCTAAGAGAAACCAACGGCTGCCTAACGTGGGCGATGTAAGTTGCAGAAATAGCCCCAGGAATCTAACAGACGATCGAGGACCTAGAAGCCAGCCCACCTGGCCGAGACTGATTAGTCAGGACAAAGAGATGATCAGATAGCCAAAAGTCATTAGTCTTCTCCAAATAGTGGAGCAAGACTCTCCTGATGGATGCACTATCAGAAGAGGTAGGCAAAAAATGCATCTGGCACCTTACGAGACACCAGAGCCTCCTAAGGAAGCCTAACAGTCTGTGCTCAAACCCCTGCAAAGCAGTAGGTGAGGGATTAAAATAAGGGTCAGCCCTGAGCTCCAAAAATACTTGTGCAGGCAGGCTAACAGGTACCACCAGGGATAAGCCTGTTAGCTGCAGACCTTAGTCTTCTCTACGCAGGCTGAGCTAAAACCAAGGTGAAAGCTCCAAGCACTTAAAACACCAAATAAAAGTTGAAAACACCAAATTAAACAAGAAAAGGGAGAGCAGAATAGAAACATTCCTTCCAGCTCACGTGCACAAGGGAAAAACTGCAGGTGGCAGTAGAACTCCCGTGAAGTAGGAGGGTCACAGCAAAAATTCAAAGTGGATTCCTTCTGCATGTAGCTCATGACCATGGTGAAATAACCCGCTTGTCAAAAATGACACACCTATTACACTGGAAACATAAGTATTTCTGAAGTCAAAAATGGTTAAGTCACAAGAGGGTTAGAGAAAACCATCAGCTGTGCTCATTGTTGGTTCCTGTAGATAGCTGCTAAGTATCTGTCAGCAGGTATGCCCAGACATATGGCTAAAACATGTGGGCCTGTCTGACTGCTCAGGCCCACCATAACTCAAGGCTCTGGCCTCTGCCCCTCTGCTCACTGGGGCAAGCTCTATTAGAGTTTTTTTTAACACACTGAATGAACTTTATTCCAACAAGGGAATAAAGCCAAACCAGGTAGGCCAGATTAAAATTGTATTTCCCGAGAGCTGCAGGGGATCCCAGGGGAAAAACATCCAAATAGGGTGTTTGGGCATTGAGGGGCACTGAAGTGAGACCTGTACTCCTTTTGCAGGGCTGAGCCAATGCCTCACCCAAAGGGTGGTAAAAGTGCAAGTGGGGAAGGGGAGCCAAACTCTACACACTACAAAGACTGGTCTAGGGACCAGGAGCCTGGGAAAGGCTTTTTGGTTCTACCAAGCTGTGCAGCAGTGATCTGCAGAGCTGGGTGCTAGGCCAGGGACCAGGAGCAGCCTGAACAACCTATCATCTTCTAGAACAGGGGTCTCAAAGTCCCTCCTTGAGGGCCGCAATCCAGTCGGGTTTTCAGGATTTCCCCAATGAATATGCATTGAAAGCAGTGCATGCACATAGATCTCATGCATATTCATTGGGGAAATCCTGAAAACCCGACTGGATTGCGGCCCTCAAGGAGGGACTTTGAGATCCCTGTTCTAGAAGAAAAACTGGAACTTTCCACTGAGCACCAGCGGGTTATACTGGTGAATTCACTAGAAAAGATCAGTTTTCTTTGCCTCCATCTGGTGGTTGGAGGGGATAACACCTACTTGTTTTGCCCCAAAATTTAATAACTTCATAAGGGACTTTGCTCAGGGACTTTGCTCAGGGGTTTTGAGGTAAAATTACATTATTCGCCGATGACGCTAAACTATGTAACATAGTAGGCAAAAGCACATTGCCCGACAGTATGGCGCAGGACCTACTCTTACTGGAACATTGGTCCACAACTTGGCAACTAAGTTTTAATGCTAAAAAGTGTAAGGTCATACAACTTGGCAGCAGAATTCCATCAGAACTTACACCCTAAATTGTGAGACCTTAGCAAGAACTGCAGCAGAACGGGACTTAGGAGTGATCATTAGTGAAGATATGAAGACTGCCAATTAAATGGATAAAGCTTCATCCAAGGCTAGACAAATGATGGGTTGCATCCGTAGAAGTTTCGTCAGCCAGAAGCCCGAAGTTATAATGCCATTGTACAGATCCATGGTGAGACCCCATTTGGAATATTGTGTACAATTTTGGAGACCACATTATCAAAAAGATGTGCTGAGAGTTGAGTCGGTTCAGCGAATGGCCACCAGGATGGTCTCAGGACTCAAGGATCTCCCATATGAGGAACGGCTGGGTAAGTTGCAGCTATACTCACTCGAGGAACGCAGAGAGAGGGGAGACATGCTTGAGACGTTCAAATATGTCACGGGCCGTATTGAGGTAGAAGATATCTTTTTCCTTAAAGGACCTACGGCAACAAGAGGGCTTCCGTTGAAAATCAAGGGTGGGAGATTTCATAGCGACACCAGGCAGTATTTCTTCACTGAAAGAGTGGTTGATCATTGGAATGATCTTCCACTGCAGGTAATTGAGGCCAGCATTTTAAGAAAAAATGGGATAAGCATGTGGGATCACTTCAAGGAAGAACTTAGGGGGGGGGGTCATTAGAGTGGGCAGACTTGTTGGGCCGTGGCCCTTTTCTGCCGTCATATTCTATGTTTCTAAACAAGGAAATATTCTCCCTTGCTGAATACCTAAATTCAAGTACCTTAAAGCAGTAGGCAAAACAATGAAGATAGACATATGGAGGGTAATGCTATAATTGTACATGCTTGGATAAAGGTCAAAATTCCACCTCAGCACTATTTTGTAAACACATGCTGTGGTACATCCTCCTCTATGGGTCCTCCTGTAGTGGCACTTCCAGTTGAGAGATGTCCTCTGTGCTGGCAGGCAGATATCTAGGACAGTGGTACTTATCCCCATCCAACCCCACCTGTTAGAATTTGATAAATAAAAGTAGACACCTACGTTTCTTTATAAAATAGGCTATTAGGCACCCCTTTGATGCTTATTTATAGGCATACGATTATAAAATTACCTGGAAACCAGCGTTGTACCCAGCATAGGAGCCCAAAACATAGGTTCTTACATTTAGCTGAAAACAAGTTACCTACATTTTGGTGCTCAGTATTAGTTTTAAGTTTCAGCTTTCATTACCACCTTCTCCCAACCAAACAACACTCAAACACTGAACACGCCACAAAATTCCTCACCCAGTCCATTTTAATTCTAGCACTTAAAACACAAAAAGAGTAGCATTTTGAACAGATGGTAAATCCAAGGAACATTTTTTGGGGAAAGCAATTCCCACCTTCTCCCCTGATAGAAAAAACACATAAGAAAAACATGAATAAATGAACAGCGGGAAAAGAGATTAATATAAAAATACACATCAATACCTGATATAGCGACTTTTCCTGTGCATGCTGTACGGTCCTTGGTCCTGACATCTGAAGATCTGCCAGGAAATAACAGAAGAAAATAAGTATTATCAAGCCTCCCAAATGTTACTTTGTCCATTTCCTGATCATACACATTCCTCTTGAGATGCAATTTTAGTGATGTGCAAATCTCCTCCCTCATGATATCCCCTACTATTGCATATGTGTCAAACTGAATAGTGTCTGACCTTTAAATAAAACGTAATGCATTTACATTCAGGTTCCTTTTTTAATAATACAGTTTATACATTATTATGTCATTTATTTAAGGAACAATGTTATCCAACAGCTATATATCCCATACGAAAAACTAATTACTACCCCCTAAATAACTTGAGTAAACTTATGGAAACACTAATCAAATGCCAATTGGATACGATCCTGAACGAGGAGAATCTACGAGATCCCCATCAACATGGTTTTACGAAGGGAAGATCCTGCCAATCAAATCTGATCAGCTTCTTTGCCTGGGTAACAAGAAAGCTGGATATAGAGGAGTCCCTGGACATCGAGTACTTGGACTTCAGCAAAGCGTTTGATATCATCCCACACCGCAGGTTATTGAGCAAGATGGGTTCGATGGGACTGGGTGAAACATTAATCGCATAGGTTAGGGACTGGCTTAGAGGTAGACTTCAGAGGGTAGTGGTAAACGGTACTCTCTCTGATACGACGGAGGTGATCAGCGGAGTACCGCAGGGCTTGGTCTTGGGCCCAATCCTATTTAACATCTTTGTAAGAGATTTGGCTGAGGTGCTTCGAGGTAAAATTACATTATTCGCCGATGATGCCAAACTATGCAACATAGTAGGCAACCGCACAACAGATGAAAGCACAGTGCCTGACAAAAGCTCAATGCCCGACAGTATGACGCAGGACCTACTCCTGCTGGAGCATTGGTCAAAGATTTGGCAACTAAGTTTCAATGCCAAAAAATGCAAGGTCATGCACCTTGGTGGCAAAAATCCATGCAGGATTTACACCCTAAATGGTGAGATCCTAGCAAGGACTGTAGCAGAACGTGACTTGGGGGTGATTATTAGCAAAGACATGAAGACTGCCAATCAAGTGGAGAAAGCTTCATCCAAGGCTAGACAAATCATGGGCTGTATCTGTAGAAGATTCGTCAGCCGTAAGCCCGAGGTCATAATGCCGTTGTACAGATCCATGGTGAGACCCCATCTGGAATACTGTGTACAATTCTGGAGGCCGCATTATGTGCGGAGAGTTGAGTCAGTTCAGCGAATGGCCACCAGGATGTCTCAGGACTCAAGGATCTCCCGTATGAGGAACGATTGGGTAAGTTGCAGCTGTATTCACTCAAGGAACGCAGAGACAGGGGAGACATGATCGAGACGTTCAAATATGTCATGGGCCGTATCGAGGTGGAAGAGGAGCTCTTTTTCCTTAAAGGACCCACGGCAATAAGAGGGCATCCGTTAAAAATCAGGGGTGGGAAATTTCATGGCGACACCAGAAAATATTTCTTCACCGAAAGGGTGGTTGACCACTGGAATAATCTTCCACAACAGGTAATTGAGGCCAGTAGCATGCCAGATTTTAAGAAAAGATGGGATTGGCATGTGGGATCTCTTCATGGAGGTAGTTAGGGGGTGGGCCATTAGTGTGGGCAGACTAGATGGGCCGTGGCCCTTTTCTGCCATCATTTTCTATGTTTCTACCACATTCAGCAGCAAAAATTGCTACAAGTTTATTAGGTTTTTATATACCGCCTATCAAGGTTATCTAAGCAGTTTTACAATCAGGTACTCAAGCATTTTCCCTATCTGTCCAGGTGGGCTCACAATCTATCTAACGTACCTACAATGTGATATCAGTTTAACATTGCTGCTAAGGAATCTTAGTCCACTCTTCTTTGCAGGGCTGCTTTAGTTCAAACATATCCTTTGGTTTTGTGCATGAGCTGCTTGCTTCAAGTCCTACCACAATATGTCCGCTGAGTCCAGGTTAGGACTTTGACTAAGGCAATCCAAAACTTGAATTTTGTTTCTCTTCAGCCATGCAGATGTAGATTTGAGTCTATATTTGAATCATTCTTTTGTTGTACAATTATTCTTCAGATTCAGCTTCATAGACAGAGGATCAGACATTCTCTTTAGGAATTTTCTGGTACAGTGCAGGATTCATGGTCCCCTCAGAATGTCAAGCTTTCCAGGTCCTGAGACAGAAAAACATTACCCCATCGTCATACTACTACCATGTTTGACAACTGGTACAATATCCTTAACTGTGGAATACTGTACTTGCTTTACACTAGACATAATAGGACCTGTGTTGTTTGGACAGTTCCAATTTTGACTGTCTGTCCATACATAGAGTATTATTCCAAAAGGTTTGAAGTTCATCTGGGTGTGTTTTCCACAAATGTGAAATGAACATTGTTATTATACCTGGATAATGGCAGCTTCTGCCTTGCTAGTCTCTTTCTCATTGTAGAGTCATGAATATGGACTTTTACTGAGGCTGGAGGCCTCCAGTTCTTTGGATGTTTTGTGATTTACCAGATGAGTTGTCTCAGCACCCTTTGTGTGATTTTGGGAGGTCAGCCATTACTAGGAAGATTCACCACTGTTTCAAGTTTGTTCCATTTGGAGATAACGGCTTTAAAAATGGATTTGTACCCTTTCAAGCATTTTTTTCTCATCTTTTCAGGAATTTTCTTTGATCGTGTCATAGTGTTCTTGTTTACATTCTATTTGTACTGTACTGAAAACCTAAAAGTTAACATAAGCAGCACTTCCTGCTAGGTTCATATAATCTTAAAATGTTAAATATTACATTACCCAGTCTCCAAGATGTGCCAGCTTTATCCTTTAGCCCAGTGTGTCACAAACCTTTTGAAGCTGCGGCACACTAAACTCAGGGCCGTGGCTGGAGGGCATCTGGACATGCGATGACATCACACACATGCAACGTCAACATGTCGACGTCCACACATAGGCAGGGGCCCTCCAGACAAGGCCCTGAGTTTGCTAACCCTGGGAGTAGAGGTGCGGAGAGGAGAGGTGCTGGCTGACAGCGTACAAGACATACAATACACTGCTTTAGCCCAAGCTATAACTCTTGACCCAACTGGTCATCTACTACTATTAGTTATTTCTATAGCGCTACCAGATGTACGCAGTGCTGTACAGAGTTACAAAAAAGACTGTCTTTTTTTTTGTTTAGATCAGTGTCTTGCAAACTTTCCAGCCGGCAGCACACTAAATCCAGTGCCCTGGCCAGAAGGCACCCGGAACTACGCGGACATCAACGCGATGACATCACACACATGTGACATCATCACGTCGACATCATGCGCATGCGTGGAGGCCCATCAGGCCAGGACCCGCCAGTGGAGGAATCTAGGAATTGCAGGGAGAGGAGGAGAGACACAGGCCAGGAAAAGAGTCATCTGTGCTGGCTGACTTCCTACAGGACATGCCTCTCGCCACGAGGTGTCAGGGCACACCAGAAATTTCAGGAAGCACACAGTTTGCGATACACTGGTTTAGACTGTAAGCTCTTTCGAGCAGGGACTAACAGGATTATCATGGATACAGTTAGTGGAACAGTTAATCTGCTGGCTGGGTTGGTGAGTAGTGCATCCTTATGAATAATCTGTCACTCTTCTCCATTTAATGTAAAAAGAATCTCCATCTTGGCTCAAAAAGAAGTCTGCTCTACCTCTGATTTCAAATGATCCTTTTACCAGTCTTGTGAGGCAGTCAACTAATCAACACCCAGCCACAAGACACTTTGTTTCAACTATTTGTAGAACTTACTTGTTTGCTTATTTTTGATAAATAGCTGGACATCAAGAAAATGAGTCTCTTCTTTAAATGTTAAACTGGTTTTGCTGTTTAGTAATGTACTGGATACGCATTATGAGAACAGTATAGCTTCTTAGGATTGAAAAGGCACCTGGATTGGAACTTTTGATAGGAATGAAGCTACTGTATTTTATTTGTTTGAAATTGTATCTTAGCATCTTCGTAGAGGAGTTGCGTATGAGACCGAGACTGTGACTGTGCCCATCTGAACAGCTTTTTTAAAGTAATATGGAAAAATTATAGGCAATATCCTAATTTCAGGATGTTGAACACTAAAGTAGTCTTATTTCCTGCCATTCCCGGAGGAAGGCTTTCACAGAACAAGGTTCAGATATAACATATTAAACAAAATTACAACCTCACCTTTCTCTCACCTACCGTATTTTCTATCCATTCTGTTCAAGTACAGCTTACAAACTTGCAGAGTTGATCTTAGTACTGTACTTCAAAATTTTAGATTTTTCCCCATTGTTGTGTAGTTAAGTCAAATGACCAGCAGATGGTATCAATTACCCACAATTTCAGTAATGCTATCACAACTTTTGAAATACTGATTAAAAGCACAGAATGCAGAATTAATGCAAGGGTTTAAGGAAAAGATCAATTTGAACAAGTCAGACAAAAGGGACACCCTCTGCAAAAAAAAGCTCCAACATGAATCATAGCTGGCGACAGTTATTTGTGAAAATAGTTCTTTAAAGAAACGCATTTGACATGGAGCTTATTCTTACCTAGACTTGGTTTTAGATCCTGACTTTGCATTGCTGCTAGGGTGAATGCTACCCAACCCACCCTGTTTCTTTTATTATTTGTGTTTTATTTTGAAATCATAATCAACACATTTTAATGTATCTTTATGTGTCCACTGAAATAATCTGATAAAAAGATATCTAGAAATAAGCAAAATAACCAACAAAATGGAAGATTAGGTTTTTACCTTCGATAATATTCTGTTAAATCCTGTAAGATGCCATACTTTAGGGCAGCGGTCTCAAACTCAAACCCTTTGCAGGGCCACATTTTGGATTTGTAGGTACTTAGAGGGCCGCAGAAAAAATAGTTAATGTCTTATTAAAGAAATGACAACTTTACATGAGGTAAAACTCGTTATAGTTTATAAACTCGTTATAGTTTCTGCATGTTGCACTGCTTTCATCTGTGTATAGATGAAATTATCAGAAGAAATTAAGGAAAGATTTAAAAAACTATAAAAGAGTTTTACCTCACGCAAAATTGTGATTTAGATTCTAAAGTATCAACTGCAAGACACAAGATTTTGGCATAGTCCTCTAAGGGAGAATCAGTATCTGACTTGTGCCTGGAAAACTTGTGGCTTAAGTGTCTAGTGGTCACGTCCGCAACCGCCTTCAGCTCTCACCTCCTCCAGACACAACCCCCATCTTACATCAAGCAGTCACTGCCAAGAGAGGTGCCAAATTTTGCGAGATTTCACAAGATTATGTACACACACACAAGCCGCACTGCCTCCAATAGTTACCTTACATTCTGGAACGTTGCCCGCCTCACTCCTGTAACCTCATGCAAGCGCTTTCCTGCATCTTTACGCGATTGTGAGGTGGAGTAGAGAGGACAATTGCGTACAAACGCAGGAAAGCGTTTGTGTGAGGTTACAGCGGTGAGGCGGGCAACGTTCCAGAACAATGGTAACATACCGAGGGCCTCAAAATAGTACCTGGCGGGCTGCAAGTTTGAGACCACTGCTCTAGGGTATTCAATCCCTTCCTGCAATCCAGAAGTTGCAGAAATCCGTACACTTTTCTGAGCAAGGGCTCCTCCTACCTTAGAGAGTTAGAGCCCTCTGCAGTTCAGTCCCAAAGCCAAGCAACCATACTGGTACAAATCCATGACAAAAGAAGAGGGCATGGGAGAACCTCCCCGGCAACAAACACAATTTCTCTTATGGTCTGCTCTGCAAAATATAAAAACAAGCAAAAGTCAACACAGAGAACATTTAGGAGCAATGTAGAACTAACCTGCTGTGTACAATGAGCACCCACATGAAACAGCCATCGGTAATATGCATACTCCAGAAGAGCAAACTCCCCACAAGATCCATCAATTGGCTGGAAGATCCTTAAACCTGTAAGAATAACCGAGAAAGTAGGTGATTTCGAACAACTGAACTTACACAGAGACAGCGAGCCATATGGAATCTTACAGGGACTAACAGAAAGATTATCGAAGGTAAAAACCTAATCTTCCATTCTGTTATGTCCCTTCTGGATTCCATAGACTAGGTGACGTACCAAAGCAACAACAGAATCTAGGGAGGGACAGAAGAGGCTGCCCTTAACACCAAGGTCCCAAAAGCGGCATCACAGCGAGCCGCAACATCCACTTGGTAAAACCTGGTAAAGGTATAAGAAGAGGACCAAGTAGCCGCACTGAAAATTTCATCTGGGTGAATGGCTCGAGACTCCACCCATTAGCCAGCAACACTTCTATTCAAGTGAGCCTTAAGAGAAACCGACAGCTGCTTGCCGCAGGCAATGCAAGTTGCTGAAATGGCCCTATGAAACCAACTGGTGATCACGGTCTTAGAAGCCGGCCTCCCTCACCGAGGGGGATTAGTCAGGACTAGAGAATGACATGGTGGCTGTTATCCGAGGCTAGCCGGTGAGGGGGGAAAAATACTCACTACGGGCACGGGGACAAGGTTATCCACCGCCCTGAGGAGCGATGAATGGCCTTGTCCCCGCAGTTAAGGGAGGGAACGCTCGCTGTCACTGATCGCGTGCGGCCCTCTCCCTCCTTCCTACCGAATCTATCTCCCTCCCCCTTACCTTCGCGGCGCGTTAGTAAAGTAACTTGGTGAAGCCTGCCTGCAAGTTGCGTCAGAGGAGAAGCTTCCGCCCACACACAAGCGACTGCAGGCAGGCTCGGCCGGCTTCACCAAGTTACTTTACTAATGCGCCACGAAGGTGAGGGAGGAAGATTCTCGGGCCGCGCGAGGGATGCTCAAGGGCGGTGCTCAAGGGTGGTGAGGTGGCGAGAGGGAAGAGTGGTAGTGTGGAGAAGACCCTGAAGGGAAATGGGGATTGGGGAACAGAGTGGGGAGAAGACGTTGAAGGGAAATGGGGATGACAGAGTGGGGAGAAGACGCTGAAGGGAAATGGGGATGACAGAGTGGGGAGAAGACGCTGGAAGGGAAATGGGGATGACAGAGTGGGGAGAAGACGCTGGAAGGGAAGAAGACAGATGCCAGACTATGGGGGCAACGGACGGAAGAAGATGGGTGCCAGATCAATTGGGGGGGTGAAGGGAAGAGACACAGTAATAGAGCAAATGGAAGACGCTGAGAGAAGACAGACAGTGGATGGAAGGAATTGAATGAGAAGATGAAGAAAACAGACAACAAAGGTAGAAAAAAAAATTATATTTATTTCTTTTTTTTTTTGCTTTAGGATAAAGTAGCATATTAGTTGTGTTGATAAAAATTTATAAACAAAGCCCTGCCAGCTGAACATCTCTTTCTCTAGTTCAGTAGCCACAACTTTGATTTATAAGGAAGGAATAAGTTTAATATTGCAGTATTGAGGCTTGTATGGATGTTGCGGGGATAGTGGTCACAGGGATAGGGCGGGGACAGTGGTCGCGGGGACGGGGCGGTGACTGGGACAAATTTTTCCCCGTGTCATTCTCTAGTTAGGACACAGATGATCAGACAGCCAAAAGTTATTAGTCTTCTCCAAATAATGGAGCAAGACTCTCCTGATGTCCAATTTGCCTAAGATCTGATCTTTTCGCTCCGATCCCATGGAGTGAAACAGGCAAATGAACCTCCTGGTTGACATGGAAATTGGAAACCACCTTCGGTAGAAAAGAAGGTACTGTACGGTGAACAACCCCTAGTTCCATGACCCATAGAAAGGGTCCCTTGCATGAAAGAGCAGGAAGCTCCAAATTACGCCATGCAACCAGAAAGACAAGTTTTGATAGTCAGATCCAAAAGAGAAGCATCCTTCAGTAACTCAAATGGGCCTTCCTAAAGGCCCTGCAGAATGATGTTAAGATTACATGTAGGGAAAGAATGACGCAAAGGAGGTTGCATGCAAAGTGCCTCTCTCAGGAACCTGGTCACATAAGAATGAGCAGTAAACGAACTAGAACCACTATGTGCTCGGAAACACAACAGACCTGCTATTTGAACCTTAAGGGAGGCCTCAGCTAAACCCTTATCCAAGCCTGCCTGAAGAAAGGCCAGAACCACTGGAATGGAAGCCACCAGGTCCTTGGCACACCACCGTTGGAAAACCTTCCAGGCTTTGACATAAGAACCATAGCAGAAGTTTCTTGGACTTCAAAAGCACCAAAACAACCACATCAGAATAACCGCACTCCATCAAGGCTGAGCGCTCAAGAGCCATGCCATAAGGCCAAAACACTATGGGTTCTCCATGGGCATCGGACCCTAACTGAGAAGGTCGCGATGAAGAGGGAGCGTGAGCTTCTGGTCATGCTGAAGATGCATGAGGCCAGTCCGGAGCAACAAGAATCATTAGGCCGGGATGTGATGCTATCCAGAGGATGACCCAAACAACCAGAGGCCACGGAGGGAACTCAAAGGAGTTTGTGAGCTGGCCAGGGCTGAACCAAGGTGTCCAAACCTAAACTTCCGTACTCTGTTCCTGACTGAAGCCATCAAGTTCATCTGTGGTTAGCTCCAGCATTGCATGATAAGATGGAACGCTCTTTGCGAGAAGGACCATTCCCCCAGATACAGGATTTGTCGACTGAGGATGTTTGCTTGTACGTTATCAACTCCAGTCACGTGTGCTTCAGAGAGAGACAGAAGATGTAACGCATGTGAGCATGTGAGCTTCCTGACCCAAGGAAGCGCTCTTGTGCCCCCTTGATGATTCAATTATGCCACTGCCATGGCGTTATCTGAGAACACTCGCATCGCTTTCCCTTCCAAAGTGAGCAGGATAGCGAGTAATGCCAGCCGAATAGCCCAAAGCTCCAGACAATTGATCGACCAACACTTCTGATGTGGAGTCCACTGCTTCTGAATGGAGCGGTCTCCACAGTGAGCACCCCAGCTCAACAGACTGGCATCAGTCATGAGAGTGATCCATTCCATGATCCGAAGTGGCTCGCCCTAGCGGAGAGCCTTCCCCTGAATCAACCAAAGCTGTGAGCTGGTTCTGTCCAGGGGAGTAGCATCTGAAGGGGATGAAAGTGCGGAGACACCGAGAGGAGGGACTCCTGTAGATGGCGCATGTGCACTCTAACCCAGTGGTCCACCTTCAGGGAGGCTGCCATGGACCCCAGCACCTGAAAATAATACCAGGCTTTATGAACTGGAAGATCCAGGAAATCTCTCATCTGTTTATGAAGTTTCTGTCTGTGTGGCTCGGGAAGAAACACTTGTCCCCACAGGGTGTCAAAGAGAAGGCCCAGATACTCCAAGGTCTACAATAGCGTCAACTGGCTCTTCTTGAAGTTCACAATCTATCTCGTGCCCCTCACGAATGATGTCTAGCACCTATTGATCTGAGGATATTCGAGCCCACTCCTGGTAAAACAGAGAGCCGGCCTCCGATATAAGGAAGCACTACCTGACTTCTGCCATCATTGGGGATTTTTAGGGGCAGCAGCAGCATGGGAGATGGACACCTGAGGATGTCTGGAATTGTAATTGTAATGGGGTTGGTATCCCTGGAAATATCTTGAGGAAGAGCCTGAGGAAATCAGCAGGTGGAATGGAAAGTACTACAGTCCCATCCTGAAGTCCAGTGACACTTGTTTACAGCTAGAGACTTAGGGCAGCAATCAGCCACACTGGCCATGAGGTCATCCAGACCTTTCCCAAAAAGAAGCTGACCCTTAAAAGGAAGTCTGCTTAAAGTTGCCATTGAGGCAGAGTCCCCAGCCCAATGACAGATCCACCAAGAACTTTGATGAGATCATAAAGGACATCCGCCAAATAATCCACACCTTCCATTACTAGCAGACGGTACCCGGCGCAATCTCATGTGACAAGCATGCAACGCAAATGAGGTTGCCGCCGCAGCCTTGATACCCAAAAAAAGCCACTTCAAAAAGCTTTTTCAAGATAATGTCCTCTCTACGATCCTGGAAGTCTTTACGCATTACATCCCCATCACTAGAAAGAGCTGTGTGCCTGGTAACCTATGCCATAGCGGAATCCACCTTGGGCTGCTCAAAAAGCTGCTGAAATCAGGAGCCAGTAGATAAAGCCTAGCCATAGCTTTAGATAGCCGGAAAGAGTTTTCTGGGAGTATCCTGTCACCAGACTGATAAGCTGCAGGTGGGACGGGGAAAAAAAGAGGACAGCACATTAGAACAATCTATGACGGAACATGGAGGCATAGAAGATTAAGAATCTAATTTAAGCTCTTTCAGGGCATCAGCAATGAAATGGTGGACAAAGACAGACTTAAAAAGTCTACAGACGGTGGGGTCCTCACCCAAATCCGGAGGCTCCAAGATATCCTGCTGACTAGTCCCAGCAAGGGTAACTGCAGGATCCAAAATAGAAACAATGTCAGGAGACAGGGTAGGCATAATATTTGTATTTCAACTAATGCAGTCCAGACCAGATGTAGCCAGATGAGAGGGCTCCTTCACAAGGACCTCCGACACCAGAGCGACTGGTTTGAAGGTGACTTGCCTACCAGCTGCATCAAAGAAGTTGGGTCCAAAGTATATGCACTCCAGAGAAGCTGAATGAAATCCAGGGAAAATTCACACCCTCTGGCCACTGCTGGGGTCCCTCTGAGGCACCCACACCACACCAAAGGAGTTCCCAGACTCGGTACACAGACATTTGACACCAGTGTCCAGAACAGCCCCTGGGTGAGACTTTTAGCCCATAACACGGACCCAGGAGGACCCAAAGGAGGTAAAGCCCGAAGCTCCATCCCCCTCCCCCAGCGTGCTGAGGCACGTGGTACATGGATGCTGTTCAGGCACAATCCACACATGTAATCGACAGAGTAGGTGCTGAGGAGTCCATCCCAATCAATTTTTTAACAAAATTAAGGCGTATTGAGGCAGAAATCAAGCTAAGAAAAAAAGGAGCAACAGCAAATTCACACCCAAAACAGTAAAAATAAAAAGTTTTCAAAAATAAAAAATAGTAATTTGGGGTTTGGGGAGGTGGGGAGACCTGAACCCTATCTTCAGAAACTTTCAAAAATGAGTTTTACAGAGTTCTACAGACCACCCCTGAAGCTCCCATAGGAAATAATGAAGGTGCACTCTAAAGTGCCTGCCTGCCAGCTCTGTATATTGCAGCTTAATGGCGGGAAAGGATTTTCTACCTCTCCACATGACCGGGGGCGGGAAATGCAGCCTGTGCCCTGAAACCCAGAGGTACTTTTACACAGAACGCATACAGCCTGAGCTTAAACCCCTGACCAGATTAGCAGGCAAGCGAGCTCCCAGGGGAATGGACCTCAGAATTTGAAATGGTGGCACACAGTAGGCTGGTTCCACAGGTCCACCAAAAGTTCTCTGTGAAGCAACAGTCTGGCTCCACAAAACTATGCCCTTTCCTCCAGCAGAGGACATGACAAGGGGTCTCACAGCAAAAAACGAGCTTTAAGCAACCAAAATAAGAAAAAGATGCAGAACAGATCAGGAGCCATCGGGTACAAAGTTGTCATGGATCTGGCAAATCTCAAGGGTCCCTCTGGCTGCTCCCACTGCTCCAGTCGTGAGTTGTGAAGCCTGAAGCGGTTCCATACTTAACTCCCTCAGAGATATTATATTGACTTCCATTAAATCTGCTGGTTTAAAGAGTCTGCACACCGTCGGGTCCACTGCCTAGTTCTGAGCTGCCACAGACTTGGCTGGTAGCAATCATTTGCAACCAAGAATCCTCTAAACCTGAGGATTCACTTTGCTGTAGCAAAGGAATTAAACCTAACACCCAGTCCTTTTCTGACTGGATCTCTGTCCCGCAGATGCACTGGACCAGTGCTCTGTAAGGGAAACCTCCACTGAATAGTCACAGGCTTATATTCAGGCTGCGCAGGCGACCCTGAATATTTCATATAAGCTTCAAACATTCCACTCACAAAATCAGAATCAAATCCCTGAACTTGATCTCCCAATGTCCTCCACAGGGCCATTTATTATCTCCTCATGGGTTCGGAGGCATTTGCTCATTTGCGTTTCAACAAAGACGTCAAGTCACAATTTGAGAATTCTAGGAGGGTTTATTGACCCAACATTTGAGCTTCCTGAGCTCTGAGACCCTGGAGGGACTAGAGGGGGCTAAGCCCAGCACTTCCACCTTCCATCACATGTTCCGCGGCACGTGGCACATAGGCTCTCCTCAGTTGGCCATCCAGCAGGGGTGATACAAGGGTAGAAAGGCCTAGGGAGTCCATAGAAACAAGTAAAATCCAAGTATGAGGCAGATAGAGGTTTTTGAAATAAAAATAGGAAAATCCAAGATGGCTGCCTAAGTCGTATTTGGGCATCAAAAGATGGCGCAGGAGAGCTAGGTAAAATGTTTCAAAAACCCAGAAAAGAGATTTATGGAGGTGGGGGCCCTACAGGAAATAATAGAAACCATCAAAACATCCATTTTTGAACCACCCTTAAGTCTCCCATAGGTAGTAATAGGTGTACTCACAGAACTGCCTGGTGCCGTGCCTGCATCAATTCAAACCACAGCTGGATAAAGGAGAAGATTTCTGCCTCATACAAGCATGTAAAATCCTCTATAAGCTTGTCTCATTGGGCTGCCTTTTATACAAGCTCTGACAGCCTGAAACCCTCAACTCCACCAGCACTTCACAAGTCTTTGGGGGGTTGCAGCTGGCACCCGCTACAGCCCTCTGGACCAACACGGAGCCACTCAGCCTATGCTCAAGCGCCTGATAAATCAAGGGGCGAGCTGAGCTCCCATGGGAACATACCCCAAGCTATCCTGTTAGTGCAGGCTGGCTAGCTAGGTGCCTCTACAAAAGAGTTACCCCACAGCTATAGTCCTCTGAACCAGAGGCTGTACCTTCTCCCAGGCAGAGTTATCTCAGAAATCCCTGGAACCTCTAGGGCACCATGAAGCCTCAAACTTCAGATTAACAACCCCAAAATAATAACTCTGTTACACAGCAGAAGAAAAATACACCTTCTCAACTTGCTTGCAGAAGGAAAAACTTGAGGAGATGGGGACTGCCCACTGACACAAGGAGGCAGAGTTGAAAAGCTGTAGATCAGGGGTGCCCAATACTTCGATCGCGATCGACCAGTAGATCGGGAAGGCAACACGAGTCGATCGTAGAGCCCATCCCGGGCTCCGTGATAGACTCGTGCTGCTGTCCTGATCTACCGGACTAATCAGCCTTCCTCTCCCTGATGTCCCCCACCACCCTCCCTGCAGAAGCATCAGACCGACCAGCATTCCGCTCCCCAACGTCAATTCTGGCGTTGGAGAGAAAGTTCTGGGCCAGCCAATCGTTGCCTGGCTGGCCCAGAACTCCTCTTTGATGTCAGAATTGATGTCGGGGAGCAGAATGCTGGTCAGTGTGATGCTTCTATAGGGAGAGCTTGGGGCGGCGGTGGCTTGAGAGCCTGTTCCCTGATGGCAGCAGCGGCGGCAAACCTAGTGGCTTGGGGGAGGGCAGGGAGAAAGAAAGGGGGCAGGCAGGCAGATAGAAAGAAGGGGGACAAGGAGACAAAGAAAGAAGGGAAACAGAAAGAAAGGGGGAACAGGGAGTCAGAAAGAAAGGGGGCATGGAGAGAGAGAGAGAGAAAGGGAGGCAGGGAGACAGAAAGAAAGAAGGGGGAAGGGAGAAAAAAAAAGTTGGGGGAGAGAATGAGGTCTTGAGGGGAGGAAGCATACAGGAGGCTGAAAGGGAACCAGAGACTCATGAAATCACCAGACATCAAAAAGTAGGAAAAATTATTTTATTTTCAATTTAGTGATCAAAATGTGTCCGTTTTGAGAATTTATATCTGCTGTCTATATTTTACACTATGGCTCCCTTTTACTAAACCGCAATAGCAGTTTTTGGCGCAGGGAGCCTATGAACGTTGAGAGCAGCGCAGGGCATTCAGCACAGCTCCCTGTGCTAAAAACTGCTATCGAGGTTTAGTAAAATGGGAGGGAATATATTTGTCTATTTTTGTATGGTTGTTACTGAGGTGACATTGCATAGAGTCATCTGCCTTGACCTCTTTGTAAAAAACCCCGGAATATAAATGATAATTAAAATTTTCTCTGCGTACAGTGTGCTTTGTGGTTTTTTTTTATTTTATTGTTGGTAGATCATTTTGACTTGGTCATTTTAAAAGTAGCTTGCAAGCCCAAAAAGTGTGTGCACCCCTGCTGTAGATGATTCCTTCTACAAAAACTCACGGGTAGAGGCGGATAACCCACTGGTCAAGACTCATGTTCCTTTTGCACTGGAACTCGATTAGCTCTCACACCCTATGAATTGGCAACTGGCAGAAATGTACCTTTAGGGGATAGCAGCCCCTGAGTAGGTAATAAGATACTTGTTGAATCTTTGTATATTTATTTTTCAGCTCTGGAAGCCATGAATGCTGAAATCAAAACTCAACCAGTAGGTCAATATTAGAATCCATCAGCTCCAACATATCGCTACAGTGTTGGCCATTGGATTTACAAGCAAATACATGACCGAAAGTACTGGACTGTTCCATTCTTCACAGGTTCACATCAAATTGAGGTTTGCACCCCAAGAGCAGTCAAGCTAACAGGCTCTAATTGGTTTATCCACAATTCCAATATCAGGCCAGCACCTTCTTCAAACACTGTAGACTCAGAACACTATTCTTTTTGAATATAACTTACAGTAGTTGAGTTAAAGGACATATTCTAGTTTTCCTCTTGTTCACATTTTTTTTTATTTACACATTGTGAAGGCTAAGAAAAAAAAATGTTAACCGATCACATGAAGGTAGCCCTGATAGCTGGAGTAATTTTTGCCATTGTATACTGGACATATGAAGTAACTATTATACTGTTGTCAGATGTTAAAGTGTATAAAAATGAAAATCACATGTCTAAGGTTGCTAGAAATCAAACACTCAATGATTCTAGATCTATTCAGCTTTTGGATCATAATCTGTGGGTAGAGGGCAAGCTTTATGTAGCCATGCAATTAAACATCACTAACTATTATTTGTACTCCCATTCCACCTGCTGCTAATGTAGCACCAGTCATCATGGTACCTTTGAATACTTCTGAAATGTTAGGGAAATTACTAAAATGGGATCCCTTTAATATCAAATGGGATTAAATTTGAAAATGATACCTGGACTGCATTGCTTTTTCACAGTCAGTGTGGTCACACTGCTTTTTATGGTTAATATATTCTTTTGGTCTCATAAACTCCCTCCCCCACACACACACACCTTTTTTTTACAAAACTGCACTAGCATTTATAGCACTGGTCACGGTGGCAACAGATCCGACGCTAAAAAACACACTACGGTTTTGTAAAAGTGGGGAGGGGAAATTTGTTGGCTAAGGATGAAGAGGAACAAAAATTAATCATAGGGATTTGAACATGTATATCAGGTACAAAAATATTCAGAAAATAATTTTATCTAAACAAATTTCTGTATTAAGAAAAAAAAAAAAAAATCAACGATATTTTACTGACCTTCTCCCTGTTCTGTCGATGATTTGATTGTCCATTTGCTTATGTTGCTCTGACATATAAGCTTGAATACGGGAATTGCAAGTCATCAGGTTCTTAACTGCATGGAGTACTTGATCTTTTTGGGTGCTCACTGAAAGCAGTCTACAGATCCCTTCTCGCATGCGCATCTCAAAATCAATTTTTTCTTGAATGCAGTTATTCTAAATGGGAGATTTAAATATGCAAAAAAACACACACACACACTGTCAGAAGTCTATATTTAGGTTCTTTTAGCCCTCAAACATTAACCATTTTTAACTTAAAAGATCAGTAAAAAGCTGTCAAATTCTTATCAAGAGGCTCTAACCAGCTCTTCAAGATGCCATGCCTTTGAGTTGGTGTAAAGGTCAATGTGGCTGGAAGACCAGCAATTTTGAGTCGTTATTGAAATTCCTGTCATTGTTCCCTATTTCTGCTTCCCCACTACCTCCAATAACTCCAATATTACAGGTCTGCTATTTGCTATATACCGTAGTTTCTGAGTAACATATTTGCAGGTTTCTACGTGACTTCACAGCATCTGTTATTTTGTGTTGCTGTTACTGAGGTGACAGTAAATTTGCATATACTGTATAGGTACTATTTGTTTTGTTGTATGAAAAGCAAGAAATCTAGGATTGATGCGTTTTATACAGCTTTTTGATACTGGATAGACAAATTCAAACTAAAAACAAGTTAAACAATGAAATATTTAGGCATGCTTTGTTCAGCTGTGAATATTTGTGTTTGGAATGCACATACATGAACATTGTCTGTCAGACATGTCACAACTGAAGAAAGTCTCTGAAATATGCTGTTAGCTATGCATTGCCATCCTAAGTTTACCATGCTATCTGTTACCATACTATGTCTGAGAATGCAGGTGAAGCTACAGCCTAGGCATCCTGAGATTGTGCATGCAGGCCCACGCTGCTCCTTGTGACCCTGGGTAGGTCATCTGCTCCTATATTGCCCCAGGTGCAATAGATAGACTGTGAGCCCACCAGGACAGTCAGGGAATTATGCTCGAGTACCTGAATAAATTCATGTAAACCATTCTGAACTCCCCTAGGAGTGGTTCTCAGCCTACGAGTTCTATACCTGCAACAGTCTCAGCCATCCCAGAGAATAGAAAACCTCACTTTGGCATTGAACAGAGGTCCTTCTGCATGATTGCTTACCACACTAGGAACCTGACCAACCTTAGCAGCCAATTTTAATAATGGTATAGTGAGGTTAGTCAATGTTGGCATCAAAATACTCAGCACTGAAGGAGACATATCAGCTGGCAGATTGTTCAACACATCTGTTATGATCAAGGTATTCAGTGCCAAAACCTTGGCAACAATTCAGTATCAGATATGCTAAATTCTCCCTGAGCTGTTTGGGTAAAGGATGAAGGGGAGGTACAATAATGATGTCACAGACCTCAAAGGAAAAATGAGACCTTGATCCAGAGGCAACTACTAAAATGGTCTTCATCATAAATCATATGGGGACAGACAAAGATCTCAATATGTATACTTTGGAAGGAAGGGAGGGGAGATAGGTTTTTAAATGTTTCTATCATATGTGGCATAAATGCACAGGAGGCGAGTCTCTCTCAGTTTAAAGGAAACTCTGGAATGAAAGGGCATAGGATGAAGGTGAAAGTAGACAGACTCAGGAATAACCTAGAGAAATACTTCTTCACAGAATGGATAGTGAATTCATGAAACGGCCTCCCAGTGGGGATGAAAACTGAATTCAAGAAAGCTTGTGACAAGCACATAGGATCTCTAAGGAAGTGAAAGGGATGACATGGATGGGCAGACAATAGGCCATGTGGTCTTTATCTGTCTTCATATTTCTATATACCAGTCAGCAAAAAACTACATCACTTCTCAAAGATAACAAATATCAAAAATGCTCAAAGTTCCTCACTGAGTACCTGGTTTGGTCTATCACACCAATTTTGACTTTCTAGGATGGTAAGTGGAATGCACCCTCCAGGTTCCATTAACCTCCTGAGGTATACAAAAAAAACAAAACCTCTTGCACAAGGCTAGTGCAAAGGAAATATTATCGTATATACTCAAATATAAACCCATTCAAATATAAACCAAGGTAACCTTTTCCCCCAAAAAAAGATTGACTCAAATATAAACTAAACATGTACCAGTCTTGCAAGGTTACTGTGGGAGTGAGCGGCCTAGTGATTAAAGCTGCTGCCTTGGCACTCTGAGGTTGCAAGTTCAATTCCAGCCTGTTCCTTGTGACTCTGGGCAAGTCACTTACCATATATACTCTAATATAAGCCAAGATTTGGGGCAAAAAATTGCCCAAAAATTGGGGTATTGGCTTATATTCGGGTCAGGGCCCTCCCACCCACCCTCCCCCCACCCCAACCTGGACCTTTACAGGCCTCCGTCATGCCTGCCATAAGAAATGGTGGTCCAGCAGTGGCTGGGGCACGAGGGATCCCTCCCGCCTCCTGTCCCAGCCGACTATGATGACTTAGCTCCCTCCTGCCTCCCCAGCGTACCTTTGAAATCCCTGGTGGTCGATCAGTGGGACAGAGTAGTAGTGATCTTCCCACGCTCCTGCCCTGTGCTGAACCGCTAGCTGAATGGCTGCCGCGAGTTCTCACAAGTCCCGCAGCAGCCATTCAGCAGTTGGTTCAGATGGAAGGCAGAGATAGCCTTAGGCAAGAATGACAGAACTGTCCTGATTGACACGCCCACCTCCATAAAACAGAGAAAGATCTCCAAAAGAAGAGAGCTTACAATTCCAAAATCCTCCTAGCCATAGAAATGGCAACCAGCAAGTTTCCATATTTTTTGTTCCATCGGAAAAGTATTGAACGAGAAAAGTGTATAGTCCTTTACTAAGACTGTCCCAACTGAAGTTAGCTGGGCTGAGAACTTTTCAGCATACCTTCATACACTGGATTGTTTTGGAGCTGCTTTTCAAGGTTCTTGGGTGGGATTATAAAAAAAAATATCTGGTAACACTGCTTTCCTTTCTAAAACCAAGAATATGTTTTGATTTTCTTGCAAGTTACTTGGAAAGTACTATGGGCTAGATTCACTAAGCAAACCAATCATGTACCGATCGGTTTGCGAGCTCTTTGCGACCAAATTTCCCTCCAACCCCATTCACTAAAGCCTGTAGCGATCCGATCCCGACCCTTCCATGCAAATTAGCAAAACCCCATGCAAAATAGCCAAGCGATTGATTCACTAACAATTGCTTGGCTATTTCGAATCGGGTTTTACTATTGGCAAACCCGACTGCTGCAGACCTGTCGGTGAGTTACCGACAGGTCTGCAGGATTTTTGACAGGCCTGCCTATCTTTTTTATTCATTTTTTTTCCATGGCACAGATATGTTGCGTGTATTACACATGCAAAATATCTGCCCCATTAAAAAAAATTAATAAAAGACAGGCAGGCAGGAGGGATGCCAACTCTGCCTCCTGCCCCCCCCCCCCCCCGCCACGATCGGCACAGACCCAAAAAGTTGGGAGCAGGAGGGGTGCTTAGTCCCTCCTGTTCCATAGGCCTGCCACCCCACCCGCTGCCCAGCCCGGCCAGGACTCCAATACCTCTATGTTGGGACCAGGAGAGGTGCTCAGTCCCTCCTGCTCCTCTAGGTCCAGCGACAGTCTGCTGGGCCTTAGGCCCCGCCCTGGTGCATCATGTGATGCACACGGAGGAGCCTAAGGCCCTGATTGGCTCAGGCCCCTCAGGCCCCTCCCATGGGGGGAGGAACCCGAGGCGCCTCAGCCAGTCAAGGCCTTAGGCCCCTCCCCGTGCCTCAGATGATGCATTGGGGCATGGCCTAAGGCCGCTATTGCACAGCAGCCAGCGGGGGTGCAGGAGCAGGATGATTTTGCGCTTCCTCCTGCTCCCGAAGACTGAGGCCTAGGAGCAGGAGGGACCGGGCACCCCTCCTGCTCCCAACAATTTAAAAGGTACGCGGGGCGGGTGGGTCGGGCCCGACCTGGGGTGGGCCGGTCAGGGTTGATTCAGGGGGGGTGTCGGGCTGGGCCTGGGTGTCAGGCTACTGCAGATTACTGCAGACTCTTCTGCCTGTCCCGACTCTCCTGCTCTCTGCCGCCGTTCCTCCATTGCAGGCACGCTTTAAAACGACGGGCTTGCACTGCGACGGTGGCAGAAAACAGGAGAGACCGGCAAGCAGGCAAGAGCGATTGGGCAGAGCAAGGCAGGCAGGAGAGATCAGGGCACAGCCCTGACAGCAGTGACAGGAGGCTGCTTCTCCTGTCACTACTGTCAGGGTATGCGCATGAGCAGGGATCGCACATTTGCGATCCCTGCTCGCAAATAGGGGCGTTCCTCCGATCACCCCCATTTGAATACAACTAATTGGTGAATTAGTCAGACCTGCCCCAATTGGAAACAGATTGTTCCGATTTGGGCAGGTTAGTGAAACTAGCCCTATGTCCTTAAGTCATGTAATAAATGAAATAAACCCATACTCAAACACCCTTTCTTGGGCTTCATCTGTAATGCACTTAATCTTAGGACACAGTACTAACCAGAGAAGTAGCCCAACAGTGCAATGGCCTGAAAACCAAGAGGGTTGATTCCCACTGCAGTTCTCAATCACTTAACCCTCATGCAATTTTTCACTAATTGTTCCCTACACTGAGCAGAATATGTGATTTTGTTGAGACAGTGTATGATAAAATGTCTAGTAAGTTACCTTTTTTATTGTTTTTACTCTTGTTAGCTGGAAGAACTATGGGCTAGATTCACTAAGTCCACTGATCATGACCCAGTCCGATTCACTAACCTTCCGAACAAGCGTATCTGCTTCCGATCCGATCCGTGCATGCAAATGAGGGAAAACGGCATGTAAAATAGGAAGGGCTTCGATTCACTAAAAAAATTCAGGCACACCGACAGGGCTGGCCGATTCAAAAACAAGCGACTGCTGAGGACCAGTCATTTGTGCAAAAAACCCTGCTCTCTGCCCCAACTCTCCTGCTCAATCTGCTGCCCTGACTCTCCTGCAATTCTCAAGCAGCAAGTGCTAGTCTGCAGTAAGGAGGCGCACTTTTCCAGCCTGAATGTTTTAAAATTTGCAGAAGAGCTGGCTTGCTCCCATAAAAAAAAAAAAAAAGTGTTCAGCCAAGAACTTCAGTTTTATTTTGAAACTGCATCTCCTGCTCTCTGCTCGCCCTTCCCCGCAGTGCGAGCCCATGGTTTTAACCCGCGGGTTAAAACCACAGGCTTACGAAGTAAAAAGTTTCCAGCTCTGTAAGCATGCACAAACCATCTATAGGCAAAAAAGATGGTCTGCGCATGCGTCGGGATCACTCTACAGCGATTCATGTGGTCAGTTTGGGGCGTGCCTCTGATCGACCTAATTAGCATGAGGATGCGTTGTGAATCGGGCGCCTGGCCACCTCACGGATCGGATCCGTGAGGTTAGTGAATCTAGCCCTACGAAACTTGTGGGTTTTAAAGAATATGTATGTTGAATTGTGAGCCGCTTTGGCTAAAAGCAGAATACAAATGTTTTAAATAAATCGGTTAATGTTATTTGAAGTTGGGGATGTTTGTAAGTTTCCAAGACGTACACATTTCTTTTTGAAAATTTGGGACCCATATATTCAAAATCTTTCCTCTAGAGCACGAAGTATGATTATTAATATTTTACATTGAAGCTTTGGAAACATTTATAGCATTGCAATACCTGGTAATATGTGTTATCTTCCATTTGGGGAGGGGGAGAATTGGGAGGTGCAGGGGTAGGATGGAATAGGTCATATAGGAATGTATATTGAAGAAATGATAGAAATATGTATGTAAATTTCATAATTTATTATAATTTGATTAATTACTTTAATACAATGTGAATAGGAGGGGGTCGATATGGGTCATATGGAAATATATTTTGGAGGAATGATAAAAATATGTATGAAAATATCATAATTGTGAATCTGTTTGAAATGAAAATATATTATATTTACTTATTTCCTTCAATAAAATGTTATAAATTAAATAAATAAATAAATAAGTACCTGTATAAAACATGTAAACCGCTTTGATTGCGAGCACAGAAGGCTGTATATCAAATCAAATCCCTGTCCCCCTTTCTCTTAAAAGCCCGAGCTCCACTTTTCTTCTTCCCCATTTCAATCTTGCCCTTACCAAAAAAAGTTAAGGTTAGCAGATGCACCTCATTTCCATATGAATTGCTCCAGCCATCGCCCATTACAAAAAAAAACCACCAAAAAACCACCCCCACACTATAATTTATCCCTTGGTGGGGAAAGAAAGTCCTAACTCTCCATCTTTACAGTATTTTGTTTTCTCTGATGAACGTTATAACTCTGTGGTGAGTGCTGCAGTGGCTGCGGGCTCAGCTCAGAATTAGGGTGAGACGAGGCGGGTCTCGCACTTCGTTCTCTCGTGGCAAAGTTAGAAAGAAATTTATTTTTTTTTTAAAAAAAAGGCGATTGTTACCGTTTGCTCAGGGAAGTCAGGGCTGAGCTGGTCTCTACCGCGTTTCAACTCCATGCTGCGGGCTGAGTACCCGGAGAAAGTGGCGCGGATCCTGTCAGACCGTGTGAACATGTTTTGAAAGTGGCGCCTCTGCTGACACCGACTAGCGAGTTAGCAGACAAACGCAGGCTCGACGTACACCCCCCTTCTAGGTCCGTCGTAGGACTGTACCAACCCCGAGGTGGAGGCCTCGAGATAATTTCACTTGAGGCCGGCTTTATGGCATTAAGGGACAACGATAGATTGCCGGAAAGAGTATAGTGCACTGGAAATAATTACACGTAATTTTGAATTTCTGTTTTTTGTTTTGTTTTAAACCGCGGCATTTGAAATCACAGCCAGCTGCTTGACTGCCTCCCCAATTCTTAGGCGTCTGTTCTGTTGGAACAGAGCAACTGCTTTGTCGCAGGTAGTTGAGCAGAGTCAAGCTGAATGAATGGAAATCTGTGTAAATTTCAGCCCCGGATATGCAGAGGGGGAGGGTGCGAGGAGAAGTACTGTTTCAACAATACTTGAAAGGCTGTCTGGCAATGCTGCTTCTTGGTAGCCCTAGCTTTAGTCTAGGTACGTGGAGGGGGGGGTATTAAATTTATATTAAACATTGTCTCCTTTTAATTTAAAACATTTGCTCCAGACCTTGATACCTTCAGTAAAATACAAACGTCTAAAATTTACAGCATTTATAATCTCATAATCTGAAGAAAATTTCTTCCAAGACAGCCATTATCTCAGGTTCAAAAGCAAAAGGAAGGAAATCCGGAGAGTACAATGGATGGGCAATTAATTCAAACTGCAGTTCATGCAATTTCACATTCATGATTGTTGATGTGTGAGCCATTGTGGTGTCCTAGTGGAAGATAACTATCTTGTGAAACACACTAAAACCTTTGAAACTTGGCTAAAGTACAAGACACCATTACCTACAACAGGTAATATAGAGAGGTATCAGGGATCTCAAGCGCTCACAGTTAAAAGCCCAATGTTTGTTTCAAGGCTAATAACTACAATGTGAGCTATTATTGGTCCCGTACACTCTCTGAGTTTTTTTATATTATTTTATATGATTTAGTGATTTCCTATGCCATGCTTTCTCATTGTGAGATTCAATATAGAAGTACTTAGCCAAAGCTAAGTCGGAGTGTTCGTTGTTAAAGCGTACCTGGTAAGAACGGGATGTGAGGAAGCCACGAAACCAGTTTAGTACCTCAGCTCTGATACCAATGGCGTCTAAGCATTGCATCATTTTCTCATGGTCTACCAAGTCGAATGCAGAGCTCATGTCGAATTGCATGATCAGGGCGTTGAGGCCCTTACTAAATAATAGGCGCAGATAGTCTAGGATGGCAGCAATTACTGTCTCCGTACTGAATAGGGTTCTAAAGCCGGATTGAGTTTCATGCAGGAGAGAGAATTGATTAAGGTAGTCCATTAGTTGGGTACTAGTCCTTCCATGATTTTTACAATGAATGGGATAGATGCTATTGGTCTGTAGTTTGTTATTAGCGCTGAGGATTCTTTTCTATTTTTTTGGGATGGGGTTATTATTATGTGGCCGTTGTTAGTGAGGAAAGTCCCATTTTTTAGGTTGTGGGTTAGGTAGTGTAATAGTGATATTTTGAATTCTGGTGGTGCCGGAGGGCATGTATCTAGGATGCAGTGAGATTTAGAGTATTTCTTGTAGAGTTTGGTGTAGGTATTCCATTCTGGATCTAGAAAGGAACTCCAGATCATGTCTATAGGTATTTCATTGTCATGTGAGTTAGCTATTTGGTAGTTGCTGGGGATGATTGTTACATCGTTATTGCTTATACAGTTATTTTTTAGGTTTTTAATTTTGGAATCAAAATATAGAGCTAGGTCCTTTGCGGTGGGTAACTTCGTGTTGTGCTCAGGTGTGGTGTAGCGGGTGGTGTCAAATAGGTTTGTGACTATGTTGAATAACTCTTTTGTATTGATTCCTTGTGAACCTTTGCATGATAAGTTAATTTTGGTGGAGTAGAACGCTTTGCGTTTGTCTTTTATCAGTTGTTTGTAGGTTTTTATGTAGACAAAGGTTAAATTGAACCAGCAAGAAGCTGGACTCTGCATACAATGCAACACCATAGAAACAGTGACACATGTCTCCTAAAGCAATAAATAAATAGAAAATTTTTGTTCTACCTTTGTCTTCTCTGGTTTCTGCTTTCCTCATCTTCTTGTTGCTCTCTTCCTTCCATCCACTGTCTGCTGTCTCTCTGCCCTATATGGCATCTTCTCTCCTATACCCCTTCCAGAAACTGTATGCCTCCCCCTTCCATCTCTCCTTTCACCCCCATTAGTCTGGCATCTCCCTCCTCTCCTTCCCTCTCCCACACCTCTCCTCTGCCCTTTTTTCCCTCATTTTCCTTTTCAATTTATTTTCTGCATCCGTCTATATTACGTTCTTACTACCCTCTCATCAATTTCCTTTTTTACTATACTGAAACGAATGTGGTCCGTTTCTTGGTCCCGAAAATGTCCTGCAAAAAATCCTGCCGCCTGGTCAGATATCTGGAGGCAATTTCCTTAGGTAAGAAGGATTCACAGAAGGCCCAAAGAAATTACCTGTTTAATTTTCAGAATACATCCAGTTATATATCTTTTCACATGGGTCAGTGGTAACCATCACAGGAAAAGGGGGATGGACAAGAGAGGGGAGGGGGTGCGTGAGCAGGATATGTACATGGTAGGGGGTTTGAGCTTGTATTGTCTTAAAGACAAACTTCATTAACATGATTAAATGAACTCCTCCCAAACCATCAAGAGAGCAAACACGAACACCCCACACCCGATCACCTCCAACACAGGCAGGAACAAAAGACATAAAATATGTGTGTCCTTTTTAAATGTGTCCTTTCATAGACAGAGACAGAAAACCTATCTATTCAAATGTGTCCTTTCAACTATCTACCTACAGCTCGCCACCTCTTTCCCTCACCCCCTCCAGTATTTCACTAATTCAATCCTTTTCCCCCCATCATGTGCCCTCCTTTTATTTATCCCCCTCCTTCCATCATGTGCCCTCTTTCTCTACCCATTCCATCTAATACCTTCTCCTCTCTCTGTCCACTCCCATCCAGCATCTGCTCCCCTCTTTCTCTTCTCCCATTTCCTTCCTACATTTGTTCCCTTATTTCTCCCATCCGCACTTCCATCTAGCATAGGCTCCCCCTCTACCCACCCCACTACCATCCAATGCCTGCCCTTTCTCTCTCCATCCACCCCTCTTCAATTAGCATCTACCCCCTTTCTTTCCCTCCAATCCAATTCCATCCAGTATCCTTTCCCCTTATGCCTCTCTTCCCTTTCCCTGCACACCAATTCCATCAGTACCACCCTTCCCCCTTTCTCTCCCTCCACCACTCTTGAAGTCCTGCTCCCTTCATGTAGCAAGGTCCCGCGATGAGTATGTCTGCCGGCTCTGCTCCGAAAGAAGTTACTTCGGAGGGGGTGGATCCGGCATACGCAGGGAGTTGCGATGACTGCATCTGCCGAGTCCACCCCCTCAACATAACTTACTTCTTCTGGAGCAGAGCAGGCAGATGTACTTATTGTGGGACCTTCCTGCATCTCAGCGCGGCTGCCGACTATGCTCCAAAGCAAGTATATCGGAGGGGGTGCACTGGCAACCTCGCTGAGGTGCAGGTCTTTCTCAATAGTAGGGCAGGACGTTCCAGACCCAGACCACTAAGCACCCCCCTAGGGCGTGCACCTGGGGCGGACCTCCCCCCTCGCGGTACACCACTGGATGGTAGCCATCCCCTTCCCAGCCAATGGAGCTATTTTCACTTTCTTTGAGGTTGGTTCTTCTCTTGTAGTCCATTGGACTGTTGTTTTGTTTCAAAAGTATAGTGATGAACCCCATCCACAGTCACAAAACACTGCAAAAAGTCATTCTCGTTGAGCTTAAAATGTTCAAGACGCGTTTTTGAAATATCCAATCAAACTCATTTTTTGGTTGATGGTTAGCAAATGCAGCTCCCACTGTGCATTCAACTTCCTTGTGCCTAAATATTTGTGTGGGATGGTGTGTACTCATTCTGATGAAATGCCAGCAGCCTCTGCTATCTCATTTAGGGTCAATCGGTGATCTTCCACCACAATTCGGTAACCTTATTTTGTTGGTTGTTGCTGTTTTTTGGACATCCGGAGTATTCTTCATCAATAGAGCTTGTCTGGCCAGAGTTAAACTCAGCAGCCCACCTTTTCACCATTGAAAATGAAGGAGACACATCATCATACATTATGGGCTCCTTTTACAAAGCTGCGCTAGGGCCTTAACGCATGGAATAGCGCACGCTAGTCGCTACCACCTCCTTTTGAGCAGGCAGTAGATTTTCGACTAACGTGAGCTAAAACGCTTAGCGCACCTTCGTAAAAGGAGCCCTATGTCTATGTCTATGATTTAGGGCTCCTTTTATCAAGCTGCACTAGTGGGGTTGACGCGCACGTTTCATCACGCGTTAACCCTCACACTGGCCTAAAAACTAATGCCTGCTCAAGGAAGGCGTTAGCGGCTAGCGCGGCCGGCAGTTTAGCATATGGTATTACATACATTAAACCGCTAGCGCGGCTTGATAAAAGGAGCCCTTAATTTTGGTAGGCGATTTTCCCTTCAAATGAAAGAATTTTATCATGGCATGATACTCAATTTTGTCAATTTGTTGGGTTTTTTTCATTACTATTTTGTTGAAATTTTAAAAATACAACAGTTAAAATATAATATACAAATAAAAAGCAGAAGACAGAAAAAGTCATAGGGTGTCATGAGATATGAATCTAACTAAGCATAATACATTCATCATTAAGTTTCAATAAACATTCCCATACGTTCCTAAATTTCTCTAAATTACCATATTTAATTGCATAAATCTTTTCATACTTACTATATAAACATAACATATTCCACCACATATTATAATCCAATTTAGAAAAATCCTTCTAGTTAATGTAAATAGTTTTAAGTGTTAACATTAGTAAAATCTTTAACAATTGTGTCTTATAGGTACTTAAGGCGGTTTGTAACCCGAACCCTCCTAATATAATTATCGGATAAGACAATGGCTCTGTTATAGGCAATAAATGTGAATTTTTTATAAAGTGGAGCAGTTATTCACTTTAAAAGGTTGACACAACAAAACTAGACATCAGACTAACTTGAAAATCTAGCCGTAGATGTTTGTCAACGCCATCTGCCAGACAGTTGTAATATTATGATGCTAATCTTGCTCTTTCTTGGTCGGGCCAGACACTTTTCAATTGACCCTCTGGGACATTAAACTCATAGAGTGATGACACGTCCATAGCTAATTGTATACCTAGGTATTTAAAAGAGCCTTCCGCCCACCTTAGAGGGAAGTGAGGGCCCAAGCCTGCCTGTACCCCCACTGAAGATGAGAGTGCTTCTGATTTTAGTAAATTTAAACAAAAATGTTTTTTTCTGCATCAAGACTAATTAACAAGTGAGCATGGGGCATTGACGCCATTTGTGAAAGCTTCAGGTTTGAAAATAATTCTACATGCAAAATGACACCAGCGCAAGGTTTTAAAATTATAACCAGGATTTATTGAATTATTGGTTCTATTTTCCCATTATTAGATCAAAAGAATAGCATAATTGCTTACGTTGCGCTCATGGGAGATCATCATCGTGGCCAAAGACTGGCCTTCTCACAATGGTCTCGTTTTTCTATCTCATTACAGTCTATTATATAACTTTTGGTTTAGTGACATCATCAAGTTTGACGACCAATAACATTTCTATGGGTGGTCTTAAAGTTTAGACAAAGAAACATTCCTCCATGTTTAAAAGTTAGTCAAAGTTTCAGATGATTTCTGAATTAACATTAACATTCAAAAGAATTCACAATTATTAACATGGTAAATTCTCAGTCCTTCCATGCTGACAAGTTCTGAGCCTTAAAGGAAAAAAACTCCTAAGCTGACAGATTCAAATTGCACAGCCTTACACAGAAATCTTACTCAGGAGAAAAAGGGGGGGGTTAAATCCCCCTCTCCTCTTCCTGAAGCGTGGGTTTCCAATGCCCCCCTTTTCCCTATTCTTGAGACTGACTCTAATTACTTCCAGATGTTATGCTCAGGATTTTTTCTTAATGTTTATGCTTATAAAACCATTTATATATCCACAATCATATCACATCCATGGGCCCCAAACATTCATAATTTCATTCATATCTTGGCCATTCATACTTCATACATTTTATATCTCAGTTTGGAATATGGAATCTAATATGCTTTTTTCTAACTAGCCTGAGCACATCTGTTTTCAATTAGAACCACGAGGCTAAAGGCGGGAAGCTGAACAAAGAACAGAAACTATTCACTGGCACAAGATGCTGGCCTAAGACAGGACAGTTATAGTAAAGAACCTAAACTGGACTCCATGTAATCATGATTTCATGATTTCCACCATGATTTAGCTCAAACAGCAAAGTACACAAGATCCTTATATTAATCTTTAGTGTGTTTTTTCTTCTGGCCTTAGCTACATTATATTTAAATGTTTTATTCACCTGTTTTTCGTACGCTTCTATTTGGGCGTGGTCCTTAACTGACACAGAAATGTCTCTAACTAGAATTACCCAGAACCATATGAAAAACTGGCGCTACAAAAATACTGCACTATCATGCTTCTGACATCCATTGCATCGTACCATAAACAGCACGTTGGCCACGCGCCACGCGCCATGCGCCACGACTCAGTCCCCTCTTGGATATTACTGAATTTATGAAGTAATATTCATAATTGAGCTCGTGGTCTTATCTGTGGCGCTGGGGTTCACTCAGGGTACGGTTCTTCTTATGGATCAGTGTGTCTGTGCAAGTATATTCTTTTAAATGCCAATTAGATAGCAAAAGCCAGAAAAATGTACTACCTAGGCCTGCAACGGCAGGTGCCTAGAAGATCTTACCCAAAGCTTACTTGAATTCTCTAGTGAGAATGCAAGCAAATCCCATCCACTATTCTAGATAAAACCCATTTAAGTGTACATTTATGTAAGTTGCTGTCTAAACCATATCATATAGGAAACTTACCATTCCAGTGGTAGTTAGACAGTCAGTGTCTGTTCTAGGTGCAAGTACAGTCCTAGAGCAGAGACGTCTGTTGTTTTATTCATAGAGGTATTCATGAAACTCCAGTACTTTTAAAGTTTAAAAGTCAGAAAATTTAGAGAAAGTATAGTTAAAGAAAAATAGAACCCTAGATTTCCCTAAGATAAAGAGAACCTCAGTATTACCTAATTTAATTAGTCCCTATGCTCAAAAGTGTTATGTTATAACACCTTGGAATTATATCAATAAAGTGTAAAATAATGTACAGTGTTAAGAAAACCCAAATATATGCTTAATATGGAAATGTACTCATGTGCAGATAATGCATGCACATCAGATATAAGTTTTCTTTTTCTGTGTGTGTTGCAGGAACTCATTTCTCAAATTTAAATTAAAATCATTAAAAGGACTGATGATATCAGCTGTTAAACCCAATTAAACAATATTGTGGCACTGTGTTACAGCTTAGAAGCTGCCACTGTGTATAGAAATACAGTCATATGAAATAAAATTTAAAATACAGGATACACAAAATATTTTCTGAGAACAATGCATGAAGACAATGATAAAGAAAATACAGTTATTAATACAATATCAGAATAAGTCTATGAAATTATGCAAAAGCATAATTAAAGTTCAGAAGCCTAATTCAAATGAAATGATTTAAAGTAACGTGGTTTAAGATAAAGTCTGTTTTTTCATTCAAAATTTTTTATATGAGTCCAGAAATGTCTTTTGCAAATAGTTTTAGCAACTTGTAAGGTCGGAGTCTCTAAATTAATTTCAGTGAAATTTAAATCATGGCTTTAAAAAGTTCATGCTGCAACGTTTTCATAATTCAAGCTTGGCTTTTCTGTAACTATGGAACTGCTTTTCTTTACACCTGGTACAACTGAAAGGTAAGCACAGCTCATTAGTTGAAGACAAAGGAACACTGAAATTCCCGCCGAAAATTCAGCATCGGAATTTTTTCTCTGTGTTCTCCACAGCTCTAGTGGTGGAATGTGGTACTGCTGATCAGTGTAAATCCTGGAAGGAAAGCACATGTTCATTAACAAAAGAACAAAGAAAAGAGAAACACATAACACGTTATCACGTTATCCCCTCTGCAAACAGTACTAATTCTTGTATTGCAGAGTCTTCTGTGTAGAATTGTTGAAAAGATTCAAAGAAGGTTCTTAACTGAAACACAAAACATACAGATTAAATAGACTTTTTTCAGGGTCCTGTAGTACCAAAATATAAATTTAAACATGCAGACACATTCTCTACATGTTAAAATTAGACTTTCTTTTTTTCTAATATCAGGGAATTATTCTCAATTCCATATTCTTTATTAGGTTCCTATCCTGAAGAGCTTACTTGTAAAAAGTAAGCAAAATTTCAATTCCGAATTCATCCACTTACATAAAAGTTTATTATAATTGTTCTTTTCCTTTAACTAAGTTAGCAAGCCCTTTGTTTCACATTTATTTCGAATTTCAAAAAAAATATATAGGTACTTAACCTCTATTTTTGTTAATCTTTTTATTTTAAACTTCCCAATTTAATTTTAAAATGCATTTAAATTTAATTACTCCCTAATCATACATTTTGGACAATGCACAAGTTTTAAAATACTTTATAAACCATGCAGGGGCACAAAAATTCATATTCAAAATTAATTTGAACCCTGAGATAAAAATATAAAGGCAGGGATTTTATTTTTCCCTTATGCACACTTGCCTGCTTTTAAGCATGGTATCTGTTTTTTGGAATAAATCTTTTTCTTTTCCACAAAATTATTCTTTCACTGTTGAATACATTCCCAAGTCCAGCAGAATTCTTTCTTTTCTCCCATCTTCCCTATCGAACTCCTCCATATCAGATCCCTTACAATCAGGTCATAATTCATAGCACATCCTTCCTTAACACGTCTCACAAAACTTTCTTCCACATTCTTGTACGTTCATTCTACAGACTATCTCCCTGCTTTGAAACAGCCAAACATTTAAACTTTCTTTTCCTTTTCACTTAACCATCTCGTTTAAAAATCACTTTCCAATTACAGTTCTGTTCTTCCAACATTCTAATAACCTTTTTAAAATATAAAGGAACAAGGGAAAAATTCAAGCTACATAACGTCTTTTTTTTCTAGAGTGCATCTTGTACTGAGCCCTTAGGCTACAAACAGCTTCTGAAACTCGCCCAAAGTACCTCCATTGTTCCTAACATAGCAGGGATCACTTAGCTATGTAAACTCTGCTCTCCCAATACACTGCATTTTGAACTTAAATCAACATATTCAACTTCTCGACATCAAAACCACTTTGAATTAACTTCAAGTGCCTTACTAAACAATTACCCGGCTGATCGGAACTCCAACCTGCATGCATTTCCCTGTTAAAGTTTTATCGGAGAGAGACCACATTGAATCTTTTTTCTACTACATCGGAAACAAATTTAAGCCACGGATACATAGGATTCTCATGTCTTGCTAAACTACCAGTTCTCAATAAACCCTTTTAATATGCAAAACAGACTTGCTCCGAGATAAGCAAATACCTGTTGGAAATCTGTAGCCCCGAGACAAAGGACTCCATTGCTGCTATTCCCTCCCCCTCTTTCCTCCCCCTTCCCCTCTTCCTGGTAATGAACAAAGGAGAACACGTGATAGCTCTGTAGAAGGCATAGAGGGAGGAAAAAGGTGGGGGTGAAAATCCCCCATTTGCAGCCCGCTCTTTCAAACAAAGGAGACTGAAGGGAACGGGAAGCCATTAACTTTATTTTTCTTTTTCCAGAGACAAGAGAAAAAGTTAGGGCAGAGCACGACAGAGAGAGACAGAACTGGAGTTTAGAAAGACAAAGCTGAGAAACACAATTTCTTTTTTCTTTTCAAAGTAGTTACTTCAGATAGGCACTGAAAATGCACTGAGGGAGAAAAAGAAGGAGGGGGTGCCCTCAGCCCGTTTTTTCAAACAAAGAGACGGGTGAGGGAAACTTTTCAAAGTCAGATTAAAACAGACAGTTTTCTTTTTCACAGAGAGAAAGAGTTAGTTCAGAGATAAAGCTTAGACACACAGCAGGAAAGAACAAATTTGTTTTTTTCTTCAAACTTAATAACGCATTTTCAAACAAGCAAAAACTTACGTTTTTTCTTCTTTCAGACAGGCACTGCTCAGTTTAAAAGCCAGATGGAAAAATGCCAGCACTGCAAGGTTTTTTCTTTCTTTTCACAACATTCTTTCTGTGTTACTTTTATTTCTAATTTTTTCTTTTTTCTTTTTCCATTAATATTTAATTTCCACTAACTTCATATAATTATGTACAGATATATACAAGCAGCATGCTCATTATTGTTAAATAAAAATTTTTTTTTTTAATTATTTTTAATTATTTTTTATTAATTTTTTTTTCTTTAAACAGGCGTAATACTCACAATTTTCCAGTTTTCCGGTCCCGTTTTATCTCTAATTTCCGCCATATTCCTGCGCAGCCAGTCAACCTTTGACTACCTTTTGTTACACAACCATGCGAAATCTCCAGAGCTCCTAGAGTTTCCATGAATAACCTATAAGCTTTTTCAAGGCGTCAAATTAGTTAGTTAGTTCCCGGGTTTCGGCACCAATTGAGCATGGGGCATTGACGCCATTTGTGAAAGCTTCAGGTTTGAAAATAATTCTACATGCAAAATGACACCAGCGCAAGGTTTTAAAATTATAACCAGGATTTATTGAATTATTGGTTCTATTTTCCCATTATTAGATCAAAAGAATAGCATAATTGCTTACGTTGCGCTCATGGGAGATCATCATCGTGGCCAAAGACTGGCCTTCTCACAATGGTCTCGTTTTTCTATCTCATTACAGTCTATTATATAACTTTTGGTTTAGTGACATCATCAAGTTTGACGACCAATAACATTTCTATGGGTGGTCTTAAAGTTTAGACAAAGAAACATTCCTCCATGTTTAAAAGTTAGTCAAAGTTTCAGATGATTTCTGAATTAACATTAACATTCAAAAGAATTCACAATTATTAACATGGTAAATTCTCAGTCCTTCCATGCTGACAAGTTCTGAGCCTTAAAGGAAAAAAACTCCTAAGCTGACAGATTCAAATTGCACAGCCTTACACAGAAATCTTACTCAGGAGAAAAAGGGGGGGGGGTTAAATCCCCCTCTCCTCTTCCTGAAGCGTGGGTTTCCAATGCCCCCCTTTTCCCTATTTTTGAGACTGACTCTAATTACTTCCAGATGTTATGCTCAGGATTTTTTCTTAATGTTTATGCTTATAAAACCATTTATATATCCACAATCATATCACATCCATGGGCCCCAAACATTCATAATTTCATTCATATCTTGGCCATTCATACTTCATACATTTTATATCTCAGTTTGGAATATGGAATCTAATATGCTTTTTTCTAACTAGCCTGAGCACATCTGTTTTCAATTAGAACCACGAGGCTAAAGGCGGGAAGCTGAACAAAGAACAGAAACTATTCACTGGCACAAGATGCTGGCCTAAGACAGGACAGTTATAGTAAAGAACCTAAACTGGACTCCATGTAATCATGATTTCATGATTTCCACCATGATTTAGCTCAAACAGCAAAGTACACAAGATCCTTATATTAATCTTTAGTGTGTTTTTTCTTCTGGCCTTAGCTACATTATATTTAAATGTTTTATTCACCTGTTTTTCGTACGCTTCTATTTGGGCGTGGTCCTTAACTGACACAGAAATGTCTCTAACTAGAATTACCCAGAACCATATGAAAAACTGGCGCTACAAAAATACTGCACTATCATGCTTCTGACATCCATTGCATCGTACCATAAACAGCACGTTGGCCACGCGCCACGCGCCATGCGCCACGACTCACAAGGCATGGGAAGCAGTCTGGGCCCTCTATTCAAAGGAGGCCATTATTTTGCATGTTTTTTTTCTACTGAATGACCCTGAACAAAACCCACCTGGACCTCATGTATAAGGTTTGGCAAAAATCTAGCCAGTCTATTGGCTAAGACCTTGGCTAAGATTTTAACCTCAGTATATAGTAAAGAAATAGATCTATATAATTTAGGATATGCTAGATCCTTCCCCGGTTATGGAAGAATTATTAGAACATAAGAGGTCCATCAAGCCCAGCATCCTGTTTCCAACAGTGGCCAACCCAGGTCACAAGTATCTGGCAAGAGCCCAAGGAGTAAAATAGATTTTATGCTGCTTATCTTAGGAATATGAGGGAGTACTGAAAAGTTCTCAGCCCAACCAAGAAAGGAATAATGTGGAGCCATGAAACTTACAAGTTATTCCACATATTCACCCCCTAAGTTCAACACTCCAAATATATAACTGCTATAGATACTTAAAAAGATACAAATAAAGCAGTAATAGTCAATAGGTTCTTAAAGGGGACCATCCTGTATACATAAGCACTTGCCAACACACAAATTGTTTAAATAATAGCTTAATTAATTTGTAAAGCGGGGTGTCCTCAATGTGAAAGGTCAGTGAAGGGAGAAGATTCTCCAGCGCTATACACAACAAGGCACTGGTTAAAAACCCCTACCCGCACACCATCACTGGACACTTCACGTATGCTCAAAACAATTAATAGTGTTCCAACTAAACAGTGATATTTACACAAGTGCATTTGTACAGCAGTATCCTTTAATTGGTACAGCAAGTTACAGTAGTATTCTGTATTAACTGTTTGGCCCCTTGGTAGATAATCAGTCATTACAACACCTTTCTGATCTTAAACACCTGATGACTTTTGGGTTTTGAATTCCATTGGTCTTGGAGAACCTGAGTGCCACCATTGCATGGACTGTTCTCTTGTTTCAGGATCCTAGTGGTGTAACCATGTTTCATCAGCAGTAATTAGTCATTCCAAAACGTTGGCACCAGCTCACTGAAAATGCTGCAAAATCTTGGACGTGTCCACTCAACGTTGTTTCTTGTCAGCATTCAAACATTTAGGTACCCACTTGGCTGACAGCTTCTGCATACCTAGGGTTACAAGACGTCCGGATTTCCCCGGACATGTTCTACTTTTTGAGAACATGTACAGAGGTCCAGATGGCTTTTCAAAACACGGCACTTTGTCCAGGTTTTGAAAAGTTCCTCGAAATCACGTTGGGCAGAAGGGCATCTGTGCATATGTGGATGCCCTCCTGCCTGACAAGGGGGGAAGGGGAATGGGGCTAGGGCAGGACTGGGACTTAACAGGGCGGGGATAAGTGCAACTGGATGGGCTTGGGAGGCGGGTCTAGGGGAGTCAGGATTTTATTAAAGTAAAATCTGGTAACCCTTTGCATACCCAGCTGCTCATGGATTATGCACCCATGTTCCCTGGATATATGTAGTGTCTCAGCAATTGTTTCAGCTGATATTCGCTGATCTGCCAAAATCAGTTCAACAATTTCAGGAGCTTACACCATTTGAGGCTACACAGATCTTGCTGCATCTTCGGTATCAAAATCTCCATGCTGAAAGTTTGCACACCACTTCTTTATTATGGAATATGATGGGTATTTATCAATCACCTACCCTTTTACAAGACCGCAAAATCGTTTTTTAGTGCCAGCTGGTGTGCTGAATGCTCTGCGCTACTCCTGACATTCATAGAATTCCTGTGAGCATCAGGAGCAGCGCAGAGCATTCAACTCGCTGGCTTGTGCTAAAAACTGCTTCTGCGGTTTTGTAAAAGGGTGGGGGTGTCAATGTCTGCATCATACTTTCATGGATTTCCTTTGGAGTTTTTCTTCTGCAAAGAATAGGAACTTAATGACGACTCAGAGTTCCACACTTTTCGTTGACATAGTAACATAGTAGATGATGGCAGATAAAGACCCGAATGGTCTGTCCAGTCTACCCAACCTGATTCAATTTAAATTTTTTCTTCTTTGCTATTTCTGGGCAAGAATCCAAAGCTCTACCCAGTACTGTGCTTGGGTTCTAACTGCTGAAATCTCTGTCAAAACCTACTCCAACCCATCTACACCCTCCCAGCCAATGAAGCCCTCTCCTCCTCCAAACGGCCATGTACAGACACATACAGTGCAAGTCTGCCCAGTACTGGCCTTAGTTCAATATTTAATACTAATCTTATAGCCCGTTACATTAATAGGTGCTAGAATATATGTGTGTGTGTCTGTCTTTATTTCTTTCTCTCTCTCTCTCTCTCCTTCTCCTCTCCTTCTGTATTTCTGTTTCTTTCTGTCTTTCTTTTTCCTCGGCTGTCCACCCATTCTCTCTTCCTTTTACCTTCCCTGTGTCCACCACCACTCCTTCACTGCTCCCCTTATCCAGCGAACACAAAAATGGAACCCAAAAATGTATAGGGAGGAAAAATATATAACTGCTGCAAAACCTCCCCAACCCCAAGAAAACCAACTGACAAGGGGGAGAGACAAGAAGAAACCTCAATCTAAGTTAATCAGCAAATTACACATAGTGTGAAACAGGAGAACCCTCAGTAACACAGCCGCCCACTAAGGGAAAGGCTGTCACCGGCTGACACTCAGAAAGAGTGTAAACTGTGAAACATCCCCGGGTTCTTCCTGTAAGTGAGAATAAATCAAGTGCACCCCCAAAAAGTGCTACGTGTGAAAAAAGATTCTAGAAATCAAAAAAACACACTATAAGGTTAAGAAATTCTTGTCTCTACTCCTTGCCAGGGGGGCCAAACAAGGAAGGAAAGTGTCCAAATCTGTCCAAATCAGAACCAAGCCAGTCAATGAGTGGAAGTACTTAGCTTCTTTAAACTGTAGAACAGCCAGCCGATGTGTGACATCATCCGTCCAACGGGACTCCGTTTCGGGGGTTTCCCTTAGTGGGCGGCTGTGTTACTGAGGGTTCTCCTGTTTCACACTATGTGTAATTTGCTGATTAACTTAGATTGAGGTTTCTTCTTGTCTCTCCCCCTTGTCAGTTGGTTTTCTTGGGGTTGGGGAGGTTTTGCAGCCCCTTATCCAGCAGCAGCCCTTCTCCCTTTTTTTAATCTCCCCCTGTCCAGCAGCACCTCTTTCCTGTCCCCCTGTCCAGAAGTAAGCCTCCCTTCCTTTTTCTCCCCCCACCTAGCACCTCTTTCCTGCTCCCCCGTCCAGCAGTAGGCCTCCCTTCCTTTTTCTTCCCCCCTAGCACCTCTTTCCTGCTCCCCGGTCCAGCAGTAGGCCTCCCTTCCAAAAAAAAAACCTCCCCCAACAAAGCGCTCCCTCCCTTCCCCCCTCCCTGAACCCCAAAAAATGGCAGAAGGAATGCCGACTCCCTCCTACCATCAGCGCTCTCCCCCTCACAGCGCTCTAAAATATGGCAGGAGGGATGCCGACTTCCTCCTGCCATGGGGCCAACTGCTTTCCTCCCCCCTCCCCCCAAAAAAAAACAACACAGGAGGGATGCCCACTCCTTCCTGCCACTGGACGCAGACCCACGCTTCCCCTCCCCTCCCCCTCCCCTTACCTCTAAAAGTTGGGAGCAGGAGGGGTGCTCAGGCCCTCTTGCTCCTCTGACGAACTGCGGGCCTTAGGCCCCACCCCAGTTCATCATGTGCTTTCTGCCCTCCGACGCAAGCCGCCGTGGCCTGCAGACGCCAACAGCCGCAGCGGCCTGCAGGCGCCGACAGCCTCTGCGCCACCTGAAGCCAATAAAACCCTAAGCAGCGCATGCGCACTCCTACCTGCAGGGACCTACAGCACACGGAAAACAGGAGTACGCAGTTAAGAGTGCGCATGCGCGGCTTAGGCTTTTATTATATTAGATTATTTTCTGATTCTAGATCCTCTGTGTTCATCCCACACTTCTTTGAACTCAGTCACCGTTTTCCTCTCCACCACCTCTCTCAGGAGCGCATTCAAGGCATCCACCACCCTCTCCGTAAAGTAGAATTTCCTAACATTGCTCTTGAATCTACCACCCCTCAACCTCAAATTATGTCCTCTGGTTTTACCATTTTCCTTTCTCTGGAAAATATTTTGTTCTATGTTAATACCCTTCAAGTATTTGAACGTCTGAATCATATCTCCCCTGTCCCTCCTTTCCTCTAGGGTATACATATTCAGGGCTTCCAGTCTCTCCTCATACGTCTTCTGGCGCAAGCCTCCTATCATTTTCAGCGCCCTCCTCTGAACCGCTTCAAGTCTTCCTAAGTCCTTCGCCAGATATGGTCTCCAAAACTGAACACAATACTCCATGTGGGGCCTCACCAACGACCTGTACAGGGGCATCAACCCTTCTTCCTTCTACTGGCTACGCCTCTCTTTATACAGCCCAGCATCTTTCTGGCAGCAGCCACCGCCTTGTCACACTGTTTTTTTGCCTTTAGATCTTCTGACACTATTACACCAAGGTCTCTCTCCATATTGGTTTCCTTTTTCTCTTGTTTTTATTTATTTTCTTCACATAAAGGTCCATAGCCATTTTTATCGCTCCTTTCAGCTTAGACCACTGTCTTTCCACTTCTCTTATGTCCTCCCAAACAGCTCTTTCTTCAGGTACTCTCCCATTTCATTAAAGTCCGTACATTTGAAATCTAGTATTTTAAGTATCGTGCGGCCGCTCTCCACTTTAGCCATTATATCAAACCAAACCATTTGAATATCACTACTTCCCAGGTGAGCACCCACTCAAACATTAGAGATACTCTCTCCATTTGTGAGGATCAGAACCAATATCGCTTTTTCCCTCGTGGGTTCCGTCACCATTTGTCTGAGCAGATCCTCTTGAAAGGCATACACAATCTCCCTACTTCTTTCCGATTCCACAGCGGAACATTGCAATCCGCATCCAGCAGGTGAAATCTCCCAACAGCAGCACCTCCTCTTTCCTTCCAAACTTTTGTATATCCACAATCAGATCCATATCAATTTGTTGCGATTGAGTCAGAGGTCTGTAAACTACACCCACATAGATAGAAGTTCTCTTTTCAGAGCGATCCATATCGCTTCTTCCTCTCCCCAGATCCCTTGCATTTCGTTTGCTTGAATATCGATCTTTACATAAGATTGTAGGTGGGTAATAAACAGTTTTAAATAAATAAAAAAACCTGAAACATAACACCAAAGTAACATCTTTTTCAGCTACAGTGCCAAAATAACGCTCAGAATTTAGGAGGTTGGTTGGGTTGAGAACTTTTCAGCACCCTCATATGCAGCTATGTTTAGGGAGTCAGGTAGGGCTTATGCATTTACCATAACATCTGATCATTTTAGTAAGTGGAGCCATTATTGCCTCTCCTAATAGCTTGTAAAACTCAACTCTTACTTCAATTTCTCCCAGGTCGTGGCAGACAGAAGGCTTCCATATCTGCTGCAGGCAGTGAACAGGAATCGCTGCTACTCTCACTGGCCCTTTGAAAAAGCTAGCTGCTGAAGGGAAATAGGTGCAGGACCCCGGAAGTTCCCTCGATGCTAGCTGTCAGATTATTGTTGGGTGGGCCTTAGGTTTTGGAGAAGCATGAAAAGGTAGATATTGGGGGGGGGGGGGGGGGTGAATCTAGACCGGGGAAAGAAAGGCTGGGAAATTGGAAGGAGGAAGAGAAGACATGTGAGGGAGGGAGAAATGAGAGGAGAAGCTGCATGGAGGGATAATAGATGCAGCAGGGGAGAGGGGAAAGAGTGGGGAGAGATGCTGCATGGGGGAGGGGAGAGATGTTAGACCGAGGGTCTAAGGGAGAAGGCGAGAGAGATGGTGGACAATGGGAGAGAGGAAGAAGGGAAGAGAGGGATAGGTGTTGGATATGGCAGTGGAGGAGACAGAGGGAGACATGCTGGACAATGGGATAGAGGGAGGGAGAAATGCTGGACTATTGGGGAAGGGAGGAGGAAGGAAGAGCAAAAGAACTAGAAGATGCTGGTGGAGGGGGGGGTGAGAGGAACAAAGAGATAGACTATCAGGGAGGGGAGAAAAAGGAAGCAGTGGCTGACCTAGAAAGTGGGAGGGAAAAGGTTCTGGGAATAGTGGAACTATGTGAGAGAGGCTGTTGGGGGGAGAGGAAGGAATGAGAGGAGGACAGTGATTACAAAGTATGGAAGTAGGTTAAAGATAAAAGGGATTGGAAGGCTAGAGAAAGAGTAAGATGAGAAATGGGGAGCAAATGAGATGAGAATAGGAGATAAGTAGTTGAAAAATATAAAGAAAATATGTTAATGGGCAGTGGTGTAGTGAAAGGAGGTACCCATGGCGGAGATGCTTGGCTCACACCATGCACCCCCACCCTTCCCCACTGCATCATTCTTTCAGCCCTGACACCACCCCCACCCCCAGTACTCTTCCCCTGTCACACTCAGCCCCAAATACCTCTTCAAAAATCTTTACCCGAAGTGAGCAGCATCTCCTTCCTGCTGCTTGCATTGACCTCAACTCTCCCTCTGATGTCACTTCCTGATCCCCACTCTCCCCCTCACTACACCACTGGTTTGGGGAAATGTACATATCAGATGTCTTTGCATCATTTTCACTAGAAAATGAAATGCATTTTCCTTTTTTTATTTCTCGATTGTTGCAGTACATGCTGTTTTACTTGGGATTCCCAGTTCAATTTTTGCCTGCATAATTTTATTTCTAATTTGTGATTCCTTGTTCTGTATTTTGTGAGGGTATGTCAGTGTGATTGTAATGACAGGTGGAGAAATCAGAGGGGAGAGAGGATCTGGGGTGCCCTTCCTTTATTTTCTAACCTGGGTCCTACCATGTCTACCACCTGTCCTGACTGTTGATGTAGCTGGTGAGGATCCCAAAGCATCAACAGCTAAGGACCTTCTCTAAAGGCAGTCAGAACTCTTTTTTATCAGGTTCTGCAGTCGATGACAGCATCCCTGAGCCACCGACAATTAAGCATGCATGAGGTGTTGGCATCAGTGGCTCATAAACGTTTCTGCTGTCTGCCAAGCTTGATAAAAGTAGTTCTGGCTGCCTTTGGAGGAAGACCTCAGAAGAATGGGGAGATGGGTAGAGGCTGAGAGAAAATTGTATGCCCACTCATTATGAGCTCAGGCCTACCCAAAATTGGCTGTCTGGCTACCCCACTGTCATCAACTACTCCTTTCCGAAATAATAAAGCAAACCCCTCTTTGTTGAGGTTGCAGCCACACAGTCTCCCATTCACCACTGTTTCAGTTTAGCATGTTCAACCTCATCAAGGTGGGTTTCTTGCAAGAGAGTAATATCTATTCTATGGCGATGTAAATGCTGCAAAACATTTGTAAGATTTATGGAGAACTTGATACCACCAACATTCCAAGTTACCATATTTAGAATAGTGCAGAGGATGACAACACTAACCAACAAATAACCCATATAATTATAAATAGAGGGAAAGGCCATCCCAGCCACCAGTCTTCCTTCCCAGTTCTCCATTACTGTAAATAAGTATGCCCCATATCTGCTCCAGGCACTAACACTCGAAAATAGAACCCAAAATAAAAAATAACCCCAAAACACCTCATCTATTCCCACCTCTATAAAAATCCTTTCCATCCAACATACCCACCCCATCTCCATCCCTTCCCTCCCAGTACACCACCACCACCACACCCCAGCCTGAAATAGGCCTGGGTTCTCATTAGAGAAAATGCTCTCCACAGTAGCATGGCTGTGCTATAGCTAAAGATCTTGACTCACTCTTTCCACTCCTTTCCTACTACCCTTCATACCCACTAAAAACACTTGATCCCCACCCCTACACCTAAACTACAATCAGTCCCTGTCCTCACTGAACTCACACCATATATTGTATATTGCACTGAGAGTGTTATTCAGGATCAGCAATATACTCGACTAAGATACCATGTTTCCCTGAAAATAAGACAGTGTCTTATATTCATTTGGGCCCCATAAAAGGCACTAGGTCTTATTTTCAGGTAGGGCTTATTTTTTTCATGTACATGATCATCTCTCCCTTCCTTTTCTTCACCCCAATTCTTCCTCTTTGCTTTCCCCCACATGTACAACATCTTTCCTCCCTTCTCACCCATCCCCTTGTGCCTTCCCTCTGAAGCATCTCCCTCCATCCCTCCCATCTCCCTGTGCAGCAGAACCCTTGCCCAGCTTCCATCCTTCCTGATAAGACGCTACCTGTCGGCATAATATTTATAGTGGCCTAGGGTACCACCTAGTTACAGATTACATCACATTTTTATTGGTTATATGGTATATATATTTATCATGGAGCCATACTGAAGCATGACGTCACCTGGTGCCAAACCTGACCTTTCTATATTTCCCTGACACATGCATTCCCAATACTAAGGCTAATAACTTCAGAGAGCAAGTCCCCACCTTCCTGAGTTACACTGTCCTTCACTAGTACTTCTTAGGAGGACCTCTTATCATGTATTGTACTGTTCTGTCCCAAAACAGTGATGTCACAGTCAGGAGATCTAACTGCTGGTTCTGGAGCAAAGGTGAAGCTCTCTCTTGCTGGCACAGAGGAAAATGACTGCTTAGAAGTCTGAATTCATATGCACAATGTCTCTCTTAGAAATATAACTATTTCGGGTTCTCAGGGGTCTTCGCCTACAATATATGCAGGTTTTATGCTTGCGTCTTCTTCCACCTACATTTTCATGCAGGTCTTACTCCCTATTTTCCCCTGATTCGTCCTCACTCCCATCCCTTGTGCAGCAGATCCCTTTGCCAAGCTTCCCTCCTTTCCTCCCTCCCATCCCCCTGTGCAGCAGAACCATTGCCCAGCTTCCCTCCCTCCCATCCCTTGTGCAGCAGAACCCTTTGCCCAGCTTTCATCCTTCCCTCCCTCCCATCCCTTGTGCAGCAGAACCCTTGAGCACCTGCTGCCGCACCCGCCGCACAGCCAAACTGCTGATGACCCTCCATCCTTCCCTCCCAACCGATCCCTGCAGACTGCGACCATAAATACCTTGCTGCAGAGGAGCATTGGGCCAGCAGCACTCACAAGCTGCTTTATGCAGACAGCCCCAGCCCCAGAAGACCATAAAAGCAGAAAAAAAGGCACTTCAGTGGCCTGGGTTTGCATTCGGCTTGAGAATGATGCACTCTCTTACTACACTCTCTGCCAACGGGAGAGTAATGTCTAAACTAAAAGCCTCCTCTGAGAGTTTAGCCATCCTACTCTGCTGCACCAGGTCTCCTATCAACACCAGGCAGCCGTAGCCTTCATGGCTTACTGGGAGTTAGACCAATACCAACATTCCTCCTCATGAGAGTCATTCAGCTCCCTAAGGAGCTTTTGCCTTCTGAGCTCTCTGTGATGGGAGAAGTTCTTTTCAGCACCACAATCCACTCCTAGTGAGTAGACTGCTCCCAGCAGCATTTGCAGCTGTTATGCAAATCATAAGAGGGAATGGGACATCAGAGTGTGATCTCTCACAGGGTAGTTAGGATGGTGGGAGGGTCAATAGAGTGGGCAGACTTGATGGGCCTTGGCCCTTTTCTGCCGTCACTTTTCTATGTTTCTATGTTTTCTATGTTTCTAATGAGCTCCACTGCTCGGACTCCCTCTGCTGGCAAGTAACAGGAATTCCACCCTGTCACATTATTTTCCATAACATCATAAATTAACATGGTCTTATTTCTCATAGAACGAAGGCTCAATAATCCAATTTTCAATCCTCTTAATGCTGCAGATGCTGATAAGTCCAACTGAACAGACAGCAATATCCTACCACATATTGTGTCTCTTCAGTAGAATCATGCTGGCAGTATCCAATACCATCCTTGCCCAACTATCACAGGAATTTTATATATTAGAAACATGGGTAAGCGGTCAATAATCTACCCAAAAAGAATCACCCAAAGTCTTGAACAAAGGAGCAAACTAAGGAGCTCCTTAGCTACATTCCTTTGTCAATGTGCCTGCTTTGACATGCACCTGCTGGCATGTGGCGCCTCTGGCACACAGCCTCTGAATTTCAACCACCATGCTATCAGTGATATCACTGGGAGTGGGGCAAGATCTCACTAAACAGCGGGCTCTCACAGCTGATATTCTCAGGGAACAGAAAGTAGTAGTAGGTAGCAACGGCATTTAGGCAGGTCAGCAACTCTCTCATTCACTCTGTTCTTGGCCTTGTAACAATGGAGTCAGTCTACCAACACCACTTATAGTAGTAGCTACACCAATGAGGCAGGAGGGATCAGGGATTATGTTTAACCCAAGAAGTTTTAAACATTGATTGAAATGAAATGTGAAATTTTGTTAAAATTTCCCATTTTGTTTCAAATTAATGCTCACATCTATTAAAGAGCTAATTTAGCTTCAACAAAGACTTGCACATATGAAAATTTCTATGTTTATTTTATCAAGCAGTTACACTGTTTGAAATGTGAGTTTTCTGTTCCTTAAGTTGCTCCTTTTAAGGAGACAAATTATAGTCACACATTAATACTGAACATCAGTAATTAATTATTTTTTGGACCCGAAATATAAATCACTTTTTTCACATTAAACTCTCTGATATGTTGACACTTTTCATTTAATTATACAATATTAATATTATTAATATGATAATACCTCAGTAACTTTATTAATTTAACTAATAATACATACTCTGAAAATATCTCAAATGCAATTCATAATGCTATAATAATTTCAATATTAATCACGTTCTCAATAATATTTCAGTGTGAAGTGACATTGAATAGGCATGACTAATTTTTTAAGAGTTAGTCTGGAAACTTACTCAATACACTTTTCATAAAACAGCAATTGCCATATATTGAAGATTCTCCCACTAATAAAAACATACATCTCCTGAAGAAGGCCAATTCAGACAAAGGGGAGCAAAGGCTGTGAACTAATTGTTGGGGGTAGGCCCAGCATATCCACCAGAATCCACATATGGACATGTGCATTAGTGCATCTAGAATTTAGTCACTATTAGCATGACTGGCTGCACTTAACACATGCTAAGTACCATGCACTCACATCAAAATGCAGTGCTTACCTGTTCTCAGCCTAGTTACCCACTTGCTCCCTCATTCTTTAATACTGCATGCACAGGTTATTTATGTTTAAATCATTTTTATTAAACACCACAAAGGTAATACAAAACGCAAGGAAACACATTGTCATAAACATAGTACAACTCCAATCCCTACCCTCCCAATCATCTACCCTCCCACCCTCCACCCCACCCAGGCAGCAGCGGTAACAAATAAATAGTTTATAGTTTATTCAGTTTTTGATTAAACGCTCTTTCGAATCTACAAAGCATTGTACAAAGTAAAAACATTAACATTAAAACAAAAATAACAATTGAACATACTTTCCTATAAAAATTACAGGACTAGTTAGATTGTCCAAATTTGATTTTGAACATAAGAAGTAAAAGTCATACTAAAAGGGTACCAGAATTGATAAAACAAACGTCCAGCTTTGGTTGACATGTCCATGATATCTCGGCGTTCCAATAACATTTGATGCAGCATTAATGCTCTCCACTGAGGGATAGTTGGAGGCTGTGGCGATAGCCACTGTAACAGAATGCATTTCCGTCCCAGCAATACAGTTTTTCGAAGGAAGACTGCGCAATCCGGTCTAGGTGGATGAAAACGAATCTGTAAAGTAAAGAGGAAACTGGGATGCATCCTCCAAGAACAGCTCCAAAGCTGCGCCACCAAAGACACCAATTGTATCCAAAAGGAAGATACCAAGGGGCAAGTCCAAAACATGTGTCCAAAAGATGCCATGGGACATGCACACTTACTACAACAATGTCCCGCACTGATTCCCATCACATGTGCTCTCTTAGGTGTATAAAAAGCACGTAACAAGAACTTGTAATTCCTCTCTCTCTCTCTACCGAGGACATGGTAGAGGCTTGTCCCAGACGGATACCTTTACGAATCATATCAGCTGAAATAGGTAACTGGAGATCCATTGACCACTTCCGGGCCAAAGTGAGAAAGTCCAAGTCACCAGCATGTTCTTGCAATAACTTATGATAGAATTTTAGCGGTATTGGCTCCTGAGCTGTGAGGGAAAGTGCCTCCTGCAATCTGTCCTGAACATCCTCCCGCAGCACTGCCGGAGTCAAGGTCTGTAAATAGTGTTGAAGTTGTCGATACGCAAACCAATCCGTAGGTAAGAAACGAAACTTCGTCTGCAACTCAGTGAAAGAGACAGGAAGACCAGTATGTTGCACAGCCTGAGACACATATTGAAGGCCCACACTGGACCAATGCTGGAACACTGCAGAATCCAAGCCAGGTAAAAAGTCCTCGTTACCAACCATAGGAAGGCAAGGTGTTCTGCGGGGAGAAATCTGTAGCATCTTACATAACAGCTTCCAGGCTTTGCGCATAGCAGGCAGAAGCGGGTGAGACTGCAACTGGGGCAGATCTGGCAACTTGAGAGCATGAAGGAGATAACTAAAATGGTAAGGCTGAAAATGGAAACATTCAATCTCAGGTAATGAAAAGTTAGCAGTATTACAAAACCAATCATGGATATGACGTAATTGACATGCAAGGTTAAACCTAGATACACATAAGAGACCCAACCCCCCTTGAGCAAGAGGAAACATTAACTTCGCCAGAGAAATCCTAGCTCGTTTACCCTGCCACAAATATGTCGATAGGTGAGACCTATGTAGCGATAAATGTTGTGCAGTTAACATAATGGGAAACATTTGCAATATATAAAGCCATTGGGGCAATATCATCATATTATAAAGAGCTATGCGGCCAGAGAGAGAGATAGGAAATTTCCGCCAGTTGTGTAACAAACCTGAGGTACGACGGAGCAAAGGTAAAATATTAACTTTATAAAGCCCATTCAAATTTTGGGGAATAATCACTCCTAAATACTTCAAATGAGAGGGAGCCCACTGCAGAGGAAACTCTCCAGGCCAAGTCCGTCGCACCTCAGATAGAGTAGGAAGCGCCAAGGACTTCTGCCTGTTGAGAACTAAACCTGAATAAATATGAAATTCATCCAAAAGTTCTAATGCTCGCGGCAGCGATCTATGAGGATTGCCCAATGCAAGCAACAGATCGTCCGCAAAAGCTAGTACCCGTAACTGTGATGAACCCTCTGGTAAGCCCACAATCTCATCGTCTCTCTTGAGCGTGCGTAACAGGGGATCTAAATATAAAAGAAAAAGAAGGGGGGATAGCGGACAACCCTGTCTTGTCCCCCTACCAATGGAAAAGGAGGGACATCTCACACCATTGACCAACACCGAGGCCGTTGGTCTAGAATAGAGCGCCTGTACCAATGTCAAATTACTGTTGGGAATCCCTATGTATTGTAAAACCTGGAATAAATAATGCCAGTAAACCTTATCAAAAGCTTTTGCTGCATCTAACCCAACAAGTAGACCAGGACATTGTGCCTGTTGAGCACGAGAAAGAGCTAGAAGAACCCGTCGAACATTAAGTACAGATTGACGATTCCGAACAAACCCCACCTGCTCAGGTACAATGATAGAAGGCAAAATGGGGGCTAACCGATCAGCCAAAATACGAGCCAATATTTTAATATCAACATTCAATAATGATATCGGTCGATAGGATTCTATATCAGCTGGTGGTTTAGAGGGTTTCAAGATTAATGTAATCAAGGCGTCATTAGCATAACGGGGGAATACACCCTGTTCTTGAATAGTCAAGTAGTAGTCTAAAAGAGAGCTACCTATAGATAAGGATAAGATCTTGTAAAACTCTGGTGAATAACCGTCCGGTCCCGGTGCAGTACAAGGTTTCAATTTCTGTATCGCCTGCAGTACCTCCTGTAAACGTAAAGGCCTATCCAACACGGATATCTGAGTAGCCTTCAGTCGAGGGAACCCCGCATCCTCCAAGTAATCACACATATCTGGACCTGCGTAAGGACCCGGGGACGCGTAAAAAGCCTCAAATTAATTCTGGAAGCTAACTGAGATATCTACTGAGGATGTTAAAATCCTCCCCGAGCTCTCCTGTATCATAGAAACGTATCTAGATCCTTTCCAACTTTTAGTTATAGACGCTAATAATTTCCCGGCTTTATTGCCATATTTGTGGAAATGAAATTTACGAAAAAACAACAACTTCTTCGTACGTTCATGAATAAGAGAATTTAACGCTACCAACACCGCCTTATACGCCTCTCTATTAGCCTCTGAAGGATCTCGCAATAAATCCCGTTTCAACAACACCAGCTGTCGTTCAAGCTGTACTATGCGATGTGCTATTCGACGAGTTCTAGTAGCAACATAGGCAATGATATCCCCACGTAATACTGCTTTAGCTGCGTCCCAGAACAGGATAGGTTGGTCCACATGTTGGGCATTGTAAGAGCAATAAGCCTCCCACTTCTCAATCAAGAATTTCTGGAAATGGGCATCTCTATGTAAATAGGAGGGAAATCTCCAACCAGACCCCGGGCCTACTGGACCACCTAGTGCTACATCAATCCAAATCATGTTGTGATCCGATATTTCAAGGGGGCCTATTGTGGCTTCAGAGACCCGAGCAAACAATGTTTCTGAGATTAAAGTGTAATCGAGCCTAGAAAAGGAACCATGCGCTCTAGACTGGTGGGTATAATCTCGTTCGGTAGGGTGAAGCAATCTCCAGGGGTCCACCAACCCCAAAGCTCGACAAAGATAAGGAATACCCTTAGCTTGCGTCACCGTCGCCACTCCAGTTGACCCAGAGCGGACTGGAATGTTCCGTCTGCGGAATCGGAAAGAAGTAGGGAGATTGTGGATGCCTTTCAAGAGGCTCTGCTCAGACAAATGGTGACGGAACCCACAAGGGAAAAAGCGATATTGGATCTGGTCCTCACAAATGGAGAGAGTATCTCTAATGTTCGAGTGGGTGCTCACCTGGGTAGTAGCGATCATCAAACGGTTTGGTTTGATATAACGGCTAAAGTGGAGAGCGGCCGCACGATACTTAAAGTCCTAGATTTCAAACGTACGGACTTTAATGCAATGGGAAAGTACCTGAAGGAAGAGCTGTTAGGATGGGAGGACATAAGAGAAGTGGAAAGACAGTGGTCTAAGCTGAAAGGAGCGATAAAAATGGCTACGGACCTTTATGTGAAGAAAATCAATAAAAACAAGAGAAAAAGGAAGCCGATATGGTTCTCCAACCTAGTGGCTGAGAAAATAAAGGCGAAAGAGTTGGCGTTCATGAAATATAAAAAAACCCAAGAAGAGGAGAGCAGAAAGGACTACAGGGTGAAACTGAAAGAAGCCAAGAGAGAGATACGTTTGGCGAAGGCACAGGCGGAAGAACAAATGGCTAAAAATGTAAAAAAGGGAGATAAAAATTTTTTCAGATATATTAGTGAAAGGAGGAAGATAAAAAATGGAATTGCTAGGCTAAAAGATGCTGGGAACAAATATGTGGAGAGTGATGAGGAGAAAGCAAATGTGCTAAACAAATACTTCTGTTCTGTGTTCACAGAAGAAAATCCTGGAGAAGGACCGAGATTGTCTGGCAAAGTTACACGAGAAAATGGAGTAGATTCTGCGCCGTTCACGGAGGAGGGTGTTTATGAGCAACTTGAAAAACTGAAGGTGGACAAAGCGATGGGACCAGACGGGATCCATCCCAGGATACTAAGGGAACTCAGAGAGGTTCTGGCGAGTCCTATTAAAGACTTGTTCAACAAATCTCTGGAGACGGGAGTGATTCCTGGGGATTGGAGGAGAGCGGATGTGGTCCCTATTCATAAAAGTGGTCACAGGGATGAAGCAGGAAACTACAGGCCGGTGAGCCTCACTTCAGTTGTTGGAAAAATAATGGAAGTGTTGCTGAAAGAAAGGATAGTGAATTTCCTTGAATCTAATGGGTTACAGGATCCGAGGCAACATGGCTTTACAAAAGGTAAATCGTGCCAAACGAACCTGATTTAATTTTTTGATTGGGTGACCAGAGAGCTGGATCGAGGACATATGCTAGATGTAATTTACTTGGATTTCAGCAAAGCCTTTGATACAGTTCCTCATAGGAGGCTGTTGAACAAACTTGAAAGGCTGAAGTTAGGACCCAAAGTGGTGAACTGGGTCAGAAATTGGCTGTCGGACAGACGCCAGAGGGTGGTGGTTAATGGAAGTCGCTCGAAAGAAGGAAAGGTGACTAGTGGAGTCCCTCAGGGTTCGGTGCTGGGGCCAATCCTGTTCAATATGTATGTAAGTGATATTGCTGAAGGCAGTGGCGTACCAAGGGGGGGGGCGGGGGGGGGCGGTCCGCCCCGGGTACCAAGCCCTGAGGGGGTGCTCCCAGTCCGGTCCAGTTACCCCCCCCCCCTGCGCCGGGTGTCGCGTCTGGAAACAGCCTGCAGCAAGATCGCGATGCCAGAGATCTTTGCCTGCTTCGACTGTTTCCTCCGCCACGGTCCTGCCCCTCCTCTGATGTCAGAGGAGGGGCGGGACCGCGGCGGAGGAAACAGCCGAAGCAGGCAAAAATCTCTGGCATCGCGCGATCTTGTTGCAGGCTGTTTCCCCAGGGCAGTAGCGTACCAAGGGGGGCGAGGGGGAGGTCCATCCCGGGTGCCGCCTTAGGGGGGGGTGCACAGCTGGCCCGGTCCCTATCGCGCTCCTACCCTCCCAGCGAAAGCAGCATCGGCGCCATTATCGAAAAAGGTAATGGCGCCAGGCCTTGGAGCACCAAGGCAGACCGCTTCTCCCCCCTCCCAGCCGAAACCCCGCTGACCATCCTATCTCTCTCCCTCCCCCCAAGTGAACCTTTCTGACCCTCCCAGCGAAAGCAGCAAACCTCCCTCCAGTAGCGTCGGCTTTATCCTCCCTCTGCCGCATCACTGATGACGTCATCAGTAACGCGGCAGAGGGAGGAGAAAGCCGCGAAGGAGGTTTGCTGCTCTCGCTGGGAAGGTCGGAAAGGTTCAAGGGGGGGGGGGGAGATAGGAGGGTCAGCGGGGGTTCGGCTGGGAGGGGGGAGAAGCGGACTGCCTCGGTGCTCCATTACCTTCTTCGGGCAGCAGCAGCGTTTACAATTCGCTGCTGTTGCCGGCTTCAGGCCTTGTTCTCTGCCGGGTCCTGCCTACTTCCAGTTTTCATGAAGACAGGACCCGACAGAGAGGAAGGCCTGAAGCGGGCAACATCAGTGAATTGTGAATGCTGCTGCTGCCCGATGAAGTTCAGGACATCGGGGAAGGAGCAGGGAGAAATCGGCTGCTGGCTTGGGGGTGAGGGTAGGGAAAGAATCGTGGAAGTGGAGAAAATCGGCACGATGGCTTTGTGCAGGCTAGGGGGAGAGAGAAAGAAAGGAAAAAATAAAGAGGGGGGCCAGGGGGAGAGAGAAAGAAAGGCAGAAAGAAAGAGGGGGACCAAGGGGAGAGAAAGAAAGGCAGAAATAAAGAGGGGGACCAAGGGGAGAGAAAGAAAGGCAGAAATAAAGAGGGGGGCAAGGGGGAGAGAAAGAAAGGCAGAAAGAAAGAGGAGGGCCAGGGGGAGAGAGAAAGAAAGGCAGAAAGAAAGAGGGGGACCAAGGGGAGAGAAAGAAAGGCAGAAATAAAGAGGGGGGTCAAGGGGGAGAGAAAGAAAGGCAGAAAGAAAGAGGGGGGCCAGGAGGAGAGAGAAAGAAAGGCAGAAATAAAGAGGGGAGCCAGGGGGAGAGAGAAAGAAGAAGGATCAGAAGAAGGACCAGAGACTCATGAAATCACCAGACAAAAAAGTAGGAAAAATGATTTTATTTTCAACTTAGTGATCAAAATGTGTCCGTTTTGAAAATTTATATCTGCTGTCTATATTTTGCACTATGGCCCCCTTTTACTAAACCGCAATAGAGTTTTTTAGCGCAGGGAGCCTATGAGCGTCGAGAGCAGCGTGGGGCATTCAGCGCAGCTCCCTACGCTAAAAACCGCTATCGCAGTTTAGTAAAAAGGGAGGGGGAATATTTGTCTATTTTTGTATAGTTGTTACTGAGGTGACATTGCATAAAGTCATCTGCCTTGACCTCTTTGAAAACCCGCGGAATATAAATGATAATTAACATTTTCTCTGCGTACAGCGTGCTTTGTGTTTTTAAAATTTTATTGTTGGTAGATCATTTTGACTTGGCCACAAAGGTAAGGGGGAGGGAGGGAGGGGAACTGCTGAAAGACATCTAATAATCCTTGCAGGCTTGATTGCAGGGAATTATTTTTGTAAAATCATGTTTTGTTATGTGACTGGCATTATCTAGACTTTAATTTCTATGAATGAATAGAATGAAAATGATATAAAATTACTTGCTTGTTTTTATGTGCGTGCGCTGAAGGAAAGTGGAGAGAGAGTGGGCTGAGGATGCTGAAGGGAAATGGGGAAGAGAGTGGGGAGAAGACGCTGATTTATAAATTGACAATTGTACAGAATATTGTTTCTTTTTATACTTTAATATAAACAATTCAAGGCTTGTGTGGATGGAATCAGGTGGTTTGCGGGGATGGGGACCGAGCTTACGGGGATTAGTCCAATAAAATTGTATTTTTTTATATCTCATTATTTGTTTTATTTTTATTTGTTAATTTATAAAGTGGTGATTGTTATGTATCAGTTTTTTCAAATTTACATCTACTGTCTTTATATTTTGCACTGTTTTAGAGGACATGTGTTACTGTTTTTTGTGGTGTTGCATTGTATCCAGGGTCTGGTTTCTTGGCGGATCAGTTTAACTTTTGTCTACATATTTCTATTTTTAGTTTGTGATTATTCCATTTTGGGCGAGGGTGTATCTCTGTTCTGTGTGTATGAAAAAGACATAGTTTTCAGTTGGCATTGACTACAGGACCAATTGACTGTGCGGGATCTGGCTTGTTTAGTTTTACAATGTATGTGTTGGTGTTCTAGTGCTCACTGCAGTGTTTAAGATGCTGCCTTTTCCTAGGTACACTCTTGTGGTGCGATATGTAGATTGGTACTAAAAATCATATTTTTCATATAGATGGGGGGGGTGTCAAAAAATGATGGGCCCTGGGTGCCACATACCCTAAGTACGCCACTGCCTGCAACTACTCCATATGTACTTCTAATGTCATGACAATTTAGACATAATTTATGTTTTGTTATGTTTGGAATAATGGTTACATATATGAGGTTCAATAAAAGAAAATTTTCACTGCCTGTTTCTATTCTGACCATTTATTCCATTTCATGGTTATTGCAAAAAAAAAAAAAAAAAAAAAATTTTTACATGGGGGGGGGGGGGGGTGTCAAAAAATGATGGGCCCCGGGTGCCACATACCCTAGGTACGCCACTGGCTGAAGGGTTAGAAGGAAAAGTGTGCCTTTTTGCAGATGATACCAAGATTTGTAACAGAGTAGACACTGAAGAGGGAGTGGAAAATATGAAAAAGGATCTGCAAAAGTTAGAGGAATGGTCTAATGTCTGGCAACTAAAATTCAATGCAAAGAAATGCAGAGTAATGCATTTGGGGATTAATAATAGGAAGGAACCATATATGCTGGGAGGAGAGAAGCTGATATGCACAGACGGGGAGAGGGACCTTGGGGTGATAGTGTCCGAAGATCTAAAGGTGAAAAAACAGTGTGACAAGGCAGTGGCTGCTGCCAGAAGGATTCTGGGCTGTATAAAGAGAGGCGTAGTCAGTAGAAGGAAGAAGGTGTTGATGCCCCTGTACAGGTCATTGGTGAGGCCCCACTTGGAGTATTGTGTTCAGTTTTGGAGACCGTATCTGGCGAAAGACGTAAGAAGACTTGAGGCGGTCCAGAGGAGGGCGACGAAAATGATAGGAGGCTTGCGCCAGAAGACGTATGAGGAGAGACTGGAAGCCCTGAATATGTATACCCTAGAGGAAAGGAGAGACAGGGGAGATATGATTCAGACGTTCAAATACTTAAAGGGTATTAACGTAGAACAAAATCTTTTCCAGAGAAAGGAAAATGGTAAAACCAGAGGACATAATTTGAGGTTGAGGGGTGGTAGATTCAGGGGCAATGTTAGGAAATTCTACTTTACGGAGAGGGTGGTGGATGCCTGGAATGCGCTCCCGAGAGAGGTGGTGGAGAGTAAAACTGTGACTGAGTTCAAAGAAGCGTGGGATGAACACAGAAGATTTAGAATCAGAAAATAATATTAAAGATTGAACTAGGCCAGTTACTGGGCAGACTTGTACGGTCTGTGTCTGTGCATGGCCGTTTGGAGGAGGATGGGCAGGGGAGGGCTTCAATGGCTGGGAGGGTGTAGATGGGCTGGAGTAAATCTTAACAGAGATTTCGGCAGTTGGAACCCAAGCACAGTACCGGGTAAAGCTTTGGATTCTCGCCCAGAAATAGCTAAGAAGAAAAAAAAAAAAAAAATTTAAATTGAATCAGGTTGGGCAGACTGGATGGACCATTCGGGTCTTTATCTGCCGTCATCTACTATGTTACTATGTTACTATTTTACATATTGGGATTTAGTACTTGATTCAGGTCGCCCACCAAAATTAATGGGCAATCGGAATCTTGCAAGCAAATATTAACCAAATTCTGAAAAAAAGAATGCTGATAACCATTAGGGCCATATCCCACTAATAGTCTAAAGGTCCCGCCAGGTCCAACCACTCTCACCAAAAGGTAACGGCCCTGGAGGTCACGTCGTAAGACCTGTACTTTACATAAGAAGCCCTTTCGAATCAATATGGCCACCCCCGCCCGCTTCCCCGGTGATGATGCATAGTACAGTTCCCCAATCCAACCTCTCTGAAGTTTCTGATGTTCAAGATCAGTAAGCCTAGTCTCCTGGAGGCAAGCTATGTCTGCAGAATGATGTTTCAATTGTGATAGTATTTTTGTGCGTTTAGCAGGGGACGTAATTCCTGATACATTCCAGGAAAGTATACGTATCTTCCGGTCACTCATAGGAATCCTCACCCCTCATGTTAAAGCAAGCAAGCCATTGAAAAATAAGTGTTCCAGGGCGCCCAGCCTCACCCCAAGACATCACAAGCACACTCCAATCAAACCATCCACTCAGCTGTATATAAATCAACCTAAAACAAAAAGCAAAATAGAACACAAAATACCAATACCATACCACTGCTGTCCCCAAAAAAGCCCCCCTGTGCCCCCCAACAAACCCAAAAACCCCCATCCCGTGGGAGAAATGTAGGTCACAAAAGATATCCCCCCCAGGGCCACCCTAACCATCAAAATATAGTGCCCACAAAAGGGCCAGTGAGACACCTTCCCCGATTATGTGCAGCAAATATTGCCCTGAATCATCAACAAACCCCTCTAGGTGTGTACAAAACCAAACAGTCAATCCGCCCCAGAACCGGGGCTCGCAAGTTGCTTAATATATTCATCTGCTGCCTCCGGGGTCTGAAAAGATTTCCAGACTCCATTACATTGAATCCGCAGTATGGCCGGATAATTAAATTGAAAGCGTTGTTTCAGTTCAGATAGTCATGCACAAAGAGGGTAATAAGGTCTCCTTCGCTCCTGTAGCGCCACAGAAAAATCTTGACTGATGCGGACTGGGTTTCCATCATATTTCAATCCATCTTTCCTGGCTCGGTATTGTTGCAGTAATTCCACTTTATGTTGGAAATTTAGGAGCTTCAGGATGACCACTCGCGGGCGTGTTTCCAAACCAGGGCGGGGGCCCAAACGATGCGCCCGCTCCAGGCGCAAAGGCCCCACAGAGAGCTGAAGAGGGAATTCATCTTGCAGCCACCGCTCTAACATCTCCAGCAATAAGCGATCAGCAAGCGTTTCAGGGATGCCCATCAGGCGCAGGTTAGAGCGACAAGATCGATTCTCCAAATCGTCAAGTTTTTCAGCCTGAGCTCTAACCTGCGCCTGCAGCACGCCAAGATCTGTGCCACGCACTGCAGAGGAGTCCTCCAGGTCAGACACTCGCTTTTCTAACTCTGTTGTGCGAGCTGCAGCTGCGGCGAGCAGCGTCTCGATATTAGTTATTTGTGTAGTAAGCGATTCCATTTTGGGCCCCAATACTTGCGCCAACGCATCTTTAATATCGCTCAATGCTGTTTCAGTGAGATGTGAGACCGCCGTTGCGGGGCTCGTCGCCATCTTGGAATCCACAGGCCGCGCTCGCTCGTGATCTTTTTGCGCCGATTTTGCCTGCATGGAGTCTTGAGACCTCGTTAGATAACGGTCCATACAATAAAGGTATCTCTCAGGGCTCCACTCATGCGGCGATGATCAGGAAAGAGTCTCTAAATATGCAATGTTAGGCAGGGCAGCCCCGGAGTGAACGAGGAGGCTCTTCACTCGTTCATGACATCACGTGACCATGCAATCAGGGAACCATCAGCATGCACGAACAAGATCAAATACCACAGGAGGACGAACCGCCAGGTAAGCTCGCAACTGCAGGACTGATGCCTTTGAGTGGTCATGAGACAGCTGCAGATGGACCTGGTGCACGCAGCGTTGCTGAAGCATCAGAGAGGTCGTGCAGTGCGGGTTCGGCGAGTGGTTTGGCGAAGGGGTCTATAGTGGATGTAGTGGCTGCTGGCGGTGGCACCTCTGGAGCTGCCTTGAACTTTTGGTTATGGCGGTATAAAAGAATAAAGTTATTATTATTATTACTGCTGCCCGACTTCCCCTGCTTATGCCTCATCATGGTCCCGCGTCCTTCCCCTGCTCCATCCTCTCGCTTCTGCTCACCCCTGAACCAGCCAAAACAATTCCAGACAGCGCCTCTGTCTTAGAGCACTTTCAGGCCGCCCCTTCTTCCCTCCTGCCCACACCCACATGCTCCAACGGCTCTTTGGAAAATGAGTTGCCAGCCAGAAAATATATCTCCGCCTCCTCCTCCGACGAACTGACCGCCGCTACACCGCCCGTCTCCATCTCCCTACAACAGGAACCGAGAGACCACCGCAGCAAAAGAGACCGCGATCACCAACCGCTCCAAAATCTGAACACGGACGGAAAGAGCTGCAACAAGAAAAAGCCGTCCTGGAGGACCCTGGAAGGAACCGAGTTCTCCAAGGTCCCGGCTTTAAGACCTCGCCGTTCCTCCCTGCCTCTACCAATCACTTGCCCACCTTAAAGCGGGAAAAACTCCCCTGACCAATCCCCTACCTACCTCTCTATTAACGCTCACACCCCTCCCAACTGCTTCTTGTCTCCACGGGCAACACAAGGGCCTCCCAGCCCCGTGTTACGTTATGCCCGTCGAGACAAGCTCTCAGGCTGCATTTTAATGTAATAAATAACATGATGTTGCATTGTTAGTAAAATGTAGTTTCTTGTTGTTTTGGGGTTTTTTTTAAAGGGGGGGGGGGTTGCCAGCAACCAAATATTATCTTCAATGATAAAAAAAAAAGTACAGTATTACTATTGGTAACTCGTTGGAATCATTATTCAGCACACAAAAATAAGTCTTTTATTTAAAATCTTTAGAGAAATATCCACACCACCAGCTGCAAATAACACTGCTAAATCACTAACCATTTCCAACAAGACATCTTAAAAACAGAAAAATATATATATTTGGGTGAAGTAATCAGATATTGTAACTTAACTATTCTAAAGCTGATACCCAAGTGTCTTCTGCTGTTTCTATACCAACTGAACAAAAAAGCAATCTGGTCAGGGTAGTAAGATTGTCCAATCATTTGGCATTTCTCAATGCCCAATCAGAAACTGCTTTACATTTCAATTTTGGGCAAGGGAATGGTGGTTTTAGTGATGTCCTGTGAGAAAATGCCCTCCGTGCCTTCACATTTATTGTGTGTCGGTCTCAACCTGATTTACGGCTGTGCTGAAAAGGGATTTTACAGCAGCTTCGGCAGCAGCAACAAGTCGGGTAAGTGCTTATCGCTGTGATTGCAGGAGCAGAAGGCACGATTTTGCACTGGTTAATGAAGTAATTGAGGCTGCTTTGAGATGCAGAAGTTCTGAAAAGAGCTGAGGATCAGAAACCTAGGCTGCGTATATAGGACAGGTCCAGAATTAGGAGAGAAACACAAACCTGAATGGTGTCGAACTGAAATGGATGTTGTCTTGCAATTAACATGCACAGATGCATCAGCTACAGTGAGAAAAATGGAGGAGGCTTATGCTGAGTTAATAATTGTTCATAGTTATGTAGCACAAACAAACTAATAGAGACACCATTACTTGCCTATATTAATAGCTTCTAGGATTAGATCTAAAACCTAATGAAGTTGCTGTTTAATGTGAAGAACTAAAGAAAAAAAACCAAAACAACTTACGCACGTAATCACATCCCTTGATAAATCACACTTTAAACCCGGACATGGTTGCAGAATAAACACTCGTGATATATGGTTGAAAGAAAAACAAATAATGTATATGCAGGTGCCTTTTCTTTCCTAATTTTAGAACCTTATCCAATTAAAATTGTGCTTTTTTTCTGTAGTCACAGTGTAGGAAAAAAAAATTTCTTCTGAATAAGACTATTTAACATAAAAATGTTGCTTTTCATAACCAGTGCTAATGTGCTCATTTATTATTTGCTACACTGACCAATGGAGGTTCAATTTTAGCTAACGAAAAATAAGGATTTGTAATTCGAAAGCAAGGATTTGTAATTCGATGCATTTGCTCTGTTTTTGAAAACAAATCTAAATATTTTGTAGTTAACTATTTTAAAATCGTCTGTTTTGAAGCATGCTTTCTTTGTGTGAGCAGTTACATAGGGAGGGAGCTGTGAGTGAAACATAGTTGATTTATATTGGCTCTGTTGAAATTTGGCTTTAAAATCACAGTTGATTAAGGCCTAATGCCTTGTCACCAAAGCTGGCTTAACCTTTAGGCAGAGTAATAATAATAATAATTTTATTCTTATATACCGCCATACCGAAAAAGTTCTAGGCGGTTCACAACAAGGTGAGCTAATACATGGGATACAGGTAAAATACAAATTAGAATAATGGACTTAAAAACAGATAAAGACAGAAAGCATTTACAATATAATGCAGAAAATACCGGCATGGCAGGGAAAGAAGTAATACATAGAACAGATAAAATACATCAAGTTGAATATAAGGAACTTGATTGAAAAAATGAAGCAGAGTAGGCTGTCACCTAAAGTGGCTGCTTCTTAGAGGGAGCAAAGAGCAGTTGTCGTTATTGATTTAGGGCTCCTTTTATCAAGCCACGCTAACAGTTTTAACGCGCGTAATAACACACGCTAAACCGTCCGCCGCGCTAGCCGCTACTGCCTCCTCTTGAGCAGGCAGTATTTTTTGGCCAGCGCAGGGGTTAACCGTGATAAAAAAGTCACGCGCGTTAACCTCGCTAATGCGGCTTGATAAAAGGAGCCCTTAGATTTAACTTACACCATTTTCAGTAATAATTCTAGGTGGCTCACTTTTAAGTGCACTCATTATTTTCCTCTCTCTGGAACACTTAAAACAGGGGTACCCACACTTTTGGGGTTTGCGAGCTACTTTTAAAATGACCAAGTCAAAATGATCTACCAACAATAAAATTTAAAAAAACACAAAGCATTTATATTCCGGGGTTTTTTCAAAGAGGTGAAGGCAGATGACTCTATGCACTGTCACCTCAGTAACAACTATACAAAAATAGACAAATATACCCCCTCCCTTTTTACTAAACTGCGATAGCGGTCTTTAGCGCAGGGAGCTGCGCTGCTCTCGATGCTCATAGGCTCCCTGCGCTAAAAACCACTATTGCGGTTTAGTAAAAGAGGGCCATAGTGCAAAATATAAAGTAGATATAAATTCTCAAAATGGACACATTTTGATCACTAAATTACATAGTAACATAGTAGATGACAGCAGATAAAGACCCGAATGGTCCATCCAGTCTGCCCAACCTGATTCAATTTAAATTTTTTCAATTTTTTCTCTTAGCTATTTCTGACCAAGAATCCAAAGCTCTACCCGGTACTGTGCTTGGGTTCCAGCTGCCAAAATTTCAGTTAAAACCTATTCCATCCCATCTACACCCTCCCAGCCATTGAAGCCCTCCCCAGCCCATCCTCCACCAAACAGCCATATACAGACACAGACCGTGCAAGTCTGCCCAGTACTGGCTTTAGTTCAATATTTAATATTATTTTCTGATTCTAGATCCTCTGTGTTCATCCCACGCTTCTTTGAACTCAGTCACCGTTTTCCTCTCCACCTCCTCTCTCGGGAGCGCATTCCAGGCATCCATCACCCTCTCCATTAAAGTAGAATTTCCTAACATTGCACTTGAATCTACTACCCCTCAACCTCAAATTATGTCCTCTGGTTTTACCATTTTCCTTTCTTTGGAAAGGATTTTGTTCTACGTTAATACTCTTCAAGTATTTGAATGTCTGAATCATATCTTCCCTGTTCCTCCTTTCCTCTAGGGTATACATATTCAGGACTTCCAGTCTCTCCTCATACATCTCCTGGCACAAGTCTCCTATCATTTTTGTCGCCCTCCTCTGGACCGCTTCAAGTCTTCTTACGTCCTTCACCCGATATGGTCTCCAAAACTGAACACAATACTCCCAAGTGGGGCCTTACCAATGACCTGTACAGGGGCATCAACCCTTCTTCCTTCTACTGGCTACGCCTCTCTTTATACAGCCCAGCATCCTTCTGGCAGCAGCCACTGCCTTGCCACACTGTTTTTTCGCCATTAGATCTTCTGACACTTATCACCCCAAGGTCCCTCTCCCCGTCCGTGCATATCAGCTTCTGTCTTCCTGCCTCCCTTTCTTTCTTTCTGTCTATCTTTCTCTCTCCATGCCCCCTTTCTTTCTTTCTGTTTCCCCCCTTTCTTACTGTCTTCCTGCCCCCCTTTCTTACTGTCTCCCTGCCTGCCCCCTTTCTTTCTTTGTCTTTTTTTCTTCCTGCCTGCCCCTAAGCCACCGCCACTGCTATCAGGGAACAGGGCCCCAAGCCACTGCTGCCGAGTTCTGAGTTCTCCCTGTTTCCCAATGCCGTAAACAGGACGCAGAAACGCCGGGCTGACCAGCCTTCCCCCCCCTTCCCCACCCCCATCAATTCTGACAGAGAGGAAGTTCCGGGCCAGCTAGGCAGCAATTGGTTGGCCCAGGACTTCCTCTCCGATGTCAGAAATGATGGGGGGGGGGTGAAGGCTGGTTGGTCCGGTGCTTCTGCATCCTGTTTAAAGCATCAGGAAGCAGGTAGAACACGAAGGCAATGCGAGTCTATCACGGAGCCCGGGATGGGCTCCGCGATCGACTTGCATTGCCTTTGCGATCTATTGGTCAATCGCAATCGATCTTTTGGGCACCCATGACTTAAAACAATTGAGTAGGTCCTAACAACAGCAACTCAAAGAACCATGAGTTTTTACCAGTAGGAAATGCAAGCAGTTTGCAGTTCAGCTAGATATATAGCAATTTACCTGTAGTTTTTTTGAAATTCAAGCCCATAAGTGTGTGTGTATATACACTCGCTAAAACTCAGTGGATAGGCTTGGTTGATGATCTTGTCACCCAAGACACCACAGGCAAATCTGAGCTATGTGCTGTAGGATGCTGGCCCTTGCCTCCAGCTAGAAGAAAACCAAGAATCTAGTTCACCATTTCTGTGAATCCACCATGATGACCAGCAGTTCGACTTTATTAGTCTCCCTTCATTGTCAGCACTCACTCTCACTGTCTTTCTCCATTTTCATCACCTGAAATAGAGACTTCCCAGCCCTAGTCTTTCGCCCTTTCCCTCCATTCTTACCTACCCAGGCAAACTCTTCCTTTACTCTTCTCTTTCCAGCATACCCAGGCAATCTATGCCCCCTCCCCCAATATCACTATTTCTCTACCCAGCCAGGATATGAAGGGGGTGACATGTGGGATAAGTGTGTGAAGAATAAAAGGTGAGGCTTGTCAGCTGGAGTGGTCTGGAAATATTGATTAAAAGGTTGCAGACAGCAAAACACAAGCTAACTACAGCATACATGGTGGTAATAGGGGGAGCCGGGAGGAGGTGTTCTTATTTATGTTGGGTGGCTGTAGAGAAAGTAATGTGGGTAACAGAAGCCATTAAGAATGCAGCACCAGGGACGTGATGGAGGAGTGGGACATATGTCCATGGGAGTTGAGTATTGAAGGGGCAAGGCATGTATCCGCAGGAGCTAGAAACTAAAACTAAACCTTAATTTTATAGACTGGGTCATCAACCAAAAGGAGCTCGACTCGGTTAACAATGATGGGAATAACAAAGGAAATAACTAGAATGGTTAGTTTCCAGAGTGTTTAGCAAACAGGAAAGTTTTAGGGATTTCCGGAATAGAGCAAATGCACCTAAACTTTTTAATGCAAGCGGTAAAGCATTCTATTAATTTAAAAGCGAAAGACTGACTGAGTCCCCTGAAAGATCCCTAAGGGAAGGAAATATAAGTTTTAATTTTTGAGAGCTTCTGGCAAGATGGGATCGATGCACATTCCAGTCTAAAGGAATCAGAGTAGTAAAAATTCCAAATAAGATCTTAACTGCAATACAAATACATTTAAATTGAATTCTGAGATATACTGGAAGCCAGTGTAATTCCTCGAGCAGCGGGCTTATGTGATCGAATTTACTTGTACCGAAAATAAGCTTAACAGCCGTATTCTGTAACAACTGGAGTCTTTGCAAACTTACCTTTAAAAGACCCAAATAAATTGAATTACAATAATCCAACCTTGACAAAATAGTTGATCGAACCAATACAAAGAAGTGTTGCTGATGAAAGAGCGTGCTCACTCTTCTCAGAATATGGAGGTTAAAAAAACACTTTTTAACAAGTAAATTTAGTTAATCCTTAAATGTAAGAGATGAATCAATGACAATACCCAATATTAGTGAAGAATACTCAATTTTCAAAGATTCTCCTGAGTCTAGGACCACAGCAATAGGAAGAGAGTCTAACTTTGGGCCAAGCCATAAGAGCTTAGAAGGGTGACTTGGCATAAGTGACATTATGTTAGTGGCAGGAGTATGATGAAATTGGGAGAAGACATGAGTGAAATGGCATAGGAGTGTTGTACTTAGTGGCGTGAGCTGTAGGAGTCTAGCAGTGAAAGTGAGCTCATGTTGGTGAAAGGTGTGGGGGTGCAGATAAAATGGATGGGAAGATGAAAACTGCAGACTAACCCTTGTGTGTAAGATGTCCAGTTATTCACAGGATCATTCTGGGAGGAGTGGTGTTAGGGTCTTCATGAGGGTTGAATTTAATTTTCAAAATCTCAGAGGAGGGCTTAGGAACCTGAAGATAATGGGATGGGGGCACAAGGCTAAAAGTATACCTATGATGTTAAACTCTTGCCCCAATCCTACTGGTCAATAGAGCAGCATGTGACTCTGAAGGAGAAATATGTAAAGGAAGCCCATATGGATAGTATGTTCTGAATATATTGGATAGTTTTATATAGATATATATAAATATCTATATATTTTCCCCTCTCCCCCCTCCCCCCAGGTGTTTGAGCGTAATGCAACAGAAGGCCTTAGAAGGAAGCCGGTCTTCTTGGCAGGAGTCATTTGAAAATGTTAATCCTGGCAAGCCTTTTCGTTGTCCGCAGTGTGGTGAACACACAAGGTTCAGAAGCTTAACTTCCTTAAGGGCACATTTGGACTACAACCACAATTATGAGAGAAAACCTCTAGTGCAGAATGCCAGCTTGTTTGCTTCTGAAAACACAGAACTGGAAACTTCCTCAGCACTTCAGCTAAATGGTATATTGGGGAGCACCAGAAATCTTATAAAACAAAAATCTTTATCTGCTAATTTGTGTGATCTGTCATATGAAAATAGAAAGAACAGGAATCCATTGGAAGCAGTGGCTGAAAATCCTTTGGCACTTGTAACTCAGCTGCCTATAGATTCCATTATCAATCTGAAGTCTGGACATTTCGTGACGGATACCAAAGCCTCTTTGGAAGCTCGTGTGAACAACAAATTTAGTCGGATGGTGGAAGCTGTAGACAGAACAATAGAGAGAAGGATTGACCACCTTACTAAAGAGCTGTCAAGGAAAACTGCCGAGTTGTTGGAAGTTCGTGCTGCATTTTTGCAATTATCGCAGAAAAAACAGGAAGTGCAGAGACGAGAAAGAACCCTGAATAGGCAAGTGGATGTTGCAGTGGAGCTAATTGCTGTCCTGAAGCAACGTCTTACAGAGTCTGAGCAAGCGCTTCTCAGGAAAGAGGAGTAAGTGAAATTCCATGTAAAGGAATTTAGAAGCAAATTTACAATGAAATTCCATTCATGTGCTTAGATTAATTCAGTGTTAATGTACAAAAAGAGTACAGTATTCCCCTGCGAATTCGCGGTTCGCGGACTCAATCATTGGCGGACTGTTCCAACCACCTCTTCCTGTAGTAAAGTTGGGCTACACCAATCAGGAGCTGCTTTGACATGCAGCTCCTGATTGGTGTGGCCTGACTTTACTACAGGAAGAGGCGGTCGGAGTAGACTGCGAGTGATTTTCTTCACCCGCCGGTGCTCCAGCTGCCCTCTCCTGCCTCCCCTGCCTTTTGACAGGTGAAAAACTGCATTTGTGATTTTTTGAAATTCGCAGGGTTTCTGGAACGGAACCCCCTCGAATATCGGGGGAGTGCTGTACATTATCAGTTAACGAATATACTATAGGTTTAGCATTTGTAAAACCCAAAGAGAAAGAGGCCTGGTCTTAATTATCCCCCTCCTTTACTAACATGTAGCACGGGTTTTAATGCCGGCAGCAGCGGTAACTGTTCCAACACTCATAGAATTCGTATGAGCGTCAGAGCAGTTACTGCCGCTGCCGGTGCTAAAACCCACACTACATGTTAGTAAAGGAAGGGGTATATTAATTTCCGTAGTATCTTTCCTACATGGTGTGTGTTCTTGTAAGAGTGCATTTCATAGATTTGTATTATCGTCAAAGAATTAGGTCAGGAGATATGATCACTATTTATAAGAAGTATTCAAAACATAATCAACAAAGAGGTTGATGGAATTGTAGACTAACACATTTATTGAGGCATAAACTTTTGAGGGCTAGAAACCATTTCATCGGTTGCATCACAGTATATAGACAGTGAGGATAAAATTAGGTAGAGATGAGAAACAGTTGCTGCTGTCAGCAAAATGTTTATTTCAGTTTAATAATGCTTTGTCTTGAGAGCTTTACATGTAACACCAAGGATCCCAGTGTTATATCTGATTCCTGTATTTATTTAAGAATATACATTCCACTCAATCTACAATTCTTGGTAGATAAATAAAACATAATAATGCAACATAGAGGAGATAGCTGGCTAGTCAAAATGTATAGCACTGAGTACACCTTTCAATGCTATATAAGTGATAAATAGTAGTATTAGTTGTAGTCCCCACTAGGAGCAATATAGGGTAATTGCTGAGGATCAACAAAGTACAGATAACTAGAAATATCAGGATGTACGTAAATCTAAGATGAACATAGGACACCATACAGGTATTATGTGTGCAAATAAGTAGGATTTAGTTAGTATGAACATCCTAGTATATGTACATAGGATGATTGATTATGGTATAAATGTGTCTGTATTGAAAACCATCTCAGAAAACACGTGGAGAGGCATAACCGAAAGGGAGGTCTAAGTCCGTTTACGTCCATCTCACAAGTCGTCCAAAGTTAAAAAGAGCCTAAGACACATTTTCGAAAGATGCGTTCAACTTTTTTTTACTTTTGAAAATCATCTAATTATACGTCCTGCCGATCTGATCGTCCAAGCCACTAAATCGTCCATCTTTATACCACCTTTCCGTCCAACTTTCTGTCTAAGTCCAAAATGCCTAGAACAAGTCCTGTTGGATGTGGAAGGGGTCTGTAAAGTGATGGACTGCACACCCAGACATGCTACCTAAATAGTGGGGTACCTTACAGGACATTGCTGTGAACTTCACAAAAAGGGTGCCATGGCTTCTCCTCACTACAGCTCCCTTATAGGTGATGGTGAGCCCCCTCAAACCACCTCCAGAATCCCCTAGACCCACTTATCTACCACCCCAATAGCCCTTATGGCTGCAGGAGCCACTTATATGCCAGTACAAAAGGGTTTTCGGGATGTATAGGGGAGTGCACATGTTTAAGTATCAATGCAGTGATTACAGGGGCTTATGGGCATGGGTCCTCTTCTCTATGGGTCCCTAACCCACACCCAAGACGACTTAAGCTGCCTCTGGGCTGGACGACTAGGCTTTCCTATGCCAGGCGGCCAGGTGATGATGGTCCGGAGGCTGAAATTTAAAGTTGTGAATAAAATTTTTATGGGGGGGGGGGTTGGTGATCACTGGGGTAGTGTGTGTGGGTCTGTGTTATGTGTTTGTAGTGCTTATGTGGGTTTTTGTGACTTAGACCATGTTTTACATGGTTTAAGTCACAACGTCCAAGTTCCGTCTAGGCTCTGTTGTTAAACTTTCGGTTATAGATGGTGTACGACTAAGTCTAAGCCGGCCCACGACCTGCCCAACTAGCACCCTTGACACGCCTCCCAAAACGCCCCATTTAGCTTTGGACATTGAGTGGCACTATGAAGGCCTAGGTCGTTTAGAAATACGACCAAAACCCGTTTTTATTATTGGCACTTGGACGTTTTTGAGAAATGTTCATCCAAGTGCCGACTTAGGCCGGCTTTTGGATGTTTTTCTCTTTCGATTATGAGCCCCTAACTGTATTGTAACACCTTTACAGAAGCTCATGTAAACCACTCTGAATTGACTCCCCAGTCATTAGTAGCTTTATAGAAGCTTTCAATAAACAATAATCGTAAACTATAAAACATCATGGGATCCTTTTACTAAGTTGGGCTAAAAAAATGGGCTTAGTTCTCGAATTAGGGAGAGGGAAAAAATTTTTGTAGTATTCTTTGATCGATTGTAAGTGCTATCTATGATGTTAATTGTATGTATATATTTAATGCACTGTTCTCGAATTGAAAATTAATAAAGATTTATTAAAAAAAAAAGAAAATGGGCTTAGTGTGCTTTTACATGGGTCTTTCCTGCATTCTAAGTCCATTTCTTTGTCAGCTTTCAAACCGCTTTTTCTGTTTGTTTGATTTTTTTGGCTGGGCACTAATGTTAGCATTAGCGCACAGCCATAAAAAAAAAAGAAATTACTGTGGGAGCCCTAACCCTCACCCTCAAGTTCTCTAAAGTGTGCCTAAAGCTAGGTTATCCTAGTAATTGTTACACGGATCGGGATGGTGCAGAAAAGTGGTAAAGGGGTGACTTTTTCTTGAAGCAGCCTGATGGCGAAACATGTCGATGTGACAGGTCCCTTTCCCGATGTGATAAGATAACAAGAAATGAAAACGTTTAAGATAAGTTTTTATAATAAAAATTAAGTTATTGTTATCAATATTAAGCACTTTAAAGAAAAATTTAAAAAAATTTCAAAAAAATCTCTAAAAATATATATTTAAAAATAAAAAGCACGGAAAATACATTGAGAGGGGCTAATGAAGAAGCCATAGCCAGTAAGAAACATTTGGCAACCATGAAAAAATGTGTGGTGACCAAATGGCATGTCTGAAGCCCTGATAGTTTATTTAAAAGAATAACTAAAGAAAAGTGGGGGGCATTGAGGTGTGTATGTTATTATGAAAGATTTATCAGTGCCATATTACTGACTGAGATCTTTATTGTAAAGTTAGGTACGTACATCAGCGAGCCTTGCTAATGTAGGCACCTAATTTTTAATTAAGTAATAGGCTAAATTGGTGCCTATAATCAGCACTCAGCACCTTTTAATTGGCACTAAGTGAAATTAATTGAAAGTTAGGCACCTAACTTGGGAGGTGTGATTCTGCAAGCTAGGCCCCTAGTGCAAAGTGCATAGCTAGGGGATGGATCAGGGGTGTATTTTTGAATTAGGCACCATTGGGTGCTTAACTTAGGTGTAGGCATTTATGCCAAGAAAACCCTGGCATTAATAGGGTGTATCTAAATGTTAGAACGCTTGGCACTGCCTAAGCACACGTAGGCGGTGCTAAGCATGATTCTATAATGGGTACCTAATTTTTATAGAATCATGCTTGGTGCCACATTAGTTGGCACAGATTTTTTTATGTGACATGTATAGAATCGGGCCCTTACTGCCTTCTATTTAGGAGGCGCTAAGGACTCCCACATTATGGACATGCCAGCCAGTTAATATGGTTAAAATGTAGATGCGATAACTGATCAGTGCATCCATGCCCATTCTCTGCTCCCTGACATGCTCCCTCCCCCCAAAAAAAATTACAAATGCTTAGCGTATGCAGATGTCAAAACTAGTGCAGAATGCTTTAATGTGTCCCTTGCTAGGCTGTTATTGCTGTGTTACGCATGTGTTAGCGCTTAAAGTAGCTTAGTAAGAAAGCCTGAACTCTAGTCATTACTTACAAGCAAAAATACCGCTGAAGCTGCATTCAGTGGTTCATCAAGTGCGCCTTCAGTTGCTTGCGGAAGGAAATCAGCTGTTCTGTCATCTTTTAGCTTGAGGGGCAATGCAATCCATAATAAAGGCACTGCCACAGGGATAGTCCGCTGATCTGACTCATGAAAAATATGCTACATCTAATAGGTTCTTTAATTTTCAATAGTTAAATCAAGGTACTCCATAAGAATATGCAGAAAATAATTTTATAACCGGTTGCCTGCATCAGGAGGTCAACCAGGCCTATTTTATAAAGATGCATATGGTGCACATATATCTTTATAAAAATTGCTTGCAAAGCTGCAGAAATCACGGCTATAATGAAGCTGTGTATATGTGAATGTGCATATTTTTTAAACACTGCACAGCTTCTCTGGTTGCATATACAGAGTGTAATAAAGTCAAATCTCCACCTGCTGGTTCCCTAAAGTCAGCTCGCCGGGATAATTAGCACCAGCGATCAAATTGGCGGGGGCTGCTAAGCGCTGGGGAACATCATGGCCGGTTCTAGCTTCAGCGTGTGTCCCATCTGTGATTGGCACCGGCGATCTCACTTTCCAGAAGTTCAGCTCCAAATAAGCGTTTACGGTAGAAATGAAGCAGAAGCTCCGGAGAGTGATACAAAGGGTTCGGTACCAGTACCAAAAATGAGTTTGAAACCCTGCCAAGTCTTCAACCTTTTTCTCCTTACAAAAAGGAAAACCAACAGGCACTGCTCTCCCTCCTGCCCCAGGGCTTCTGAAGCCCCTGAAACAGGCAGCAAGAGCAGGGCAGAATGCAGGGCGGCAATGGAGCAGGAGAGTCGGCAGAGAGGTGTGCGACTGGTCCCCAGCAGTCGCTTTAGGAGTTGATTGGCCAGCCCAGTTGGATCGAGAATTTTGGGAAAGTGAATCGCTGCCTTCCCTACTTTTAAATGTCCCTCCCCTCACGATCGGTTTGCTTTGTGAATCTAGCCCTTAGGCAGGGCTCTGGACCACCTTTAAAGTTTCTTTTAGGGAATAGAGACCTGCCTTTGCCCAACCCCTATCAACATGCTTTTCAGGTAGACAGGCTTCTGGCTGGCTTTTTAACTGTTCTCTCAGGCTCACAAAATGGTCTTAAGCCCTCTAAGCATTTCTCTCACAGGCAATATTAGTTTGTTAGAAACTTTTAGTAATTTTTCCCCACAGACTTTCATTCACACATCCAGTCCTCATTCATACTCACTGCTTCAGGTTTGCTGTATATTTCTGACTCATCCTGCCCATCTCCATAGGCAGTTCCTCCCCCTTCTGAGTATAGGGTTCCTCGTTGCATAAAGCAGTTTCAAAGTACTTCTGCCCAGGCTGTTTCCAACACCCTCTGACCTTGGTTTCAGTGCTGGGGTTCTAAGAGCTCTGGAGCAGCTTTGAATGTGCTTGCCAGGTGCAGGCACTGGAGTATCTTTTCTCCTCCTGTCTTACTTTCCTGGACCCCTTCTCTGCTGTGAGTTCCTGATTGCCTCCTGCTGAGATCAGCTGAGTTTAATTTATCCTGCTGAGGCTTCAGGCCTACTCTGGCTGACAGAACACTCTGTAGCTTTGAAGTCCCTCCCTTTTCTTTAACTCTTGCTGTGTCTTTCTGCCTGCAAAGGGTTTTTGCTTGAGTATTAACTTTTTTGAAAAAACTATAGGGAAGTAAAGAAACCCTCTTGTTTTCATCTACAGTGTTCTCTTTTCTGTAACTGACCTGCCTTTCTTTAGGACTGGGCACAGCCTTAATGGGCAGGTTTCTTTCTTTGGGTACAGGTTTGCTTGCTTTTCTGGTCTGGTTTAAACCAGTGACTTCCCTGTCACAATAGGAATACAACAAAGAACTTGGCATCATCGTCATTTAAAATCTTAAAAGTTAGACATACAATCTTAAATTCCACACAAGAGCAAATTGGCGGCCAATGCAGGTTTCATAAAATTGGGGTGATATGATCAAATTTTGAAACCTTCACAATAATTCGTGCAGCGACATTTTGAGCGACTTGCAGCCTGAATCAAACATTTAGGAAAGCCGAGATACAAAGCATTACAGTAATTGAACACCGGTATCAATACTGCACTAATTATTGTCTTGAAATTATCTACGGAGAGATTGTCTACACACAATAGGTGAAATTAAAAAAATACATGAGATACAACAGGCTTCACCTAGATATTTACACTGATGGAGAACAGGAAGTGCAACATCATCTAACACTATCTCTGAAGGAAACAACTCCAACTATCATTCCCGACCAACACATAAGAGCTCAGTTTTCACCACAAAATCAATTTAATCTGATTATGACACATCAAGGCCTTAATAATCTGAAAACAATTTTTAAGATTATTGAGAGCATCAGCTATTGAATTATTCACTGGAACCTAAACTGTAAATCATCAACATATAAATGGAAATTTACCCCAAGTTTTCTCAGGTCTTGACAAAGAGGTAATAAGTAAATGTTAAATAGTGCCACATACAATGCTAAGCTTTGGGGTACACTACAAGTTAGCATAGACCAGTCTGACTTCTCTTGAAACACCTCCACACAAAACATCCTATTTTCTAAAAATGACTGAAACCATTCTAAAACTTTACTTCCAGTACCCAAAGATCTCAATCTTGTCAACAATATCTGATGATTAACTGTGCTGAAAGCAGATGAAATGTCCAACAATATCATAAAAAACCACTCTCCATGATCTAAACCTTGACGTAAAGTGTCAAGAACAGAGAGCAAGAATAATTCTGTGGAATGCTTGGACCTAAAGCCAAACTGAAAATTGTCCAAGATATTATGGGCTCCTTTTACAAAGCCACACTAGGGCCTTGACGCGCAGAATAGCGTGCGCTAAATTGCCGCATGCGCTAGCTGCTACCGCCTTCTTTTGAGCAGGTGGTAGATTTTTGACTAGCATGCGCTAATTCGGTGCGTGCATTAAAAACGCTAGCGAACCTTTGTAAAAGGAGCCCTATGTCTATCCCCCTAAAAATCTTGAAACTGCCCTAGTACAGCCTTTTCCAATACTTTGACCAAAAAATGTAAAGATGAAATTGGACGAAAATATTCCTTCAAAGTCCCAACAACCAACAGAAGGTCCAACAGGACAAAATCCCACAGGTACTGAGCAGCAAAGAAGACAGTGGGAACGGAAAATGATCACTCCACAGGAATAATGGTGTGAAGTAAAACCTTGTTTATTTCAATCTGAGACGTACAGTAACATGGACCCAAAGTCCCATCCATAGGATTCTTTTTAAAGAACGAACAATAACTTTCTTTAGCTCATTAGGAACACAACCAGCCGACAGTGAATGCGAAACTATTGATGAAACTGAAGGTGTTAATTTCTGAATTATCTCTGTTTCTGCCAGATCCTCAAAATCTGACCATAACACATCCTGTGGACTTTCTACTGCTGCTATTTAGTGAGGTGTGTTACCAAGTCAGAGAAAAAAAAAAATCAGGTCAAAGCAAAATGAGCAACTTTAACGCAAATCATGATGTTGCCCCTACAAGCAAAACGCAGGCTTGCGCTACAGGAAGGTGAAGAGGAAACAGTAACAGTAGAACACTCTGCCAATACCTCTCTTTTTCCCCCTTTCACTATATACTACCATTATCTGATTTATTTGTATAATTGGGCAGAAACATCCTTTGCAACACCTCATTTTGTTTGAATTTCTGAATGGATGGTCAGAAATATAATGTTAACCTAGTGAAAAGGATATCATTTGCGCTTTGTTGATCTTTATTTCCACATAAAATTATTAAGCAGTAGAGTTGTTAAAAATATCTTCTGGTTAGATGATTTTATGGACTTTACATGTTGAAATAGAATCATAATTCTCTTTGCATATTTCTGGAAATACACAGTGGCCTCTTCTATGAAATTCAGCAGCGTGTTCAAATGGTCATGCTATGTTTTCACCTAAAATCAGTCAGCCCAATATTCAGACCATGGGAGGCAACCCAGCTATCTCCCATGGTTGTGGCAAACCTGGATATTCAATGCTGGGACCATCTCTGGCCATTGGCATTGAATTTATGGGTTAAAGTTAGCCATGCAGACTTAGCCAACCAAGCCAATATTCACATGTTTGTCTGGTTACTAGACTTAGCTGGTGAGCCGTTGAATATTGTCAGTGACATAACCAGTCGCTGGCCAATCTGCTGAATGGGATATTCAGTGGGAGATAGCCGTTAGTTGGCTTAGCAGTACTTAGCCAGCCAACTACCATATTTTCACGCATATAACGCGCACGTTATACACTATTTTACAAACCGTGCATAACCATGCGCGTTATACGCGTGAGCGCGTTGTACAACTTATTTTTTACATAGTTCCCCCCCCCCCCGACACCCGATTCACCCCGCAGGACCGCTCGCACCCCCACCCCGAAGGACCGCTCGCACCCCCACCCTGAAGGACCGTTCGCACCCTCACAGCCTCCCCCCCCTCCATCATGGAGAAGCTGCCTACCGTTGTCCTGCTGCTTATGGAGAGGGAGAGAGATGATGGACCATGGTTTTTAGGGAGGGAAGGAACAGAAAGGGAGAGAAGTTGGACACAAGGGATGGTGTGGAGGGGGGGGGGATAGAGATACTGGATAGGAGGGTAGTTGGGAAAAGAAAGGGAGAAATGGTGGACCCTAGGGTGGTGGGGAAGGAGGGAGAGATGCTGGATGAAAGAGTAGTTGAGAAAAGGTGGATCTGTGGATGTAGACGAAAAAAAGGAAAGATGCCAGACCTCCGGGAGAGGGAAGGGAAACGGAAGGGGAGGACAGAGATGGCAGATGCATGGTTAGCACAGAGAAAGAAGAAAGAAGGAGACCCTGGCAAGCAAGTTATCAGAAGACAACCAGAGCCTGGGACCAAAAAGATTTGAATAATGACCAGGCAACAAAAGGTAGAAAAAATAATTTTATTTTCTGTTTTGTGATTACAATATGTCATATTTGAAATATGTATCCTGCCAGAGCTGGTGATAGACCGCAAACGTGAGCTAGGATTTAACAGAGAAAGAAAAGGGGTTTTTTGTTTGTTTATTTTGTTTACACCACAGCGCCAGTGTGGTTAGGACAGGGGTGTCCAATGTCGGTCCTCGAGGGCCGCAGTCCAGTCGGGTTTTCAGGATTTCCCCAATGAATATGCATTGAAAGCAGTGCATGCAAATAGATCTCATGCATATTCATTGAGGAAATCTTGAAAACCCGACTGGACTGCGGCCCTCGAGGACCGACATTGGACACCCCTGGGTTAGGAGAAGGCAAAGGGGGTGAAGAGGCTATAAAATAAACCCACCAGGATGTTTGGAAAAAAACTCCCAATTGGGCAGGAAAATCGAATTGAATCAAAAAAATCGATTCAATGGGCTGAATCAAATTGAATCGAAATTTTTTTTCCTGAATCGGGCAGCACTAATTCTCACAATGTCCAGTTAAATCAAGCTATCCTTAAAAGACACACCCAACTTATATTTTGGTGTCTTTTACAGTTAAATCAAGCTGACATCTAAAGGAAGACTCACTTCCTTAATTTCCAACTGTTCATTGTAAAGAAGTGAAACAGATAATGTACTATATGAAAGTTGGAAAACCTCAAAGTCCTCGAAGCTAAATGCTGATCAATGGAGATCGCTCTGAGGGAAAGGGATGTTACCAGTGGTGTGCCTTAAGGTTCTGTCCTTGGGCCTGTTCTTTTTAACATTTTTATAAATGATATTGCTGAAGGGTTGTCAGGTAAGATTTGCCTCTATGCAGATGATACCAAAATCTGCAATAGAGTAGACAAGCCGGATGGTGTGAATAACATGAAGAAAGACCTGGCGAAGCTTGAAGAATGGTCTTAAATTTGGCAGCTAAAATTTAATTTTAAGAAATGCAAGGTCATGCATTTGGGCTGCAAAAACCAGAGGGAACGGTACAGTTTAGGGGGTGAAGAACTTATGTGCACGATGGAAGAGCGGGACTTGGACGTGATTGTATGTGATGATCTTAAGCTGGCCAAACAGGTTGATAAGGTCATGGTGAAAGTTAGAAGGATGCTAGGGTGCATAGGAAGAGGTATGGCCAGTAGGAAAAAGGAGGTATTGATGCCTCTGTATAAGACTCTGGTGAGACCTCATTTAGAATATTGTGTACAATTCTGGAGGCCGCACTTTAAAAAAGATATAAAAAAGGATGGAATCAGTCCAGAGGAAGGCTACTAAAATGGTGTGTGATCTTTGTGATAAGGTGTATGGGGACAGACTTAAAGATCTCAATCTGTGTACTTTGGAGGAAAGGCGGGAGAGGGGAGATATGATAGATTTGTTTAAATACCTACATAATATAAATGAACATGAGTCGAGTCTCTTTCATTTGAAAGGAAACTCTGCAATGAGAGGGCATAGGATGAAGTTAAGAGGTGATAGGCTGTAGAGAAATCTGAGGAAATACTTTTTTACGGAAAGGGTGGTAGATGCGTGGAAAAGTCTCCTGGAAGAGGTGGTGGAAACAGAGACTGTGTCTGAATTCAAGAGGACCTGGGATAGGCACGTGGGATCTCTCAGATAGAGAAAGAGATAATGGTTCATGTGGATGGGCAGCCTAGATGGGCCATTTGGCCTTTATCTGCCGTCATGTTTCTATGGATGACAGGCTGCTAGACTTAAGGAGTAGATGGTGAGTGACTAGAGAGAAGGATTCTGAATTATTGCAGAGATGGAAGTTAAACTTTATTGGAAAAGGGATATCTGCTTGTTGACTGGCTAGATGCAAGGTTCAGTGCAGGAATAATATTGGGTGAAAAAGAGGATTCATTCTCAGTGGAGAGAATGGGACAGAGCTGAGAACAGCTAGCTTTTGAGCTCTGGATGGAGAATTCTGCTTCTGTCGTGGGAAGGGATGCGCTGATAAGAGTAGAAGCTGAGAAAATGGAATTACTAGGGTCAGAACATATCCTTGGGAGGCCTGAAGCATGAACCTGGCAGGTTTCTTAATGACTGGGGAAAGTAAGTCACGTGTAAGGGGTGATCTATGAAAACAGAGGAGGAAATTGATGCTAGCATGCTTACCTGGTATTGTATAACTGTGCATAACTTTTCGAAATGCCTCCAGCACGCCAATGATCTCTTTTGGGAGTTAGGCACTCTCCCATTTTGGAAGGTAGGCACCCTGCCTTATAGAATAGTGTGCAGCCAAATAGGCATGCAAATTTTAATGATTGCTAATTAACACCAAAAATTGGTTGTTGGCACCCAATTATTGATAAGAGCTCATTGATTAATTTGCATACACATCTTGACAGGGTGCCCAAATTTGGACACTATATATAAAATCCAGAGTTTATGTTTGAATTATGTGCAGAGTTCACCAGCAGAAGGCCTGATGCTATCTCTTGTTCTAGTTAATGTTTTCTGTCCCCACTCTTTAGCCTTCCCTCCCCCCCTTTCAGCTTTCTGTCCACCAAACTTTCATCAAGGCCCCCCCATTCCTAGGTATTACAAAGGATCCCTCTCATACACATACTCCCATTTACACAATTGCTCCAACCTCTACTTTACCCCCTGCTTGAAAAGATTACAATGTACAGAATGCTGCAGTGAGGGTAGTTTTTAATCTCTAAATATGATAGAATTGCACCATTTTCCATTAAATAACATTGGTTGCTAGTAAATACAAAGATTTCTATAAGGCCAGGTGCCATGTTATTTAGTGGAACTGATTTCATTACTAGTGGACTAGGCATGCCATCAGTACATATTCATATTACTTGTTTCATTATATGATAGCTCTTTTGTGATACACAATATCTAAAGCTTGGCAGTAGAAATTTTTTTAAATAAATAAATAATAATGTCCCTTAGGAGAAGCTGCTGCATGCTGGAGGGAGTCATGGGAAAAAAGAAGGGGAAAGAAACTGATTTAAGTAAATTAAAGTTACCCTATGAGGGGGTGCTGAAAAGTTCTCAGCCCAGCTAACTTCCTAAATTCTGAACATTTATTTTGCCACTGTAGCTGAAAAGAGTGATATTTTGTTTTGCAAAGTGCCAATTTGCAGAATCGTAATGCTATGTTTTGACATTGTTTCAAACCATGTCCACGAAAAGTATGGAATTTTCAAGTGTGGAACTCCGAGCCATCATGATGTTCCTATTTCTGCAGAAGAAAACTTCAAAGGAAATCCATAAATGTATGATGCAAACACTGAGTGACAAATACTCCTCAGTGAAGAAGTTGTGTGCAAACTTTCAGCATTGAGATTTTGAGACTGAAGATGCAGCAAGGTCTGGGAAGTCTCAAACGGTATCAACTCCTGAAATTGTTGACTGTGTCCATGACCTGATTTTGGCAGATCAGCTAAAACAATTGCTGAGTCACTACAGGTATCCAGGGAATGTGTTGGTGTATAATCCACAAGCAGCTGGGTATGCAGAATCTGTCAGCCAAGTGGGTGTCCAAATGTTTGAATGCTAATGAGAAACAACATCGAGTGGACAATTCCAGGTTGATTTCTGCAGCATTTTCAGCAAGCTGGTGCCAACTTTTTGAAACAACTAGTTACTGTTAATGAAACATGGGTTATACCACTGTGATCCTGAGACCAAACAACAGTCCATGCAATGGCAGCACTCAAGATCTCCAAGGCCAAGGAAATTCAAGATCCAAAAGTCAGCAGAAAAGGTCATGGCCACAGTGTTTTGGGATCAGGCAGGTGTTGTAATGACTGACTACCTACCAAGGGGCCAGACAGTTAATGCAGAATACTACTGTAACTTGCTGTGCTGATTAAGGGGAGAGTGTAATTTTAATTTACTTAAATCAGTTTCTTTCCTCTTCTTTTTCCCATGACTCCTTCCAGCATGCAGCAGCCTCTCCTAAGGGACATTATTATTTATTTATTTTTTAAAAATTTCTAATGCCAAAAGTGGCCAACCCAGGTCACAAGTACCTACTGTAGCTGGATCCCAAATAGTAAAATTGATTTTATGCTGCTTATCCTAGGAATAAACAGTGGATTTCCCCAAGTCATCTCAATTATGGGCCTATGGACTTCTCTTTTAGGAAATTATACAAACCTTTTTTTAAATCCTGCTAAGCTAACTGATTTCAACATATTCTCCAGCCAGTGGCGTACCTAGGGGGGGGGGGGGGGGGGCGGGCCGCCCCGGGTACCAGCCCTAAGGGGGTGTTCCCGGCCTTGCCGTTCAGTCCCCCGCCACCCCCGAAGGACCGCTCGCCCCCCTGGCCTCCCCGCACCACCTATGAACAGCCGCAGCAGGATCGCGAAGTCAGCGTCAGCATCCCTGCGCTGCTTCCTACGACGCGATCCCGCCCCTCCTCTGACGTCAGAGGAGGGGCGGGACCGTGGCGCAGGAAGCAGCAGGGATCGCTGACGCTGACTTCGCGATCCTGCTGCGGCTGTTCATAGGTGGTGCGGGGAGGCCAGGGGGGCGAGCGGTCCTTCGGGGGTGGCGGGGGCCTGAACGGCAAGGCCGGGAACACCCCCTTAGGGCTGGTACCCGACGCTGACTTCGCGATCCTGCTGCGGCTGTTCATAGGTGGTGCGGGGAGGCCAGGGGGGCGAGCGGTCCTTCGGGGTGGGTCGGGGCATCAGGCCTTCAGGGTCGGGCGGGCGGGCAGGCAAGCAGGCTTTCAAGGGGGAGGGGGTGACAGGCAGGCAGGCAGGCCTTCAAGGGGGGGCAGGCCTGCGGGGGGGGGGGTGCAGACATTCAAGGGGTGCAGGCCTTCAGGGGGGGCAGGCAGGCCTTCAGGGGGGTGCAGACCTTCGGGGGGGGTGTAGGCCTTTGGGGGGGTGCAGACCTTCAAGGGGGTGCAGGCCTTCAAGGGGGGAAAGGCAGGCAGGCCTTCAAGGGGGGGACAGGCCTACAAGGGGGGGGACAGGCCTACAAGGGGGGGGACAGGCCTACAAGGGGGGGGACAGGCCTTCAAGGGGGGGTGCAGGCCTTCAAGGGGGGGTGCAGGCCTTCAAGGGGGGTGCAGGCCTTCAAGGGGGAGACAGGCCTTCAAGGGGGGGAAAGGCAGGCAGGCAGGCCTTAAAGGGGGGACAGGCCTACAAGGGGGTGGGACAGGCCTTCAAGGGGGGGACAGGCCTTCGGGGGGGGGACAGGCCTTCAAGGGGGGAAAGGCAGGCAGGCCTTCAAGGGGGGGACAGGCCTACAAGGGGGGGGACAGGCCTACAAGGGGGGGGGACAGGCCTACAAGGGGGGGGGCAGGCCTTCAAGGGGGGGTGCAGGCCTTCAAGGGGGGTGCAGGCCTTCAAGGGGGAGACAGGCCTTCAAGGGGGGGAAAGGCAGGCAGGCAGGCCTTAAAGGGGGGACAGGCCTACAAGGGGGTGGGACAGGCCTTCAAGGGGGGGACAGGCCTTCGGGGGGGTGCAGACCTTCAAGGGAGTGCAGGCCTTCGGGGGGGGGGGTGCAGTCCTTCAGGGGTGGGGTTTAGGCCTTCAGAGGGGGACAGACCTTCGGGTGGGAGGTAAAGTCCTTCGGGGGGTGCAGGTCTTCAGGGGTGGGGTGTAGCCCTTCGGAGGGGGGACAGACCTTCGGGGGAGGGGGGTCCTGGTGTAAAAGTACACAGAGGGAGAGAGGGAAGGGGGGGTTCAAAGATACATGCATATGCCAGACTTTGGGGGTTAGAAATAATGGGTCTAAAAACAGAGGAGTGGGAGAGAGATGGTGCATAATGGGATTTAGGGAGGGAAGGAACAGAAAGGGAGAGAACTTGGAAACAGGGGATGGTGTGGAGGGGGGATAGAGATACTGGATAGGAGGATAGTTGGGAACAGAAAGGGAGAGATGGTGGATCCTGGGGTGGTGGGGAGTTGAGAAAAGGTGAATCTGTGGATGGAGACAAAAAAAAGGAAAGATGCCAGATCTCCGGGAGAGGGAAGGGAAACGGAAGGGGAGAACAGAGATGGCAGACGGATGGTTAGCACGGAGAAAGGAGACCCTGGCAAGCAAGACAACAAGAGCCTGGGACCAACAAGATTTGAATATTGATCAGAGAACAAAAGGTAGAAAAAATAATTTTATTTTCTGTTTTGTGATTACAATATGTTAGATTTGAAAAGTGTACATGAGACAGCTTGAAATGGGAACTTTTCTATTTTTGTGAATGGCAAGGCTGAGTTCAGTTAAAATATATGCTTTATAAGAAAATATAATAATGTGTTTTATAAAGTTTATAAGCATTGCTGGCATACTCGGTGAGGTGTTCCTAGTGTTGGTGGTGGTGGTAGCATGTCAGTGTGTTGAGAGGAAGAGGTAGTCTGGGAAATTCTGCTGAGCAAACTCTGGGCCCATTTCCACCCCCAGTTAGTCCACTCCACTCAACTGGTTCACACACTGAGTGGGTCTTTGGGTGTTATTTCTGGGTAGTTGTTTTAGAATCTCTTCCAGTGGTTTGTCAGTATCTCCTTCTGGTCCAAGGAAGGAAACTTTGTCAACCTTAGCATTGACCTTCAGAATATGTTTGTAACAGCGCTGCTTGTGTGGCATTAGGCTATGTAGTGATCGAAAGAAAAAAACAGACCTTTGCACATTTTTGCACTATATGGTGGGTGTATGAGGAGATTCATTTCCTGCACAGTTAAGTCCATTTTTTCTACTGAATAATAGTATAGGTACAATGAAAGTAAATAGCAAAAATGTTTGAGTAGATAATTAAGGAAATCTTTTTCATATTGCTTGCTTATGGACTGGGAAAAAAGACTGTTCAAGCAAATGTCTCCAGAACTGCTTTAATGGAAAAATGTGATTTTTTTTTTTTTAAGTACTTTGTGAAATTTATTGTTGTTGTGAAATTTATTGTTATACTTTGTTTAAACTTAAAAAGCGGTGTCATTAACAGTGAATCTAATCGAAAAATCGATTCAACAGGGTGAATCGGATCGAATGAAATATTTTTCTCTGAATCGGGCAGCACTATTGGCTACCATGAGAATGGGCTACTGGGCATGATGGACCATTGGTGTGACCCAGTTAGGCTATTCTTATGTTATGTTCTCATCTGTAGGGGCCTTTGTTTTCACTTCTTATTTTAATGTATTTTTTTCCTGGGAACTTATCAGTGTTTTTTTATAATGGGAACAAAAATGGAAGAGAATTAATGTGTGTGGAATGGGGGGGGGTAACTAATTTCTTCAGCTAAATAATTCAATCCACTTCAAACAGACATAGGAGAACTCACGCACCATTCACACACCCTCCAACCAAAAACGTCAAAAGAAAAAAACTGTTCGACAACCTCCTAGCCATTCGAGCTGCAACACTTGACCCCCAACTCTACAACCTATTGACCTCGACCACAAACTACAAAACCTTAAAAAAAGAAATAAAAACCCTTCTATTAAAAAAACACATAAAACCAAACTAACATAATCAGAACTGTCCCAAGCATCACCTGCAACTACTCCATATGTACTTCTGATGTCATGACAATTCAGACATAATTTATGTTATGTTATGTTTGGAATAATGGTTACATAAATGAGGTTCAATAAAAGAAAATTTTCTGTGGGAGCATTTGTTGGAACTTCTGTTATCCTGATTTCTTCTATCTGTGGGCTTTCTTTAGCTAACCTACTTATCTGGGGCTTTCCACTTCTGCAGCTGCCCTTTTCACGGTCCACTTTGCGCTTGCACTCTCTGGGGAGGGGGGGTTGGGTCTGGGCTTGGTGGGGTAGGTGTGTCTGGTAGTTTTGTCTGGGTGGTGGCTGGGTGTTTCTTGGGTGCTTGTTGTGCGGATTGGTGTGTCTGGTGAGCGGTCTGGGTGTTGTTGCTTGTGGGGGTTTTTTTTCATTATAAAATATGGCTGAGGGTCTAGTCCGGCTTATTATTCTTGTGGGTTCTGGGGTGGGATTTGTTTGCTTGCCCCAAGTTTTGGCCTTTTGTTGTGTATTGCTATGCCTCTCATTGGCAATTTTCTCTTGGGAGAGGCTTGTTCATGCTTGTTGTTGCTGTTACTCTCATTCTGTGTTCTTTTTGATAATGTATAAGTTTCTGTACAGACCATGGTTGCTTGTCTGGACCTTTTGCCATTCTCAATAAAAATACTTTGGAAAAAAAAAAAAAAAAAAAAAGAAAATTTTCACTGCCTGTTTCTATTCTGACCATTTATTCCATTTCATGGTTATTGCAAAAAAAAAAAAAAAAAAAAATTTTACATGAGGGGGGTGGGGGGTGTCAAAAAATGATGGGCCCCGGGTGCCACATACCCTAGGTACGCCACTGTCTCCAGCAACAAATTCCAGAGTTTAATTTGTAAACAGTAGCAAGAGTCATTAATGCTTCATCTCCAGCTTTTGTCTTTCTTGTATCTTTTATATATTCTCCAGTTTATGGAGAATTGATTTAAATATGGTTGAATTATGAATGTATATCTCATATTTACTTGAGTCTTGAGTTTTCAGGCTGCAAACTTTTGAGAGATTTAAATATCAATAGGGGAATAGATATGTAGATGGATGCGGTTTCCTAGCCCCTCTATAGTCAAACACTTTTTTTTCCTGTTAATATAACAGGGATGTAGCCCTGGGGATTGAGGTTAACTTGGTTCTTGCTATGGTCCTGATTCTCTAGTATGTATGTATATTGCAAAGCTTATTTAAAATTCTTTTTAGAATTTTAGGTGGTGTTTAATAGAAATCCCCTGTTGAGAAAAGTACTGAAAATATTAATATGGTATATGGAAACCTAGCTCATTACATAGATGTAAGAAACAGGTAGTTAACAGAATTCTCATGTTATCAGTAGTGCATAATTATATCAATGCTAAATTACTGTATTCCTAAGGATACAGTTTGAACAAAGGAATATATTGTACATTATCACAGAGTTCTTGACAGACATCTTTCTTTTCTGTAGTCTTAACAGAACTCTTAAACTAGTTTCCACATTTTAGAGTTCCAGTGTTTTATTTATTTAACTTTTCTTTAAGCCCGTTACATTAACGGGTGCTAGAATAGATGTGTCTGTCTGTCTGTGTTTCTTTCTCTCTCTCTCTCCTTGGCCGCTGTCTGTATCCTTCTGTCTCCCCCCCCCCCCCCCGAGCAAAGCTGTCTGCCCCCAGGACACACCTCCCCCCCCCAAAGCAGGCCCCTTTCCCTCTCCCTAACTGTCTCTCCATGGCCCTCTTCTGTCTTCCCCCCCCCCCCCGAGCAAAGCTGTCTGTCCCCAGCACACCTCCCCCCAAAGCAGCCCCCTTTCCCTCTCCCTATCTCTCCATGGCCCCTTCTGTCTCCCCCCCCAGCACACCCCTCCCCCCAAAGCAGCCCCCTTTCCCTCTCCCTATCCATGGCCCCTTCTGTCTCCCCCCAGCACACCCCTCCCTCCAAAGCAGCCCCCTTTCCGTTTCCCCCTGGCTCCTGGTATTGATTCCCTTCTTACCCTCCCAACATCCAGGCGTCTTCTGGCCTGCTCCTCTTCACCAAAGCAGCCTGCGATCGTGGTGGCCGTCTTTAGCGAACCTCGCAGGCTGCTCTCCAACTCGGTAACATGTTCCCTCTGACGCGATCCTGTGCGTCAGAGGGAGTGTGCTACTGAAGCTGGAGAGTGGCCTGCGAGATTCTTTAAAGCCGGCCACAATCGCAGGCTGCTCTGAAGAGGAGGATCAGTGGCGGCATGGGCAAGTGAGGGCGGGAGGTGACATGGCGACTCCTTCTTCTGCACGGAGGTGGAGAGCGGCTTGCAAGGTTCGCTACAGCGGCTGGCGAACCTCAGCAGGCCGCTTTGAAGAGGAGCGGGAAGGAGGAGTCGCTGGTGTCTTCTGCACAGTCACGCGCAGGCGCCATGAGGACTGGCACAGAAGCACACCTCACGGCGCCACCGCTCATGAATTTTCAAGAGCGCATGCGCCTCTAGCATTTTATTATTATTGATAAATCAGTGACAATGCCAACATTTACAAAAACTTCCCATCTTTTTATCCATTAGATGATAGGACACTGCACAGCACTACAGACTTCATATGTGTGCAGAAGTACAAAGAAGACAAAAGAAACTGAGGGGTGCCAACGCCAATTATAACACCATTTATACAATAGCACTTGGTACCATGAACCACACCAACTTTAGGCATGGCCATTTCTATCTACTGAAACATGGTGTAAATCCTTGTGCCTAAATTAGGTACAGATTTCCCCTTATTCTATAATCACATATCTAAATAGCAGAAACACTGCAATACACCCATGACCCTTCCATGGTCATGCCCCCTTTCTGGAAATACATGTAAAATTTATTCATGGATCCTGTGTCTAAAAATGCATGCATAGATTTTAATTGCAATTAGCATTAATTATTGCATGTTAAGACCCCAATTATTGGCACATGCCCAAATTTGCTCATGCAGTTATAGAATTAGGCTGTTAGAGGGAATGCAACAAAGTGCACAAAGTGCATTAGCACACGCTAACCACTAAAGATGCCCATTATATTCTATGGTGTCTTTATCTGTTAGCACATGCTAACGCGCTTAGCACCCTTTGTTGAATTCCCCCTCCCCCTTAGAGTGCGCAGTAAGTATAATGCATTAGTTGTAGCTTCCATGACTAGTCTTACCCATGCTACCCTCCTAAATGAAAAATTGTAAAATCAATTTAGTAATAGCAGTTTAACACACAGAAATACCCCCTAATTGGATTGGATTTAATGAATTTGATAAACCACTTGAACATAGGTATTAAGCGGTTTACAGTACTAAATAACTACTCTCCCGGTTCAGAATGGGCACACAATCTAATTAAGCATACAAGAGAAGACATCACTAACATTATGGAGATATATAATAAGAGGGAGGAAAAGAAAGTACCCCATAGAAAGTAAAGAACATTGAAGAACAAAGAAAAAAAAAACCACACCTCAAGATCCAAGAAAATGAGTATTATAAGGAAAAATATAATAGTTAAACTTACAATCTAAATTTAGAAATATCAGTAACAGGAAAATGAGAAGATTAAAAATTAAACTAAAGTAAACTGTAGATCAGGGGTGTCCAACCTGCGGCCCAGGCCGCATGCGGCCCCGTGAAGTATTTTGTGCGGCCCCGGTCGAGGGCGATGCAGTGTTTTTCTCTGCTGCCCCGGGTGTTTACCGTCTTGCCAGCTCCCTCCTCTGTCTTGCTGCAGCGTTTGCGCGGCCCAGAAACATTTTTTTTTCGGCCAATGTGGCCCAGGGAAGCCAAAAGGTTGGACACCCCTGCTCTAGATAGTTTATAGTTCTGAGTTTCATTCCGGCCCAATAGACAGAACAAATGCCTCAATTTATTCAAGAAAGGCTAGCGCCAAATGCAGTATTTAGCTTGACATTCATTAATGGACTTTGGATGGATCCATAGTGAAGATTTTTGAATTAACTGTAGGCATGATAGATTGGCTATGCTTGACCCTAGAAATAATGTGTTACAGTAATCTAAGTGACTAGTAATGAAAGCAAGAGTTAGTTTTGTTAAGTTATTTACAGAGGGCACAGGTTTTAGTTGCCACAATAGTCTTAGATGGTAGAAGAACATTTTTACTACATGGCTTATTTGTGGAATGAAGTTTAATTCAGAGTTATAACACATTCCTAGAGGGGAGCTGCTAGTTCTGTGTTGGGACGCTGGAGGAGTTCTTCATCGCTGCCCCTTGTTGCCCGCAGCAGCGGCTGGCCCCGGAGGTGAAATTCAGGCAGGCACTGTGGAGGACGGACCCTTGACGTCACCAGGTCCGTCTCTCCTCGTTGGTTTTCTTTAAATTGCAGCCTGCTGCCGCGGTGTCTTTGGGAGCTGCTAGTTCTGTGTTGGGACACTGGAGGAGTTCTTCATCGCTGCCCCGTGTTGCCCGCAGCGGTGGCTGGCCCCGGAGGTGAAATTCGGGCAGGCACTGTGGAGGACGGACCCTTGACGTCACCGGGTCCGTCTCTCCTCGTTGGTTTTCTTTAAATTGCAGCCTGCTGCCGCGGTGTCTTTGGGAGCTGCTAGTTCTGTGTTGGGACGCTGGAGGAGTTCTTCATCGCTGCCCCGTGTTGCCCGCTGGGGCGGCTGGCCCCGGAGGTGAAATTCGGGCAGGCACTGTGGAGGACGGACCCTTAACGTTGCCGTCTCTCCTTGTTGGTTTTCTTTAAATTGCAGCCTGCTGCCGCGGTGCGGCCGCAGCCGCAGGGCATGGCCGAAGGGGCGTGGCCTAAGGGGCAGGCCTCGCCCCTTGGAGCAACGTGGAGCCGGGGAGTGGGAGCTCAGGTTGTATAACTTTAATTTGACAATATGGGTAAAAGGAAAATTAAGCCCAAGAGCTCAATCCCTGCTGTTTCTGGTCCTATGGACAGACATTTAACATTTCCTGCAGAAATTCCATCACAACCTTTACTTGATATGAACTCTCCCACATCAGGAGCATCGTTGAGTCCCCTCGAAAGGACACCCCCCCCTTCATCCAGTATCTGGAGGTAGCGGGAATATTACTCCCGCTCTTTCTACTGAATTAGTGGTTTCATCTACTCAGACAAGTAAACTAGTTTTTACTGAAATACCTAAACCACCTGAATTTTCAGGTGTAGTAGAGGATCAACCACAAACAGTGGAAAAACAAGATATTACCCTTAAAGATTTGTGGTTAGGTATTTCTAGAGTTGAAGGGTTTCTCAGAGAATCAGTGAAACAAACTTCGGACTATTCACATTCTGTGTCTCAAAAGTTTCAGAATGTGGACTCTAACTTAAGTTGCTTGGATAAAAGATTAAGTGTGGTTGAAACTCAAGCTAATACATTGCAAGCTGTCTCAGTATCTGCAGTTAGAAGAAATAAATCTGACAGAGTTTTTGGAGGATTCTCAGGATGTGATCCAGAATAGGTCCACCATGGTAATAACATGCATGAGTGAGATAGATGAAATGCTAATAATGAAACTTTACTTTAAAAACAGGTTGACTAAATTTTGTGGAGATTTTGTTAGGATTTTTCCTGATGTCTCAAGGGCAACGCAGCTAAGAAGGAAAGAATTTTTGAAATTAAGAACAAGAGTCTTAGCACTTGAGGCATCTTTTTACTTAAAATTTCCATGTAAATGTCTTGTCAAAATACAAGACATTGAATATGTATTTTGGGATCCTATTCAATTACAACAATTTCTAATAGCTCGAGAACAGAAATGAGTTTTTACTTTTGCCTTTAAATGATTCACTACTGAGAAAATGGTAGGATGTCAGAGTCCCAAATAGTTGGGAATATCTAGATTCATATGAATCAAGAACAATCTCTTAATTTTCCTTATTTTGTTAGTTTGTAAGTAGCATGGCTCCCCATTGTTGTGGACTCGAAAATGATTTTTTGTGTTGTACATTATTGTTAAATTTGGTGTTAGAAACCTTTTTTTCCTTGGTATCATTTGATATTGTTAACTATTAAATTTATAAATTTAAAAAAAAAAAATATATATATATATAACACATTCCTAGAGTTAAGAGTTCATGCTTGAGTTGGATGGGTTTGCCAGCTAGTTCAGGAAGTTTACATAGTGCAGAATGGCTGCGTGTTAGCCACATTACAGATTATTTTTCTGCGTTAACAATTAATTAAGCTATTGTCTGCAAGCCAAATGTTAAGATCAATCAATTTGCTATTAAGGTCAGAGAGCACTTCTTGGTTCTTGCCCACAAATATAAGTAGTTGAATATCAGTGCTGCACATCTGGAGTACTTTTCTGAAACTTAGACATCACTCCCCCCCTAGTTCTATAAAAAGAACTGAAAATTGTGCATGCAAATGTGGGTATATGTGCAAGTCAAAAAAGGGGGGGTGCAGAACTGGGCAGGTTTTGGAGTTCACTTTTATAGATTATTCTAGAATTGCTGATATATTTTGTAAATCTAATTGGACTGCTTATTTTTCTTTCTGATACCACCTGAAGCTTTTTTGAAGAAAGTGGCAAGTAAAATATTTTATTAATAGGAGGAATATTATCTGAAGAAAACTTCTAAATCTCAACAAGATATCTCATATAAATCAAGTGACAAAGCACCAGGGGGCTTCAGAAAGTTCAATATGCATAAATTCAACCTCCTAGAAAAGTTCTCTAGTTGTTAAATTCTTCGATGTGTATCCAGTTTATCTTGTGCCATAGTACCTTTAAATTGTTGAAGATATTTTATCCTTATGAGAGGATAAATCTTGTTTAACCACTTCTACTATGTCCATTATTTGATCAACTTTTGATACCAAAGAGATACCTCCTTTGTAAAGTGGGAGATAGTCGCTTGAAGTTGTTGCAACACAGTCCAGATCAAATCCAGGGTAACCATCTGCAAAGGCGCTAAAGATCCTCTGGCTCCAATTTCTTGAATACCACAGCCTTCCATCAGTCTGGTGCCCTCACTAAGGTGGGTCAACATAGCAACTTTGGAAGTGCTTGCCCTTATACCAGATTCAATTGCTGTTGCAGGACACAGTGGATTATTGGCTGTCAGGGGAAACAAAAATGTTTCCAGTATCAAAGGAGCAAGTGTTCCCACAGTGAAGAATTCACCCCAACCATTTCCAATGGAAGTTTGACTGCAAAGCGGTCAATTGTTTGCTGACCCAGGGGCATCATCTGTGCTGCAGAGGGAACAGCACACATGACCCCCTTTCTCTTTATATGAGGCACCAGGTACAAGGAAAAATGCTAATGCAAAGAGATCGACTTACTCTGTCAGTATCCTGTCACCCTAAAATATTTAAAAAGTGGCCAGTATTAAGCTTTTTGTGGTTGAATGGGGTTAAACAAAGAAAGTGATAAGGATTGGGTTATCAAGGTTATCACTGCTTGGTTTCAGTTGAAACCAAACCCTTCCCACATCTGTAAGCCCTCGTTGGCCTTGCCTTTGAAGCCCTGGTGGTCTAGTGACCCTTTGGGACAGCAGTGGTGTCGAGCTGCTTCTGCCTCCATTAGGTCCACAATCAAAATGGCTGCTGAGAATTCTTGCAGCAGCCTTGCAAGACTGCTGTGGCAACTATTTTGAGATTGAGATTGGCATGGGCAGGAGCAATCCCCAGGGCTTCGAAGGAAGGACCTACGGATGCAAGTATATTGTGGGTTTCTGCTTACTTAATAACACATGCTGTAATGAAATTCAAGTTCTATATTTCAGAATTTATGGATTTAGGGCATTTCTGGGATTTGAGAGTTTTAACAATCATTTTCTTAGCTTTCATTGGAAATATAGGCAATCTGAGTTTAGTTCAGAAGCAGTCAATTTAGCAGGCCGAAACATGAAGTGTAAATGAAATGTATAATGAGGTGTATGATGATTTTCCAGCATGGAATTTTGGGTTTCCTTTATTGTCTTTAATTTGACTAGTAAAGGTCCTGTGATTTAAGTGTCCTGTAACTTATCCTATGTTATCAGTCTAGACTTCACGACACTCAGCTGTACCAGGAAGCACAGTCTCTTGTGTTCACAGTAGTTCAAATAATAAAGGATTTGAAATCATAATAGATTTTTAGAAGGTGGATGTGTTGTCTTGCCATGATTTGTTACTCAATGTGCAGGTAGGTTATGGAGCAATATCTAGAGCAAAAACAGACTTTGATACACCTAGTAACAAATTTTTTTTCTTTTTTTTTGCTCCTGGATATATGAATACATCACATATGAAATATATTGTGAGAATCTCATACACATTAGTCATAGGTGAAATAAATGTATTGTTTTCATTACCACAATTTATTTTATTCTACAGGATGGTACAGAGGGGAAAAGAGAACCATGAAGTTTGCTATCCCGAGAATTTGGTGGGAACCCACTGATCACTCAAGTGACTGCTACTTCTGCATCGTTGACACTTCCAAATGTGAAACTGGCAATCACATATCCAGACATTCCTTCATCCTTTGCCCTGATCTCACATTGCCCTGAGCTCCCCATACCCACTCTCCCAGAGAGAGAGCAGCTGATAGGAAAAATCCATACTATCCAAACCAAAAAGACCTCAATGACTTGATCAGAGATCTTGGCCTCACCAAGTCCAGTGCCAAACTTTTGATGTCTAGGCTCAATCAGTGGAACTTGTTAGAAGAAAGTGTGCAAGTCGTAGATCAGAGGAAGTATCACCAAGCTTTTTCCACCGCCTTCACCCTTCAAGATGGGCTCTGATTCTGCCACAATGTGACCAGTCTGAGGCAACTGGAATTGCCTGTACCCTGAAAGAGTGGCATCTCTTCATTGACAGCTCATCCAGGAGCATCAAGGCCATGCTGCTCCATAACAGGAACAAGTACTCGTCTCTTCCACTGTCTCACTCATTGCACTTCAAAGAGGATTACAACAGCATAAAGACCATTCTAGGTGCCTTAAAATATGATGTGTATGACTGGGAGGTCATCGGAGTCTTCAAAATGGTGGCATTGTTAATGGGTCTCTAAGACAGTTTTACCAAGTTTTCCTGCTATCTCTGCTTTTGGGACAGCAGGGAAACAAAAGTTCACTACCAAAGGTGGTGCTGGCCACAGTATGCCGGGTTCTCTATGGGTAGAAATAATGTCAAATGGAAATCACTGGTAGACCCCCGGAAGGTGCGGATGCCACCATTGCACATCAAATTGGACCTAATGAAATAATTTGTCAGAGCTCTAGATAAGGAGTCGGCAGCCTTCAGGTACCTTCAAGACATCTTCCCTAATCTGTCTGAGGCAAAGGTCAAAGCTGGTGTCATCATTGGATCACAGAAGATCCTGGAGTGCAAGGAATTTCCCAAGAAGCTAACTAGGAAGGAGAAAGTGGCTTGGAACAGCTTTGTCACAGTGGATGGGGGCTTCCTGGGCAATCACAAGGCTGAAAACTATGTGGAACTGGTTGAGAATATGGTGAAGAATTGCAGTAAAATGGCCTGTAGGATGTCTCTCAAAGTCCATATCCTTGATGCTCATCTTGAGACATTGAAGAAGAACATGGGAGCATATTCGGAGGATCAATGTGAGTGCTTCCACCAGGATATACTGGACTTTGAATGCTGCTACCAAGAACAATAAAATGAGAACATGATGGGAGACTATATCTGGGAACTGATTCGTGAAAGTGACTTACAATATAATTGCAAATCTCAAAAAACTACTCCTAAATTTTCTATGGTCATCTTTGTATAACTTCAATATAAATATACATTGTGATTCATTTGTTGCTTTTTATGACTTTAAAAGCCTGAAAGATTAAAATTCAGCAATTTCACATTTTAAATAAGTAAATTGCAAAATTTGACTATCCTGGTCACAAAAGCAAAGTTTATGGAAATGACGGACATTTTCTTTACTTTTTAGACATGAGCAATTCTAATTACACTTACTGCCCAAGAACAAAAATCATATTGCACCGTGCAATAGTTCCTCTGGGACCCTCCTTTCCTAGACTGACCAAAGTATCTTGGTTGCAGTTCAACCTAGCTTTGCTCTGGCAAGATATTGATTACATGGAATGATATATTTTGGAAATGCGCAAGAGGTATTACATGGGACTGAAGAAAAGGATCCTACCACTGGAGACAGATGATTGGGGTTTAGAAAGACAGACCTAATTTTAAAAAAAGGAAAAATAATAATTGTGCTGTTGAGTATATAGATAGCAACTCAAGGTGTCATTGTCCATAGTCTTCATGATCTTCACACTTCATTCTCCATTGCCGTGGGTATAAACTTACAGTGTGATTTACTAACATGCATGAAATGCAAAATATGGGGCTTGCATTGAATTGTATTAATGTATGTAAATATCCATTAATCCTGGATTGTAAATCTAGTCTACAGATTGTACATTCTCTCAGGACAAAGAGATAACTGTTGCACATGAATGTAATTTGGTTTGAGCTACTAATGAAAGGCAAGAGCTAAATGCAAAAATAAATAAGCTCAGCCTTTGAGAGCTGCATGCAGATAGGTCCATGGAGATGGATGTTGCTTAGATATATGCACAAATTAGATGATGATCATCCATATTAGGCAATCTTCAGACTCCAGAGATAGTGTTTCTCATTTACTGTGACAGAATAAGGACATTTGGTGTATGCTTTTATACATTCTGTGTTTTCTAGATATAGAAGGCTGTTGTGACTGTGACATGGAAGCCTAAAAAAATACATTTGAATGATTAGTAATTCTTAAAATTGCTCTGTTTTCATTGATTTGTGTCTTGCAGGGAAGTTGTTATTATCAACCATTTTCTGGAAGCAGCAACTGAAAAGGAGGTACAGGGAAAAGCCAGGCTGCAGGATTTCATTGAGAAACTGCTTCACCGAGTTGACAGAGCAGAAAAACAATTAGAATATTATCGAAGTCAAAAGGACAAGTGCAGTTATTCTGACATCAGTGATCAAGCGGTATGTCTAAAAATAAGGTCCTTTTAAATTAATTAGTTAAGAGTTTCATTTAGAAGGACCTTATTTTACCACTGCTGTGTACTTCTTTTATATGTGAATGTTCATAAAATTTCTGAATAGCTCATAATTCAGCCCATTTACTTGTAATGTTTTTACCTTTGCTTAGATATAAATCTTGTTGTCTGTTGAATATGAGAGCTAAAAATGCAGAGCATTTGCCAGTTTGGAATTTTGGGGGAGATATTTAACCACTGAGGGACGGATTTTGTAAACGGCGCCACCATTCATGCGTCAGTCACACTATGGGCTCCTTTTACAAAGGCGCGCTAGTGGGGTTAACGCGCATGACTTTTCATCACGCGCTAACCCCCGCTCTGGCCTGCTTAAAAGGAGGCGGTAGCAGCTAGTGCGTCCGGCGGTTTAGCGCGCACTATTAGGCGCGTTAAACCGCTAGCGCGCCTTTGTAAAAGGAGCCCTATGGCGCCATTTGCAGAATTGCAGCAACATCAAAAGTAGGCGCCAGAAATGTTGGTCAGGGTTTTACAGGCCTACATTTATGGCACCTACCTGTGATGAGAATCATCTCTACATAGGTGCCTACTGGCGCCTGTGTCTACTTTCCGTGCAAACTACACCTACTTTTGACATAGACTGTTAGACACCTCTATAGAACGGACTTGGACGGCATTCTGTGGAGGTGCTTACATTAAAAAAAAAAAATTTAATTGATTTTAAACAACACAGTCAATCACTGTACCATTTAATACCAATTAAATTAGGCAGTGGTAGGGCACCTACCATCGGCTAAATTATGGCATGGTTTTGAGAATTAGGACCTGAGGGATTAAAGGAGCAACCTTCCCTAACCTCCAGAGGAGTTCTAATCAATTGGAGCAATTTGCCAAAACATAAACATGCATAGTAGCCATGCTAAATTCCGATGTTACATAGAAACATAGAAATTGACGTCAGATAAGGGCCACAGCCCATCCAGTCTGCCCACCCTAATGACCCTCCCCTACCTTTGCCTTGTGAATAGATCCCATATGTCGATCCCATTTGGCCTTAAAATCAGGCACGCTGCTGGCCTCAATCACCTCCAATGGAAGACTATTCCAGCGATCAATTACCCTTTCAGTGAAAAAGAATTTCCTGGTGTCACCTCGTAGTTTCCCGCCCCTGATTTTCCACGGATGCCCTCTTGTTGCCGTGGGTCCCTTGAAAAAGAAGATATCTTCCTCCGCCTCGATGCGGCCCGTGAGATACTTGAACGTCTCGATCATGTCCCCCCTCTCTCTGCACTCCTCGAGGACATCAATGTTTATTCCCCTTCTGAAACTTTCCAAAATACGCCTAGACCACACCCCATTACTATTTGCATGCACTTGGGTTTTTAACATGCATGTCCCAATTTTGTAAAATGTGAATATAGATGATTTTGCAAGATAAACATTTAAGTACCAGTTTATGCACGTCTCTAAAGCAAATTCCCTTCCCCACTCAGGGGAGCCGAGGCATCCTATATTACATTAAGATCAGCGCTCAGAACATCTTTCTTCTCCAGGCTTTCCCAGGGGCAACAGGCTCGTAGGTCTTGCCCTGACTGCAATTTGCTTTAGTCCCTTTTTAGGATATGTAATCCTACCTTTTCTGATCCTTTATTCTTTACTTCTCTTCCCTGTCTGTCATTTGTAGTTTCTGTTTTTCTTTGATTTGTCTTCACTGAAAGTGGCAGATCAGTCCTTCTGCTGGCTCTGTCTGCTTTTCTGCAATGGGCCATTTCTGACTTTGGAAAGAGACCCTGGAGGAAAGGGGGCTGGGAGGGGGGTGCTGTTGGAGCTTTCTCCCCCTCTTCCTGTGCTGAGGCATCAGGACCCCCAAGATCCCAATTATCTTCAACAGGAACAGTGGCCATTTGCCTCAGACTGTTTCTTTTGATGTATCAAGTTTGTAACAGCAGTATGCCTCTCTGCCCCCATCAGGGCTTGGGGGTGGTGCTCTTCCTTCTCACCCATATCAGGTCCCCTTTCAGGGGGCTACACTGGGGATCTCAGGGGGCCTCTTTGGACCCCAGGAATTTTTTTGGCTTCAGAGCTTGACCCAGATGGTTAAGCAAGCCCTGCAGAAGGACACTGGGCCCTCAACTAGTGGTGGGGTCTCTATGGGCTTGGAGGCCTGCAGCCAGGGCCCACTTCTGGAAGTCAAGTGTAACTGGGGGATTGAGTATCCTAGATGCTCCAGTCAGATCTATGCATCTGGATTGGACCTCGATGCTGTCCCAGTTTCTCTCGGTCTTGGATTTGGAGGCTTGTCCATGGGAGAAGTAGGAGCAGTTCTGTGTGATCCATCTCTTCCATCACCAGGACCTTTCCTGGCTTATTGATGAGGTCATGGAGACTCTGGCAGACTCCCTGTTAGAGATCCTGGCTGGGCCCCAGAAGCATTTTCCACTGCACAAAAGGCTCACTAGCATGATGATGTTAAAATGGGAATCCCCAGATGGAGCCCTCAAGGAGGCTTAGGCTCTTGAATGCCTTTTATTCTTTTGCTCCTGAGAAGCTGGACAAATATTGATTGTACCCCAAGGTGGATGTCCTTGCCATGGCTATCACCAATGGCTATTTCTGTTCAGAGTAGTTCGGCCCTTCAGGAGCTCCAAAGTAAACAGGTGGAACTCCAGCTGCAGTTAGCCACCATAATTGAAAACCTGAATACTTGATGCTCCTACTGAAAAAAGCTATGTGGCACACATATCATATTCTGCTACCGTGTTTCCCAGAAAATAAGACACTGTCTTATATTAATTTTGGGCCCATAAAAGGCACTAGGTCTTATTTTCGGGGATGTCTTATTTTTTTCATGTACAGTGATCATCTCTCCCTTTCTCTCCTCCACCCCAATTCTTCCTATTTACTTTCTCTCCCCCCCATGTGCAGCATCTTTCCTCCCCTCTCACCCATCCTCTTGTCCAGTATCTTTCTATCCATATCTCCCTCCCTCCCATCCCCTATGCAGCAGAACCCTTGAAGTTTCTATCCCTCCCTTCCTCCCATCCCCCCACCACTGCTGCTGTGCACCCCGCACCCCCTACTGCTGACCCTTTCATCTCTCCCTCCCATCCAAACCCCGACCGCGACCCGAAATACCTGGAAATAAACAGCAACGTCGGCAGAACAGGCTGCATTGCTGATGATGTCATCAGCAACGCAGCATGGAACAGCCAGGCAGGAGAAGGGCAGGCCGCGATGCAGCCTATGTGCCGATTCTGCTATTTGTTACCAGGTATTTCGGTCTCGCGGTTGGGGTTCAGATGGGAGGGAGAGATGGAAGGGTCGGTGGGGGGCACGCAGGGGGGGAAGCACTGCTGCTGCTGACTAGGGCTTATTTTTGGAGGTAGGGCTTATATTAAGAACTATCCTGAAAATCATGCTAGGGCTTATTTTCGGGGTAGGTCTTATTTTCAGGGAAACACGGTAGCTGTAGTAGCATACAGAGTCTTTGGGGATCTCCTAGTTGGATATGGAGGCAGCCACCTTGGTGATTGTTCTTTATGATTTAGGCTTCCTGGCATTGCAGTCAGTGTACTTAGTTGTGGTGGGCTGGCTTTGGCTGTGGCTCCATCACTGGGTTGTGGATGCAGCCTCCAGAAAGCTTCTCAGATGGCCCTTTCAGGGACACCTCCTTTTTAGAGAGGACTTGGAGAAACTCATGAAAGACATGGTGAAAGACAGGTCCCTTCTGCTTCCTGAGCTGAGGGAGAAGGGATCCAAATGCTCCTAGGCATCCAGAGGATGCTCCAGGAAAGCTAGCTGTATTCAGGCTGCTCGGCATGCTTTCCTTTCAGGCCTCTAGGAGACCCTTTCTAGTGGGCTTCTTTTGAGAGTCCAGGTGAGTTCTTCAGCTCCTGCAGGGGAAGTCCCAGTGATTTGTCCAGCTCAATGAGGATGTGCTAGGCCCCTTGATGGTGCAGATTGGGGGCAGGTTGTCTCTCATTTTTACCAAGTGGGTCCATGTTACTTTGGACCAGTGAGTCCTGGAGGTGATCGAGAGGGTACTCCTTGGAGCTCACCGTCCTGTTCATATCTTTATGCTTTCCCATTTGGCTTGGAGCAAAAGAGGAGGGTGGTCATCCTCACTTTCAAATGCCTCCTAGCTCTAGGATTGGGTGAGCCAGTGCCTCTCAAAGAGCAAGACCTGGGGCATTATTGTTTCTACTTTGTAGTATCAAAGAAGGGTGGCTCTTTTTGTCCTTTCCTGGACTTGAAGGTAATAAATGCCTGCCTCCAAGTTCAGCATTTTCATATGGAGATCTTCAGCTCGTATGGAGATCATCTCAATTCAGCTGGGAAATGCTTGATGTTCTTTGACCTCACAGAAGCCTATCTGCATATTCCCATTGTACCCATCATAGGCGTTTTCATTGCTTCTATGTTCCGGGGTGCCATTTCCAGATTTGGACCTTGCCTTTTGACCTGACCACAGTACCCCAACACCTTCTCCAAAGTGATGGTGGTAATGGCTGCCTCTTTGTTTTGCTAAGGGATCAGAGTTCATCCATTCTGGGACAACTGGCTGATCACAGCAGATTTTGCCAAGGAGGCCATTCTAGTCACCTCTCAGTACATTTCTGTATATGCTTATATTTTAGCATGGAATACTGGGCCTACTATAAAGTATATAAATATCTTCGAGTGAAGCTAATAACTTAGTTCATCAAAATCGCAACATTCTTAAAGTAAACATCAAAACTGTTATCTTCAATTTCTAATATGCTTCAATAAATATTTTCATTATTTCACATCTTAAAAGCTTCTCATAATCTTCTATTCTTCAACTGACCTCAGGGCTACATTCGAAAAATCTATTTCATGTATAATTCGAATATATTGTGGCAAGCCTCCTCATCGGTCAAATTTAATCAAAAATTTTATAAAGATAAATATTATGCCTATGGGCACTTATCTTAGTTAGCAGCATGGAGGGACTCCGACGTGAATTCGCGTTTCGCTATTAGCCGTTTCAAGGAAAGTCCCCTATAACAAACATGAAACACCATTAGAACGCATCTAACAGACAATCTAACTAAATAGGTTAAATAACCCAATGGTATATATCTACATAAATATATTCTCACCATTTAGATCAGACCACCACACTCTCCGTGCTGCTCTAATATGGCGTCGTCGTCTTAGTTTGCCAGTTAAATATAAAGTCAGATCTCATTCATCCAATCGGAAAGCTTTCCATAGAAAACCCTCCCACATTCAAAGCAACGTCATCCATTCAACCTCGGCGTTCAGCTGACAGCTCTTAACTCAAAGGCAGTTATGTAGGTATTGGCCAATTACTGTCAGCACCAATTATTGTCAATAATTGGTTGTTAAAGCCAATTGGACTTTAATAATTCAATCAAGTTATGCATGTAATTGACCTTATTCTATAAATCAGGCATTCAACTTTGCGCTCTAAGCATTAAGTTGGACACACAACCTTATAGATGTTTATGTAGTCTGACTAAAAATTAGGGTTGCATAGAAGTGCCTTTGATGAAAGTGTAAGACAGTTAGGGGCTCATAATCAAAAGAGAAAACGTCCAAAAACCGGCCTAAGTCGGCACTTGGATGAACATTTCTCAAAAACATCCAAGTGCCGATAATAAAACCGGGTTTTGGACATATTTCTAAACGACCTAGGCCTTCATAGTGCCGCTTAACGTCCAAAGCTGAACGGAGCGTTTCGGGAGGCGTGTCGAGGGCGGGAGTTGGTCCGGACGTGGGCCGGCTTAGACTTAGTCGTACAGCATGTATAACCAAAAGTTGAACAGCAGAGCCTAGACGGAACTTGGACGTTGTGACTTAGACCATGTAAAACATGGTCTAAGTCACAAAAACCCTCCTAAACTCACCAGATAAGCACTTCAAACACATAACACAGAACCCCACACACTATCCCAGTGATCACCAACCCCCCCCCACCCCCATAAAAATTATATTCACAACTTTAAATTTCAGCCTCCAGACCATCATCATCTGGCTGCCTGGCATAGGAAAGCCTAGTCGTCCAGCCCAGAGGTAGCTTAAGTCATCTTGGGGGTGGGTTAGGGACCCATAGAGAGGAGGACCCATGCCCATAAGCCCCTGTAATCACTGCATTGATACTTAAACATGTACTCCCCTATACACCCTATTGTACTGGCATATAAGTGGCTCCTGCAGCCATAAGGGCTATTGGGGTGGTAGATAAGTGGGTCTAGGGGATTCTGGAGGTAGTTTTGGGGGCTCTCCGTCACTTATAAGGGAGCTGTAGTGAGGAGAAGCCATGGCACCCTTTTTGTGAAGTTCACAACAGTGTCCTGTAAGGTACCCCACTATTTAGGTGGCATGTCTTGGTGTGCAGTCCATCACTTTGCAGACCCGTCCCACGTCCAACAGGGCTTGTTCTAGGCATTTTGGACTTGGATGAAAAGTTGGATGGAAATGTGGTATAAAGATGGACGATTTAGCGGCTTGGACGATCAGATCGGCAGGACGTATAGTTAGACAGTTTTTGAAAGTAAAACAAAGTTGGACGTCTCTTTCGAAAATGTGTCTTAGGCTCTTTTTAACTTTGGATGACTTGCGAGATGGAAATAAACGGACTTAGACGTCCCTTTCGATTATGCCCCTCTTACTGTTTATGCAGACTACTATTTGAGATCATAGAATTGATAGTCATTAAAATGTGACTGAAGATATAGTAGTGTACAATTTTGTACAAAGTGAGAGTGATTGTATTTATGTAACTAAATGACAAAAATTTTTAAGGAAAAATATTCTACCCTTCAGGCTATAGTTACTCAGCAAGTGCGGCTGTTATCATGAATGCATTGGCCATGGTTATTTGTAATGAAAAAATGACAAATTATATTAAGCTAATGAAAATAGTATTACAGACAATGCATTTTTACTGGAATTTATCTATGCTATTAAAGCTCCAGCTAGAGAACACTTTGACTCTTTCTAGCTGGCTGATAAAATTCATAAGATTCTCTTTTTTTCATATTGATTTATATTTCAGCTATTTTGAAATCTGAATGATTTACAAATTTTGAAACCCTCTCCTGCGTAGCCATTTCAGACATTATGATTGCCAGTAAAATAGCGTGCTTATTTAGTGGCCTTTATTACAACATTTTCTAAGGACAAGAAAAATATCAATGTCCTCCCACATGAGTAACATTGTTTGACAGAACTCAGCCGGAGGAATGTGTTCAGAATTTTCTAGAGTGGTACAATATGCACATATGAGACTTCTGTGTTTTCTCTGAATGATATAAAGCTGTCTGTGTGGCTTGCTAAGGAACCTGCTTCCTAGAAGTATAAATGATTCTGTCTCTTTCTCATGGCTACTTGTTCCAGCAGCCCAGTAGTGCTGGCTCATTAATTACTGCCATAAACTCTTCTCCTGCAGCTCAGGAATAGGGAGCTGCTGCTTTCAGCTGTTGTACAATAGTGAAGCATTTAAGCTAAAGGATTGTATTCTTTGAAATGCATAATGTATGCCTAACCTTAAGACTCTGGTGAAGAGGACTGTATATAATTTGCCTACTAAAGTCCAGAGCTGGCAATAGGGTTAAAGTTTATTGAGGAATCTTTTCTTTTGGTTATATTTTCATGTTCACATGAAACCTGTGATGAACTATGATTTTGAGGCCAGTGGCCAAATAAAGTATATATTTTTCATTAAGGCCATTCTGACTAAAGGGTATTCTTTGCAAGACCTTTGATAGAGCAATTCTAGGCAGTTGCCTAGGGGTAAAATCCTGAGAGGCTGCCCTAGTTCCAAGGGGACCACGCCAGATTGGAGCAACGTGTCACTACCTGACTGCCCATTACGCTCTTTGGGGACACAGGTGTGACACCATCTATCCCAAGCTCCTCCAGGCATAGGAGTAGTAGAGAGTGATCAACAGCATCAAAGGCAGTGGACACGTTAAATTGCAGTAGAACTGTTTGCTGGCCCTTGCTCAGATAGTGTTTCGTCTTGGAGATGAGTTCGAGAAGAAGTGATTCAGTACTATGTCAGGCTCTGAAGCCATGCTGGGAGTTGTGAAAGCCATTATCTTATCAAGGAAGTCTGATAGCTGCATGTGAAACACAGAATTCCGACAGCTTGTCTGGCCATGGGATGCCTGCTATTGGCTTGTAGTTTTCTGCTTTGGTGTGGTCAAGTCCTGCTGCTTTGAGGATGGCTGTTAGAGAGATGGCAGAGAGAGTTGAGGGATAGATCCCATTCATCAAGCATAGGTTGATTAGGTCAGTCAACCAGTATATGATGTCGGAAGGTGCTTGGTCTAGTAGGTCTACCAGCCCCATGCCCAACATTTCTCCTATCACCCCTCTCCCTCTATCACTATGTCCAACATTCCTCCCCTTGCATCCCCTTTAATCTGTCCCTCTGTTCCCTCTCCACCACCATATCCAACATTTTTCCCTCTCATCCTTCTCTTCCCCATGCATCTCTATCTCACTCCTCTCTCTCTCTTTCTATGCCCAACAATTTTCCTCTTTCTCCCTTTCTCCATGTGCACCATCTCTTGCCCTCTCACACATTCATGCCCAGCAATTCTCCCTTTCTATTCTCTCCCTCCCTCCTATGTCCCAAGTTAGTGCCCCTTCCTCCCTCCCTTATGTCCCAAGTTCATGCCATCTACCTTCCTTCTGTGTCCCAATTTGTACCCCCCTCCCTTCCTTCTATCCTTTGTCCCAAATTCGTGCCCCTCCCATGTCCCAGTGCGCTCCTTCCCTCCCTCCTTTCTCCCACGCTCATATCCCCTCTCTCCCTTACTTGTTCCCTTCAGGACCGTCCAGCTGGGCTGTTCCTTCCTGCCCTCAAATGCACTTGTTCTTTGCAACGACACAGGCAGCGGCTCTTGCAAGTTGCACATGGCTGACCCGCAAGCCTTCCCTCTGATGTTGGAGGGAAGGCTTCCGGGTCAGCCACGTGCAGCGTGCAAGAGCTACTGCCCTCGTTGCTGCAAAGAACAAGTGTGGCTGAAGGTAGAAAAGAGCAGCCCACCTGGAAGGAGGACTGTTGAGGTAACTGGGATTCCCAGCTGACCCGGAAGCCTTCGTCAGTTCTGATATCGGAGGGAAGCCTTCTGGGTTGGCTTTGGCTGGGGGTGGGGGTGGGGGGGGGGGTAGGGAGTATGCAGCTGGAAGGCAAGAAGAAGGTCTGTTTACAAATGGGATCTCCGTTGGTGGCAGGGGCGAATGACATTGGGGAGGAAGGGGACGGGAGACCCGCACAGTGCCATGTACCCACCACAAGCAGTTAATGGTGGTAAGGAACGAGGAGGGAACTTCCAACTGCAGGGACAAAGCTTTTCACCATTCTCGTGGGAAGTAAAAATTTTGTTCCCGTGTCTGCATTAAGTCAGGCTTTGGTGTCTCCGTAGCTGTGGGCAAACCGTGGCCCACCGTGGCATGCCGCAGTGTTTGTTCACCATGTCATTCTCTAGTCTAAAGTTCAGCCACCAGCATGTCTAATTGACCCAGGAGAACATTGTCTCTCTTGCACTCCAAGTAAAATGATCATCAGCAGTGTTCAATGGGGAATGTTTACTGGCCTTTAGGTTGAGCTTGTTTAAATGAAAATTAATTAATTGCCTATTCTCTTAAGATTCTTAAAAAACTGTTTTATTGATGGCTCATGATTTCACTTTCATTTTCAGGTAAACAATAAAATAATTTGTTCTTTTATTCTTTCCAGTTTGCCGATGTCACAGCAAGTAGGATTTCTAAATGCCAGTATGTATGTTCTCAATCAAAACTTTTGCCACTTCAAAAACAGCATGCTTGACCACACCTGTTATTGTCTTATCCATTATGAAACACATATCCGATTTAGAGGAGTGTGTGGCGCGGTGGTTGAAGCTACCGCCTCAGCACCCTGGGGTTGTGGGTTCAAACCCCGCACTGCTCCTTGTGACCCTGGGCAAGTCACTTAATCCTCCATAGCCCCAGGTACGTTAGATAGATTGTGAGCCCACCGGGACAGATAGGGAAAATGCTTGAGTACCTGATTGTAAAACCGCTTAGAAAACCTTGATAGGCGGTATATAAAATCCTAATAAACTTAAACTTAAACTTTCCTTTGAAAGGAGAATTTCATTTTAGCTGATCCCAAAATTCTAAAATATATTAGTATTTCCTCCTAAATGAAGAAATTGCTTTCAAGTATATTAATTTCTTTCATGATTTGGGTTTGGAATATGGCATGTTTTCTAGCAGGGCTATAAAATCTGTGACAGAGTACAACATTCTAATTCAAGTATTCCAAAATTCAGACAATGGACCTTCAACCAGGTTTGGTTTTCAGGATATGCACAATAAATATTTACCATACTATACTATATTGTTTCTTATACCCCTCAATTATCAGCAAGGAATCATTTCGACTTACGTAAGGTTAATAAAGATTCATAACAGTAACATCAAGGATCAGTTAAAATAGAGTTCATGTCTTGGATTATTTGTAGTATTTGTGAGTCAGCTTTGCATATATTTATCATTTTACATGTTTTGGTTATCCTAAAAATCAGATCTGATCAGGGGTACAAGGACTGAGTTTGAGAAACCTTGCCCTTTCCTTTTCCTTGTGATAAGCTCAGCAGCATGAAGAGCACCTAGGAAAATGTTCCAAAATTACAAATCGTTAGAAAGTTATATCCTCACCATCTGGATGAAAGCATGGTGTGAATTATTATCAAGGAGTTCCCCTTAAGGAGAGTTGCCAGTGATTTCACTAGGTAAAATAAATAAATATGCTTCGATAACATATGCTTTCAGAAATTTTGATAAGATGAAAACGCAATGTACTTTTTGCCTTGCATTCCATACATAGCTCCAGAATTAATTTTGTTCAAAGGAACTTTTAAAAATAAAGCCACAGTTACACAACAGACAAAGATTTACACCCTATTGTAGTGTATGTACTATATAAAAAACACATTTCGCCTTTTTATTTTGCATGTCTTTTTTAAATATTGAAACAATCTCTGTGTTTCATGGTAATTGTGCTATATTAAATTATTGGAAAGTAATTTCAAGGGACAGACATTAGAAATGAGGTTGCAATGTTCAAACAGGTCCTTGTAATGATTAGACTAAGGTTAGCAGTTGTCCTGATATATGTGGGTTGTTCCCAGTTTCAAAACAGATTCCCCAGCTAAACCACCTATGGGTTACCACCTGTCCCTGATTCCAACAGGGACAGATGTGCAGACATTGTTAGACTTTCCAGGGACGAAAGCAGCAGATGGAAAAATTAGAGGTAACAAAAACTAGAGGGTGGCATTCCTCAAGACAGATGCATGAGATGAAGGCATTGGCATATCCTTGCCGTCTCCTTCTACATAAGCTTCCTGTTAGTAACAGGAAGTCAAGGTTGAAGGAGACCACAAGAACGAGACAGTGCCTTTAGTGCAGGGGTGTCCAATGTCGGTCCTCGAGGGCCGCAATCCAGTCGGGTTTTCAGGATTTCCCCAATGAATATGCATTGAAAGCAGTGCATGCACATAGATCTCATGCATATTCATTGGGGAAATCCTAAAAACCCGACTGGATTGCGGCCCTCAAGGACCGACATTGGACAACCCTGCTTTAGTGTGTGCATCTGCTTCGACTTAGACCAGGGGTGTCCAATGTCGGTCCTCGAGGGCCGCAATCCAGTCGGGTTTTCAGGATTTCCCCAATGAATATGCATGAGATCTATGTGCATGCACTGCTTTCAATGCATATTCATTGGGGAAATCCTGAAAACCCGACTGGATTGCGGCCCTTAAGGACCGACATTGGACACCCCTGGACTTAGACCTTGCATTTTACACATTTTATCACCGTATACCCAGCCCAGGTATTTAATAGTGCTGATTGCAGCCCAGGGAAGATGTAGGAATTCTGCGTTTTAAGTCCCACCCTGCCAAATTGTAAAGCACCCATATCTGTTGTCATTTCCTCTTACTACCCTACCTTCTCCACCTCTTAGGTCCCTTGTAATTCCCACCTAAGTACCATAAGTAAATTCACTTTGTCCTCTAAGTCTGTTATATTTAGACTGTAAGCTTTTTCAAGCAGAGTCCATCTCTTGCCTGTTTAATGTACAGTGCTGCGTGCGTCTGGTAGCACTTTAGAAATAATAAATAGTAGTAGTAGTAGTTGTAGGGGATAGAGAATGAGAGATGATAGATGTCGGAGAGTAGAGAAGAAAGAGAGAAGGCAGATGCTTAATGGAGAAAAGGGGAAAAGAGAAGATAGGAGCAGAGAGAGAGAGACCAATTGCAGATGAGAATGGGGGGGGGGGGGGGCAAGTGCTGAATGGGAATGGAAAAGAGAAGGAGGAGAGCAAATGCTGAATGGTGGAAGAGAAAAAGCAAGAGAGAGGGCAGTTACTGGATGACTGGTAGAGGGAAGAGTGCTTCCCCTTATCAGAACAAAGAGAGCATGGTTTCTGATTTTTGACTGGGAACAAGCAGGAATATAGATATTTAGGGAGGGAGGGATGGCAGAAGGAGAAGGGATTAGGAGAATGAGAGAAGGGGACCTGTTGAAAATTTGCTGGGTGGAAGGAGAGAAGGAAGAGTACAGAATATAATTTTTTAAGTTAGCCATATGTTTAAATCCCAGATGACAGTGGCTTTTCCCTCCAAATGCCTAAAGCAATTGAAGTACGGTACTCTTTGGAAACAGACCTGCCAGGACTAGAAAACTTGATTCAGGTTATGTAGTATTTACCTCTTCCTTGCTAGTGCATTAATGCCAGGTCTTTTGGTAATAAAACAGCATAGCAGATCATTAACCAAAAATATGGTTAAATTTGATAGATGACCATTTGTTCTTAGAGATCTGTCCCCTTAGTTTATAGAGGTTTTCATCAACATAGAGAGAGTTGTAGAGGTGGAGGAATTGCAATAATTTATAAGGATTTTTTCAAAGTAAAATAGATCAGTTATTTTCAGTGTTTACTTGGGAAATGTTTTCGTGTAATACCTTGGATAATGCATTAATTAATAGTTAGGGATGTATTTTACTTTATAGATCTCCTGGTAGCTGAATAGTGCACAGGAAGATCTTTATAATTTTATTTCTTATAATGTGATATTTCAAAATTGTATTTTATTAGCAGATGTAAATATTCATTTAGAAAATGCTCAGGTTTCAAATGTGGTAAACTTTAGAAATTCTTTTTTAGAATTTGTAGGTTCTTATTTGCCTGATTTGCAGTCATCTCATTTAGATCTACTATCAGTATTTCAAAGATGGCATGGAATCCAGTTATTTGGCCTGACTGTGATCTTTTAGAATTTACATTGAAATGGAAAATGACAAAGCATTAGATCTAGAGAGTCTTTATGGAAGAAGAATAGAGCTTACAAAAAAGGTAAGATAGAGTTAGATAATATAGGTGAAAGTTACAAATAGTGTTGAATAATTGGAATTCTTTAGTAAGCATTGCTTAACATAGAAACATGACGGCAGATAAAGGTCAAATGGCCCATCCAGTCTGCCCATCCACAATATCAACTATTTCTTCCTTTCCCTAAGAGATCTTATGTGCCTGTCATACGCTTTCTGGAATTCAGAAAACAGTCTTTGTCTCCACCACCTCTACCGGGAGACTATTTCATGCATCTACCACCCTTTCTGTAAAAAAAAGTATTTCCTTAGATTACTCCTAAGCCTATCGCCTCCTAACTTCATTTTATGCCCTCTCATTCCAGAGCCTCCTTTCAAATTAAAGAGACTTGACTCATTCACATTTAGGCCGCATTTCGGTATTTAAACATCTCTATCATATCTCCCCTCTCCCGCCTATCCTCCAAAGTATACATATTGAGATCTTTAAGTCTGTCCTTATACACCTTATGACAAAGACCACCGACCATTTTAATAGCCCTCCAGTGGACCGACTCCATCCTGTTTATATCTTTTTGAAGGTGCGGTCTCCAGAATTGTACACAATATTCTAAATGAGATCTCACCAGATTCTTATACAGGGGCATCAATACCTCCTTTTTCTTGGGCCTGTTCTTTTTAACATTTTTATAAGTAATATTGCTGAAGGGCTGTCAGGTAAGATTTGCCTCTTTCCACATGATACCAAAATCTGTAATAGAGTAGACACCCTGGATGGTGTGAATAACATGAAGAAAGACATAGCGAAATTTGGCAGCTATCATTAAATGCTAAGAAATGCAAGGTCATGCATTTGGGCTGCAAAAACCCGAGGGAACGGTACAGTTTAGGGGGTGAAGAACTTATGTGCGTGACAGAAGAGCAGAACTTGAGGGTGATTGTATGTGATGATCTTAAGGTGGCCAAACAGGTTGAAAAGGTGACAACGAAAGCTAGAAGGATGCTAGGGTGCATAGGAAGAGGTATGGCCAGTAGGAAAAAGGAGGTATTGATGCCTCTGTATAAGACTCTGGTGAGACTTCATTTAGAATATTGTGTACAATGCTGGAGACCGCACATTCAAAAAGATATAAACAAGATGGAGTCTGTCCAGTGGAAGGATGTTAAAATGGTACGTGGTCTTCTTCATAAGGCGTATGGAACAGAATTAAAGAATTTAATATGCATACTTTAGAGCAGGGGTGCCCAAATGGTCAATTGCAAAGGCAATGCGAGTCGATCGCGTAGCCTTTACGACCTTTTTCTTCCTGCCTCCCCAAGCCAGGCCAGGCACGTACAAGCGCTGGACCCACAATACTTCACCTCCAACGTCAATTCTGACGTCAGAGAGGAAGTTCTGGGCCAGCCAGTCGCTGCCTAGCTGGCCTGGAACTTCCTCTCCGACGTTAGAATTGGCATTGGAGGAGAAGGCTTGTGGGTTGGCGCTTGTAAGCGCCAGGCCTGGCTCAGGGAAGCAGGGAGAAATCGGCTTGGGGGGATAGGGAAAGAATTGGGGAAGTGGAGAAATCAGCTTGGGGGGTGCATGGGGAGAGAGAAAGAAAGACAGGCAGGCAAGGGGAGAAAGAAAGAAAGATAGACAGAAAGAAAGAAAAGGGGAGGGGCAGAAATAAAGAAATATTGGATCTACAGAAGAAGGAAGTGCAACCAGAGACTCATGAAATCACCAGACAAAAAGGTAGAAAAATGATTTTATTTTCAATTTAGTGATCAAAATGTGTCCGTTTTGAGAATTGATATCTTCTGTCTATATTTTGCACTATGGCCCCCTTTTTACTAAACCGCGATAGCGTTTTTTAGCGCAGGGAGCCTATGAGCGTCGGGAACTGCGAGGGGCATTCAGCGTAGCTCCCTGTGCTAAAAACCGCTACTGTGGTTTAGTTGTTGCTGAGGTGACATTGCATATTTTAAAGTCATTTGCCTTAACCTCTGAAAAAAACCCCGAATACAAATGATAATTAACATTTTCTCTGCGTGCAGTGTGCGTTGTCTTTTTAAAAATTTTATTGTTGGTAGATCATTTTTGACTTGGTCGTTTTAAAAGTAGCTCGCAAGCCAAAAAAGTGTGGGCACCTCTGCTTTAGAGAAAAGGCAGGACAGGGGAGATATGATAAAGACGTTTAAATACCGGATGAGTAATCTAAAAAAATACTTTTTTAATGCGTGGAACAGTCTCCTGGAAGAGGTGGTGGAGACAGAGACTGTGTTTGAATTGAAGAAAGCCTGGATAGGCACCTAGGATCTCTTAGAGAGAGGAAGAGATAATGGTTACTGCGGATGGGCAGACTGGATGGGCCATTTGGCCTTTATCTGCCATCATGGTCCTATGACCAGACAACAAAATGTTGAAAAAAAATAATTTTATATTCTATTTTGTGGTTACAATATGTCAGATTTGAAATGTGTATCCTGCCAGAGCTGGTGTTAACCAGCAAGCATGAGCTAGGACCTAAAAGGTGGTTGTGGTTCCTGGGCATAGGTTTGAGAAGCAATAGTTTAGATTCAGATTACTGAGACTAGTTAAATACTATAGAAGACACTTGTATAAAAACTTTAAAACACTAATGCCTCTTTAGGAGTGAAATAACATCAGAACAAAAAAAAAAGGTTTTGTTTGCTCAAATTGTCAGAATAATTTCCTGGTTCTGCCACTTTAAAGCACTGAGAAAACTTTTACAGGACCTGCAAAGAAAATTAACTGGGAGATGTTATTATACTTGAATGAATTTATCAATAAAAGTTTCTGATTGCATCTCCTTTGGTTTAAAAATGACCTGTTTTTTTTCTACTTAACAGGAATCGGGGGAATCATCAGCCCACTTCTAATATTCCAGATATGAAAATGATTTCCATGCAGAAAGAGAGAATATTTCTGAAAAAAGGCAAAGAGGACCGAGCCAGCACACAGAAAGTCAAGTTCTGCCACGAACCTGCCACCACCTCTAAAGAAACATGCAACCCCCAGATGAAAGGAGATCCCAGGCCAGGTGCTAGGAAGGCTGTTAATAAATCCAAAGCAGGAAGAAAAGTTAAAACTTGCAGTAGTAATCAGTAAAAGCAAAAAGACATCAACTCTAGACTTCTGAAAAGACAGGCTTCTATAAATGATTGTTGTTAAGGAAATTATTTGGTGCATAATATGAAAATTTAATTATATAAAGAGATTTGCACCAGAAAAACTTCAGCACTTTATATCATGACCAGAAGGGTACTGCGATCTTGACATTAAGTTGCCATAATGGTTTGAATTTAATGATCGTGTTTACATTTTTAGCAGTTATGAATTATTTCCTTAGCTTTGTATATGAAAGGTAGCCTTTAATTTTGTCAAATTCCTTTTAAAGGTTATGTTTAAAGTATGTCTGCATATAATTTGCAGATGGGAACCTTTTTACTGGACCAGCTAACACTCAAGTGTAACAAGTTATACCCTCTTTCTCATGATAATGTTGAACACTGAGCTGGATGTTGTTTATATACCAGGATGTGAAGGTCGAAGTAATTGAGTATGGGGTGCAGAGGGGAGAGAGGGAGTCATGAGAGCTAAGATCCAAGGCAAAGTTTCAGAGTCCGGGGTCTCCCTAAGCACACGGAAGATCTACATTTTAAGATGCAGTCAGCAATGCATTTGTATATTTCATACCCATAAAATTTCAGGATGGATTGAAGGGAGTGGAAACAATTTTCATAGAGTGTGTAGAAATGTTTTTTGTCTTATATGTAATGGAATCATACACCCATAAAGGATGCTGCAGTATTGCTAACATACCTAGTTTCAATACTGTTAGCATCTAATCCAATTTTAATGGCAATTCTCATCAGTAAGCTTTGACTTCTAAGCATAAATCATAGGGAAACTTTGTCATTACTAAAATGACAACTTGTATTGCTCAACAAGCAAATGAGCAATTTACAGTCTAGTAGTCTCACTTATCAAAAACTTAAAAAAAAAAAAAAAGTAGCCCCAATGTATGACACGTTCAGTAATATTAGTGCACATTTACCAAACATCTGGATGTACACAATGATGCAGTACTGTTTCAGCAAATAATACATTTTTCTTAGATCTAGTTTATTCTTGGCTACTTTAATTTTCTTATTCTGTTTCTCTCTTTCAACGGTACACCGTCAAAAGCACGGAGGACAGTGGTGCGCCGACAATCCCACACCAACATTTGAGCGCAGGAGAAATGTGCGCTGCCGCTTCCATAACTTTTGAGGCTTTCCGTTTTATGCTGTGAGGATGTGTATGTGGGGGAAACCCTCCAACTACACTTAGAACTGCTCATGCTCACGTCTTGGGGGGAACTCCCAGTTCAGGTACACCGTCAAAAGCGCGGAGTCACCATATGGACAGCTGTGTGGTTTGAAGAAAGTTGACTCAACTACCATCTTGTGAGCAGAAGAGACAGCTACCAATGGTAGGAGAAGGGAAAGCTAGTTTTCATTCTGTGGTGGATTATAGGAGGAGCCAGCTGCTGGTACGTGAGTGGAATAAGGGAGACACCTATCATGCAGGTGGAAGAAAAGCTGTTGTAGTGTGGCAGTAAGAAGGCGGCAGCGTAGGGTAGCTGGTGTCTGGCCTTAAGGAGGAAGGAGGGCTTCTTAGCTAGTGGTAGTATCTCTGCACCCTGTGCTGAAACAATATTTGTAAACATTTTACATTTTGCCCTCTATAGGGGAACATTAGAAATGCATGCTGTTACTGTAGTTAAATTGTCCTTCTCCTACAGGTTTCATTTACAATAATTTATCTTTGGCAGACGTCCCTTTGACTTTCTTAGTTTAGAAACAGTAGTTTTGTCTAGAATTCAAATCAACATCTGTTAAGATGGATTATTCTACCACCAACATGCTAATTTAGCACAGGCCCAATTTTATCCAATTATTTACTACTAATTGGGTTAACAGTAAAATTACACATCTTAACAGTAGCTCATGATAACTCCCCTTCCCCCCTTTTATATTTTTAGACAACATCCAGCTCATTCTCCACATTTTTAAAACTTGACTACTTGTATATTTTATTTTTCCTTATTTTCTGGTTATACAAGGTTGTCACAGTTCTGATCCAGTATCAAGTGATTTAGCGTGTGTACAATTAAAGAAGAAAATAGACACCTAGGTGCTGTTCTTTCATATACAGAGCTTCAGCTATCATCATATGACTTGAATACTGTTAAACAAAAAATGTCTTACAAAAATTAGATAGCATACTACTATAACCAAGTCCAGTCCACTTGAACATGCCAAAACATGCAACATAAGAAGAGACAAGTTAATTTAATCATGTATTTTTAATGGGTATAACTAATGGGCAGACTGGATGGATCATTCAGGTCTTTATCTGCCGTCATTTACTATGTTATGTTACTATGCATGCCTTCATTATGGCATCCTTATATCATCTTACAAAGCAATATAAGTTAATTCTATAGCTGCCTCTGTATATAGGAACCTAGAGGATGCTTTTGTGCCGACTGCTGCATAAAGGAAAGTTGACAGCTACTTTCCTTCAAAGAATACTAATGTAACAGGTGCAACATTAACCTAAAATTTAGGTGTGAGGACTTAATGCCAGCTGTAAAACTGGTATAAGTGCTTATGCCTAAATGCTGGAGATGTGCATATAAGTTTCCTGCAATGTCTTGTCTTGCCCTCGTTTCAGCATCGCAAATTTGTGCTTCTTGTGGGTGTTTACCTCCTCTGGCTGATTCTCTCCTCCCAGTCTCACTTCGCAAAACCATGGCCGTTGGTTCCTGCAGCTCACAGCTGACTCGGAAGCCTTCCTTTTGACGTGAAGGGAGACTTCCAGGTCAGCCGCGAACTGCTATAGAGCTGGTGTAAATGGTGGCACCTAGATTGCTAAAATGTGCACTTTTATTTATTTACTTACTTACGCGGAGGGGCATAATCAAAACAAACGTCTAAGTCCAATTTGGACATAGGGTGCTAGTCGCCTAAAGTCGGTAGCGGGAAAATATCCATTCTTCGAAAGTACGTCTAAAATATATATATATATATTTTTTTAAATCATCTCTCTGTACGTCCAGTCATTTGATCGTCCAGACTGCCACTACATCTATCTTTATACCATATTCTTAACCAAAAATTTGTCCAAGTCCAAACGCTTAGAACAAGACCTTTGGATGTGAGAGAGGCCAGCATTGTGATGGACTGGCCACCCAGACGCCTTATAGGGCACTTCTGTGAACTTCATAAAAAGGGTACCAGATAAACATCTCACCAGAACTCCCTTATAGGTTATGGTGAGCCCCCCCAAACCCAATATTCCTACCTGACTACAACCCCAATAGCCCTTATGGCTTCAGGTGGCACCTTTATGGCAATACAATAGGGTTTGTTTGGTTTTTTTTTGGTGGGCTCACATTTTCCACCATTAAGTTAGTGATAAGAGTGGCTTATGGGCCTGGGTCCTCCTCTCTATGGTTCAGCAGCCCACCCCCCAGACTACGTAAGTCACCTCTGTGCAGCTTTACTAAGCTTTCCTATAGCAGGCGCTGATGTTCCGGAGGCAGGTATGTATGTTTTTATTCTGAACTTTGTGGGGGATGCAACAGGGTCAGTAAACATGGGGGGAGTATGTGTGGGTCTTTACTTTGTCCCTGCAGTGGTTATCTGGTCACTTTGGATACCTTTTTGGCACTTATACCTGCTTTTACATCGTCTAACTCACAATGTATAAGTTTCGCCTAGGAAGTCTCATCAAACATTTGATTATCCCTGCAGGACAACTAAGTCTAGGTTGGCCCACATCCTGCCCTAACCACTCCTCCAGAAATGCCCTGTTCAGCTCTGGACGCACAGCGGGATTCAGAGGCCTAAAAAGTCCCTGGATACATCCAAAAAGCCATTTTGATTATCGGCAGTTGGACGACCTGTCTTTTAGGATAACCAAGTGCCGACTTGGGCAGGATTTTAGACGTGTTTAAGTTTTGATTATGAGCCCCAGCCAGCGTGTGTAATTGTGCACCCCACTCATGTTCCACCCAGACTTTGCCCATGTCTACACATATTTATCAAACTATGGTCCTTTTGTAATGAATAGTGTATAAATCAAATATTGTCATATACAGTATGCAAATGTACTGGTATTCTGGAATGGCCAGTAGGAATAAAGGAAGTGAGAATGCCCCTGTAAAGGACTCTAGCAAGATCTCATTTAAAATATTGTGTACAATTCTGGAGCCCGCACTTTCAAAAAAATATTGTATGTCACCTAGAAATAGGCATGATAGAAATATTTAAATAAAATAAGTTAAAAAGAAATGGTATGGAGTTAATCCAGAAGATGGCTACTGAAATGGTCTGTGGTTCCCATAAAGGGTATGGGGACAGACTAAAAAATCTCAATATGTATATTTTGGAAGAAATGTTGGAGAGGGAAGATACGATAGAGGCATTTAAACACCTATGTGGAATAAATTTACAGAAGGCAAGTCTCATTCAGTTGAAAGGAAGTTTGGAACTAGGGGGCATAGGATGAAGGTGAAAGGAAATAGATTCAGAAGTAACGAGGAAATACTTCTTTATGGAAAGGGTGATGAATTCATAAACAGCCTCTGGGTGGAGGAGTTTTTATTCTGAACTTTGTGGGGGTGCAACAGGGTCAGTGAACATGGGGGGAGTGTGTGTGGGTCTTTACTTTGTCCCTGCAGTGGTTATCTGGTTACTTTGGATACCTTTTTGGCACTTATACTTGGTTTTACATCGTCTAACTCACAATGTATAAGTTTCGCCTAGGAAGTCTCATCAAACATTTGATTATCCCTGCAGGAAACTAAGTCTAGGTTGGCCCAAATCCTGCCTGAACTGAAGAAAACTTGGGACAAGTCCATGGGATCTCTAAGGAAGTGAAAGGGAGAGTTTATGGCATGGATGGTTGGACTAGACAGGCCATATGGTCTTTAATGCCCTTTGTTTTTTTATGTTTCTATTTGTGTAATCTTCATGCCCTCCTTAAAGAATTACATCCTTTGTATATGCGACTGCCATGGGCTAAGGCCATCCATGCTAAAATAAATTCCTGAACTTCTCAAACCACAAGGAATAAACAATATTTGCTGACAATTATTTTCATGTATCTAAATTTACTTTTTTTGATTTGAGAGACTGTCCTTTATCCATAGAGGCCCCTAGTACATCAATTTATTATGCTTCTATGGCATGCATGTTGACTTTCACATGGAATGGAATCTATTCAATTGCACTCATAATGAAGGCAGCTGTAAAAAATGCCCATGGCAAGAATATCGGGGTGTATAAATAAAATTTAGGAAAACACTACCTTCCTTTTTAAAGAAAGCTGTACTTTAACCTGTGTCACAGTTATTCTTAGAGATTTCAGGTTTGAATTTAGCAAGCTGCCTAACTGGTCTTCATCAATGTTTTTTCTTTTTTTAGTTCTGCCCTTACTATGTAAAATCAATTTTTTAATAATGTATTCTGCAATCCACTTTTGTTTTTCTAAATTAATTAACCTGCACTAATGACATCTAGAATGTGTCTTGGGTATTTCTTTTGATGTAATCCTGTTTCCAACCTTGGCCATTTCAGGTAACAATAACAACAATTTATTATTTTTATAGCACTACCAGGCATATGCAGTGCTGAATAGTGTACATGCAAGAGACAGTCCATTCTCAGAAAAGCTTACACTCTAATTATGACAGACACACAGAGGGGGGCTAAAAAGTGGGATGGGACTATTGAAGGATTGACAGACAGATATGTTGGTTGGGTCAGTGTTTAAATGCAGCTTCAAATAAGTAGGTTTCTAGTCTGGCTTTAAATACCGCCAGAGAAAGCACCTGATGTAGCGAGACAGGCATGTTGTTCCAAGCATGCAGCACAGCATGGTAGAAGGGTCAGAGATGGGAGCTGGTGGAAGAGGAGAAGGGTACAGAGAGGAGGGACTTGTCTGATGAGCAGAATTCCCAGAGGGGAGTATAGGGGGTAACAAGTGAGGAGAGATACTGAGGAGCTGCAGATCGAGTACACTTGAACGTCAGTAAGAGGAGTTTGAATCGTATGCAGAGACGGAACGGGAGCCGGTGAAGCAACCTGAGGAGAGGAATAATGTGGGCATAATGACCCTGGCGGAATATGAGGCGCACAGCTGAAGTAGAGAGATATGGCATAGTGTAACAAATGCCATTAATCCTGAAGGATAAGCAGTGGTTTTAACCAAGTCTCTCTTACCTCAAGGATAAGCAGTAGCTTTACCCAAGTCTTCCTTAATGATGGCCTGTGAACCTATCCTCCAGAAACTTGTCCAAATCTCTGTTTAAACCAAGCTATGCCATCTGCTTTTGTCACATCTTCCATCAGTGAATTTCAGAGCGTAACTACGCATTGAGTGAAAATGTATTTCTCCATTTTGTTTTAAAAGTACCACCTCCTAACATCATGGTGTGTCCTGTAGTCTTTGTACCTTTTGAAAGAGTAAACTGATTCATGTTTGTTTCATATTGCTCATCATTTTCTAGATTTCTCTCTCCCATATGTTTCCTCAACAGTTTTTTTTTTAAGCTGAAGATCCCCAACTTCTTTAGCCCTTCCTCATAGGGAGCCAATCCATCTATTTTATTATTTTAATTGCCCTTATCGGAATCATTTCTAACTCTGCTATATCTTTTATGGGATTTGGAGACTATAATTGTATGCAATACTTGTAACATTCTTTTTGCTTTTTTGGCTGCCATAAGTTTTTGCTTTATTTACAACTTATGTTTTCTATAATTTTCCAGAACAAAGATTTTCAAAATAAGATACAACATCCATAATCTCACATAAGAAAAGAGTACATTCATAATCTCATATTACTCTACATCACTTCAAGAGCCCAGTTGAGAGAAGGACAAGGAAAGAAAGAAGAAATTCAGCATTCCAGAGACCAAAGAAACACATCCTAAAAGGCCCCATCTGATGGTAGACTGCCTCAAATGGCAATCTACTTTGTGGTCAACTTCTGGATAAATTCTTGCAGATATCCTGTCTCCTAAAATTTATAGGGGTTTGTATTCAGCTGGCTGCACTTGACGTTTTCCTGACTGCTGCTGGTGTTATTAGAGAATGACATGGGGACACATTTGTCCCTGTCCCTGCAGGAACTCAATTTCCTCGTCCTGTCCCCGTGAGTTTTGTCGCTGTCACCGTCCCTGCCCCATTCCTCTAAGCTCTGCCTTAACCGCACAAGCCTCAAACACTTATGATTTTAAAGTGCTTGAGGCTTGTGCAGATGAGGACAGAGCTTGCAGGAAAGTGGCAGGAACAGGAAAAGAACTCGCATGGACAGGATAGGAAAATGAGTTTCTGCGGGGATAGGGAAAAATTTGTCCCTGTTTCATGCTCTAAGTGTTATATCAAGAAATTCAATGCTGGGCCATGCCCATGCTCTAGCATTTAATTTTTGGCTTATAGACCAGGCGAAATCATAGCTGATTAAGTGTAACATTGAGTACTTAACTATCTATAGCAAACTGCATAAAGACTGGACTGACTTTTATGTGGTTATCGTGCCCCCAGAACACCCCCCAAACTGCTAGTTTCAAGTTGAATACTAACTGAACATTTTCAGTAGTACTAACCAGTTAAGTGCCACTGAATATGACAGCTTAGCCTCAAACAATCAATTTACCCCCCTTTTATGAAGTTGTGTTAGGATTTTTTAATCGCAAGCCGTGGCGGTAAAAGCTCCAATGCTCAAAGGAATATTGAAATATTCTTTCCCTCTAAACTTAAACACTTACCAGGAAATTTCTCCCCTCCCCCCCAAAAAAAATCCCATTCCAAGTGCAAGGCCCTGGATTGAAGCAATAAGAATTCTTTCCTAGCCTTCTGTGAATCAACAGACACATTCAGGAAGACAGAGATCTTTTGACCATGAAATAAATTTAAATCGTGCTACCAATTCGTAGGCACTGATGACCCAGCATATGCAAATGCATATTCACTGTAGATATTCTGAAAACCTGACTGGCTGTGGGTTCCCAGGATAGATTTGGGAAGTTCTCCTATGATACTGGCAAGATTCCATCTGGCAACAGCCAGGAGAGGAAAGGTCTGAGCCTTAACACTAAGAGCAAACAGGAAAGCTGGAGGCAAATAGTGCCAGGGGTTGTAAGAGACCAATAAAGGGAAAAGATAGCTTCCTCCCTCCAGTGAAATGAATTGGCCAAAGCCAGGCAAAGTGAAGGTAGTTAGTAATAGGAGTTCATTCATGGCAATCATACGGCTTTCTAAGCTCTCTAGTAAAGTAAACTCTTCCCTTTCATGGTAAAGACTTTCTAGTCTCAAGTTCTAGCTTCAGCTCCAAGTTCCTGGGTTGCTTCCAGTATTTGCCTAAACACTGTTTTCAAATTGTGCTTCTAGTTCCATTCCAGGACCTGATTCCTAGCTTGGCTTAGTAACAATTTCCAGTTTGTCATGACCCAAGCTTCTACTTCAGCCTCTAGTTCCAGCTCTGAGATTTTGTCTTGCATAGAATCTGTTTCTTTTCCTGTTTCTGATCCTTTTACTCTAGACACTGCCGGTTGGTTCCTGACTCATCCTGCTGCTGCTCTGAGTTCTGGTTTTAATAGTCAAGTGTTTGCTCCAGTTGTAGTTCCTCAATTCAGCTCAGACAGTTTTGATGCAGTCAGTGCTCAGTATGTATTTTTAATGCTGCTGCCTATATATAGAGAGAGGCACTGAATTTATGTATTAAGTTGAACACCAGTTCTGATTCTTAACTTAAAATGACACTGCTGGACTGCTATGTCCTTGTTTTGTAGATACATTTTACATTAAGCAATAGTGCCTATTGTCATGGGTCTGGCTACTTATTGGTCCACCTATTTTTGTATGTTTGCATATGCACAAACAAACCTCTGTCTAGGGTAGTCAGAAGAGGATTGGAGGGAAAAGAAGATACTGGGAAGGCCAGGCCTCAACCTCTGAAGATCCAAAGGAGCCAGTGCTTATGATGGAAAAAGAGCTTTGGAGTGGTATGGAGATCAGGCCCATCATCCAAAGTAGGGGGGAATTTATCAGCATGGGCTATCATTAAGTTGTGTTATTTTACTGTTCCCCTAAATTATTAGTAACTAGGTCTTGTTGCATGAGATGGCTCTTTGGTAATATAGCATGAGTTAATGTTCAAATAACACGTCTTAACAATAGCCCACATTGACTACACCCCTTAAAGAAAGAACAGTGGCTAGAGTAACATGGTAGCAGGGAAGGCAGGTCATTCTACTCAAAAAATGAATAAGCTATGGCCAGATATAGTAGGAGCAGTGTGAAGGCACAGAGGTCAGTCCCCAACATTTGAAAAAAAAAAAAAAAAATGGAGCAGTGACTAGAGGCAGTAGGAGTAGTACAATAGCAAGGAGGCCAGATCTTGTCACCTAAAGTAGTGGCCAGAAATGGAAGAAGCATTATGGTGCAAGTGAATCTAGGCTCTGGAACCTGATGCCATAATGGAGTGGTAGCAGCGGAAGACCTTATTACTGTTTCTCACCAGTCAGCATGCCAGGAGTCAAAGATCACCAACGATACCTGATGAGGCCTTCAGATTTTAGCTAGGACATGCTTTAATTCTAGATCTGGGCAAGAGGAAGGGAAAGGCCAAATGGGAAGAAATATTTAATACTTTCACCTTCACCCTCATTTCAGTCAGAAGGAAGCTTTGGTTATAGAATGAGAGTGAAAGGAAGTAGCAAAGAATAAGGTAGAAAAAAGTTTTATTTTGAATTTATTAACTGGAATATGTTAGCTTTGGGATATGTTCATCACAAATATATTTGTATTCTATTCATGGATAATGGTGGGGGGAGGGGGGGGGCTGGAGTCCAAAATGGGTGGATGGCCACCAAATGTTCTCCCCACCTGAATACAAAACATAAATACTTGAGCTGGTGGGGATCCTGAAGCCCTGCCAACTGAAGCCCTCCTCCTCTGGTCCAGCAACCAAGCTTTGCAGCTAATGGCCATATCCTCAAGCTGAATGCATAAAAGTCAAGGGGGTAGAGAGGCAGCAGCAGCAGCTCTGAAATACTGTTGCAAGCTGCAGACCTTGGAAAATTCTGGTCACTGGACCTGAGAAGGGGAAGGAGGTGGTCATCGGCTGGTGAGGCTTGAGGATCCCCACCAGCTACAGCAAGGGAGATGTTCATTTTGAACGGGCCTAAGTGCAAAGTGAGAAGCCCAGCCCCCTCTCATGCTTATGCCACTGATTGTGTTTAGTACAAAACGAAGTACTTGCTGAGTTTAACGTTTTGGGGTTTCCAGTTCAGCTTTGGTATTCATATTTCTAATTTGTGATCCATTGTTCTGTATTTGGTGAAGGTCTGTCTGCATTTTGTGTGTGAAGAAGTCATTTAAAATTGTTATATACGTATATGGCAGTAATGGTGCTTGGGAAAATTGGGAGAGGGGCAGGTAGAAGAGGGGCCCCCTCCTTAATTTCAGCCCTGAGTGTTGGAACCTACTCCCAATCACACTTCATTCCTGTGACCACTACCTCAGATTCAGAAAAAATTTTAAAAGCTCATTTGTATCAAGATGGCGAGTTGACCATGACCCCGTGACTGCAACTGATTTAAGGACCCACCACTAGATAAGCGACTATAATTACACCCATAACAACTTTGACTGTCAAACTGTACATTATAATTTTCTTATTTAATTTATTTACGACATTTATACACTGCCTACAACTAAGCAGTATGCAAAAATATTTTTTACATGCATGTATCCGATGTAAGATAAGAATGACGAGATGGTATGGAATAGAAGAAACGAGGAGCATCAAACAGGAGATGAAAGACTGATTCCAATTATTTGAATTAAGCTTTAGCAAGCAAGTTCAGTGATTTACGCCTGCCTCAGGCAAGAGTAAATTTTCATTTGGAAGGCCCTTGCATTGTTGGTAGGAAGTTCCAGGGAAGCCATTTTGGGTGTCTGTGATATTCAAGTGAGAGCCTCTCCCACTCTGGCAGACAATCTGCCATGGTCCATGTCTGATCTTCATGGTAGAATATGAAAAATAAAATACTGTCTGTTGAACATTAGGAGAGATTTGACTATTTAGTATTTGCTAAATTTGACCAAAGAGTAGCCTCAGCTTTTAATGACTCCATTTAGAAGGTCTTGCTTGCATTATCCAATAAAGGCTTGTTTGTTCTTTCAAACATCCAGTATGAATATAAATAAAGTCTGATTTCTGTTCTGAAAGTAATTACTGTGTCTCTCTTATCTAGTTGTTAAGAGGTACAAAAGCTGCTTGAAAAACAACTTACAGCAACATACGAGGGGAAGATAGCATTTCTAATGGCACATTTTCTTGCTCATGGATTTAGTTAACAGTGGAATGACGTACTAAATATAGGAAAACATAGTTACGGTAGTTGGGAAATGGTAGACTGGAGGAATAAAATGTTGTTTATGATCACCAGATCATTGTTCCACTGTTAAGCTTACAATAAAGAACACTTTTTTAAAACATTTTCTGATTCTAAACCAAAGCACAGAAAAAAGACATACTGTATGAACTTTAAACTTAATGCCATCCTTTCTCCACTAACCCCCCCCCAAAAAAAAAAAAGAAAACACATCCTAAAAGGCAATCTTACAATATTGTATTACATTGATATGACTTATGGGTAAAATATGAAAACAATACAGACTTCTCTTCTATATTTGAGCAGGTTTTATGAGTTTAACATAATAAAAGGTGAATCTTGATGTGAATCAAGATACTAACCTTTTCTAAAACATATACTAGCAGGGTAATAGAGAACTGAGATCAAAAGTCTATTGTTCCATTCAACACTACAGTTGGTACAATTGGTAGAGTATGATGGTTTAAGAATAAAATAAAATTTTAATCTGTAACATATAGGAAGGAGGGGGAGAGAGAAGACAAAAGAGACTCTAAGGTTTGATGTAATACCTGTTTAATGCTAGTGTTTTTGTAATAGAAGCAACATGCTTGGTGCTTTTGTATTTTATCAAATCCCACTGATCTAATTCCGACCTCTTGCTGATGGAAGGTATTTAAATCCAGACTGAATTGGTTGATTATGTTGGGATAGTCTCACAAAAGTTTTTAATCAGATCTTGTATAGCTTAACATAATAGACTATAACTGCTCATAAGACACTATGTTATAATATTTAAAAAACTATAACTATGTTATAATATTTAAAAGTTTCAAGTTTATTAGTTTTTTAATATACCGACCATCAACAAATATCTGGCCGGTTAACAATAAAATTTTAAAAAGAGAAAGAAAGAAAAAAAAATAAATAAAAAAAATAATAAATATTTGGAAATATATAGAGTGAACATCAAAGACATTAACTGGACAGACTTGAAAGTGAGGGTAAGAGGGAATGGAGGGGAAAAGTTACATATTTGAGAAGAAGAGGAGAAAGTGGGAGTAGGATAAAACATATTGGGTTGGTTGCTTAAGAAAGAAAATGAAAAAGAAGAGAATAAATAAAAGAAAGAAAAAAAAAAAAAAAGGAGAAGAGAAGATAAGTCTAAAAACAAGCGAATGCGTCACAAAATAAAAAAGTCTTCAGGCTTATCTTGAATTTGTCTAGACTATAACAGCTCATAAGACACTTTATTATAATATTTAAAAAACAACAACTGTGTTTTGTAGCCTTCTGGAGTGGAGAACAGCTTAGGGGTTAGAGTAGCAAGCTGAGAATTATGCTTCTTCCACTGATGCTCTTTGTGACTTTGGACAAGTCATAACACTCTCTGTTACCTCAGGTCAGGGATGGACTGACTATTAGAATGACAGGGCAGTGCCCGAGGGCCTCTCTTCCCTATCTTCCTTCTAATTTAATCACTGTTGATAGGGCCTGTGACTTTTACTGCCCTAGGGCCCAGATCACTGTCAATGCATACCTGCCTCAGGTAAAAATTTAGTCCCTCATTGACTAAACTAATTTAATTCAATAATATTAAAGAGTTAAATAGTAATTACTTGTGTTAATAAGTCAATTTCATGAAAATACTCCACAAGTTATAGAACCAATATATATCTAAAAAACACAATATGCTGTGTAATAGAAATAAATATTCATTAATATAAGTGAAGTACTCAGTCACCAACCGATCTGTGCATAAAGTACCGTTAAAAGTACAAGCGCCGGTTGTACATCAGGGACCATCATAGTACTCACAGTCCCTAAACCTTCCTTATACAGTAATAATTGTCAAGAAGAAATGAAAAAACACTTATCTTCAAATAAGCAAAAGGAAGGTAGCAAATGCTTTGTTCAAATCCAGCGCTCGTAACAGATATCCATCTCAATAAAGACTCCCCGAATTTGAAACTCCCATAGCCTCCCTTCGACTCGAGTTTTGCAAAAAGCGTAGTCAGGAAGGGGGCACTGTGAACAGAAAAAGTACTACAGTTTAAAGATAAAAACTACAGACTAACTAAATCTCCAACTACACTTTAAGCACAGTTCAACCAAAATTACCCTCATCTAATTTAAACATAAATTCATAATCCTTAACTTCATATAAATCTTAATACAACTTACTCAGCTTCAGGCTGGAGGCATTCTCCTATCCAAACTGGAGATCAGAGCAGACACAGGAGACTTCAATTTGCAAAACTTTATAGACACTCAACAGTCATTCATTTTCTTACAATCAGTCACACAACCAATCAGAGCGTGTCATGGGAGCCAAGGAAACCAAAACCCTCCCTCACATTAATCAGTCACAGCTGAAACCACTCGATTTCCTTATTCAGTCCCAGGGGGCTCAAAGTTTGCCATTCGTAAATAAATCTACATTCCTCAGAAAGAAGTCTGTGGGAAATATCCCCCCCTCTAGGTACCGTATTTTCACGCAAATAACACGCACCCGTATAAAACGCGCACACGTGTATAGCGCGCAGAAATCACGATGATAAGCACAAAAACTTTGGTATAACGCGCTCACGATTATACCGCGCATGCTGCCCGACTCTCCGTTCACCCCCCTGACTTCCGTGCACTGCCCCGCCTCTCCGTGCGCTGTCCCGACTCTCCGTTCACCCCCCCCTGACTTCCGTGCACTGCCCCGACTTTCCGTGCGCTGTCCCGACTCTCCGTTCACCCCCCCCTGACTTCCGTGCACTGCCCTGACTTTCCGTGCGCTGTCCCGACTCTCCGTTCACCCCCCCTGACTTCCGTGCACTGTCCCCCCTTGAAGGTCTGTCCCCATCCTGAAAGCCTGATGCCCCCCCCCGACGTCCGATACATCCCTCCCCCCGAAGGACCGCCGATTCCCCAACAATATCGGGCCAGGAGGGAGCCCAAATCCTCCTGGCCACGGCGACCCCCTAACCCCACCCCGCACTACATTACGGGCAGGAGGGATCCCAGGCCCTCCTGCCCTCGACGCAAACCCCCCTCCCCCCAACGACCGCCCCCCCAGCCGACCCGCGACCACCCTGGCGACCCCCACGACCCCCCCACCCCCCTTCCCCGTACCTTTGGTAGTTGGGCCAGAAGGGAGCCCAAATCCTCCTGGCCACGGCGACCCCCTAACCCCACCCCGCACTACATTACGGGCAGGAGGGATCCCAGGCCCTCCTGCCCTCGACGCAAACCCCCCCCCCCCCCAACGACCGCCCCCCCCCAAGAACCTCCGACCGCCCCCCCAGCCGACCCGCGACCCCCCTGGCGACCCCCACGACCCCCCCACCCCCCTTCCCCGTACCTTTGGTAGTTGGCCGGACAGACGGGAGCCAAACCCGCCTGTCCGGCAGGCAGCCAACGAAGGAATGAGGCCGGATTGGCCCATCCATCCTAAAGCTCCGCCTACTGGTGGGGCCTAAGGCGCGTGGGCCAATCAGAATAGGCCCTGGAGCCTTAGGTCCCACCTGGGGGCGCGGCCTGAGGCACATGGTCGGGTTGGGCCCATGTGCCTCAGGCCGCGCCCCCAGGTGGGACCTAAGGCTCCAGGGCCTATTCTGATTGGCCCACGCGCCTTAGGCCCCACCAGTAGGCGGAGCTTTAGGATGGATGGGCCAATCCGGCCTCATTCCTTCGTTGGCTGCCTGCCGGACAGGCGGGTTTGGCTCCCGTCTGTCCGGCCAACTACCAAAGGTACGGGGAAGGGGGGTGGGGGGGTCGTGGGGGTCGCCAGGGGGATCGCGGGTCGGCTGGGGGGCGGTCGGAGGTTCTTGGGGGGGACGGTCGTTGGGGGGGAGGGGGGTTTGCGTCGAGGGCAGGAGGGCCTGGGATCCCTCCTGCCCGTAATGTAGTGCGGGGTGGGGTTAGGGGGTCGCCGTGGCCAGGAGGGTTTGGGCTCCCTTCTGGCCCGATATTGTCGGGAAGTCGGCGGTCCTTCGGGGTGGGGGTGCGAGTGGTCCTGCCGGGGGGGGGGATGTATCGGACGTCGGGGAGTCGGCCGGGCAAGAGGGCTTGGGCTCCCTCTTGCTCCGATCGTGGATGCGGGTGCGGGTGGGAGCGCGTGCGAGCGGTCGTTCGGGGTGGGGGTGCGAGTGGTCCTGCCGGGGGGGGGGGATGTATCGGACGTCGGGGAGTCGGCCGGGCAAGAGGGCTTGGGCTCCCTCTTGCTCTGATCGTGGATGCGGGTGGGAGCGCGTGCGAGTGGTCGTTCGGGGTGGGGGTGCGAGTGGTCCTGCTGGGAGGGTGAATCGGGCGTCGGGCGGGGTGGGAACTATGTTTTAAAACTTTTGTATACCGCGCTCACGCATATAACGCGCGAGGGGTATGCGCGGTAGGTAAAAACGCGTATAACGCGCGCGTTATATGCGTGAAAATACGGTAAACTAATTTGTTTTAGAACAGTGTATTGAAAATCATGAATAGAATGTCCCCAATAGATGACACCCATAGAATTGCAATCTGTATGAGTTCTTAAAAAGAATTTCGTATTTTTATGGGGGATCATTATGTGTCCCTTAGACCATATTAAAGAGCAATAAATACAATGATTGCAAGGTTTGTGAGGGGATTGCACCACAGTACTTCTGTCAACTGAATCATAATTAGAATTCAACATTTCACCTATTTCAACATTTCAACTATATTTCTCCCTCGTCTAAATGCAAATTTAGGGATTTATTGAATAGGGACATGTATTTTCAGAATAGGCCAATGTTTACTTATAATTTTGCAAATTTGATGGCTCCGAGGAGAAAAAGGAAGAACACAAACTAAAGGGTTATTAGTTTCCTTGCTAGAAGATTTTAAGAGCCATGTCTGTTGACAAAAATATGCCCGTTTCCAAGCTTTTTTTAGAATTTTATCCAGATAACCTCTGTTTAAATTTATCAAAGAGGATACTCGCTTGAATTTTGAATTCCCTGTCATCAGAACATAAACGTCTCATTCTAAGAATTGGCCTATAGGGATACCTTCCTTCAGCTTGGTAGGGTGATAGCTACCATATTCTAGTAAAGTATTTAGATCAGATGGTTTACTAAATAATGTAGTGCTAAGATGATTGTTATATTTGTAAATAGTAATGTCCAAAAAGGAAATTTTTTCATTCTCGATGTTGAAAGTGAACTTAATATTTTCATCAAAGCTGTTTAGTTCCATTATGAACATCTTTAAATCATCTTTTGTCCCGTTCCATATAAAAAAGATATAATCAATGAAACATTTCCACATAAACACCTTTCTAAACATCCGGGAAAGGTACACATGAATTTCTTCAAAACATGTCATAAAAAGACAGGCTATCGATGGCGCTATAGTAGCTTCCATGGCCACTCTAATTTGATGGTAAAATTGATCTTCAAATTTAAAAAAAGTTAGATTGAATTAACAAAGCTCCAAAAGTTGCCAATAATTGTATTTTAAGATCAGAAAGCTCAGTCCTTTGAAAAAATTCTTTACTCAGCCGCACAGCTGCTTCCTGCAGAATATTGGTATATAGTGCTGTAACATCTGCAGTGACCAGCAGACAATCCTCCAGCTCCAAATCCTCTATTTCATTAATCAGATTTAAGAAATGGGTAGAGTCTTTAACATAAGATTTGGCTAACGGAACAAAGGGTTTCAAATAAAAATCTGCATATTGAGACAAAGGCTCTAAAATAGATTGAATACTAGAGACAATTGGGCGTCTGGGAGGGGAAGTAGTCGACTTATGTATTTTAGGAAGAAAATAAATCTGAGGAGTCTGAGGGTTGGATTGTATCAAAAAATTATATTCTTTATGTGTAATTATACCATCATATTTAGCTGTTGAAATTATGTCCTTTATAGTTTCATATAATCTTTTAGTAGGATCCTCCATGATTTTGTTGTAAAAAAAAATGTATCTTCCAACTGACATATAGCCTCCATTCTATATTTAGAATAATCTTGGATCACTATTCCACCCCCCTTATCAGCTCTCTGAATTATAATAGATTTATCATTTTTCAAATTCTGAAGTAATCTATGTTGATAAAATGAAAGATTATGAAACATCTTGATGTTCTTCTACTTCTTTTAAGACAATTTTTTCAAAAGCCGCTACCAACGGGTCTGGAGATCCAGGAGGTATCCAGCTAGATTCACATCGCAAGCCTGTTGGATTATTTTCTTTATTTGAGGTATCAGAGTTCTAAAGAAAGTTTTCAATCTGAGAGTTCTAAAAAATCGATATAGATGGGAACGGGTCAGAAAACTGTCATACCTTGTTGTGGGGAAGAATGAAAGCCCCCTCCTAAGTACTTTCTCTTCATCTTCACTAAGGGGACGCGAGGAGAGGTTAAAAATACCTGCATTCATTTTTTGATTACTTTCTTTGACCATGTCCCTTTGGAGACAGTGTCGAGTGCCCCTGCTTGAACTGGGGTAGAATGAGTTTGAATTCTTAAAAAAATATCTGGTAGGATGGTGGTGGATTCTACATTCTTCTGTATGGTTTTAATTTTACTCTTTCCTTCCCCCTCTGAAGATGATTCACTTGTGGACATCTTGAAGTTAACCTTCTTATTACTTTGTCTATTTCTTTTAGATTTGTTGCCCTGACTCATCCATGGGTAAATGTATCCCTTAGTGAAATCAAATTCATCACATTTATATTTTTTTATTTTAAACATTTTTTGTTCAGCTCGATATGAATCCATAGAGGAATCCAGGTCTAGCTTGTGCTGTTGGTATAATTCCTCACTTTCTAGTGATTTTAACTGGTCCAATTTAGATTGAATCTCATTTTGTTGGGATTCAATAATAGGCATCAATGCATCTATGGTAAACAACATAAGATCAATTGAGCATTGTGTAAGAATGCTATTCCAGTTTTTCACATATTCCTCATTATCCAAAAATCGAGGTTCTTTGTTAATTCTTAAACCGCGTGGAACTCTCTGGCACAACAATATTCCACCAGTGCTGCTGAGTGGAGTTGGGCTCTAATTAGGGCTTTATATGCTGTTTTTATTTCTTCCCATGTGGTATTAAACAGTTTACTCTCCTCCCCAAACAAGTAAAGTGACAATTCGGTCTACAGAGAGCCCCAATTTGGAAGTCAATCCTCCTATAGCCATCTTCTCCGTATATTCAGTATATCAAACTCAATAATATTAAGGAGTTAAATAGTAATTATTTGTGTTAATAAGTCAATTTCATGAAAATACTCCACAAGTTATAGAACCAATATATATCTAAAAAACACAATATGCTGTGTAATAGTAATAAATATTCATTAATATAAGTGAAGTGCTCAGTCACCAACCGATCCATGCATAAAGTACCGTTAAAAGTACAAGCGCCGGTTGTACAACAGGGACCATCATAGCTTCACAGTCCCTAAACCTTACTTATACAGTAATAATTGTCAAGAAGAAATGAAAAAACACTTATCTTCAAATAAGCAAAAGGAAGGTAGCAAATGCTTTGTTCAAATCCAGCGCTCGTAACAGATATCCATCTCAATAAAGACTCCCCAAATTTGAAACTCCCATAGCCTCCCTTCGACTCGAGTTTCGCAAAAAGCGTCGTCAGGAAGGGGGCACTGTGAACAGAAAAATACTACAGCTTAAAGATAAAAACTACAGACTAACTAAATCTCCAACTACACTTTAAACACTACAGTTCAATCAAAATTACCCTCATCCAATTTAAACATAAATTCATAATAATTAAAATTACTTTTAACGGTACGTTATGCACGGATCGGTTGGTGACTGAGCACTTCACTTATATTAATGAATATTTATTACTATTATACAGCATATTGTGTTTTTTAGATATATATTGGTTCTATAACTTGTGGAGTATAAACTAATTTAATGCCAGTTAAACAACACAAGTCCCATTATTCTCAGTAGGGCCGATTTGCTAAATAGGCACTTAACACCTCTTAATAAATGAAGACCTTAAATTGTAAGCCTTTGGGGCTAGGAGGATGCCTACAGAACTTGAATGTAATTTACCCTGAGCTACCAGTGAAAAGGTGAGCTAAATCTATTGTAAATAAAACTAAATCATGGACCTTCAGCTAATGGGATTGGTTTTCATGATATTCACTAATTGGTGTTTCCTGGGGAAAAAAAATCAGAGCCACCATTTCCCATCATCCCCTGATACCTAAACCTGTGCTGAAGAGGTTCAGCTGTGAGATTTTTTTATAGGGTTATGGGCTATTTTCAAACATCAAACTAACCCATGACGCCATAGAAAACCGACAGGAATTGGTTTGACCCCTTTTCATCAATATACAATTACCTTTGAATAAATGATTACAAAAAACTAAAAGCAGCATCTTGAAAACTGAAATTATTCCCTGTCTGCATTTTTAAATGTGTTTGCCCTGTATCTTTATCTTTAATAAAAGAAATGCAGCACTGACCAAAGTGCAGGCTGGTGTTACACTATCAAATGTATTACTCGAGCACCATTTACTGCTATTTTAAAATACTAGTAGTTATATGGGTGTTAGTATTTCTGTGCACGCAATGAAAAACAGCTGTAGGCTGGAGGTATAGTGGTTATGGTTGAGTGAGAGAATGAATCTGATTATAAGGCATAAATCAAATTCTATGACTGGATGCACACAAACCTAAAATGTCTGACTGTATCTACAATATCATTTGATGTGGAGGAATTGGCACAGACTGGTCTATCCCTGATATCATGAAAGAAATTGTTTTTAGAGTAAGATTACACTGGCCAACACTCATTTTGGAGCCTCAAATGTTAGATCTGTTTCTGGGTATATTTGACCTGCTAATTCAAAAAATGGCACCAGTTTTCTCCTATCAGCTCTAGTTTTTGAGATTCAGAACATGTGCTATATAACACTCTTCATTCTGCTCGCCCATTAAAAAAATCAGGATATTTTAATGTAGTGTTTAAATTAATATCTTTTAAGCATGATGGAAACATTAAAAATGAAAAGAAAAGTGTACAACATGAAAATCTACTTATTTCATGCAAAAAGCACAAGTTTATGATGCAAACTTTCCAGTCATTCGACACAGAAGCTCCTTTTTTAAGACTCCCGATAGTGGGATCTGCCAGGACAATCCCGCATAAGATTCCAACAATAGTCTGCCATGGTATCTGGCTTTCATTATATTTATGTCTTGGTGAAATCTTTCACCTTGCTCTTCACGTAAGTCATCAAGGTTCTCTGGAAAGCAATCTAAGTGGCTGTGCAGATGTTACAGCTAAGCCTGTTGAAATGAAAGAGTATATCCTCTACTATTTGTGTGTAGTTGTCTGTCTTTTTGATGCCAAGAAAGTTTCTCACAACAAGAGCAAAGGAAGACCAGGCACATGATTCAATTTAATTCATTGATGCTATGAAATGTAGGTCATTTATAAGTTGTCTGATCTGTGGACCATCGAAAATTCCTGCCTTCAGTTTTTCCATGGTAACATATGTGCTATGTATTCAGTGCATGAACCGTCTTTATTCAAAGCCTTTACAAATTGTTTCATCAGGCCTAGCTTTATATGTAGTGGTGGCAGTATGATTCTATCTCATGCTACCAAAGGTTCATTGATTACATTTGTCTTCCAACCACCATATATTCCCTCGGAGGCCAATCATTTTTTGCCCAATGTTCATGTTTGGCTCTACTACCCCAAAGGCATAAATTCAATCATATCTAAGAAACAAGAGCTGATGCAGTCTATCCAATGCAATTTTCTGAATCAGCGCCCTAAATAACCCCAGGAACAGGTAAAAAAAAACAAAGCACCAAGAATTTTTATTTTTTTTTTGGACTGTGATATTCATGTAAAAAGACAATTACAAAGCAGTTCTTTCTACTTGATCACATCATTTTGTTATTCAAATGAAAAAGAAGTAGTAGATTTAAAACTGGAGATAATATTCATCTATTAAATTCTGGAATTTGTTGCTGGAGCATGTGGTGAATTAGTTAGCTTAGCAAGGTTTAAAAAAAAAAAGTTTGGCTAATTTCCTAAAAGAGAATTTCATAGAGCATTATTGAGATGGCTTGGGGAAATCAACTGCTTATTCCTAGGATAAGCAATATAAAATCTATTTTACTACTTGGGACCTAGATTGGCCACTGTTGGAAAGAGGATACTGGGCTCGATGGACCTTCAGTCTGTCCTGGTATGTTCTAAATAAAATATAATAAGAGGCAATGTTACAGGCACCTGTTCATTTATAATATGGCAGAGATTTTAGCATAGCGCCTGATTGGTCAGCTCAGTGTAGCCATCATGGAATCTGGATATTAGCATCTGACCCCTGAAGGCAGGACTAACATTTATTTTAGTTCTTAATTTATATTTTCTTTTTTAATGCTTTTTACTCTCCTATCTCGCAGACTTGAATATTTAGATTACATTGTGATTGTTTCCTATTCTTATATTCATGATTTTTTTTTTGTAATTTTGGAATGAAACACTTAAAAAAATTAAGCTATCAGGGCTGGCTCGCTGTCTACATGTGTGTACAGATAAAGGAGAGAAAGCACAGCCAGCCACAAGGTTTTTAATACATGAGTGCATAATTCAACATTCTTTTGATTCAGTTAATATGGCTCAACTGAAAGAAACTCATGCCAGTGCACTACCAGTCCTTAACAACAGCTATGAAAACAATATTTCTCTGAAAACATTGAACGAGCTGCAAATTCAACCAAGCAACTATTTAAAATAGTAAACAGCCTACTGCAAACTTCACAACAGAACCAGTCTTCCCAATTGCAACTAACTTGCAATGATTTTTGCCACATATTTTGCCAAAAATTAAATATCTCTTTCAAGACCTACAGACAGTCCCATCAAAACTCTCATCAATTAATGAAGAAAACACTCTGTCATCCTCACTATGCACAGCTATCTGGGACTCATTCAACTAGATCACAGAGGAAGCTGTTAGAAAAAAAATCCTGAAAAGCCTATGATATACAACCTGCCCTCCAGCAAAAATAATACAAGCGAGCAAAGGCATCATTGAAGGGGCCACTAGAATTGTTAACTCCTTTTTTGTGGAAGGGTAGCTGCCAACAACACTAAAAAGAGCAATGGTGCGCCCCCTACTAAAAAGAACACCCTTGGTAAGGACAAGCTTGAAAATTACCAACTAGTCTCTAATATTCCTTTCCTGGCAAAACTTATAGAATGGAAAGTCTACATTCAGTGACTGGCTAATTGAAAGTACTGTATTTTGGTGAGACCCATGTCAATCTGGCTTCAGATCTTGGTATGGAACAGAGACAGTTCTTGTGTCCCTTCTTGATGATTTGCACAGAAACTGTGACAGGGGATCTGCTTTGATACTAGTGTTACATAGAAACATAGAAACCTGATGGCAGATAAAGGCCAAATGGCCCATCTAGTCTGCCCATCCACAGTAACCATTATCTCTTTCTCCCTCCGAGAGATCCCACGTGCCTATCCCAGGCCCTTTTGAATTGAGACACAGTCTCCGCTTCCACCACCTCTTCCGGAAGACTGCTCCACACATCTACCACCCTTTCTGTAAAAAAGTATTTCCTCAGATTACTCTGGAGCCTATCACCTCTTGACTTCATCTTATGCCCTCACATTGCAGAGTTTCCTTTCAAATGAAAGAGACTTGTCTCATGCACATTTATATTATGTAGGTATTTAAACATCTCTATCATATCTTATCTTATCATATCATATCATATCATATCATATCATATCCTTGTCCTCCTTGAGACTGACCAGAACCTCACCAACCTCCACGAAAACATTACAGCTTGCATAATGAGACTCCGTGCCTGGTCCCTCTCGGTACAGATGAAACTAAACGAATCTAAAACAAAACTACTCTGGCTCGGCCCAAAATTCGAACACCTGCCCACACTTTTCGCACTACCCACAGGCGATACACTACAGCTCGAGTTCTCATGCAAGGTCCTTGGTATCACTATCGATTCCTCTCTCTCCCTCAATGACCACCTCAACTCCTTGGCAAAATCATGCTTTTTCAGCCTTCACATGCTGAGGAAAGCTAGATCCTACTTCAGCCAACAACACTTTGCCATCCTTGTCCAATCCATCATCCTCTCCAAACTAGATTACTGCAACGCCATCTACTTAAATCTATCAAAAAAAAGTATTCTAAGACTCCAGCTAATCCAGAATACTGCAGCCAAACTGATCTTCTCAAAACGCAAGTCTGACCATGCCTCCCCACTCCTTGCCAAACTTCACTGGCTTCCAATAATCTCCAGAATCCATTTCAAATGTTCCTGCCTGGCTTTCAAGATCATTCACAGAATCCTGCCTCCTCTTATCCCACTGTCTTTCAACTCCTCCAGAACTGCCCAAAGGCTTAAACTAGCCTTCCCCTCTCCAAGCGGCATCCACTATTCAGGCAAACTGCGAAAATCCCTTCTCTTCAAAATCACAGGTCTTTGGAACGACCTCACCACCCCGCTGCGGAACCTGAGCTCCCTTCAGTTATTCCGCAAACAACTGAAAACCTGGCTTTTCAGCAAATTGTAGCTCTATCCTTCCCCCCTTTCTCTCCCCCCTTCTACACATAAGTTCATGTAATCCTTTTTCTTCTTCTCAACCCACTATTTTAAGTTCTTGTAAACCGTGTCGAGCTCCATTCTCATGGAGATGATGCGGTATATAAACTTAAGGTTTAGATTAGATTAGATTAGATATCTCAACTCTCCCGCCTTTCCTCCAAAGTGTACAGATTGAGATCTTTAAGTCTGTCCCCATATGCCTTATCACAAAGACTACACACCATTTTAGTAGCCTTCCTCTGGACCGACTCCATCCTTTTTATATCTTTTTGAAGGTGTGGCCTCGAGAATTATACACAATATTCTAAATGAGGTCTCACCAGTTTTCAACACTGTAGATCATAATATCATTCTTACAAAACTGGCAGAAACAGGTAAATGTAGCACATTATTTACATGGTTCAAATTCTATGTATCATAGACAATCAATTCTGATCAGCAACAGCACATCATTACCTTGGGCACTGAACTGTGGGGTGCCACAGGAGTCCATACTATCTCCCATCTTATTTAATATCTACCTTTCATCTTGAGCTATTCTCGACCTGCTCAAATCGGGCTTTTGCCCTCTCTTTTCTACGGAAACTGCGCTCAGTTAAGTTTCCAATGACCTGCTCCTGTTCAAATTCAAAGGCCTCTATTCAGCCCTCATCCTTCTTGCTCTATCTGCAGCTTTCAGCACTGTAGATCACCACCCATTCATTGTTACACTGTCCTTGCTTGGATTCCAGGGTTCTATCTCATGGTTTTCTTCCTATCTTTCCCATCACACTTTTAGGGTATACTCTGGAGGATCATACACTGCATTTCTGCAATTGGTTGGCATACCACAGGGCTCTGTCCTGGGACATGTCCTCCCTTGGCACTCTAATATCCTCCCATGGCTTCCAGTACTATCTCTATGCTGACAACTCACATATTTACTTCTCTATGTCTGTAATTTCTACTGGAATCTAGGCCTGAGTCAGCCTGCCTGGCTGACATTGCTACCTGAATGTCTTTCCGCCATCTAAAATTAAACATGGCTAAGACTGAGCTCCTTATCTTTCCTCCTAAACCTGCCTCTTCCCTTACCTCCATTCTCTCGGTGGATAACGCTGTCATCCTCCCTGTCTTGGCTTGCAACCTTGGGGTCATCTTTTTTCTTCTCTTCATATATCCAACAGACCATCAAAGCTTGTCTCTTCTTTCTACATAACATTGCTAAAATCCGAGCTTTCCTTTCTTCCTGGCCCCTTAACCTGGAAGTGATTCAGAGGGGAACCAGGCTGGTGCAAACTATAGGCTGGAGAAGTTGCTCGTGCTAGTGAAGATCTACAAAGGTACTGGATGAGGGGGGGAGGGATGGTGCAAGAGTGGTGTGGAGGGGTGGGGCAGATAGGTGCCCAGGGTGGTCTGCCCTCATCTCCTTACTATGCCACTGCCCACAGCTGTGAGTAAATTGACTGCCTCTCTAACCTCAACTCAGGAATTGGCAAACAACAACAAACAGAGATTCATTGGGTTCCTAATAGAGAATGACACAGGGAAAAAATCTGTCCCTGTCACTGCACTGTCCCTGGCCCACCGTCCCCTTCACCGCTCCGTCACCGCCATCCCATTCACCGCCCCATCACTGTCCCCGCAGCATCCATACAAGCCTCAGTACTGCAATATTTAGCTTATTCCTTCTTTATAAATCAAAGATTTGGCTGCTGAACTGGAGAAAGAGATGTTCAGCTGGCAGGGCTTTGTTTATAAATTTTTATCAAGCCAACTAATATACTACTTTATCCTGAAGCAAAAAAAAAAGAAATATAATATTTTTTTCTATCTTTGTTATCTGGTTTCTGCTTTCCTCATCTTCTCATTCAATTCCTTTCATCCACTGTCTCTCTTCTCTCTGTGTCTTCCATTTGTTCTGTTACTGTGCCTCTCCCTTTCTCCCCCCTTCCAAATTGGTCTGGCACTCTTCTTCCCTCCGCTCCCCCCATAGTCTGGCATCTCTGTCTTCTTCCCTGCCAGCATCTTCTCCTCACTCTCTCTTCCCCATTTCCCTTCAGCGTCTTCTCCCACTCTGTCTTCCCCATGTCCTTTCAGCGTCCTTCTCCCCCTCTGTCTTCCCCATGTCCTTTCAGCATCCTTCTCCCCCACTCTGTCTTCCCCATGTCCTTTCAGCGTCCATCCCCCCCTGTCATCCTCATGTGCTTTCAGCTTCCTTCTCCCCCCTCTGTCATCCTCAGGTGCTTTCAGCGTCCTTCTCTCCATTCTGTTTTACCCATTTCCCTTCAGCGTCTTTTCCTCTCCACCCCACATTTCCTACTCCTTGCCCCTTACCTTCGTGGCGCTTTCAACCCCCCCACCCCCCTGGACAACAGGCCCGGTGCGACAAACCTCCCTGCCCCTTACCTTTGTGGCCGTGAGTCTAAATTGCCTTCTTACAGCAGCCGGAGCGTTGTAGTTGCATATGGCTGCCGTAAAGGTCGTCTCTGATGCAACTTCCGGTTGCATCAGAGATAACTTTTACGGCAGCCACATGCAGCTTCAATGCTCTGGCTGCTGTAAGAAGGCAATTTAGACTCGCAGCCATGAAGGTAAGGGGCAGGGAGGGAGAAAGGGAGCTGTTTCAACTTGGCGGCGGCAGTAAGGAGGGAGGGAGTGCAATAGGTGACCGCATGCATTCCTTCCCTTAACTGCGGGGACAAGGCCATTCACCGCTCCACGGGGCGGTGAATGGCCTTGTCCCCATAGCCATGGTGGACACAGGTTTTTCCTCATCGTTGTGGCGGGTTACCCGCAGCTACCTGCAGCTAGCCGCGGGTAACAGCCACCGTATCATTCTCTAGTTCCTAATACAACTGGACAAACACCTGACTTCAAAATATCCTTTGGGAAGTATGAACTCCCCCTAAAATCACAGGTCAGGAATCTCAGGATACTTCTGAATTCATGTCTCACTCTGATCCTGCAAATTCAAACAACCTTTAAAAATTGTCTCTACCATTTACAGCATATTTTGAAAAGACAGATCTGACCACAGAGATACACAGGTGGTGGAGAGAAGATAAAGAGGGATTTGTTGGATCCCAGAGCAGAAGGGGGTGATGGATAGATGCTGTACAATGGGAGTGAGTGATGGGAGATGTCAGGAATGAAGAGAGAAGGGACAGAGAGATGTCAGGTTAGGAGGGCAGACAGAGGACGAGGAGGGAGCAGATGCTGGGATAGAAGAGTAGAGGGAAGAAGACATTGTCAATGGTGGAACCCTATTGGTGAATGCAATGAGGAGGAGAGACGTGGAAAGGAAATGAATGAGAGGATAGTGATTACAGAGGGTAGAAATGTGGTAAGGTGAGTAAATTAGAGATGAAGTGGAATGGAGGGTTGAGGAAGGAATGAGGTGAGGAATCGATGGAAAAAGCTGGAAATTTAATAGATAGCTGAAAATTAAAGAGGAGAAGGTGATAAAGAGGCACAAAAGAGCTAAAAAGGAATGTCCTAGGCAGGTGCAATGAGGAAATAGGAGAGAGGAGAAAAGAAAAATGGACAGCAGCCACTTGAAGAAGAATTAGCAGATGACAGGAGAGCAGAAAAGGTAAACTGGAACCAACATGATGGAATAAAATGTCCAGACAACAAAGGTAGTAAAAAAGCATTTCATTTTCAAAATTTTAAATGGAATGAATTCCAGAGGATATTGTAACAATGGTTAGCGTAGCTGGGTTTAGAAAAGGTTTGGACAAGTTATTGGAGGAAAAGTCCATAGTCTTCTACTCAGACAACAAAGGTAAAAAAAAGTACAGTATTTCATTCTGAATCTATTAATTGGAATATGCCAGTCATTTGAAATGCACATCTCTGATTATATTGTACGAGTATTTTCTCTACTATTGCTGTATATGCTGAGTTTGATTTCTTGAGGTTTTCAGTTAAGATTTTTCCTTCATATCTCTATTAGTGATCTGTGGTCCCATGTTTCATATTTGTTGAGGGTCTGTCTATTTTATTTATTTATTTAAAATTATTTATAACCCGCCTATTTACAATACACACATACAAAATCAGTGCAAATAACAAACAAAAATGCAATAAAACCAAAAAATACAATACAATAAAACCAAAATGAAAAGAACCTGCACATCCATACGCTGTCACATAACATACACCTCAAAGGACAATTCAATAACAATACAACCCTCGGTCTGAAAAGGAAAAAACTTTATATCCTCATACTATCGCGTGACTTGCACCAAAAGTACGCTCAAATTACACAGTTTTTATTCCTTTTCTGAATTGTCAAAGCACAGTCAATTAACGCAATGACAACAGTAAGGCATTCCACAGTGCCGGATCTTGAACAGACAACATAGATTTACGGTTGCCAGTGAGCTTCACAATTACCAAAGGCAGGATTTCCAATGTCAGGCTGTCAGCAGACTGTAGCTCACGTGAAGGAGAATGCCACCGAAAAAGGGAGCAAACAACCGAAAGACAACTGTTTTAGAATACCTTAAACATCAAACACAGAACCTTGAATTCAACCCGCATACCAATGGGCAGCCAATGAAGCGCACACAATATCGGAGTGATATGATCAAATTTCGAAGCATGAATGATAAGGCGCTTCCCGGAGAGGTGATAAGACAGAGTACAATTCTGGGGTTCAAAAAGGGACCGGATGACTTCCTGGAAGCGAAGGGGATAACAGGGTACAGATAGAGGTTTACCTTACAGGACATTGAGCGAATAGGGTATGGACATTTTAGGTTAGGTAGGGAAAACTTTCAGGTCATGGACCTGGAGGGCTGCCGCGGGAGCGGACTGCCGGGCACGATGGACCCCTGGTCTGACCCGGCAGAGGCAATGCTTATGTTCTTATATGCAAGTGATAAGTATGTCTTTTTAGATCCAGTCCAGTTGGAAGGTTTTCTAAAAGATAAACTGGTTCAAATAATATCCTAGATTTATAATTTTGGTTACTTTCAACTAGGGAGGATAATTGAAGAAATGTAAAGTAGTAGATGTCACATTCTGCCTACTTAGTTGTTTTCCTTTACTAAGGGCTCCTTTTACGAAGGTGTGCTAGCGGTTTTAGCGCACGCTAGCTGAAAAATTACTGCCTGCTTAAAACCACTCTGGGTTTGGCGGTAGAAATTTATAGGGGCAAAGCCTTGATAAAGCTCTAGCAGCGAAACATGTCGGCGTGATGTTTCCCCTAGCCAGAGACCACAAGTTGAAAGTTAAGTACATGCTTATAAGTTATATAAAGTAAAATAAATTATACAAAAGCTAACATAAGAAAAATATAAGCCGAATATTAAATTTAAGGAACCGATGAGGAGCTGGCACATAAAGCTTAGAGCTATGAAATCTAATTGAGCTCTGAGTGGTGGCGCTGAGGTTCCAAAAAGGGTTTAAAAAGTGAAGGGATGCAAGCGGACTGATAGAAAGCTATACTATCAGGAGGAGAAATTGGTTGATAGTTGAAGCTCCCTTTAAACTACTTTAAAAGTTGTGCCGTAGAGGATTTATTGGACAACATCATAGACATCCCCCAATATAAAATATAAAAAATCAAGGCAAACAACATCCACATCAAATCAAATGATCAATTCTAAGGTAGATAGCCGTAGCAATTCACATTAGTATGCAAAGCAAGTCTAATACCATCAATTCAGAAATACAACATGCTTTAGTTTAAATCATACATTGCTGACAAGGAATTCTAAAGAAGATATTATCAAAGGAATAAACATTAGCATAAGAAGGCATTGGCAAATATTTGCATTTTCAGCATTTTCTTAAAGTTCATCCTCCCAATACAGAAACGCAAAATACCAGGCAGGGCATTCCATAATTCCACACTAGCCACAGATACCATTGATGCTCCCATCTTAACATGCATAATCGACATTCCTCCCTTCAAACTTAATTTCATTTTCAGATCTAAATTTTCTTTTCAGTTTAAATCGTCATCGATCTTTTTTATCTTTTCTTTTTATTTCTTATAAATACTTTTTAATTATATTGTTAATAATACTTTAAAACCTCTAGCCATGAGAAATAGGCACAATCTGAACAGATAAGTATTTAGAATATTATCAAATATTTACAATCTGAACAGATAAGTATTTATAATATTATCACTGTGCTTGTACAGTTTCTCTTGCTGTTAACCGCATTGAACTGTGAGGTATTTGTGGTCTACAAATAAAGTTATTATTATTATTTTGGAGCGAGCAAAGCTATTTCTTCCTCTTTCTTATCTTATTATGTAGGTTGCCCACTGAAGATGCCTGCTGTGGCAGTCATCAAGAATACACTACACTAGAATTCCCTAGTGTGAAAATACACAAAATAATATAGATCAAATATTTCCCACTCGTGTGAAAAAGTGCACAATATAAACACTATAAAATATACCTAATACTGGAGGAGGCCTCAGTAATGGAGCCTACGCATAGTCGTATTCACTGACTAGAGAAATCAACGTAGTTGCTTAGCTCCTTTGCTCCAATCATTGGCCATATTCCAGTCTCTCCTTATTCTAAACTGTTTATTTCAACCCCCTTATTTTAAACTGTTTATTTCACTTTTTTCTATTTTCTGAGACTTTAATTCTACAATATCTTTTTCTAAAATGATCTCTTTTTCGAGTTTTCTAAAAGTTCTATAATAATAATATTTCTGCTTATCTTCCGATGTTATTATTTATATTTCCTATGTATTATTCATTCATTCATTCATTCATCTGCACTAATTCATAATTATGAGACTTTGCTGGAGAACGTCTTAACATTTATAGTGGTTTCACTTATATGCTAATAAAAAATTACTTAGCTTAAATCAGCACTTGTATTTCAAATAGTGCATTCAGTCAGCGCTTGTGTTTCAAACCATGCCAACGTGGCCAGCGTTTCGTGGAGTTCTATTCGTAACCACTGCCTCAGGGCCAAATTATGAACCAAGCCGCTGCCCTTCTGAAGTATAAGGCTATGGTGCACTTGTTTCCTAGCAGAGAAGGTCTGGTTCCTTTCTCTTTCCCTGCTGGGTTCCTCCTGTGTGGCTGCCTGTAACCCCACCCTTTTCTCTCTCAGTGGCTAACTGCGTAGGCTCCATTACTGAGGCCTCCTCCAGTATTAGGTATATTTTATAGTGTTTATATTGTGCACTTTTTCACACAAGTGGGAAATATTCGATCTATATTAAGTCATCAAGAATAGCCTTTCATTTTTAGGCCCAGTAGCACAGTCACTTCTTCGTCCTTTCTTTGCCATGTGGGAAGACACCTAATCCCCCCTTCAGTACTTCCCTGGGGATCAGCATCAGTGAGTCAGTGATCCTGGAAAGCAGTGATCCCCCTTCACTCCTGCCCAGATTGGCACCTGAATCTAAAATGGTGCATATGGCACTTCACTTAGGGAGGAACAACCCCTGGCAGTAGTACTATGCCATTTTGGATTCAGGTTCTGACTCAGGTGGCAACAGAGGGGGATCGCTGCTGAATAGGACCACTGACTCACCAGTGATGATCCTCAGCTAAGTTGCAGGCAGACTAGAGATGGGGGGAGGGGAGGGCTATGGGACAGCAGGGTTTTTTGATCAGAGGGGGGGGGGGGGTGGAATTTAGTGAAGGGGTAGGCTCTTTGTTTCCGTGACTAGATTCTGAGTAGGGGTGTGGGAGATGTCATTGGGGAATTCAAGGGGTGTTGGGATATTGATCAGGGGGTTCTGGGTGAGGGCTTGCGCAAATGGGGTTGGGAGTGTATCACGGTGGGGTTTGTGTCCAGGGTTAGGTTATTATCTTGGGGGATTGGGTTGTGATGGGTTGGGGGGTGAAGGGGCCTGATCAGGGGATTGGGGTTCAGCTGGGGAAGGGGACTGAGACTGGATAGCACCGTAAGTCAGCTGAACTGATGTTCAGAGAGATCTTTCCATTATGAGGAGTGAGAAGCCGTAAGAGCTCTTGCTTTGCTTTCAAAATTACCTCTTGTTTTGTTCCTAGTAATCTGCTACAGGGGTAGTCAGCTCCTTGAATCTACTTCAACCAAATCCTGCTATTCTGTTCTCTTATTTTCCATCACTAAATGCTCGCTGCTCTTTGCTCCTGCGTCAGCCCTAATGCTGATTATTTCTGTACATCCTGTCTGAAGTGCTTGCAGTAGACTATTTTAATGTTTGTGCACAAGCAGTGTTTTATTTTTCACCAGAAATTATCCTACTGGATAAAGTGTTCAATAGATGCATAAGCACTTTATAAATAGAACTTGTAATGTTGACAAGATGTCCAAGCTTATCTCTTTGCAGACTGGGTTCAGCTGTAACATTTATAGGCCTGTCTTGCCTCTCCTTTGAGGGGAAAGAGAAACATAGAATGCATTTAATCTGAACAGAGATAGTTTAAAAACTTGGGTGTATTTTTCCAGTTAGGAAAAATGAATTCCTGGTTAAGTACTCTGATTCCACAAACACAATCATATTATGCTTTCAGAAAGTTGTTAAAAACTTGCTTGTTTGATAAGGGTATCATGATTATTGCTGTAACTATGTTTACATGTATGTTTCACTGATTGTACAGTCCTTCTTATAGTAACATAGTAGATGATGGCAGATAAAGACCCAAATGGTCCATCCAGTCTGCCCAATCTGATCTTGATTGTGAACTGCCTGGAACTCATGGTTGGGCGGTATACAAGAATAAAGATTATTATTATTATTATTATTAAGTTAGTTGTTGATTTGATTTATAGAGTTTGGGTAAACATTTTGCTGATATTAGCCAAATCAACTCACGGGGTATTCATAGTTTAAAAATAAGTGAGAGGTTCACAAGGAATATGCATAAGATAAATCTGCATGCACTATTTCTATTATATGCAAATTTAACTCATGCATATTCATTGTGGGTATCTTGAAAACCTGACTGGTTAGGTGTGTCCTGGGTTGCAATCCCTTACATTAAGGAGCCCTTTCACTAATATGATGTGGTGTGCGTACCTTCACCAGAAACCCCTAATTTAAAGAAGGCCTCAGCGAAAACACACAATCTGAAAACAGCATGGGTTTAGAGACAGGAACAGATACCATTGATGATACTCATTTGCATACAGATTTGCATATGGACATTTCAAAGATACCTTGGAGTTCGCTACTCACGCTGAGGGGAAAAGGGTTTAGAAAACAAGACTCCCAGGGCTAGTAACCTGAAGAGAGAGAGAGCTTGTCAGGCGTTCTCAGGTTAGCATGCGGCTAATCTTTGGAAGCCAAAAGGATTCTTAGATGGCCAGTGTATGGCCAAGGATTTTGCCCTATGAGAGGTCAGATTGGATCCAAAAGTACTCAGAGTGACCAGTGAGACAAATAGAGGACCAGAAGTGAACAGTGGTGACTAGAGTGACTGGAAGTGACCAAAGTGACTGGAAGTAACTGTTTAGCAACTACAGGTGACCACAGTAACTGGAAGTGACTGCTTGACAGCTAAATTGTGTTAGTTGCTAATGCAACTTAAAATGGCATCCTGCAGGACATGCTCAGGGTACTGTTCCCTCCTACAGTTCTGCCACCTCAAAGGTAAGAACATAAAACCTTCAGTAATTGATTTTCTGTAGTCCTAGTAAAGAGCAAGGGCAATATTTAGCAAACTTGCAACTACTGCAGTACAATCATCATATTATAAAGTGTCCCTTTACCCATCAGAGATAGGGAGTACATTTGCCAAATTCTAAGTCTTGTAGTGAAGTCCAATAAAGAATGGATGTTGCATATATATATATATATATATATATATATATATAGTTGAATGAGATCCCTTGGGATCATGATCCCCAAGTGATGAACCTAATTGTTTGCCCAAGACAATAGGAAGAGCTCCCAAGATGTTTTATTTAAAAACTTGATATAACTCCCAGTCTTATCAGATCAGGGAGGTTTACAGTTTCCAAAAACCAAGTTTAAAAGATGTAAAAGAACTTCATTAAAATAATAATAAATACTTAATCACATCCAAAAGAAAGACATTCAACTAGAAATCCATTCATATTCCTATCACTTATCAACACTCTTAAGGTATAATCGAGACTAATAGATCTAACTGAAATTTGTGTGGGCTGGATCACTGACTTATGGTTGTTGAGAGAAAACCCCAAATGAAAGCCAAATTCTTCCACTGCTCCTAAAAGGTGATGCAAAAAAAAAAAAAATATATAAATAAATAAATAAATAAATAAAAAGGACAAGGCTCTGAGAGAACCTACAACAAGTCATTCACAAATGCCAAAATTTTAAGAGGTTGGGCATCCAGGGAAACCCCATTGATTTGGTCATCTTTAAGAATCTTGTGAATAAAAGGCTTGAGATATAAAAGAAGGAGTAGTGGAGATAGGGGGCATCCCTGTCGAGTGACACATTTGATGCTCGAGGAGGTACGAAAGCCGTTGACCTAAATCAATACCCTGGGTCATGATACAATGCTTGAAGTCCATTAAGAAGCCAACCCTCAAACATGATACAGTATCAGACATATAAATATTTAAGAGCATTGTAAAATTATCATATAATAGAAATATGATAAATATCATCAGAATATGAATGTACCATAACAGGTAGCATAGAAGAACATTCATATAACATAGATTTGATACTCACCATGTCAGGTTATGATAAGGGTGAATATTACCTGTTGATTAGTTTAGATATTTCATCAGCTTTTGACACCATTAATCAGGAAATAATTAACAGGCTGAAGTCAATTGGAATTACTGGTTTAGTCCCGGAGTGGTTTGCATCTTTTCTTAAAGATAGGACTTTTAGTATGATATTTAAATGTGGTATTTCTACTGAGATTAGATGTCCAACCGGTGTTCCGCAAGATTCTGCCTTGTCAGCTTTTTTGTTTAACATCTTTTTACTACCTCTTTGTAGAGTATTGAATAGCCTGGATATACGCAGATGATATTTAATTTCTATGGAAAATTGATAGCACTATTGAGGGTGCCTTTGCAACTTTATGTATGTATCAAAGATTATTGAAAAAATTATATATTATCAATTGGATGATCATTTGCAGCAATGTAATGTTTTAGGTGAGCATCAATATGGTTTTTGTAAGGCTCACAGCACTGAGTCATTGCTAATAGCCATGTTGGATGAACTTAGATGTGGCATTGATCGAGGAGCTAGGTATTTTTTGATGTTCCTTGATATTTGTGCTGCTTTTGACATCTTGAATCATGATATTTCATTGTCAAGACTCTGTGACTGAGGCCTTAGAGGAACTGTATTACATTGGTTCAAGTTATTTTTGAAAGGTAGATCACAGGAAGGAATCTTTAAAGGTGTAAGGAAGTGTTTACAGGGGTTCTGCAAGGTTCAACATTGTCTGCAGTTTTATTTAACCTGTATTTACTGCCTCTATGTAAATTGATGAAACAGCAAGGTATATTGTACCAGCTTTTTGCTGATGATATACAATCTAATCTGTTTGGGATGTTGGTTTTTTTATTTTTTTTTTCCTTTCTGGATGGCCCACAATCATCTTGCTTGCTTTATTCCTCGTGGACATTGTTCCAGGAAGATTTCGAATTCTCAAGCTAAGTGATTTATGAACTTTTGAACACAGCTATATTTATATATCATTGTATGATTTTTTTGTATGGCCTTTTCCAGCTTGGTTTGATAGTGTTCGTTATATGTTATATGTTGTTATACCTTATCTGGTTTGTTTGGTTTGTTTGTAGTGTTTGTATGGTGTTCTGTATATGCTATTCTATGAAAATTTTGTGACATTTTTGCAAATTTTAAATTAATAAATATGTACAATATTTCTAACTTTGTAATTTGAGTATATTGCTCTGATATTATAGTATTGTTCAGAGATTTCTTTTTCTTATCTTTGAGATTTACTTTTGAATCCCGTTGTTTATTGGTTGTAGCTCTCCGTTTTATTTTTTGTTTAATACATCAGGGCTGACCAAGTCTTGGGCAGCCCTGTATACATGATATAAAGAGACAGGGGTGGGTCTTTGTGGATTATGGGTGAGTATTGTATGTGAGGGTGGGGTGGTTTGTTTTTAATGTGTATTTTATGTAGGACAAGGCAATTAAGGCAAGTCCATGCTTGTATGTATGTGTTTTGTGTGGTTTTTTTTAAACTATGTATGTGTTTTGGAACCCGTTTTATATAAAGCGGGATATAAATAAAAACCATAAACCATAAACTCTCGGCCCAGTAGGTTGCCTGGATTCCAATGTATAACTTCCTTATCATAGATTTATAGAAATTATACAGATAGTATTGGCCTGTTTACATTGCTAAGGGTCATTGTTATCAATATGGGCTAGCCCCTCCCCCCTTCCTTACTATGCCACTGCGTATGAATGCTTTTCTTGCACTTATAGGCTATGGAGGGAATTCAGTAAATAGTGCTGAAAAATCCATGCCCAAAAAAATTTGGTGGTAAGCGTGATTTTATAAAGGGTGCTAAAAGGAGGTGTGATGCCGGTACCTAGCAGGGGTGATTGACCTAATCCTATAATTCTGCATGTAACTTTTGACAACACCTGGTCACATCCCCTTTTCAGAAATACACTATAAAAGTTGAATACGGTTCTTTATAGAATAACATGCAGCAACATACAAGTGCCGCTACCAATCAAGCTAATTAACTACAATTATTGATTGTTAATGCTTTTGCCCAGTTAGCTATGCGGGTATGTAGCACCAAATAGCGGTACCTGCATAACCTCTGGGTATTGTTGCTGTCCGAATATTCTGGGGCTAACCTAGGTGTTGGCAGTCGGTGTTGGCAGTCAGCATTTAAAAATCTCTCACTGCTGCTGGCTAAATATTGATGCAATTGATGGTAGTTTTCCCATTGTTTTTTGTGGCTTCTCTCGCTCTGGTGTGCTTGTTTGGCAAATATACAAAATTAGTTTACCTATCACTAAATATCTTCTAAATACATAAACAGATTAATTGAACCTCCTCTCTTCTGTTGGTAGATTTCACAATCAAAACAGAAAGGTAATTTTGCAGAGATATTTAGATGAAATATATCTGCATGATGTGTGTTCCTTTTGCCACTAGGTGGCAAAAGGAACACATGAATTAATATACTAAAGTTTTTATGTCAAATATTTTTTTTCAGATTGTCATCACTTCAATATTTGGAGTATTACAAAGATTGTAATTTTAACTGTTGGGTAAAAATGAGCATAAGAGTTTAGGCCCTCTTTTACTAAGACGCAGTAGAGGCTTATACCGCGGCCTGGAGCGCTAAATACTCCAACACTGCTCAGGGCAGGATTAACCAATAGGCCAAGTAGGCACATGCCTAGGGCCCAAAATGGTCAGGGGGCCCGATGAAGGAGGGCATCAACATTGTTTTTTCCAAACGGCTATGGGCCCCTCCAGCATCAATCGGCAACGCAGGGCCCCCCCCCCTTTGACAAATTAATCCTGCGCTGATGCTGCTCCTACTCTCTTAGGAATTCTATGGGTGTCAGAGCAGCATTGGAGTATTTAGCGCTCCGAGCCGCAGTAGAAACCTCTACCATAGCTTAGGAAAATAGGAGGGTGGGGGGGAAGGGAGGGAAAAGACGAAGAATTGTTGTACTGGGTCAAATGAAAGGTTCAGTACCCAGTTTCCAACAGTAGCTTATCCAGGTCACAGGTACCTGGCAAGATTCCAAAGAGTACCAAGACTCTATGCTGCTTATCTCCAGGTATAAGTAGTGACTTTCCCCAGGTCTGCCTTAATAAAGGTTTATGGATTCTTCCTCCAGGAATTTGTCCAAACCTTGTTTTTAAACCTAGCTATGCTGCTTTTTCCATTTCATCTAGCAATCAGTTCCAGAACTTAAATATGCACTGAACTCCAAATTCTGTTTATAGCAACATAAGTTTTGCATGCAAATTGGAATGTACAGCTAATTTACATGCACAACTTAATTAACAACACCCTGAGGTTGTGTGTTCAAACCCATGCTGCTCTTTGTGACCTTGGGCAAAGTACTTAATTCCCCATTGCCCCAGGTACATTACATAGATTGTAAGTCTGCCAGGACAGACAGGGAAAAATGCTTGAGTGCCTGAATAAATTCATGTAAACTGTTCAGAGCTCCCCTGAGAGAACGGTATAGAAAAATTAATATATAAATAGTGAGAAGTTTCAGCCTCTGATAACCAGAGCTGGTATTGTGACATCACAATGCCTCATTCCAGCAGTGCCTAAGAGCCAACCTCATCAGTGAGGTCACAATGGCTTGATTGTGCTATACTTGGCTCACTTTTACTACATCTTGATTTCTAAAGTGGTGCAGTGGTTAAAGCTACAGCCTCCGCACCCTGAGGTTGTGGGTTCAAACCCACACTGCTCCTGGTGACCTTGGGCAAGTCACTTAATCCCCCCATTGCCCCAGGTACATTAGATAGATTGTGAGCCTACCAGGACAGATAGGGGAAAATGCTTAAGTACATGAATAAATTCATGTAAACTGTTCTGAGCTCCCCTAGGAGGATGGTATAGAAAATTGAATAAATAAATAATTGATGCTAATTGGCAGTACTTAGAAGTTACAAGCACAACTTAGTAGGTGCACTGTACAAAGTGCTACCCATCACTTCTAGTGCACGAATCTGAAAAGGGAGCGTGGCCAGGGGAGGAGCATGGGCAGATTGTGGGTGTTCCTAAAAGTTATGCACACTGTTATGCGCCTGATCCATGCACAACTTATGCTTTTTTTCCTTGGCCTAAATTGGTGCGCCTAAAATTTATGACACGCACTAGTGCTATGTGTGATTTTATAAGGTGAGTATACCTTTCAAAGAACTGTGCTAAGCGCTGCCCTGATCAGCGATGAATTTTTAGGCACCATAGGCAGAATCAGGCCTTGAGTGAAAACATATTTTTTCTGATTTCCAATGTACTATTTAGTAATTTCATAGCATGTCCTCTGGTCTTTTTACTTTTTTGTAAAAGTAAACAATCGATTTATAGGTACCCATAGTTACTCCCCTCAGGATTTTATTCTCTCTCATACTTCCCCTCAGCCATCTGATCTCCAAACTGAAGAACCCTAACTTTTTTATGCTTTCCTTATATGAGAGTTGTCCCTTCACTTTAATCATTTGTTCATCTTTTTCTGTACCTTTTCCAATTCTACTCTGGCTTTTATTTTACTATCATCTCTATATGTAAATTACAGCATTTAGACATCAGGAGTTCTGGGGGCTGTGATTGGGTTTTAGGAGAGAAATAATGCATGTATAGAAGCAGGGGCATAGTAAGGGACAGGGGACGGACCGCCTTGGACGCTGTCTTGGTTGGGGGCGCTGGCACTTCTCCTCCTCTCGTCCCATGCTCCTCCCTGACTATGTGTACTTTCACTCCCCTCCCCCTCACCTTACCTCTAGCTCTTAACGGTGCAAGCAACTCCAACCTACTGCTTGCACCGGCTTCAGCACTCCCTTCTCATGTTACTTCTGGGTCCCGAAGCAAGGAAGTGATATCTGACGGAGAGCCGACACTGGCAGCAAATTGGAGATCCTGTTCACGCCGGGGAAACTAAACAGGTGTGGGGGAAAGGAAGGGGGCGTGTGCATGGCAGGGAGAGCGGAGAAGAGGGCCCTCGCTATGTCACTGTAGGGGATTATCAAAACACACATACACTATTTTACTCCCTTCTCCTGAGCTGCTCACAAAACAATAACAAATGCAAAGTGGGAGCTGTTAGCATGCAAGCTTTATGATAGCAAATTTTCAAAGAAAAAACCATTTGGGAAAATTAGATGCCTCAATTGCCCCCATTTTATGCATTTATATAAATTTGCCCCAGGCTGGGCATTATTTAGGTTTAGACTACTGCATAAGGGTGCGCGTTTATTAGAATACATTTGGCTCATTTGGATGACTGAAAAATTTTAATGTGCACAATTCAATTGTATGCATGAATACCTGTGAATTATCGCATGTACAATTTATTTGTGCATGTAAGAAAGTTATAGCACTCCTATAATGCATGCGTTAAAAAATGAATGTGCAAAAGGAATAAAAAAGAATACCCCAGAATTGGGAATATTTTGGAAAAATATGAAAATGAACTGAATTACTTTCCTCAATACAAGAATCGCTGAGAGAGAAACCTCGTATAACATGGCCATAAAAGACCGGCGGGCCATTCCATTCTGCAAAATTGACACCCAGTTCTTCTTTAGTTTTCACTTCATTTCGTCATAGCTTGTCTCGTACTTTCTTTCGTTTTGTTGAGTATTTTGCTTTTACACTCTCATTGGCCAGAAAATAGTAATAACTTGTCAATCAAACTGAAATCTCTCTATCTTCCCCGGAGCTCTTCTCTATCAACCCCTGCAGCAGTATTGGATAGGATACCCCCTCTCTCTATGGGTCCTGGCGGGGGTTTGGACAAGCAAAGACCTCATGCTCAAAATGGCGACTCTTTTTATTCCAACACTGCTCCTCCCCCGATGACATCGGCCTATCAATCATTGCACTTTACTCTCACAATACTATATCAACTATATACTATTACTAGCATCACAAATCAATTGACTGTGTATACCACTCCTCTCCAGCCAATAACCACTCTCCCATGCCTTCTCCCAACCCAATCTGGTTAGGAGCCAGATATGCTTCCTGGAAAACTCATCCAGATTCAACCCCATTTGGGTTTCCTAGGGGATTACACTGGAAATGTGTGTAACATACACCAGTATTCTATAAGTTACATGTGTGAGTGCTGCTCATGCTACAAATATGTGTACTGTATGTCCACCTATGAAATATGAGTTATGTAAGATATTATAGAAAAGTACTTAAGCAGAATTTTGACATATATTAACATCTATTTTATAGATTTACATCCTTTGCAACCTGAGAAATAGACATGCAGCTCCTTACTGGGTGGAAAGTCTGACAGCACATTACTAATGTCTAGCAAGAGGTACATGATAAATGAGAGAAACACATCTTCATTTGTGTAGCTACGAGACAAATCGATAAATCATTTGTATCTTACATTGTCAGTGTTCATTCATTACTTAACAGACTGAGTAATCAGTTGAAGGAGACATAGTAAACTTTATTGTACTAAGTTAGTAACTATGGCAAATTTAACCTATAAACTGTATATTGGTATTAGATCCTGAGTATGTGTCGAGTTAGGATAAAAACTTGTACTGTAACTATGGTAAATTACAACCTGTAAACTGTATATTATGTATATTAACCTGTAAGCCGTTCTGAGCTCTTTGGGGAGGACGGGATAGGAAGCGAATGAAATAAATAAATAAATTAGAAGTGCCCTAGGATCAGTAATGCCTACTAGGAAGACCTCTGAAACATGTCTCCTCTGCTATGGCATCTTTCCATACAAAATCAATGTCATGTACCTGAGCCTTCTGGACCAATAATTAAGGAAACTAATTAGCTAAACTAATAGGAGGGCGACACTGGTATGAACATGTAACTCTTTTCCTGCTCAGGTTGCACTGGTTCCTGTGCAAAGTGAGAATAGAATTCAAACTCTTTTTTTTTATTATTTTATTTATCATTTTTCAAATACATATCAAGTATCCACTTGTACAGAAAGCTAAAGATAAAACAAGTAATCAACTCAAGACAACACCATTACAACTGAAACAGTTAACTAAGGTAAATTAAAGTAAATTATGATTCATAATAAAGAAAACTTTGCTTAAATTCAGCTCAAGTCCTCAAAGTGACTTTTCTTTAACTCTTGCTGTGTCTTTCTGCCTGCAAAGGGTTTTTGCTTGAGTATTAACTTTTTTGAAAAAACTATAGGGAAGTAAAGAAACCCTCTTGTTTTCATCTACAGTGTTCTCCTTTCTGTAACTGACCTGCCTTTCTTTAGGACTGGGCACAGCCTTAATGGGCAGGTTTCTTTCTTTGGGTACAGGTTTGCTTGCTTTTCTGGTCTGGTTTAAACCAGTGACTTCCCTGCCACAATAGGAATACAACAAAGAACTTGGCATCATCGTCATTTAAAATCTTAAAAGTTAGACACACAATCTTAAATTCCACACAAGAGCAAATTGGCGGCCAATGCAGGTTTCATAAAATTGGGGTGATATGATCAAATTTTGAAACCTTCACAATAATTCGTGCAGCGACATTTGGAGTGACTTGCAGCCTGAATCAAACATTTAGGAAAGCCGAGATACAAAGCATTACAGTAATTGAACACCGGTATCAATACTGGGAATAGCAATAGTGAGTTTCATTCTAATTAGAAGCCTAAAGCAAAAGGAAAACAATGGACAGGTTAACTAAGCATTGGATAATCCTTAATCCTAAACATGAGCACTCATATTCTTATTCTTCCCCTCTTCCAGGCGTCAAGAAAGTTGTCAGCTGACAAGGTTCAAAGAAAGCCTATTTTCTCAAACGATAATGTATCACACATTTACATGGATGACGAAGGAAAAATGTCGCCCCCAGAGCTATAACTCCTGGTTTTAAAAGTAAAAATTCTCGCCTATGCTTTTGTGTATCACGTGTTAGATCTGGAAACATTAAAATTTTTAACCCAATAAATTCCTTTTGCTGATTTTTAAAGAAAAGCCTAAGCAACCAGAAAGAAGGGCTACAGAAAGAAGAGCCACTTCCCTTTCAGAAAGTTCCAGTATTGTGGTTCTATTAAGTGGCTGTTGACCATTTTCTTGTATAGCTCCATTTTGTTTCAAAGGCAAGTAATAAACTTGAGTCAAAGGTGGCAAAGTTTCCTCAGAAATTCCCAATATTTCTTTCATATACCGCGTCACCATTTCCCTAGGTGTTACCGTCATCACCCTGGGGAAATTAATCAACCTAAGATTATTATTGCGGGAAAAGTTCTCCAAAGATTCTAACTTTCTTCTTAGGTTTGTGTTATCTTTAATCAATGTCTCAGAAATTTGTTTAGTTAGTTTCATTTTTTGCTGAAGAGTTATAATAGATTTTTTTTGAATCGTCAGTTTCAGCCCTTAAATTTATAATGTCTTTTTGCTGAAGATTAATTTTATCGTCCAGCCGTTTAAGCTGGGGTTTTAATTAATTAGCTAGATCTAGAATTCAAACTCTTAACCATGACTTTTAAAAGTCTCTTTGGGATGACCCCAGACTATCTTCAAAAATGTGTACAAATGTAGCAACCAAAAAGGGCCCTTAGATCACTGATAAGCATTAGATTGGCACTACCGAGCCATAAAGATTGTCACCTAAAGGACATTTAATTCAATTCTCTTAGGTAAGGGGGCTGAGCTAAGAACTCCCTACCGTTAGAACTCAGAGTGACTCCAAATTATATGTGCTTTGTAAAAACCTGGCTTTTTAAAGAAATATTTCTAAGATAGGATTTGATTTGGAAAATAATACCAGGACAAGTATGTTGGTGGAACAATTTAGGCGACTGCTGAAGACTGATTTATTTGGTTTTATTATTGAACTAGGTCATCTATGGCCAAGAAATGTGGAGAGCTTGAAAAAACTGGTCATAATTATCAAGGTGGGAAGGATGAACTGTTGTTCTGTTGATGAGTTCTCTATATAAGAAAATATATTTTACTTGTCTTTGTGAAGAATTGTTTTTGTTCTCTGTCCTATGAATAAATTGCGTATGTATTACTGTAACCTGCCTAGGTATTAGGCGGGAGAGAATTTTTTTACATAAATAAATAAATAAATGATTCCAGTATGAACAAAGGGGACAGGAGCCTAGAAGTCAATATCAAATTATATCTTGTTTGAACTCCTGACAGTTATACAAAAATTAAATGGCTTTATCTAATCTAATACACAATTTATTAATCGCAGTATACCATAAAGGTTCAAGGTGATTTACATCCAAATAAGCCATAAAATCTACAAAAGCAATACAAAAGCAATCAATAATTAAAATATCATCATTCCATGAATATTACAACATATCATATAAAAAAAGTTTTCACATTTTTAAGGAAACCTTAAGTAATTGATATCAGTCCTAATGTGAACAGGTAGATTATTCCAAATTGTAATAGCAGTGTAAGCAAAAGAAGGGTTGAGCTGTCGTTTATACTGTACTCCTCTAATTTGTGGAAAATGTAGTAACAAAGTACCACATACTCTGGTAGAAGAATAATGCAAATGAGAGAAAAGCAAAATCAGATTATCTGACGAGTCGGTCTGTAATATACAATGAACTATGCAAGCTGATTTAAACTTAATTATCCTCTCCATCGATGAAGAGGAGGGAGGAGGGAAGTTCCGCACTTCCCTCCTCTGATGCTGACGCTGGCCTTCCTCCCTCATGGCAGCTGGCTTATGAAGAGGGAGGAGAAAGAGGAGGAAGGAAGTATTCAAGCAAGTAACATCTCTGCTCTGGGCATTTGGTACCCTTTAGTACTGATGCCCTGGGCCAGAACCTCACCTGGTCCATAGGTAAAGCCAGCCCTGCCTATGTGTGTTAAATGTGAGTCCTGCCCAGACTTTGCCTATAATACCCAGACTTTGCCTTAGCCATATCTTATATTGGCCATATTTTATACATAAGATTGTATAAAATATGGCCAATATAAGATATGGCTATTTTTACAGTATAGCAGTTAGGCAGGTTCTTGGCATTTATGCACATATATTATTTTATAAGTCATTATTATAATCATGTACCGTATGCATGTCATATATACATACATATTATTGCCTGCTTTATAAAATTATTTGCTTAATGCTCAAAATGGAACTCTGAAGAGGCTGAAGAACTTGTATGCCGAGCTTTTTAATGGTTTTCTTACATATGATCAGCTTTTATTGAAGTCTCATTTAAGATGCTGCAAGATGAAGACTTTTATCATGATGCAAGCCAATGCTTGGAAATGATTCATCCCTTGGGATAATACAGAAGAAGCTATTTATAGGCAGACTTGGTATTCCCCATCTTGGATTACTCACGGAGAAGGAATATTTTTGTCTGGTACATGTTATAGAGTACTGCAGAAGTCGGGAAGGACAGTTTATGGCTTCTAGTCCAAGCATAACACTCTGGGGGGGGAGATGGGAGGAGATCAGTCGCTAAACTGAATTAGCAGTATAATTTTCCTTGACTATGTATGAAATTCTATGTCTTGCAGATTGTTTAGACAGACTCGGAATTCTGGGTTCTGCATCCCTGTTTTTCATTGCTCTGTCTGGCTTTTGGCTTTGGGAAAGTCATTTCATATTTCTGTGTCTTACTTTTCCTGTTCCAGTAATATTTACAAATAATGGGCTCATTTTACCCATTTAAGGGATGATGTAGTAACCTTTGGCAAGTTCATTCACCTTTCTAAAATTACAATATGTGATAAACTTTGGTTTTTGTGCTATTCACAAAACATACAGAATGCAAATTGGATTGCTTTTATAATTCTCATCATAACAGATATCATGTGAGAAATTGCTAAACCATATGTTAAGTGGACCGAGTGAAAGGGCAAATTAGCACAAGTTTAAAAATCCAGGCAACAATAGCCTTATGGAGACTCTCTTCCATAAATCCCCAATTCCTTTAAAAAAAAAAAATTAGGAGAGAACAGCCAGAGAATTTATCCATGTTATTTCTGGAAATGTGTTTTTTTTCCATCGGGGAGAGGGGGAGGGGGGGGATTTTTCTTTCATTTTGTCATTACATGCACAATATCATTAAGGGGTCCTTTTATTAAGCTGCTAATGCCAGTTCCAATCTCAAAATGGTGGGTGTAACTTCCTGCAGCAATCCTGCGAGGCTTCCATTTTTACAATGCAGCTCATAGAGATAGGAAGAACTCAGGATGCTTTTGCCCCAAAGAGGCTACTAGACCACCAGGGCTTTTTTTTTTAATTGAAATTTAATTGAAATTTTACAAATACAAAAGTATAATAATAAAACAAAACAATAAGCTGCGGATACCAAAATATACATAATAATATGCAAAATATAGTATAGTTAATATACAAAGTAAAGCTAATTGGGATTTATATGAGTCTTTACATATTCATCAAGAGGGGTCCAAATTTTTGTGAATCTGGCTATGTTATTTTGTTTGAATGTTATTATTTCCTCATACTTTCTGATGACACAAAGGTGATTCCACCATTCGTAAAAATTAAGCCTAGAATTGTCTTTCCAATTGGAAACAATATGGTGGATAGCTAAGGCAATCATGAAATCAAATATTTTTTTATATAACAGTGGTATTGATATATCTGGATTAGAGGAACGCAATATGATTGATTTATATGACATGGGCAACTCATTAATAGTCATGTTAAAAATTGAGCAGATTTTGGACCATATGTCTGACCAGTAAACTTGTAAGTTAGGGCATTCATATAAGAGGTGTATTAGAGTCCCAGTTTGCTGTTGGCATGACCACCAGGGCTTTTAAAAGGTAGGCCTGGGGAAGGTCTATGAATGAGGGGTGGTGGGAAGCCTGGAGGAGGGATGGGTTTTCTGTCAAGGGAAAAGCTAGTTTGAGGGGTGATAGCCTTGCAGCAGGGAGAGGGCACAGTCTCAGTTTTGGCTTCAGTTCTGGCCAAAATCGAGCAATGAATTTCATTTGTGGATTTGGTTTTGGCCGGAACCAAAACCATAACCATCAGCTTCAGCCAGAGAACAAAAATAGCCAAGGCAAGAGACAAGTGCGTGATGCAGTGATTGCAGTGTCCAAGGTAGCAGCAATAGTGCTCTGTGATTACAGCAGAGCAGCAGCAAGATGGCTGGAGGGAGCAGTGGTACAGATAAAAGTGGTAGATAGAGCAGCAACTGGCCCTAGGAAGAAGGTGTTGTTACCTTACATTGGTAATGCACCTAGCAAGGTTTAATGTAAGCATACTTCACAGCTTATAATTGGCAAATAGCGCATATTGCCTTAACAGAGTTTAGTTAACAGAGACTTAGATTGTAAGCTCTCTGGAAATACCCAGTGTATGTATCTGATTTGTAGCTTGCCTTGAGCTCAGATTTGGAAAGACAAGTCATGAAAGCCCTCTTTTACTAAGCCGCGGTAGAGGTTTCTACCACAGCCTGGGGCGCTAAATGCACCAACCTTGCTCTGACGCTCATAGGAATTCTATGAGCGTCGGAGCATTTAGCACTATGTAATGTAATGTAATGTAATGTAATTTATTTCTTATATACCGCTACATCCGTTAGGTTCTAAGCGGTTTACAAAAAATATACATTAAGATTAGAAATAAGAAAGGTACTTGAAAAATTCCCTTACTGTCCCGAAGGCTCACAATCTAACTAAAGTACCTGGAGGGTAATAGAGAAGTGAAAAGTAGAGTTAGAGGAAAAATAAAAATAAAATAAACATTTTAACAAGACAGCATTGATCTAAATACTTTGGAAGGTAGAAGAGAGGAGAGAAAGGAATAGAAGCAGAAGGGGGAGCTGTTGAACAGTAGAATTCTGGAGAAATTTAAATGATAGAAATAGAACAAAACAAAGACAAAAGGCAAAACAATAGATAAGATTAAAGATAAATCGTAAGCTGGAAAGAAAAATAAAATAAAACTTTGTCTTCAATCCACGGTTTCAGCGTCAGTGATGAAGTGGAGCAAGTAAGTTTAGGAGGAGCGATTGACGTTTCCAGAAAGGGCTTCTTCAGGGAAGAGACTTGGCAGACAGTCCCAGGATGCCTATGTCTCCTCCCCTGCGATGTTCTCCCATCCATGCATTCCCTCCCAGACACACTGCCCGTGCCCCAGCCGCTCCAAGGAGGCTGCCCCAGATGAGGCCCACGGTGAATGCAGGATTCTCTCCTCTGCGGGAAAGCCGCCCGGAGCCGACAGTCGATCTTCTTAGCGGATTGCATGGGGGGAAGAGTTCACACTCTTGGTAGGATCGGGTCTGTGTGCTCTCGGTGGTTGTGGCTAGTCTCGTTGCTGCTTAGGTGTAAAAGCAGTTGATCTCCTACTTCTGATAATATTTAAAAGCAAGCATATTGATTTTTCCAACGGAATGCTGGGGGAAGAGCTTACTTGTTTGGCTGGATCAGGGCAAAGGGCTCTCGGTAGTGGTGGCTGGTCCTGTTGCTGCTTAGGTGTAAAAAACAGTTGATCTTCCTAGTGGACTGCAGGGGGAGGTGGAGCTCACACTCTTGGCTGGATCGGGTCTGTGTGCTCTTGGTAGTTGCGGATAGTTCCGCTGCTGCTGAGGTGTAAAAGCAGTTGATTTCCCACTGTTGCTGATATTTAAAAGTAGGTAGATTGATCTCTCCAATGGACTGCAGAGGGAGGAGCTCACATGCCTGGCTGGATCGGGGTAAAGGGCTCTTGGTAGTGGTGGCTGGTCCTGCTGCTGCTTAGGTGTAAAAGCAGTTGATTTTCCTAGCGAACTGCAGGGAGGGTGGAGCTCATATTTTTGCAGGACCGGGACTGTGGGTTTTTGGTGGGTTGGTCCCGTTGCTGCTTAGGTGTAAAAGCAATTGATCTCCCACTGCTGCTGATATTTAAAAGCAGTCAGATTGTCCAGGGAGAGGAGCTCTGCACTCAAACTGCCATCCTCCTCGCCTCCAAGTTCCGGAATCTATGGACCGACTTAGTAAAAAGGGGGGGGGGGAAGTGTTTAAAACCAAACAAGACAAGTCATTAAATCCAGAGCACAAACAGTGACATGTTTCTATACTTTTTTACAGAAAGGGTGGTAGATGCATGGAACAGTCTCCCAGAAGAGGTGGTAGAGACAGAGACTGTGTCTGAATTCAAAAGGACCTAGGATAGGCACGTGGAATCTCTTGGAGAGAGAAAAAGATAATGGTTACAACGGATGGGCAGACTAGATGGGCCTTTTGGTCTTTATCTGCCATCATGTTTCTATAACCATAAAGCTCTATGACATCACAATGCAAGTGTTAAGAGCCTTAGCCAATAGGGAGAGGAGGAGACAGTGGATACTACGGATGGGCAGACTGGATGGGCCATTTGGCCTTTATCTACCATCATGTTTCTATGTGTAGTAGGGTGTGTCAGTTTTGGAGATGGTATAATTTTAAAAAGAACTAGTGAAATTTCATGTGGAAAATCTGCAACTAGCTTTAAATGTTGTGTAATGCTATTTACCTACCTGGCACTTCTAGGAAATTATGCATTGATATACAAATTACTGAAATATGTTTAAGTACTCTGATAATAGTTCTTATGTGTTCGCACTGCATATTTATGCTTATATGCCTGGATTCTGTAAACGGAGCCTAAATTGGCTAGTGCCATAGTGGTGTCTGTGTAAAAACTTAGGCATCGGAAATGTAGACGAGGGTTTTAAAGGCCTACATTTCAGACTTCTGTTTTTGGAGAATCGTGCATTGGCAAAATACCCTTAATAGTCTCAATAAATGGGAAAAAAATTTAATTGGGCGATAGGCACCCATCTAATTCTATGGACGAAGCATGACTTAGGCACCACGCCTAAGTCATGCTTCGTCCATAGAATCAGATGGGTGCCTATCGCCCAATTAAATTTTTTTCCCATTTATTGAGACTATTAAGGGTATTTTGCCAATTAAGTTAGGCACCTAAAATGCACCTAACTTTAGTTATTGTTTATGGAATCTGGCCCTTAGTGCTTCAATTATCAATTTATCTTCTCGTACCCATATTGACACTAACACATTAGTTTCATTTTCTCATTCACAGGTTTTTAAATGTAGCATTGTCATAGCGATAATCTAATATTGAAAATGTCCAAAAGAAAAAGACTGCAAATTTGGACTCCTTTACATCATTTGATGGGATTAAGCAGAAATCTACTTGTAGCTGAACTACCAACTGTCAGGGATCTCATTAGATATGGGTTATATTTGAGAGATATCAGTAATCAAGACAGAAGAAATTACAGCACTGATGAACTGGTCAATGACCTAATAACTGGATAACTTGCTAAGTGGTACAAAGCAAATCCACAATTCAGTGATTCTGTTATAAACAGCCATGTTAGGATTAAAGTAAAATTGAAATCCATTTGGGAACAGGCCAGCAAAGTTTCTGTAGGCAGAACAAAACTGGAGGAGAAAGACAGACTTATGGAGAAGCTTGACACATCGATGGACATACTTACCTGCAAGTGTGAAATAAAGAGTTGTACTTATATGGGATGCAATTCTGCCTGTGGCAGTGGAACACATATACTTTGTGAAGCACAGAGAGAAGATTCCATTGACTGAGTTAGCCTTTATAAAAAGTCAAAGAGAGAAATTTGGGAGTGTTGGAGTTCATCAGATTAGACAAGTTGACCTCCCTCAGGCCAGAACAGAAGAACTTTGGAAGGAAAAGCAGGTGATAAAAGGAAGGAGGGTGAAGAAAAGCGGAGAGCGCAGATTGAAAAAAGAACGAGCAAAAAAAATCCAACAAAACTGCGGTGATATGTCGAACAATGAACAAAAGGAAGAGCTGCAGGAATGGTGTACAAGATGCCAAGTCTTTAATCAACAAACATAGTTATAAGCGTAAAACAGTTTGTTTCCAAATATGGTCCAAGAAGTTGATGAACCGGGACCTGACACGGTCAGTGTTTCGAAGAAACACTTCTTCCTCAGGGGTCTGGTTGTGTAGACAGCTAAGCGAGCTGAGCTTTTGATTTTACACTTCGAAGGAGCCAACTCAGCTCATTTAGCTGTCTAAACAACCGGACCCCTGAAGAAGAAGTGTTTCTTCGAAACGTGCACCTTGTCGGGTCCCGGTTCATCAACTTCTTGGACCATATTTGGAAACAAACTGTTGTATGCTTATAACTATGTTTGTTGATTAAAGATTTGGCATCTTGTACACCATTCCTGCAGCTCTTCCTTTTGTTCGTTGAGAGAAAAAAGAACAGCAGAAGAGCAAAAGATGATGGAGAAATCTGTGCTTGAAGTGGAACAGATGATGTGTCAGAAGCAGTAGCCTAGTAAGGGAGGGGGGGGGGGGCGGTCCACCCCAGGTGCTGTCTTGGTGAGGGCACAGGCACCCATCCTCTTTTCTATCCCCCGTTCCTTCCCTACCTCCTACTGCTGCATGTGTGTTCCGCTTCCACTTCCTTTCTCCTGTATTTCTGTAACGTTCCTGGTATGAACAGTAATCCCCAATCTGCTGTCGTGCCAGCGTTGGCTCCTCCTCTGACATCACTTCCTGGACCTGTGCCTGGGAAGTGACATCAGAGGATGAGCCAGCGCTGGCGTGACAGCAGCTTGGGGATTGCTTCTCGCACCAGGAACATTACAGAGGTATGGGGGAAGGGAAGCGGCACACGTGCGACAGGAGGGGTGGGGAAGGAGCGTGTGGAGGTGAGAGAGGCAGAGAAGAAGGCGGGGGTGCCACCGCCCCAGGTGTCTCCCACCCTAGCTAAGCCACTTGGCAGAAGAACCAATGAAGGAAGCTCCTGTTGCTCTAGAGAAAACTAGGAAGGGGAGAATATAACCAAAATAGCCTTTACTAGTTTAAGGGTTCATAGTCATTCGCGCGTGAGACACCAGCGTGCCAACAATCGAGCACAGACTTCAGCTTGGGAGTATCAGGCTGCAACTTTATGGCCTGTTGAACCTAGGCAGCTAGACTAACAGTACTTGCCAGGTGGCTTTCAAGTAGAGAATGACACGGTGACAAAATTCATCCCGTCCCCGCGGATAACCGTGGGAAATAAACCCATGCCATTGTCTAGTGTCTATTTCATCCTCTGTCCTTCTACATCAGCATTCTTCAAAGCAAAGCGTGCGGGTCAGTGGTTGTGGCCATTCATACTCTGATTCTTCCCTCTTTCCTTAAAGAATGACATGAAGATGGTTTACCGCGGTTATCCGCGGGGACGGGAACGGTGATGAATTTTGTCACCGTGTCATTCTCTACTTTCAAGCAGCTTTATTCATTTACCACAGTAGTCAGCAACCTGCAGGGCTCATATATTATAGACTGCTGACTCCCATGGTGAATCAAAGGGCTCCTTTTACGAAGGTGCGCTAGGGGCTTAACGCGCGGAATAGTGCGCGCTAAATTGCCGCGTGCGCTAGCTGCTACCGCCTCCTTTTGAGCAGGTGGTAGATTTTTGGCTAGCACGCACTATAGTGTGCGCTAATCCGGTGCGTGCGATAAAACCGCTAGCGCACCATCGTAAAAGGAGCCCAAAGTGCAGTAAAAGCATGCCTTTTACTGCACTTTGGTAACTTCTCTCTTAGGTTGTCTCAGATCCAAATCTTAAACTTTTTCTGCTGCTCATCCAACTGATCAGAAAGATTTGTTACTTGACTTGCTTGTGACTGAAATTGATCGGAGATTTTTGAAAAATCATCACTAGCAAGCCAGCGGATTTCCATAGTTATTACTTGCGGTTTTTCACTGTTTAATCAGGGGTCAATCCTCCAGATGTTGAAATTGCAACAGCACCAGGAGCATGCTCACTGTGTTTCGAAAGGCTACGGCTAACATCCACCTGTGGAGGATTCTTGAAATTGTATGTGACACTAGCATAAAATAATTTGCAGACCGGGACATCAATAATAAGGGAGAAAGCAATGAGAGTATTTTATGTTACATAGTAACATAGTAGATGACGGCAGATAAAGACCCGAATGGTCCATCCAGTCTACCCTGATTCAATATAAATTTTTTTTTAATGAAGTCCTACAGTTAGGCTTTCACAATAATTCTAAAAGTGTTTTGAGGGGAGGCTCTCAGAATGGGAATGACTTGCCCAGCTGACTGATTTTAAGTAACTGTCCGAATTGAAATGAAGTATTGGTAAGAATAGCAGTTAAAACCCAGCTTCATAATTCCCAGAGAACAGCTGTGATTTTCAAGCAGAGCATTTGTAAAGGGTTTTCTCTTAGCTCATGAGTCATTCTGCTTACTTCATGGAGAGAAATATGGATGAATTTAGACACATTGTATAGGCCTCTGGAGCATTAGGTTCAATTTATGTAAAAGAAGACAATGGAGATTTATTCTTTATTCTATCGTAGCAGAAATGCAGCTGTTTTGAGCAGTATGCTGAATATTGAAAACATGATTGAATGATAGGGGTGTCCCTGAGTTTTCTAACTGAACAAAGTAGCGGGCATCAAGATTAGTACAAGAGCATTAGCGTATATACTCGACCGAGATTTTTGGGCCCAAAAATGGTCCAAAAATGGGGATCTCAGTTTATATTAGAGTCTTGCCCCTCTACCGCTGCAGCAATCCCTCTGAACAGGCAGACTTTTGCTGCTGTGATCTGTGAATGCATGCCCCCTGCCCCCACCAGAACATCAGCTAGTGCTCCCTCCTTCCCAAGCAAGAGTAATGCCTCCACCCCAACCACCACATACTATTCTATCCCAAACCAGAGGAACACCCGCTCCCCTGTATGCGCACCACTGGAATGTCAGCTAGCACTCCTTCCTTCCCTAGCAAGTGAGACTGACATCCCCCCAGGCCTACCGTGATCTACTGATGATCTACCGGTGCGTTGGGGGGAGGAGGGATTCCTACTTGTTCTTGCCCATTTTTCGCAATAAAAATGGCCACCGGGACTTTCAGCAGCACTCTTTCAAGGCTCCCACCTGCTATGCATCAAGATATCCACCTGAATATACATTTTAAGGGGGGGAAAAAGCAAATGCATGCATGGGACATTTTTCTCTTTATTCTTTCTCTCTCATCTCTTTGTTTACTTTCCATTGTCTTCGTGTACAAATTCAGTTATGTGGTCACGTTGAATACAGTGTACAATGCATAATGATTATACATTGATAAGGCAAGTCGTGCCACAGTGATTCATAAAACTGGATTACTGCAATGCACTCTACGTTAACCTGATGACAAAGAGTTTGCATCAGGTCAACTTGATTTGGAACATGCAGGAGGACTGATAGGTTGTAAAAGTCGTGACCACCTCTTTTGCAAAAACTTTGCTGACTACCAGCACAACACAGGGTTAAATTTAAAATTATGTCTGATCTTCAAAGCTCTTAAAGGAAATGGGCTAGAGTAATTGAAGAACAGAATCTCTCTCTGTATACTCCAAAGGTTGTTAAGGTCCTCCCCCCCAAATATTCCTAACCATACCCTCTCCAAAGGACATTGTTTTATTTATTGATTTCTAAATCAGCAATTCTGGTATTTTGTTGTTTTATATAATGTAATATTTCATGAGATCTGTTTGTTCTGTAAACCACTTACTACTTAATTGTCAATAGTGGTATATCAAATTAATAAATCCAATGCAATCCAATCATGTGATGTGACACCCGCCAGTGAGCTATGTCTGGAGAAGCCTCCACACTCTGGAATGCACTCCCTAAAAGGCTTCATGCAAAGCAAGACTATCTTTACTTTAGGACGCAGGTGAAAGTTTGGCTCTTCTCCTATGTCTTTAATGGAAGAATCAACTAATCAGCTAGTCATACGCACAAGGTCTAGGATCACTTGTATATATTGCAGCGGCATTTGCTTATGCCTCTCTTTTGATTTCTCCAGACACAGAAAAACACTGTGGGGTAGTCTATGTCACCAGGACGGTTCTACCTCCCACAGAAATGGGCCTAGGTACCACAGAAACCGGGTTGTACAGAAGAAAAATGGGGAACCAGATCCTGGACTTCCAAGAGTTAAAAATGGTGAAGTTTATTGATGTCTTGAACAGATAAAATGTATCACAATATACTAAAAGCCAAACACATTCCAACAGTATAAAGACAATAATTGTACCGCATTTACAATGATCAGACCCTACACGGGCCGTGTTGCGGCAGTATCTAGCCTTCTTCAGGGGTCTTTGGGACACAGTAAATAGCAGTCAATTAACAGTAAACCTCACAGAAAATCTGTTGGATGAGTACTCCGACGCGACTATCGTGCTGGCTGAAAATGCTTCATGCCAAGCACCCTTTTATAGGATAATGCATCCTGGCGATTCCTGCGACCAACTTTGGGCGTGTGGACTTACATCAAAGGGAAACCTGGTGTAAATCCTGGCGCACAACCCCAAAATGCCTATGCCCCTTCCATGATCAAACCCCCTTATGAACTGGGTGTGAGACAATTTCAATGCATAACTCTACAGAATAGTGCGTAGGCAGAAGTGCATGCGAAGTCAAATAATTGGCAATAACTGGTGTTAATTGTCTCATGAAGGCTCTCTTTTACTAAGTTGCGATAGAGATTTTTACTGTAGCTCCGGGGGGAGGGGGCTAAATGTTCTGACGTTCATAGGAATTCTATGAGCGTTGGAGCATGTAGCACTCCAGGCAGCGGTAAAAACCTCTTAGTAAAGGGGCTTAGTAAAGGTGGGGAGGGGGTAAGTAATTATGTTGTGTGTTCAAGATCATGCCCAAAATATGATGTGCAAATTTCGTGACCTTTATAGAATCCAGGAGTCCATTCTTGTGCACTGTTGAAACTACAACTATTCCTTCCCCCCTGTGATCTGATCATGAATGGGCATAATTTTACTGTAAATAATAATCAAGCTTGTCACCTGCAGAAAAGTACAGTATATGAACATTTGTGTTGAACTACCCTGCTGCATAGCTTAGCAGAATATGTTTTTAGCTAAGAAGAGATTTTTTTGGCTTGCCACCTAGTACATTACATGCTTCTTGCATATTGTTTCCGAAAGGACTCCCACCTGAATATTTTCATTACCACGCTTATGTTACAGGATTTATTCTGCATATCTACTAGTGTTTGATGTTACTATAAAAGACACAAAGCAAATTGACCATAATCAGGGAGTACTTTACCTTTAAAACCACTGTGGCTAAGAACAAGATTAATTTAATATGTTTCTGTAAGCTTGAAATGAAAAATGTGTCTCATATTGCAAATGAAATGTTTAAGCTAGTGATGCAAAAATGACTAACTTTATATTTCAGTAATTTGATGTTTAAGAGAAGTACAGTTATCAAAGTAACTGTAAGATTGAGATCATCATGGGAAAGCAATGAAGTAGCTGACATTTTCTAGGGATGTTCACTGCAATTTTTTGTGTGTTTCTTTTTATTTCACTTCATTTGCTTCATTTCTTTAAAATGGAATTGTTTGGTGGGGTTGATATTTTAAAATGTCAATTGTGATGGGCGCCCATCCATGAGGTTTTTGTATTGCGTATACTTGTTGTCTTATTATCCAGTGCTGTTTGCTGGATGCTCTGTTTTCTGCTTGTTTTGCTCGTGGTTGTCTGTTCATTTGCAATTGTTAATAAAGATAATTTAAAAAAAAAAAAAAAAAAAAAAAGAAACAAATTGAACTCCCTCCTCCAAACAAACTAGAAAACATGAAAAGGTAAGATCCCTCCCACTCCATTAAAAAAGGCCTTCCAGGGCCATGGCCCACTCTGCCAAATTGATTATGATATCTGTGTTCTGGCAGGTGTGTAGATCCTGCACTTCCTCTTCTAGTTTTCCAGGTGGTGCCAGCTAAGAGGGGTCATTCATGTCCAAACAAAACAAAACTGTGGTATGACATGGATAGGGTAGTCAGTAGAGTGGAACTTGGAGGTGGGATGTTGTTGACCTTAGTCCTAAAGGGGGGGGGGGGGGGCGTGGATGCTCCAGAGAGTCCAGGGAAGTGGGGTAGCTTTGGAGGAACAAATCAAGAAAATGTAACTTCAAGGTGTATATTCACAAAAAGTGCAACATGCAAACACACCCATAAAATGATTCAAACCACTTCAATATGTCAGGGGATGAAAAGACCTCAGAGACCTTTAAAAAGCCACAATGCTGCTTTAAGTTAGCAAATGAAGCAGGTCATGTCTCAATCACCGGTCAAAACCCCATGTGATACTTAATGTGAAAAGTGCAAAAAGCTGAATAGTTTCAAGTTTCAAGTTTATTGGTTTTTTATATCCCGACCATAAAACAAATATCTGACCGGTTAACAATAAAATTTAAATAGGAAGAAATGAAATATTTAATGGTGTTTTAGGAAGATTAGTGGGAAAAATAACAACATATAAAACATACGAACGGACCTGACAGTGAGGGTAAATGGGGAGGTAGGGAAAAAGTTACATAATCTTAGAAGAAGTGAGATAGAGGGAAGGGATATAACATAGAGGGCGGGGGTGCATGATATGAGTGATATGCGCTGAAGAAAAAAGATTAGATTTAAAAAAGGGATAAACAAGTGGACAAAAAGATTAAGATTTGGCATAGGCATCTTTAAATAGAAAGGTTTTAAGATTAGTCTTAAATTTTAGTAATTGGATTTCATCCCGAAGAAATTGGGGGAGAGAGTTCCACAATGTGGGGGCAATAATAACTTAGTTTAAATGCAAAAAGATAAGTGCTATTCCTAAAGTTTTGCGCTATCTTGTGCAGTAAACGCCACGATGAAACTCCAGCACTGCTCTTCAAGCCCTACGTGGCCTCGGTTTCACCAGGATAACCCAGGCTTCTTTAGGGAAAGTGCCATTGTGCTTTGTACTGCTTTTCATTGAGAAAATAAATAAAATGTATTTCTGACTTGGTTTCTGAGGGACTGAGCCATCTGCCTCTAGAAGGTGTTATGTGCATATATTCAGTGGAGAACAAAGAATGTGTGTAGTCCAGTATCTCCTCAGAAAAAACCAAAAAAACTCTGTGGAGTGACGATGTTCCCAAATGGACTTTATTTGAAAGTATCAAATGCAAGCAGTGTCTCACTTCCGGTTCACCACACAATTGTTTCCCACGTACTCACCTTTATAGGACCCCCAGGGACCCCTGAAGAAGACTTTTTGTCGAAACGCGGACCGTGTTGGGTCCTGTATCCCTAGAGGACTAGATCCTTTAAGGCTCTTATGTGGATGATTTACTTTTATGTGGATGGAATTATTTTATGTGGATGATTTTAGTGTACCTTTGGAACTTTGATACTTTTAAATAAAGTCCATTTGGGAACATCGTCACTCCACAGAGTTTTTTTGGTTTTCTCTGGATTTTCTTCTTTGTGGATATTTTGGGGTCAATTCCTTTTGTTTTTTTCTTGCCAGTATCTCCTCAAACCACAATCACAAGCAACAGTGTGAAATGGCCCAGTCTGCAAGAACAATACTTGGTATTAGGAATTCAATAAGACCCTGCCTAGCTACTGTACATAGCAGAACTTAAGCCTTTCAAAACCGAGACAAGACTGATTCACCTGAAACTTCCAGACAAAGTACATTATTATAATTCAGTTAACCCCTGCCCTGCTTAGCAATGAAGGACAAAGCAACCAGTCCAGAACCGGAAAATATAAGTTTTGAATTAAAAATTCTGCTCTGGGATTGGAAATGATGATTGGACAGTTTCTGCCCACCAAACTTCAATTCCACAGAATCCATAAAAAAGTAAAATTCACCATGCTTTCTCTCTCTCTCTTCTTGTATTGCCACTGGACATGCCCGAGATCTTGCTGCTATATGCTCCCAGCTAAGGCCATATGGTCTCCGGACTTTCTTACCAGCAAGGCGTGTATTAAAGTGAGTAACTTTTAAACCCAGCTTAAAATGAATCATTCTGCTCTCTAGAAATATTTTATCTTCTGGCACATTTCCCTTGTTTTAAGGACTCCTGAATTTGTAACTGCCTCTACCATTCTACCTGCCTAATCTTATAAATGAGTCTGCTCTGTAAAAATAAAATTCCAGTTTGTCTCCACATGTTCTAAGTTTCTGTTCTGTAATATATATTATACAGAGCAAAGCTATATACAGGCAGGGCTTTCCCCAAATTAATATCTCTTTGTAAAATATATTCCTGTCTGAGAGTGATATAATGTACTGGTGGAGAATTATTCTTATAAGCATATAATATATCCAATACTACTGGTTACTCATGTTATGTGGCACTTCAATACTTCTGGAAGCTAGTCCCCACCCCCTCCCCATTTTATTTTGGTACAAAGCTTCACTTATGTTACTCATCTTGTTTGGGGGCTTTTTTTGTGTGTGTGTGGGGGGGGGGAAGGTTGGAAACATTGTCCTTATTGGATCACATTACATTGATAACCATCGAGAATTGTTTCTTCTATGAGGGATCTTCAAAAAGTTTCTGCACTTACATTTTTTTAAAACACTATTTATTAAATATCTCAAAAGCAAATTACATCACCGCCTGAAAAGTGAACCGACTTGCCTGACTGACTAGTCGCATGATATTCTACAACATGTAGGCATGTGGGATCTCTCAGAGAGAGAAAGAGATAATGGTTACTGCGGATGGGCAGACTAGATGGGCCATTTGGCCTTTATCTGCCGTCATGTTTCTATGTTTCTAATTCACCCTCTTACCACTTCTCCTGCTCCAAATGTTTTCCGCTAAAATATGAAAGTGCAGAAACTTTTTGAAGAACCCTCGTAACAAAAAAAATATACAGATCCATAGAATTTCTTAAACACAGCAAAACCCCTCTATACTTCCCTAATTATTTTTCCATGTCAGTTGTTCACTGATTTTAGTGAGATGAGCCATGAATTTGCCAGCATCTGTATAGTCATCCAATCAAAAAGGCAAAGCTAACCTTGCCATGGACTATTTAGAGCTGGTAAATGTCATGAAAGCCCTTGAACTGGTAAGACCTTCTCTCACGTGGAATGATTGAGGATGTGATCAGCACAAAGATGGATATCTCTGAAGTTCTATGAGCTCATTGGACCATGGCACAAGTTTTCAGAACTAGCTTTTAGTACTGAAAGAGTTAAGGCCAGGAACAGTCTGTTCTAATTTGACTTAGAATTCCATACGACAGATCTGCAGATTCTGAAGAGGTTTCAAAGAACTAAAGTTAAATATAACCTTCCAGAGAACTGTATCTTGTAATTGCACTGTCCAGAGAAAACATCAAGAAAAATAACATGTTCTGATTTTGTTTTATGGTTCTACTATTTTGAGAAATGTAATCAATGGTACTAAAATTTGCCTGTGTTCAGAGCTATTCATCTATTGAGAAATCTGTTGCTCTTCTAACAAGTACAAAACATACAGACAGCTGAAAGAAATCAAGGCTTCATGGATTTTATATCAAGGTTTCATGGATTTATGAATGTGATTTCCTGCCTTGAACAGTTTTATTATTTTTTTAGAAATTGCATGCATCTTAATGGTGTAAATATTTTGAAAACTTTATTAAATATATAATATCCCCAGCCTTAAGAAAAGACCTTAATGTTCTGAGAAGACAAAATGCATTCAAGTTAATTTAAATAAGGGGTGGATGATAATATTGTAATAGGTTGCCTATATGTGAAGACCAGCTAGGCACTATTTCTAGCCTGCTTTATAAAGACACATATCAAGCTGCAGTAGGGGTTTAACGCATGTCAAACCGCCTGCCGCACTAGCCGCTAACGCCTGCATTGAGCAGGCGTTAGTTTTTTAGCCAGCCGCGGGGGTTAGCGCATGATCAAATGTCCGACGCGCTATCCCCGCTAGTGCGGCTTGATAAAAGGACCCCATAGGTGCTTATGGTGGTTATTGCCACAACTGGGGAGACACTAGCTCCTGGACTACTTGTCCCAAGAGGTACTCTCTGCCCCCAGCTGACTGCTGGAGGTACCTTCTCCATGCTACTACCCCTCTCCCATGCATGCTTCTTTGGCTGATGATAGGGAGTTTCTTGGTAGTAAATAGAGAAGCAAACAGGTAAGGATATATTACTGAAAGTTTTCCTTTTGTCTTTCCTTGGAATAGAGGGTCTTCCAGGCGATAGCCAGGATTAAATCCTAATCTCTCTGCCACCAGGGATTTTGACCCAGAACAGGGCAAAGCCACATGAACTCTTTTTTTGAGCAAAAATCTGGCAACCCTATATACAGAACAGAACAATAAGGTAAGACACCATAATTAAATTAAACTTAAAAAAATAGCTGCTGTCATCAAATTGCTTGCTTAATTAATTTAGGTAATCAGTAAAAGCATGCTAAAGTAAATAGGTCTTTAAAAGTTTCTTGAAGGCGTCAAGGCTCTTAGAGCTAGATTCACTAAGCAAACCGATTGTGTACCGATCGGTTTGCGACCCCTTTGTGACCCGATTTTACTCCAGCCTGATTCATTTACCTCTGTGCCGATCCGATTCCAATCCGAGCATGCAAATGAGGGGAACGGCATGCAAAGTAGGCGGGGACGCGATTCGCTAAAGAAATCTTGGAAACCGACTGGGCTGGCCGATCAACACAAAAAGCGACTGCTGGGGACCAGTCGCAAACATCCTTTCCGACTGTCCTCGGCCTGAAATCCCAGCCCTGCAACCCATCTCTGCCGCTCTGCTCTCTGCCCCTTCCAGCCGAGCCTTGCTCTTGCCACCCCGACTCTCCTGCTCTCTGCCACCCTTTCTCGCACTGCGGGAAAGGGCGGCAGAGAGCAGGAGAGTCAATAATTGCCTGCTTTTAAATGAGATCCAAACTACAATATGGGCTTACACAAGTTTCCCAATTAGATAAAAAGGAATTTTTCTTTTTCAAGGAGGACTGCTGGCTATTGCTCCAACAAAATGAAGGCATGAAAATGGTTACATCAACTCCAAAATGAAAGCAACTTTTCACTAATCCACACACTAAAGATGGTGGGGGTGGTGGGGGTGGGTGTAAGGTAAGGTGAAGAGGCTGCTGCTGCCGCGGATCGCCTTTCCCTGGGAGAGCAGGAGAGTTGAGGCCAGTAAAAAAAACAACCCTGTGAAAACCGACACCAAATGCATGCGCAGACCATCTACAGGGAAAGCAGATGGTCTGCGCATGCGTCAGGATCGCACACTAGCGATCCGTGCGGTCGGAGGAGGGCATTCCTCCGATCGCCCTCATTTTAATTCTTTGGTTTTGTGAATTGGTCGGGCCTGCATGGATCGGGCATGGAAAGTCAGGTTAGTGAATCTAGCCCTTAGAGAAATGAATTGGTGCTTCTGATTAGAGAATGACACGGTGGCGGTTTACCCGCGGCCACCGCATTTTAGCCGCGGGTCACCCGCCGAAACGGGGAATGAAAACTAGCAGTCGCTGCGGTGACGGGGACAAGGCCATTCACCGCCCCTGGGGCGGTGAATGGTCTTGTCCCCGCAGTGAAGCATGAAGGATTGCGCGGTCCCCGCAGCACACACCCGCCTGCCCAATCGATCCTAGTGTTTAGCCAGCTCTCTCTCTTCTCCTCACCTTAGTTTGTAGGTTTTCTTTTTCGGCGACCCGCACGCTATCAGAGAGCCGCGCACCCGCCGCTGCTCAGTTTCGATCTTCTGCTCTGACGCAACCGGAAACAGGAAGTTGTAGCAGAGCAGAAGATTGAACACTGAGCAGCCGCGCGTGCGCGGCTCTTTGGGAAAGCGTGCATGTCGTCGAAAAACAAAACCTACAAACTAAGGTGAGGAGAAGGGAGAGAGCTGGCTAAACAGTAGGATCCATTGGGCAGGCGAGTGGTGGCTGCGGGGACCGTGCGATCGCTCGTGTTCCCGGCTCAAATTGGAAGGAGGGAGTGAAAGGGAAAAGGATTCTGGGCCAAGGGGATGAAGACGGAAAGAAAAACCCACAGCAGGAAAGAAAGGGAAGGACAGGCAGGTGAGCCAGATGCTAGAAGCAAGGGGGGGGAGGGGAAGAAAGAGGGAAAAAAGCTAGATGGGGTTGAAAAGAAGAGACACACTGGTATGGAAGAGGAAGATAGGGGAAATCTGGACACAGGAAGGTAACAGAAAGAGGGGAAATTATGTGCATGGGGCATAGGGACAGTGACATAAAGGGGACATGCCATGGGATGGTATATGGACACGGGGGGGGGGGGGGCAATGGCAGATACATAGGGGAGATATTAGAAATGGGGAAAATAGCACAGAAGCGAGATGGTTTGTGGGGATGGGACAGGGACCAAGCTTGCAGGCTCCAGTGGCTTGCACAAATTACATTGTAACGTGCCATGAAAATAAGAGGGAGGAAGGTAGATAGATAGGCCACGTGAGAGGAGCTGAAGGGTAGTAGAAAGGAACAGATGGTAAAGGAGGGAGGGAAGGGTGGTGGTGGAAAGGAATAGGACAGACATTGAAGGAGGGTGGAGAGGAACAGACCCCGAAGGGAAATGTGGAAGACAGAGTGGGAAGAAGACAGATGCCAGACTATGGGGGAGCGGAGGGAAGAAGATGGGTGCTAGACCAATTGGAGGGGGTGGGGGGTGAAGGGAGAGGCACAGTAACAGCAACTGGAAGACGCAGAGAGAAGACACACAGTGGATGGAAGGAATTGAATGAGAAGATGTGGAAAGCAGAAACCAGACAACAAAGGTAGAAAAAAAAATTATATTTATTTATTTATTTTTTGCTTTAGGATAAAATAGTATATTAGTTGTGTTGATAAAAATTTATAAACAAAGCCCTGCCAGCTGAACATCTCTTTCTCTAGTTCAGCAGCAGGAACTTTGATTTATAAGAAAGGAATAAGCTAAATATTATAGTACTAAGGCTTATATGGATGCAGCGGGGACGGTGACGGGGCGGTGAATGGGATGGCAGTGACGGTGACGGGACGGTGAAGGGAATGGCGGTGACGGGGCGGTGCAGAGGATGGTGGGGCGGTGACGGGGACAGATTTTTTCCCCGTGTCATTCTCTACTTCTGATCTCCTCCTTTGGCTTGCAGTACCATCTCTATGCTGACAACTTGCAAATCTACATGTACCTCTCTACACCTGAAATTTCTACAGCAAGTCAGACCCGAGTCTCGGCCTGCCTGCCTGACATTGCTGCCTGGATGCCTCACTGCCATCTAAAATTAAACATGGCCAAGACTGAATTCCTTATCTTTCCTTCTAAAGCCTATTCCCCCCTTCCTCCTTTCTCCATCTCGGTGGATAATGCTCTCATTCTCTCTATCTCAACAACTCGTAGCCATGGTGTCATCTTTGACTATCTCTTTCCTTCTCTTCGCATATCCAACAGACTGCCAAAACTTATTGCTTCTTTCTCTACAATGTTGCTAAAATCTGGACTTTCCTTTCTGAACACGCAGCCAAGACCCTCATCCACGCTCTCGTAATCTCTTGCCTAGATTATTGCAACTTGCTTCTCTCAGGTCTTCCACTAAGCCATCTCTCCCCTGTTCAATCAGTTCAGAATTCTGCTGCATGGCTTATATTCTGCCAGGGTCGTTATGCTCATATTACCCCTCTTCTCAAGTCACTTCACTGGCTCCCTATCCATTTCTGCATACAGTTCAAACTCCTTTTACTATCCTGCTATAACATTTTCATATGTGTCGGCACTGACACATGTAAGTTCTCATATAACCTTTTCATGTATAAGTGTCGGTACTGACACACGTAAGGCCTGATATGACCTTTTTGCACAGAAGTGTTGGCACTGACACACGTAAGGTCTGATGTAACATTTTTACACAGAAGTGTCGGTACTGATACACTTAAGGTCTGATATGACCTTTTCACACAGAAGTATCGGCACTGACACACGTAAGGTCTGATATGACCTTTTTACACAGAAGTGTCGGCACTGACACACGTAAGGTCTGATGTAACATTTTCACATGTAAGTGCTGGAACCTACGTAAGTGGTTGTCACGTGCCCTCTATTGATCTTTTCCATCTTAACAGTTGACAAATGAATGCTTAAACTGCTAATAGCCACAATATACACATGTACGTCAGTAGAAGCTTTTCTAAAATGCTTCTGGAATTGTACACCTCCTGACCTGGATGTATCAGTTCTGATATCTATGCTCTGTCTAAAATGGACCTTATACTGTCTTGTTTTAAGATTTACCCCTCTCCCCCTTTTATGAAACCATCACTTCATGCATAATGAGACTTCACGCCTGGTCCCTCTCTGTTCAGATGAAATTAAATGAATCAAAAACAAAATTACTCTGGCTCGGCCCAAAATTAGTACACCTGCCCACCCTCTTCACTCTACCCACAGGCCCTGCTCTTCACCTTGAGTTCTCAAGCAAGGTCCTCGGCATCACTATCGATTCCTCCCTCTCCCTCAACGATCACCTGAATTCCTTGGCAAAATCATGTTTTTTTCAGCCTCCACATGCTGAGGAAAGTTAGATCCTGTTTTCACCAAAAACACTTTACCGTCCTTGTACAATCCATCATCCTATCCAAACTCGATTACTGTAATGCCATTTATTTATGCCTAACAAAAAAAAGTCTTCGCAGACTCCAGCTTATCCAGAATTCTGCAGCCAAACTGATTTTTGCTAAACGCAAATTTGATCACGTCTCCCCACTACTTACCAATCTTCACTGGCTCCCAGTACTTTCCAGAATTAATTTCAAATGCTCCTGCCTGGATTTCAAGATCATTCACGGCATCCTTCCGCCCCTAATCCCTCTATCCTTCCTCGCCCTGACGCCTGCTACCACCAGATCAGCCCACAGACATAAACTATCCTTCCCCTTTCTACACGGCATCCTCCACGCAGGTAAACTGGGAAGATCCCTCCTCTCCAAAATCACGGGCCTTTGGAACGATCTCACTATCCCGCTGCGGAACCTGGGCTCCCTCCAACTATTCCGAAAACAACTGAAAACCTGGCTTTTCTCTAACATATAACATCTCTTCTCCTGTTTACATCCCCTCTTTTCCTATGCTCTTGTAAATCTTTCTCCTCTCTCTTCCTATATTTTTAAGCTTTGTAAACCGTGTCGAGCTCCACTTCCGTGGAGATGATGCGGTATATAAACTTAAGGCTTAGTTTAGTTTAGTTAGGCTTTTTTTATCGCCGACTGCAACGATAAAAGCTCTGATGCTCATAGATGTCCTTTGAGCGCCAGAGCTAATAGTACTGCGGCCAGTGATAAAAAAGCCTAACGTGGCTTCATAAACGGGGGCCTTAATTGATAACAAAAGCAGCTCCTTGTCTGTGTTGTATCATTATAAAACCTCCAATTCCTGAACTTGTTTCATATAAACAAGAACGGAAAATCTGGCTCAGACTTGTTCAGCCAATGAATAATTTTTCCAGTTGTCAGGTACAAATAACTGGATGAGAACAAATTGAATGTATAACAATGTTTTTATGAACTGACACCGCGTCAGATGAATCAAATTAATTCATTCTTAAATTTTAAGCGACTAGATTTTTGGTTCACATTAAAAAGTATGAATAACTGTATTGTTTAATGAATGAGCACAGTTTAATGACTTGATGTCAGTGTGTTTTGCTCTGGGTGCAATTTACTGTATGAATTATTCACTGCACCAAGGAATGAATGGGCCCATGTTCATAGAATGAGTATTGGTTGCAGCCAATTGACATGGTGGGGCACAGCTGATGCTGAGAAAGAACAATGCTTAATTTATAGTGCTGGACCCAGGCTTGGATTGTCTAGTTAAGATCTTTGTAGAATGCCTGGTATGTTCCATCGTGTTTTAAATGTTAATATGATTTTTCAGGAGCCCAAAATGCAAATTTTAAAACGTTCATTCAGTTAAAGAATAAACTGTCTTCTGCATGCGTCATGTTTCTTCCAAGGAAATTTACTTAAAAGCAACTTAAAATTAAATGGATAAATTTGTCTACATAACATTTAAGAGCTGCCACAGTTGTGACTGCTAGATGAATTCTCTAGACAGAACAGAGTTGGCAGCTTCTCAAACAACAGAATCTTGGATGAGACATAATAGTACTTTTACTTAACCTTTTATTTACAAAAATGAAAATGGAGAGAAAATAGGCAAGGTTCCATACAAATGCCATTAAAAGAAGCAATGTCTGTGAAAAATGTTCCCAGCCTTGGTCAAATGCCTGCTAGTTAGTTCAATAAAAACGTTTGTGATCTAGAAAGTCACTCATTGCTGTCTAGCCTCAAATGATAAATTAGATACGGCAGTTAATTAACACAGAGAAATCATAAATTACCCAGTACTTACTGCTGCTATTTATGGTGTTGAAAGTCATGCCACAAATTGATTACAATTACAATAATTTCATGATAAATAAGAAGTCAAACATTATTTAAGATGCAATTGGATATAACAGTGTTTTTCTCAGTTTTATTTATAGCGCTGTGTACTGTAATATTTTATAATAAGGATAACAATATATTTCACAACAGGGAATAAGGTCCACATCATAAAAGAAAACTGAACCAAAAAAGTGTAGTGGGCCACAGATGGAACAAAAAGCTGGAGCCAAGGATCAGAAGAAGCAGATTTTATTGAACGACCTGATATAGCCTGTATTTTCGTGTGGTACCTGCGTCAGAGGTTGTGTGGCAGTCTCAAGGACACAAAGCTCTCTGTGATAGTTCAGCAACAGGAAGACTATTCTAAACCAAGCAAAGCAAAATCATAAGACCTCTGCTGTCAGAAATTACAAAGTTAAACATCATTAAAGATCATATTACAAATCTAGGAGTGGTCAACATAGTTTGAATTGAACTCTCTTCTCTGAATTATTTAACTATTATAAGCGAGACCTGAAGGTTAGGTACAGAATGTGAGGAATGATTAAGAAGAGGATCACGAACAGATCAGAGAAGGTTATCATGCTGCTGTACCAGGCCATGGTACGCCCTCACCTGGAATACTGCGTCCAGCACTGGTCACCATACATGAAGAAGGACACGGTACTACTTGAAAGGGTCCAGAGAAGAGTGACTAAAATGGTTAAGGGGTTGGAGGAGTTGCCGTACAGTGAGAGATTAGAGAAGCTGGGCCTATTCTCCCTTGAAAAGAGGAGACTGAGAGGGGACATGATCGAAACATTCAAGATAATGAAGGGAATAGACTTAGCAGATAAAGACAGGTTGTTCACCCTCTCCAAGGTAGAGAGAACAAGAGGGCACTCTCTAAAGTTAAAAGGGGATAGATTCCGTACAAATGTAAGGAAGTTCTTCTTCACCCAGAGAGTTGTAGAAAACTGGAACGCTCTTCCGGAGGCTGTTATAGGGGAAAACACCCTCCAGGGATTCAAGACAAGGTTGGACGAGTTCTTGCTGAACCAGAACGAACGCAGGTAGGGCTGGTCTCAGTTAGGGCACTGGTCTTTGACATGGGAGCCGCCGCGTTAGCGGACTGCTGGGCGCGATGGACCACTGGTCTGACCCAGCAGCGGCAATTCTTATGTTCTAACTAGGAACACGATAGGGTGAACACAGTAGAGAAACCCAGAATTGCTGAGTCTATGAGCGTTGAGAGCTGCGTGGGGCATTCAGCGCAGCTCCCTGCACTAAAAACCGCTATCGAGGTTTAGTAAAAGGGGAAGGGGTATATTTGTCCATTTTTGTACAGGCAAATGGAATAAATGTTTAATCAACTTCATTTTAAATGCACCCTACTACCAAACCTTCAGGAAATCAATTAAAACCTATCTCTTTGATAAATTTCTCTGACTCCTTTCCTGCCTTGTTGTATCTCTGAAATACTTCCGGATATACTCTTGGTTTGCTAATGTAATTTGAGTCTTTTTCTGTAACATCACTGTCTGTGTACAGTCTCTTCCTCTGTAAACCGCTCTGAACTGCTTGTGGTATTGCGCTATACAAAAATAAAGTTATTGTTATTATTACTGCAAATTGGCACCTGTTTCAGTGCTCAGTCAGCGGCAAAGATGGCCATGAGGCAGCGAAGCCTCAGTTTAAATGGCCAGTGACGTCAGAGGCTGTAGCGTCACGGGCTCAGCTGTTCATCTAGTCTGTTAGAAAAAAATTCAAGCAACCAAACACTGCCCAAGTGAGCTAGGGCATGTGCAATCAAAAAAACTGTTCAAATGCTTGAAGAAGTTGGCTACAAATGCCGAACTTTACACCCGGGGGAGATTCTATAATTTCATTGAAATTTAAAAAAGATGTGCCACTCAATTTTTGAGGTTCAATCCGTTTGGTTCCTCTGTGCGCAAGTGGTGAATCCATTGTTGTTCTCTCTTGAGGAGGGCAAGTGTCCTATTGCCCTCTCTGATCACTGGTGGCACATGGTCTATTATGAAGCATTTCAGCACGTCCAAAAGATGGTTATGGGAAGTGCAATGGGGTACAATTGGTTCGTCCATTTTCATGCACGATAGGCTACACCGATGCTCCCCAAACAGTCTGGATGTTTGGCCCATATACATCTTGAGGCCACATTTGCACAGCTGTAAAACGGTTACATTTTCCATTTTCTGAATTAATGGCCACGCACTAGTTTCCAAATTAGTGCATGACAATTAGCGTGTGAGCCTCTATCACCACCTACTTACTAGGCAGTAAGGCCCAGATTCTCTTCGGGATGCTGGAAGTTAGGCCCACCTTGCTTAACTGTTTTAATTGGTGCTAAATGATGCTGTAATTGACCGTGTCATTTAAAACCAATTAAAAAGTAATTACTCCCCAAAAAGGCACCGTCACGTGGCCTCTAGGACCGGTGTCTAGGTCCTTGGTGGCTAGCAGGGCATAGTGATGCTGAAGCCTGAAAGTGGTGGCACCAGACTTCAGCATCACTATGGCCGCTGGCCGCGATTCTGATGGGACCCTAGGCACCGTAAATGTAGGCCTGTGGAACCCTAGCCTACGTTTCCAGTGCCTAAGGGTCCTGTCAGGCCGTGATTCTGGAAGCGGCACCTATCAGTAATTGACACGCAGCAGGCACCAGTTTTGTAGGCGTCAACCACGCCAGGTGCCGCTTACAGAATCAGCCCCTAAGGGCTCCTGCACTAACCATGTGCTAATCGGTTAGCGCACGGTGATGTAGCTGCGCTGTTCAGCACAGAGCATGCCTATTCTCCATCCCAATCATGATCCCGTGCTAAAAAATAAAATCTAATTTACAGCATATGGGAAGCAAATGCCGATCCCTTTCACAAGATGCCTGAGCTCTTCCATAGTTGTGCCTTTTTAACCTGCAGTACGTATGCTTTAGTATTTACTGCCGCTTAGTAAAAGGATTCCCAAGTGTTTTGAGACATTTTACAATAAAGCATGAATCATCTTTATTATACGTGGATGCTGATGACACAGCTGGGTGTGTTAAAAAAGAATGCATGGAGTCATAATCCGCTTTTTTTACCAAAGCGGCTCACAATTCACATGCACAGCTTATAATACATACAGTCTAACAAGATCAAGTACATAACAGGTAAAAACAGAGGTCAGGGATACAAACACTATCGCATGAGAGTCTAAATGATGGTAACAATCTTCGTTGAGAAGTGGAGAGCTGACAGAAAAACGCCTTTACAAGGAGATATGAAATTTCTACCAAAGCAAGTTACACTTCAGTGCTCTGTATTGCATCAAAAGAAAAATTGTTAAATAAGGGTACGTTTCTGAAAGAGAGGTTTTTTACAATGTGCAGAAGAGGTTTGAAGGTTTTGTGAACAAAAAATGACATTTTGTCTAGAATTCGTGATATACTTCTCTCAGCTAGAATTGTTCAGTGATGTGCATGTGACAATGTTGACAGTTTTGTCAGGCAATTAAAAACTGATTTCACAAAGTGATGCTTAAGTTTGACTTTATATGAGTGCGATTCTATTCCTCAATCCATGACATATTTATAGAGGAGGCATGTGCTCTTCCACCTATTACTGGACCCAAAACAGGCCAAGATATTCTAAAGCAGTGGTTCCCAACCCTGTCCTGGAGGACCACCACCCAGTCGGGTTTTTGGGATAGCCCTAATGAATATGCATGAGAGAGATTTGCAGAACCCACAGACTGTTCACGCATCCCCCAATCAGAGACGTCAAATGAAAAAAACTGTACAATGGCCTTCTAGCCACACAAGCAGCAAAACTGGACCACCAAAAGGTATTGGCGGAATAGAAATCACTAATGTAATGTAATATAATGGAGGTGGCAGGCATACAAATCTGTCCCATGCATATTCATTAGAGCTATCCCAAAAACCTGACTGGCTGGTGGTCCTCCAGGACAGGGTTGGGAACCACTGTTCTAAAGGACATAGCCCAGGTTATTGGTCTGGAAAATGATGAGGGGTCACTGATGTTAAAATATTTTCAATTACAACTAATGGAGCATCAGCAGTGGTAGGTAAGAACGTGTTAGCCTTCTACAAAAACAGGTAGGCTTTTATTAGTTTTCCATTGCGTTATTTTCCAGGATAATTTATATGCAAAAAGTTCATCAAATGCTCTCAACAATATTATTTATGATGTGACATGATTTGTAAATGCAATCATAGCTTGCTCGTCACTGACGCACAAGTGCTTTATAGCTTTTTAAAATTTTTAGTATTGTAAACCGATCAGATACTTGTTGATGGTCGGTTTATCAAATAGTAAATAAACTTGGAAACTTGGCCTTGCTTGATGAAATGGAAGCCACTTATGTTGATTTAATTATGCACTGCAATGTTTGATGACTGAGTAGGGGAAAAGGTCTTGCCAGATTTGATGAGTGTCTCTTTGTTGTCAAAATTTTTGTTCAGGAACTTTGTCAAGACTATCCACAACAGGAGGATAAAAAAAAGGGCTTCTGGGTCTCATATTCTTAATTGACAATTTGGCACATTTAATTACATTACATTTCAGTTTGCAAGGTACGAGACAAGCACTCCTGAATTTGTATGAAAAATGGTCATTGTTCTGCAAGAACTGAAAGTTTTCCAGGAAGATCTTTTCAACTGGAATCAGAGGCACTTCCTGAGAATCAAAATGCTCACTAACATTGACTCACGTTAGAAGAGCCTGGCTTAATGCACATTTTTGGATGCCATCTACGTTTTTACAGCACAAACACAAAATATTAATCTCTACCACTATGCTTCTGAACAACAAAATTACTATGAAATGGGCCATTTTCGAAGATTATTTGGATTCTATTTTAAATTCTTCATAGCTCTGCTTATAATTCTGTTCGTTTTTAATATCTTTTTCTCCTCTCTCTTCTCTTTGGCCTCTGGGGAACCTCTTTTCCCTTATATTCTGGTTTTTCCCTTCTCTTCCACCCTTAAGTAGTCCTTCCCTCTTCTTTTCTTCTCATCCCCCTTCATTATTGTCCTGTTATTCTTGTTCCTATATAATGGTTGCACCATATGGTCTGGAGAAATTATGATGTTAATCTCTGACTTTTATAGGATGGTATTAAGTTTTCTCTGTTTTTATTGTTGGAATGCTTTTACTTTTGTCTTGGTTTCCTTTTGTATTTTGATAAAATTTTCAATAAAATTTCATGGTAAAAAAAAAAAAAAAGAGCCTGGCACAACAAGATCTGTAGTGATACATTGTACTGCTGCAGGAGGTATTTGGAAAAAGATTTCAAGACTTACAATGCCAAAGACCCATGTTTTATTATATTTTGTGTCTGGAGAAGGCTTTGGAAAGTAGTTTGAAGCCACAGTACTTTGAGTTTCTTGGAATCGATATTTTGGATTTGCAGCTTGTTGATTTTCACAGCTAAGAATTATGGCTCATCAAACTTACCCTCCCCCTTATTATATCAAGCTGCAGTAGAGGTTTTTACTGCGGGCCAGCGAGGTAAGTGTTTCGACGCTCATAGGAATTCTATGAGCATCGCAGCATTTACCGTGCTGGCTCATGCTAAAAACCTCTAGCGCAGCTTGATAAAAGGGGTCCTTAGTAAGATGTGAGAGGAGTTGATGGAAAATGAAACCAACTTTTTAGATACCTGCTATAATTAGTGGTCTAAAATGCCACCAAAATTCTGTGCAATGAAAAATGTTGCATTTGTTCTCCTGACAGCTTTTGGTAAAGGTTATTACTTTGAGCAAGTATTTCAGAAATGAAACACATGTTAAATTCTGTTTGTAATCAACTGAGAGCCAAAAACTCTGGACATTGTCAGATACAGAAGGAAGTCACTGATGAGACAGATAAGAGCAGTTAAAATTTAGGCGCCCTATTATTAAAGCTTATGGCATAGTAATGAATTAATATGCTCTACATGCTATGAAACCCATAGGTGTAAAATAGATTTCTAAGCATTTAGCGAACATTAATTCTGTTAGCATGTACTATGTTTTAATTAAAAAACCACTTAATAAATCTGACATATTTTGGACATTTGCATTATGGTAGCACTAGTTTGTTCATTTCAAATAAATCTGGTAAAAAGTAGCACAGCTATGCTATTTTCAAAAAAACAAAAAGTGTCCAAAAAAGTGGCATAAAGGGGCAGATTGTTGTTTTTCTTGCCAAGCCCTTCGATTTTCCTCTATTTGAAACTATGGCTATTCTATAAGATATATGGTCGCTTGAAATCTATGATGAACAAATCTTTTGAGTTTATAGGAACATAGCTTTGGAATTATCTTCCAACTGCACTAATTCCCCCTTTTATGAAGCTGTGTTAGGCTTTTTTATCACTGGCCGTGGGGTACTAGCTCTGCCGCTCATAGAAGTCCTATGAGCGTCAGAGCTAACACCACAAATGGCCAGCGATTTTTTTAAAAAAAACCTAATGTGGCTTTGTAAAAGGAGCCCTAATTAACGTTTCTTCTTATATCTTTAGAAAATTGTTTAAAACTTTATTTTAATGATTGTTAAATGAAAAATTTTATAAGGATACAATATTTTTAAAAATTGCTGTTATCCACTTAGAATCTATTCTGAGACTAGTACAGAATATAAATAAATAAGAATAGAATAGAATATATTCTATATGGATATATACTGTATGCTGTTGATCAGTAGTTTGTCTAAATCTCAAGGGACGTGTTATAGGTCTGCTATGGGCAGGACTAGATTGGGCTTATGACTTGGATGATTTTCTAACACAACCTCACCGCTGCCCACGTATAACGCGTTCTTCAAACACAACTTTGTCAGAGCTTTTTTTGGGGCCTCAGTAACACCATTCCACTGCTGTCAAAATTTCTTTAGCGAGAAGAATTACGTGAGAGATCCTCACTGGCCCATATTATTCATTTAAATATTTTCACTATTTGTAATACTTTAACTTTCTTTCATAAATATAAAATGCAAAGTGCTTTATTATTTCATAACTTATCTTTTTAGTTGCTTTTTATATTCAGATCCGGGAGAGACAAACCCGACATGTTTCGCATCAGAATGCTGTTTAAGGGTCTCCCTACAATACAAAATAAGAGCAGCCGCGGTAAGTGTAGGTTATGAGTTGGTATAAGGGAGGAGCGTTTTGAATGTAAAATGTTATTCTTAATGCTCTTATTTTATATTATAGGGAGACCCTTGAAACAGCATTCTGATGTGAAACATGTCGGGTTTGTCTCTCCCGGGGAGTTAGACAAGGATGTCCCTTATCTCCTTTGCTTTTTGATATTGTTTTGGAACCCTTGTTGTTGGCTATTCAGCAGGCAAGGGAGATACAGGGAATTCCATATGCAGGTCGAGATTATAAAGTCTTGGCTTATGCGGATGATATTTTGCTTCTCAGTGCCGCAGGGTTCGGTGCTCGGGCCCGTGCTTGTCAACATATTTATAAATGACCTGGAAATTGGTACGATGAGCCAGGTGATTAAATTTGTGGACGATACAAAGTTATTCAGATTAGTGAAGACACAGAAGGATTGCGAAGATCTGCAACGTAACATAAACACACTCGAGGAATGGGCCATGACATGCAGGGCAGGATTAATTTCTCAAGGACCCCTAGGCACACAAGTCCACTAGGCCCCCCTGCCCCTACCCCCATGCCCTCACATCTTTCTGCTCTCCCCCTCCATTATCTGGCATTTTCTCTCCCTCCCTCCTTCCTTTCTGCCTCGGGTCTGGCATCTGTCTCCTTCCTTTTCTTCCCCCTCCATGGTCTGGTATCTTCTTTCCTTCCCCTCCCGCCCATGGTCTTGGCATCTCTCTTTCTTGTCCTCTCCTTTTCCTGGTCTTCCTTCTCCCTCCTTTCCTTGCTCTCCCCAATTGGGTGCATCAGCATTTCAACCCCGCCATCCCCATTGGGTGCATCAGCTTTTCTCTCCCCACCCTGCCCCCATTGGGTGCATAAGCATTTTTCTCTCCCCCAACCCCCCATTGGGTACATCAGCATCCCCCCAACTGCATTAGCATTTCTCTCCTCATCCCCACACCATTTGGTGCATCAGCATTCCCCCCCCTTCCCCCGATTGCCTGCCTGGCAAGGTCAGCTTCCCTCGCTGCCCTCTCACCGGTAAGAAACTGAACCCAGGCTGTGGGGCTCTAAACTGCGCGTGCAGGCTTGCCTTCTCCTCCAAAACAGTGTTGAGTCTCCCCAGGTTCAGGGGGGCCCAGGGCCAGCATTAGGGGAGAAGCAAACAGGGCATGGGGGCCCCAAGTTCCTGAAGGTCACCTTCTCCCTCCTACTCCTTCTCTGCTCTCTCCCCCGCAATGCAAGGAAACTTAACTCAAGTTGCGGGGCTCTAACTGCGTGTGGCAGCTTCCCTTCTTTGAAACAGAAAGTTACGTCCTGTTTCAGAGGTGAAGAAAAGGCGGCGCGTGCAGTGTTAGAGCGAACCGGGGGGGGGGGGGTCTAATATTGCACATGCCGTCTTCCCTTTACCTCCGAAATAGAACGTAACTTTCTGTTTTGAAGAAGGGAAGCTGCCACGTACAGTTAGATCCCCGTGACTTGAGTTAAGTTTCCTTGCATTGCGGCAGAGAGAGCAGAGAGGGAGTAGGAGGGAGAAGCTGACCTTTAGGCAATCGGGGCTCCCCTATCCTGTTTGCTTCCCCTATAACGCTGGCCCTGGGCCCCCTTGATATTTTCAGGCCCTAGGCACGTGCCTACTGGGCCTATCCTTTAATCAGGCCCTGACGACATGGCAAATGAGGTTTAATGTGGATAAGTGTAAGGTGATGCATGTCGGTAACAAAAATCTAATACACGAATACAGGATGTCTGGTGCAGTACTCGGAGAGACCCCCCCAGGAAAGAGACTTGGAAGTACTGTTAAACAAGTCAATGAAGCCGTCCGCGCAATGTGCAGCGGCGGTGAAAAGGGCAAACAGAATGCTAAGAATGATTAAGAAGGGGATCACAAACAGATCGGAGAAGGTTATCATGTCGCTTTACCAGCCATGGTATGCCCCCACCTAGAATACTGTGTCCAGCACTGGTCACCGTACATGAAGAAGGACATTGTACTACTCGAAAGGGTCCAGAGAAGAGCGACTAAAATGATTAAGGGGCTGGAGGAGTTGCCGTACAGTGAGAGATTAGAGAAACTGGGTCTCTTCTCCCTTGAAAAGAAGAGACTGAGTGGGGACATGATCTAAACATTCAAGATAATGAAGGGAATAGACTTAGTAGATAAAGACAGGTTGTTCACCCTCTCCAAGGTAGAGAGAACGAGAGGGCACTCTCTAAAGTTAAAAGGGGATAGATTCCGTACAAACGTAAGGAAGTTCTTCTTCACCCAGAGAGTGGTAGAAATCTGGAACGCTCTTCTGGAAGCTGTTATAGGGGAAAGCACCCTCTAGGGATTCAAGACAAGGTTAGACAAGTTCCTACTGAACTGGAACATATGCAGGTAAGGCTAGACTTAATCAGGGCACTGGTCTTTGATCTAAGGGATGCCGTGTGAGCGGACTGCTGGACACAATGGACCACTGGTCTGACCCAGCAGTGGCAATTCTTATGTTCTTATGTTCCTTCAGTGGGCCCCCCTGACCATCTCGGGCCTTAGGCATGTGCCTACTGGGCCTACCCTTTAATCCGGCCCTAGGAACTCCTCTCGTATGAGGAAAGATTAAAAAGGTTGGGGTTCTTTAGCTTGGAAAATAGACGGCTGAGGGGAGATATGATTGAAGTCTACAAAATCCTGAGTGGAGTAGAACGGGTACAAGTGGATCAATTTTTCACTCTGTCAGAAATTACAAAGACTAGTTGACACTCGATGAAGTTACAGGGAAATACTTTTAAAACCAATAGAGGGAAATATTTTTATCACTCAGAGAATAGTTAAACTCTGGAATGCGTTGCCAGAGGTTGTGGTAAAAACAGATAACGTAGCTGGTTTTAAGAAAGGTTTGGACAATTTCCTGGAGGAAAAGTCCATAGTCTGTTATTGAGAAAGACACGGGGGAAGCCACTGCTTGCCCTGGATTGGTAACATGGAATGTTGCTACTCTTTGGGTTTCTGCCAGGTACTGGTGACCTGGATTGGCCACTATGAGAACGAGCTACTGGGCTTGATGGGAAAACCAAAAAATGACCCCAAAATATCCACAGAGAAGAAAATCCAGAGGAAACCAAAAGAAACTCTGTGGAATGACGATGTTCCTCAATGGACTTTATTTGATCCATTGCAAATGCAAGCAGTGTCTCACTTCCAGCTCACCACATATTAGCTTTCCCATGTATTCACCATTATAGGACCTCCAGGAACCCCTGAAGAAGACTTTTTGTCGAAACGCGGACCGTGTCGGGTCCTGCATCCCTAGTGGATTAAGTTCTTTAAGGCTGTTATATGGATTACTTTACTTTTATGAAACAGTACATACATTACATTAGTGATTTCTATTCCGCCATTACCTTGTGGTTCAAGGCGGATTACATTCAAACTAAAAGCAAAAATTACATTCAAAATTTGAAAGAATAGAATAAGTGATGATAATTTTAAGGTAATTTTAAGGTAATTAAAAAAAAACAACCAAAAACGTTGGGTATAGAGTTACCAACTGGAAGTAGAAGTCTTTAGGAGATAAGAATGGGGTGAATTATGTGGTTTTAGATAACATTAGGTAAATAGAAGAATATTAGAGAGTACTAAGGGTATAGAGAGTGTTGGATGTTGGGTTGGGATTAGTCGTGCTGGATAGGTTTTATGTGTTTTTTGAAGAGTATGGTTTTAGTATCTCTCTTGAAGGTGTTGTAGTTTGTAGTTGAAGATAACAGGGTGGTGATTTGTCTGTCCAGTTTAGCTGCTTTGGAGGCTATTAGGTTGTCATAAAGTTTTTTTCATTTGACATTTTTGGATGATGGATGAGAGAATAGTGAGTGGGTTCTTCTGTGTCTGGTTGAGGAGGATTGATTTAGTTGGTTATTCCAGTAGGTTGGGCTTTCTCCGTTGATAGCCTTGTAAAGTAAGCAGTAGAATTTGAAGTGCACTCTCGCTTCTATTGGAAGCCAGTGCGAGTCATGGTTTGCCTCTGTGATATGGTCATATTTTTTTAGTGAATAGACAAGTCTTAGGGCTGTATTCTGTATTGTCTGCAGTTGCTTTATCATGGTTGCGGGACATGGTAGGTATAGTATGTTGCAGTAGTCTATCATCCCAAGGATAAGAGATTGTACCAATAGAAAGAATTGCTTCTTTTCGAAGAATGTGCGGATTTTTCTTAGATTTCTCATGGTCATGAATGATGCCGGGGGAAAGGAAGGGCAGAAGGACATGGACCTGGCCGGCCGTACACCCCTCCGAAGCTGTGCACCCGGGGCAGACCTCCCCCCCCTTGGTACGCCACTGAATGGAGGCAACAGGCATGCAAATCTGCTCCATGCATATTCGTTAGGGCTATCCTGAAAACCTGACTGGCTGGTGGTCCTCCAGGACAGGGTTGGGAACCACTGCTCTGGGTGACTGCCTACATCTTCTTAATAGTTGGATCAGTCCTGCCAAAGATGCATATTCAGGATAGAGGGAGGATTGTTCTAAGAACACAGAGTAGCATTAAAGACCTTAACCAATAACTCACAGTGATACTAGGGAGAGAAGATGTTGAATAAACAGGCAGATAGGGGAGAGGGACATGGGATTAGAGCTGTGCCTTGTATCATTCTTAATTTTTCTTCCATTACCTCAGTGATACTAATCTTCTATAACCACTACAGAATCTATTTATCTAATAAGTAATCCCTGGAAACTAAGCTCACATAATCATAAGTAAATTTACAGGGTAGTGTGTAATGAGTTTGAATTATGAATATCCACAACACATTTCAATAAATCCGCCTTTCAACTCAACTCTGCCAGCACTAAATCTGCTATTTCAGCACTGAAGCCAGCACTCCATTCTTCTAGTGCTCCTGACTCTTGCCCTGTAGCACTCCTGATATTTCAGGACTGAGGCCTCCCCTCCACCCCCTACCTCTTTCAAAGCATCTCTGACTTGCCTTATAATACCTCTGCTAGTTTAGTCCTAAGACTCTCCTTCTGTTTATATTTAAGTTTATTGGGCTCTTGATATACTCTGCCCTGGGGCGGGACTGGTAACCCTAGTTTAGCTGCCCCTGACCAGTTCTATCCTCTGACGCTACTGCCCAGTACTGACAGGATTCATAATCTACCAGTCGCAAAGAGGGAAGACCATCGTCAGTATCAAGATTCAGCGTCAGGAGGGAGAAGGGATCTCTTTCCTCTTGATACTGGCTCTAACTCTCTCCCCCTCCCCCAACCCTCCCTTGTGGCAGCTAGCCTTTGAAACCACATCCTCTCAGGGGCAGCAGCATTGGAGGAGAAGGAGTGTGTTCAAGTCACATCTCGGCGCCTCTCCCTTTCCTTATCCCGGCCCGCGGACGCCTCTCACTTTCCTTTCCCCGGCCCGCGCCTGCAATCTTACCTCCCCCCCTCGCTGACAAGAAGTCTTTCCAATGTCAATTCTGACGTCGGAGAGGACGTTCCGGGCCAGCCAATCACTGGCTGGCCCGGAATGTCCTTTCTGACGTCAGAATTGACGTGGGAAAGACTTCTTGTCGGCGGGAGGAGGTAAGATTGCAGCGGTGCGGCCGGGGGAAAGGAAGGGCAGTAGGACCCAGACCTGGCTGGCCGTGCACCCCCTTAAAGCCGTGCACCCGGGGCGTACCGCCCCCCGCCCCGCCCCCCCCTTGGTACGCCACTGTGTTATGGCCAGTCCTAGTAAAGCAGAAAGCTGTTTCCTGGAGTAGCCTAGTGGACAGTGTAGTCAACCATAGAGATGGGGGGTCTCAGGTCCATACCTCACTATAACTATTACTGTTGTGGTGGATACTGTGAGCCCACCAAAATCAACTCAGATTCTACTGTACCTACATATAGGTGATACCTGCAGGCATAAGGGCTAATGGTGTGGTGTATGATTGGGTCCAGTAGGTTTTGAGTGGGTTTTGGAGGGCTCACTATACACTATAAGGAGGTTATAGTGAAATGTGTACCTGGGCCTTTTTATGTGAAGTTCACTGCAGTGCCCCCTAAGGTGCCCACTGCTCTGCTGGGATGTCTGGTGTGGCCTGTCTACCAAGAATGCTAGTCCCTCCTACATCTCAATGGCTTGTTTGTGTGCTTTTTATTTGGACATTTATTTTCTAAAATGGTTCAAAAAGATAGAGGCATATCTGAAAAATGGCCATTTTTGAAAAAAAACCAAGATAGACATTTTGCAGTTTTGAAAATGGGTATGTTTGGTACTGGATTTCTGTGCATGTTCCATAAGACATCTAAACTCGGATTTAGACCAAAAACCGATGTATGGTAAAGAAAACTTTCAAGTGGGAAAAACTGGAATGATAAAACATGGCAAGATTGCAAGTTACTTAGTCCCTCCCAAAATGTCACAAGGCAAAAAGGCATGACTTTATTTTAAGGAGAATGGAGAAAGAGGTATGGTTTTGTTCCTGAAAGTAAAAAGATTGTATGCACGCTATTCAGTGAAATCATTGTAGCACATACATCAAGGGGCACCTTTACTAAACCGCACTAAGAAGTGTCCTGCACTGTTATTAGCATGTGGGTTTCCCGCTTCCTGAGGCTACTTTTACAGAGCTGTAAAACGATTACATTGTCAACCCCCAGCCTTAGTGTCTCCTTAATAAAAGGTGTTAAGGGTTCCTGCATTAATCTTTTTTCAGTCACCACACGCTGAACTTAAAATTGGCACACAGCCTTAAAAAGAAATAATTGAAAATGTCATATTTACCTGCATTAGGATGCGCTAAGCCCAATTTGTACCACAGCTTAGTAAAAGGATCTTACATCCCTAATTGCTACATGTAGTATTCTCTAAATGCTTTCCATTCATAGATGTCATCAAGACCCATACTATCAGAAGCTTTATCTACTCCAGCATGTGGATCAATGTGGAAATGATATATGATTACGAAGCCAACATCTTTAGCCAGAGCAATTACAAAACATCTATTGTACTCCAAATTATTTATAGAGTTAAAAAAATACTATAAATTGCTTTGGTAGGAACATTGATAATGCAATAAACAGATTAAAACTTATCAATAAAACTTAATAAATTACAAAAAGACAAAATGTTACTGCCTTAAATAATATTTTTAGGGTCATGTGGACAAAACATTGAGAAAATAATAATGATGATGATAACTTGAATTAATCATAGCAGACTGCAAGCAGTATACTGTCTGAAGCCTGTGTCCAAATGAACAATTTACTAGTATAACAAGACAAATTAAGCCTTCAGAACTGGATTTAGCAGTAATTAGTTTAGCAATTTAAGAAATATGCATTCCGAGTTTCAAAAGTGCTTCACCCCAATCTTTCTATCTATCTAAGCTGAAAGGAAGTACTTCATAACATAAATAAGGTTGTACATACAATTCCAACAGCGAGTACTGATGAAAAAAAACACTTCAGGGGGAAATTATCAGTTTGCATTATGGCTTTAAAATGAGTAATTTGTTCCTTAAAGTAACTTAAAGGGCCCTAATGCAGTTTGACCTATTGTACGGTGGTGATATTTAATGCACCATGGGTTCCATAGTAATGAGATGCAAAACATGCATGCTTTGCATCTCATTACTATGTAAAAATCCTGAATACAACTAGAGGTGCATACCTGGTCATGTTAGAACCCAAGATAAAAACAAAAAACTGTGGATGCTGATGTTCTGAAAATGATTTATTATACATCCTTTCACAATAAAACCATAACAACATAAAAATACATATGAAATATTCCAACCGGACCCTACATGGTCTGTGTTTCGGCGAACACGCCTTCCTTAGGGGATCCAATTGATGTCAAATGGACTAAAAACAGTGTACTTGTCTCACGCAGTGGCCCCCAGGTCAAAGACCAGTGCTTTAAATGAGTCCAGTCTCACCTGTGTATGTTCCAGTTTAGCAGGAACTTGTCCAACTTTGTCTTGAATCCATGGAGGGTGTTTTCTCCTATAACAGACTCCGGAAGAGCGTTCCAGTTTTCTACCACTCTCTGGGTGAAGAAGAACTTCCTTACGTTTGTACGGAATCTATCCCCTTTCAACTTTAGAGGGTGAACAATCTGTCTTTATCTGCTAAGTCTATTCCCTTCAATATTTTGAATGTGTCCCTCTCAGTCTCCTTTTTTCAAGAGAGAAGAGGCCCAGTTTCTCCAATCTCTTACTGTATGGCAACTCCTCCAGCCCCTTAACCATTTTAGTTGCTCTTCTCTGGTCCCTTTTGAGTAGTACCGTGTCCTTCTTCATGTATGGCAACCAGTGCTGGACGCAGTACTCCAGGTGAGGGTGCACCATGGCCCGGTACAGCGGCATGATAACCTTCTCCAATCTGTTCGTGATCCCCTTCTTAATCATTCCTAGCATTCTGTTCTCCCTTTTTGCCACCGCCGCACATTGCGCGGACGGCTTCATCGACTTGTCGATCAGAACTCCCAAGTCTCTTTCCTGGGAGGTCTCTCCAAGTACCACCCTGGACATCCTGTATTCGTGCATGAGATTTTTGTTACTGACATGTATCACTTTACACTTATCCACGTTGAACCTCATGTGCCATGTTGATGCCCATTTCTCAAGCTTGATTATGTCACGTTGCAGATCCCCCTGTGTCTTCACTACTCTGAATAACTTTCTTAGCCACTGCCATACATTGAGCTGAGGGTTTCAACATATCCTCAACAATGACACTTAGATTCTTTTCCTGGGCAGTGACTCCTAATACAGAACCCAGGATCACATAACTATAGTCGGGTTCCTCTTTTCCACATGCATCACTTTGCACTTGCTCACATTAAACATCATCTGCCATTTTGATGCCCAGTCTCACAAGGTCCTCTTGCAATTTTTCACAATCCTCTTGCGATTTAACAACTTTCCCCCTCTTCTTATCAAACTGCAATTTTTAGCACAGAGAGCCATGCTGAAGGCCCACACCGCTCCCGACGCTCGTGGAACTCTATGAGCGTCGGGAGCAGCGCAGGCCATTCAGCGTGGCTCCCCGCACTAGAAACTAGCGCAGTTTAATAGAAGAGGCCCTTTATGTCATCAGCAAATTTAATTATCTCACTAGTTATTCCCATCTCTAGATCCTTGATAAATATATTTAAAAGCAGCGGTCCCAGCATAGACCCCAGGGTAACCCCACTATTTACCCTTCTCCATTGAAAATATTGACCATTTAAACCTACTCTCTGTTTTCTGTCTTTAACCAGTTCTTAATTCAAAATAGAACATTAGCTCCTATCTCATGATTCTCTAATTTCCTCAGAAGTCTTTCATGAAGTACTTTGTCAAATGCCTTTTGAAAATCCAAATACACAATATCAACCAGCTCACCTTTATCCACATATTAATTCACCCCTTCAAAGAAATACAGTAGATTGGTGAGATACGATTTCCCTTGATTTAAAATGTTATGTAATATCTAAGACCGAACTAGAGTCACTACTCAGCAGTGTTCACATTTTCATTGAGGATATCTGAATGGAATTTGGACTTGACAATTGTGTGAGAAATTGAAAATACTGATGAAATTGAACTTCTGGATGGTAATATGATTAGAATTTAAAAAAAAAAACCTCTAACAGAATGTTAGATGTGTCTGTAAAACTTTAACATCAGAGTGAAAGGGTAGCCTAATGGTCAGTATAGCAGCCTGCAATCTAAGGCAGGGGTAGGCAATTCCAGTCCTCAAGAGCCGGAGCCAGGTCAAGTTTTCAGGATATCCACAATAAATATGCATGAAATAGATTTGCATCTCAAATCCATCTCATACATATTCATTGTGGATATCCTGAAAACCTGACCTGGCTCTGGTTCTCAAGGACCGGAATTGCCTACCCCTGATCTAGGGGAACTGGATTTAATTCCCACTGCAGCCTCATGTGACTCTGGACAAGTCACCCAATCCTTTATTACTCTAGATTCAAAAAAAAACCTCAAACCTATATATCTTATATAAACTGCTTTGATTGTAACCAAAGAAAGGGAGTATATTAAATCCTCTTCCCTTCAAAGGAGGAAATAAAGCGAAAGCAATAAGTTGAGGTCCATTATGACAATTAATAAACGAAATAACTATTTTAATAAAATTTGCATCATGTATTATTTTCCATGTACTTTTTGCACATCTAGAGCAAAAGCTAGCAGCTTAATTAGCAACTGCTGCTTAAAGCATGCGCTTGTGTACCCATGCTCAAAGTACATAGGCCTATACCCATATTGTGAAACTGCTGGCATAGTGAATAGACACAATCAGATTTAGACAATCTAGATTAGAAAGCTAATGACTGTTTGTCATGCAATTAACTTACAAAGGGGTCCTTCTGTTAAGGTGTGCTAACCGATTTAGCTCATGCTAAAGATTAGTGCACGCTAAATCGGTTAGTGCACATTAATAAAAGGACCCCAAAGTGATGTATTTGGGCTTTATTTCATGGAAGAATGGTGGATGAGATTTATTATAGTACAAGTGAAACAAACTGCAGAAGAGGCAAAAAATAGCCTAAATCACTATATCCATAATAACAAAGAGCAACTATTGATTGAAATACGAAATCAAATATTATTTAAATCTATGGAAATTAAAGAGGAATAAAAAGCAAACAAAAGACATATTCGAAAATTGAAAAACAAACAGTTGCATGGAAAATATTTGAAAAATATGAATAGAAATATGGACAACACGTTAACAAGGAAATGGATACAATATGTAATTCTAAAGGAAAAAAGAAAAACAAGCAGTAATTTTTGCTGCTCGAGGGTACAGAATTCACATAAATGTCATGAAGCTGAAAATAAAAAAATAAATAAATTAGCAATAACAATAAATATAGACAAAGAGAAGAAACTGTAGACTACAGTATCAGTCATTGCAGCAAAATTGCCCAAACCAAAACTAGGAATGTATATGACATGCACTTATTACCTCATGATTAGATTACTGCAATATCGTTTCTGCAGGTTTACTGCAATAATTACTCAGTCTGTATATTCAGTCTATGCCTACAGTATATTCTATCTGTCCAAAATATGTCAATCTGAGTTTTCTGCTGAACCATAGATTTGATCGGGTTCTTCTACTTCTTTATTGGTGTCATTGATTTTCCATTGATTACCGTATTAAATTTATGATCCGCATACTTATACATAGTGCTATTTTTAAAAGTACCCCATTTATATTTGGCATTATTATCTCTCTATAAACAAACTCATCATCTTCATTTGTCAAACGATTCTCTATTGACCCTTTGACCATTGGCTCAAGTCCCTTTTAGATTCCATTCGTCACTCAGTTGGTTTTTTTTTATCTTGGCGCCTGTGATGTGGAACTCTGCCATAATCATTATGCGCTGAGACCTCCCAGAATAAATTTAAAAATGTACTGTTGCCTTTTCTACTTTTGGGAAGAGCATCTGGTCATAATAAATGACTGGTTGGAAGAACTCTAGCCGCAATAAGCTATTGAGTGTGCGGATTTATTTAGAATGAATGCATCTGAGAGATTTGTGTACTCTCCTTTCCCTATTCTTATTTATTATTTTAGCTTTTTTGCAATCCGTTTTGCTGTACATTCTTCAGTATAAAGAAAGTAATAAATATAAAAATATATGCTGCTATACTATCATGTGACCATTTACATGTATTTATACATTTTTGCTTAGATAGAATACTATTCAGTAGTGTTTCAAGCAAAATGTATTTCTTGATGTCTTGTAAGTATAAGTCAGAATCATTGACGCATTTATATAATAAATTGTTTCTCTGCTAACAGAGATAAATGTCAAAGGGGTTTTTCTAACTACTGCCATCCTGTGTGCACAAAAAGCCCTGAATCTTGAGAATGCACTATTTAGTTGCTAGGGAAACCAGTAACCAGCCAATCACTGTGATTTATAAAACAAAGAATATTCCATCTTCTACATAATTGTCCTGTGATCTCCCTACCTTTGAGGGAACTTTGAGCTATATAACTTCTGAGCTTTATGTGAGCCTTGAATGTGTATTTTTGAAAGGCTGAAAATTCTAAAATGAACAGAGGAACAGGATGTGTTTTGTAAGTGAAATGTGTTTTCTGCAATGTGTTTTCATAGAGTTGGGAAAGAAATGTTGCTCACCTGTAACTAAAGTTTTCTGTAGACAGCAGGATTGATGAGACACATGTAGGTGATATCATGCAGCAGTGCCAGGACAGAGCTATTCTTCCAGAGCTTAGAAGGTTATGTAAAGTTCTGAGCATATGCAGTCCTTCCCATGTGTTGTGGTCTTCTCATCAAATCAGTTAGTTCAAAAGCTACAGAGGGGGAAAAAACCTCTCAAGGATGTGGGTAGCATTGTGTGACTTATCAATAAGGATAAAGTACCTACATATATGTAAGCAGTTTTGCTTGTACCACAGAAAGGCGGTATATCAAATCCATGAACCTTTACCCTTTGTTGCCTATAGAAAACATTATTTTTTTTCTACCAACAAGCAGGACAAGTGGGTAACTCCCAAGCATATGATTTCCCTAAGTCATCTCAATAATGGTATTTAGACTTCTCTTTTAGGAAATTATCCAAACCTTTTTTAAACCTTGCTACGCTAACTGATTTCACCACATTCTCCATCAGTATAGCTGTAAGAGGACATGTGATAGAGTCATGGGCATTAGTCAAATACCGGCAATCTCTTCCATTTGAAAGCATATATTTGTCTAGGGTATGTTTCTGAGCAGCTATGAGGATTGTCCAGCTTACATATGTCATCCCCACCTTCTAGTTTAAACACCTAGAAACATATTGCCTGAATTTCTCAGCAAGGATTCTTTTTCCTGCTATAGTAGCCCATCATTAAAATATAGTCTCTTGTCATTCCATATTTTACACCATCCTCCTATGTACCTAAAGCCTTCTTGATGATGAAATGCTTTAAGCCACCTATTGAAGTTCTGTGTATTTTGTACTCTTTCCATAAGTAAGCAGTATGTCCAAAAAAAAAACTATGGTCTTTAGAAAAGATTTTAAGCCCTCCCCCAGCTCCCAAAATGCTTTCTGCGCTGCAAGTGGGGAGTTGTTGGCCTGGTCATTTGTTCCCAGGTGGATAACATTAATGTTAGAATTTTTAGTTTCTTCCCTAATTATGGTCAGTATTTGCCTAGTACTCCTGATAGCCGAGGATCCTGTAGTCCAAGGTTAATGCCTCTGATGACAGAATCCCCTAGCAGCAATAGTTTTCTGCTTTGGGCTTTTTAAATTTGTGCTTTGGGTGTGCTTTTCCCCACGAGTTACCTTCAGCAGAGACTGTATTAATTTTCCAACTACCGAAGTGAGGCCTACCAGCCTTTAATATCCCACTTCTTCCCTATTCCTGCTTTTGTGAAGAGGGATCACATCTGCTCGCCTCCAATCCTGTGGGACCTCTTCCATCTCCAAAGATCTATTAGATAAATCATTAAGGGGTCCCACCAGGATTTCTCTGAATTCCCCCAATATTCTGGGATGTATACCATCTGGCCCCTTCTGTATCTTCTTGTTTTGTTTTCTAAATTGTGAATTATTTAATTATTTATTGGGGGGGGGGGGTATTCGTAATGAAAAATAAGATTCATTTTATGCAAGTATTTCATAATTAAAGCCTGGCACTTCCATAACCAAATACTGTCTGGACCCCGGCCACATGAACTTTCATTTGTTGCTAAGTGCTCATTAGGTGACGGTCATTCAGAGCGAAAGAAATGAACTGTTGTGCATTCCTTTAACATTTCCAATGCACTTTGTAGGAGGATAGTTACTACATCAAGTAGGAGTCTGAAGCAGTGGTGAATGGCTCATTTCATCATGTTTCTTCTTCAAGAGGGTGCCACTGAACTGCTGCTTACTAATGCTACAACCCACATCACAGATCTTTATTATGCTTAATTACTGAAGGCTTGTGCTCTTTCAGCAGCCAATCACATCAGCAGTGTAGATGAAAACAGGTGTATGAAGACTGAGGAGACTCTATCTCCCTTTCTCACTGAGAATGTGATAGCTTACTAACCTATAGAAAAGGCAGAATGGTATAAAAGCCAAAGGAATGACATTTGTTAAAAAGAAAATAGCATTTCATCGTGCAAATAACATGTCTGTAATAAAGCAATGCGAACTCAAGGAGTCCAACTCACTGAAGGTAATGCTAGTGATTAAAATGAATAATCCTGGATGATTATGTCTTTAGAAAATTATAATCAACTTCCAATTAGAACTGAGTGTGATTGTTTTCACTATTTCATAACATGCAAATTGTACAGAAGTAATTTGTACTACTACAGCTAATATTTCTATAGAAACATCAGAATGAGGCATGTGTCTTGGGTGATTAAACACTACCACACACAACCAGTAGGGCAGAGGTGCAAGCTGATTACTATTCAAGTAGGAATCTAACTTAACATTACATTACAAATTCTCCCCCCCCCCCTTTTTTATGAAGCCTCATTAGAAGTTTTCTTTATCATCGGCCGTGGCAGTAAAAGCTCTGATGCTCATAGGAATTCTGTGACTAATCAGAATGATTTGTACTTTCAAGGCTGTTGTGCATTGTAGGAGATGTTTCTTTGGTATCCTTGCTCTGCAGTGGAATATATGAAGAATCAGAGAGATGGAAAACAGCCCTTGACAATGCACAAAATGTATCACTTTCTTCAACACTGCCCCTCCCCCCCAACCAAAGGACTGTCAAACTCACACAATATTCTGATTTCTCCCCAAGGGAGTAAGATAATTTGCTTCTCTTACATGACTTGGGATCAAATTACTCTTCAATTTGGAACTTTTATAAGAGCAAGGTAAAGTATAATGTATTTGCGCTGATTCACAAATCTTTACCTTAAGATTTTTATAAGATCTCAGCGGCTACACTCAAACCAAGTTTTTCGTTTTGAGATTTCTGTAGCCAGCCTCTTGATATGATGAGACACATGTAGGTGAGCTCCAAAGTCTAACTATAAGATGACTATTTGAAGTTGCTTCATTAGTAAGTGTTTTGAAAAAATAAATATGAAAAATTTGATTGAAACATAGAAGAGTATTGAAATATTGCAGAATATCAATGAAGATGCTGGCTACGGAAATCTCAAAACTAAAAAACTTGGTTTGAGTGTAGCCGCTGAGATCTTATAAAAATCTTAAGGTAAAGATTTGGAAACACGCATTTTATCATCCACCATCTGCAGTTGTTCTCTTTTTTTACATTTAATTTCTGTCAGAGCTGAAAATCCAATTTTGCAAAGATAAAAAACCTTGATTACTTTGTTGCTCAAGTTAGGATAACTACTGCATAAAAATAAAATTAAAATTACTTGCCGTTAGTTTTCAAGGACCAGTCACATCAAAGAATGATGCTTGACTGGACAGTTGTATTCTTTCACACAGAGACACTCATAACATTGACAGACTATTGTGTATGTGACATACATGTCATCTATTCTAGTGTATCCTTATGAAGGGAATTTTTAAAAATAAGTAAAATTCTGAAATCTCTTGTGGCACACCTGGAATCTTTTCGGGGAACACCACTGTGCCATGGCACACAGTTTGAGAGATACTGGGATAGAATCATGGACTGCAAATGCTACATTGCTTTGGAATGCACGGTAAGTTTAAAACCAGGACCGGCCAAAATATCTCATAGAAACATAGAAATAGACGGCAGATAAGGGCCACGGCCCATCTAGTCTGCCCACCCCAATGACACTCCCCTACCTTTCTCTGTGAATAGATCCCACGTGTCTATCCCATTTGGCCTTAAAATCAGACATGCTGCTGGCCTCAATAACCTGAAGTGGAAGACTATTCCAGCGATCAACCACCCTTTCAGTGAAAAAGAATTTCCTGGTGTCTCCGTGCAGTTTCCCGCCCCTGATTTTCCACGGATGCCCCCTTGTTGCCGCGGGACCCTTGAAAAAGAAGATATCTTCTTCCGCCTCGATGCGGCCCGTGAGATACTTGAATGTCTCGATCATGTCACCCCTCTCTCTGCGTTCCTCGAGTGAGTACAGCTGCAACTTATCCAGCCGTTCCTCGTACGGGAGATCCTTGAGTCCCGAGACCATCTGGGTGGCCATTCTCTGGACCGACTCCAGTCTCAGCACATCCTTACGGTAATGCGGCCTCCAGAATTGCACACAGTATTCTAGGTGGGGCCTCACCATGGATCTATACAATGGCATAATGACTTCAGGCTTACGGCTGACGAAACTCCTGCGTATGCAACCTATGATTTGCCTTGCCTTGGGTGAAGCTTGCTTCACTTGATTGGCAGTCTTCATGTTCTCACTGACGATCACCTCTAAGTCTCGTTCTGCTTCAGTTCTTGTTAGGATCTCGCCATTAAGGGTGTAAGTCTTGCATGGATTTTGGCTGCCCAGGTGCATGACTTTGCATTTTTTGGCATTGAAGCTGAGTTGCCAGGACCTAGACCAGCGCTCCAGTAGAAGTAGCTCGTGCATCATGTTGTCGGATATTGAATTTATGTCTGTAGTGCTTTTGCCCACTACATTGCTTAGTTTGGCGTCATCGGTGAATAATGTTATTTTACCTCGCAGCCCTTCTGCCAAGTCTCTTATAAAGATATTGAATAGGATCGGGCCCAGGACTCCACTGATTACCTCCGTCATTTTGGAGGGGGTGCTGTTCACCACTACCCTCTGAAGCCTACCTCCAAGCCAGTTCCCAACCCATTTTGTCAATGTGTTGCCCAATCCTATAGAACTCATCTTGCTCAGCAACCTGCGGTGTGGTATGCTATCGAATGCTTTACTGAAGTCCAGGTACACGATGTCTAGGGACTCCCCAACATCCAGCTTCCTCGTCACCCAATCAAAGAAGCTGATCAGGTTGGATTGGCAGGATCTCCCCTTAGTAAATCCATGTTGATGGGGATCCCGTAGATTCTCCTCATTCAGGATCGTATCCAATTGGCGTTTGATTAGAGTTTCCATTAGTTTGCACACTATTGATGTGAGACTCACCGATCTGTAGTTTGCTATCTCCATCTTGGAGCCTTTCTTGTGGAGTGGAATGACGTTAGCCGTCTTCCAGTCCAACGGGACGTTACCCGTACTAAGGGAGAGATTGAAGAGTGCGGATAGCGGTTCCGCCAAGACATCACACAACTCCCTGAGCACCCTGGGGTGTAGGTTGTCAGGCCCCATTGCCTTGTTAACCTTAAGCTTTGACAGCTCGCAGTAGACACCGCTGTGTGTAAACTCGAAATTACTAAATGGGTCATCTGCGTCAACCCTTGTCTGTAGCTGAGGGCCGAGTCCTGGCGCCTTGCGGGTGAAGACTGAGCAGAAGTATTCATTTAACAGTTGGGCTTTTTCCGAGTCCGCTTCTACATAGTCTCCGTCTGGTTTCCTAAGATGTACTATCCCGCCTGAGTTCTTATTTCTGTCACTGATATACCTGTAGAAGGATTTATCTCCTTTCTTGATGTTCTTCGCTAGAGACTCCTCCATGCGGAATTTGACTTCCCTAACTGCTGTTTTGACGGCTTTTGACGGCCTGATAGACTTCCCTAGAGTCCTGTTTCCCTGATTGTTTGTAAGAGATGAATGCTTTTTTCTTCTCCTTGATGAGGTCCGAAATCTCCACAGAGAACCACTGTGGCTTATTGTTCCTTTGCCGTTTACTTACTGATTTAACATAGCGGTTTGTTGCTTCTTGTATGGTGGCTTTCAAAGTCGACCACATTTCTTCCACGTTATCAGTTTCTGCTTGGCTTTGTAGCGCCTGGTGAACGAAGTCTCCCATTTCTTTGAAGTTTGTGTCCTTGAATTTGAGGACCTTGGTCAGTGTGGTAGATTTAGTGAAACCTTTCCTGAGATTGAACCATACCATGTTGTGGTCACTGGAGGCCAATGTGTCACCCACCGAGACCTCTGTGATACTTTCTCCATTGGTAAGTATCAGGTCCAGTATTGCCTGATCCCTTGTTGGTTCCAACACCAGTTGCCTGAGTCTTGCTCCCTTCATAGAGTTTAATAGCCTCCTGCTGCTGTCGGAAGCAGAGGAAAGCGTGTCCCAATCCACATCAGGCATGTTGAAGTCACCTAACAATACTGTGTCCCCACGCAAGGTGATATTCTCTATATCTCCGATTAATTCCATATCTAGGTCATCCTGTTGTCTTGGGGGCCTGTAAATTACACCAGGATACAAGCATTTGTCCTTCCCTCTGGCCAAATTAACCCAAAGGGATTCCCCAGTGTACTGGACATCTGAGATTCTTGTGACCTTAATGTCATCTTTAGTATATAATGCTACACCTCCTCCCATTCTGCCCTCCTTGTTCCGGCGAAGCAAGTTGTAACCCGGTATGACCATGTCCCACCCGTGGGAGTCTGTGAGCCAGGTCTCAGATATCGCCACCACATCCAGATCGGCATTCCTCATTTCTGTTTCTAATTCCAGGATCTTGTTTCCCAGACTGTGGGCGTTTACGTACATAGCCCTCCATGTTGTATTTTTGTTACATCTCAGTGGGGATGTTCCCGCTTGAGCTACTTGGACACCTTTAGCATTATTCGCATGTTTTGTACTTTCCCTAGACCCAGAGTTACAACGTGCACCTATCCCGGACTCCCCAGACCCAGAACTACAGTGTGTTCATATCCCAGACTCGGAAATGTGTGTACCCTGTGGGGGTATTCCCGCTTGGGCTACTTGAACTCCTTTAGTACAATTTGCAATTTGTGTTCTTTCGCTGGACCCAGAATTACAATGTGTACTCCCCTTAGACCCTGAATTACAATGTGACCCAGAATTATAATGTGAGCCAACCCCAGATTCGAAAGTGTGGATATTCTCCCTTGATCCAGATCGATGTTTACTTACCTTAGTCTCAAAAAAGTATTGGCAGCTTAGCTCACCAGGTAGGTTGTTTGTGCCTGTACCCTCCCCCAGCTTACCTAGTTTAAAGCCCTGTGTAGTATGCGGGCTAGACGGTGTCCAAGGACGTTCTTCCCTCTTCTGGTCAGGTGTAATCCGTCTAGTCCCTGTAGTCCTTGCAATGCCTCTCCATGGTGCAAGAACCCAAAGTTCATCTCCTTGCACCATCCCTGCAGCCAGTCATTTGCCCTCTGGATGCGATCCTCCCTGGCACTGCCCTTGCCCCTTACTGGGAGGATCGAGGAGAAGACCACCTGCGCATCCATCCTCCTCAGCTTCTCACCCAGGGCTCTGAAGTCTTCAGGTATGCTCTCCGGGGTGCTCCTGGCGGTGTCGTTGGTTCCGACGTGGATGAGAATCATGGGGAAGTAGTCACAGGGCTTGATGAGTCTGTGAAAGGTTTAGTGGCTTGTTGGTTAGGTAGAAAGTTGAAAGACTTGGAAGAAAGTTGAAGAAAGACTGAAGTCAATTGGTTAATTAGCTAGTTGTAGAAGTTAAGAGACCGGCTAAAGTTGATAGCCCTTCCTTGATGCCCTTCTTGAGGCCCTTCGCAAAGGGCTGTTGGCTTGCCCCTTTTATGGGGGGGAGTTTGGCTGGTGACATCAGGGGTGGGCGGAGTTAGTTCTCGCCTCTTCCCCTGCTAGCATCGCCTTCTCTGCTCCACTCGCCGCTTCTTCTTGCTAGCACACTCTCTGCTCCGCTCACTGTTCTGCCATGTGCTCAGGACTGTTCTACCATGTGCTCAGGACTAGGCACAGCTCCTACAGTCTCCATTCGGCTGGCCTTGCACTGTGGATTCTCTGCCATTGGTTCACCCCTTTTATGGGGGAGTTTGGCTGGTGACGTCGGGGGTGGGCGGAGTTAGCTCTCGCCTCTTCCCCTGCTAGCACCGCCTTCTCTGCTCCACTCTCCGCTTCTTCCTGCTAGCACACTCTCTGCTCCGCTCACTGTTCTGCCATGTGCTCAGGACTAGGCACAGCTCCTACAGTCTCCCTTCGGCTGGCCTTGCACTGTAATGGGTAACTGAGCAGCTCTGAATGACCTATCTAGAATGCTAGAATATATTTTTTTAAATAAATATAAAATAACCCATCGACACCTCTGGTAGTTTCACAGCCCCCTCCCTTCCCAGTGACCCAACCTGAACCAACTTTACTCCCCCATCTGCAGTTCAAAGGATACCCCTGTAGTCTATTGGCCCACCTCCCCCCCCCCACGCCACCCTAACTCACCTCAACCCTGTAATCAAATAAAAAATTAAATCCCTGGTGTCTGATTTCCCCTCCTACCCTGACTCCTCCAACCCGCCCAAGCTCACTTGCTATACTTAATAGGAGAGGCAGGAGTGAGTGAGCATTGCTCCTGTCTCTGTTGCTGCCATCTTGAAAAATGGCAGAACTCTGCCCTGTTTGGTGCATTTTTCAACATAGCAGCACTGGAGGCAGGAGCAAGAAGGCATTACTCCTGCTTCTCGTGAAAACAGTACAAGGCCAAATTGGAATTTCATAAGAACATAAGAATTGCCACTGCTGGGTCAGACCAGCAGTCCATCGTACCCAGCAGTCCGCTCAGGCAGCGGCCCCCAGGTCAAAGACCAGTGCCCTAACCGAGACCAGCCCTACCTTCGTTCGTTCTGGTTCAGCAGGAACTTGTCCAACCTTGTCTTGAATCCCTGGAGGGTGTTTTCCCTTATAACAGACTCTGGAAGAGAATTCCAGTTCTCTACCACTCTCTGGGTGAAGAAGAACTTCCTTACGTTTGTACGGAATCTATCCCCTTTTAACTTTAGAGAGTGCCCTCTCGTCCTCTCTGCCTTGGAGAGGGTGAACAATCTGTCTTTATCTACTAAGTCTATTCCCTTCATTATCTTGAATGTTTCGATCATGTCCCCTCTTAATCTCCTCTTTTCAAGGGAGAATAGGCTTAGCTTCCCTAATCTCACTGTACGGCAACCCCTTAACCATTTTAGTTGCTCTTCTCTGGACCCTTCGAGTAGTACCGTGTCCTTCTTCATGTACGGCGACCAGTGCTGGACGCAGTATTCCAGGTAAGGGCACTGAAGCCGAAACAAACTGAAATATGGTTGGCATCTACAAAACTCTTACACTCATCTCTTCCTGACCCCTATCCCAGTCAGTTCAGGAGCTGTGGAAATATGAGGAAATACTTCTTCATGGGAAGGGTGGTAAATTTGTGGAACGCAATTCCGTTGGAGGTGGTGGAGATGAAAACTGTATCTGAATTTAAGAACAATTGGGGCAAGTACATAGGATGTCTAAGAAGAGAGTAGATGGCATGAATGCCAGACTAGATAGACCATGTGGTCTTTATATGCCTTTATTTTTCTGGGTTTAAAAAAAAAATTATATTAAGCGAACCTAGAGGCAGAGAATAGATGCAGCAAAGGTGGCACTAGTACTTATGAACATTATAAAGTACACATATATGTACTTATTCGTACCTGCACACAACATCTGCGTCAGAGCAGGTGAAAACACAAGGAATTTTTTGGAGCTTGCTGGGAGGTTGTGGAGTCTTCTCTGAGGTCAGGGATCAGGGAGTCCACGAGGGATTTTTTTAGAGGGGAGGGTATATTGAGGAGGTAGCTGGAACCCAGAAGAAGGCAGTAGGAATTTTTTTTAATGTCTCTCTTCTTATCATTGTGTGACTTAATCATCACTTCTGCACTGACGGGAAGGGAGATGTTTTTACTGTACAATGCAGCAAACAGCTGCATATTACTTCAGCATGTGTGTTATTTTTTTATCTGACACACTTATTAATGTAGTGGTAATCTGCATACCATTTGCTTATTGCATTCAGAAGCTAAAATTTAGCGTTAGGCAGGGTTAGTAAGCTGTATGCTTAAGTGTCGGTGTATAGGTCTAATGCAAGCTTATTGCATCGACCTCTGAGAGCATTAGGAAATCAATTTTTCCCCAGGGATAACATACAGAGGGTGACATACTGTACAGAGCCTCACTGTGCTAACTGTTAGAGCAGGAATAAGTATAATAATAAGGCAGTATAATAATAGAGCGCCAAGAAACTGCTTAGCTGGGCAGAAAGGGAAACACATCTCTTAATAAAATCCTTGTTGAGCAACTAAAAGAAATATAAATCTTTTTTTTCCAGACTAACACAGAGCCCCAGCCACTGGGAAACCTGCTGTGCTTTTGTTCATACTTTGGGACTGACTGTTTCTTTCAATGGGCCCCAGGCACAGGCTACCAGCAGGGTTTCTTTCCCTCAATTTTTCCTGAAATTCCTATACTAAAAGAGTTGGGTTGCTCAACTAATGTTCTGCAAGTTTATTTTATGTACCATTTACTGAGAGACGAATATTTCCAACTACTTGCGGTCTGAGTTATTTTCTGTACCAACATATTCAGGCTGATTTTAATTTGATTTTACCTTGCAGCTGACTAGTAAAGGTTGAGCTTCAGTTGCAATTTACTATCTGGATTATGGTCATTGCTGGAAATTCCCCGGGGCTCAGGTTTACAGGGGAAGGGAGGAAGGGGTTATTACTTTACTGAAGGGGGTAAAAAGGTAACAAAAATCCTCTTGCCTCGGCTTTATCTGGTCCTAGTCCCAGACTCTTGACCCCAGTACTTGCTGGCAGGTGAATAGGACCCTAGGCCTATCTCCCAGAACTCCTTAGATTCCTAAGGAAGCCATGAGGGAAGTTGACTCAGGCTTACCTCCTGTAAACTTCTGCCAGGTGGGGTTTCTTGGGTCTTGTGGGCTACTACAGAAAATTTATTCCACACTTCTCAGACCTGGCTGCGGCCCTGACAGACATGTTCAGGAAGAGTTGCCCCAATCAGCTTCAGTGGTCCCCAGAAGGACTTCGGGCATTAGACCAATTGAAAGGATGTTTGTGCCAGGAACCCGTACTAAAGTGGGTGGATTTCAAGCAGCCTTTTATTTTACAGACTGATGCCTCTCAGGAAGGGTTAGGAGCCGTTCTATCCTAAATGTTCAAGGGGGAGGAGCATCCCATAATGTACCTCAGTAGGAAACTACTGCTGTGGGAGAAAGCATATTCGACTATCGAAAAGGAATGTCTGGCTATAAAGTGGGCTGTGGAGGCGTTCTGTTATTATTTAGATGGCAGGTCCTTTACCTTGGTGACCGATCACGCCCCACTAACTTGGTTGGCCCAAATGAAGAACAATAATGCGCGGCTCACCAGGTGGTACATTGCCCTTCAGCCTTACCAATATACAGTGGTGCATAGACCAGGCGTTCTACACAAAAATGCAGACATTCTGTCACGGCTAGAAGGGGGGATAGAACCCGTACCCAAAGATAAAAGGAGTGATAGTGTTTTGAGGGGGGGGGATATGTGACAGGGAAGCTCCTGTCACTGGTTTAAAACCTTCTTTAAACCCTGTCTCTCAAACAAATGTGCCTATTCCTAAGCCCAGGAAGCTGCCCATTAACTCTGCTCCCAAACAGTTCTGTCCTTAGGAAGGACTGTATAATGAATGAGTGTTGGAGGGGTGAATGTGAAGTTTGGTTAGTAGCAGAAATTAAACCAGAATCCCTATATGCAAGCTAAGCATAGTGAGTGGGGAAGGGATACTGCTAACTAACCTTGAAGGGAGAAGTAAAGCCCGGAGTGGATTCAGTGACCTGACATTGCACAGCCCTGATAGTGGGAACTTTGGGAGGGGAATCTTAGACCATTAAAACAAAGGGTGGGTGATTCCCAGCCCCTGCCCTTAAATAAAGCGGGTAGGGGGGGTATTTAGAACTCAGGAGATCAGGTGGGGAAAACTTCCTGAAGCAACCGAAGACGTAATACAATAGTTGTTCCAAGTCCAAGGAGGGGACAGCTAAACTTTGATTTGGGGGTTCTTGAAACCCAAAGGCTGCCCAGAACTGTGAAAGCCTGGCAGCAGCATTAGAGAAAGAGAAATCCTGTTTAAAAGGAAATAGTTTTGGGGGGTTTTCTCTCCTGAAAGAAGCAGGGACTTGCTATAAAAGAGAACTTTTGTTTATGATAAATCTTTTCCAAGCCTCATCAGCCAGTGTGGCTGCCTTAGACCCAGTGCCTTTGAACTGGGTAATAAAACTTGGAACTGGCAATTATTTGTGAAGTTTTTCTTTTCTGCTGTGTTTAACCCAGAGTGGCCCTCCAAGGAGCGCTCAGACTTGCGCCTGAGGCGGGAGCCGGGTTGCCAGCGCTAGGCTTACTCCTGGCCCTGTCACAATATATATATTTATATGGGTATTTGCTGCAGCTTAAATAACCAACATTAAATAAATTAACCAACATTGGCTACCTAACCCTGCTGCTGCAGCAGCACCTCATCCCAAATGCATACACCACACCATCAAGTGACAAAAGGGGAATTGATAAAAGACTACAGAGTAAGAAAGACTACTCATTATGTCAGGAACTGAACTCCCACTACAGACCAGCCCTCTCATAAGGGGCCTGTACCACCCTCCAGCATTGCCTCAGTGGCAAGAGGACGCAAAGCCACCGAAAAACGCCACCACTTCCAGATCTTGGGCCCTGTCCCACGCCTGCCTTCCTCCACTCTGGTCAAATGGCCAGCATTTCAACAGCAGGCACATCAGGACACTGACACCAGCAGTGATAGTGTTGACCCAGTTGCTCCAATTGCTTCTGCTCAATCTAGAGGGGGAGCAGGGAGGGCTCTCAGGGGCCATGGGAGGCCAAGGGGGCGAGGGAAAGGGAGGAGGAAGTAGGTAAGGGTCTTGTGTTGGAGTGGGTAGGGGTGGTGTTGTACACATGCTCTTTGTAAATAAAGGTGTTTTGTTTCACTGAAGCTGACTATTCTCGGTGCTGTTTACAAGCTTTAGTTTATCGTCCCTGAAGCTGACTATTCTCAGTGCTGTTTACAAGCCTCAGTTTAACTTTACTAAAGCTGATTTTTGTGACTGCAGTTTCTTGGATTCAGTTTAGTTTCACTGAACCTCCACATTGTCAGTTGCCTTGGATGAGGTGTCCATTTCACAAGAAGTGGGTTTGGATTAACTGGTGCCTGGTGCTGACCCCCTTCCTGGAAGACACTCTGCTCGGCTCTGTGGCATGGGGGTGGGGGAGGCTTGACATCCTCTCCATATGCTGGCTGCTGATGGTGTTGCTGTGGGGGATCTGGTAGTGGCTGGCTTTTGCGTACAGCAAGATTGTGTAACATGCAGCACGCCAGGAATATCTGAATCACCTTCTCCAGTTTGTAGAGCAACTGGCCCCCCGATCGATCCAAGCATTGGAACCTGTTCTTTAGCTGGCCAAAGGTCCGCTCTATGATGCACCTGGTAGCTCTGTGCCTGCGATTATACTCTTCCTCTGCTGGAGTGTGAGGGTGTACAATCGGAGAGATAAAAAAAAAAAAAAAAGAGAGAGAGAGAAAGATGGTGAGTGGCAGTGATTTGCAGGTGACCTACTGGAGAGGCAGATTGGTGGGAGTTTGCAGGAAGAGAGTGTTGGGATTGGGGGGGAGGGGAACAGGGTTGCTGTGTCCCTGTAGTGCTTATCTAGAAGCCAACTGCCATTGAACTCCCCTTGGGTTGCTCTCCTGTAGAGGCCTGAATGTTGCTGGATGCTTGCATCATGTGTGGAGCCTGGGTATCTGGCACACACATCCAGGATCTCTTCCTGTGCATTGCACACCACCTGCATGTTCATAGAGTGGTAGGCCTTTCGATTTCTGTAACTGGCTTCATCTGCCCGAGGGGGTATGAGAGCAATGTGAGTGCAGTCTACCACCCCGATAACTGAGGGGAATTGTACAACATTATAGAATTGCCTCATGCTGCCCTATAGCGCCTGGGGAGTGGTAGGGAGTGAGATGTATTCTTGGGTGTGGATCAGGAAGGCACGGAGGAATTGATTGAGGCAGTATGAAATGGCAGGCTGAGTGAGACCAGGGTTCGCAGCCAGGACCGACTGGAAGCTCCCAGTTGCCAAAAATGTAAGGGCTGCTGTCACTTTTAGGTGAACAGGGATAGGGTTATTGTGACGAGTGCAGGCCTGTAGGGGTGGTGCAGTTGCATGCAGAGATCCTGGATGGTGGCCTTATCGAAGCGGTATCTCTCCAGACAATGCTGGTCGGTCAGGCCAAGAAAGCAGGAGCGAGGCCTGAATACCTTCCTGCGTGGGCTCTATGATGCAGCCTTTCATTATCCCTCTCCTCTTCCTGCAGAAGGATTTCAGCAGCAAGCACAGCATTCAGGGCTTCCATTGCCCACACTGGTGCAGGGCACTATCACCTACCAAACAAAACAGAGCTAATTAGAGTCTATACAGGCCCCAGGCAGGCAGTCATCCTCCCGCCCATCCCCAGGGATCAATCCAGGTGGGAAACTGATCACTCACTCCTGTGCAGCTCCTGCCACAGGATACAGAGACTACAGTGAATGAGTGGATGGAAGATAAAGAGCTGGAGATGCTGATAGGAGGTAGGTGGGATGGGAAAGGGGCTGTTGCAGAGGTCTGTGAAACGTGGGGAGACAAACGGGTGTACAAAAGAGATAGGGAAAGTCACCTGTAACTGGCCAGAGGGAGGAGGACACAAACGATTCCAAACTCTCTTCCATTACCTGTACAGACAGAAGACAGCACATAATCAGGACCAGCTTAGACATGTTCCAGGTAGGCCTAAGTGTATATAGCACTTAGAACGCACAGAGCAAACTGATTTCATTTTGGTTATCGTATTTGTATGTTTCCACCATAAACCCGTTCTCGGAACGCCCACGGAACGCCTCCATTTAGTACGACTTACGTTGGTCATATTGTGACGTTGGACGTAGTGTTGGACAGCTTTTGATTATCGCTGCTTGGACGACTTGAGAGGTAAAACGTCCAAAGCCTGGTTTAAGCGGGTTTTTGGACGTCTTTCATTTTTGATTATGAGCCCCCTTATTCTATAAGAAATAAAGCATACTCTCCCCCATCACTGACATTATGACAAAAGAGAACAGTAATATATTAATAACATGGAAAAGAAAGTAGCTGAATCAAGAAACAAGAAAATTGGTATTTTAAGCAACTTAGCAAATAGTTGTGCTTTACATTAAATGATTATTGTCAAATGCTTTACTTAACTGAAATTTGGACCTTCATAATCAGGAATGTTTATGGCTCAAAAACTTCAAATCTCAACATTCTCTCTTCTAATCATTGGTCTATAATCCACTATACTATACATCTGATACATCACAGGGCAATTATAATCCTAAACAACATACAAAGCATGACTCACTTTTCCTTTTATCCTTTATGCTTGAATTTAGACCTGTACTTTTCTATAATATCAATATGAGAATGAATGCAAGCTATGATTCAGTTTCATGGAGAATAAGCAATTATACCTGCTGTCTATTCAAACTAATGACCTGAAAACCCCTTAGTACAGCAAGAAATTCAAGAGAGATTTAAGAGTATCTAAGTAAAACGACAATTTACTTTAACGTTTTTAATTTAAAAAATACAAAGAAAAAAACTACTAGATCCCATTTACTTTAAGAAAAGGTGCTTTGTTTTGTGAAAGTGGCTCCTTCCAGTGAGGGGAGAAAGAGAATAGCGTGGGGTCCAGAGAAATGGGAAGGGGATAAAGGAGAATATAATAGAATGACCCAAGAGGAGAGAGAGAGCAAAAAGGATAGAAAAACAGAGCTGAGCAAAATAATTGCATTTTGATGTCATTTTAGAGAATTTATCAGTTTTGCCCAGATTTATTCAGTTCCTATTTGTGATGGGGTATACATCCCATCATAGGGAGCAAGGTATCCCTGCAGGAATTCCCTTGGGGAGGGAATATATAAAAAGATAAACTGGCTCTAAAGTTAGGTCTATTTAGTCCTTCTGTAATATTAGGATAAGTAACTAGAGTCCTGCCAGCGAATGGATGGTGCTAGACAAGGAAGGCTATGTTGGAGGTGGTAGGAAGGGTCAAGACCTCAACACCGATCTGAATTGTCTCCCTAAGACTGAGGCAACTGATTTGTTTTCCATCTGCCAAACTGAGAAAGACTGATTTGAATGCTGATTTGCATATATTTGCCTTTGGAGATAACTGCTGTTTGAAAGGTTCTCTTTTGTGCTGTCCTGGGAACGTTTGCAAATTTGAGAGTTAACCAATTATGAAGTAGCCCTTGGGAACTGATTTGAAAGACCAAGAGACTACCTTATGTTTATTAGTAATTTTCTCACCCTAAGAGTAAAGAGGCCTCTGTCTGATAGCCTTTTCCTTTGAAATGATTTCTGGATATTTACTTAAGAGAACTGGCTCCTACAGGTTTTCCTTGAGAAGACTGCTCCTCTTAGGCCTAATCCTCAATAAACCTGGAAAAAGCAGATTTAAGGTGACCATAGTGATCAAATATAGCCAGAGTGAACAGGAGGTAACTATAACATAACAAATTCACATATATACCGCAGTAACTTCTCAGTTCAATGTGGTTAACAACAATCAAGAGACTGTATAAGCACAGTATATTATAATCACTTTCAGAAGAATTTGTTAAATAAATAGGCCTTTAGCATTTTTCAAGAGGAAAGATAGGCATTAGAGATTGTTATCAGGACAGAAAAGGGTTTATCCCATGATCCAGCATGAAAAAATAAAATTCTATGAAAAAATCTTTTGTATGTGCAACCTTTTATAGTAGGAAAAGTAAATTATCTAAAATACCGAGAAAAATGTTTTCTGTCAGTAAATTTAAAGTGATCAATAATATAATCAGGTATAAGGCCAAACAATGTCTTGTAACAGGTACAAGCTAACTTGAATAATATTCTTGCTTCAACTAGGAGCCAATGTAGCTTCCAATAGAATTTAGTTACATGATCAAATTTTTTCATATTGAAAATCAACCGAACAGCCATGTTCTGAATGACCTGCAACCTTTTGATATTCTTTTTACTGGAGTCCATGGAACTCAAAATCAATGATTGTACCAGTAGTCTAAACTAAAGAAGGATCAAAATATGCCCTAATCATTCGCAATTTCCATAGCATAAAATAAGTTTTCCTAACAAGTGCATTAATTTAAGCATTGAGTAATAGGTTTCGGTCTAAATAAACCTATACAATTTGTCCAGCCTGAAGCTGAGAGGGGACACGGCCAGGACAAATGTCAGAAAGTTCTGCTTTACATAGCGAGTGGTGAACGCCTGGAACTTTCTCCCGGAAGAGATGGTGGAGGAAACCACCATTCTAGGATTTAAGGGAAAATTGGACGCGCATCTTCTTGCAGGACATATTGAGTGATACGAGTGAATAAGGTATTCACCAGGGTACACCTGGCTGAGCCTCCGCGTGTGTGGATCACCGGACTGGATGGACCCCAGGTCTGATCCGGTGCAGGCATTTCTTATGTTCTTATAACTGGCATAATAGAGTATGCAATGCTGTTCAACTTTATAGTGTTCTCTGTGATCTTACTGGAAGATGAGGCCAGGAAGATTTTAGTTTGTCTGGGTTGAGTTTGAATTTAAAGTCTTTTATCCAGGAGTCCTCTGTCTGGATTATAAAAGAGATAAATTGTAGTGTCAGCTAACAAAGATAGGATTGGGACTGCAATTGTTATATTGTCCGCATAGCTATAGTGAATGATTTTAAAGGAAGCTAATTGAGTTCCTAAAGAAGCTAAAGATTAAATAGTGTTGGAGAAAGAGGTGATTCCATTTAAATGAATAGTTTTCATCTTTACAAACCTGATAGGTACGACTCTCTAGAAAACCTTTAAATCACAGGAAAACATGTCCTGATATTCCTATAGCATCCAGACATCTCAGTAAGATCTCATGATCAACGAGATCGAATGCACTGCTAAGATCAAACTGAAGAACTAAGGTACTTTTACTTATGCTGAATGGTTGGTGAAGATGATCTAACACTGACATTGGTACAGTCTCTGTGCTATGGAAAGAGCGAAATCCTGATTGGGATGGATGAAAGACTGAGGATCTAGATAATTTCTCAATTCAACACTCACTAGTCCCTCCATTATTTTTTTTATACAGAATGGAATAGTTGCAATTAGACAATAATTGCAATGAGGACTGAAGACTCTTTTGAATTCTTGGTTATGGTTATATCGTATAGACTTGAATATAAACCAAGATTTTTAGGCCAAAAATATGGCCCAAAAATGGGAGTCATTGCTCATATTTGGATCATCATCCCCCCCTGCCCCCTCCTGGACTTGTTGCAGGCTTCCGCCGGGCCTGCCATATGGCCTGGTAGGGTGAGCCAAGACAGGAGGGATCCCTCCTGTCTGGCCGACTCTGCCAATTTTTTTACCTACCTCCCGCCTCCCCCCATGTACCTTTTTGAATTTCTGGTGGCCAGCAGTGTACCGGGCAAGAGCGAGCTTTCCATGCTCCTGCCCATGCTTAGCCCCTCCCTGAATGGCCGCCTCGACTTCTCATGGCCCAGCATTAGCGAGCTTTCCTCACTTCTGCCTGGTGCTGAGCCACTCGCTGAATGGATGCCTTGTGTTCTCATGGGACTCGTGAGAACTTGCAGCAACCATTCAGTGAGCAGCTCAGGGTTAGGCCAGTACAACACTGGACCACCAGGGATTCAAAAAGGTACATGGGGGAGACAGGAGGGAGATTAAAAAATTGGCAGAATCGACTGGGACAGGAAACAGGAGGGATCCCTCCTGTTTTGGCCCACTAAGTCATATAGTAGGCCCAATGGAGGCCTGCAGGACATCAGGAGAGAGGGGGACAGGGCAGGGAGGGAGGCTGGGTGAAGAGCCTGTCAGGGTAGGGAGGGAGGCCATTCAGCAGTAATATTGTAATCCAATTAAACACATCTCTTCTGAATTTTAAAGGAGCTAGGGGGCAATTGTCTAAAAGACAATTAGATTTTATATATTTATTACATAACCTGTCAAATTCTTCCCAATCTGGAGTTTTAAACATTATGTCTGCCTGATAAGAAGCTGTTGAATAAAACATTTTGGGATCTGAAATGTCAGTACCAACAAAGGTTTGTCTCAGTTTTTGCAATTTTGAGCAAAAATATTGAGCCAATTCATCTGAGTTAGGTCCAGAAACTTGTGGGGCCTGTTTTTAATTACTCACATCAAATATTATATTAACCAGCTTAAATAATTTTTCAGTGTTAAGTACAATGGTACCAATTTTAGAAGGATAGTAACCGTGTCTTTTCTCTTTGATTTTCCTTTTGTAATTCTGCATATTAGCTCTTCAGATTTCCCTGTCCTTGGTCTTCCCTGATTTATACCATAATCTCTCTAGATGTCTAGCTGATTGTTTCAATTCGAGAAATTCATATTCGTACCAACTTTGATCCCTATGTTGTCGTTTTTTCCTAATAGTTTGTATAGTGGCTATGGTATCTAAAGTGTTTATGCTAAAACTCTCCCAATGCAAGTAAAAATCTACATTTTTAGTGTCTTGGAATGAAAGGTTATAACATTTCTAAAATTCTAAAGAATCAATTTGTTTTCTTACTTTGATAGTCTGTTTTGAATTCTGGATTCTAGGATAGTACGATTTCAGCCAGCTTAAATTAAAATTAAACAAAATGGGGCTCATAATCAAAACTTAAACACATCTTAAAACCCACCCAAGTCGGCACTTGGATGACCTAAAAGAAAGATCGTCCAAGTGCCGATAATCAAACTGACTCTCTGGACATGTCACAAGACTTTTTATGTCTCTGAATGCCGCTGTGCACCCAGAGCTGAAAGGAGCATATCTGGAAGAGTGGTTAGGGCAATATGTAGGTGGATGGGGGTGGGCTGACCTAGACTTAGTCATCCTGCAGGGATAATCAAATGTTTTACTAGACATCCTGGATGAAACTTAAATGTTGTGAGTTAGATGATATAAAATAGGTATAATTGCCAAAAAGATATCCAAAATGACCAGATAACCACTGCAGAGACAAAATAAAGATCCACAAACACTCCCCCAGTATTTACTGACCTCCTTGCACACCCACAAAGATCGGAATACAAAAAGTACATACCTGTCTCCAGAACATCAAAACCTGGTATAGGAAAGCCTAGTAGAGCCTAGGAAACCTGCCTAGGAAAATTACCAATATAGTTTTACACTTGCTCTAATTGATATGACTAGGCTCCCTACAGTAAAACCTTGGTTTGCGAGCATAATTCGTTCCAGAAGCATGCTTGTAATCCAACATAGAGAATGACACGGGGAAAAAATCTGTCCCCATCACTGCCCCATCACCAGACCACCATCCCCTTCACTGCCCCGTCCCCGCGGTCCCCTTCACCGCCCCATCCCCGTCCCTTCCGTTCCTTTTACCGCCCTGTCTCCATCCCCACAGCATCCACCCTACCCTCTCGCCACCTCACTGCTCTTCGGCACCACTGGCGTGGTCCGTGCATCTCCCTCACTCCCCCTTACCTTTGCGGCACATTTTAAGGTTTGAGTAGCTTGTTGAAAGCCGCTGGAGTGTTCGTGCAGTCGCGTGCGTGTGTGGGCGGAAGCTTATACTCTGACACAACCGGAAGTTGCGTCAGAGGAGAAGCTTCTGCCCACACACGCACGGCTTTCAACAAGTCTCAAACCTTAAAACGTGCTGCGAAGGTAAGGGGAGGGAGGGAGAGAGATTCGGGTAGGTAGGAAGGAGGGAGGGGGCCATGAGTGATTGGTGACCACGCGCGTTCCCTCCCTTAACTGCGGTGACAAGGCCATTCACCACTCCATGGGGAGATGGATGGCCTTGTCCCCGTACCTGTGGTGAGCACCTTTCCCCCCTCCACCGTTTTGGTGGGTTACCTGCGGCTACTCGCGACTAGCCGCGGGTAACATCTACTGCGTCATTCTCTAATCCAAAGTACTCGTACATCAAAGCGAGTTTCCCCATAGGAAATAATGGAAACTCAGATGATTCGTTCCACAACCCAAAAACTATAATACAAAATACTATATGTACTTGTATTGCAAGACCTCGCAGTGTCAAAGAGAGAAGACCCATTGGCTCAGTTGTGATGATGTGATGCGTATATACTGTATGTACTCGCATTGCAAGACATTGCTTGTATAGCATGTTAAAATGTAATAAAATGTTTTACTTATCTTGCAAAACACTTGCAAACCAAGTTACTTGCAATCCAAGGTTTTACTGTACATGTTTTTGAAATATTTCCAGACCCAGACCAATCCCACCTCTGGAAACAGCTCCCATAAGAACATAAGAATTGCCGCTGCTGAGTCAGACTAGTGGTCTATTGTGCCCAGCAGTCCGCTCACACGGCAGCCCCCAGGTCAAAGACCAGTACCCTAACTGAGACTAGCCCTACCAGCGCACTTCTTGTTCAGCAGGAACCTGTCCAACCCTGTCTTGAATCCCTGGAGGGTGCTCTCCCCTATGACAGACTCTGCAAGAGCGTTCCAGTTTTCCACCACTCTCTGGGTGAAGAAGAACTTCCTTACGTAGGTATGCACATGTGGATCTTCATGCATATTTTTGAAACATCATGGAGAGTAATTTTCCAAAAGCCCATTCCATTGGGTAAAGCTCTGTTTTACCCATGAAAAAGGCCTTAAAATGATCATTTTATAATGTGTTAAAATATCTTAAGCTAAGATATTGCAGCTGTTTTTTGCCCCCCCCCCCCCCCAAATCAGTTGCTTACAGACTACTGTGAACACATGATCTTTTAGTTACAGCTGTCTGATAGCTTCTGAGTCAGCTACATCCACAAAACCACAACTGTCTTGGCACAAGTGCAAACATAATTTTACTGTGCAAGTCAAATGTACATGTTATGCATCTGTGCATGACCAATATGATGGGGGAAGATGTATATTCCCTATAATGTTTGAAGGGGACTATATATAGTTCATCACTTAGGTTGAAGCTGGGGATGTTAGTGCAGGTCAGTGTCTAAATCCAATCAGACGGCAATACAAATAAATACCAAGCTAAGTGAAACACGTAACCAGGAAAACCCCTTTTATGACTAGACTCCCAGTTTCATGCCATGAAATGACTGAGAATTGTAGTTCCCTAATTACTAGTGTATAGATCTGAAAAGCCAGCATGTAGCCCATTTTTGCAAATTCTCATTTTCCAACTGTTTATACTGTTAAGCTTGCAAAAACACAATATCACCACAGTCTAGAAATATAAGAGGAAATGCATCAAAATCTAAATGTAAGAATCATCCTATCAATCAAGACAACCTATTTCCAAAACATTAATATGTAATTTGCAGGACACCGGCAGAGGAAGGATAGGTTTATACAATGCAATGGATGAATGCAAATCGATGTCCACAAATAGCAATATAGGGATATATGGTCAGCAGTTTGTAAGCCACTTATAGCCGCGGACTGAATTAACTCTGGATATTCAGTGCTATGCCATGGCCAAATATGCTAATTTGCAGAAATTCCGAGCACCTCTCTCACGCGGAGTTTCTGCGAATTAGCATATTTGGACTGTTTAGTTTTTTCTACGAATCCTTACCTTAGGACTATCAGGGACCCCTGAGGAAGACATTCTTGTCGAAACACGGACCGTGTCCTAGAGGTTTTTATGTGGCTTGTGGAGGGGGAAAGGATTAGGAGAACTAGGCTCATAGATGGCTCTCATAAATCTAGGCAAACATTTGACAGTCCTAAATCTCTAAGCATAACTTGTAATCTCCTAATTTAAGATGAATTTTCAGCGGAAACATTAGAAACTCTTACCAAAACCTGCCAAAATGTGCAAATTACACAGATTTTCCCACACGCTTCCTGCAAATTTAGTGCATTGTTTTCAGGGCATTTTCTGTTTTGATTTTGTAGGTCATGTCCTAATACTACCATTAGTCTGTGAGACTTGTAAAAACTTAACATACGATCACTTACTGGCAAATTCTATATAGTCCACCTTTAAAGTTAGGCATCGACAAGGGCACATCTAGCTGATGCAGGCACCTAACTTACCCCACTTTTATGAAGCTGCGTTAGGCTTTTTTATTGCCAGCCACAGAGGCGAAAGCTCCAACACTCAGAATTCCTATGAGCATCAGAACTAATACCGGCGATAAAAAAGCCTGCGGGTTCATAAAAGGGGACATGAATTAGTTAATAGGATTAATTGGCACCAGTCAGTGTCAATTAACATCTCATAATTGCCGTTAATTGAACTTAATTGAAAAGTAGGAGCATAACTTGCGAAGTAGGCGTCTATGGTTAGGGGTGGATGGTGAATGTTTACGAGTTAAGTGCCTCCTTTTGAATTAGGCAAACATATCTCTGGCATAAACATAGTGTGCTTGAGGGCTCCTTTTACAAAGGTGCGCTAGCAGTTTTAGCGCGCCCTAAGCGTGCGCTAAAATGCCGCTTGCGCTAGCCGCTACCGCCTCCTTATAAGCAGGCGGTAATTTTTTGCCTAGCACATGCTACAGCGCACGATAATCTTGTGCGTGCGCTAAAAACGCTAGCGCACCTTAGTAAAAGGAGCCCTAAAGTTAGGACTTCTAGCGACACCTAACGCCGCTTAGATTGCGCTAAGCATGATTCTGTACAATGCACCATACCTTTACAGAATCACACTGGTTGATGCTGATTTTTAGGTGACCTACTGGTATATAGAATCGAGCCCTTAGTGCCTTCTGTTTAGAAAGCAGTATATGTTCCTGTGCTATGGCTGCATTAATGAGTTGGCATATGCTTTTTTTTTTTTTTTTTTAATTCTTTATTCATTTTTACAACTTACAACAAGTGTAAACAGAAATAACATTTAAACTTACAGACATCACTTGAATTTCTATTACAATCATCTTAAATTAATGAAATTTATCCCCCCTCCCACCCTTACCATATCATATGTAATCATGTATAACTTATAATATATTCTTTTCTACTAATCCAAGCACATAATGTAAAATCAGAAAACCCCCCACCCTCTCAGTTACACTTATGTAAACAAGGGAAAAGTGCTATTCTGTTAATGGTCCCCAAACATCTTTGAATTTATTAAAATGTCCTTTCTGTATGGCTAATATTCTTTCCATCTTATATATATGACATAAAGAATTCCACCAAAAATTAAAGTTTAATCTACTCCAATTCTTCCAATTAAAAGTAATTTGTTGAATGGTGACTCCAGTCATAATTAGCAAGAGCTTATTAGTTTTTGAGGATATTTGACTCTTTGCCCTCATTGACATGCCAAATAAAATAGTGTCATATGATAGGGCTACCGGATTGTCCAATAAATTATTTATTTGGCCCCATATTGATTTCCAAAAATCTAAAATAAATGGACAATAGAATAATAGATGATCTAAAGTCCCACCTTCGAGATTGCAGTGCCAACATCTATCAGACTTAGAGCTATCTAATTTATGTAAAAGAACAGGGGTCCAAAATGCTCTATGTAACAGAAAAAAACAAGTTTGTCTCTATGTAATAGAAAAAAACAAGACATTGCCCATCTCATCCTCCAAGACCAAATTTGTGGCCATTGAGACGCCATAATTTGATGCTTGATCTCAATGCTCCAAATGTCTCGAAGACCAGTTTTTGGTTTTTTATTTATAAATCCAGATATTAATTTGTACCACTGTGCGGCCTGGTGTCCCAGGAAGTCCACCTGAAAGCATAAGAACTCTAAACTATATTGATTAGTGAGATTTTTCCATTCAGGGAACCCCGCCTGAATAGCCAGTTGCAACCATCTATAACTTTGTGAATTATTAAGACCATATTTATATTGCAACTGTGAAAATTCAAGCAGTTTACCATTAGAAATAACATCTTCTAATACATGTATTCCTGCAATCATCCAATGCTTCCAGATGACTTTATATCTGCCAATTTGAATCTTGGAGTTCAGCCATATAGTTTGATTTGTTGATTTATTAATTGGAATAGGTGTTGATTGCTCACATATCTTATTGTTTTCCATTTGTTTACAAGTAGTCTATTTTATTTATATATTCTAGGCATTTTGATACTAAGTACATGGCATAATCGCAGAGGAAACATAAGACGCCATTCCAACCAAAACCAACCTGGGATATTATCAACAGGCTCTGGGAGGATCCAATACATACCCTGATGCATAATATAGGATTGATGATACCTATAGAAGTTGGGAAAATTTACCCTTCCCTCTGTAATCGGTTTTTGTAGAGATACTAAAGCAATTCTAGCCTTTTTACCCAGCCAAATAAATTTTGTTAGATTACAATTTAACTTTTTATAAATTGACCCCTGAAAAAAACAGCAACATACCCATTTGATAACAAACCACAGGCAAAATCATCATTTTAATAGTTTGGACTCTTCCCCCACCAAGACAGATGTAAAGGATTCCATTGCTCACACATTTCTGTTACCTTCTATAATAAAAATTTTTAATTCACTTTCATTGTTTCTTCCAACGTATTATTTATCCAAATGCCTAAATATTTTATTACGTCCTCTTTCCATAGATAATCCTTTTGTACAATGGACATTAAGTGGAAGAACTTCTGATTTACTCCAATTTACCTTGTATCCTGAAAATTTTCCAAATTTCTCTATCAATTCTAATAAGTTTGGAATGGTTGTTTCCGGATTTCTTAAATGAAGCAATATATCATCCGCATAAGCAGATGATATATTGCTAGGAGTGTATGGCGCAGTGGTTGAAGCTACAGCCTCAGCACCCTGGGGTTGTGGGTTCAAACCCCACGCTGCTCCTTGTGACCCTGGGCAAGTCACTTAATCCTCCATAGCCCCAGGTACGTTAGATAGATTGTGAGCCCACCGGGACAGATAGGGAAAATGCTTGAGTACCTGATTGTAGAACCGCTTAGATAACCTTGATAGGCAGTATATAAAATCCTAATAAAACAAAACAAACAGAAACTTTATATTCCCGATCTGAATAAGGAATGCCCTGTATCTCCTTCACTTGCTGAATAACTAATAACAAGGGTTCTAATACAATATCAAAAAGTAAAGGAGACAAAGGACAGTCTTGTCTAACCCCCCTCTGCAGATTAAAACGCTCTGAAAAATTATTATTAATATATAATCTAGCAGCAGGCGAGCTATACAAAGTTTGGATCATTTGTAAAAATCCAGAACCTATACCAAGCCATTCCATTGTTTAATACATGAAGGCCCACTCCACCCGATCAAAAGCCTTCTCTGCATCTAAGGATACAGAAAATGCCGGATCATTCATAGCTTTTGTTAAATTTAACAAAGCTAATCTGGTGTTATTAGAGGAATGTCTCTGAGCAGCAAACCCTGTTTGGTGCATACCAATGATAAAAGGGAGAGCCTTGGCCAAGTGTAAAGCCAATGTTTTAGCTAGAAGTTTTCCATCTACATTAATTAAGGAAATAGGCCTGTAATCTGAAACCAATGTAGGATCTTTATTTGGCTTCGGCAAAACTATAGTAACAGATTCTGCCATAGTACCTATGACACAACCATTAGTTAGTTGGGCCTGATATAAATTTAACAGATAAGGTAATAGGATATTTAGAAATGATTTATAAAACTCTACTGTGAAACCATCACCACCTGGAGCGGATCCAATTCTAAGGAATTTCAAAGCTGTTTGCAATTCTTTTAGTAATATTGGCTTTTCTAAACTTTCTTTTATATACTGGAATTTTTGGTCCCTTAATTAATTTCAAAAATTCGAAACCATCCTTTTTATTATCTAAATAAGGCTCAGAAGAATACAGGTCTTTGTAAAAATTTAAAAATTGTTTTAAAATCAGTCCAATTTGAGAATATGTATTCCCTTTTTCATCTTTTATCGCCACCTTCTCCTCCATTTTTTTTAATTGAATTAAGAGAGATTTATTTGTTCTGGATAGATTTTACCTTGCTCACTGTGCTTATCTTTGCAAAACCTGATCATGAATCCATCTTAATGAGACCATTTTTTTAGAAGTTTGTATCTTTGTCTAGTTCATTGGATGTGTGCTCCAGTGCTTGAACAGTAGATTTTCAAGCTCCTGATGCAGGCATCTTAGCTGAAAAATGGTCATGTTGAGCCGAGCTTCAGAAGATCATAATAAAGCAGTTACATCCTTTTCGCTTCTTTGTCATCTCCGCTGTTTGTGTCACCTTCTTCTGCAGCCATCCCAGTGATCCTTCTTCTGAGCCAAACTGAACAGTCTGCCCAATTGTAAAGATCCTGAAGTCTCGGGCTAATGTAGTGTTGGTCCTTTCATTTCCCAGAAGAAATGATTGAAATTGGAAAAATAACTGCTTGTAAAGCTTAGCAGGGAGCAGACATCTTAGCTTTGTTTCCTAAGCGCCTACTTTGCATGTATAATCCTAGGAAATTTTATAAGCACTTCCTAAATATGTAAAATATTATTATACATGCTCAAGTGCCTTAGGGGTCCTTCTACTAAGGTGCATTAATGGATTTTCATTCCTGTGGGCTGCCTGGCATCTTGTGCATGCTAAATCCATTAGTTGCCTTAGTAAAAGGACATGTACTGTATATACTCGAATATAAGATGATCCAAATATAAGTCAAGATACCCTTTTTCCCCCAAAAAAGGAGGAAAAAAGTTTACTCGAATATAAGCTGGGAGGAGGGGTTAATATTCATGTACCCTGTCCTGCCACACTCTGCATCCAGCCTCCCTCACTCCCTGCCTTGCCAGGCTCTCTACCCTGTCACTCCTCCCTCTCTGCCAGGCTCTCCACCATGTTCCTCCTCCCTCCCTGCCATTTTCTGGCCCAAATATCTTGTCTTATATGCGAGTATATATAGTAATTGCCAAAAACAGTATCGACAATGGTACTTGATTTCTTTTTTTTTTTAAACTTTATTTAGTTTTTAATGCCACCAAAAAGTGCAATACAATTTACATACAAATAATAATAATCAAATAAGCACTTATAAACAATCAGAATCTATAAAAAAAATAAAATTCCCTCCCCCATCCAACATTACCATCAGGAATAATACCAAAACAAAAGATATACCCCCTCCTCCCACTCCGATTTCAAGATCTGATAACGAAGAAAATTTTTCTAAATGAAAACAGGAAAAGAAACAGAATAATTTGGTGCATCATTTGCAAAAGGCCAAAAACAAAAAAATAAAGCTGTATGATGGATACGAAATATGGTCCCAATATTCAGCCTACAGTAGTCAGCAAATTTAAAGGTACTAACTGCTGCAGGCTGATTGTAACCCAGATGATCAATGCTGGAATTAATCTGGGCACTGAATATCCAGATTTTGCCTGGCTTTTGGAAGTTATCTGGGTGCCAAATGATAACAGACTGATATCCAGATAACCAGCAAGATAAAGTTAGACAGTCTTTTGGCACTTCTAACTCCCTCCCCCCTCCCCTCCTTTTATGAAACTGTATTAGGGTTAAAAAAAAAAAAAATCGTAGACCGCAGCAGTAAAAGCTCTGACGCTCATAGAATTCCTATGAGCGTTGGAGCTTTTATTGCAGTGGCCACCAATAAGAAGCACTAATGCAGCTTGATAAAAGGAGGTCTTTAGTTGAGCATTTACCTAGTTAGCGAACAGAAAATTGCCACTAACTTGGTAAATTCCAGCTCTACACAGATTCTTCCACCATACCACCAGGCCAGGCACTAACTGGACAGCGTTGTGGCAGTCTCCCCATATTTTCAGTGGCACTATCTAGTTATATGATAATGAAAATCTGGTGATCACCCAGTCAGCACAATTTAACCAGGCAGAAATAAGGAAAAGGGGATGGGACATACCGTCTTTTTGTGGTTAGCAATTAAAGCAGTTTACATATTGTATACATCAGGTACTTATTTTGTTCCTGGGGCAATGGAGGGTTATGTCATTTTACATATTGGCCCTGTACATTTAAAACTCTTTAAAATAGAGTAGTTATCTCACATGTTTGTTTACAGCTAGTAAAATAGTATTGGCATCCTTGTGGAAAAGAAGTGCTACCCCGACAAAGGGCAATGTACGAGCTACGACAAGTAGATTATGCGTATCAAATGTCCCAACTTACTGTGATGCCACATGGACGAGTGGTACAGTTTCATGAAGTATGGAATATTTATAAAGATTGGAGAACCTGATCCTGGTTACCATTTGAAAACACCCCCTGGTCATGCACTTCAATTGCAAACTGCCAAATGACGTTCCTCCTAAACTTCATATTGAGCCACTGGAATCAACTGTCCCCGCAGATCAAATCCCTTAAAGCACAGTTCTTCAACCGCCGGTCCGTGGACCGGTGTCGGTCCGCAGGAAATTTTTGCCGGTCCGCACAGGGCCGGCAAGACTGACTGACTTCAACTTCCTGCCGGTCCGCGCAGGGCCGGCAAGATCAACATCCGAAGTCTGCACTGGGACGGAGAGATCTTGGGGAGCCTCCGACAGTGGCTTTTTCCCCTCTCTGCAGCTCTCCTTTACTTCCCAGCGCAGCGATTCACGAAGGCAGCCTCGGGGCTTTTGCTGAGTCGCGGCTGCCTCTGTTGATGCAACTTCCTCTTTCCTCAGAGGCGGCGCAACCCAACAAAGGACCCGAGGCTGCCTTCCTGAATCGCTGCGCTGAGAAGTAAGAAGAGCTGCTGGGAGGGGAGAAAGCCACTATCAGAAGCTGGTGGGCAAGGAAAAAAAAGGGACAGCTGCTACTGGAGAGGGAGAAGGAGAAGGAGAAGGAGAGATGCTTCTGGGAAGGGAGGAGGGAAAGGAATCTGGGAAGCTGCTGGGGAAGGAAAAAAAGGGACAGCTGCTACTGGAGAGGGAGAAGGAGAAGGAGAGATGCTTCTGGGAAGGGAGGAGAGAAAGGGATCTGGGAAGCTGCTGGGCAAGGGAAAATAAAGGGACAGCTGCTACTGGAGAAGGAGAGTTGCTTCTGGGAGGGAAGGAAGGAAAGGAATCTGGGAAGCTGCTGGGCCAGGAAAAAAAAAGGGACAGCTGCTACTGGAGAGGGAGAGGGAGAAGGAGGAGAGATGCTTCTGGGAGGGGAAGAGGGAAAGGGATCTGGAAGCTGCTGGGCAAGGAAAAAAAAGGGACAGCTACTACTGGAGAGGGAGAGGGAGAAGGAGGAGAGATGCTTCTGGGAGGGGAAGAGGGAAAGGGATCTGGAAGCTGCTGGGCAAGGAAAAAAAAGGGACAGCTGCTACTGGAGAAGGAGAAGGAGAAGGAGAGATGCTTCTGGGAAGGGAGGAGGGAAAGGGATCTGGGAAGCTGCTGGGCAAGGAAAAAAAAAGGGACAGCTGCTACTGCAGAGGGAGAAGGAGAAGGAGAGATGCTTCTGGGAGGGGAGGAGGGAAAGGAATCTGGGAAGCTGCTGGGCAAGGAAAAAAGGGACAGCTGCTACTGGAGAGGGAGAAGGAGAGATGCTTCTGGGAAGGGAGGAGGGAAAGGGATCTGGGAAGCTGCTGGGCAAGGAAAAAAAGGGACAGCTGCTACTGCAGAAGGAGAAGGAGAGATGCTTCTGGGAGAGGAGGAGGGAAAGGAATCTGGGAAGCTCCTGGGCAAGGGAAAAAAAGGGACAGCTGCTACTGGAGAGGGAGACGGAGAGATGCTGCTGGGAGGGGAGGAAGGGAAGAGAGTTACTGCTGGACAGGAGGAGGAGGGAAGGGAGAACGAAAAAAGGAAGGAAACAGCTGGCAGAGAGATTAGAGGAGGGGAAGGGGAGACACAGGCATGAGAAAGTAGAGAGCTCGATGATAGGAAGGGGTCAGCAGAGAGGGACAACGATGATAGATCTGGTGTAGGAGAGATAAAAATGAAGAGAGCAGTGAAGCTAGAATGAATCATGTAAAAAGGAGAGAGGGGGCACAAGCTGGATGGAAAGGGAGAGGGGCATAGAAAGAAGACAGATACCATATGGAAGGGGGAGAGGACAGACGCTGGAAGGAAGAGAGTGAAAAGAAGATTGAAAACAGAAACCAGAGACAACAAAAGGTAGAAAAAAATAATTTTATTTCTATTTTGTGATTAGAATATATCAGATTTGAAATATATATCCTGCTAGAGCTGGTGTTAGACATAACTGGGGTCTGCAAAACCCAGGCAGTGCTTCTTTAGCTTCCAGCTGGCTTAGGGCGCTCTCTGACCAGGGGGCAGTTGCCCTAGTTGCACTCCCCTAAAACTATTCCTGTCATGTGTGACTGCAGTATTCTGTTAGCATGATATTTCTGTGTAGCATTCTGTAATAATTTGGCTTGTTCAGTTTTCTTGATAGTAGAGGGGATATATGTGAAGAGGAGGGGAGATAGGGGTTTTGTTGATCCTTGCTCTGAATTATTTGTATTTATAAAATGACAATTGTACAGAATATTGTTTCTTTTTATACTTTAATAAAATACATTCAATATAAAATCATAACTAAGGCTTGTGTGGATGGGATCAGATGATTTGTGGGGACCGAGCTCGCGGAGATGGGGCGGAAATGGGGTTTTTTAAATTTTAGTCCTAGTAGTTTGCCGGTCCACAAAATAATTCTTTTTTTTCTGCCGGTCCACGGGTGTAAAAAGGTTGAAGAACACTGCCTTAAAGGACTCCTCAACTTTAGAAAAGCAATAAAAACATACCTCTTCACCTAACTCCCCTGCCTAAGGCCGATAGATTACTAAGAAATATTAATGTACTGTATACACTTCCCCCTCCCCATTTGCGGTTTCTGCACTCGCGATTTCACATAATCGCGATTTTTTTCTGGGGAGGGGGAAAATTAAAAAAAAACCATATTTTTTACCTCCCTGCCGCCTTCCCGGCCTTACCTGGTGGTCTAGCAGGCTTTTGGGGCAGGAGCGATTTTCCTTTGCTCCTGCCCCGTGCAGGTCGCCATGAGGAAATGGCTGTAGGGAGTTCCCGTCGTAGTCTTGAGAGACTACGGGAACTCACAGCAGCCATTTCCTCATGGCGATCTGCACGGGGCAGGAGCAAAGGAAGATCGCTCCTGCCCCGAAAGCCCTCTAGACCACCAGGTAAGGCCGGGAAGGCGGCAGGGAGGTGGGGGTGGATCAGAGCAGGATAATCACGGTTTTTCACCATTCGCGGTCTGGCTCTGCCCGTATCCCCCGCGAATAACGAGGGAGAAGTGTATTGGTACTAGATCCTTGGTATGTGGCAGGTTAAGATAAACCTTATATTGATAAACCCTACACTGTAACTAGGGCAAATTTATGCTGTAAACTGCATATTATGTATATTGGTATTAGATCCCTTGTATGTATCAAGTTAGGATAAAACTTGTAATGAAAAACCCTATACTGTAATATGGCAAATTGTAACCTTTTTAACTGTATATTATATATGCTAACCTGTAACCCATCCTGAGCTCTTTGGGGGAGAACGGAATAGAAAACAAATTAAATAAATGATAATAAAAATTGGTGACTCTGATCCTGGTTAGCAATAGATTGAAATATTTATAGGTTTGCTATATAGTTAATCTATCTGTGATTGTATGGTAAAATGAGGTCATTATATAACTGCGTGCTGGTATTGGGTTAATTAACTTGCTTATTTGGAAAATGTAATAAAGAATTTGGGGAGAAAATAAAATGGATATTAAGCCAGAGTTGCAGTTGTCCAATTCTAGGAGGGAGAATTCAGGTCAGTCCTGGATTTCTCATGACACCATTATGATGTATATGGGACCTACAGCTTTGATTTCACTGGGTAAAATCAGAGACTACAAATACCACACTGCTTTGTGATGTAAAATCAGAAAGGGCTAAAAGTTTCCCTCCTGGAATTGATTGCCAGCTATGCTGTCAATTCCATTAGGCATGGTCATATTTGCAGTTTGCGAAAAGTGAAAAAGGAATTCTTATGGCTGTATGACACTGCATCTCCTACAGTCATCACCCAGGGGATTTTAGCACTTAAGGGCAAATTCTGTAAGAAGCACCCAAAAGGTAGGCGCCGAATTAGGCACTGTTCAGTGTGATTCAAGTAAAATTGGGTGCTGTTTAATGAATCACGCTAAGTGGCACCTATTTTGGAGGCTCCCAATAAATAGGCCAGATCTAGACACAACTGAGCCTATCTGAGCACTTAAGCACTCAAGAGCAGCGATTCTGCAAAAAGGCGCCTAACGTGTAGACACGCCCACACCTAACTTGCATAGCGCCTATTTTTTTTGAAGGCCACCTAAATTTATAGAGGCGCCTTATTGCAAAATCGCTCTTTGTTGATAGGCGCCTACGTTTCAATTATTGCTGATTAAAAAGCTTAATTGAGCTTGTTAATCAATTTAGATAGGCGCCTATCTAGTTGGGCGCCTCCAAAATAGGTGCCTAACATTAGGTGTTGGTTACAGAATTTGGTCCTTAATCCTCCACTGCCCCCAAGTACATTAAATAGATTGTGATCCTACTGGGACAGATAGGGAAAATGCTTGAAGTACCCGTATGTAAACCACTATGAGTGCGGTTGTAAAACTACAAGTCCCAGTCCCTTTCCCTTTAGCTCCAAGTTAGCCTACTGACAAGTCTGCCTGAAGATGTCTCTGTGGGAGATGCAAAACACTATTTTGAGCCAAGGAAGGTAGGGGAAAACTAAGCCAGGATAGAAAAAAACATTTACTAAATGCTCAAAACATGTCTTGAACAACCCAAAGTCTGGTGTGGTTTGAATCCATCGCCACTGTTTACACTGGTAGAGACAGCTGCATCAAATTAAACTCGTGAAGTTCTTGAAGTACCTAAGTCGTAAAATAAGCCACTGTTTGAAAAAAAAAAAAAAAAAATGAAAACAAACAAGTTCAGGGTGTTGCTTAATGTTCCTTCTCTCCATAGCTTCCCTCTCATGCATGCTTCACTTACTACTTACTTACATGCTGCTGTTAGTTTCATAAATTACATAATTTACCCTGTTGATGAAAACTGAGCGGAATACTCTCTGTCACACTGCCACCAATTTTCTCAAACGGTGAATGTTCCTTCATGAGAATCTCACTACCACAACAAAAACCCTCAACGTCATTCCTCATCTTGTATTTAAACCAGCTGACAGACTGCTGAAGTTGTGAAATGGATTTTTTTTTTTTTTTTTTAATCTAGAGGCCTGTAAAGTCTGAGGGTCAGGACTTGGGAAAGATGTTGAAAAGAATATGGGGCAGTCTTCAAACTGTCGACATCATTGCAAAGTTCATGTGTACATTTATTTAATATTTTAATTCATTTTCTATCCCATTCTCCCCATTGAGTTCAGAATAGCTTACAGTTTAACATACATATTATAGTTAATGGGTTACAATTTGCCATAGTTACAGTGCAAGATTTTTCAATACAAGTTTTTATCCTAATGCAATACATACTGAGGATCTTTATAATCCATCGACCATAGGCAGGGGAATTAGGTGAAGAGATGTTTTTATTGCTTTCCTAAAGTTCAGGAGCCCTTCAGGGATCTGATTAGTGGGGGCGGTTGATTCCAGTGGCTTGGTATGAAGTGGGAGTAGGATCGTCATTTGGCAGTTTGCAGTTGAAGGGATGACCAGGGGGGTGTTATGAGACGTATTTCATCCTGGGAACAGAGGAACCTGTCGGCATGTATGGAGAAAGCTTGGTTGTCATGGAGCTTGGCACCATGTTGTACAAGGATTTGAATGCTAGCATCAGGTCCTTGAAGACACAATGTTTAGCTATGGGTAGCTAGTGAGCTGATGATAGAGTCTGGGATACAGGATCACGGGCATGGATGTTTTGTAGAAATCTGATTGCTGCATGTGATACATGCTGGGGACTAAACTAAACTAAACCTTAGGTTTGTATACCGCATCCTCTCCATAATGATAGAGCTCGACATAGTTTACAGGAGTTGGGATAGAAAGGAATTACAATGAGGGTTAAAGGTCAGAGTAAGAAGAATATTAAAGGGCTTAGTATGCCAGAAATGGAGTAAGTATCACATTTTTTTAGAATAACCAGGTTTTCAGATGTTTGTGGAAAAGTTGGAGAGAGCTCAGGTTCCGAAGAGGGGAAGTAAGGTTGTTCCAGAGCTCAGTGATTCTGAAGGGGAGGGAGATCCCTAGTTTTCCTGCATGGGAAATGCCTTTTAATGAGAGGATGGATAGTTTTAATTTGTGGGTGGGTCTGGTGGTAATAGGGTTTGAGGAGTTCCAAGAAAGTGGGATAAAGGGAGGGAGGATGCCGTGTAGGATTTTGAAAGGTAGACAGGCGCATTTAAAGTGGACCATGGCGATTATTGGAAGCCAGTGAAGCTTGGACAGGAGCGGAGAGACATGGTCAAATTTGCTTTTTAAGAAGATAAGCTTAGCCGCGGCATTCTGAATCCGCTGAAGTCTGTGAAGATTTTTCTTAGTTAGGCTTAAGTAGATAGAGTTGCAATAATCCAATCTGGAAAGGATGATGGATTGGACAAGGACGGAAAAGTGTTTTTGATGGAAACAGGATCTTACTTTCCTCAGCATGTGGAGGCTGAAAAAACATTTTTTTTACTAAGGAATTGAGGTGGTCGTTGAAGGACAGTGTAGAATCAATGATGATGCCCAGGACCTTGCTTGAGAACTCAAGCTGCAGAATGGAGCCAGAGGGCAGTGGGATGGAGGTGGGTAATTGGTCTAGTTTTGGGCCGAGCCAAAGTTGTTTTGTTTTGGACTCGTTCAGTTTCATTTGCACGGTGTGGGCCCAAGATTGGAGGTTCATTATTCAGGAGGATATGTTGTCAGGGAGGTTGGTGAGGTTCAAATCGGTCTCGAGGAGGACGAGGATGTCATCAGCGTAAGTGTAAATTGTTTCTAGGGGGGATAGAAGGAGGAGTTTTAGGGAGGACATATAGATGTTGAAGAGAATAGGAGATAGAGGTGAGCCTTGCGGGACTCCACATATCGGTTTTCAGGGGGGGGGGATGAGGTGCCATTCATGTTGACAGTATAAGAGCGAGAATGTAGGAATTTTGAGAACCAGTCTAGGACTGTGGAGTTAATGCCTATCTCAGAGAGTTGGTAAACTAGAATATCATGATGGACAATGTCAAAAGCAGCGGAGAGGTCGAATTGTAGGAGGACGGCGAACTTATTACGAGAATGAAGTTGTTGAACCTTTGAGATTAAGGAAGGACCTGCCAGCAATTTTCAGGAGGATATCCAACGGATGGCTCCAGCCCCGGAGGCAATAGATCAGCTACCCCTGAAGAAGCGCAGAGTGGTAGTCATTGGGGACTCCCTGCTGTGGGGCACCGAGGGACCAAAATGTAGACCAGATCTACAATCAAGAAAGGTTTGTTGTCTGCCAGGAGCCAGGATCTGGGATGTGACCACCTGCTTAGGAAGACTGATCAAGCCCCAAGACCACTACCCGATGCTTCTCAGCCACGACGGGATGAACGACACTGCCAGGAATACCCTGGAGAAAATACCTGAAGACTTTAGATCCCTGGGTGAGAAGCTGAAGCGGATGGAAGCCCAGATGGTCTTCTCCTCCATCCTTCCAGTGAAAGGCAAGGGAAGAGCCAGGAAAGATCATATCCAGAGGACTAATGAATGGCTACATGGATGGTGCAGAGAGATTAACTTCAGATTCCTGGACCACGGAGAGGCACTTCAGGGACTACAGGGATCAGACGGGCTCCACCTGACCAGGAGAGGGAAGAACGTCTTTGGACGACGACTGGCTCGCCTGCTCCGAAGGGCTTTAAACTAGGTGAGTTGGGGGAGGGTACCCACTCTTATCCTGGTGTGGTAAGTAACCATTCTGGTGGGGTAAGTAACCACTCCATTTCTGAGTCTGAGGTAAGTACTCATGTTACAGACAGTACTGTAAGGGACAAACTAGCTCAAATGGGAAAATCTCCATGCAGACCTGGCAAACATAGAGTATGGAGGGCTATGTACGTCAATGCCCACAATTTAGGCAATAAAATTCTGGAATTGGAGACGGAAATGAGGAACGCCAACCTAGACGTGGTGGCAATATCTGAAACCTGGTTCTCGGATTCCCATGGACGAGATATGGCTATACCAGGATATAACTTGCTCGGTCGAGACAGAGAAGGCTATACGGAGGAGGGGTAGCGCTATACATCAAGGAGGACATCAGGAGTTACCAGGATCACAGGTGTCAAGTACATCGGGGAATCCCTCTGGGTGAACCTGGCCAGGGGAAATGACAAATGCCTGTATCTTGGTGTTGTATACAGACCTCCAAGACAACAGGACAACATAGACAAAGAATTAATTGAAGACATCGAGACCATCACTCTGCGTGGAGACATTGTACTGCTGGAGGACTTCAATATGCAGACTGGAACAAACTTTCCGCTATGACCAGCGGCAGCAGAAGGTTACCAAACTCCATTCGGGGAGCATGACTCAAACAGATGGTATTGGAGCCCACCAGGGATCAGGCGATCCTGGACCTGATACTCACCAATGGAGATAGTGTCACAGAGGTATTGGTAGGTGATGCATTGGCCTCCAGTGACCACAACATGGCGTGGTATCACCTCAGGAAGGGTTTCACTAGGTCAAACACATTAACAAAGGTCCTCAACTTTAAGGGCACTAACTTCAAGAGCATGGGAGATTTTGTCTATGAGATGCTGCAAAACCAGGACATGACAAATAGTGTGGAGGTACTGTGGTCAGCTCTGAAACCTACCCTACAGGAAGCAACCAACCTCTATATAAAGACCATGAGTAAACAAAGGAGAAATAATAAACCCCGGTGGTTCTCTGCGGAGATCTCAGAACTCGTAAAACAGAAGAAAAGAGCATTTGTATCCTACAAACAATCACAATGACTGGAAGCTAAGGAAACCTATCTGGTGAAATCTAGGACTGTTAAGGCAGCAGTCAGATATGCCAAACTTCGGATGGAAGAAAATTTGGCTAAGAATATTAAAAAAGGGGATAAATCTTTCTTCAGGTATGTTAGTGAAAGAAAAAAGAACACAGACGGAATAGTGCGCCTAAGGAAACCCGACGGTAACTATATAGAATCGGACTCCGATAAAGCCGAACTACTCAATGAATACTTCTGCTCGGTCTTTACCTGTGAGGTGCTAGGTTCCAGTCCACAGCTGCAGACAAGGGAAAGCTCAGAAGACCCGTTCCGGAATTTTGAATTTACCGCCAGCAGCGTCTACCAAGAACTATCAAGGCTCAAGGTGAACAAAGCCATGTGACCGGATAAACTATACCCCAGAGTGCTTAGGGAATTGAGAGATGTCCTGGTGGAGCTGTTAGCTGCGCTCTTTAATCTTTCCCTAAGCACGGGAAAAGTCCCATTGGACTGGAAAACAGCTGACGTCATTCCGCTCCAGAAAAAGGGCTGCAGGTCAGAGACTGCAAATTACAGACCGGTAAGTCTCACATCAATAGTGTGTAAACTTATGGAAATGTTGATTAAACACAAATTAGATACGATTCTAAACGACGGGAGGCTGAGGGATCCCCACCAGCATGGATTTACAAAGGGAAGGACTTACCAATCCAATCTAATCAGCTTCTTTGACTGGGTAATGAAAAAGCTAGATAAGGGAGAGTCCCTGGATGTCGTGTATTTGGACTTCAGTAAGGCTTTTGATAGTGTCCCACACCGTAGGTTATTGAACAAGATGAGTTCATTGGGATTAGGAGAAACATTGACTGCATGGATTAAAGACTGGCTCAGTGGCAGACTTCAAAGGGTGGTGGTAAATGGTAATCCCTCCGAAACGTCAGAAGTGATCAGTAAAGTGCCGCAGGGCTCAGTCTTGGGTCCAATCCTATTTAATATCTTTGTACGGGACCTACCTCAGGGACTTCGAGGTAAAATTGCGTTATTTGCCAATGACGCTAAACTTTGCAATGCAGTGGGCAGAGTAACCTTGCCCAAAACTATGACACAGGACCTACTTTTAATGGAAAAATGGTCTAATATTTGGCAACTGAGTTTTATGGCAAAAAGTACACGGTTATGCACCTTGGTAGTGGAAACCCATGCAGAACTTACACCTAAATGGTGAGACCTTAACAAGAACTGTTGCAGAACGGGACCTGGGAGTAATCATTAGTGAAGATATGAAGACTGCCAATCAAGTGGAGAAAGCTTCATCCAAGGCTAGACAAATGCTGGGTTGCATCCAAAGAAGTTTTGTCAGCCGAAAGCCTGAAGTTATAATGCCGTTGTACAGGTCCATAGTGATACCCCATCTGGAATATTGTGTTCAATTTTGGAGGCCACACTATCAAAAGGATGTGCTGAGAATGGAATTGGTTCAGCGAATGGCCAGTAGGATGGTCTCATATGAAGAACGCCTAGGTAAGTTGCAGCTATACACTCTTGAGGAACGCAGAGAGAGGGGAGACATGAAAGAGACGTTCAAATATGTTATTGGCTGTATTGAGGTGGAAGAAGACATCTTTTTTCCTCACAGGACCTACGACTACAAGAGGGCATCCGTTAAAAATCAAGGGTGGGAGATTTCATAATTCAGCTGCTAAAGTTCTGATGACTCACCATCCTCCTGTTTAAAAGGCAGCAGTAAGATTTTTGAGTAAATGGGTTTATTATTCAATGACTACTCTTATTGTTACCCAAACTTGCTCCTTAAAAGGAGAAAATTATAATGGTGATTCATTCAGGAGATGCTATTGAACCAGAAGTGAATGAAACCTATGTATAATGCTTATGCTACTGGAACAGATCAAGGGTGGTTGATCGTTGGAATGATCTTCCACTTCAGGTAGTTGAGGTCAGCAAAGTGCTTGATTTTAAGAAAAAATGGGACAAACATGTGGGGTCACTTCGAGGGAGTGTTTAGGGGGGAGGGTTATTCGAGTGGGCAGACTTGTTGGGCCGATGGCCCTTTTCTGCCGTCATACTCTATATTTCTATGTAGATTCCATGTGGTGAGTCACTAACTGGACGAGCTACCCAACTGACTCTACTTCATGCACTTATAACTTTGAGACTAGATTATTGCAATGCACTGTATGCAGGTATTAACCATTCTTTCCTTAAATGTCTTCTAGCTGTCCAAAATTCTGCCATAAAAATTCTCTGCATACTCAAAAATTTGATCATGTTATGCTTTTACTATTCTTTCATCAATGACTTTCCATTAGATCCAAAACAGATTCAGAATATAGTTTAAGATTGTAATCTTAGCACATTATACATCGTATGAGTGGTATTCCTTCATATTTATTTTCATTAATCACTCCCATAAACCAGCTTCCTCCTTCTGTTCTTACATGACCCTTGACTTTCTGTCCCTTCTGTTTTATGAGCCTGACTCAATAGTACTTTCTGTTGCACTGCCCCACAGCTTTGGAACACCCTTTTATGCTCATTGTACACAGAACCATTCCTGAAGAGACATTAAAACCTCAGCAAATGTGATTATTTTACCACAGCACCATCCCTTTTGGTGCTTCCTTGTCCAACATCCAGAGGAATTGGGGGTCCTCATTCTATTTTACCTATCTCCCAGTGCCTTGGGGGTCTTTCTGCCAATATTACTATTGATTTAATTTCTCACTGCCTTGGAGTCTCCATGCCAATGTTGGTGTGAATTTAGCCCTCTCTTGATGATGTAGGGTTTTCTATTAATGTTAGTGTCATTTCAACTCTTTTCTGTTATCTTGGGGTGTTCATGCCACTGTTTAACTATTGATTTCACATGCTACAATCCTATAATCCTAGCAGCTGTGTTTGGGACTAGTTTGTGGAACATAGAGATGAAGGTTTAGGCTGGATTCCAGTCTTCATTTGAAGACACTTGGATACTCCTTCATGTACCCCTCAAATAAGCTCATTTTTTTCTGCAAAACTCTGAACCTGTCCTAACTATCTTGGTCCTAATGTCGCTGATCATGTATTCTCTCCTAGTGCCTAGAGGTCTCCATTTCAATGTTGGTACTATTTTGCCTCTCTTCCAGTGCCTGGGGATCTTCTGGCAATTGTGGAAACTTTCAAATGTTTTCAAAGCTTCAGTGCGATTTGAGTGGGTGAAGTATTTCATGGAGGGAGAGCGGTGGGGATGGAAATTTATAATGTGAAGTTTCAGGGAAGCAATATAGAAAAAATATGAGAAGACATTTCATAAATGGGAAGATGGTTGATACTGGAGTTGGTCTACTGAAAAGTTTAGTAGTTAACAGCTGGAGGAGGAGGCAATAGGTTGAAGAAGTAAAAGAGAAGGATATGCTTGAGAACATAGCAGAATGGGGTAATCAGTGTGCATGGGCTAACACATTATTTTGCCCAACACAGCATGAGCAAGTAGAGAGCTTGGGCATGGGGCTTAGAAGTCAATTGGCCATCATCTGCCTTCATCTTATGTCAACTATACTGCATTCAATTTATGTTATCTATATCTGCATTCAAAGGCTGACATAACTCTGCCTGTACAGTAAGATTTGCTCACAGGCACAATAAATAAATAAATAGAGGAGCTTTTTCCTTTTACTAACTATGGTTAGGGCCTAGTAAGGTTTAAGTTTGGCAAATTTGGACCATAAAAATGAGTGTAGGAGTTTCAGCCTCTGTGATGTTAACAGTTATGACAACCTAACATGCTGACTGACAAAGAACCCCAGCTGAATGCTGATGTCAGAGACTTTCTATACTCTCTTAGTAATAATAAACAGGGACAAGAAGAACTACCATGACGAAGGGGATGCTAGGTATAAGTGAGAGCAATAAACCATAGGTAGCTTATTTTCCAAAGCATAAAGCATTCTCCCAGGCATGGGTTAGGAACACGACAGTTATTCTTTGTTTTCCAATTCCCTTTCTGGTAAAACAAATTGAGTTCAGTGCTGTTCAACAAAATAAATACTTTAAACAGCATAATTTAGCTGCTAAAGTTCTGATGACTCACCATCCTCCTGTTTAAAAGGCAGCAGTAAGATTTTTGAGTAAATGGGTTTATTATTCAATGACTACTCTTATTGTTACCCAAACTTGCTCCTTAAAAGGAGAAAATTATAATGGTGATTCATTCAGGAGACGCTATTGAACCAGAAGTGAATGAAACCTATGTATAATGCTTATGCTACTGGAACAGATCAAGAATATTTTATTTAATTGCTCTAAAAGCTTATGGCTAGAGATTGTTGCTAGCCAGCCTGAAAAGTGCAATGTAAGTGTACTAAAAGCTTGTGGGCCATACTATAAAATTGCTGGACATATCTTAATGAAAAGTGAGGGTTTAAAATGTAAAGACAGCCACCCTATTACTGTATTTTGATTAGTTAATTCTCAAGATAAAACAAAAATTTGACAGTTAGGCTCCTGCCTCAGAAAGCAATTGAAATCTAGGCCCCTAGAGATATTTCCCTAGAGATATGAACATAAGAATCACCGTATATAAGCATAGTCAAAAATACATGGAGGGGCATTTCCAAAACATATTTCTAAGTTTGATTTGGACATATGGCACTAGATGTCTAAAGTCGGCAGTAAGAAAATGCCTATTTTCAAAAGACAAACCACCATACTTCTAGAAATGTGGAGGGGCATAATCGAAAGGGACGTCTAAGTCCGTTTTTGTCTAAGGCGCAAGTCGTACAAAGTAAAAAATAGCCTAGGAGATATTTTCGAAAAATACGTCCAAAATTTTTTTGTTTCGAAAATCGTCTGACTATACGTCCTGCCGATCTGATCATCCAAGTCGCTAAAGCGTCCATCTTTATACCACATTTTTGTCCCACTTTTCGTCCAAGTCAAAAATATCTAGAACAAGTCCTGTTGGATGTGGGAGGGGTCTGCAAAGTGATGGACTGAACACCCAGACATGGCACCTAAATAGTGGGGTACCTTACAGGACACTGCTGTGAGCTTCACAAAAAGGGTGCCTTGTCTTCTCCTCACTACAGCTCCCTTATAGGTCACGGTGAGCCCCGCAAACCACCTCCAGAATTCCCGAGACCCACTTATCTACCACCCTAATAGCCCTTATGGCTGTAGAAGCCACTTATATGCCAGTAAAAAAGGGCTTTGGGGGTATATAGGGCAGTGCACATGTTTTAGTATCAATGCAGTAATTACAGGGGCTTATGGGCATGGGTCCTCCTCTCCATGAGTCCCTAACCCACTCTCATGATGGCTTAAGCTGCCTCTGTGCTGGACGACTAGGCTTTCCTATGCCAGGCTGCCAGGTGATGATGGTCTGAATTTTAAAGGTGTGATTAATATTTTTATGAAGTTGGGGGGGGGGGGGTCGATGATCACTGGGGCAGTGTGTGGTGGTCTGTATTATGTGTTTGCAGTGCTTATCTGGTGACTTTAGGTGTTTTTTTGTGACTTAGACCATGTTTTACATGGTCTAAGTCACAGCATCCAAGTTCCGTCGATCCTGGGCTGTATAACTTTCGGTTATAGATGCTGTACAACTAAGTCTAAGCCAGCCCACGTGTCGCCCAACTCCCGCCCTTGACACTCCTCCTGAAACGCCCCGTTTAGCTTTGGTCGTAAAGTGGCACTATGAGGGCCTAAGTCGTTTAGAAATACGTCCAAAACCCATTTTTATTATGGCACTTGGACGTATTTGGACAATGTTCATCCAAGTGCCGACTTAGGCCGGTTTTTGGACATTTTTTCTTTTGATTATGAGCCCCATACTGTATATATTTTTTAATTCTCTATCAGGACTTCTAGGCCATTGGGACGCCCAGACTGCCAGGACGTCTATCTTTATATTTAATTTTTGCCAAAAAATTTTTCCAAGTTCCAAATGCCCAGAACAAGACCATTTGGACATGGGAGGGGCCAGTCCTGTAATGGACTGGCTACCAAGACATAGCAACAAAGCAGTGGGGCACCTTAAAGGATACTGCTGTGAACTTCACATAAAGGATGCCAGATAATCATCTCACCAGAACTCCCGTATAAGTTATGGTGAGCCCCCCCAAAAAACACCTCCAAAACCCACTATACCCACCTGTCTACAACCCAAATAGCCCATATGGCTGTAGGTGGCACCTATATGGGGGTAGAGTAGATTTTTTTGTTGGGTTCACATTTTCCACCACAAATGTAGTAGTTAGAGTGGCTTATGGCAGTGGCGTACCAAGGGGGGGGGGCAGTCTGCCCCGGGTGCAAGCCATGAGGACAGAGATGGCAGATAGATGGTTAGCATGGAGAAAGAAGGAGACCTTGGCAAGCAAGACAACCAGAGCCTGGGACCAACACGAGCCTGGGACCAAAAAGATTTGAATATTGATCAGACTACAAAAGGTAGAAAAAATAATTTTATTTTCTGTTTTGTGATTACAATATGTCAGATTTGAAAAGTGTATCCTGCCAGAGCTGGTGTTAGACTGCAAACATGAGCTAGAATTTAACAGAGAGATTTAACAGCGCCAGTGTGGTTAGGAGAAGCCATAGGGGGTGAAAAAGCTATAAAATAAACCCACCAGGATGTTTGAAAAAAAACATCCAATTGGGCACGAAAATGGAATCGAATCGAAATTTTTTCCCTGAATCAGGCATCACTAGTTTGCGCTACTGTCTTAGACTTTAGGACCTGAGAATGGGGAGAGATAGCATCCTCAGTACTTTATAATGCAAGTGAAACGAGGATTTGGTCAGACTTTTGAAGGGTCTGCAGAAGAAAAATATTGTATAGGCTGGGGATATGAGACAACAGGAAATGGGAACTTTTCATCCTTCTATTTTTGTGAATGGCAAAGCTGAGGATGTCAGAGAGTTCAGTTAAAATATGTGCTTTATAAGAAAATATAATAATGTGTTTTATAAAGTTTATAAGCTTTGCTGGCCTACCTGGTGAGGTGTTCCTAGTAGTGGTGGTGGTGGCAGTGTGTCAGTATGTTGAGAGGAAGAGGTGGTCTGGGAAATTCTGCTGAGCAAACTCCGGGCCCATTTCCACTCCCCAGTTAGTCCACTCCACTCAACTGGTTCACACACTGAGTGGGTCTTTGGGTGTTGTGCCTGGGTAGTTGTTTTGGGATCTCTTCCAGTGATTTGTCAGTATCTCCTTGTGGTCCAAGGAAGGAAACTTTGTTAACCTTAGCATTGACCTTCAGAATATGTTTGTAACAGCGCTGCTTGTGTGGCATTAGGCTATGTAGTGATAGAAAGAAAAAAACCAGACCTTTGCACATTTTTGCACTATATGGTGGGTGTATGAGAAGATTCACATTTTCTGCACAGCTAAGTCCGTGTGAAGTTACCTTGTGCTGTATTTGACATCTAGCAAGGTCTCTGTTTGGAAGGAAAGATCTAAGCTTAAAAAGGAAGTGGCCATAAGTTTATGTTATGTTATATTTGGAATAATGGTTACATATATGAGGTTCAATAAAAGAAAATTTTCACTGCCCGTTTCTATTCTGACCATTTATTCCGTTTCATGGTTATTACAAAAAATATATTTTTTTATATGGTGGGGGGGGGGGGGTCAAAAAATGATGGGCCCCGGGTGCCACATACCCTAGGTATGCCACTGGCTTATGGGACTTGCTGCTCCTCTCTATGGTTCATTAGTCTATCCACCAGGCTACTGTGTGCAGCTCTACTAGGCTTTCCTATACCAGGTGCTGATGTTCTGGAGACAGGTATGTACATTTGTATTCTGATCTTTGTGGGTGTGAGGGGGTCCGTGAGCACTAGGAGAGTGAGGGAGTGTCTTACCTTGATGCATGCAGTGGTCATCTGGTCAGTTAAAAAACAGGTTCTAGTTCCAAACATATAAGTTCTGTCCAGGATGTCTTGCAAAATGTTTGATTATCGCTACAAAACGTCCATGTCTAACCCACCCTTGAGACTGCCTAAGGCCTGCCCATAACACGTCTCCACCAATGTACAGAGGCTGGAACAACTTGCTCGACGTATAAAAAGACTGTTTTGATTATTGCCACTTGGATGTCCTGGCGATTAGGACGTCCAAGTGCCGATTTAGGCAGGTTTTTGGATGCCTGGATGTTTTGATTATGCCCCTCAAAGTGTTACTCTAGGAACCATTAGTTGATCAAAATGAGACGCATGAATAGTTAAGGAGAGGTGAATTGAATCGTAAGGATGAACAACTGATATTGCAACCCAGGACAGCAGATTACAGACAAGCATTTTAAAAAACCTGGTACAACAGACCTGTAGATTCTGCAAGAAAGAACTTTATTAGATGAGGGTACCCCAGACAAGAAATTTGCTCAGCATAGAGGTCAGCATGGTACGCCCAGCGCGCTTTGTTACTGTTGTACAAAACACCTGAACAGATGGACAAAATGGTTTATGCATTGTCCTATTCAAACATAACTCCTTAGGTTTCTAAAATGTTATGGTTATTGATAGGTATTGATATTTCTTAAGGTTTTTCAAGAAACCCCATACATTGCATATAACGAGGGGGGATTTAAAAGATACTTTAGTGAAAACATTGAGAGTGATCTCTGTCAGCAATTTCAAAGGTACTTCCAGACATTATAAATGTGGCAATTGCATATTTCATATTTTGTGAGATGACAAAGGGATAAACCTGGTCACCTCCAAGTTATCCAAACTGGATAAGGAAACGCAGTATGTTCAACTAATATACTTCCAACCAACTGAGAACAAACTGCTGCAAAGTTCAAACGTTTTTTCAAGACCTCAAACACCCAAGACACTACTAGAATTGTTCTTCGTGTCCTTACTGGTGTAGAATGTTCATCACTGGTCTTGTTTGTGAATGATTTATTCAATACAGGCTGAGATATAATAATCTGGTGTGTCAATGTATTCAAAAAGAATTTTATAAAGAAGAGCACTTATCTTTGGCCCAATGGCTACCCAGCCGTTTCACTGCCAAGTTTCTTCAGGGGCTATGTCTCTTCAAAAATACACCTCTACCTTATTTAGCTTTTGAGGTGGGACACTTTCTCACTCCAAAAAAATTTTGACCTCCAACTTATAACATATACGCTCATCTACAACTTCTAAATCTACAGGGGTAGTGTATGTCATTAGATGTCTCTGCAATAATTATACATTGATCACACTATCAGACAGTCTGAAACACATCTAACTGAATATAAAAGCAGACTCATTGCATCTACAATTGTGGCACTGCTGGTGTCTCATTGTCTAGCAGTAGGACATGTTTTTAAAGATCTCATCTAGTAGATTATTGATTGGGGTCTTTCCCCACCAAGAATATGCTGAGCAAATTTCTTGTCTGGGGTACCCTCATCTAATAAAGTTCTTTCTTGCAGAATCTACAGATGTCTGTTGTACCAGGTTTTTTAAAATGCTTGTCTGTAATCTGCTGTCCTGGGTGCAATATCAGTTGTTCATCCTTACGATTCAATTCACCTCTCCTTAACTATTCATGCATCTGATTTTGATCAACTAATGGTTCCTAGAGTAACACTTTGAGGGGCATAATCAAAACATCCAGATATGAAACAGATGTTGGCCAGAAGAGAACAGTATTGGATTTTCAAATCTAGATCTACTTAATCTCAGGGACTGAATGAAATCATTGAATGGAGCATGCTTATTTATTTATTTTATTTATATTTTTATTTAAGTGGTTTCAGTACTATTCATTGAACTTATTTTGTTATTATTAATATCTAGATTATGGGAGGTGGGAGGGGAGTTTTTAAACGTTTAGAATATTTTGAAGCTGTTATGGATTTTAAAAAAAAATTGTTCTAGGTCTAATTAATGAATATTGGTGGACTTTTACAAAGCTAAACACCAAGCTTCCCATAGGAATAGAATGGGGGGCTCAGCATTTACCCTCCCCCCTTTTTTCAAAACCATAGTGCAGTTTTTAGCACCAGCCATGGCACAACCGTTGTTAAAAAATGCACTATGGTTTGGTAAAAGAGGGGGGGGAGGGGTTATTGTGTTTTGCTTGGCAGCATAGCTTTATCAAAGAGCCCGATCGATTGCTTGCAGTTCCGGTGATGTGTTAAAGAATGTTTGGCATTTTGTTCAATAACATTTAATGCTTTGGCATAATTTCAGGAAGCGTCAGGTCACTGCCTTCTGGGAGATAAGAATGCCAATGAACCATTTTCTAATACGCACCAGCACCTAGGAAATTGTTTGTGAGTTAAAGCAATATTAGAGCGTCTCGCTAAGGGCTTCTTCTATTAAACTGCGCTAGCAGTTTTCTAGCATGGGGAGCCGCGCTGAATGACCCGCGCTGCTCCTGATGCTCATAGAGTTCCTATGAGCATCGAAAGCAGCGCGGGCCATTCAGCGCAGTTCTTTCTGCTAAAAACTGCTAGCGCAGTTTTATAGAAGAGGGGGGCAAGTCCTTGGATGCAGTTGGTGAATGAAACTCATGGAGTTGGGCATTTTATTTTTTTTTTGGGGGGGGGGGACTTGTTTGTCATATGGACATTTTGCAGTTGGCCGAACCAACTTTAATTGGCCGATGGTGAAATGGCTGTTTTACATAACTTGATGTTAAGTGAGAGCAACAATGCCAAGCAACAGGCATTTGGGGATGCAGATCTCCCATAAGAGCCATAGAAATACATAGAATAAAGGGTTAAATTAAAGTTACTGACATTTGAGACTTCAAATATTCAGTTCAGTTATTTACCCCTTCTTCTAAAAAGCCACACGGCAACAGCCCCGAAGCCCTTTAAATCTCTATGGGCTTTGGGGCCGTTATTACGTGGCGGCCGCTAACGCGATTTTATAGAAGAGGGAATTGAAGTTTGCTTGGTTGTTTTTTTTCTAAAAGATGGAACTTTAAAAGAATATGTGTTATGTCACTATACGCGCTGAGCACTTGATATTTGCACATTATTTTGATGACAGGACTTTATATGCAGAAGAACCTGATGAAAGATTGAGAGGCCTAGTGGTTAGAGCTGCTGCTTCCGCACCCTGAGGTTGTGAGTTCAATCCTGGCCTGCTCCTTATGACTTTGGGCAAAGTCCCTTAACTCTCCATTGCCACAGGTACCACAGTTAGATTATGAGTCTGCTAAGACAGATAGGGAAAATACTCAAGAGTACCTGATTACTATTCAATGTATTGTAAACTGCTTTGGATGAATCTCTGCATGAAAAAAGCAGCTGATAAATCTAAATTAATTAATATCAGATACCTCTAAAACCTTTATATATAGGGTTAGTTGAATCTATTGTATGAGGGATCCTTTACACTTAGGCTCTCTTTTTTTTTTTTGTAAATCTTTATTCATTTTTATACGTACAATAAGTGTGATAATACATAAACACATTGAACATTGAGAATATCACTTAATATTCAGAAATAATACCAATTATAAAATCTTATCTCCCTCCCTTCCCACCCCTTCATAATAAGTAATTAAATTACTTTATATAAGATGTTATACTTAAAATCCCCCCTCCCTGAAAAATGAACTTTAAGAATTAAGGGAAAAGTAATATCTAATCATTACAAAATTTTGTTAATAGTTCCCACACATCTTGAAATTTCCTAATATATCCTCGCTGTGTTGCTATTACTCTTTCCATTTTATACATATGACATAATGAATTCCAGCAAAAATTATAATTTAGTCTACTCCAGTTCTTCCAGTTATAAGTAATTTGTTGAATGGTGACCCCCAGTCATTATGAGTAAGGCCCTCTTTTACTAAGCAGGTTTCTACCGTGGCCCAGGGCACGAAATACTCCGATGCTGCTCCAGTGTTCATAGGAATTCTAGAAGCATCAGAGCATTTAGTGCTCTATTGCGGCTTAGTAAAAGGCAGGGTTAATTTGGGGGGATTTAGTATTCATATTGGACTCAGTTTTTATTATTGACATTCCCTGCGTCTTTGTACACCACCTTGTTAGTGAAAAAATGGTGATATTTATTTGCCTTTTTTTAAACAAACCCCGCGCTGCTCCTTGTGACCCTGGGCAAGTCACTCAGTCCTCCATAGCCCCAGGTATGTTATATAGATTATGAGCCCACCGGGACAGATAGGGAAAATGCTTGAGTACCTGATTGTAAAAACCGCTTAGATAATCTTGATAGGCGGTATATAAATCCTAATAAACTTGAAACTTGAAACTTAAATCCTAAGCAGATCACAATAAAAGCAAACATATGCAAAAAGTAAAAACAGCATAAATACGGAACAAAGCAGACAGCCAAGCACTCTCCCTTCCGCTGCCAAACATAAATAAAATGTAGGGGTCCTTTTACTAAGGCACGCTAACCGATTTAACGAACGCTACATGCTAACACGCCCATTATATTCTATGCTTCAATACAAACAAAGAAGCTAAAAATGTGCTTATGTATAATTTCTTCTAACCTTTTTAATAAATATGTTACCAATTTGACACTCATAAATTATTCAAATCATCATATAATCAACCATAAACCACAACCCACACAATCACAATAAGAACCCTCCCCCCACACTTGTAAAAACACCTGACTAAAGTTTCTCCGAGTCTTTTGATGATGCAATGTTCAAACTCCGATCTGTAATCAGCCCAAAGGCTAATCCACTTTCCCTTGTTCTTCTGTTTAAGCACTCCAGATTTGAATTCTCCAAGAGCCAATACCTCAAAAGCTTCTTTCTCAAAGTATTATCAGCCACGCTTGACACAAGACTGTGTTTAGCTCCGAAGGTGTCATCAGGAGCTCTGACGAGAGGCAGTTCTCATTGCCTCCTTAATACCAATGTATAGCAGCAAAACAGGAAAGGATTTCCAAACCAGGTCCAGAGCGGAAGCGACCAAACAGAACGCTCACCACCCGATTCATTCAATTACTTAAATAAACGGTGGCAAGAAGACCCCAGTCCAATGGAAAAAAAGAAGAGCAGCACAAATATTGGTAGTGAAATTTCAAAGTACCAAGACAGAAGCAAAATGACATCACTTTTCGCATAGAATACCCGAGAAAATAAGGTATGGATATTAATACTCAGTGGTGGTGGTGATGGGAGTGATTCCCAAAGATTTGCTTATTGGGGATCAGCGGGCAGACAGAATGCTAAGTGGTATCAGTTCTGAAGGTCTCCTGAAGTATTTGAATGAATAAGATTTATTAGCCTAGGAAATGTTATCTTGGAGGTCAAGGAGGTACAATAATCATTTTTTCTATGTATCCTGGAAGGAAGAAGATTTCCAAGGCACTTAAGAAAGCATCAAGCAGTCTCAGCAGCAGTTTCATTATCCCAAGGCATGAAGAAAGGTACAAAAGCGAGAGTCTGGTATACGTGCGAGCAGTGGCATACCAAGGGGGGGGCGGTCTGCCCCGGGTGCATGCCCCAAGGGGGTGCACAGCCAGCCACCCTCCCTATTCTGCCGCTGCTCTATCTCACCACCACATCCCAGCACCGGCTCCCCCGCAGAGTCACTCCTTAACTCGGCTGGCCGACAACTGCATGGTAGGTGGAGACAAAAGGTGAGGCGGGCTGGTGGGCGGGGAAAAAGTGCAGGGCCCACAAGACTTCACCTCCAGCATTGGAGGATAAGTTCTGGGCCAGCCAATCGCTGTCTGGCTGGCCGGCAACTTCCTCCCCGTTAGAACTGACGCTGGAAGTGAAGACTTTTGGTGGGCCCAACGCTTGTACACGCCGGGCCTGGCTCGGGGAAGGAGCAGGGAAAAATCAGCTGCTGGCTTGGGGGTGAAGGTAGGGAAAGAATTGTGGAAGTTGAGAAATCAGCATGATGGCTTTGTGGGGGCTAGGGGGAGAGAGAAAGAAAGGCAGAAATAAAGAGGGGGACCAGGGGGAGAGAGAAAGAAAGGCAGAAATAAAGAGGCTAGGGGGCTAGGGGGCTAGGGAGAGAGAGAAAGAAAGAGGGGGGGGGGGCCAGGAGGAGAAAGAAGAAGGACCAGAGCCTCATGAAATCACCAGACAAAAAGGTAGGAAAAATGATTTTATTTTCAATTTAGTGATCAAAATGTGTCAGTTTTGAGAATTTATATCTGCTGTCTATATTTTGCAATATGGCCCCCTTTTACTAAACCGCAATAGCGGTTTTTAGCTCAGGGAGCCTATGATCATCGAGAGCAGCCCTGGGCATTCAGCGCAGCTCCCTGCGCTAAAAACTGCTATTGTGGTTTAGTAAAAAAGGAGGGAATATATTTGTCTATTTTTGTATGGTTGTTACTGAGGTGACAGTGCATAGAGCCATCTGCCTTGACCTCTTTGAAAAAAACCCAGAATAGGAATGATAATTAACATTTTCTCAGCGTACAGTGTGCTTTGTGGTTTTTTTATTTATTTTATTGTTGGTAGATCATTTTGACTTGGTCATTTTAAAAGTAGCTCACAAGCCCAAAAAGTGTGGGCACCCCTGAGCTAGAGCGTTGAAGCTGCGTGTGGCTGCCGTAAAGGTCATCTCTGACACAACCGGAAGTTGCATCAGAGATGACCTTTACAGCAGCCATATGCAACTACAATGCTCCGGCTGCTGTAAGAAGGCAGTTTAGACATTGCCGGCCACAGGGCAGGGAGGTTTGTCAGACCGGGCCTGTTGTCCGGGGTGGGGGGGAGGCGTTGCAGATCTTGTTGCCAAAATCGGAAAGGTGAGGAAGGGAGAAAGATGGGCCTGTGGTGGATGGAGAGATTGAGAGAAGGGGGCAGATGATGGAAGTGCATAGAAAGGGGAGAGAGAAGAGGTCAGATGATGGAAGTGGGGAGAAGGGAGAGCAAATGCTGAATGGAAGTGGAGAAAGAGAATACATACTGGATGGAAGGAGGGATAAAGAAAAAGGACATATGCTGGATGGGGGAAGAAGATAGAGTTAGTGAGATAGTGGAGGGGTGAAGGAAAGGGGTGGCATGCTGTGGGTAGACATAGTGAAAAGAGGGAAACTGAGGACTGCATAGTAAGAAAGAATTTAATTTAGATGGAGGCAGAGAATAAAGAAGGAAGACCAGAGAAGGAAGAGAGAGAGGAGAGAGAGATGCCAGAGAACAGGGAAGGAGACAGAGATATCAGATCTGAGTGGAGGAAATGAGAAGAGAGAGATGCTAAAAACCACAGGGGGTAGGGAAAGAGAGATGAAAGGAGAAAAATGCCAGACCATGACGGAACAGAGGGAAGATGATGGATGCCAGACCAAAGGGGGGGGGGTCTAGAGGAGAGATGGAAGGGGGGAGGCATACAGTTTCTGGAAGGGGCATAGAAGGAGAGAAGATGCCATATAGGGAGGGGCAGAGAGATGGCAGACAGTGGATGGAAGGAAGACAGTAACAAGAAGATGAGGAAAGCAAAAACCAGAGAAGACAAAGGTAGAACAAAAATTTTCTATTTATTTATTGCTTTAGGAGACATAAGTCACTGTTTCTGTGGTGTTGCATTTTATGCAGAGTCCAGTTTCTTGCTGGTTCAATTTAACCTTTGTCTATGTATTTCTATTTTATCCCCCCTTTTACAAAACCGTGGAGCGTTTTTTAGCGCTCAGAATTCTATGAGCGTCAGAGCTGTTACCACCATGGCTAAAATCCACACTACAGTTCTGTAAAAGGGGGAGGGGTTAGTTTGTGATGACATATTCCATACTAGGCGAAGGTGTTTTCTGTGTTCTGTGTGTTCAAAAGACATGGTTTTCTGTTAGGATTGACGGTGTAGGATTGATCTGTATTAGTTGGCTTGTTTAGTTTTACAATGGGTGTATTGATGTACTGCTCACTGCAATATGTAAGATGCTGCCTTTTCCTAGGTACTCATGTGTGACATGTGGCTTGTTACTAAAAATCATGTTTTCGTACAGATGGAGGGGGGTGCCAAAAAATGATGGGCCCAGGGTGTCACATATGTTAGGTACGCCACTGCGTGCGAATATATTCAAAGACGTTGATCACAGAAGATGTAAACTGATGTTATAGTTGCTAGAAACAGCATGGCAGATCTTTTAGGTTATATCTATAAATGAAGCCATGTTAGTAAGAATAGCAAAGGAGGAGAATGCAGTCAAAGCTTTTTGTGAAGAACCTCCACAAGAAGCATCATACAAACTTCTTGAAATGTAAGCCAAAATATCCTGTAACTAAAATCATTGTCATTATTTATTTATTTTTTAATAATTCTTTATTTAGAACACTCACAGAAACAAGTACAAAATTGTTGCACATTGGTGCTCTCAACTGAGGCACCCCAAAACCAAAACCAACACAGAAACTCATGAACAGTGTTAATCATGTTCTCGATGGGTTCTAGGGGGAGGGTGTGAGGGTTTTGTTCGGGGTGACTATTGCAATCATTGTCTTTAATGGTTTGTCACTGTCATTCTTATTAAACCACTCTATAACTTCTTCTACAACATTAAGAGGAATATCAGTTAAAGCATTTTTAATGGTTTTCATAGGTATTGTAAATGAAGAATTCTCTCTGCCTCTTTGTGGATATCAGAAGGAGGGTCTTTAAAACTGGTTATTGATCTACAAGCAGTTACAGAAACAGCAAGCCAAAGAGGAAGCTTTCAGACAAGCCATGCTAGCTAGGTTTGCAGAAGACGATCGTATTGAACAGATGAATGCTCAAAAACGTCACATGAAATTGCTGGAACACAAGAGAGCTGTGGAAAAAACTACTTGAGGATCGTGACTTAGACTTTGTGGCCGAAAAGGAGCGTGAACTTGAAGGAAAAAAGGAGAAGGAAAGAAGAGAAGCCCTCCATCATGCAATCATTGGAGAAGAAAGACAGAAGCTCCTTAAGAAGCATGCTGCCAAATTACTGGACTATCTGCCTAAAAGGTACATTTAAGGATGAAGGCGATCTTAAATTGTTTGATGAGGATTTCCAGAAGATGTTTCAGAAAAAAAGAGTGAATATATTTTTAGATGAAAACTGGGACTGAGAATTCACTTAAATTATTTCTGGTTTTAGACTTGCCACTAGGTGTCAAGCCTGTCTTTGGTATATTTTGTAATGAATTTGTGTTGTCTTTTACTAAGCTTTACTGTGGATTTTATGTGGTATTGTAGGTGCAGTTTACTTACAGGAATTCAGTTTGCACTTGACATTATTTATTCTTTTTAAAGGAAAGATTTAGCATGTGCCACAAAATCCAGCCACTTCGAGGTACATTGAAGTAAAAGAGCAGTACTGTAACAATTACATTCACTAATAAATGAATTGGAACACTGAAAAAAAAAAACACCTCACAAAAAACTCGTTATTACTTTTCAACTTGAGAATACCTATCTAAAACAAGCCAGTCTGTTGTACTAGTAGCTAACAAAAATAAAAGAGATCTACTTCTTTTTATTTTGGTTCAATAATTTTTATTAGTTATAATAATAAAGCAGACCATACATATGGAAAATATCAAGGAAATATAACATCTATACAGATAAGACATATGTAAGTATATAAGATAAATAAAAGGTTAAAACAGCAAGGTAACAACATTATTAATTGTTAATAAGGATAAAACAGAACTACTTCTAATTAACAAATAGGGAAGATACCAACTAACTCTGAACGGCAATTGCTGAGGATAGGATAAACTGATAACTAGAATTATCAGGTTGCATGTATATATAAGATGAACATAGAACATGATATAGGTATTATCCCAGGACAAGCAGGCAGCATATTCTTAACGCATGGGTGACGTCACCGACGGAGCCCCGGTACGGACCTTTTTAACTAGAAAGTTCTAGTTGGCCGCACCGCGCATGCGCGAGTGCCTTCCCGCCCGACGGAGGAGAGCGTGGTCCCCAGTTTCTTCGTTTCCGCGGAGCGAAGAAGACGCATGTGTTTTCAACGGCCGTTGAAAAACTAATTTTTGCCTTCCCGCTCGCGTATTTTTTCACTTTTTTTCCTTTTTTCTTATCGATTTCCCTTTATTTTTGTTTTCACAAAAAAAAAAAAAAAAAAACTCGTCGAGTTTTCCTTATTTTTTCAGGCCGGCCCCGGCGGGGCCTGTTGCCACCATACAGGCCTCCGGGTTCGATTTTGCGGAGGCCGTGTTTCCATTCATGCCCCCTCAACCGGGTTTTAAGAAGTGCCAGCAGTGTGCACGCCCGATCTCCCTCACCGACCCACACAATTGGTGCCTCCAGTGCTTGGGTCCAGAGCATCGGGCTGACACCTGCACCCGCTGTGCTACGCTTAAAAAGCGTACTTTGAAAAATCGGCAGATCCAGCAAAATATTTTGTTTGGTACCGGATCTGCCATGAAACCGGCTGCGATGTCGACGGCACCACAAAAGTCGGCACCGACGACATCAACACCACCGGACCCTTCCTCGGGGTCATTGGGCCCAGGTAAGCCGGCTAAGAAGCCTCCCACTTCCCTTGAGCGCCCTCCTGCCACGGTTGCAACACCGGCCCTCTCGGCACCGCACCGGGCCCGCAAACGCTCCGCTCCGATCTCGGTGAGTGCCTCATCATCGGCCTCCTCATCGCCGGAGCGTAGAGCGGCACCTAAGGTACCGAAGAAGAAAAAAGCGGTACCGGTGCCTCCCCTGGACGACCGCATCGCGGCCATACTCCAAACACAGTTACAGGAGCAGCTGCAACAACAGCTCCAACAACTGTTGCCGGCGTTGCTGGCACCGCACCTTCCGGTACGGGACCGGTCCGAGCCTCACACTGTCCCATCGGTGTCGACCCCTTCGGTACCGATTAATACTTCCATGCCGGTGCTCTTGGCAGAAACACCTACAGTACATACCCGTGATGCTGCCGACCCTGTCCGGTCCCAGGAACGACATCGGTCTTCCTCACCCGGTACCGCCTCGGTGCGCTCAGGCAAATCTCTTTCAAAGACCCGCCATGCCGAGCCCTCCACACCGATGTCCAAACGTATGCACCCCGACGTTAGGGACCCAGATTTGTGGGAAGACTCCCCTCACGGTACCGAGGAGGACGCTTCGTCAACCGACAAAGAACCCTCCATGACCGACACCGTCTCCAAACCAGAGCAATCCTCTTTCTCCAAATTCCTTAGGGAGATGTCAGCAGCTCTTTCCATTCCCTTAGAGTCCGACTCTAAAAAGTCTCAGGCTTTCCTCGATGCCCTAGACTTTGAGCAACCTCCCAAAGAATTTCTGAAGTTGCCCGTCCACGACATCTTACGGGAAACTTTCTATAAAAACTGGGAAGCTCCCCTCACGGTTCCTTGAGCCCCTCATAAATTGGATAGCTTGTACCGGGTTATTCCAATCCCAGGGTTTGATAAACCTGAATTGCCCCACGAGTCCCTCCTGGTGGAATCTACTTTGAAAAAATCTCAGGGTTCCAGTGTATATGCCTCCACCCCTCCTGGCAGAGAGGGAAAAACCATGGATAAATTTGGTAAGCGCCTTTTCCAAAATGCCATGTTAGCCAATAGAGCCAACAACTACACCTTCCACTTCTCCTTCTACATGAAGCATCTGGTGCAACAGCTCTCCTTACAGAAATACCTTCCTGAACGTAAGGTCCCTCTTTTCCAGCAACATATTTCCAGCCTCCTCCAACTCAGGAAATTCATGGTTCGCTCCATCTACGACTCATTTGAGCTGACCTCTCGCGCCTCTGCCATGGCGGTGGCCATGCGACGTTTGGCATGGCTGAGAGTCTCTGACCTGGACATTAACCACCAGGACCGCCTGGCTAACGCACCTTGTCTGGGTGATGAACTCTTCGGAGAGTCCCTGGACTCAACAACCCAGAAATTCTCAGCACATGAGACCAGGTGGGACACTCTGATTAAACCTAAAAAGAAGACTCCACCTGCTCGCACCTACAGACAGCAGTCTTCCTACCAGCGCAGGTTCTCGGCCAGACCTCTCAACCCGCCTCAACAGCAGCCTCGCCGACCTCGTCAACAGCATCAATCTCAGGCTCGCTCACAGTCTCACCAATCTGCCAAGCCTCTCCCTCCGTCAAAACCATCTCAGCCCTTTTGACTTTTTCCTCCAGGGCATAGCCAGTCTCCCATCATCATTGCCTCTGCCTCAGCCTATCGGAGGTCGCCTCCAAATCTTCCTCAGCCGTTGGGAGGTCATCACATCAGACCAATGGGTCCTCAACATCATTCGCCACGGCTACTCTCTCAACTTCCAGACTCTTCCACCAGACAATCCTCCCGTAGAGTCTGCTTCTCACTCCTCCCAAACCCCCCTCCTCCTGAAGGAGGTCCAATCCCTCCTTCTTCTCAATGCCATCGAAGAGGTGCCTCCGGACCAAAGGGGTCAGGGATTCTACTCCCGCTACTTCCTGGTTCCCAAGAAGACAGGAGACCTTCGTCCCATCCTCGATCTCAGGGACCTCAACAAGTGTCTGGTCAAGGAGAAGTTCAGAATGCTCTCCCTTGCCACGCTTTACCCTCTTCTCTCTCAACACGACTGGCTATGTTCCCTGGACCTCAAAGAGGCCTACACTCACATCCCAATCAATCCGACTTCACGTCGCTACCTACGGTTTCAGATACAGCACCGTCACTATCAGTACAAAGTGCTACCTTTTGGCCTCGCTTCATCGCCCAGGGTGTTCACCAAGTGCCTTATTGTGGTAGCGGCCTTCCTCAGGTCTCACAACCTCCAGGTGTTCCCCTACTTGGACGATTGGTTGATGAAAGCACCTACGTCTCCACTTGTGCTACAAACCACTCATCACACCATCTCTTTCCTCCATCTCCTGGGGTTCGAGATCAACTACCCCAAGTCGCATCTGCTTCCCACACAGCGACTTCAGTTCATTGGAGCAGTTCTCGACACCACACTAATGAGGGCGTTTCTCCCCTCCGACCGTCAACGGACCCTGCTCCACCTCTGTCGTCAGGTGCTCCTTCATCACTCCATTCCTGCCCGACAGATGATGGTCCTCCTGGGCCACATGGCCTCGACGGTCCATGTGCTTCCTCTGGCACGACTCCACCTCAGGACACCTCAATGGACTCTTGCCAACCAATGGTCACAGACCACGGATCTTCTTTCTCATCCCATCTCTGTGACATCGTCTCTTCAGCACCCCCTCACTCCATGATCATAACCACGGATGCCTCCCCCTATGCGTTGGGAGCTCACCTGGGAGATCTACGCACCCAGGGACTCTGGACCCCTCAGGAGCGTCAACATCACATCAATTTCCTGGAACTCAGAGCCATGTTCTATGCTCTCAAGGCCTTCCAGCACCTTCTCTGCCCTCAGGTTCTTCTCCTGTGCACAGACAATCAAGTCGCCATGTACTACATAAACAAGCAAGGCGGCACCGGATCTCGCCTCCTTTGTCAGGAGGCTCTCAGCATCTGGACCTGGGCCACGGCCCGCAATCTCTTCCTCAAGGCTGTCTATATCCAGGGCGAACAGAACTCCCTGGCCGACAATCTCAGCCGCATCCTTCAACCTCACGAGTGGACTCTGGACCCTTCAACACTCCACTCCATCTTTGCTCGCTGGGGCACTCCGCAGGTGGACCTCTTTGCAGCGCCTCACAACCATCAGCTGCCCCAGTTCTGTTCCAGACTCTTCTCTCCTCATCGTCTGACCCCAGATGCATTCCTGCTCAACTGGACGGATCGGTTCCTCTATGCCTTTCCTCCACTACCTCTGATGTTGCGGACGTTATCCAAACTCCGCAGGGACAGGGCCACCATGATTCTCATCGCTCCTCGGTGGCCTCGCCAACACTGGTTCTCCCTCCTGCTTCAGCTCAGCCCCAGGGAGCCCATTCCTCTTCCTGTGTTTCCTACTCTACTTACGCAGCAACGTCAGTCTCTACTGCATCCCAATCTGTCTTCGCTCCACCTGACAGCTTGGTTTCTCTCGGGCTGACCTCTCCAGAGAATCTGTCTCAGCCTGTCCATCGCATTTTGGATGCCTCCAGGAAACCGGCCACCCTCCAATGTTACCATCAGAAGTGGACCAGGTTCTCCTCTTGGTGTCTCCTACATCATCACGATCCCACCTCATTAGCGGTGGAAACTGTACTGGACTATTTGCTCTCTCTGTCCGACGCTGGCCTCAAGTCTACCTCAATCAGAGTCCACCTCAGTGCCATCACTGCGTTTCATGAGCCTATCCTCGGAAAACCTCTCACGGCTCATCCACTGGTTTCCCGGTTCATGAGAGGCCTCTTCAATGTCAAACCACCTCTGAAGCCTCCTCCTGTCGTCTGGAACCTGAATGTGGTTTTATCAGCCCTCATGAAACCCCCTTTTGAGCCTCTTGCCACAACTCCGCTCAAACTTCTAACATGGAAGGTGCTTTTCCTCATTGCCATCACCTCTGCCAGGAGGGTTAGTGAGATGCATGCACTGGTCGCCGATCCACCGTTCACTGTTTTTCACCATGACAAGGTGGTTCTGCGTACCCATCCTAAATTCCTTCCCAAGGTGGTCTTGGCTTTTCACCTCAACCAGTCCATTGTGTTGCCTGTCTTTTTCCTTAAACCCCATTCTCATCCTGGGGAACAGGCGTTGCACACGCTGGATTGTAAGCGTGCCCTTGCATACTACCTTGACCGTACCAGGGCTCACCGCTCGTCCCCTCAGCTCTTTCTGACCTTCGATCTTAACCGTCTAGGTCGTCCTGTCTCTAAACGGATGTTTTCCAACTGGCTTGCTGCCTGTATTGCGTTCTGTTATGCTCGGGCTGGAAGGTGCTGTCACGGCCCACAGGGTCAGAGCTATGGCTGCTTCTGTGGCTTTCCTCCGTTCCACGCCCATCGAGGAAATCTGCAAGGCTGCCACTTGGTCCTCAGTTCACACGTTCACTACTCACTACTGTCTGGATGCCTTCTCCAGACGGGATGGACACTTCGGCCAATCTGTGTTACAAAATTTATTTTCCTAATGGCCAACCATCCCTCCTCCCTCTCTGTTAGCTTGGAGGTCACCCATGCGTTAAGAATATGCTGCCTGCTTGTCCTGGGATAAAGCACAGTTACTTACCGTAACAGGTGTTATCCAGGGACAGCAGGCAGATATTCTTACGTCCCACCCTCCTCCCCGGGTTGGCTTCTTAGCTGGCTTATCTTAACTGGGGACCACGCTCTCCTCCGTCGGGCGGGAAGGCACTCGCGCATGCGCGGTGCGGCCAACTATAACTTTCTAGTTAAAAAGGTCCGTACCGGGGCTCCGTCGGTGACGTCACCCATGCGTTAAGAATATCTGCCTGCTGTCCCTGGATAACACCTGTTACGGTAAGTAACTGTGCTTTATGTGTGCAAATAAGTAGGATTTAGTATGAACATAGTACATGACATTAGTATTATATGTGAATATACTTAAGATGATTGATTATGATATAAATGTGTCATAACTCTGTATTATAACACCTTTACGGAATCTCATGTAAACTGCTCTGAATTGACTCCACGGTCATTAGCAGTGGTATAGAAGCTTTCAATAAACAATAAACTTATATAGGCACACAACTTTCAGTAATTCCAAAATGTTCATGTTAGCCATTTCAGTAGGGCTAATGGAAGGTATCAGTCACCATAGGTGACGGACATATACACTATTGCACATGAAAGTGAATCAGAGAGCCAATATTTCAAATTAATGGTGGGTAATATTCAGAAGCTTGTTAAGTCACTTCCAGTCATGGCTTCACCTAACCCCAGGTATTCAATGCCAATGCATGGACAGCTCCCAGCACTGAATATCCAGTTATGTATGCTGACCAGGAAGTTAAGTGGCACTAACCAATATATTCATACTGGTGCTGAGTTAGCGTGGTGGATAAGGTTAGGATAGTTTTTTCTGGCCTAACTTTATGTGTACTTGTTCATTTAGTCAAAGAAATAACATGCTGATCGACTAAGTGCTTGCTCAGACCAAGCTCTATCCCTGGAGTCCCCCCCTAACCTAGCCAGTTAGGGAGTGGCTGGTGTGGTAATTAAAATACTGGCCCTGTGTCCACGTTTGCCCTCACTTGGATATGCCTTCATGTACCCGTCAAATAAGCTCTCTTTTTTCTGTGAAACTCTGAACCTGACCTAATCATCTCCTCCATTCCTTTCCAAAAAATAATGAGAAGTGCTTTTAAGAAGCGACCCCCCCCCTTGTATTTTCCTTCCCCTCTTTCCTCCCTTTTTATTTTTTATTTTTGATGTAATTTAAAATCCCCCTCTACCCCCAGTCCCTCTCGTATCCAATTTGTCCAATCTTTGTGCTAAGGTATAAAATAAACCGCAATGAAAGATATAAAACTGAAGTAAAAGAAAAGAACCGAATGAGTAAATTACAGGTCCTGACTTTAATCCGTATAAAAAGTTAAAAAATATATAATTAAAACATATGTAAAAGGTATAAAACATTTAATAAAAATGGGTTAAGTTATAAAAGTTTAGTTAAAAAAGGTTTAGTTAAAAAGGGGGGAAGGGAAACATAACCCATCACGTGAGCCCAAACATGTTCCGTACTGAGCACAAAGGGGGAGAGAAATAATGAGCACCGCTTATCGGTCTAGGCCCCATTAGAGGATATCTGTCGCTGCATCCCATCGTTGTTATAAGATCCCTCCTATGGGTCACGTATACCGTTTATATTGCTATAAATATGCATAAAAGCCTGCCAGGGCTTGCCCTGTCCCCAATCTAAAAAGGCTCATTGAAGATACATGAGCTTTAAATCATGACAGAGGCTGTACTTAGCAATGCTCAATGGCAGGATTAAAGTAAAAATGCAGACTTACCAACCGCCTGTATGGTATCCTTCTCCACTTAAAATGTGCGACGCAAAACTAGTAAAGCAAAAGCAAAAACACTGCGAAAAACGTGGAGAGCATTGGATTAATTACTTGGTCAATAGCATTAATTACTTGGTCAATAGCCTATTTTATTTCTGGGAGATTTCAGCCCTGTAGACAGTCCACAGTATATGTACCTCTATTTCTGATTAAATGCAGTTGGAACAGTTAGAGAATGACACGGTGAGTGTTATCCGCGGCTAGCTGTGGGTAGCTGCGGGGACGGGGAGAAGGCCATTCACTGCCCCGTGGAGTGGTGAATGACCTTGTCCCCGCAGTTAACTAAGGATTGCGGTAAAGATTGCACGGTCCAGCAGCCCCCTCCCTCCTTCCTCCCAATCGCGGTCTGAGCATCTCCCTCTCTCCTTCCTTTCCCCTTCCCTTCACTGGCTTACTTTAATTTTCATCTTAACAAGCAGCCGGAGCCTTGAAGTCGTGTACCGCTTCCGGAAAGTCCTCCTCTGATGCAACTTCCTGTTTCTTCTGACGCAACTTCCTGTTTCCAGGGTGGATGCCTTGATTAGAGAAGACAGACGGATAACAGTATCTCAATTGGCTGCAAATTTGGATATCAGCTAGGGATCTGCATTTGCCATAATGCATGATGACTTGGGATACAGGAAAGTCTGCGCACGATGGGTTCCCAAACAGCTTACTGATCCACACAAGTAAAAGCGTGTGGAGATTGCAACCCAGCTCCTGAGATGGTATGAAGGAGATCCAAGTATTCTGGAGAGAATTGTCACTGGCAATAAGACATGGGTGCATCACTGTGACCCGGAGAGCAAAAGACAAAGCATGATGAAGTAAAGGAAGTGGTGTTCACCTGGCTTCAGGAACAGCTGAAAAACTGCAGGAATGCAGAAGCTAGTTGAATGATACAAATGTGCCGTCTTGCATGGGACTGTGTGGAAAAGTGATATGTTTAATTGCTCACAGTTACTTCTATTAAGCCATTAAATGTGTTTTTATTTTGCCTTTACTTTTTGATTTGCCCTCATAGATTATCCATCTAGTGGTTTCAGGGGAATCTGTGTACTGCAAGTATGTACAGGGCTGCTGGTTTTGGACTTTCAGGTATGTTTTGCATGGCAGCATTCCAACCTGTGGAGCTGACTATGTTGTATACAATGAGTGTGGTGTGGGGTGTTTGAGGAGTTATCAGTTTGAGGAGTCAGGGATATAGTAAGTGCTGTGATTGTACTATCCTTCATCCCTATTCCTTATGTTAGCTGATTCTGTGGCCCTGTGATTTGTGATGAGGCATTGCAATGCCAAGGTTTAGGGGTTTGATACCCATTGTTGGTGGTGACTGTATTTTTTCCCCAAAGCTGCTATTGAAGGATTCTGTGGTATACATACCATCCCTTCCCCACATCCTTCTCATGTCATCTCATTGAGGGCTCGGGGGTTGCAGGTGGAGAGATGAGGTTGGCACAGTAAATCTAAGACATGCTTGGGGAACATGGTAAGATACACTGTTACAGTGGGGTACGTACGTTCATATCTGAGACATGATCTCATGCACCGGATGAGATGGGGGGGATTGTCATGGCACCTCAGGGATTCAAGGTCCCACTGGACTCTGAAGAGGCTGCAAGACACAAGTTGGTGTGGAAAGGGGTCAGGTGATGGGATTTCATGGCTTCACATACATCGTCAGTAAAGGTGCTTTGGATAGGCAGGATTATCTGTAATGTGACATTGGAACCCCATTTTAAAAGATTAGTCAAATATTTGGCTTTTCAATTTGGTGATGGAGCCATACAATGCCGGTTTATGAGAACAGTACTGAGCACATTAGACATCACTTATCATTCCTATTTTGATATTTTCTTGCTCTACTTATATATTAAAATTAATTCTTTCATACTATGCAATATTGGGAATCAAGATCAGACAGGTGATATTCATATTTTTCCATTATTATTTAAGGAGCTGTTGTGCAATGCTCCACACATGGCCTTTGAGAAATATCAATAGGCTGCTTGCATGGGTGAGAGGGGGGAGGGGGGGGAGGGAGGCTAGTAGGGGCTGAAATCCTTGGAGCTCCTTATATTAAGGGCCCCCTGCAAGCAGCAGAGGCTCTAAGGAGGTTAGATGGTAATGGGTAATTTCATCAGCAGCATAACTACTGAGCACCGTGACGTTGCCCCTCCACATGGGCAGGAAGACCACGGACTCAGACACCCGGATGGGTTTGAACTGGAACTTGCAGCTGAAGCAGAGCGCAGAGTCACTGAAGAAGGACATGGACACGATGGGCCGCTCGAAGATGTGGATGGGGTCCATGTGTGAGACGATACAGCAGCCAGGCTGGTAGTCGTTGATGGCGCTGTGGACGAAGCCCTTGGGGATGACCTGGTGCTGCACCAGCTTACAGATGACCAGCTCATGCACCCACTCGGGGATGGTTAGATGGTGGGGTGACACAGGCTGACACTCACCTCTGGAGAGTGCTCTAGTTGAGTCTCCAGGTCCTCTGGGAGACACTGCATGGGGGAGGGGGGCTGCAGGCCATGGTAGGGAAAGAGATGCTTCCTGTGCTGTAGACAGAGCTCCATCAAATGCTCTGTCTCCATTTAGAAGTAATTGTGCTCCCTCCTTTCCCCCATCATATGCCCTTTCTCTCCCACACTCACTCTCACAGACACATTCAGAGGGAGCACTGTCTCTCACTTTCACACCCTTTCAGACTATACTTCTTTCACTCTCTTAGTCACTCTCCCTGTCACTCTCTCTATCAGACTCTATTTGAACAAATGTTCTTATCATAGAACAGCACTCCTCTCTCCAACCAAAACTCCTAACTATACCCTCAGAGATTGTGCTTCCACGTGCAGGCTATATATAAACGTGCAGGACTTACAGTTGCTGCCTTGGTGATGTGTGTCTCACAGGGGAGTCTAGTAGGACAATTAATGGAACATCTATGCTAGATGTCTTGTGGTCAGATAATCAAATGCAGCTATATGTCCAGTAGGATGTACTTTAGATGATATTTCAGACGTATACTTACATGATAATTGGACTACTCTGTTACTCTTTTCGCATCTACTTTTTAGACATTTTGGTTCAGACGTCCCGATCTGGAAATAGACGTTTTACCGAAAATGCTCCTCGGCATGTTTAGTTCATATTTACATTTTATCACATATGGTGTCTGGCAGTTCAATTATTAATTATTTAATATTTATTTATATAAGTAATTAATAAAATATAATTTTAGATTAATTGTGTTTTAGTGTGTACTTTATTTATTTATACACTCCTGATGAAGGTACTCTTATGTACTGAAGCACTGGCCATGTTCAGTCAGTATAATTCTATTTAGATACAATAAACGTCTCTCGATTCTTACTCTCATTGACTGATTTTTTTTTTAATTTTCCAAGATTATTTTTTTGAGTTGGAACCAGAGGTTTGCAAATTTAAATCCCTCCTGCATGCTGACTTTGCAGCGGGGGGTGGGGGTGGTTCTTGCTGCGGCTGCTGAGCTGATCACAGCAGGGAGATTCCCTTGCCATGATCAGCTCAGCGGCAATGTGATTCTCTAACTGGCACCTGTGACATGGACGCCGGTTAAAAAATTGAGATTCTATATAGGATGCCCGTGTGTGATTCTCAAAAGCTGCATAGGCAGTTGCTGAGATAGCATCCTATACAGAATCCAGCCCTCAGTCTACACAATCAGGCAAAAAAAAAAAAAATTATATATATACAGCATTGCATTTGTGTTGTTCAATTGTATGTCTCGTTGGAAAAAGGTGAAAAAATAATGATGCTGATGTTTTTCCTTCTTTGTCATGTTTTAGAGCAGCGGTCTCAAACACGCGGCCCACGGGCCGCATGTGGCTCTCCAGGTGCTATTTTGGGGCCTGCGGTCTGGCCGCGATGATCAACTGTAAAGCTGTGGCCGCCGGCGGCTCCTCACTCCATCCATACCAGTATTTTTCTTCCCCCTTTCTTTGTGGAGCAGCAGCGTGTCTGGCCAGCTCAAGTCGATCGATCCGTTCAAAGCCGCGGGTGGCGGCTCCTTGCGCTATCTACTCCTGCATTGGAAGCCTCTCTGACGTCACAACATCAGAGAGGCTTCTGACGCAGGCACGGATCTCGCGAGGAGCCACCACCCGCGGCTTTGAATGGAACGATCGACTGGGAGCCGGCCAGACACACTGCTGCTCCACAAGGAAGGGAACGGAAGGGGAGGGGAAAGAGAAATGCTCTGCTGCATATGGAAAGGAGGACCCTAGGGAAATGCTGCTGCACAGGGAAAGGGAGAGGGAGGGAAGGGGGAAGAGAAATGCCTCTCCTGCACAAGAAAGGGGGAAGGGAAATGCTGCTTCTGTTGCTGCTGCACCCAATTGGGGAAAGAGAGTGAAGGAAGGAGAAGAAAGGAATCACAAGTAGATCAAGGGAGGTCATAATGCCGCTTTATAGAGCAATGGTCAGACCACACCTGTAATACTGTGTCCAACACTGGTCTCCATACCTGAAGAAGGATATAACACTACTGGAGAGGGTGTAGAGGAGAGCGACGAAGCTAGTAAAAGGTATGGAGAACTTGAGCTACAAAGATCGCCTCAGAAAACTGGGACTATTCACCCTTGAGAAGAGAAGACTGAGAGGGGATCTGATAGAGACTTTTAAATTGCTAAAAGGGATCGACATAATGGAGCCAAGTTCATGGGAGGGAGGGAAGGAAAGGAGATATCAGACCATGGAGGGGGAGGGAGAAATGCCAGGGCATGGGGGGAGGGAAGGAGACAGATGCCAGACCAGGGGAAAGGAAAGAAGGAGGGAGGGAGAGAAAGGAAGGAAAGAGATGTCAGACCATGGAAATAGGGATGGAAGAAGAGAGAGATAGAAGGGAAGGTAAGACATGGAAACATAGATTTTGAAAAGAAAGCAGAAAAATTCAATATTAAGTTAATGCCAAAGATGGATGCAATAATAAGTAGGAGACTGACTATATTGATACTATATACCAGTGGGAAGAGAGCAAATGACTCCTAAAAACGCTCAGAGAAGTGAAACTCTGAAGGGGAGGTGGATACCTTCCCTTGGGACAAGAGTTTACCGTCCAGTCATTGCATTTTACTTTACAGAACTTCACTTTCTAGCCACTGGTAAAATTGTGAACAGTTTAAATGTTTTGTAAATTGACAAAAAATGTTCAAAAATTTTTACAAAAAGACTCTTGCTCATTGGAAACTGTACACTTATCTGTGCAAGCTTTTTAAAGATTGTGGTTGTACAGGCTCTTAGGGGTCTCAACGCGGCCCCGTTTCGAATATTCTGCTTCAGGAGACCCGATGCTACACACTGTGACACCTCTGTTGTAACCACATTATTCCAAGAGATGATCGTTTTTTAACTTCAAAACCTCCAAACGACCGTCTCTTGGAATAATGTGGTTACAACAGAGGTGTCACAGTGTGTAGCATCGGGTCTCCTGAAGCAGAATATTCGAAACGGGGCCGCGTTGAGACCCCTAAGAGCCTGTACAACCACAATCTTTAAAAAGCTTGCACAGATAAGTGTACAGTTTCCAATGAGCAAGAGTCTTTTTGTAAAAATTTTTGAACATTTTTTGTCAATTTACAAAACATTTAAACTGTTCACAATTTTACCAGTGGCTAGAAAGTGAAGTTCTGTAAAGTAAAATGCAATGACTGGACGGTAAACTCTTGTCCCAAGGGAAGGTATCCACCTCCCCTTCAGAGTTTCACTTCTCTGAGCGTTTTTAGGAGTCATTTGCTCTCTTCCCACTGGTATATAGTATCAATATAGTCAGTCTCCTACTTATTATTTCATCTAATTTACTGACTAGTATTCACATGAGTCCCTGTATGTTTTTCTAACAAAGATGGATGCAAGGCAGAAAGTGAAGACGGAGAGAAAAACAGTCAAAGGACAAGAAGGCCCTGGAAACATAGTTAAAAGCACAGAAAAATAAAGTCACCAGCCAACAAAGGTAGGGAAAATGATTTTATTTTCAATATAGTGATTGAAATGTGTCAGTTTTGAGAAAGAAAAGATATTAAACTTTAAATGTGAGGACCGCAGAAAAAATAGTTAATGTCTTATTAAAGAAATGACAATTTTGCATAAGGTAAAACTCTTTATAGTTTATATATCTTTCCTTTTAACTGTTAAAGGAAATTTTATAAACTATAAAGAGTTTTACCTCATGCAAAATTGTCATTTCTTTAATAAGACATTAACTATTTTTTCTACGGCCCTCCAAGTACCTACAAATCCAAAATGTGGCCCCGCAAAGGGTTTGAGTTTGAGACCACATTCTTTATGCCTATATAAGCGTTTTGAACAATATGCGGCTGAAAAACTACCATATCGACAGAGACAATCGACTCAAACCCTTTGGTCTCCCATTGACGAGTACTTACAATCTATGTAATCATTTTGATATATATGATACCATATGTTCTTTTATGTATGTTATGTTTTACAGATTCATGTTCTGTGGCTTTTGTGAACTCTGATTGTTCTCGAATGTATTTTTTTTTGTATATGTTCATTATTCAATAAAAAGATTGGTACTAAAAAAAAAAAAAAAATGAACTGCAATCTTACAAAGCACCTGTAGAGGGTACTGTTTCCCAGAAAATGCCCACCAGTGACAATCTACCGTATATACTGTGTTGTGTATGGAGCAGCTATATTTCTGCATGTACATTTAAAGTTCTTAAGAGCTACTAATAACTCATATTTGTCTGAAAGAAAACCCACTCATTTATAAATGTGTTCATGGATTGATCAGTGACTCAAAAATAATTTTCTTCCCTCATTACTTATTTGATAGAAATAAAAGCCAAATTAGTGAACATCTAACAAATTAAAACTAAAAATCTATAGTTTAGTGTTACATTGAACCAAATCCTTTGGAGAATATGAAAAAAAGCAGCAATGAAAATGTGTCAATTGGCATTTGTAGTTTCTTGGGTCCTGGGATTCCCTAGTTTCATGGACTATCCATTTTATTTTGATTGTTTCATTTAAACTGCTCTGCCTAAGGATATATTCCATGTGCCATCCTTGCAAGCTTCACTTACCTTAAGATATCAGGACTCCAAATTTGTTAGTTTTGTTCTTTGGATCCCTGTCATTCTAGCTAAAGAGCCATAAAGATACTTGAATGGACAATTAGGGGCAAATTCTATAAACGGCGCCTTATTGTAAGCGGTGGTAGGCATCCTACCACTATCTGACCAGCCAATTGGGACACACGTTAAAAAAAAAAACCCACCCCGAGGCAGGCAGCCTACATTGTAGGGATCCCTCCATGGGAGTAACCTAAAGGATCTGGCCAATTGGAGTCTTAGGCCACTCCCAGTGCATCCAAGATGAAGGCCTAAGATTCCGGTTGGCCCAGGTGCCTAAGGTCCCTCCTATGGGAGTGGCCTTAGGCACCTGGGCTAATCAGGGCCTTAGGCCCCTTCCTAGTGCATACCAGGGGGGCTCCATCAGGAGGGATTGGGCATCCCTCCTGCCAGTGATTTTCGGGGGAGGGGGCTGGCAGCAGGAGGAATTGGGCACTCCTACTGCCACAGACATTCAGGGGGGGACTTTGGGGGTTTCGGCAGCATCGGATCTTCCTCTGAAGTCACTTCCTGGACCCGCGCCTAGGAAGAGACGTCAAAGGAAGAGCCGATGCTGCCGCGACAGTTTGAGGGTTGCTGCTCGTGCTAGGAATATTGAAGAGGTACGGGGAAGGGAAGCGGCATGCATGCAGCAGGAGGGGTGGGGAAGGAGTGTACGGAGGTGGTGGGTGGAGAAGAGGGCGGGAGAGGGGTGCCACCATCCCAGGCTCCTCTTGCCCTCGCTATGACACTACATATAGGGCTCCTTTTATGGTACTAAAGCACAATAGAGATTTTAACTGTGGGTCGGTGAGGTAAATGCTCTGACACTCACTCAATTCCTATGAGTGTTGACATATTTACCTTGCCAATCCATGGTAAGAAGCTCTATCGCAGTTTAGTAAAAGCCAGCAATATTTTGCACATGCTTTCTGCTGAATACACCACCAGACTATATATGCCCTCTGCCTCACCAAAGGTTTTATAGCATTTAATCCCCTGAAAACAAAAAGAGATGTGTTTTCAAATATTATTTAATCTGGGAAATATTCAATTGTAAATACCCAGGTAATTTTTTCTACATCAATGGGCTAGCAACTGAAAAAGCAGTTGCCCGCATTTCTGCATAATGTATGGTATTTAACATCAAAATTGATATTGCTTTACATTCTTAGCCATATCTAGCTAAGGATGTCAAAAGACTTGAAGCAGTTCAGAGGAAAGTGATGAAAATGGTATGAGGCTCGTGCCAAAAATATGATACAGGTGTTCAAATACTTGAACGGTATTACTATAGAAACAAATCTTTCCCAGAGATTTGGGTTTTTCTTCCCAATGTGCATCAGTTTGCATTTGTCCACATTAAATTTCATCTGCCACTTGGACGCCCAGTCTTCCAATTTCCTAAGGTCTGCCTTCTAAAATGATGGAAGGCCTGCAATAAAAACCCTTTACAAGGTAGTTAAGATACTCAACATATCACCAGAGAAAAGCGGGATATGATGGAAACATTCAAATATTTAGCAGAGATTAATAAAGAAGAGGAGTGATTTTCCATAGGAAAAAAATTCAGATACAAGGCATTAGGATATGAACTTGAAATGGGGGAGGCTGAGAGGAATATGAGGTATAATCAGGGCAGGATTAATCCTTTGAGGGTTCCTAGGCACACACGTTCGCTGGGCCCCCTAGCCCTGCCCCGCCCCCATTCATTTACCTGTTTTCTCATTTACTTCCAAAAATCCTGGTTAGGAGCCTAGCTTGACTTAAATCTTGATCGTGTATCAAATACACTAACTTCACGATATCAATAGCCCAATTTGACCTAAACTTTGACTATAAATTAAATACACAAATTCACAAATTTCATTATATCAGTAACCTAAGTTAAAAGTACAATTAAACTCTTTCCTGAAAATAAGACCATGTGCGTTTCTTATTTTCGGGGAAACATGGTATAACTGCTATTGTACCTGTGATGTACTAATTGATGTTGTAAGGATGTTTGAGATCATGCTATCATGTTTGTGATGCATGAATAGATGCTGTAATCCACCTTGAGCTCCACCTTGGAGGATTTGGTAGGATATAAGACCACCAATAACTAACGTAACAGAATTTCTGCATTCATCTGCCACTTTGATCCTACTTTCCCCTCCTGAGCCTCAAGAGTAAAGAATGACATGGGGACAAATTGGTCCCTGTGGGATCTAGCTCCATCCCTGCAAGCTCTGTTTTCATCTGCACAAGTGTTCAAGGCTTGTGTAGATGAGGACAGAGCTTGCAGAGATGGTGAAGGGACAGGGATAGATCCCATGGGGGATGGGGACAAATTTGTCCCCATGTCATTCTCTACTCAAAGAGTCCCTCATCTCCTCCACTTCTATCTTTGGGCCCATGCTCCTCCCAAATCTCCAAAGGTTCATGTTCATAATATTACAAACTGACTCTCGATTGCCTGACAAGGTATAACCAGCCCAGACTTTGCACGCAGGGATTTCTGATCTTGTTTATCTGGGGCGAACAGACTTGAGACTTCAAAACTACAAGTCCCTGCATGCACAGGGATAAACCCAGGACTGGATTACAGCCTATCGGATAAGCATACTGTCAATACAGGAACGTAGCTCGTCTTAACCCACCACTTAAAGAGGCCTGAATCACAGTGACTGAGCCAGCGCCTCCCCCCTCTCCCTAGTACCTGATTCATGCCGTTATTGATGAAGAGCAAGCTGGGGTCTCCCCCATGGCTGCATGGAGGAGGAGAGCAAGCAAAAAAATTCAGGAAGGCTTGGACTTGAGCAGAGATCGGGTGGCGAACACCACCCCGAATAAACGCTAGAGCCTTCCAGAGTCTACGCCAGCCGAGCCGCCCAGCTATGACCGTGGACCTATTACTTCCGCTCTGGAACCGCAGGGAACTGGTGGGATCGGATGCGGGACTTCCTGACTGGGATATGTTGGAAATTCAGAATCGGGGGAGGGGTAGAGGACAGGACTTGATGACTATGATGCCAAACATTTGGCATAGAGGCAGGACTTCCTGGCAGGAAAGAGAAGGGCTTGAAGCCCTCGCCATAGTGGAAGTTTGTTAGGCCGTTTGAAAAAAAAAAAAAAAAAAAAATTTGGCAAGGTGAGTCATCTGTTTGCCCTCCTTCATCGGGCCCCCCCTGACCATTTCAGGCCCTAAGCACGTGCCTACTGGGCCTATTGGTTAATCTGGCCCTGGGTATAATTCTTTAGTAAGAGGGCAATAAATGCCAGGAATACCCTAGCACAGTGGTTCCCAAACCTAGTCCTGGAGGCACCCCAGCCAATCAGGTTTTCAGGCTATCCACAATGAATATGCATGAGAGAAATCTGCATGCACTGCTACCACTGCATGCAAATCGTTCTCATGAATATTTATTGTGGATATCCTGAAAAACTGATTGACTGGGGTGCCTCTGGGATGAGGTTTGGGAACTACTATTCCAGAAGAATGGTTAAGCTTTTCTCCTAATTTGTGTCTATGGAAAAATGGTTAGGGATAGAGATAGTACCTTCATATAATGTATACAATGACATCAGTAACGTGGCAGAGTGAATTCCCCAACGGACAAGGCTGAAGCAGCCTGTTTAGAATGCTGCCGGCCTGACACTGCTTTGGATGAAGGTAGGGCTTGCTCGTGGTCAGCAGGGAGGGAAGGATGGAGGGTCAGCAGGGGTTTGGTGCTCAAGGGTTCTCCTGCACGAGGGATGGGAGGGAGGGAAGGATAGAAGCTGGGAAAATGTCTGCTGCACAGGGGGATGGGAAGGAGGGAGGGAGGAAGGAAAGATGCTGCACATACCCCGAAAATAAGACCTAGTGCATTTTTTGGACCCAAAATTAATATAAGACACTGTCTTATTTTTGGTGAAACACGTTAGATGTATTTTTTTGATTATGCCCCTCTAATAGTTATACTTACTGCTGTAGCAATTCAAACTATTTTGAAAACATGGAAAAATGCATCCTTGTTATCTTTTCAATTTTGGTGGAACTCAGTTTGCTTAATTAGAAAATATGAGGCAAACCGTAAAGGAAAGGAGAGTCAAAAAGGCTAAATTATTGTGGGCACCTATACAAGATTATGCAAACAATAGTTGAATGCTATCGATGTAATGTACGGATGTTGATATGGTTTTTCACTCTCTACAAATGGGGGTGGGTGGGGATAGTTCATTTTAAGGATTTTTTAAAATATATCCTAAGTTTTGTGTTAATAATGTTACGAGCAACTTGTTCAAAATTAATATTTTCTTCTGCTTTAATATATGTTATACAAAATTTCAATAAAATTTTGGAACTAAAAATCACCGAAAAACATTCCTATTCACAGATGCTTTCTGTTGATAGGCTAATAACTTTGATTAGAGCAGGCCTTGTAGGGATCAATCTGAAACCAAGCTCTCACAAATTTTATCCAACTCTAACTTTAAATTTTTATCTGTCCTATTACAGACAATGTATTTCCATTTTTTGTTTCATTTTAAAATTTTATTTTTCACATGTAAACTGCATAGATGTTATTACCAATGCGGTATATCAAATATCAAATAAACTTGGAAACTTCTATTCCTTGACTCCTGAGTAGTCTTTCATGCATTATGAATTAAACCAATCTAGGTGACAAGTTAACTTGAATAATTTGATCCATCTATAGTAAAATACATTGATATTATTTGGCCTGACTTTGAAACTCCATGTTTTAGATATTTTTAACCCACTTAAATGATAATATTTGCATAGCCCTCACTTCTGTACAATTTGTCATACAGTGGAATGAAAGAAACAACAGCAAAGGTGACCAATCAGTGCTCAATTTCCTTTATTTTGCAATATGACTTGACACGATGATGTTTCGGCCCAAATGGGCCTGCCTCAGGGGTCCACTCCTGATGAAAGAATGGTGACTGTTGCCTTCCTGTTCTTGGCTGAAATGATCTGCCTTCCTCAGATCTTTAAGAAGCTTTGGGAAGCTGTGGAGGCCTCAGATTCCCAAAGCTTCTCAAAGTGTTGTGAAGGCGGGCTCTCGTATTTGTTTTCATACAGTGAAATGTCAAGACATGCCGCTTATTGTCTAAGAAGAGGTGGTCAGAAGGAACAGATCATGCAGTGCACATCATAAGAATCATTCCAGAGTTTATCATACTTACCATGGTAATAATACTACAATACTAAAATAAATGGAGTGTGCCAAGAGTATTTTTGGATTAACCACCCCACCTCCTTAAATACGTATTTCTACAGATGATAGTCATTGGTCACATGAGATACTCAGCAATCCATGCACCAGATGAAAAAAAAAAGGTTTAGGAAGCAGGCAGAATTGGTTTCAAAACAATGTAGTTCTTTAAATGACTAATCTTAATGTGATCTTAAAATAATAAATACTCCCCCACAAGAGTGTGACAGAGTTAGTGTAGTAAATACAACAACAACAAAAGGCAAGGGGGATTTCTTGACAACCAAAACAAGTCTTTATTAGAAAGAGTAGGTCGCAACAAGGATCCCTGTTTTGGCGCTAAAAACGCCTTCATCAGGGGACACTCCGATAGAGCAATACAGGTTCTCAAAAAACTGCTGGAGCAGAAATAGCGAGCTGCGCTTGACGCTGTAAAAACAAAACTGTCTCTGCTCCAGCTGTTGTGTTTTTTTGAGAACCTGTATTGCTCTATCGGAGTGTCCCCTGTAGAAGGTGTTTTTAGCGCTGAAACTGAGATCCTTGTTGGGACCTAATGTTTCTAATAAAGACTTGTTTTGGTTGTCAAGACATCTCCCTTGCCTTTTTGTTGTTGTTGTTTTTGCTTGTAACCCGAGGCGAAGGTTTCTTCCGTTTGCAGAGTTAGATTAGTGATATTACCCTGAAATAATTACAGAAGTACAGTACTCCCCTGATATACACGAGGGTTCCATTCCAGGAACCCCCGCAAATCTTTAAAAACTGCAAATACGGTTTTTCATGGGGGAGATTGGAGAGGGCAGCGGAAGAGGCAGGAGAGAGCAGCCAGAGCACCGGCGAGTGCAGGAAATCACTCGGTGTATGCTCCGACCGCCTCTTCCTGCACTAAGTCGGGCCTTACCAATCAGGAGCTGCGTGTCAAAGCAGCTCCTGATTGGATAAGGCCCGACTTAGTGCAGGAAGAGGCAGTCGGAGCATACAGTGAGGGATTTCCTGCACTCGCCAGCGCTCCGGCTGCTCTCTCCTGCCTCTCCAGCTGACCTCTTCTTGTCGGCGGTTTGCGGTCGGAAAATACCGTGAATGACCAGGACCGCGAACCACCGACCGCGAATGACTAGGGAAACACAGTAGTATGTTGATTGTGGTTTAAGTTCTGTTTTTTTGTTTTGCTTTGTTTTTATTTTTATTGATCTCACATTTCTGAGTATTTGAAATAATTGTTATTCTGTAAGTGCATTATCGATAAATTTAATAAAACAATTATAAAATATGATTTAATTTTATAGATAATCTCTTTTTTTCACCTATTTTGGGCCCCCTTTTATCAAGCTGCATAATGGTGTTGGTTTTTTTTTTTAAATCAACAACCATTGTGGTAAAAGCTCTGATGCTCATAGAATTCCTGTGAGCATCAGAGCTTTTACCGCCGCGACCAGCAATTAAAAAACTAACGCAGCTTCATAAAAGGGGGAGGACTTAGTTTCCATTAAAGACACTGAAATATGAAAAATATCTACACAAATTTCAATGAGATGGCATTCCCTTGACTCTCTAACTCAGTGGTTCACAACCCTGTCCTGGGGGACCCCCAGTCAGTTGGATTTTCAAGATATCTCTAATGAATATGCATGAGAGATATTTGCATATAATGGAAGTGACAGTTATTCAAATCTCTCTCATGCATATTCATTAGGATTATCTTGAAAACCCGGCTGGCTGGGGTCCCCCAGAACAGGGTTGGGAACCACTGCTCTAGCTAATCATTGTAATATAGCACCCAGTCAGCTATACTCCCAATAATGTTTTTCCATCAATGGCTGAGATGGAAGGAAGTTTCAAAGAAAATGGGATGGATTTATGGAAGTATGAAACACTTTGCAATGACTCACTGTAGACAAATCCGTTAAGGGCTCTCTTTTCGAAAGTTTTGGTGGAACTTTGGTGGATAACTTTCAGCACCCAAATCTGAAAGTTTGTTTTCCAAGAAATTCTAATTTTGGAAGCACAGATATAGTTTCAAAATGTTAGACACAAGGAACATAATTTTGCATTGATTGACTAAATGTCAAAGGAGTGCACCGATGATCATAGTGAGCATCAGAGCTGTTACCGCCATGGTCAGCACTAAAAACCACACTACAATTTTGTAAAAGGGTGGGGTGGGGTGTTTAATTCATAAAATTTTGCATTGCTTCCTTGCTGAAAATTTGTAAGCCTTTGATAGACTTATGGTCAAGACAAGTTATTTTTAGGCGTTTCAAACTTTTGCTAGATTAAACTTAACAAGATTTGCCCCAGTGCTTTTCAGGTTACAGGCCTCGTTTGTTGGAATGCACTGATGTTTTCACATCAGACAGTGCATTATCGTAAGCAACTAAAGGCACGTTTGTTTCAAAAACCTTTTCTGCATTTTTCTCTCTAGTTATGAGCATGTATGATAGCATGCCACTTGCAGGTAAAAGGTAGTTTGGTATATTGATGAATTTTCATATGACTGTCCCTGATAATAGCAGGTTAAATGCTGTTATGCAGTTTGTTGTTGGTTATTTTTGTGCTTTCACTTTCACCCCACTTCCAATGGTAACAAAATGTATGCTACTAATTGTACTAGGGTTGTTATTATTCCAAAGAGAGTAGTGTCATTCCTCAGCGGTGAAAAAAGTTTCTTTATGATGACATCATTACATTGTGATGCACAGTAGTCAACATTTTTATCACTAGGAACTTTAGAACACAGTTCAGCTGGAATGTCGAATTTGTTTGAAGAGATGGAAACACCCTGCTAAAAAACATTTTGAAAATTCAAGTGGAACAATATAAGTTGTGCAAGTATATATAAAAGAGGAAATTTTTGCATTGAATTGGTTTTAATCGCAAATCTTATCTTCAACAACATTGTTTAGAGCAGTGGTTCCCAACCCTGTCCTGGAGGAACACCAGGCCAATTGGGTTTTCAGGCTAGCCCTAATGAATATGCATGAAGCAAATTTGCATGCCTATCACTTCCATCATATGCAAATCTCTCTCATGCATATTCATTAGGGCTAGCCTGAAAACCCGATTGGCCTGGTGTTCCTCCAGGACAGGGTTGGGAATCACTGGTTTAGAGTACTATATTGTAAACTGGCAATTTGTCCCATAGCATTATTCATATTCAGACTTTTTAGCCCATTAAAATTTTTATTGTTACCTTATACTGTAATTTTCTGCTGCTAGGACTTATTATTTATATAATACTACTGCTGTAATAATGTACATATATATACATGCAAGACTATTCAACAGAGTTTACAATCTATTCAACACAAACAGGGCAATAAGATATTAGAGAGTTCCATTTATTACGGTGAAATGTTTTTATTATTATTCTATGGATATTAAACATGAGAATAAGGGTCTATGATGTAAGTGCATTCTCTATAGCCTGGGAGTATATATTCAGCATGTAGCAGTATTTTTGCAACCACAAGCTGAATTAGCCCCAAATATTCAATGCCAGGCCATGCCCAGTCTCCAGCATTGAATATCCAGCTATGTATGGTGACGTTTAATGTTCAAAATTGTCCACATGACAATCATAAATTTACGTAACATGTAGACAAATATGGCTTAATGGGACAGAGTCAGCATTGGGTCAGTCAAGGGAGGGCTTGCCTCACCAATTTGCTTCATTTCTTTGAAGGTGTGAATAAACATGTGGATAAAGGAGAGCCAGTTGATGTAGTGTATCTACATTTTCAGAATGCTTTCAACATTTTCAGAATGTTGGCAAAGTCTTTGCTTCTACATAGTCTTTGTTTCTACCACCCCCACCAGGAGACTGATCCACGCATCTACCACCCTTCCTGTATAGAAGTACTTTCTTATATTACTCTTGAGCCTATCACCTCTTAACTTCATCCTATGCCCTCTCCTTCTAGTCTTTTCCTTCATTTGAAAAAGACTCATCTCCTGTACATTAACGCCATGGAAATATTTAAACATCTTATTGCACTTCTTCGAAGGAATTAACAAACAGATGGACAAAGGGAACCCCATAGACATCGTATACTTAGACTTCCAAAAAGCCTTTGACAAGGTACCCCATGAACGCCTACTTCGGAAACTGAAGAACCATGGGGTGGAAGGAGACGTACACAGATGGATCAAGAATTGGTTGGCAGGTAGGAAGCAGAGGGTAGGAGTGAAGGGCCACTACTCGGACTGGAGGAGGGTCACGAGTGGTGTTCCGCAGGGGTCGGTGCTTGGACCGCTGCTATTCAATGTATTTATAAATGATCTAGAAACAGGGATGAAGTGCGAAGTAATAAAATTCACAGACAATACCAAACTATTTAATGGGGCTAGGACAATAGAAGACTGCGAAGATTTACAAAGGGACCTGAACAAACTAGGGGAGTGGGTGACGAGATGGCAGATGAAGTTTAATGTAGAGAAATGTAAAGTCTTGCATGTAGGAAACAGAAACCAGAGGTACAGCTACATGATGGGAGAGCTGTCATTGAGTGAGAGTACCCAAGAAAGGGACTTGGGGATAATAGTGGACAAGACAATGAAGCCGTCGGCACAGTGCGCAGCAGCCGCTAATAAAGTGAATAGAATGCTAGGTATATTCAAGAAGGGTATTACAACCAGAACAAAATAAGTTATCCTGCCATTGTATCGGGCAATGGTGTGCCCGTATCTGAAGTACTGCATCCAATATTGGTCGCCGTACCTAAAGAAGGATATGGCAATACTCGAGAGGATTCAGAAGAGAGCGACACGCTTGATAAAAGGTATGAAAAACCTTTCATACGCTGAAAGATTGGAGAAACTGGGGCTCTTTTCCCTGGAGAAGCGGAGACTTAGAGGGGATATGATAGAGACAAGATCATGAAGGGCATAGAGAAAGTGGAGAGAGAGATTCGTCAAACTTTCATAAACTACAAGAACGAGAGGGCATTCGGAAAAATTAAAAGGGGACAGATTCAGAACCAATGCTAGGAAGTTCTTCTTCACCCAGAGGGTGGTGGACACCTGGAATGAGCTTCCAGAAGGCGTGATAGGACAGAATACGGTTTTGGGGTTCAAGAAGGGATTGGATGATTTCCTGAAGGAAAAGGGGATAGAAGGGTATAGATAGAGGATTACTATACAGGTCCTAGACCTGATGGGCCGCCGCGTGAGCGGACTGCTGGGCATGATGGACCTCTGGTCTGACCCAGCAGAGGCACTGCTTATGTTCTTATGTTCTTATCTCTATCATATCCCCACTCTCCTGTCTTTCTTTCAGAGTATACTGTACATATTAAGTTTTGTAAGTCTGTCTGATTGATGACGATTTTTAATTTTTATATTCACCAAACTACATTTAGGCCCTGATTCTATAAATGGTACCTAACTTCTAGGTGCAAAGGAGCACAATTGTCACTCATCTATTAGGCACCATTTATAGAATCATGTCTAGTGGTACCTAAGCTATCTTAGGCACCAGTATGCATTGAAGTATAAGGAGTAAAGGTGTATTCCATTTATGCCAGGGCTTTCTTGGCCTATATGAGTGCGCCTAAGTCAAACCATTGCCAAAATCCATCCTGAATCCATCCTAACCACGCCTAATTTCTGACAGGCACTTCGGAGTAGACTGCTACCTTGAAGTGGTAGGCGCCTGCTGAGTTTGGCGCATAATAGCTAATTATTTTTTTAAATTGTTTTTTAATCATTTTTTAAGGGCACTTTTCAATCTAGGCGCCTAACTTCAGGTGCTATTTATAGAATCTGGGCCTTACTGTCTCTGAGGCATGAATCCCCTTTTCTGCAAATTTTTCCACACTTCAGCATCTCAAATTCATTGTGAACAACCAGTAGCATGTTCACTTAGGCTTCCGCGGCTGGTGTCATGATTGTTGCTGTTTTCCAGGTCTCACCGTGTCTGGGTAGCTAGAACCAACATTTCAGCCATCATGCTGAAGAAAGCCCAGAATGGCTAAAACGTCGGTTCTACTTACCCATATGCAGTGAGACCAGTAGTATTTTTTTCAGTGGAATCAAGAAGAAAGCCTTCAATAACTGTTAGACTTAAAATCTCACTGTTTTTTTACTTCTTCCCATAACCATGGAAGAGAGATACTTTAAAAGGATACTACTTGGTCACAAGGCACAAGGCCCTGGGTTTCCCTTTGCATGGTTTGCTTGGCTGTTCCTGTTTTCTTGTGGTGAGTTGGTTGAGCAGGGAGGGGGGGGAGGGGAGGGTTGGGAGACCATATCACTATATTACGCTGTTGATTTACCCTTTGTACTATGGCAGAGCTTGATGTACCTCTTACAGAGTTGTTCTTTTGGTGTTTGTTATTGCTCTGTGTTTTGTATTATCAATAAAAAACTGTTTGAACGTAAAAAGACACTACTGTACATATGATACTTTAAGGAGTAAAGGAGAAAGAAAACACATACAAAATGGGGGGGAACACCACTAGGGGTCAGTAACCTGGAGAGAGACCTGGGAGTGATGGTAGACGCAACACTGAAGGCATCGGCGCAATGCGCCATGGCCTCAAGGAAAGCAAACAGAATGTTGGGTATCATTAAGAAGGGTATTACGACCAGGACGAAGGAAGTCATCATGCCGCTGTATCGTGCAATGGTGCGGCCGCATCTGGAGTACTGTGTCCAGTACTGGTCGCCGTACCTCAAGAAAGACATGGCGGTACTTGAGGGAGTACAAAGAAGAGCAACTAAACTGATAAAGGGAATGGAAAATCTCCCATATACCGACAGATTGAAGCAGTTGGGACTTTTCTCACTGGAAAAGCGGAGACTTAGAGGAGACATGATAGAAACCTTCAAGATCCTGAAGGGCATAGAAAAAGTAGACAGGGACAGATTTTTCAAATTATGGGGCACCACAAGTACAAGGGGGCACTCGGAGAAATTGAAAGGGGACAGGTTTAGAACAAACGCTAGGAAGTTCTTTTTCACACAGAGGGTGGTGGATACATGGAACGCGCTTCCAGAGGCTGTTGTAGACAAGAAAACATTAAATGGTTTCAAAGAAGGTTTGGATAGATTCCTAGAAGAAAAAGGGATAGAGGGGTATAGATAGGTATAGACCATTACTCAGGCAATGGAGTGGACCGCTGGGCAGGATGGACCTATGGTCTGCCTCAGCGGAGGCAACTTCTTATGTTCTTATAAAACTTATACCTCTATACAGTGGTGCCTCACACAACGAACTTAATCCGTTCCAGGAGCAAGTTTGTTATGTGAAACGTTCGTTGTGTGAAACGCGTTTTCCCATAAGAATACATTTAAAACACAATAATTCGTTCTGCAGCCCTGTTTTCCCATAAGAATACATTTAAAACACAATAATTCGTTCTGCAGCCCTACATTTCCCTCCCTCCACCTCACCTTGTATGCGGAGTCTGCCGGCCCTCTCCCTCACCCAGCCGCACGCTTCCAGAAAGCTGTGCACGCGCAGCTGCTGGAGTTGGTCAATGTTCTACTCTCCTGCAACTTCCGGTTTCCGGTTGCGTCAGAGGAGAAGATTGAGCAACAGAGCATGCGCGCGTGCGCTGCTCCCTGAAAGCGTGCGGCTGGCCGAGAAAGAGGGCCGGAGAACTCGGCATCCAGGGTAAGGTGGAGGGAGATGATGGAACAGTATTTCATGGTACAGTATTACTATTTGTTAAAAAGGAAATAATCTTTTGATGTTTTCTGGATTTTTTTTCGTTAGCTTAAACATGGCTTAACTTGCTGTAAATGGGTCAGGTCTCGTAAGATAGGACCAGAGAATCGGGTCTGGGTAAAACCAGGATTTGCAGGATCTCCAGGATCCTCATGGACTTGTATTGAGATCCTGGTAATATTGCAGGATTTCACGAATTTTCCAGGACCCTGGTCCACCTTAACAGCAGACCTCCTCTTTTTTTGATTGCCACAGCTGCTGCTCTGCATTTACTGGAGTCCCCTACACGCCGTCTTCTCCTTCTCTGCATGGGTGCTGCTGTTCCCGGCTTCGGCGAGAGTAGTTCCGCCCCCCCCCCCGGGCCCCTCGGGCGACTTCGTTGTGTGAAACGAAGTTCGTTGTGGGGAGCACGACAAAAAGTTCGTTGTGCGCAGCGTTCGCTGTGCGAGGCGTCCGTTATGCGAGGCACCACTGTATATGGTTTAAAAATAACTGGCATACAAAACAGAAAGGGTTTCTAGAGGAGAAAACATTTTGGCCCTGATTCTCAAAAAGTGCGTCCCGATTTTAGGCAGCTGTAGGCGTCTTACAGCTGTCTAATCAGCCAATCGGGATGCACGTTTAAAAAAAAAAAATGCTCCCCAGGCAGGCCTGAAGGCACCTCCGGGAGCCTAGGGAGACCCGCAAGACGCCTAAGCTCGCCTAAGGGCCTTAGGCGAACCTAGGTGGCCCTACGCGTCTCCCTAGTAGAGGAAGAAACCTTAAAAATGTAGGCCAGCAAAATGCTGGTCTACATTGTAAGTAGACACAGCTGCTATACTTATCGCGGCAAGGGATCTCTCTGCCGCTATAAGTATAGCGGGGCCGCGGCCTGTCCGATCGGATGCCCCCCCCCCCGACATTACCGATCTCCCTCCCACCCCGACACTACCGATGCTGGCAGGAGAGTGCCCAATCCCTCCTGCCCGAAGACAGCGCACCCCCCTCCTGCCCGAAGACGGCGCACCCCTCCTGCCCGAAGACGGCGCACCCCTCCTGCCCGAAGACTGCACACCACCCCCCCGGCGCTAACAACCCCCAAACTAACCTGTTCTTCGGGCCAGACGGTTCTTTCCCGTCTAGCCGGTAAGCCCGCCTCGTCGAAATGAGGCGGGCTCGCCCCTTCCCGGCCCATCCCGCCGAAGCCTAAGGCCTGATTGGCCCAGGCTCTAGAAGCCTGGACCAATCAGGCCTTAGGCATAGCGGGTCCGCCCATCCCCACTTGGCCAATCAGACCTTAGACTTAGTGGGGATGGGCGGACCCGCTATGCCTAAGGCCTGATTGGTCCAGGCTTCTAGAGCCTGGGCCAATCAGGCATTAGGCTTCGGTGGGATGGGCCGGGAAGGGGCGAGCCCGCCTCATTTCGACGAGGCGGGCTTACCGGCTAGACGGGAAAGAACCGTCTGGCCCGAAGAACAGGTTAGTTTGGGGGTTGTTAGCGCCGGGGGGGTGGTGTGCAGTCTTCGGGCAGGAGGGGTGCGCCGTCTTCGGGCAGGAGGGGGGTGCGCTGTCTTCGGGCAGGAGGGATTGGGCACTCTCCTGCCAGCATCGGTAGTGTCGGGGTGGGAGGGAGATCGGTAATGTCGGGGGGGGGGGGCGGTTGGTAGGGTCGGGGGGGGGGGGGCGGTCGGTATTGTCGGGGGGGGGGGGGCATCCGGTCGGACAGGCCGCGGCCCGCTATACTTATAGCGGCAGAGAGATCCCTTGCCGCGATAAGTGTAGCGGGCCGTGTCTAATCTAACCCGATTCTCTAACCCGCGTCTGTAACATGGACGCCGGTTACAGAATCGGGGTTTAGTTTAGGCCGATTCTGAATAGGACGCCTCTCCCGGGCGTCCTATACAGAATCAGGGCCTATCGCCTTCAATATAGGCGGCCTGCCTGGGGAGCATTTTTTTTTTTAAAAACGTGCATCCCGATTGGCTGATTAGACAGCTGTAGGACGCCTACAGCTGCCTAAAATCGGGACGCACTTTTAGAGAATCTGGGCCTTTCTCTCTGTAACAAAAGATTGTTGATCTCAATAGGGCCCATTTACTTAGCTGAGGTTAAAAAAAAAAAAAAAAGTGTGCTTACAAGTGTCTTTTTTTTTTTTTTTTTTCTACATTGACAAAATGACTGATTTTTCTATTTCTAGCATTAATGGCCATGGACAAATTTTCCAATTAGTACCTGAGCACATAACTACACCTATTTTACAGTTAGTATTTTATTTATTTATTTAATTTTCTATACCATCCTCCTAGGGGAGCTCAGAACAGTTTACATGAATTTATTCAGGTACTTAAGCATTTTTCCCTATCTGTCCAGGTAGGTTCACAATCTTCGTGGAGATGATGCGGTATACAAACCTAAGGATTAGATTAGATTAGATTAGATCTAATGTACCTGGGGCAATGGGGGAATTAAGTGACTTGCCCAAGGTCACCAGGAGCAGTGTGGGTTTGAACCCACAACCTCAGGGTGCGGAGGCTGTAGCTTTAACCACTGCACCACTTTAGAGATCAAGATGTAGCAAAAATGAGCCAAGTATAGCACAATCAAGCCATTGTGACCTCACTGATGAGGTTGGCTCTTAGGCACTGCTGGAATGAGGCATTGTGATGTCACAATACCAGCTCTCAGAGGCTGAAACTTCTCACTATTTATATATTCAATTTTCTATACCGTTTTCCCAGGGGAGCTCAGAACAGTTTACATGAATTTATTCAGGTACTCAAGCATTTTTCCCTGTCTGTCCCGGTGGGCTCATAATCTATCTAATGTACCTTAGACAATGGGGGGATTAAGCGACTTGCCCAGGGTCAGAAGAAGCAGCGTGGGTTTGAACCCACAACCTCAGTGTAGCAGAGGCTGTAGCGTTAACCACTGCACCACACTCTGTGCTATTCGGTTAGCTTGCAGCAATGTAGCTGTGCTAACTGCTTAGCAAATAACATATCTACTCTCCACCCGCAATCCAGTGCTAAAAAATAAAATTTAATTTTTATTGCATAGGAAGTGTGACAAGTACCATGGGATGCATCAGCACGCCCCAAAGTCAACACTGTTTTGTTGCAGTAATGCGTCCCACAACTTAGTAACCCCCCCTTTTACAAAACCATGGAAGCGTTTTTTAGCACAGGGCAGCACGCCGAATGCTCTTTGCTGCTCCCGACGCTCATAGGAACTCTATCAGTGTCAAGAGCATTCAGCGTGCTGGCCTGCGCTAAAAACCACTTTTGCAGTTTTGTTAAAAAGGGGGGTGTGTGTAAAAGAACTCCAATGTGATCTATCCAAGCATTGTTTTTATTGCAAACCTAAGGTTTAGTTTAGTTTAGTTTATTATATTTGAGATTCTCATATAGTACTTTTTTACTTTTGCATATCTGTCACCACATTGAAAGCTGAGTTCTTGAGAGCAGATGACCTACTGCTTAGGGTAATGGGCGAAGAACAAGGAATCCTAGATTCCAACAATGCTTCGCCCACTCATTCTAAACCAGGAAGCCACTTTATCTCTCATTAAAGAGGCCTACAAAGAACCATTACTGGCAAGTTTGTTCTGATTCAGAAAAAAAGAAAAAAAAGGAACTGAAAACCTACAGAGAGGTTAGGAAAGTTAATATAAATTTACAGTCTAATCATGTGTAGAGTGAATACTATAAATATACAACCACGAGAACTCTGACTTGAAAGATTATGTTTTTGCACACCAAGCCTTACATATGCTTGGCTTCACTTCTCGTTTAGGGGGTTCTTTATTATTTATTTATTTTTACTTTTATTATTCAAATCAAATATTACACAAGCAAATAAAACTTGATAATGAAAAGCATAATTCAAAAAAAAATAAATTTAGGAAATTTAAACACAAGAAATTATAATGTGCTACTTAGACCACAATTTAGAGAGATCCAAAATTACTATTAAAAAAAACCCCTGAAGCTTGGGAAAAAGTCCATAGGTTCTTTAACCTTTGGATTTTGCACCAAGTTTCAGTGCAAAAATATGCACATACTTTAGTTTTGAGATTTCCTAGGGATACAAATTTCTTAGGAACATTTTCACCTGCTGTATTTGTGGATACTATTTAAATGCAACATAACACTTAGATTGCAATCTATGGACCCTATTTACAAACCCACAGTAGCAATTCCCGTGTGGCAAATGTGATGCATTCCATTCAATTCCTATGGGCTGCATTGCATTTGCTGCATTGGGATTCGCTTTGTAGAAAGGGTCCTATATGTGCTATTTTGCTCCCTCTTCCCCATACCTAAACATTACCTGCCCCCAACACATAGTAACGTGGAGGGGCATAATCAAAAAAACCGTCTAAGTCCCTTTTTGGCCTAAGGCCTTAAACGTTGAAAGCAGAAGCAGGAAAAGTGTCCATAACCAAAACAAACATCCTTGTTTTGATTATGGCCTGCCTCTACCTTCAGCTGTCTAAACGCCCAGCCAACCACTATGTCTACAAGTACACCTCCACGACGTCTACACTTATACTCCATAATGAACCCAAAAAACGCATAAGCCCAAAACGTCCAACACAAGGGCTTTTAGGCGAAGGAGGAGCTAGTCCTTCGCCTAAAAGCTGGATTCTGTAACCGGTGTCTGTCAAAAACAACACCGGTTACAGAATCCCCCCCCCCCACACACACACACAACATTGGGGCAGGAGGGAACCCAAGCCCCCCTGCCCCAGGTACCCGCGGCACCCCCCAATGACATCAGGGCAAGAGGGAGCCCAAGCCCTCTTGCCCCGCAGCAGCCACAGCACCCACGACGATATCGGGGCAAGAGGGAGCCCAAGCCCTCTTGCCCCGGCGATCGTGCCCCCCCCCTGCCGAGTACGATCGGGTCAGGAGGGAACCCAAACTCTCCTGGCCCCGGTGACCCCCCCTGACTGGATCTGGCCAGGAGGGGGCCCAAGCCCTTCTGGCCCCGGCGACCCCCTACCCCCCACCCCCTACTACAATACGGGCAGGAGGGATCCCAGGCCCTCCTTCCCTCGACACAACCCCCTCCCCCCAATGACCGCCCCCCCCGAACCCCAGATCGCCCCCCCCGCCGACCCACAACCCACCCCAGCCGACCCCACGACCCCCCCACCCCCACACCCCCTTGGAGACATGAGTTGCCATTCTAACCACAACCAATCTGGGAGTTTTTCCATGAGCTCTGGGAGGACCCAATACATACCCTGGCTCAAAATATAGGCTTGATGATACCTATAAAAATTGGGAAAATTTACCCCTCCCTCTGAAATTGGTCTTTGTAAAGATACCAAGGCCACTCTAGGAGTTTTACCCAGCCAAATAAATTTTAAAAGAATGCTATTTAATTTTTTATTAAAGGACCCTTGAAAATAAATCGGCAACATACCCATCTGATAACAAACCACAGGCAAAATCATCTTAATAGTTGGACTCTTCCCCACCATGAATAATGTAAAGGATTCCATTGCTCACACATTTCTGTAACCTTCTGCAATAACGATTTTTCATTGTCTCTTCCAACGTATTTTTAATCCAAATGCCTAAATACTTTATTCCATCCTCCCTCCAAAGAAAGGGAAATGAATCAAACAAACCCTTGTACAATGAACATTGAGTGGAAGAATTTCTGATTTACTCCAATTTATCTTGTAATCTGAAAATTTTCCAAATTTCTCAATCATTTCAAGTAAGCACGGAATGGTTGTCTCAGGATTTCTCAAATAGAGCAAAATATCATCCGCATAAGCCGAGACCTTATATTCCCGATCTCTATGAGGAATACCCTGAATCTCCTCCGCTTGCTGAATAGCTAATAACAAGGGTTCCAATACAATATAAAAAAGCAGAGGATATAAGGGACAACCTTGTCTAATCCCCCTCTGCAATCTAAAACCTACTGAAAAATTATTATTAATATACAATTTAGCAAATCCTGAACCAATACCAAACCACTCCAATGCTTGATACATGAAGTTCCATTCCACACGATCAAAGGCCTTCTCTGCATCCAAGGATACAGAAAAAAATGAATCATTTAAGGCTTTTGACAAATTCAATATATGTAAGGCAAGCCTAGTGTTGTTAGAAGAATGTCTCTGAGCAACGAATCCTGTTTGGCGCATTCCAATAATAAAAGGGAGAGCTTTAGCCAAACGTATAGCCATTATTTTAGCTAAAAGTTTTCCATTTACATTAATTAAGGAAATAGGCCTGTAGTTTGAAACCAATGTGAGATCTTTATTTGGCTTTGGCAAAACTATAGTTCTGCCATGGTACCTGTAATACAACCTTTAGTTAGTTGAGACTGAAATAAATTTAACAGATATGGCAATAGGGTAATTTGGAATGATTTATAAAACTCTACTGTAAAACCATCTCCACCTGGAGCAGATCCAGCTCTAAGGGACTTCAGTGCTATTTGCAATTCATTTATTGATATTGGCTTTTCTAAATTTTCTTTTATATGTTCAGGAACCTTCGGCCCTTTAATTAATTTTAAAAATTCTATTCCATCCCTTTCTTTATCTAAATAAGGCTCAGAAGAATATAGATCCCTATAAAAATTTAAAAATTGTTTTAAAATAGAACCAATTTGAGAATAAGAATTCCCTTTATCATCTTTAATTGCAATTATCTTAGTTTTTCATTTTTTTGCTTTCAAATAATTTGCCAATAATCTTCCCACCTTATTTGAATTTCCATAATACAATGCCTGTTGAGAAAATAAGTCTTTACTAATCAATTTAGAAGAAATCTCATTATATTTCCCTTTCACTTTCAAGAGGTCTTGTAATGTAGAATATTCCCATTTATCAATTAATTTTGATTCTAATATCTTTATTTCTTGTTCCAAACTATAAAATTGTTTTTTAATTTGTTTTTTTTTATTTATAATTTTCAATTTACAATTCAAGTATCACTTGTACAGAAAAATAAAGATAAGCCAATAAAGCACAAATATAATTATTCTAAATCCCAAACTTATTACAAAGAAAGCATTATAGCTTAACTTCAGCTCTAGTCCACAATAAGGATCCAAGGTATACATAGCGGAAAATTAAGGTAATATTAACAAGCTAAATTGTTATATAAAAGAAAATAGGCCCTTTAGGCTGAGACAGGTTAACAATAGTCAATTATCCTCTTATTCCCCTTAAACCTGAGGTGCTGTAGACAAGAATGTTGTCAACTGGCTTGGATCAAAGAAGACATATTTTTTCATACAATATTGTATCACACATTTACAAGGATGTCGAAGATAAAAAGTCGTCCGCAAAGCTATAACCCCTGGTTTTAAAAGAAGAAATTCACGTCTCCTCCTTTGTGTATCTCGAGCCAGATCTGGAAAAATCAATATTTTAAGTCCCATAAATTTCTTATGTCTATTTTTGAAGAAAAGCATGAGCAACCAGTTTTTATCTGGTGCTAAGGCTACTGTAATCAAAAGTGTCGCTGGCTTAGCCATTTCTATATCAGAATGTTCCAATATTGCAGTAACATCTAATGGTTGCTGGTCCTTTTCTTGTAATCGCTGCTGTTCCTCTCTTTTAATAGGTAGGTAATAAGCCTGCGTAAGTGGCGGCAACATATCTTCGGAAATTTCCAATATTTCCATCATATAACGTTTCACCATGTCTCTTGGAGATGTTGTTGCGACCCTCTGAAAGTTAATTAATCTGAGATTATTGTTTCTAGAGGAATTTTCTAAGGATTCCAGCTTCCTTCTCAGGTTGGTGTTATCTTTGATTAGTGTTTCTCTAATCTGTTTAGAAACTTTTAACTCCTGGTGGATATTTTCTAAGGAACTTTTAGATTCATCAAATTCAGCTTTTAAATTTCCCACCGTAACCTCTTGAACTTTAAGTCTTTCTTCCAACTGACTCAGTTGGGGTTTCACAGATTTTGCCAAATCTGCCACCAGATCCCAAAGGGAATCCAGGGTTACCTTTCTGGGTTTTTCAATATGGAAAACATTAATGAAATGAGAAATCTCACCAGTTGATGTTCCCTCTTGAGCAGCATTCCTCTGGTTCCAAATTACCCCTTCAGTTGTTAAACTCTCAGGCCCTGATTCTCCAAAGTGCGTCCCGATTTTAGGCAGCTGTAGGCGTCCTACAGCTGTCTAATCAGCCAATCGGGATGCACGTTTTTTAAAAAAATGCTCCCCAGGCAGGCCGCCTATATTGAAGGCGAGGCCCGCAAGACACCTAAGCTTGCCTAAGGGCCTTAGGCAGGCCTTAGGCGAACCTAGGCGGCCCTACGCGTCTCCCTAGTAGAGGAAGAGACGCTTACAATGTAGGCCAACAAAATGCTGGTCTACATTGTAAGTAGACGCGGCCGCTATACTTATTGCGGCAAGGGAACTCTCTGCTGCTATAAGTATAGCGGGCCAAATCCTCCTGCCAGAAGATGCCCCCCCCGACACTACCGACCGCCCCCCCCCCCCGACACTACCGATCGCTGGCAGGAGGGTGCCCAATCCCTCCTGCCGGAAGACGCACCCCCTCCGCACACCCCCCCCCCGCGCTAACAGCCCTCAAACCTCCCCCCAACCAAACTAACCTTTCCTTGTTGGCCAGACGGGACTTGCCCGTCCAGCCGGCAGGCCCGTCTGGTCGAAATGAAGCGGGCCCGCCCCTTCCCGGCCCATCCTTCCGAAGCCTAAGGCCTGATTGGCCCAGGCTCTAGAAGCCTGGACCAATCAGGCCTTAGGCATAGCGAGTTCGCCCATCCCCACTTAATCTAAGGTCTGATTGGCCCAGGCTCTAGGCGCCATATTCATGAATTAGCCTTAATCATGAATTAGCCTTAATCATTTCAAATAAAAAAATAATACCTTTATTCTACTTATTTCATAATAATTAGTTTCTACAATTTATCCCAGAAAAACATGTTTACGATAAAGTATAGTATCCACCTAAAATGTTAAATAAGTTACATAAACAATTTAATTTAATTAATAAGGCTTTCTTTATAACTTAACTAATGTATTGATAGCCATATCATTATTGCATAACCAAAACCAAGGGGTTTTTTTTTTTAACTTATTCTCCTTCTCTCTAAACTATTATTTTATCCAAATAACTTCAGTAGCTTTCCCCTTCATCCCATCAAGACATATTAGAACCTAAGACTATTATTAATTATTTCCCCTATATACAATACTATTAATTAAATAATTCCAAAGACATATTTCTAGTGCAAATAAACCAATTTATACTCTGCCTATAATGTATAAAAACAGCATTCCGTATTGTTTAAAGCAGCACTTCAGGAGACACATTCTACATACTTAAAGCTAGCAGCTTCTATATTAATTTTCCTTGCATTGTGCATCACTTGCACCCCCTAACTATCCGTCTTAAATATGACTTAAGCAAACTACATAGAAGGGGATGTTATAATACAAATATAGATATTAATGAACAATACTAGCACTTCTTGATGCCCTCTAATACTCATTCTTCATCCAGAATACCCAGGGCTCCTCCAATATATCTACTTCTGAAAAAGTCTTTTAGTCATGACCAAGACACCCCCTTCTTATGGCAACTAAATAAAAAGACCTGAAAGGATATACAAAGCCTTCTGGAGGATCTCTCTTCTACTTATAATCTGCAAACCTTCTCTGAAGCTCTTTGGGAAATGTACTGTTCCGATTCTCTATTTGAAGCTTATTTCTCTGCTCGGACCCATGCTCCTTCCGGCTGCAGCGATGGGCACGCGGCGGACTCAGGCCCCGCTCGCTGCAGTGAGCGCAGGACTTGGCCTTGCTGGCAGGATGCTCACGAGGTGAGGGCGGCGGCAAAGGCGGCGGCAGGGAGAGCATTCGGGCGCCGTTCCTCTGATTGCGGACGGCGCGCCGCAGGTCCCAGTTCTCCCACAGCAGCGCCATCTCCCGGTGCATCTCGGCGCTCTCCCACAACAACCCCCTACACTCTCCCATCAGATCCGCGCCGCATCTCCGGCAGACAGGTGACCGCCCCGTCCTGCATCAACGTGAAGAACATATACATCATCATCGCAGCCACTTGTTCTCCTCTGGGCCACACAATCTCCGCCACTCCCTTAAAGAAGAAAACAGCTGAACACATCCGTTTGACCTCCGCCAACTCCCACAGCCTCCACCGAACTCCGGAAGAGGAAGACATCCAAACAGGAACCGCTAGCATTCTAGGAGATTATTACCAGGAAACTTCCTGGCTGGGCATCAAAAGGAAAACTTCACATGGCCTCATTCAATACTCCTCCCCTTTTCTTTTAGATTCCTTTTGACGTCAAGTAAGCATGAATATATTAAAATTTATCTTCTAATGTGCTTTCTCCATTCTATTGTAGAATCCTCTTCTTAGCATTCCAATATTCTTAGCATTCTTAGTATTCTTAGCATTCCAATACAGTTAATAAAACAGTTACAGCAGCCATCTTTATACCATTAAAGTATATGAGAAAAAAAATTATAATTTCTCTATTTTATCCAAACCCATACTATAAAAACAAAAATTCAAACACACTGCCCTTCATCCAAAGTTTTGATTTCATAAATGAATTAAACTCTAATTCATAGGTGTTTCTTGAGACGATAAAAATTCCTTAAGTTTTCCTGGATCATCAAACTGATAAAACTTTTCTTTGTATGTAATTCTCATTAGTGCAGGGTAATACAATCCATACTTAGCTCCTATTTCTTTCAGAGGTTGTCTAAGCTGTAAAAACTGCTTTCTAATTTGGACAGTCTCCTTTGCAAAATCTTGGCGAAAGATCAGCTTGGAATCTTTATATGTTAGATTCTTTGTCTCTTTTGCTGCTTTTAAAATATCCAGTACATTTTGGAATCTTTGTAATCTGAATATTACAGTTCTTGGCTTCTCTTTGTTTTGAATTTTCCTCACTCCAATTCTATGAGCTTTTTCAATTTCAAGTGAACCTTTTATTTTAATTGGAAGAATTTTTGGTATAACATCTTCTAAAAAGGAGATCATATTTTTCCCCTCAATTCCTTCCTTTAATCCAATTATTCTTAAATTCTGACTTCTAGACCTATTTTCCAGGTCTATCATTTTTTTTATTCATTTCCATTAATATATTATGGTCTTATTTGTTATTTTGTTGTATATGTTCAATTTTCTCCATTCTATTTTCTATCTAGTCCATTCTGATATTTAACAAATCAAATTTACTGTTCATAAGATTCATTTCTTGTTTCATTTCCATTAGATTTGAATTAATTTTCCTTAATTCTTCCATTACCTCAATTATGTCTAAGGCATCCATAAGCAAAGGAACCTCACTGGAATACTGTAGATCTTCTTTTAATCTTTTGATTTTTCCTGTTGATTTAGTAGGAGCTTCTTGTAACTTTTGCTTAGTTGAGGACATTTCCACAAATTTTAACTTTCAGTAGAAGAAAAAATTATTATTTAATTCAAATAAATAATGCTCATGGGAGGGAGATCAGCCGTTAGCCAGCCATTCACCTAGGCTCCAAGTTCCGGCTCTTTTTTTTTTTTTTTAATAAATCTTCATTGATTTTTAAGACCAACAAAAGTGCAGAACCGTATTTATACAATAATCATCAGGTTAAACATTTTCTAGTTCATTTTCTAACACATGATTCGTTGCCCTTAAAATATCTCTTTTAAGTTTTTTCCATTTTTCTACTTTCCCCAGATGTTTCCATCCAACTAATAGCTCCTTCAAGTATTCCCCAATTATGACAAAGTTAGTCTTCCTGAAGTCTAGGACCATCACTTTTGAAAGAAACCTCCCTACACATGTCATAATATTGAACCACAAAGGAAAAAAAACTGCAGAGACAATGTACAAAGCATAGGCTCTTTTATTGAAGTCATGCAATGTAGTGATCCCAATGTTGGTTCTCATATATGAAAATTCAGGACCCGACACGGTCTGTGTTTCAGAGAAACACTCCTTCTTCAGGGGTCCGGAATGGAAAGAATCTCATAGATGGAGAACCATGGGCGTCAAAACAGGAAAAACCAAATCAAGAGCAACAAGTGCTGAAAAATTCTATCCTGCTGCTACGCAGTGTCAAACTGATGGCAAGAATATTGAACCACATCATGTGGTGATCACAAGATATTAGATATCACCCCATTATAATATTGAAACAATTTCCCCATTCCTTTCCTAACACAGCATTCTTTATTCAATTACTAGTTGCAGGAACTGCTCTTTGTATAGAAAACCCAGGATCCCCCGACTCTAGATAAAACACCGCAGCAGGAATGTCCCAATCAACATCTGGCATATTGAAATCACCTATTATAATTCTTCCCTTTTCATAGCAATTTTATGCATATCTTCAATTGAATCTCTGTCTATTTATTCTGTCTGTGAAGGAGGTCTGTATATCATAATCGATTTTCCATTTCCCCTATCAAATTAACCCACAATGCTTTCTCCTTATCTTGTAAATCCTATAACAGTGTTACTTTAATATTATCTTTAACAAACAGTATACCACCACTCCTTCTGTCTTTCTTCCTATCCTGTCCATCCTGAATAGAAAATAGTCCACCATATATACTAGTCATGGATTTCCATGGATCACCTCCTTGACCTCCATTAAATCTAAGTCATCCTTTTTCATCACATTAATCCCCATACTATGGACATTCATATATACTGCTTTCCAATATTTCCCCTTCATCCCATTTCTATAGAAGTATTTAAAATTTTACTTACCTAAGGACTGTTACAGCAGGCCTGCCTAATGCCAATTGTCCTTTATTTTATATTTGGCTGTGCTCCAAGATACCATTCAGATAGGTACTTTATTTTTTTTTTCTTTTGAAAATGCTGAAAAATAAGAAAAGTTAACTTGAGATAGTGACTATGCATAAATATGATTTTTCATAAAACAGTCAGTTCTTCCCTCTTGCTAGGAAATGTTCTCTTTCCTTGTTTTTCAGAAAGCAATAGATTATGAGTTTATCAAATTTCAGCTGTCATTCTGAGACACATGCATCTGAATGCTAGAAGGAATTTGGGGTTTTAAAATGAAATGCCCCCACAAAGAAGGCTCCTGGACTGCTGTCAATATCAGCACCTTGGATGGAAAGCTACCACTGAGGGCAGCGTGCCCAACATACAGAACCTGCCAGAGGGTGAAGTTCTTCAGAAAAAAAACTCATTTCAGTCTTGGCCACTAACAATTACAAGAAGACAAGAAGAGACCATCAGTCTCAATTATTACGACAGTTTTCCTCCCATATTATTCTGACTGTCATGTACTTTTCAGTTACCAAAGGAGTCCCTGTCTCATACATCATTTTTTTCACAAAGGTTGAAAGCCCTAAGGGGATTCTTCCTGCTCACTGTCCCACCCTTCACGTCTGAGTATCTACAGCCAAAGTGACAGAAGCAGTTTTGCTACAAGGGGGACATTTGCATGCCAATTAACCCTTGGAGCACAGACTACCAAAAAAAAAAAAAATATCCAAGTCATTAAGCTCCAGCCAATGTGTAGGACTCAGGCATGCTACAGGTCAAATACTGTACTTGAATTCAGGGATGGACACAGAGGTTTTTGGACTTTCACAAGGACAGAAAAGCTTCCAGGAAGAAAGCGGCACTTACTGCTCCTAACCTGCAATGACTTTTCTAGGAGTGTAAACTTTAATTAATCCCTATTCCTTTTAACTTGCTTAAATAGTAGTTAAAGGATTTTTTTTTTAAAAGAAGATTACTAGTAGAAAGTGGATAGGGTGGAAGACATGAAACAGGCATCAGTGAAAGTTCAGGGAAATCTAATAAGCAACAGAAGTTCTGTATGTCCTTCTATCACTGCTTCTGCAGGAGATTTCAGGGTTATAAATATGTTTTTTGTCTCTCTAGGATGATAAGGCAGTTCTGCTTCTTCATTGTGCTGCATTTTCCCCAAAGTGCTATGTGTCATCATTAGTAAGTGATACTTATATCACAGAGCTGGGAAGTGAAGATGTTTCTTTACAGCCTTTTTTCCAGCAGGAATTCAAGCAGACATGATACTGCTAAATTTAGTTTGGAATCTGCTTGGTGAAACTGAATTTTTATTTATTCAATTTTTCTATACAGTTCTCCCAGGGGAGCTCAGAACGGTTTGACATGCATTTATTCAGGTACTCAAGCAGTTTTCCCTCTCTGTCCTGGCGGGCTCCCAATCTATCTAACATACTTGGGGAAATGGGGGGATTAAGTGACTTGCCCAGGGTCACAAGGAGCAGCGTGGGTTTGAACCCACAACTTCAGGGTGCTGAGGCTGTAGCTTTAACCACTGCACCACACTCTCACCACTGTTCCACTATGTAGAATGTGATGGGATCTTTAAGGGCAACTTCAAATGCTTAGGGGGGGGAGGGTCTATGTGCATAAGGACTTCCCTGGGTAGATTTGCGGATTTTCAGTCACTTGAAAGTATCTGTGCAGTTTCAAAATGTATATACTTTTCATGGCGTTAAGAAAGGTATTTGAGGGGATAGGGTGGTGCTCTGAAGGCATGGATAGAATCTATATATTAGGGGTATGCATGGGATATCTATGAATATAGATTTACCCCCGCCTTTACAATGCCACGCTATTGATTTTAGCTCCGGTTGTGGTGGTAGAGCATTTGAGTAGAGGCATAGCTTAGTAGTAGAGCATTTGACTGCAGATCAAGAGGTCCCTGGTTCAAATCCAGGTGCCCCCTTGCACACAAATGAGTTGTCCTTTATCCATAACCTCTGGGAACCAAGACCCTTTAAATTATTGGTTTTGGCCAGGTACTAGTGACCTGGATTGGCCACCATGAGAATGGGCTACTGGGCTTGATAGACCATTGGTCTGACCCAGTAAGGCCATTCTTATATTCTTAGACTTCTCTCCAAGGTGTTTTAATGAACAGACCTTCAATATCTGCCAACAGTGGGGCTAGAGGCCTGGGACTGATAAATGGCTGAGGCTGGGGCTAGGATAAGGGGGCTTACATATGTTGGAGATGCTAGGGGGAGGGTGGGAGAAAAGGCAAATGCTAGGTTGGGTAGCGAGAAAAAGGAGAACAAATATTATGGAGGGGACAGATTAAATCAAGAGAATACTCATATCTAAAGGAAGGTGAAGAGGGTGAACATAGAGATAGATACTGGGGTAAGAAGGAGGAAAGGCAAAATCAGTAGATATGGAGAAGGAAGTAGATTGGTGGGTGCCTGTGAAGGGGAGAAGGAGGCAGAAGGGTAGATACTGGGGACAAGGGGATGCTGGGAACAAGGACACAGATTTGATGGAATTCTAAGATTGGCAAATTTGGGATTGGTTGTATATTGGGAGTGTAAGAAGGGACTTGGGACTTGGGTGGGATTGTGATAAGAAGGAACTTCAGATTAGGTAGGAGGACAGTGGATACTAGAAATTGAACAGGGTTTAAGCAGGCAAAAGGGACTAGGTGATTGGGTGACGGGTGTGAGTAGGGCTATGAAACCAAAAGCAAGAAGATATGGAGGGGAGATGGTTTGGGAAGGGATTAGGTAGCAGTTTAAAGGAACAGAGGTCTGTGGAAGGGGTGAGAGAAAAAAGAAGGGGGATCAGTGTTTGAAGGAGGTGGGAGAAATAAAAGGGGGAGTGGAGCCCTGGATAGGGAATATGGCATGAGAAATGGACTGGAGGTGGAAAGGGTATGAGAGGCAGAAGAAGGTCAACGAGACTAGAGAGGGAATGAGTAAGAGGGTAAAAATGGGGAATGAGAAAGCCACCAAAAGACAGGGGTATAGGAGGCTGGGGAAGGAATGAGATGGGGTGGGGAATAGGAAGACTTAGGAAGTAAGGGTAAGAAATGGAAGACTGGTAAATATGTGAAAGGTGAAAAGAGAGAGATTGAGGGGGTGAAGGAGAAATGAAATTGAGCTATAGGTAGATAGAAATGAAAAAAAAAAAAGATAAAACAGTGGGATCAATGTCAGAGACAGATGTAGTAAAGAAAGGAAAAACAGGGAGTATGAAGAAACAGAAAATGGAAAGAACTTAGAACATTAACAAGAGTTAATAGTAAAACAAACATTTTCCAGAGGAAAGAAGGTAATAAAACTAGAGAACATGAATTTAGATTGCAGGGGGGCTAACTCAGGAATAACATCAGGAAATACTTTTCCACAGAGAGGGTGGTAGATGCCTGGAATGCCCTTTCATGGGAGGTGGTGGAGATGAAAACAGTAAAGGAATTAAAAATTGTGTGGGCTAGACATAAAGGTATCCTACATGAAAGGCATAGAACCAAGCAAGCTTAGCAATAATTAGATAACAACACTAATAATTGAGAAGCAAAGCCACTGCTGGGCACACTTCTACGGTCTGTGGCCTGATTGTAGTTGCAAACAAAAAAGGATACTGCTGCAATGATGTACAAGATGCCAAGTTTTTGATAAAAAAACAAAACTTTCATCGCGATCCTTAAAACATTGAACAGTTTTTATCTAAGTATGGTCCAATTGTGTGGAAAACCAGGACCCGACATGGTCCATGTTTCAAAAACACATTCCTTCTTCAGGGGTCCTAAAATGGTGTTCAACCCGCTTTCAAGAGAACCATAAGATAACAACTGGAAATTAGACTTTTGCATTCAAGCTCCCATGACTACCGGGACCAGGGAATGTGGGGCTCCTTCCTAATGAAGTCCCTGATTGGCTCAGATGCCTCAGGCCTCTCCCAAGGAAGGAGCCCAAGGCGCCTTAGCCAATCAGGGCTTTAGGCCACTCTCCGTGCATCACATGATGCACCGGGGAGGGGCCTAAGGCCCGCATTGCTGATGGCGGCTGGCGGAGGAGCTGGAGAAACTGAGCACCCCTGCTGCTTCTGACTTAAAGGTACAGGGCGAGATGGCCTGGGGGCTGCCGATGGCAGGAGGAAGTGGGCATCCCGCTTGCCATACTTTGGTTCTTCAGCGTGGGGGGGCATCGGGGGAAGCATATGGTAGCAGGAAGGAATGGGCATCCCTCCTGCCATATTCGTGCAGGGGTGAGTGTCTGGTGGCACTGAGCGATTGAATCGGTGGGTTTGCATGCAAATCATTTGCACCTCCGTACAAATCATTTGCATGCAAACTTAATAGTGAATCAATCGCTGTTGGAAAATCAGCCAGAGAATCGGCCAACAGCGATTAGTCGCTATTGTTAGTGAATCTAGCCCAATGTCTGGCAGCAGCAAACATCTGAATTTCTTTCACTGGTGTGACTCCAGAATTTAAAACAGAATCTTTATTTGTATTCTGAGCTGTAAAGTAAACAATGAACACAGTGGAGATGACCATAAGGCGATGGAGAAATCTTTTAATCAATATTTTAAATAAGATTTGACATGGCCGGGTTTCAGCCTCTTGGCTGCTATCAATTTTTGCAATCAAAGTCTGCTATTAATTTTTGCAGAGTTCTCTTATTCCCATTTATAGTAGCAGCCTGCCTGATATACTACTGAAGGCTATTTTCACTATTAGTCATACTCTTGTCAGGTACTAGTGCGTATCCAACCTTTGGAGGTGCAGGAAATGTCACTGATAAATTTTCCCCTAAATGATAATGCACATATGTATACACCACAGATTTTAGGGCCCCTTTTACAAAGCCGCGTTAGGCTTTTTTATCACTGGTTGCAGCGATATTAGGTCCAATGCTCATAGAATTCCTATGAGTGTCAAAGCTAATACCACTGCGGCTGGCGATAAAAAGTCAAATGATGCTTCATAAAAGAGGGGGTGGTGGTTAGCTTTTTTTTTTTAAATAATAAAACTATATACGAATATATAATTCGTACCAGAAGCATGCTCGTAAACCAAATTGCTTTTATATCAAGCGAGTTTCTCCATAGGAAGTGAGGGAAACTCGCTTGATTCGTTCCCATACCTCCAAGGCCACTGGCACTGCTCCACCCCCCCACCCCCCCGAGAACCAGCATCACTCCCCTCCCCCTCCCCGCTCGCGAATGCCCCCTGTGTGAACCGGCATCCCCCGCTAGCCCAAAAAGAAGCATTACCCCATCTGGCACCGGCACGCAGCCCCAGGATGATGATAGATGACTGGAGGGGAGTTAATGAGCAATTTAAGCTCCCCTTCATAGCTCCAGAGCAACGTTTGCCCTGCAGCTTCTGAGGCGTTTTCCCCAGTTGAGATGTATGTTTAGAATTTATTCATTTAGCTATATGTAGGGAACAAAATATTATCTAATTGTGATGGTATACTATATCACTACATTCATATCACAATATTGCATATATTATACTTTGTTTAAAAATATTTTTTTTGTTTAAATCTTTATTGATTTTCAAACTTTGATAGTGCAATACAATTGGTAAATCATAAAATACTGCATAGAACGCACTAATAACTATATAATTATTACTATTTATGTCCATATCACCAAGTAAATTTTTTAACCAATTTATATGAAATGACTTATCTTTTCTGGTGGTTATTTCACAACGACTGGTCACGTAACAGGCAGCTTTGTGTTATAAAGTGCTCATGCATCTTATAAAACCTCTGGAAGCCGAGAAACACAAGTTCTTCCCTTCGACTCGAGTTTTGCATTGTGCAATGCTTCCTCAGGAAGGGATTATCTTGAATCAGCCTCCATGGTGGTATGGACATAAATAGTTCTATGATGGTCTGATGGCAGCCTGTATTTTGTTTTATACACTTGAACACTATGGGGCTCATAATCGAAAGAGAAAAACATCCAAAAACCGGCCTAAGTCGGCACTTGGATGAACATTTCTCAAAAATGTTCAAGCGCCGATAATAAAACCAGGTTTTGGACGTATTTCTAAACGACCTAGGCCTTCATAGTGCCACTCAACGTCCAAAGCTAAACGGGGCATTTTGGGAGGCGTGTCGAGGGCGGAACGTGGGCCGGCTTAGACTTAGTCGTACAGCATGTATAACCGAAAGTTTAACAACAGAGCCTAGATGGAACTTGGACTAAGTCACAAACAAGGTCTAAGTCACAAACACCCACCTAAACTCACCAAATAAGCACTGAAAACACATAACACAGACCCACACACACTACCCCAGTGATCACCAACCCCCCCACCCCCATAAAAATTTTATTCACAACTTTAAATTTCAGCCTCCAGACTATCATCACCTGGCCGCCTGGCATAGGAAAGCCTAATTGTCCAGCCCAGAGGCAGCTGAAGTCATTTTGGAGGTGGGTTAGGGACCCATAGAGAGGAGGACCCATGCCCATAAGCCCCTGTAATCACTGCATTGATACTTAAACATGTGCACTCCCCTATACACCCCAAAACCCTTTTTTACTGGCATATAAGTGTCTCCTGCAGCCATAAGGGCTATTGGGGTGGTAGATAAGTGGGTCTAGGGGATTCTGGAGGTGGTTTGGGGGACTCACCGTCACCTATAAGGGAGCTGTAGTGAGGAGAAGCCATGGCACCCTTTTTGTGAAGTTCACAGCAGTGCCCTGTAAGGTACCCCACTATTTAGGTAGCATGTCTGGGTGTGCAATCCATCACTTTGCAGACCCTTCCTACGTCCAATAGGGCTTGTTCTAGATGTTTTAGACTTGGATGGAAAGTTGGACGGAAATGTGGTATAAAGATGGATGATTTAGTGGCTTGGACGATCAGATCGGCAGGACGTATAATTAGACGATTTTCGAAAATAAAAAAAAGTTGGACTTATCTTTCGAAAATGTGTCTTAGGCTCTTTTTAACTTTGGACGACTTGCGAGATGGACGTAAACGGATTTAGATATCCCTTTTGATTATGCCCCTCTAAAGGTTGTGGGTCTGAGCACTATTTAAAAGTAAAAAAAATTTTAAAACAATATTGTGATATGAATGTAGTAATATAGAATTTATTCAAGACATGTCCAGTGAAGATAAGGGGTCTAGCCATTGAGCGTTTATGCTACCAGTGCAACTTTACTACTGGAGGTATAGTAATTGCTTGATTTGTATATTTTTCTCCAGTTCCTCTGTATTTTATTGTTTTGTCATACATTGATTAAAGCTACAACCTCAGCACCCTGAGGTTGTGGGTTCAAACCTCACTGCTCCTTGTGACCCTGGGCAAGTCACTTAATCCCCGATTGCCCCAGGTACATTAGATAGATTGTGAGCCTGCCAGGACAGACAAGGAAAAATGCTTGAGTACCTGAATAAATTCATGTAAACTGTTCTGAGCTCCTCTGAGAGAATGGTATAGAAAATTAAATTAATTAATCAGTGACATAACCTTGTGGGGCCCCCACTTTGGGATCTGGCTGCCTTCCAAAGCTGCAGAATCTGTTCAATGGCTGATGGGGTAGCTAAAGTCCTACCAGTCAAAGAAATCCTCTGCTTGAGCCATCCCCTTCCTCCTCATACTGTCTCAGGAGTGAGTAAGTCAGTGGGGTACCTCCAACCACCAATGCTTGCACTCCCCAAGTATTTTTCAACCAACACAGAACTTATGTTCCTTGAACAGTAATGCCCTGGTGGTCCCATCTGTTCATGAAATTCACTGTGAGGAATATAGGAAATCTATATTCTATGCGCGTGGACCACAGTTATGGAATCAATTACCTGAGCAACTGCAAGGACTTGGTGATGTTGACTGTTTCAAGATTCTGTTGAAAACATTTTTGTTTAGGAAGATATAGCAATGCTGACTTTCTAGATTTTTAAAAAGTGTTTTGAAGTTTATTAAGTAATTGTTGTTTTAATGTATTTGTTTGTTATAAATTATCTATGTTTGTTGGAATCCACCTAGAAATGTTGATAGAGCGGAATATAAATTTTTTAAATAAACAAATGCTCAGTTTGTTCATGAACTATGCATGCTCAAGGAATGTCTGAATTGACAGCTGAAACCGCCCTAATGACTTCCTCCCCAATGCACTGAAGATCAACAATAGTATGGAAGATGTTGACTGCATGATCCTTCAAGGTCTCAGTATTAATGAATCTTCTCTCAGTATTGTATTAGTCTCAAGGATGTCTTGGAAGACACTATTTAGTAACATTAGTGACATCTAAGCTGAGGTATTGCATTGAGGAAGAATTCATTCCAGCCTTTCATCAATCTTTTTTGATGAGCTCATACTTGAAGAATGCTGATAAGTGTGCAAGGTTCCCTAGATGAGACCTTATTTTTCTGAGTATTTTAGGAAATATCATGGCCTGGGCTTGGGTTCTTGGAAGAGATTGTGACTCTCCTGAAATCTATGAAAATAAGAAGCAGCCCTCTGTGTGGCATCATTACAAGGGTACAGCAGTGTCCAATTAAATTGATGCTCTCGACATTATGCCCTGACAAGGTACATAGAAACTTGATGGCAGATAAAGGCCAAATGGCCCATTTAGTCTGACCATCCACACTAACCATTATCTCTTTCTCTCTCTGAGAGATCCCACGTGCCTATCCCAGGCCTTCTTGAATTCAAACACAGTCACTGTCTCAACAACCTCTTCTGGGAGATTGTTCCATGAATTTACCACCCTTCCTGTAAAAAAAGTATTTCCTTAGATTACTCCGGAGCCTATCACGTCTTAACTTCATCCTATGTCCCCTCATTGCAGAGTTTCCTTTCAAATGAAAGAGACTCGACTCATGCGCATTTACATTACGTAGTTATTAAAACATCTCTATCATATCTCCCCTCTCCCATCTTTCCTCCAAAGTATACAGATTGAGATCTTTAAATCTGTCCCCATATGTTTATTGACGAAGATCACGCACCATTGTAGTAGCCTTCCTCTAGGGACCAACTCCATCTTTTTTTATATCTTTTTGAAGGTGTGGTCTCCAGAATTGTACACAATATTCTAAATGATGATGTTTCATGGTTTCATGGTCTCCTCTTGATATACATCATCATTGGCTCACAATACTGATGAAGAAGAGGATGAATCTTTCCTCTTCTTTGGGTGGGACTTGATCACTGTATGATCCTGGTGGGCTGTATCAGCACTTGATGTTGCAGGTGACTGTTAAACTCATGGCAACTGGTACCCAGTATCTAGTACAGCTCCTGCATGCTTTGAGATCAATACCCTCAATGCTAATGTTGATGAATTGGTCTTTGATACATTGAAGATACATTCACATTATTCTTCTTATACATAAATCCCTCTTTTTCTCATCTGGAAAGATAAATCTAAACTAAACTAAACCATTAGGTTTGTATACCGCACCATCTCCGCATGCGCAGAGCTCGGTACGGTTTACAGAGGTTAAGAGGAAAGGAATTACAAAGAAGGGATATAGGAGAGGGACTGAGAGGATAGAGAGGGGCAGGGTACTAGAGAACGGGAGGAGAATTAGATTTTTGAGAAGAGCCAAGTTTTCAAGCGTTTACGGAAGGATTGGAAGGAGCTAGAATTTCTGAGCGGGGATGAGAGGTTGTTCCAGAGTTCAGTGGTTCTAAAGGGGAGGGATGTTCCAAGTTTTCCTGCGCGGGATATACCTTTTATAGATGGGAAAGATAGTTTCAGTTATTGGGAGGGTCTAGAAGAGAGCGGGTTTGATGAGTTCCAGAAGAGTGGGATAACGGGAGGAAGGATGCCATGTAGAATCTTGAAGGCTAAGCAGGCACATTTATAGAGGACTCTGGAGTATACTGGGAGCCAGTGAAGCTTGGAGAGGAGTGGGGAAACGTGATCAAACTTGCCTTTTGCGAAAATAAGCTTGGCAGCGGCGTTCTGAATTAGCTGAAGTCTATGGAGGTTTTTCTTAGTTAGGCTTATATAGATGGAGTTGCAGTAGTCTAGTCTAGAGAGGATGGTGGATTGGACGAGGATGGCGAAATGAGAGTGATGAAAGCAAGATCTTACTTTTCTTAACATATGGAGGCTAAAGAAGCATTTTTTTTACCAGGGAGTTGAGGTGATCGTTGAAGGAGAGAGAGGAGTCTAAGATGATGCCTAGGACTTTGCTTGAAAATTCAAGATGAAGAGTGGGGCCGGAAGGTAGAGGGATGGAGGTGGGTAAATGATCTGAAATTGGGCCGAGCCAAAGGAGTTTGGTTTTGGACTCATTCAGTTTCATTTGTACAGATTGGGCCCAGGATTGGAGGTTCGTAATACATGTGGAGATGTTCTAAGTGAGGTTCGAGAGGTTCGCGTCGGTTTCGAGGAGGATGAGGATGTCGTCAGCATAGGAGTAGAGAGTTTCTAGGGGGGATAGATGAAGGAGTTTCAGAGAGGACATGTAGATGTTGAAAAGAATAGGAGAGAGGGGTGAGCCTTGCGGGACTCCACATTTCGGCTTCCAGGCGGGGGATGAGGAACCGTTTGTGTTTACGGTGTAGGAGCGGAAGCGTAGGAATTTCGAGAACCAATCAAGGACTGTGGAGCTTATGCCTATTTCGGAGAGTTGGAAGATAAGGATGTCGTGGTGAACGACATCGAAGGCTGCGGAGAGGTCGAATTGAAGAAGAACAGCGAATTTGTTTCGAGAATGGAGTTGTTGCACCTTAGAGATTAGTGAGGCCAAGAGGGATTCGGTGCTGAAGTTGGGTCTGAAGCCGAATTGGTGGGGTAGGAGGATAGAGAAACGTTCTAGGTAGGATGAGAGTTGGGTGGATATGATGGATTCTAATAACTTGGTTAGGAGAGGGATATTTGCTATAGGACGGTAGTTAGATGGAATGGTGGGATCAAGGTCGGCCTTTTTCAGTAGAGGGGACAGTGAAATGTGTCCCATGTCGGGGGAGAAAAGGCCCGATGTTAGGGCAGAGTTTATGAGGTCGGTGAGGGAAGCGATGGCCTGTGTAGGGATATTATCAAATAGATAGGAGGGGAAAGGATCCAAAATGCACTTGCAAGTTTTTAGTTTGTGGCAGAGTTTGGAGACTTGCGGTTCAGAGACAGGCTCGAAGGCGGTTCATGATTGAGTCATAGGCACTGCAAGCATCAATTGTACTAGTACTTACTCTGGATATAGTCTTGGAGCATCACCCATATTTTTTAGAGCCACTGGGGCCCTTTTTCTGGAACATGTCACTGCTGTGAAATCAAATGCCAATTTTAAGAAGACCTGGCCAAGACATGGCAAGGCCCAAAAGGGACCTGACTAGGTAAACATGCAAAGAATTAAAGTGAACTTATAACACATTAATTTCAGTATGACCCACGTACAATGTCTGCCATGCCACACTATGCTTGTGTATATGACTGTTTGCCATGCTAAGTTGCCATCCTATGTTTGTCATGTTATATTTTACCATGCTTTGTTATGTATGTAAACTTTTAACCCATTCTGAGCTCTCCTGGAAGGACGGGATATAAAACCAAATAAATAAATATAGATGAAAATGCAAACTAGGTTAACTAATGGGAAAAAGTAACAGATCCACATAACAGCAAGTAATAGAAAAAGGTCTGTAACACCATCATAGTTTACCACAAAGAAAACAGTAGGAGACATTAATAAGGCTCCATGGGAAAAACAAGACTGAGGGAGTCCTCTGTGACAGTGATGAGCAAGAAACTATGTACAAATGCAGTGCTACGTCTTACAAGCTTTTAGAATTGAAAAGAGACTTCTTTGCACAGGCTGTATTACATGATATAACCCACCTGTGAGGACATGTTATAAGGTTACCATATGGTTCCAGAAAAAGGAGGATGGATTGAAGCTTCCGGGTTTTACTTCCATTGCTTTCAATGGAAGTAAAATCTAGATGTCTCAATCCATCCTCCTTTTTCTGGAGCCATATGGTAACCATATGCTATCCTGTTTCTCCTAAAAGAACTGTAAATTTTTTTCTGCCCCTGCTAGGAAACAGAAGAAGATGGTTTTGTTAACATAATAAATCAGTGATTGCATAATAAATCAAGCTTAGTCTCTGTAAAATAAACTTGAAAGTATACTAAGGGCTAGATTCACTAAAGTCAGCAATCGTCGCTAAACCTGTTTTCACAAATTTAGTGACGATCGCTGCTAACCTACCCAATTCACTAAACGGACCACCATGTGTTTTTCCCTCAATCGCCCATTTTCTGATCCGGCCATGCAAATTAGTAAAACCCATGCAAAAGAGCCAAGCAATTGATTCACTTACATTGCTTAGTAGTTTAGCATTGGGTTTTACCGATCCTAAAGCTGATTGCTGTAGACCTGTCGGTAACTGTGTTACCGACAGGTCTGCCTTGGGGGGGGGGGGGGTTCATTTTTTTTTTTCAATGGCACAGATATTTTGCGTGTATTACACACGCAAAATATCTGCCCCATTAAAAAAAATGAAAATAATCCACCACCGCTGCCAACAGCCCTCCCCCAATGACCTCCAACAATTGCGTGCCCCCCAACATACGTGGCAACCCACCCTAAAACAAAAGGCAGGAGGGATGCCCCCCCTGAAGAAAAAGGAAGGAGGTATGCCCTCTCCCTCCTGCTAGGAAAGACTTTCCCTCCTACCCTCCCACCCGAAGAAAAAGGTAGGAGGGATGCTCACTCCCTCCTGCCATGAAGGTGCCCACTCCTTCCCCCCAAAAAAAGACCAGCAGGAGGATGCCCACTCCCTCCTGCCCAGAAAGACCTTCCCCTTTCTCTCACCCCCACGAAGAAAAAGGCAAATGAGATGCCCACTCTCTCCTGCCACAGGAGGCCCCCTCCCCCTCCAGGATGTTGTGCATAGAGTTCTGTGGAATAGGAGATTCACTGATAGAGTCATCACTCATTACAGCTGAGGTTCTAGTGTCTAATACCTCTATCTTTGCTGCTCAATATACTGTAGATGCGAGGCTATGATAGCAATGCAGAAACTCATAATTTCATCGTATATTGTATGTGCGAGTGCTGGGCGTTTCCTTATAGAAATTAGTAAAATCAGAACATACAAGTTCTTCAGAGAGTACACAAATAAAATAGACTGAGGAATAAAATAAATAAAATGTGACTGAGGAAGTGTAACCAGCTGTTTTTGGTTTCTTGCCCTTAGTTTGTGTTGACATCACAGCCCATATGTGCTCAATGTGGTTTTCACGTCTTTTTTCTATAGTGGACTAACATCAATTGAGTAACGTTGCATGTCCAAGAAAATGGATAATGTGAGCCTTTAATATTTTAATGAGAGTGATAATGCATTCTGTGGCTTATTGCCAGGATGGCTCCATATGTTTCTTTCTACATTCATTATCAACCAATTTGCCTCTAGCTGACCTCCTATACAGGCTCTGCTCAATTGGTAAACCACATTTATTTTTATTTATTTACTTACCACTTATATCCTAAGTGGTTTACATTCAGGTACTTTATTATAGTTCCCTATTTCTGCCGATGGGCTCAAAATCTAACTAGTGTACCTGGGGCAATGAGGGGATTAATTAACTTGAACAGGGTCACAAGGAGCAGCAAGGGATTTGAACCCACAACCTCAGGGTGCTAAGGCTGTAGTTCCAACTGATGCGCCACACACTCCCACTTTTAGTTACCTGGCCTTCCATGATAGCTGTTTGCCATAGTCTTCTTTCGACCTTCCATATTGGCTGAATTATCCCTAAAGAGACTAAACGATCACATTAAACAATACCTGGTAAGTCTATAATCTGCTATTTCTCAGCCTAAATCAGGGATCTCAAAGTCCCTCCTTGAGGGCCGCAATCCAGTCGGGTTTTCAGGATTTCCCCAATGAATATGCATTGAATCAGTGCATGCACATAGATCTCATGCATATTCATTGGGGAAATCCTGAAAACCCGACTGGATTGCGGCCCTCAAGGAAGGACTTTGAGACCCCTGGCCTAAATAGTTTAACACAAAAGTTTCAATTTATTTGTAAATGTACATATTTCTATTTGCATTATTAAAGCTGACACAGTACTAGCTTGGAAAAGCATAAACAGCATAGGATACTCTATGGCAGGGGTGTCAAAGTCCCTCCTCGAGGGCCGCAATCCAGTCGGGTTTTCAAGATTTCCCCAATGAATATGCATGTGATCTATAACCATACAATGAAAGCAGTGCATGCAAACAGATCTCATGCATATTCATTGGGGAAATCCTGAAAACCTGACTGGATTGCGGCCCTCGAGGAGGGACTTTGACACCCCTGCTCGATGGGCATAAGTTATCCATTCTAAACAGCTGAAAAAAGAATGTTCCTTATAAGTGAATGAATTGATAAGTTCTTGGCACAATATAACAACTAATTTTATTTTAATTTCTTTCCTTTGCTTTGCCTTGTTTCATTTTCTTTGCTTCTTTCTATCCTTTCTGAAAAGCACTGACACAATAAAATGGTTTTGTCTGGCAAAAAGAATAGGAGCCTGTATTGAAGGCTCTCTGCTCTATTGTATAAATATTTATTCTGTTTTATCTTGGCATGGGCCCTAAAGTGACTGACCAAATTAGATACTGGTTGAGTAGAAGGTGGCACAGGGTATGGGTTAATGGAATTCACTCAGGGAAAGGGTATTACCAGTGGTGAGCCTCAGAGATTGGTTCTTGGTCAGGTTCTTTTTAATATTTTTGTAAGCAATATTGCAAAAGGGTTATTTGGAAAGATGGTGATACCGATATAGGTAATAGTGTAGACACCTCTGAGGCTGCGGATAACATGAAGAGAAAGCTAGAAAAGTTTGAAAATGATCTAGAATTTTTTATCTAAGACTGGGCTGCACAAACCCAAGAGAGTCATATGCATGAAAGAGGATCACGACTTGAGAGTGATTATATCTGATGATCTTAAGGTCACCAATCAGATAGAAAAGGCAAGCAAAAGCCAAAAGGATGCTTAGGTGTATAGGAAGAGAAATGGCCAGCAGGAAAAAGGACATGATAATGTATAAGACTCTGGTGAGACCTCATTTGGGTGTGTGTGTGGGGAAGGGGGGATTTGAAAATGGATGATTCCTCTCTCCACCATTCAGACGTCTTGTGGGATACGTTCAAAGTCAGATTTAGATACACTGTTGAAAATACCCCTCCAGACATCAGTTCTATAACAGCAATAGCGCATGAAATTGCTGTTATAGAATAGAGCAGGGGTGCCCACACTTTTTTGACTCGCGAGCTACTTTTAAAATGACCAAGTCAAAATGATCTACCAACAATAAAATTTTAAAAAAACACAACGCACACTGTACGCATAGAATTGTTAATTATCATTCCTATTCCGGGGTTTTTTCAAAGAGGTCAAAGCAGATGACTCTATGCACTGTCACCTCAGTAACAACCATACAAAAATAGACAAATACCCACCCCCCTTCCTTTTTACTAAACCACAATAGCAGTTTTTAGCGCAGGGAGCTGCGCTGAATGCCCAGCGCTGCTCTCGACGCTCATAGGATCCCTGCGCTAAAAACTACTATTGCGGTTTAGTAAAAGGGAACCATATTGTAAAATATAGACAGCAGATATAAATTCAGACACATTTTGATCACTAAATTTAAAATAAAATAATTTTTCCTACCTTGTCTGGTGGTTTCATGAGTCTCTGGTTGCACTTTCTTCTTCTGACTGTGCATCCAATCTTTCTTTCAGCCTGTATTCTTCCTCTCCTCCACACCTCATTCCCTCCCCCAACTTTTTCTTCCTCTCTCCCTGACCTTTCTTTCTTTCTCTCTTCATGCCCCCTTTCTTTTTTTCTGTTTCTCTTCTTTCTTTCTGTCTCCCTGCCTGCCCCCTTTCTTTCTTTCTTCCTGCCCTTCCCCAAGCCACTGCCACTGCCGCTGCCATCGGGGAACAGGACCCAAACCGCCACCAATGGATAACAGGCCCCAAAGCCGACGCCGACGCCACCCCATGCTCTCCCTGCTTCGGGCCGACCAGCATTCCTCTCCCCGACATCAATTCTGCCGTCGGAGAGGAAGTTCCGCCCAGCCAGGCAGCGATTGGCTGGCCCAAACTTCCTCTCCGACGGCAGAATTGACGTCGGGGAGAGGAAGACTGATCGGCCCGATAGATCGCCAAGGCAAAGTGAATCCTGGATGATCGACTCACTTTGCCTTGGCGAGCTACCGGTCGATCGCGATCGACTTATTGGGCACCCCTGGAATAGAGTATATCAACTGAACACACCTAAAGTTGGCAGTTGTGCACAAAATGATAGTATTTAATGTGCACAACTGCAAGACATGCCCCTGCTCTGCCTATATGCACATCCCCTTTCTAGTTGCGCACTATGGGCTAGATTCACAAAGCAAACCGATCGTGTACCGATTGGTTTGCGATCACTTTGCGACCCTGCTCCCATTCACTAACCTTACTCCCGATCCGATTCCTGCCCAATCAGATCTGCGCATGCAAATGAGGGGGAATTGCATGCAAATATAGGAAGGAAGCAATTCACATAAGAAAACTTCAGAAACACCGACTGGGCTGGCCGATCAAAGAAGTGACTGCTGGGGACCAGTCGCTCACTGCTTTTCCGACTGTCCTGCTCTCTGCCTGAAATCCCAGCCCTGCAGCCCTGAAACTATCCAAAAAGCGCCCATCTCTCTGCCGTTCTCCTCTCTTCCACCATGCTGCCCTGCTCTCTTCTTCCTTTGCCTCTGCCATGCCGCCCTGCTCTCTTCAGCCATGCCCCGCTGTGAGCCACCCCGGCTGATCTCCTTCACGTCTCCTTCCCAAACACGCCTGACTGCCTGCCCCGAACACGCCTGCCTGCCTGTCCCGAACACGCCTGCCTGCCCCGACCGCCTGCCTGCCCCAACCAAGATTTATAAAAAAAGAAAAGAAAATGAGCCCCATAGTAGGTAATTGTTAATTACAAAGCATGAATGTATCAAAGAGTTCTCTCAACACTGTAAAAAATAATCTGACCAAAGTTCATATGATTTATGATATTGCTAAAATTCTGAGATTTATTTATAGTTATGACAGCCTTTGTACTCAGCACAGGAAATGGCAAATGGAGAAAATAGAGGAAGCATTTAGCCTGCCCAGCAGAGGGCATTTGAGACAGACTTAAAAAGAAATAGGAGGGGTAAAGCCTTTTCATAAATGTAAGAAGAGCTGGTTATGTATTTTTATGATGTGATTTTTAAAAATATTTCTAGAGGGAGCATGTCATGAGCTTAAAATGGACATGGAAACGTTAGCCTGCTAGCACATTGGCATTAGCATGTGCTAACTGGCTAGCACAGAGTTAACATGGGAGCCCTTTGGGGCACATTCTATAAACAGGTGTCCCATCTGTAGGTGGCAGTAGGCATCCTACTGCCATCTGCAGCCAATCGGGACGCATATTAAAAAAAAAAAAACACGAGGCAGGACGCCTACACTATAGGTGTTTGTCGTGGGTCTAAGGAAATACTTAGGGACACTTAAGCTCGCCCAAGGCTGGGCGTGGGCATGGTTTCACACGGAAGTGGTCTTGAGTGAACTTAAGTGGCCCTAGGCATCTCTCTAGGGCCCCGACAGACACCTTAAACGTACGCCAGCAAAATGCAGGAGGGATGGCAGACACGATTCTGTAACCGGCGCCGGTGCCATGGGTGCTGGTTACAGAATCAGGGGTAAGGCGTCTGTTTTTATAGACAGACGCAATTCTGTTTAGGACACCAGTGTGCGATTCTGAGCCGCTTCTTAGGCGGCTGCTGAGACCGGCGTCCTATACAGAATTAGCCCCTTTGTGCCTCCTAAATAGAAAATGGTAAGTGCTCATGTGTTAATTTTTTGCAGGCCCTTTAAGCTGAGCAGCAGTCCTCTACCTGCAGCCCTTCCCGTTGAGGATGCCATCACATTTTGAACAGTGAGGGACAGGCAAGCTCTGCAGGACTCCAGGGAAAGTTTCTGTCCCTAGTGATTGAAAACACAATATTGAAGCACCCCACCCCACTGGCAGCAAAGTAGCTGTAGGTCTCCGGCTCAGCTTAGAGGGAACAGTGGATTGTGTGCTAATGGAAAAACTACTGCAGGAGGATCTACTAAGTAAATAACATTTTAAAGTGCTCAAAATGGCACTGCCACATTGAATCTGGGCTTAGCGCACATGAAATACAGATCATCATCCAAAAACTCTACAGGTCACCTGTTGATTATACAGTATAAAGCGATCACAGGACTCAAAGCGTACCAAGGGTATTGTGACTTTCGTAGCAGAAATGTATTAGCATTTCCTGCTGTCACGTTGCATGTTTGTAATAGAATGCTTACTATAGTTCGCAATGAATGCCCTTTTGTTTTAAGAAAAAGGGGACAAAAGCCATATTCCCTGCTCTAGAATCTGAATGCTGCGGTGCAACAGTCTTTATCCAATACTTTGTGTAACTAAAGTCTCTGAATCTGCTGCTTTTGGTCCTTAAACCAAAACAACTCAGAACACGTGGAGGGGCATAATCAAAAAAAAGGTCTAAGTCCCTTTTTGGCCTAAGGCCTTAAACGTTGAAAGTAGAAGCAGGGAAAATGTCCATTATCAAAAAAAACGTCCACAAGGAGGTTTTTTTTTATAATGGCCTGCCTCTACGTTCAGCTGTTTAAATGCCCAGACCACCACTACGTCTAAACTTACACCATATAATCAACCTAAAAAAAATCTAAGCCCCAAACGTCCAAAACAAGAGCTTTTAGGCGAAGGAGGAGCCAGTCCTTCACCTAAAAGCTGAATTCTGTAACTAGTGTCTGTCAAAAACAACACCGGTTACAGAATCCCCCCCCCTACAACAATTCAGGCAGGAGGGAGCCCAAGCCCTCCTGCCCTGTCGAACCACGACCCCCCCCCCCCGACAACATCGGGGGAAGAGGGAACCCAAGTAAAATATCCCATCTTAACAGTAGCCCATATTTGATAACTTCCCCCTAAATGAGAATATCTTGTGAAATCCTCAAAGCCAATCTCAAATTTAATATTTTTTTCAGCCTGTAGAGCGAGGGTGTCAAAGTCCCACCTCGAGGGCCGCAATCCAGTCAGGTTTTCAGGATTTCCCCAATGAATATGCATGAGATCTATTTACATGCACTGCTTACATTGTATGCTAATAGATCTCATGCATATTCACTGGGGAAATCCTGAAAACCCGACTGGATTGCGGCCCTCGAGGAGGGACTTTGACACCCCTGCTGTAGGGCAGTGTAACGCAAACTGTGTGCCTCCTGAGATTTCAGGTGTGCCGCGGCACACTGGGGAAGAGGAGAGGTGCCGGCACCGGATAACTGTCTACAGGACGTGCCTGTAAGCAATCTCCCGACGCCGGTACCTCTTCTTTCTGCTGGCCCTTCTCTCGGGTCGACGCCCATTTGAAGGGCCTTTGCACATGCGCTGATGTGCGACATCATCACACCGACACCAGCGCTCTTCTGGGTGTCTGGTGCCAGGGACACTAGGTTTAGTGTGCCCCGGCTCGTAAAGGTTTGCGAGACACTGCTTTAGAGCCTTATCTGATGGAACCCAAATGTGGTGGTACCCTGAAACTCATTTACCATCCACCAGTACAACTCTTCTGAAGGACCCTTTCAGCATTTGTGACCGCTGGAGGCCTGAGATTTTTCTGGCTATGTCTTCTCCATGGAGGTTTCATTATACAGTAAAACCTTGGATTGCAAGTAACTTGGTTTGCAAGTGTTTTGCAAGACAAGCAAAACATTTGATTAAATTTTAACTTGATATACAAGCAATGTCTTGCAATACAAGTACATACTGTATACACACTACACATCATCACAACTGAGCCGATGGTTGTTCTCTCTCTGACGCTGCAAGAGTGTAGTGACTGCTCTAAATGAGCGAGGTCTTGTAATACAAGTCCATACGGTATACACACGTCACATCACAACTAAGCCGATGGTTCTAAACGAGCAAAGTCTTGCAATACGAGTACGTATAATACTATATTCAAGTTTTTGGGTTGTGGAACGAATTGTCTGAGTTTCCATTATTTCCTATGGAGAAATGTGCTTTGATATACGAGTGCTTTGGATTACAAGCATGCTTCTGGAACAAATTATGCTCACAAACCAAGGTATGACTGTACTGCTATTGCTGCTTCTGGGTCTGCTCTTGAAGACTCCTGCTAGATCTGCTCAGCTTATTTGCTGCTGTCAGAAACTTGGCAAAGTGGAGAAAAAAGATACAGATATTTTGGTGGTTTCAGAGGCCAAATGAATTTATTTATTCAGTTTTATATATTGTTCTATCAGGGGAGCTCAGAACGGTTTACATACAGTAAATTTGCTCAGATACTCTGGTTTTTTCCCCCTGTCTGTCCTGGTGGACTCACAATCTGTCTACTATACCTAGGGCAATGGGAGAGGGGGGATTAAGTGACTTGCCCAGGGTCACAAGGAGCAGTGTGGGTTTGAACCCACAACCTCAGGGTGCGGAGGCTGTAGCTTTAACCACTGTACCACTCTAGAAATCAAGATGTAGTAAAAGTGAGCCAAGTATAGCACAATCAAGCCATTGTGACATCACTGATGAGGTTGGCTCTTAGGCACTGGTGGAACGAGGCATTGTGATGTCACAATACCAGCTCTGGTTATCAGAGGCTGAAACTTTTCACACTATTTATTTGTTCAATTTTCTAAACCGGTCTCCCAGGGGAGCTCAGAACAGTTTACATGAATTTATTCAGGTACTCAAGCATTTTTCCCTGTCTGTCCCTGCATACTCACAATCTATCTAATGTACCTGGGGCAATGGGGGGGGGGGGGGGGGGGAATTAAGTGACTTGCCCTGGATCACAGGGAACAGTGTAAATTTGAAGCCACAGCATCGGGTGCTGAGACTGTAGCTTTATTCACTGTACCATACTCTCCATTGCCTACCTGCCACTGTTGAAAGTCATGTTTATGGTTATTTGGATTTGATATACTGCCCTTAATTCTCTACAGAGCTCATTTCAGTGTACACTTAACAATAAAACATGGGAAAGAACTCCAGAAAATTGACAGGAGAGTTCACTCATTCACAAACAAAGAAAAGTCATAGAAATTGGCGGGGACAATGCAATGTAGTCTCTGCATCTGTGCTATAACAGTCTTCTATTCTTGAGATGTCACACCAAATCTCAAATTGAAAAGGTTATGTAATATAGTTTCTATAACAAATGGCTTGCACTTTGCCAAACTGTTTATAAACACACTAGATAAATAATTCCTGTGCAAATACCTATATACAGTAAGTGCAGATTAGTTATATTTAATTATGCATAACTAGTAGCATAAGTACAAAGTAACAATTAATGTTGCACAAAATTACATGTATCTAATCAGGCTAATTAGCAACACAATGTGAAGTGTTACTAACAGATGGCTAGGAAATGAAAACACATGTTAATATCCCTAACTATGGTACTGTAGAATACAAAATATTAACATAACAGACTTAAGGCCTGCTTTATAAGAATTTTTTCCACAGAGACAGAATAAAAGAAAATCTTCAGTAAATTGTGCCCTTCGCTCATTATTATTTAAATGTCATCATAGGAAATGTGTGCATGTCCTCTATAATATATAATGCTCATTTTGTAATTGAATGGATGGGGAAATGTAAAGAAGTCACCTGATGTTATATGAATTGATGTAGGCCATTATTGCACAAATTGCACAATAGTCATGGGGTAAATGATTAGGAAAGACAAAAGAAGACATTTGGACTCACAATGGACATTATGATTGTACATAGACTTGTGGAGGGGCATTTTGGAAAAAAAAAAAAGCCAATCTAAGTTCAACTTGGACGTTCCAGCTGGACATCCAAAGTTGGAGGAACAGAAACAGCCATTTTCGAATGGCAAACTGCTGGACATCCAAATATATATATATATTTTGAAAATCATCTATTTAGACGTCTTGGCCACTGAGACGTTTAGGCCACTACAATGTCTAACTTTATACCCAATTTTTGATCATAAAAACATCCATGTTGAAAATGTCCAAATGCAGACTATTTGGACATAGAAGGGGCCAGCATAGTAATAGACTGGCCACATAGACATCCCAACAGAGCAATGGGACATGTTAGAGGGCACTGCTGTGAACTTCAAATAAAGGGTGCCAGATGTATATCTCATCATAACCCCCTTATAATTTATGGGAAGCCCCCCAACCTTCAAAAAACCTACTAAATCCACCCCAATAGCACCTATATGTTTATGCTTATGTTTATTTATGATTTGATATACTGCTCCTGCATTTTACAATGTATCAAACTAAAATGAAATTAGGTACTTATGAAAAACAAATGGCACCTATATGGCAGTATAGTAGGGTTTGGGTGGGCTCACACTTCCTACCATAAATGTAGTGGTTAGAGTGGCTTATGGGCCTGGGTCCTTCTCTCTATGGATCACTAGCCCACCCACCAGGCTACTTAAGACACCTGTGTGCAGCTCTACTAGGCTTCCCCATACCAAGTGATGACATTTTAGAGAGGTATGTATCGTTTGGTTCTCATTTTTGTGTGATAGAAGAGGGTCAGTGAACCCTGGGGGAATGTGGGGATCTCTTACCTTGATGCATGCAGTGGTCATTTGGTTAGTTTGGGAATCTTTGTGGCATTTAGATGCTTCTAAAACAGGTCTAGTTGCAAAATGTCTAACTTCCATCCAGGACGTCTTGCAAAACGTTCAATTATTGCTGCAAGATGTCCAAATCTAACCCACCATTAGACACGCCAAAGGCCACCCATAACATGTCTCCATCATGCATATCTCGAGCTCTGGATGAACAGAGGCTGGGACACCTCGGAAGATGTCCAGAAAGGCAGTTTTGATTATCGGCACATGGACGTCCTGGTGATTAGGACATTCAAGTGCTGATTTAAGATGCTTTTTGGACGTTTATATTTTTTGAATTATGAGCCCTATAGTCTTGTCTAATAAACTATGGATCAATTTGCTATGCTATGTTAGATGCTAGTAGTAGTACAAGCCTAATGCAGAATATGCTAACGCCTCCTACAATAGTTTTGCCCTTCTGCTAACACTAATTGTACACTGAATATTTTTTTAAAAAATTTTAGGGGATACGATATGCAGAGAGAGTAGGCATTCTTGCACTAACTATGCATGCTAATTGGTTAGCACAGCTTAACATGTGAGCCCTAAGGGAATACCCCCCCACACACACACACACTACACTGAAAACTCCCATTCTCCTTTCCGTTTTTGTTGTTCGGGAGTTTTCAGTGTGTGCCTACAGTTTTTGAAATGCTAGTATTTATGCCTTGGTATAATCAGTGAAGCACAGGTAGAGCCCCTTCTGGTACTCCTTCACCTATTCTATGATCCATCTCAAGTTTGCGATGCAATTACGAATCTCTCTGCCCTTACAGAATCCATCTTGGGCATCAGGAAGTTCTCGATCAAGCCCAAGCGCCTCTGGATGATCACAAATATTCAAGCACTAGTTGGCTAAGTTTAGCAGCCAAATAAGGCCGATCTTTGGTTACTATTAACTTACCTCCTCTTTTACTAAGCCGCAGTAGAGGTTTCTGCAGTAGCCAGGAGCACTAAATATTCCGACGCTGCTCCAATGCTCATAGAATTCCTATGAGAATTGGAGCAATGTTGGAGCATTTAGCGACCCGAGCTGTGTAAGAAACTTCTACGGTGGCTTATTAAAAGGGGGAGGGGTGTTTAACCAGCTAGCACTATAAAGCCGGTTAAATTAGTGCAGGCAAAAAAAAAAAAAAGGATATTCAATGCTGGTCATTGGAAATGACCTGGCATTGCATATCGGGGGTCAGTACTGACCGCAGGAATTAGCCATATCTTTGCCATAAAATGCTATTGTCAAATGAGAAATGTTTATAAAATTATTCCACATGCAATAACTGCTTTTAGAATTTTGAAGCCAAACATTCCTTCCAACAGCTTGTGAATACAATTGGAGTAAATCTGGCTCCTATTTCCCAGTGCATAGACCATCTTATCAATGCTCGTCCCAGGGGAGCCCATCTTAGTTTCCCCTATACCTCACACAAGCAATGCGTGAACACATGTATTAGTACTTTGCCGGCTTCCCAGCAGTCACTGGTGCAATAACAGATGAAAACTTGTGGTAATTAAATGAGAGCAGCAGAAAACAAACTAAGATGCAGAAATAGACATTTGTTCCACTCTCTTAACTTGCAGGTGGTGTTCAATACTAAATATATAACAACAGATGCAGTTGTCAAGAACTCGAGATCATTACATGATTCATTCATTTTCAGATAATCAGAGAAGAGCTCTTGAACTAATCAGATTCAAGACTGATGATTTATAGATAACTTACACATCCTACCATGAGTTCCCACTGTAGTCTCGTGAGACCAAGGGAACTTAGGGCAGCCATTTTTGTTGATGGCTCTGCACGGTGCAGGAGCGTAGGAAGATTGTCCCTGCCCCACTTCACTGCTAAGCTACCAAGTAAGTTGTAGAGAGGTCCGGGAGGTGGGGGTGGGTCAGGGTTGAAAAACTCACGAATAACCAAAGTCGCAAGTCCTAAACCCGCAAATTTGGAGGGAGAAATGTAATTGTCTATTGCTTATGTTTGACTTATTGTTACTATCCACCACCTTGAAAGAATTTCTTCAAAAAGGTGATAAATAAATCCCAGTAAATTGCTAAATAAATAAACAAAGACATCAAACACTGAGCATACGAGTTCCACATCTCTCAGTCTCTGATGGTATGCATATACAGTATATTCTATAAATGGCATCCCAAAATAGGTGCCCAAAAATATCGGCACCTAGCCTGATTCTATAAAAGTTACATGTGCTTTATAGCAGTGTTCTTCAACATTTTAACACCTATGCACTGGTGGAAATTAAAGAATTATTTTGTGGGCTGGCAAACTACTAAGACTGAAATAAAAAAAACCCTGTCTCCACCCCTTCCCTGCAGCTCGGCCCCCTTACCATCCACTTGAACTCAGTCCCCATCTCCATCCCATGTACAAGGAGTGGGGAAAGAGAGAGAGATCCATGGTGTATCTCTGCCACCCCTTCTACCGCCATATCCAACATTTTTCCATCTCTCATCCCCGGATCATGTGCAGCATTTTTCACTATTGCCCACCAGCCCCCTGTCCAACATTTTTCCTTCTATCACCCCTCTCCAGCACCATGCCACACCTCTCCCTCTATCATTATGTCCAACATTCCTTCCCTTTACATCCCCTTCAATCTGTCCCTCCGTTACCTCTCCACCACCATATCCAACATTTCTCCCTCTCATCCTTCTCTTCCCCATTTATCTCTTCTTCGTTCTTCTCTCTCTATGCCCAACAATTTTCCTCTTTCTTCCTTTCCCCATGTGCACCATATTTCCCTCTTACTCATCCCCAACAATTCTCCCTTTCTATCCCCTCCCTTGTGTCCCAAGTTCATGCCTCCTCCCTTCCTTCTGTGTCCCGAGTTCATGTCCCCCCTCCCTGCCTTCCAACCTTTGTCCCAAATTTATGCCCCTCCCATGTCCTAATGCACTCCTCCCCCCCTTTTCTCCCTTACTTGATCAGGGCTGTCCAGCCTCTGCCGAAGCCATGTCACCTGCACGCGCGTGTCCGTCTTTCTTCCGCCTTGGTTGCTCCTTATCTTCAGCACCAGCTGCACTTGTTTGCCGGGACAGTGCGCAGCAGCTCTTGCATGCTACTGACCCGGTTCTGGTTCCGGGTCAGCCACGTGCAGAGTGCAAGAGCCAGTATGTGCTGTGCCGGCAAACAAGTACAGCTGGCGCTGAAGATAAGGAGCAGCCATGCCAGAAGGAAGACAGACACAGAGGGGACACTAATTCTTCACAGACCGGCAGGAAATTTTTGCGGACTGGTGGTTGAAGAACACTGCTTTATAGCATTGCACCTAGCACTGAGTCTGCCAGACCATACACCTGCTGAAAACACATCTAAATGCCAGCAACCAAATTAGGTGTACTTAGGGCAAATTCTGTAAATCTGCAAGCAAATCATTGGAATGCCCTGACACTCCCCTGCCCACACCCCCCCCCCCTTCAACTCTCAAGAATAAAGTTAGGCGCTATGCTTTATAGAGTAGCATGCAGCACGATGTGCATGCAAAGTTTTTGGAATGCCAATTAACATGACCAATTGGTTGTCAGCACCCAATTGACGTTCTGGTGCTCATTAGGCAATTTGTTTGTATGTGCATGCCTGATGCGCGTGCAAAGTTGGTTGCCAATTTTTTAGCACCATATATAGCATCCAAGGGATATTGGACTACAGTTTGGGCAGATAGTATTGAACCCTAGAAGAATATATTCTTGCCTTAATGATCCAAGAGTCTGGAATCTTTACCAGGCATATTAGAAAATTCTAAACATTTCTTGCTTTCTTCAATGTTGTGTTAGCTACTGCTGAGGAATGTGGGAGTTGAACTTTATTGAAACCAGATGCTGGATGAACTTTATACCTTTAAGTCCATCTTTTAGATACAGGCTGAATCACTAATGGGGATGGCCAGATATGAAGCAGTTCTTCCTGAAAAAGGCCATGAGTTGGCAACTCTATGAACTTTAAGAGCCCAAATACATCTTAATGGGGTTATAGTTCTTGGCGTAAAGGGAAGGAAATATCTCCAAAGATATGCTGATCATATCTGAGTAAGAGATACCTTCATATGGAGACTTATTTTGTGCAGAAGTGGATCAGAAAGAATTTATATAGCATACTCCTGTTTTTCTAAAGAAAATTTCAGAGAAAGAAATTCTAGGTCTGGATAATCCTCTAGGCCAGTGGTTCCCAAACTTTTTCTGTTCAAGGCTCACTTAGGGCTCCTTTTACAAAGATGTGCTAGCGTTTTTAGCGCACACACAAGATTAGCATGCGCTAAAATTACCGTCTGCTTAAAAGGAGACGGTAGCGGCTAGCGCGCGGGGCATTTTAGTGTGCACTAAGTGTGAGCTAAAACCGCTAGCACATCTTTGTAAAAGGAGCCCTTAAAGTTTCAAAATTTTTCCACAGCAATTTCTTCCATCCATTTTTCATATACACACAATATATTCTTATTAATACATACTAGTAATTACAAAAATAAACCCCCCCCCCCCCCACAAGCACACTGTATGCAACGAAAGTTCATTATCATTTATATTTGGAGGGGTTTTCAAAGAGGTCAATGCAGATGACTAAAATATGCAATGTCACCTCAGTAACAACTATAGAAAAACAGAAAAATATAGTGCAAAATATAGACAGCAAATATAAATTCTCAAAACTGCCACATTTTCAATCACAAAACTGAAAATAAAATCATTTTTCCTACTTTTGTTGTCTGGCGATTTTATTAGTCTCTGATTTCTCTTCCTTCTGACTGTGCATCCAATATTTCATTCTTTCTGCCTCCTGCACACTTCTCTGGACCTCGCTCCCTTCCCAAACCATCATCTTTCTCTGTCCTTCCATGAGTCCAGCTTTTCTTCCTCTCTCCTCCACCCCCATTGGCAACATATATCCCTCTTTCTCTCACTGTCCCCTCATTCCCTCCTTGCTGCAAAGGGAGTGAGGAAAGAGAGAGATCCAGGGTTCATCTCTCCCACTCCCTCTACTGCCACATCCAACAATTCTCCCTCTCTCATCCTCCAGATCATGTGCAACATTTTTTACCACTGCCCACCAGCCCCATGCCCATTTCTCCTTCTATCACCCCTCTCCAGCACAATGCCACATTGCTCCCTCCATCACTATGTGCAACATTCCTCCCCCTTTCATCCCCTTCAATCTGTCCCTCTGTTCCCTCTCCATCACCATATCCAAACTCCCTCTCACCTTTTTCTACTTCTTTGTTTACTCCTGGCAGAATTCGGTGCATCTCTCCTTCATCTCATTCTGCTCCTGGATCCAACATCTCCCTCCTTCTCCCCTTCTACCTCCTATATATCTCTCTCTCCCTCTCATCTACTCCCATGTCCAACACCTCTCTCTCTCCCTTCCTTTTGCCTTGTGTCAAATCTCTCTATCCCCCTCCAGTACCATCTCTCCCTTCCTCTCCTCCATTATTTACAATTTCATCTTCTCCCCTCACCATGCATGTTTCCCTCTACTCCCCCGTGTTTCCTTCTTCTCACCTTCCCCTCTCCCCTCCCTTTGCCACCAGATTTTCTTCCTCTTACCTCTTACCCTGTGCCATTAGATATCCTTCCTCTGTTTCCCTGTACTCCAAGGCTTTCATCTTCAGGTCGCAGCATCGGCAGTGACTCTCACATTCTGTCTGCCACTAACCCGGAAGTCTCCCCTCTGCCACGAAGAAACTTCAGACTCAGCAGCAGGCAGTGTGTGGAAATTGCTGCTGATACCGCAATGACATTAGATGTTGATTTGTGCCCCGCGCCTCTGATTCAATGCTGATTCGCCCCACCTCTGACCTAAACAGCAGCAGTAAACAGGCTGCTTTATAGCCTACCCACCAGGGCTTCCCTCTGACAGGTCATCAGTGATGTCATTAGTGACGTGGCAGAGGGAAGGCCAGCGTGCAGGCCAGCGGACAGGCCAGGAGCAACACTGCTTTGACCCGGAGAAAATTAATCCATTCAAATCGATTCTCAAAGTGAATTGGTGGATTGATTCAAATGAATCGGGCAGCACTACCACGTACCTCCAACAAGTAGCTCGGTACTGCATGTTGGGAAGCACTGTCGTAAAAAAGCCTAATATAAGAATAATCTGTGGCTCCCCTGTATGCCAGTCATGGCTCTCCAGGGAGCTGCGGCTCACAGTTTGGGAACCGCTGCTCTAGGCCAATTTGAGAAAGTTCTAGAAATGGTGAAGAAGAAGGTAAGAAATGGCTCTCTTGGGGTTCTGATTTTGAAGTAGACAGCAGAAAGGCTATTGGTTCTTTGAGATGTATGAGAGTCTCTACACAGGAGTAATAGTTTACAGTTTATTATTTATATTCTGCCTTTAAACAAGGCGGATTACGATGAAACACACAATTAAAAAAATAAAATAAAACAAACGTCAAAAAACATCAAAATTACCACTTCATATAGTAATGCCAAGTAGGTGTTGATATAAAGAACATAAGAATATTATATTACAGGGATATTATAGGAAATTTATGGATGTTTGGGAGCCATTGACAAAATTCTGTAAGGAGTGATTTTTGATTTTGCCCTTTATCATACACGTCCAGGGTGGGGTGGGGAGATACTTTTAATTTGAGTGCAATTGTTGGATATGTAGAAAGGGGGGGGATGAAATATGTATTTATCATAAAATATAATTTGATAGAATTTAAGTGTGTGGGGGGAGTGTGTAGCGCAGTGGTTAAAGCTATAGCCTCAGCAGTCCTAGGCTTCAAAAACAAACTAGATGCATATCTCCTTGAGAGAGGCATATAAAGTATGGTTGGCTATAAAATAAACCAGGTGTATACCTGGCAGGGCCTCCGCGTGTGCGGATCGCCGGACTTGATGGACCGAAGGTCTGATCCGGAGATGGCGCTTCTTATGTTCTTATGTTCTTATGGTTCAAACCCATGCTGTTCCTTGTGACCCTGGGTAAGTCACTTAATCCCCCCATTGCCCCAGGTACATTAGATAGATTGTGAGCCTGCTGGGACAGACAGGGAAAAATGCTTGAGTACATGAATAAATTAATGTAAACCATTCTGAGCTCCCTTGGGAGAATGGTATAGAAAACTGAATAAATAAAAGTGGCTTTAATGAATAAAGATTTTTTTTTTTTTTTTTTTTTTAAAGAACATAAGAATAGCCTAACAGGGTCAGACCAATGGTCCATCTAGCCCAGTATTCTGTCTTCACGGAGGCCAATCTAAGTCACAAGCACCTGGCAAAAAGCCAAATAGTAGCAGCATGCCATGCCACTGATCCAGAGCAAGCAGTGGCTTCCCTCATGTCTGTCTCAACAGCAGTTTATGGACTTTTCCTCCAGGAACTTGACCAAACCTTTTTTTAAATCAGCTACATTAACTGTTCTTACCACATCCTCTGTCAGCACTTTCCAGAGCTTAACTATTCTCCAAGTGAAAAAATATTTCCTCCTATTGGTTTTAAAAGTATTATTTTGTAACGTCATTGAGTGCCCCTTAGTCTTTGTATATCTTGATGCAGTAAAAAAAATTGACCCACTTGTACCCATTCTACACAAATCAGGATTTTGTAGACTTCAATCATATCTCCCCTCAGCACAGATGGCCACTATGAGAATGGGCTACTGGTCTAACCCAGTAAGGCTATTCTCATGTTCTTATGTTATTGACTGCGCCACTAAAATTAACTGACATAAATTTTAAAAAATTAACTAAGAATTCCATGTGGAACTCAGAGCAGTGCCTAGTGATACCTAGATCGAGGCACCCTCCAATGCCTACTTGAAAAGTAGGAATGGTTAGGTGTGAGAAATAGGCATGGAAAACTTAGGCATGCAAGATAGCTGCTAGTAAATTAGACCCAGCAAAACCTGGCCTAGTATACCAGCCGCTAGTGATGCCTGAGCAAACTTAGGTGCCATTAAGCATGATTCTACAAGTGGCATCCAGCGATTGATTGACAACTGTGTGGAGGGGTGCCTACAATGTAGGTACGCTTAGGTGCTGATTATAGAATCTGGCCCTGAGTAGCTACGCTTAGAGGCCAAATCAGGCCAAATAAATAGCAGTCCTATCTTTGGCCACTATAAACTTAACTGACCAGCACTAAATATCGATTTAGCTGGTTAACTTTTTAGTGACCAAAACCCTTCTGAATATTCAATGCTGGTCACTTGAAATAGCCCAGCATTGAATATCTCTGGTCAGCACCAACCACGAGTTAGCCAACATGCCTCCTGCAGTTTGAATATTGACCCCTTGGTGCCTAAATGTTGATGCCCTCTAAGTAGAATTATCTCCTTACCAGTGATGTATCAAGGTAAAGTCCGCCCCGGGTGCAGCCTATAAGGGGGTGCTTTGACAACTCCTCTGTGGGCCGGCATTGGCATCATTAATTTTTTCCCAGCAGCAGCAGTGTTTACAATTTGCTGCTCTTGATGGCATCGGGCCTTCCTCTCTTCCACATCCTGCCTTCACAGAAACAGGAAGACAATGAGACCCGGTACTGACGAGAGCAGTGAATTGTGAATGTTGCACTGCCGATTGCAGAGTAACAAAGGGAGAGAGGGGAGAGGGAAAGAAATGCTGCACCCAATTGGGGAGAGGGAGGGAGGGAGGGAGGGAGGGAGAAGGAAGACCATGGAAGGGAGAGGAGATGAAAGAGATGCCAGGCCATGGAGGAAGGAGGGAGAGAAAGGAAGGAAGGAAGAAAAGGAGACGCCAGGCCATGGAGGGGGAGGAAGAGATGGAAAGAGAAAGAGGAGATATCAGAGCTTGGAGGGGAGGGGGAGAGATGGAAGGGAAGGAGAGGAGAGAGATGCCAGGGCATAGGGAGAGGGAAGGGAAGAAGACTAAGATGCCAGACCATCAGAAAGGAAGGGAAAGGAGATACCAGAGCATTGAGGGATAGGAAGAGATGAAAGGAGAAGAGAGGCGAGAGATTCCAGGGTATGGGAGAAGGGAAACAGAAGCTAGACCATGGGATGAGTTGGGGTGGGAAGGAGGAAAGGAGAAAAGAGATATGCCAGAGCATGGGGTAGGGAGTGGAGACATAAAGAGGAGAATGGAAGGAATAGACAAAAAGGGTAGACATTGGATGGAATGGAGAGTGAAGAGAAGATGAGGAAAGCAGAAACCAGAGATGACAAAAGGTAGAAATAATATTTTTTTGTTGCTTTACAATAAAGTAGTATTGTAGCCGTATTGATAAACATTTATAAATAGAAAATGGAAATAAGGTAATCTTTTTATTGGACTAATTTAAATACATTTTTACTAACTTTTGGAGACCAAAATCCCCTTCCTTAGGCAGTGGTGAACCAAGGGGGGGGAGCGGAGGGAGGCGGTCCATCCAGGGTGCATCTCCTAGGGGGTGCTCCTCTGATCCCTTTTTATATGGGGGGGGGGGGTTTAAATATGTACAGACCTGAGTGTCACTTAGCCTATGCATGTCACTGCACCTTACCACACTGCAAAGCTTTATCATATTAAAGTGAAAGGTCTCTTTGGACATTTGTGAGTATCATGGTTACTATTGCCACTTAGATTACAGGTTCTATTAGCATTTAGCTGAGAAGAGTTGCATAAAGGGAGTCCAGGACCTATTTCTGTTTGTGCAGATAGTGATACTCCAGTTCACATATGGCAGATTAAAATATACCACTAACACTACCTTCTTTTTCCATGCATGTGGATACAGCTAAGAACTTCTTTTTATAGTGCATCCTTTCAGAATAAGACCACCAGATCAGAAAAAGTGACTGAAACCACAGTTGTAGAGAGCTCATTTCCTTCTCTTTTTTTAACGTGGCTTGTTGCAACTTTGTCACTGCGTCAGAAGTAGACTCAAGGGCTCTAGAGACAAAGTGAAACCAGTCACTGCCCACTTGATTACCAATTCAGTAATAGGAAATTATACTGGGTGAAGAAACAACAACAAAAATAATACCCATGGAAAAATAAAATCAGAAATGCTGGGCGTAGCATTCTGAACTTTAAAGCAAAAGAACAGTAATATATTCTAATTACAATTGCCCTCTGACATGGTTAGACACTAAGAAGCCAATCCAATCTCTGTTGCCCCCTTAGAACTGTTTTCAAAGGAGAGTTGGGATGAACAACAATCTGTGTGCTAGAAGGCAATGGTGTCAGCAAGAGGACTGAAGCACAGGTAGAGAAGAGAGGAAGAGGCAAAACCTAAAAACAAGGAAAGAAAGTTACAGAAAATAAGGACCAATAGGAGAAAGAGAAGAAGGTCAGAGAAGGGTGCTGTGAAAATGAATCTCACATAATATGTTCTCCCAACTAAGGAATTGATTTGTTCACCATACTAGCTTTGGACAGTATGAAACAAATAGCAGCTGGATATCTGCCACTCTAAAAAAGAATATTTATATTTATATTTTTTCATTTATATGAGGGATGTACTGAAAGTAATGCAAATGTGGGCATAACTTTTTTTTATTAACTGACATATGTGTAGGTTGTTCAAATTGCAAATGTTGGTAGAGTAACTATTCCTCTATACAGATGAACAATGGATTCCAAGCAGAAGCAATGTGCCATCATTGAGCTCTTGATAAAGAAAGGGTGCAGGCTGTTCAACATCCACAGATGGCTACAGAATATTTACAGAGATGGCACCATTGACAAGAGCAATGTGCACAGATGGATGAAGAAATTTAAAGGGGAAACCAGCACTGAGGATAAACCACATAGTAGGAGACCATCAACTACGACCACTGACATGAATTGTCAGTGAGTAGACAAACTGATTTGTGTGGACAGACGAGTCACAATCTGTGAACTTCCTGTACAACTGGACTGTGGTCACAATGCCATACAGAAGATGATGAAAGACTTAGGGCAGGGGTGTCCAATGTCAGTCCTCGAGGGCCGCAATCCAGTCGGGTTTTCAGGATTTCCCCAATGAATATGCATGAGATCTATTAGCATACAATGAAAGCAGTGCATGCAAATAGACCTCATGTATATTCATTGGGGAAATCCTGAAAATCCGACTGGACTGTGGCCCTCGAGGACCGACATTGGACACCCCTGACTTAGGGTATTGGAAAGTGTGTGCAAAGTGGATACATTGGTAGTTGACACCCAATTTGAAGGAGAGAAGAGTGGAAGTCTGCTCTGATCTGCTGGAATCGTTTGAAGCCAATGAAGATACTTTTTTTCCGATCTGGCGATCAGCACTGAAAGTCATAGTGATTGTTTTGTGGGATGACAAGGGCATCATTCTTGTTTTTCTGGAACATGGCCATACCATGACCAGCGAGTGGTACATTGAGACACTCAAGAAGCTTAGAGAAGCCATTAGGAAGAAGAGACTGAACAAAAATCTGGAAACAATCCACATTCACCATGACAATGCATGACCACACACATCTTTGACAACAAATCAGGCAATTGGCATATTGGGCTGGTCAGTGGTCCCTCATCCACCATACAGCCTGGATCTGGTGCCCTCTGACTTCCACCTGTTCGGTCCAATGAAGGAAAGTCTTCAGCGAAAACAATTTGATGACACAGATGAGGTGAAAGTGACTGTGAAGAAGTAGGTACGACAATGCACACCTGAGGATTCATGAGCTGGGTTTAACAATGGCACAAATGCATCACTTGTAATGGAGACTATATAATGGAGACTTGTAATGGAGACTTGTAATGGAGACTATGTACCTTTGTATTGAGGAAAAGTTACTCTACCAGCATGTACAATTTGAACAACCTATGTCAGTTAATAAAAAGGTTATTTGCACGGAGAGGGGCCAATGGCCTTGATTGGTTCAGTCGCCTAAGGTCCCTCCCAAGGGGGTGGGGCCTTAGGAATCTGAGTCAATCAGGCTTTAGTCACCTCCTTCTGTATCCAGGATACTGAGGGAGGAGCCTAAAGCCCTGATTGGTCAATCCAATCAGGGCTTAGGCTTGACAAATCAGGGCCTTTGATCCCTTCCCGTACATCACATGATGCACTAGGGAGGGGAAGGTGCATCATTTGGGGATGGTGTATCATTTGGGACTGGTTTTCCGAAGCAGGATTCTCTATACAGGCTTCCTGCTTCCAACATTTTAAAAAGGTACATTGGAGGTTTAGGGAGGAGGTTCGGGGTGGGGGGCAGGAGGGAGTGGGCATCCCTCCTGCTGCTTTTTATGGGTTGTGGGGATGGCGGGGGACCTCTGGTGGCAGGAGGAAGTGGGCATCTCTCCTGCTATTTTTAGGGGGTTCAGGGTGGGGTGGGGGACCTCCAGTTGCAGGAGGGAGTGGGCATCCCTCTTGCCATTTGTTTGCATTTGGGGGGACAGTGGCTCAAAGGGGGTGCATTTGGCAGGGGTCGTTGGGGAGGACTTGAGGCGGCGGTGGGGGACTTTTTTCTTTCTTTCTTTTTATGGAACAGATATTTTCCGTGTGTAACACATGTAAAATATCTGTGCCATTGAAAAAATAAAAAATTAAAACAGGCAAACCTGTTGGTAACACAGTTACAGATATAGAGCAATTGGCTTTTTACGATGAATTCCCCCTAAGGTCCAGATTCACTAAATATAGCGACTCAATCGCTGTTGGCCAATTTTCTGGCCACTTTTTATACAGTGATTGATTCACTATCAAGTTTGCATGCAAATGATTTGCAAACTCCACAACTCAATCGCTCAGTAAGCGATTGAGTCAGTGCAGAGCCCTGACAGTAGTGACAGGAGAAGCAGCCTTCTGTCACTGCTATCAGGGCTTCTGTCAGGAGGCTTTTTTTTTTTTCATTTTTTTTTTAATTGTACAGATATTTTGCATGCATTACACATGCAAAATATCTGCCCAATTAAATAAAGCCTCCCGACAGCGATCCTCCCCCCACCCAAAAAAATGACAGGAGGGATGCCCACTCTCTCCTGCCACCAGATATTCCCCGCCACTCTTAACTAAGGTAGGAGGGATGCCTCCTGCCATCGACCCACTCCCCCCCACCAAACCTCCCCCCAAATCGCTCCCCGAACTTATGGCAGGAGGGATGCTCATTCCCTCCTGCAATTGGCCCACTCCCACTCCCATAGAACTTATGGTAGGAGGGATGCCCACTCCCTCCTGCCGTCGGGTCAGGCCATTACCCCCCACAGCCACCGCCACCATCACCGTCCCCTCCCCCCCCAGGACCTTTAAGTTGAAAGCATGAGGAGTGCTCAGTCCTTCCTGCTCCTCTTGCCTCCTCCTGCACAATGCGGACCTTATGCTCCACCCCGGTGCTATGAATGGCCTTAGGCTCCTCCCTAAGGAAGTCCCTGACTGGCTCTACAGCACTCAGGTTTAAGGATTGTAAAACCTGATGCAAAATAGCCAAGCAAATGTTAGTGAATCAATTGCTTGGCTATTTTGCATGGGGTTTTACTCATCTGCATGGGTTGGATCAGAACTGATCGGAAAATGGGGAAAAACACACGGTGAGCCGTTTAGTGGATCGGGTGGGTAACAGCGATCATCGCTTAACCTGTGAAAACAGGTTTAGTGATGATCGCTGACTTTAGTGAATCGGGGCCCTAAGTGTACACAGTGTTTAGAGACAGTCACTGCTCTCTGATGCTTAAGAACTAAGAGAACAAGTAAACAAGAAGAAAACAGGCAAATACCTTTGGGTAGGGTGGGTGTCTTTACATTACAACAATGAGGGCCAATTGCAAAGAATGAAGCCCATTAATTCATCTGAAAAGCCATCCATGGGTGAAGGAAGGAAACCATGTGTGTCATGTGCAGGAACAATTAGGTCCCAGTTTTAAAAGTGGTTTGAAAGAGATGCCTTTTAGGTTGTAATTGGAAAAAAAAATGCATTGGTAGGGAGGAGAGGTAATGTGACAACATCCAGGTACAGGATCATAGGATTGTCTTAGGGAAAACAGTGAACGAGAAATGATACTGTACATGACAAAGAACCAGAATTGATGAAAAGCCAGGCGTCATTTAAAAACTAAAAGGTAGAGAGAGAAAGTGAGAGCTAAAGTGGTTGTTAATGTAAGCATGTGAGTTCAAAAGGCATAATAAACGGCTATAAATGATGAGAGAAAACTTTAATTAAATGGAGCTATAGGGAATGCGTTCACCCAGGATTGTGATTAATAAAATAGCTAGTCCAAGGCCAAGGATAATCATCAGGCACACTAGGTGGCAACCTAGGGCAGCAGATTATGGGGGCATCAAAGAGTAGCTGCAGTCAAAGTAAAACAAGAGGTCCTGACAGCCACACAAACCAAAGCACTCATGCGGCAGCCCAACAGGTCCAGGACCTGTGCAGTAATCCTCTATTTATATCCTTCTATCCTCTTTTCCAGCAGGAAACTGTCCAATCCTTTCTTAAATCCCAGTACCGTACTCTGCCCTATTACATTCTCTGGAAGCGCATTCCAGGTGTCCACCACACGTTGGTTAAAGAAGAACTTCCTAGCATTTGTTTTGAATCTGTCCCCTTTCAACTTTTCCGGATGCCCTCTTGTTCTTTTATTATTTGACAGTTTGAAGAACCTTTCCTTCTCTACTCTCTCTATGCCCTTCATGATCTTATAAGTCTCTATCATATCCCCTCTAAGTCTCCTCTTCTCCAGGGAAAAGAGACCCAGTTTCTCCAATCTCTCAGCGTATGGAAGGTTTTCCATCCCTTTTATCAGACGTGTCGCTCTCCTCTGAACCCTCTCGAGTATCGCCATATCCTTCTTAAGGTACGGCGACCAATATTGATGGTGCTGAGGTTATCATGATTGTCTTGTTTAATTATCCTTGTGGAGGAGATACCTAGAGGCATGAAAGTTAATTGAGGGGAGAGGGTCAAAGCTGAAAGGTCACCTAGGGCACTTGAGGCTAGATTCTATAAATGACGCCTAATCATGCGTACATTGTAGGCACCACTCCACGCAGTTGTCAATAACCTGCCAGGTACTGCTTGTACAATCACACCCAGCAGTGCCTAAGTGGTTTAAGGATCACCAGTGAATGTTGAGGTAGGTACCAGTACATAAGGCCAGGTTTTATCGGGCCTAATTTACCAGTGCCTATCTCGTACATCTTGCGATGACTAAGTTTACCACACCTATTCTTCACCCCTAAGCACACCTACTTTTCAGGTAGGCCTTGTTAGGCGTTGGAGGGAGCTTTGATTTAGGTGTCATTAGGAGCTGCTCTTAGCTAATTTTAAAATTTATATCAATTAACGTCAAAGGTGCAGTCAATTACCATGCCATTTAAGCTAATTAACATAATTTGGGTTGTGCATGGTTTTTTGTTGCTAGGCGTCTGTGATCAGGGTATGCTTAAGGTAGGCTCCGTTTATAGAATCTGGCCCTTAATGTCATTGCATTGGCCCTGGAAGGGTGGGTGGGAGAAAACAGCACAAAATTAGAATTGTTCACTAGAAATGATATAAAGAAAAAGCAGGAATATGGGTGGATGGAGGAGGAGAGAGACAAAACAAGACAGACTACATTTGATTCTGGGAGGGAGCCATGGAAGCAATAGTCCCTCTAATTTTTCATAGGCTGTGTGTGCAAAAAATTTAATCTGTGCACATTTTAAAGAAAAACTAAATTTGTGTGCGCCATAAAAATGATTGCCAGAGGGCCCGAGTTCAGTTATGGGCATTTATGGGCAGGTCTTTGAGTTTAGTCTGAATTAACGAAAACACAATGTAATTTTAGTTACACTTTATGTTAGTTACACTTTATGTAACATAAAGTCTCATTTCAATAAACATAAATTATGTTTCATTGAAATGTTTCATTGAGCGCTACCTATAAATAAGGTATCATTGTACTTTATACTTAAAATTTAGAAAATAACAGCAATTTCGTTTTCAAAGTTTTCCCCTGCGATTTTTCATATTTATCCAATCCGAATAAATTCTGTCAAGATCTGTTGAGCCTCCATCTTGAAGGTGACTCTTAACACGCATCAGCATTTCCAAATGCTCTAAATGTAAACGATTCCTTTGTTTAGTCTTCAAATTGTTCATTAGACTAAAACCACGCTCACAATCTAAACTAGATGCTAAGAATGTGGCACCAATGTCCATCAATTTTGTTAAATCTGAAAATTGATCATTCTGAAATGCAAATTTCATCATATCTGGAAAGCTGTTTATCAGATTGCTTTTGATTTTGTCTGCAACAAGGAATTTAAAGTCATTGTATTGCTGAATAATAACACTTTTCTCCGGAAGAAATTATTTATACTTTAAACAAAGATCTGATATGTCCATTTCCGAAGTCAAAGTCGCATTGTGATACTGCTGTACAGTCAAAATCATTCAACTTCATTTTCAGGAAATCTTTCACCCAAAGGCAAACATAGGATGTTGATGAAGGTTAATATGGAATTAGTATCCACTGAAACTTTTTCTCCAGACCTCATCCTGTTGTCAAGAAGACTGTTGACTTTATCACTCCACTTAACCTTGTTACCTAAGTATTGCATTTGAAGTTTGTTCAATTTACCCTGTGCAAGATAAGCTTCCAATGGTGTCAAACCACGTTTTTGAAATGCCATGGTTAAGGAAGCCAGTTCTGATAAGACATCATTCAAAACTTCAAGTGTAATATGAAATTGTTCTCTGTTCAGCTTCTTATAGCAGTACTTTGCAACAGGATCATTATCTTTGTCTTCTTCAAAATATTTTAACAGGGGATCATAATTTTGAATAATTGCTTTAAGTGCAAAGTGTCTAGATAACCAGTGCACTTCATTCAGAGGTCTGAAAGCAATTGATTCACATTCAGATGCATCTGCTATTTCTTGAAATTTGCATCGTTTAGTAGAAGACCGACAAACACCGTGTACACAGTTCTCATTACAGTTTCTACTTCTTTCATCAATTTTACTGCTTTCCATGAATCAGAAAGTCCCAAATCTTCCCAATGTGCAACACAATGTTGCTGCACTAAATGTGGAATGTCTTTTCTCAGCTGTCCTGCAACACCATCTATTTTGCCCAGAGGCACCATCAGAGGTGAACATAACCATTTTATTCAGGTCAAGTTCATGTTTCCTATAGAATTCCCTAATTGCTGTAGCATCCCACCAAATGATGTCCTATACTCATTTGAATTGACAGGCCGATACTTAAAGTAGAGTATTAAGTACTTGTTAACAGAAATGTCTGTGCTTTCATCAACAGTTAACGTATGATATGTTGCTAATTTAATGTCTGCCATACGATCATCTTGCACGATGCCATTGATAATTCCAAGAAATTCAAACGCATAGTTTTTGCTTCTCCAGCTATCAGGTATACTAACATACTTTACCATGTGCTCATTCATATTTTGAACAGAGAGCATTGAGATATTCATCTTAATGGCCAGCACAACACTGTCGACAAGAACCTTAATTTCATCAGGACTGGAACGCTTCCGTTCATTACTAATTTGCTTGTTTTCTTTTTTGGTTGGGCTTTCAAGCAACATGTTAACCAGTCCCCCTCTTAAATTCGGATTTTTACTTCTGAGTTTCCTAATACTGTCGGTATGAGATTTACTTGATAGATGGCATTTCAGAAAGTCCAGTTTCCAAACATCATCCCATATTTTTCCAGTAGAGAATTTTCCAGTTGCTTTGGCATCTTGACAATAGCAACACACAACTCCATCGTCTTCGTCATAGGTAAATATTTCACACAGTTGAACACGCATTGTATTTCGAGATTCCGGTGTCTCCGTTTCAACAATTTCTTCAAGCCATTCAGACCTAAAAGCTGTTGCAGCTCTCTTGAGTTTTACACTTTTCACCATTCGTGGTTTAGACATTTTAAGAGTTATATCTGGTTGCAATTTAATAAACGAATACAGTTATACAACCGCAGTACCACGCTGCACATTACGATTCTATGAAATAAACAATATGGTGGAACTTCAGGAAGTCAAAGAATTGGAAGTGTTTCATATCCTATGGCCCTATGGGGCATGTAACGTGTCAAGTTCAGCTGCCAAAGATAACGGAATCATGTGAATGACTTAAAAAGTATATTATAGCGCTTCAATAAATGTGATAAATGGGAAATCGGAACAGCTGGTCTTCTGCAACATTTCATTTTAGCTGTGAAAATCATTTTAGGCAAAAATTTATTTTTTTGTGCACGCTATTTTAATTTGTGTGCGCGGGTTTGGCAAATTGTGTGCGTGCGCACAAGCGCACAGCTTAGAGGGAACAGTGCATGGAAGTACTCCTGGCTTCAACAAAATTTCCTTTGAGGAATAATATGCAAATTTGTATGCCATTCAGGGTGTTTTCAAATGTTCAAAAACATAGTTGAAAGGGCCTGAGAAAGAGATATGCAGAGCTCATAAGAGACAAAGTTGATTTTACTCTCCATTATTGAGCCCTGCTCTATCTCCGCTTCTGTTTATCATGAACAATTCAATTTTTCTCTTATCCTCACCAACAGATGTATGAGAAGAGACTTGAAAACTTGAATATGTAAACCCTGAAGGAGAGGACATATAATACATACATTTAAATTCTTGAAAGAGTAAGACGCAAAGAACTGTTTTCCAAAATGGAGAGGCTATAGAACTAGAGGACATGAAATGAAGGGTGTGTTAGAGTGCGTTCTGTGTGTTAGATTGGTATGTGTTAGGATAATGTTCCACTACCATTTGTCTAGCATTAGCTTTATGTCTTTCAGCTACATGTTGAGACTGCTAATTCTTTTAAACAGTAGCAAAAATGCTCAATAGTTTCACACCATTATTTTTTACCTCAGAAAACTCTAGAATATGGCCTGCATCCTTGGACTGGTTCAGGTGAAGCAAGGGCTGATCCTTCACAAGAAGATTGTGAAGGTTTTACTTCAGCCTCTTTTTCTAGTGCTCGTGCTAGGGGTATGTCCTTTCTTGGGTCTAAGTCATAACCCTTTCATCCATTTGGGGAATGAAGATTGCCGACTGCTGTACAAGGGGCAGGTCTTCTGCAGCAGATGTATAATATCTAGAGAGTGAGGAAGGTGATTTAAAATGCAGTAAGAGACATTATTAACTTCTTAGTGGCTTCAACATCAGTGTAATCTGGAGATAGGGCATCTTTCATATAGTCGCTAATCATCTAATGTTCTATATTGTATAGTATCAGTTTGTATTTGCCACTAATCTGTGTCTTTTAGTGGGACACAGTTTCTTCCAAAGTGTTGTGCTTTACTGACCTTCCAGGTAACATTAAGCTGACAGGTACATTTAAAAAAATATATATTTTCTTCCAAGAACATAAGAACATAAGAAGTTGCCTCTGCTGGGTCAGACCAGAGGTCCATCGCGCCCAGCAGTCCGCACCCGCGGCGGCTCATCAGGCCCATGATCTGTACGGTGATCTTTGTCGGAACCCTTAAATCCCCCTTGGTCTCTATCTATACTCTCTCTATATATCCCATCTCTACCTCTATCTGTATCCCTCAATCCCCCTATCTTTCAGGAATTTATCCAATCCTTCTTTAAAACCCCGTAGTGTACGCTGTCCTATCACAACCTCCGGCAGCGCGTTCCAGGTGTCCACCACCCTCTGAGTGAAAAAGAACTTCCTAGCATTGGTTCTAAACATGTCCCCTTTCAGCTTCTCCGAGTGCCCCCTTGTACTTGTGGTCCCCAATAGTCTGAAGAATCTGTCCCTGTCTACCTTCTCGATGCCTTTCATGTCACTATCATGTCTCCTCTGAGTCTCCGCTTTTCCAGGGAGAAGAGCCCCAGCCTTTCCAACCTGTCTACGTATGGAAGGTTTTCCATACCTTTTATCATTTTCGTCGCTCTTCTCTGAACCCTCTCAAGCATCGCCATGTGCTTCTTGAGGCGACCAATACTGGACACAGTACTCCAGATGCGGGCACACCATCGCCCGATACAGCAGCATGATGACTTCCTTCGTCCTGGTTGTGATACCCTTCTTAATAATACCCAACATTCTATTTGCTTTCTTTGAGGCTGCTGCACATTGTGCCTTTGATTTCATTGTTGTATCCACTAGCACACCCAAGTCCTTTTCAAGGTTGCTTTCCCTTAGCACCGATCCCCCCATTTTGTAGCTGAACATCGGGTTCTTTTTCCCTATATGCATGACCTTGCATTTCTCTATATTAAATCGCATTTGCCATTTATTTGCCCACTCTTCCAGTTTGTTTAGGTCCCTTTGTAGGTCTTCGCATTCCTCCGCGGTTCTAACCCTGCTGCAGAGTTTGGTGTCATCTGCAAATTTTATAACTTCATACTTCATTCCTGTTTCCAGGTCGTTTATAAATACATTGAACAGCAGTGGTCCGAGCACTATTTATTTGCTCATTTATTTAGCCCATTCCCCCCCAAAGGAGCTCAGAACGGGTTACAAGGTACATTTACAGTAGGGTCGAGACAGGACAAAGATGACATAAATTTACAATATAGACATGACAAAATAAAACATATTACATTATGCAGTATCTGGGTTAGAGTAAGTGGCACAATTACATTGAACTCTGAGTGGCGTTTCTGGGTGCATGTCATTAAGGCGTTGTGTTTGTAAAGAGGAAGGTTTTCACGACTTTCCTGAAGCGCCATAGTCCATCTAGTGTTCTAACAGATGCGGGCATGATGTGCCTTAGCCTGGGTATGAAATGCGAGTAGGAGTGTTAGTGGGCTGTTTTGGTCTTGAGGGAGTGATCAGGCAGCATGGTTAGTTGTTTCTCTGCTTGGGATCTCAGTGGTCGCTTTGGGAAGTAGATTTGTAGTTTAGTTGTCATATAGTTGTCATTTTGTGGAAGGTTTTGAAAGCGAGGACCAGGGCTTTGAAGGCGCAGTGGTTTTGAATGGGAAGCCAGTGCATGGTTGCTAGCGCAGGGGTAACATGGTCGCGGATGCCTAGGTTTTTCAGGAGGCGGATTGCAGCATTTTGCACATTATTGTTTATCTTTCTAAAGACATAAAGAGGTCTTGTGTGTGTGTGTGGTGGTGGTGGTTGTGGTGGTGATGGGAGCATGAGAACATGAGTGGAGAATGAGATGTCTTGTGCCTTGTTCCAGGAAATAAAATACTACACTTTTATTCTGTAATTACCACTCAAGAAGTTCAATGTGGATTACAAAAATATTGACCAGATTTAAAAAAAAACTGGGGAAATACATAAAAATTTACCCTATGGTTATCCTATAAGGTATTTGATAAACAAATGAGAACTTAAATTTCCTTCTAATCCTCATATAATTTATCTCCAAGTTGGTAAAGAATTTCCGGTCATAGCTGCTTAGTGAGATATAGTTGTTTCATGAATGTATGCCTGCAGAAAAAGAGGACACCATCAGCATTTTATTGTGAAACATGTGCTCCCATTTTGAGAGGGAAGTCTGTAAGAGCAGGTGTTCTTGTAGCTTTATCCATAATCATCTTGTATAAGATCTAGGTTACATGTATAGAAACTGTAGAATGGTACAGTTTCATTTCACAAGGCAGCAATGATATATCTCTTGGATGCCTATATGTTGAGTGGTATTTTCAAGCATGAGTTGAAGGAGATAGTCAACCACCTACACTTCCTCTCATGACTCTGACTCTGGTGATCTTATGAACTTCTTGTGTGCGCTCATTCCATCACTTTGGTTTTAGTTCCTCCATCTGTCTGGAAGTAATGTCAATGATATTAAGTTCATACTATTGCTCGGTAGCAATGTCAATGGTCTGAGAATGCTGACCATAGATTTTCAGGAAATGTAAGGATGTAACATAACATAGTAAGATAGTAGATGAATGGTCCATCCAGTCTGCCCAACCTGATTCAATTTAAATTTTTTAATTTTTTCTTCTTAGCTATTTCTGGGCAAGAATCCAAAGCTTTACCCTGTACTGTGCTTGGGTTCCAACTGCTGAAATCTCTGTTAAGACTTACTCTAGCCCATCTACACCCTCCCAGCCATTGAAGCCCTCCTCAGCCCATCCTCCACCAAACGGCCATATACAGACACAGACTGTGCAAGTCTGCCCAGTACTGGCCTTAGTTCAATATTTAATCTTATTTTCTGATTCTAGATCCTTTGTGTTCATCCCACGCTTCTTTGAACTCAGTCACAGTTTTACTCTCCACCACCTCTCTCGGGAGCGCATTCCAGGCATCCACCACCCTCTCCGTAAAGTAGAATTTCCTAACATTGCCGTTGAATCTACCACCCCTCAACCTCAACCTCTGGTTTTACCATTTTCCTTTCTCTGGAAAAGATTTTGTTCTACGTTAATACCCTTCAAGTATTTGAACGTCTGAATCATATCTCCCCTGTCTCTCCTTTCCTCTAGGGTATACATATTCAGGGCTTCCAGTCTCTCCTCATACGTCTTCTGGCGCAAGCCTCCTATCATTTTCGTCGCCCTCCTCTGGACCGCCTCAAGTCTTCTTAAGTCCTTCGCCAGATACGGTCTCCAAAATTGAACACAATACTCCAAGTGGGGCCTTACCAATGACCTGTACAGGGGCATCAACACCTTCTTCCTTCTACTGACTACGCCTTTCTTTATACAGCCCAGCATCCTTCTGGCAGCAGCCACTGCCTTGTCACACTGTTTTTTCACCTTTAGATCTTCAGACACTATCACCCCAAGGTCCCTCTCCCCGTACGTGCATATCAGCTTCTCTCCTCCCAGCATATACGGTTCCTTCCTATTATTAATCCCCAAATGCATTACTCTGCATTTCTTTGCATTGAATTTTAGTTGCCAGGCATTAGACCATTCCTCTAACTTTTGCAGATCCTTTTACATATTTTCCACTCCCTCTTTGGTGTCTACTCTGTTACAAATCTTGGTATCATCTGCAAAAAGGCACACTTTTCCTTCTATCCCTTCAGCAATGTCACTCACAAACATATTGAACAGGATCGGCCCCAGCACCGAACCCTAAGGGACTCCACTACTCACCTTTCCTTCCTCCGAGCGACTTCCATTAACCACCACCCTCTGGCATCTGTCCGACAGCCAGTTTCTAACCCAGTTCACCACTTTGGGTCCTAACTTCAGCCCTTCAAGTTTGTTCAACAGCCTCGTATGAGGAACCGTATCAAAGGCTTTGCTGAAATCTAAGTAAATTACATCTAGCATATGTCCTCGATCCAGCTTTCTGATCACCCATCAAAAAATTCAATCAGGTTCGTTTGGCACGATTTACCTTTTGTAAAGCCATGTTGCCTCGGATCCTGTAACCCATTAGATTCAAGGAAGTACACTAACCTTTCTTTCAGCAAAACTTCCATTATTTTTCCAACAACTGAAGTGAGGCTCACCGGCCTGTAGTTTCCTGCTTCATCCCTATGACCACTTTTATGAATAGGGACCACATCCGCTCTCCTCCAATCCCCAGGAACCACTCCCATCTCCAGAGATTTGTTGAACAAGTCTTTAATAGGACTCGCCAGAACCTCTCTGAGCTCCCTTAGTATCCTGGGATGGATCCCGTCTGGTCCCATCGCTTTGTCCACCTTCAGTTTTTCAAGTTGCTCATAAACACCCTCCTCCGTGAACGGCGCAAAATCTACTCCATTTTCTCGTGTAACTTTGCTAGACAATCTTGGTCTTTCTCCAGGATTTTCTTCTGTGAACACAGAACAGAAGTATTTGTTTAGCACATTCGCTTTCTCCTCATCACTTTCCACATATTGGTTCCCAGCATCTTTTAGCCTAGCAATTCCTCCTTTCACTAATATATCTGAAAAAATTTTTGTCTCCCTTTTTTACATTTTTAGCCATTTGTTCTTCCGCCCTTGCTTTCGCCAGACGTATCTCTCTCATGGCTTCTTTCAGTTTCACCCTGTAGTCCTTTCTGCTCTCCTCTTCTTGGTTGTTTTTATATTTCATGAACGCCAACTCTTTCGCCTTTATTTTCTCAGCCACTAGGTTGGAGAACCATATCGTCTTCCTTTTTCTCTTGTTTTTATTGATTTTCTTCACATAAAGGTCCGTAGCCATTTTTATCACTCCTTTCAGCTTAGACCACTGTCTTTCCACTTCTTTTATGTCCTCCCATCCTAACAGCTCTTTCTTCAGGTACTCTCCCATAGCATTAAAGTCCATACGTTTGAAATCTAGGACTTTAAGTATCGTGCGGCCGCTCTCCACTTTAGCCGTTATATCAACCCAAACCGTTTGATGATCGTTACTTCCCAGGTGAGCACCCACTCGAACATTAGAGATACTCTCTCCATTTGTGAGGACCAGATCCAATATCGCTTTTTCCCTTGTGGGTTCTGTCAACATTTGTCTGAGCAGAGCCTCTTGAAAGGCATTCACAATCTCCCTACTTCTTTCCGATTCTGCAGACGGAACATTCCAGTCCGCATCCGGCAGGTTGAAATCTCCCAACAGCAGAACCTCCTCTTTCCTTCCAAACTTTTGGATATCCACAATCAGATCCTTATCAATTTGCTGCGATTGAGTCGGAGGTCTGTAGACTACACCCACATAGATAGAAGTTCCATCTTCTCTTTTCAGAGCAATCCATATAGCTTCTTCCTCTCCCCAGGTCCCTTGCATTTCGATCGCTTGGATATTGATCTTTACATAGAGAGCTACTCCTCCACCTTTTTGATCATCTCTGTCCTTCCTAAAAAGATTATATCCCAGATGCTTTTCTTCGCTGAGATTTACACCTCCCTAAATAAAAGTTGGAGTTGTGGGCCCTTTCTTTCTTTTCTGTACTTGGAAGGTCAATTGCTGGTAGTTTCTGAAACCCCTAGTCCCATGGCTCCATAAATCATTAGGGTTGGTTGTAGTCCTGGTTAAATTAAATGGACCATATTCGTTTTTATTTGTTATTTATACATAGGAATTTTGCACTTGCTATTTGTGCAGGTAAAGTTTCAATGAAAACGAATGAATTAATATTTGAAAATCCGTTCTATTCGTAATGATTTCTCCCCTAAACATAACATACCTCTGAGCATAGGTATCAGAAGGGGGAGGCCACAGGGGCTATGGCCTCCCCAAAAATTCTTGGTCACTGTGGTTATGGCCCACCCAACCTTCTCCCAGGGTTTGCTTAAATCTTTGGGCAGCCACCATGCAGCAGGCCTGCCCCGGAACCCTTCATTCTTCTTCCGGGGGTAGGCCTGCTAATGGACGTTGCACGGCGGCTGCTGAAGATTTAAAACTAAAGCGCTGGGAGGAGGTGGGTGGGAGACTCGGGAGCTGTTTAGAGGTTATGCACCAGGGCGGAGCTCCTGGGCTCCCCCAAACCAAGCAGCGTTCTGCTGCCTATGCCTATAAGAATGCTTTTCACAAAGTATACATTCTTTGGAAGACCACACAAATTTTTAACCAAACGGAAGAAAGGAAATTTTCAGTCAGTTTATGCCCACAAATAGCTATTTACCCGAGGGAAGTGGCTTTGGGAATTGTCTTCACCACGTCATTGATGTACTGAGTACCGTGATCTTTGGCATCCATGAGCAAATTGCATTCTCCTTGAACTTACATGAGTCCTAGGCCTAGGCCTTCCCCCTCCTGAATTCTTTGCTTCTAATCCTGATTCAGACAGGCATTTGTTCCGTTTGCATTATGCATTTTGAATTACTTTTGTCTTGTAACTAGTTTTAGGGGCAGACCTTAATTCTGAAAACTTTTCTTGAACACAATCTTGATAAAAGAAGACCCATTAAGGGCATTTCCATAAGGCACTCAAGGGTGTGTGTGCCCCCTTTGTGTGCATAAATGCACCAAAAAATAAAAAATAGCACTTGTGCACAAAAGCTCCATTAATGCTATTCTGTAAGGGTGCATGAAAGCAGCATAATAAAAGGGGGATATATGTGTTTGGAACATAGATGGGACATGGGCCTGCCTCCCAGTTACTCACATCACTTATAGAATACAATAAATTATGCATACCCTTGCCACATTTAGGTACGTCCAATTAAACCAGGACTGTGGTTAGTATAACTTTCTCCAGATGCCATTATATAATAGTTTTCCAAGTTTTATTTAAAATTTGATATACTGCTTAAAAAGTTATCTAAGCGGGGTACAGAGTCATGAACAGATAAAATCTTGGGGGGACATAATTAGGGGCACCTATAAGGAGGTGCCCATTTATAGAAGTTCCCCTATTGTGCAGAGGAAGTACATTGTGTGGGGATCCTAGTGTTGGAGAAACATCATTGTCAACTGCTGAAGCTCAGCCTGATTCTAACATAGACACTTGACTGCATTAAAGTGTGGGTGGTGAATTCAAATTCTTGTCATTTCTTCCATATATGTATCTATTCTATGAGCACAAAGGTTTGGGAGTGTCAACTGACTCTAAAACCACCGATAATGTTGTTTCAACTTTTATACTGTATTTGCTACGTCAAAGTGGAACCTCATTCCCTCATTACACTCTTCAATTTGGTATAAGTAAAGCAGAAAAAAAAAAGCAAGAGTTGGCTAGAGTGAAAACAAATGATGAAAGCCAATAGTAACCCAAAATTTTCAAACTGCTTCACCGTGGTATTTCATTGGTCATGTCTTCATTATTATTCATTTAAACAATCATCATCATTCATATAGATCTTATAACGCTTGCATAGGGAAGATATCTGGTAAGACCTCAGTGACTACATTCAAAACTGTCAACAACAAAAGTTTTGAAATATTGTAGACTGTCTCCTCATTGGTCTAACTCAGTTTTAGTACTTCCTTTTTAATCAAATATCACTTTTTTATCAAACTGTTTAAACCAATTCAGTACTCATTTTAGTAGATTACTCAGGGGCTCCAACATGAATCCACCTTTCGCTAATCGCTGTATCAAGCAGCTTCCCCTCGACTTGTGAGCCTGTCACCACCAAGCCAAGCCAAGATCAATTTTAAATAAAGCCTACATCTTGAACGTCAATTCTCCACAGAGCTTTTTGTTTTTATATAGGGTTGAGGATGCAGAATCTAAAGTGAGACGAGTTAAAAGCAGTCTCAAAGAGGTAGGCTTTTACACTGCCAGAGGTAGGACTTGAACACTGCCAGAGACGGAGCCCGCCATAGGAATTTAGGCAGTTTGTTCCAAGCATACAGCACAGCAAGACAGAAGGGCAGAGTCTGGAGTTGGCAGAGAAGGAGAAGGACACAGATAAGAGGGACATAACAGCTGAGTGGAGCTTGCGGAGAGAAACATAGGGGGAGATAAGTGAAGAGAGATAGTGAGGGGCAGCTGAGTGAATGCATTTGTAGGTCAATAAGAGGAGTCTGAATTGTATTCGGCAATATTTAGACAGCTGGGAATGGCTCCCGGACAGCTAAATAGTGCCAAGCTGGCTAACTGTTGAAATTCAGTGAGAGATAGCCAGCTATCTCCCGCTGAATGTCCTGGTCGGTGGCTAGACCAACATAGCCAATCAGTGCCAACGTTCATTAGCTGACTGGCTAAGTCTAGTGGCCAGGCAGACCCACCTAAATAGTAGGTCTGTCTTTGACTGCTGGCTGTTATACCTTAGCCAGCCAGCTAATGAATATTGGCTTGGCTGGCTATTTCAAACTTAGACTGGAAAGTCAATGGCAGTAGCTGTATACAGCCCCAGCACTGAGTTTCCAAGCTCATCACCGACCACAGGAGGTAGCTGGGCTGCATCCTGCAGTCTGAATATCAGGCCCTTGGAATCCAGGGTATAAAGGGCAGTTTTATAATCGAGCACACTATTTGCAAGGGAGTGTAAACATGAGAGGAAAATGAGTGAAACATATGCAGAGCTTCAAGTAATATGCATAATTTATGTTATGTGCATCCTTGCTGTATTTAAATAACCGCACTTATGCCGGCTCTATGGCTCATGTAAGTGTGGGTACTTAAATGGTAGGTGTGCCTAGGTTTGGTTCTAGAATAGCCTCTTACCATCTGCCTTCAGAGTGCCTAATTGAAGGCACCCACTTGTAGAATTACCTATACAGGCACCTACCGACTAGGTTGACGGTCAGTCTAGAAGAGGTATGCAGGCAGATTGATAGGCTTAAAAGAGATAAATCGGGAAGGATTACGGAAGACTGGAAAGTGGCGAATGTTACGCCAATCTTCAAGAAAGGTTTGAGGGGAGATCCGGGAAACTACAGACTGATGAGTCTTACCTCCCCATACTGGGAAAGATGGTAGAGGCGCTGATAAAGGACCGCATCATTGACCACTTTGATGGACACAATCTGATGAGAACCAACCAACACGGCTTCAGCAAAGGAAGATCTTGCTTGATGAACTTGCTTTACTTCTTCAAGGGAGTTAACAGGCAGATAGACAAGGGTGACCCGGTCGACATTGAATATCTGGATTTTCAGAAGGCATTCAACAAGGTCCCGCATGAACGACTATTTCAAAAAATTGTGAGCCATGGAATCGAGGGTGAAATACTCACGTGGTTTAAAAACTGGTTGACGGAGAGAGTGGGGGTAAATGGACAATACTCGGACTGGAAAAGCGTCACGAGTGGAGTGCCGCAGGGTTCAGTGCTTGGACCCGTGCTCTTCAACTTATTTATAAACGACCTGGAAATTGGTACAACGAGCGAGGTGATTAAATTTGCACACGATACTGTTATTCAGAGTAGTAAAGACACAGAAGGATTGCAAAGACCTACAACGTGGCATAAACATGCTCGAGAAATGGACCACAACATGGCAAATGAGGTTTAACATGGATAAGTGTAAGGTGATGCATGTCAGTAACAAAAATCTTATACGCGAATACAGGGTGTCCGGTGCAGTACTTGGAGAGACCCCCCCCCCCCCCGGAAAAAGACTTGAGAGTACTGGTCGACAAGTCGATGAAACCATCTGCACAATGTGCGGCAACGGTGAAAAGGGAAAACAGAATTCTAGGAATGATTAAGAAGGGGATCACAAACAGATCGGAGAAGGTTATTATGCCTCTGTACCGGGCCATGGTATGCCCTCACCCGGAATACTGCATCCAGCACTGGTCACCGTACTTGAAGAAGGGCACAGTACTACTCGAAAGAGTCCAGAGAAGAGCGACTAAAATGGTTAAGGGGCTGGAGAAGTTGTCATACAGTGAGAGATTAGAGAAACTGGGCCTCTTCTCCCTTGAAAAGAAGAGACTGAGAGGGACATGATCAAAACATTCAAGTTAATGAAGGGAATAGACTTAGTAGATAAAGACAGATTGTTCACCCTCTCCAAGGTGAAGAGAATGAGAGGGCACTCTCTAAAGTTAAAAGGGGATAGATTCCGTACAAATGTTAGGAAGTTCTTCTTCACCCAAAGAGTGGTGGAAAACTGGAAAGCTCTTCCGGAGGCTGTTATAGGGGAAAACACCCTCCAGGGATTCAAGACAAAGTTAGACAAGTTCCTGCTAAATCAGAACGTACGCAGGTAAGGCTAGACTCAGTTAGGGCACTGCTCTTTGACCTAAGGACTGCTGCAGGAGTGGACTGCTGGGCACAATGGACCAATGGCTTGACCCAGCAGCGGCAATTCTTATGTTCTATGTGCCTTTATAAAACAATGCCTAAACAAAAGCCTACTTGTCCTCATAAACCAGGTGTGCTGTTATAAAATTAACATATATAAAATTATACTGGCATTATCCCAATGAAAATTTAACTCCATTTATTTATCTTAAAGTGACTGATATTGTGTTGTAGTCAACTTTGGGCTCCTTTTACTAAGTTGCGCTAGCAGTTTAAGCGCGCACGCTAGACGCTACTGCCTCCATTGAGCTGGCGTTAGTTTTTCCGTGTAGCGCAGGGGTTAGTGCACGCTAAAAACGCTACCGCAGCTTAGTAAAAGGAGCCCTTTGTTTTTGAAATAATGTCTAAATTACAGCATGAATACACACATTTTATGATACTATAGGGCTCATAATCAAAACTTAAACACATCTAAAAACCCGCCCAACTCGATTCTTGGATGACAAGTCATCCAAGTGCTGATAATCAAACCAACTTTCTGGACGTGCTGTGGGACTTTTTATGCCTCTGAATGCCGCTGTGTACCCAGAGCTGAAAGGGGCGTATCTGGAGGAGCGGTTAGGGCAGTATGTGGGTGGGATGGGGGCCGACCTAGACCTAGTCGTCCTGCAGGGATAACTGAATGTTTTACTAGACATCCTGGACGAAATTTTAAATGTTGTGAATTAGATGATGTAAAAACAGGTATAAGTGCCAAAAAAATATCCAAAGTGACCAGACAACCACTGCAGAGACATAGGGCTCCTTTTACTAATCTGCGCTAGCGGGATTAACATACGCGCCTTTTCATCACGCGCTAACCCCTGCGCTGGCCAAAAACTACCGCCTGCTCAAGAGGAGGCGGTAACGGCTAGCGCGGCCGGCGGTTTAGCGCACGCTATTATGCGCGTTAAACCGCTACCGCTGCTGCGTAAAAGGAGCCCTTAGTAAAGACCCCCCACACACACTCCACAGTGTTCACTGACCCCCCTTACACTCCCACAAAGATCAGGATAAAAATGTACATACCTGTCTCCAGAATATCAGCACCTGGTATAGGAAAGCCTAGTAGAGCTGCACAGTCGCGTAGTGGGGATGAGGGGTGCCCAGGACGGTGACGCCCCTCTCCAACCCTCTTCCCCGGTCCCCCACCCCCCACCCCACACGTGTGTGCCCCTTCCCTGTACCTTTTAATTTTTGGCATGAGCAGTCTTGCGTCGGCTTCAGCGCTCTCTCTGACATCACTTCCTAGGCGCAGGTCCCAGAAGTGACGTCAGAGAAAGCGCCGAAGCCAATGCAAGCAGCTAGTTTGTGGTTGCTCACGCCAAAGTTGAAAAGGTACAGGGGGAAGGGAAGGGGCGCGCACGGCAGAGGGAAGCGGAGAGCAGGAGGACCTCTCCCATACACCCCTTACTACAACGCTGGAGCTGTACACAGGTGTCTTAAATAGCTTGGGGGGTTGGCTAGTGAACTATAGAGAGGAGGACCCAGGCCCATAAGCCATTTTAACCACTACATTTATGGTGGAACATGTGTGCTCAGCAATAAAAACCCAAACCCTATTCTCCTGCCATAAGGGCTATTGGGGTTGTAGACAGGTGGGTATAGTGGGTTTGGGGGCATTCACCATAACCTATAAAGGAGTTCTGGTGAGCTTTTTATTTTGCACCCTTTTGTGAAGTTCACAGCAGTGCCCTGTAAGGTACCCCATTGCTCTGTTGCCATGTCTGGGCAGTCAGTCTATTACAAGTTTGTCACCTCCCACGTCCAAATGGTCTTGTTCTGGGCATTTGGGACTTGGATGAATTTTGGTCGAAAATGTGGTATAAAGTTAGATGTCCTGGCAGTCTGGATGAACAATAGCCTGGACATGCAGATAGACAATTTTCGGGAAAAAATTATTCTAGACGTATTTTTCAAAAATGGGCATTTTCCCACTGCCACCTTTAGGCGTCTAGCACCATATGCCCAAATAGGACTTAGACGTATGTTTTGATTATGCCCCTCTATCTATTCTATAACTTTTGTCATGTCTGAGAAAGTGTATTTTGGGGCTTTGGTTAATTTAAATGAGAGCTAAGAACTAGGTCTGTAAGCTGTTTAGTTTAAATCAGCTTGGCTGAAGACACTGAAGCTATGGAACAAGGTCACCCAAACCCACCCACTGTGCAATCGTTAAGAAGCAGTTAGAAGAGAAAGGGACTTTTTTTAGTGAACAAATAGTAAATATGTGTGGGAAGAAAGAGGTGTACTTAGTTTAAAATAATATTCAACCTTTCCACAAATGTCATTTTTATTTAATGGTAGGTATGTGAACCAAGCAGTTCAATGATAAAAGAAAGGACCATATATTACAAATCTTTGTAAATAAAATACTAAATAGTTCTATGTAATATATATACCTGTATTATTATATATAACAATTTTCTGATTAATACTTGTGTCAGATAATCAGATTGTTTTAAGCATGAATTTGAAGAATGAATACTGTTTTTTCTTGTTTTTAATAAATATGACACTGCATCATGAAATTGCCATGTAATAAATATACAGTATATCCTATATTAATTCTACAAAATAAAACTTTTTATAAATGCTGCAACGTACCCTTAGAAATACACGTTACAAATTAAAATCCACCTACCCTTTTTTGAGAAGCTTAAAATAGCTAAACTCAAAATTTGCATTTACACTGTCATATGAGAACCAACAAGTTCCAAGCAGTGAGTCATGCCTTCCATACAGAAAAGTGCAAACATGCATCAAAGCAACAGAGAACAGAAAATACCACAAGAAGAAAGTATGAACCAAAATCAAGATAGTCAAAGCATTTTGGTATATCATTTAATTTTTCGTGTCTGATCAAAAATATACTCCAAGCATGGAACAAAATGAGGTTTCCCTTTCAGGAATCATAATAGAACAATATAAAACGATGGCATAAAGGGTGTCAGTTTATAACAGTGTGCTTATATGTGATGCCAGTAGATGTCCACTTTCCTTTATAGCAATGTATCGCAATCTGTGTGCCTCTTGAGATTTCAGGTGTGCCACGAGACGCTGGGAAGGAGAGGTGCTGGCTGACTGCCTATCCTGTAGGCAATCGGCCGGCACCAGCACCTCTCCTGCTCTCCATGCATCTTCCCTGCCGGCACCTCCCACTGGCGGCTCAGGGCCCGTCTGGAGAGCTTTCACCCATGCGCAGACGTTGACGTGATGTCACACATGCGTGTGACATCATCGCGTTGACATCCGTGCACTTCTGGATTCCTCGAATCACAGTCACTACCTTTAGTGTACCACAGTTTGACAAAGTTTGCGACACACTGCTTTACAGAATACTAGCTTAAGCAGGTATATACAACTTTAAAAGATAGAAACATAGAAACATAGAATATGACAGCAGAAAAGGGCTGTAGCCCATCAAGTCTGCCCATGCTAATGACCCCCACCCCCAGACTTCACCCGGCTAGAGATCCCACATACATATCCCATTTCTTTTTGAAATCGAGCATGCTGCTGGCGTTAATCACCTGCAATGAAAGTTCATTCCAATGATCGACTACCCTTTCGGTGAAGAAATACTTCCTGGCGTCGCCATGAAATTGCCCACCTTTGATTTTCAGCGGATGACCTCTTGTGGTTGAAGGTCCTTTAAGAAAGAAGATATCGTCTTCCACCTCGATGCGGCCCGTGATATATTTAAAAGTCTCAATCATGTCCCCCCTCTCTCTACGTTACTCGAGCGAGTATAGTTGCAGTTTATTCAGTCTTTCCTCATATGGGAGGTTCTTGAGTCCCGAGATCATCCTGGTGGTCATTCACTGAACCGACTCGATTCTCCGCACATCTTTTTGATAATGTGGTCTCCAGAACTGAACACAATATTCAAGATGTGGTCTCACCATGGATCTGTACAGGGGCATTATGACTTCGGGCCTCCGGCTGACGAAACCTCTACGGATGCATCCCACCATTTGTCTAGCCTTGGATGCAGCTTTCTCCACCTGCTTGGCAGTTTTCATGTCTTCACTAATGATTACTCCCAAATCACGTTCTGCCCTAGTCCTAGCTAAGGTCTCACCATTCAGAGTGTAAGTTCTGCACGGGTTTTTGCTGCCAAGGTGCATGACCTTACATTTTTTGGCATTAAAGCCTAGCTGCCAAGTCGAGGACCAATGTTCCAATAAGAGCAGGTCCTGTTCCATAGTGTCGGGTAAGGTGCTGTTATCTACTATGTTGCATGGTTTGGTGTCGTCGGCGAATAGTGTTATTTTACCTTGAAGCCCTTGAGTCAGGTCTCTTATGTATATGTTGAAAAGGATCGGTCCCAAGACCGATCCCTGTGGCACTCCACTGGTCACCTCCGATGTATTGGAGGGGGTACCGTTAACCACTACCCTCTGGATTCTACCGCTTAACCAGTCATTGACCCATGTCGTCAATATCACTCCCAATCCCATCGAAGTAATTTTGCTCAACAATCTGCGGTGCGGGACGCTATCAAAAGTTTTGCTGAAGTCCAAGTACACGACGTCTAGAGACTTCCCCATATCCAGTTTCCTTGTAACCCAGTCAAAGAAGCTGATCAGATTGGATTGACAGGACCTTCCCTTTGTGAATCCATGCTGCTGGGGATCCTGTAGATTCTCCTCGGTCAGAATCATATCTAATTCGTGTTTAATAAGTCTTTCCATGAGTTTGTTCACTATTGAGGTGAGACTGACCGGCCTGTAATTCGCAGCCTCCGTTCTGCAACCTTTTTTGTGCAATGGAATGACGTTAGCTGTTTTCCAGTCCATGGGGACTTTTCCGGTACTTAGGGAAAGATTGAACAGCACGGATAGCGGTTCCGCCAGGACATCACACAACTCCCTAAGAATCCTGGGGTGTAGATTGTCCGGTCCCATGGCTTTGTTCACCTTGAGTTTTGATAGTTCGCCATGGACGCTGCTGGGTGTAAACTTGAAATTTTGAAACGGGTCTTCCGAGGTTTGCCTTGCCTGCAGTTGTGGACCGGTCCCCAGCGCCTCACAAGTAAAGACTGAGCAAAAGTATTCATTTAGTAGTTTGGCTTTATCAGAATCCGTTTCTGCATAGGTCCCATCTGTTTTCCTGAGATGTACTATCCCATCTGTGTTTCGTTTCCTGTCGCTAATGTATCTGAAGAAGGATTTATCCCCTTTTTTAATGTTTTTTGCTAGTTGTTCTTCTGTTTGAATCTTGGTCTCTCTGACTGCCGCTTTGACTGCTTTAGACCTGGTCAGATAGTCTTCTTTTGCCACCCTGTTTCCAGTATGCTTGTAGGAAATAAAAGCTTTTTTCTTTTCCTTGACAAGATCCGAGATCTCTGCAGAGAACCACTGGGGCTTGTTCTTCCTCCGTCATTTGCTTACTGTTTTTGTATAGCAGTTTGTTGCCTCATGCAAGGTGCATTTCAGGATTGACCACATAGCCTCTACATTATTGGTTTCAGCTTGGTTTTGTAGCGCCTGATGGACGAAGTATCCCATGCGTTTAAAGTCAGTGCCCCGAAAGTCGAGGACCTTTGTTGCTGTGTTTGATCTAGTGAAGCCTATCTTGATGTTGAACCATACCATGTTGTGGTCGCTGGAGGCTAGTGTATCACCTACCGAAACTTCTGAAACGCTTTCTCCGTTGGTGAGTATCAGGTCCAGTGTCGCCTGATCTCTGGTGGGCTCCAGCACCATTTGTTTGAGTCGCGCCCCTTTTATGGAGGTTAAAAGCCTTCTGCTGCCGCTGGTAGTAGCGGAAAGTGTCTTCCAATCAGCATCAGTCATATTGAAGTCCCCTAGCAGAACCGTGTCCCCGCGTAAAGTGATGTTCTCATTGTCTTTGATTAGTTCCATATCCCTGTCTTCCTGCTGTTTTGGGGGCCTGTATACTACACCCAGATACAAGCATTTTTCGTTTCCTCTGGCCAGGTTCACCCAGAGTGATTCCCCGGTGTAGTTGACATCTGTGATTCTGGTGACTTTGATGTTATCTCTAGTGTATAGTGCTACCCCACCCCCTATTCTTCCCTCTCTGTCCCGACGAAGTAAGTTGTATCCTGGTATAGCCATGTCCCACCCATGTGAGTCTGTGAACCAAGTCTCAGATATTGCTATTACATCGAGGTCGGCGTTCGTTATCTCTGTCTCTAATTCTAGAATTTTATTGCCTAAGCTGTGTGCATTAACATACATAGCCCTCCATACTTTATGTTTGCTAAGACCCTGTGTAGAATTTCCCGCCTGAGTTTGAGTGGCTTTTATATGATTGTTTTTACTGTGTGAACTTACCTCGGTCTCAGAAATGGAGTGTCGATTCACCTCTTCTGGAAAATTACTTACTGCGCTAGTACATGAGTGGGTACCCTCCCCCAACTTACCTAGTTTAAAGCCCTTCGGAGTAGGTGGGCTAGTCGATGTCCGAAAACGTTCTTGCCTCTCCTTGTCAGGTGGAGTCCATCTGGTCCCTGCAGTCTCTTTAGTGCCTCTCCATGGTCCAGGAAGCCGAAGTTCATGTCCCTGCACCATTCATGTAGCCACTCGTTCGTCCTCTGGATACGCTCCTCCCTGGCTCTTCCCTTGTCTCTTACAGGGAGGATCGAGCAGAAGACCACCTGCGCTCCCATCTGCCTCAGCTTCTCACCCAGGGCTCTAAAGTCCTTAGGTATGTTCTCTGGGGTGTTCCTGGCAGTGTCGTTCGTACCAACGTGAATAAGGAGCATGGGGAAGTAGTCCTCGGGCTTGATGAGTCGGTCCAGGCAGGCGGTTACGTCCCGGATCTTGGCTCCTGGCAGGCAGCAAACCTCTCTCGACTGCATATCTGGTCTGCAGATTGGTCCCTCGGTGCCCCTCAGCAGGGAGTCCCCAATGACTACTACTCTGCGCTTCTTTGAGGGGAGCTGATCAGTTGTCTCTGGAACTGGGACTGTCTGAGGGTTGACTTCCTGTGCCTCGCTCACGGGTCCTTCCTGTAGTATCTGGAATCTGTTCCTCAAGGTTATTAGTGGGGTCGATGTAGGGCTGCCCTGTGTGCAAGAGAAGGAGACAGGAGAAGAAAAAGAAGAAGGTCTTCCGTGTTTTCTTGTGGAGGAGGTTACAAGCTGCCAGGAGTCAGCGTCCCCATCCTCCTCCTGCACCCCAGTCGTTGGTGCCAAAGTTGTAGGTTTGGTCAGTTTGGGCGTCTCGAGGATGATCTTGACTGGCTCACACGCTGCACGCACACACTTGATGGTGACATGTCAAAACCATGTGGAACATTACCGCGCTGACAATCCCTCGCAGGACTTCTGCGCGTTGCCTAAAAACTGTTACTGTTAGCGCTCAGAGGGGGTAACCCCCCCCCCCCACTAAACTGACAAGTGTTTGCACTCATGTTGGGGGGAACCCCCCCCACTACACTGAAAACTGCCATTTACCCGAAATCCGAAGGAAAACGGCAGTTTACAGTGCATTGGGGGGTTTCCTCCCCCACACACCCCCATGAGCGTGAACACTTCTTAGTTTACTGGGGGGGATTCCCCCCCAGACCCCCCACTCACAGCGGTAACAGGAACAATTTTTAGCCGGCATGCAGAAGTCCTGTGCGGGATTGTCGGTGTGCCATTGTCAGCGGGTCAATATCCTGTGCAGTTTCGATGCGGAACCCACTTGACAGGCAGAGAGCTGCTGTGTTTGTGACTACATACCAATACATAGATAACTTATAGCAATGTTTCTCAAGTCGTTCCTGGAGTACCCTCTTGCCTTTTCAGTTATGGTTTCTATTCTTTGGAATTCCCTTTCCCTATACCTCCATAAGAAAAGGTCTTTTTTTGACTTTTAAAGCTCAATTAAAAGACTATTATTTCTCATAGGCTTTTAATATATAGCTTATTTTTTTCTGATGAAGCTTATTACTTTATCCTGTAATCTCATGTTTTTGCCTTTCCCTTTCCCCTTTCAAAATTTTAACCTTCGCCTTGTTCATTATGTTTCCAGTTTTGTCTGAATTTTTTTTTTTAGTGTTTTTACTTCCTTACTCCAATTTTTATTGTAAAATGCTCAGATTTTAACCTTGTTTTATTTAATTTATAACCCGCGTTTTACAGAATGGTTCACAATGTAAGCATACACAATATTTAAAACATATATATATATATATACACAATACATATTTAAAACAAAAACAAATTAGCAGCCTTACACCACTATCATAACTCAATTCCAGTAGGAGGATCCAAGATGGCCGCGGCTAAGACGTGCTGAGAAGTATGCATCCGATTAGCTGAAGCTCTTCTCTTCTTTTTTCCTTTTTGAGGCACTTTACGGCCTGATTTGTTCTTCGATGCCGAAGAGGAGAGGCAGGAGCGCTGCTGGCGCCTCGCAGCGCTCCACAGTGCCGACTCTTGACAACATCGAGGAGCTAGTGTGAAGGATGAAGGGAGCTACGACGTCGGCATCTGATGTCAGCCCGCTGAGGGTGCGCAGATTGAATCTCTCTTTGGGTCAGATACCACCCTAAGCCCAGACGTTCGAGCACCACCCCCACAACCCCAGTCTTCCAGCTCCCCGAATGGCGAAGAAACTCTGAAGCTGGGGGAAGTACCCGCTATTGAGGCAGTGGAGATCATAATAGAGAGCATGGGAGCAGAACCACTCCCTCAGGTGGTATCTGCAGAAGAAGCTGGAGTTGGATCAGCAATGGGAGGTGAATTTACCCAGACGGAACATGACCAGGGGAACTCTTCAGAGGGTGAGCATTTCTACACAAAACAAAAGTTTCCACAATGGGAGAAGCCCCCTCAGGTGACTTTGGACTCTCTATGGGATTTAATTGCTAATTTCTCTAAAACAATTAGCCCCAATTTCCAATATATAGAGAATAAAATGATACAACATACTAAAGAGCTCAAGGATTTAAAAGAAGAACGGGTGAGTTCAAAATCTTCCATTCAAAAGCTTGATCAAGAATTAAAAGTGTCTAAACAATTACAAGAGACCCTGGTTAAGGACAATATGAACTAAAGAAGGAAACTAGAAATGTTGGAGAACAATTCTCCAAATAACAATTTGAGACTTATTAATTTCCATAAATTACCTTTGGTAACTCCTAGGGAGATGCTTAAGAGATATTTGGTAGAAGTACTACAAGTTTCAGAAGAAAATTTACCTCCATTCTCTCAAGTGTATTATCTACCAAATAAGAAAAATGGGCCTCAAGTACAGTTAAAAACAGGTCAAGCACAATTGAATGTATCTGAAATTCTGGAAACGTCTGACAAGGATATGGTAAATCCTTCTACTTTGATATTAACAGTAGCTCTATCGATAGATAAAGTATGGTTATTAAGGCTTTTCTTTAAAAATAAACAGAAGACCTTTCTTGGATGTAAAATTCAAATGTTCCCTGATCTTTGTAGAGAGACTCTTCGAATTTCTTCTTCTGAGACCGGGGTCATCTTATTGGGGGCTACATTTTATTTGAGACATCCTCGTAAGTGTATTATTTGCCACCGCTCAGTCAAATATGTTTTCTTTGAACCTCAACAATTAACTGCTTTTCGAAAAATACATCCAACTTTTTTTTTTTTTTAAATCGTCTTAACTGTACGTCCAGCCGTCTGATTGTCCAGACCGGACCGCTAAGTCATCCATCTTTATACCCCATTTTTGACCAAAAATTCATCCGTCAAAAACGCCTAGAAAAAGACCTTTTGGACGTGGCTAGGGTCAGCAAAGTGATGCACTGGACACCTAAACTTTGCATCAGAGTAGCGGGGTACCATACAGGGCACTGCTGTGAACTTCACAAAAAGGGTGCCACATACACATCTCACCACAACAACTTTATAGGCCATGGTAAGCCCCCCAAAACATCCCCCAGAACCGACTAAACCCCCTTCCCAGAACCGACTAGATCCATTGACTAGACCCACCACCCCAATAGCCCTTATGGCTGCAGGTGCCACTTATATGGCAGTACAAAAGAGTTTTGGGGGTTTTGGGAGGGTGCACATGTTTCACCATGAATGCAGTGACTAGAGTGGCTTATGGGCCTGGATCCTCCTCTCCATGGTTCACTAACCTGCCCCAAGACCATTTACACCACCTCTGTGTAGCTCTACTAGGCTTTTCTATGCCAGGCTGCCAGGTGCTGATATTCTGGAGGCAGATATGTAAAGTTGTTATTACAATTTTTATGGGGGAGAGGGCGGGGGTCAGTGATCACTGGGGCAATGTATGGGGGTCTGTACTTTGTGTCTGTAGTGTTTATCTGGTCACTTTAGATACCTTCTTGTGACTTAGACCTGGTTTTAGATGGCCTAAGTCACAACGTCCAAGTTCCATCTAGATAGTGTTGTAAAACTTTCAGTTATACATGCAGTACGACTAAGTCTAGGATGGCCCATGTCCCACCCAAATCCCACCCTCACTACTCCTCCTAAAACGCCCCTTTTAGCTCTGGGTGTACTGCAGCACTGTGAAGGTCTAAGTCATTTTTAGATATGTCTAAAACCCGGTTTGATTATTGGCACTTGGACCAGTGGTGTACCAAGGGGAGAGCGAGGGGGGGGGGGGCGGTCCACCCCGGGTGCAGCCTTAGGGGGGTGCACAGCCGGACAGGTCTGGAAAATTCCTGGGCTGCGACGGCACTCAGCGGCATCGGCGGGCCCCCCCCCCCCTTCTGCGACAGCACTCAAGTTCGGCCTCCTTCTCCCGGCATCAGCAAAACTTCAGATCGGCAACAGGTGCTAGTCAAAAGCTTCCCCTGACTCAGCTTCCTGTTTCCACCCAGGCAGTTCAGTCAGGGGAAGCTTTTGACTAAGCACCTGTTGCCGATCTGAAGTTCTGCTCATGCCGGGAGAAGGAGGCCGAACTTGAGTGCTGTCGCGGGGCAAGGGGGTTGCTGATGCTGCTCAGTGCTGTCGCAGAGTGGGGGGCGCCAATGCCGCTCAGTGCCGTTGCGGGGGGGGGGGGGGGCCTTGCCGATCTTGTTGCCAAAATCAGAAAGATGAGGGAAAAAGATGGGCCTGTGGTGGATGGAGAGATTGAGAGAAGGGACAGATGATGGAAGTGGGGGAAAGAGAGAGAAGGGGCAGATGATGGAAGTGGAGAGAAGGGGGAGAGAGAAAAGGGCAGATGATGGAAGTGGGGGGAAAGAGAGAAAAGGGGCAGATGATGGAAGTGGGGAGAGAGGAGAGGGCAGATGATGAAAGGAGGGGGAAGAGAGAGAAGGGGCAGATGATGGAAGTGGAGAGAAGGGGGAGAGAGAAGAGGGCAGATGATGGAAGTGGGGGGGGGAAGAGAGAGAAGGGGCAGATGATGGAAGTGGGGAGAGAGAAGAGGGCAGTTGATGGAAGGAGGGGGGAAAGAGAGAGAAGGGGCAGTGGGGAGAGAGAAGAGGGCAGATGATGGAAGGAGGGGAGAAAGAGAGAGTAGGGGCAGATGATGGAAGTGGAGAGAAGGGGGAGAGAGAAGAGGGCAGATGATGGAAGTGGGGGGAAAGAGAGAGAAGGGGCAGATGATGGAAGTGGGGAGAAGGGGCAGATGATGGAAGTGGGGAGAGAGAAGAGAGCAGATGATGGAAGTGGGGGAAAGAGAGAAGGGGCAGGTGATGGAAATGGAGAGAAGGGAGAGAGAGAAGAGGGCAGAGGATGGAAGGAGGGGATAAATAAAAGGAGGGCACATGGGGGAAAAGGATTGAGTTAGGGAAATACTGGAAGGGGTGAGGGAAAGAGGTGGCGAGCTGTAGGTAGACAGTAAAAAAGGAAATTGATGAGAGGGTAGTAAGAACGTAATCTAGATGGATGCAGAAAATAAATTGAAAAGGAAAATGAGGGAAGAAAGGGATTGCAAAAGAGAGGTGTGGGAGAGGGAAGGATAGGAGAGAGATGCCAGACCAATGGGGGTGACATGAGAGCTGGAAGGGGGAGGCATACAGTTTCTGGAAGGGGCATAGAAGGAGAGAAGATGCCATATAGGGGCAGAGAGATGGCAGACAGTGGATGGAAGGAAGAGAGTAACAAGAAGATGAGGAAAGCAGAAACCAGAGAAGACAAAGGTAGAACAAAAATGTTCTATTTATTTGTTGCTTTAGGAGACATGTGACACTGTTTCTGTAGTGTTGCATTGTATGCAGAGTCCAGCTTCTTGCTGGTTCAATTTAACCTTTTTTTATGTATTTCTATTTTATCCCCCCTTTTACAAAACTGTGGAGCGTTTTTTAGCGCCAGCCGTGGTGGTAGCAGCTCTGATGCTCAGAATTCTATGAGCGTCAGAGCTGTTACCTCCGTGGCTAAAATCCGCACTACAGTTATGTAACAGAGGGAGGGGTTAGTTTGTGATTACATATTCCATACTAGGTGAAGGTATTTTCTGTGTTCTGAGTGTTCGAAAGACATGGTTTTCTGTTAGGATTGACGGTGTAGGATTGATCTGTACTTGTCTGGCTTGTTTGGTTTTACAATGGGTGTATTGATGTTGTACTGCTCACTGCATATGTAAGATGCTGCCTTTTCCTAGGTACTCATGTGTTACATGTGGCTTGTTACTAAAAATAATGTTTTTTGTACAGATGGGGGGGTGCCAAAAAATGATGGGCCCCGGGTGTCACATATGCTAGGTACGCCACTGACTTGGACGACTTGTCTCACCGATGGTCTAAGTGCCGATTTAGGCCAGTTTTTAGATGTATTTCCATTTTGATCATGAGCCCCCAAGTGTCTCTTCAATAACCTCTTAAAAGTTTTATATTGGCGGTATATCAAATATATTAAACTTGAACTTGTTTTTAGGACATCCACAATGAATCAGTATCAAACAGTATATATTCCATGTGGATATCCTGAAAACCTAGGGTTACCATATGGCTCCAGGAAAAGGAGGATGGATTGAGACATCCGGGTTTTACTTCCACTAAAAGCAGTGGAAGTAAGGTCAGATAGAGACATCTGGATTTTACTTCTACTGTATTGAAAGCAATGGAAGTAAAACCTGGATGTCTCAATCCATCCTCCATTTTCTGAAGCCATATGGTAACCCTATGAAAACCTTATTGGCAAGGGGGTCCAAAAGCAGAAGAAGAGTAGATCGATAGAAGATATCCCTCACTAAAAAGAAGCAGGGCCAGATGTACCCAGCTTCAGGGCCAGATGTACCCAGCTTCAAAGGAAGGTTTTAAGTTTGGGCCTGTGCACACATAGCCAGAGACAATCATAAAAGGTGCATAAAACCCCCAAAAACTTTGGGCTCCTTTTACGAAGTCGCATTAGCGATTTAATGCGTATAATAGCGTGCGCTAATTTGCTGGCCGTGCTAGCCGCTACCGCCTCCTCTTGAGCAGGCGGTAGTTTTTCAGCTAGCGCGGGGGTTAGCTCGCGCTATAAAGGTACGTGCGATAAAGCTGCTAACGGGGCTTCGTAAAAAGAGCCCTTTATTAACTCAGAAACTTGAGACCTGTTACCTGAGAGAAAGTTAAAAATAGTCTATTAATTCAGAGGCCAAAGTCTTCAAGTTTCAAGTTTATTAATATATTTGATGAATCGCTTATTAGAATTACTAAGCGATGTACAAAATCAAAATAGAGAATAATATAAAGAAACAAACATTTTAATAATATACTTTCATAGAATACAAACATGAGTCAGGAGGGAAAGAGTAAAAGTTACAATTTTCAAATTATGGTAGAAAAATGGAAAAAACAAGAGGGTAAGGGGTAGTTAAACCATAGCGAAGGCTGTGCTACTTACAGAGCCCAAGACACCGTGGCCAGTGGATACCAGGCCCCAAACACATGTTGCAGCACTTTTTCTCTAGTCAGGTACCATGGCCTGGGCCCAGCTAGACCTCAGAGTAAGTTTATATGTATTCAGCAGCCAGGAGTTGGCTTACCTCAGCCAAGTGGAATCTCTAGTTGTAGTTGTATACACTGGGGAACAAGGTTTCCTTCTACTCCCTGAGCGTCCTTAACTCAGCTCTCGTCCTGTTTAGGGTTACCAGATGTCAGAGAAAACCTGGATATGTATCCAATGTATCACTTATAGAGAGTCAAGCGGAGAACAACGTTGTTGTATAAACTAATTAAAATTTGTGAATCGAAGGCAAAAACTTCTGGGCTAGCGCACAGTTTTGGTGGCAGTAATCACATTGGCTATCCCGGACCCCTGAGGAAGGAGTGTTTCTCCGAAACACAGAGCGTGTTGGGCCCGCTCTCCATGCATATGACAGCCTTTTCTATGGATTACCATTTTGTATAGACTTTTAATAAAGATTCCTGTACCTTGTCCATTGCTCTTTGCCTGAGATTTTTACCATACTGTATTTTTGTTTGTGTAGGTAGCCATTACTGTGGGCCTGTGCTAATGGTGATCCCATGCTAAAACTGATTAGTGCACTTTAGTAAAAGGGCCCTTAGTCCAGGACACAAGGCTGACTATAACAAAAGCTCATGAATAAGTAAAAGCTAATCCAGCCTGGTTTATCAATGACTCCTGTAAAAATAAATAAATAAATAAAAATCATCCCTGCAAGAGCCTCAAAATCTGCATGGGAATTTGAAATATACGTAAGTTGAACTTGTTTTAAATACCAGAATCCCTGTCCCAAAAGATTTATACACCACGTTTCCAAAAGTTTAAACTATACCCTATTCCCCACAAGGGGAAAAGGGGGCTCTTGATTGACAATATCTTAGGTGTGTGCTTTCATCTGGTTTGTCCACTCTGTAATATCTACTCTTTCACCTTCTCTCCTGGGATCCATATGTTCTTCTACTGTTCTCAGCACTGACAGGCTTACTTTTGTACAATTTTATGGCAAGAGCTATGAAGGGGGGGAAAAAAAGACAGTACTTGCTCATTTTAGCTTGCACATGCTATTTTTATAGCAATCTCACATTATTCAACAAGTTTAATCTCTCTGAGGACAGTCTTTGTGAGTAACCACTAAAATTTAGTACACAAGCTGTTAAATTATATTTTAGTTTGCAAGCTAAATTTTCATTTCTTGTACATGAGACCCTTTTTAATGCAAGTTATTATGTGCGGTCCCCTTTATCCCTTGTATTTGTGAATTTGCATGTGCGTTTATGAAAAGCATGTGCTTAGTTTCAAGATTTGCCAATTCGCCCAATTTGTCTTGAATTCACAAATGTGGATGTATCAGATAGTTCCTAGATTAGATTTCTAACAATGATCAGAGTGGAGCCTGTATTCACTTACAGTCTAAATTATGGTCCCACATCAGTCAGAGGTACATTCAAAAAACAGAGCATGCTATTCTGTTGTAGCACATGAAATCAAAATCAGGTAACCAATGAGTGACTTGCAATCATTTTATTGTTCTACTCTAAGGGCTCCTTTTACGAAGGTGTGCTAAGCGTTTTAGCGCACACACCGGATTAGCGTGCGCTATAGCACACACTAGCCAATAATCTACCACCTGCTCAAAAGGAGGCGATAGCGGCTAGCGCACGGGGCAATTTAGCATGCGCTATTCGGTGCGTTTAAGCACTAGTGCGCCTTTGTAAAAGGAGCCCTAATTGCTAGCATTTTTGGAAGTATTTTTACTTTAACATCTCTGTAGTTCTATAAAAATTAGGTGCCAGACAGGGTAGGTGTGCTAGCTTATTGATTCTGGAGGCCTGGTTTCATTCACATTACAGTTATTGCATTACCTTATACTGCATCATGTCACACTGGTTTCAAGTGAGCCACAGTAGATAGTCATAAATTGGTTTCTGGTGATCATCTGTCCATTTACAAACCCACCACTTAATTTGACACAAATGGCTGTCTACGTATGTTCCAGATGCTAAGGTCGGGTGTAGAAGAACATTGTGGCACAATTCAGAAATGTGTGGGGATGTTTGTCTAGCATGTGGCTGCTGACTTTTTAAAGAAAGAAACATATGCACGAATACACCATTGAACCTTTAATGAATTTTATTGGCATAAATTGCAGTGTTTATCTGTTTCTCTTTGTGCTTTATTTAATAATCTGCATTTCCCACATCTCATATTTTTCTGACTGTTTCCTGTTTAAAAGCTTTGTGATTATACTGTATATACAATATATTTTCTATATTTTGCACAAAATCCATATTATGGAATGCTTAGTAAAAGCCATAAGAAAGTCTGAGAATTACTTGAGGTACATGTGCAATAAGCTAATCTTCACAGTTCAATATTTCACCATTTACAAAACATTTTTTTCTTCAAAACAGCAGAAATAATAAGACCATATGGTCCCAGCCATCTGCCAAATCTGGTATTTTGCAATAAAACTGTTTTAATTATAGGACCGCATAAAAAGGTACATTTCTTTCAGCCTTTCTGTAATTCTAAAATAAACTGATTTTTTAAAAATTGTATAAACACATCTGAATCCAAAAATGAAACTCTCAGTGACACTTTTCAATGCATGTGATTGATTTCTCAGAACCTAAAAAATGAGATGATATACAAATGAGTATTAAACATTATGGGGCTTATGCACTAAAGCTTTGGGGAAAATTCAATAAATCGCACCCAAAGTTTTGTGCTGGGATGATCTGCGCTAAGATACTATTCTATAAAAAGTGTTCTGAATGGAACAACATTTAAAGAAAACCAGCTTATTGGGCTCCTTTTACAAAGGTGCTTTAGCGTTTTTAGTGCATGCACCGGATTAAGGTAACAGCCTTACTAAAACAAACATACCAAAATGATTTAACTCTTAGAAATTAGAATATCCTAACGGGCCAATAAGTGTATCCGCGAAAAAAATAGTAGAAAAGCAGAGCTAGGTCTATATTACCGTACCTAGGTTATCAAGTTAAAACATGCAACAACAGATAAAAAGTTAAAAACTTTTAAAATCGCGAGCATTCCAAGCTAAATAGATGTAAACTTACCAAGCACCTGTGTAAGCCAAATCCTCAAACCGAGTATGCGTCGCAATGACAATAGAAAAAGATGCCGCGGGAAACCTTGCGAGTAAAAAAGAGCGAGTCTGGGGCGGTATGTTTGTTTTAGTAAGGCTGTTACCTTTTTATTTATTCATTTGAACATGCTTTAATTTAATCATTTTGGTACTGCTGCACAGACGTAGCCCGGTATTTTTCACTATTTATTCCGTGCATGCGCTTGATGGTAATTAAGTATACACTACTTTTTATGAGTTTAACCATTTGAGTACGCCTGTTTTATCCTTTTTAGCATATTTTAAATATAATCACCTTGCTAAGGCTGCATATACTTAGTCCTGTTATCTTCACTATGAACTCCACTACTTCTGAATATTACTATGTGGGTTTAATACTAGATATAGTTTCTTAGTATGAACTTGTAATATGGTACAATCGGCTGGTTCACTTGCCTCACCATGATTCAGATCCTCTTTATAGGTTTTTATTATGTATTCCTTATAGATATTTTTATCTAAATGTAAGCTTTTTGGATAGATATTATTCAATATTTAGCAAACAGATTTGAAAAAAAAGATTTTTTTATATATTAATTTTCATTATATGTCATGTTTTGAAATGTTGTGCTAATATGGCCTTATGTCTTTTTTATATTAGTTTTATACCTTTTTACTGCAGTTTGTTTCATACCTTATCCACCATGGTAGGTTCTTTTTGGTTATCTTTAACTTTTAATTTATCTGTTATCACTTCACTCATATGGTTGCAGTTTTAAATGTAAGTTCAGCATGATGTATTTTTACTTCTTTTATTTTCTTTGGTTGTCTGATTTGATTTGATCACTAATAATTAGTTTTTCTTCTTTCTTTCTTTTTAGTGTCTTACACTTTGCATGTCACCAAAAATTATTTTTTTTTCTATTTTATAGTACATCATGTTTTGCACCATTTTTACGCCATTAGTTTAGCACTATTTTACATCTATATTTTTGTAAAATTAGCACCACTGTACAGTATGAAAGCATGTTTAAACCATATAGGAAGATTGCCCTCTATATATCTTGTTAGGTAAAACACACTATCACTTCATCACCATTTCACATCACTTTGCTTCTATATGGCACAAATGCACTATTAATTTATCATCATTTTTATCCATTTATGTAGTAACTCTAAATATCAGTTGTATATACTCAGGATTGATATTTATATTTATTAGTACCCCTGAGGAAGGCGTGTTGTCCAAAACACGGACCATGTCGGGTCCCTTGGTTGGTAATAAGGTGGTATTTTTACTGCATTTGAATATTGGTATAATAAACATTGCCTGCATCTTGTACATATTTGTCTGCAGTTTTTGTTTTGTTATTTGTTTGCTGATTGTTGTCTGCAGACTTCATTGGATTCTTCTTGTTTGCATAGTCCCTCCGCTTCACTATCTTTTGACATTTGCAGGACAGAGACTGTAGACGTCTGGCCGGCATTGGCCAAATCTCTACTGAAAGCTTACTATTTCCAGAGGGCATTTAATGTTCCCCTGGAATAATACTTGTTCTCAGTCTGGCTGGGATCAATGTGGGAGATTTGCAGACACGGTTATAATATACGATACTGAAAGCTATTGTATCTCCTAAATGAATAGATATCTTGGAAAATGTAACTATAGTTGGAAATATTTTTCCCTAAGTGCATCACTTTGATCTTGACCACATTTTCATGTGCCATATGGATGCCTAGGCTCTCAGTCTCACAAGGTCCTCCTGCAATTTCTCACAATCCTCTTGTGATTTAACAACTTTGAATAATTTTATGTTGCCTGCAAACCTGATCATTGTACATGCTTATTTGTAAATGATCTGAAAACCAGTGAACACCAGTCCCAATACAGATCTCTAGGATGTTCCACTATTTACTTTTCTCCATCAAAAAACCCTGACCATTTTAGTTCTACTGTCTGTTTCCTATCTTATACTAGTTCCCGATCTACGATAGAATATTATCTCCTATCCCATGATGTTTAAATTTTCTCAGCAGGCCTGAGGAGAGGGGGGTGCAGCCAGTACATCGCTCCAGGGCCTATGAAGCTCAAGGGGGCCCAATGAAGCTCAAGGTTATGACAATGCAGCCAACATGTCAAGAAAATATAAAGGTGCACAAGCAAGAATACTTGAGCAATGTCCAACAGCTATATTTTCTCACTCAATTTGTGTAGAAATGATGCTGTAGAATGTATTCCTGAAACCATACTTTGGAACTATACAAACTGTTTATAACTTGTTTAGCTCTAATCCACATCAATGGAAAATTTTACAAAATCGTATTGGCTGTTCTCTTCATGGCATATCTAGCACACAGTGGTCAGACTATGTTAAAAGTGTGAAGCCCTTTGTAGCCCATCTGCCTGGCATCAAATTAGCATTAGAAGACCTCTTGAAGCTAAACCTAACTGCCAAAATAAGAACAGAGGTTAATGGAGCTTTGTCTTATGTGACATCATTCTTTTGTGTGATAATGTCTGTTGTATAGTACAAAATATTAGTTCCAGTTGATATCTGTAACAAAGTTATTCAATTCAGAAATGCAACACTGGATGTTGAAATGTCCAACATAAAAACCTTGATTTCAGAACTGACAGATCTCTGCAACAGCTGAAAAAGTATGTGGAGTGAAGCTAAGCATGTTGCTTCCAATTTACACATAGAAATTAAACTATCTGGAAGTCGTGATGACGCAAAACGCAAAAGGAGGTTCCATAGTGAAGATGCCAAATTGTCACAACAACATGAAATGGATGACTCCCCTGAAGAAGGATATTTCAGAAAGTCTGTTTTCTATGTAATGTTGGATAATGTTATTGGTGGACTCACAGTTCGTTTCAGTGCTGCAGTGAACATTTCTGAGAAGTTCAGCTTCCTCTAGAAGTACCTAATAATTCCTGTAGATGATCTGAAAGAAAAATCAAAATCACTGGCAAATCAATATTCTGCTGATATCAGTGAAGATCTTGTAATGGAGATGAGTCATCTACCAGCTGTTCATCGAATGTTATAATGCCCCTGTATCACTCCATGGTGTGACCTCATTTGGAATATTGCATTCAATTCTGGTCTCCTTATCTCAAGAAAGATATAGTGGCACTAGAAAAGGTTCAAAGAAGAACGACTAAGATGGTAAAGAGGATGGAACTCCTCTCGTATGAGGAAAGACTAAAATGGTTAGGGCTATTCAACTTGGAAAAGAGACGACTGAGGGGAGATATGATTGAAGTCTACAAAATCCTGAGTGGATTAGAACGGGTGCAAGTGGATCAATTTTTTGCTCCGTCAAAAATTACAAAGACTAGGGGGTCACTCGATGAAGTTACAGGGAAGTGCTCTTAAAACCAAAAGGAGGAATTTTTTTCCACTCAGAGAATAGTTAAGCTCTGGAACACATTGCCAGAGGATGTGGTAAGAGCAGATAGCGTAACTGGTTTTAAGAAAGGTTTGGACAAGTTCCTGGAGGAAAAGTCCATAGTCTGTTATTGAGAAAGACATGGGGGAAGCCACTGCTTGCCCTGTATTGGTAGCATGGAATATTGCTATACCTTGGGTTTTAGCCAGGTACTAGTGACCTGGATTGGCCACCGTGAGAATGGGCTACTGGGCTTGATGAACCATTGGTCTGACCCAGTAAGGCTATTTTTATGTTCTTATTTTGAAGAGTATCAGCTGAGCCCATTGGAGCTGCTGAATTGCTTGAAAAAGTACAAGCTGGAAGGACTCTTTCCAAATATGTGTGTCGGCCTGCATATTCTGTTGACAATTTCTGCCACTGTCGCCTCTGCAGAGCGCTCACTCAGCAAGCCAAAGCTGGTAAAAAAAATTTCTAAGATCCACTATGTCACAAGCATGACTTGTAGATTTGGCCCACACATCTTCTTTGTACCGGGGCCTCGATCTTTTCTCGGTGGCCCTGCTCAAAAGTCTCACATGAAAATCCATATACATTGTGAACTGGAGAAAAAAAACCATACCAAAATGTTTTTTGTCGTATCTTCCACTGAACTTGGCTGATTCTTATGAAATTTAGTGTGCAGTGTCCTGAATGAAGTTGATGTACAACGCAAATATTTCCCACTGCACCACAACACCACCTTGTGAAAATGAATTGTTGCTATGGGATACGCGCAGAAACACTACCTTGTGAAAATGAATTGTTCCTATGGGATATGTTTAGAAGCAGATAATAGTTTGTAAATAGTCTCTGTATCAAAATGGTTTTCACTGTAGAAGATCAAATTCTGATAAAAATTGTGTTACTACTTACATCAGTCGATGATTGTTGAAAGAGTTCCCACAGAAGGGTTGGAACAAAAATGGTGGTGATGTACTGCTATGCAAGATCCAATCACTGTGGATCATAAGCCAGGCACAGACGATCACGCTCAATTTGCACACAACATTGTACTTGATCTTGTACTGAGCCAGGAGGATGTGCTGCAAACATCCTGAACAACTTGCCAAATAGTAAGAAAAGCAGGAATAAGTCAGACCAATGTGGTTAGGATAATTCATGACGATCTGAAATTATAGTGTCTTAAAAAAATGTGTCATGCCCAAGAGTTAACTTTGCACAAAAAAGACACACGCCTGAAATGGTGCAAACTAGTACTGCCTGATTCACGATTCAAATTGATTCACCGATTCAATTCAGGTGAATCGATTCAAATCGATTTAAATTAAAAGAAATTGGCCTCCCGATTCGGTGACTGACCATCCCCCCTCGCCCCCTAAAACAGGAGTGGCAGCGCTGCTTCTTGCTGGCCGGCCACTGCCACTCCTGCTTTAGAGGGCAAGGGGGGAGGGTCATTTGGGAAGTGCTGATGTCTGGCTTCCCCCTTGGCCTCCCGCACATCCATTTACCTAATTTCAGCAATGGAGCAGCCTGCAGAGAGGATCGCCAATGCTAGCAATCTTTGCATGCTGCCATAGGCTTTCGGAGCTTTCGATCCTGCCTCTGATGTCAGAGGAGGGGCGGGACCATGGCAGAGGGAAGACAGCTCCAAAGGTCTATGGCAGCTTGCAAAGATTGCTAGCACTGGCGATCCTCTCTACAGGCTGCTCCGCTGCTGAACTTAGGTAAATGGATGTGTGGGAGGCCAGGGGGAACACATAGGCCTTCCGTGGGGGAGGGGGGATACAGGCCTTCATGGGGGTGCAGGCCTTCAAGGGGGGGATAGGCCTTCAGGAGAGACAGGCAGGCCTTTAGGGGTGGGGTGCAGGCCTTCAGGGGGGGGGACACACCTTCATGGGAGGAGGGCCCTGGTGTAGAAGTACATAGAATTTGAGCACCAGAGCAGCGTCGGAGCATTTAGTGCCCTTGGTCGCGCTAGAAATCTCTACCACAGCTTAGTAAAAGAAGGCCAAAGATATGACCAACTTTTATGCAGTCTTATTTATGCATACCTTGACTGATTAAGTGCCACTGAAAATGACAGGTTAGCCATAAATAAGCAATTTAATCATCCAAGAGTTATTTATGGCTAATTAAATATCGACCTGACCCTCTGAATAGCCAAGACCAGATATATTCCATGCATTAAAAATGGCTAAAGTAAGGCCAATTGAAAAAAATAGCAAATTCAAATGGATGCACCAGGGAGGGGCCTAAGGCCCTGATTGGCTCAGATGCCTAAAGTTCTTCCCATGGGAGGGGCTTTAGGTATCTGGCCAATTGGCATTTAGGCCACTCCCACTGAATCCCAGGATGCACCGGGAAGGAGGCCTAAGACTCCAATTGGCCTAGGTGCCTAAGGCCCCTCCTAAGGGAGCCAATCAGTACCTTAGGCCCCTCCCCAGTGCATCCCAGAATGCACCAGGAGGGGGGAAGGCCCACCATTTGGGAGTGGTGAGCCTGCTGGCCGGAGGGTATAAGCATCCCTCTGGCTGGACTTTTGGAAAGGTATGGGGATATGGGAGGGGCTTAAGGGTGCTGGGGGATCTATAAATTGGGGGGTCTACAGGTTTGGGGGGCTGGAGTAGGTGTTACTAGTTGGTGGGGGGGATTGAAAATTTCAAAGGGTGGTGGCAGGATGGAGTGGGCATCCCACCTAATTAGCTGCTTTGGGAGGGGTTCGGGGACAGATGGGAATGAACATCCCTGCTGCCCAGCTGCTTTGGGAGGTGTTTGGGGGCAGAAGGGAGTGGGCTGTCTCCTCTCTGGCTGCTTTGAGAGGGGTTTGTGGGTTCAGCGGCAGGAGGGAGTGGGCTGGCAATTCCTGATTGATTAATAGAGCGATAAATGAATAAAGCTCTCTAGAAGGATTCACAGATTTTAAAATCTGTGTAGAAAAGTATAGATGTTTACCTTGCCTAAGAAATAAAGTTACAATTACAATATCTACACAGATTCTGAGCTGTAGTGGACCTACAAAGGGCATTCAATAATTTATCTACCTCAGTAGAAAAGAAGACTTTTCAAAATATTTTGTTATATTTTTTAATATAGTCCCCTGATAGCTCCATACACTTCAACTACTTTTCCTGAAATGACTTTAATCCCTTTGAAAAGAATTCTTCTGTTTGACCTTCCAATCAGGATGTCACAACTTTCTTGACATCTCCATCACTTGAATACCTTCAAAACTTGGAATAGGAAATAATCCGAGGGAGCCAGGTAAGGACTATTGAATGGGTGGTTCAGCGGCTGAAACCCACATTCTTGGATGGCAGCCTATGATTGTTGTGACATGTACACCAGCGCATTGTCATGAAAAAGCAGCACACCTGCTGAGTTTTCCTTGTCTTTTCTCCTTGATTGACTCCCACAAAGTGATCATTGTGTTGGCGTAACTCTCCCCAGTTATGGTTGTCTTGTGCGGTGTATAAGCAAAATCTTTCATCATCCCAGAAGACAGTTGTCATGACTTTGCCTGCAGATTTTTCTGTCTTGAACTTTTTTGGGGTGGGGGATGATTTGTGCGTCCACTGCATTGACTCCATTTGGGACTCAGGATCTCTGTGAAATTTTTCTTCCATAATGCTCTGCCTATCTAAGCTGTCTTTTAAGAAGGCACAGATTGGCATGGCACGTACCATGGTTGTCTTTTAGGTTGACAAGGAGGAGAATTCTTTGAGAGGTGCAATAGTGTCTAGGGCAGTGGATAAGGTGGAGTTCTAGAAATCCACATGCTCAGATAAGGGAATCTTAAGAAAGTAATTCTGAAAGTTAGAAAACAGAGAAGGGAGAGCCAATGGAACAATGTGACAAGTGTATCTAATTTTGTGAGGTATTGGCCCCCAGAGGACTGTAAAGAAGAAGTTTGTTTGTTTCTTTATCGCCCGCCCTTATCCAGGGCGAGTTACATCATAACATACATCATTTAAGGCGAGTTACATAATAACATACAAAATAAGACATAACATTTATCATACAAATCACATCAAAAACACACTATAAAACAAATTACACACTTACATATAAAAATCAAATTGCATATGACATACACGGTGCATCAACGACGAACATCATTTAGGGCCAAACAACTGGCCAAACCCTAAAATACATCAAAATATAAAATTGCAAGTAGCATACAGGACGCCTCAATGACAAACATCATTATGCCAAATAGAACAGACCAGACCATCGAAAACCTCCATGACCAGCACTCAGCACTCAACAGTCACCCGCCAAGTTAGAAGCCTACAAGATAATGGTCAGGAAAATAATTTACTGGAGAAAGAATAAAGAGTAAAGGACAGGGAGAATGATGACAGGATTAAGTCTAAAGTATGACCTATGTACCTGGTGCTTAGGAAAAGGTTTAGTTCAGAAATGAGAGACAGGAAATAGTTATTACTAGGATGAGAGGTGACATCTACATGATGATTAAAATCATCCAAGACTACAAGCTCTGAAAGGTCAGCAAGAGCTTGATAACAGAAATTCCATTTCTCAGCTGTTAGAGAGGGTGGGCAGTAAAATAATGCAAGAAATAAAAGCATCAGTGCATAAAGTTTAATTGTCAGAACTTCTTTGTATGGTAGGGAATGAGGAATCTCTTTCACTCAAATTGAAGTTCCCCCATGCTTCCTCTCGAAGCATGGGAGAATAGAGCCTGATGGCGGACAGACTTGCACAGTCTGTGTCCTGCATGTGACGAGAGACAGCTGAAGGTTTGACAAACTCCAGTATGTTGATCATTTTATTGTGGCATACTGTGAGTAGGGAAACTGTGCGGCTGCAGAGGGAGGGGAAGGCATCTTAACTGGTATGTTGAATACTGTCAGCAATACACCACAAATCATCCCTTTCATGGTTGGCATGGTGAAGACTTCAAAACCAGCATTTAAAAATGGGTGACCTAGGCCAACATAGAGTGGTGGCCGAGGCTCTGGTCACCTTGTTGGGCAGACTGGATGGACCATGAGGGTCATTTCTTCCGTCATTACTGTGAGTAAATTACAGCAAGACCTCCCCCCTTTCCTTGATAAGCAGTATTGAGCGATTCCCTCCTGAGGACATGTCCAGGAGTCCGGATGGCTTTTCAAAATCCGGAACTTTATCCGGGTTTTGAAAAGCCTCCTACGTCGGGGCGGCATCTGTCATTGTACGCGACATCATCACATGTGTGGATGCCGTATCGAAGCATGAACAGGTTAAGGGGGTGGGCATGGGGATGGGATGGGCAGGACTGGGAGCATGGCCATGGGTCCGGATTTTCCTTCGGGAAAATTTGGTAAGTTTACATTGATAGAGATAAGTGGACTTATACTAACTGCACAATTGTCAGCCAACTATAATATACTCTCCACATCAATTCTTTACCCATTTCCTGCCTAGTTTCTATCCCCTAAAATAAAATGCCCTTGATATATGCATTAGCACTTGCTAACTGCTAAAATAATGCAAAATCAGTTATCACATATATGTGGTAGCAATTAACATGCTCTAATTTGCACGTTATAGACTAAATTCTATACATGATGCAGAAAAATCAGCACCGACTAAAAACACACTAAATACTAATCTATAAACGGTGCTCAAAGTTAGGTACCATTTATAGAACACACTTCTCCCTCCTTATTCGTGGGGGATGTGGGCGGACCATAGGCACGAATATGGAAAAACCGCAAATAACTTTTTAAATGCTATTTGTGGTTTTTAGAAAAAGCTTTCGATTTTATTATTGAAACCACGAATAACTTTTCTACTGAGCTTGGAGCAGCAAGCAGCAATTTCTGGGCTTGGATTAGGCAAGCAGCGATTGCTGGGCTTGGAGCAACAAGCAGCGATCTCTGGGCTTGGATTCGGCAAGCAGCGATTTCTGGGCTTGGAGCAACAAGCAGCGATTTCAGGGCTTGGATTAGGCAAGCAGCGATTTCTGGACTTGGATTAGGCAAGCAACGATTGCTGGGCTTGGAGCAACAAGCAGCGATTTCTGGGCTTGGATTAGGCAAGCAGCAATTTCTGGGCTTGGAGCAACAAGCAGCAATTTCTGGGCTTGGAGCAGCAAATAGCGATTTCTGGGCTTGAATTAGGCAAGCAGTGATTTCTGGGCTTAGAGCAGCAAACAGCGATTTCTGGGCTTGGATTAGGCAGTGCACACTGGGAAGCATGGAAGCAGCAAATTTGTGGGAGAAAGCATGGAAGCAGCGATTTTCAGAGTGAATGGTAAGCGATAAACTTTTTTGTCGGTACAGTAAAAGGAAAAAGAACTTTAGTGATGATGTAATTTGGGGGTGGGGCGGAGTCAGCATCTGAAAAATCGTGAATATGGAAACCGCGAATACGGAGAGAGAAATGTAGTGCTTGATGCTGAGAACCATGCCTAACTTTAGGTGCAAAAATCAAAACAAAAAAAATCAAAAACTGTAAATGTAAGACTGGAAAAATATATATCATTATCTCACACATCCTAAGCAGAGTTAAAGAATCTTGTGGAAAGGAGAAATAGCCTCAGACCATGTGTCCAGTTTCACATACCAGCCCACTGGCCGTTCAGTTAATATGAACAACAATTTCAATCACTTGCTTTCCTCCACCATTCTTGATTAATGTGCAAAAATCATGCTGTGCAAACTTGCATTAATGATATATTATATCAAGATTATAAAAACCACTTATCTTGATAATATGAGACACTCGTTCTGATTCTGACTCGTTCTGATTCTGACTAGCTCGTTTCGCAATATCTTCCTCAGAGAATCAGAAAAGCCATGAAGTGCCTACAAATAATAAAAAAAAAAAATACACGATCATCACAATGCACACATTCTCTCAACATAACACTCCAACTCATACTGTCATCCCACCTGTTCTAAATTGTACAAACTAACTTTCTATACTGAAATACTCCCAACTACTCAGCATCACGTTAAAATAACTCCATCTACTAACCATCAAACGGTGGCAAATTCAAAATATATCACTCACTGCAGTTATCTCAAAATGTTGTTTCTAACACTAACTACATACAATAACAACGATGTTACAAAGTGTGTAAGGTGAACTGCCTGTCTTGTCCTAAAAACACTAACCATAGCATACATACACTGCCACAAGTACTTACGTATGATAACAAGGCTACCCATATCGCCTTACGTATCCTTAATAATGGCATCTGCTCAGCTCATTAAAGCCGCAAGAAACTTAAGTCCTACAGTCATTTATACTAATTAAACCTCCCAGGAAAGGGACTTGGGAGTTCTGATCGACAAGTCGATGAAGCCATCCACACAATGTGTGGCGGCAGCAAAAAGGGCAAGCAGAATGCTAGGAATGATAAAGAAGGGGATCATGAACAGATCAGGGAAGGTTATCATGCCGCTGTACTGGGCCATGGTACGCCCTCACCTGGAGTACTGCGTCCAGCACTGGTCGCCGTACATGAAGAAGGACACGGTACTACTTGAAAGGGTCCAGAGAAGAGCGACTAAGATGGTTAAGGGGCTGGAGGAGTTGCCGTACAGCGAAAGATTAGAGAAACTGGGCCTCTTCTCTCTCGAACAGAGGAGATTGAGAGGGGACATGATCGAAACATTCAAGGTACTGAAGGGGATAGACTTAATAGATAAGGACAGGTTGTTCACCCTCTCCAAGGTAGGGAGAACAAGAGGGCACTCTCTAAAGTTGAAAGGGGATAGATTCTGTGCAAACATAAGGAAGTTCTTCTTCACCCAGAGAGTGATAGAGAGCTGGAACGCTCTTCCAGAGGCTGTTATAAGGGAAAACACCCTCCAAGGATTCAAGCCAAAGTTAGACAAGTTTCTGCTCAACAAGAACGTGCGTTGGTAGGGCTAGTCTCAGTTAGGGTGCTGATCTTAGACCAGAGGGCCGCCGCATGAGCGGACTGCTGGGCATGATGGTCTGACTCAGCAGTGGCAATTCTTATGTTCTTATGTTAACCCTGACATAAAGTCAGGGAGAATGTGGCACAGTGGTTGAAGCTACAGCCTCAGCACGCTGGGGTTGTGGGTTCAAACCCACGCTGCTCCTTGTGACCTTGGGCAAGTCACTTAATCCCCCCCATTGCCTCAGGTACACTAGATAGATTGTGAGCCCACCAGGACAGACAGGGGAAAATGCTTGAGTACCTGAATAATCTCATGTTCTGAGCTCTCCTGAGAGAACGGTATAGAAACTTGAATAAATACCTAGATTAGGTGTGGTTCCTCCTTATTCTAAAATGGCATGCATAAATTACAGGAACACCCCCAGTACCTTCCCATAGCCAAGCTTCCTGTACGAACCAGACATGACATCAGAGGGAGAGCCAAAGGGGTCACAAGGAGCACACTGTTGACCTCCACGAGCAACAACTTCAACTAGAGCAGGGGTAGGGAACTCCGGTCCTCGAGAGCTGTATTCCAGTCGGGTTTTCAGGATTTCCCCAGTGAATATGCATGAGATCTATTTGCATGCACTGCTTTCAATGCATATTCATTGGGGAAATCCTGAAAACCCGACAGGAATACAGCTTTCGAGGACCGGAGTTCCCTACCCCTGAACTAGAGGTACAAGGGAGGGGAAGGGGGGGCATGCGTGGTAGGCAGGATTGGGGAAGGGGCAAGGGGGTGGAGACAAGGGCAGGGGAGAGGTATCACTGCTCCAGGTGCCTCTCACCCTCACTATGCCAAAGGGGTCACAAGGAGCACACTGTTGACCTCCATGAGCAACAACTTCAACTAGAGCAGGGGTAGGGAACTCCGGTCCTCGAGAGCTGTATTCCAGTCGGGTTTTCAGGATTTCCCCAGTGAATATGCATGAGATCTATTTGCATGCACTGCTTTCAATGCATATTCATTGGGGAAATCCTGAAAACCCGACAGGAATACAGCTCTCGAGGACCGGAGTTCCCTACCCCTGAACTAGAGGTACAAGGGAGGGGAAGGGGGGGCATGCGTGGTAGGCAGGATTGGGGAAGGGGCAAGGGGGTGGAGACAAGGGCAGGGGAGAGGTATCACTGCTCCAGGTGCCTCTCACCCTCACTATGCCACTATGCCATGTTAGGCCTGCATCTAGATTTAATAATTCTTCAAGAGCTCATTCTTCTAACATACTCATTTATATTCACCGAATGAAACCAGTGACTGGATGACATCAGCAGTCTAATCTTCTCTGTGGGTGGGTTTAAGCTATGATTCTAATGCAAGCTAGTCTTTGATTGGCGCTTGAGCCCCACGTAATAAGGGGGTTCCCTTCTTTAAGTTTGGTCAGTACGCCGCGGCCATGTTAGAAACACCGGCATGATATTTGTAAGCTATAAACTGTTTGCCTGAACTTTTCTGGTAAGATTAATCTTAATTTATACGATATTTTAGATGTTTTAGTTAGAGATAAACTAATGTTAGATTTCTATCTTTTCCATAGTCTTTCCCCGACCCTGATGAAGAACGAAATGCGTCGGTGGGGAATGAGGCAGTAATTGCTGAAAAATCAATTAAATTAATCAAAAGCTAAGTCTATATATTATACATTGAAAGAAAATTTATTAGATATAAGCACAGGCATTTTAAGAAATTTTGACACAGATAATAAATCAATTACACCGATTTAAATAGTTCCGGTGAGGAGAGCCACCACACAAGATTTGCCAAACCTGTAGTGCAAGTGTGGTAATCTGAGGGATTTCAGTGAATATAAATGAGTATGTTAGAAGAATGAGCTCTTGAAGAATTATTATTGATACTCAAGAGTTAAAACATACAAACTCATTCAAACTATTATTTATTATAATGTAGCTCCATATATTATTGGAACATACTCACAATAGTGAATCTGAAACATTTAAAATATATTTTAGAATACTAGCATACTGCGATCAAATCTGGTTTTTAATGGCAAACTAGAAAATTTATTTCTTACATTAACATATAAAGGAGAATTGCATCTAGTGATGGTCTGTCAATGATTTTTCTAAAGCACCTCCAAAAAGCTATTTGCTTGTAACAATCACCATAATATACTGTAGTTGTTTTTCTCACACAAAAACAGTAGCTATGGCAACAGTGAAGACCTCTCTGTCAAAAAACAAAAACAAAATAATGCTGACAAACCCAAATCAGCCTCAAACCAACAACCTTTTTACAAGGCACCATAATAAAGGTAAAATCATTAGGCACCATAATAAAGGTAAAATCATTAGGCAATCACTACTATTAATTCACTGATACGATGCCTGAGAGACATTGAAGTAGTAAGAAACTCCTCAAAAAACTTTGCCACAGATGCTTAAAAGATCCAAAAAATGAGGCAAACAAAAGTCTAAGGGTTCTGAGAGTGCAGAGTGTAAAAAAGACACACCTGAATTAAATAACAACACTGAATCAACAAATAATATAAGTGATAGAGGCAACCTCAGTGTGAGGATCAGCGAAGGGAGAAAAACTCCAGCGCTTCACACTAAAGGGCTCATTTTCAAAACACTTAAACACACAAATGATTTGAAAATGAGCCCCATTGACATTTTAAATAAATGTTTCAAGTGTAACCCTCAAAGAGATACCTCTGTTGCAGAGCGTGGTGAGGAAGGGTTTCCTATGGTCACTGTAGTGATGGGATCTTGCAGATCTGCCTATGGTGGGTGGAATAGGGAGACTGATACCGTTATGGATGTTATGAAAATATGATTAACAGTGTTCTCAGCAAACAAGGAAAGAAAAACCCAAGGGTTCCACAGTGAAATGGTAAAACCAAGAGACAAAAAAGAACTGTGGATTAGATGTTCCTGATGTCATCTTTTATTAAGTCAATCAATTTTAGCAATATATTATTCACAAAGCCAGGGCAGGATTAACCAATAGGCCATGTAGGCACGTGCCTAGGGCCCGAAATGGTCAGGGGGGCCCGATGAAGGGGGCATCAACATTGGTTTTTCCAAACAGCGATGGGCCCCTCCAGCATCGATTGGAAACACGGGCCCCACTCCAATCGGCAATGCAGCACCCCCCCCCTCCCAATCGGTGGAAAGTAAGAAAGGCAACAGGAACTGTAATTGTGCAAGCGGTACTGCTTGTCCAAAGCTTCCCTCTGACGCAGCTTCCTGTTTCCGCCTGGGCGCATGGTGGGGTAGGGTGGGGCAGGGGGGGACCAGTGTACTTGTGTGCCTAGGAGCCCTCGACGAATTAATCCTGCCCTGCACAAAGCAGAATCCACCTATGTATAAGATGGTTTGGACCCAACACGGTCCGTGTTTCGGCTAGACCGCCTTCTTCAGGGGTCCTAAAATTAGATGTTAAAATGAAGAAATGTGACTTATAGTGAGATAAATGGTTGTAAAATGGAGTACTTGAAAGGACACCATAAAAATGTGACTGAGATGTGACAAGAGAAAGAAGTGTCAGATGTAAAAGAATTATCGCAAATAGGCAAGCGGTGATAAACGTGAAGATGATGTAGTCATGGAGAATAGTGAGGTGAAATACGGAAAAATATAGCACAGGAATCAGGGATTGCTAAAACCATATGGTGAAATCCTGGTGTGCTTGAATAAGGATTAAAGGATTGAATGGTACATACCAAGCAGTTAAACAGATGTGGATAGTCTCTAGATATAAAGAACTAACCTTAAAATAATAAATTAAAATAACATAAATAATAGTGTGTAGATCCACTTAAAATCATGAATATGGTATAATAATAATGTACTCTGGTCTTAAACCTTTCTAAAAACGCATGAAATAAAAAGCCATACATTAAAAATAGACAGTTCTTTTTTGTCTCTTGGTTTTAACAGTGTTTTCATGCATGGTTAACGTGACCATTTATTTTTTTTCATTAAAACGGGACATCTATTAATTATCAGTCCCACCCCCAATCCCACCCTAGCCCCACCCCCAATTTCTTACATTCATTTTTCATGTACACATAATATCTTATTAATTCATAATGGTAACCATAAAATTAAAAAAATCCACAAAGCACACTATACGCAGAGAAAATGTTAATTATCATTTATATTTGAGGAGGTTTCAAAAATGTCAAGGCAGATGACTTTAAAATATGCAATGTCACCTCAGTAAAAATAGACAAATATAGTGCAAAATATAGACAGTAGATATAAATTCTCAAAACTGACACATTTTGATCACTAAATTGAAAATAAAATCATTTTTCCTACTTTTGCTATCTGGTGATATCATAAGTCTCTGGTTGCATTTCCTTCTGACTGTGCATCCTTCTTTCATTTCTTTCTTTCTTCACTCAGGCCCAACAATTGTCCCTTTCTATTCCCTCCCTCCTTCCTTCCTCTGTCCTTAGTGCCCCTTCCCGTGTTCTTAGTGCCCTCAGTGCCTCATTCCTATGTCCTTAGTACCCCTTCCTATATCCTTAGTGCCTCAAGTGCCTCCTTCCCATGTCCTTTGTGCCCTCAGTGCCTCTTTCCTATGTCCTTGGTGCCCCCAGTGCCTCCTTCCTATGTCCTTAGTGCCCAGTGCCTCCTTCCTATGTCTTCAGTGCCCTCAGTGTCCTTAGTGCCCTCAGTGCCTCCTTCCTATGTCCCCCTCACTGCCTTCCAGCCTTTGTCCCACCTCCTCCCCCAAAACCAGCCTGCCTACCTCCTTCCCTCCCTGCTGCGCAAAAAAAGCCTCTTCCCCCCCCCGGTCCGCCGTCGCTGCTGATTGCCAGCCTCTCTCCTTACCTCCCTCCAGCGCCAATTCAAACCCCCCACTGCTGCTGCTGCTGCTAATTGCTGCCCAGAAGCCTTCTTCCCGACATCAATTCTGACGTTGAAGAGGACGTTCCGGGCCAGCCAATCACTGCCTGGCTGGCCCAGAATGTCATCTCCGATATCAGAATTGATATCAGGAAGAAGGCTTCTGGGTGGCAATTAGCAACAGCAGCAGTGGCAGGGGGTTTGAATTGATGCTGGAGGGAGGTAAGGAGAGCAGCAGCTGCGGCTGCGGCGATGGTGGACCGGGGGGGTTGAATCGGGCGCTGGAGGAAGGCTTTTTTTTTTGCGTGGCAGGGAGGGAGAGGAAGCAGTCGCCTGTCCCTCAGGACGCTGTCCCTGAAAACAGGACATTTTGGCGTCCCGAAGCTGTGTGTGGTGACAACGGGACAGGGGTTCTCAAAATGGGACAGTCCTGTTCAAAACGGGACGTATGGTCATCTTATGCATGATGGTAGGGTTTGGATGGTTTAAAAACATTTGCATTACTGAGAGCATGGTCTTTGTTAGCCCAAACCCCCACCAGGACTCGTGAAACTAAGTGTATGTGTGTGTGGGGGGGGGAGGGTCCTGTCTGGAAAAAGAAGCAGTGATTGCTTAGAGAAAAGAGAACTAAACCTGCTCAAATGCAGGGGTTGAATGAGACAAACCAGCTCAAATGCAGAGGTTGAATGAGTAGCAGTCTGGGGAGAAAGAGAAGCCCAGAGTAAATCAGGGAGCGCCTGTTTGAGTCAGAATTGGATGAAGGAGATCAAGTTTCAAGTTTTCAAGTTTATTAGGAGACTTGATTAATCGCTTAATCAGGATTTCTAAGCGATGTACACTTTAAAATTCACATTTGTTTAGGGGACAATACAATACGTACAAATACTTAAATAAAGCTAATTTACATTAAATTAACATTACTAAACAATGGGTAAGGAGGGAAGAAATACAATTCTTAAAGTAAAGAGAAGACATTAAGGGAAAATACAAAGGGGTAATAATTAACAAAAGTATAGCAAAGTTAAATAAGACAATAAAGTAGTAAAATTAAGTTGCGAAGGCATCTCTGAAAAGGAAGGTTTTTAACTCATTTTTAAATTTCCCAAACTCCTTCTCCTCCCGTAAAAAAATAGGGAGGGCGTTCCAAGTCTGCGGTGCAGTACAAGAAAAGATAAATTGTCGTCTCGTATTAATAATTTTTAGTGAGGGAATAGATAATAAATTTTGTTCACTAGATCGTAAAATTCTCTTTGCAGTATATGGAATTAAAAACCTAAATAAAAATGCAGGGGTCTTATTATATAGGGTTTTAAAAATAATTATACATAATTTATAAGTAATTCTGTGAATGACTGGTAGCCAATGAGCATTTTTGAGAAGTGGTGTTACATGATCAAATTTTTTAGACTTAGTTATTAATTTAATTGATGCATTTTGTATAATTTGTAATCGTTTTATTTCGTGTAACGCAATTCCTTTAAATAAAGAATTGCAGTAGTCGATTTTAGACATCACCAAAGAGTGAATCAGTGAGCAGAAGAACAGTGGAAGACCAGTCCTTAATTGAGTCCAGCAGCTGAGAAAAGCCCAGTGGGACATCTGTCCAGAGATAATGGCAGACAGCAGCCCCAGGTTGTTCAGCCAGGAGGGCCAGAACTGAAATCGTTATGCATGGGGTTATGAGTAGAGAAAGTAGAGAATGACATGGGCACAGGTTCCCGTGGTAAACCATGGAAAATCCATGGGAACAGGAAAAATTTGGGAGGATTTACCATGGGTACAGGAGCAAAACTTTTTACTGTCCCGCTGGAGTAGTAAAAAGTCGTGCTTATTCAGTAAAAAAAAAAAAATAGCTATGATTATTGCACTCAGATCGGCTTCTTTATGCTTTCCTCCCCACCTCCCCTCCCATCCCACACCTACTGTATCTTCAAAGGCCTGTTCCAGGGCCTTTCTTCTACCAGATTTCCTCTTTCGATGTAACTTCCTGTTTAATTATTTGTGATTTATAAAATGACAGTTGCACAGAATATTGTTTCTTTTTATATTTTAATAAAATGGTTTAAATTTAAAATCATAACTATTCGAGGCTTGTGCGGATGGGATCATACAGAGTTTGCGGGGACAGGGTGGGGATAGAGCTAGTGGGAATGGGGTGGGGACAGAACTAGCAGGGGCAGGGCATGGACGGGGACAGAGACAAACTTTGACCCCGTGTCATTCTCGCAAACTTTTCAGCTGGCAGCACACTAAATCCAGTGCCCTGGCCGGAAGGCACCCGGAAATGCGCGGGCGTCGACGCAATGATGTCACACGCATGCATCGACAGCCACACATGTGCGGAGGACCATCTGGTCGTATTCCGCCGGTAGAGGGATCCAGGAGGTGCGGGGCGAGGAGGAGAGACGCAGGCCAGGAGGAGGGCCATCTGTGCCAGCTGACTTCCTACAGGACCTACCTCTCGCCATGAATATTATGCCCATTTGTCCTTGGAGAAAGCAACGATACTTACCTGTAGCAGGTGTTCTCCGAGGACAGCGGGCATATATTCTTTCATTTGGGGGATTTCATCCATGGAACCCAGTAGACACTGCCAAAGTGCACTTTAAATCTTTAGGCAGTGCCCATACCGCATGTGTCAGTGCTTCCCCCCTGAAGTCAGCTTGCAGGATCACCAGTTCAGTAACAAAGCTAAGAAGCCAACTAGGGAAGGTGGGAGGGTTGTGAGAATATATGCCCGCTGTTCTCGGAGAACACCTGCTACAGGTAAGTATCTTTGCTTTCTCCAAGGACAAACAGGTATAATATTCTCACATGTGGGCCTCCCAAGCTGCCAGGATCATGGCTCTGGAGAAACTAAACCAAACTAAATCTTGGACTTATATATCGAGTCATCCCTGAGAAACAAGGCTCGACTCGGTTAACAGTAGCTGTAGTTAATAGAGAAAATTGAACTTATGGGAACTTATCTGCTATAAAATGCTGAAACAGAGTAGTTTACAGGATTTTTCAAAAAAACTTGAAAGGTTAGACAGGATCTTATTTGAGAAGATAGGTTGTTCCAAATTGCTGTTAATAAATAGGGGAAGAAATGAACAATTTTACTGATAAATCTGGCACCTTTTACAGTGGGAAAAGAAAGTTTAAATACATGGATAGTTCTGCAACTTGAAGATCTTGAAGAATTTAAAGCTAGAGGGACCAATGAATCAAAGATACCATGAAAGATTTTAAAAACTATGCAGGGACATTTAATTTGCACATTACAGACTAAATTCTATAAATAGAATCGAAAAGGAAGCCAATTTAAACTCCTTAACAGAGGTCAGACTTTGTTTTACCAAAGATCAATATTGCAGCGGTATTTTGAATTAACTGGAGTCTTTTTTTTTTTTTCATTTCCTTTGCTCAAACCCACGTAAATGAAGTTACAATAGTCCAGTTGTGTCAAAATGATGGATTGGACCAAAATTGCATAATGATGTTGATAAAACAGGTGACAGATGCTTTTCAGTGTACGCAAACTGAAGAAACATTTCTTAATCAGATGGTTTACCTGACAATGGAAATAGAGGAAGGAGTTTTTAAAAATTCCCAACACTCAATTGGCAGAACATCACTGGAATTAAAGGTAATTGAACTAGGAAGGTTTGCAATTCCTGGACCAAACCAAAGTAATTTTGTTTTTATTGTGTTTAATTTCATTTGAACCAGAGATGACCACGACTATAATTTGGATAAGCAAGAATTTATCTTGGCTGTAAGATTAATCAAATTAGGGCCGACTTCAAGCAAAATAAAAATATCATTCGCATAAGTAAATAACGATTCAATAGGATTTAGTTTATAAATTTTTAATGTAGTCATTTAGATATTAAAGAGGATAGCAGATAGCGGGGAACCCTGGGGAACACTACAATCCAGTGACCATGCAGAAGATTTTGTGTCCCCCAAAGTTCACTACATAGGACCGCAATGAAAGAAATCCTTTGAACCAGAAAGCAGTTTAACTAGAACATGATGGTTTATTACGTCAAAGGTTGCTGAAAGATCAAATTGTAATAGTATAGCATAGCAATTCTGGGATAATAGGCTATGAATCTTAGAAATCAGTGATAGTAATAAAGTTTCTGTGCTAAAATTAGAATGGAATCCATGTTGAAAGGGCAACAAAATGGAAAATTTATCTAAATAACTTGAAAGTTGTTTGGAAATGATTGACTCGATCAGCTTAGTTACTAGAGGAATGCTGGCAATAGGACGTTAATTTGTCGGAGCAGCAGGATTTAGATCAGTACCTTTCAATAATGGGGTAAGAACAATATGGCCCATAGATGCAGAAAAAAAAGCCGTTTTCTAAAAAATGGTTTATCATAATGATTAACCAGGAGACAGCTTGATTGGAAATTTCTCAGAAGATGTAGGATGGAAACAGGTCCAAGGAACATTTACTTTGTCCTAGTCTGTTGCAAATGTTCTGACCTGAAGCTCAGTAGCAGGTACAAATTTTCTCCAGTATCTATCTACTGGGATATCAGTTGTTATTTCCAAATTAAATGATATGTCCTTCTGATCTTCGTTAAGAAAGGGGACTCTTATAATTTTAATATTATCATCAAAAATGCAAGTTCATCAGCATTTGGTGCCCTATTCACATGACTATCTTTATTAGTAGTAGTAAGGGATCTCCAAAGTTTAAATAAAGATTTACTCTTGTCTTTAGATCTACCAAGTCTATATCCATAATATAATTTTCAAGCTTTATTTAATTCCAATTTATAAGCTGCAATTTTTATCCTCCAATTCAATTTATCTACCTCTGTTTTACTTTTTTTCCCACTTTTGTTCTAATTTCCTACAGGCACATTTAAGCTGGTGATGGCCAACAGTATGTATATCAAGAAGGATAATAGATATATAAACATGATCCTGGCAAAACCCAAGAGGGTTGGAGGGAAAGATGCCACTCAGAAAGTAAAATGATTCTGCATAACTGCTTGACCAAACACACCAAACTGACTGTCTCTCCTGGAGTTTTGCTCGAAACAGTAGTGAGAGGTGAAAGCATGTCCCAATTGTGGTGCTAAGACAGCCATAGCTTGGACATTCTAAGAGAGCGCCTATGAACTCCAGTGTCTGAGATGGGTGTAGATGTTACTTTTGGTAGTTTACAGCAAACCTGAGGAACTCCAGTAGATAAACTGTTGAAATCATGGAATGCTGAGCTATTTGTGATGATAATGCTTTAATCTAGTTACCCAAATAGGAAAATATGTGAAACCCCCATGAATGCAAGGCTGCCTCCACTACCATAAGGCATTTCATGATGATACGAGGAGCCAAAGCTAGGCTAAAAGGTAAAACTTTGTATTGGAAGTGTTAAGATTCTACTGAAAAGCGAAGATACTTTCTGTGAGCAGGTAGAATGGATATGTAAGTGTAGGTCTCCTTTGACATCGAGAGAGCAGTGCTAATTGCCTTTTTTCAGGAGAGATGGAAGAGTATACATGAAGTAAATACTGTCTGCTAGCCAAGTGGAGATAGTTCTCTTGGTAACTAACTCTGAGCCTGTTAGGGTCAAAAGGCACAAAGAGCTGGGAGGATCCTCTGTAATGTTTAGTCCGGTCCAGGTAGTTTGCAAGCACAAGTTTGGTGTAAAAAGCTGCCTCTCAAGAATGTGAATGTAGTTTTGGGAAGAAAACAGGCAGTACTATGGATTAGTTGAGGTGAAATTCAGATACATCTTTGTGCAGGAATTTTGGATGAGTTCGGAGCACTACTCTATCGTTGCAGAATCTTGTGTAGGGAGGATCAAACATAAGTGTCCGAAGTTCACTCACATACATGCAGACATGAGGAAAACAAGTTTCTAAGAAAGAAATTTGAGAGAGGAAGTTGTAAGTGGCTCAAACGGAGACTTCATACAAGAGTATAGTACTGCGTTGAGATCCCAGGCAACAGGTGGAGATTTGATAGGTGGTTTGGTGTGGTAAAGTCCTTTCATGAACCTGGGGGTCAATATTCAAAGCTATTTAACCCCATTTAATTGCACCGAATTGATCCTGGGATCCTGTGGGACACAGCAAGCTTGCTATAACTACTCTTTTAACATTGTGCTTCCTTTCCTTCTTTGTAATATTAATGTAATATAAACTGCTTTGATGGCTTTGCCCCAGGGGGTCAGTCAAATAAATGAACCTTGAACCTTGACGGTACAGCACATAACCACCAACTCATTTTTACTGTGCCTTCAACACCCTCAATACTTAGAATCCTTGTTTTCCTTTCTTTCTTATAGGGAAACAGATTAGTTTAATTCATTTGAAATCTCAGAAAGAGCAAAACGATCTATGGCATCAAGCATTTTCCGATAGCGTAATTAGTTATAAATTAACCTGAAACAATGCAAAAAGGCTAAATAACAAATTGATTTGTGAATCATATCAATCGCAATCCAAAAGTGCAAACAAGGCAGCAAATTTCTAATGTAATGTTCTTCAAACAATAGGTTACAAATATGGGATCAGTCTGTCTGTAACAGAAGGGTCTCATTAATCGTCTAGGAAAATTTTTGTGGATGGCCTCTCACTGTTTCAGCCACCTTCCTCCCAATCCAGGGGGCCTGGTCTTTTCCCCCTGCTATCCACCCAGTGCCTCTCTATGCCAGGGGGGGGGGGGGGGGGAAGCATAAAGGCACAGAGCCATTAGTTCATGCCACTGATGATTCTGTTGGTCTCACTCTTTCTGATGTGAATTCTTGTTGCTGAGGGGTGGGACCAACAGAGTTATCAGTGATACAGAATGATGTTGGCTTTGAGTCTTTATGCTACTTTTTTTTTCCTGGGAAGCAATTGGATCAGGGAGGGGACAGGATGGAAGAAAGATACTGGACTGGAGTGGGCTCTGAACTCAGGGTTGCTTTTACTTATGGGCACCCTGCTAAGCTGGGCCCGGGGCAGCTGTCCCCTTTGCCCTTAGGTGAAAGCAGTCCTATTTATCAAGCACTCAATATTAAAGGCCGCAGTCTACTCCTTTATAAATTTTGGTTGTACAGGGAACTTTCTTTTACGTTATTTTTTTTCCTTTTACCTATTTATTATGGAGCCTAGAATGTTTTACAACTACAAGTGAATGAAACTATGGTAGGCCCTTTGAAACTTCAGCATGACACAGTTTTTCCTTCCTTCTGGCAGATTTCTCTGCATGGTTTGGTATGTAACATTCATTTCTATGAACTCTAAAAAAGTGATAAAAATTGTTAACGGCACAGAGTAAAAGCAGAACAAGCAGCTTGAAATGTGTTTGACTAGTACGGTGTTTTCAACTTGTAAATGTATTTTACAGCACAATTTCTTTGAAAAGTTGTCATAGAAATATACCTGGTAAAATACAAAATAGTTGCATCCACAAAACTAAAATATTTTCTTTTAAAAAATGAACATGCCAAACTTCAGAATGATCAAACAGAGTGAAAAAGATATCAAGATGGCGTCATGACATGGCTGCACTTCTAGGCATAACCACAGGAAAACAAGATGTGGCCCTTCAAGCCCAGCTGGATGCGAGTCCATTGTACAAATAAGGTACTTGGGCTTTAAGAGGAAGGATCCTCAGCCAGTAAAAAGAAGAAGGATAACACAGTTAGTTATTGTGTACTGGATAAGGAAGAAAGTACAATGAGGAGAAAATGAAAATACAGTGGTACCTCGGAATCCGAATGACCCAGAACTCGAACGCTTTGGAATCCAAACCTTTTTTTGTAGTAAATTTTGCCTCAGAATCTGAACTCTGCTTTGGAATCTGAACGCCCTGCACATTGTATGTGTGTGTTTATGCCCCAGAATCTGAATGCTGCTTTGGAATATTTGTTAATTTTTTACCTTAAAATCCAGTGTATTTACTGTTAAAATTTGAGTTTGTGAGACCCAGGAACGGATTGATCCAGTTTCTATTATTTTCAATGGGAAAAACTGTCTTGGAACTCGAACAGGGTTCTGGAATGGATTAAGTTCGGATTCCAAGGCATCATTGTAAATCTTAAAATGCACAGTATATGTTCTGCATAGCCAACCAAAATGTTTCCTACCAAAACAATTTATTCTTAGCCTCTCCAAATATACAAAAAGTTAAACTGTCAAAAGGATTATCAAAGTCATGAGTACAACAGTTTCTACTATACATTAACCAAGCAAAGGTGTATTTTACTTCTGGTACTTTAATTTTTTTGTCACATGCAGTGCATAAAAGGGCCATTATGTTTTTACTATTTTGTTCAAAACCAAATTTAAAAAGCAATGTCTTTCAGAAAACATTAAAGACCCCACCTCTAAATGCAAAGAACAAACATTTGCATTACATATTTATATTAAAATATGCAGACATTTCCAAAGCATTCAGCCAACTTATAAATTTTTATAACTTCTTCAAATTGCTAACATTTTTGTAACACACTGCATTAGTTCAGCTTTGTGAAAAGTTCAATAACAATCTTTCTGGACTAGAAAAAAAGGAAAGAACATTATAATAAAGAATGCCGAATAAATAAAAACAAAACAGTACAGGCCGTACATCAGCCCATACAAAGAAAACTTTCATGGTGAGCTGTAAGCAATTATCATAACATAATGTGCTGCATGTTGATTTCAGCAGAGAAAAGACTTCTCTGGTTCCTGAAGACTTTCCTGGCTGAGTGTCAGAAAAAAATTCTAACTTCTCCCAATCTGACTTCTATGCAATGCAAGTCATGCACATTTTAAACACTGATGAATAATGCTGCTATTCTTCTGTGAACTATTCACAGCTGTCGAAACTATTAAGGCTGCTTAAAAAATATGTCTCTAAAGTCAGTGATCACCAGACACTTAGCAATAGTACAGCTTTTCCTGGGACCAGACTATAACTGTAAAATGAATACCAAATTTGATTTATGTTTGTTAACAACAAACACCAGATTTTTTTTTTCCACCAAAATGACCATTCAGGCTAAAATGAGTAACATGAACATCAGGGGAAAATAATGTCTAAGTTTCAGAAGAAAGAAAAAGACCACCCACTTCTATCTTGACAAGAAAACAATTGTCAGAGTTGAAAGATCTCTGAATAAGAATGCTGGTGTGAAATATTTAAATGTTATAACGTAAATATCAGTAATAAAAAGAGTTTCTTATCTAGAGGAATAAGAAAAAAAATAAAAACTCCAGCAAAATACATTATTAATGACACTTCACCTAATTCCCCTGCCCATGACCAAAGATTACAAAGAAATGTACATTGGTACTAGATCCCGGTATCAAAAAAATCTTGCACTGTAACTATGGCCAATTTAACCTGTAAACTGTACAGTATATTATGTATATTGGTATTAGATCCCTAGTATGTGTCAAGTTAGGATAAAAACTTGTATTGGAAAATTTGTACTAAATCTATGGCAAATTGTAACCTAACTGTAACTGTACATTATGTATGTTTAACCTGTAACCCATTCTGAGCTCTTTGGGGAAAATGTGATAGAAAATGACATAAATAAATACCCCCCCCCCCTTTTTTACAAAACCGTGATAGTGTTTTTTTAGCGCAGGCTGAATGCGCTGCGCTGCTCCCGACACTCGTAGAGTTCTTATGAGCGTCGGGAGTAGTGCAGAGTATTCAGAACCCTGGCCTATCACAGTTTTGTGAAAGGGGGAGGGTAAATAAGTAACTATAGTTTTAGTAATAGCAAGCAGAGGCAAAACAAAAGTCAAAGCCAGCATTTAGGACACTGCGCTTAAAAGAATATTGGTAAGTATAGACCAGAAGAAAATCTTTGTACAGCAGAGCCATTGGTTGTGCAGGATAGAGGAAATCTTATTCTCACATTTGTGACATTATAATTCATACCTAGCTTGCTTAGATGGAGCAACATCAAATGCCAGTGTGGGTTATTGAACCAAAAAAGGGGCCTTTTGATCCACTTCAGACTTTGCTTGAAGTTGTTGCTAGCATACACTGGATTTTTCAGTAGTACTATAATACATAGCTTTCTTTTTAGGATGTTTGAAATCACTTCCTCAATCCTCCTTCACAGTGTTCAAAGAGGAAAGTCAAAGTGTCATTCTTTGTCTAACAGATTTGTGACTGGCAGTTTGAATTATGTGGTAAAAGGGTTGGTGGCTTTTGTTTGCGAAAATGACTTTCAAAGAGCAAGTAAGTTGCTTTGGGTGATATACTTAGCAGAAAATCTATTGAAAATGGAATAGTTTCTTTCCTAAAAAAAAAAAAAAAAGGCATTTAGTGGTGTACAATTTATGAGTACAAAGTTGCACAAAGCTGAAACCCATGATATAACTGTACTAGTTTATTAATTTAACTGATATATGAAAAAGAAATGTTATTTGCATTATTTAATTTATTTGCTTAAAATTAAGGGCTCCTTTTACTAAGCTGCGATAGCATTTTTATCGCATGCAGAATTTTAGCGCGTGCTAAACCTGCGCTACATGGCTAGAACTAACGCCAGCTCAATGCTAGCATTAGTGTCTAGCGCGTGTGGCAATTCTACGTGTGATAAAACCGCTATCGCAGCTTAGTAAAAGGAGCCCTAAGAGACTATGGAATTGATTAATCTTTCTACTATTAAAACATTTTATACCATTTTATCTTGTGTTATATTACTTCTGCCAACCTAGAATAAAATATGGGGTTCTTTCCAAATTTATGGGCAAATTATTCAGAATTCAAGAGCATTTCATCACATCCTATGTTATAGGAATATAAGTAAGAGAACTTCAGTATCTTGAGCAAAAGTGAATAATCCCTATGTATAGAAACAGAACATGACAACAGATAGAGCGCCATCTGCTCAGCTCTACAGTCTCTTCAATTCAGATGCCGTCCTTACTACTACTACTTACTCATTTCTATAGCGCTGCTAGATAGATGTATGCAGCGCTGTACATTAAATCATTCAGGAGACAACCCCTGTTCAGTAGAGTTACAATTTAATCAAACAGGACAAGCAGGGGGTTAGGGAGTTATAATTGTGCCCCATGTGACTTGCACTCCATGGTACCCCCATCCTTTCATGCACTGCCCCCACCCTCCACCCATAATCTATCAGACTTTTATACTTTTTTCAAAATTAATTTTAAAAAATTTGGGTGCATGCCAATTAGTACTGAATATCAGCTTAACAAGCAATTATCAGTATAAACTGGATTTAATTTACATTTATGTGCATAAATTTAGTTGTCAGATTCATGCCTAAATTTTACTTGCAGTGCAAAAAGAGAGTGTAAAAATAGGAGGGTCATGGTGGATTGGGGGCATTCCTCACATTTACACACATAGGTGTGGCTTATAGCCATAAGCACTATTTATAAACCGTGCCTAACTGTAGACATAAAAAAGAGAAAAGAACAAGAAAAGAAATAAGAAAAAGTTTTTTTAAGGATTGATGACAGATACCATCATCCAAATATTACCATTTGACACTTATGTGCCATTGGTATGGATATCTGAAATCCTTTTTTCCTTTAAAAAAAAAATCATTTGGACATTCATTGTTCATTTAGCTGGTTTCTTTGGTAGGAACTCTTTTTTGTGATTGACTAGCTTACATTTTTGTTAGTTGCAATACTGTTTGATTCTCCAAACCCCCTTGCAGGCCCTGACATTAATTGGCTAAGCAGCATCTGTCTGTTGCCTGTTCAACCAATAAAATTCAGAGCAGTGCCCTCAGGGCCTTTAGGGGGTGGGGCAAATCCCCTGAAGGCCCTGCCCACACACCACTGCTCTAGATTTTGAAGGATTTCCATACTTTTAGAAATAAGGCAAATCTGTTAACTTCAAAGCTTTTAACTTGGACATTAAATAAACATAGTCCACTTAGCTAGTACCAAGACCAATGATGAAAGTTCACTTTGCTGCCATGTTGCCAACACTGCTATAGGCTCAGCTGTGGCAATTAAGCCTATCAATCGTTGAGCTACTACTGTACAGTAGATCAGCAATATTTCTCATAGCATTCTTGACCCTTAAAATCTCTTTCCCGTAAGGTTATAACTTTACTGACATTACCAACATCTGGATTTGGATGAGTATGTTTTCACTGTGATGTCAGTTCAAACCAAGGGCAAAAAGCTAAAAAATGCTTGCTCATACTTCAATAGTCACACTTCCTCATTTAACTTTGCTCAAACCCTAGTAATAGTGTTAACTTATGATCTGATTCTAACAGGCATCTGTTGGGGAAAAAATTAGAGGATGGGAGACAATTGGGGTTCGTTAGGGAATATGTAGCAGTTGATATTTTTTGAGTGTGGGTCCATTATGTAAGGTGGTGTGACAGTTGCAAGATGTGAGTCAGTTACAGGCAGTAGCTTTGAGGGATACAGCAATTTTGGAGGGTAGTGCCAAAAAGGTACCCAAACTGACCAAATGACCACTGTAGGGATTAAGTAATGACCCCACACACTCCCCCAGTGGTCACTAACCCCCTCCTACACCCCCCCCAAAAAAAAAAAAAAAGAATGAAACAGTACATATCTGTCTCTAGAACAGAAGCATCTGGTATGGGAAAGGTTAGTAGAGCATCACACAGGTGTCTTGAGTAGCCCGATGGATGGGCTAATGAGTCATAGACAGTAGGACCCAGACCCAAAAGACTCCCTAACCAGTACATTTATGGTGGAAAGGTGAGCCCATCAAAATCCTACCATACTTACATCACATTACATTACATTAGTGACTTCTATTCTGCCTATACCTTTCAGTTCAAGGCAGATTACAAAAGAGCTAACTGGACATTTCCAGTAACGTTACAATTGTTTTACAAAAGAGATAAGATAGCTGGATAATTTCCAGGAGAACTTGCAAATTGGATAATAAAATGACTGGACATTTCTAGGTAATATTACAAATAGGTTACAAATAAGATTACATTACATTTTAGGGATCTGTATTCTTGGTTGGTATTTTGAGGAGGAAGAGAGTACCAAAGTGGAGGCTTTGGGAGGGGAATTTACCAGGAAGGAGAGGGAAGAGGGGGAGGGTTAAGGTATCTGGATAAATTTTTTGATTAGCAGGGTTTTTATTTCTTTTTGAAATGTTTTGAGGTCGCCTGTTGCTGTCAGCACATTGGAGATGGATTGGTCAAGTTTAGCTGCTTGCGTCGCAAGAAGGTTGTCAAGCATCTTCTTGCGCTGAGTGCCTTTGAGCGGAGGGTAGGCAAATGGGGTGAGGGTTCTTCTTTGTCTTGTGGTGAGGATCTGATTTAGGCGGTTGTTTAGGTAAGATGGGGCAGAGCCGTTTAATGCTTTGAATAATAGACAGTAGAATTTGAATTGAATTCGTGCTTGTATTGGTAGCCAGTGAGAGTCTAGGAAGGCAGTGGTGATGTGATCATATTTCCTCAGAGAGTAGATCAGTCTGAGAGCGGTGTTTTGTATAGACTGAAGTTGTTTTAGCATGTTGGCAGGGCAAGGTAGATAGAGGGAATTGCAATAGTCCAGTAGACCTAAGACTAGGGATTGGACAATTAGCCTGAATTGCTCTGGGTCGAAGAATTTTCTTATGTTACGTAGATTTCTCATAATTAAAAAAGCTTTCTGGGTGGTCTTATTGATTTGGGCCTTCATTGTGCAGCATCTATCTATCGTTACTCCTAGGAGTTTAAGTTCGGGCTGTATTGGGTATTTGGTGTTCTTAATTTCCAGTTCTGTGATGGTGGGGGTTTTGGCCTTTTCGAGCAGAAGGATTTTTGTTTTATCTGAGTTTAGTTTCAGTTTGTGGTCTACCATCCATTTTTCTACTGGTCTAGTGTTTTTTCCAGTTTTACTGTTGAGATGAGCTCTGGTGGGTCAAAGGGGAGGAGTATGGTGATGTCATCTGTGTAGCTGAAGGATGTAACATTTAAGTTGTCTAAAATGGTTCCAAGGGAGGAGATAAAGAGATTGAAGAGCGTAGGTGATAGTGGTGATCCTTGTGGAACTCCGCAGGAGTTGGACCATGGTTCTGATTTGATATCGTTGGACTTTACTCTGTAGGTTCTTGATTTGAGGAATCCTTGGAACCAATTGTAAACCTTGCCTGAGATCCCAATGGTGTCAACTATCTGTAGCAGTATGGAGTGGTTGACCAGGTCAAATGCTGCAGAGAGATCAAGTTGGATTATCAGCATCTTTTTGCCTTTGCTAATATGCTGTCAAGCTGTGTCTAGTAGGGTTACTAGTAGTGTCTCTGTGCTGTGGTTGGTTCGAAATCCTGATTGTGAGGGGTGAAGTAGGTTATGGTCTTACAGGTAGTTAGTGAGGAATTGTGCAACTAGACCTTCTATTATTTTAACGTATATTGGTATTGAAGCGATGGGTCTGTAGTTGGAGGGGTTGTCTATTGGGCCTTTGTGATCTTTCACAATTGGGGTGATTATGATCTCTCCTAGGTCCTGTGGGAATTGTCCTTCCGTTAATGTGGTTTGTATCCATTGCATGAGGCTAGCTCTGAATGTGGTGGAGGCGTTTGACATCAGGTAGGTGGGGCAGTTATTTAGGTCGCATGATGCTTGGCTGTTTTTCTTGTAGAGTCGATTCATATCAGACCAATGTACTACTGGGAAGTTGATCCAGCTTCTGTCTGCAGCAATGGCTTCTCCTATTGAAGGGTTTGTAGTTATCTCGTCGAGTTGGGTGTGTGTATTGTTGAAGATAGTTCTGATCTTGGTGATCTTGTTTTTGAAGTGGTCAGCAAGTTGGATGGCTGTCGGTGGATGGCTTCCTTGTGTAGCTAGGAAAGGTTTGGTATCAGTGAGGTTCTTTACTAGATTTAATAGCTTTTTTGTGTCTAGAGTTTCCGTGCCTACCATTTTGGAGTAGTAGGCTTTCCGTTTTTCCTTGAGTTTGTTCTTGTATTGTTTGATTTGGCTTCTCCATGCTATTTTGGTGTGTTCTAGGTTCTTTTTTTTTCCATTCTCTTTCTAGTTGTCTGCAGTGCTTTTTTAATTGGAGAAGTTCGGTGTCGAACCATTTGTCTGACGGTCTGCAGATTCTGAGTTTTGATTTTTCTGGAGCGAGCTCATTTAGGATGGTTTCGCTTAAGGTTCGCCATTGGGATATGAATTCGTTGGGGGCTATGGTAGTGATTGCGGGGTCTGCTTTATCCCAGAATGTGGTGGGTTCAATTTTTTTGGCGTGTTTTGAAGGGGATTTTGAGGGGATGTTGTTTGTTATTGCGTTGAACCCAGTTGATGTTAAAGATGTATTTGTAGTGGTCTGACCAGAGGGAAGGATACCAGGCCCCGTTTGAGATGTGGATTTCAGGATTGTGAGGGTGTTGGGTTATGTATGCAGTGATATCTAGTTGGTGGCCTTTTTCGTGTGTGGGTTGGGGATTGAGGATCTGGTAGGTCAGTGCTTTGAGGTATGAGAGTATATTTTCTACTTGTTTGGAGGTGTGGTCTTCTAGGTGGAGGTTTATGTCTCCAAGAAGCAGGTTATGAGGTGATGTTAGAGTTCTGGTATATGAATTCTTCGAGTGCTTGTTTGTTTGCATTCCATTTTCCTGGTGTTCTGTAACAAAGAATGCAGGTCAGGGTACCTATGAGTGAATCGTCAGTTAGTTGGCAGGCTAGAAGATCCAAATGGGGGTGGAATGTTTGTCTAGAATCTTTATGTTGATGTTGTTTTTGAGTAGGATGGCCATATAGGTGCCACCTGCAGCCATAAGGGTTACTGAGGTGGTAGATGGGTGGATATAGTAGGTTTTGGAGGGCTTACTATAAATTATAAGGAGGTTATAGTGAGATGTATACATGACACCCTTTATGTGATGTTCACAGCAGTGATCCTAAGTGCCCATTGCTCTATTGGCATGCCTATGTGGCCAGTCCATTACAATGCTGGCTCTTCCCATGCCCAAATAGTCTGGATCTAGATGTTTTGGAACTTGGATGCTTCTGTGGTTGGACTTCCTGGTGGCCAAGATGTCCAAGTAGATGATTTTCGAAATAAAAAATTTGGACATCCAGCAGTTTTGAAAATGGATATTTCTTCACCCCTGACTTTGGATGTCTTGTGGGAAACATCCAAGTTGGACTTAGACATACTTTTTAAAAATGGCCCTCTTATTTATTTATTCTAGTATATAGAGACACTAGAAGGATCTCAGGATAAAAATACTTTTATTGTGCCTTTTGGATTTTGATTCCTCTATTTATTTAGGCACCTATATTAAGGTGCCTCATAAAATTCCCCCACCCATGTGTTTATGGAATTTATTTGTGATTTCTTTTCTTCATGCAATTAGATGTAGTACTGTATTTACTAGCAAAAGTTAAAGAACTCTGTTTGCAACAGTTTGTAAAAGTAGTTTTTCTCTGACAATGATTAACCGTTGTTCCTTTTTTTAATGATGTTTATATTTTATATCCTGTTTATTCAAACTCGTCTGAGACATTATAGAGGCTGGGTGAAAACTATTTGAGTCAATAATGTTTTCTTGTCTGTAGTTCCACAGAAAATAACTGTCACCATTCTGTTATTCTCCAGAAATATTAACAAATCCAAACAGTCATTCTGTGTGTCAGTCAAATCTGTGAATTTCAAAAGCATAACTGAAGAATTCAAATATTCAACACGACAGTAATTCCAAACCTGTACTTTTCCGCAATATAAAGACAAAGCCATATGTCATTCTATTATATTCCAGTACTCTTCCCAAACTAATGATTATGTGGTGTCAGGAGGATATGGGGGACGTCAGCGGGATATCGGGCATATCAGGGGATGCTGGGGGGAGAGATATAGGGCTCCAAAGCTCAGCTGATCCTGGCAGGGGGAATCCCCATCAATTGAGCCGCCAGGAATCCCTGAAACCAGCTCAGCTGATGGAATTCCTTCTGCCATGATCAGCTAATGGGAAACCTATGGGTTTTTTGTTTTGCTCTTTGGGTGGTGGGAGGGGGTTGTGACCACTGGGGGAGTAAGGGAGGGTCATGTCTTAAATCCTTCAGTGGTCTTCTTGTCAGTTTGAGAACCTTTGTGGAACTTAGAAGCAACTCAAACAGGTCTAACTGCCGGGGTCTAAGTTCCCTCTAGGAAAGCTTTGATTATGGCTGGGGTACATCCAGGTTGAAGCCAGCCCAATTCCCGCCCATAATACATCTACCAAAAAGCCCCTTTGCTCTCTGGACGCAGCAGCTTAGAAGTGCTGCTGATCATCCAGAACGTTGGTTTTAATTATTGGCACTTGGACGTCCCTGCTATTAGGATGTCCAAGTGCCGACTTAGGCTGGTTTTTGGACGTTTTAAAGTTTTGATTATAAGCCCCATAGCACATACGCTACCTGGACTTACCATGGAAAAACTGAAGGCAGGAATTTTCGATGGTCCACAGATCAGACACCTTATAAATGATCCACATTTCATAGCATCAATGAATGAAATCAAATCATGTGCCCGGTCTTCATTTGTTCTTATTGTTGGAGCTATTACTGCTGCAGCTGGCGCTATAAACAGCACTACAGTTTTGTAAAATGGGGTAAATTTGACCCCACAGCCACATTGGACCTATAGACATGACACTTAGGGACCCTTTTATTAAAATTTAGGCATTACTAACAGATTTAATTCATGCTATATGCTAAAAAGCTCATTTTATACCTATGAGTTTCTTTGCATTTAGCATATGCTGATTCGGTTAGCACACGCTAAGCTTTACTAAAAGAGACCCTCAAAAGAGCTACCAAGTTATCCAGCCTACACTAGACTTTTCCTTCTGACACAACTTTTGGAAGGGCGGGCAGGTCAGAGGGAAATGCTAGATGCAGGCAGCCTGTGAATATGGCTGCTGCTAGCACTGCAAAACTGAAGACTAATTTATTTTTGAACAGGTAAAGGTGTGAGTGTGTGGGGGGGGGGGAATTGAGAGTGAGATACAGGCAGGGCCAGAAGGGGAGGGATGCTGGACTGCACCAAGGGCGAGAGGGCTGTAGAGAGACCTCCCAGGAAAGAGACTTGGGAATTCTGATCAACAAGTCGATGAAGCCGTCCGTGCAATGCCACTGTAATCAAATGAAATCCAGTATGTATAGCTATTTCATAAATCTTTTATTAGATCTAACTTTATAACTAATAATAGTAATTGCTATATCTCTCCATTCAGATTCCGAAATTGCTTATTAGTCAACTAGTGTTTAAGCCCGTTACATTAACGGGTGCTAGAGTAGATGTCTGTCTGTCTGTTTTTTGTTTTTTCTTTGTCTCTCTCTCCTTGGATGCTGTCTGTCTGTCTGTCATTCTCTCTGTCTGTATCTCTCCCTGGCCCCCTGCCTGCCTGTATTTCTCTATTGCGCCATGCCTGCCTGTTTCTCTGCCCCCCCTCCCAGAGCAAAGCATGATTGCTGTCTGCCCCCCAGCACACCCCTCCCCCCCAAAGCAGCCCCCTTTCCCTCTCCCCCTGGCCCCCTGTTGTGCCATGCCTGCCTGCTCCATGACCCCCTTCTGTTCCCCCTCCCCCATGATTACTGTCTGCCCCCAGCACACCCCTCCCCCCAAAGCAGCCCCCTTTTCCTCTCCCCCTGTTGTGCCATGCCTGCTTGCTCCATGGCCTTCTGTTCCCTCCCCAATGATTGCTGTCTGCCCCCAGCACACCCCTTCCCCCCCAAACAGCCCCCTTTCCTTCTTCCCCTGGCCCCCTGTTGTGCCATGCCTGCCTGCTCCGTGGCCTCCTTCTATTCTCCACCATGATTGCTGTCTGCCCCCAGCACACCCCTCCCCCCAAAGCATCCCCCTTTCCCTCTCCCCCGATCCGTAAGAAGACTTGAAGCGGTCCAGAGGAGAGCGACGAAAATGATAAGAGGCTTGCGCCAGAAGATATATGAGGAGAGACTGTAAGCCCTGAATATGTATACCCGCCTAGAGGAAAGGAGAGACAGGGGAGATATGATTTAGACGTTCAAATACTTGAAGGGTATTAACGTAGAACAAAATCTTTTCCAGAGAAAGGAAAATTGTAAAACCAGAGGACATAATTTGAGGTTGAGGGGTGGTAGATTCAAGAGCAATGTTAGGAAATTCTACTTTACGGAGAGGGTGGTGGATGCCTGGAATGCGCTCCCAAGAGAGGTGGTGGAGAGGAAAACAGTGACTGAGTTCAAAGAAGCGTGGGATGAACACAGAGGATCTAGAATCAGAAAATAATATTAAATATTGAACTAAGGCCAGTACTGGGCAGACTTGCATAGTTTGTGTCTGTATATGGCTGTTTGGGGGAGGATGGGCTGAAGAGTGCTTCAATGGCTGGGGGTTTAGATGGGATGGAGTAGGTTTTAATGGAGATTTTGGCAGTTGGAACCCAGCTACAGCTGGCCGGCGAACTTCAGCAGGTTGCTTTGAAGAGGAGCAGCACGGCAGCAGCGGTTGGTGAGTGAGGGCAGGAGGGAGGAGTCGCCGACGTGTTCCAAAATGGAATACGGCCAGGGAAGGACACAGCATGCTGCAGGAATCACAAAACCCTAAGCGCGCATGCATGCTTAGGGTTTTATTATAGAGGATAAAAACAAAATCAGTGACACACTACTCTTGCTTTGAATTATATAACCCTCAAAAGAAGAATATAGATAAACAAAAAAACAAAATCTTCCTATCTTATTTTATTGCCACTTAGAGATCAAACGTGTCAAAAAAATACTGGTTGAATATGCTGATTTGATAAGCCAAATCAGTAAATCAAACCTATTAAGTTTATTTAAGTTATTGGATTATTGTAATTATTGAAGGTCCTCAGTATTTACTCCTCTGTAATCAGGGCAAGCCTGTACTGTAGTGACAGTTGTAAGCCAAAGTTACCCAACCGGGTACTCAAGCGTGAAACATCCTGGGACCTTGTGCACACAGTGAAAAATAATACTTAGTGCTCAACAGTATAACTTTAATATATTTTTTGTTTTCTTTTTCCTTATTTCTTAATCTTATTTAAGTTATACTGTTGAGCACTTAGTATTATTTTTCCGTGTGCACAAGGTCCTTTGCTTAGAGCCCATACCAACACCCACGTTTTCCGGCGCCTTTTTTTCACTTGCCGTGCCTCACAGGAATTGTAGTTCACCTTCGCGGCTCCTAAACGAAGCCAACAAAATTAACTACAAAGCCCGTGCTGCGCCGCGCGCCTGAGACTGGCGCTGCAGACGTGAAAGGAAACCATTTGGCGCATGGGCGGTGGAGTTCAGCTCACGCGAAGCAGAGCTGCCGTGGGAGACGTGATTTAAGGAGGATTCTTAGCGGCCGAGTTGTGAGGGATGTGGGAAACCGTTAGGTTCTGAGGAGCGTCGTGGGCTGAAGTCGCCGCGGGGGGTGTCGGGAAAAAAAAATCCAGTCAGGCTGCTGGTCTGACGCCAAGCGTCGGGCGGTGGAGCGAGCGAGAGGTGACCGCCATGCCTCGGGACAACATGGCCTCCCACATCCAGAAGATCGCCCGGCAGGCTCGCCTCACCTTTCGTAAAAACGGCTCGTCCTCGCAGGCGGGCGGCAACAACAAAACCTTCCTGGAGAACGTGAGCAAGCTGACAGCGCTGTTGAGCGAAATCCGCGCCGAAGACCTAAACATCGCCCCGCGGGCGGCCGGGCCCTTCCCCGCCCCCATCTCGGTGCCGCACAACCCGCCCGTCACCTACATGCACATCTGCGAGACGGACGCGTTCAGCATGGGCGTCTTCCTGCTGAAGAGCGGCGCCTGCATCCCGCTGCACGATCACCCGGGCATGAACGGCCTGCTGAAGGTTCTCTACGGCCGGGTCAGCATCAACGGCTTCGACAAGCTGGACTCGGCGGGCGCCAAGAAGGAGCCGGCGGCGCTGCTGCTGCAGCAGTTCAACCCGCCGCTGCTGCCCTACCAGAAGGACGCGCTGCGCCGGGCCCTGCTGCGCTCCATAGGCGAGTTCAACGAAAGCAGCGGGCCCTGCCTGCTCAGCCCCTTCAGGGACAACCTGCACCAGATCAGCGCCGTGGACGGGCCCGCCGCCTTCCTGGACATCCTGGCGCCGCCGTACGACCCCGATCACGGCCGGGACTGCCACTACTACCAGCTGCTGCAGCCGGCCGCTGGCAGCGAACTGCAGGCGGGCCAGGAGGAGGGCACCGTCCCCCGGGAGGTGTGGTTGCTGGAGATTCCCCAGCCGGCTGACTTCTGGTGCGGAGGGGAACCTTATCCCGGCCCCAGGGTTTCGGTCTGAGAGGCCGTCCTTTGCTGCTGCCCAGAAGGAGGGGCTGTTGTACTGGAAAACGACCCCCCGCCCCCCAGGAGTCTCCTAAACAATTTAGGAGGCTGATGAAGCGACATTACCTGTATTTCTTTTTATTTCTTTCACTGCCAGATGTTTTTGGTTTTTTGCAGAGTTTTGGGGGGAGTACACTGCTTAAATTGGAATGTTATGGTGAAATTTCTTGTATAGCATTTATAAATTTTTTTAACTAGTCTTCAAAATGACCACAAAAGATAGTATATCTTATTCTTTATCTAATAGACAACCCTATCAGTTAATTTATTGGAAATATTAAAAAAAATCCTGTGATTTCCTTTTATTAGTTAAAAATAAATGTATTAATACCAAGGGAGTTTTATAAGTTCTTTTTTGGCTATTCACTGTACAAGTGTGATTCCTAATGAAAAGGCTGTGGGTGAGGTTTGTAAACTGTTCTGTATTGCTAGAAAACTTGTAACAAAAGTCCACTTATTTGTATAAAACCATGTTTCACAAAGTGACTGAAATAAAAGCAGATCAGGGCATGAAGAGGAATGGGCGGTTTATGGGCCAAATACAGCCTTTGTGACCATGAGAAATTACACACAGAAAATGACATTAACCAGAGTTTTGGCAATTTTAAATATTGTATTTTATTAATATTTATTTACAACGTTTATATGCTGCTTGAGCCAAATATTGCCACAGTTGGAACTCTAGCAATTTTCATCATTTTTTAATTACATTTTTATTAATCACATAAGGTTTAAGGTTTCCTGGTTGCAACTTTATGCAATATTGTAGCCCTCCAGGTATAGTACTGACATTCATGTGGCCTGCTGTGTATAAAGGGTTCCCCACTCCTGGTACAGAGGAATGATTTGGTCATGCTTTAGGATTAGGAGTGCAAAAAAATATTTTGACCTAACAATTTAGGGCATCAAAATTTTCTAGAAGCGATCTGTACTCTTTCTCTACAGCTATGAATATGAGAATACTTCTAATTTAATCCTGGGCGCTCCATAGATTGAAAATTATTTAAAACAGTAATAATCCCAATATTTTAAAATAAATTTAGTGGTTGTGAAGAGCAACAGAGCCTTTTTTTCTGAATAGATCTTGGGCCTAGGAAAATTGTGTGGTTCCCTTTGATTTTTCAGCATCACAAGTGGAATTTGTTGCACACATTGTGTGAAAATGTCCTGACTTAAAATCTGTTGGTAGTTTTATAAAGATTAGTAGTTGGCTTTGCTAGCTCCTCAGTTTATTTTATTGAAATAGATGAATATGATCTCGGTAACATGCCAGTGCACAATTCAGTTGCTGGGGGATTAACTGCAAAAATTTTTCCCATCTACCAGTTAGCCCAGAGTAGATCAATCTTTTCATTTGCCATTTGTATGATCACTCGTTTCAGCTATTGTGTTAATGCAAAAGAGTGTGAGAAGGGTACTCTTAGGACTCCTTTCACAAAGCCGCGTTAGCGGTTTTAGCACACGCAGCTTTTTAGCGTGCTAAACCCGTGTTACGCAGCTAGAACTAACGCCAGCTCAATGCTAGTGTTAGCGTCTAGCGCGGCCAGCAGTTTAGCATGCGCTATTACGTGCGTTAAACTGCTAATGCGGCTTCGTAAAAGGAGCCCTTAGTATGACATCTAGATCTCAGTTTGGATTGTTCTGGGGCTGCTGTTGTAGAATGCAGTAGAATAATTTGTATATTATTTGAAGTGTAATTTTGATAGTCTGATTAGTTTGATAATTTCTCAAAATTCTTAATGGTATTAGTTTGTAAAGCAATGTTATAAACTTACCTCTTGGACATTACATTTATTGGATTTATTTTAAAACATTTTGGACATGGATAAGTTCTTGTTAGGAGTAATAAGATCATCATTGGAATTGCATATATTGTGCTTCCTATAATAAAAATTGGAGTGTTCCAGAGGCATTTAATTACCCTTTGTTCTGCTTTTAACGTCATCTACCAGTTCTTTGCTTATTTTATATTCCATATTTTGCTTCTGACAGATTTTGAATCCAATAGTGTGGTCTAGAACCCTTTACTACTTGCTTGTATATATTTGTGATTTTTAATTATCATAGTCTAATACTTTGACAGTTTTGTCTCATGCTTTGTCTTTTACCGTTATTTCCTTAATCTGATAACTCTGAAATCCTGTATTGTATAATAGTGGTTTGAAGTCTAGGTTCCTTAAACAATAGAAGGAAGAGAAGTGTTCAAATAAATTCTAAATTTCTTCCTGGTCTATTCCAAACAACATATTGTGGATGTAATTATGAAGCTTTCTTTAATAAAGAAACATTTTCTCTCAGGAGGGTAATACAGTAGTGCTGTTGGTCAAGTCAGATTCGTTAGCATCTGCTAAGCATCAAGATTTACTATAATCGTGGGGGGTGTGCTAACTACTGTTACTTGTTTAATGCACTTTGAGGCTCTCTGTATTTCATAACTTGGCATTTGAATGTGTGGCCCCACTCCCTTCTTTGGGCCTACCTAATTTTTTGTCATTAGATTTTAATTTTTCCCTTATCTATAGAAATTTAATAGATTGAGTACCGGTAGTTCAGAAGTGAGTTCAACTTCTAAGCTTTTTAATAAAAGTGGTAGCATTTGTTTAATTGGTGACAAAACTACCATAACAGTTTTCCCTTTAGGTAAAGAGGGAAGATGTTCCCATGGTTTAGCTTGTCTGTTGCTTTATTGCGTATTAAACACTGCTTTATATATTTTAAAAGGGTAAAGGCCTATCCATTTAAGTTGGTTTTCCATTTTAAAGGAAAGTTTGCATTCCATTTCCATTTGATGATATAATGTTTTCTAGGTTAGGCTTCTGATTTTTGTAGATTTGAAACAAATTTTAAAAATGTAGTTGTTTCAATTATTTTTGAGAGCACTTTGTGAATTAGTCACAAATAAAAATTCATTATCTGCAAATGAGCCAGCTTGATTGATAACTTATTTTCAACTTTTCTTTTGGTGTTTGTACCATGATGATGTATTTATCCTGTGTGTTTTTAAATATTTGAAATAGTTTACTATCAAACCTCCTTTTTCTAAAATACTATTTTCAAAACCCAGCCTTCAGTTTTTTATATACCTTTCTTATATCGTAGGTATAGTAAGTTGGTGATGACCAAGTAGAATTCTGGGCAACTGGTTGCCCCTTCCTTCTTTACCTTTTCCAAGTTAATCCAACATTTCCAGGCTTGTGGCCAAAGACTTTTTTTCCTTCATATAATAAAAATTGTACCAGATTGTTGCTATGGGATATGCACAGAAACAGACGAGAGTTTGTAAACAGTCTCTCTGTCAAAATTGTTTTCACTGCGGAAGACTAAATTCTGCTAAAGAACTTGGTACTGCTAAAAGGTTACAGCAATTGACGATTGTTAAAGAGTTCCCACAGAAAGGTTAGAACAAAAACTGCCTTGATGTGCTGCTATGCAAGATCCAAAACTCAGATTCACAGATCTGTTCTTCATCGATCCAGGGGTTACGATCAACAGCACATACTACTGGGACGTCCTCTTGATACAGAAACTGTTGAGTTAGAAGAGTACTGTATCTTCCAACAAGACAATGCCCCAGTACATCGGGCAAAGGATACCATAGAACTGCTACATCGAGAGACCCCAGACTTCATTGGTCCAGACCTCTGGCCTGCAAATTCCCCAGACCTAAACCCAGTTGACTAACATATCTGGGGATTGATATAGGAACACGTCCACCAGACAGCAATATCTGATGGCAAAGACCTTAAATAGCACCTCTTCTCTGGGCTGAGCTGAAGCATAGCATCGTCGACAAGTCCATAGATCAATATCGGCCAAGGCTTGGTGCAAAGGGGACACACTTCAAACATCTGTATTATTTGAAACATTACTTTCTGACTTTACATTTTTCTGCAAGATATGCCATAAAATGTTTTTCAGTTCACAATTCATTTTCACAAGGTAGTGTGTTGCGGTGGGAAATATTTACAATATTTTACATCAACTTCATTCAGGACACGTTGCACTAAATTTCATAAGAATCAGCCAAGTTCTGTGGAAGATGCAATAAAAAAATATTTTGGGGGAGGGGTGTTTCGGTTCACAGTGTATATAGCATACATATTATTTCAAGTATATTGTACTTTTGGATTAGCTTCAAATCTGTCATTTTTATTACAAAATACTTGTGACAGAGCAAAACGGTGCCAAAAAGGGTATGTGACTTGATATCCCTCTATCCTGAAAATAATGCGTATAATCCTGCAAAATTTCAGCTTCGGGTATGGACTAATTACAACTTTTAAAATATGTTTAACAGTAAAAAAAGTAATTAACCCTAAAAATCACATTTCCTATTTTAGCTACTTGCAGTTTTTAGGCTGTAGAACCTAAAAAACCATCAAAGTTTGGGAAAAGATTCTGTAGTCCCATTTTTCTGGCATTATATTGCACACAACTTTCAAAAATGAAAGTTGGTCCTCTAAATATTTATAGCATTTATCTGTTATTTGTAACCTCACTTTTGGTTCCTTTTTTGCTCAGTGAATTAGGGAAACAGCTGCCTTCTAGGAGGAGACATTCTTGTGAGGCTAAATCTTGTATTTTTATTTATTTACAAGATTTGTATACTACCCTCTCTCTGTCATTCTAGGTGGTTCACAATTTTTAATATGTATAATGCAGTACATTAAAAATTCACAAAACACATCATTGCATTACTCTTAGTTCCTATTTCCTGACTGGTCTTTTAGGGATTGGTCAAGGGCAGGCTTGACTATTTCTGCCCTACCTCTGGGCTTGTTCTTCAGTGTTGTGTTGTTTTCTAGTCCAGTTGTGCATTTGGGCCCAGATTCTATAAACGGCACCGTGATCAGCAGCCACCCATAAAAGTGGCGCCGATCGCGTGTCAATCATTTGATGGTGCCGTTTATAGAATTGCAGCTATATCACAGTTGCCGGAAATGTAGGCCAGGGTTTTCAAGGCCTACATTTCTGGCACCTATCTCTGATGAGAATCACAACTATGAAGACGCTTACCTACACCTAAGGGTGCTTCCGGCATTAACTGCACCTATTTTACCCTTAGCTGCTAGTAGGCACCTCTGTAGTTGCGATTCTAGCACTGAGATTTTAATAGCTTTTAAACAATGTGATCAATTATCACATTGATTAAAAGTAATTAAACCAATTATAAATGGCACTGTTAGGGCACCTAACTAGTGGCGCTGTTTATAGAATTTGGGCCTTGGTTCCTGTTTGCCTTGCTTCCTTGGGATTCCAATGTCCTGTCAAGCTCTGAGTAATCCTTGTTTGCCCTTTTATGTTGGATGTATTTTTTGAAAATACAGTGACATTAAAATTTACCTTAATACTAGTTCTTGTCTTATCTTGTATTTAAGCCTCAGGAAGCCCTACTAGGGTCTCTGTGACAGAATGAACCAGCCAAAGTTAAGGCACTGAAAGATTGACTCTGAAAGCTAATAGAATAACTCAGTTTAATTAGAGTTCCCATCAGTGGCATACCAAGGGCGGGGTGGGGGGCTTGAACGGTTGAAGGTCTGCAGTTGTCAACTCTGCTGTCCCCTGCCTTCTCTGTCATCAACGTCCTGTTCCGGGGCAAGGTACCAGCCTGTAATCCCGTGACCAATCCATACACCTTCCCTTTACCTATAGAAAGGGATGCTCCACCCTAGGTTCCCTTCCCACCATCTATAATGCTGGTTCCTATACCAGCTTAAACTGAGCCTTCAGATTATCCAATTTGAAAAGGGAAAATTTAGGCCAGCCCTAGTTTTCTGACAAACCTATCATGATGATTATTTTAGTTTTTAGTTCTGTCCTCCCAGCATGGGTTACAAATTTTACACAGAACAATAGTGAGACATAAAACAGGTCCTAGCATGACAATGAGGCAATAGGTGTAGAAGTTTTATAGTATTGGTAAGATAGCTAGACATTTTTGTACAATAAGATTTCTAGTGCTGAAAGCATACGAGTCTTGAATCAGTTATTTAGTCACGATTTGTGTAGAAGTCATCATCTACATTTTTTTCTCTTTTTGTTCCACCTGCATCACTAGGCAGTTTTTTCCTTCTACACCTGAGTTGGATGGTGTCCTGATCTGCTTTGATCTTACGTTATTATTTTTGGGGCTTTTTATCTGGATTTGGAGGCTTTTCTGTATGTTCTCCAATGTTACTGGGGCAGCTCTGCCTGGGAGAAGTTTGTAGCCAGAAGGGCACCTACCTGCACAGCCTGCTTTTAGACTTTCAGTGGCTTGGGGACCATTTCCCTGGGAGCAAGGCTTGCTCATGGTTGGTACTGGAGTTTGAGTGCAGGCTGTGTGGCCTGTGTTGATCCTGAGAGCTCTAGCGGATGCTGGCTATGTCCCCGCCCAGAGACACATGAGGAGCTTTGGGGGGTCTGACTGACAGCCTGAAGACACAAGCCTTTGAAAAATGTTTTAGCGCTGGTGTGATAAGAAGAATTTGGAGCTCTTTAGGGCTCTGATGTCAGTGGTCCTATCATTTTTTCAGGACAGCATTGAGAGGGGTCTGACAGTTCCCTCAAAGTGCAGGTGGTAGGCCTCTTGTGCTTAGGGCTCGTAGAGAAAGTTTTTTTGACTTCCCATCCTGATATAACCAGATTTTTGAAGGGTGTTTAGCGGCTGCTTCTTACTGCGAGATAGCGATTTTCCCACTTTGATTCTTAACATTGTTTTAATGCCCTTAATAAGGACCTGTATGAGCCCTTACAAGAAGCATTGCTGATGGTTCTTACCATTACGACAGTTTTTCTAGTAGCTGTCACCTCTTCGAAAAGAAGCTGTGGTCTCACTGTGCAAAGTCCCTTCCTTTTGGTCAGAGGTGGTTTTGGTCTTACACATAAACCAGGAAGTCCAGCTACCCACATTCCATAGCACAGGCTCAAAGAGAAAACACAGTTTTAACATTGCTGGATATCAGGAGAATCTTTCTCCGTTATCTCAAGGTGACAAATGATTTTTGTCGTTTAGTCCTAGCCATCTGAGGAGACCTGCTTCTAAGGCTCCCATTTCAAGATGGATTTGTATGGTTATTCAGTGTATATCGGGGGTGGTAAACAAGCACCGATTTCTTTGAGAGCGCACACTGTGAGGAGTGTGGCTTCCTCATGGGCAGAGTCCCAGGCAGTTCTGCCTGAATACATTTGTAAAGAAGGCTACATGGCCCATTCTCCATACTTTCAGAAAGTTTACAGCAGGGGTGTCCAACCTGCGGCCCCAGTCGAGGGCAATGCAGTATTTTCCTCTGCTGCCCCTGGGTGTTTACCGTCTTGCCGGCTCCCTCCTCTGTCTTGCTGCAGAGTATGCGCATTTGTGCGGCCCCAGAAACATTTTTTTCGGCCAATGCGGCCCAGGAAAGCCAAAAAGTTGGACACCCCTGGTTTATAGGATAGATGTGGTGGCATGAATGGACACCTCTTTTGAGTGTTTGGTGCTGGCAGCAGAATCATCTGTCCCACCCTAGACTTAGGAGACTGCTTTGTTCATCTCACTGGTTCAAGACTCTTATGCCTTTTGCAGTAGAAGGGAAGATTAGGGTCTTACTTTGATAACCTTCTAGTAGAAAGGCATATGAGTCTTGATGGTGGGCCCACCCTGTCAGATTTCATTTTGCTTGCTTACTTTCTCAGACATATATTTATTTCCAGATGTTTGATTTTCTTCTGCCATCCCTTCCACAGCTCCAATTTCCAAGAGTTAGTTACCTTTGCTTCTGTCACTGTACCACCAATGATGCCCTCTGTAAGTTCCAGAAGGGCCACTGCCTCTTTGATAAACAAATGATATATTGCCTAACATTGGTGCCAGGGTGGATTGGAGGGGTAGTGATGGGTCAAGTGATGCTCTTAAGAGAGGGCAGGTTGTGATCATGGAAGAGTCTAGGGTTACCATATGGCTCCAGAAAAGAGGGAAATGCATTGGTTTGCTGTAAGTGGGTTTTACTTTTTTGTTTGGGCAGCAGCTGCAGATACATTAACAAAATTATCCTGAAATGATAATGAAATTTTATTTGCACATCCCTAAAAAGGAGATACAGCTGCCTGCAAGATGCATAATTGCCAGTGTGGACAGAAATAAATGGACATCAGATGACCCAAATGTTGTTTACTGTCCTTTACTATGTGATTATCTGGGGTGAAATAGTTTTTTAAAAATAATTTTAAGACAACAGCTGAACATTTTTTTGGAGCAAGAGAAATGTTTTTCCTAAAAGTCCTACCGACCTATCATTCTATAACTCATTGAGCCAGTACTATAGATATCCTCTATGCACAATAACTGGAACTTCTGACCTAGGGTACCAGATGCATGGACGGCTTTTCAAAACCCAGCACTTTGTCCAGGTTTTGAAAAGCTTCCTCGAAATCATGTCGGGCAGGAGGGCAACTGTGGATGCCCTCCTGCCCAACAAGAGCAGGCATCGGAGGGTGGGGCTAGGGCGGAGTTGGGGCATAATCAGCAGGGATGGGTGGGTCTAGGGGTCTGGATTTTACTAAAGTAACCCTATTCTAACCAAGAATCTTTGGAGGCTGCCATTCCAGCACATCAACTGAGTTAGGAAATGCAAGGGCATAGCAATGAATGGGCTTAGGTCAGCCTGGGCCCCTTCATTTTTGTCTCAGGCCCACCCAGCAGCAGGCCTGAGCCAAATCATTTGTGTAGCTGGCAGGGAATCCCACTCTGCATCAGCTGAAAAACTCCAGAACCTACCTAAAGTCAGCTATGCAGTGCAGTGAAAAAGCAAAGCAGTCGGTGGCAGCATCTTGAACGACTGATGCCAGTACTGCAAGCATGCTTAGGTTTGGCAAGAACCCTTCCTGATAATTTCAAGACATCAGACTCAGGCAGTGCTAGCCTGCTAGTAGTCAAAATGCTTTTGGAACCACTGACAGTGGCTCAAGGTGCTGTCATTGGCTGCTGCACTTTTTTCTTACTGCACTGTACTGGACTACACAGCTGATTCAGGATAGGCTCCAGATTTCTTCAGCTGACAAGAGCATGGGGGATCTTTACCTGCTAAGGTAATTTTAATTTTGGAGGGGGAAGAGAACAGGGAAAACAAGGTGTGGCAGAGGAAATTGGGGGCCATGCCTGCTTGTATTAATCATTGGTCACCCCTAAAAATTAATGTCTGGCTATGCTACTGGAACAGGCCTAAGTTCTCTGCATAGCAGTGTATAGCACTGCAACTGAGCTAATGGGTCACCCCCGTTGTTCTCGGCTGTTGACTGTAGAGCACTGTATTAGCCATAGTATTACTGGGGGCCTAATGAGAAAATATTACTGCAGATTCTGAACTGCGCAGTGAAGATTTGTGCTAGTATCAACTTCATCTCTTCTGATTCAATACACTGACAACTGTAGTTAGACATATATGATCTAAACGATTGCAAGAGGGATGGGAGATAGGAAAAGATAAGCAAATTTTGCAAAGGGTTTAGAGCTGCTTTCTACCTTACATACGACAGACTAAACTACCAGCCACTGAGCATAAGTTAAGGATAGTTGCATGAACCATTCTGTTTTTACAAAGAAAACAGCTGATGGGTTCCATCTACCTGTATATCTGTTCATGGGTATCATGACAATCTCCACAGTTGTCACAAAACATAAGCATACTCATGTAATTTACTTCCTGCAGCAACTTTGAGCTGAACCCAATTACCTCTTTAATTGCATGGTATGACAATCTCTACCTCAAAGAATCCCAAAAGTATTGTTATCTCTATAGCATCCTTGCACTATACTAAACTCTTCTCCATAAGCATGTACTGCAAGTCGCTTTGAACCTTTGTAGATATAGCTTGACTCACAAATCCCAAATTAGATTACGTACTCAGATTATGGTAATAATATTATAGTGGATGATTTTCTTGGAATTTAAAAAACATTAAGGCTGCCTGAATGGAAGCTCCCAATCGCACCAGGGAAATGAAATGTCTCCTGCAGTTTGATGGTTGTTGCCTATCCTTGGGGGTATTGTAGGAAGTAATGGTGCCCACTTAGGAAGATGGAGAGATTTATGGAACTCTTATTACACCTGTAACTAGTGACATTTACATGTGTAAAAGCCTCCACATGTAAATAGAAATTGTAGAAAGCCACTATTTTACATGTATAAAGGCTGCAGCATGCATTTATGGGAAGGCCAGAAAAGTATGTGTGTATTTCCTATATTATGATAGCAATACACATGTACTTAAATAAAATAGGGACATTGGCATTTAAACACTTAGTACAGTGATTTTCCACTTTTAGCTGACAGAATGAAAAAAAAAAAGTGGAAAATTTCTGGACTAACCCCCTCTTTTACTAACGCGTAGCGTGGGTTTTAGCACTGGCAACTGCTCCGATGCACACAGAAGTCCTATGAGCGTTGGAGCAGTTACCGCTGCTGCCGGCGCTAAAACCTGCGTTATGTGTTAGTAAAAGAGGGGTTAAGTATATAGCCCTCGATGGAGATTGCCCCAACTTTGTTGGTTGGGCTGAGAACTTTTCAGCGGTCCCTCGTAACAGTAATGAGAAAAGAACTCCAATATTAAAATAGGCAAGAGCCTAACCTCATTCACAACTCATAGCAAGAAGAACATACAATACATTCCTAATAATTAACTTTCCATTTTCCCTTGCAGAGCTGCTAATATATCTTCTAATCCATTCCTAGTTCACTGTGAAAAGCCTGTTTAAAAAGTATGTCTTCGGTAAAGCATTACTTACTAAAATTTTCCTCTTTCCTAACATTCAAAGAGAGATTGTAACATAAGAATGTCAAATTTTGTAAAATATGACATAAATATAGGTTCTAAAACTAGCATTTGCATAAGATAAATGTCACCACGTACATTGACAAATATCCGAATGCTTTTGGATGAGTTTTCTAAAATGGCTGCTGGCATTTTGCATATGTATTCCTTGGAAATTTTATAGTTATTTTACAAAAGACTTCTGGGGGGGAGGGGGGGAAGGACCTATTGGAAAGCATGACCTTACTTAGATATCCCTTTTTTGACCTAGATGCCCTTCATAAAATCAGGCTTTATATGTTGTAATGTATGTGTAATAAAGTATATCTAACAGGAAAATGTTATCTTTCACTCAGGATGGTAGAGAATCAAGAGGAAAAATGACAAAAAAAAGAATCCTCTGACTTACAAGGGAGATTGATAGTGTTAATAACATTTTTGGTAAAGTGGTGTAAGTTTAATAAATTTATAGAAAACGACATCAAAGTGTATTTTCAAAGCGCTTAGACTGGCAAAGTTACTTAGTAACCTATTGAACTTTATAAGTCTAAATGCTTTGAAAATGAGCCCCTTAGCATCCTAAAAATGATGCAGAAATGTAGCTGTTTACTTTTAAATGGAAGCCTTTGAAATTAGGAAAATGTGTGATACCCTAAGTTTCTAGGGCCAGAGTAAGACCAAAAAGTACATTTTGAAAAGTTGGAAAAGCTTATAACATAGTAAATGATAGCAAATAAAGACCTGAATGGTCTATCCAGTCTGCCCAATAGTACGCTCTTAAATTCATGATTAACTTGAACCATCTTTTTTTCTTTGATATTTCTGGACCATAGACTGTAGAAGTCCTTAGATTCCAACTACTGGAGTGATTACACAACATCTGTTGGAAGCAATAGAAGTTACAGGACAGACTCTGATTGACATCCTGTGCAGATAGCATTAAAATAATATATTTAGGTAGGAGGCTCTAGAATGTAACTAAAAGGCATGCACTATTTGAAATTTCTAGAGACAGATAGATGAGCAGTTGTTGAGATCATTAGTAAAATGTCTATGTTATCCACTCTTGCTATACAGTGTATATATACTGTACAGTAGACTCTCAGTTAACCGGCACCCATGGGGATTGATAGATGCCGGATAAATGTAGTTACTGGTTGCTTGAGAGTTACTATTAAAAATAGGCCTAACTAATACTATACCATACCATAAACTGTTCCAGACTAACTACCGGACATGTGGTAGGCAAAGTGAGGCATACTCAGGTGTGATGTGCCAAGTTTACAATTAAATTTCCGCCAGAAACTGATTTTATTTTCATTTTTATTTAAAGTATTACAGTATTTATTAGATTTCTTTTCTGGTTGCTTGAGTGTTCTGGTTAACAGAGAGTCTACTGTGCTCTTTATCTTTTTTCAGTAATCTGTTTTGGTTTTTTTTTTAGGAGGGATGTTGGCTAGTTAAGCAAGTGTCTGCACTTCTATGTAGGGCTCACTGCACAAGTCTTACTTACCTAAAGGTCTTTTGAGTACAATGTATCTTTGGAACGTCTATGAAATGATACTGTTACTGTAAAAATTTACAGTACACTGGAAGGGAGGAACCAGAGTGCATGTCAGCAGACTAAAGGATGTCTGCCTTAGTTAGATTCCTTCAGACTGTTGTTTCCTGTATCACTTTCCACCAGCCATATTGATTGAACTTTCAGCTTAAACTAAAAATAAAAGTATGCTCCGAGTGGGCACTGGTGTTTTTTTTTTTTCTCCACTTTCCGGAGCCCATTTGAGGTTTCAATGTGTCAGATTTAAAGGGTGGAACAATGAGTCATAGGATACAGTTCATATGAAAGGAAATCCCCCACAGCACACTTTAATGAGCAGAATACTAGTAACACACGGAGGCTTATTGTGTTTTCCCATAGCCACAGAGTGGTAATTTCTTTGCAAACGCGGCCTTCATCGCTACTAAAATGCTTTTATGTTATGAGTTTTGGCGTGCTATAAATAATTTCTGCTCTCGTAGGTGACGAGGCGATGGACTCGGGGGTTTAGATATTACTGATGGGGACTTTGTGCCAGTGCACATGAAGGCAGTGCCCAGTACCCTAAATTTCATCCTCTAAGCTGTGGCAAAGCGAGCATTCGTCTATAATGTCCTACATCTAGGGTTTTAGCCTAATGCTGAAGTTGCCAACTTCCCCCCCCCCCCCCAGATAAGTACCTAAGCTACTGCTTTGCAGCTCTTTCTATTAACCACAAAAGCACTAAATATACTGCTGAAATGTGTTTATTTACAGTTGAATCAGAAACAACCCATTTTTTTTGTGGAATTCCAGTTAGTGGTTGTGCATTATTAGAAATCATTTACATTTCAACTAGATATCCTGCGCCCATTATTTACATTAACTTTTACTACAAAGATAACACTTTTTAATTCACAAAACAGTGCGTACAAAAATATAGTTTCTACCCCAAAAAATCCAAATATTAATAGGCAAAAATGTACAGCAATACTGCGACTGGTGCGTGAAAACTGTCTTTGATAAGGCAATATATTTACATGCAGACATTGCAACATTTGTCTACATCACACAAGGCACCAAGAACACCGCTCAATACCACTGCATGCGTTCTTAACATCATATTTCAACAAATGTACATCCAATGTCTTTTAATAAATTAAACATTTCTGACTGATGATGTGTATAAGGTTGCGCCTTCTCAGAAGGGAAGAGCTCTGAGAACAAGGCAGATCAACAATACACCCAATCTAAGGTATATCTATTGGGGGGGGAGGGGGGAGTGGTTCAAAAGTTTTTGTGAAGTTGGGTGTAACTCTGCTGTACCTTAGAGGGAGCAAATATGGCCCTTCTGATAGTTCTCTAACAACAGATTTGCACTTCTATAAGTTAAGACACTGTATTGCTTAAAACAGTGGTTCCCAACCCTGCCCTGGAGGACCCCCAGGCCAATCGGTTTTCAGGATAGCCCTAATGAATATGCATGAGAGACATCTGCATATAATGAAGGTGCCGGGCATGCAAATCTGCTTCATGCATATTCATTAGAGCTATCCTGAAAACCCGACTGGCCTGGGGGTTTAAAAAGGTTTCAGCAGATAAATTGATAAAGATCTAAGATGGTAAAACACCACCGAGGCCATCTCTTGTACCCCCCACCTCTAACCCAAAGCAGTCATGAAGTTCTAAAGTGCACATTAGTTCCAGTTTGAAAAGTGTCACCCTGCAAAATCAAGTCAATGGTTCAGCTCTTTTCCCGACCATAGCCTCACACTCCATCTATTAAGCTTAGTTTCGTACCTTAGGAAGTTGGTTCCTTGTGCCATAATCCCTTTTAGTCCCCAAACACACCTCAGTCAGAAACATAAGGTTAATCACACGTAATAAGAGACATACAATCAAGTTCCACTTCAATACCGCCAGTGCTATTGTGCTTTGGCCAGTCTTCGAGATCTTTCCTTTTCGGGATGCTTTGTTAGTAACTACGCCGACCCTGGAACCAGTACGTGCTTGTAGTGTTTGCTCCACTGGCGCTGGGCGGGCAACGTCTCACGCTGTCCGCGCTGGACAGAGCCCCAGCTGGCCGCCGCTGGCCGCTGCAGGACAGATGTTTGCAGCGGTGCCCGGGCTGAGGCTCGGGCTTCGTTCCGACGCCGCGCCGCTACCGCAGCTGCTGCCGGGCGCCGAGCTCTTCCTTTCCTTCTGCCTCAGGTGGATTTTCGTGTGCCTCTTCCTCTCGTCGCTCCTCGCAAACTTTCGGCCGCAGTAGTCGCAGGCGAAAGGCTTCTCCCCCGTGTGGGTGCGGATGTGGGTGGTGAGGTGGTCGCTGCGGCTGAAGTTCCTCATGCAGATCCGGCACTGGAAGGGTTTGTGGCCCGTGTGGATCCTGATGTGCCGGGTCAGCTCGTCCGAGCGGGAGAAGCGGCGGTCGCAGCCCTCCGCGGGGCAGGGGTAGGGTCTCTCGTGGACCGGGGTCTTGCTGGGGCGGTTAGGATACTTCCGCGGTCGCAAGATAGGCCGCAGAGGTAAATTCTGCGGGCTGTAAGCGCTGGGGAGTCGAGATCCTTCCGCCGCGGGGCCCCCTAGAGTGAAATTGCGAATGGTGGAGAGGGGGGTGAGAGGCGGGGGCACGCGGATGGACTCCAGGGGGCAGGGGAAAGGCTTGCGCTCGGGCACGCTGTGCAGGTCCCTCTGGCACTGAGGCGGGAACAGGCTAGGGTAGTCCGAAATGACTGGGAAGATCGCGCTGTCCGGGGCCGCTTTGGGGGAAGGGTAGGACGGGGGCGGGTAAGGGAGAGAGGCTGCGGCTGTGCTGAGAAATGCTGACGGGTCCTGATACATCTCCCCGCAGCCCGTGTAAGGCGGAGGAGGAGAGTACATGTGCTCCATGTCGCTCTGGGTATGAGCCATAGAGCAGCTCAAGGGGTTGGAGAGAGGGTTGGGGGAGGCGGAAGAAGCGATGGAAGAAGTTGTAGAGGAGGAGGGCGGGGTAACCCCGAGGATCCCGGCGCTCACTATGTTGATGAACCCCTCCGGGTTCCAACCAGGGCCTGGATACTGAGAATCGAACGAGAATTTGCCCATATAGGTGAAGGTCTGATTGCGAGCTGCAGACGTGAAATTGCTGGAATAGGGCAGTTCCAAACACCTCTTCTCGTTGCTCATGTCCACATTGATCATTCCATCTAGAAGTACAAAGAGAGAATTGGGATGGTCAGTGCATGATAGAGAACCATCTGAAAAGAAAGCTACAGTGATATTGCACGCCGGTTAGATGATCCCTTTGCTCCTGCAAACAACTTGTCATTTTCTCCCATTTATATTGCACTTCCTTCCATTTTTCAACTTGCGTGCTGTATTTTCTGGGGGAACTTACTGGCAAAACTTTCTCCCTCTTTAAAGAAACCTGTGCAGAAAGCGCTTGCATGGACAGGCAGCAAATGAGCGGATGAATGGGTTTCAGGAACCGCTCATCTAGCGGCTCTCTTTAATACTACTTGCTAACCGCTTCAGAATTGAAAGTAAGACAGCCTAAGTCCACCTGTAACTACGTTACAGACGCTTGTAACTTATACACATTTTATAACCATTGTATTATTATTTTTTTCCCCCATCTGGATGGAGAATGTTTAATAGAGTCTGCAACTTGCTGAAATCGTGTACCAAGCTAATGCTGTAAACCCGTGAGGTCCCAGTGCTACTTACCTCCGGTCACACTGCTCATCTGATCAAATGGTCCTCCTAGGTCAGCATTGGGAAAGATGGTTACCGAGGCTGGTAGGTTCGAGGCGATTTCATCCACTGGGTAGAGGTCAGGTAGCTGGTGCACAAAACCACTGAGAGTTACTGGGATTTTGTCTATGGCCTTGGCAGTCATCATTTGGTCAACTGACAGCCTGACAAAAACGTCCTTACAACTTGTGTGAAGTTTATTTTTCTGTATAGTAATTTCCTCCACTCTTTAAAAAAAAAAAAAAAACCCCCACTATAAAATGAGGGCAAAAGTTGAGAAAGCAGGCATGCCACCGAATCCCTTCTTCATAGAGCTTTTAGCCGGTGACTGCTTCTGTAGTGTTATTATAACAGCGAGTGTCTCTCGCAGAGCTGTTAATCAATTGGTGCTCTGAGAAGATGGAAAGTGTTGCAGTTAAGTATTTATTGAGAGGCCGTGAATGCCCGTGACGTCACTGACCATATTAGGACTGAGGAACAGGGAAGGGCGAGTTACGCCGTGTCGTCACAGGACAGATTTGCATACGTTCTGCTCGCTTTTTCAATGGAGACGTACCTCTCCAGTTATCAGTGGCGCTGTAGCCTACGCTGCAAAAGCTAGCGGCTATAATGAAGCTTATTAGATGCCTGATCGTGAAGTGCAAAACGTGGTGGTGGTTGTTGTTTATAGCACAGCAAAATGTGCTTTTTCCTAGCAATTTAGTTTGTATTATTATTTATTTTTTTTTAATAATGATATAGAACCGAAAAACACGAATCAGAATCAGAGGATTAGGCGCTGCGAGGAATTCCGGTTGCATGAGCTCTCCAAAAAAGGCAAAGATCCGGCCTAAGGCCGGCCCCCTTCCTTTTTTGGAAAATATTCCGGAAAATTAAATTTCCGAAAGAAATCGAGCTGAACCGAGACCCTGCAGTAAACTTACTCACTTTTCTTGGCAATTTAAACCGCAAGTGAGGAAGAAAATAGTTGCCTTAATGGAATCTATGGTGGGTTTATTATGTTGTTGTTATTTTGTGGTACAAGCGGAAAGAATACTGATAATAATGAATGCAGTTACTTTTGGAAAGTGATTGTTCTATTTATATAGTATTTAAAAACGGAACTTCTCTGCAATTGTTAGCGTTAGGCATGCTTTCAATGTAACGGCATCCGATTATTATTTTCTTAAAAATGAAGTTCAGCTTGTTCTAGACTTATCTGTTGTGTACAATACAGCAAAAGACAAAGGAATTTTAAACTACTTTTTCTTAAAAAGCTTCATTCAACTATGGCACTCTAGTCTACTCTATACCAATGGTAGCATAGGAGCCAAAGGTTGGAGAGGATTGGGTGCTACACCCGTCACATTATGCCTCTTCTTAGACAAAGTTAAGGGATTTGTTGAATATTGGGGGGAGGGGAATCTCAAGCACCCATAGACCAGGCACTTATGAATGGATCATTTCAATACATTTCCCTATATTAGGAAAAGCTTGAAGTCGTCCAACCTCCATACGCTCCGCACAATAACGCCATTTTCAAAGCAATGATTATATGCTTTGGAAAGCACTATAATTCTGCAGAAAAGATGCACTATACATTTAATTCTATAGCATCCTAAAGCCGTCCTTTCGTTCTTACTCTCATTTATTAGCAAAAGATTTCATATGGCTAGGGGGGTGGGGTGGGTAGGAGGTGGTGTAACTTTTCTCTACTGCACAGATTTTTCAGTTTCTGCCTAAAGGCCAAGAAGGCCATCGTTCTCAGTTCCCCGCTCCTTGATCTTAGCCTTCGCCATTTTTAAAATGCAATTCACCTACTTAGTAGCACTGCTGTATTACTCTGAATCACTACGTGTATATTTATACTGATAACGTATACAAATGAAATTCATGGTTCATTATATTATCGGCCTGTTTGTGCAAACCATGCTTCTGTCCTCATTGTATTCTCTTTGAAAACAATTAATGAATGAAACAAACTAAAACCATCAATGAGAAAATAAGATGTAAGTATACTCATTGTATAAACTTGGTTTATATATAAATGAGGGAAATAACACGCAGCTGTCGGCCTACAAATCCAGGTCTGAAATTAATTTTTCCTCCAATTCAAAATTGTCTGCAAAAAAACCTCCACGCCTACAAATATGACATTTTTCATTAAAATAAAAATGTAAATAAGAGCTGCATTTACTTCTTTCTCCAAGGCATATAGATTTTTGATTTAAAGTGCAAATCAACAAAGTTAGTCGAAAATCATCATCTTTTTCTCAGAACGTTGTCTATCAAATCGCCGCTATGTGGAGAAAATATGAACTGCAAGTTATACAGTACAAACATAGCATTTACATACAATGTTTTTGGCGCTATTTTTATTTTTATTTTTAGAAATTCATCTAAAAATAAAATCAAGACAGATTATATTTTCTTTAGCACCTTTACTCATCCTGTCGCGTATAATGCAACTAAATACAAATTATCAGAAACCCAACTACACATTTTAATTTGACGTTTTTGATTAAAAAGGTTGCAATAACAAGGTACAAGCTTTGTAAAATAAGCAAAATCTTACCAAAAAGTTGCCATATGAGGATGCAAGTCATATCAAGAAGGTATTTGTTTAGTGCAATGGTTGTTACGCACTCTCTGCATGAGACCCCGATCTACAATACCTCTGAGATTGACTGAAAGAGAGGAGGAGGATGAAGAAAGGTCACAGAGTCCAAGCCGAAGTCAAATAATAAAAAAAATATATGCAAATACATGCCACAATACGGTTCTCAAATTACTATAGGGACTTGAGTAGGGACTAATATATTCACCAGAGTAAATATTACTGGTCTTTTTAAATTTGGAGAGTAATAGTTTATTCTTACTGAGCTTTTTTTTTTTTTTTTTTTTAGAAACGCCTTCACCGGAACAGACCGAGGTCCATCTAGTCCGGCGATCCGCACACGTGGAGGCCCATTAGGTGCTCCTTGTTCTGATTGGATATAATATATAGAATCATTTTTTTAAAAATCCCAACATGCGTTTTTAACCTAAACAGATATAAAATATCAAAGAAAACAATTCTGTCTTTTACAGTTTTATTTCTGTCCGGATCTAAGCATAGATGGAAAGAAAACAAGAACAGGCGTGAAACTTGCACATCATATTTTAATAGTATTTAATCCGGCATTGAACAAATGAAAGGAACTTTGCATCAGAATGAGAGATGAAGCTTTAAGTTGAAAAATTATAAATATTGATAGTTTTTACACGAACGTTCATGTCACTTGTATATACTGAATATTTTAGATAATTACCTCAGTTCACAAGGTACCGAATAACTTCATTGAGGTTTACAGTCAGTAGTGGTACATTTTAGCAAAAAAAAAAAAAAAATAAGATCCAAAGCCTTCACATTCAGATCCTCCTTGAGGTCACTGGAAATTAAATCAGAAAATATAAAGAGAACTATTAATATTGCAGTGCGAAAAAAAAAGTAAAGCAAGAAATTAAAAAAAATAAATATCTGTGTTCTTTTTGGAAGTTAGACTGGACTTATTATTATTTAAAAAAAAAAAAACAACAACAACAACATAGAAGCAAAACTAAAGAAAATTTAAAGAGCACCTGATCTTCCTAGATATATCAGAGCGAGAAGTCGACACGTTTTCACTCTGTTCTTCGAAGTTTTCAGGCAGCTTTAAGTTCATTTTCTTCTCTGTCAATGAATTATTCTTCAAGCCTGCCCTGCGCTTTATTTCCAAAGATGTCAAAAAAACATAAGCAATCAAACCATCTTTCTTTGATCCTTTCTTACTGCCACAGAATCATCGTAGCCCTGGTGGGAAAGAACTGTGTCCATTTCAGGAGGATCTTTATAAGTCAGGGTTTGTGATCTTAATAATAACTTGTGTCCTGTAATACATTAGGAAATAAATAAATAACGACCTGTTGAGATTATTTTCTATTCTTGTGTATGAGAAAGAGAGAGAGAGAGAAAAAAACAACAACCCCGGGAATCTTTGCAATGATAAAAGAAACCCATCAGTTAGCGACTACCACCAAACATAGCCACGTATCGTTTTCACTTCACAATGTAATAACATCGATTTAATTTATTTGTGTTATGCCCACTCGCAAAATGAAGAGGAACAATGTAGTTCTACAGACACTTGAGGAATCTTTTCGCCATTTATTGCAGTTCTTGAACGAGGGAGTCAAGAAGAAAACGATCATTTGGAAACATATGTTTGCGGTTATCAGGGGTAAAAGTACCCCCAAGGGAAGATTTCTTCTGGCCCAAACAGACTATTCCTCCGTTAAAAAAACTCTCTTCCTTTATATTTCGTCCTTCGCACAGCTCCATTTCCAACGTGAGACTCGTATATTTGTTAAACATGCCAGCAAAATCCATCAGTTTAGTTGCACAATGTGTGTCTCCTCTTTAAATTAATTTGCGATTCAGTTAATGTGACTATTTTAAAGTACTCTAACATTTTGTTATGAAGTTTAAAAAATAATAATAATAATGTAGTAGTAGTAGTGATTTTTTTTTTTTTTTAACATATATAATTGTAGTAGTTACATCTAAAAAGTCAGAATTTCTGTTATCTCCTGCTCAGCAAATGATCCTAAACCAAAGATGCACTTCCCCAGCCTTCATCTGATTGGAGGGGAGGCGAGTCGGCGTCTTGTCGTTCCATTTCTTGCATCATCGCCTGGTCCAGGATGGAACTATTGCCTGGATGTCAGTATGTGTTTGGCGCTTCACGTTCCAAGTCAAGCAATAACCAAACTTTTTTGCAACATTTTGAAATGTTAAAACGTCAGATCGACGTTTTTATAAGAGAGAGAGCAACGCCATATTTTGCTTGATTTACTTGTGAATTATAGGAGCGTTCCCACCACGAAAACAGAGTTCATCCTGTTGATCCAGCGCCGTTTTAAAGGTGTTTCTTGACAGACTGTGTACTCTTTTATTCCAACTTTCTGTGCCATGCTGAGCTAAACACCTAAATAATGCATTTTCTGTGTGTGTGTTCGCAAATTTTTGATTCGTCTCTTTTTGCTAGAGTGCTTCTAGCCCTGCGCATTTTTCCCTAAACTTTTCCAAAATCTCTCCCAGGGTAGAGATGAAATATTTTGTTGGCAGTGGGGGCGAGGGGTGGGGAGCAAAACTCTGGCACTGTGAAAGAGCGGCCTCACTATTGGTTAAACCTAGACTGGTATGCAAATAACATAACTTTTCCCCTGTACCTTGCAAATGCAACAACTACGGAAAAGCATTACTTTCACTTTGAAGGTATTTATAGAAAAGTATACGAGATAACCAATTATCTAACCATCTTATGAAATGAGATATCTGTATAACTGAATTGTTCTTTGGAGCAATAAATGTAATGAAAGATAAAATCACCCTCATATAATGAGCTTCTATGCTCTTCTTTCTTAAGAACAGCACAAGGAAACCTTCACCAAGTTTCTGCATCCAGGATAGTGAGGTTTGCCTTCTTTTCTCAAACGAGAACGTTCTTAATTTAGGAGAAAGGAAGGAAGGAGATGACAGAAGAATGATTTCTATTAACTAATTACTGAAATACAGACAAAGTCAGAGTATAAAAGAAACATATATTTGATTACAATCATTCTGAGGTCACGTGATACAGTTGGATCAGGGAACTAATTATATTATTCTTTTCATAATTCTCTAGCTGTTATATAACATCCATGAGTATGTACAAAACTTAGATTATGAGCAAGTACCTGGATTTAATAAATGCAAAACACTTTAGTTGTACCGCGGAAAGGTAGCGTATCAAAATCCATGATTCTGTAATTCATGCACACACAAACACACTCACAGCCATAGAAATACATGCTTGGACACATGTACACACACAAAGGGCACAGACATACATCCACCAAACATACAAAGAGCAATTCTGTAACCTAGATGCTCATTACTTACATAAATGTTTAGAATACTTGAATTTAGGTACATAGTAACATAGTAGATGACGGCAGATAAAGACCCGAATGGTCCATCCAGTCTGCCCAATCTGATTCAATTTAAATTTTTAATTTTTTTTCTTCTTAGCTATTTCTGGGCAAGAATCCAAAGCTTTACCCGGTACTGTGCTTGGGTTCCAACTGCCGAAATCTCTGTTAAGACTTACTCCAGCCCATCTACACCCTCCCAGCCATTGAAGCCCTCTCCAGCCCATCCTCCACCAAACGGCCATATACAGACACAGACCGTGCAAGTCTGCCCAGTACTGGCCTTAGTTCAATATTTAATATTATTTTCTGATTCTAAATCCTCTGTGTTAATCCCACGCTTCTTTGAACTCAGTCACAGTTTTACTCTCTACCACCTCTCTCGGGAGCGCATTCCAGGCATCCACTACCCTCTCCGTGTACAGTACACCCTTACATACATAAAATGCTTCATTTTGAGAGCTATTCTGCCTCTATCCATAGCATGTATTTGTAAGGGAGGGGGGCAGTGTACATAGGGGCAGAGCAGGACCAGACACAGGTGGAGTATAAGGGTTAAAACCCGGATATAGTTTTACACAGAGCTGAATATATCTCCTGCTGAATTAAAAAGACTATGAAGCAGGGAGGATCTGCTACATCCGCTTCTTAGCAGGCCTTATCTGTGGCTGAGTTGATGCAACGAGGATTTCTTATAGCATCAAATGCTCTTGCCCAAAGCCTGGGCCAAGGGTAAGGTGCCTCTACATCACCGAGATGCCTAAATGTTCTGAATGCTACCAGCAAGGTGCCGAGGTGCCCGGAAGTCTCCTTGAAGTGACGATATGGGGATATTGCTAGAGGTCGGAACAGGAGGCATAGAAAACACATCATCTGTGAAGATAAGCCCTGGTTCCAGAGGGTGTAAAGGAGCATCCCCAGAGGTTCCAAGAGGTTGGTCTGCACTCCTCGATGAGGCCTGCTCCTCCAGTGGAAGCTTTGCCTGCTCCTTGAGTCAAAGCTGCTGCTCCTCAAGTACAATGTCAGAGACCCAAAGCCGCAGATAGATCCAGCTGCAACTGTTCCAGTGTTCTTGCCTCATTATCTCCCTTGCCAGAGCTCTGGGAGCCCGAGAGAACACCTCTTCCACACTGGCAGTGCTGGGCATTGCTCCAGGTGACATGCATCATTCCAGAGCTTCTGCAGCCCAAGAGAAGTCTCTTCTGCAGTGATTGTGATGGGCTCTTCCCACCTGAAGGTGCTAGGTGTCTACCCGAGAATCCCCTCCTACACTAACAACTCGTATAAGCTCTTGTGTATTCTGGGGTGATAGCAGGAGGCAGGTTTTCACTGTGTTTTCATGGCAGAATACAGATGTAGATTGCCGGGCCTTTCTTCTGCACAGTATAAATTTGATGTTGTCGCCGTTGCCGCATCAAACGCGATCCTCTGCCCATCTGCTACTGCCCAGGTGGGTGGTACATCATTAGTCAGAAAACACCGCCGAAACCTGTTCACCTTAGACATCTTGATGACAACTGGAAAGCTTGATGATGTTCATCGAGTCGCCAGGACTCCAACATGAGTCGGTGGCACCTAACACCAGCAACAAGGGAATCGTGTGTTTACTCCCAAGTGCTTAATGCAATAGTGGGTTATTGTGCATTCCCTAAGCATCCTAGCTTGTCTAGTGCTTAATTCTCACACCAACATTTCACCTTCTGACCACTGTAAATTGCCACTTGTTGTCGGACTAAAATATCTTCTTTTTCTAATACACAGCCTGGTTCATTGCTTGTCAGAGATTGCATTGCCCAGGGTCTAGGGATTGCATCTATTTGGAGAATATAGATGAACTAATCATATTCCAGCGTGCTACCATATCAGATCTGCTGTGTTTCCCATGCACTTTTTTTTCCCAGGAGAAATGTAAGTACCCCATGAGGCCACTAATCCACTTACATGAGCTCCCATTTACAGACTACGTAGGCATATGCACTTACACCAGCTCTATGCCTGGCATAAGCACAAGTGCCTAAATTTTAGGCACATTGATAGCTGTTATGCCTAGCTTCCATAGGATAGGCTCCTCCTACCATAAATTTTAGGCAAATTGATAGCTGTTATGCCTAGCTTCCATAGGATAGGCTCCTCCTACCATGCACCCTCCAGGTACCTAATTTGAGGTACCCAGTTATAGAATTGCTCCAATAGGGGGTCATTGTATACATTTTTCTATATGGATTATATAAAATTCCTCCATGGGTTACATATGGAAAAGTATGCATTGTACCAATAAGGAATGTGTGGGGTGGAGATTGGGTGGAGCAGAGGCAGTCATAATTTATGTGCACATTTATACAGGACAAACAAAAAGAAACTGCAGACAAAGTACAAGATGCAAGCTAAGTTTATTAAAATAATTATGGTTGCAGTTAGTGTCACCACCTTAAACAAACCAGGGGACATTTATACAGGATCATTTGTTCCACTGTCCTTGTTGTTGATCTTCCCAGAGTTGTTGTGGAACATTGGTCCTTCTCTTCCTGTTTTGTTTTTGTTCTTCACATTTATAAAGGAGCCCGAGAGCTTGTTTCGATGAGCGAAAGATAACATGGGGCTGGGAGGCCCATGTGTCACCCTTCAAGCAAGCTGTAGGTGGGGGTGGGGGTGGCGGTGTAGGGGGGAGGTATTGGTTAGGGTTTTTTTCTGCCGTGGGTTTTCAAATGGATTGACTGGGGAGAAAAGCGGATGCAGAGGCAAAGCCATAAAGCAGGGACATTGGAGGACTTGACTCCTTCCGGGGTCCTCCAGGGCTGCTTTTTGAGAAGTGTGTGCACTGGTTTGCCTGGTTTACCAAGGTCCATGTGGCCTGGGTGTCACTTCCTAGATAGTATGGAATGATGGCTACTCGAGGTGCGGCAGTGGCAGGATCCTTGGAGGATGACACAGAGCTCTTGTTGCAGGCCGGCATTTCTTTTTCTGAGGAGCCGGCAGAGCAGGTGCGTGAGGGTAGGCTGGAGGGATGGGCCAGGCCAGAGTGGTAATCCAAAACTAAAGCGTTGTCTGTGCTTGTGATCACTGGCTCGGGCTTGGCCACAGGAGGGCAACCTGTGGTGGATGGGGCCTGCAGTTGCACCTACATGGCAGGGGAAGGATAAATTGGGCGGTGCCAGTTCCGTCCAGCCAGCTAGCTGTGGCTCTGACATCTATGTGTGTGATCGAGAGTGAGCAGGCCTACGGGGCTGGCTGCAGGCATAAGTAGTGCAGAGGAGACAGCCGGGGTGGTGAGAGGGGGAGTTTGTTCTGATGAGGGATGGTCTGAATAGACTGCAGGGAGGTCTGGAGCCCTTGCGGCTGGAGGGGAAGGTGTAGGAATGGCAGTAGCGGGATGGGCGTGGTACAGGCCCCTCGTAGGAGTTCGCTAGGACACTGGTCTTATAGGTTTCCTGAGCAGTGGGGGTCATGGTGGAGTCCATCCCCGTGGATGGTGGGGCCTCCCACCTACGGGTAGGGTGCACCTGTTCCCCCTTGGAGTGGGTTCGTCCTCATGGGTTGGTCGGGGGGGGGGGGGCTCATTCCCAGCAGCGGTTGCAGGCCAGCGTGGGGGGAGTCTGGGAGTATACCTTGTAGCATTTTCCCCGGTGTTGCTCCTATCTTTGGTTTGTCTCCGCAGGGTGCGATGGTGCCAGAGAGGCAGCAATGCCTGGAGACAGTGGCTGGAGGACCTTCTTCCAGTGTCATCAGCGGAGTGATGGAGAAACGGAGGAGCCTGGTGCCAGATTGGGAAGCTGCGAGGGGATCCAAATCAGTAGTGGTGGCTGCTGAAGGAGGCATCACTGGTGCTGCGCAGAGGTTGACATTGTACAAGGCTATTGCTGGGGGCGTTGTCGCTGGCAGAGTGTCAGGATCATCTGTTGCGGGTAACAAGATGCCTGCTATGGCTGCTGGGTCTAAAAAGGCTAGGAGACAGGGGAGGGATAAGAGTAGGCGGCAGGGGGTGTGTCATCATCGTCGTCATCTTCAGGGTCTTCCTCCTCCTCATCTTCTTCAACCACTCCTTCCTCGGCTGGGCACTCTGGGGGAGGGAGGGTCCCTCATCTGTGGCTGGTGGGGTGTCCAAGCAGTGGGAGGTTTGGGTATGCTGGTGTTGGTGGCATTGATGGCGCTTTGGGAAAAGGTTCCACGCTAAGCTGTGGTGCAAGATCCAAAACCGCTCTTGCAGGGATATTTTCCTGCTCTTGGAGGGCAGGGTGTGTCGGAAGAGCATAAAGAAGTCAAGGCGGGTGGTGGGTGAGGCTAAACCAGTGCCGGTGGGGCGGTCCATAGTCAATTGGATGTGGTCGTTCATGCGGTTAGCGAGTGTGTGTGGGCATTCTCACCCGCAAGATTATGGTTTGTTATTGGCGTATGCGAACTCGGTGCTTGATGCCTTCAGGGGATTACCTGGCTTAATTATGATGAAGCATTTCACGACAAGATGGAGGAGAACACGCATATGTCATGGGGTATACAGGATGTTAATCTGTGGCTCACGCAAACGGCCTCCAAATCCAGGGGGGTCCCATTGAATGGTTTGCAGACATCCGCTAGATCAGCTGGTAGGGGAGTGTCCCTTTTGGTCAGGAGCGGGGGGGGGGGGGGGGGGCGTAGGGCACGAAACCAAGATCTGACATGTTGGAAATTCAACAAATCTGGCTGTTCCTTCCTGGACTGTAAGTTCTGGCATGCCTGTTCCCATTGTGGTCAGCAGCATTCGGCCCTTAAGTGCCTCAAGAAAGTCACCGGGGGGGGGGGGGTCCTTCAGGAGTTGGGAAGTGAGGGGGTTTCATCAGGGGTGCCCACTCTGGTTCAGGTGGCAGCGCTTCAGCCATGGCTCCAACGGTATGGGCCTGTCCGAGTAGCTTCCCTGCTGGACCGGGTTTTTTCTGAGGGATTCAAGATACCATTTCAGGGGGAGTTTTCCAGTGTTCACACACAAAATGCGTCATCAGTCTTTCATTTGAGAGCAGTAGTCCATCACAAATTGGGGGAGGAGATTCATCTGGGGCATATTGCAGGGCCCTTTTGAGATCGGCCATCCGTGTCCATGATGATTTCCCCTATGGCTATGATTCCTAAGAAGGAGCCGGGCAAGTTTTGACTCATCCACAATCTGTTGTGGCCTTTGGGGAACTCTGTGAATGATGGCATTCCCCTCAACTTGCATTCAATGCGGTAATCATCTTTTGATAGCGTGCTGAGGTTCTTCCCTCCATGCCCTGATATCTCTTCTTCCCTCCAAGCCCTGGCATCTCCTTTCATTCCTTCCCTCATCTTTGTTCTCCCTCCAATTAGGTACAGCAACACTCTCCCCAATTCTCTCCCCCTCTGCTCCCTTTCCTCCTTCTGTCACCCAAGGCCTGGTGTCCTGAACTTCATCGGGCAGCAGCAGTGTTTACAATTCATTGCTGTTGCTGGCTTTAGGCCTTCCTCTCTGTCGGGTCCTGTCTTCATGAAAACGGAAGTAGGTAGGATCCGGCAGAGAGGAAGGCCTGAAGCCGGCAACAGCAGCAAATTGTAAACGCTGTTGCTGCTGCCCGAAGAAGGTAATGGCGCAGGCTTTGGAGTGCCAAAGGCAGACCACTTCTCTCCCCTCCCAGCCGAACCCCCACTGACCCTCCTTCCTCCCATGCAAACCCTATCGACCCTCCCAGTGAGATGACCGAGCAATAAACCTCCCTCAAGCAGTATTAGCAGCCGCAGCATGCTAAACAGGCTGCTTTGCGGCTTTTTCCTTCCGACGAGTCCCTCTGCTGCGTCACTGATGATTGCCTCCAAATGTTGTAAGTGCTGCTCCCAAGTTTCAGAGAAAATAACGATATCGTCAAGTTAAGCCTTAGCAGATTCTTTGTGGGTCTGAGTTAGAGAGCTGCACGGGAACGGGGACGACGGGAATCCCGCGGGACCCGCGGGCATCCCGCGGGTTCCCCCTTCGGGTCACGGGGATCCCATGGGGACACCCCTAGGGTCGCGGGGATCCCGTGGGGACGCCCCCTAGGGTCGCTGGGATCCCGTGGGGACGCCTCCGAGGGTCGCGGGGCTCCTGCGGGGCTGGATGTACTCAGTCGCGCAGCTCTTCTTCTCCCTACCTTCTCTGCTTGCAGCACAGAGCCGAACGGAAGTCTTCCCAACGTCAGCGCTGACGTCGGAGGGGAGGGAGGGCTTAAACAAAGCTTAAACAAAGCCCTCCCTCCCTCGGACGTCAGCGCTGACGTCGGGAAGACTTCCGTTTGGCTATGTGCTGCAGGCAGGGCAGGTAAGGAGAAGGAGAGTAGCCTCGCGGTTCGAGTGGCTACCAAGGGAGGGGGGGCGGGGTGCCCCACCCTGCCCCGCCCCACTCCACCCCGCCCCGGTTGCAGCACCGCCGGCCAGGTCCCCTTACTTTTGTGGCACTTCCCCGACCGACCGACAACAGCCCCGGTCCGACAATCCTCCCTGCCCTGTAGCCGCGAATCTAAATTACCTTCTTACAGCAGCTGTAAGAAGGTAATTTAGATTTGCGGTTAAGGGCAGGGAGGTTTGTCGGACCGGGGCTGTTGTCGGTCGGTCGGGGAAGTGCCACAAAAGTAAGGGGACCTGGCTGGCTGTGCTGCACCCGGGGCGGTAGAGAAGGAGGGGGGAGAAGGACGCTGGAAGGCCATGGTGAAGACAGGAGGGGGGGGGAAGGACTCTGAAAGCACTTGAAGACAGAGGAGGGAGAAGGACGCTGAAAGCACATGGGGGAATACAAAGGGGTGGAGAAGGACGCTGAAAGGCCATGGGAAGGGCGAGCGGGGGGGGAAGGACTCTGAAAGCACTTGTGGAAGACAGAGGGGGAGAAGGATGCTGAAAGCACATGGGGAAGACAAAGGGGTGGAGAAGGACGCTGGAAGGCCATGGGGAAGACAGAGAGGGAGAAGGACGCTGAAAGGACATGGGGAAGATGGGGGGGAGAAGGACACTGAAAGGAAATGAGGAAGAGAGAGTAGGGAGAAGACGCTGGCAGGGAAGAAGACAGATGCCAGACTATGGGGGGAGCGGAGAGAAGAAGATGGGTGCCAGACCAATTTGGAAGGGGGAAGAAAGGGAGAGGCACAGTAACAGAGCAAATGGAAGATGCAGAAGGAAGAGAGACAGTGGATGGAAGGAATTGAATGAGAACATGAGGAAAGCAGAAACCAGGCAACAAAGGTAGGAAAAGAATTCTATTTCTTTTTTTTTTTTTTTGCTTCAGGATAAAGTAGTATATTAGTTGTGTTGATAAAAATGTATAAACATTAGAGGCTCTGGTAGAAACCCGTTTACAAAGTATGTATTCTTCCCAATTAATATTTTCAAATTAATAAAGTCTTTTTGCTTATTTGTAAATGGGTTTCTACCAGAGCCTTTAATTCAGTAGCATAATTAAATGAAATAACTATTTCTGAAGTTTATAGGGACCGGCGGGGACGGAGGGGATTCCTCGCGGGGACGGGTGGGGACGGAGGGGATTCCTCGCGGGGACGGGTGGGGACGGAGGGATTCCTCACGGGGACGGGTGGGGACGGGTGGGATTCCTCGCGGGGACGGGTGGGACTTTGGCGGGGACGGGTGGGGACGGGTGGGATTTCTGTCCCCGCGCAACTCTCTAGTCTGAGTAAATGATTCATTACTCTAGGTACCTGGGAGCTGGGTTGGCCACTGTTGGAAATAGGATACTGGGCTTGATGGACCTTCATATGGCTCATATGGGCTTGATGGACCTCAATATGGCAATTTTTATGTTCTTAAATATGGCAGAGGTCCCGTGATGCCCAAAAGGTAGGATGGTAAATTGGTAAAAACCCTGATGTGTTACAAATGCTGTTTGCTCCTTGGAACTAGCCTCTAGTGGAATCTGCCAATACCTCTTGGTTAAATCTAGGGTGGATAAGAATTATGCATTCCCAAGCTGTTTATCAAGCTCATCCACCCAGGGCATTGGGTAAGCATCAAATTGGGAGATATTATTTATGGCTCGGAAGTCTACACAAAATCTGGTGGAGCCATCTGGTGGCTAGCCCATTCACTATTAGACTCTTCAATGACCCCAAATTGTAACATTTCTGCCACCTCTTTCTCGATTTCTTTTCTCTTCACTTAGGGGTTCCTATAAGATTTCTTTCTAACTATTTTTCCCTGTAAGGTTTCAATTTTATGTATCCCAATCTGTGAATGCCCTGGGCTGGGAGAAAAGGCATCTTTGAAATGGCTCACTAGGCATTGTAATTGGCTTTTCTGGTTAAGGGTTAGGGATTCTCCCATCTCTACCTCCTGGATCTCCCTTATGGTGCTCACTTCTGGACCTAAGTCCACCTGTTCCTCATCCAATTTAATTCCAAAGAGGCTTTTAGAGGGTTCACATGGTGCACCTGTGTTCTTCCTTTGCTCAAAATGATTTCATAAGTTACAGTCTTTGCTGTGTATCAATTAGATCGATTTTGTATTGCCTGCATTGCTTTTATCTATGAAGAACATTTGTTATTAAAACTTTTTATCAAGAACGTTTCCACAGTTTCTCTTTGTTTTTTGGATTCTCCACAGGAGACAAAGCAACTTTGGGCAATTTTCTATAACATAAATACATTTAAAAATCTCATCTCACAAATCCATTCTTCTCAGAATAGATAATTAAATTGCCATTCTGTACTTAAACAAGCAAGGAGGAAAGGGATTCCTCACCCTCTGGCAAAGAAGCATATTTAGATACTTGCAATCAGTTTGAACATGACAATACATGAGACATACATCTCAGGAGTACAAAATGTACTAGCAGACAGTCTCAGCAGAATTCTATAGCCCCCATGAATGGTCTCTTTTGAACTGAATAGCATACTGCCTATTTTGAAAATGCAGTTTTCCCATCATCAATTTATTTGCTTTGGACGAGAACCACAAATGTCAACAGTTTTGTCCAAACTCCTCAACAATAAACAATCTATGTTTGGATGATTTCACCCTAACCTGGAACAGAGATCTACTTATAGGCATTTCCTTCCATCCCTCTTATCACCAAAGTTATTCGAAAAACTATACAGGAATCAGTAGATTTGATATTATTGGTTTCCAACTGGCCCCAGTAATTGTGGTACCCTTGACTTTTAACTCTTGCAATCAACCATTCTATCCATCTCAGGACACCATCCCTCCTCTCTAAAAAGGAGTGCCATCTTCTTTATCCCAACTTAGCATCATTTGCTATAACAGCTTGGCAGATCAAGGGTCAAAAGTAGCATTGCTTCCTTAGTCTATACAACAAATCATAGATGGATCTCAAAAGATAACCAGAAATCTTATACTCTCAAGTGGAAAAGATTCATGCTCCAGTGTAAAGATAGAAAAAAGGACACCCCCCCCCCCTTTTTCATTTTCAGTCCCTTCTATTCTTCAATACCTTATGCACCTCTCACACTGAAATCTTCAGACTTCTTCAGTACAAGTTCACCTATCAGGAGGTTCAGCCTTCCATAATCTAATTAGACAACAAACCTATTTTTTTCACATCCTCTCATTGTTTGCTTCATTAAGGGTTTCTGTAATGTCAAACACCTGTTTGTCCTCCCCCTCCACAATGGGATCTCAATCTCATACTTTCATAACTGATGTTTCCACTTCTTCAAACTCTTTCAATATCTTGAAATTCCTCATTTGGAAAGTTTTATTTCTTAGTGCCATCACATCAGCAAGAAAAACCAGTGAGCTTCAAGCTATTGTTTATTGCCAACCTTTCTTGCAAATTTTTCCTACCAAGGTACTCCTCTGAGCTCATCTTAAATTTTTACCCAGAGTGGTTTCATCTTTTCACATAAATTAAGATATTGTTCTGCCGGTCTTTTTTCCAAAACCTTAGGAGAAGAAATGCTACATCATTTTTGATCAGTACCTATGTCTTTTTTAATCATTATCCTGATTGTCTGTTTTGATTAGATTGTAAGCTCTGTTGAGTAGGGACTGTCTCATATGTGTTTAGTGTATAGCGCTACATATATCTAATAGTGCTACTGAAGTGATAAGTAGTAGTAGGATTGCCATAGAGCACTTCTATATTACCTTGACAGTGCAAAACACATCTGTCTATCATCACAACTTTTCATCTCTTTTTATCCACAGTTTATGGGAAAGCCTGTTTACTTGAATAACAGATTGTATATCTTTTTGATATCATCAGATGAACCTGGGTTCTCCTGGTCAAGTTGGAGCACATTGGCTCAGAGCTATGTCCACATCTGCAGCTTACTTTAAAGGACTTCCTATCATGGACATCCTTTTTATATCTTTTTGATGGTGCAGCCTCCAGAATTGTACACAATATTCTAAATGAGGTCTAACCAAATCTTATACAGGGGCATCAATACCTCCTTTTTCCTACTGGCCATACCTCTCCCTATGCAACCTAGCATCCTTCTAGCTTTCACCGTCACTTTTTCAATCTGTTTGGCCACCTTAAGATCATCTCATACAATCACAACCAAGTCCTGCTCTTCTGTCGTGCACATATGTTCTTCACCCCCTAAACTGTACCGTTCCCTCGGGTTTTTCTGCTTTCTTGTCTTCTGCATTTCTTCCTCTCTCTCCTCCACCCCCATGTGCAACATGTCTCTCTCTCTCACGCTGTTCACCATATCTCTCTCTCATTTCCTCCCTTACTGCAAATAGAGAGAGAGAGAGAAAGGAAACCAGGGAGCATCTCTCCCACCCTCTGTATTGCCAAATCCAACATTTCTCCCTTTCTCATCCCCTGGCTTCTAATCTGAACAGCAACTTTTGTCCCTCTCCACCAGCCTCATACCCAACATTTCTCCTTCTATCAACCCTCTTCAGCACCATGCTGCATTTCTTCATCTCTTCTATCCATCCATTTATCTTGCATCCCTTTCAATCTGTCCCACCCTTCCCTCTCCACCACAGCATCCAATATTTCTCCCTCCCTTCACCACTATCATGACCAACAATTCTCACTTTCTTCGTTTCCCCATGTATACCATCTCTCTTTCCATCCCACTCCATGCACCTATGTCCAACAATTCTCCTTTTCTCTTCCCTCTCCCACCAGCAGCATCTCTTTCCCTCTCTTCTCACCACCCTACTCATGTAGCATCTCACTTTATCTCCCTTCCTAACCCTCCACCTCATGACGTATCTGTCCTTCTCTGTCATCCCCCCCAACCCCCCCCCCCCAGCAGGATCCTGTGGCATGACTTCTCTCTCCAGCTCCCAACTCCCCCACCTACCTCCTCCCCAGCCACTGTAATTTTAAATCTTTGGGCAATTGACAATGAGGTGAGACTGCTGCCATCAGCCTGCCCTGGAAGTCTTCATTCTGCAGCAACTTCCTGTTCCCATAAAGGTGAGACACTGCAGAATGAAGGGTTCTGGGCCAGGCTGATGGCAGCAGGCTCACCTCATTGCCATTGCCAGCTGCCTGAAGATTTAAAATTACAGCGTATAGGGAGGAGGTAGGTGATGAAGTCAGGAGAGCCATAACTGACTCTTCTGACCTCCAACCACAAAATTTGGGGAAGCCATAGAGGTTGGGTACCTGGAGGACAAAGGGATTGAGGGGTACAGATAGGAGTAGAGCTGGTTATAAGGATAGGATTAGAGGACTAGAGGTAAGTTACAAAATTAGTCTGGGACCACTGTTCAGGCAATAGGCCTGATGGGCCGCCGCGGGAGCGGACCGCTGGGCAAGATGGACCTCTGGTCTGTCTTAGCGGAGGCACCTTCTTATGTTCTTATGTTCTCTATCTTAAAATAAGGTTCAGGTCTGCACTGATCAAATGAGTAGAATGCCTCAAAAGAACATTGAAATAATATATATTAGTCTAAGATTAATCCAGTCCAATTGTTAAAGAGTGTGAGTCAGCTGCATAAGAACCTCAAAGCATAGGCAATGTACCTAAGGACAAGAGCAATTTCATTTATTTAGTTATTTGAAATATGTACTGAAAAATAATGAATTCAGCCTTTCATGTGAAGGAAAGGAACATGAAAAATTCAGAGAACAGTTAACATAGTAAAGTTCATAGAGTATAGTAATTTTGTAATTTAAAATAGCTCTAATTCTGGTGCACTATCAGGAAACTATCAGGAATAGATTTTAATTTTCTTTTATTGAATATAGTTCATTTTCAGTGCCATGCTTTGACCACTGAATTCTAATTAGGAAACAAAGGTTTTATTGATACAGGACATTCCCCACTCAAAATACTTCCTATAGGGTAGACTAGCTTTTATGAATTTTGCTACCAAAACAGTCATTTCAATTTGATTCCAGATGTATTCACTGGTTCTTGGGCTATTTGCAAGTTGATTTAGTGCTACCACTGCAGTACATGACCTAGTTCTATGAAATTATATATTTATTATGAGGGCCAATTTCGATAGGACATCTAAGTCTGAATTTGGAGGTTCCCCGCAAGATGTCCAAAGTCAGGAGCAGAGAAATGTCCATTTTCAAATGGGATGTCCAAATTTTATTTTATTTTTTTAATCACCTACTTGGGTGTCTCGGCCGCCAAAATGTCTAGACCACCAGGACATCTAACTTTATTTGTCATTTTTGACCACAAAAACATACAAGTTAGAAACATCCAAATCAGCACCATTAAGACATGGGAGGAGCCACCATTGTAATGAACTAGCCACATGGACATGTCAACAGAGCAGTTGGGTACCTTAGAGGGCACTGCTGTGAACTTCACATAAAGGGTGCCAGATATATATCTCTATACAGCAAAATTCACAGAGTCCAATAAAGAATTCACCCATATAAGGTGAGTTCATGAATGAGGTCCGGAAGGGGTATCAGACAGCCCTACAAACAATAATGTTTGAAGGGGATAACTCTTCATTTGCCCCACAGTACCTCCTCCTCCGTGTTAATAAACTTTTTCTATTTTACTCGTGCTTTTCTTTCTGTTTTACTCGTGCTTAAGTCTTATTATTTCATGCAGTTATTCATTCTGAATACTTAGCTTTCAGCCTGAAATCATTCCCCTGAACGCCAACGCGTTTCGGATTCTTTGTCAAGGCGACATGGGGAAGCTATTAATGTGAACATACACTACGTACCGCCGCACAACTTATCAAAAAGACTTTATTGGACTCTGTGAATTTTGCTGTATAGAGATATCTTCAAACTATTACTGAGAAAATTTATGGTAATAAGATATATATCTCAACATATACCTCTTATAATTTATGCCGAGCCCTCCAAAACTCCTCCAAAATCTACTATACCCACCTGTCTACCACCCCAATAGCCCTTATGGCTGCAGATGGCACCTATATGGCAGTATAGTAGGGTTTTGGTGGGTTTTGATGGACTCATACTTAACACCATAGAGGTTGTGCCTTATGGGTCTGGCTCCTCCTCTCCATTGGTTCAATAGCCCACCCATTTGGTTACTTAAGATGCTCTACTAGGATTTTCCATACCAGATGCTGCTGTTCTAGAGACAGATATGTATTGCTTTATTCAAATTTTAGGGGTGGGGTGGGAGGGGGTTAGTGACCACTAGGGGAATGTGGGGGGTTATAATTTAATCCCTCCAGTGGTCATCTGATCACATTGGCTACCTTTTTGGCACTTAGATGCTTTTAAAACAGGTGCAGCCTTGCACATCTACGTTCTGACCAGAACGTCCTGGGAAACGTTTGATTATCACCGCAAGATATCCAAGTCTAAGTCTACCCAAAGCCCACTCAGAACATGCCTCCAGCATGGTCCTCTTCAGTCTTGCAAGATGTTCAGAAAGACTGTTTTAAAAACTGACACTTGGACATCCTGGTAATTATGACAAAGATCATCAGGCATTTTTAACTGGAGCCCACTGACGATCCTTTGTCTTTCCTAGCACTGCTGCATTTCAATAAGTTGAACTATGTTGAAAGTTACCCCTGTCCTTGAAGAAAGCTATTGAAACGCATCGGAAGGGGTGGAAAGAGTTTTTGAAAATGCTAACTTGCAACATGAATAGCGAAGATAAGTAAACTATTTATTTTTAAAATATAATAATTTGTTAAAGATAATTTTTAAAAATATAAATGATGAAAATCAACAAAAATAATGAACCAGTGAAGAGGTTTGCTCGTGTGTGTTAGACTACCGTACGGCATTCTGAGGTGCAAAGAAAATCAGATTGTATGGTATATTTCCCAGATGATAAACCTTCATTGACGAACTTGCAGTCCTAGTTTGATTTCAGTGCATTGTATTGTTGTATAGCCTTTGTAATACTTTTGAATTAGTAGCCAATTATATCTGGCCTTTTTCAGTTACACACTAAAAATTTGTGTGTACATCTATATGGAATAGCACTTAGCAAGATGCACATGCAAATCATTGGCTGCCAGTAAAATGTCGAGTGCAGTATAAGATATTGATGTTAATCCATCAAACTCTGTATGGACAGGCACCTTTGTGTTTGCAGGAAGCATTATCTTTGTATGTACCTAATAGATCACTGAGATCAGAATCTGATATGAAATTGAATATTGAATCTGCACATTATGGGGCTGATTCTATAAACGGCGCATAATCAGCCAGCACCTAAATAAATGGTTCCCGCTGCATGTCAATCACACTCAGGTGCTATTCACAGAATCGCAGCTAGCGGCACTTATGCAAAAATTTAGGGGTCTGAAATGTAGGTGAGGGTTTTAAAGGCCTATGATAAGCACCATGCGCTAGGCGTCTGTCTTTTAGAGAATTGGATAGGCCCCTATCGCCCAATTAAATGCATTTTTTGCAAATATTAAGCCTATTAAGGGTATTTTGCCAACTAAGTTAGGTGCCTAACTTTAGGCGCCACTTATAGAATCAGCTCCTATGTATCTTTAAGTCAAGCTACATTCTCAGTTGGAAGTTCAAGATTAGGGAATGCATTGCCAGGTAGTTTAAGATTATGCAGAAATGCTGTACATTTTAGGCGATTGCTTAAAACTCACTTGTCTGTGGCAGAGTACTATGGATGAGTATTGACATTATGACAGAGGGTTGAAATGTGGAGTTAAATATGAAGCTGATTTTTTTTTTTTTTTTGTATATTTGTAAGCTGTTTGTTGAAAATCAATTATGTATATTTTTTTTAATTGTAAACCACCTAGGTGTTAGGTGGGTAGGAAGTTTTAAAAATAAGTGCGTAAATAAATAAATCCAAAATGTTGCCAATAATTGATTTTTAGTGCCCAATTATTGGCACTAATTGGTTCATTAGTCAATTAAATTGCACAGGCAAATTAGGCACCGTGTATAGAATCCAGGAGAAAGCCAGCAAGGGCGTAGGTTTTTTTGTGAAGCATCCACCTCATCAGGGAATTTTGAAGTCAGCAGCATTCAGTACAACGGCTGCTTTGAACGTTCAGTGACAAAAAAATAGTTGTCTTTTTATCCTTCTGACAGTCATTCAGGCTGTGAATAGTTTCACTGTCTTTCAAAGATAAGGCCTTTCTTTTGATCTGTTTGCTGTTGACAATGGCGTATTTCTGCTATATTTGATCATACATGATGGCGATTAGGCTTATAGCCAGTATGGAAACAATCAAGCTACCCACTCACAAATAGAACAAAATCCCAGCTTTTGATGGTCAGTAACTGCTATTTAGAATGCACTGATCACATCAATCAAATTACGGTTAATATACCTTTAATTATGCCTTATTATCAACTGTGCTTTTACCCTTTGGATCTGTCATGCAGAATATGAGTTGTTTCATAGAAAATGGAAATCTGAAGTGCATTTTACATATAAATATTTCAGTTATAAGCTGTAAGAAATTCAAAGAAACTCTCAAATGTTGTATTTCGGGACTGATTCAATAAACAGCGCCTAAGTTAGGCGTGGCTAGGTGCCCTAATCGTGAATGCTTAGCGACGCCTAATCAAAATTCACATGCAATTCAATTGCTTTTTAATTGGTTAAAGGGTGTAGTCATTGATCACACCATTAAAAACAGATTACAATCATTTTTTTTTATTGACAATTAAGGTTGCGCGTGGATATCCGCGTGGCACCTAGTGACGTCTAAGTTGAGGCACCCTTTGATGCCTAATGATTCATACCTGAAAAGTAGATGTGGTTAGGGGCGGAGAATGGGCATGGTTGACTTATGCATCGCTAGGCATTGTAGTTAGGTGCTGGTAAATTATGCCAGGAAAAATCTGGCCTAATATACCGACGCCTACCACAAGGACGCCTAGCGATGTCTAAGCATGCCTAGGCGCTGCTAGGTGTGATTCTATAAAGGACGCCTAGCAGTTGATTGACAACCGTGTGAAGCGGCACCTACAAGTTAGGCACCATTTATAGAATCAGCTCCATGAAGTTCTAACTACTGTGAGAAATAAAAAAAAAACTAAAAAATTAAGGGCTGTATGGATTATTTACTTTTGTCAGAGCTTCTAGTGATAGTATCAGCTAAATGTAGTAGACCAATTACTGTGCTGCATCACCTAGATTTGAAGAAAGATGGATTTGACTTAGATGACACAATCTACATCATCTACTTCCTTCCAAAGTATAGAGAATTTCTGTTCATAAACACTAAGGCCAAAATAAAAAAGCACAAAAAGTAATGATTAAAGAAAATAGGGAACATAGAGAACTGACAATATTTGCCATAGAATACAAATATAGAGCAGAATATTGTTTTTCACAGTGCAATGCTCTAAGTCCTGGCAGTGGCGTACCTAGGGTATGTGGCACCCGGGGCCCATCATTTTTGACACCCCCTCCCCCCATGTAAAAAAATATTTTTTGTAATAACCATGAAACGGAATAAATGGTCAGAATAGAAATAGGCAGTGAAAATTTTCTTTTATTGAACCTCATATATGTAACCATTATTCCAAACATAACATAAATTATGCCTGAATTGTCATGACATCAGAAGTACATATGGAGTAGTTGCAGGGGATGCTTGGGACAGTTCTGATTATGTTAGTTCGGTTTTATGTGTTTTTTGAATAGAAGGGTTTTTATTTCTTTTTTGAAGGTTTTGTAGTCTGTGGTCGAGGTCAATAGATTGTGGAGTTCGGGGTTGAGTGTTAGGAGGTTGTCGAACAGTTTTTTTTCTTTTGACATTTTTGGTTGGAGGGTGTGTGAGTTCTCCTATGTCTGGTTGAGGTGGATTGAATTATTTAGCTGAAGAAATTAGTTCCCCCCCCCCCATTCCACACACATTAATTCTCTTCCATTTTTGTTCCCATTATAAAAAAACACTGATAAGTTCCCAGAAAAAAAATACATTAAAATAAGAAGTGAAAACAAAGGCCCCTACAGATGAGAACATAACATAAGAATAGCCTAACTGGGTCAGACCAATGGTCCATCATGCCCAGTAGCCCATTCTCTTGGTAACCAATCCAGGTCACTAGTACCTGGTCAAAACCCAAAGAGTAGCAACATACAGGGCAAGCAGACACTTCCCCCATGTCTTAATAACAGACTATGGACTTTCCTCCAGGAATTTGTCCAAACCTTTCTTAAAACCAGCAACGCTATCTGCTTTTACCATAACTTCTGGCCACTTCATTTTTAAGCTTAGATCTTTCCTTCCAAACAGAGACCTTGCTAGATGTCAAATACAGAAAGAACAAGGTAACTTCACAAGGACTTAGCTGTGCAGGAAATGTGAATCTCCTCATTCACCAACCATATAGTGCAAAAATGTGCAAAGGTCTGGGTTTTTTCTTTCGATCACTACATAGCCTAATGCCACACAAGCAGCGCTGTTACAAACATATTCTGAAGGTCAATGCTAAGGTTAACAAAGTTTCCTTCCTTGGACCACAAGGAGACACTGACAAACTACTGGAAGAGATCCCAAAACAACTACCCAGGCACAACACCCAAAGACCCACTCAGTGTGTGAACCAGTTGAGTGGAGTGGACTAACTGGGGGGTGGAAATGGGCCCGGAGTTTGCTCAGCAGAATTTCCCAGACCATCTCTTCCTCTCAACACATTGACACGCTGCCACCACCACCACCATTAGGAACACCTCACCGGGTAGGCCAGCAATGCTATAAACTTTATAAAACACATTATTATATTTTCTTATAAAACACATATTTTAACTGAACTCTCTGACATCCTCAGCCTTGCCATTCACAAAAATAGAAGGAAGAAAAGATCCCGTTTCCTGCTATCTCATGTCCTCGGCCTATATAATATTCCCTTCAAAGGTCTGACCAAATCCTCATTTCACTTGCATTATAAAGTACTGAGGATGCCATCTCTCCCCAATCCCAGGTCCTAAAGTCTAAGACAGTAGCACAAACTAGTGCTGCCCAATTCAGGAAAAAAAATTCAATTCGATTCAGCTTATTGAATTGGTTTTTCGATTCAATTTTCCTGCCTAATTAGGTGTTTTTTTCAAACATCCTGGTGGGTTTATTTTATAGCTTTTTCACCCACTTTGGCTTCTCCTAACCACACTGGCGCTGTGGTGTAAATAAACAAAAAGGGCTTTTCCTCTCTCTGTTAAATCCTAGCTTACGTTTGCGGTCTAACACCAGCTCTGGCAGGATACACATTTCAAATCTGACATATTTTAATCACAAAACAGAAAATAAAATTAGTTTTTCTACAAGTTTCAAGTTTATTGATTTTTGATATCCCGATCATAAAACAAATATCTGACCGGTTAACAATTTAAAAAATAGAATTTCAAATAAGAAAGTAAGAACAAGTTATTGGTGTGTTGGAAGGAGTAACGAAAACATATTAGACATATACTGACAAACATGACTGTGAGGAAAATTTGGAAGGAGGGAAAAAGTTACATAATATTAGAGGAAATGAGATAGAGGGAAGGGATAGTACATGAAGGACAAGGGTGCAAGGTTTAGATGATATGCGCTGCAATGAAAGAGATCTTTTGAGAAAAGGAGAGTAAGTGAGCGGATATAAAAGATTAAGATTTATTAAAGGCATCCTTGAATAGAAAAGTTTTAAGATTAGTTTTAAATTTAGGTAAATGAATTTCATCCCGAAGAAATTGGGGGAGAGAATTCCATAATGTAGGGGCTGTTATAGCAAAATTTGTTTTCCTTGTATAGTAAGATTCTTTTAAGGAGGGAATGAAAAGGAGTTTTTGGTCGGTAGATCGTAAGGTACGTGGAGAACTTTGGGGTATTAGTAATTTGTCCAAAAATAGGGGCAGATGTGAAAGTTTGATTTTAAAAGAGAGCAGTAAAATTTTATAAGTTATGCGGTGTGTAACCGGGAGCCAATGAGCCTCCTTAAGGAGCGGGGTGATGTGTTCGAATTTACCTGATTGGTAAATGAGTTTGATTGCGGTATTTTGTATAATCTGCAGACGGCGAATTTCTTTTTGGGGTAGTCCATTTAATAATGAATTGCAGTAGTCTAGGTGAGAGATAACTAATGAATGAATGAGAATAGTGATCGAATCGGTATTTAGGGTGGAAGTAAGTGAACGAATGATACGAAGTTTAAAGAAACAAGTTTTTACAACTGTACTTATGTGATCATGGAAAGTGAGATCTCTATCTAGAGTAACCCCCAGTAATTTTATTTTAGTGCCCATAAGTAAGGGTGTGGATTTGATGTAGATTGTTCCTGGTAATGTTTCGGATTGTTTAATGGGAAAGAGTAAGCCACAAGATTTGGCTATATTAAGTGAAAGTTTATTAGAAAACAACCAATCACTTAAGATATCTAATTTAGTGTTAAGATCATTAATATCCGAAGAGTTTGAAGTATTGATGGGATAAAGCAGCTGAATATCATCGGCGTAGGCGAAAATTGAAAATCCTAGCGATTGTGCCAAAGACAGAAGAGGGGATAGGAAAATGTTAAATAGAAGTGGGGATAGGATAGAGCCCTGAGGAACTCCGAAAGTTTGAGTTATTGGAGTAGACGTTTGGTTATTTATATGGACTTTAAAGTTGCGTTGATGGAAGTAAGATATAAACCAGTTAAGAGCGGGACCTGTGATGTTGCAGTCAGCTAATCTAGATAGGAGTAAAGAGTGGTCAATGGTGTCAAAAGCTGCAGATAAGTCAAGAGAAATTAGTATAACCGATTTTAGATGGTCGTGAAAGTATTGAATAGTAGAAATGAGACCTAGTAATGATAATTCAGTAGAATGAGAAGTTCGAAAGCCAGTCTGATAAGGATGTAAGGAATGAGTTTGATCAAAGAAATCTGCTAGTTGAGAGTGAATCACTTTTTCGATAAGTTTAGAAATAAAAGGCAGATTGGCAATGGGACGATAATTGTTAGGTAAAGAAGGATCAGCATTGTATTGTTTTAGTTTTGGAAAAACTAGAACTGATTTCCATGCGGTAGGGACACAACAGTCAGAAAAGGATTTGGAAATCAATTCCCTTAGATACGGTCCAAAGAAAGAGAAAAATCTTTTGATAAGATGAGGAGGGAAACTTTCAGTCTTGTTATTTGGTAATTTTATGGATTGTAAAATAGTAGTTAGTTGAGTTAATGATGGTACTTTGAAATTAGAGAAAGAACTGAGAGGTAGGAAAGTTAGATCGTTATTGGTAGGAAGGGTAAAAGCAGGAGTGGAAGGTCCAAGATTGGTACGAATAGTGGTGACTTTGTTGTTAAAGAATGAGGATAGTTCATTAGCAGATGGTATATTTAAAGCAGGGGGAGGAAGTTTTTTTTTAGAATACTTTGATAGAGATTGGGCAATACTGAAAAGAGTGGATGAATTGCTAGAGGTAGAGATAAGTTTTGAGTAGTAGTCCTTTTTAGTCTGTTGAATAGTCTTTTTATAGTGAGAAGCTTTTTCTTTATAGGAAAGAAGGTGACTGGTAGAATGAGATTTACGCCATTTGTTTTCTGCAGTCCGGACCTGTCGACGGAGGAGGATCAAGTTTTCATTAAACCAGGGTTGTTGTTTTCTTGAGGAAGTGTTGAGAATGGGTTGATTTTGTTTGATAGATGAGGGAGCTAAAGAGTCTAATAGGGTTTCCGTAGCTGTTTCCCAATTGGAAAATTGTTCTGAAATTGGAAGGGAAGAGAAATCTGTAAGATTTAGAGTAAAAGAAGATTGTTTGGCGGGTAGAGTTATATTATTTAGATCCCGAGAGAAAGAAGAATTATGTGTTTTTGTATTGGGATTTAGATGAGTTGGAATATTTGATTGCCAAATAATTAGTGTATGATCTGACCATGGTACAGGGAAGAATTCGAAAGTATGAAAGAAATGGATCATGGTGATTGGACAGAGAATCATGTCCAGAGTATTTCCTGCTGAATGAGTGGGCGTATGGATAAGAGGTGAAAGAGATAAATCAGCTATTGAGGTTAGGAGTTCAGAAGTGTTAAAGTGATTAGGACAGTTAAAGTGAATATTAAAATCTCCAAGGATTATTGAATCAGGATAGGCGATATTGAAGTCAGTTAAAGTGGAGATAAGAGATGAAAGAGAGACTTTAGTTATAGGAGGGGGTAAATAGATAAGAAGAAAGTTGAGAGGAGAGGGGAGTTTAATAGAAAATTGGAGAGATTCAATAGGAGAGTGAGAAAAAAGGTTGGCGGTATTTACTTGAATAGGAGTTGAAACATGATGTATGATTGCTAGTCCACCTCCTTTTTTGTTTGGGCGGGGTTGGAAATAGGCTGTATAATTGGGTGGGCAAGCCTGAGTGATATAAGCATCATCTCCTTGAGTTAACCATATTTCTGTGAGACATAGAATTTGGAGGTTATGTTGAATGATAATATCGTGAATTAGATGATGTTTATTTTTTATAGAGCGGACATTTATTAAACCTGATTTAAATGTAAGGGAGTGGTGAAGTTGATTATGCAGTGAATTAGAAGAGGGATGAAGTGGAATGGAGATGAGTTGTCTTGATTGTGGTTGAATGTAATTTTTACAAATTGTTGTGTCGATATGGCAACGGCCCCAAATGGTTGGGATGGAAGACATGTTATTAGAGGTGGAAATAGAAGAAATATAAGGGACAAATTCTAAACCATACAGTATCAGGGAAAAAGAGGAGAAAATGCTATATAGTTTAAGAAGAAAACAAAAGAACCTGAAAAGAGAGGAGAAAGTAAACAGGGGTAAAGGGAATAGAAATGAAAGAAGAAGCTGCATGAAGGAGCGCATAAAGGAGCAGGACCTGCGCCGCAAAGCAGTGGAATATATAGGGGAGTTTACCAGCGAGGTAAAGTGGGCGGGGTCGTCCGCGCCGCCGCTTCGCGGCGGCGGTCTTTGAAGAGAGCGAGAGGGCCTGTAGGGAGTGGAAAGGACAAACATCAGACAGGTAAATGGGGAAACAATAAAGGCAGTAAGTAAAACAGCTAAAATATTCAGTAAATCGAGTTACAAAAGATAAAATATAAAAAATATACCTGAGGTAAGACTTAAGAACAATGCAGATAAAACAAACTTGAAATGAATTAAAATTAAATAAAATTAGTAAAAGCAAGTCAAAGAAAGTTATAACGTTGAGAGAGTGAGTCAGCAAGCATAACAGTCAACAACGCAGTGTAGCGTGCGCCGCAAAGCAGTGGAATATATAGGGGAGTTTACCAGCGAGGTAAAGTGGGCGGGGTCGTCCGCGCCGCCGCTTTGCGGCGGCGGTCTTTGAAGAGAGCGAGAGGGCCTGAGGTAAGACTTAAGAACAATGCAGATAAAACAAACTTGAAATGAATTAAAATTAAATAAAATTAGTAAAAGCAAGTCAAAGAAAGTTATAACGTTGAGAGAGTGAGTCAGCAAGCATAACAGTCAACAACGCAGTGTCTGGTTATTTTTCAAATCTTGTTGATCCAAGGCTCTGGTTGTCTTCTGATCACTTGCTTGCCAGGGTCTCCTTCTTCCTTCTTTCTGCATGCTAATCATCCATCTGCCATCTCTGTCCTCCCCGTTTCCCTTCCCTCCCTCCTGGTCTGGTTTTCTGAATCTTTATCCCAGTTTTTGTCCCAACTTGTATACACATATATTTTTTCTGATGAATATCCATTGTGAACATCTTGAAAATCAGGCTTGTTTGCAGCCTTCAAGGAACAATGTTGAAAACCCAGAATAAAAAGTGTGGTCATAGTCTAGTCTTTCCCAGGGTTAAGGTTACTAATCAACTGTAGTTTTATTTTATTTAAAACATTTATATGCCACATTTCTTGGTAGAGTCATGGAGGGCCATTTTTGAAAAGGAAGTCTAAATTCGATTTGGACATTTCCCGCTAAACATCCAAAGTCGGAAACATAATAATGTCCGTTTTTGAAAGCTGAACCACTAAAAACCCCCAAAATATATATTTTTGAAAATCATTTACTTGAATGTCTAGGAGGCTGACAGGATGTATAACTCTTAGGACGCCTAACTTTATACCCCATTTCAACCAAAGAAACGTCCAGGTTGAAAACATCCAAATCCAGATCATTTGGATGTGGGAGTAGCCATCATTGTGATGGACTGGCCATACAGACATGCCAACAGAGTTGTGGGATACCTTAAAGGGCACTGCTGTGAACTTTACATAAAGAGTGCCAAAAGTACATCTCACCATATACCCCTTCTAATTTATGCTGAGCCTTCCAAAACTCTCTCAAAACCTACTAGACCAACCTATCTACCACCCCAATGCCCTCAGGGCTTCAGGTGGCACCTTAATGCAGTAGAGTAGGGTTTGGTGGATTTTAGTGGGCTCACAATTTCCACCATAAATGTAGTGTTTAGAGTGGCTTATGGGCCTGGGTCCTTCTCTCTGGTCCACTAACCCATCCACCTGTGTGATGCTCTACTAGGCTTTCCCAATACCAAGTGCTACTGCTCTAGAGACCGGTATGTACTCTTTCATTCAGATTTTTGGTGGGTTGGAGGGGGGGTCAGTGAGCAGTGGTTGAGTGGGAGATCATACCTTAATGTATCTAGTGCTCATCTGGTCAGTTTAGGTCCCTTTGTGGCACTTAGATGCTTCTAAAACAGGTCTAGTTCCGAATGTCTAAGTTCTATCCAGGACATCGGAAAAAAAGCCTCAGAAGGAACACAGAGCCATTTCTAATGTGCCTAATGAAGTGAGATGAGATCCTCTAGCTCTGCTTCATACCATCTATCATAGGCAGATTTTTTTGTCTATGTTAGTATGAAGCAGAGCTAGAGGACCCCAAACACTCAACCTTTTTTATGTTGGTGACTAAGGAGGTAAAAGAGGGTGCTGAAAAGTTCTCAGCCCAGCCAACCAACTTCCTAAATTCTGAGCGTTATTTTGCCATTGTAGCTGAAAAGAGTGTTATTCCATTAAGTGCCAATTTGCAGAAATGAAATTCTATATTTTCACATTGTTTTAGATCATTGATTGAACTATACCTACGTCATTCTTTTCTTGGTTGGGCTAAGAACTTTTCAGCACCCCCTCATACACAATACTTAGACTCTCTGGAGCCCAGTGCTCCCTCTTGAGCATTTGGCGGAAAAGTAAATAAAAGACAAGCACATCTCTTCTTTCCTTTCGCACAAGACAGTTTGGTACTATAGGGTCTTACAGGTGTGGGAGACTACATGCTCCTTATGTTTGCTTGAATTTCATTGTAAACTGTGACACCTTTCCCTAGACGGCCACAAGAATAATTCAGAGATGATATATTATATGACCTCTTATAGTCTTAAATGCTCATGAACTACAATACAGCAATACTTCAGTTATGAAAAACAGCATAACTGCAAGAAATTCAAATATGTTTCAAGAGGACATGCCATCTTTCACTTATACTGTATGTTGCTATATGCATGGTAAAAAAAATGAGTTAAAATACATATTTTTAAAAAATGTTATACTAAGGGATCAATAAGAGTCAAATAAAATTATTAATAATTTAACATTTGATCTGAACTGTGGTGCACTCGCTAATCACCTGATCTGTTGGATTAGGCAAAAGATATATTTCAAGAATAACCGTTAAACAATGCCTCTAGAATTCTGAAATGGTACATGGGCTTGTTGTGCCACTGGGGCCTATGCGCATCTGAGAAGCTGAAAGCTATGCCATTGGTAGCTTCTCATCCAACAGGGCCTCCCAAGGCGGACGGGTTCCAGCGGGAGATGTCAGAACAATGATGTGCCACCCATCTGAGCAGCGGCAGATGGGCACTGTTGTTGGCGGAGGATCGCGTTTGATGTGACAACGGAGACCGCGTCAAATTTATACTGCGCAGAAGAAAGGCCCAGCAATCGACTTCTATATTCTGCCATAAAAACCTGATGATGTTCATAAAGTTGCCAGGACTCGAACACGAGTTGATGGCACCTAACAAGTTTCCTTTACCCCCCTGAATATATTTTTAACAACAACGCCAAAAAAATTAATATCCAAATTACTTATTACAGTTAGTTTTCTGCATTTTGTTTTGTCTATGTACAGCGGAACCTTATTCAGTGTTTGCCTACGTGTCTGTCAGCATAAGCTGCATTATTTAATAGTAGAAGTCAAAATAAATAGTATCTTCATTTCTGTGACAGTCCTTTGACAGAGTTAAATTGGTGTGGTTGATTAAGAATACGTGGCAGACACAGATAATGGGGAAATCCCTTTAAATAATGTCACAGTATCTGAACAGCCATAATGAGACCAGTTTAATGAGCCTCCTGTTTTACAAGTGATACTCATTGTAATCCTCTCACATAAGGCAGCAACTCCAGATAAAACAGGTAAAATATATGACAATTGGATTTTATTCAAGGTTTATTTGTCTGCATAATCACACCGTTACCCTGACTTTAAGTTTAACACTTCAAGGACTAAATTTTATATATGGCTGCCAAAAAATCAGTATTGAAAAAAGCACTATTCTATAAACCACGCTTGAATTTAGGTGCAGTTTATAGAATAGTGCATATACTCAGGAAGTGGGTACACCGTCAGAAGCGCGAAGGACAACGGCGTGCCGACAATCCCGCGCCGACATTTGAGCCGCTTCCGCTGCTTTAAGGCCTTTGGTTTTACACTCTGAGGGGGGTGTGGGAGAGAACCCCCCAACTAGAGTTAGAACTCCTCATGCTCTCGCTGGGGGGGAGGTTGAAAGCTCCCATTCTCCTTCCCGTTTTTGGTCTTCGGGAGTTTTCAGTGTAGTGGGGGGTGGGACCCCCAACAACCCCCCACAGGAGCATGAAGACTTCTAAGTGTAGGGGGGTCCCCCCCCCACACACACACCCCTTAGAGCAGAAAAGGGAAGGCCTCAAAGTGGCAGAATGGGCGGCGCGAATTTGTCCCGTGTTCAAATGGTGTGGGATTGTCGGTGCACCATTGTCTTCCGCAGTTTTAACATGTCACCAGGTCCCCCCACCCCCACCCCTTAGAGCACAAAAGGGAAGGCCTCAAAGTGACAGAAGCGGCGGCGTGCATTTGTCCTGCACACAAATGTCAGTGCGGGATTGTCGGCGCACCGTTGTCCTCTGTGGTTTTGATGTGTCACCAGGAAATGTGACTATGGGTCCCTTTTAAAAAGTCCCGGTAGCAAGCTCAGTGCTACAAATATGACACAACCCATTTAATTCTTACAGACTGTGTTGCATTTGCCATGCCAGGACTCACTACTATGGCTTTATAAAAGGGGCCCTAAACTGAGCACTTTTCATAGAAATAGGGGGGAAATGGTAAAATATTTCCTTTTTTATTTCAGTTCAAAGATTTTATTGATTTTAACATACAAAAAGTACAACAAATGTTAACAAGGCAAGACACAAACAAGCTGTACAAAGACAAGGGATCACAAAATATTATCTATATAATACAACAAGCTGATCTATGCCTATCTGCAAGGAGAGTATCAGCATAACCCGCAGCCATAACCCTATACAGTATCCAAAGCACAGAGAGACACCAGAGCTATACACTTGTAGGAATGCGAGAGATGAGCCAAGATGCGGGGGTTAGGGGCAGAGCCGGCCCGCAAATATTTAAAAAACACGAATAATATTCGGGCTGGTTCTGCCCCTAACCCCCACTTCCCTTGGCTATTTTAAGCCCTGAAAGCCCCACCCCTTAAGCCTTACCTGTTGGTCTAGCGGGTTTTCAGGCAGGAGCGATCTTCCCATGCTCCTGCCCCATGCTCCTGCCCCATGCAGATCGCTCACAGGAAATGGCTGCCTTGAGCTCCCGTAGTCTCTCCAGCCATTTCCTGTAAGCGATCTGCACGGGGCAGGAGCGTGGGAAGATCACTCCTGCCTGAAAACCTGCTAGACTAACAGGTAAGGCTTAAGGGGGGGCTTACAGGGCTGAAAATAAGCTGAAAAATGAAAATGAATTTTGTGGTTTAAAACCGCAAATAAGCGAATCCATAGATACGGAATTCGCGAATACGGAGGGGGCAGTGTATAGTTTCTGTTGTAGATATCTAAATCTTAGCACAACAACTGAATGACCAGTCTGTATTGCAATAATAGTTGACTGGTCTCCAGATTTTGAGATAGGAACTCAGAGACTTGTGCTTTTCCGCTATGACACTTTCATACTTTACTGTAAGGCATAACATATTCCGCCAGGTGACATAATTTACCTTAGTAAAATATTTCTAGCTTAAAGCCTCAAGGTAAGTAATGCTTAGATCTCTGGAACATTTTGCTATAAACATTTTAGCAATCTCTAAGAAAACAAAATTATTTTCTATAAAATTAAAGGTAAAACCAAAGAAGAATGATTTTCTTTTCCTTTAATTTGTGTGTAAAAAAATATTATGATATGTACAGGCAGAGAAGCAGAGAAGTTACAAATGGTTGGGAGCCAGCACATCCTAAAGCAGCTGTTTCCGGCATAACGCTGGGCACTGCGTCGATGTGATACTTGCTCTACATACCTACCTTCATGTGGGATAAGTACCAGTTCATTTATTTCTCTTCATGATTATTTGAAATGAAGTAATTAGCAGCTGAAAGCGCTCAAAGTAATTTTCTCTTGTTCTTCCTGCATTGTCTAAGGCAGGGGTGTCAAAGTCCCTCCTCGAGGGCCGGAATCCAGTCGGGTTTTCTGGATTTCCCCAATGAATATGCATTGAAAGCAGTGCATGCAAATAGATCTCATGCAGATTCATTGGGGAAATCCTGAAAACCGACTGGATTCTGGCCCTCGAGGACCGACTTTGACACCTGTGGTCTAAGGCTTATAACATCTCCCAATGTATAAGGTTTTTTATGTCTATGACCAGGGCAGGATTAATTCATCGAGGGCCCCTAGGCAGACAAGTACACTGGGCCCCCTGCATCACATGTAGGTTGTATGGTCAAGATCTGTAATTACTCTCAGGGGACAGATCGAAATGTGTTAGTTTTAAGAATTTATATCTGCTGTCTATATTTTGCACTATATTTGTTTATTTTAAAGTAATCTGTCTTGACCTCTTTGAAACCCCCTCCCCCCAAATATACATGATAATTAACATTTTCTGTGCATACAGTGTGCTTTGTGTTTTTTTTAATTTTGTGGTTACCATTATGTATTAATAATAATAATAACTTTATTTTTATATACCGCCATACCATAAACAGTTCTAAGCGGTTTACAAGGGAAGAGACTGTATACAGACAGCGACATTACATTAATAAGATTATATTATGTATATATGAAAAATGGATGGAAGAAATTGCATTACAATTAGTACTATTATTATGGGGGTGGGGTCAGGGGCAGAGACTTGGCAGGTCTGGGGTGGAGCTTGGGCGGGGGTACTAGGTTGATATTTGTTATACTTAGGGCTCCTGTTACTAAGGTGCGCTAGCGTTTTTAGCACGCACTGCATTGCCGCACACGCTAACCCCACGCTAACCTTGGCAGCGGCCAGTGCGTGTACCCCCAACAAGTCACTCACGTACCCCTAAGGGTATGTGTACTGCATGTTGAGAAACACTGCTGTACGCAGTCCTCTGGCGCCGGCACTGCTCCTCCTCTCCAGTGAGCTGCAGTAGACCTGAAATCTCAGGAGGCACATCAGCTCAATGCTGGTGTTAGCGTCTAGCCCGTATGGCAATGCAGTGCATGCTAAGCATGCGCTAAAACCGCTAGCGCAGCTTATTAAAAGGAGCCCTTAGATTGTACTTGGCTTGAAGTAGTTGGAAAAACTCTGCTCTAAGCTGGCGAGAGTCATCCACCTGGGCTTCTGCCAGCAAGGGTGATGCATCAATACTGTGTTTTCACTTGTGAGGAGCAGGCAGCTCCTGCAGGAATCCCAGGGGACTAGCTTTCACCTTATGATTGAAAATGCAATATTGAAGCATTACCCTGGTTGCAGAACTCAGGCAATGCACTCTTGCACAGCTTAGAGAAAATGTTGGTGCCAAGCCCAACCATCAGCTTCTCATCCACTTTTGGTGGCAGCAATTATAGTGAGTGGCCCCATTCCCCATGGAGCTCAGCATTCAGCAGAAAACATCCTTGCTGCTGGTTGGTAACATAGGAGCCAACTTTTCAAAATGATTGGAGGTGCTAAACCCAACAGAAATTACCTCTTTCTGGATACAGTCAATGAGTTTGTTCAATATTGGCGGTGTTGAGTCTTTAATTTGAAGAATAAAAGTATCCCAACACTTTTGGTTGCCCTCACTCTTCCTTTATGCACTTTGACCCTGCGAAGGAGATGTCTCCTGTTTCATCGTGTTTGTCCCCCCTGTCTCCCTCATTCAGCATTTCTGTCCCCTCCCCCTTCTATCCAGTGTGTTTATCTCCTTGTCACCGTCATCCAATGTCTGTCCCTTCCCCTTCCATTCAGCATTCTTGGCCCCATGTCTCCCTTTCCATCCAGTGTGGCTGCCCCCCCTGTCTCCCTCATCCAATGTCTGTCCCCTCCCCTTCCATCCAGTGTGTCTGTCCCCATGTCTCCCCTTCCATCCAGTGTGTTTGTCCCCCTATATCCCTCATCCAGCGTGTCTGTCCCCTCCCCTTCTATCCAGCATGCCTGTCCCTCTCCCTTTCCATCCAGGATCTCCTCTCCTGCATCCAGCTAACCCCTCCCACATGACACTGATGCTGACCCCAACACTGCCGCTACTGCTTCTCCAGACTAACAGCAGCGGCGGAGGCAGAAGATAGATAAAGCCTTTGCGGGTTCCTTCTCTTCCTCCTCGTGACCGCTGGACCTGTCTCCCTCTGACATAATTTCCAGTTCCAGGGCAGAGCCGGCAATGATGTCAGAGGGAGGCAGGTCCAGCAGCTGCAAGGAGGAAGAGAAGGGATCCGTGACGGCATTATCTTTGTTTTGTTGCCACCACTGTTGCTGTTAGTCAAGATAAATCAAATAGATCATCAGTGCTTCCCAATGTTAGTTCACAAGAAATACTACCAATAGTCATATACTCCAAAATAGAGATAAAGTGCTTGTAAAGTGTTGGCGTGCTTATAATTTTGGTTCCTGTTACTGCCCAGTTTTGGGTTCCTGAATAATAATAATTTTATTCTTATATACCATCAAAGCCATGATAGTTCAAGGCAGTTTACAACAAGATGTGCTAGACAATCAGCAAAGTGGTTACACTATAGAGTTATCAAATATAAGACATGATGTTTCGAGGCAGTTTACAACGAGAGGTGCTGGACAAACAGCAAAGTGGTCACAATACAAAGCTTACAGAATGGAAGAGATGGAAATTTATAAAATTCTTAGGTTACAAATCGATTTGCCTTGAAATCGAGTTCAGTAGAACCCAGGAATTTTACTCATATGAGAGGAGTTCCATCCTCTCTATCATCATGGTTAATTCTTCTTTGAACCTTTTATAATTCTGCTATATCTTTTTTGAAATATAGTGACTAGGATTGAATGCAATGCTCAAGGTGAGGTCGCACCATGGAACAATACAGGTACATTATAATATTCTTGGTCTTATTTACCATCCCTTTTCTTATAATTCTTAGTATCCTGTTTGCTTTTTTGGCTAGTGCCACAAATTGAGCAGGTTTCAACATATTGTCTATGATGACACCTAGATCTTTTTCTAGGGTACAGGGTTCTAGCATCTGGCAACTATGATTTGGATTATTCTTTCCAATGTGCATCACTTTGCATTTGTGCACATTAAACTTCATCTGCCATTTGGATGCACAGTCTTCCAGTTTCCAAAGATCTTCCTGCAATTTTTCACAGTTCACATGTGTTTCAACTTTGAATAGTTTTTTTGTGTCATCTGCAAATTTAATCACCTCAATGTCTTTCTCATTTCCAGATCATTTATAAATATGTTAAATACCACCGGTCCCCGAATAGATCTTCACTGTTCATCATCCTCATTGAGGAAAATGACCATTGAACCCTCTCCCTGTTTTCTGTTCAATAACCAATTCATAATCCACAATATAACATTTCCTCCTATCCCATGACTATTTAATTTTCTCAGGAGTTTTTCATGAGGAACTTTGTTGAAAACTTTCTGAAAGTCTAAATATACTATTTTTTAAACATTTTTATTATTTTATCAACTGGTTCACCTTTATCCACATGTTTATTCACACCTTCATAAAAATGAAGCAAATGGTGAGGCAAAACTTCCCTTAGCTGAACCCATAATAATAATAATAACTTTATTTTTATATACCGCAATACCACAAACAGTTCAGTGCAGTTTGCAGAGGAAGAGACTGTATACAGACAGCGATATTACAAAAAAAACATTTGAAATTACATTTGCATGTTAAGATTAGTCAAATTTATCTGGGAGAGTTTAAAGAATACAGTACATCAATGCAGAAGTGGAGTCAGAGAAATATGAATAGCGAACAAGTAGGCGCTGCATGTACAGGTTGCACCTGGAAATTCGAAATGTTGAGACAGATAGATTGGGGATGAACCTGTTATGGTTTTGAAGCAAAGGCAAGCAAACTTAAAGATGACCCTTGCTTCCACATGCTGATTCTGACCCATTAAGCAATGTTTGTCTACATGTTCTGTAATTTTATTCTTCATAATAGTTTCCACTATCTTGCCTGGAACTGAAGTCAGGATTACCAGACTGTAATTTCCCAGATCATCTCTGGAACCTTTTTTAAAAATCAGTGTTATATTGGCTATCTTACAATCTTCAGGTTGTATGGATGATTTTAACAACCAGTTACAGATCACTAACAGCAAATCAACAATTTCATGTTTGAGTTCCTTCAGTACTCTGAGGTGTATACCATCCAGACCAGGTGATATATACCATAACTCTTTAACTTGTCAGTTTGGCTCAGTTCAACTTCCAGGTTCACTGAGATTTCAGATCCTCTGCATCCTCATCCTTGAAAACCAGAGGTTTCCATATGATAAATACAAGCTACATAAATATTCCTTAAAGTGATTTGGACTAAGTACATATGAATATTAATGAGCTGTATATCATACATTTCTGCAGGAATATTCATTGTTAAAGCTAATGGAAGTCTATTAATGTCCATATTAATGTGCAATAAGCACTTGCATTAGGTAACACAGGTGTTTAACATGCATTAATATATTAGCATGCTTTAGCAAGTAACCCCCAAATTCTCTTTCAAAAAGGTGGGACTTTCTATTTCTTTATGGAGTCATACATATAGGTACTCTGTATTGTTTTGTAGGTTTTTCCCAACTTGTAGTGCTTTGTATTAGATTGAAGGGAGTGGGTTAGAGACTGACCAAATTTCAGTTTTGGTTTCAGTTATTATGCTGAAACTGGCCTGAAATCCTTTTTCAGCCCAATTTTGGTTTCAACCAGTAGGTTATTTGAGTTTATGCCCATGTTTTCTGTTTTAGCCAAACATGACCATGTGTTTTCAGTGTAAGCTGAAATTTTGTGCTTTGTGCCATCTCCTTTCCCTCCCTCCATTATTTTCCCTGAACAGGAGTTCCCCTCCTCATATACCAGAAGGTTTTCCTACCCACCTCCATCCCCACCCCCTCCAAGTCTTCCCTGGTGGAGCAGAACCAATTCCCAGTCACTCATACCCATACTAATTCTGCTCTCAAAATGGCTGCTGCAGTACTGCAACCTCTAGTGGCAGGAAAAAGAAGATGATAGGACTCTGCTGAGATCCTATTTAGAGTACTGTATATAATTTTAAAGGTCATACTTTCAAAAATATATACAGGTTGGAGTCAATCCAGAGAGTGACTACTAAAATGGTCAGTGGTCTTCATCATAAGGTGTATGGGGACAAATAAAGATTTCACTATCTATAATTTGGAAGAAAGGTAGGAGAGGGGAGTTATGATGGAGATATTTAAATACTTCTAAGGTATAAATGGATAGAAGACAAATTAAAAATGGGTAGATTCAGGACTGGAGTTATCTAAGGAAATATTTCTTTACAGAAGGTATGGTGGTGATGATAGAGATAAAGACTATGGGATCCAGAAGTTTCATCCCCAGAATGTTCATCCCCAAGATGTTTCACCCCTCCACATTTTGCCACTGGGTACTTTCATTGCCCCCACACCTTTCAGCCCCAGGATAGCCATTCATTATATTCCAGATTTTTTCAACATGTCTCAAAGTTTAGGGGGGCCTTGTCAGATGTGCTCACAGTTCAAGAGGTTAGGGTCGTCAACTGTCTGGATAAACTAAACCTTAAGTTTGTATACCACATCATCTCCATAAAGATAGAGCTTGGCATGGTTTAATAATAAGAAATTAGAGGTTATGAAGAGGATAGCTAGCTTTACATTTTAAATAGATAGCTTTACGTTTTGGAGAAAAGCCAGGTTTTCAGATGCTTTCGGAATAATTGGAATGAGCCTAGGTTCAGCAGCGGGGCAGGGAGGTTATTCCAAATCTCAGTGAATTTGAAGAAATGGGATTTCCCTAATTTACCTGTATACATGACACCTTTTAACGAGGGGAAAGATAGTTTGAGTTTGTGGGCGGATCTGATAGTGTCAGGTCTCAAAGAATTCCAGGATAGTGGAATTAGAGGAGGAAGAATGCCATGTAGGATCTTGAATATTAGGCAGGTACATTTAAAGTGAATCCTAGAAATCACCGGAAGCCAGTGAAGTTTTGACAGAAGCGGGGAAACATGGTTAAATTTGCTTTATGCGAAGATCAACCTAGCCGCAGTGTTCTGGATCCCCTGAAGTCTTTGAAGATTTTTATTGGTTAGACTTAGATAGATGGAATTACAATAGTCCAGTCTGGAAAGAATGATTGATTGTACAAGGACAGCAAAATGTTGTTGGCGGAAGCAGGATCTCACTTTCCTCAATATGTGAAGACTAAAAAAACATTTTTTTTACCAGAGAGTTAAGATGATCATTAAAGGAAAGTGTAGAGTCAATAATGATGCCTAAAACTTTGCTTGAGAATTCGATCTGCAGTGTGGGACCAGAAGGTAGTGGAATGAGCATGGGTAACTGATCTAATTTTGGGCCAAGCCAGAGTAGTTTTGTTTTGGACTCATTCAGCTTCATTTGTACAGAGAAGGCCCAGGATTGGAGTTTCGTTATACAAGCTGTTATATTTTCGGTGAGGTTAGTGAGGTTCGAATCTATCTCGAGAAGGACAAGAATGTCATCTGCATAAGTAAATAAAGTTTCAAAGGGAGATAGATGGAAGAATTTCAGAGATGACATATAAATGTTGAAAAGAATAAGGGACAGAGGTGATCCCTGGGGAACACCACATAGCGGACTCCAAGGAGAAGACATGGTTCCATTCATGTTAACGGTGTAAGACAGGTACCTGTCTCAAAGCCAGAAGGATGGATAAGAGTTTGGATATTTTTCAGAGTTTAACCCACTACACCTCTCCAAGATCCCCTCTTTCTAGTGCTGAAACTCTGTGTGACGGGTGTACGTCCCGTCACGGGGAGCCGAATGTCCCAGGAGAAAGTCCTCAGGGAAAGACAATACCAAAAAACAACCTGGGTGTGAAAGCAGTCCCCTAAACACCTTTGTAAAGTTAGGGTGAATAAGGGAGGCCCTGCCAGTGGGAAGTAGTAAGAGACAGGAAAGGCTTTATGGGAAGTGGCAGGGGTGAGCTATCCCTCAAAACACAGGTGACAAAATTCCGCAAAATGTACCCGGGGTGAAATGTAGAAGGGCGAAATATGGAGGGGTGTAACATCCTGAGAGTAAAAGCTGTGGGGGCAAACATTCCGGGAATAAAACATACCCAGGGATGAAATATGGGGGGCAAAATGTAGTGGATGAATTGTTGGGGGCAAAATTTATGTGTGTAGGGGGGGGAGGGCGCAACTTCCTATAACTGAAGACTATCCGAATGCATAAAAATATTGGACAAGCATATAGGATTTCTAAGGGAAAGGAAGGGATAGTAGATGGATAGGCCATAAATTTACCATCATTATCTATATTTCTATGCAACTTGAAAAACCCATACAAAATCAATTTATTTTGTGCATTCACTGGTTTCACTGTTGCTATCTTCTGTGCTTTTGTATTTTACTTAACTTTCCCCCCTTTTACAAAACCACAATAGCGGTTTTCAGCGCAGAGGAACTCTATGAGCATCGGGAGCAATGCAGAACATTCAGTGCGCTGGCCTGTGCTAAAATTCACTATCGTGGTTTAAAAAAAAAAAAAAGGGAGGGGGGTATTATTCAAAAGCATTTCTAGCCCTCTTATTAAAACTGTCTATTCACAAAAATAAAAAATTAACTAACAAAAAAATGTTCCTGTCATCTACAAACCCTTATCAAGCCATTATGTTTACTACAAAAAGTCCTGCACATCCAGTATTGCTGCACCTGGAAAAAAAAAAAAAGCATAAACAGCACAGATGTATAACACTTGGCAGTAAAAAAAACCTTCAGTCTGGACTCTCTACTGCCCAAACTGCCACAATCTGTCTGTCCAGCTGGTTTACAAAGTGTGCCTGGTGTGCTATGGGGAGGATCCAGGTAATTTTATATTGTTGATCGGTCCTTTATCCTCTCATTGACATGCCCATCTGCCCATTCCTGAATTGAATCTTAGTGGTTCCTTTTATTATCAGAGCATTGAGCCTGGAAGCGGTATAATTAGGGTTTGTGTGCTTTAAACTTACAGACCCTCAAGGACAAAGGGTAGCTCAAAATAATAACACAACTTTTGTGTAGTAAAAAAAAATTTGCTCTTAACATCTTGCAAGGTTACAAATTTTCATCTGATACTGCTCACATGATGTCAAACAGGTCTCTTAATCTCTTCTATGACATGCATAAGTAATTCCACACTGTAAGTGAATGACGTATATCTTTAGTAAACAGATAATTTAAAACATTTATTTGAGGTACAGTATGGATTCTTAACTGTAAGTGTCTCAAAGGTCAAAGAATATCAAAGAAAACAGGCACAAAATAGATTAATTGCTCAGTTAAGTATTATGTTGCTATCGTAAAACCATTTACTCTGGTCATTCAACTGTAATGTACTTCAGTAACAAGAGACCAGTATTTAAAGGGAAATGCAACACTGCAAAAGAAAATCATTTTCTCATCTTATGAAGTTAATCACGGTGCTAACTTCAAATTACCAGAAATGGAGATAAAATTGTTCATCCAAATACTTACATATAAGTATGCCCACCCTCTTTGTATGTACCTATAGGCATTTTGCATATGCACCTTCCCCGGGATGTAGTTTGGATGCACACATATAGAAGGGCATTTTTGATAGGACGACTAAGTCCTCCTAAGGACGCTTTCTATAAGACATCAAAATATTGGGCAAAAGAAATGGCCATGTTGAAACCCGCAAGACATCTAACTTTTTTTTTTTTTTTTTTCCAAAAATGACCTTCTAGACATCTATCTTTTTTGGTCACTTTTTTTTTTTTTTTTTTTGAAAATGCAGAAAGACCTCAAGTGTTCACGGCCTTCTGCCTTAGGAACAAGTCCTGTCAGAACGACCACCTGTGAACTATCACTAGTCTCATATGCCTTTGTTTTTATATTATCCTTTATCACTATTAAAGTCTTTTTTATTAATAATTTTATTTTTAAAACTTTTAAATTTCAAATTTTTAAATTTCAAAACTTAATGATATAGCAAGTACTGAATCTAGGTACATATTGCTTTAATTGCTTTTTTCAACCATCTTTATTTTCTCTTCTTTATTAATTTCCAGGTACTTTAGTTAGATTGTGAGCCTTCGGGACAGTAAGGGAATTTTTTAAGTACCTTCTTACTTCTCATTTATAATCTTAATGTATATTTTCTTCAAACCGCTTAGAACCTAACGGATGTAGCGGTATATAAGAAATAAATTACATTACATTACATTAATATTCAGGCTTATTAACTTCTTAAAGCCTAAAGTACTTAGCTTTTTTGAACCCAATGTAGTAGCAGTACTAGAAGCTCTTAGCTGTGTAGAATGATTTGGGGATAACTCAGCTGATATTAACAGCCCTCAGCTGGGTTCTTTATTATGCTATGTTTTGCTCAATGGAGCATCTCCATTTCACTCAAATAAGAGCTTCCACAGGAGATCTTCAGCTCTACAAGCTGGTGGTTCATTCTCATTCAGCCAGAACTATTAGAAAAGAGAAACTATCCATTACAGAGGGAAAACCTGGTTTAAGCTAAATGGATCCACTCTTGTTTTTAATAACAATATCCTCCATCAAAAACTTTGCGGGGGAATCCACCAAATTAATTATATTAAATAGAGTAGAACTACATGAAAATTAAATAAGTTGAAGTAAGTTGAATTAAGACCTACTAACAGCCAGCTCCCTTATATATTAATGCCTACTTGAACAAACATACGACTGCAGTTGGCGTGCTTAAAGTTAAAGTGCTTGGAGTGAACCAAAATTTAACCACATTAATTAGAGTTACTCACTTTGGCCTCTCACTCTGCCTAAATCACCCAATGGGGAGACGAACTCCCTCGATGCACTTCAGTGAAAAATGGCGAACATCCGTGGGAGGGCATCTGTAGTTTAAATAACCACTCCCAGCACACGTTATAGGCGTAATAACGTCTTAGACATGATGATGAATTTAAAAGTCCACTGAACAGCGCCTAATCGAAAAAGGCTAGAGACAAGCCAATGTGTCATACCTAATTATGGACTAACTTATTTAACATTTTTAACCATACAGTATTAAATACTTTATTTTATATCCTAAGCATACATTCTCTCTAGATATTACCTATCCTGTGTTCAATAAGTATTTTTAGGCTCGTATCTCATATTAATACATTTATCTTGTTTAAATAAATATATAAAAAAAACAGGAGACAAGATCCAATAATTAATTAGAAATTGGAGCCATAATTGAAACTGCTAAAAGATTTTTTAGGTAAAAAACTCCATTTAAGATAATCAGTTTATATTAGAATCATGAATTAACAATTAATTGATCAGAAACGAGAGGGACTGCTATTCTGGATCTAATCCTCAACGGGCTGAAAGGACCTGCAAAGGAAGTGGAAGTAATGGGACCATTAGGAAACAGTGATCACAACATGATCCAGTTCAAAATGGAAGTAGAAATGCCAAAGGGGAAGAGAACCATCGCAACAACGTTTAATTTCAAGAAAGGGAACTATGATGCCTTGAGACTAATGGTGAGAAGGAAACTCAGAAACAGCTCCAGGAAAGCACAGACTGTGGAGCAAGCTTGGTCCTTATTCAAGGACATGGTAAACGAGGCGCAAAACCTGTATATACCCAGATTTAGAAAAGGGAGCATAAAGAATCAAACAAAAGACCCGGCGTGGATAACCAATGAAGTTAAGATAGCAATAGGAGACAAGAAAAAATAATTCCGGAAGTGGAAAAAAGATAAAACAAGGAAAGTTGGAAAGAGCACAGGAAGCATCAAAAAGAATGTCACTGTGTGGTCAGAAAAGCAAAAAAAGAATACGAAGAGACACTTGCCAGGGAAGCACGAAATTTTAAACCATTCTTCTGATATGTGAAAGGAAAGCAGCCAGCAAGGGAGGAGGTAGGACCTCAGCAAGGGAGGAGGTAGGACCTCTGGATTATGAAGACAGGAAAGGACTGGTGAAAGAGGAAGATCAGGTGGCAGACAGACAAAAACGTTCTTCTTGTCAGTCTTTACAAGAGAGGACACATCCAACGTGCCGGAACCGGAAAAAATCTTCAAGGAGGACCAAGAGGAAAAATTATCATGCATGGAGGTAAGCCGCGAAGACGTACTCAAACAGATAGATAAATTAAAAACTGACAAATCCCCGGGCCCAGATGGAATCCACACGAGAATACTGAAAGAGCTCAGAAACGAAACAGCGGAGTTACTACAGCAGATTTGTAGCCTATCCTTGAAAACAGGGGTAATTCCGGAGGACTGGAGGATAGCAAATGTTACACCTATCTTCAAAAAAGGATCGAGAGGTGACCTGGGGAACTACAGACCGGTGAGCTTGACCTCAGTTCTAGGGAAGATGGTCGAATCTTTGATCAAGGACAGTATCAACGAGCATATAGAAAAAAATAAACTGATGAGAACAAGCCAGCATGGTTTCTATAAAGGAAGATCATGCCAAACGAACCTACTGAACTTCTTTGAGGGGATAAGCGAACAATTGGACAAAGGTGACCCCATAGACATCGTATACCTGGATTTCCAAAAAGCCTTCGACAAGGTACTCCATGAGCGCCTACTAAGGAAACTGTGGAGCCACGGGATGGAAGGGGACGTGCACAGATGGATCAAAAATTGGCTGGCGGACAGGATACAGAGGGTAGGAGTAAAAGGACACTACTCTGACTGGAAAGGGGTCACAAATGGCATCCCTCAGGGGTCAGTGCTGGGACCACTGCTGTTCAATATATTCATAAATGACCTGGAATCAGGGATGAAGTGCAAAGTTATAAAATTTGCAGATGACACAAAACTCTCCAGTAGGATTAGAACTGTTGAGGAATGTAAGGAACTACAAAGGGACCTGAACAAACTGAGTGAGTGGGCAAATAAATGGCAGATGACCTTCAATGTAGAGAAATGTAAAGTCTTGCACATAGGGTTAGGGAACCCGTTGTATAACTATACGATGGGAGGGATGGTACTGGGGGAAGGCAACCTAGAAAAGGACTTGGGGGTTTTGGTGGATAGAACAATGAAGCTGGCGGAAAAATGCGCAGCGGCCACAAAGAAGGCGAAAAGAATGTTGGGCATTACCAAAATGAAGGAAGTTATCTTGCCATTGTATCGATGGTGCACCCGCATCTGGAGTACTGTGTCCAATACTGGTCGCCGTACCTTAAGAAGGATATGGCGATGCTCGAGAGGATCCAGAAAAGAGCAACAAGGATGATAAAAGGCATAGAAAACCTTTCATATGCTGAAAGGCTAGAGAAGCTAGGGCTTTTTTCCCTGGAAAAGCGGAGACTTAGAGGGGACATGATAGAGACTTATAAGATCATGAAAGGCATAGAGAAGGTGGAGAGGGACAGATTCTTCAGATTAGCGGGGAAAACAAAAACAAGAGGGCACTCAGAAAAATTGAAAGGAGATAGATTCAGAACAAATGCTAGGATGTTCTTCTTCACGCAGAGGGTAGTGGACACCTGGAATGCACTTCCAGAGGAGGTGGTAGGACAGAGTACGATATTGGGTTTCAAAAAGGGATTGGATGATTTCTTGAAGGAGAAGGGGATCGAAGGGTATAGATAGAGGGTTACTATACAGAATAATAAATGATTAAGGAATAAAAGATTTAGGTAAAGGATCACTTCCAGGTCATGGACCTGGGGGGCCGCCGTGGGAGTGGATTGCTGGGCATGATGGATCCCTGGTCTGACCCGGCAGAGGCAATGCTTATGTTCTTATGAATTTATAGTAAATTACTAAAGATAATAATAATATTTATATGTAAAAAAATTAATGGAATGGCCAGAACTTTAAATTAAAAAAAATGTTTGCCAATTAATCATAGCGTTAAGACCCTTTGGATGCAAACTTTGAAGACGGTAAATCCATTTTTGTTCAACCTGCAGTAATTTTTTCCCCCTATCCCCTCCTCTTATAGACTCCTGTACTCTATCAATAACCCGACATTTCAACTGATCAAAAGTGTGCTGGTGTTGCATGCAATGTGCAACTAAGGGACTTCTTTCCGTTGTACTTATGTGGTCGTTCTGCCTTTCCAAAAAAAAAAAAAGTGTATAAAAAAGTACATGAAATATTTTCATTTACAGTTAAGATTAAGAAGTTTCTGAAAAGGATTCCTTTCTTATATTCATCATAATTGGTATGTAATAGTTTATGGTATTCCAGGTACTTTATGATTTGATTTGTTTCAACATTTTCTAATAGTTTGACATGAAGTAAGATTGAAGCTATAATTCTTGACATCAGGGTGTTAGAATGATTTATCCTTGGTGTTTAGGGAATATTCCTTTTTCTAGTGAGTCATTCAACCAGTCTAATTGATAGTTGTAGTATATTTTTGATGGATTATTTTGCAGGAAAATTGGGCAGACATCTAATGAGCATTGAGATTTAGTGTATATGAGTAGTAATCTTATTAACTCTGTTTCTGTGATGGGGAGAATTCCTCCCAGGACCTATCTGCTGGGCATTTTGTTTGCGGCGGGACGTCTCTCTCTTGTAATTTTGTGCTGTTTCCTAGCACCTCTTTGCAGTTCGCTGCACTTCCTTTAGTAGTGTCAGTTCTTATGTAGTCTCCTTTTGCTTTGAAAAAGGTTGTCAGTTCAGCTGCTGTTGGGGTATTGGTTGATCTGGTTGTTAATTCAGTTGGGTTAGATAGGAAGTGTGTTACTTGAAATAATTTTCTCAAATTTAGTTTTCCTATTTGTTTGGAATAATACTTTCATTTGGCTAGTTTTGTTTGGGTTTTGTAATGGTTGAGAGTTTTTTCCCCTCCATGAGATTTTGTCTTCTTCAGTTTGCTACTTATTCCATTTTCTTTCCAGGGCCCTGCATTCCCATTTCAGTGATAGTAGTTCTTATCTGAACAAGGTGGAGCTTCTTCTATCTATGAGGCCCTCTGGAATAAAGAAATATATGGCCCAGATCTTCAAGCGTCTACACTCTTTATTGGGTGATATTTTGTTTGTTGTGCATTTTGCATTCCCTTTCATTGTATCTAATTCTTCTTTGACATTCTCATTCCATTTGTTGATAGCGTGTTTTCTTATAATTAGAAAAACAGTAGTTGCTCAACAATCTTCCGGTTTAAATATTTTTTATTAAGTTTCAAAAAAATTTAACAGTGCAATGTATAGGTAATAACAAACAATAAAACGTAAAAGCACATACAACTTACAAGTATTTATGCACAATCAATTTACCTCACCCTCTGGCACCAACCCACAGGACGTGCCAGTGCCAGATGGGGTAAGGGGCTTGTTTGGGCAGGCAGGGGAAGCCGCTTCCAGCATGGGGGTGCAATGCCAGTTCTCGGGGGGGTGTTGGCAGGCGGGAGCGATACCGGTTCGAGCGGGGGGGGGGGTGCGATGCCGGTTCTTGGAGGGGGCATTTGCGGGGGGGGGCAATGCCAGTTTGAGTGGGGAAGGGGTAGTGGAGCAGCGCCAGTGGCCTTGTGAGGTGGGGGGGGGGAAGTGGAACCAATCATTACTTCCTATGGGGAAACTCACTTTGATATATGAGCAATTTGGTTTACGAGCATGCTTCTGGAACAAATTATGCTCGTAAACCAATGTTCCACTGTATTACCTATTTCATCTCTTGTTTTTTTGGTAATTCTGTTGTCTTTTATCTTCTTAGTTTGATGTTCTTGCCAGTAGATGGTGAAATGTGCTAGGAAGTAGTTTGACCATATTACAGGAGTCCAGTTTATTGCTATTATCTTTAGGTTGCTTTTCCTTTTTCTATTGCTTATTATAAAGTCTAGTTGGTGGCCTTTATTGTGGGTTTTTTGGAAGGACAGGATCTTTAGATCTATGTCTTCCAAGAAACAAGTCCAGAACAAGCCTTTTGCATGTAGGAGAGGCCAGCATTTTTAATGGACTGGCCACATAGACATGCCAGTAGAATAGTGGGGCACCTTAGAGGCCACTGCAGTGAACATTACATAAAGGCTATCAGGTATACATCTCACCATAATTCCCTTTTACTATATGGAGAATCCTCCAAAACTCTGCCAAAACCGACTAAACTCACCTGCCAATAGCCCTTGTGGTTGCAGGTGTCACCCTATATGGCAGTACAGTAGAATTTTGGTAGGTTTTGGTGGGATCATGCTTTCAACCATAAATTTAGTAGTTAGAATGGGATATGGGCCTGAATCCTCCTCTCTATGGTTCACTATACCTTAGGGGTACGCGAGCTGCTTGTTGAGGGTATGTGCACTGGCCGCCACCGAGGATCCCATGCCCTCCTTCTTGCTTGTCCCCCACCACCAAAGCTAACCCAGAAGGCTTCCCTCCGATGTCAGTAGAGGATCCTAGTTACCTCCTTCCAGGTGGACTGTTCCTTCCTGTCTTCAGCGGCACTTGTTGCAAGGATGCGTCAGTGGCTCTTTCACACTCCACATGGCTTACCCGGAAACTTTTTCTCCAACATCAGAGATGACGTCAGAGGGAAGGCTTGTGGGTCATCCACGTGCAGAATGTGAAACACTGCCTGCATGCCCCAGCAACAAGGAGCAGCTCAGCTGGACGGCCCTGAAGGAAGCGAGTGCAGTTCGAACAAGTAAGGGAGAGAGGGGACATGATCTGGGTCAAAGGGAGAAAGAATGGGGGAGGAGAGCATTGGGACACGGGAGAGGAACGATTTTGGGACAAAGGCTTGAAGGTAGGAAGGGGAGCATGAACATGGGACATAGGAGGGAGGGAATAGAAAGGGAGAATTGTTGGGCATGAGTGTGAGTGAGAGGGAAGGAGATGGTGCACATGGGGAAAGGAAGAAAGAGGAAAATTGGGCATAGAGAGAGCGAGGAGTGAGGTAGAGATGCATGGGGAATGGAAGGATGAGAGGGGAAAATGTTGGATATTTTGGTGGAGGGGGAACAGAGAGACAGATTGTAGGGGATGCAAGGGGAAGGAATGTTGGACATAGTGATGGAGGGAGAGATGTGACATTGTGCTGGAGAGGGATGATAGAAGGAGAAATGGGCATGGGGCTGGTGGGCAGTGGTGAAAAATGCTGTACATGATCCGGGGGATGAGAGAGGGAGAAATGTTGGATGTGGCAGTAGAGGGAGTGGGAGAGATGTACCCTGGATCTCTCTCTCTCTCTCTCTCTGTCTTTCCCCACTCCCTTTGCAGCAAAGGAGGGAGTGAGAGAAGGACAGTGAGAGAAAGAGGGAGGCATGTTGCCAATGGGGGTGGAGGAGATAGGAAAAAAGTTGGACTTATGGAGGGACATAGAGGGATGTTGGTTGGGTAAAGGGAATGAAGTCCGGAGGAGAGGAAGTGTGCAAGGAGGCATGAAGAAATAAATATTGGATGCACAGTCAGAAGGAAATGCAACTAGAGACTCATGAAATTACCAGACAACAAAGGTAAGAAAAATTATTTTGTTTTAAATTTAGTGATCGAAATGTGTCAGTTTTGAGAATTTTTATCTGCTGTCTATATTTTGCACCATATTTGTCTATTTTTGTATAGCTGTTCTTGAGGTGACATTGCATATTTTAAAGTCATCTGCCTTGACATCTTTGAAAAACCCCCTGAATTTAAATGATAATTAACATTTTCTTTGCTTACAGTGTGCTTTTTGTTTTTTAAATTTTGTGGTTACCATTATGTATTAATAAGATTATATTGTATGTTTATGAAAAATGGATAGAAGAAATTGCATTACAATTAGTACTATTATTATGGGGGTGGGATTTGGGGCGGAGCCTGGTGGGCCTGGGTGGAGCCTGGTTGGGTCTGGAGTGGAGCTTGGGTAGGGGTACTCAGTTGATATTTGTTAGACTTAGGGGGTACTTGGCTTGAAGAAGTTGAGAAACTGCACTATACCACCCACCAGGCTACTCCAGACACCTGCTTGCTGCTCTGTTAGGATTTCCCATACCATGTGCTGCTGTTATAGAGACAAGTAAGTACATTTCATACAGATCTTTGGGAAGTTGGAGGGGGTCATTGACCACTGGGGGAATGTGGGGCATATTTTCATCCCTCCAGTGGTCATCTGGTCAGTTTGGGTACCTTTTTGGCCCTTTTTAAAAACAGGTCTAGCCCAAAACATCCAAATTATTCTCTAGACATTTTGTAAAATGATTAGCTCTATAAAACATCCGAGTGCTAAGCCCACCCTAATCCCGCCTAAAATATGCCGCTAACATACACCCTTAAGATTTAGATGCTCTAGAGACAAAACAACCAGAATGACATCTAGAAAGTGAGTTTCAAAAATGCCCACTTAAACATTTTGACTAGTAAGACGTCCAAGTGCCAGTTTCTGCCATCTTTTGGATGTCTATCTTTTTTGAGAATGCAGCACATGTAAATTATTACTATTACTACTATTAATTATTTCTATAGCGCTACTAGACATAGAGTCACAAAGAAGAAAACAGTCCCTGCTCGATAGAGCTTACAATCTAAACAGCCAAGACAGACAAACAGGATGTCATGGATACAGTTAAGGGGAACGGTTAATCAGCCTGCTGGGATGGAGGGCAGAGGGGAGTACAGGACAATCAAGCCATTGTGACATCACTGATGAGGTTGGCTCTTATTGGTAGAAGGAGGCATTATGACATCACAAGCTCAGCTCTGCTTCCCAAAGACAAACAGGATGTCATGGATACAGTTAAGGGGAACGGTTAATCAGCCTGCTGGGATGGAGGGCAGAGGGGAGTACAGGACAATCAAGCCATTGTGACATCACTGATGAGGTTGGCTCTTATTGGTAGAAGGAGGCATTATGACATCACAAGCTCAGCTCTGCTTCCCAAAGACAAACAGGATGTCATGGATACAGTTAAGGGGAACGGTTAATCAGCGGGCTGGGTTGGAGGGCAGAGGAGTAGGGTTAGTACAAGATCAAGTGCTACAGACATTCAGTATAGAAACCTACTTTATATTCATTCATAGGTTTCTATGCTGCATTTATTTACCACAATTAGATCCAAATGTTATACAAACCTGCAGTGAACTGTGCAATAACCAACCTTCACCACATTAGTAATTTTTTTATGACCATCAGAGGGTGTTTATGAGTATAGACTATTTCTCAATACTCAGCACCATAATTCTTCATCAATCCATTCTTTTGCAGATAACACTTACCCACCCCTTTTACAAAACCGCCCTAGTGTTTTTAGCGCTGGTCGCGGTGGTAACAGCTCCGACGCTCACAGGAATTCTATGAGCATCAGAGCTGTTACTGCTGCGGCCAGAGCTAAAACCGCTAGTGCAGTTTTGTTAAAGGGGGTTTATTTCTTATGAATATAAATTTGGAAAATATGCATGTATTAATACCAATTCCAAAAGTCAGGAAGCTTTGGAGACAGCATAGCACTATGTTTTGCTTCAGCTGCATCAGGGATAAGAGGGGGGTGCTGAAAATCTCTCAGCCCAACCAAACATATTCCTAAATTCTGAGCATTATTTTGCCACTGTAGCTGAAAAGTGTTATTTTATTTCATTAAGTGCCAATTTGCAGAAAGGAAATTCATTGGTTTGATACTGTTTCAGATCACTGATTGAACCACATTCACATCATTCTCTTCTTGGTTGGGCTGAGAACTTTTCAGTACCCCCTTGTATATATCTTAATACTTCACTACTTCAGCCACAATATAATCAGACATTAATATCCGAATTTTATATTAGAGGAACTGTATACCTGATTCAGCAGAAGTGAAGCACAGAGAGCCTTTTACTACACTGTGGTATGATTTGCAATTACCATGGCTTAATGTGGGAGTTTACCAAATGGTAGCTGCAAATTTAACATGGTGTCTATTGAAGCATTCTCAGTACAGTCAAACCTTATTTTGTGAGCATAATTTATTTCAGAAGAATCGGAGGACATCATAATGCCGCTTTACAAGCGCAATGGTCAAACCACACTTGGAATACTGTGTCCAACACTGGTCTCCCTACCTAAAGAAGGATATAACCCTGCTGGAGAGGGTGCAAAGACGAGCCACGAAGCTAGTTACAGGTATCAAGAACTTGAGCTACAAAGAACACCTCGGAAAACTGGGATTGTTCACCCTCGAGAAGAGAAGACTGCGAGGGGACATGATAGAGACTTTTAAAATATTAAAAGGATTCGACAAAATAGAGCAAGAAACATCGTTATTCACATTGTCCAATGTGATTCGGACAAGAGGTCATGGATTGAAGCTGAGGGGCACCAGGCCTAGGACAAATATCAGGAAATTCTGCTTCGCACAACGAGTGGTGGACGCTTGGAACGCACTCCCGGAGGAGGTCGTGATGGAGACCACCATTCCGGGATTCAAGAGCAAGTTGGATGCACACCTTCTCGCAAATCACATTGAGGGATACGAGTAAACAAGGTTTCTCAACAGGGAACACCTGGCTTGGCCTCCGCGGGTGCGGGTCGCCGGAATGGATGGACCTAGGGTCTGATCCAGCGAAGCCATTTCTTATGTTCTTATGTTATGTATGTAATCCAGAGCACTCGTATATCAAAGCACATTTCCCCATAGGAAATAATGGAAACTCAGACGATTTGTTCCAGAAACCAAACACTTTAATACAAAATACTATATGTACTTGTATTGAAAGACCTCGCTCGTTTAGAACAGTCACTACACTCCTGCAGCGTCAGAGAGAGAACCATTGGCTCAGTTGTGATGATGTGACGCGTATATACTGTATGTAATTGTATTGCAAGACATTGCTTGTATATCAAGTTAAAATTTAATAAAATGTTTTGCTTGTCTTGCAAAACACTTGCAAACCAAGTTACTTGCAATCCAAGGTTTTACTGTCTTTTGTATTGCAGCTATGTGTTAACATTCACATCAACACATTAATTTTCACTGCTGAAGAGAGGTTTGTACCTCATTTGAATTTGATGCACCTGTTATTAAAGTTCATATAGCATATTATACATTAAGCCAAACTAAGCCTGGATTTCTACCATCCTCATCCTGGTGCATTATGGGACCTGCAGCACTGATTTCAATGGGTAGAATCATGGACTACAAATACTACACTGCTATGGGATGTAATTTTAAACCCAGAACTGACCAAAAAGTCTCCCTTCCGGAATGGGTAACCTGGTCACCCTAAATCAGGGATCTCAAAGTCCCTCCTTGAGGGCCACAATCCAGTTGGGTTTCCAGAATTTCCCCAATGAATATGCATTGAAAGCAGTGCATGCACATAGATCTCATGCATATTCAATGGGGAAATCAAGAAAACCCGACTGGATTGCGGCCCTCAAGGAGGGACTTTGAGATCCCTGCCCTAAATGTAGGTGTCCAGTGTGATAAAACAGTGTACAGCCAGAAACACAGAAAATACTAATCAGTGCTAAGTAAGGTAAATAATTGGTTGCTAGCATCCAATGATGGTTAGCAGCTCGTTAACCAATTAAGTTACACATGCATCTCAGGACCATGCCCAAATATGGGCACCATATATTGAATCCAGGGACTCACCCCTCCATTCCCTGAGGTTCAGAGATATTAGGGGCAGAAGCAATTCATGGTCACTTGTGTACTGATGGAAGGCCATTTTGGAAAAAGACACCGCCTAATGTCTAGTGGTAGAAATATTTTTTGCATGCCTGTTTTTTCTATTTTTGACATTAATGAGCGGCTTTCCACAAATTTATATGGCAAAGCTCATTAATGCTACAAACTTTACACCAAGTGGACATTGTATAAAAGTTTATTACTGCAAAATGTATTTTTTTTGCAAAGTGACATTACGCATGCACATTTACGAGTAGAAAATAGCAGAAAATTCCTGAAATTTACATTTTTTCCTGCTTCCACAGGGTTGGGGGTTGTTGTTTTTTTTCTATTTTTTATGTGACGCACACCTTTGCATAGTTTTTGTTTTACCTTAATGTAAGGCAATTGAGAATCTGGCAGCATGGGTGCCTGCTTAAATTCCCAGTGCCTCTGTTATAACCAATAGGATTTTGCCTCTTTGACCTCAGTGGTAGGTAGGCTGACCATTTGAACATTCTGGCCTCTTCAGAGGGAGGGAACTGATTTCAGAAGAAAATTTCCCTGAAACAACACTTTAATAGCATAATTTTACATGTAAAGATTTCAAAGAGACTGGAAGAAAATAAAAAGGGATGATGTTTTTTGCTCCTAGTTCTTAGACCCCCCCCCTCCCTCCGAAAGCTATCACATGTAGACCCCAAAGGGTTCATGAACTGTAACTTAAGAACCCCCTACATTAAAAAGATAACACATCAACCCTTTCCTTTCCCCCCTTCATCTTCACATTACCATTGATTCACTTGAATTTTCTGACAAATGTCAGATCTTTTTGATCAGACCTACTCATTCTGTTTGGACCTGAGGGAGGGAGAGTTAATTCCCAATAGCTAGTCAAGGAATATACAATGTTAGTACATTAAAGAGACACCACTTTCTAATTTTTCTGTTACTTAACCTTTTTTTCTTTTCACAGAGCACTATTTAAATTAATGATGGCTAAACCACATTTAGGAGCTAAAGGGTTAATTGTCACCTTTCTTGATCTCATATTTTCCCATACTGTTTAACCTGCTTGCTTTCTTTGCAATGTTCATCTTTCTCAGATAAATTGTATATGCTAAGTGTGAAATATGAAGAATTATGGGACCCACTGACCACTTCAGTGATTATGGAACACATGGCCTGTCTGAAATAGCAGCTTTACAGTGTACTTCATTAGGTCTGATTACCTCTGCCATTAACATTTGCCTCTTTTATTATTAGAGTGAAATACTTTTCACACTAATAGATGAAAAAGTTCACTTTGCCATGTTGATTAACTCATTAATAATCATTTGGAATAATTTTTCTTCATACTTCGAATGAATCCATCTTGTACCCCACAATAATGGACATCGTGTTGCATTAAATTAGTATTCAGACTCTTCACCTCTGGGAATCTATTCTGCATATGCTGTGTGAAATGAGTGATATTCTATAGTCTGTTTCCTGTGTAATTATCTGCATAATACAGTTTTACACATCATTCTTAATGAATACATCTTTATTTACAAAGTTTTGAAAAAAGGTCAGATAGCAATAAAAATACTATGGATTACAGTCTTTTCATACAAAAAAAATGTACATGTGTACAATGGGTTCATTCAACGAACCTTACACACAGTTTCCAATTATTTTTATTGAGCAGTCAAGCAAGTTGGGTGCACTAAAATAAAGTGTTAGATGATAACAGTAATATAGCAAGATCATTGCAGGTAAAGGCTGAAATAGTTCACCCAGGCTGTCCAGTAAGGTTGTTAGGGTTGTAATAGCTGTTTTGTGCAGGTTACCCTCCCCCCACCCCACCCTTTTAGAAGTGAAAGGTGATTTCACTGCAGTATGAGCTGAAGCACCCAGGGCCAGAGTTTATAAACGGCAACTAAGCCCGCCTTGTTGTTATGTTACAAGTTAATTTACATGGAGTAGAATGTACTAGAGGAGTTACAGATTTGGTTGTTTATACATACATATGGATTACAGTTGGTTGACATAGAGTGAGGCAGTTGAGAGGCGTTGTAAACTTGGTTATTAATATAGACTTACCGTATTTTTCGCTCCATAAGATGCACCTGACCATAAGACACACCCTAAATTTAGAGGAGGAAAACAAGAAAAAAAAACCATTCTGAACCAAATTCTCCCTGCTAGGCTCTGTACCCAACCCCACACCCCTTGCCAAGCTCTGAACCCTGTCTTCCCTCCCTGCCAGGCTCTGTACCCTGTCCCCCCTCTGGTGGTCTAGTGGTAGGCCGGGACAAGGCAAAGGGCAGGCAGGCCTAGTGGCTGGCAGACAGGTAGGGACAGGGTACAGGGCAGGCAGGCCTAGTGGCTGGCAGGTAGGCAGGGCTAGTAGCTGGCAGGCAGGGACAGGGCAGGCAGGGCTAGTGTCTGACAGACAGGGCCTCCTACCCTGAGGCTGGCAGACAGAGCCCCCCACCCCGAGGCAAGCAAGCAGGCTGGCCCCACTACCTTTTTAAAAATTCTACCTTCCAGCGCTGTATTGCAGGAGCTTTCAGTGCTCCTGCCCTTCCCTCCGAGCTGACTCCTGAACTCTCCGGCAGCGTCAGAGGGGAGCACTTTTTAAAATCCTGCCATCCAGTGCAGTACAGCAGGAACTTTCAGCACTCCTGCCCTTCCCTCAGCTGACTTCAAAACTCTTGCGGCAGCATCAGAACAGAGCACGAGGCAGGCGCAAGCTTTTCACATTCCTGCCTGGTCCCGCTCTGCTCTGTGAATGGTACCGTCAATCCCGTGAGAACTGGCAGCAGGCATTCACGGATCGGAGCAGGACCAGGCAGGAACGCACAAAGCTCGTGCCTACCTCGTGCTCCACTCTGATGCTGCCGCAAGAGTTTTGGAATCATCTGAGGGAAGGGCAGGAGCGCTGACAGCTCCTGCCATACTGCACTGGATGGCAAGATTTTAAAAAGTTCCCCCCTCTGAGCTGCCGCGAGAGTTCGGGAGTCAGCGGAGGGAAGGGCAGGAGCGCTGAAAGCTCCTGCCATACAGCGCTGGACAGCCGGATTTTTTAAAAAGGTACAGGGGTACAGAGGGGTATTCACTCCATAAGATGCACCCTTATTTCCACCCCATTTTTGGGGGTGGAGAAAGTGCGTCTTATGGAGCAAGTTTCAAGTTTATTCATTGCTTGATATACCAACCATCACATGTATCTGAGCGGTTTACAATATTAAAAATTAGAAAGGTCTAATATAATTTTTGATTTAGGTGGGGTAAAATAAAAAGAGGGTAAAGCTAAAACTATGACAAATTAGGACTGATTGGAAATTAGGTTTTGGGGGATAGGGAAGTTTTAATTACAATGATAAAAATAAAAGGAAGGGGAGTAACAAAAGGGAAACAGGGATGTCGCTTCTTAAAAGCTTCCAACACCCCCCCCCCCCATACACACACACATTGGTCGGCGAAAAATACGGTATATTTCGGATAGGTATTACTGCTTCACAATATATTTGAACACTTTTATATATGTATGGAAAAGTTTCAGAGTTAAAGTCCTGAGTAAGTAGGTGGGAAGGGAAGGAAGGGATATTTGTTCAGAGATGTTTGGGGGTTGCATAGAAGAAAAATTGTGCACTGGTATGCTAATCTTTGTTTTGAATTTAAAAAAAAGAAAGAAATACAAGTGGAAATAAAGAAGTAAAGAAGAAAACAGATAAATGGGGGCAGGGCGTGGTGTGGGTGGGGCATGGCCAGGGGGACCCAGTGTACTTGTGTGCCTAGGGGCCCTCGAACAATTAATCCTGCCCTGGTACAGCATATATCCATATGCCATCTTGTCCATTCCATTTTCCTTTTATGCTTCTGTCTCCTTGGAAGAGATCTTCAAAGAGCAGAGAATGAATTGGACAAGTTCTTGTATGAATAGGAACTGTATATCAGTACTGTAGTTGCTTTGAGTCCTGCTCTTTGCCATGCCTGTTGACTCTCCAAATCATACTGCCCCTCCTATGGGACAGATGCCACTCCGTTAAAATGTTAGGGTGTTGCTTACATTATTTGGAAGTCACAGCCTCAACAGTCAACAAATAACAGTCAGAATACATTCAGGCAGACTTGTGACAGCTGTTTTCTGACAATTAGACTGCCACATGGAATAATTAGGCTTTTTCTAAATTAGTAATTGTGAATGACAAATTGGAAAGGTAATTACAGTTCACTTTTTACGAGTATATGTATATTTTGCAGTTCTGTTGATTATCAGCAATAAGAATTCCAGTTATAAAAGTATGCTAGTGAGTGACTCTGTCCTGTGGAACAAATAATTCTTTACAAATATATATTTATTTTGCACGAGGGTTGATTCATAAGTCATGGCAACTATTTTTTTCTCTCGAAAATGTGTCAACACTGGAAATCTAATATATATGTTTGAAAGTGTGTGACATGCACTTAATGTTGCCACCAGCAGTCTCTGGTAGGGGAGAAGCAAAAAACATTGGATATTCTTTCTCTCCTAGTGCTCATTTGGTTGCATTGCCAAAATTAGCACTGCTACTCAATGCGTCGCAATTTGTATACTGTCCAGCATTACAGAAATTGTGGTTCATTCAAAACACGGCCCGTGTCGGGTCCACACCACAAATCCTTCTGTGTATCATTTGGATGTTTCTCAACACTTTTATGTGAAGATTTTTATATGAAGTACTTTTAATAAAGCTTGGCATCAAGATCATCATTTCCACAGCTTTCTTTTTTTTTTTTTTTTAATTCTTTATTGATTTTCCAAACGTCAATAGTGCAAGACACAATCTATAATATATAATAAGTCAATAAAAGCACATTTAACTTACAAATATACATAACCAACCATTTTATCCCCCATCCAATTCTTAATCAATAAAACACCCCATCCAATTCTTAATCAATAAAACACAGAAACTTAGATTTTCCCAATAACCTTACCCTGTTCAGATTAATAATATCCTCCCATCCTCTTCCCATCCCCCCAGATATACATACTCAATGGTCAAAATTAGGACAGAAATATCCCCCCCCCCTCCCACTCTTCCCTGGATGTGTACGAAAATAAACAAAATTTGACTCATAATCAAAGACCTACTATAGTGAAGTAACACAAGATGTCAACAGGCCCCAAACCAATTTAAATAAATTGCTGTGCCCCAAGCTATCAGCATTCATTCTTTAATACCTATAGCTGGAGCACAGATTTGCCCACCAGAAAGGAAAATTTAGGCGAACGTAATTCTTCCAATTATGGATTACCATCTGCATGGCTATCCCGGTTATGATTACCAAATGTTTGTTGCAGTCGTGAAAAATCAAGCATTTTCCCATCTGATGTAACATCTTCTAGTGGACGCATATCTGCCTTCATCCATTGCTTCCAAAAGATCCCAAACTTGCCAATTTGAATCTTGGGGCTCCTTTTACGAAGCCGCACCAGGGTTTTTAGCGCACGCACATTTTTAGTGTGTGCTAACCCCCACGCTAGCCAAGAAACTACCGCCTGCTCAAGAGGAGGCGGTAGCGGCTAGCTTGGCCTGAGAATTAGCGCTCGCTATTACGCACGTTAAACCACTAACGCGGCTTCGTAAAAGGAGCCCTTGGAATTTAGCAATAAGGACTGATAAGTGGATTTCTCTACTGGAACTGATGTCCTCATTACGACTGTTTCATGTGTTGAGTATCAGATTACTCAGGTATGTAAAGGACAATACACTTCTCCCTCCGGATTCGCAGGGGATAGGGGCAGAGCCGGACTGCGAATGGTGAAAAACTGTGAATATCCAGCTCTGACCCACCCCCGCTTCCCTCCCACCTTCCCGGCCTTACCTGGTGGTCTTGCGGGCTTTCGGGGCAGGAGCGATCTTCCTACGCTCCTGCCCCGTGCAGATCGCCATTAGGAAATGGCTGCTGTGAGTTCCTGTAGTCTCTCGAGACTACGACGGGAACTCCCTATAGCTATTTCCTAATGGCGATCTGCACGGGGCAGGAGCATAGGAAGATCGCTCCTGCCCCGAAAGCCCGCTAGACCACCAGGTAAGGCCGGGATGCTGGGGGGAAGACTTAACGATGTTTTTTTTTTCTTTTTTCCCCCTCCCCAAAAAATCACGAATATGTGAAATCGCGATTACCTAAACCGCGAATGGGGAGGGGGAAGTGTAGTATTTTATTTGACACCTGGAAAACGTTTCTACAGCTTTTGTTCCTTGTGTTAAAGCAAAAACCATGACATTTGAAATCATCATTTTATTGTTGCATAAAGTGTAGGACATGTACAACAAAGTACAAGTAAAAACTGTTTAACTAACATCCTTCAAAGTAGTCTCCCAGGTTGTCTTGTGTATCATCCAGTTCGTGAGAGACACACTGTGAATGCACAGTATTACAAGTCATTTCTGCAGTACCACCTGGGTCGTGCAGTACAGGAGAAACATCAAGAACTGTTGCACAGCATCAAAATCCTACATGACAATGCTTTGAAAGATGTTAGTTAAACATACTCACTCTCAAGCTGAATGTGTGCTTGGTTTAGTGAAACAGTTAACATTTATTACTCGTTTGTTAATAAAATGAAGATTTCAAATGCTATGTTTCTTGCTTCTCCCCGACCAGAGATAACTGCACTCATCTCTCATCGGGTGGCAACATTAAGAAGTACATGTCACGCACTTTCAAATGTATATATTAGATTTCCACTGTTGGCACCTTATCGAGAGAAAAAAAATAGTTGCCATGACTTATGAAACATCCCTCGTGAAAATATTTTGAGACTGTTTTGCTAAAATGTAGTAAGGTGTGGTTAGTACAAAGTCTGTGCTGTAAATTCAGGGGTCATGACATGAATCTACTCTGCATGTACTCCAAGGGCAAACGGTTACCACATGGATACCATGTGTAATAGAGTGCCAGATAGTGTTAGCTGCTTAATGCAGCTTAATAAAATGACACGTTCAACTTTTTATATTTTCTTTTTTTTTTTTTTTAGTTCAATAGTTTTTATTGAATATTATAAGAAATTTACAGAAAGCAGTTCAAACACACAAAATCTGAATAAGACACAATGGTATAGAAAAAGTCCATATCTATAATCATTTACTTACAACCAGATTAATAAAAAGAATCTAGGGTATGTGTAACTGCTAATAGAAGATATATGAAAGGCAGAAAAGCAGGGAGAGGGAAATAAGAGAGAGGGAAAGAAAGAGGGAGAAAAAGAAAAAGAGAGAGATAGATAGATAGAGAGGCAGAAGTGTCTACTGGTTAGAATGAACATATGAATCTAAGAATGACCAAGGTGATTTATTTTGCACCATGTTTGTGGAGAGTCGAGAAATCATGTTTTTCTCATATGCATAAGATTCAAATTTGTGATACATGCTTTTTATATTTTCTTACAAAGTAAATCTTGTGCTCATAGAAAAGTAAAAATAAGGGGAGTTTATCAATGTGAGCTACTCTTTAAGATGTGTTATTGCACTCTTAACTCCAGTTATTAGAACATAAGAATTGCCGCTGCTGGGTCAGACCAGTGGTCCATCGTGCCCAGCAGTCCACTCACACGGCGGCCCTTAGGTCAAAGATCAGTGCTCTAAATGAGCCCACCCTCACCTGCGTACTTTCCAGTTGAGCAGGAACTTGTCCAACTTTGTCTTGAGTCCCTGGAGGGTGTTTTCCCCTACAACAGACTCTGGAAGAGCATTCCAGTTTTCTACTACTCTCTGGGTGAAGAAGAACTTCCTTGCGTTCGTATGGAATCCATCCCCTTTCAACTTTAGAGAGTGCCCTCTCGTTCTCCCTTTCTTGGAGAGGGTAAACAACCTGCCCTTATCTACTATGTCTATTCCCTTCAGTATCTTGAATGTTTTGATCATGTCCCCTCTCAATCTAATTGCATGAAGTGGGATCTGTGCTAAAATAGAACGAGTTAGTGGCAAAACACAACTTAACAGTAGCCCACATTGATAACGATCCCCTCTACGTCTGACTTCAATCCATCTAAAACTGTTATAAAGGTCTAATAATTGAATATTCTGGAAAATAGGCTCTTTTGGAGAGGTTAAAAAAAATTCCAATAAAAATTAGGGCTACAGGAAGATGAAAAATTCAAATCATGATTAATTGCACTGTGCATTAGTGATTAATCACAATTAAAAAGATTTTTTTTAAAGAAAATACCAAAAATCCCTGAAATCACTAATCTTGACTTATTCAGCGCCGTACACACTATGGGGAAAATTCTATAAAAGGTGCCTAAAGTTAGGTGTCCAAATAAATAGGCACCTAACATATCCCACCCCCCCTTTTACTAAACCGCGATAGCGGTTAGTAGTGCAGGGAGCCACACAGAATTCTCCGCGCTGCTCCTGACGCTCTATGAGCATTGGGAGTAGCGCAGCTCTGTGCACTAATAACCACTATCACAGTTTAGTAAAAGGAGGTAATTAGTAAATTGGCCTCATAAGAACATAAGCAATGCCTCCGCTGGATCAGCTTTGAGGTCCATCGTGCCCAGCCGTCCAGGACCTGTGCAGTAATCCTCTATCTATACCCCTTTATCCCCTTTTCCAGCAGGAAATTGTCCAATCCTTTCTTGAACCCCAGTACCGTACGCTGCCCTATTACGCCCTCTGGAAGCGAATTCCAGGTGTCCACCACACGTTGGGTAAAGAAGAACTTCCTAGCATTCGTTTTGAATCTATCCCCTTTCAACTTTTCTGACTACCCTCTTGTTCTTTTATTTTTTGAAAGTTTGAAGAATCTGTCCCTCTCTACTCTCTCTATGCCCTTCATGATCTTGTAAGTCTCTATCATATCCCCTCTAAGTCTCCTCTTCTCCAGGGAAAAGAGTCCCAGTTTCTTCAATCTCTCAGCATATGAAAGGTTTTCCATACCTTTTATCAGATGTGTCGCTCTCCTCTGAACCCTCTCGAGTAACACCATATCCTTCTTAAGGTACGACGACCAATATTGGACGCAGTTCTCCAGATGCGGACGCACCATTGCCCGATACAACGGCAGGATAACTTCTTTCATTCTGGTAGTAATACCCTTCTTGATTATACTTAGCATTCATTCTATTAGCTCTCTTTGCGGCCACTGCGCACTGTGCCGTCGGCTTCATTGTCAGGTCCACCATTACCCCCAAGTCTCTTTCTTGGGTACTCTCCTTCAATAACATCCCTCCCATCATATAGCTGTACCTCGGGTTTCTGCTTCTCACATGTAGTACTTTACAAGCTCATAATTGAAAAAAAATTAATTGGGAAAAGAGGCCTATCTTCTTAGGAGCGATTCTACAAAAAATAGGTGCCTATTGCTTGGCGCCTAATACCAAAGTAGGTGTGTTTAGGGGGTGGAGAAAGACTTATCCTTCTTTTACAAAACTGTGATAGCGGTTTCTAACACGGGGACCTGCGCTGAATGGCCTCTGCTGCTCCTGACGCTCATAGGAAATCAATGAGCGTCGGGAGCAGCGCGGGCCATTCAGCATGGCTCCCCATGCTTGAAACTATCGCAGTTTCGTTAAAGAGGGGGTTAGGTGCCACTAAGCATGATTCTCTAATGGACTTAGATGCCTATAATGTAGGTCTTTAAACCCCTGCCCTACATTACAGGTACCTAAGCTTTAAGTTAGGCGCTGCTAAGCGCATTTTTGTAATGGGCACCTAAGTGTTATTGACGTGCAATAGGCACCTAACTTGAGGTGCCTATCTTTTTTAGGCATCAATTACAGAATCTGGCCCTATATGCAGGTACCTGTTCTTAGTGGGCTCACAATCTAAGGACCCCTTTTATCGAGCTGCATTAGGGTTTTTTGTATTGTGGGTCACTATGGTAAAAACTACGATTCTCAAAGGAATTCCATGAGCTTCGGAGCTGTTAACGCAGTGGTCGGCGATGAACATAAGCCGTGCCTCTGCTAGGTCAGTCCAGGGGTCCATCATGCCCAGCAGTCTGCTCACGCAGCAGCCCATCAGGTCCAGGACCTGTATAGTAACCCTCTATCTATACCCTTCTATCCCCTTTTCCTTCAGAAAATTGTCCAATCCCTTCTTGAACTCTGATACCGTACCCTGTCCTATCACGCCCTCTGGAAGCGCATTTCAGGTGTCCACCACCCGTTTGGTGAAAAAGAACGTCCTAGCATTGGTTCTAAATCTGTCCCCTTTTAATTTTTCTGAATGCCCTCTCGTTCTTGTAGTTGTTGAAAGTTTGAAGAATCTTTCCCTCTCCACTTTCTCTATGCCCTTAATGATCTTGTAAGTCTCTATCATATCCCCTCTAAGTCTCCGCTTCTCCAGCGAAAATAGCCCCAGTCTCTCTAATCTTTCAGCGTATGAAAGGTTTTCCATACCTTTTATAAAACGTGTTGCTCTCTTCTGAACCCTCTCGAGTATCCTTCTTTAGGTATGGCAACCAATATTGGACGCAGTACTCCAGATGCGGGCACACCATCGCCTGATACAACGGCAGGATAACTTCTTTCGTTCTGCTTGTAATACCCTTCTTGATTATTCTCAGCATTCTATTCACTTTCTTAGCAGCCGCTGCGCATTGTGCTGACGGCTTCATTTTCATGTCCACTATTACCCTCAAGTCCCTTTCTTGGGCACTCTCACTCAATAACAGCCTTCCCATCATGTAGCTGTACCTCGGGTTTCTGTTTCCTATGTGTAAGACTTTACATTTCTCTACATTGAACTTCATCTGCCATCTCGTCGCCCTCTCCTCTAGTTTGTTCAGGTCCCTTTGTAAATCTTTGCGGCTTGATAAAAGGGGGCCTATGTTTTTTTTATACCTGGGGCAATGGAGGGTTAAGTGATTTGCCCAAGGTCACGAAGAGCTGCAGTGGGAATTGAACCCAGTTTGCTAGGATCAAAACTCATTACACTAACCATTAGGTTACTCCTCCACTCCTTTAGATTTTAACTGGGTCCCAGAGACACAGGAAGATTAAATGGCTTGCTTCTGGTTATATTCAGGTCATGATCCAGAACTGCCACTGAATTTCCATCCAAAATAGACCAGGAGACCTCCTACACCAGTAAAAATAATTGACCAAATCCATTTTTGTGCGAATTTATTATTTTTGAAGCACCTTTCACAAGCATTAAAATCATTAGAAAAATAAAAATGTAGAGTATCCAGAATATCAGAAATGGCACAAGTTCAAATGAAAATGCGAAGAATTTACATCTTATACAATAGGAAAGTGAGTTAGTTGTGCAGTTTTCAATGGGAATCATAATGCTTCACTAAAATCTGAAGCAAAAGAGCCACTTGATAGTATTGCTTTAAAAGTTAGAAAAACAAAACACTGAATTTCTCTTATGTACATATGACACTCCTAATCCTAAGATCAGTGATAAAAGTATGAAAAGATGTGTGAATTATTAAGGGAAAATAATGGATTGGCATAGTCTCCAATAGAAATCCTTCTATGTGAGGTCATGCAATCCAAATCAATGCCCGTGAGAATATACGATAAATCCCTCTATCTCAAGAAATAAGATATATGTTATCTATTTATGTTGCTTCTCATCAATATTGTGCTAGGTTCAGAATAAGTTCAATTTTTATTTCTATGGAATGTTTACTTTTCAGATTATCAAACTCACATTTAGTATGAAAATCCTTACCAACATATAGAGAAGAATTGTTTTAATTGTTGTATTTTCTTGTGGTCAAATTATGTGAGGCTCTGATTTAACACAGTGAAATATGATTCTGTATATAGGTATTCACTGATCAAGAAGAACAGATTATAGTGCTCTTAAAAATGTTTGTTAATAAAAATTTTATTTTTTTGCCCAAGATATGGGCCTCTTCTATCAAACTGCGCTAGTGGTGACCTGAATGGCCCGCGTTGCTCCCAACACTCATAGAATTCCTATGAGCGTAGGGAGCAGCGTGGGCCATTCAGCGCGGCTCTATGTGCTACAAACTGCTAGCGCAGTTTGATAGAAGAGGCCCATAATAAAGGATACAGGGTCATGGATTTTATACACTGCCTTTCTATGGTACAACCAAAGCAGTTTATAATTATATATCTATATGCAGGTACTTTCTCTGCCCCTATTGGACTCACAGCCTAAGTTTAGTACCTGGGGCAATGAAGGATTGAGGGACTTGCCCAGGGTCACCAGGTTCTCAGCCCAATGCACTAAGCATAGGCAATTCTTGTTTAGATGTATAATAGATAAGCATTCTTATGTTTGAATATAACCTTGAGCTTCCTTAGGAGAGCAGTCATGGGAGACTTTAACCTGCTTATTGAAACTCCAGACACTTGCTTTCCTTGACAGGATGGCACCTCTAGGATTCATTCACATCATCAATCTCCAAACCATGAAAGGATCATAAGCTAGACTGGTGTTCTGCTTGGGGATCAACATATTTAAACACAAGACTTGTGGTATTGAGATAACACCCCTATCATGACTATACAACTGGCTATTTGACTGGACAGATACAGTTTAGTTTAGTTTAGGGCATAGAGAAAGTGGATAAGGACAGATTCTTCGAATTGCGAGGAACCATGAGCACCAGGGGTCACTTGGAGAAATTGAAAGGGGACAGGTTTAGAACCAATGCTAGGAAGTTCTTTTTTACCCAGAGGGTGGTGGACGCATGGAATGCTCTTCCGGAGGTTGTAGTAGGCGAGAGCACAGTAAAGGGGTTTAAGGAAGGTTTGGATAGGTACCTAAAGGATAAAGGGATTGAGGGGTACAGATAGCAGCAGAGGTAGGTTATAGAAGTAGAGGTAGATTATAAAGGTCAAGAATTCACTTCACAGGTAAAGGACCTGGTGGGCCGCCGCGGGAGCGGGCCGCTGGGCGAGATGGACCTCCGGTCTGACCCAGTGGAGGCAACTTCTTATGTTCTTATATCCTGCCCTTCAAAACAAATCAGAGCAGTTTATAATATGGAGGGGCATCTTTGATATAATGTCTAAATCCGTGTTTAGACATTTTGTGGAACACATACAAAAATCAAGCACCAAATCAAAGCCTGTTTTCAAAACTGCAAAACATATATCTTGGGGTTTTGTTTTGTTTTTTTCGGAAAATGGCCATTTTTCAGAAGCGTGTCTATCTTTTTTTAACCATTTTGGGGAAAAAAAAACCAAACACATCCAAAAGAAAAATGCATAAAACAAGCCCTTGGCAGGTAGGAAGGGCCAACAGTTTTAGTAGACTGATCACACTGACATCCCAACAGAGCATTGGGACACCCTAGGGGGCATAGCAGTGAACTTTACATAAAAAAGCCCAAGTATACATCTCACCATAACCCCCTTATAGTGTATGGTAAGCCCTCCAAAACCCACCTCCCTCCCACGGGTGTTTACCTTTGTTCTGTCTGCCGCTGTGCCAGCTCTAAGATGTCCAAGTAGGCCTCCTGCTCCTCCCTTCCATTCACACATGTTTCTTCTCAAAGCCATGGGCAGCAGTTACTACATGCTGCCTGCAGCTGAGTGAGATGACTTCCCTCTGATGGCTAGAAGGGAGAAGGCAGAGGCCTACTTGAGAAGGGATGAAAGGAGGAGACAGACCTACCAGATCTGCAATCATAACTACAAGTCTGATGTAAGGCAGACGTCTGTATCCAAAAGACAGGCCTGTAATCCCTGGAATAAGTTCACATAAGAAATCTAATATAATAGCATTTAACTTTAAAAAGGGAGACTATAATATGAGGAGAATGATAAAAAAAGAAACTTAGAGGAGCAGCTGCAAAGGTCAAAAATTAACATCAGGCATGGATGTTATTCAAAAATACAGTCCTGGAAACCCAGACTACAGCTATATAGGAGATATAATGCTCCCAATTGTATGACCTTGGCATATTTCATAGTTTAATCATTTTACTATATTCCTTCGAGAACTTAATCAGTAAGAACAGAGACTTCAAGGGGACAATTCTGAGACTGGGCATCTATTCTGGGTGCCCCATTTCCATTATAGAATGCAAGTGTAACCCAGTATTAGTGTACCTAAAATTTAGGGCCCATAGTTATACCAGCCGTAGACTTACTTACTTCCCCCCCTTTACAAAACCATAGTGCGTTTTTTAGCGCCAGTCATGGCGGTAACAGCTCTGATGCTCATAGAATTCCTATGAGCTTCAGAGCTGTTACCACCAACACTATGAGTTTGTAAAAGAGGGGGGGAGGGTGTTAGTGTAATGTGGCAGGGATACACACAACTTACAGTATACTTCAATGTATACACATAACTGGGAGCTCTGCCTATGCTCCACAAAGGTGTACACCTTCCTTGCATTTACCCTCTATGTCATTTACGCATGCTGTTACAGAATAGGGCTTAGGTGCCCTGCTGTCACTTTGGAGGATAAATGAACACTTGTTCTATATATTTATGCATGCGATTACAAGAGGCAAGTAATGATTTTCAAAAAAAACAAGAGGCAAGTAAATGTAGGCACCTAGATTATAGGTTTATTCTTTACCTTTGAAATGGAGGTAAATATTAATCAGTGGCGTACCTAGCATATGTGACACCTGGGGCCCATCATTTTTTGACACCCCCTCATCTATATGAAAAATATGATTTTTAGTAATAATCCACATATCGCACAAAAAGAGTGTACCTAGAAAAAGGCACCATCTTAAACACTGCAGTGAGCAATAGAACACCAACACATACATTGTAAAACTAAACAAACCAGATCCTGCACAGTCAATTGATCCTGTACAGTCGATGCTATCAGAAAGCCATGTCCCTTTCATACACACAGACAGATATACCCTTGCCCAATATGGAATAAACTAAAAATAAAAATATGTAGACAAAAGTTAAACTAAACTGCCAAGAAACCAGATTCTGCATACAATGCAACACCACAAAAACAGTAATACATGTCCTCTAATACTGTGCAAAATATAAAGACAGTAGATGTAAATTTGAAAAAACTAATACATAACAATCACCACTTTACAAATTAACAAATAAAAATAAAACAAATAATGAGAAATAAGAAAATACCATTTTATTGGACTAATCCCCGTAAGCTCAGTCCTCATCCCCACAAACCACCTGATTCTATCCACACAAGCCTTGAATTGTTTTATATTGAACTTATTATATTAAAGTATAAAAAGAAACAATATTCTGTACAATTGTCAATTTATAAATCAGCGTCTTTTCCCCACTCTCTGTTCCCCATTTCCCTTCAGCGTCCTCAGCCCACTCTCTCTCCACTTTCCTTCAGCGCATGCACATAAAAACAAGCAAGTAATTTTATATCATTTTCATTCTATTCATTCATAGAAATTAAAGTCTAAATAATGCTAGTCACATAACAAAACATGATTTTACAAAAATAATTTCCTGCACAGTCAAGCCTGCAAGGATTACTAGATGTCTTTCAGCAGCTCCCCTCCCTCCCCCCCCCCCCTTACCTTCGTGGCCAAGTCAAAATGATATACCAACAATAACATTTTAAAAACACAAAGCACACTGTACGCAGAGAAATGTTAATTATCATTTATATTCTGCGGGTTTTCAAAGAGGTCAAGGCAGATGACTTTATGCAATATCACCTCAGTAACAACCATACAAAAATAGACAAATATACCCCCTCCCTTTTTACTAAACCACGATAGCGTTTTTTAACGCAGGGAGCTGCGCTGAATGCCCCACGCTGCTCTTGATGCTCATAAGCTCCCTGCGCTAAAAACTGCTATTGCAGTTTAGTAAAAGGGGCCCATAGTGCAAAATATAGACAGCATATATAAATTCTCAAAACGGACACATTTTGATCACTAAATTGAAAATAAAATAATTTTTCCTACCTTTGTTTGGTAATTTCATCAGTCTCTGGTTGCACTTTATTCTTCTGACTGTGCATCCAATATTTCTTCCCTTCTTTCAGCCTCCTGTATGCTTCCTCTCCTCCAGACCTCATTCCCTCCCTCAACTTTTTCTTTGTTTCATCCTGATAGAGTGGGGCAGAAAGGTGGAGGTGTTGCACTATATGTTCTTGAAGAAATAGAATCTGTGAGAGAGACTATGACAGAAGAGAAAGAGAAGCTGGAATCCCTCTGGATAAAGATTCCCAGACACAACGGAGCTGACACAAAGATTGGCCTTTACTATCGACCGCCAGGACAAATGGAAGAAACAGACGTGGAAATGATAGAGGAAATTAAACACGAATGTAAGACAGGTAATTTCATAATCTTGGGGGATTTCAATTTTCCTGGAATAGACTGGAACCTGGGAATTTCAAATTGTGGCAAGGAGGCAATGTTCCTGGAAGTGCTAGGGGACTGCTTTCTGGAACAATTGGTGGGAGAGCCGACAAGAGGAAACGTCACCTTGGACTTGGTCCTAAACGGCATTACGGGGCCAGCAAATGAAGTAGAAGTCATGGTCCCGCTGGGGACAAGCGATCACAACATGATCAACTTCAGACTCGATGTCGGGAAGGGGAAAAGTACTAAAACCTCAACCACAACTTTAATCTTAAAAAGGGGAAGATATGATAGCATGAGAGCCATGGTGAAACAACGGATCAAGAAAAAAATGGGCAAAGTCAAAACGGTAGAACAGGCATGGTCCCTTCTGAAAAATGCTAACACGGAAGCACAAAGCCTCTACATTCCGAGGATATTCAAAGCAAAGAAAACCAAAGGCAAAAGAGAACCGGCGTGGCTTACTAAAGAGGTGAAGGAAGCCATAAAAGAAAAGAAGGACTCCTTCAAAGCATGGAAACGCACGAAAACAATTGAAACTTGGAACAAACACAAGGGTGATCAGAAGAAGTGTCACAGGGCGGTGAGGGATGCCAAAAAGGACTATGAGGAGAAAATAGCACAGGAGGCCAAAAACTTCAAGCCCTTCTTCAAGTACATGAAAGGGAGAAAACCCGCAAATGAGGCGGTGGGACCGCTGGACGACTAGGGAAGGAAAGGGTACATCAAGGAAGACAAACAAATCGCAGACAGACTAAATTCATTCTTTGCGTCTGTCTTTACAAAGGAAGACACTGCAACAATTCCAGAAGCAGTGAAAGTGTTCAAAGGAGTAATAGAGGACAGCCTTACCACAGTAGACGTGGACTTGGACAAGATATACCGCCAGATCGACAAACTCAAAAGCGACAAATCCCCTGGACCGGATGGAATTCATCCGAGAGTCTTGAAAGAGCTAAAAGTGGAAATCGGAGAACTATTCCAAAAACTTGCCAATCTGTCAATCAAAACAGGGCAGATACCAGACGACTGGAAGATAGCAAACGTCACGCCGATATTCAAAAAAGGATCAAGAGGAGTACCGGGCAACTATAGACCTGTGAGTCTCACGTCGGTCCCTGGGAAGATGGTTGAGGCGCTGATCAAGGATAGCATAACCCGGCACCTAGACACACACGACCTGATGAAAGCCAGCCAACATGGATTCAGGAAAGGGAAGTCATGCTTGACGAACCTACTTCAATTTTTTGAGACAGTGAACAGACAAATTGATAATGGAGAACCGGTGGATATTATATACTTGGATTTTCAGAAAGCGTTCGACAAAGTTCCACATGTAAGTCTCCTCAGGAAACTGCAGGGCCATGGAATAGAAGGAGATATACTAAGATGGATAGGCAAATGGTTGGAGAACAGAAGGCAGAGAGTGGGCATAAATGGGAAGTTCTCGGACTGGGAAAATGTGACTAGCGGTGTGCACCAGGGCTCGGTACTTGGGCCCATCTTATTTAATATCTTCATCAATGACCTAGAGGATGGAACATCCAGTGAGATCATCAAGTTTGCAGATGACACAAAGCTATGCCGGGCCATCAAATCGCAGAAGGACAGTGAAGAACTCCAGAGTGACTTGAGCCGATTGGAGAATTGGGCAGATAAATGGCAGATGAAGTTTAATGTAGAAAAATGCAAAGTGAGGCACTTAGGCAGAAAAAATAAAGAACACAAGTATAGTATGTCAGGTGCAACTCTGGGAAAATCTGAACAGGAAAAGGACCTGGGAGTATTAATCGATAGGACACTGAAGTCGTCGGTGCAATGTGTGGCGGCAGCGAAGAACGCAAATAGAATGCTAGGCATGATAAAGAAGGGAATCACGAGTAAATCGGAGAAAGTCATAATGCCGCTTTATAGAGCGATGGTCAGACCACACTTGGAATACTGCGTCCAGCATTGGTCTCTATACCTAAAGAAGGATATCATACTGCTAGAGAGGGTGCAGAGACGAGCAACAAAGCTGGTGAAAGGTATGGAGAACCTGGATTACGAGGAAAGACTTAAGAGACTGGGGTGTTCTCCCTTGAGAAAAGGAGACTACGAGGGGATATGATCGAGACATTCAAAATACTGAAAGGAATCGACAAGATAGAGCAAAAAAAAAACATTATTTACAATGTCCAATGTGGCACGGACAAGAGGACATGGGCTGAAGCTAAGGGGGGACAAGTTCAAGACAAATATCAGGAAGTTCTGCTTCACACAATGAGTGGTGGACACCTGGAATGCTCTCCCAGAAGAGGTAATTGCGGAATCCACCATTCTAGGATTTAAGGGTAAGTTAGATGTACATCTCCTTATGAGTGGCATGAAGTGACTTGGGTAGGGGTAGGTTAGATGCACTTCTCTTTACGAGAAGCTTGGAGTGATATGGGGACCAAAACTATGCCAGGGTACACCTGGCGGGGCCTCCGCGTGTGCGGATCGCCGGACTTGATGGACCTAGGGTCTTTTCCGGAGATGGCGCTTCTTATGTTCTTATGTCCCCATCTTTCTTTCTCTCTCCATGCCCCCTTTCTTTCTGTATGTCTGTCATTCTCTCTCTCTCTCTCTCTCTCTCTCTCCGTGCCCCATTTCTTTCTTTCACCCTGCCCCCTTCTTTCTCTCTCCATACCCTCTTTCTTTCTCTATGTCTGTCTTTCTCTCTCTCTCTCTCCATGCCCCATTTTTTTCTTTCTTTCACCCTGCCCCCTTTTTTTCTTTCTGGATCCCTGTCCCCCCTTTCTTTCTTTCTGGATCCCTGCCCCCCCCTTTCTTTCTTTCTGGATCCCTGCCCCCCCCTTTCTTTCTTTCTGGCTCTCTGTCTCTCCCCCCCCCTTTCTTTCTCCCTGCCCTCCCCCATGCCACCACCACCACCACCACCATGCTGCCACCACCGCCGGGGAAAGGCTGCCACTGGCCATCGGAAACAGGCCGGCGCCGAATTCAGCCTGCTTGTTTCCCGCAGGCCGACCAATTCTGGCTGTCTGATGTCAATTTTAACGTCGGAGAGGACGTTCCGGGCCAGTCAGGCAGCGATTGGCTGGCCCAGAATGTCCTCTCCGATGTCAGAATTGACGTCGGACGGCTATAGTTGGTTGGCCCACGGGAAATGAAGCAGGGCGAATTCAGAGGGAGGGAGAACTGGCGCTGGCTTCTTTCTGATGACGGCAATGGCATTCCAGCTGTGCACCCCCTTGGGCCCGTGCACCCAGGGCGGACCGCCCCCCCCCCTAGGTACGCCTCTGATATTAATGTTTGTATACAAAACTGAATAGGAATGTTTCTAAAAGAAATAATGGTAAATGATATACATCACTGTCTACCTTACACAAGTATTATCGACCCACTATCAGATTTAAGAAATGGAAGGTTGCCTTTTTAGGACATTCATCTGCTGTTCTTTTATATCTTTTAACCACGAAATATCCACAAATGATATCACATTTAAATACTGGAACTTATCTTTGGATAATTTTTGAATGGGTCCAGTGCAAATAATCCACAAAAAGGTTAACGTCTTATGAACAATGGGAAGTGCAATGTAACATTCTCCTAGAAATAAAACAAATTATTATATTAATCTGTTCAGAATCAGAAAGCAGCATTACCTCTTTTCAAATGCAGACAGAAAAAGAATGAGCATTGTAAATCTTGCAGCATTACAATTGCACTTTTTCACTATAACATTTATAATTACTTCTAAGGTAAATATTTGATCTTGAATGGGGAAAAAGTGGGAAAAATATGGGCGGTTAAGTCCAAAATGTAATTTCTATTAAGCCTTTAGAGAAATATAACTTCATGTGCTAATCAATTAGATTTTTGGGGAGACTAAGGTCCTCTTTTACTACGGTGCATTAACCGATTAGCGCATGCTAAACGCTAACGCGTGCAGGTTAGTCTATGGACACTAGCATTTAGCGTGTGCTAATTTAATTAGCATGCACTAATCGGTTAGCACACCTTAATAAAAGAGGGGGTAAGGGTTTCTTTTACAAAGCCGTGGTAGAGGTTTCTATTGCGGGCCGGCAACATAAACGCTCCGATGCTCATAGGAATTCTGTGAGCATTGGAGCATTTACCTCACCGGCACGCAGTAGAAACCTCCACCGCAGATTTGTAAAAGCCAGCATTAGTTTTTAGAAACTAGATATTAAAAAATACCCCTCCATGTTATAAACAAGTACTAAATATATATTTTGTGGGACTGTATGTTTTCAAAATTCCTCGATTCCAACTACATTCTCCAGTTGATAAAATACTGCAAGCTTCAGGAGAAATTCTAAGAACAAAGCCTCAGCAGCAGGCCATTATCACTGTGACTAGCCAGAAAGAAACCACCTGCAGGAATAGTCCTTTCTCTGTATTCCTCCAGTAGATCTTTCCAAATGATGATTAATCACTGAATAACCTTAACAACTGACAACAGTATAATGGTAAAGAGAAAGTAGAGATGGGGAGCGACCAGTGGGTGCATGTGGTCCAGCATGGGTGGGTGGATTGGCTGAAGAAGATGGATGACCCTGTAAATACTTGACACATAAGTATCTTGTCTTCAACAAAAAAAAAAAGGGGGGGGGGGTTACGTCTAGCTTTAAACACAAGCAAGCAATGCTACCTATGTCGAATGGACACATTTCCTGCTGTCAAAGAAAAGATACATATATAAAGGATTAAGGTAACTTCTTTAAAAAAATGAACCAATAAGTCTTTTAATTGGAATAGGATAACAGATGTTATAATGCAATAATTGACAGCCTAATCCATTACAGTGGAAGGCACTCAAAAGTGTACTGATTATCTCCACGGTATATCCTATCATTGTCCCTGCTCATTTGAAAAGCGATGAATCACAAGTTTCTACTAAACCTCAGGTTAGTATATTATGCTGAATGGCGATACCCATAGCTCATATTTTTCACACCATCTAATCCAGTTTATTCTGTCTAATAAGGAACAGAAATGAGCTTCATTACGAACTCTCAGTTGACCAAGTCATTACCAACCAGGAAGAATGTTCCTCTAGTTTTAAAAATACTGTCGGCATGTTTATGCCCCAAAGAATCAAGCTTCTAGCAGATGTTTAATAGCATGGAACATGTTGTCAAATAAATATTGTTTTGCAATTTATTGTGGTTATCATTTCTAAGAGGGTGGGCTACATTCTGACTGCTTATACTGGAATTGTTAAACAAGAACAAGATCTAGGAATAGTCATTTCAGTTGACCTAAAGGTTGCCAGTCAATTTGATAAAGCACTAAGAAACACTGACAGCAAATGGCACCCAAAATTAAACACTGTTAAGATCCGCACTAAGCACCAGTTCTATAAAGTTGCTTAGTGCTAAGTAACCTTTATAGAACAGCACATAGAGCAGATTCCTTTGCCAAACTTTGTGCATGAGGACATAGGCCTGCTAAAACCTGGTGAAGAGCAGTTGGGTGTGCAAATCCAAGTATTCTATATATAACATTGCTCTTAATTTCTGGGAATGTCCCTGACCTGTCCATGCACCTCCGATGGCTACACCCCTTTTAATTTACACACTATAAAATGTAGGTGCAGATATTATAGAATGCGACTAGACCAGAAGCGCACACAAATCTAAATTGATGCCAATTAAGTCCAATTATTGATTGTTGCCCTGCATGCCCAAATTTGCGGGTTCAACTTTGGACAACCTATACAGAATCTGTGGGGGACGGTATATTTAGTTACATACGTAGACGTATCCTCAGCATTAAGTTCCTATTTTGAATACTGTGTTCTGGAGGCTGTACCTTTGTAGAGAGGTGTGAAAGGATGGAGGCTTTTCAGAAAAGGGCCTGAGTCATAAACTCAAAAAAAAAAAAAAAAAAAAAAAGAAGCTTAAGATGTACTCAGTAGAAGAAGGAAGGGATGGGGATAAGCTTCAGTAACATAAGGAAAATAATATTTTCCTCTAGAGACTTCTAGGATTTGGATTTGATCTTTCCCAAAAATGAGCTCAATGTAATTGGCGTTAGAGGGAAGGCTTGTGGGCCAGCCGTGTGCAGCGTGTGAGTCACTGAATGTGCTGTGGCCTGTCCCTGTGCAGAGTTCCTGGGATGGAGCGTGTCAGCTCCAGCGAGGTGGCAGGTCGGCTTCGGGGATGGGGGGTGGTGTAGCGGGCAGGCAGACAGAGGGATTTCCAGTGGCATCGGCTTCTGCGGGGGGAAGACAGGGATCCCTGGCAGGAGGCAGGGAGGGATCTCTGGCAGCGGCCAAGCCATGTACCCCCATACCGGTAGTCTATTAATGTAACCATCTGTCTAGTATTGATTCCAGTCTGTATAACCTGTAAATTTTATATATATTTTTTATTTTATTTTTTTTTAATCTTTATTAAGTTTTCGAGACTAATACAAAGTGCAGGAAATTATGCAAACATTAATAATCAAAATAAGCACTTATATTCATTCAATAACAATGCAGAAAAAATAACCCCCCTCCCTTCCAATACATTTAATCAAAGAATAAACAAAAGAGATAACCCCCCTCCCACTGTCCCACCCTGTCCTGGATGTGTGTGGAAATAAAAATTAAAGACACAATACTATTATAATGAAGTAATAAAAGATGTCAATGGGCCCCAAACCAGTTTAAATAAATTGCTATGCCCCAACATGTCAGCATTCATTTTCTCATACCTATAGCTTGAGCATAAACTCGCCCACCAAAAAGGAATATTAAGGCGATCATAATTTTTCCAATTACAAGTTACCATTTGCATGGCTATCCTGGTCATAATTAGGAAAAGCCGGCATTTATAGCGGTCCACGGGGGGCTTAATATGCAATAATGTTCCACATATGACTACCTCATATGTGAATGGAATTGTTGATTCCAGTATGATATTAATCTGTCCCCATATTGACTTCCAAAAGTTGAGTATCAAAGGACAATAGAACAACAGATGATCCAGTGTCCCAATATCTAGATGACAGTGCCAGCATCTATTAGGTTTAGAACTGTCTAACTTTTTCAAACGAACTGGGGTCCAAAAACTCCTATGCAACAAGAAAAACCAGGTTTGTCTCATAGATGCTGACGCTGTACATCCCATCCTCCAAGTCCAAATTCATGGCCATTGAGACGCTGCTTTATCTCAATGCTCCAAATGTCTCTAAGCCACTAAACAGGAAATTCCCAATGATGTAAAAAATGACATCCAATCCAATTTAGCATTTAGCCCATTAGGTTCGCAATTCAAAAATCCATCTTTGTTCTTTATAATTCAGAAGTTTTTCAATGGCACCACCCTTCCACTTGACAATAATTTGTTCTAAAACCCACCACTTGAAATCTGATAGAGAATGGCCCATTAGCGTGTTTACTAGTAAGGAGTCGGGTTTGCTTGTAGGAACTAGGATAAGGAACTGGGAGCCAATGTGCTTGTTTGAGGAATGGAGTAACATGACCGCATTTACATGCATTATGAATCAATTGGATAGCTGTATTTTAGATCAATTGCAATCTATGAAGGTCTTTTTTTGTCTTAGATCGGTGTAAAGGGAATTGCAAGTCAATTTATTGAATAATTAGGAAGTGTATTAAGATGTTAAGTGCCGAAGGAAAGAGTAATTGAACAAATCATGCAAAGTTTGAAAAAAGATCTTTTGACTTCCTGGGCTGTTTGAATAGTGAACAGTAGTTTCGAATCAAGTATGATACCTAAAATACAAACTGATGTAACCTGGGGAATGGGAATGTTTTGTAGCAGAAATGAAATAGGTAGACTGACTTTATTTTGGGTAGATAAAATGCTGGAGGTTGATTTTTCTGGGTTTATTTTTAGTTTATGACTGGTCAACCAGTTTGTAAGAGTGGAGAGTGTGGCGCAGTGGTTAAAGCTACAGCCTCAACACCCTGAGGTTGTGGGTTCAAACCCACGCTGCTCCTTGTGACCCTGGACAAGTCACTTAATCTCCCATTGACCCAGGTACATTATATAGATTGTGAGCCTGCCAGGACAGAAAGGGAAAAATGCTTGAATAAATTCATATAAACCCTTCTGAGCTCCCCTGGGAGAACAGTATAGAAAATTAAATAAATAAACAAGGTTTTTGTTTTCTCATAATTTCTTCTATGGAATTGGAGTTTAATGTACATAGAAACTTAATATCATCTGTATTTGCAAGCATGGTAAAACCAATGGATTGTGCTAATGTAAGTAGTGGTAAAAAGAAAAAGATTGAATAGAAGTGGCGAAAAAATCAAACCCTGAGGGATTCCTGAATCAAGGATAAAAGGAATAGATGAGGAGTTAGTTGACAAGACTGTAAATGAACGATCAATAAGGTATGATGAAAACCAATCTAAGAATATACCTGTAAGGCCTATTTCTTTTAGGAGGTCAAGGAGAAGTGGATAATCAATGAGGTTGAAAGCAGCCGATAAGTCAAGGGATATCATTAATACATTTTTTATTTGATCCTCTATAGGGGAGGGGAGGGAGAGATGCCTTGGAGTCTTCAGCAGGCAGGGTTTGGGAATCTATGCCATTCACATCACAGTTTTGCATTGCTAGTGAGCCTGAGCCCACTTGAGTCTACCCATAGCTACGCTATTGTAGCAGATTGAAAATAAGTTATAGAAAGTAATTTTTTACATGGTGCAAATTAATCTGTAGAATTTGTTGCCAGAGGATGTGATCTAGCTGACTAACATAACAGGGCTCAAAAGAGGTTTGGACAAGTTCCTGCGGAAGTCTTATAAAAATATTATCCAGGAACACTCGGTGCTTATATCTGGTCTAAAATAATAATTATTTTCCGTATGTACGTACTCTAAAAGTCAGCTATATTGAAATACATTGCCCTGATGTAGTATACAATTATACAATACTCTCTAGATGCAGCAAGTAAAATTAAATGGCTTCTGGACCAGCATTTGGTCAGCAATCCATCAGCATTCCAAGCCTACTGATTTCAAGATGTCTGTTGAAATGGTGGCACTGTCAAGGAGATAAACTACTTATAATCTCCCTTTCGATTAAACATCTTCTCTATTAATCATATTCAGAATCTGTAACAGAGTTTCCTTGTAAAAAAATATAAAACTTTCTATGTACAGAAGGAGCTCAGAAGCATCCAAATATGTAATTTGTCAGGGGCAAAAGGGATTAGCATAGTAACTTGGAGGGGCATTATTAAAAAAAAAAGGACTAAGTCCATTTTGGGCCTAGGATGCTAGTTGCCCAAAGTTGGCAGCATCTAAAGTCCATTCTCAAAAAAATATGTCCAAAATATATATATATAAATATATATATTTTTTTTCAATCGTCTACTTATACATCCAGCCGTTTGATCATCCAGACTGCCAAGTCATCTATCTTTATACCATATTTTCATCCAAAAAATCAGCCAAGTCCCAAACGCCTAGAACAAGACCTTTTGGACGTGGGAGGGGCCAGCAAAGTAATGGACTGGACACCCAGACATGGCAACAGAATAGTGTGGCACCTTACAGGGCACTGCTGTGAACTTCACAAAAAGGGTGCCACTTAAACATCTCACCACAACTCCCTTGCAGGTCATGGAAAGCCCCCCAAAACCCACTATACTCACCTGTCTACAACCCCATAGCCCTTATGGCTGCAGGTGCCACCTATATGACAGTACAGTAGGGTTTGGGGAGGGTTTTGGTGGGTTCATATTTTGCACCATGAATGCAGTGATTAGAGTGGCATATGGGCCTGGGTCCTTCTCTCTATGGTTCACTAGCCCAACCCCCAGACTACTTAAGCCACCTCTGTGCAGCTCTACTAGGCTTTCCTATGCCAGGTGCTGATGTTCCAAAGGTAGGTATGTACGTTTTTATTCCGATTTTTATGGCGGTGTGAGGAGGTCAGTGATCACTGAGGGAGTGTATGTGTGTGTGGGGGGGGGGTCTGTACTTTGTCCCTGCAGTAGTTATCTGGTCATTTTGGATACCTTCTGGACACTTATATCTGTTTTTAGATCATCTAAGTCACAACGTATAAGTTCCGTCTAGGCAGTCTTGTTAAATTTTCAATTATCCATGCAGGATTACTATATCCAGGTCAGCCCACCTCCCGCCCTAACCACTCCTCCAAAAAGGCCCCTTTGAGCTCTGGGCGCACAGCGGCATTCAGAGGCCTAAAAAGTCTCTGGATATGTCTATAAACCCGTTTTGATTATTGGCTCATGAACAACCTGCCTTTTAAGCAGGGCAGGTTTAACCAATAGGCCAAGTAGGCAAGTGCCTAGGGCCCGAAATGGTCAGGGGGCCCAATGAAGGAGGGCATCAATATTGTTTTTTCCAAACGGCGATGGGCCCCTCCAGCATCGATTGGCAATGCGGCCCCCCCCCCCATCAGCAAAGCACCCCCCCCCCCATTGACGGAAAGTAAGACAAGCAAGCAACGTGGGTAAGAAAGGCAACAGGAACTGTAATTGTGCAAGTGGTGTTGCTTGCCCAAAGCTTCCCTCTGACGCAGCTTCCTGTTTCCGCCTGGGGGCATGGTGGGGTGGGGTGGGGCAGGGGGCCCAGTGTACTTGTGTGCCTAGGGGCCCTTGACAAATTAATCCTGCCCTGCTTTTAAGTCGTCCAACTGCTGATTTGGGCGGGTTTTTAAACGTATTTCCGTTTTGATTATGAATCTCATAGTAAATGACAGCAATCTGCCCGTTATAAATTCATGATTAACTTGACTTTTTTCTTTCATATTTCTGGGACATAGACTGTAGAAGTCCGCCCAGTATTATCCTTAGGTTCCAATTACTAGAGTTGCCATCCATGCTCATTCCAGTTTATCCAAACCATCTTGTAATTTGTGGGATACAGATTAATGATCCCATGTTAAAGTGGAAGTTGAGAACAACACATCACTATGAGTTTTAGATTTTTATGTACACTGCACTGAGATGCCTATCTTTATGGCACTATTATAAATATGTATCATCATGTTTACCAATGTTGCCACTATGACATGATTGTTCACATAATAGACTGTTTTACTTTGGAATCTAGATTTACTTGTGTTTCTAAAATCCAAGTTCAAGGTGACTTACAGCCCAACAGAGGCAATGGAAGGTGAAGTCAATTGCCCAAGAGAAAAGGGGCATTGGAGGAATAAGAGGAATTTGATCCTCAGTTCTCGTTCTGATCAATATTCAGCCAAGAGCGGTGAGCCTTTTTTAAAGCACTGACCACCATCTACTAAATTAGACTTCAAATGCAATGCTGGAATAGGCAAGGTCTTTGGCAAACCCAGAAGTTATATAGGTGCCAACTGATATTTGGTGCTGGTTCCTGCCGTATCTGGCAAGTAAGCCACCTGGTCAATTCTCTCCCCAAACAGTTTGCACCCATCAATTGCCGCCAAGACCACAACCACCACAGACCGTTGCCACCAAAGTATAATTCCCACCCAGAGATTCCTCCTCCCCCCCCCCTCTGTTCTGGACATGGTGATAGTTGTTCTGGATCATGTCAGTGATCTCTGTTCTGGACATGCCAATGTAACATCTCACTATAAATTATTCCTACACGGTTTTCAGCCGGAGCTGTTCATGACACACCAGTGATTTCTATAAATTGTCAGGAGCAGCAGTATGACTGGAAGAGCAGGTAACTATATGGGAAATCTGTCTAGACACTTATATTTTGTATTAGTGGGCAAAGGAAGCATTATTTTTAGTGTTTGGTTACTTGATGGAGGGTTTTGTTTTGTTTTGGATACTTACATTTAAATGTTACGGAGGGATTTGTCTATCATGGGTGGATGGGAACTGGTTAGGGGGGGAATTGACCTCGGTGATAATTTTCCAGGTGGAAATTGGTGGCTGGGAACTGTCTGGGTGATTGTTGACCTAGAACCAGTGCCCACATAGCTAACTGGGAAAAGATATGACTGTATTATCTTCAGAAAGTCAGGTTAGGATCACAGTAAGTAAAAACTGAGTTTAGGGCTCTTCTGCTTGGAGAAATAGGTAGAGAAGAGGTGGTTCTTCAGCTTGGAGAAGAGGTGGGAATGATGACAGAGGTCCATAAAATCTTGAATGGACTGGAATGGGTGAATATGAATTGATTGTTTACTCTTTCAAAAAAATATAAAGATGAGGGGACACTTCTTGAAGTTACATAGTGGCACATTTTTTAAAAAATAGGAGAAAATATTTTTCCCCTCAGGCTATATAGTTAAACTCTGGAACTCTGCTGAAACAAGTGGCAAAAATATTTATTGCAGCTGGGTTTAAAAAAATGTCTGAACAAATTTCTGGAGAAAAATCTATAAACCATTATTAAGATAGACCTGGGGAAAACCATTGCTCATTACTGGGGTTAAATAGAATTGAATCTTTCAACTTTTTAAGATCCGGCCAAGTACTTGTGACCTGGACTGGTCACCATTGGAAACAGGGTACTCAGCTAGATGGACCCTTGTTCTGACCCATTAGAGCAACTCTTATGTTTTAATGTCAGCAAAAATCTCATCTTAGTACTTTATTGATATTATGAGATCCCTTCTTTCCTTTGGAATAGAATACATTTTCCCATTTTTATATGCTAATCACTACAATTTTGGTGAAACTGAATGGCTTTATAGTATCAACAAATAATGGGACTAAGACTTTCAATGGTTATTTATTAAAGAAACATCATGAATATTAAAATAAATACCTTATTCCAGGTCAGATTAATCAATGGACAATATATATAACTCATTAATTTCTTTAATCCAGGCAGATACGAACATCTTTTTGCCAAGTATTTTGCCAATAATTTTTACTTCAAACTCACAGTAGATGCCTGTGAAAAATAAAATCACTGATTCAAGTCTGGGACATGCTGATGTATTATTACCACAATACTATTGCTTTCAATTTCTTGAAAGAAGTCCTTGCAAGAAATTTCCTCATTTGCAAACAAACACAGCAGTGAGGAAAGAGCTGCATAGATGTGGAAAGGCATACAGTGCACTTTTTCGCTTTAAATGCTTAAACATCTTGCACCTTTCTTTTTTTTTTCCAATTGGATTGAAGATTGATGTCTTTTTCAGATAATGCTCCAAGGAATTACATTTTAAAAAATAGCAGGTCCTTTTCAGTTACCTCTCTGCATGTGCCAGGATATTGGTGAAAATCAGCAAACTTGGGCTGTTAATGTTCAACCTGGTACAGTAAAGGGTTTCTAGCAACAAGGACAAAGATAGATTAATTTGACACTTCCAGTACTTCGTTCCATTTAGCTATGCATGTACTTTCTTGTAAGTTGCCTTGTTTAATTAGCTCCTGAGGTGCTCCATCTTCATCCCTCGATGCCTCGCTGCTGTTAGAAAGCATAAGAAATCACTGTCACTGACCATGACAGAGCAACACTTGATTTGTGCTACAAGAAGTCCTGTGAACGGAATCCAGACTGCTTCGACTAATGATCAACTTTGCAGCCCATAATTTCCATTCCTGTCTGCCAGGGTTGTCATCTTTCAGTGGCAATTGAGATGGAAGCTATTTAACTGTCAATTTGAAGGATTTAAAAGCCAGTTTCAAATATAATAAATGCTTTTGTTTACTTAAAATGAATTGATCATAATAGGTACCGTGTAGATGCAACTTTAATAAAGAGTAAGGAAAGGAATATACGAGCATGTGTGGTAAGCAGTCAGTGTGGATTTCACTGTGTGGCAGACATTAGTCCAGACCTGCATATAACTCCTACCACACATTCACACCAGCCAGTGCTGCAGAATCTTATACCAGCTGCTGGTAGGGATGGGAACGTGATCTGGGCAGGCTGGAGGCCTGGTTACATGTGTCAGCTAGTGTGCAGTTCGATATTGCACGCTAGCTGTCATGATTACTAATAGTGTGGCTGAACTTACTGCCCTACAGGTTAGGGTTACCAGATTTTCCCAAAGGAAAATCTGGACCCATGGCCACGCCCCCCCCAGGCCCACCCTGTTCTGCCCCCTACCCCCAGACAGCATGCGCATGTATACATGACATCACCGCATTGCGTCCACACATGCACGGATGCCCCTTCCCAATGTGATTTTGGCGGGAAGCTTTTCAAAACCCAGACAAAGTGCAAGCAGCCCTGCCAGAAATCCAGTAGTCCTGTTGCATACTTGCAAATTGGTGCGAGGATGCAGGCCCTCCTGACCACATGCTTCTCAATCCATTTCGCACCTACATAAGAACATACGAATTGCCATACTGGGCAGATCAAAGGTCTATCAAGCTCAGTATCCTGTTTCCAACAGTGGCCAACTCAGGTTCCAAGTACCTAGCTAGATCCCAAGTAGTAAAACAGATTTTATTCTGCTTATCCTAGGAATAAGCAGTGGATTTCCCTTGATCATTCTCAATAATGGCCTATGGACTTCTCTTTTAGGAAATTATCCAAGCCTTTTTTAAACCCAGCTAAGCTAACAGTTTCACCACATTCTCCGGCAACAAATTCCAGAGTTTAATTACACGTTGTGTGAAGAAATATTTTCTCTGGTTTCATCCCCGATAAACCAATCTCCTCTCCCAAACACCCTCCTCAAGGTCTGATGCCTCTCAAGCAGCCCCTCCCTGGCAAGTCACACTTCCCCCAATCTAATCCCCCCTTGACAATTAAAGCCATCCCCCCTAACAAACATAATCAACTCTCTAACACTCAAAATCAGCCCCCCAACGATCAGACTGATAAACCAAGTCAGCTTCCCCAAAAGTCAAAACTTCACCCATGACATTCAGACCCTGTTCCCTGACAGAACAAGCCAGCCCCTGCTAGCTTCCACCATACAGTAGTACCACTAGAGATGACCCAGACACTTTAAGACTACCACTAAGGCAGGGATCTCCAAGTCCCTCCTTGAGGGCCGCAATCCAGTCGGGTTTTCAGGATTTCCCCAATGAATATGCATTGAAAGCAGTGCATGCATATAGATCTCATGCATATTCATTGAGGAAATCCTGAAAACCTGACTGGATTGTGGCCCTCAAGGATGGACTTTGAGACCCCTGCACTAAGGGTATGAGGTGCCATTTTATAGCAACTTCCAACCTGGATAGCAGCAAAAGGGGATCGCTATCAACCATGAGAGCTGACGATCCCTGGGTAGGTCCTCAGGTAGGTAGCTTGAGTGGTGGGGAGATTAAAGAGCTAGGTTGCTCTTTTGAGGGAGTATAGTCTGAATGTCAAGGGGGGGGAGTCTTTGGCTGTTAGGGTGCTGACTTGGATTATAAGGGGTCCATTTCTGATTGTGGAGGGGGATGACTTTGATTGTTGGAGATTGGCTCTAATTGTTGGGGGCTGGCTTTAAGTGGGGCACTAGATCTGATCCCTGAGGGGGATCAGATTGGAGGGTTCAACCTGCCATGGAGAGGGCATAGGAGAGGCATCAGACCTCAGGGGGCTTCAGAAAGAGAGATTGGCTATTAGAGAAACTGATATTGGGGGGATTGGATTGGAAGATAGGTAAGCAGGGGGGTGAAAGTACACTGATGCTGCTTGCCTGAATAAAGCTTATTTATGGTCTGGACCTCCACTGCAGCTACAGATAACATGGGTGGTCCCACGCTATTTGCCACTGCATGTAACCCACTGCCATGCTTTGTGTCTTCCCTGTGCAGTAAATGCAGGTTAGATGCTGGCCACACCCCCTGCATTTAACACACAGGTATTTAACACACTTTCATGTATTAAGTTTTGCAAATAATGCATGGTAAGTGCAAAGTCTTACTGCCCTTTAGTAAACATGCACCATATTGTGCAAAGTTTTTGGAAAAACTGTATATCAACACGTGGTTAGACCAGAACATATAAACTTTTCTCTTTTCATTGTAAAATAAGTTGAAAAAATTCAGATATGCCCTTTTTAGGCTTTCATTATAGTTTTCAACAAGCAAAAAGTATGTGCATAAGTTAAAACATTCATTCCAATTCTATTAAAAAAGTTATCCCTAGTGAGGATTCACAGACACCCCACACACACACTTTTTTTTCCATTATTAATTAAAATAAAGGAGGATTATCTCTTTAATCTATTACACTATAGACCAGGGAGCTCAAAAAAACAGAAAGTACCCTACATTGGCTAATCATTTCCAGCTCCGGTGGGCGTCATTGATTCTCCCCACAAAATTATTTTAAATGAGAACTTAAAGATATATAATAACATTAATCCTTAAGTGTCATTTCAAAAGGTTATCCATGAAAACTCCCTCTGTCTGCTGGAAAATAATTGTACTAATAAATGGTCAAGACTTCCAAAATATAGCAATGATAATCTCTATCATATGTTCAGTGGCATACCTAGCATATGTGACACCCGGGGCCCATCATTTTTTGACACCCCCCTCATCTATATGAAAAATATGATTTTTAGTAACAATCTACATATTTCACAACAAGAGTGTACCTAGGAAAAGGCAGCATCTTAAACACTGCAGTGAGCACTAGAACACCAACACACACATTGTAAAACTCTGCAAAGTCAATTGATCCAGTACAGTCGATGCTATCAGAAAGCCATGTCCCTTTCATACACACAGACAGATACACCTTTGCCCAATATGGAATAATCACAAACTAAAAACAGAAATATGTAGACAAAAGTTAAACTGAACTGCCAAGAAACCAGACTCTGCATACAATGCAACACCACAACACCACAAAAACAGTAATACATGTCCTCTAATACTGTGCAAAATATAAAGACAGTAGATGTAAATTTGAAAAACTGATACATAACAATCACCACTTTACAAATTAACAAATAAAAATAAAACAAATAATGAGAAATATGAAAATACCATTTTATTGGACTAATCCCCGTAAGCTCGGTCCTCATCCCCACAAACCACCTGATTCCATCCACACAAGCCTTGAATTGTTTTATATTGAACTTATTATATTAAAGTATAAAAAGAAACAATATTCTGTATAATTGTCAATTTATAAATCAGCGTCTTCTCCCCACTCTCTCTTCCCCATTTCCCTTCAGCGTCCTCAGCCCACTCTCTCTCCACTTTCCTTCAGTGCACGCACATAAAAACAAGCAAGTAATTTTATATAATTTTCATTCTATTCATTCATAGAAATTAAAGTCTAAATAATGCCAGTCACATAACAAAACATGATTTTACAAAAATAATTCCCTGCAGTCAAGCCTGCAAGGATTACTAGATGTCTTTCAGCAGCTTCCCTCCCTCCCTCCCTCCCCATTACCTTCGTGGCCAAGTCAAAATGATCTACCAATAATAAAATTTTAAAAACACAAAGCACATTGTACGCAGAGAAAATGTTAATTATCATTTATATTCCGCGGGTTTTCAAAGAGGTCAAGGCAGATGACTTTATGCAGTGTCACCTCAGTAACAACTATACAAAAATAGACAAATATACCCCCTCCCTTTTTATTAAACCACAATAGCGTTTTTTAGCGCAGGGAGCTGCGCTGAATGCCCCACACTGCTCTCGATGCTCCCTGCGTTAAAAACTGCTATTGCAGTTTGGTAAAAGGGGCCCACAGTGCAAAATATAGACAGCATATATAAATTCTCAAAACGGACACATTTTGATCACTAAATTGAAAATAAAATCATTTTTCCTACCTTTGTTTGGTAATTTCATCAGTCTCTGGTTGCACTTTATTCTTCTGACTGTGCATCCAATATTTCTTCCCTTCTTTCAGCCTCCTGTATGCTTCCTCTCCTCCAGACTTCATTCCCTCCCCCAACTTTTTCTTTGTTTCATCCTGTCCCCTTCTTTCTTTCTCTCTCCATGCCCCCTTTCTTTCTGTATGTCTGTCTTTCTCTCTCTCTCCGTGCCCCATTTCTTTCTTTCACCCTGCCCCCTTCTTTCTTTCTCTCTCCATGCCCCCTTTCTTTCTCTATGTCTGTCTTTCTCTCTCTTTCCCCATGCCCCATTTTTTTTCTTTCTTTCACCCTGCCCCCTTTCTTTCTTTCTGGATCCCTGTCCCCCCCCCTTGCTTTCTTTCTGGCTCCCTGGCTCCCCCCCCTTTCTTTCTTTCTCCCTTCCCTCCCCCATGCCACCGCCGCTACCACCACCATGCTGCCACCACCACCGGGGAAAGGCTGCCACTGGCCATCGGAAATAGGCCGGCGCCGAATTCGTCCTCCTTCTTTTCCTGCGGGCCGACCAACTCTGGCTGCCCGATGTCAATTCTAACGTCGGAGAGGACGTTCCGGGCCAGCCAGGCAGCGATTGGCTGGCTCAGAACGTCTTCTCTGATGTCAGAATTGACGTCAGACGGCTAGAGTTGCTCGGCTCGGGGAAGAGAAGCAGCAGGGAGGGAGAATTCGGCGCTGGCTTCTTTCTGTTGACGGCAATGGCAGCCTTTCCATGGCGGCAGCCTATTGCCCGGTAAGTGGCCAGCTGAACACCCCCTCGGGCCTTGCACCTGGGGCGGACAGCCCCCCCCTTGGTACGCCACTGCATATGTTTAATACTCAGATGTCCCTTAACTACACCACTTTTATGTTGTAGTCTAACAGAGATCCCTGTTTCAGAACTCCTTCCTCAGGAACAGCTTTCTGTTATGCAAGCTGATGGTGTCTGTTGATGTCCACAATATCTTCTTAAACTTCAAAACATCGCGGTCTGGCTGGAATGTCCACACTGGGTTACTAAAGAATTAAACATAATGATGTCAGACATGCTAAGCAGAACAAACTTTTTGTTGAAAAAATAAAATTTTGGGCTCCCTTTACAAAGCGCAATAGCGATTCCACTGCAGCAAAGGCACTGAAGCCCATTCAATTACTATGGCTTCAGCGTATTTGCCATGGGAGAATCGCTACTGCGGCTTTGTAAAAGGGGCCCTATATGCAGTATAGATTTAAATGACAGCAATCCATTCAATGTTCCCTCTAAGCCAGGGAAGCAGATGTGGAAGTTGTGATGTATTCTGAGCAGCAATTGGTTTGGGCTGGGCTGGGCTGGCGTATGGTGGGTGGGAGGGGAAGGGCGCAAAGGCAAGCAAGTTTTGAAAATTATATCAACTTATATTTAAAAATTGAGATGTAAAATTATTTCTATTGAACTGAAAAGAAAATATTTAAAAACTGTACATAAAGTGTGTCACACTACACGGAATGGTTTTTGATCTAGAAAAGAAATGTATTTTTTTTTTTTTGTAACCTTCATTCATTTCTCTAAAGTTAACAATCACATTCACCTCAGTTGGAGAAAAATCATTTGCTTCCTGTTGTGTTTAGGACAAAGGCCCTCTTTTACTAAGGTGCGCTAACCGATTTAGCAAGCGCTAAATGCTAATGCATGCATGTTACTCTATGGACACGTTAGCATTTAGCATGCGCTAATCGGTTAGCGCACCTTAGTAAAAGAGGGGGAAAATGTTGAATTCTTAATCTAAATTTTAAGATCCTTGCCCTGCAATTCCAAGAAAAGGCACTTGTTATCTCCCTTCCACCCTTCCAAGTGCACATGTTAATCAGCTATTTAATTAGCAGTATCCTCCCCCCCTTTAATTTCTTCTTTGTGACTCTGTACAGTGCTGCGTATGTCTGGTAGCGCTATGTAAATAATTAATAGTAGTGTAGTAAAGGCATGAGCTCACTCTATAGGGTTGTGGTGATATATGTTTTCTCTGCATGTTTATCATTGTATATCATAGAGTCAGTTATTCATGTGATATCTGTTTCTTGTAGGGCTGGCATGTATCTGATCTGCTCTGCTGTTTTTATAAATGTTCTTTGGCTCAGTTCCTGCTCCTTCCTTCTGTCCCTTTCTACTGCACATGTATATGTTTTGACATTGTCTTCTTTCTGTGTTTTACACATAGATGGCAAGGTGCATGTTGTTCCCTAAGTAACATTTGTCTTAATTACATTTTATCTCTTCTCTGTTCTATGCCTCCCACCTTTAGCATTCTTTATTTATCCTTCTTAATATGATAGAGCATAATGTAGCAACCCCTGGCTTCAGCATTACCTTGGTTCACAGCAGCAGAATATCTATCGGCCACAGCACCTGAGGGTAAGTTGGTTTCCCGTGAGTCAATGCACACTTCCATCCAAATTCACTACAGGCATTTAAAATATCAGCATTGGATGTGGGGTGAAGTCCTTGAGAACCAGGCAGGAAGAAACTCCACACAAGTTTCAATTAAAAACCAGCAAGTGTTTATTGCTCAGCAGATTAAAAAAAAAAAAAAAATAAGACAGAAGTTCAGAGATCTTTAAAAAAAAAACTACTAGTCAAGTTAAAGTGCAGTTCAATTCAAATGCACGTAACAGATCCAGGGGTTTTCCTTCAACATGGGTTCGATTACGGTATATCAATAGGCAGCAGGGGGTGCTAAAGTGAACTACATGTCCCAGAGTGTCCTGAGTTCTACAGCCCAGTACTGAGGAACTCTGGGAGACTGATATAATCCTGTTGAGTCAGACGGGTGGGGCTCAGCCAAGATGAGGATTAAATAGCATAGCAGGAGTTGGTGAGGGACAGGTCCCTGAAGGAGAGGTAGCTTCCCTACCTAGATGCTGATACAAGCATTGGGAAGCACAAACTATCCAAGAGAGGAGTTCCAGGAGAGCCACAATTAAGAAAGTGAAGGTCCAGAGGAGACAATTGGTGGTTGGACTATTGGTGATTTGACTGAAGTAAGCCAATGTTATTAAACTCAAAACTGTGAACAATAAAACGTATGTTATACTTTCTATCAGTGTGCTGATCTCTCCTGGCAATCCAGGCCAGCCTGCTAAAGCCAGTCAGCCTGCCACAATGCATTAAAAACCATTTAAAATTCACATCAGCCTTTTTCTGGGTTCCCTCTGCCCAGCACAGCACCTGCCTTTAACAGTGTGCACTCTTGCACACCTCAATGCTTCCTTTTGGCCTGGCTCCTTTTTCATATATCCCCTTAAATCGCTGTTGGGTAATACATTTTAAAGCTAGTGTCCCAAAATGGTGAAACGCTCATCAATAACAATAGGTAGGAGCACTATAAGCATAAGACCACTTTATAAGTTTTCTAGAGGAGCTCAGAACCATGAGATGGTGTAGAAAACATAACCAGAGTGAAACCCTGATAAGTGTTTCAAAATGTCTATCATTGCTCCCTCTTGAGGTTTTATAAAGTTGTTTCATGTGATGTAAAACTAAATGAATAAAGACGTCTATAAATAAAGGTGCAAAAATATTCGAAATTGAACTTCTTAAAGATGATAATTCACAACAACTTTTCTTATGTGTTTATGCAAACTTTAACTTAGCTTTTTAACACTTCGAAACAAGGTGAACCGGACATTAGAGAAGTCAGGAGAGCTATGAAGGTATCCAGCAGCAGCGCTGTAAGTTTTTGTTGTACTTTCAATGTTTCATATAGTAAAACATAAAAAAAAAATTTTTTTGTTAGAATGAAGTTCTCCTTTTGAATGATAACTTGTTGGAGCGGGTTCTCTGAGGAAGCCGTCTTGGCGAAACACGTCAGACCCTGCCTTAGCAAGACAGACCCTGTCTCAGCAAGACAACCTTCACCTTGCTTCGAAGTGTTAAAAAGCTAAGTTAAAGTTTGCATAAACACACAAGAAAAGTTGTTGTGAATTATCATCTTTAAGAAGTTCAATTTCGAATATTTTTGCACCTTTATTTATAGACGTCTTTATTCATTTAGTTTTACATCACATGAAACAACTTTATAAAACCTCAAGAGGGAGCAATGATAGACATTTTGAAACACTTATCAGGGTTTCACCCTGGTCGTGTTTTCTACACCAGTGTTTTTCAACCTTTTTTGGGCAAAGGCACACTTGTTTCATGAAAAAAATCACGAGGCACACCACCATTAGAAAATGTTAAAAAATTTAACTCTGTGCCTATATTGACTATATATAAAGTAATTCTCTTGAATAGGAATCAAATAAACACAAAGAAAGTATTTTATAATTACTTTATTATGAAATATTAAGTAAACAGAATAGTGAAAAATTATAAAATACTTTATTCAGTGCGAAACCTGGGCCTGTTTGGCGGAACACAAAGCTGATATTCTGGCTGGAATCGAAGAAAGACACACACGTAGCTCTTCGTCAACAGCTCTCAGTCTCTCTCTGTATTTGGTTTTTATAGCATACAAAAATAGACAAATATACCCTCCATCCTTTTTATTAAACCACAATAGCAGTTTTTAGCACAGGGAGCTGCGCTGAATGCCCAGCGCTGCTCTTGACGCTCATAGGCTCCCTGCGCTAAAAACCACTATTGCGGTTTAGTAAAAGGGGACCATATTGTAAAATATAGACAGCAGATATAAATTCAGAACTGTGCATAGTAAGTGAAGGGAAGTTTTCATCTCTGGGAATTTACCCAGTTAACTATTAAGTTATTTGGGCAAATTCCTTTGAAAACTGTGGTAATACTGCCTCCACTTTGCTAAATTTAAAATAACATCATTTTTCCTACCTTGTCTGGTGATTTCTGGTTGCACTTTCTTCTTCTGACTGTGCATCCAATCTTTCTTCCCTTCTATCAGCCTGTATGCTTTCTCTCCTCCACACCTCATTCCCTCCCCCAACTTTTTCTTCCTCTCTCCCTGACCTTTCTTTCTTTTTTTCTGTTTCTCTTCTTTCCTTCTGTTTCCCTGCCTGCCCCCTTTCTTTCTTTCTCCCTGCCGTTCCCCAAGCCACTGCCACTGCCGCTGCCATCGGGGTCAGGACCCACCAATGGATAACAGGCCCCAAAGCCGACGCCGACGCATGCTCTCCCTGACGTCAATTCTGCAATCGGAGAGGAAGTTCCGCCCAGCCAGGCAGCGATTGGCTGGCCCGAACTTCCTCTCCGACTGCAGAATTGACGTCGGGGAGAAGAAGACTTATCGGCTCGATAGATTAGATCGCCAAGACAAAGTGAGTCCTGGGTGATCGACTCACTTTGCCTTGGCGAGCTACTGGCGCCCCTGCCTCGGGCTCCCTGTCAGCTCTGGGCCCCTGAATGCAGGACTGGTAGTACTGCCCTGATGGCGGCCTTGCGGCACACCAGGCAACATCTCGCGGCACACTAGTGTGCTGCGGAACAGCGGTTGAAAAACACTGTTCTACACCATCTCATGGTTCTGAGCTCCTCTAGGAAACTTATAAAGGATCTTATGGGGGGGGCGCTAGCGAGCCTTGGAGAAGATGGCAGCTTGAATTTGAGCTCCGGCTGAACACTGCTCTTGAATCGTGAATACACACACTTTCTGTCATCATTACTAGCTGTAAATCTTACCGTGTGCTTAGGGATTCTTTCCTGTATTCCTATCCCACGATGTCAGCAGCCAAAGGGGGTAAGCGTACCAAAGTCGATCCACTTTCCCCTGTTAAATCGCAGGCCTCTAAGCCTGATGATGTGCCTATGTCTACTCTTTTGGAGGAGCTTCATGCTCTTAAAGACATGCTTTCTGAGACCAATGCGGGTATTGAGGATATAAAACAAGATATATCGGTGATGAAAACGGACATACTACATTTCCGCACCCGTGTAGAATCTCTGGAGACCAAACAACGCGCCACAGACGAAAACATCAAAGATCTGCAGCGCCATTTTAAGCGCGTGGCGATTCTTGAGAAGGAGCTTGACGAGGCGAATGACCGGGCCCGCAAATGAAATTTCCGAATTCTGGGCTTAGCGGAGGGTCGGGAAGGCCAAAACCTGATTAAATTCCTACAAGATCATCTTCCTGCCTTGCTTGATATAACTTTCACTCAGCCCCTTGAAATTGAATCTGCCCACCGGATCAGCTCGCAGCGTGTGCCCCGCGAAAACTTTCCTCGCCCGATAATTGTGAGCCTTCTACGTTTCAGCAACACAATTGAAATCATGCAAAAGGCGAAGATGAAGGCGCCGCTGAAATTTGAAGGCAAGAATCTTATGTTCGTTCCTGATCTTAGCAAAAATTCGGCGCGGCTACGAAAACAACTGCTTGAGTATCGACCCAGACTCAAATCTCTTAATGCCCGATTTGGGATGTTTTACCCTGCTCGAATGCGTGTCACAATCAACAATCGCACTAAGGATTTCACTGATCCCAATCAACTTGCTGACTTCTTGGAAACCATCTCTCCTAGTGCAATTGATGCTACTTGAACTTTTACTTACCTGAATAATCGTTGTTTTTCCTTTATCTGATTGCCATTGACCTTTTTTGAGTACACTTCTCACTGCTGATATTTTCCCTGTCCTTCTCCTTTGTGGACTGTCCTTCCAGTACAGTGCATCCTTTTCATGTACTTGCTATTCGACTCCTTTTTTTTTTTTTTTTTCCGTATGAAGAGAGCTACATTTGTCTTTTATTTTCTGTGTACTTATCATGTACTTTCACTCTCTGGTGACACTTTCATCAGTCTATAGCCTTGCTCTAGCCTATTCTAAATGCTTACTGCTTTCTTCTTTTCCTTTCTGCAATTTTTATCTTTGGCTTGAACCTAATGTTTTATGCTTTTCCCTTTTTGATATCTGCTTTCTCCCTTACTAATATACAGGATGTATAGATTCTGCAGTCTTATTTCTGTTTCTCTCTCTACATTGACTGCAATGTTATTCTTTTAATTGACACAATTGGTCTTGATAGATGTGTATTGGTGGTTATGTTACTGGTACAGTGTTCAGTTATGGCTCGTTCTGGCTTGTTGTTTTTTTCCTTCTCTCTCACCCGTTTTCTTTACTCCTTTGATCAATGGGTTTGCCTTGGTCTTGGGAGTATATTATATATAGAAATGCCAAGTATCTTTGTATACTCTTACACAGTAATTGCATTAAGTACTCATACATGCTGTTATGTCTTTCAAATGTGTTTCTCTTAACGTAAAAGGTTTGAATAACCCCTTAAAAAAAACCAAAATACTCCAATATTTGAACCAGTTACATCCTGATGCTGTTCTTTTACAAGAAACGCACCTTGATGCTTCAGAATCTTCCAAATTCCTTTGTAACTGGGCCTTGCCTCCTATTTTTTCACCTGCTCAAGATAAAAGAAATGGTGTCTTAATTCTGATAAGGAGGCATCCAGATCTCATGATAACGGATCAAGCCTGTGACACTGAAGGTCGTTGGGCCAGAGTAACTATATCTCATCGTCAATCTTCCTTGACTATATATAATATATACGGTCCCAACAAAGATTGTCCTGCATTTTTTCATGAGCTGGCAGACTCCATCACCTCTGTAGATGCATCACCAATTCTCATTGGAGGTGACTTTAATCTTATTTTAGACCCGACAATAGATAGACAGTCATCTGCCTCACACAAACCAACTAAGGCCTGGTCTGCGCTGCTGGATGTTATTCAACATTTAAACTTATGTGATCCATGGAGAATCTCTCATCCAACCAAACGTCTCTTCACTTTTTTTTCATCACCACATTCATCTTTTTCACGAATTGATTTTTTTTTAACATCAGCCTCCTTACTTTCTAGTGTGACCCATACTGACATTCATTCCATATTAGTGTCAGACCACGCTTTGATAACCATTGAACTGAATTTATGGAACTTAACCACTCCTAGACCATGTTGGAGATTTGATTCCTCACTATTGACAGACACTGAGTTTGTGAATTACCTCACACCTCTGATTCGTGAATTCATTGAGTTCAATCAAGTAGATCAAACATCTTGGACTAATTATTGGGATGCTCTCAAGGCATACCTGCGAGGCTTGATAATTTCCTACAAGGCCAGGAAAAATAAAGAATCTGCTTTGCTTCGTTCCACGTTGGAAGCACAGATTGCATCCCTTGAAGCTCTTTTCATCAGGGACACTTTAAATACTGCATTATTTAACCAGCTTGCGAAGTGTAGACTCCGTTATAATGCTGTACTAGCAGACACTGCAGGGAAGATCTTATTCATGAAAAACTCTACTTACTATGCTGAACATGACAACTCTGGACATATGTTAGCCAACTACTTGAAATCTCAAAAGGAACGTTCCTTTATCACCTCCATAAAATCAAACAATGGAGAAGTTCTTACTTCCAAAATGGACATATTGACGAGATTTCACGACTTTTATGACGAATTGTATACTTCACAGTCTCCTGCACCAAATAAGATCGAGGACTTTCTTCAATCCATCTCTTGTCCTTCTCTTGATGCTGTAGATAACGAACTCTTCTGTAACCAAATAACTGAGACTGATATCGTTGATGCGCTGGAATCCATGGCTAAAGGAAAAACGCCCGGCCCGGATGGATTTCCGGTAGAGTTTTATGTCACCTTTCAGTCTCTCCTTACTCTTTTACTTAGAGGTCTCTACACTCATTTGATTCAATCTCAAGACATTAAAGGAACCTTTACTGAAGCAGTGATAGTAGTGTTGCCCAAAGCTGGTAAAGATCGACAACAAGTACATAATTATTGTCCTTTGTCTATGATCAACGTAGACGCCAAACTTTATGCAAAAATTCTTGCAGGACGACTACAGAAAATTTTACCTAAGTTGATTTCTGTTGAACAAACTGGATTTATGCAGGGTCGGCTATCACATGATAACACGAGATTATTTTTTCATGTACTACATCGGGTGGCTTCTTTGGACTCACCATACCTGTCTTTAGGCCTTGACGCAGAAAAGGCCTTTGACAGGGTAGAGTGGCCTTTCCTGTTCTGTACCCTGAGAAGATTTGGATTTTCTGAACCTGCTATTAACATGATAAGAGTACTGTATGCTTCACCAACTACTCGAATCCTCATTAATAACCATCTCTCATCTCCTTTCTACCCGAGTCGTGGTACTCGACAGGGGTGCCCCTTGTCACCACTGCTCTTTAACATCGCGCTAGAGCCTCTGCTATTATCCTTCAAGCAGAATCCTACAATCAAAGGAATAAACTTGGATCACATCATTGTAAAATATTCGGCTTACGCGGATGACATCTTGATGTACACCTCCCCTGACTCTCTCTCTCATATTCTGGATACCATATCTGCATATGCACGTGTTTCTGGCTACAAGCTTAATCAAACCAAATCTGAAATTCTCCCTCTTAATCACCCGGAAGTTAAATATGACCTGCTTCACTTCAATTTTCAATGGGCAGACACGCAATTGAAATATCTGGGAATTTATTTTGCCTCAACTATTGAAGAAACTCTTTCTATAAATGCTATTAAACTACAGGACATGGTTAAAGATCTTTTATCCCGCTGGTCTCCACTACGCCTCACATGGTGGGGTCGTTTAAGCACTATTAAAATGATGGTGGCGCCTAAGATCATATACTTTTTATATATGATCCCCATTCTTTTTCCTGTCACTGTCTACAACTCATTAGAGCGTTCTCTTACTGCTTTTTTATGGAACTCTAAACCACCGAGGATAGCACTGACCAAATTGAAGGCTGATAGGGACTCTGGTGGTGTCAACTTTCCGGATCTTCGTTACTATCATGCTGCCTTCCTTCTACAACAAGTTTCTTACTGGTATGTGGAGGATACGTCTGCTTATTCTCCTTTATGGTATGAATGGGAGCTAAATTTTTTTAAGAAACAGTCTCTTCAATATCTGCCTTTTCAATATCTTCCTAATACTATATGCCCCATCTATCATTGTGCCAAAACAGCTGTGGTTTTGATTGAGAAATGTTTGGAGCACCCCTGGACCTCTACTTTGAGCTCCCCAATTTGGAACAACCCGGCTTTTAGGATTCAAGGAGCATGTATTCACTGGACTGATTGGCAAAATTATGGTATATGGTCTATCAATGATCTTCGTGATAATAACAACTGGTTATCTTTTGCTCAATTACAAGAGTCCTTTGAAGTACCCGATTCTCAGCATTATAGATGGATACAATTGATACACTGTATATCTTCCGCAATAAGAGGTTCTCCGCTCTCAAATGGTCTTCCTAGCCTTTTGTCATTGTTCTCTAAACTACATGCTATTAAAGGCTGTGCTTCAAAATGGTATAAACTATTGCAATCAGACTCTTTTGCTAGGCCGGTTGGCACTGAGCAAACCTGGGAATATGACCTACAACTCCCACCTCTACTAGACACATGGAGAAGTATTTGGTCTACAGCTTTACGTTCTTCTTGCTCATCTTCATTAAAGCAAACCATATACTTTGTGCTTCATAGAGCGATATGGACCCCACATAAACTGGCTCACTTCAAACCCTCTGAAACTGGCCTCTGTTGGTCCTGCTCAAAAGAGCATGGTACCTTTTTGCATCAGCTTTTTTCCTGTTCGCTTATTACTCCTTTTTGGCACTCTATTGGGAAAAAAATTTGTGCTGTCTTTAGCATCAATGTCTCTCTCACTCCTGCCCTAGTACTTCTTGGTACTCATGCTCTTGATTGTGAGTTACATGATGATGATAAGAAACTCTTTACCCTCATGCTACAATTAGCTATAAAGCTAGTTTTGCAAAATTGGAAAAATTTATCTCTGGTTACCTATACGATGTGGTGGAATATGTTGTGTGTTACAGCGAAATATGAAAGAGCTGCTGCCATTAAGAAAAAGTCATTACATTCATTTGAGAGACAATGGCGGCTATTATTGGATTTTTCCTTATCACCCTTTACTTGAGTTATGCTCTTTTGTACATTTACCTTGGGGTTTCTCAATCAATGAACATGTTGCTTCTGATTTGTATTATATTATGGCCTGTATAACATTCTTATTTCCTACTGTGTACTGTAATGGACATCGCATTTCTATATATTTTTCACCTTGTTGTCAATTGTTATTTTTTTTTATGAAATACTAATAAAACTTATTGAACTTAAAAAAAATAAAGGATCTTATGCTTATAGTGCTCCTACCTATTGTCATTGATGTCCCTTTTCATATATGCACAGCTTTCCATGCGCACCGATGCTGGTGCACCCCCTTCCATCCCCAGTGGCCAGCACTCAGCTCTAATGAATGCCATTGGTTGCTGCAGCCCCCACCGCCGCATTCCTGCCGGCTTGAAGTGCTGATGTCTTGGGCACCTCTGGGTTGCAGCAAGACCTATGAACCAGCTCTAACCTATCTCCACTGCCTCTCCACAGAACAGCACCATGCAGTTTGCACAGCACTGGAACCCCAAACCACTGGGCCCCAGCACCAGGAACCACTGCTGCCCCGGTAAAAAAAAAAAAAAGTTATTTCAATTTTCTTAGTTCTAGTTCCATTAAGAACAAAAGCATCACTAGTGGTGTAGTAAGGGGTGGGGATGGGGGGTGGACTGTCATGGGTGCCATCTCGATGGGAGTGCAGGCACCTCTCCACCCCATGTCACACTCATGCCCTCCCATCCCCGCTCCCCCGTACCTCTTTAAAATCTTCACCAGCGCAAGCAACTACTCTAGCCTGTTGCTCGTGCAGGTCTGGCTCCCTTTGAAATTGCTTCTGGCTCACGGGGCCAGGAAGTGGCATCAGAGGAAAAGCCAGCTTGAGCAGCAGGTGGAGAAGCTGCTCACACTGGAGATTTAGAGGGACAGGAGTGGGAAGGGACAGCGCGAAGGTAGTGGGGCACAGAAGGAGGGTTGGCATGGGGGGGTGGAGAAGGGGATGCCATTGCCCCAGGCAAGACACCTATATGGTGATATAATTAATATGTTAACAAAACGATCGCAACATACCTAGGATGGACCTTTCACAAAGTTATTGAATCTACCAGCTCAGGGGAGCTAAAAAATAGCTAAATATGCAGGTGTCTGCAGATAATTCTTTATTTCTGGAAAATAATAAAACCGGTAATTCTATTATTCACAGAGGGATTATTTTCTAACAGCACAAGTTAACACCATTATCCATGTTATCTACCAGGACCCTTTGGTTACTGCATGCTGTTAGTAAATAACCATGATTGTGAAATCTTTGAGTTGCCTGATAAAAGAGAGATGCCTTTCAGCAGAACTAACTGGATAGGCCATCATTTTAAAGAGCAGTGTCACAAAAGCTATTTCAATGCTGTCACTCTCAAGACCAATTAGCTTCCATCAAAACAACAGATTATCTGTTCACGTTGCCTGTTGAGCCATTACAATGAGCAACCAATACAGATAAATTGTATCTAATCTTTCCTGGTCTTCTGCCTGACTGATTGATGGTTATAACATCTCCAATATTATAAGACAGAAAAATTATGGTGACATTTAGATACAAAAGCTTGGGAAGATAAACCTAAGTACAAAGCACATCCAACACCATAAAAAGGGAAACAAAAAAAATAAGAATAAATAGAAAACAGAATGGTACTCAAGCTGAAGGAGAATTACAGAAAAGGAAAGGCTTCAACTTGGAGATGGCAGTGAGCTCAACTAATTATATAGCAAGAAAGGGAATCCTGGCTTTTTTGTATGACATTATTATTCACTAGTCTTTAAGCCCGTTACATTAACGGGGTGCTAGAATAGATGTGTATCTGTCTTTCTTTCTCTTTCTCTCCTTGGCCGCTTTCTGTCTGTCTTTCTTTATTTCTGTCTCTCTCTTTCCTCAGCTGTCCACCACCACCCCTTGCCTGCTCCCCCTGTCCAGCAGTAGCCCTTCTCCCTTCCGTTTACCTCCTCCGTGTCCAGCAGCACCTCTTCCCTGCTCCCCTCCACTTCCCTGAGCATTTGAGAATGTTTACCAGCATGGGACGCCTCACGACACCCTCCAACCATTCCTCTAGGCGCCAGCTATCAGCAGTGAAACCGCTACCGCCACTCAAATGCCTGCACCGCCAACAGCCGTCGCAAGCCGGCACATGCACCGGCAGCCACTTCAAGCCGCCGTCCGCTGTAAATAGAATGCGGCCACAGAAGGACACAGCACGCTGTCACGGATCACAAAACACTAAGGGGTTCATAATAAAAAAAGTCTAAAAAGTGTCCTAAATGGCTACTTGGACAATCAAAAAGCCTGATCGTCCAAGTACCCAAAACCAAAGCTGGTTTTTAGACATATCTAAAAACAGCTTAGACCTTTCCCCTGCCTCTAAACGCACAGAGAGAAAAGAGGCGTGTTTAGAGGAGAGGAAAGGGCGGGCAGTGGGCGGGAGGTGGGCCGACCTACACCTAGGCGTACAACAGGTATAACTAAAACATTTGACAGGTTGCCTAGTTGGCACTTAGACCTTTTTTACTTAGACGAAGTCAAACCAGGTCTAAGTGCCGAAAAAGGGGCCGCTGAGCTGATAGCCGCTGGCGCGATCAGTTCAGCGGCCCGGCAACCTACCCACTGCAACCATCGCGGCAGGAGAGATGCCTCATCTCCCCTACCGTGATGCGATCACCCCTCTACCCGAACTGCTGAGACCCACGGCAGGAGAGATGCCCAATCTCTCCTGCTGCGGGTTATGGCAGTTCGGGTACAGGAGTGATCGCATCGCGGCAGGAGAGATGGCCAATCTCTCCTGCCCCGATACATCACCCCCCCCCAATGATATCGGAGCAAAAGGGAGCCCAAGCCCTCTTGCCCCGATGTTGTCGGGGGGGTCGCAGTTCAACGGGGCAAGAGGGCTTGGGCTCCCTTTTGCTCCGATATCATCGGGGGGGGGGGGTGATGTATCGGGGCAGGAGAGATTGGCCATCTCTCCTGCTGCGATGCGATCACTCCTGTACCCGAACTGTACCCAACCCCAAGCCCTCTTGCCCCGTCGAACCGTGACCCCCCCCCCCCCGACAATATCGGGGCAAGAGGGACCCAAGCACTCCTGGCCATGGCATCCCCCTACCCCTAACCCCCCACTAAAATACGGGCAGGAGGGATCCCAGGCCCTCCTGCCCTTGACACCACCCCCCAGAACCCCCAATCTACCCCCCACGCCGACCCGTGACCCCCCCAGCCGAACCCACGACCCCCCCACCCCCTTCCTCATATCTGTTAAGTTGTCCAGACGGACGGGTGCCAAGCCCGCCCATCCGGCAGGCCAACCTGGCCCATGTGCCCAAGGCCCCGCCCACAGGAGGGGGCCTAAGGCTCCCGGGCCTATTATGATTGGCCCAGGTGCCTCAGGCCCCACCTGTGGGCGGGGTTTCTGCCGCCTGGGCCAATCCGGCCCCATTCTGGACCCGGCTGGCCTGCCTGACTGGCAGGCTTGGCACCCGTCCGTCTGGCCAACTTAACAGGTACGGGGAAGGGAGGTGGGGGTCGGGGGGGTCGTCTGGGGGGTAGCAGGTCGTCAGGGGGGGTGATTGGGGGTTCTGGGGGGGTGGTCGTTGGGGGGGGAGGGGGTTGTGTCGAGGGCAGGAGGGCCTGGGAGGATCCCTCCTGCCCGTATTTTAGTGAGTGATGGAGGGTAGGGGGTCGCTGGGGCCAGGAGGGCTTGGGCTCCCTCCTGGCCCCTTTGTGTCGGAGGGGGGCGGGTCGCCGGGGCCAGGAGGGCTTTGGTTCCCTCTTGGCCCAATCCAGTCGGGGGGGGGGCACCGGGGCCAGGAGGGCTTGGGCTCACTCCTGGCCCCTTTGTGTCGGAGGGGGAGTCGCCGGGGCCAGGAGGGCTTGGGCTCCCTCCTGGCCTGCTCGTACTCAGCAGGGGGAGGCACGATCACCGGGGCAAGAGGGCTAGAGCTCCCTCTTGACTCGATATTGTTGGGGGTGCCGCGGCTGCTGCAGGGCAGGAGGGCTTGAGCTCCCTCTTGCCCCGATGTTGTCAGGGGGGTCGCGGTTTGACGGGGCAAGAGGGCTTGGGCTCCCTCTTGCCCCGATGTTGTCGGGGGGGGGGGGGTCACAGTTCAATGGGGCAAGAGGGTTTGGGCTCCCTCTTGCCCCGATGTTGTCAGGGGGGGGTCGCGTTTTGACATGGCAGGAGGGCTTGGGCACCCTCCTGCCTGGATCGTTGTGTGTGTGTGGGGATTCTGTAACCTGTGTTGTTTTTGACAGATACCGGTTACAGAATCCAGCTTTTAGGCAAAGGACTGGCTCGTCCTTCGCCTAAAAGCCCTTCTGTTGGACGTTTGGGGCTTAGGCGTTTTTTTTGGTTCATTATGGCCAAAAAGTGTAGACGTTGTGGGGGTGTACTTGTAGACGTAGTGGTGATCTGGGCGTTTAGTAGAGGCAGGCCATAATCAAAACAAGGACATTTGTTTTGGTTATGGACACTTTCCCTGCTTCTGCTTTGAGCATTTAAGGACTTAGGCCAAAAGGGGACTTAGACGTGTATTTTGATTATGCCCCTCCACGTGCGCATGCGCGCTTAGGGTATTATTATAGAGGATAGAATACTGCCTAAAACTCATTTATCTAAAAAAAAATGAAGACAGAAAAATTTCCAGTTCAGATATGTTTCAACATTTAGGGCCATAGTCATCAATGTGGGCTACCGTTAATATGTGTTATTATACCATTAACTTGTGCTATTTTTAGCACAGGTTGCAAATTATGAGAACTAATTACTAATAACTGGGGTTAACAGTAAAAAAAATTTTTTTTAAACCTTTTACGAAACCGCATTAGACTTTTTTTATCGCTGGCTACGGCGGTATTAGCGCTGACGCTCATAGGAATTATAATACTGCTGCAGCCAGCGATAAAAAAAAGCCTAACATAGCTTCGTACAAAGGGGGGGGGGGTAAAATGTCTTAACCGTAGAACATATTGATGACTCCCCCCCTTTAAGTATTATGCCACTCCTAGAGGAGCCATGGGGGCTGTCAGGCTGTTGCTTGCTATGGGAACTGAAGTACTGTAGCAGGGATGAGCAGCGCAAGCTAAGTGCAGTGGAAACTGTGTAGGACCAGGCTTCAACCAGGCTTTTGCTCCCTGCACTCTCCAGAAACTGCCCTTGCTAGAGTCTCCAATGACATGCTCCTGGACAAATCAAAGGTCCTCTACTCCGTTCTCATCCTCCTTGATATATCCATGGCATTTGACACTGTAGATCACCACCTACTCATCGATACGCTGTCCTTCCTTGGTTTCAGGACTCTGTTATCTCTTGAGTTTCTTCCTTTCTTTCCTGTCACATTTTTAGCATAAGATCTGGAGGATCCTCCTGCGCTGCCATTCCACTATCAGTCAGCGTACCTCAAGTCTGGGACCTCTTCTTTTCTCAATCTACACTTCTTCCCTTGGCACTCTAATGTCCTTCTATGGATTCCATTACCACCTTTATGTGGACGATTCACAAATCTCTACACCTGAAATATCTATGGGAATCCAGGCCCAAATATCAGCCTGCCTGTCTGACATTGCTACCTGGATGTCTTGCTGCCACCTAAAATTAAACATGGCCAAGACTGAACTCCTTATATTTCCTCCTAAACCTGCCTCTCCTTCTTTTCTCTATTTCAGTGGATAACACTCTCATCCTCCCTGTTTCGTTGGCTCACAACCTCACGGTCATCTTTGACTCATCTCTTTCCTTCTCTTTGCATATCCAACAGATTGCCATAACTCGTTTCTTTCTCTACAACATTGCTAAAATCTAGCCCTTAATTTCTGAGCACGCTGTCAACACTCATCCACATCCTTGTCACCTCTCGTCTGGGTTACTGCAAAATGCTTCTCACAGGTCTTCTATTGAGCCATCTCTCTTCCCTTCAATTTGTTCAGAATGCTGCTGTACGCCTTGTACTCCATCAGTGTTGTTTTGCTCACATTATCCCTCTCCTCACCAGTGTCGTTATGCTCACATTACCACTTCACTGGCTCCCAGTCCATTTCCGCATACAGTTCAAACTCCTCTTACTGATTTACAAGTGTATTCACTCTGCAGTTCCTCAGTAGCTCTCCTATCTCTCTCTATACTCCACCCTGGGTACTTCGTTCATCAGATAAGTCTCCCTTCTCTGCACCCTTCTCTTCTACTGTCAACTCCCAACTCCATCTCTTCTATTTTGCTGCTCTGTATGCCTGGAATAACCTGCCTGACTCGGTACGTCGAGCTCCATCTCTGGCTGAATTCAAATCCAGACTGAAAGCCCACTTTTTTGATGAAGCTGCATTAAAATCCTAATCTTACCAATTTGGTAAGCATTTCACATAAATATGGAAAAAATCATTTGTCTGTGATTTCAAAATCTCCACTTATCGCAGAATTCTAACTTTTTAAATCCAATTAATCATTGTTATGGAAATTTATTCAATTTTTAGTGATGTGCTCAGACCCACAACCTCAAAATTAAAGTGAAATACAAACTTCACCAGCACGGGCTGTCACGGGACCATCAAAGCACCATCTGGTCCTACTACCTCAACTTGCGATGTTAAGCAATTTCCCTTTTTTATTTTTTACTTTTAAAAAATAAACCGTGCTACTTATCTTCAGTTGCTACTGTGAGGTGGCTTCTGCTGTAATTCCATGCACTAATTCAATGTGTTACTGCTTGTTGTTCTTTTCGAGCCGGCCAAGACAGACAAACAGGATGGAGTCAGTTAAGGGGAATGGTTAATCTGCTGCTGGGTTGGAGGACAGAGGGGAGTATAGGACAATCAACCCTATGTGACATCACTGATGAGGTTGGCTCTTAGGCATTGGTGGAATAAGGCATTATGACATCACAATCTCAACTCTGCTTCCCAAAGACGGAAACTCTTCACACTACTACTACTATTATGAATTATTTCTATAGCGCTACCAGACGCACGCAGCGCCATCTTTCTGTTTCCTCAGGAGGGGACGCTAAAAACCAAAACCAAAACACACTCGTTGAAAGTCTATTTACACCCTTATTGAAATAAAGGCAGCTTTATTGCTGTGCTAAAACTTTGAAACACAATGAATTAAACTAACTGAAATTAAGTTAAATAACAATCAACTTACTATTGGCTTCCAAGCTTGGCTGAGCACTCAGAATTGGCTTCTGCCAACTGACGAGCTTGTTGCTAATGTCTCTACTACTTCTGGTTCGTGCGCAATCATCGTTCACGCAATTGTCGTGCGCTTAGTTGTCGCTGCGCTGAAATGTCTGCGCGCATTTGACTTGCCACCCTACTGCTAACTCTGTTCTTAAGTCCCCCGCCCTCTTCCCAGCATAAATCAGGGGGCTAGGGAACTGTCAACTAAAAACCTGGATTTACCAAAAAAAGATGCAGATTGAAAAGCCCAAAACTACTTAAATGAGGAACCATTCCATTTCTGAATTTAGCCCCATCAGGTGTAATGTTTGCCATATAAAAATAAACTTTTGCTCCTGTATTAATAAAAAATGGGAAACATCACCCGATAGGGACTTTGCTTTTAACAAAACCGTATATTGCAGCTCCTCCGTGGAATGGTTACTATTCTGCCAGTGCTGTACTATAGGGTCCATTACTCATCCTCTCCTAATATTACAGAGTGCTCTGCTATGCAAGATTTTATCATTCTACAGGTGTGACCTATGTAATATTTTTGACACAGGCATATTATATACAGTATACTACTGCCATGGATTCACAATTTATAGAAGTTGTTAATATAACATTTTTTCCCCCTGTAAACGGAATCTCAATAGTTGACCCTTGGTACACATGTTTGCAATACATACAATGACCAGAGCTTTGATAACCCCTCTCGTCTAAAAGAGTTTCCCTGGGTTCCCGATGCTGGAGGATTTCCCCCCAATTTTGACCACATGTGAAGGCAAACCTTGGGTTCTCCTTTAGATCCTGATGAACCCGAAGCACTGGCCAATGTCTCCTAACTATATCACCTATTCAACCACTATTAGTAGAGTACGGTAAATTGCACACCACTGGATGAGCTCCACTTTGTTGTCTGTTAGATGTTAACCATTCCTTATGACAAGAACCCGCCTGTTTCCATGCTCTTTTCACCACCTTACTAGGATATCCCTGCTGGATAAATTTGTGATACATTATTATTGATTGTGTATCAAATTCCTGCTGATCTGAACATATGCGCTTAAGCATCCATATCTGTTCATTCCCTCTATAGTACCCTACACTATCTGCCTCATCAGTACCCTTGTAATTACCTATCTGAGCAGTGTGTATAGAGTCATTTTTTCATCCTGTGTGTCTGTCATAATTAGATTGTAAGCTCTTTTGAGCAGGGACCGTCTCTTGCATGTTTAATATACGTAAACCACTGCATGCATCTGGTAGGACTATAGAAATAATATTTAGTAGTAATAGTAGTAAAACCAAAACAAAGAAAAATCCAACAGGTCTGCAGTGAAAAGTGAACACCAAAAACAAGGAAAAGACTGCAGGATGGCATGTACAATGGCAGGAATCTTTATTTTAAAAATTATACAAAATTGTAATCCTTAAAAAATGGCATTCATTTATATGGAATATGGTCCTGTATCTTGCACATGCCATCCTGCAGTCTTTTCCTTGTTTTTGTAGTAATACATTACATTACATTACATTAGGGATTTCTATTCCGCCATTACCTTGCGGTTCAAGACGGCTTACAAAAGATTTATAAATGGGGGTTACAATGGGAGAACGATTGATTTACTAGGATGATAAAGTGTGGATCTTTTGACATTTCTCGGGATGTTAAGAGTAAGGGGGCTTACAGAGATTTGAAAGGGGGTAGCAATGGAAGTAAAATTGACATTACTAGGGAAGAGAAGAGTAGCTCATTTGTCAGTTTTAGAGTTATTAAGAGAACGTGAAGTTAGGGCTGCTTCAAGAATTTCTTGAAAAGTATTGTTTTTATTTCTTTTCTGAAAGTCTTGTAGTCAGGGGTGGTCATCAGAAGGTTGGAGATCTGGTTGTCCAGTCTTGTGGCTTGAGGGGCTAAGAGGCCGTCGTGTAGTTTTATTCTTTTTACTTCTTTGATCGGAGGAGGTATGAATGGGGGGTGCGTTTTTCTGTATCTGGTTGTGGATGCTTGGATGAGGCAGTTGTTCAGGTAGGTTGGGCTGTCTCCGTTTAGGGCTTTAAATAACATGCAGTAGAATTTAAATTGAATTCTTTCTTGGATTGGTAGCCAATGTGAGTTGATGTAAGTTTCTGTGATATGGTCATGTTTTCTTAATGAGTAGATGAGTCTCAGAGCTGTATTTTGGATAGTTTGTAGTTGCCTGGTCATAGTAGAAGGGCATGGAAGGAAGAGGATATTGCAGTAGTCCAACAATCCCAGGATTAGGGATTGTACTATAAGCTGGAATTGTGCTCTTTCAAAGAATTTCCGGACTAGTCTCAGATTTATCATGATTGCGAAGGATTTCTGAATTGTTTTATTTATTTGTGGTTGCATGGTACAACATCTGTCTATAGTCATTCCAAGTAGTTTTATGGTGGATTGGATGGGATAGTTGATTGAGTTGAGTTCAAAATTGGTTATGGTTTGGACTTTGTCATTTTCGAGGAGGATGAATTTGGTAGTAGTAGTCATAAGCACTGTTTAAAGAATCAGGGCCTTAGTGCCTAATGCAGCTTAGTAAAAAAGCCCCTATAATTTTTTAGTTGAGGTCGACCTCAAGTATAAAATTATAGGAGCTCTAGCTGTGCTAGTTTGCCATTTTTTATCAAAGGAGACTTATTTGTGATATAAATTCTTTGATACAAAGCTTCAAATATGCAATTTTATTTTTCTTTTTCTGAGAGGGGGGAGTTGTCAAATGATTGGGACTATTTTGTTAGATTCCCAATAGTATTCTTATAAGGACTCCCCCCTATTTAATATATTTTGTGAACTCTGAAGTTATCATGGTACATTGAGCTTTACAGTACTATGTAATTATTTTGGTAGAACATGTTTTTTGCTTTCTAGGTGATTTCATTAACCCCAATATATAAATGTCAGGTCTTGGAAAATCAAAAAAGGAAAAGTTCCTAGATGAAATAAATGACTGATTCATGGAGCTGCCAGTTCAGGAACAGACAAGAGAAGGAGCTATTTTAGATTTTATAGTCCTTAGTGAAGAGGTAGGGAACTCCGGTCCTCGAGAGCCGGGTTTTCAGGATTTCCCCAATGAATATGCATGAGATCTATCTACATACACTGCTTTCAATGCATATTCATTGGGGAAATCCTGAAATCCCGACTGGAATACGGCTCTCGAGGACCGGAGTTCCCTACCCCTGCCTTAGTGGAATGCAGGACTTGGTGTGAAAGGTAACAATGTTGGGGCCATATAGCAATAGTAATCACTACATGATTAAAATTAGATGATGATAACTGGAGTCAAGATACTATGAAAATCTACTGTGCCAGCATTTCACTTTTGAAAGGGCAACTATGACAGAATGAGGAAAATGGTTTAAAAAATAAAGCTAAAAGGAGCAGTTGTAAAGGTTAGAATTTAAATCAGGCATAGACATTGTTTAAAAATGCCATCTTAGAAGTCCAGACTAATTGTATTCCGTGTATTAAAAATAGTGAAAGATGGACAAACAATAGCTATTATGGTTAAAAGATGAAGTTAAAGAAGCTTTTAAATCCAAAAGTGCATCTTTAAAAAATGAGAAAAATACTCAAATGAAGAAAAAAAGGAAGCAGTATATACACCACAATCTAGATACAAAGCATTGTTGAGGAAAGCTAAAAAGAATTTGAAAAGAAGCTTACCATGGTTGCAAAAGCACATAATAAAAGCCTTTTCAGCTATACGAGTATTAGAAGCAGAAAGCCTGTGAGGGAGTCAATTGGACCATTAGATCTTAAAGGAATATAAAGGGCACTGAAGGTAGACAAGACCATACTGGACAAACTAAATTAATTCTTTGCTTTGGTCTTTACTGAGGAGGATGTAAGGAAGCTACCTGTGCTATGGTATTTAAAGGTGATTATACAGAGAAACTGAAACCTTGTGATACTGGGCATCAAAATGGCCGTTGACGTTTAATGTGAGCATGTGCAAAATGATGCACGTGGGAAAGAGGAACCCACACTATAGTAATATGATACTGGGTTCTGTATTAGGAGTCACTGCTCAGGAAAAGGATCTAGGTGTCATTGTTGAAACCCTCAGCTCAATGTGCGGCAGCTGCTAAGAAAGCAAATAGAATGTTAGGAATTATCAGGAAAGGAATGGAAAACAAATATAAGAATGTTATCATGCTCTTGTATAACTCTAAGGTAAGGCCACACCTCGAATATTGTGTGCAGTTCTGGTCACCATATCTCAAAAAGGATATAGTAGATTTAGATAAGGTACAGAGAAGGGTGACAAAAATGATAAAAGAGATGGGATGACTTCCCTATGAGGAAAGGCTAAAGCAGCTAGGGCTCTTCACCTTGGAGAAGAGAGGGTTCAGGGGTGATACGATAAAGGTCTATAAAATAATGAGTGGAGTGGAAAGGGTAGTTGTGAATTGCTTGTTCACTCTTTTCAAAACTACTAGTTATTAGGAATGAATAGAGAATAAAACACAAATATCACAATGCCTCTGATTTGCTCCATTGTGAGACCACATCTTGAATATGGTTGCCACATCTCATAAAAGATAAAGTGGAATTAGAAAAGGATGACCAAAATGATTAAGGGGCTGGAACTCCTCAGATATGATCCAAGAAAAGAGGTTAGCCTGAGAAAGAAGACAGCTGAGGGAAGATATGATATGATAATATAAAATCCTGAGTAAAGTGAAACAAAAAAACAGAAATTGATTGTTTAACCCTTCAGAAAGTATAGGGAACATATCATGAACTTACTAGTATATAATAGTACATTTAAAACAAACAAGAGGTAATATTTTTCACTCAACATATAATTCAGCTCTGTAACTTTTTGCTAGAGTAAATGGTAAAAGCAGTTAATGTAGCTGTGCTTTGTAAATGTTTGTACACATTTGGGTAAGTTCCTGTAAGAAAATTCCATAAGATGTTATTACATTATATATAGGAAAAGCCACTGCTTAATCCTGGGGTTCAGTGGTGTGAAATCTTACTACTTTTTCAGACTCTGTAAGGTATTGGTAATTTGGACCAGCCTCTGTTGGAAATTACAGTAGATGGGCCTTGGTCTGACCCAGTAGGGCAGCTCTTAGGGCAGATTGGGAGACATGCTGAATATGAGGGATACAGAAGAGTAATCAGAGACATGCTAGAAAAGGGAGAGGTTGAAAGGGAGATCAGGAAAGATGCTGGACATGGAGAGGTGGAAGAAAAAGGTAGAAAAGGAGATTAGGAGAGAGGATGAACATGGGGACGATGGAAGAGGAAGGTTAAAGGGAAGATTGGTGGAGATGCTGGACATGGGTAAGGTGGAAGAAAAAGGTGGAAAGGGAGATTGGAGAAGATGCTATAAAGGGGGCAGGATTGGACAAGGTGTGAATTACTAGACACATAGAAAGGAAAGAGAACAGAATTGCCTAACATGAAAGGAGAAGGAGACAGAGAGAGAGAATGCCTGACATGGATGAGAGGTGAAGGGAAAATGAGGGGGATACCTGAATTATTAGGAGAAGAGCGACTAAGATGATTAAGGGGCTGGAGGAGTTGCAGTACAGTGAAAAATTAGAGCAACTGGGCCTTTTCTCCCTTGAATAGAGGAGATTGAAAGGGGACATGATCGAAACATTCAAGGTACTGAAAGGAATAGACTTAGTAGATAAGGACAGGTTGTTCACCCTCTCTAAGGTAGGGAGAACGAGAGGGCACTCTCTAAAATTGAAAGGGGATAGATTCCATATGAACGTAAGGAAGTTCTTCTTCACCCAGAGAGTGGTAGAAAACTGGAACGCTCTTCCGGAGTCTGTCATAGGGGAAAACACCCTCCAGGGATTCAAGACAAAGTTAGACAAGTTCCTGTTGAACCAGAATGTACTCAGGTAGGGCTAATCTCAGTTAGGGCGCTGGTCTTTGACCAGAGGACTGTCGCTTGAGTGGACTGCTGGGCACGATGGACTACTGGATTGACCCAGTGGTGGCAATTCTTATGTTCTTATGAAAAGAGAGGAGGGAGTGCCTAATATAGATAAAGAGGAAGAGAAGGGAGAGTAGAGATGCTAGACATCGGTAGGGAAAAATGAAAAGCTATAGATAGAAGCAGTAAAAAGGCTAATTTGTGGAATTAGAAAATTTAACCATATAACAACTTGGTTGAAGAAATTGCACTGGTTACCTGTGCGATTATGTATCATTTTCAAAACATTAACTTTGATATTTACAGTCATTTATCATGGGATTCTTTGGTATCTATCACACGTTATGGCAATTTACCGACCGCTCAGAACTTTGCAATCTGAGGATGTAATGTGATTGGCTGTGACAGATTTCTCAAAAATACATTATGAGAACACAAGAGCATCTGTCATTTCTATCATGGGGGTAACACTGTGGAATAAATTAACTGGAATGCTAAGAGCGTTATCAGATATTCAGAAGTTAAAAAAAATTCTTAAAACTACATTATTTTTAGAAGCATTTCAATAAAGCTGAAACGTTGAATGCTGGCTTTAAGATGAACTGTACTGTGAAGATCTATTTAAGATGCGATTATTCATATGTAACCCAAGATTTTTGTACAAATCATGTTATTATTGTAATGGGGCCTAGATATAGGCAGTTGATCAATTTTTTTAATTAATTAATTAATAAATACCGGATAGTGAGATGTTCTAAATTAATACTAATAATGCTTGCTTCTTGCCTGCTACCACTTAGCAGTAGATATACTAAAGAAGGATAACACATTGAGGCCCGGATTCTCTATAAGGCACCAATATCTGGCCTACATTTCTGGTGCCTATCTGTGCCATAAATTGTGCCTAATGCCATTTCCAGCATTAACTATGCCCATAGTGGCATTAAGCACCACATAGGTGCGATTCTGGTGCCTTTTATTTAGGTGCCAGTAGGAGCTTTTTTTTTTAATCTTTTTTGCCATTTTAAACAGTGTTTTTAAAAATTAATTTAGGCATCGTAGAGTGTCTAAAGGTGCCTAGGTTTCAGTGCCATTTATAGAATATCCCCTTAGGCCTGGATTCTCTAAAGGGTGCTGATATGGGTGGCTGCCTAAAAAGCATCCACTGATTGTCTGTCACGCAATGGTGCCCTTTAGAGAATCGCACCTCCACAAAAGATAGGCGCTGAAAATGTAGGCACCTAACACCACTTCCAGCGTTAGCCACACCCATAGTGGTGTTAGCACCGTAAAGCACCTATGTAGGCATGATTCCAGCACCTTTTATTTAGGTGCTGGTAGGCACTTTATTTTTACCATTTTAAATGGCATTTCTCAATTAACTTAAGTGTCAGTAGGGTGCCTACTGGCGCCATTTATAGAATATTCCCCTAACAGCCTAATTCTGTAAAAAGCGCTAAAAATTACATTGGGAAATTTGGGCATGTGCCCAATTTGTGCATTCAATTTAATTGAATAACAAGCCAATTAGCACCAATAATGGGCTTTTAACTAGTGATTATTGGTGCTAATTGGAATTAATTAACATTTACATACATATATTTATTTAGGCACAGGATCTATGCATAAATTTATGGGTGGTTCAAAAAAATGGGCCTGGCCAAGGGAAGATCATGGGCGGATCAGAAGCATTCCTGCAATTTACACAAGTGGTTATAGAATAAGGGGAGATCCGCTCCTAATTTAGGCATGAGGATTTACATCACATTTTAGTTGGTGTAAATGGCCATACCTAAAGTTAGTTGAGGTTTCCTAAATGGTGCCTAACTTTGAGCACACAACAAAAGCCCAAAGGTTCCACAGCAATTAAGGGAAATCCAAGAGAACAAGAGACTGTGGAAAACAATGTTCTTGATGAAATGCTTATTGGAAATCACAAAAAGCAAGTTCATCCACAGTAGATAGCAGCTGACCCAATGAATAGCGGTGGACCCGACATGGTCCGTGTTGTGGCTTCACAAGCCTTCCTCAAGGTCCAGGTCGGTGTTCACTTGATGGGTATAAAGAAAGGTGGATGTAAAAAAGGTAAATAGGGCCTTGCTCCAAAGCGAACCAAAGTAAAGTGTTAGTGGCTGCAATGCAGAGGCTATATTAACACTATCTACTGTGGATGAACTTGTCTTTTATTATTTCCAATAAACATTTCATCAAGAACATTGTGTTCTACAGTCTCTTGCTCGCCTAATTTTGAGCACCATTTATAGAATAATGCTAAGGGGCTCATAATCAAAACAAAACCTTTGCTTACCAGGCGGCTAAGCTGAACCCTTGGCTTGCCCAAATGATACTCGAGGCCCCCTCTTACCTTAGTTTTAGAAAACTTCTCAAAACGCACCTCTTCCGCAAACAGGGCTCTTAATCCCCTTTGCCCCCGGCTTCCCTTTCCCACTCTCCCCTGTTCCCTCTGCTCCCTCTCCTCCCCCCCTCCACACTTGGTCTCACTCTCGTTATCGCTTACCAACCCTACCTTCTGTCTTACCATTACCCCTGCTAAATCTCAGTTATAGTTTTCCCCAAGCCCCCCTCTTCACTGCCTGTAATTTTTTTGTTAAAATTCTGTAATTTTGTAATTTTGTCAAAATTTTATAAATCCGTGTATCACCGCGGACCTTAATTAATGAATGTGAACCGCCTAGAACTTTTTGGGTATGGCGGTATACAAGAATAAAATTATTATTATTATTATTATTATTATAATCAAAACTTTAAAATGTCTAAAAACCTGTCTAAAAAGCACTTTGACATCCTAATAGGATATCCAAGTGCCAAAAATCAAACTGACTTTCTGGATATGTAGCAGGACTTCTTATGCTTCTGAATGCTGCTGGGCATCCAGACCTGAAAGGGGCATATATGAAGGAGTGGTCAGGTTGGTATTTGGGTGGGATGTGGGCTAGCTTAGACTTAGACATCCTACAGGGATAATCGAATGTTTTACTAGACATCCTGGACGAAACCTAGACATTATGAGTGAGACAATGTAAAAACAGGTATAAGTAGCAAAAAGGTACCTAAAGTGACCAGATAACCACTGGAGAGACAAAGTAAAGAAGTAAAGACCCACACACACTTCCCCAGAGTTCACTGACCCCATCACACCCTCACAAAGAGCAGAATAAAAAAGTACATACCTGTCTCCAGAACATCAGCACCAGTATAGGAAAGCCTAGTAGAGCTGCACACAGGTGTCTCCTTAGAGAGGAGTAGCAAGTCCCATAAGCCACTCTAACCACTGCATATGTGGTGGAAAATGTGAGCCCACCAAAAAAAAAACCCCAAACCCTACTTTACTGCCATATAGGTGCTACCTGCAGCCATAAGGGCTACTGGGGTTATAGACAGGTGGGTATAGAGGGTTTTTTTGGGGAGCTCACCATAACTTATCATAGAGTTCTGTTGAGATGTTTATGTGGCACCCTTTATGTGAAGTTCACAACAGTGCCCTGTAAGGTGCCCCACTGCTCTGTTGACATGTCTGGGTGGCCAGTCCATTACAGGACTGGCCTTTCCCATGTCCAAATGGTCTTGTTCTGGGCATTTGGGATTTGGATGAAATTTTGGTAAAAAATGTAGTATAAAGATAGACATCCTGTCAGTTTGGGCAACCCAATGGCCTGGACATCCAGATAGATGATTTTTGGAAAAAAATATATTTTAGATGTATTTTTTGAAAATAGGCAGTTTCCCACTGCCGACTTTTGGCGTCTAGCACCTTACGTCCAAATCGGACTTAGATGTATGTTTTGATTATGTCCCTCCATGCGTTATTTTTTTGGCACTGATTTTGTAGACACCATTTATAGAATCTTGTCCTTGCTGCATGTTAAAGCCCTGCACTGCATAATAAACACATTGCCAGAGGTAATAAACATTTATCATATCTAGTAAGATTTGATAAATAGGTTCATCACAGTTGCCTATGTAAATAAGGTAATAGGTATACTAATGACAAATAATGAGCTCAAATGGTAGGTATTAAAGTATGATAAATTATACAGTTTTTATCATGTGATAAGATTTTTATTTATTTTTTTTACATACTCTACCTGGAGTGTGCTATTAAGTGGTGTAAAGGTTCATACCTTGTAAAATAGCTGCCTGTTACCAATATGAAGCATCTGAAATGAAGGCAACAACAGCAAAGGGAATGGAAGAAAGAGATGAACAGAGAGGAGAAAGAGACAGAGAAGAAATAAGTGTGGGTAAAGCCTAGTATCAGAAAGAGAGATAGAAGGAGAGGCTACAGCAAGCACCACCATTCAGGAGTAAATAAATAAAATAAATCAATAAATTTAATTGGTTGAAGGACTCAGGAAAAAGCAAAGAATTCTTTATTTAAACAAAAAAAAAAGTCAACATAAAAAGATAATTAAAAGCAACGTGAACAACATAGGTCTATAAATACTCATACATTAATGGGCAATTTTATAAACATGGCACTTACAATTATGCATGTATTCTGTGCATTATGCACCTGTTCAGAATAATCTCTCAGTAACTAAACAATTACTGGAAAGTTTGGTCTTCAGAAATGCTACTGACTGGCTTCATTTATACCACTCAAGAATGCATAAAACTATCTTCTTCAATCCACTTTTTAATTTTTAACTCATAAAAAATATACCCCCCTTTTACAAAGCAGTATTAGTGGCTGCCGTGCGGCAAATGCTCCAATGCCCGTTAAATCTCTATGGGTATTGGAGTGATTACCGCAACAGCAGCAATCGCTACCGCAGCTTTGTAAAAGGAGCCCATAATTTCTTATAATTTCTTAGAGAATTTATCTAGTTTTTGAAGTTGTCAGTTGGGGACTGAATCCGACATGTTTCGCAGACTGGCTGCTTCAAGGATGTCTCCAAATTATTTGTTAGATTCAAAAGCCCAAATAGGAAAGAATGAAACAAGGATGATATAACAAATTCTTCCTGAAAAAATATATATACTGTAGTATATTGAGAGATTACTGGAGATGAAATGAATAAAGAATTTATAGATTAATAAATTAAATTTTTGTGTGTGATGGGTCCTCACTTTTCACAACTCGATTATCAGGTCCAACCTGTAACATCGGGTTGAAAGTTGTATTAACCGAAATGGATTATTCAAATGTGAAACATCCCTGGACCCAATTTTTTTTATAGTGAATAAGTGCAAAATCACGCAACCAAAGTCAATCACCATTCATCTCTCTAATATACTATTGTGCACATAAATGCTACTGAGTCCAAAGTCTATTTGAGATTCAGCTTCCAAGGTTCTTCCTCTGATGTCCAAAAATCAAACAGTTCAATCAGTTAGAAAATCAAGTACCGTATTTTTTACTCCGTAAGACACATCTGATCATAAGAAGACCCTAGATTTAGAGGAGGACAACAAGAAAAAAACATTCTGAACCAAATTCTCCCTGCCAGGCTCTGCACCCAACTCCACACTCCTTGCCAGGTTCTGCACCCTGTCCCCCTTCCCTGCCAGGCTCTGTACCCTGTCCCCCCTCTGGAGGTCTAGGGGTAGGCCGGGACAGGGCACAGGGAAGGCAGGGACAGGGCACAGATGTCAAGGCAGATGACTTTTTAAAATATGCAATGTCACCTCAGTAACAACTATAGAAAAATAGACAAATATAGTGCAAAAGACAGCATTAATAAATTCTCCAAACTGACACAAATTGATCACTAAATTGAAAATAAAATCATTTTTCCTACCTTTATTGTCTGGTGATTTCTTTCTTTCCTTCCTCAGGCCCAACAATTGTCCCTTCCTCCCTCCCTCCTTCCTATGTCTCCCTCAATGCCTTCCAGCCTTTGTCCTCTTCCTCCCCCCTCCCATTGTCTGGTGATTTCTTTCTTTCCTTCCTCAGGCCCAACAATTCTCTCTTCCTCCCTCCTATGTTCCCCTCACTGCCTTCCAGCCTTTGTGCTCTTCCCCTCCCCCCAAACTCAGGCCCTCAATGCCTTTCAGCCTTTGTCCTCTTCCTCTTCCCCCCCCAGTTGTCTGGTGATTTCTTTCTTTCCTTCCTCAGGCCCAACAATTGTCCCTTTCTCCCTCCCTCCTGTTCTCCTCACTGCCTTCCAGCCTCTATCCTCTTCCGCCTCCCCATCAAGCCTACCTGCCCGCTGGATTTAATTACCTCCCACTGCTGCTGCTGTGAGGACACATTGCAAAAAGCAGCATCAGCGGGGAGGGGGGGAGAGGAGACTCGTGGCTCAGCAGTGCAGCAACCGGAAGGGCCAGGCGGGTGCAGTGATTGCCAATGGCTGGCCCGGACCTTCTCACCGACATCAGAATTGACATCGGGGTAAGACTTCTGGGCCGGTGGCATGCAATCACTGCACCCGCCTGGCCTTTTCCTTCTACTTTTGGCAGTGAGTAGCCAGCAGCAGCGGGTGAGGGGTGGGCGGCGGTCCTGGAAGGTAATGGGGAGGGGGGGGATTTGGGTATTCGCTCCATAGGATGCACCCTTTTTTCCACACACTTTTTGGGGGGAAAAATACAGTACTTATCCTTGCAAATGACAAAAAGAGTGTGGTTACTTTTGTGAAAGTGAAAGCTAAATAATTCATAAGATGCACTACTGAAGATCAGGCTTCTATAAATTTAATCCCCCCCCCCCCCTTTTACTATGCTATGGTAGACGTTTCTACCATGGTCCAGAGCACTAAATGCTCTAATGCTGCTCTGATGCTCATAGAATTCTATGAGTGTCAGAGCATTTAGCGCTCTGGGCCATGGTAGAAACCTTTACCGCGGCTTAGTAAAAGGGGGGTTAATTTAAGAGTATTCATAGGATACTGTATTGTAGGTGGATATATTGATATCAGTACCTTATAGTGATTTTTTTTTTTTTTTGCTAGATAGTGTGGAATAATCTGTTTATTTAAATCGTTTTCCTCAAAGAGCTCAGAATGGGTTACACTTATAGGTTAACATACATAATATACAATTAACAGATTACATAATATACAATTAACAGGTATACATAATATACAATTAACAGGTTACAATTACCATTGTTATAGTGCAAGTTTTGATACAAGTTTGTATCCTAACTTGACACATACTAGGAATCTAATACCACTTTATATAATATAGTTTTCAGGTACAATTTGCCATAGTTAGAGTGGAAGGATTTTCCAATACAAATTTTTATCCTAACTTGACACAAACTACAGATCTAATACCAATATACATAATATACAGTTTACAGGTTAAATTTGCCATAGTTACAGTTCCACATGTTTAAAAACAAGTTTTATCCTAATGTGACTTATACTAAGAACCTAGTTTCAATATACATTTCTTTGTGATTCATCTGTTGTGGCGGGAGAGTTAGGTGAAGAGGAATGTTTTTATTGCTTTCCTAAAGTTGAGGAGTCCTTCAAGGGATCTGATCTGTGGGGGCAGTCGATTTCAATGGCTCGGTATGAAGTGGGAGTAAGAACGTTGTTTGGCAGTTTGCAGTTGAAGGGCACGACCAGGAGGTATTCTGTGGTGTATTTCATCTGGAAGCAGAGGTACCTGTTCGGCACATAATGAGGAAGTTTGGCTGTCATGTAGCCTGGTGTCATGTTGTGCAAGGATTTGAACACTAGCATCAGGCCCTTGAAGACACAAAGTTAGCTGACAATAAAGCCTGGAAGACAGGGTCATGGAAATGGAGGTATTTTAGAAGTCTGATTGCTGCATTTTGTACACGTTGGAGACGTATGTTCTTTGGCGTGAGGCCACTAAATAGTGCATTGCAGTAGTCCATGCAGGAGAGGACTAAGGCATAGAGTAGTTGGGTGAAGTCAGATTCAGAAAAGTAGTTCCTTATTTTCCAGAGTTATCACAGGTAGTTAAATTAGGAAGATACCACCTGAGAAATATGGTTGGAAAGCAAAAGGTTGGAGTTAAGGAGTATTCCTAGGCTGCACACTTGGTCCTTTGCAGCATAGCGAGGGATGGGTGCAGCTGCAGTGTTCTTTGTGGATCCAAAGAAATTCCGTTATGGAGGCGTTTAGTTGTAATTTGTTGACAGACATCCAGTTTTTGATGTCCAAGAAGCTGTTTAGACATTTCATGATCTGGGCGTCATGGTTTTCTCCTAGTGGTAGGTATAGTTGGATGTGATCTGCAAAGGCGTGAATCTGTATTTGGTATTTCTGGGCTATGTCTAGGACAGGTCTTATGTAGAGATTGAGTAATAGGGGGGGATAGTAGAGACCCTTGTGGAAATTGATATGTAAATGTTAGTGCCTCCTTTATATTATTACCACCAATCCCCTCATTCTATAACTTGTTGATGCTGCTCTGCACAATTACAGCACTGATTTTTTTTTTGATTTTTTTTTTTAGGAACCAGTAGGTGCCTTGAAATTCTGTGAAAAATGTAATTTAAATGTAATTTTTCATTGAGCTTGGATGCCTACCAGTACTTATAAAAATGGCACCTTTTAGAGAATCCGGGTCTTAGCACACAACCCATATAGTGATTTACACTCCATTCTATAAAAGAATCTGGTGTCTAGATACTATTGTAGAATTCACACTCAGCATCTTGCATTTTAATGCCCATATTTGGGCAACTCTCATTGGTTGACCTCTGAGGGCCCGATAATCAGTTGGTGGCAATCAGCATTTTGCTGACCACTGCTGGCATTATCTCTGAAAATTCAATGCCAGGCCTTGTCTGGGCTCTGGCATTGAATTTACGAGTTTACAGAGACTGTGAAAATACAGCCGATTAAGTATGATATTCTTTTAGGACTTTTATGTGGTCCTATTTTTTTTTTCTTTATTGAAATTTCAAATTTTCCATGAACAAATCAATCATATAGAATTAACAGTAAAAAGAAAATTCAAAGAACAAAGATAATAAAAATAGAAAAAAATTAAAATCCTTTGTACTGCTAGTTAGTCCACAATTATAGGAGGAGAGCTTAAATAAAAAAATGGAGATTAAATAATTACTACTTTATTCTTATAGGCAAACAGATAAGCAAACCTGAAAATGGCCTAAATCACTTGACTATGAGCATTATTATTGTATAATTACAGGGGTACTAGCAATAATCATCTCTTTATCCAAAATAAATCTAGATAATTGTGAAGATTAAAAAAATAAAAATAAAAAAAATCTAGCTCCTTGAAAATTAGCAAAACATTTACAGGGAAATCTAAGTTCAAAGGTAGTGCCCAGTTTTAAGACCTGAGGTTACAAAAGGAGAAACTGTTTCCTCTTCTTTTGAGTTATTCTGAAAACATCTGAGTACAGTCTGATTTTTATATTTGAAAAACATTTTTAATAGTCAGTTTCTATACAAATCCAAAGCTAATTGAACAAAGAGTGTAGCCACAGAAACCTGTTCTACGTCTGAACTCTCTAATATGTTCATCAATTCTAAAATATCTAATGCTGGAGGTTGTTGATCTTCAGAAGTTTTTTTCTTTCCTATAGGAAGATAATCTTTTGAAATAGGTGGATAGGAATTTTGCAGGACGTTCAAAATCTCGGAGAGATACGTTGCAAGCATATCAAGGGCTGAAACTGTATGTAATTTAGGAAAATCTTAAATTTTGTCACCTTGTTACGTTTTCTCACATCTCCAATTTAAAGTTAATAGTTCCATTCTCTTTTATTAGGAGCTGATTTTGTGCTCCCAAAACTTCTAATATTTTTTCTTGCTCCAAAGATTTAGTTTCAAGTTTCCCCACTCTTTGTTGTATTTTTGATGTCTCAGAAAGTATTCTAGAGCAATGAGTTGTTAAATTTTGAATCTGAGTTCCCAGAGATGATTGTAATGCTGATATGGCTTCCCAAATTGAATTCAAGTCAATAACTGGGGGCTTTTCCAATGGAGCTATTACAAATTTAGCTTCAAGTTCTTTAGGTTTCACAGTACCTGGAGGCAAAATTGCTGAAGGTAGACTTTGCAGTCCCACTGCCAGCTCCAAGACTTCACACGGTGGCAGTTCTATTGCTGATGCAGCTATTATCTGTTGCACTGCGAGATCTTTTTCTTCGCAGCATTCAGATATTGCCGCTTCGCTCCCCTCACACACCATTGATCGGGGGAGTGGCTGCGCTGTCGTTCTTTGATCCTCTGGCGACAGGCTGGCTGCCTCGAGTGAAGTTCAAAAGCTCTCCGAAAAGCTCTCGCTTCGAGCTGAGGACTTCTCGTCTGATATTCCTCTAGGCTGCCGCTCGACAAAAGCATCCATCGGACCAGGTGGAAGTGACTCTGACCTGGGTTCAGAAGGAAAAACCCGAGTCTTCTATTTGCGTTTCATGATCAAAGTAGGTAAAAGGTTCAACGGCATTCTGCTGAACACATTCAGGTCGCCATCTTAGTTAGGATCCTCCCCCAGGATGCGGTTTTATTTATGCAGTTATTGTGGTTAGTTAAGTGCTGAATATGGGCACTTAGCTAAGTTGGTTGCTAACCAGACATTTTCAGCGGCACTATCCAGTTAATTGTTGCTGAATACAACCGGTTAGCCCTGATCAATCAATTTAGCCAGGAGCCATTTCTGTTGGATAAAGTGCTTTGAATATCAACCTTCCCACCCCCCCTAGATATCAAACATGTTTCAATAAATGCCTGCATCAAGGACCTTTTCATTTACCTATGTTTGCTGCCTTCATCACCCAAATTCTTTCCCCACTCCCTCTCCCATACCTTTCTCTGCCTTTTTATTTTTCCTCTTCTTTCTCTCCCATGTTTCTTCCCTTCCCCCATCCCTTAACTTCTCTCTCCCCCACCTTCTCCCTGAAACCTTATCCTACACACATTTAAACCCTTCCCACTTCCCCACACCTCACCCTAGCCAGTGTCAGTGATTCCACCTTTTCTTCAATTACCAATATGTGGAGAACATTGCTATTACTTGAGCCATTGGATTACTCTTACGCAGTGCTTTAGGGGTTTGTGAACGCTGCCTCAACAGCCATCCCAGCCAAGTCAATTCAGAGATCGGTAATTTTGGGCTCCTTTTACTTAGATGCACTAGCATTTTTAGCACGCACTACATGCCAAAAACTAAGGCCAGCTCAATGATGGCATTAGCGTCTAGCATGTGCGGCAATTCAGCGCGCGCTAAGCATGTGCTAAATCCGCTAGCGCAGCTTAGTAAAAGGAGCCCTTAATTTATGAGTTTCCTAATTACAGCTACAATTCTGTTTATTCCAAGAAAAGCACAGTATAAAGAACCACAAAAATAACACTGCTTTAAACAATGCACAGCTGGAACATTCCAGTGCTGCGTCTTAACAATACAGCATCTACTGTAGAAAACTAATACAGTAGTTTTCTCAGTTTTAGATTTTGCTGCCAAAAGTATTAATGCTTTTCAGAGGAAGGAGTCACAGTCAATCTATCTCTCAGCTGTCAGCTCTCTTCTCAGAGCACTATAATTCTATGCAACATTATACATATTTTCAAAGAAAGCCAGATGGAAGCAGAGGTGATATATTTCATAGCAATAGTAGAAGAAATTAAATACATTTACAATAAAAGATCATTAGGAAAGGAATCTCGTCACCTTTGATTAATGCACATGATTATTACATTTAAGTCAAACTAAATTACTGTCCTTGTAGCATTTATAAAAATGTCCAGAATCTAGCAGTTATGTCCTCTACTGTAGGTGTAAAATCACAATAATTTTGATAAGTTAAAACAATTCTTTCCAGTGAAACCAAGTTAAGGAGAAAGGGGAGCAGGGAGTCATTAAAAAGTTATCTAATTTCATGCAACTTTTAGGGGGGTGGGCATTCCTAGCCCCTAGAAGGGAAAGTGTCTTAAACATCATTTAACATTGATCCCTACTGGGATTGTTGGTGCCAGATTCCAGTGGGAACCACTGTCCATATCTTTCCGTCTGAGCAGCATTGCTGTAATGGTTAGACTGACTCGGAGAGGAATTAACGTGGGCTTTGAATGAAAATCAGAGAATGTGCCCTAAAGTCAAAATATCACACAAATTGGCCAGTCTCATTATCTCCAGGATTCTGTAAAGGTCACCCAAATTTGGGCATGATCCTGAGATCTGTGCACAAACTAATTAGTTAATGATCAATTATTGGTGTTAATTAGCACTAATTTGGACCTCTGCATGGATCTGACTATGGGCTAGATTCACTAACCTGCCCGATCGTGACCGAACCAAGAACATTCAAATGGGGGCGATCGTAGGCACGCCCCCATCTGCCAACCTGGATCACTAGGTAGCGATCCCAATGCGTGCGCAGATCATCTACTTTGCCTGTAGATGATCTGCACATGTGTTTGCTGTCTGGAGGGGGGGGGGGGGGGGAGGTTGTTTACTTTTTTTACTGGCTTCAACTCTCCTGCTTTCTGCCGCCCTTCCCCACAGTGCGAGCCCGTGGTTTTAACCCACAGGTTTAAAGCAGGTTAAAACCATAGGCTCATGCTGTAGGAAAGGGCGGCAGAGAGCTGGAGAGTCGGGGAGGTAGAGAGAGTCGGGGCAGGCAGAGAGCAGGTTGCGGCAGAGCAGGAGATCCAGGGAGCCAGAGAGAGAGAGTCGGGGCAGTACTCCACTCCCTCCTGCCACCACCCTCAAAATCCCCCACACTGTCTGCAGCAGGAGGGATGCCCACTCCCTCCTGCTGCAGCCCCGGAAACAACCCCTGGCAGGAGGGATGCTACTCTTAGCATGGAATGTTGCTACTCTTTGGGTTTTTGCCAGGACCTGGATTGGCCACCCTAAGGACGGGCTACTGAGCTAGATGGATCATTGGTCTGACCCAGTAAAGCTATTCTTATGTTCTTATTTGCTTGCATAACATGGAAGCTGTGCATGCAAATAGATCTAATGCATATTCATCGGAGAAATCCTGAAAACCCAACCAGGTTGCAGACCTCGAGGACTGGCATTGAGCATCCCTGCTCTACATGGAGTTTTGCTACCTTGTATCTGGCTCATTATTTTCTGCTTTGCACAAAACTTAGAAACTGAATGACATTCAATTAAAATGATATTAGCAGCTCAGGAGTGATTTTGTTTAATTTACTCCTACTCAGATGTAAAAACATTAGTGACTTTTTTAATTGGACCTCATAATGTCCAACACCTACTCAAGTGCGATGAAATTAAAGACTTTGGTGGCTAAATACCGCTTAATTTACTCCTGCCCAGCTATAATGACATTAAAGATGTTTTAGTGTAGATATTGTTTCCAATCAATTTTATTCAGAAGAAATCTGAGCTCATAGGTAGCATTATTAAGCAGGTAATAAAATCAGGCATGAAATCTATCTATGCAGTAGGGGATAGGTTATTTTTCAGTAATATTAAAAAGTAATCATTTTCATTTTAATGCAAGAGAATTAAAAAGTAGTAACATCTGAATAAGGACATTTTGCAAAGTTTTCATCATTTTGCATACAATGCTTTGGCAATGGTCATTTCTTGAATGGCACGATGTGTTTTTTCCCCTTATGAAGCAATATTTACTGAACTCTTATCCATGAGTCGATTAAGCAAAGGTATAAAGAGACAACAGCATTACGATCTTTCAGGAAGCAGAACCCATAAAAATGTCTACATTTTATTAAAATGAAATGACATGTAAAAGTCAATTGAGCTTTGTGAAGAAAGCAGGTAAGTCATAATTAGGTAAATAATTAACCCCCTCCCCTTTTACAAAACCATGCAAGTGGTTTTTAGTATCGGTCGGCACGCTGAATGCTCTGCACTGCTCTAATGGTTATAAGAACTCTATGGCAGTCGAAATGGCGCAGAGCATTCAGTGTGTCGGCCGGTGCTAATAACCTCTTGCGCAGTTTTGAGTGTGTGTGTGGTGGGGGGGGGGGGTTAAATTACCAATGTTGTTATAAACCGAAGGGCTGGTGTTCAAAACTTACTGCTGGCAACAATATGCGGTTTCTCCTGGATTTGCACGCATTTTAGAAGCACCCAATGCTCGGGAGTTTGAGCTCTGGCGTTCCGACTGAAGGCAGCCCTACTGTAGGTAAGCACCCTACTGCTGTCTAGCCAGCCAATCAGGATGCATGTTATTTAAAAATAAATCCCGAGGAGGGTCGCCTACATTGTAGGCATTCTTCTGAGCCTAGGGAGGCGCATAAGCCTGCCTAAGCTCGCCTAAGGCTAGATGTGGCCATGGTTTCACCTGGAAGTGGCCTTAAGTGAGCTTAGGCGACCCTAGGCATCTCCCTAGGGCCACGATATGTACCAGAAATATAGGCCAGCAAAATGCTGGTCCACATTTCGGATAGACGTGGCCACAGTCAGATTAAAGGCTGCGGCAGGGAACCTGTGCCCTACCCCCTTGCAAAGACAACCAGCAGGAGGGATGCCCAGTCCCTCTTGCCAGAACCCCTGAAGCTGCCCCTCCCACCCTGAATGTCCACGGCAGGAGTGCCCAATTCCACCCCCGACACATCTTAATGCAAAATTAGCAGATTTGTTTTTTAGAGCTTTTACATTTTAGATTTTTTCAGGTCAAGTACTAATAATGACATTTATGAACAAGACCTGAGAAAACAATGCGCTATGTGCTCCTGTATTATATTTCCATAACCAATTAGTATGTGCTAATCATAAAACACTAGGTGCACATACCTTTTATAGATCTGAGCTTAGCACCTCTGTGCAATGCATAGCTTAGGTGCAGGCATTTAGGCCTGCTAAAACCAGGCCTAATTGTCTACGCCTAAGCTGGGCAAACTATGGGTATATTCTATAACAATGCGCCTAATTTTTAGGAACACCCCTGATCCACCTCTGGCCATGCCCCCTTTTCAAATTCATGAACTGCAACTACAGCGTACTTTTTATAGAACATACTTTATAATTTATGTACATAACTTTTAATTAGTTCCAATTATTGTCAATTACAAGGCGTTAAATGCCAATTATCAGAGCTAAGTAGGCCAAGTGATCAACAAATTTGGGCACCATGGGCCGGATTCACTAACCTGCCCAATCGGGCCCAATGCGGGCCCGATCCGGGCAGGTCTGATGAATTCACAAAAAACAAATACTATGTAGATGGGGGAGATTGGAGGAACGCCCCCATCTGCCTGCCCGGATTGCTGGTGGATGATCTGCGCACATGCGCAGACTATCTGTAGATGGTCTGTGCATGCTTGTCCGAGCCGGGGCCATTTTTGGGTTTTTTTCTATTTTTCTGCACATGCCCTCCTGCTCTCCCCTTCCAAGCCCTGCTCTTGCCAACCAGACTCTCCTGCTCTCTGCCGCCTTCCCTGCACTGCGAGCCGCTTTAAACCCACGGGCTCACACTGCAGAGAGTAGGAGCTCAGGGCAGAAAGCAGGGCTGGAAGATCGGGGCAGAGAACAGGGACAGGCGCCCACATTTCATTTTCAGGGCAGAGAGCAGGGCTGCAAGATCGGGGCGGGCAGGCAGGAGACACAGGGCAGAGCAGAGCTGGAGAGTTGGAAAGACGTTTTCGACTGATCCCCAGCAGTCGCTTTTCAGGATGAGCGGAAAGCCCAGTCGAATCACAAAATTTGTTTAGTGAATCGCGTCCCTGCCTACTTTGCATGCAGGTCCCCTCATTTGCATGCGCGGATTGTAATCGAATCACTACACAGGTTAGTGAATAGTGCAGGAGGGAAATCTGGTCGCAAAGTGCTCGCAAACCGATCGGTTTGCTCAATGAAGCTAGCCCCATATACAGAATTTGGAGATAAATGGTTAATGCAGACACGCCCATTTTCTACCTATGACATACCCCCCTAAAAATTAGCATTGTACTGGTTAGCACAGACTAACAGGCAATATACCGCAAAACACTTTGTTTCTGGGGTAGCCTATTCTCATACATTAATTATGCATTAAGGCCGTGATTCTTTATGATGCTTAACTTAGGGCCCATTTTACAAAGTCATGGTAGCGATTATTTTAGTGTGTGAACTTTATCTGCACTTGATATTGCTGTCTTATCTTTGCATACCATGTGAGGTGCTTGAGCATTGTTGCTAATTGTTATCTGTTTTTGTTAACTATTGTTTGGTTTAAAACAATAAAAAAAGATTGAACTTAAAAAAAAAAAAAATAAAAAAAAGCTTAATCAGTGCCGATAAGAAGCCATAAGCACTTTATAATTAGCTTAAATTAAAATTAATTGGGTGGTAGGCATTCTTAGGGGAAGATCTTGGGTGTGTTTTGTGTGTAGGTGCTTAAAGTGGTCTTAGCAACCAGTAGGCGCCTAATTAATTTAGGCATCAGTATTTAGACCAGGAAATCCCTGACATAAATAAAGGGTGTCTAAGGTTCAGGTACCTACCAGTGCCTAAGTCCAGTTTAGGTACCGCTTGGCATGATTCTATAAATGATGTCTAACTGAAGAGTGACAGGTGCTATGCACTGCGTTCCTTGTTGCTTTATGTCTTAGGTGCTGTTTATAGAATCGGGGCTTAAGGGCTAACACCCTTTAGTAAAAAGGCTATTTAGATTTATAATCAATAAAAGCCGAAAGGGGATCCAAAATGGCTGCATGCTAGACTGGCCCGCTTACCTCTCTTGTGGAGCCGGCTAATTTCTTGCCTTCTTTCTAACACCGCAATTGTTTTTCGTGGTGCTTTTCTTCTTTACACAATGCCGCACACAAAAAGAAAGGGTCTTCTGAGGTCGGCTCCCTTGCAGCTCAGAACCTCCACGCCGGTGCAACAACAAACCCTCGAGAGGTTTCTGAGCCAGCTTACAACCCTGCCTCGCAGAGAAGAGGGCCCTGCTGCAGGTTTGGACGATGGGGCATCGAGCCTCTTGGGGCATGAGATATTGCTGTCCCCTCCGTACTCTAGCACACCGCCGTGTCTGATGTCAGCACGGGTTGCCCTGGCAGGGGCTCTAGGAGTGGAAGCCGCTAATCTGGAGCTGAGCCTGGAGGGAGGAGCACCAATAGAGAAGACAAATGAGCAAACAGCTTTGGGACTTGCAGCGAGTGTATCGCTGCCTTCCGTGGTAACTCTGGAGGCATGGGTCAATGATTGGCTGAGTGGCAGACTTCAGAGGGTGATGGTTAATGGTACCCTCTCTAAAACATTGGAGGTGACCAGTGGAGTGCCACAGGGCTCGGTCCTGGGTCCACTCCTTTTCAACATATTCATAGGGGATCTGACTCAAGAGCTTCAAGGTAAAATAACACTTCGCAGATGACGCCAAACTATGTAATATAGTAAGTGAATGCAGTTTACAGAATTATATGGCACAGGACCTGCTTACATTGGAAAGTTGGTCCTCAACCTGGCAGCTAGGCTTCAATGCTAAGAAATGTAAGGTCATGCACCTCAGAAGCGGAAATCCATGCAAGACGTACTTCTTGAATGGAGAAACTTTAACTAGGACTTCAACAGAACGAGATTTAGGGGTAATCATTAGTGAAGACATGAAAACTGCCAATCAAGTGGAGAAGGCTTCATCTAAGGCAAGGCAGATATTGGGTTGTATCAATAGAAGTTTCGTCAGCCGAAAGCCTGAAGTCATAATGCCGTTGTACAGGGACCTCATTTGGAGTACTGTGTACAATTCTGGAGGCCACATTACAGTAAAGATGTGCGCAGAATTGAATCAGTTCAGCGGACAGCCACCAGGATGATCTCGGGCTCAAGGGTCTCTTGTACGAAGAGAGACTGAACAAATTGCAGCTCTACACTCTCGAGGAACGTAGGGAGAGGGGAGACATGATCGAAACATTTAAGTACCTCATGGGACGTGTCGAAGTGGAAGATGATATTTTCTTTCTCAAGGGACCCTTGGCCACAAGAGGGCACCTGCTTAAACTCAGGGGTGGAAAATTTCATGGCGACACCAGAAAGTATTTCTTCACAGAGAGAGTGGTTGATCATTGGAACAAGCTTCCAGTGCAGGTGATCGAGGAAGATAGCGTGCCAGACTTTAAGAATAAATGGGATACCCATGTGGGATCCCTATGAAGGTCAAGATAAGGAAATTGGGTCATTAGGGCATAGACAGGGGGTGGGTAAGCAGAGTGGGCAGACTTGATGGGCTGTAGCCCTTTTCTGCCGTCATCTTCTATGTTTCTATGTTTCATTTGGCAGGTTCTACAGAGGCTCAACGGCAAGCTATCTGAATCGACACAAGAGGTACTTAGCCTTTCAAGGAAAGTAGATAATTTGTCACAAACTATAGAATTGACCAAATATGACTCTGCTGAACAATTAACATCTATTAAAGTTGAATTAAAAGATATAACAACAACCCTGGTTAGAGACAAAATTTATGTTCATTCTAAATTGGAACAAGTCAAGAATTTTAATAGGAGACTAAATTTACGGGTATTAAATTTCCCACAATCACCAGATTTAAATGCCTATGACTATTTAAAAAAATACTTATTGGAGATTCTTAAAATTCCTCAAAAAGCTATTCCTCCTTTTAACAAAATATACTATATTTTTACCAACCCGACTAAGGCTGATGAAGAAGGAAATTTGTTGGTACAAAAAGGCTTGACTGCAATTTTGGAGGGAACCCTCTCCGAGATAAAGGAAAGGGAGACCCTTCTAGTCTCCTTTGTATTTGAACAGGACTTAAATCATATAATCAAACTCTATTTTCGGAATTCCCATCAGGATTTTTCTTGACAAAGAATCTGGATTTATCCGGATGTATCTAAGATAACACAGGATCGCAGAAAATAATTTCTTTCTATGCGTAAGGAAACAAATGAACTGGGGGCATCTTATTTGTTGGCATACCCCTGCAAATGTTTGGTTCATTACCTTGGGACTAAGTACACTTTCTTTTTACCATCACAGTTGAGAGCCTTTTTGGACCTTAAAAAGCTCTCTGGAGAATAGATGTGATCAGCTGGACTTAGAATTATGGGGTTGTTAAGCATAGTCAGCTTTCTGCTAAATTAATTAGTTTTCCTTTATTTTCTCCATGAATTTAATGGATCTTCTTGCTAATTTGTGGTCTAAGAAAGACAATGAGTAGTATACCACTAATGATGTTTTCTTTTTTTCTCTTATATTTTATGTTCTGTATTTCTGAAACAAGTGTATCACTTGCGATATATTATAAATCAATAAAAAGATTAATGACAAAAAAAGGCTATTTAGACTGTACATTCTCTGGGGACAGGGAAATACCTGGTGCATCTGAATGTAGATATTACTGAAAAACATGAGACCTAAATCACCCCAAAAGTACTTGTACAATAGTTCTTAATTTCAATTTCCAAATCTTTGTTTAAAAAAATTAATCTTCACATGCAACTTTCAGATCTTAATTTTGTAGAGGCTTTTTCAAGCATATACTGTATGGTCAAATGCACAGGTACAACACCTGCTTTAAATTTCTAACTGGCATATAAATAGGCATGTCTGGGGGGGTGGTAGATTATAAAATGCCTTAATTTACACGCCCCCTTGTGCAAAGGTTCTAGTTCTTTAACAGAGCCACCTAGTGGGAATTGCACTAAATAAAACCTTGCTACCCACTTTGAAGGGGCGGGCTCTTATATTTATTCACCCTGCTCATTCTGATGACCTGACGTCAGAGAAAGGGCGGGACTGCGGCAGAGGAAGCAGCGCAGAGCTCAGAGAAGGGGCGGGACCGCTGGCAGAGGAAGCAGCAGGGCTCACTGGCATCGCGAACCCACGGTAGGCTGCTTCTCCACTGCAAACGGTGCGGGGGGGGGGCTGGGGGATGAATCGGATGTCGGGGGTGGGGGTGCGAGCGGTTCTTCAGGGTGGGGGTGCGAGCGGTCCTTCAGGGTGGGGGGCCAGTGGTCCTTCGGGGTGGGGCATCAGGCTTTCAGGGTGGGGACACGACTTCAAAGGGGGACAGGCAGACCTTTGAGGGGGGACAAGACTTCAAGGGGGGACAGGCAGACCTTTAAGGGGGGGACAGGACTTCAAAGGGGGACAGGCAGACCTATAAGGGGGGACAGGACTTCAAGGGGGACAGAAGGAGGTTTTAATTCAATGAGCAGCATGCGCGGTATACGCGTGTGCGCGCTATATATTAATTTATTTATATAAATTTCTTTTTCCTGCGTGCTATACCCGTGTGCGTGTTTTACACGGGTGCGTGTTATACGCGTGAAAATATGGTACATAGCAGAAGCCAAGTTTAGTTCTAATATAACCATTCATGGTTCTAAAATTTTAATACATAACTTATTATATAATTAATTACTATATGAATATGATGAAAAATATAAATAATGTTGGACAGAGGGGATCAAAACTTGACAAACACATACCCCCTCTTTTACAAAGGTGCGCTAAGCTTTTTAGCACACACTAAACACTAACGCGTGCATGTTATCCTATGGACACATTAGCGGTTAGCGCATGTGTTGATTTAGCACACGCTAAAACGCTTAGTGTGCCTTTGTAAAAGAGGGGGTATGTGTTTGTCAAGTTTTTACCCCCTCTGTCCAACAACACTGGATGGTCAGCTAGTCATGGCTGAAAGCTAAATTAAGGGATAATAGCCTTGGAAAATCCCCAATGGGTAAAACATGTCGGCAAAATAATCCCTGAACATCCAACCATGAACAACCGTTTAATCAGTATTTATTACAGTTAAGATAAATTAATAAACACTTATAAATATTTAAAAACCTAAAAAATCAAATTATTTAATTAGGAGCACACGGTAAGGAATGGGTACGTGAAGCCAGATACAATGAAATTGGTTTGAGTATCTGGTGGTATCTCTGAGGGTCATTCATACATCAATTAGGATTCACTCAATTGGCAGTGTGAATACATTGGAGGTGGCTATGGACCTCTTATCAACTACATTTGTAAAAGAGGGCCATAGTTTATTGTGATAAAACCTAGACCATCAGCTCTGTAGAAGAATAATTTCCCAAAACAGTGGAAGTTCAGGACTTGATATGGTGCCGTCTTTTGGTGCAAATGTCTGCATCAGGAGTCATAACAATCTGAGTAGTTCTAACCAGGGATCTGTGCTTGGACCACTGCTTTTTAACATATTTATCAATGATCTAGAGATGAAAATAACTAGTGAGATAATTAAATTTGTGACGACACAAAGTTGTTAAATCACATGAAAATTGTGAAAAATTGTAAAAGGACCTTGCGAGATTGGACATCAAAATGGCAGATGACATTTAATGTGTGCAAGTGCAAAGTGATGCCTGAGGGAAAAAGGAACCTGAACTATGCCTTCATGATGCAGGATTCCATGTTACTAGTCATCACCGAGGATACATTGAAACCCCCAGTTCAGTGTATTGCGGCGGCGGCTAAGAAAGCTAATAGAACAGGGGTGCCCATACTTTTTTGGCTTGCAAGCTACTTTAAAATGACCAAGTCAAAATGATCTACTAACAATAAGATTTAAAAAAAACACAAAGCACACTGTACGCACAGAAAATGTTAATTATCATTTATATTTGGGGTTTTTTTTCAAAGACGTCAAGGCAGATGACTTTAAAATATGCAATATCACCTTAGTAACTATAGAAAAATAGACAAATATGCCCCCTCCCCTTTTACTAAACCGTGATAGGAGATTTTAGCGTAGGGAGCTGTGCCGAATGCCCCGTGCTGCTCATGATGCTCATAGGCTCCATGCGCAAAAAAAACCCCCCCGCTATCATGGTTTAGTAAAAGGGGGCCATAATGCAAAATATAGACAGCAGATATAAATTTTCAAAATGGACACATTTTGATCACTAAATTGAAAATAAAATAATTTTTCCTACCTTTGTTGTCTGGTGATTTCATGTCTCTGGTTGCACTTCCTTCTGACTGTGCATCCAATATTTCTTCCTTCTTTCTGCCTTCTGCATGTTTTCTCTCCTCCAGACCTCATTCCATTCACCAACCAACATCTCTCTCTGTCCCTGTGAGTGCAACTTTTTCTTCCTATCTCCCTGCCACTCCTCACCTTTCTTTCTTTCTCTCTCTCCCTGCCCCCTACTGCAGATTTCTCCCTGCTTTCCCCGATGCTGCAACAGGCCAGGTGCATGCAGCGACTGCACTAGCACCAGGGCCACAAGCCTTCCCCCCCTCCCGTCAATTCTGATGCCAGAGAGGAAGTTCCAGGCCAGCCATGCAGCGATTGACTGGCCCGGAACTTCCTCTCCGATGTCAGAATTGATGCTGGGGGAGGGGAAGCTTGTGGGCCTGGTGCTTGTGCAGTCGCTGCATGAATCCTGGCCTGTTGCTGCGTCGGTGTCAGGGAAGCAGGGAGAACGCAAAGGCAATGCGAGTCTATCTCGGGGCCCGGGATGGGCTCCACAATCAATTCGCGTTGCCTTTGCGATCTACTGGTAGCTGTGCATGAGGTTCTCCTCTCAAGTTCCAGCACATCTTCTACAAAGGAGATAAAAAAAAAAAGAGAAAGAGAAAAACGAAACAGAAAAAAGGAAACTGAAATAACTGCTATACATGGTTAAATATCATTGTTTACCATGTTTGCTTCTCACCAAAGTTCACCTTTCTACTTCTTCTGCTATGATTTCTTCTTCAATCACTATTGGTCTGCTTGTTATTACCAAAAGACTGTGTTTACTGCAGAAAATAACCACATTAAAGTCAGCCACCTATTGCCCATATCCAACACTGGGAAGAGCCACTGAATCTAGCAATGGGGCTCTTGTTCATTTAACCAGCAGTTTCTCGTTTCCTAAGTTCTTGGGCTGCATTCCTTTGCAGAATATTCTTTGTGCCTTTTCTGTACAGCAGGGGTGTCAAACTCAATCACATTAAGGGGCCGAAATCCAAAACATAGGCTAAGTTGTGGGCCAGGCCCTGTCCAATCTTTGCCCCAGACCTCGCTCCCATAATAGTACTAATTATAACACAATTTTTTCCATTCATTTTTCATATATACACATACAATATCATCTTATTAACATATAATGGTTAACTACAAAATTAAACTACACAAAGCACACTGTATGCTTCTCAACATTCATTCCTACCAGAACACAGATAACCCCTATGCAAATACAGGACCGAAAACAAAAAGTACTAATGCATAAAAAAGAAACCTTAACATTCAAGAGTCTGCATGCAATACAACACCCAGAGAAATAAAAACCAAATGAATTTCTTCCTGAGCAGTGCAAAAGATAGACAGCAGATTAAAATTCTCAAAACTGACAAAATTCAAACACTAAATTGAAAATAAAATAATTCCCCCTCCCTTTGTTGTCTCCCTCCCTCCATGCTGTGCCTCCCTCCAGCGGGTGTCCTAGCTTTTGCCCATTTTATGTGGCCCGCGGTCCGATGCCCCCGATGTTCTCTTGTGGCCGGCTCCCTCCTCCTCAAAGCTGCAGTGTGCACGAAGCCGCAAGCAGCGGCTCCTCGCATGTTCTGCGCCTGAACCAGAAGCCTTTTCTAATGTCACGTCAGAGGGAATGCTTCTGGATGAGGAGTGGGACGCGCGAGGAGCCACTGCACGTGACTTCGTGCATGCTACGGCTGTATGGAAGAGGGAGCCAGCTGGCCAAAAGAGAATGCCGGGCGCATCAGACCGTAAGCCACAAACGACCATGCAGGCCGGATTCAGCCCGCAGGCCTTGAGTTTGACACCTGTGCTGTAGAGCATCAAGTTAAACAGTGTAAGGGAATTCTATAACTGGGCGTGTGCAGTTTCAGTGAACAAAAAAGCAGCACTTGCATGCTATATTGTATTCTATAAAATAGTGCTTGTTATAGGAGACTGGTGGTGTTCTCCCTTGAGAAGAGGAGACTGCGAGGGGATCTGATCGAGACTTTCAAAATACTGAAAGGATTCGACAAAATGGAGCAGGGAAAGCAGTTATTTACAATGTCCAGTGTGACACGGACAAGAGGACATAGACTGAAGCTGAGGGGGGACAGGTCCAGAACGAATATCAGGAAGTTCTGTTTCACGCAGCGAGTGGTGGACACCTGGAATGCTCTCCCAGAGGAAGTAATTGCAGAATCCACCGTTCTAGGATTTAAAGGTAAATTAGATGCACATCTCCCTTGAGAAGCATACAGTGATATGGGGACAAAACTATGCCAGGGTACACCTGGCGGAGCCTCCGCGTGTGCGGATCACCGGACTTGATGGACCCAGGGTCTGATCTGGAGATGGCAGTTCTTATGTTCTTATATATATGGGCAAATCATGAGATCTGGTGTAAATTTAGGCACCATAGAAACATGATTGCAGATAAAGGCCAAATGGCCCATCCAATTTATCCATCCATAGCATCCACTATCTCCTCCTCTCCCTAAGAGATCCTATGTGCCTTTCACAGTCTTTGGGCTAGATTCACTAACCCTCCGATCCATATCCAATCCGTGTGCGATAGGAGGCAGGCTGACTGATTCTCCAAACATCTGCATGCAAATGGGGGCGATCGGAGGCACACCCCCAACTGACTGCATGGTTTGGATTGAGCCCTGACAGTAGTGGCAGGAGAAGCAGCCTCCTGTCACTGCTGTCAGGGCTCTGCTGGCTTTTTAAATTTTTAAAAAAATCGGGCTTATATTTTGCATGTGTAAACCCCCTCCCTCTCCCAAGTGCCCCTTCCTCTCCCTCCCCGAACCAAAAAATACCCAGTGCGAGGGTCCCACTCCCACCACCCCCCAACTGGCCCACATCCCCAACCGGCCCACCTCTGGTCGGGCCGGTCCTGCCTGCCTGCACCCGCCCCCCTCCCTACCTGTACATTTAAAATAGTTGGGAGCAGGAGGGGTGCCAGGTCCCTCTTGCTCCTTAGGCTTCCCTCCATGATATCATTGTCTTCGGATGCAGGAGGAAGCGCAAAGTCCTCCTGCTGCTCTCCGGGGCCGCTACGCAGTATAGGCCTTAGGCCACGCCCCGGGTGCATCATCTGATGCACAGGAAGGGGCCTAAGGATCTGATTGGCTGAGGCACCTCGGGCTCCTCCCTTGGAAGGGGCCTGGGGCACCTCAGCCAATCAGAGACTTCCTTAGGGAGGAGTCTAAGGAAGTCCCTGTTAGGCCATATTGTCCAGATCAAACAAATTGTTCTTCTAGATGCTCTATGAACCTACTAAATAATAATTTAACACCCCCCCCCCCCAAAAAAAAAGAAAAACAACCTGTCCCTAACTACATCTTCCTTATCAAATTGTCCCCTTTTTTAAAATTACTAGCCAGAAATAGGAGAGTAGGTAAACCACTTACAGATAGGAAGTAAATAGACAAGGGTGGAAGGGCCATGGCTCATTGGTTGAGCTGCTGCCTCTGCACCCAAAGGCTGTGAGATCAAATCACAGTGCTGTTCCTTGTGACCCTGGGCAAGTCACCTAATCCTCCAGTGACCACCACTTTGAATATAAGCTTTGAAATGTCAAAGCCAGAAAAAAATAAAAAAATAAAAAAGACTTCCAGGAGAGTTAAAACAGACTACAAGTACACACCTCTGTTTACCAAGCAGGAGAAAGATTGTATGAACAATCCACTGTGAGGAAAGAATTTTTTCCTGGACTGATCAAGAAAGGCAAATTTATAAATCATTTTCATTCTTAAAATGTTGACTTTTGCACATAAATGGGCTCTTATAAAATTAAGTCATGCCTAAAAAAATTTTTGGTGGAAGCCAAGAGTAAGCATCTGGATGGTAGAGTTTGGGTAGAACATGGGTACAGTGACAAGGTGTACTGTATTTCCCCATATATAGATTTTGCAAACCATCCTAGTGGGCACGGCTTGCTTAAATAGGGTGGCCTATACATGGAGCAATACAGTATTCACCCCCTTACATAGCTCCCTCGCCGGAAATTAACTTCTGGACAGCCACACCTGCCTCCTCCAAACAAGCTGTGCAGGGCAGGAGCGATGTTTGCAATCTCAAGCCTCACCCCGCGCCCTTCTTGATTGGCTGCCATAGCGAGAACTGATGGCAGCCAAACAGGAAGGGCACGGGGCAAGGCTTGAGATTGCAAACATCGCTTCTGCCCTGCACAGTGTGTTTGGAGGAGGCAGCCAGCGTAGAGGAGGTATTTAAGGGGTGGGGGGAGGATGCCCCAGGTGGGCTAGGCCGGGCTTGGCTCCGAGAATGCACAGACCGCTCACGCTCCTGCACTGGGTGGTTCCCGCTCTCCCTGTCGCATTTCTCTTCCACTGAGGGATGACCCACTGCTGAAGCTGCCTCTGTGTCCTGCTCCATTCCTGTCTGGCCTACTGAACGCAGGAGATGCTCTCCGCCCAGGACTCCAGGAACACTGACCTCTTCAACTACCTGGACAAGAACCAAGATGGCAAAGTGGACATCGCCGAGCTGCAGGAGGGCTTGCAGGGCATGGGAATGACACTGGAGAAGGAAGCCAGCCAGAAAATAGTTAAAGCTGGTGACACAAATTGTCTGGCAAAGTTACACGAGAAAATGGAGTAGATTCTGCGCCGTTCACAGAGGAGAGTGTTTATGAGCAACTTGAAAAACTGAAGGTGGACAAAGCGATGGGACCAGACGGGATCCATCCCAGGATACTAAGGGAGCTCAGAGAGGTTCTGGAGAGTCCTATTAAAGACTTGTTCAACAAATCTCTGGAGATGGGAGTGGTTCCTGGGGATTGGAAGAGAGCGGATGTGGTCCTTATTCACAAAAGTGGTCACAGGGATGAAGCAGGAAACTACAGGCCTGTGAGCCTCACTTCGGTTGTTGGAAAAATAATGGAAGTGTTGCTGAAAGAAAGGTTAGTGTACTTCCTTGAATCTAATGGGTTACAGGATCCGAGGCAACATGGCTTTACAAAAGGTAAATCGTGCCAAACGAACCTGATTGAATTTTTTGATGGGTGATCAGAAAGCTGGATCGAGGACATATGCTAGATGTAATTTACTTAGATTTCAGCAAAGCCTTTGATACGGTTCCTCATACGAGGCTGTTGAACAAACTTGAAGGGCTGAAGTTAGGACCCAAAGTGGTGAACTGGGTTAGAAACTGGCTGTCGGACAGATGCCAGAGGGTGGTGGTTAATGGAAGTCGCTCGGAGGAAGGAAAGGTGAGTAGTGGAGTCCCTTAGGGTTCGGTGCTGGGGCCGATCCTGTTCAATATGTTTGTGAGTGACATTGCTGAAGGGTTAGAAGGAAAAGTGTGCCTTTTTGCAGATGATACCAAGATTTGTAACAGAGTAGACACCGAAGAGGGAGTGGAAGATATGAAAAAGGATCTTCAAAAGTTAGAGGAATGGTCTAATGCCTGGCAACTAAAATTCAATGCAAAGAAATGCAGAGTAATGCATTTGGGGATTAATAATCGGAAGGAACCGTATATGCTGGGAGGTGAGAAGCTGATATGCACGGACGGGGAGAGGGACCTTGGAGTGATAGTGTCTGAAGATCTAAAGGCGAAAAAACAGTGTGACAAGGCAGTGGCTGCTGCCAGAAGGATGCTGGGCTGTATAAAGAGAGGCGTAGCCAGTAGAAGGAAGAAGGTGTTGATGCCCCCTGTACAAGTCATTGGTAAGGCTCCACTTGGAGTATTGTGTTCAGTTTTGGAGACCATATTTGGCGAAGGACGTAAGACTTGAAGCGGTCCAGAGGAAGGCGACGAAAATGATAGGAGGCTTGCGCCAGAAGACATATGAGGACAGACTGGAAGCCCTGAATATGTATACCCTAGAGGAAAGGAGGGACAGGGGAGATATGATTCAGACATTCAAATACTTGAAGGGTATTAACATAGAACAAAATCTTTTCCAGAGAAAGGAAAATTGTAAAACCAGAGGACATAATTTGAGGTTGAGGGGTGATAGATTCAAGAGCAATGTTAGGAAATTCTACTTTACGGAGAGGGTGGTGGATGCCTGGAATGCGCTCCCGAGAGAGGTGGTGGAGAGGAAAACGGTGACTGAGTTCAAAGAAGCGTGGGATGAACACAGAGGATCTAGAATTAGAAAATAATATTAAATATTGAACTAAGGCCAGTACTGGGCAGACTTACACAGTTGGTGTCTGTATATGGCTGTTTGGGGAGGATGGGCTGAAGAGTGCTTCAATGGCTGGGTGGGTGTAGATGGGATGAAGTAGGTTTTAACAGAGATTTTGGCAGTTGGAACCCAAGCACAGTACCAGGTAGAGCTTTGGATTCTTGGTCAGAAATAGCTAAGAAGAAAAAATTTTAAAAAAATTTAAATTGAATCAGGTTGGGCAGACTGGATGGACCATTCGGGTCTTTATCTGCCGTCATCTTCTATGTTATTATGTTACAAATAGAGATGGGCAGCTGGACTTCAATGAATTTATTCACTACCTCAAAGAACATGAGAAATGAAATTGCCTTTATGTACCGGTATAGGCCGCCCAATTGTATAGGCCGATTTAGTTTTTAAAACTCTTAGATAAGCCGCGGCTAGTACCATGGGGCGGCTTATCTAAGAGTTTTAAAAACCTAAATCAGAATTTCCTGTGGCCTATACATGGGGGCGGCCTATATGTGTGGAAATATGGTAATTCTATAATTTGGTGCCATAATGGAGGCATCTTGATGCCATGTACTGAGCGCTAATTCTATAGCAGCATCTAAGCACCAAGATGCTGCTAAAGAATCCTAACATAAGTCTGCATCGGCATACCGATATTTTGGCACATCCATATATGCCATATCAATGGCAGGTATAAATGGACTTTGTGCAACATGCTATGTGTGTAACTTACAGTATTTTGTAAGTTATTCATTTAAGTTGGAGGTAAACATGCCCCCTGCTCTGTCCACATGCTAAGGCATTTAGGCGCTCAGTTACGAAAAGCACATAGGGCCAATTTAAAATGTTGTGTCATCAAAAGATTAAAGCTACATGAAAATATATTGCATTTATTGATTGATAGCACACAAAATTACCGATGTTCATGGCACATTACAATCAAACATATATAAGCAGCATGGCATACTAATCAAAGGACAATACATAAATATTGCCAAAACCACTGAGAAAGAGTCATTGTGAAATGTTTTGACATTTCATAAAACAGTCATTCGTTGCACAAGATAAATTTGCCACAATCCTTTGCCTATGATATCACCAGTTTACCCTAAGATGGGGAGGGGGAGGGAGGTGTCAATAATCACATGTTGGCTCAGGGATCTACAACCTTTTGTGTTGGCCTTCTTTATCATACTTTGAGCAACCTATCATCCTCACCTTCTCAGAAATAGTCCAAAAGGATCCACTCTCTGAATGGACTTAGCACATCTCATTACAATTATTAATTCTGAGTATACGTGCATTGAACACCACTACTGAATAAAGGTCATCCTTTTTTTTTTTTTTTTAATTATTTATTTATGAATTTTCAATATAACAATCAAGTATAAACTTGTACAGAAAAGCAAAATTGAAGAAGCAAAAAATATAACATAATACAAAACAAGAAATAATTGTATCTTAAATCTCACTCAAGTCCTCTATTTAGGATCCAAGATTCAAAATAAACGGAATTTAAGTAATCAATTAAAGAAGAAAAACAGTTATAGTTAATACTGTGCTAACAGTCGTCTACTATCTTTCTTATCCATCCTGAGCTGGCTCTTTCTCCAATCTTGACAGTGATAGGAATGTTGTCAGTTGAGATGGTTCAAAGAAAACAAATTTATGCAATTTATAATGGACTATACATTTACAAGGATAACGAAGAAAAAAAGTAGCTCCCAGGGCTATTACTGCTGGTCTCATCAGAAGAAATTCTTTTCTCCGCTTCTGTGTGTCTCTGGCCAAATCAGGAAACATTTGAACTTTTAGTCCCAAAAATTCTTTATATTTATTTTTGAAGTATAGTTTCAATAACCATATCTTGTCCATTGTGAGAGCTACTGAAAGAAGCAATGTTGCCGGCGTAGCTACTTCCCTATCTGAGGATTCCAATAAAGCTGTAACATCCAAGGGCTCTTGATTAACTTCTTTAACATCCTTAACAGGAAGGTAGTACACCTGAGTTAGAGGTGGTATAGAAGATTCAGAAATTCCCAATATTTCCGTCAAGTAACGAGTAATCATTTCTCTAGGAGTCACTGTTATAATCTTAGGAAAATTAATTAATCTAAGATTATTACTTCTTGTGGAATTTTCAAGTGACTCTAATTTCCTTCTTAAATTGGTGTTATCTTTAATTAAAGCCTCCTGTATAACTTTTTGGGAATTAATATTCTGTTGTTGATTTTCAATCTGTAATTTATTTTCAGTGGTTGTTTTCCGTATTTCCAGGATATCTTTATCATACACTTTAAACCGTTCCTCCACTTGATTTAATTGGGATGCTATAGTTTTAGGAATAGTAACTACCAGGTCCCACAGAGCATCCAATGTAACCTCCTGGGGTTTAGTTATCTGGGGAAATTGAAAATGTAAAGTCTTATGCTCACCCACTGGCAAGTCTTCCAATATCTGTCCGGACTGGGCTATTCCTTCCCCCGTAGATGTCCTGTCCTCGAGTTCCTTGTTCAGGTTTCCCAGAGAAATCTGGAGAACCGATTCTCTGTCCCCCGGACTGATCTCTACTGCCTCTAGAGTAGGAAACACTCCGATTCCCGGAAGTTCCCCCTCCCTCGGGGAACTAGCCGTTCGTGGATGCGGGGGAGGTGCTCGGTTGTCAGGGCTAAAGGTGGTTTCCAGCCCCAAGGAGGATTGCTGCTCGCCGTTCTCCTGCAGTGTCTCCAGCGGGGGTAGCCCTGATCCTGCCGACGTTCCCTGCATGCGCCTGATGATTTCATCAATGTTGCCGAATACGGAGGACTCTGAGCGCCGCGAGGCCCCAGCGGCGCTTTTCCCTCTCCGCTTAGGCATGTCGAAGGTAGGAAATCAATATTATTCGAAAAAAGTATCTAATTGAGAAAACTCTCAGGAGCTGGCGCACAGCGTTCCTATACCGTCGCCATCTTGGATCTCGTTTCATCTCCATAAAGGTCATCCTTGATGAAATCCTGGTTTTCCCATTGTGTCGTTCCCACTGTGTTCCTTCAGTCTCCACTCTGAATGCCATAAGGCATATTCTGTATTATTAGGTAACAAAGTGGGGGTCAACTTGAAAACCCATGTGAAGGAAGCTTAATCGTTATTCCCAATGTATGCCAGTCTTCTGCAGTATGTTTCTAAAACACATAAGATGTATTTATTTACTGAAGTTAACAAACATCTTCATGCTGGAAATTTTTCAAAGTCCTAATCTTGGGTAAATTGAACCTGAAATGCAATGTTCTAGTATCCATATTCATCTTAGAGAACCCTGGATTCTTTGCAGGTTCTGATACATTTTATTTAACCAACAAAATCATTATCCTGAGATTTTGCTATACTTTAACTTTCAAAACCCTATAGGACACTTTCTAAAATACAAATTTATTCTTTCACCAGTCCCAGGGAATGTGTTTGTTCACCTTCAGACTCATTGACACAGTAACCCAGGAACTGAAGTTACTTTATCTGCAATTATCATATAGATCAGGGGTATCAAAGTCCCTCCTCGAGGGCCGCAATCCAGTCAGGTTTTCAGGATTTCCCCAATGAATATGCATGAGATCTATTTGCATGCACTGCTTTCATTGTATGCTAATAGATCTCATGCATATTCATTGGGGATTGAAAACCAGACTGGATTGCAGCCCTCGAAGAGGGACTTTGACACCCCTGATATAGATGATCATAAAAACCTATTTCCACAGGTAAAGACCAGTAATTATGGTCAAGTAAAATGATTACCCCTGCTTTCAATTTTGCCCTTACTTCATTAAAAACTGAGGTGCTGGTGGTAAGATTAAACACTAATAACATTTTTCCTTGAAAAAAAAAATCAACATGGTCATATAGATAATTGCAATTGAGAATGGATTTTTCCTAAATGTTCTTTGATCCATATAACAACTGATTTTACACCTTCAACCAGAAATATGGCTTTTCTTTTTATGGCCTTAGTTTACAAAAGATTTTCATGAATCAGCTTAAAATTTCATCTCATGGTGAGATGACGCATTTGCTTTAACGGGAGAGCAGTCCACAGTTGCAAATGCCTAACAAGAGAACACATCTGTGAAAAACAAGCCTCTCAAGCAAAAAAAGAATGAATAATGATGATGTGTGGGTTGCTCTTTCTATACCACAAATTCTGGGAAGACTTTTCTCTGAACAGCTATCTGATAGCAACTGAAGAGTCTTTGGTGTTCCTACTCACCTCCCACAGCCCTTTGTATCAGCTGCTGAACTTAAAAAAAGTGTGACAGCAAGATTTCTTTGTCATTTGAAAGCTTCAGGTACTTAGAAGTCTGCATTATCCTAGTTTAAGTCTTCTCTGCCTCTTATACCTCAATATATTATGACCAAGGCACAAAGCCTAAAGCTTACAGTACATTCCTGACTATAAGTAGGAATTCCAAAACTAGACATCTAGACTTTCAGAGAACAATGGGTAATTGTTTATTTTGAAATACAGACTAATAAATCCTTAGCAGCTTGGGTTGCAGCAATATAGTATAACACCCAGAAAAGCAGATTTAGTTAAGCCTGTATAGCGATAATTTGTTAGCAACCTGAAAACCTGTATGCTTGGACTGTACTGAGAATCCCTTCAGTATACTGCAGCATTGAAGTGTAGCTTATTATTATCTTGAAACAAACAAAAAAAAAAAGAGTGGAGAAAAAAATCTATCATACAAGATGTGCAAAATACTTCTTTCAAACTTCTCTATGAAATAAAAGGTGTGGTGGCCGTGTTAGTCCATTCTTCAAGGTAATATGTAGAAATAAAAACAAAAATGAAAAAAATAATACCTTTTTTATTGGACTAACAATGTAATTTATGATTAGCTTTCAAAAATAACCCCTGATCTGAGGAAGAAAGGGTTACCTTCGAAAGCTAATCATAAACTACATTAAACTCTATAAAATATTAATAAATATACTCGTAATTTGTAAATTGTTAAAGGAGCATCAGTAGTAATAAACTTTGACAGTCAAAGAACTGAAACTTAAGACAAACTCTGTCTAAACTGCTCACAATTTAGGGTTGTTCAGAAAAACCTAAAGTAGGAAACACCCAAATTGAAGGGATTTTTTCCTATGAATTTGTGATTAATCAGAAAATATTTTTTTATAGCTCATCCTGGGGTCACTCAAAGCAACTAATTACATAAAGCTCCATTTTTCTTAAAATTTGCTATTATGTTTACTTAATGGAGCAAATTTCTTGATATTATAGCTATAAGTTATGATTTCACACTCAAGAATGATACATTGATTAAAATACATTTTATGCAAAAAAAAATAAAAATCTAGCAGTATTTTATTAAATGAATCTTTAATATCTGCACTTTATTGTGAAAAATAACAGAAATTTAACATACTTTGCTAATAGCTAAACATGTATACTTTGGTGTAGTCATCTACCAATGGTGTTCCAACAATCAAGCATTCAATGATTTCTTAAGATAGTCAAGATAAAGCCTGTGATACTGTTCATCTCCTTGCAACAAGGCCTCACGCTGTCTGTGATGATGCCAATGGCAAAGTCAGCTATCAGTTTAACACCTCACTCAGCTGTGTCGTTAACCACCATGACTGTGTTGACAAACTGTTCAGCAGTATGAAAGTTTGGATCTTCAGACCACCTGTCCACTGGCTTTGCCAACCATTCATTGGACCTAAATAACATTTCCTGTTTCACGCTCTTAATATTACCAATACATGATTAGCAAAGCCAGTGGTCAGGTAGTCTGATAATCCAAACTTTCATACTGATGAACAGTTTGTCAACACAATGAAGGTGGCTAATGACACAACCCAGCGAGGTGTTAAACTGATAAGTGACTTTGCCACTGGTATCACCAGACCCAGTACAGCATGAGGCCTTGTTGCAAGGAGCTGAATATCATCGCAAGCTTTATTTTGACTATCTCATAAAGACATTGAAGGGCAGATTCTGTAAAAGGATGTCTAACTTTAGGCATTAAAATAAAATGGATAATAAGCCCAATTAATGACTTTAACGAGCAATAATTGAAAGTTAGATGTCCAAAGGCTGGATGTGATTCACAAAATAGACACTCACAATTTCATGGACGCCCATCAGAAAAAGCTGCGCCTAATGGGATAAGCGTGGGTGTAGGTGTTGCTTTGATGTAGACGTCCATTTATAGAATCGCATGCCACTCAGTGTCCTAACGTGTTTACCTAATGCCTAAGGCATTGCAAAAGCAGGACTACTTTTGAGTGTCAGCTAGGTGCTAGGTGGGCGTGAGTTAGGTGGATGTGACTTAGGCGTGCTGGAGGCATCCACATATAGAGGACTCCTGTTTGATATTAAGGTCAAAAAATGTTTAATAATGCATTACTTAAGCAAAGCACACACAAAAAAATATATATATATTGCATACTAAACCTTCTATTTTGGGGGGTAAAGAGGACTCCTCTTTGATAATAATAATGTTTAATAATGCATTACTCAAGCAAAGCACATGAAATATATATAGCATACTAAACCTCATTCCCAAAGGCTAAGAAAATAAGAAGAGATTCCCTACTCACAACGGCTGTGGTTCAGAGCAAGCGGACATGTCTGATGCACAATCTTGACATCATTGTGAAATCATCAATATGCACCTAGATGGCAGAATGTCACAAAAAAATAATAGGAATCCCTGCCTACATGAAAGCTCCTATAACTCAGTGGTTAAAGGCTCTTCTTCCATCTTCCACAAGTCATGGGGATCAAATCCCCACAACTCCCTCCCCCTCCCATTATCCCGTTAGCTTCTTTTTGGTTTCATAAGAAAGTATGGGTTGTAGACTTTGCCATTTATATTTGCACTCCCTGTCATTTCCAGGATCCAGAGGGGAAACTTATTTTTCCCCTGAGATGGCTATGATCTCCTTACGTACACCAAAAAAACACCGCAAGCTATGTACAAGGTGTAGGCAAAATTTATTGTTCTAATATTTAAATGCAGTAATATACAACCTTATTACCAACCAAAAGACCCGACACGGGCCGTGTTTCAGACAACACCTTCCTCAGGGGTCCTATTAAATATAGATATCAATCCATGAAATTATTTAATTAACATTTGGAAATTCTATATGACAAAACAGAATGGTGTGATGTTATTGTGCCATGCAAGAGAATATGTATGTGTGTAGTGGGCTAATAGTGGGTGACATGAATGAATAATATATTAAAATGATAAAGGTAAGTGAATAAAGACAAACAGATATTCATGTGAGTTATGAGAAATGTGTATATATGTATGTGTACATACATATATAGTATAGTGAATCACATGAATCAAGCCAAAATGAACAGAAACATGCTTAAAGGTGAATGCCTGGTGTGAGAAAAAAGACATGCATAAAATTAATTTTATGGTGTGAGATGAATAATGGTGAGATTACTGATGACATATGAATATAAGTTGTAATTAAAGAAAACCTACCATGGTAAACGGTGTGAAGCAAACTGCATGAAAATAAATGATAACTATTATAAAGGGAACATAAAAGCATAAAAACATTTAACCATATGGCTAAAAGCATAAAATTATGTATATGTATATATATAAAAAACCAAAAAGATAAAAAATAAAAAAATGAAACCTATTTAATTGCGAAACAATAAGCTAAATTGTAATGGCCATATAAGAATAGAAAATTGAACTTAGATTCTAAAACTCCCAAAGCAAATATATGTATAAAGAAAACAAAAACAGCAAAAACAGTCCAGGTTGCAATGCCTTATGACCATTCCTCTAAATACTGTATCTAAAAGTGGCCCACATAATGAGATACACTTAGAGGATTTGACGGCACTCATGGTCCAGTTGCAATATGAACAAATATGTATATTTGCTTCTGTATTGCATGAAGCAGATCTTTGAGAAATATAATAACTAATGAATTAATTAACCATTTCTAGCTAATGTAAACTCATAAAAGGTAGTTTATACAGGGTTGCTGGCCTCAATCAAATCTCAAAGGACTGCCAAACTCATAAAAGGTAGTTTATACAGGGTTGCTGGCCTGAATCAAATCTCAAAGAATTGCCAAACATAATAAGTGTGTCTATAATGGAATTGTGGGCGGTAACTATGGGCCAGAGGGAAAATAACAAAGTGGTAGCGTTTGTGAAACTCATAAGGATATATATCCTAAACCAAATGCCCGCATCAGCAAAGGAAGGGAACGCAGGTTAATGCGGCCTTACTAAATTAATAAAAGCATGCAAATTAAAAGGAACTGTTAACTTACCAATTGCCTGTGTAAAATAATCAAAAAAAGAGGTAAATCAAAATCTCAAAAGGGAAAACCGTCTGCGGGACGATTGAAAGAGACTCCGCCAAAAACTGGAGATATAAAAGAACCAAAGTGAGGACGTGGACGGAAGCGATTAGTGAATAGGCGTGACCAAGGTGACTACGTAACTCAGAGGGCGTGTTGTACTATTCTAAGGCAAAAAGCCACGAGACTAAAAATGCTATCCTAGGGCATGGACGAAAATATGAGGATAATGGACCATAAAGAGCCGCAAACCGCTGAGGAGAGCTTCTAAGGAAAAGCAAAAACAGGGACAGCAGGTTAAGTGGCATATTGAAAATAAAAATGGAAATGAAAATAAAAATAAAAATGAGTAAATGAGTGAACATTGGTAAGGGATTAGGGCTGCTATATCACATATGTGCCGAGGCATTGACAATTCTGGACCATGCGAATAATGAACAGATGAAAAAATGAAAGTAGCGAAATGAATCAAAATGATAAACCAAAACAAAAAAAGAACATTAAAATCATAATAAACATAATGCGGCCATAATGTATACAGATGTGAAATTGGAATTAACCTATTAATGAGAAACATCATTTTGATATTAAAATCTAGATATAAATCATATAAAATCATAAAAATGTAAAGGTCTGCATATAAAATCCTAATAAAGTCATCATAGTAGTAAGAAGTACAGAGATTGAAAGTAAACAGAGGTAAAAACATAAGGACATGCTTAATAAATTATAAAAAAGGGTGGTAATCGATTTCAAGATTCAAACCAGCAGGCATTGTGGTATTTAAAAATTGCTTTCTGTTCCGCTTGCAACAAAGTATTGTCAATATTGCCACCTCTCCAGCTTGATTTAAAAGTCTTAAATACAATGAAACGAAGATCATTGATAGTATGAGCAAAGTCTCCCCAATGTTGGACAAGAGGTGCTGTTAAAATTTCCCTCATTATGCAACTTCTATGTTCGATGATCCTCGTTTTTATTTTCCTCTTAGTTTTTCCAATATAAAGAAGTTTGCAAGGGCAAATAATAATATAAATCACATGCTGAGTGTCACAGTTACTGCTGAAATTTAAATTATATTTCTTGCCAGTATGTGGATGTACGTGGCTTGATTTATGTGATTCACTATACTATATATATATATACTAGTCTTTAAGCCCGTTACATTAACGGGTGCTAGAACATATGTGTGTGTGTCTGTCTTTATTTCTTTCTCTCTCTCTCCTTAGCCGCTTTCTTTCTTTCTGCTTTTATTTTTCCTTGGCTGTCCTCTGTTCCTTTTTCTTCACCCCCCCCCCCTGTCCATCAGCATCTCTTTCCTTCTCCCCCTGTCCAGCAGTAGGCATCCCTTCCTTTTTTATCCCCCCCTCCTCCTTCTTATCCCTATGATACTCTTACCTTGCTCTGTCCCTGATCAGAGGTTCCCGACAGCCGCCCAGTTGCACCCATTGGAAAAGTTCCCACTGCCGCATCCCGCACCCCTCCTGACGTGGCTCCCGCTGTCCTTTCTGTCTGTCTGTGTCCCTGGCCCCCTTTGCCTGTCTGTCTTTCTGTGTATTTCCCTGCCCCTGTGTCTTTCTTCTTTCTCCCTCTGTCTGTCTGTCCAAAGCAGCATTCCATCCCCCTCCATTTCCCTCCCCCACACCAGTTCCCTGTGCACCTGCCGTGTCTTTCTTATTTTCTTTGTGTTTCCCTTCCTCTTTCTGTCTGTCTGTCCAAAGCAGCATTCCCTCCCCCTCCATTTCCCTCCCCCCCCCACCAGTTCCATGTGCAGCATTAGCGTTTCCTCTACCCCCCTTTCCCTTCCCGCGGTCCGGACTACAAACGTGGTGATTCCAGCAGCGCTTGCATCAGTCTCCACATGCTGCTTCGGGTCCTTCTACTGCCCTGATTTACTCTGGCATGTCCCTGATGACATCATCAGAGATGCGGCAGAGCAAATCAGGGCAGTAGAAGGGCCCGAAGCAGCGTGTGAAGACTGATGCACACGCTGCTGGAATCGCCATTCGGGCCCGCGGGAAGAGATGGGGGTGGGTGTCAAAGGAGGAACGGAGATCGGCGGCGGCAGGAGGAACGGAGATCGTCGTCTGGCTGCGGTCCGGCTTGTGGAAAGCAGGGAGGCTGTGGGGAAGAGAAGGGGGTGGGTGGCAAAGGAGGAACGGAGATCATCGTCTGGCTGCGGTCGGGCTTGTGTAGAGCAGGGAGGCTGTGACGTATTAAGCGAGCAGGTGGTGACATAAAACCCGCGCATGCGCACTCGTGTTTTCGCGACGGATCAGGGAACACGTTTTTTAGTGCACATGCGCGGCCTATCATTTTATTATATTATATATATATATATACACACATATATATATATATACACATTTCTCATAATTCTCACGAATATCTGTTTGTCTTTATTCACTTACCTTTATCATTTTAATATATTATTCATTCATGTCACCCACTATTAGCCCACTACACACATATATATTCTTTTGCATAGCACAATAACATCACACCATTCTGTTTTGTCATATAGAATTTCCAAATGTTAATTAAATAATTTCATGGATTGATATCTATATTTAATAGGACCCCTGAGGAAGGTGTTGTCCGAAACACGGCCCGTGTCGGGTCCTTTGGTTGGTAATAAGGTTGTATATTACTGCATTTAAATATTAGAACAATAAATTTTGCCTGCACCTTGTACATAGCCTGCAGTTTTTTTGGTTTTCCTTGTGGTTTGGTATACTGCAGAGTTTGTTGGATTCTTTTTGTTTTCTCCTTACGTACACACCTTTGGAGCAGGTGATGGCGTGTGAATGTCTCTATTTTTAGCCCTATGATTGTCCACATTTATCACTTCTGATGCTCCTTCAAAAAATTACAAATTACATTTATCAGTAGTTTGAAATAAGTATTTTGCACATCTAATAAGATAGATTCTTTTTTCTATTCTTTTTTTTTGTTGTTATTATTTAATTGTGGTGAAAATTTCCTAGGACATTTTTTTTCAGATTTTGAGGTTACAGTATTATTTTCCAGACAGTAGAAAGGTTAAAACAAAAGCAGCTACATGGTGAAAGAATCTTTTCATATGTTGCTCATCTACAAAACCATGCAATCCCATCAATTTAAATTTAATAGGACTACTTGTTAATTTAGTAGCAGATAGGACTGTGCCATTAATCAATTTAATTATACGTTGTTCCAATGAATTGCTACCATATTTAAAGTCTATTTCAGCAGCTATGTCTTTAGCTATTTAAAAGCGTAACCTGTCAAAATACTTGCTACTGTATTACAGATCGATCGATTTTTAAATGTGCCTTCAATTCCCAACAGCTGTCCCCTTTCTCCATTGTGCAGACATAACATAACATAACTTTATTTTTCTATACCGCCTTAAATCGAAATAATTCTAGGCAGTTTCCACAAAAGAGAAAAACTGGACAATCAGTGAAATACAAAATAGTAAAAAATGAATACAGCCTGTTGTAACAAAAAGACATTAAAAATTTAAAATTAATAGGATAAGATTAATGTTTAAAAAATAAAGATAAAAGCACAGATTAAGAGATGAATTTATCAAATAATATTGTCTTGATTTCTTTTCTAAAAACAAGTCAAGTGCTATTTGAGTTCTCTCTTTTTTTCCATTTCTAAGGCACAAACAAATACTCAGAAAAGAGTGTTTTTCTCATGCATGAAGATTAAATTTAGTCATGCACAGTGACTAGAGCACCTTCTGAAGTCTTGAAGCCTTGGGCTACTAGCTGTTGTGCTTACTGATAATCACAATTCTCTTCCTACTAGAGCAGAGCTTCTGAAACTGTGGGTCAGAACCCCAGAACGGGTCGTAAAACCTAGGTGAACGCTCCTTAGATGCATCATTACTCTGTACCTCCAGGGGAAGTCACACATTGTTATTTGGCTGTAATCACAGGGTCACAGCCACAAATAGATTGGGAAACACTAGAGGATATGAGCTCTGCCTTCACCACATCTTCCACCTGAAGTGTGGAAAATCTAATCTTAAAATCAAACAAAGAACCTTCTGCATGGCTGGGCCCAGGTTAGTTCACCCATTCTGGGGGTAATTGTGCATGATTTCCATTATAGAATACTAACATAAGTGAGCATTTAAGTGCGATATCAATGGCTGGTGTAAAGGACTGTGAGCATCATAGAATTGTAGTGTGTAACTGCTGGGCATACCCCTGACCTATCTGTGCCCCTCCCTCATCCACACACCCCTGACCACACTCACTTACATTTATAGATTTTCCATGTTATGTTTCTAGAATGGCGACTACAGTACGTGCAGTTAAACGTAACTGCAAATTAGTGCCAATTAGTATCAACTAGCTCCAATTATTGATGATTATTGGTTGTTAGTGTCAATTAGTGGCTAATTTGCCAATTACCTTAAGCAAGTAACTGGCAAGTAATTTGCTAATTTGCCAATTACCTTAAGCAACTGGCAAATTTGCACACTAAGTATGAAAATGCGTGCACAAGATTCTAGAATGAAGGGGGTCTTTATCTATGTTCATTCATGCTCAGGGCAGAAATTTAGGAGGGAGATAAAAAACTAACTTGCAGATTTCATTTTCTTTTACTTTAGGTAAGTTTGGCACCCCCTATGGCATGGAGGCCCAGAGCAACTATCCTGCTTCCACCCCACTAACATGGAACCTACTTATGCCTTGACTCTTTTCCTATTTCTTTCTACTTGAGTTTACATCTCCCTCCCCTTTCTCCAAGTGGTGCCCCCTGCAATTTCTATAACACTGATTCTGAGATCATGCATACCTGCCAAACATCTCAATTTCTGTGGAAGTCATAAGCATCTGGACCCCATGTCTCACACTCCCACATAAAACTAGAAATCTCACAGGGAAACATGCAGTTTTCTACCATTCCCCAGTCCTTAAGCAGTGTGAGCCATTGAAATTCTGAGCATGTGCAGTGTTGCATATATCCACGGCCCTCCTCCCTTAAGTAATACGTTTCTTGTTCAAAATATAAGCACACAAGTAGCAAGCAGAGGAGGCAGCAAGGACATGCTGAGCATATGCAGCTGAATGCTGTACATCCTCAAAATGCTCATGCAGCTCATGACTGTGGGGGTGGGTCAGTAGAGTGGGCAGACCTGATGGGCTATGGCCCTTATCTGCTGTCATCTTCTATGTTTCTATGTTCAACTGGAACTTAGCTGTGAAACTACAGAAGAATGAAGCAGCAAGTGATTGTGGCTCTAATTCTATAAAGTCATAGAAACATAGAAATAGACAGCAGATAAGGGCCACGGCCCATCCAGTCTGCCTACCCTAATGACCCTCCCCTACCTTTGCCTTGTGAATAGATCCCAAGTGTTGATCCCATTTGGCCTTAAAATCAGCCACGCTGCTGGCCTCAATCACCTCCAGTGGAAGACTATTCCAGCGATCAACCACCCTTTCAGTGAAAAAGAATTTCCTGGTGTCACCTCTTAGTTTCCCGCCCCTGATTTTTCACAGATGCCCTCTCTTTGCCGTGGGTCCCTTGAAAAAGAAGATATCCTCCTCTGCCTCGATGCGGTCTGTGAGATACTTGATCATGTCCCCCCTCTCTCTGCGCTCCTCGAGCGAGTATAGCAGTAATTTGTCTAACTGTTCTTCGTACGGGAGATCCTTGAGTCCCGAGACCATCCGGGTGGCCATTCTCTGAACCGACTCCAGTCTCAGCACATCCTTGCGATAATGCGGCCTCCAGAATTGCACACAATATTCCAGGTGGGGCCTCACCATGGATCTATTCAATGGCATAATGACTTCCGGCTTACGGCTGATGAAACCCCTGCGTATGCAACCTATGATCTGTCTTGCCTTGGATGAAGCCTGCTCCACCTGACTGGCAGCCTTCATGTCCTCACTGACGATCACCCCCAAGTCTCGTTCTGCTACCGTTCTAGTTAGGATCTCACCATTAAGGGTATAAGTCTTGCATGGATTTTGGCTGCCTAGGTGCATAACTTTGCATTTTTTGGCATTGAAGCTGAGTTGCCAGGTCCTAGACCAGCGCTCTAGTAGGAGTAGGTCGTGCATCATGTTGTCGGGCATTAAATCTTCGTCCGTTGTGCATTTGCCCACTACATTACTTAGTTTGGCATCATCGGCGAATAATGTTATTTTACCGCGAAGCCCTTCTGCCAAGTCTCTTATAAAGATGTTGAATAGGATCGGGCCCAAGATCGAGCCCTGTGGCACTCCACTTCCGTCATTTCGGAGGGGGTGCCGTTCACCACTACTCTTTGAAGCCTGCCTCCAAGCCAGTTCCCAACCCATTTCGTCAATGTGTCACCTAATCCTATAGAACTCATCTTGCTCAGCAGCCTGCGGTGTGGTACGCTATTGAATGCTTTGCTAAAGTCCAGGTACACGATGTCCAGGGACTCCCCAACATCCAGCTTCCCCGTTACCCAGTCAAAGAAGCTGATCAGGTTGGATTGGCATGATCTCCCCTTAGTAAATCCATCTTATCCAATTGGTGTTTGATTAGAGTTTTCATTAGTTTGCTCACTATCAATGTTAGACTCACTGGTCTGTAGTTTGCTGTCTTCATCTTTGAGCCTTTTTTGTGGAGTGGAATGATGTTAGCCGTCCTCCAGTCCAACGGGACACTGCCTGTACTAAGGGAGAGGTTGAAGAGCGCTGACAGTGGATCTGCCAAGACCTCACTCAACTCCCTAAGTACCCTGGGGTGTAGGTTGTCAGGCCCCATTGCCTTGTTAACCTTGAGCTTCAACAACTCACCGTAGACACTGCTGGGGATAAACTCGAAGTTACTAAATGGGTCAACTGAGTCAGCTCTTGTTTGTAGCTGAGGGCCAAGCCCCGGCACTTCTCGGGTGAAGACTGAGCAGAAGTATTCATTTAATAGTTGGGCTTTTTCGGAATCCTTTTCCACATAGTCTCCGTCTGGTTTCCTAAGACGTACAATCCCGCCTGAGTTTTTACTCACTGTCACTGTCACTGATATACCTGAAGAAGGATTTATCTCTCTTCTGGATGTTTTTTGCAAGAGACTCCTCCATGTGGAATTTAGCCTCCCTGACCGCTGTTTTGATGGCTTTTGACTTGGTCAGGTAGTCTGCTCTGGAGTCCTGTTTCCCCGATTGTTTGTAAGAGATGAATGCTTTTTTCTTCTCCTTGATGAGGTCTGAGATCTCCGCAGTGAACCACTGCGGCTTATTGTTCCTTTGCTGTTTACTTACTAATTTAACATAGCGGTTTGTTGCTTCCTGTATGGTGGTTTTCAAAGACGACCACATTTCTTCCACGCTATCGGTTTCTGCTTGGCTTTGTAGCGCCTGGTGAACAAAGGAACCCATGTCTTGGAAGTTTGTGTCCCTGAATTTGAGGACCTTAGTCAGCGTGGTAGATTTAGTGAAACCTTTCCTAAGATTAAACCATACCATGTTGTGGTCACTGGAGGCCAATGTGTCACCCACCGAGACGTCTGTGACACTTTCTCCATTAGTAAGTAAAAGGTCAAGTATTGCCTGATTCCTTGTTGGCTCCAACACCAGTTGCCTGAGACCAACTCCCTTCATAGAGTTTAATAGCCTCCTGCTGCTGCCGGAAGCAGAGGTAAGTGAATCCCAATCTACATCAGGCATGTTGAAGTCACCTAACAATACTGTGTCCCACTCCCCACGCAAGATTATTTCCATATCCAGGTCATCCTGTTGTCTTGGGGGTCTGTAAATTACACCAAGATACAAGCATTTGTCCTTCCCTCTGGCCAAATTAACCCAAAGGGATTCCCCAGTGTACTGGACATCTGAGATTCTTGTGACCTTAATGTCATCTTTAGTATATAATGCTACACCTCCTCCCATTCTGCCCTCCCTGTCCCGGCGAAGCAAGTTGTTTGACCATGTCCCACCCGTGGGAGTCTGTGAGCCAGGTCTCAGATATCACCACCACATCCAGGTCAGCATTCCTTATTTCTGTTTCTAATTCCAGGATCTTGTTTCCCAAACTGTGTGCGTTGACGTACATAGCCCTCCATGTTATATTTTTGTTACGTCTCAGTGGGGATATTCCTGCTTGAGCTGCTTGAATACCTTTAGCATTATTTGCGTTATTTGTGCTCCCCCTAGACCCAGAACTACAATGTGTACTCCCCATAGACCCAGAATTACAATGTGTACTCCCCATAGACCCAAAATTACAATGTGGCCCATACTTATGATGTGAACCTACCCCCGACTCGAAACTGTGTGTACTCGCCCCTGACCCAGAATTTCGGTGACTACTTACCTCATCCTCAAAAATGTATTGGCAGTTTAGTTCGCCAGGTATGTTGTTTTGCCTGTACCCTCCCCCGACTTACCTAGTTTAAAGCCCTGTGAAGTAGGCGGGCTAGACGGTGTCCAAGGACATTCTTCCCTCTTCCGGTCAGGTGTAGCCCGTCGTGTCCCTGTAGTCCTTGCAAAGCTTCTTCATGGTGCAGGAAGTCCGTCTACAGTTAGGCGCCCCCTCCCCCAAAATAAAAATAAATAAATCTACGACAAAAACTGATAAAAACATCTAAAAGAACTGCTTCAAACCTTAAAAGTGTGTGCAAACAACATAGCCTTTAACCCCTTCTTAAACTGCAACACATTTGTAGCGCGCCTCAATTCCAACAATAGCATATTCCAGCATGTTGGTCCCTGTACTGAAAACATAAGAATAAGATGAAAAAATACACAACTTGCATGGTAAAACAATCAGAAAAATGGTAAAACAAACAATCAGAAACATGGTAAAACAAACAATCAGAAAAATGGTAAAACTTATACCAGGATCTGGAAAGATATACAGGGTGCCCACAAAAACACTCCTTGATTTTAAATGGTTAAAAAACCAAAATTTAATGGACTATTCTTTCACCTTTGAGGCTACAGTTTCATCAACTCATAAAGTTTCATATGGTATCTGTTGATTATATACACCCGATGTGCGCCCTACCTGTTACTTGGCAAGCATTGATGTGATAATCAAGCTCGGGGGCAAACAAAACAAAACTGCAGATCTGTACAAGACGTAGGCAAAATTTATTGTGACAAAATAATTATATGCAAACCCTTTTACCAATCAAGGGACCCGATACGGTCCGTGTTTCGGACAAACCTTCGTTAGGGGTCCATGGTAAAAAAAGGGGTAACAAAAAAAGTCACAAAAAAGTCACAAAAAATTGTAGAGTAGCAGCAAAGTATAAGCGACGTCAAAATTCACCACTGCAATGAGCCGTCGCAAAAATTGCAGTGGTGAATTTTGACGTCGCTTATACTTTGCTGCTACTCTACAATTTTTTGTGACTTTTTTGTTACCCCTTTTTTTACCATGGACCCCTGACGAAGGTTTGTCCGAAACACGGACCGTGTCGGGTCCCTTGATTGATAAAAGGGTTTGCATATAATTATTTTGTCACAATAAATTTTGTCTACGTCTTGTACAGATCTGCAGTTTTGTTTTGTTTGCTCTCGATTGGTTTTTTACTGCAGTTTAGGTTGGGACCTTTTTTCTCTTTATTTTATAATCAAGCTCGGACCAGAGTCTCCGAAGCATATCTGGCGTCATCGCGTTAATAGCTTCAGTGATGCGTTCCTGCAGATCATCCATGGTTGCGGGTAGTGAAGGTACGTACCCCCAAAGGAAAAAGTCACAAACAGTAATGTCTGGTGAACTCTGGGGCCACTTGAGGAACACTTGGTCATTTTGTCACGTTGCATTGTCTGAAGGTTGTAACTTCTGCACCAATTGCAGCTTATAAGGGTGAAAGTGCAAGAAATTGTGTAAGAACCGTGCATTTTGGGACTTGTATTTGCTGTCATTTTATTCTATAAACATATTCTAATAAGTTTTGATTTTGTAACTATTTAAAATCAAGGAGTGTTTTTGTAGGCACCCTGTATAATTATTTTATCTGTCTCTCATGCAAAGCAGCAATAGGTACAACGGCCACACTTTCTATGACCTAAAGAACCCATTGGGTGAGTGATACAACATAATGATGAATGCATCAAAATATTGGCAAGATTCCTCCTTCTGCAATAAGCAAACTGAGGTTTTTCATTAAAACAAGAATGACCAAATGTTTTAAAATTATATTCCGAACAGAAAACACTTTGAGGGAATATGATAATACACACACCAATGAGTTTGAACACTTGTGACATTTTGGGCACAGTAACCATTGCCACTCTGCTTAAGAGGCTCATTTACTGTTTATGCCCTTTTATTAATATGATGGGGATAACCCCGATCCAAAAAAATGTTGAGCCATGGATGCAGCTTGCCATTTAAACTCTTGTAAGGATGTATAGAACCTGTACAGCTGTAGGAATTGCCCCACAAAAATATTGGTTTTCAAATTCTTTGGATGAAGATTAAAATAGTGGCATAATGAGAGAGCCAAAATGGTGGCGGCGTGCTAACAGCTAGCGAGTTGTGCTCCAGCGTGCCTTGCTATTCTATGGAATTTACCTTGCAGAAGAGGGTTTTTCTTCTTATCGACGATGCCCCACACCAAACACAAGGGCTTTCTCTGGGCTGATCCCCCTTTGCCTGGTCAAGTGTCGCTGGAGCGTTTTCTCACCAGCTCCCTGGCCAGCTTCGAAAGGGGTAAAAACCCAGCAATGACTCCATTAGAGGGAGCCTCCGGAGCTTTGGGACTAGAAATCTCACTCTCCCATCCGGCTATCTGTTTGCCACCTAAGCTGGCACCAGAGGATGTTGAGAGCGTGAGCCCAGCGGTCTTTCTGAGTCCAGCAGCCTCACGCAGTGGGGAGCCCAATGTTGCCCTGAGCACCGCGTTTTCAGCAACTCCAGGAGCGGAGGCTACCCGCTCAACTAAGGTGATACTGGACAGCATTTGGCAGGTACTCCAGAACCTAGAAGATGCAGTTACAAAATCTGCTGGTAATATCAGCACAATTGTGAGTAAACTGGATGACCTTTCCACCTCGGTACACAATATTCAAATTGAAATTACTGGTAAATTTGAGCAAATTAATAAAGAAATTACTTCAGTTCAAAAATCAACTGGAACTTTGATTAAAGATAGACTTTTCTTTCTAACGAAGATTGAACAACTGGAAAATCACAGTAGGAGACTTAGGGCTCCTTTTACGAAGACGCGTTAGGGCCTTAACGCACGGAATAGCGCGTGCTAAAATGCCATGCGCGCTAGCCGCTACTGCCTACTCTTGAGGAGCCCTTAATCTTAGGGCTCCTTTTACGAAGCCGCGTTAGTGGCTTTATCGCACGTGACTTTTTATCACACGCTAACCCCCGCACTAGCCAAAAAACTACCACCTGCTCAAGAAGAGGTGGTAGTGGCTAGCGCGGCCGGCAGTTTAGCGTGTGTTAAAACGCTAGCATGGCTTCGTAAAAGGAGCCCTTAGAGTCTTAAATTTTCCTAAATCTTTGACTACTACTCCACGTGATTTGCTTAAAAAATACTTTACTGAGAATCTGAAATTTCTTGCTGAAGCAATTCCTCCTATAAATAAGGCATTTTATCTTCAAGAAAAGCTGAATCTTCTTTACCAGCCAAACAAAGTGATGAATCTCAACCTATTGACTTAAATAACTTGACCGATATATTGGAAACTACCCAAGAAGATATTGAATATCGTGGTACACTTATATTGTCCTTAGTTTTTGAACAAGATCTTAATGCTATATTGAGAATCTTCTTCCGACATTCTCAGGCCCTATTTCTGGGTCAGAGAATTTGGATTTTTCCTGATGTGACGAAATCTACTCAAGATCGGAGAAGCTATTTCTTGCTATGAGAGAGGAAGTAAAGAGTTTGGGGGCAACCTTCTTGCTCAGTTATCCTGTAAATGTTTAATAAGATACACCAGAATTAAATACAGTATATCTTTTATGTTCCTGAGCACCTTTGTAGTTTTCTGGCTACTAAGAAGATGCTGTAAGGGTAGCAGTAATTGAAGGCAGGATGTTTAATGCACATTAAGACATTTTCTTTATTATACTGATTTTTCTTTTTTGATATTTGAGATCTCCCTATCTCTGTAATTTTGTCTCTCTTTTGATATTTGAGGTCTTCTTAAGAGTTTAAAATTATTCTTGAAAAATTTTCAATTTAAAAAGAATTATATTGTAATGATTTTCCTTTGAGTTTTATGTTAATATTGGAATTTACTATGCTATACTGGATACTCTGATTTGCTGTAACAAGTGGATACTTGTGATATTGTTTGAAAATGCATAAATAAATAAATATATATATATATAAAAGAATAGTGTCATAATGAATTACGATCTGTAGACTTTCTAAATAAAGATGTGAAAAAACCCCACCATCCTGATAACATATCTTAACATCCAAAAACTCAATACAGTTACCCCAATATCAAGTTTCAAGTTTATTAAAAATTTGATGTACCGACCATCACAAGTATCTGGTTGGTTTATAATAGTATGAAATACAATTTATAGAAAAAAAAATAAAAATACAACTGAGGGAGTATGATCGATACAAAGACTTAATTACAAAGGGTATGAGACATAAGGGAGAAGAGGGTAGAGCAAGTTTTTAAATTACATTGTATAAATAAAAAAAATAAGGTGAGGAGAGAAAGGGAGGGTAAAACGAGAGGAAAAATTGAGGTATCGCTTCCTGGAAGCGTTTTTGTTTATGAACTTAACTGGAATTTTGATAAGCATCTTTAAAGAGAAATGTCTTAAGGAGTGTTTTGAATTTGCTTAGGGAATTTTCAAAACGAAGATTCATTGGCATGGCATTCCAAAGGGAGGGCGCGACGAAAGAGAAAATGGTGTTTCAGGTATAATATAAATCTTTGGTGATTAAATGAGATATTAGGATCACTTCTATTCGGGGGAGTCAAGCAATATTTGCAAATCATAAAAGGTACCACTCCAAGCCAATAACACATCATCTAAGGAGCATTTCCAAAGCACAATTTTAGCCCAGAAATGGGAGTTATAGACAAATGAGTCCTCAAATCATACCATATAGAGGCAGGCTATAGAGGGAGCCACAGTTGTTACCATAGCCATACCTCTAATCTGCAAGAAAAACTTATTTCCAAACTGGGAGGCCTGCCAGCTCAACTGATCAGGGATTCCTTTGCCGTGATTAGCTGATGGCAAAGGATCCCTGATCAGGTGGGTGTGATTCTGTAACTGGCGCTCATGGGGGGGGGGGGGGGGGGGGAAAGGCAGGGTTAGGCATCTGTCCATTAGGGCAGATGTGATTCTGTATAGGACGCCGGTTTGTGATTCTCAATTGCGTTTTAGGCGGTTGCTGAGACTGGCGTCCTAAACAGAATTTCCCCCTGTGCATCTCTTTTTGAACCATTAAAAAAAACAAACCCACATTCAAAAGAAAAATGCACAGAACAAGCCATTTAGATGTAGGAGGGGCCAGCATTCTTAGTAGACTGGCCACATAGACATCCCAGCAGAGCAGTGGGGAACTGTAGGGGGAACTGCAATGAACCTCACATAAAAAGTCTTAGGAACACATCTCACCATAGCACCCTTATATTGTATGGTGAGCTCTTCAAAACCCACTGTACCCAACTGTACACCACACCAATAGCCCTTATGACTGCATGTGACATTTATAAGTGAGTACAGTGGGATTAAATGGGATTTGGAAGTCACACAATTTCCACCATAAGTCTAGTAGTTAGAGTGGAGTATAGGCCTGAGCTCCTGTCTCTATGGTTCACTACACTGCCCACAAGGCTACTCCAGGAACCTGCTTGCTGCTCTAATAAGACTTCCTATAATATTTGAAGCTGTCATAGAAGCAGGTATGCACTGTTTCATTCATAAGGGGATGAGAGGGGATCAGTCACCACGAAGGGAGTGTTAGGGGGGTCATGCTTACACCCCCCCCCCCCAGTGATCATCTGGTTAGTTTGCCACTATTCGGGCTCTTATTCCTTGTTAAAACAGGTCTAGTCCTGGACATTCAAACTGTGCCTTTGATGTATTTTTAAATGTTCAATTATGGCAGAAAAAGACCAAGACATTAGCCCGACCACACCTCTAACACATCCCCTTGAGATTTAGATGAACTGCAGATGAACAGCATAGATATCCGTCTAGAAAACAGGTTATGAAAATGGTGAATTGGAAGGGTTTGGCAAGAAAATCATCCATCTGCCCCTTTATGCCACTTTCTGATTTATATAGGATTTTTTTTGTTTTTCATGTTTATTTATAATCCACCTCAAATTTCAGATTGTGTAGAATAGAAAATTTATTTTAATAAGCTATGCAGTAAATGGCTATTTTGCATAACATGTGTGTGCAACGGGGGAGCTCCTACTTATACTGTATATGCAACTTACAAAATACGTGGGTACCTGCTGAATTTAGACATTCACATATACAGTAAGTGGCATTTGGGTTTATACTAAAGAGAGCTTCATTGGTAACCTTTTGAGGCAAAGGTCATGTTTAAGCTTGGAACTATTTGTTCTAAAGTTCTTCAGGGGCAATTTCCAGAATATTTAATTGCATAATTTAGTTTTTTTATATATAAACCGGCTTTTACGGATTACGTCCATTTTCACCTTTCCTCTTTTCCAGTAAAAGGATGTACTTATAAGAGATTTTTACAAAGGTTGATTTATTTTCAGGCTGCTAGTTGGGACGACGAATTTCGAAAGCTATTCATATTTGCAATTTAGAAAATTACTGAAATCATTTCTTTTTGTTAAATTTATGGGTAACTGAAAATCTGGTAATTTTTTATTACTAAAATTTCTTTGTAATGCTTCTATAATAAACATATTTAAAAAAAAAAAAAAAAATTTTGTTCTACACAAATCTTGTAAATCACTGCTATTGTACAGCCTCTTTACTCTCCTGTACACCGCAATGAACTGAAAGGTATTTGCGGTTTAGAAATAGAAATGGAAGGACACCTATTTAAAGTCTATTCCAGTGTCCCCCGCTAAAGGTAGTGGCCACAGCTCGAGGCACATGCACAAAAAGCCCTTCAGATGGGCCCAGATATGCCAGTGGGGAGCAGAAGGAGAGGCACTGGTGCCGGCTGACTGCCTACAGGATGTGCCACTTGCCGCGAGAGGCACATCCTATAGACAGTCAGCTGGCGCTGGCGCCTCTCCTCTTCCCCAGTGTGCCGTGGCACACCTGAAATCTCAGGAGGCACACTGGTGTGTCACGGCACAGAGTTTGCGATACACTGGTCTATTCAATAAGGGAAAGTAGGCGTCTACTTTCCTTTAAGGAATGCTAGCATAGGTGTGCCAATATGCACCTACATTTTAGGTGCGAGCATTTATACCAGTTATTTGGCTGACTTGAGTCCTCATACCTAAAGTTGGGTATGTAACTACTGGCTTGCACTAGCATTCTCTAATGGCAGTTCCATGCAGAACAGCTGTCATAGAATTCATTCTTAGTGCACATCATCCTGGCACCTACATTTCATCAACTTTTTGAGACTTCACTCCCGTGTGACTATGCAAGTATTGGAAGTGAATTAGAATGTTTTCTACCTCTTCTGCATGTGCATTGATGTCCTTTCATACCTGTCCCATTTAAGTATTGTTTTTTGACCAGCAGTCTACGGTGTTACACTGCACGATGAAGACTCTGGATCTACCCAAACTACTAGCTTTCTTTTTCCTAGCTGCTGCTAGTTACCAATCTGCTGAAACTTTAGATGCCACAACTCATACAGATGACCAATATTTAGAGAATAAAAAATGGACAGAAACATTCAATTATATTCATTCTGATAAAAAATGTGAAACTTCTATTGTTTACATAGGCTGACATAAAGATAGATTATTCCACCTGTGATGAGAAAATGATCCATTAACTACCATAATAAAATTCACCATATAGTGCATTACAAACAGAATAGACACATTCAGAATCATTCTATCAATCTGTAAGCTAATGGTAAATATTTGTCATGATTATTAATATTTAACATATTTCAGGAAAATCAAAAAATAAATTAAAATTGTGTTTAAATACATTTAGAAAATATCTGATGATTCATAGAAGATTGTAAGGCTAATACAGATTAATGAAGGTTTTTACAATTGACTCTTGGTATATTTTAGTCAATCACTCATATGACTAAACCAAACATATCAAGACTTTAAATTCCTTTTTTATCCAACCTTCCAGCTTTTCATTACTACAGTTACCTGATTGATAGATGTAATAACATATGTGGCACAATATGATATGTCCACATTAAATTTTAATCAAATAATACTAAATTCAAAAAACATTAAGTAAATCATGACAGATGAGGCAATATTGTTATCCTGTCATATTGATGACTGCTGAAACTCACTGCTGACACTGGGAGATTAAGCATAAGGAGTATATTTATGAGAAAAGGCAAATTAACAATTGTAATTGATTTATTTTTTAATTGCCATCCACAACAAGAAATAGAGATGATAGCACCATCAACAGTGCTGCATATTAGTGCTGGCCATATATCTTTCAGGGACTGGCAAGGGCAAAAGCCTTGAAACCTGTTCATAAAATTTCAGCTTTATCACTGCCATTTGCTATTTGATTCTGAGCAAGTCAGTCATACTGTTTTTAAATTAAATATTATATTTCATTTTCCTTAGAAATATAGGATAATAACTGTCCATCAAAACACATGAAAAAAGTTAAGGGCCTATTTACCAAACTGCAGGAAAATTTTGCAATTATAGAGTGTTAAATGCAAAAATTAACATGCATTAAGTGCAAGGTATATGTGATAAATTGGGGGGGCATACTTGACATCTGCCCTGTATTTATCCCATAGGACAGACACTCACCGCACACTAAATGCTTTGGCAGAAAGCATAAGAACATAAGAATAGCCTTACTGGGTCAAACTAATGGTCCATCAAGTCCAGTAGCCTGTTCTCACGGTGGCCAATCCAGGTCACTAGTACCTGGCCAAAACTCAAGGTGTAGCAATATTCCATGCTACCGATACAGGGCAAGCAGTGGCTTCCCCCGTGTCTTTCCCAATAACAGACTATGGACTTTTCCTCCAGGAACTTGTCCAAACCTTTCTTAAAACCAGCTACGCTATCTGCTCTTACCACATCCTCTGGCATGACTTTCCAGAGCTTAACTATTCTCTGAGTGAATTTTTTTTTTCCTTCTATTGGTTTTAAAATGATTTCCCTGTAACCTCATTGAGTATCCCCTAGTCTTTGTAATTTTTGACAGAGTGAAAAATCGATCCACTTGTACCCATTCTACTCCACTCAAGATTATGTAGACTTCAATCATATCCTCCCTTCAGACCTCTCTTTTCCAAGCTGAAGAGCCCTAACCATTTTAATCTTTTCTCATACGAGAGGAGTTCCATCCCCTTTACCATCTTGGTCACTCTTCTTTGAACCTTTTCTAGCACCACTATATTTTTCTTGAGATAAGGAGACCAGAATTGAACGCAATACTCCAGATGAGATCGCATCATGGAGCGATATAGGGGCATTATAACATTCTTAGTCTTGTTAACCATCCCTTTTAAAATAATTCCTAACATCCTATTTGTTTTTTGGGCCGCCGCCGCACATTGGGCGGAATATTTCATCATATTGTCTACGATGACACCCAGATCCCTTTCTTAGGTGCTAATCCCCAAGGTGGACCCTAGCATCCAGTAACTGTGATTCAGGTTATTCTTCCCAATGTGCATCACTTTGAATTTGTCCACATTAAATTTCATCTGCCATTTGGACACCTAGTCTACCAATTTCCTAAGGTCTGCCTGCAATTTTTCACAATCCGCATGCATTTTAACAATTTTGAACAGTTTAGTGTCATCTGCAAATTTAATCACCTCACTCGTCATTCCAATTTCCAGATCATTTATAAATAAGTTAAATAGCACCAGTCCCAGTACAGACCCCTGCCGTACTCCACTGTTTACGCTCTTCCATTGAGAAAAATGACCATTTAACCCTACCCTCTGTTTTCTATCTGATAACCAATTCCTAATCCACAATTGAACTTTGCCATGACACTTTAATTTTCTCAGGAGCCTCTCGTGAGGAACTTTATCAAAAGCTTTCTGAAAATCTAGATATACTATACCCAGAGAGTGGTAGAAAACTAGAACGCTCTTCCGGAGTCTGTTATAGGAGAAAACACCCTCCAAGGATTCAAGACAAAGTTGGACAAGTTCCTGCTAAACTGGAACGTACGCAGGTGAGGCTGGACTCATTTAGAGCACTGGTCTTTGACCTGGGGGCCGCTGCGTGAGCGGACTGCTGGGCACGAAGGACCATTGGTCTGACCCAGCAGTGGCAATTCTTATGTTCTTATGTTTAACCAGCTCACCTTTATCCACATGTTTATTCACACTTTCAAAGAAGTCAAGCAAATTTGTGAGACAAGATCTCCCTCGGCTGAACCCATGCTGACTCCTTCTCATGAAATCATGTTTGTCTACGTGTTCCACAATTTTATTTTTTATAATCGTTTCTACCATTTTGCCCGGCACGAAATGAGGCTTACCGGTCTGTAATTTCCCAGATCTCCCCTGGAGCCCTTTTTAAAAATCGGTATATCATTGTCATAGAATTCTGCCCTCAAATCTTCAGGTACTACAGACGATTTTAGCGATAGGTTACAGATCACTTACCATGCTGTTAGTGATCTGTAATCTATCGCTAAAATCGTCTGTAGTACCTGAAGATTTGAGGGTGGCCAATGTTATGCCTGCTATCTGCTGATGCATTCGCCAAGGCCCCATTTAATACCTAGCTCTGGTCCCTTGCTCAGCATCTCTACCCAACCAAATTTTCCTGATGAGTACCAGCATGCCACATCTCCACTCTCTCACCAACCCAACCCAGTGAATACAAGAAGCATTCCACCCGAAAACAAGGCACCTGACCCTGATAATTTAACCCCTCTCGTGGTAGAACTGCATGACTACCACTAGAAATCAGAACCTGGGTGGCAACAGAGACAGGAGCATTGAGAGATTGTTCTTGCCCTGACACTGTACCACCAGGGAAAGGTCTAGTAACTGCTGGGAGTGGTTGATTGCCTCATGAGGGGGTTCCTCTAGTATTTATTGGGCGGGTTGGGAGGAGAGTGAAGGTGTCATGCTTGAACTCATTGGAGGAGTTGGGGGTAGATAAAGTTGCTGAGTGGGAGATTGAGAACCTGTTTGAGAGGGAATTAAGGGCTACATTAAGTACATGCTGATAGAGAGGGTGCACTTAATTCCTCCTCAAGAGCCATGACAGCACATGGTAAAGTAGGAGGAGAGTGTGGCACAGTGATTAGAGCTAACAGCCTCAGCACCCTGAGGTTGTGGGATCAATCCCCATGCTGCTCCCTGTGACCAAGGGTAAATCACTTAATCCTCCACTGGCCCAGATACATTAGATAGATTGTGAGCCCACCAGGACAGACAGGGAAAATGCTTGAAGTACCTTTAGGTAAACCGCTTTGAGTGTGGTTTTATAACTACAAAAAGGTGGTATACAAGACCCAATCCCTTTCCCCTAAAGTACCGTGCAGTAATTATATACTGTCACAAGCCCGATCCCAGCTCTGGACTTGTGCCAGTGAAGAGCCCCAGGAATCACCCGGTAAAATTAGTCAGGACTGATCACTATGTGCCTGCAAGCTAGGAACAAGATCAGGAAGCGCAGGCTGTGTTTGAGCAGGGTTTAGCCCATAGACCTGTGAAAATAGGTCTTACCCCTTTAAATCCACCATCTTGGAAAGGGCTGGCCAAACAGGGTAGAAGGCAGTCTCAGCAAAAGAAAGCCTTTCCCCCGGATATGGGCATGGCACAGCAGCTCTTGAGCACTTGGAGAGCTGGCTGTCCAGGAGGAAGGGAGAGTCAAAGGAAGCTCTCATGTGGAAAGAGCCTCCACCTTCTCCAGAACCCATGGATGTGGAAATGCTGAGCCCAGAGCTAGAGGAAGAAACCCAGGAGAACCAGGTACTAGAAGATATGGACTGGAATGCTCTGCCAGAGCTTGCTTTTTCAGAAGCCATGGAAGTAAGCTGATTTGACTGTGGATTTGTTTTGGAAAGTTGTTTTTTTATTTTTGGATTTTGGGCTGTCTTGCTGCTGGGACAATTATTAAGTTGCAGAAATGTTTTGTGAAAACTCCGAAGGTTGGGGGCAGAATTTGCCTGACATCTACGTGGTGGGTTTTGTGGGTTTATTTTGCTCTTTGCCTTGACAAGGAGCCGATTTGGCAAGTCCACCAACCTTCTGCTCCTGAATACTGGAGAGGAGAGAAGAGCTGCAGCATTGCAATGTGATAGTTTTTTCTGCTAGGGGGACTAAAGACTACTTGAGCCTAAATTGTTATTTGTTCTATTGTGGCCACTATGTGGTAGAACTTACCTGGGACATGAGCTGAACAGTTGGGAATCAACCAGACCAGGCTGGTGAGTGCAACATTATTTTGTTTCAATTATTGTTGCTGTTACTTTTGAATTTTTGCTTTACCCGCATTTTGGTTTTTGCCCTGACTGGGTGATTAATAAATCTTATTGCTTTGCTTTTGATACTTACCTGTGTGAAGCTATTCTGACTTTTGTACACAAAGTGAAGTATCCACAACAGGGACTTCCTCCTATTTGGGGAAGCACGCCAGGGCAGTATTGTAGGCGTGTGCTGGTCACTGCTAGGCCCAAGGGCCGGTCACACCACAATACGCACTCCATGCTGATTCTCCTTGATAACCTGCTCAGTCCCTAACCCATTAAACTTAGCAGTTAGTATTATATTTTTAGCATTTTAACAATTTTTAGCATGTGGTAGCTATTAGTATAGACCTATGCTAATGGTTAGCACACCTGCTTAAGCAGAGGAAAGGCTAAGCAGGACGCTGCGGCTCCCCTGGCTGCGCACATATATTAAGGCCCTGATTCTACTGTATATATTTGCCTAAAAATTGGCGATAACTAATGCAGTGCTAAGCATGTTTCTATAAAAGTTAGGCACTTTATAAAATCATGTTTAGTACCACATAAGCAGCATTAGGCTTCTTAACTTTTAGACACATTGTATTTATGCAATAAGAACATAACAGATGCCGCTGCTAGTGGTCCATCGCGCCCAGCAGTCCGCTCACGCGGCGGCCCTTTTGGTCAAAGACCAGTGCCCTAACTGAGACTAGCCTTACCAGCGTATGACCTTGTTCAGTAGGAACTTGTCTAACTTTGTCTTGAATCCCTGGAGATTGTTTTCCCCTATGATAGCCTCTGGGAGAGCATTACAGTTTTCCATCACTCTCTGGGTGAAGAAGAAATTCCTTACGTTTGTACAGAATCTATCCCCTTTCAACTTTAGAGAGTGTCCCCTCGTTCTCCCTACCCTGGAGAGGGTGAACTACCTGTCCTTATCTACTAAGTCTATCCCCTTTAGTATCTTGAATGTTTCGATCATGTCTCCTCTCAATCTCCTCTGTTCTAGGGAGAAGAGGCCCAGTTTCTTTAATCTGTCACCATACGGCAGCTCCTCCAACCCCTTAACCATCTTTGTCGCTCTTCTCTGGACCCTTTCGAGTATTAATATGTCCTTCCTCATGTACGGTGACCAGTGCTGGACAAAGTACTCCAGGTGAGGGCGCACCTTGGCACAGTACAGCGGCATGATAACCTTCTCCAACCTGTTCGTGATCCCCTTCTTAATCATTCCTAGCATTCTGTTTGCCCTTTTTGCCGCCGCCGCACATTGTGTGGACGGCTTCATCGACTTGTCGATCAGAACTCCCAAGTCCCTTTCCTGGGAGGTATCTCCAAGTACCGCTCCGGACATCCTGTACTCTTGCCTGAGATTTTTCTTACCGACATGCATTACTTTACATTTATCCACGTTGAATCTCATCTGCCATATCGATGCCCATTTCTCGAGTCTGGTTATGTCATGTTGCAGATCTTCGCAATCCCCCTGTGTCTTCACTACTCTGAATAACTTTGTGTCGTCCGCAAATTTAATCACCTCGCTCGTCGTACCTATATCCAGATCGTTTATAAAGATGTTGAAGAGTATGGGTCCAAGCACATTTCTTGGCATAAATGTGTGTACCTAAGTTAGGCGCCCAACAGCACCTACATCAAAAACAGATTCCTAACACCAAGTATACCCACGAAACACCCTTAACCATGCTTACTTTTACATAGGTGCTTTGGACAAGGTACTCACCTTTCAGAGAATCATGCCTGCCAAGTTAGGTGCCTGTTAATTTATTCCAATTATTATCAATTATGAATTGTTATGTGCCAATTATTGGTGCCAATTAAGCCTATTAAACAATTAAGTTAGGCACCTACATCAGCTACGCATGCCAATGTATGCATCTAACTTTAGGTGAACTTTATAGAATTTGCCCTTAACTGCTTAGTGCACTTTAATAAACATGTCCCTTCATTTTAAAGCCCTCTGGATCACTGTGAGCCATGAAATTAGAAAGACCAAAACAAAGTTTTTGCTTCTTCAACACTTTCAGGTGTATCTTACAGATTTTTGGCTGCTGATCATGAAAAAGAGATTATGTACTTACCCTGGTAAGCTCTTTTCCAGTAGATAGGTAAGACTTTTTTTTTTTTTTTTAGAATTGCCACCACTGGGTCAGACCAGTGGTCCATCGTGCCCAGCAGTCCACTCATGCAGCGGCCCTCTGGTCAAAGACCAGTGCCCTAACTAAGACTAGCCCTACCTGCATATGTTCTGGTTCAGCAGGCACTTGTCTAACTTTGTCTTGAATCCCTGGAGGGTGTTTTTCCCTATGACAGACTCCGGAAGAGCGTTCCAGTTTTCTACCACTTTCTGGGTGAAGAAGAACTTCCTTACGTTTGTATGGAATCTATCCCCTTTCAACTTTAGAGAGTGTCCCCTCGTTCTCCCTACCCTGGAGAGGGTGAACTACCTGTCCTTATCTACTAAGTCTATCCCCTTCAGTACCTTGAATGTTTCGATCATGTCCCCTCTCAATCTCCTCTGTTCGAGGGAGAAGAGGCCCAGTTTCTCTAATCTTTTGGTGTACGGCAGCTCCTCCAACCCCTTAACCATCTTAGTCACTCTTCTCTGGACTCTTTTGAGTAGTACCGTGTCCTTCTTCATCTACGGCGACCAGTGATGTATGCAGTACTCCAGGTGAGGGCGCACCATGGCCCGGTACAGCAGCATGATAATCTTCTCCAATCTGTTCGTGACCCCTTCTTTATCATTCCTAGCATTCTGTTCGCCCTTTTCGCCGCTGCCGCACATTGCGCGGATGGCTTCATCGACTTGTCGATCAGAACTCCCAGGTCTCTTTCCTGGAAGATCCCTCCAAGTACCACCCCGGATCCTGTATTTGTGCATGAGATTTTTGTTACCGACATGCATCACTTTACACTTATCCATGTTGAACCTCATCTGCCATGTCGATGCCCATTCCTCAAGCTTGATTATGTCATGTTGCAGATCTTCGCAATCCCCCTGCGTCTTCACTACTCTGAATAACTTTGTATCGTCCGCAAATTTAATCACCTCGCTCATCGTACCTATGTCCAGAGTTATTTCCCTATAGCTGCGTGCTGCTGCAGAAGGTATCCACTCCGGATTTTTCACTCTGCCTCTGTTATACTTCACTGGGCTCTCCAGCTCCATCTTCAGTTAGTACCCAAGCATGTAGAGACAACCGATACATGTGGAGTAGGGGCACCTGTAGCAACAGGCTTAAATAAGTGTTCTGCTCGCCATTAACTGCCAACACTGGCTTCAAATAAGCTCAGAAACTACTCCCTAATAAATTAAAATATATATAGTATACAAATTCTTCCCAGCTCACAATGGCTGACAGGCATCCATGAGTCAACTTGGAGAAGCATAAAACAGATTGAAAGAGTAGACAGGTGCAGGAAGGACTGGGCGGGAGTCTAGAATACCTAACCTATCTATTGGAAAAGAGTTTACCAGGGTAAATACATAATCTCTTTTTCCAGTGCAATAGGTGAGACATTCTAGACAGTAGGGATGTACAAAAGCAGTCCCCCCAAAAACTAGGGTGGGCTTGCTGCGCTGACTCTTAAGACCGAGGACCCAAATGTGGAGTCCTGTCTTGCCGCCACGTCCACTTGTATGAAGAGAAGACCATGTCGTCGCTCTGCAAAGCTCCTCAGGAGAGACAGATCTAGCTTCAGTCAACGAAGAAGGCACACACCTGGTAGAATGCACCTTGATGGAAACAGGAGACTGCTTCCATAAAAAATGTAGGCTGACGAAATGGCCGTACAGATCCATCTGGAAATTGTGACCTTGGAAGTAGGAGTGCCCCACTTAACTGAATGATTCAGTATAATCAAATGGTCAGAGACAAAACTTGTGGGTTATCTCTTGAGAACGCAGAACTCTGCACACATCCAGTTTCTTCAACAGGCGGTCCTGTGTCTTGCAACCTGTTGGTTGAAAGGCAGGCAAACACACTTCCTGATTGACATGGAAAACTGAAACTACCTTCGACAGGTAGGAAGGAACCGTCCAAATGGAAAATCCCCTCCTCTGATATACGGAGGAAAGGGTCCCTGGAAGACAAAGACTGCAATGTCGACACACAACGAAATAATGGTGATCAGAAAAATGATCTTGAGCATCAAGTCCAAGAGGAAAACATCTCAAAGAGGCTCAAAAGAAGCCTTGAGAAATATAGACCACACCATTAAGGTCACAGGAAGGGAAAGGATGCTTAACATGTGGTCAGACATGAATAGCACTCTTCAAGAATACAGCGACATCAGGATGAGATGCCAAACAAGACCAACACTCCTGGGATCTAAAATAGGAGAGCCCAGCCACTTGGACCCTAAGAGAAGCCACAGTGAGGCCTTTATCCGACAAAGCCTGAAGAAAGTCAAGAATTAGCAAGATTGGAGCTGAATAAGGGTCCACTTGGTCCTGGGCACACCAATGCTAGAAGGTCTTCCATGCCTTAGTGCAAGCTGACAATGTTGATGACTTCTTAGACTTCAGAAGAGTATCAACAACCAGGGCAGAATATCCTTTATGTCACAAGACTGCATGCTCAATAGCCATGCCCTAAGAGCAAAGTGACCCGGGTCTTCAATGGAGACCAGACCCTGGGAGAGAAGATCCGGAGAGGCACTCAGCTGAAGGCTGCAATCTCTGTATAGCTGCATCAGGTCTGCGAGGCCAATCTGGAGCCACCAGAATGATGCGGCCCAGATGAGCCGTGAACCTCCGAAGAATAACCCAGCCAATCATCAGCCGAGGAAGGAAAATATACAGGAGAATCTCCTGAGGCCACGGCTGCACCACAACTTCGAGTCTGCACAGCTGGGCTCAGAGGTATGACTAAAGAAGCGATCCACTTTCTTGTTTCTTACCATGGCCATGAAATTGAAGCAAGGTCATCCCCAGTGCCCCACTATCGCTTGGAATACCTATGAGGACAGGATCTACTTGCCCAAATCCAGAGTCTGTCTGTTGAGGAAAACAGCTTGAATGTTGTCTACTCCCACCACATCAGCTGCTGGCAGCGCAAGGAGATGACGTTCTGCCCAATGAAAAAGAATGTGGGCTTCTTGAGCCAGAGGAGTGCTCTTGGACTCTCCCTGGTGATTGACACAGGCTACTGCCATCACATTGCTGGAGAAGACCCTGACAGCTTGGCCCTCCACAGTCTTCTGCAATCTCATCAGAGCTATCCAAATGGCTCTGAGCTCTAACTGGTTGAGGGACCACTTTCGCTGAGAGGGTGTACAACTCCCCTGAACAGGAGAGCAATTGCAATGGGCTCCCCAGCACGGAAGGCTGACATTAGACAGCACCACGATCCAGAAGGCAATGTGTAGCAGTATGCCCTTACAGAGCAATTGTGGGAGAAGCCACCAGTTTTTGCTTGCTCAGGCTCTAGAGTCCAAGGTAGATAGGCTTGCAAGGCATCCTTGTGCCAAGTCCAGTGCGAGAGCAAAGCATGCACATGATGACGCCTGTGCACCCTTGCCCAGGGAACCACATCTAGTGGGGCAACCATGGATTCCAGAAATTGAAGATAAACCTATGCCGAAGGAGTCATTCACTCTAGAAGGGGAGAAACCTGGGCACACAGGTTCTGCTAGCGGTCTACTAGTAGATAGACGTGGCTCGCAGCTGAGTCGAAGAGAATTCCTAGGTATTCCAGTGACTGCATGATCATCATATAGCTTTTTTTTTTTTTGGCATGTTACTCACCATGACAACCATCACCTTGGTGCAAGTCCAGGATGCTGTTGTCAGCCCAAAAGGTTGGTAATACTGTTCCAGAACATAAAACCACAAAAGGATGCGGTGGGCCAGAATAAAGTAAATGTGTAAATATGCTTCTGTGAGAATCAGAGATGCAAGAAGTTCCCCTGGGGCCACTACTGCAATGACTGAAACCATGGCCTCCATTTGAAAGCGTGGAACCTTGAGAGCCATATGCACAAGCTGAAGGCAGCGAAAGCACAGTGACTGGGTGAAGCGAGGATATGTCCAAAGGAGCAACACTACTGAGAGTTGCCGTGGAAGTGGATTGGGACTGCACTGGGGAAGAACACTGGTTATGAGATTCAGACCACAAAAATTTCAAAAGTCAGAAGAAAGTGTCCAGCTCCTGGGGCACAGAGTCACCCTTAGGTGACTACAATTTGTGTTTCTTAGGCTGTGAAGGATCTGCAACCTGGTGAACAGAATTACCAGCCATGCCAAGCCCCAAAAGTCATGAAGGCTGCCCCGCCAGGCTAGCTGAGCATTTGGTCACCTGCTTCAGCAGGGGAAAGGCTAAGCTGGATGCTGTGGCCCCCTGGCTGCACCATGCGGCATGTGGTGCAATAACACTCTAAACACAGTAAATTTGTGTAATCCTGGCAAGAATCTACATGAGGAGAGCCCAAAGACTCCATCCCAGCAAGTTTCTAGGCAAAATTAGCAGTTTTGAAGAAGCAGGGAGCTTTAGAAAAAAAAATCACTAAAAATCCAAGATGACCACTGTCAAGAAATTCATGCCAAATTCACAATATTTTTCTCATTTCCCAAACTATAAAAATGGTGATTTTAGGATTTTTCAGGAGTGGGGAACATCCAGAAACCCTCAAAACCCTACTTTTCAAACCTCTCCCAATGTCTCTTACAGACTGTCAGCATGTGTACTCACTGTGCCCTGAGAGAAGTTGTGATGCAACCTGCTTTCAGTTTTTTTACAGTAACTGGATGAGAAAGTTCATTGCCACAATGCTGGGAATGGTTCTGGAAAGCTGATCTTCAGGCTACCAGTCAAACTCCTATGTCTGACTACTCCTTCATCCTTGCGGACCACCAGATGTGCACCGGGACGGACAGAGGCACAATGGGGCAGCCAACACTCTGCAAGACCCCACCGAGCCTCCTAAGAGCATCTAACAGCCTGCATTCAACTCCTGATTAACAGGAGATTAGACCACTTCAGGGACGGCCCTGAGCTCCAGAGGAGCTATTCAGGCTGGTACCCAGTGGGATCGGCTGTCAACTACAGACTGAAGTCTGTAAATTTTCAAGCAGTCGGAGCTTCAAATTTGCTCCAAGCGTTAAATCATCTGAAAAAGGGACAAAATGACATCAAATTAAAATGGGGAGAGCAGAACAAACACTCCTGCAGGCATGTGTGCAGAAGGAAAGAACTGAAGGTGGAGCTAGAGAGCCCAGTGAAGTACAACAGAGGCAGAGTGTAAAATCCGAAGTGGATTCCTTTTGCAGCAGCATGCAGCTATAGGGAAATAACCCTAATGTCTCTAGAATGTCATACTTACTGCTAGTCGGCACAAACTGTTGTGCTCAATTCAGGGCAAAGATGGATGGGCGGTTTAGCAGCCTCAGCTTAAAACCCTTTAACATCGTTGGCTGCCAAGTGTTTGAGGGGTGAACCGGGAAACTACAGACTGGTGAGTCTGATCTCGGTATCTGAAAGATGGTAGAGGCGCTGATAAAGGGCCGCATCATTGATCACCTAGACCAGACATGGGCAACACTGGTTCTCGAGGGCTGGAATCCAATTGGGTTTTCAGGATTTCCCCAATGAATATGCATGAGATCTATTTGCATGCACTGTTTTCAATGCATATTCATTGGGGAAATTCTGAAAACCTGACTGGATTCCGGCCCTTGAGGAACGGAGTTGCCCACCCCTGACCTAGACAGACACAGTATGATGAGGACCAGCCAGCATGGCTTCAGCAAAGGAAGATCTTGCTTGACGAACTTGCTGCACTTCTTCGAGGGAGTAAATAGGCAGATAGACAAGGGTGACCCAGTCGACATTGTATATCTGGATTTTCAGAAGATGTTTGACAAGGTCCCGCATGAACGACTACTTCAAAAAATTGCGAGCCATGGAATCCAGGGTGGATTAAAAACTGGTTTGCGGATAGGAAACTGAGAGTGGGGGTAAATGGACAATACTCGGACTAGAAAAGCGTCACGAGTGGAGTGCCGCAGGGTTTGGTGCTTGGACCCGTGCTCTTCAACATATTTATAAACGACCTGGAAATTGGTACGACGAGCGAGGTGATTAAATTTGCAGACGATACAAAGTTATTCAGAGTAGTGAGGATGCAGAAAGGATTGCGAAGACCTGCAATGTGACATAAACACGCTCGAGAAATGGGCCATGACATGGCAAATGAGGTTTAATGTGGATAAGTGTAAGGTGATGCATGTTGGTAACAAAAATCTTATACATGAATACAGGATGTCCGGTGCAGTACTAGGATAAACCCCCCAGGAAAGAGACTTGGGAGAACTGGTCGCCAAGTTAATGAAGCCGTCTGTGCAATGCGCGGCGGCAGTGAAAAGGGTGAACAGAATGCTAGGAATGATAAAGAAGGGGGTCACGAACAGATCAGAGAAGGTTATCATGCCACTGTTCCGGGCCATGGTATGCCCTCACCTGGAATACTACGTCCAGCACTGGTCACCCATGCACCCAGCACTGGTACATGAAGTAGGACATGGTACTACTCGAGAGGGTCCAGAGAAGAGCGACTAAAATGGTTAAGGGACTGGACAAGTTGCCGTACAGTGAGAGATTAGAGAAACTGGGCCTCTTCTCCCTTGAAAAGAGGAGAATGAGAGGGGACATGATCGAAACATTCAAGATAATGAAGGGAATAGACTTAGTAGATAAAGACAGGTTGTTCATCCTCTCCAAGGTAGAGAGAATGAGAGGGCACTCTCTAAAGTTAAAAGGGGATAGATTCCGTACAAACGTAAGGAATTTCTTCTTCACCCAGAGTGATAGAAAACTGGAACGCTCTTCCGGAGGCTGTTATAGGGGAAAACACCCTCCAGGGATTCAAGACAAAGTTAGACAAGTTCCTGCTGAACCAGAATCTACACAGGTAAGGCTAGAGCAACACTTATCTCAGTGTTTCAGCGTTGTGCCTCAGACAGAAACTGAACTGCTAAGATTTCATGAGTATCAAGAAAACCTTGTGGTTGACTCTACAAAAGTTGTTTAACAGTAGACCACTTATCTGAATTGACCTTTTCAGATAAGTGGTCTACTATTAAACAACTTTTGTAGAGCCATAACATTTGCCACTCCAGTAGAAGCAAGTATCCTTGCTCCATCCAATGTGTTATGATTAAAATTCAAGCATCTTTCCAGCGACATTGTACTGCTGCTGTGGCGCCTTGCTGAAGAGCTTATGAGCACATTTAAACATTTAAAAGCCTTTAAATGTTATATAAAGATACTATTTGAGAAACTTGCCCAATATTGATGAGAGGGATTTTTTTTGTGTTTTGTTCTATTTTGAAAGTATTGCCCCCTCAAGTGGACTGTAATTTAAAATCCCCGGTCTGTTTGGATCAAAATTACATCCATCTTTAGCATTAACTTCTAACATTCAATGTTCTTTCATTTTTCTGCTTTCTTCTCAAAATCTACTTTTCCATGCCTTCCCTTCCCATCTATCTATGTACCGTATCCTTCCTCTTTCTTCTCCCCTACTCCCGTCTATTCATAAGAAGCATTTCTTCTTATCTCTTCCCTGCCGCACCCATTACTATGCACCATCTCCTCTGTCTCTCCTTTCCCTCCATCCCTATGCACCATCTCATCCCTCTCCCATAGTCAGACATCTCTGACTTCCCCCTTCATATGATCTGGCATCTTTCTCCTCTCCTTCCCATAGTCTGGAATCTCTCTTTTCTCCCATGGTCTAGCATCTTTCTCTCCTTCCCTCCCTCTTCCCAAGGTCTAACATCTCCCTCCTCTCCTTTCTACCGTCTGGCATATCTCTCTCTCTCTCTTTCCTTCCCATTCAAGTGGTCTGACATCCCTCCCTTCTTTGGGTCATCACTCCCCCTCCCAGTGTAACATTTCTTCCTTCCTCTTCTCCACCACTATCATGTCCAATAATTCTTCCTCTGTCTTCCTTTCCCCATATACATCATCTCTCTTTCCTTCTCATGCCACACACCTATGTCCAACAATTCTCCGTTCCTTTTCCCTTCCCCACCGGCAGGATTTCTTTCTTTCCCTTCCAACTACTCCACCTGTACAGCATCTCTCTTTTCCTCCTTTCCTAACCCCCTGCCCATGCATTTGTCCTTCCAAACCCTCTCCCAGTGTGTGCCATATCTGTCTTCCCAACCCCCTAAACATCTGTCCTCCCTGCCTTCCCCACTCCCTACCCCCTGCACCCAGCCTCTCCCTGCCAGGCTCTGCACCTAGCCCCTTTCCCTCCCTCCATGTAAGTCACTGCACCCAGCCCCCTTCCCTCACTACCCCCTCTGTCAGACTTTGTACCCAGCCCCATTCCCTCCCCCCTGTCAGGCACTGCACCCAGCCCTCTTCCCTCCCCCTCTGTCAGACTCTGCACCCAGCCCCCTTCCCTCCCCCTGTCAGACTCTGCATCCAGCCCCCTTACCTCCCCCCTGTTAGACTCTGCACCCAGTCCCCTTCCCTGCCCTGCCCTCCTACTTTGTTGCTAATCCAGTGGGTGGTGGAAGCTGCGGGATGTGTTTTCTTCTGGCACTCAGCAGCAACGAGCATGAGCATGCTTTGGTGCTCCTGCTCGGCACTGAGCGGCTTTTTGATTGGCTCCCACAAATTCTCGTGATTCATGAGAATTTGCGAGAGCCAGTCAAAAAGCCGCTCAGCACTGAGCAGGAGCGCCAAAGCATGCTCTTGCTCATTGCGTTAGTGCTCTTTGCTGCTGAGTGGCAGAAGAAAATGCATCCTGCGGCTGCCGCCACCCACCGCTGCCGCCACCCACCAGGTTAGCAGTGGGCAGGAGCGCAGAAAGCTTGCTCCTGCCCGCTGCCACTCTGGACCACCAGGGCTAAATTTTGGGGGAGGCCATGGCTCCTGTGGCTACCCCCGTTCCGATGCCTATGTGTGAAAGGGTGTGTTAAGATGGATTGGTGTATTTGAGACAAGGCACAGAAAGGTGGGATGGAGAAATGCAGTGAAACTATAGAAAATGTGGAGATGCTAGGGAAGGGGGTAAGAGAGGAAAAGGATGGGTCTGTGAAGAAATGATAGAAGATGGAAACATAAAAGCTGGAAAGGACATGAAAATGATTATAGAAAATTAAGTAGGGGATAAGAGTCAGAAGAAAGGGCTGGAGACCAGGGATGAATGACAGCAAATGATCTATGGCTGCTCAGTGCTCCTGAGGAAGATAAATGAAGGCTGGGGATGATATTGAAGGTTGGGGAGGGGGAAGTTGGAAATGGGATACTAGGGATAGAATGAACAATAAAGGGTACTGGACCTCTGCTTCTAACTTGCAGTTAATATAGGGGTCTTTTACCAAACTGGTAAAAAGTGGCCTTAGCATATATTTATTTAGGTCATTCTGGCAAGCTAAGGTCTCTTTTACCACATGGGTAAAATGACTGAGTGTTCTTTCATCGAATTAATGACCATATGCTAATTTTCCCCAAAATGCATGACTATTAGTATGTGAGCCCCTAACACTATCTATTTTTGTAGGTGGTAATGGCTCATGCTTAACCTCACGCTAATCGGTTCGCATGTGGCAATGTAACTGCGCTAACCAGTTACAGGTTTAATCTCTGCTCCCAACCCACTCCAGTATTAAATAATAAAATCTATTTTTAGCATGTAGGAAGTGCATGCAGATGCCAAAATTACCACAGACATTTAAACATGCCTCATGGTAAGGCATTGTAAGCTGTGACAAGCACATGATAGCGCTTATCGCAGCTCAGTAAAAGACCCTATAGGCCCAGATTCTATAAAAGACTGCTAAAATTAGGTGCCTAAATCTCATGCCTAGCCAATTTAGGCATCTTAATTTGTTTGTTAATTGGCGCTGTTAATGAGCAATAATGAGCTCATAATTGACAAAATTAAAAGTAATTGGATGGTAGGCATCTACTGCTTTCAGTAAAAATCCCTGGCATAAATAGGTGGGGGGGGAAGGCACCTAAGATTTTGACATCTAAGTCCAATTTAGGTCCCACTAGATGCAATTCTATAAGTGGCACGTAATTGAAGATTGACTGCCACTATGTGCTGCATTCTTCAGTGTTTATTTTTTAGGCACTATTTATAGAATCGTGGCCATAGTGTTTATGCTGCTTACCGGGTAAAGCTTTGGATTCTTGCCCAGAAATAGCTAAGAAGAAAAAATGTAAATTGAATCGGGTTGGGCAGACTGGATGGACCATTCGGGTCTTTATCTGCCGTCATCTACTAAGTTACTATGTTAAAGGCCCTAACGTCTGGAATGTAATTTCATTCTCAAACTGTGTGCCTCGTAAGAAGCCACATGAATAGTGACAACACTTGCTACTGTATATATATATATATATATATACATTATATATATATATCCTATATAATAAAACCCTAAGCGCACATGCGCACTTAGGATTTCGTGTTGCCTGCCGCTGTGGTGTGTGATCCGTGGCAGCCAAACCAGTGGCAGGGAACATTCTGGCCACTCCCCTCCTCCCGCCCTCACTCACCCTGGAAGCCAGGCAAGCTCTCTCCCTGCCCGCGTCCTCGGCAGGAACACACCTCGCCCCTCACTCGCCGCTGCCACCGCTGCTGCTGCTGCTGATCCTCCTGTAAAGAGCAGCCTGCGATGGTGGCCGGCTTTAGCGAACCTCGCAGGCCGCTCTCCAAATCGGTAGCACGTTCCCTCTGACGCGATCCCGTGCGTCAGAGGGAATGTGCTACCGAGGCTGGAGAGCGGCCTGCAAGGTTCGCTAAAGCCGGCCACCATCGCAGGCTGCTCTTTACAGGAGGATCAGCAGCGTGAGAGGAGCCGCCACCGGTACTTTTAAAGCTTATAACAAAAACCTTCGGCTGCAGCAGGCCAGCCTGCGGGAAGGGAAGGGGGAGGGGCCAAACGGAGCAGGCCAGATCACAGGGAGGGGCCGAACGGAGCAGGACAGCTCAGGTAAGAGAAGGGAATTGCTTCACAGGGACCTGGAGGGGAAGGGAAATACCGCTGCTGCTTCTGCAAAGGAAAGTGGGGGGGGGGGAGGAGAGACAGAAAGAAATACAGACAGACAAAGGAGGCCAGGGAGAGAGACACACAGAAATAAAGACAGACAGGGTACCAGAGAGACAGACAGACAGACAAAGAGTGCCAGGGAGAGAGAGAGAAAAATAGCAGGAGGGAGAGAGACAGAAAGAAAGGAAGAAAGAGACAGGAGCAGGGAGAGAAACATAAATAAAGAAAGACAGACAGGCATATATTCTAGCACCCGTTAATGTAACGGGCTTAAACACTATTATATATATATGTATATATATTCAGTGCTACTACTTTTATGGGCTGCAGTGCCAAACATATAAAATATTTAAAATCTGCGGCTAGTGTTTATAAAGAATGCTGACTGTGGTATTTGGATATTGACCTGGAGGTCTTCATTAAATGTAATGATTGCATTTCTTTACAAATTTTTGATTCTATGCTTTGATATCACAGCTATTTTATCGATCTAATTAATAACTACAAAATTAGTACTATGGGCTCCTTTTACTAAGCTGCGATAGTGGCTTTATTGCGCTCTTAGCGCACGCTAAATTGCCATGCGCACTAGACGCTAATGCCAGCATTGAGCTGGCGTTAGTTCTAGCTGCGTAGCACGGGTTTAGCGCACGCAGTAACTCTGCGTGCGCTAAAAACGCTATTGCCACTTAGTAAAAGGAGCCCTATGTATGTTCTAACAGTCATAAGAGTGTAAATAGATAATAGGTCATGAAACCAAAAAAATAAAAAATAAAACCCATTATTTAATGGTGAAGCAAATAACACAGTTTGATAGCAGTTATGAGTAATCATGCTGTTATACAGCATGACACATTGACTAATGTTTTTTAAAAGAAAACTGAAACAATCTATTCTGGGTTTCTATTTGATTTTGATAACCCTGCATCAGCCTTCAAACATGATCATGTACTGTGTTGGGAGAATTTTTCTATTACTTCTGATAAGTAAATTGGAACAGGTCATAGGGGAGATGAATTAATCTTCTTGCTCTCTAAACCCTTGCTCTACCTTTGAATGGAAGCTGCTGCATGAGGTCAATTAGAAACCAATTACTATGATTGTGGCAGTGTGAGTTGTGGCTGTGCTTTTCTACTCCAATTAATAAGTAAAAGTAACTGTACACTCCATGTTCCCTGTTTTGCATTGTTGTTTTGCATTTGTTTGTTTTATTTAACGTGATTTTGTTCCTCGCTTAGATTTGTGGATAAGCAGGTTATAAATAATTTTAAATAAATAAAAAATAAATGTCATCAGCAGAAGGATATTTATCCTCCCTTTTTCCTATATTGACATATTTAATTTGGACATAACTGAGTCTAGAGAATGACAAGGGGACAAATTTGTCGCCGCCCCACAGGCACTCGATTTTCCCGTCCCATCCCTGGAAGTTTTGTGGGGATGGAGAAAAATTTGTTCCCTTGTCATTCTCTAACTGAGACACTTGATTACTGCTCACTATCTTCACTTCCCATTTTAGCAAAAACGACTGAGGGCATTGTTTTGTTTGTTTTTTTTGTTTTCATTTGCAATCATTTTATATTGTAATATATAAATTGCAAAAATAAGCATTGTTCATCTGACTTTGTTGGAATCTGTGGCATGTATTCATGGATGTTCATCACTTCTACAATGTTGATCTTTGTAGAAGTGAGGGCATTGTTTTGATGAGAGGGCTTTTTGTGTGTTTTGTTCTATTTTGAAAGATGGATGTAAGGCAGAAAGTGAAGGAGAGAAAACCAGCAAATGGATATGGTGGCCCTGAATACACAGTTAAGAGCACAGACAGAAGGAAGTGCAGCCAGAGATTAGGAAAGATGGTTTGAAAACCAAAATCACCAGACAACAAAGTTAGGGGAAATGATTTTATTTTCAATTTAGCGATTGAATTGTGTCAGTTTTGAGAAATTACATCTGCTGTCTATATTTTGCACTGTTAAGGAAGAAATACATTTGTTTCTATTTCTCTGGGGTTGTACTGCATGCAGAGTCTTGAATCTTAGGGTACTTTTAGTTTGTGGTCCCGTATTTGCATAGGGGTTATCTGTGTTATGGTAGGAATGAATGTTGAGAAGCATACGTACAGTGTGCTTTGTGTAGTTTAATTTTGTGGTTAACCATTATGTATTGTTAATAAGATTATATTGTGTGTATATATGAAAAATGAATGGAAGAACGGCATTACAATTAGTACTATTATGGAGGCGGGATCTGGGGCAGAGGTTGGGCAGGGTCTGGGGCGGAGCTTGCGGGCCCCCCAAACAAAAAAGCATTCCACTGGCTTGCCTTCACTGTTGCACTAGAATCCCTACTCAATCTCTAAGTCCTCACTTCCACCATCCTCAAGTCTCCATTCATTTCTGTCACAAGGTTTCCATATTCCTGCCTAAGCTTCTGAGCCTCCATTTAATTCCTAAGTCCCTGTCCTCCCTCATACTCAAGTCCCCAAGTAATCTCAATTATGAAAGCCATTTTTCTGGGGAACGGGACACTTGTGACTCCAAGAGTTATTTTCCTGTAGTGAGACTACTGCACCAGGCTTATACCTCCTCTCTCATGTACTCCAAGCTTATCCCATGTCTCTTAATTCCTCTTTTCCCTTTCAAAACCTTTCCTTCACCAGCCCCCTTTTAAAACTCACCTTCTGCACTAATGAACAGAGTTGGCAGAAGGAGGCTGTCTCCTCCTCCTCTGCAGCCAGTAATGGCAGTGATTATGGCCTTGAAAAAGAGAGTCCTCCACATTTTTAAACCAGGTTAGCTGCAATAATTTTGGCTACAGGAGAGAGCAGGTTGTAGTATTTCCAACCTGGGCTGGTGGTGGCAATATTTGAAGAGGAAGGAGAGGTAGATTAAGGATGCATTAGTGCTCTTGGCCAGTGGAACATTTTCAGCTTAGTGTTGAAAGGAAACAGAATTAGGAAGCAGTTATGGGTTCAAGTACCCTGCACACTCCCCAGCCTGCAGACACATATGATTGTTAAGGCAAGCATGAACTTGCTGTCTATGTCTAACTTTTGGTGACACTCCTCCCAGATCTTGGTGACATACCATTACATCCTGATACAATTGGTTACGGACCATTGTTCTAAAGCATTTATAGCTCTTTAATGGTTGCTTGTATGTATGTTCATACAATTCTTATGTATTTGCAGTTTTGCATAACATTTTGCATTTCATTGTTTTTTAATAGGTTAGGCATACAGATGTTTGTGAACAGTTCCTTGAAGAGGCAGGACTTGATATTTTGTTTAGGAAATATAATTTGCTGGAAATAAACAGTGAATAGTCAAAACACATCACATGCAAAAATTGCTACCAACACACTGTGTGGGTTGAACACCTGACAAATGTAGACAAGCATATATCCGTCTGAGATCGTCACACATGTGCAGTGAAAAATAGAATTGTCAAGCACATCAAGATATAGGGAATCCTATTGTTTAAAAAGTGCTTCTTCAAAGAAATAGGCTTCCCCTTTCTCTCTTTGAGGAAGTAGTTGTGTGGGAGGCTATGTGGGCTTTCCTACAATGACAGAACTGAGAAGCCTGTCTTTGGCTGGTGTAGAACTGAAAATGCACAGTCCAGGCAAAATGCAGAGGCACAAAGAGCAAATAAAGAAGCAATCGGTGCTAAGCGAAGTGTGGGCTGAAGAATTCTGCCTCCTAAGGGGGTGACAGCCAAAGGAAGCTGGCTCATCATGTGTGTCAAAGGCAGCACTAGACAGGTAAATAGCTATTAAGCTCTTCCCTCCCACTCCAAAATACCATTCTCTAGCACAATTCATTTCCAGTAGGCTATACAGCTGTCAGAGTCATTCTGGATAGGCAGAAAACTGTTTTAGGCTTTGGTTATTTATTTATTTTATAACATTCTCCTCAAAAACTTATAATAGAGCAAATATTATATTAAGCAATTTGATGGAAGGGATGTAGGAGGCACTATAACAAATGCATTAAGCAAAATGCTTTACCACAGATATTGCAAGATGCAATGATGCATCTTTTTTCATTCAAACTGTTTAAGCTTGTGTCAGCTATGCCAGTTCCTCATATGCTCAACAGCGGTAATATGAATGATGGTGGGGGTTAACTTTGAGACAAATTTTAAATTAGCATTAATCCACAAATTTAAGCAGGTCAAGATAGTTGCAGGTCCATATATTATTCTGTAGGAAAACAATGTGTGTGTCACATATAAGACAAAACAAGCTGTGGGTCACACTATATAGGCTGCATGTACTGAGTGTGCTGTGAAATACAAGGAATAGTTACAATGGCAATATATCACATTCTATTATGCTTAATAAACGGCAACTGTAAAATATAAAATATGAATATACCCAAATTCATACAAAGCCATTTCTTTCATTAATATTATGATTAAATATTATGAGCTCAATATGCAAAATGATTTATGCGGTTTACTAGTTCTAATCACATAATCTATTCCATGTGAAAATTTGGGAGCAGGGTTGGGAGATACTCCAGAGGCATGCCAAAATGTTAGCCAAATAATGCCAATATTCAGAGCTACATAGCTTTGTCTAGTCAAAACAGATTGATGCATTTTTCTTAAATGAATGCTACCAAAAATTAATTTGAAATGACTACAGATAATTCAAAATACAGGAACAAAGCTCTTGGCATGACTTGGAGCCAAAGATATTTTATTATTATTATTACTTATCAAAGTGCAATTTATGATTATTACTCTGGCCTTTCAAGCATTCATTGGAATGATCCTGTTTATTTTCAGGACAAACCTTTGTTTTATCCCAGGTTGGAATCTGAGGTCTCCATCTAAAGCTGTGGTTCCCAAACCTGTCCTGGGGGACCCCCAGCCAGTCAGGTTTTCAAGATATCCCTAATGAATATGCATGAGAGAGATTTGCATATAATGGAAGTGACAGGTATGCAAATCTCTCTCATGCATATTCATTAGGGATATCTTGAAAACCTGACTGGCTGGGGGTCCCCCAGGACAGGTTTGGGAACCACTGATCTAAAGGATTTATTGTGAGTCTGGACTGAACAAAAACAAAGTTGGTTCATACTAATAAATGTTCATTCTCTGTGATGATGCTAAATTCGCTCTCACAAGAGGTGTTTCTTCATAAGCTCTAAGGGCTCCTTTTACAAAGTCGTGATAGCAATTCCCCCATGGCAAATGAACCAAAACCCATTCAATTTATATGGGTTTAGTGCATTTACTGAGGGAGAATCGCTATCGTGTCTTAGTAAAAGGGAAAGTAACTTTTTTCAGGAAGAGTGTTAACGCCTAGTTGTTGTTTTTTTTAAAATTTAATTGCAAATTATTTAGTTTAGAGAGCATGTAAAGAAATGTGCAAAAATAAATCCAAGGTTAGCAGCTAGTCACTAAGGGGCTCATAATAAAAAAAAAAACAAAAAACGTCTAAAAAGTGGCCTAAATGGCTACTTGGATGATCAAAAAGCCTGATCGTCCAAGTATCCATAATCAAAGCTGGTTTTAGACGTATCTAAAACCAGCTTAGGCCTTTCCCCTGCCTCTAAACGCACAGAGAGAAAAGAGGCGTTTTTAGAGGAGGGGAAAGTGCGGGCGGTGGGCGGGAGGTGGGCCGACCTAGATCTAGGCGTGCAGCAGGTATAACCAAAACTTTAGGCAGGTTGCCTAGTCGGCACTTATATGTTTTGACTTAGACCAAGTCAAAACAGGTATAAGTGCAGAAAAGGGGCCGCTGAGCTGATCGTGGCTGCTGCGATCAGCTCAGAGGCCCCAGCAACCTGCCTACACCCCAACAGCAATGATCGCGGCAGGAGAGATGGCTCATCTCCCCTGCCGCGATCCACCCTTCCCCCACAACAATCATGGCAGGAGGGAGCCCAAGCCCTCCTGGCCCGCGGCACCCCGACTACGTTCAGGGCAAGAGGGAACCCAAGCTCTCTTGCCCCAGCGGCACCCCGACTCCCCGACTACGTTCGGGGCTAGAGGGAGCCCAAGCCCTCCTGGCCCAGCGATCTCCCCCACATACGATCCGGCCAGGAGGGAGCCCAAGCCCTCCTGGCCCACGACACCCTCTAACCCCCATCCCCCATTAAATACGGGCAGGAGTGATCCCAGGCCATCCTGCCCTCGACGCAACCCCCCCATGACCACCCCCCTGAACCCCCGATCGCCCCCCCCCACCGAACCGTGACCCCCATGCCAACCCCACCCCCACCCCCCTTCCCCGTACCTTAGAAAATGTTGGTCGGACGGACGGGTGCCAAGCCCGTCCGTCCGACAGGCCAGCCATCTCCGAATGGCTGGCCTTATGGCCTGATTGGCCCAGACGGCTCAAACCCTGCATTGAATGTCCAAGCTAGACCCCAATGATGACGAGGAAGAATCTGAAGAAGACAAAGATGAAGCGCGTCCCTTCCCCTTCCGCCTGCCCTTCTGTCACCGCTTGGACCCCAGAACTCTACCCCCTCCTGCCTTACTGGGTCAGACCAATGGTACATCAAGCCCATTAACCCGTTCTCATGGTGGCCAATCCAGGTTACTAGTACCTGGCCAAAACCCAAGGTGTAGAAATATTCCATGCTACCATACAAGGCAAGCAGTGGCTTCCCTCATGTCTTTCTCAACAACAGACTATGGACTTTTCCTCCAGGAACTTGTCCAAACCTTTCTTAATACCAGCTACACTATCCGCTCTTACCACATCCTCTGGCAATGCATTCCAGAGCTTAACTATTCTCTGAGTGAAAAAAAAAACCCTCCTATTGGTTTTAAGAGTATTTCCCTGTTACCAGATCCAGCAGCACCAAGAGGTCCTGCCATGCCTCCTGTTGCCGCATCAGTGATGCCTCTGCCAGCAGCCACCACTTCTGTCAGTCCTAGATCGGGACCCCGTTGTGCCGATGTTGGCGTTGACTGTTCTGCCTCTGACAGGGCCACTCTCACTCCTCTGCTAGTAGACACCTCAGCACTCAAATCCTGCAAAGAAAGAAAAGACACAGGAGCAGAAACTGACCCCAAATGAGGAACAGCAAACCCAGCAGTAGGGGAAAGACCTTGTGATCCCAAGTCCGACAAGTGGAGTCCCTGGCCCCACCCCGTAGTTGCAAATGGTTCTCCTCCCCCAGGAGACCCCATAGCTACTAAACTAAACTAAACTAAACCTTAGGTTTGTATACCGCGCCATCTCCATGGTCATAGAGCTCGGCACGGTTTACAGGGATTGTAATGGGAAAGGAACTCCAGGGAAAGGGTTAGATGAAGAACGGAGGAAAGAAGAGTGTTAGAGAGCTAGGATGTCAGCTGAGGAGGGAGTGGTTAAATTTTTGAGAAAAGCCAGGTTTTCAGATGTTTACGGAAGGGTTGGAGAGCACTCAGGATCCGAAGAGGGGAGGTAAGGTTGTTCCAGAGCTCGGTGAATCTGAAGAGGAGGGAAGTCCCCAGTTTTCCTGGGTGGGAAATGCCTTTTAATGAGGGGAAGGATAGTTTCGATTTTTGGGTAGGTCTGGTGGTACTAAGATTCGAGGAATTCCAGGACAGTGGGATTAATGGAGGAAGGATGCCGTGGAGGATCTTGAAAGTTAGGTAGATGCATTTGAAGTGGACTCTGGAAATTATCGGAAGTCAGTGAAGCTTGGCAAGAAGTGGTGAGACGTGGTCGAATTTACTTTTTGCAAAGATAAGCTTGGCCGCGGCATTTTGGATCTGTTGGAGTCTGTGGAGGTTTTTCTTTGTTAGGCATATGAAAATGGAATTGCAATAGTCCAGTCTGGAGAGGATGATGGGTTGGACGAGAACGGCGAAATGTTTTTGATGGAAACAGGATCTTACTAACCTCAGCATGTGAAGGCTGAAATAGCATTTTTTTACCAGGGAGTTGAGATGGTCGTTGAAGGACAATGTAGAATCGATGATGATGCCCAGGACCTTGCTGGAGAATTCGAGCTGCAGAGTGGAGCCGGAGGACAGTGGGATTGAGGTGGGTAGCTGAACTAATTTTGGGCCAAGCCAAAGAAGTTTTGTCTTGGATTCGTTCAATTTCATTTGGACGGTGTGGGCCCAAGATTGCAGGTTCGAGATACAGGAGGATATGTTCTCTGAGAGATCAGTGAGGTTCGAGTCGGTTTCGAGAAGGACAAGGATGTCGTCAGCATAGGTGTAAATTGTTTCAAAGGGGATAGCTGGAGGAGTTTTAGGGAGGTCATATAAATGTTAAAAAGGATAGGAGATAGAGGTGAACCTTGCGGGACTCCACAGATTGGTATCCAGGGGAAGGATGAGGTGCCATTCATGTTGACAATGTAGGAACGGGAACGAAGGAATTTTGAGAACCATTCAAGGACTGTAGAGGTGATGTCAATCTCGGAGAGTTGGAAAAGTAGAATGTCGTGGTGAACAACGTCAAAAGCGGCAGAGAGGTCAAATTGCAGGAGGACAGCAAACTTGTTGCGGGAGTGAAGTTGTTGGACCTTGGAGATTAGGGAGGTCAGAAGGGATTCGGTGCTGAAATTGGGGCGAAAGCCATATTGGTAGGGTAGGAGAATGGAGAATTTTTCTAGGTAGGATGAGAGTTGGGTCGATATGATGGACTCGAGCATCTTGGTTAGGAGAGGGATGTTTGCTATTGGGCGATAGCTGGATGGAGTGGAGGGGTCGAGGTCGGGTTTTTTCAATAGCGGGGTTAAGGCAATATGGCCCATTTCTGGGGAGAAAAGGCCCGAATGTAGAGCGGAGTTTAGGAGTTTGGTAATGGAAGAAATGGCTTGAGTGGGTATTTCTTCATAGAGGTAGGAGGGGACAGGGTCTAAAGAACAATTGCAGGATTTCATTTTGAGACAGAGTTTGAGGATAAGGGAATCAGATACTTGGTCAAAGGCAGCACAGAGTCTGTCGGCTGGGAAAGCACTAGAGGTCAATAGAATAGGGTTGGGGTCAGTGAGCACCAGGGAGTTATAGGAGACTGCAGGTGGGAAGGAGTATCGTAAGGTAGTGACCTTTTCATTGAAGAATTTTGCTAGAACATCAGCTGAGGGAGAGGAGGGGAGAGAGGTGGAGTCTTTTTTGGAGGTTAGAGAGCGCCAGATTTTGAAGAGAGTACTACTCTGGTTGTTGGATCTGGAGCAGGACAAGTGACCAAAAAGCTGGCCCCTACTGCCCCCGAGGCCAACAGTCCTGCGGAGGAGGAGCTGGCTGCCCCAAACCTGGAAACGAAGGAAACCCCCCGCACCAAAGGGGGGAACTCCTATAGTAGGCAACGGCAACAAAAAATATTAGCCCTCAGCTGCCACAGGCCCCTGCCCACCCAACAGGCTGCCGGACCCTAAGCTGTGAGATATCACAAGATCTGATCCGCCCCACTCCCAGGAAAGACCTCGATGTGCCAGCTGCAAGGGCCATGGCCCAAGATTCCATCCCTCTTTCTAATCTCAAACCATCCAGCTCAGAATTAGAAGAAGCCTGCACCACCCCACACTCCCCCAGACTGACCGGCAGAGGCAACTCTCTCCTGGTACTGGCCCCCATCCTGTCAACAACTACAGGGCCCTCCTCAACCCGATTGGCTGCCACTGCTCCAACCCCGGACTGAACCAGCTTGCCAAGCCCTGCACACCTGCCCTTCCTGCCCCTGCAATCTGGCTCGGCCATGATTGCCAGATGAGAGAGGGCAGCCACTTTAGCTGCCTTTGCATAACGCTGCAAAGACCCAGCATCAGACTCCCCTGTACTCACCGGGTCCGACGCTGGGTCTTCGTCAAAAGAGTCTCCCGCGAACATGGACACCTCTCCCTAGTTCAACTCCTCCTGCTGTTCGCCACCACCATCAGCCATCGCCAGACATCAGGAGTCCTGCCTGAATGTCGAGGCCTAGCCACTAAACCACCAATGAATGTCTGAAGAAGAAGCCAGTGCTGAGGACTGGAAAACACTGGTCCCTAAGCAGCCGTTGATTTTTTACTCCTGCTGCAACCTATCCCAACTGCACTTCGCAGCGGGAGCTGTTTTGGGCCAATCCCGCTGCTCCCTTCCCTTTATCCAACCCTGCAGCCCTCTGGGGAGCCAATCCCGATGGGCCAACATGCGGGCCTTCCAGCACCGTGTTACTTGCGCCTGTTGAGACGAGCCCTCGGACTGACTTATGTACTTGATGCAAGCACTTTATTCAGTCAATAAAATGGTGTATACTAAAAGACAGCAATTCAAATCCACATTTGCTTTGGAGAATGGGACCCAACACGATCCGTGTTTCAATTAACACATCTTCCTCAGGGGTCCCAAGTTCTCTGTATTCAGATAGAAAAAGACAAAGAGGATTCAAAGTTTATAGAAGAGTCCTTTTGCACAGCAGAAGCTATTCCTCTTTACCAAGCTCAACAGACTGTAGGTCTCACTAACCCCCTCCCATCTCACAGACATCTGAATGAAACAGTACCTACCTGTCTCTAGAACAGCAGCACATGGTATGGGAAAGCCTAGTAGAGCAGCACACAGGTGTCTTAAGTAGCCTAGTAAGTGGGCTAGTGATCCATAGAGAGGAAGACCCAGGCCCATAAGCCACTCTAACCACTAAATTTATGGTGGAAAGTGTGAGGCCAACAACAAAACAAAACAAAACCCTATTATACTGCAATATAGGTGCCACCTACAGCCATAAGGGCTATTGGAGTGGTAGACAGGTGGGTATAGTAGGTTTGGGGTGAGTTTTGGAGGTCTTAACATAAATTATAAGGGGTATATTGTGAGATGTACATCGAGCACCCTTTATGTGAGGTTTACAGCACTGCCCTCTAAGGTGCCCCACTACTCTGTTGATATGTCTGTGTGGCCTGTCCATTATAATGCTAGACCTTCCCTCATCCACATGGTCTAGATTTGGAAATTTTGAACTTGGACATTTTTCTAGTAAAAATTGGAGAACATAGTTAGATATCCTAAGGTTGGATGTTCTAGCAGCCAAGACATCTCAGTAGGCGATTTTCAAAAAAATTATGAAGTCAAGTGGTTCCGATAATGGCCATTTCTTCACCTCCAATCAAAAATGCCCCTCCACATCATAATATTTTCCTGTTTTGCGAGGTGCCTTGGTACAACTTTGTTATTTGTTAATGGATGTTTTCTAACTCATACTTTTGATGCTTTAATTTTCTCTATTGGTTTTCTGTTAAGATACCATTCATGTCAAAGCACAGCTCTTTTCTTGCTCCAAACACCATGTGTCAAAGCATATCCCTGATCCCCTCCAATAGTAACAATGCTTTCTGCTCTCCCTTGTATGATGCCCCCAAGAAGTCGCCCCATCCCAGATCCCAACCCTCTCCACAACTCTTGATCCCCCAGGACCTACTGGGGTCTCTGTGGTGTTCCAGTTGTACCCAGGCGACAATTGAGCCTTCTGCTGCTGTCTAAGAATGCGTCAGGATCCAAAATGGTTGCCATAAGAACATAAGAATAGCCTTACTGGGTCAGACCAATGGTCCATCAAGCCCAGAAGCCTGTTCTCACAGTGGCCAATCCAGGTCCCTAGTACCTAACCAAAATCCAAGGAGTAGCAGCACTCCATGCTACCGATCCAGGGTAAATAGTGGCTTCCCCCATGTCTTTCTCAATAACAGACTATGGATTTTGCCTAGCAGTCATCTTGTATCATTCTCATTTTAAAAGGAGAGACAAAATGTGTAGGACACTGCCTATCCAACCTTTTGTGAACATATGAGACCTGAATCAATTACAATGAATCTTGTCAAAGCACCATGAACTTAATATTGCAGTTTCTATCATGCAGTAAAGTATGAAAGATGTGTTTACATCCCTATGATATACTGTCCCAGACCAGATTGCAATAGAACACCTAAAGCTATTCCTTATCTACAAAGACTGATGGTATAGACAAAACATAGACTTCTGCTATTTTTGGAATCTCCACCTGAGGTGACTGCCTGAGGAGTCCTGTCAATATCAATGACTATCAATGCAGCTAATCAAGAAGATTGCAGAGTGCCTCATATGACCCAATGATAAAGAAGGCTAGCAATCTATAGTGATCTGCAAAAAAAAACAACAAAACCCACAACTCTGTCTTTGTTATTTGGTCAGCATCTTAGCTCTGTTCATGTGTTTTGGCCTTGTTGCCTGGCTCTGTTTTTTTGCTTAAAATCAAGATCAAGCAAGCTTTGCCCTTCTGCTCCACGGGAGGTTTCTGCCCTCCCTGAGCTCACCTTAGGATACCTGCATTACGGTTTGACAGGTATATCCCACTTTCACAGTCTAAATTGTAAGAAAGGAAAAAAAAGGTTTAAGGTTGCAATTAATGGAAGCAATGCTGGAAACCTGCAAGGCTTAGAATGTTGCCCTGAGCTTGAGCCTGTTTAGAGTGCTAGTGATGTTACAGAAAACAGCCATCGAGCAGTTAAGGAAGATCTGCTGAGAGACAGAAGAGCAGGTAGGATATTTAAGGAGAATCTGAGTAAAAATTGATTTGAAATCTCTGGTTTTAGCAGTTTCAGGAGTTTTAGAGCCTAAGGGCTCATAATCGAAACAAAAATATGTCTAAAAACCCGCCCAAATCGGCACCTAGATGATCTAAAACAGTGTTTTTCAACTTCTTCAAGCCAAGTACCCCCTAAGTCTAACAAATATCAATCAAGTACTCCTGCCCAAGCTCTGCCACAGACCCGACCCCCATAATAATAATACTAATTGCAATGCAATTTCTTTATTTTTCATATACACACATTATAATCTTAATACATAATGATAACCACAAAATTTAAAAAACCCACAAAGCACACTGTATGCAGAGAAAATATTAATTATCATTTCTTTTCTTTTTTTTTTCAAAGAGGTCAAGGCAAATGATCTTAAAATATGCAATGTCACCTCAGTAACAACTATAGAAAAATAGACAAATATAGTGCAAAACATAGGCAGCGGATATAAATTCTCAAAACTGACACATTTCGATCACTAAATTGAAAATAAAATCATTTTTCCTACCTTTGTTGTCTGGTAATTTCATGAGTCTCTGGTTGCACTTCCTTCTGACAGTGCATCCAATATTTATTTATTTCTGCCTCCTGCACATTTTTTCTCCTCTGGACCTCATTCCCTTCTCCAACCAACATCTCTCTGTCCCTCCACGAGGCCAACTTTTCTTCCTCTCTATTCCACCCCTATTGGCAACATTTCTCCCTCTCTCATCCCAGGATCATGTGTAGCATTTATCACCACTACCCACCAGCCCCATGTCCATTTCTGCTTCTATCAACTCTCTTCAACATCATCTCTCCCTCCATCACTATATCCAACATTCCTCCCCCTTGCATCCCCTTCAATCTGTCCCTCTCCACCACCATATCCAACATTTCTCCTATTCATCCTTCTATTCCCCATGCATCTCTACCTCACTCCTCTCTCTCTGTCTAATTTTCCTTTCTTCTTTTCCCTATGTGCACCCTTTCCCTCTCACTTACACACTCATGCCCAACAATTCTCCTTTTCTTTTCCCTCCCTCCTATGTCCCAAGTTAGTGTCTCTCCCTCCCTTGTGTCCCAAGTTCATGCCCCCTCCCTGCCTTTGTCCCAAAATTGTGTCCCTCCCATATAACATATCTACCAGATCATGTCCCCTCTCTCCCTACTTGCTTTCTTCAGGGCCTTCCCACTGGCTGCTCTTTCCTGCCTGCAGTGGCACTTGTTGCAGGGACGCTGGCAGCCGCTACACGTGGCTAACCCACAAGCCTTCTCTCCGACATCAGCTCCACGTGCAGTGGCTTCCTACGTCCCTGCAACAAGTGCCACTGAAGGCAAGAAGGAGCAGCAACCCACCTGGAAGGAGGTAATTGGGATCTCCCTCTGACCAGGAAGGCTTCCCTACGATGAAGGGATGTCAGAGGGAAGCCTTTCGGGTCAGCAGGGTATCCCAGTTACCTCCTTCCAGGTGGGCTGCTGCTCCTTCCTGCCTTCAGTGACACTTGTTGCAGGGACACGGGCAGCCGCTGCACATGACTGACCCACAAGCTTTATCTCCATTGTCAGCTCTGGCAGCCCATCTAGAGGAGGTAACTGGGCAGTGGCGTACCTAGGGGGGGGCGGGGGGGGGCGGGCCGCCCCGGGTACCAGCCCTAAGGGGGTGTTCCCGGCCTTGCCGTTCAGTCCCCCGCCACCCCCGAAGGACCGCTCGCCCCCCTGGCCTCCCCGCACCACCTATGAACAGCCGCAGCAGGATCGCGAAGTCAGCGTCAGCATCCCTGCGCTGCTTCCTACGACGCGATCCCGCCCCTCCTCTGACGTCAGAGGAGGGGCGGGACCGTGGCGCAGGAAGCAGCAGGGATCGCTGACGCTGACTTCGCGATCCTGCTGCGGCTGTTCATAGGTGGTGCGGGGAGGCCAGGGGGGCGAGCGGTCCTTCGGGGGTGGCGGGGGACTGAACGGCAAGGCCGGGAACACCCCCTTAGGGCTGGTACCCGACGCTGACTTCGCGATCCTGCTGCGGCTGTTCATAGGTGGTGCGGGGAGGCCAGGGGGGCGAGCGGTCCTTCGGGGTGGGTCGGGGCATCAGGCCTTCAGGGTGGGGCGGGCGGGCAGGCAAGCAGGCTTTCAAGGGGGAGGGGGTGACAGGCAGGCAGGCCTTCAAGGGGGGACAGGCCTTCGGGGGGGGGTGCAGACATTCAAGGGGTGCAGGCCTTCAAGGGGGGCAGGCAGGCCTTCAGGGGGGTGCAGACCTTCGGGGGGGGGGTGTAGGCCTTTGGGGGGGTGCAGACCTTCAAGGGGGTGCAGGCCTTCAAGGGGGGAAAGGCAGGCAGGCCTTCAAGGGGGGGACAGGCCGACAAGGGGGGGGGGACAGGCCTACAAGGGGGGGGACAGGCCTACAAGGGGGGGGACAGGCCTTCAAGGGGGGGTGCAGGCCTACAAGGGGGGGGGACAGGCCTACAAGGGGGGGGACAGGCCTACAAGGGGGGGGACAGGCCTTCAAGGGGGGGTGCAGGCCTTCCAGGGGGGGTGCAGGCCTTCAAGGGGGGTGCAGGCCTTCAAGGGGGGAAAGGCAGGCAGGCCTTCAAGGGGGGGACAGGCCTACAAGGGGGGGGACAGGCCTACAAGGGGGGGGACAGGCCTTCAAGGGGGGGTGCAGGCCTTCAAGGGGGGGGTGCAGGCCTTCAAGGGGGGGGCAGGCCTTCAAGGGGGAGACAGGCCTTCAAGGGGGGGAAAGGCAGGCAGGCAGGCCTTAAAGGGGGGACAGGCCTACAAGGGGGGGGGACAGGCCTTCAAGGGGGGGACAGGCCTTCGGGGGGGTGCAGACCTTCAAGGGAGTGCAGGCCTTCGGGGGGGGGGGTGCAGTCCTTCAGGGGTGGGGTTTAGGCCTTCAGAGGGGGACAGACCTTCGGGTGGGAGGTAAAGTCCTTCGGGGGGTGCAGGTCTTCAGGGGTGGGGTGTAGCCCTTTGGAGGGGGGACAGACCTTCGGGGGAGGGGGGGTCCTGGTGTAAAAGTACACAGAGGGAGAGAGGGAAGGGGGGGTTCAAAGATACATGCATATGCCAGACTTTGGGGGTTAGAAATAATGGGTCTAAAAACAGAGGAGTGGGAGAGAGATGGTGCATAATGGGATTTAGGGAGGGAAGGAACAGAAAGGGAGAGAACTTGGAAACAGGGGATGGTGTGGAGGGGGGATAGAGATACTGGATAGGAGGATAGTTGGGAACAGAAAGGGAGAGATGGTGGATCCTGGGGTGGTGGGGAGTTGAGAAAAGGTGAATCTGTGGATGGAGACAAAAAAAAGGAAAGATGCCAGATCTCCGGGAGAGGGAAGGGAAACGGAAGGGGAGAACAGAGATGGCAGACGGATGGTTAGCACGGAGAAAGGAGACCCTGGCAAGCAAGACAACAAGAGCCTGGGACCAACAAGATTTGAATATTGATCAGAGAACAAAAGGTAGAAAAAATAATTTTATTTTCTGTTTTGTGATTACAATATGTTAGATTTGAAAAGTGTACATGAGACAGCTTGAAATGGGAACTTTTCTATTTTTGTGAATGGCAAGGCTGAGTTCAGTTAAAATATATGCTTTATAAGAAAATATAATAATGTGTTTTATAAAGTTTATAAGCATTGCTGGCATACTCGGTGAGGTGTTCCTAGTGTTGGTGGTGGTGGTAGCATGTCAGTGTGTTGAGAGGAAGAGGTAGTCTGGGAAATTCTGCTGAGCAAACTCTGGGCCCATTTCCACCCCCAGTTAGTCCACTCCACTCAACTGGTTCACACACTGAGTGGGTCTTTGGGTGTTATTTCTGGGTAGTTGTTTTAGAATCTCTTCCAGTGGTTTGTCAGTATCTCCTTCTGGTCCAAGGAAGGAAACTTTGTCAACCTTAGCATTGACCTTCAGAATATGTTTGTAACAGCGCTGCTTGTGTGGCATTAGGCTATGTAGTGATCGAAAGAAAAAAACAGACCTTTGCACATTTTTGCACTATATGGTGGGTGTATGAGGAGATTCATTTCCTGCACAGTTAAGTCCATTTTTTCTACTGAATAATAGTATAGGTACAATAAAAGTAAATAGCAAAAATGTTTGAGTAGATAATTAAGGAAATCTTTTTCATATTGCTTGCTTATGGACTGGGAAAAAAGACTGTTCAAGCAAATGTCTCCAGAACTGCTTTAATGGAAAAATGTGATTTTTTTTTTTTTAAGTACTTTGTGAAATTTATTGTTGTTGTGAAATTTATTGTTATACTTTGTTTAAACTTAAAAAGCGGTGTCATTAACAGTGAATCTAATCGAAAAATCGATTCAACAGGGTGAATCGGATCGAATGAAATATTTTTCTCTGAATCGGGCAGCACTATTGGCTACCATGAGAATGGGCTACTGGGCATGATGGACCATTGGTGTGACCCAGTTAGGGAACAAAAATGGAAGAGAATTAATGTGTGTGGAATGGGGGGGGGTAACTAATTTCTTCAGCTAAATAATTCAATCCACTTCAAACAGACATAGGAGAACTCACGCACCATTCACACACCCTCCAACCAAAAACGTCAAAAGAAAAAAACTGTTCGACAACCTCCTAGCCATTCGAGCTGCAACACTTGACCCCCAACTCTACAACCTATTGACCTCGACCACAAACTACAAAACCTTAAAAAAAGAAATAAAAACCCTTCTATTAAAAAAACACATAAAACCAAACTAACATAATCAGAACTGTCCCAAGCATCACCTGCAACTACTCCATATGTACTTCTGATGTCATGACAATTCAGACATAATTTATGTTATGTTATGTTTGGAATAATGGTTACATAAATGAGGTTCAATAAAAGAAAATTTTCTGTGGGAGCATTTGTTGGAACTTCTGTTATCCTGATTTCTTCTATCTGTGGGCTTTCTTTAGCTAACCTACTTATCTGGGGCTTTCCACTTCTGCAGCTGCCCTTTTCACGGTCCACTTTGCGCTTGCACTCTCTGGGGAGGGGGGGTTGGGTCCAGTGTTCCCGCTAAGGTGCGTTGGCCTGCGCGCGCGCACAAAATATTACATCGCAGCGCAAAGTTTCTCTTCACAGCGCACACACGCGTCGCAAAGGTAAGGGGAGGTAAGGTAAGGGGACGCATTGGGGGGATTGCACTTCCCCACAATTGCCATGCTTCGGTTCCTCTTCTTCCTTCCTTCCTCCCCCCCCCCCCCGCGGGACCCTGCGGCACCATCAACTCTTACTCCCTCTAATGTCGGCCCTGCAGCTCCAGACTTCCTCGCACCTTCTCCCCTCCCCCTTTGGATCGCTATTATTTTAAATGTTATCGCCGCGGAGCTGTATCCATCAGTGGAGATGTCTAACCTCGGCCTGCCCCGGAACTCTTACTGCAGCAGCCGCCCGTCTAGGCAGGAACAGGAAGTCACTGTTGCAGTAAGAGTTCCGGGGCAGGCCGAGGGTAGACATCTCCACTGATGGATACAGCTCCGCGGCTATAACATTTAAAATAATAGCGATCCAAAGGGGGAGGGGAGAAGGTGCGAGGAAGTCTGGAGCTGCAGGGCCGACATTAGAGGGAGTAAGAGTTGATGGTGCCGCAGGGTCCCGCGGGGGGGGGGGGGGAAGGAAGGAAGAAGAGGAACCGAAGCATGGCAATTGTGGGGAAGTGCAGAGCTGCAGGGAAGAGTGTTGCGGTACCCAGCTGGAGGGAGAAGGAAGATGAGGGAGGGAATTAAAGGAGATGCCAGGGCTTGGAGCGTAGGAGGAAGGTATGCCAGTCTAAGGGAAAAGGAAGGGGGAGATGTGAGAGCATGGAGGGGGAACGAAAGATGGAAGAAAAGGAAAGGAGAGAGATGCCAGAGAATCAGGGAAGGGGAGATACCAGACTATGAGGAGAGGTGTGGGAGAGGGAAGGCGAGGAGAGAGATGCCAGACCAATGGGGTGAAAGGAGAGATGGAAGGGGGAGGCATACAGTTTCTGGAAGGGGCATAGAAGGAGAGAAGATGCCATATAGGGGAAGAGAGACGGCAGACAGTGAATGGAAGGAAGAGAGTTACAAGAAGATGAGGAAAGGAGAAACCACAGAAGACAAAGGTAGAAAAAAATTTCTATTTATTTATTGCTTTAGGAGACATGTGTCACTGTTTCTGTGAAGCATTGTATGCAGAGTCCAGCTTCTTGCTGGTTCAATTTAACCTTTGTCTATGTATTTTTATTTTATCCCCCCTTTTACAAAACTGTGAAGCGTTTTTAGCACCAGCCTTGGTGGTAGCAGCTCTGATGCTCAGAATTTTATGAGCATCAGAGCTGTTACCTCCGTAGCTAAAATCCACACTACAGTTTTGTAAAAGAGGGAGGGGTTAGTTTGTGATTACATATTCCTTACTAGGCGAAGGTGTTTTCTGTGTTCTGTGTGTTCGAAAGACATGGTTTTCTGTTAGGATTGACGGTGTAGGATTGATCTGTGCTGGTCTGGCTTGTTTAGTTTTACAATGGGTGTATTGATGTACTGCTCACTGCAATATGTAAGATGCTGCCTTTTCCTAGGTACTCATGTGTGACGTGTGGTTTGTTACTAAAAATCATGTTTTTCTTACAGATGGGGGGGGGTGCCAAAAAATGATGGGCCCCGGATGTTACATATGCTAGGTACGCCACTGTATGTAAAGATACCAGAAAGCTGGCGTAGCAAAAACTTCTAAGTTTTGAGTATTTAACCCTCCCACAATCTCACGGGCACTCGTTTCAAGTTTATTGAGATTTTGATTTAAACGCAATATCAAATATTTTCAATGCGTATAACAAAAATAAATTTGGGGAAATAAATAAAACCATTTGAACCAGTGTTCCCGCTAAGCTGCGCTGGCGTGCGCTGGCGCACAAAATATTACATCGCAGCGCACACGTTTCTCGTCACAGCGCACGATCGGAAGAGGCGTACGGCAGATGGCAGGGCGGCGAGAGGAGAATCGGGCGAGTTGGCTCATAACTTGCTGGCGCCCGATATTTTTGGCTCACGGTGAAAAAAGTTTGCTCACAACACCCGCCCGCTTAGAGGGAACACTGGTTGGGTCTGGGCTTGGTGGGGTAGGTGTGTCTGGTAGTTTTGTCTGGGTGGTGGCTGGGTGTTTCTTGGGTGCTTGTTGTGCGGATTGGTGTGTCTGGTGAGCGGTCTGGGTGTTGTTGCTTGTGGGGGGTTTTTTCATTATAAAATATGGCTGAGGGTCTAGTCCGGCTTATTATTCTTGTGGGTTCTGGGGTGGGATTTGTTTGCTTGCCCCAAGTTTTGGCCTTTTGTTGTGTATTGCTATGCCTCTCATTGGCAATTTTCTCTTGGGAGAGGCTTGTTCATGCTTGTTGTTGCTGTTACTCTCATTCTGTGTTCTTTTTGATAATGTATAAGTTTCTGTACAGACCATGGTTGCTTGTCTGGACCTTTTGCCATTCTCAATAAAAATACTTTGGAAAAAAAAAAAAAAAAAAAAAGAAAATTTTCACTGCCTGTTTCTATTCTGACCATTTATTCCATTTCATGGTTATTGCAAAAAAAAAAAAAAAAAAAAAAAATTTTACATGAGGGGGGGGGGGGGGGGGGGTGTCAAAAAATGATGGGCCCCGGGTGCCACATACCCTAGGTACGCCACTGTAACTGGGATCCCCCGCTGACCAGGAAGGCTTCCCTCTGACATCAGCTCTGACATCATAGGGATCCCCAGCTGCAACGGCTTAGGTGGAGACAGGCAGGCAGGAAAGAGGACATGGGATCCCTGGTGGCCATTAAGCAGGAAGGGGGGGGCGGGAGACCCGTGCAGTGCATACCCCCAACAAGCAGCTCGTGTACCTCTAAGGGTATTTGTATTGTGTGTTGAAAACCCCTGATCTAAAAGACAGGTCGTCCAAGTGCCGATAATCGAAACGGGTTTTTAGAAGTATTCAGAGACTTTTTATGCCTCTGAATCCCGCTGTACGCCCAGAGCAGAAAAAGGTGTTTTTGGAGGAGTGGTTAGGGCGGGATGTGGTTGATCATTGGAACAAGCTTCCAGTGCAGGTGATCGAGGCAGACAGCGTGCCAGACTTTAAGAATAAATGGGATACCCATGTGGGATCCCTACGAGGGTCAAGATAAGGAAATTGGGTCATTAGGGCATAGACAGGGGGTGGGTAAGCAGAGTGGGCAGACTTGATGGGCTGTAGCCCTTTTCTGCCGTCATCTTCTATGTTTCTATGATGTAGACAGGATATGAGGCCGACCTAGATTTATCTGCCAAAAATATATGACTCACTACTAACTTTCAGTAAAAGTACCGATCACAAATTCCACTCAGTACAGACTATACAATCCAATGGGAATTCTGATTCCACCTACTCAGAGTCAGTGGTGTTGGGATTCTTCATCATTCCCCACTATTGGAAAGTATTCATATTTATATTTTAAACTTTTGTTTTTATTTTATAACTTATTTATAATTTATAACTTCTTTATAATTTAAGCATAGATTTAAAAGTGCATCACTTATCTTTAAATCCTTATCAGTTCCCCTTCCCGACGCGTTTCGAATCTCTTTTTCAAGGTCGGGGGAACTGAAAAGCAACACACATACAATAATGATTAAGACTTTTCTGCTCAACTTTAATCACTAAATTCAATATATTAATCAAAGAGATATTATGTATACTTCACTCACCAAAAGATAAGGGTAATCCTAATCCATTTACTGCTGCCGCTGGCTATCAAAAAAGATGGCCGCGGCGTCTGTTCAGAGCATTAAATAGATCCCTCCCCCAGCGTCACACTAACTCTCTTAGCAACCATACCGACCCAGGGGATCCCCTATTCAAAACAAAAGTCCCGCATTCAAATCAAGTCTACTTGGGCCATCCAATCCGAGGCTTCATTTAGCCCGGATGGGGCATTAGTTTGCAACTGGAACATCCAGCGCAATTCTCTTAGGTTTAAGGTGTTTCCTCCCTCCCACCCAACAATAATCTTATCCAGTATCCTCCATTTAAAATCCTTCAGACTATGTTTGCACAACCTCCAATGTCTAACTAGAGGAGAGGCTTCACAACTCATGTTCACTCTAGATTTGTGCTCAGTTAAACGGATCTTAATGGCCCTAGTAGTGCGGCCCACATACAGTTTTGGGCACGGGCATTGAATCAGATATATAACATAATCTGAATTACAGTTTGTATTATATGTAGCCGTGTATTGGGTACCTTAAATGGGGTGAGTCCAGTTCTCCCCTGCCATCACGAACGGGCACCACTGGCATTGACCACATGGTTCATGACTCCCCTTAATTTTAGTTGGTACATCCCTAGAAATATAATGACCTAGGCTTTCTCCTAGATTCTTCCCCCGGCGATATGAACATATGGGGTACTCTAACAAAGTAAGGATGGCAAGTTGGACAATATGCCAGTGGTTCCGCACCATGCGGGCAATTTCTGGAGCATGGGTGGAGAAGTTTTGTACAAAGGCTACCGTCTCAGAATCTTCAGTAGACTTGGTTACATTTGGTTTCAACAGCAATTCCCTCTGGGCAAACTTAGCCCTTTTGTATGCCCTCTGGACCACCTCAACCGGGTAACCCCGTTCATAAAAGCATTGTTTCATGACTCTTGCTTGAAGTCTAAAATCATCCAAGGAGTGGCATATTCTTCTCAATCGAAGGAACTGGCTGATTGGGAGACTTTGTATCAGTCCTTTAGGATGGAAACTATGGAATCTTAAAAGGCTGTTCTGGTCTGTTTCTTTACGGTAAATAGTTGTTATTAATTCCCCACTGAATTTCATAATTTTTAAATCCAAAAAATTAATTTGATATTGATGAATAGACATAGTGAACTGAATATTCCTATCCACTTGATTCAACCATTCCACAATGTTATTTAATTCCTCCAAGGAAGCTGACCACACACAAAAGATGTCGTCCAGATATCTCTTCCAGATCCTCACGTATTTAAAGTATATACTTTTATAAATATGATCTTCTTCCATCTTAGCCATATACAAAGTTGCTAAAGATGGAGCTAGCGATGCCCCCATCGCTATACCGTGAGTCTGGCGAAAGAATTGCTGTTGGAACCAAAAGTAACTTTTTGTTAAGACTAGCTGGGCTAGCTCCATCAGAAAGGAGGCAGTGATGTTTGTTCTTATAATCTGGCGTTCAAAAACACCCTGTAACAATTTCAAAGCTTCCTCTGTAGGTATCATCGTATATAATGCCGTTACATCAAGAGTAACAGACAGCCAGGAAGATTCCACCCCCTTAATTTCTGCCAGCATATCCAGCATATGAGTTGTATCCTTTATCCGGGATTTAACTTCCAATACTTCTTTTTGCAGGAAAATGTCTAAGAATTTAGACAAAGTTCCAATGGGGAATCCCTCATGGATACGATAGGGCGGCCAGGGGGGTTCATTAAATTCTTATGTATTTTCGGAAGGAAATAGATTTTTGGAGTTACATGATACTTCGGATTTAGAAACATAGCTTCCCGGAGGGTAATCAATTTTTCTTTATAGGCCTGAGATATAATTTTAGAGATGGTACCTTTTAATTCTCCCACAGGGTCTCCCTGCAATAGTTGGTAATGCATTGTGTCCCTCAACTGACGGTAAGCTTCTTGAGTATATTGCTCCTCAGAAAGCACCACAATTGCTCCTCCTTTGTCAGCTCGAATAATAATTTGAGATTTTTCATTCTTCAGATCTGTCAAGGCTTGCCACTGCTCATAACATAAATTAAATTCTGGGCGAACTTCCATCATATGCTGTTCAATTTTTTACACCTCAGCCAAAATCAGATCTCGAAATGTAATCAAGTTCGGATGCAAAGGTGTCGGAGGCATCCAACCTGATTTCCGGGAGACTACGGGAACTCCCAGCAGCCATTTCCTCATGGCGATCTTCACGGGGCAGGAGCGTAGGAAGATCGCTCCTGCCCCGAAAGCCCTCTAGACCACCAGGTAAGGCCGGGAAGGTGGCAGGGAGGTGGGGGTGGGTCAGAGCCGGATAATCGCGGTTTTTCGCCATTCGGGGTCTGGCTCTGCCCGTATCCCCTGCGAATAACGAGGGAGAAGTGTATTTATTTAGTCATTTATTTAGCCCGTCCTCCCAAAGGAGCCCAGAACGGGTTACAGGAGTACATTCATATTATGGTTAGGACAATTTTTAGTGAGACATAGTCTTTACAGCATGGCAAGTACTGTGAAACATTATTATGATGATGTGTTTGGTGTTTTTGTAAGGACTGTGAGCCTGCTAGCAATAAAGCCTCGGAATATTACACAACAGTGGGCATGGGAGACACTGGGTATTCTTTTGACTATTGTTTTTCTTTGGGCCACACACCTACATATTATAGCAGAGTACCTTGGCCAGTTGTCCTGTGGCCAGCTGAGCGTCCCTTCACTTCCCCCCCCCCCCCCCATATCTATAGCTCTTCGCCGGCATCAGCAGCAGCTCCAACCTGCTGCTTGCGCTGGCCTCAGCTCTCCGTCTGAGGAAGAGCCGAGGCCAGTGTGGGCAGCAAATTGGAGATATTTTTATTTATTTATTCAATTTTATATACTATTTTCCCAGGAGAGCTCAGAACGGTTTACACTTTTCCCTCGGTATTCGTGGGGGTTAGGTGCAGAGCCGGACCGCAAAGTGTGAAAAATCGCAAATAACTTCTTGGCCGGCTCTAACCCACCCCCGCCTCCCTCCTGCGTCCTCGAGACTACAACGGAAACTCATGGCAGCCATTCTGATGACGGTTCTGCATGGGGCAGGAGCATAGGAAGATCGCTTCTGCCCCGCTTCACCGCTAGACCACCAGGTAAGATTCCGGGGATGCTTGGATGGCTTAAAAATAGCCAAAAAATGAAAATAGTTTTTTTGTTAAAAAATCGTGAATAACTGAATCCACGGATACTGAAACCGTAGATTCGGAGGGAGAAGTGTACATGAGTTTATTCAGGTACTCGAGCATTGTTCCCTGTCTGTCCCGGTGGGCTCACAATCTATCTAATGCACCTGGTGCAATGGGGGGATTAAGTGTTTGAACCGGAGAAGTTAAGAGGTACGGGGAAAGGGAAGGGGTATGCATGCGTGGCAGGGACACGGGGAAGGTGTGGGGGCAGAAAGAAGGGCAAGGGATGGCGGCACTGCCCTAGGCACCTCCCATCCTCGCTATGCCACTGATCATAATTATTGATTTTATTTTAATTTAGACAGATACAAGGCTTTACTGCCAAAGAAGACACTGACTGAGCACATCTATACAGGTAGGTAGGATTTTGCTTCCTTTTATTTTGTCCAGTGAGGATAGTAGGTTCCACAACTGTTCCTGTACTGAGGAATCTGGTCCTGAAGTCCAGTCCAATCCTGGGAGGTCCAGCAAAGGCTCAACAGAGATCAGCCAATGGTACACATTGCAAGAGAGTGGCAGAGCCAGTGAAGATTTGTATATTTACATTATTTTTTAAAATTTAATGTGCACTCTAATTATTTTATTTAGCATAAAGTCTGTCATGCTTGACCACTTTGGGGAAAATGGACACTGAGGGGCAAATTCTATAAACGGCATCTTGAATGTAGGCGGCGGTAGGTATTCCTACCGCTGTCTAATCAGCCAATCGGGACGCATGTTTTTTTTTAAAAACCTCCCGAGGCAGGCCACCTATATTGGACGTGCCTCCGGAAGCCTAGGGAGGCACGCAAGCTTGCCTAAGGCTCCACGTGGTTTAGCCCGGAAGTAGCCTTAGGCAGACTGAGGAGACTGTTTGCGTCTCCCTAAGCCAGGGGAGAGGTGTACAATGTAGGCCAGCATAATGCTTACATTGTAAGTAAATGCAGCCGCTGAGCTTATCGTGGCAAGGGATCTCCCTGTCGCAATATGTTTAGTAGCCGCGGCCGCCCATCCCCTCCAAACGATTGCGGCAGGAGGGGTGCCCAGCCTGGTGGGAGTGGGGGTGGAGAGGGTGTTCAGGGGTGTGCTGGGTAGTCCAGCAGGGAGGTGTCTGGCAGGAGGGACTGGGTATCCCTCCTGTCGCTAGTCTTCAAGGGGGGTGGGGACGGGTTGCCGCTAAACATATTGTGGCAGGGTGATCCCTTGCCCCGATAAGTTCAGTGGCAACCCGATTCTCTAACTGGCATTTGTAACATGGATGTCGGTTAGAGAATCGGGTTCTTTTTTAGGTGGCTTTAGGCATGATTCTGTATAGGACGCCCTTGTGCTCTGAGAACGGGCGTCCTATACAGAATCCGGGCCTGAAGCTTCTTAAAGATATTTACCCAAGTTATTGGTTCTTGTAGGTTAGCAAGAATTAAAAATTCTCCATAGGAAATGTGAAAGTTATTAAAAACTTACCTGCATTTTGGGATTTAGCTGTTACAGGAACCTAGGAGAGAGAGGAAAATATTCAGGCCCATATTCTATAAACGGCCCCTTAACATAGGCGTCCTACCAGCACCTAAGTTAAAACACCATTTAAAAGCGGACTTAAAAGAAATTCAAAGCATCTACCGGTGCCTAAAAAAATGTTGCCAGAAATATGCCAGGTTTGGCAGAGACTTGACTCCACAGTCATCAGATAAAAGTGACTTTTTAAACCAAGTCTAAAAATTGCAGGAAAAAATTAAAGCTCTCCAAGATTTTAAGTCAATTGTGGCAAAAGATAAATTAGCCCTACATAAAAAAGATTAAGCAATTGAAAACTATAATAGAAGGCTCAACCTCCATTTATTGAACTTTCCTAGAACCCCTGGTATATTGCCTCTAGATATGTTTTGAAAAATACTTTACTGAAATATTGAAATTTTCCTTTGAATTTATTCCTCCTTTGAACAGGATTTTTCATTTTCAAATTTTCTTAAAAAATGTATAAAGGTGATAGTGGGAGATCGAGGACTGGATGGACAAATTGATTTAAATAACCTCTCAACTATTCAGGAAGAATACATAACTGAAACTACTGAAAGAGTCACTTTGTTGGTTTCTTTGTATTTAAGCAGGATTTAAATGCCAGTGATGAGTCTCTATTTTCGTAATTCACAACTGTGTGGAATTACCCATCTGTTACCAAAAGTACACATTAAAGAAGGAAGGCCTTTCTTTTTATGAGACAAGAGACAAATAAACCTTGGAGTAACTTTTTGTTAGCTTATCCTTATAAATGTTTGGTCCAAGTGTGTCCCGATTGGTCTGTTAGATGGCAGTAAGACAGCCCCAACTTTGTTGGTTCGGCTGAGAACTTTTCAGTGGCTCCCAACTAGGAGCAGGGCTCCCCAAGCTTTCATTCTAAAGATAAAATATTTAATTTTGGATTTTGTTCACACCTTTTCAGGCAAGTTACATTAGGTAATTTCCCTGTTCTCATATGGCTTACAATCTAAAATTTAAATAACTTTAATTGGTGGGTGGTGATTGGATGAGGCTGGATTTATTATATTACTGTATTTGTGTTTAATTTTATTGTTCTTCATTTTGTCTTTTCATACTGATTGGAAATATGGAATGCAAATAGTGGAAATTAAATTTACTAAAGTGCACCCTAAAAACCATTAACAGGTCTTACTGTTTATAATGCATGCTTAATGAGGGAAAAAAGATTTACTGCAAAACACAGTGTTTTGCAGTAATTATCCTGCCAGCACATGCTAATCATGTGCTATTTGATTTTTTTCAAAAATTGGGGGAGGGGCATGTCATGGAAGGGGAATAGGTAAGGAAGTATTATCCAGCTTGTACATTTGCCTTAGCGCATGCTGACTGGATAATGCTGACCTGGATTAATATTTTTGCAAATCTCACATGCTAATGGAAAAATTAGCATGAGAACTGCAAAAATAAATAAAGAAACAGGCCCTATTTTAAGGGCATACTAGAAATGGGCTTATTGCACAGAAATGTCCTGCATTAAAATGCCCATTTCTTAGAGCATTTTAATAAAAGGGGCCCTTAAGTTTGTACCTGGTGCAATCAAGGGTGAAGTGACTTGCCCAAGATCACAAGGCCCTGCAACATTTTCTGACTTCTTTGAAAGGGATGGGTGAAAAAGTGGCAATGAAGAGTGGCTGAGAGGGAGGTGTGCTGGAACAAAGGGCTCCTTTTACGAAGCTAGTGACTTAACGCGTAGAATAGCGCGCGCGCTAGCCACTACCACCTCCTTTTCAGCAGGTGGTAGATTTTCAGATAGCACGCGCTAATCCGGTGCGTGCGATAAAAACGTTAGTGCATCTTCGTAAAAGGAGCCTAAAGTGTTGGATTATTGAGAGATGTGCAACATATTACTGTTTATGTGCAAATTAGCATGCCAGCCCATGCCCTTAATGTGTGCGTCCTGGCTTCCTTGTTTTTAAGCTCCCTGCTCTGCACCTCCTCCACTCTATTGCTCTACCAATCTAAAGGATGCTGCCCTAAAATGATTTTATAACTTTTGCAAGTGTTCATGCTTTTCCCCCTCACAATATAAGCAATTAACAGTTTAATTATAACTCCACCTACATTCATATCTTTTGGAGTGCTACATTTTTTCTACAAAAAACAGCATTATCAGTAGAAACTATACAAGTAATTGAATACATCTGTTCCTATCACTGTATCCATGACCATATGGGCACATATAAATTATAGCACAATATTTATAACAAAGTATGTGACAATAGGTCAAGTAAAATACAGAAGCCAGTATATGAAATCACAATTATTTTTTTTCACAAAAATGAAAAAAAGACATAAGCATCTGTCACAAAATAATGTTATAAAAAAAAAAACACTAACAAAAAATTCTAAAGAATCTGCAATAGAAATAGGGGAGAAAAAGGAAAACCAGAACACAACAGTGAATGTATTTCTAATTTCCTCTCATGTTAAGCAGGAAAAGATACTGTTGTGGAAAACTTGGGAATGGCACCTTCCCTTAAGTACCTCACTGCTCATTGTCACAACATGCCCAGTCTTGTTTCAACATGCTTGCTACTTTCTTTCATACTCTAAATCGGCTAGCACGCCTTCGTAAAAGAGGAGGATAGTCTATCTAGCCAAATACCTTCTCCGAAACAAAACTAACAAGCAGAGAAGGTACCAATCATTTCCTGTCTTCCTCCAGTGAGGACTCAAAATTAAATGTGAAAAACTAATTTGCCATTCTAACTTAAGATCCACACAATGCAAATTAATGAAGCTATCTAACTACATGAAGAAATGTGTCTCAGAACACCACTCAAGGGATCACATGAGCTTTCACCCTGATTCTCAGTGGTAATGGTTATCTTTCATCGACCAAACCTTAATTTTATTATCTACTCTTACATAGTTAATTTAATTATTTAATCATCTTGTATCTAACTTATTTTCTGAATTTTTCAAAATCAAACTAATTTATAATTTAATTTTTAAATGTTTTAAAATATTTTTCCTTTTTTAAAAAGTTTTTCTTCTTTTAAAAAACTTAGGGCTCCTTTTATCAAGGTGCGGTAGGCGGTTAATGCGTGGAATACCACGCATTCAACTGCCTGCCGCGCTAGTCGCTAATGCCTCCATTGATGAGGCATTAGTTTTATGGCTTGCCGCGGGGGTTAGCGCGTGATGAAATGTCTGACGCACTAACCCCCGTAGCGCACCTTGATAAAAGGAGCCCTTAGTACCAACATTAATTTACTGTGGGAGACCTTCATCTATTTAGTGTAAGAGGGTGCCATAATCATATTACTGAATTCTGAGGCACTATGCTTCCTCAGATCCAAGATGGCCACGATGGAATGACTATGGGTGAGACGCTCCCAGAATAGTTTCCCCACTTTACCTTCACGCTATGAAAATGCCGAAGAGAAGGGGCAGAAGTGCTGCTGGAGCCTCGCAGCACTCAGACACCCCTCCTATGGCGACTATTGATGAATTTCTGAGGCGCTTACAGCAGAAATGAGTTTTGTTGGGGATTCGCCCGCTGGAGGTTCCGGCAATGAGTGAGGCGGCAGTGAACCTCTCTGGGCTTGAGGCGACGCTGAGCCTAGACGCAAGGTCTCCACAGCCGCAGGGAGCCAGCTCAACGCAAGACGACAGTCTATCCGAAGAGGTGGACTCTCTATCCTGGGAGGCTATTTTGAGCTTGGCTCCGGAAGAACTTAATCCTGTGGCAGGAACAACGATGGAGCAGCCAGATGAACAAGGCAGAAGAGAGAGAAGCTCTATGACTGGGGAAACTCAATCAATACAACCAGGTACATTTGCTTCTTTAAAACCTACTAATGTTACCCTGGATTCTATTTGGGACCTAGTTGCAAGCCTGGGACAGACTTTATCCCCACAAATACTAGATCTGGAAAAAAAATTTTTGGGAACAAAAGGAGGAATTTAAAGTTGTTAAAGAAGATACCTCTTTATTGAAAACTAAAATGGACACTATTGAAAAGGAATTACTAGAAGTAAAACAGGTGCAGGGTACTTTAATTAGAGATAACACTAATTTAAGAAGGAAAGTTGAAAGTTTAGAAAATATCTCTCGTTTAAATAACCTTAGAATTCTAAACTTTCCTAAAACATCAACGATATCCGCAAAAGAGATGTTGAAAAAATATCTAATTGAAATATTAAATATTCCTGAAGATATGCTTCCTCCTCTCCTACAAGTATTTTATCTTCCGACTATAACAAAAGAAGAATCTTCTCTGATGGTACAAAACCAGAATTCTCAAATGGATGTGACAACAATCTTGGAAACATCTCTCAAGGAAATAGTAAAACCCGCTACTCTTTTACTTACGGTGGTATTAACACCTGATAAAAATTGATTACTGAAACTGTTTTTCAAAAATAGAGATAAAGAATTTCTTGGATATAAGATATAGATGTTCCCAGATGTGACAAAGGAAACCCAAAAACGTCGATGTCAGTTCCTGCTCCTTAAACCAGGGGTAGCAGCAGAGGGGGAAATTTTATTTCTGCGATACCGATGTAAATGTATTGTAAAATATAGATCAAATACATATATATTTTTTGAACCATCTCAGCTGACAGGATTTCTCTCTATGAAATGCCTTGAAGGGGATCCAATAACATCAAGTTAAATATTTAAAGATACAGTATTCCTGTAACCACAGTCAGGAAATTGCAATTTTCTTGGATGTGATTCCATTTTCCTTATTTCACTCATTAAGATTCTTGGATCTATATATAATGGACTAAAGATTAAGAAAAGTATTTCCTTTTTATTTTATATATGTTTATGTCTTTTTCAATATTCTGAATAAGAAGTTATTTCTTGATTTGTTTTTGTGTTAAATACAAATAAAGAATTAAAAAAATAAAAACTTAGTACCAACATTAATTTACTGTGGGAGAACTACACCTATTTAGTGTAAGAGGGTGCCATAATCATATTACTGAATTCTGAGGCACTATGCTTTACTCAAAGTACTGGTATTAGTAAGCACAGATAATTTTCTACTTACCTCACCATTTGCTTGATAACTTATGCTGGCCCAAACTGCATACTGGTAGTTGACATATTATGCAAACCGACAGGTCCTGTTTCGCCGCTGACCGCAGCTTCTTCAGGGTTTTAAAATTATTGTCGGATATTTTCCAGCATATGGGCTCAAGACATACAAGCTAACATGTCTTGAACCCATATGCTGGAAAATATCCGATAATAAAATGAAGGTTTGGTCAATGAAAGACAACCATTACCACTGAGAATCAGGGTGAAAGCTCATGTGTTCATAGAATTCCTCCAGTGAGGCCAATATCCTTAAATTTATATTATCGTTGACAGACGAGGCTCACCTGTGAGTCCACCACTGGTCCTAGAGGGCCTCGGCAGATACGAGTAGGCCTGATTATAGTTGGAGACTTTAATAGGGTTGCTGATTCATCTCTTGATAAAACCTATAATCCTCTTCCCATAAAAAAAATAGATGTTTCCAAGAGTGTTCCCCTTTTTAAGTGACAAATTTAAAATGTTTTTAAATGAAAATTATGTATGGAGGGTCCTACACCCACTTGTGAGAGATGACACTTATTTCTCATGAGCCCACACAACATACTCTAGGATTGACTACATTTTGGCTTCCAGATATCTGTTTCTAACAATGGGAGAGGCAGTGATAGGTCTTACCATAATTTCTGGTCATGTCATTATCTGGCTTATGTTGGCTCTGGCAGGGAGAGCAACAATACACGCCCTTTGGAGAGTTCTACTGCATTTATATTTGGATGATAAATTAAATGACTGTATCTTGAAAAAAATGGAAAGATTTTAAGACCTATAACCATCTTCACGAGGATGACTTGCCTTTTTATTGGGAGATGGCCAAGGCAGTCCTACAGGAGGAGATAATAGCTTATGCAAGCCACAAAAAAGTTAGAGACTGAAAAATACTGTAGAGAATTTCTTGTTATAAATGTTAGGCACACTCGTACACTACATAGTATGAAGAGATGGCCTGCTGCTATCACCTCTGCTAATGTAAAACAACCTTCCTTGTCTGAAATCGCTTTCTTTTTCTTCACTAGTAGGCCCTTCCTAAACAATATGATAAACTCCACTTTCTTTGCTACTGCAGATGCCTCAGTATAATCTTCCACCCCACCAATGTTTTAGCTTAGTATGTTTTTGGGAGTCCAAATGTTTTTCCTGCAGAAAGGCTATTGAAGCTTTCTGTCTATTGAGGGCCTGGAGTATTTTCTTTTTATGGGTGATGAGATTCCCTCCCCTTTCCCCCCATGTTCTGTGAAATGACTTTGCTGGACATTTATACTGCAAAAAAGAAAAATTATTGACGTGAATCAGAACTCTCAACCTTCAGAAGCAATTGATAGGAGTGCCGTCCCAACCTGTGGCCATCCCATCCACTTAACATTAACCAAAAATGCCACTCACCATTCTTTAGCAAATCTTCTGTCAAACTTGTAACAGGTAGCAATATTAAGTTCCTAAGTGTCTCCTTCCCAAAGACCCTGTTCCTTACCCAAAATGCTCTAGACCCCATCCCACCCCCTCCTTCCTGCCAATCCCCCATCCCACTCCATCCCAAACATTTTCCATATTCATTGTTACCTTCTCCCATGCAGTAATACCAACCCAGTTACTCCAAGTCCTCATATCTAGATCTGAAGTCCATTCTCACTGTCTTCCAAGGCATATGCGTGATGTCATTACATCAACATCCATGCATGTGCAGATGCCCTCCAGACGTGGTCCCGAGCTTGGGGAAAAAGATGCAAGGTTTGTGTGGTGGAGGAGCTGGGAGTGAAATGGGGTGGGACCAGATGTCCTCTTTTTTTAAGGAGGAAAACTGGTAACCCTATCCAAGGAAAACTCAAGCTCCATCCCCCACCCCCTCTCCACAAAGGGTAACATGGAATTCTGCTGGTATGAACTAGGTCCTTATTTACTCTGAAGCAAATTTGGTTGAGACTTTCTTTATTTGCTACTAAAGCTCTGAGCTCTGAGTAGCATTCTTCTTTCCTTGGTTATCACCAGGATTGATTATTGCAATTCTTTATACCAAAAACTCCCAGCTCTACAATTATGCAGATTGCAACTCATATAGAATTCTGCTATTAAACTGCTAAATAATAAAGGTGACTATGATCATATCATACTTCTTTTCATTAATAAAACTGCATCTTTATTTACAAAATTCTTATTGCACACATGGCTTATTATTCAGTTATGTCTAGAGTTCTTTTTAATTGTTTAATTCCTTGTATCCCTATCAGATCTCTTCGTTCCTCACAATACTCATTATTAATGATTCCTTCTCTGTCATTGTTCCTACTTTATGGAACTCACTTCCATTAGATCAGAACCTAATTTCATTTAAGAATTACGATGTTGCACTGATGATTTCTGTTTTCACATTGTGGCTAGCTAATGATATGACTTGCTTTATGGCCTTTGGTTTAATTCCTGTTTTATTGTTATTTACTATTTAGGTTGTACTTATATTAATTTTTTAAACTTAATTTATATGTATTTAACTATAATTTATGTAGTACTTATTACAGTAGTTTACAAATTGTAATCATTATGGGCATGATTGTATATGTGGTGCCTAAAAAACTGGTGATCAGAATGGCGCTTAGCGCAATTGAATAAAAGGTATATACCATATATAGACACACACTTAGCGACCGAATGCTTCACTAACATTTAAGCACACCCATTTAGATCAAGAAAAACCATGCCTAAATACCTGCAACTAAATTGTGTGCATATTGGATATATTCTATAAGTCTATTTAACTTCTAGGAACACACACAATCCGCCCATGCTCCTCCCCTGGCCATGCCCCCTTTTAAGATTTATGCACTAGAACTGACGCGCACTACTTTATAGAATGTGCATACCAATCTGTGTGCAAAACTTCTAATTAATATCAATTAGTATCAGTTATGAGGTATTAACTGCCAATTATTGGCCCCACCGATTATCTTGTTAAATAAGTTGTGCATGCAAATCAGCTATGTGCCCTGATTTGTGCGTGCAACTTATGGCACTATTTAAATAGGGCTAGATTCACGAACCTGCCCGATCGGGTCAAATTTGGGCCCGATCCGGGCAGGTCCGATGAATTCTCTAAAGCCCAATATGCAGATAGAGGCGATTGGAGGATCTCCTCCATCTGCCTGCTTGGATCGCTCTACAGCGATCCCAGCACATGCACAGACCATCTGTAGATGGTCTGTGCATGCGCTGGACCAGCGAGAGTCCAGACAGAGTTTTGGGCTGGGTTTCTTTTTAAACTTTGGAGCCTGTGGTTTTAACCTGCTTTTAAGCCTGCGAGTTAAAACCATGGGCTTGCACTGTGGAGAAGAGTGGGAGAGTCGGGGCCGGTAGGCAGGCAGGCAATCGAGGCAGGAAGCGTTTCATCTCTCTACTCTAATGTGATCCTACAAACACCACTTTTCCTCCTTTCTTTTTTTATTAAGCTATGTCATTTGCAAGCGTGCTCCTTTGCCTGGAAGCAGTTCAGATCTGTCCTCCCAATGCACTTCTGCAAAACTGTTCCCTTTGCCTCGATGCAGGTAGTACTATTCGGAAGAAGGCAGCTCTGCTATTTCGTTCATTTCTGCCCTGGATTTTGATTTTCAATGGCGCTGAACCGGGGCTGACTTGGTCACAATGGGGTCACAAACACGATCGGTTTGCTTTGTGAATCTAGCCCATAATTTGGGCCTGTATGTCTGTCCTATTTTGCTTTGGTATCTCATTTGTCTTTTTCTTTCCCTTATTTTAAATTATGTAACCATTATGATTTTAAATATAATGGGGTCCTTTTACTAAGGCACGCTAGCCATTTTAGTATGCACTAAATATTTGCGTGCGCTAAACGCTAACATGTCCATTATATTTTATGGACACATTTGCGTTTAGTGCGTGCTAATATTTAGCACATTCTAAATTGGCTAGTGCGCCCTAGTAAAAGAGGGGGAATACGTGGTATGTCAAACAAACTGGATCTCTGAATGAATAGCACTGCTTTAAATAAAAGATGCCATTCTTGCTTATCCATATTTTTCGCTCCATAAGATGCACTTTTTCCCCCAAAAACGTGGGTGGAAATAAGGGTGCATCTTATGGAGTGAATACCCCCTCGGTACCTTTTTTTAAAATCCGTTGGAGCTTTTTTTAAAATCCGTTGCCATCCTATATTTTGATCCTGTGAGTGAGGATTGCTGCATTGTGGTTGTTTCCATTATAGCCTCACTTTTTCATCTTCTATACCTTTTTAGTGTTCACACAGTCAATTCTGAACCCTTCATAAATGCTAATAATTTTCACTTTTGAAAAAAATTTCAAAAATGTTTTTGCATTCAATTAAATCTAGTTCAGACATTTCATTGCTCACATAGATCTTTTACCTACGTACAGAAGGATGGTCATGGAAGACATCTAGAGGGGATTTCAAGTAACTACAAATATAGATAGATTGATATGTTATGTACTGTACATAAGCTTCCCATTTTTAGAGAAGCCAATGAATGCAGAAGCAAACCTTTCAATATTCATTTATTTTTATAACAATCACTGCTCTAGAAAACCTGACTATAGATTAACTCCTCCTAAAAGTCTCCTAGGTTACATTTAACACAGTTGATGACAGCAGGTAAAGACTACATCTCCCACCCCCACCCCCACCCCGTCTTTTATCAAGCTTCACTGTTGAGTGGCATGAGCTAAATGCTGAGTCAGCTATTCTAGTCCTATTCCTATGGATGGCTTGGCATTTACTGCACCTCGTGCTTCTCGGCAGCACAACTTGATAAAAAAAAGGGGGGGGGGGGAGGTAATTAACTCTCTACACAGTTATGCTGGTCTACACTATTAAAAAATATCCCAGCTGGTAGCTATAGAAACCTGGACACTTATAGGATTACTCCTTATCCAAGTCAGTCTTTGTGGTCTTCCTCTTGTAGATATAAATTAAGGGCTCCTTTTACAAAGGTGCTTTAGGGCCTTAACACGCGGATTAGTGCGTGCTAAATTGCTGCATGCGCTAGCCACTATTGCCTCCTTTTAAAGAGGCGGTAATTTTTTGGCTAGCGTGCACTAATCTTGTGCGTGCACTAAAAACGCTAGCGCACCTTAGTAAAAGGAGCCCCAAGTATGGGAGCATGTCTGCTCTGGAATAATTTAAACAGCTATCAAAGCTAGTGAGGCCAAATATCTGGCTGCTCAGATCCTATAACTTTTCTGGATAGAATCTAGCTACCATTGATTGATTAATTTGATTGACATGATCAAATTTATTTTACTTAACTGACTTGATATTTATTTATTTAATGGGAGTTATTAACTGTCTTTATGAAGAGATTCACCCAAGGCACTGAACAGTTTAACATAACAACAGTAAAATGACCAAACATAATCATAAAAACTTTTTTTTTTTTTTTTGTAAAAGCATTCCCTTAAAAGTGTTATAAAATAGAAACTGGAGTTGCTAGGCTTAGGATGGTGACTACTAGCTGCTGTGTATTATATTGTACAGATTTGTTCATTTTATTGGGTGTGTATTATTTTGTGTGATTATGTAAGTTTTTATTATAAGCCACTTAAGTGTGACATGGGTAATAAATGTTACAAAATAAATAAATAAAATATAATAAATGTGTTAAACTTGAAATCAGCAAATTGAAACCTAGTAATAAGAATACTACCATGAAATAGTATAAAAAATATATACATTTAACAGCACTGAAATTCAAATAACAGATATAATATAATGAAACACCTAATAAATACAGTTTACCAAACAGCTGAGGGACCAAGTGCAGATATATAGATGGGGACAAGATGGGTGGTACAAAGTCCGTTGGGATAAATAAATGGATGGCTAAACTCAAGACATGTTCTTTGTAGAATTAAACAAGATATAAGGAATTGATCTAGTTAATGTGTGTAGCAAGCTAGTCTATATGCAGAATGAGTGTATAGTCAATCACCCTATGTATTAAAGGCTTGAGAGAAGAGCCAAGCTTCTTGAAGTAGACGTAGTCTCGAGCGTGGGGGCTACTCCTGAGAAGACTCGCCAGTGGGTATCACATTGTAAAATTTCTTTTGATGATGGTACAGATAGTGATGCTCCTATATACCATTTTTAATTGCAATAAAACCAAAGTGGTTTACAATAAACTGAAATATAGGGATAAGCAAGCAGATATAGAATAGTAGGAAAGAAATACATGGAGGCCCTGATTCTATAACAAGCACCTGCCATTGGTTCAATCAATAAAAACAAATTAATTTTTGGGTAGGTGTCATGTAGGTGTCTACACTGAGATGCCTACCTGGAAAGTAGACATGGTTAGAGGGTGGAGTTTTGGCAGGATTGAGTTTGGCGCGGATATTTTAGGCCAAGAAAACTCTGGCCTAATATATCAGCACCTAAACTGATTTAGGCACTACTAGGTGTGATTCTATAAATGGCACTTATTTTGAAAAACATACAGTAGGTGCTGTTTCTTTAGGCATCTACCAATTTAGGTGCTCTTTATAGAATCAGGCCAGAGGTGCAAAAGTTGTAGTGATCACAGCTCCAGACTAGTTCAAAAGTATCCATAGAATCGATTGTAACCACAGAATCAAGCCAGAGGTGCAACAGCTGTAGTGATCACCGCTACAGTCTAGTTCAAAAGTATCCATACAACCGATTGTAACCACAGATCTCTGCCAGCTTAAGAGTCCATAGCATCCTATAGCTGTAGCTCTCTCTCAGGTCTTTTCTCTCAGGGTGAAAAGAAAAAAGGTCAACATAACATTAGATCTCAATAACTGTCTGACCACGTAGTCCTAAAATATTAAATAGGGCCGCCAGTGCAGCTTGCAGCACAACTCACCATCGGGACAGGCAGTCCCGCAGCCAACCATGCTCCAGTCAGCTGGAGAAAGGGTCCTTTTGGGGCTCTTTAAATTGCCGGGAAGGTGCGGAGGAGATTTACCACCAGTGCTGCTTGCAGCACAACTCACTAACGGGACAGGCAGTCCCACAGCCAACCGTGCTCCAGTCAGCTGGAGAAAGGGTCCTTTTGGGGCTCTTTAAATTGCCGGGAAGCCGCAGAGGAGATTTACCACCAGTGCTGCTTGCAGCACAACTCACTAACGGGACAGGCAGTCCCGCAGCCAACCGTGCCCCAGTCAGCTGGAGAAAGGGTCCTTTTTGGGCTCTTTAAATTGCCGGGAAGCCACGGTCGTGAGCCCGGGCCACAAGTCTGAAGGGGCTCAAAAGGGGCAGGACACACCCCTTTTGAGCCCCTTCGGAGCCTAAGAGGAGCAAGGAGTGGGCCAATATCGAATCCTACCACTATGGGCAAAAGAAAGGCAAAAGTTATACCATCTACTTCAATGACAGGTCCTATGGATCGTCACCTTTTGGCTCCCGTTTTGCTATATATGGAAGAGCAGATAACTTTAGATAGTCAGGCCACCTCATATCCTCTGGGGAACCGTTACCACATCCTCAACCATCACATCTAGTTGGGAGAGCAGAGTCTTCCCCCTTGCAGGAGGGAGCAGCTTCTTCCCTACAACTATCTATATTGTCTGGACTGGAGGTTTCAGGACAATCTTTACCGGGAACAAAGGGTCTGACTCCTGTGCAGATGGTCATGGAGCTAGACTCTAATGTTCTCCCTAAAGATAAAGTTATCACTTTAAACGATGTATGGCTAAGTGTTAATAGAATTGAGGCTTCATTACAGAATACCGTTTTGAATTTATGTCAATTTTCATCTGATATCACTGTAAAAATTAATGAGCATGAAGGAAAATTAGCAGAAACAGGTAGCAAACTAGAAAAATTAGATCAAGCTGTGAGCAATTTACAGATTAATGCTACTTCTAATTCTAAAGATGGTATGTTGATTCATGCTAAAATAGATAAACTGGAGAATTCTCTAAGAGTTAAGAACCTTTGTCTCTTAAATTTTCCTGTTACACATTATCTTTCTCCATTAGAGCTCCTATGAATGTATATGAGGGAGATATTGCAGTATTATATTGTGGAAACCTTTGAACCTGACAACCTCTATTATATTCCAAGAGCTGCTAAGGAACTAGCAAAGGAAGGTAAAATGTATAAATTAGTTTCACCTGATAGTTTGAATATATCATAGTTTCTTGAATCATCAAAAGACGTGGAGGGGCATAATAAAAAAATCATTTAAATCCCCTTTTGGCCTAAGGCCTTAAATGTGGAAAGTAGAAGCAGGGAAAATGTCCATTATCAAAAAAATCATCCAAAAGGATGGCTTTTTGATAATGACCTGCCTCTACGTTCAGCTGTTTAAACGCCCAGACCACCACTACGTCTTCACTAACACCATATAATCAACCTAAAAAAAGCCTAACTCCCAAACTAAGAGCTTTTAGGCGAAGGAGGAGCCAGTCCTTCGCCTAAAAGCTGGATTCTATAACCAGTGTCTGCCAAAAACAACACCGGTTACAGAATCCTCCCCCCCCCTTACAACGATCTGGGCAGGAAGGAGCCCAAGCCCCGCGGCACCCCTGAACTCCCCGACACTATCGGGGCAGGAGGGTTCAGGGGTGCCGGGGCAGGAGGACTTGGGCTCCCTCCTGCACCGATAGTGTCGAGGGGTTCGGGGGTGCCGGGGCAGGAGGGTTTGGGCTCCCTCCTGCCCTGATAGTGTCGGGGGTTCGGCGGGGCAGGAGGGCTTGGGCTCCCTCCTGCCCTGCGGCACCCCTGACATTATCAGGGCAGGAGGGAGCCCAAGCCCTCCTGCCCCGGCACCCCTGAACCCCTCGACACTATCGGTGCAGGAGGGAGCCCAAGCCCTCCTGCCCCGGAACCCCTCGACACTATCGGGCAGGAGACACAAGGGCCCCCCATGAACCCCCAAACGCGCCCCCCCCCCCGCCAACCCACATGAGAATCTCGGAGAGGGTGAGATCCAGAAGGCCTTGAGCATGCGCAGATGCTCAAGGCCCAGCAGCAGCCCAGTGGCAGGCACTTTCTAACACCAGCGGCGCACGGATAAGCACAGGGACGGTCAGTGGAGGGGAGGAGGCGATCGCGAAGGGAGGGAGCAGTGCCAGTGGCCTCGGGGGAGCAATACTGCTGGTTCCCGGGGTCGGCTCAGGTGTCGGTTCGGGGGTCGGGTAGAACAAATCATCCGAGTTGCCATTATGGCCTATGGGGAAAGTTGCTTTGCTATATGAGTACCGTACTTTGGATTGTGAGCATGCTTCTGGAACGAATTATGCTCACAAACCAATTTACCTCTGTAGTTTTGTTTGGCTATAACAGACATGCAGGCTCCTCCTACAAGGCGTGTGGCATGCTGGTGATATAGTATCAAAATGCAGCCCAGAAGAAAATTAGAACATCTTTTGGCTTTGCAATCATTTCGTGCCATACCAATGTTTTGCTGAGTTTTGTTATTGATGTTGCTGATATGCTTGTGCAGTGACTGTTGTTCATTGATTGAACGTTGTTTCAAGTTGACCTAAATAAAGTTAAAAAAAAAAAAAAAATGCAACTCTGGATATAACGGACTGTTTTTCCAGGTCCCTTGAAGTCCGTTATCAATGTATAATGGGGGTACAGTTTTAAAAAATCACTATAAAAGGAAGGAGAGGAGTAAAACTGAAAAAGAGAGCAGCAGGGGTATAAGACAGAAAGAGCAAAGCTAGAATCAAGACAAATGGCCAAGCTGCCACAGCACAGAAATTAAACTACAGACACACAGGTTAGAGAACTGTTCATTTTAGAACATAATGTATTCTGATTATTTTTTTGCTTTCTTTCTCTGTACTATTAGGCAGCCTAATCAATAAGTACCCAAAAGTAGGGGAAACGGCTCCTATTTTCTCATTCATCCCTGCCATCACGGGTGTAAGGTTTTTATCATGGAAATATCTGGGGGGGAAGGGAAGAAAATTGTATAGCGTTACACCACATACCAGAGGGTGCTGGAAAGTTCACTGCGACTGCAAGCGAGCTATCGCGAGATTTCATATTCAACCGTGGGGGAGGGGGGAAGACGCATCCCCGCCACCACAGTGCCGGTATGACGTCATGACGTTGCGGAAACGTGTGCTGGAGAGGAGGAAGCGGCGTCGTGTTGACATTAGCGAGTCGAGGCAGCCGGAGACAAGAGGATCCAGTGCTAGAGCGACCCGGCCTGATGCCACGTCCTCTCAGTGTCTCCTCTCCATTGTAGCGGCCGGTTTGGGGCTGCAGCCCGTCTCTATGGAAGTGATGGAAAGCCCTTTGAATCTGGTGAGTACTTGCTGACTGCGGAGGCAGTAGCTTGCCTTCGGAACAAAGAGCCGGGAGCAGAGTCGGGGGCTGAGCGCCCTCTACTCTCTCACTTTAGAAATGATAGAATCCGGGGCATTTGGCTGTTGTGAGACGACAAAATAAATGAATAAATATGTCTTCCTAATCCCCCCTCCCCCATCCCGTTCAAATAATGCCTCCCCCTCGCCTAGCTGTCCCGGCTCGTTACCGCTTCTGCGCAGCCGCTGACGTGTTGTCTTGTGCTCAGAATATCTGCAGGCACAGTTTGCGAAGTATTTCATAACAATAGAGCTTACTTGTTTGTATTTAAATATTTTTTTTTGGGGGGGGAGGGGAGAGGCTCTGTATTCTGGTAACATCTGCCCCTGGCTAAGTGTCCGAAATTCAGATTAAGTGTGGATCACCGTGAGAAATTATTGAAGTTTCAAATTCAGGATTTTTTTTTGCCTTGATCTTGATAATGTGGGTGAAGGGACGGGATTCCTACAAAGCTATGCAGTACTATGGGTTCGGCGATCGATACAGTCTCTTTGGAAGAAGTTCCTAAACCTGTTTCGCAGGTCAGTAACTAGGAGTGGTGGGTAGATTTCCAGGTCAAATTCATCATCTTGTGTTAAACATAAACACCTAGAAAAATGAAGCACGGTTTCCAGGTTATGGTGCTCCTATCTGTCCAGGTAATTTAGCTTGCCATGCTTTGAAAATAATTCTATTGGTTATGGGAAAGAAAGAAACGAAACAAATTACATGAGCTCTATGTGCTATTCCTGTGTCTCTCAAACTCTGTGCCCTAGCACAGTGGTGTGCCCTGAAGAAATTCTGGGTGTGTCATGAGAGATTCCAGAATTTTACTTTATTTTTTAAAATTTCCTTCATAAGTATACACTAGACTAGATGACGTGTACGTCACTTATGCAAGAGTCTGTCAATGTTATGAGCATCTGTGTATAAGGATACAACCACACAGACAAGCATCATTCTTTGACACGATTGGTCCTTGAAAACTAACAGCAAGTAATTTTATTTCTTATGCAGTAGTTATCCGAACTTGAGCAACAAAACAATCAAGGCTTTGTTACCATTTGGATTTTCAGCTCTGACAGAAATTAAAGAAAAAAAAAAAAGTGACTGCAGATGGTAGAAAATGAAATGCGTGTTTGTTGACTATGGAGCTGTATTTTGAGACAATTTACACTCAAAAACAAGCACATCCATCACATTGATTAGCAGTTCTTTTCTATCTACTTTAGTTTACATGGGTTTACAATTACCCGTGTACAGTCATGTGAAAATATATTCTGTTCTTTCTTAAGAATTGTTCACATATCGATGTCAGATCTTTTTTTTATTTATCTCTGGAAAAGAAAGTGATGTAACTGCAGGTAAACAACAAAAATTTTCCTTGATTTACTCATGAAACAAAAGATATCCACAAAAATGTGTATTTTAACTGAGGAATAAATTAGGACACCTCCACATATCCCACAATCACACAAGGTATATCACATCATGTGCACATGATTAGAACATTGTTACTCAGCATTTTGAAGGAGGATTGCCCTACTTAAACTTCAGACAGTTAGTTTGGGGTGCTCATGACTGCTGCAGTGAGATCAAAAGAGCTGTCTTGAGGCCTTCAGAAAGAATATTGTAGCCGCTTATAAATCTGGTATGGGATTTAAAAAGATCTTGAAAGAATTTGACATTAACCATTCAACGGTCCAGAAAATAATGTACAAGTGGAGGATTTTCCAAACAACTGCCAACATGCCCATGTCTGGCCATCCAAGCTAAAAGAAGTCTCCAAAAATCTTAAAATGTCATCACGGGATCTACAGCAGGCTCTTGCTACTGTTGATGTGAAAGTGCATGTCTCTACAATCAGAAAGAGACTGCACAAATTTAACTTGCATGGGAGATGTACAAGGAGGAAACCTTTGCTCTCTAAGAGAACCATCAAGGCCAGACTGAAGTTTGCCAGTGAGAATGTAGACAAAAGCTAGGACTTCTGGCATAGTGTTCTATTGACAGAGATGAGTCTAAAATGGAACTATTTGGACACCAGAAAAGAGGATATGTTTGGCGTACACCAAATACCGCATTCCAGGAAAAGAACCTCATACTAATTGTGAAGCATGGAGGTGGAAGTGTCATGGTTTGGGATACTTTGCTGCATCAGTACCTGGCCAGCTCGCCATCATAGAATGCACCATGAATTCTAATGTGTATCAGAGAGTGCTTGAGGAACATGTGAGACCATCTGTAAGAAAATTAAAGCTGAAGAGGAACTGGACTCTGAAACAAGACAATGACCCAAAACATACCAGTAAATCCACCAAGGACTGGCTAAAAACTAAGAAATGGAAAGTACTGGAGTGGCCGAGTCAAAGCCCTGATCTTAATCCCATTGAGATGATGTGGGGTGATTTGAAAGAATTCTGCATTGAGGAGTGGGCCAAACTTTACTCAGACCAATGTCGGAGACTGGTAGATGGCTACAAGAAGCGTTTCGCTGTAGTTATTTCAGCCAAAGGGGGTAACACTAGCTATTAAGGTGTTCTAATTTATTCCTCAGTTAGAATATACTTTTTTGTGGATATCTTTTGTTTCAAGAGTAAATCAAGGAAAATTTTTGTTGTTTACCTGCAGATACATCATAAAGGATCAGATTTGACATCGATATGTGAACATTTCTTAAAGAACTGAATATTTCTTGGGGCATCCTAATATTTTCATATGACTGTGTATAGCTTAAAGAACTTTAAATAAATAACTCAAATTTAAATTTTTTGTTGGTTTTGCAATTTTATAATTTCAATATGCCATGAAAAACATTTGCTCCATTTAGTGAGCTGAAGCTAAAAAAAATTTGTGAGACACTGCTATTCTATCAGTAAGAATTTTTTAAACCCTAAATAGGAAATAAGGTATGAATTTTTCTCAAAATAATTACGCAGAGAGCAACATGTCAGTTAAGATTTCATTTCCCACTAACTATATAGTAAGGTGTATTTGGATAGAGGAAGCATGAAGTTTTTATTTTAATGAATTAGATATTCCTAAATTACTCAGGAATAGTAACTTCCCAATTAGTTATGCAGAAGTTGTCCTCAATAAGTGAAAATGAAGTTCAGCTATCACCCACATATGTTTTATGTATGCTATGCATGCATTTTGTTTTGTTTTTTAAAGTACAAATACTTGTAAGGATTAATGCCAGTGATGTTTCATTAAACAATCATATTCGTATATCCAACAGTGAAGCAAAATATTAAAATGGTATTTTAGGAGTACTTTACTGTACAGCTTACATTATTTTTTGATAATACACAGTGAAAATATAATCCACATTTTAACTGATGTATGCAACTGTAAGCCATTCACTAGCATTCATCCGAGTTTTTTTAAGAGTTTGGTTTGGGGGGGGGGGGGGTTGTTATAAAAAAATTTTTGTCAATTGTGAATTAAGATTGTGTTCCGTGATACAATGCACAGAAGACTCCTAGTATGAATCAATTGTTCTGATGTAGCTTTTTAAAACTTAATGATAATAAAGAACCTGATGGTCCTTGGTCTGTCAAGATTTATGCATAGACGATAGATCTTTGAGCGTGGCATCATTCTCACTTTATTTGTTTACTTTCAAATAACAGAACTGCATCCTAAAAAGGGGAACATTTTATTTTGCTTGTAATAATTAAAATTGAATTACATTTGGTCGCTTGATTTTGCATTTTAGGCTCATCAACAGAGTAGAAAGGCAGACCGGCTATTGGCAACAGGGAAGTACGAAGAAGCTATTACATGTCACAAGAAAGCAGCTGGTGAGAATTGGGTCTGTAAATCCTGAATCTTGGTGCTAAGCGATCCCTATTATTGAGAGAGCAGCTGCTTTTTTTTTTTTTTTTTTTTTTTATACCTCTTCCAAACCTGTCATTCTCTTTATATTACTGAAGTTGACAAAGCCAGATTTGTTTCACTTCATTTCAGTAGCATCCACTAAAAATTTGTCTACCAACTTGCAGGGTATAATAATCAGGAAACAATAGTTAATACACTTAGGCCCAGATTCTCTATCCGGCGCCATTGTCAGTGGCCACCTTAAAAGCGGCCACCAATCACGTGTCAATCACTCATCAGTGCTGGTTAGAAAATTGCGCCGCAGGCAAAGGTAGTTGCCAGAAATGTAGATCAGGGGTTTTCAGGCCTACATTTCTAGCGCCAAACTCATTGTGCTTCCGTAAGTGCTTTACAACACCTAATACCACTTTTGGTGTTAGCCACACCTATAGTGGCGTTAGGTGCCATAAAGCACCTACAGAGGCGATTCTGACACCAGCTTTTTTTAGGCGCCTTTTTTCACTGAGTTTGGGCATCTTCTGGCACCTGAAAAACCAACACCATTTGGAGAATCCAGACCTTAGTTTTTTGTTTATACTTAATTCAGACCTGGATTCTTAATGAGCCACAAAGGTGAGTGGCATTGAAAATGAGACCAGACACAAATAATAAATTCTTATTTTAGCACCTCAGACCTTGAAATGTGTAATTTATTGGGTAAGTTCTGTGGAGTACTGATTTTAAAATTTGCATGCCTAGAATTGAGGGATCTCTTACCTTAGAACTGAGAGAGCGAAGGAAGGGAGGACAGGAGATCTCGATGTAAGAATAATTTTCTCATTAAATGGTTTATTTACTTATAAAGTCAGCTTTTTGATAGATGAAGGGTTACATTTTGGGACCAATACACTAAGGGCTCCTTTTACTAAGATGCGCTAGCGGTTTTAGCGCATGCGCTAAATGCTAACGCCTCCATAGAGCTTACGTTAGTATTTTTCATTTAGCGCAGGGTTTGCACGCACTAATCTTAAGCGCGCGCTAAAAATGCTAGCACACCTTAGTAAAAGGAGCCCATAGTATTTCCTATAGACCCAAAATGAGAAAACCCCTTTAGTATATCTGATCCTTTATGATGACAAACCATTAAAAATTAGTTTGAGTATTACACAGTCAAAAATAGACCATATTCTCCTTGAACAGTACAGTAAATCCCTTTGCTCCTTGATGTCATTGTGGATGGTTCTCGTAATATCTCACTGTGTGTGTCAGCAGTCAAAAATGAAACAAAATACTCAAAACCATGGAAGGAGATCAGAGCTTTGTCATGGGCTGTTTTCTCTTATTTTTTCTCTATTTCCTTGGTGCTTTAATCTTCTTCTATGGTTTTCAGTGACATTTTTACACTATCTCCAAGATCTACCTCTGCACACCAGAAATTTCAGCAGGAATCCAGGTCCAAGTTTCAGCCTGCTTGTCTGACATTGCTGCCTGGATGCCTCTTTACCATCTGAAACTGAATATGGCCAAGATAGAACTTCTTATCTCTCCCTCTAGATTCACTTCTCATCTCCTCTTCCCACATTCTTGATTCCAGCAATTTTTCTGGAAATGTCAAAAGCTTTACTGCATCTCTCTGGTCACATCATCAAAGAAGTAATTCAAATTTGTTTGGCAGGTTTTTTCCCTGTGAGGTATATGACCTTATACGCCACTTGCTTCAACATACTGCACTATTATGTCCTTTAGTAGAATTTCTGTTACTTGAAGATCAATAATGGGAAGTCCTGGTAGAAATTCATGTGCATACATAACTGGGTCTGTCTGATAAGGCTACATGCTCCTTGTATGGTTGGGTGTAATCAGGAAAGGCTATGGGGCCTAGGAAACCAAAAATTGGGAGTAACTATTTTCTTCTAGTACAACATACCCATTATTCCTGAACCTTCGAGTAGTCAACCCCTTCTCATGAGAATTCTTGTAGAGAGCTTCATTAGCATTGTTTTGATCTGCCTCCCATTTCTCTTGGTTGTCCTCCAATTCCTTCGTTGTCTCTCTGCAAGCAAGATGGTGGGAGCATTTCTTTCTTTTTTTTTCTGCTCATGTTTATTTCATTTGCTGCAGAGAAATCTGTCTTGGGACATCTCTAGCTGCAGGAGAGCTCAGACTCTCAAGTCAGAGGTCTGCATCCAAGGGGCAGACTGCCTTGCATTGCACTCACTAATAGTCCAGGAGCTCAGGGACAGGTCCCTTGGGACAAGACTCACCCCAGGTTTCGTCCACAGTGGGCTTGCGTGAAGGCTGAGTGGCTCTCAAGGTTTTTCCAGGATCAGGGCCAACAGCTTTCCTCCCCACCCCCACACCATCTTCATGCGCAAGGTCCGGAGGGAGTTGAGGTCTCCGGCCAGATCATTGGGGCCCAAGAGACAGTCTGAAGGGACAAGCAGTCTGAATTCCAGGTTTGTTGAGGCAGAAGTTCTCCCTGTAAGCTGGAAGTGGCCGTCAGGTCTGATGATAGTGGCGGTTGTCCGGCTGATGCAGAGTGCATCTGATCCAAATGACATGCCTGCATTTTGGCACTGCCTTGACTCTGATCCAAATGACATGCCTGCATTTTGGCACTCAAGACTACATCCTGGGAAACCACATGGCTGAAATATTGTGTGGTGGCTGGGCTTCATATTTCAGGGCTCAATGAGCATACCAGCTTTTGTTCCTTGGCATGTCGTCTTTACAAACTTCTAACATCAGATCCTATTGTCTGACTGGAATTTACTTTATTTTATTTTTTTAATAATAATTTTTAATTTTATTTATTCACTGAATGCTTGTTGGGATGTTCATATCTTGTCTCTATCTTTTCTATCTGAATATGTTTAATGGATTTCCTTTCAGTATTCAATTGTTACATTGTAAACCACTTAGGTCCGCAGTGATTTTGATGGTGGACTTCAGTATCAGCTGTGACCTGCCTCCTCCTTTCAACGTGCAATCTACTCTGTTTTGCTTGGACTGCTTTGGGTCTTTGAGGTTTTGATTTACTTTAGCATTGTTCTTTTTATTTTTTATTATTTGAATTGTTGTATCTTTACTATTTAATAATTGTTTTTTCAGGGACAGTTAGGGAATTTCCAAGTACCTATCTTTATTTATTTTTATTTTATTGTAACCCGTTCTGGGCTTCGGGGAGGACGGGCTATAAAAATGAACAAATAAATAAGCTGTCTTCAGTTTCAGCACTTGCAGCTCCCAGCATACGGCAAGGCACAGTGAGTAACAGACTGACAGCTCGAAAACAAAATCTGGGGTGTTTGTTTTTTTTTTTAACAGTGTTTTTTTGGGAGTTCTGGGGTTAGTCAGGGTTCCCCACTGCTATAATCCCAAAATTTCCAGTTTTTGGACCTGGTGTAACTCCCCCAGGCTGTTTTTGGTGCTAAAATCATTGCCATGGTGACCATCTTGAATTTCCCAATTTAAAAATAAAAGCCTCTATCTGCCTGCCTCAATTTTGCTCAAAAACAGGTGTGATGTACTCCTCAGGCCAAGATACCTTGGATTCATGCCAGATTTGCGTTGGATGGCTGTCTAAGGATCTTCCGTGTCCCATGTGCTACGCGGTGCGTGAGTGTGTGGGGCAGGAGCTGCTGGTTTAGATGGCTAGTTCCTCAGGGGGTGTTAGTGCCCAGATGGTGCGAGGGACAGGAAAAAAGTCCAGGTTCAAGCTGGGGAGCAGTGCAGGTGCATCCCTGGTGAAGCGCAGCCATGACGTGACCGCAAAATTCCAGAAAGGAGCTTGTGAGTGTTTGCAGGGGCCCGTCTGGATGTCTTGGGCAGGGGTTTCCTCCTGAATTCATTAATAATGTTTAAAGCTTACATGATTAATAAAGGCCGCATGGAACCCTCAGGGATCACAGGGCCCCCCTCCCCTCCCCAAAGAGCACAATTCCCCAGCAACAATGTCATGCCCAAGATTGTGAGGTCCAATCTGAGGAAGAGGACTCTATCATTACATTACATTAGTGATTTCTATTCTGCTATTATCTTGCGGTTCAAGGCAGATTACATAAGAATTGTCATGAAGTTACAAGATATATAGGTGGATTACATAAGAATTGTCGAGAAATTAAGGTAATACGTATTGGGTAATTAGAACATTTTAGATTTGATAGGAGTAGACAGTGTGGTAGGTGGAGCTTGGGAAGGAACTGGTCGTGTTAGATAGGTTTTATGTATTTTTTGAAGAGTAGAGTTTTTGTTTCTTTTTTGAAGGTTTTGTAGTCTGTGGTCGAAGATAGCAGATTGGTGATTTGTCTGTCTAGTTTTGCTGCTCTGGTGGCCATTAGTTTGTCATATAGTTTTCTTCGTTTGACATTTTTGGTTGGCGGGTGTGTGAATAGTGAGTGGGTTCTTCTGTGTCTGGTTGAGGTGGCTTGAATTAGTCGGTTGTTCTAGTAGGCTGGGCTGTCTCCGTTAATAGCTTTGAATAGTAGGCAATATAATTTGAAGTGTACTCTTGCTTGTATTGGGAGCCAGTGTGAGTTGTGGTATGCCTCTGTGATTTGGTCATATTTTTTCAATGAGTAGATGAGGAGAATGGTGATGTCATCTGCATAGCTATATGAGGTTATGCAGATGACAGGCAGGAGTTGAGGGAAGCTATGTATAGGTTGAATAGTGTGGGAGACAGAGGTGATCCCTGGGGGAACTCCGCAGGGGTTGGATCATGTTTCTGATTTTTCTTTCTTTGTTTTAACCCTGTAGGTTCTGGATTGTAGGAAGCCTTTAAGCCATGAGAGTACCTTGCTTGAGATTCCTATGGGGTCTAGTGTTTGTAGGAGGATGTCATGGTCTACCAGGTCTAAGGCTGCGGAGAGGTCTAGTTGTAGATCAGGATTTTCTTGCCTGTACTGAGATGTTGTCTAGCTGTGTCCATGAGTGTTCCTAGTAGGGTCTCAATGCTATAGTTGGTTCTGAAGCCAGACTATGTGGGGTGGAGTAAGTTGTGGTTTTCTAGGTATGAGGTTAGGGTTTTAGCTACGAGGCCTTCCCTCAGCTTGACGTACAGTGGGATTGAGGCTATGGGTCTGTAGTTGGATGGTTGGTCCGTTGTTGCTTTGGGGTCTTTTAGTATCGGAGTTATGATGATTTCGCTCAAATCTTTTGTGAAAAGTCCATCTGTGAGTAAAGATTGTATCCATTGTAGGAGCAGGGAGCGGAATAGTGTACTTGAGGTTTTCAATAGGTATGGGGGTAGTGGTTAAGGTCACTGGCTGTATTTATTATATAGTTTGTTGAAGTCTGACCATTGTATGGGTGAGAAGTGGGACCAGGTTCTGTCTGCTGCAACTGCCTTTACTGTCCCAGTCAGGGTCCTCTATAGCAGGAGATGCTGCTTCATCTCTTATGAACAAAATCTAGCCTGTAGTCTCTGCAGTCCTCTTCTACACAGTGGTCACTTATGAGCAGCACAAAAGCACAGACGACCTGTTTTCCCTCTCATCGAGACATTACAAAGATGCTAACGAACCATTGAGAGGTTCCGGAGGGGCCCCTTCGAGTATCCAAAGCCATGGCAAAACTCTCTCCAATAGATGCTGAATTTAACCAGCTCTTTGTTCTACTGAAAATGGATTCCCTGGTGTCACAGGTTACCAGGTGTACCTCCCTTCCCAGTGGAGGTGTGGTATTAAAGGATGCCCAAGACTGCAGGGTAGATTTTGTTCATAAGAGAATCTTCAAAGCCATGGCCTCAAGCTTAAAAGCAGTTGCAGCGTTGTCTTTTGTCGCACGGGCTTGCGCCATGATCCGGAAGCAATAGCCAGAAGGGTTCACCAGTTTCTAATGTCTGGAATAGATTATGTAGATGAGTAAAAGGTCTGCTTATTCCATTTCCACCTGCAGGATGCTGTGGATCAGACATTGAGCAGGGGATTCCTCCTCCAAGGCGACCTTGAGTAAATTACCCTTTAAAGGACAGTTACTCTTTGGGAAAGGTCTAAATGATATTATGGCCAGTGTGCATGTTCTTCTAGAACATGCTTTACATTTGACACATTTTATATTACATCTTGAACCACTGCAGTCTTGATCTCCAAGCGAAGACAAGCATGGCTAAGAATCTCAAGATTTAGACACTTAATATTCAAGACAGTCTCTCTAACATACTCTGTACAGGGTATGATTTATTTGGAGACCATGTAGAGGAGGCCACACAAGAGATCAATCGTCATACTGATTGCATTGCAACCTTATCCTCTTCTAAATCACATCAGCCTCAGTAGCCAAGGAGATGCTCAAATACCTCCAAGTGCTCACCCTGTTATTTGAGGCATAGGTATCAGCAACCTTCTGCGTCCACTCGACCAACCACTCAGACACCCCAGACGATAGAGACAGCAGAAAATGTCTGTATCACTTTAAATAGCAGCAGTCTTTTTGACTTCCTTTTAAAGAGTATAGTCGGTGTTTCTCAACCTTCACCTCAAACTCTACCCAAAGGAGGTCGACTCACCCATTACCATTGCTGGTCCCTAATAAAACTGAATCATTGGATCCTTCAGATGGTAAGTCAGGGCTATGTCCTTCATTTATAAAAGAAACCTTTGAACCACTCCCTGAAAAGTCTCTTAAACTCCTAGCAAAAGACCCTCCTTTGCTAGAAGCTCTCAGCCATCCTCCAGCTCTGAGCCAAAGAACAAATTCTCTACAGGAGAGGGTCCGAGGGTTCTATTCAAAGTATTTCCTCATACTGAAAAAATCTGGAGGTCTCTGTCCAATTTTAGACCTTTGTGCTCTCAACACTTGGGGCTCCTTTTACAAAGGTGCGCAAGCATTTTTAGTGCGTGCTAGCCGGAAAACTACCGCCTGCTCAAGAGGAGGCGGTAGCGGCTAGCGAGCAGGGCATTTTAGCGATTCCTTCATGCTTGACTTGGAAGCCCATCTCAATGACCTGTGTACCTAAGACTCTTTAAGAGTCCTTCCCCCAAAACTCTCCATATCAATCTCCTTGCGCTTTGTGCAATTTGCAGTATTCTACTCACTTTCCAGGATCGTCTCCTCAATCAAGTGGCACTCATCTGCTCAGTAGTAGTAGTACTACTACATAAACAAGAAGGGTGGAACAGGGTCTCACCTTCTCTACCAAGAAACGATTCCTCACAACATTTTCCTGAAAGCAGCTTACATAGCAGGAAAGGAAAACATCTTAGCAGATAGGTTGAGCAAACTCCTACAGCTGCATGAGTGGTCACTCAACTTCGCCACTTTACTTCAGATCTTTGCAGACTGTGGACCCCCAGAAGTGGATTTCTTTGCTTCCCCCTACAATCACAAAATCATTCTCTTCTGTTCCACACTCTATACTCCTAATCATCTGGAGTCGGATACCTTTCTCCTGAACTGGAGGGACAAGTTCCTTTAAACTTTCCCTCCATTTTCTATACTTGTGAAAACTACTCAAACTTTGGCAAGAACAAGCCACCAGGATTCTCATAGCACCTTAGTGGCCATGTCAGCCATGGTTCCTTCTTCTCTTCCAACTCAGCAAAACAAAACTCATCATACTTCAAATATTTCCAGCTTGCTGATGCAGAATGAGGGTTCTCTCCTACATCCTAATCTATATTCATTGGCTCTCACAGTGTGGTATCTCTCTCCCAACCAATAGCTGTCTTTATACTTTCTGAACCAGTGTCAGCCATTGTTGAAACCCCTCAAAGGCCTTCTGCGCAATGATGCTATTGTTATGAAACGAGTCCATTTAAAATCTGGTGTGACCTTAACTCGCTGGATCAGATTACCTGTCCTCTCCCATCAATCCTAGATTATCTTTTACACCTCTCTGACTGTGATTAAAAAGTACTTCGGTCAGAATTCATCTCAGTGCCACAAATGCTTTTCATATTCCACTTGACAAAAAGCCATTATCTGTACATCCTTTAATTTCTAGATTCATGAAAGACCTTCTCCATACCAGACCTCCAATTAAGTCTCCACCTGTAGCTTGGGACTTTAATGTTATCCTTTCCACTCTAATGAATCCTATCTTTGAGCCACTCAATTCATCTCTGAAACATCTTATTTGGGAAGTACTGCTACTATTAATTATTTCTATAGCACTACCAAGCAAACACAGCGCTGTACAGAGTCACAAAGCAGACAGTCCCTAATTGAATGAAGTAACAATCTAAACAATCAGGACAGACCAACAGGATGCCAGGATAGGGGTTAGTTAGAGGGGATGGTTAAACTGCTGGTTAGAGTGGTGAGCAGAGGGGAGTAGGGTTATGAACTAAAGATTGTCTCAAAAAGCTAAGTTTTCAGTCTACTTTTGAACAAGGGAAGGGTGTGGTGGACAGACTTGAGTAGTTTATTCCAAGTATACGGTGCAGCGAGTTGAAAGGAATGAAGTCTGGAAATGGAAGTGGAGGAAAAGATTACAGATAAGTAACATTTCTTATCACTATTGTGTCTACACGTAGAGTCGGTGAACTTCAAGCTCTTATACAACCATCTACCATGATAGAGTAGTTCCATAGCAAAGCAGCAGATGAATCCAGAGACTAGTGGGTATAGCTCACATCGACCAGCAGGTGGAGATAGAGAACTGATTAACAGTTGGCCTTAAAGGCTGGTGTTCATTTAGTTAATTCAGTTTTGCTCTATCTCCCAGCAGGGTTGGAGCTATACTTCTAGCTCCTGGTCTCTGCCTGCTGCAGGATAGATTAAAGTGGTGTTCTGTTAGGATTCCTCTGTTGAGACTAGTTCTCTTCAGTAGGTGGGGGTGCCTGGCTGATTGGTGCCGGCTTTGGGAGGTACACCTGGGCCCTCCCAGGTCCCTGCTCCACCCTCCCCTCCGTTGGATAGAGGGGTTCCTTTCCAGGTGCAGGATATTGGCTGGCTTCTTCATTCCAGTATAAAAAAAAAAAAAAAAAAAATGGAGCCTTCCTGCTAGTACTGAGCCGGGCAGTGGTTAACTCGGCTTCCAGTACACTTACCAACGATTGCCTGGCTTCGGGAGTAAGCGGCGGACCGGGTGAGTGATTTCCTTGCCTTTCTCGATTGTGGTCGCGTTTCCCGGGTGCCGGGCGTCTTGGGGGGCGGAGTCGTCTTTCGGCGGCGTTCGCCGCGTGTGTAAAAAAAAAAAAAAAAAAACCGCGTCGGAGCTGTTTGGCAGGCCGAGGGGGGATGGCTACAGAAGTTAGTCAGCGGTGTTCGCGCTGTGGGGAGCGCCGAACACGGTCGGGTCTTTGTTCTGCCGGGTGCTTGGAAGCACAGGCAGACGACCCGTTTTTGGCGGCTTGCGAGGCGGCCTTGTCCCGGGTGCGGGAGTCTTGCGCAATGTCCCCGCCGCTCGGAGCCGATGCAGGGGTGCTGCAAGACTCGGCCATGGAGGACAAGAGTGAGTCGGCGGGGGAACAGGCGAAAGCGCTGGAGGCCGGCGCGGCCCCTCCCCTCGGCTCGGAGCAGGGCGGGGGAGTCCCTCTTAGCTGGGGTGCATTTTCGCCCGAATTTGTAATGTTGCTCCATCAGGCATTTCAATTGCAGCGCTCGCAGCCTACCCAGCCGGGGCTGGGGGCCGGGCGGTCCCTTGCAGTTCCCTCTACCTCTAGGGGGGGGGAGGGGACAGAGGCTAGACCCACGGCAGGGGCAACAGGATCCCCGGGGCAGTCGCAGGGGGCTAAGAAGCGCAGGCTAGTGGCTGCGGAGGCAGTGGATATTTTGCCTAGATCTCCTTTTTCCTTGCCGGAGTCTTTGGAGGAAGGGGAGCTCTTGGATTGGGACTCGGAGAGTATCCCGGGTAGGGAAGGGGATGACCCTACGGCTATCCGGTTGTTCCATAGAGAGGAGCTTTCTTCTTTTATTACAAAAGCTTTGCAGAGTTTGAACATTGCTCAGGATGATGCCACGGGGTCCGGTAACCCCTTGATGGCAGGTACCCGTAGGCCGCCTAAGGCCTTTCCGGTCCATGAGGCCATGCAGGAGCTGATCTCGGCGCAATGGGAGGCGCCGGAGGCCAGTTTGCGGGTGGCAAGGGCCATGAGGCTCTTATATCCGGTCGTTCCGACCGAACTGGACAGGTTTAGATTGCCTAAGGTGGACGCTCTGGTGGCAGCGGTGACTAAAAGAACTACCTTGCCGGTAGAAGGGGGCGTGACACTTAAGGATGCACAGGATAGAAAGGTTGAGGCATCCCTAAAGATGTCCTTTGAAGTGGCTGCTGTTACCTTACAGGCCGCAATATGCAGTTCTTACGCGGCGCGAGCTTGTCTGCAGTGGTCACAAGGGATGACCGATAATTTGCTGGAGTCTGGAGGTTCTATCCCTTCGGAACTGGCTGATTTGGAGTCCGGCTTGGCTTATCTGGCGGACTCCTTGTATGATATTATTAGGGCGTCTGCGAAACAGATGTCTCTGTCTGTGGTTTCCCGCAGGTCCTTGTGGCTCCGTCATTGGGCGGCCGATGCAGCATCCAAGCTCCGACTGGTGAGACTCCCATTTAAAGGGGGGTTATTGTTTGGAGCAGAGTTGGATAAACTGGTAAAGGATTTTGGGGATACCAAAACGCAGCGTTTGCCGGAGGACAGGGCTAGGCCCCCGGTAAGGGCCGCATCGTCTAGGCCGCGGTTCCGGGATGTTAGGCGGGCCAGGGCTGGTAAACCTTTTTCCAGGTCTGCATCTGGCCCGTTTTCTGCTTCGAGACCTCGGTTTCAGCAGAGAAGTTCCTTTCGGACGGCGAGACCCTCTTCAGGGCAGTCAGTCCGTACCCCAGCCAGTCGCCCTCCACAATGACGGGGGCTTGGCTCCCTCCGCCCTGCCCTTAGGGGGTCGGCTTTCGGCATTCCGGGCGGAGTGGGCCAAAGTCACGTCAGACCAATGGGTATTAGACATTGTTCGCGAAGGGTACAAATTAGAATTCGCCGCTCCCGTCGTAGATTCTTTCTTGGTGTCCCCGTGCCGTGGTGCGGCCAAGGGAGCCGAGGTCCGCAGGACACTGCAGGGGCTGCTCGAGCTGGGGGCGGTGGTACCAGTGCCCCCGGAAGAGGTAGGCCGCGGTATTTATTCCCTGTACTTCATTGTTCCAAAGAAGGGGGGGTCCTTCAGACCAGTGCTGGATCTCAAAGGGGTCAACAGATTCCTCAGCGTGCGCCATTTCCGAATGGAAACGGTGCGCTCGGTGATTGCGGCGGTAAGACCAGGCGAGTTTCTCACGTCTCTCGATCTCAAGGAGGCGTACCTCCATATTCCGATATGGCCTCCGCACCAGCGGTATCTGCGGTTTGCGATTCTGGGCCAACATTTCCAGTTTCGGGCTATGCCCTTTGGCCTGGCGACGGCCCCCCGCACTTTTTCCAAGGTCATGGTGGTAGTAGCCGCTTTTCTACGCAAAGAAGGGATTCGGGTACACCCTTACTTGGACGATTGGTTGATACGTGCCTCATCCCGGCAGGAGAGTTGGGCGGTGACGCAGAGAGTGATCTCTCTCCTTCAGTCTTTGGGGTGGATTGTCAACTTTCCCAAGAGTGTTGTGGCCCCATCGCAGTCTTTGGTGCATCTGGGGGTACGGTTCGATACGGCTCTGGGGAAGGTGTTTCTACCCCGAGATCGGGGGGAGAAATTGCAGGCTCAAATTCGCCTCCTTCTCGGGTCACCCAGACCTCGGGTTTGGAATTATGTACAGGTGCTGGGCTCCATGGTGGCGACTCTGGAGGTAGTTCCCTGGGCCCGGTGCCACATGAGGCCCTTACAGCAGTCTCTGCTCTCTCGCTGGTCTCCAGCTTCTCTGAACTACAATGTGCGTCTCCAGTGGAGTCCTCGAGCGGCTCACAGCATGCGCTGGTGGCTCCAGGACTTGCATCTTTGGAGGGGCATGCCGTTGGCCACACCAGATTGGGTGGTAGTGACAACGGATGCCAGCCTGCAGGGCTGGGGAGCCCAGTGCATGCAGACGTCGGTGCAGGGAATTTGGTCTTCCCAGGAGGCTCAATGGCCCATAAACTTGCTGGAGTTAAGAGCGATCCGGTTAGCGCTGCGGGCGCTTCAGGCACTAGTTCACGACAGACCGACCAGGATCTTTTCGGACAGTGTCACGGCGGTCGCGTATGTCAATCGGCAGGGGGGGACCCGGAGCCCGCAGTTAGCCGAAGAGGCAAGACATTTGTTTCAATGGGCAGAGCTGCATGTTCCGCTTCTGTCGGCGGCGCACATTGCAGGGCACGAAAACGTGCAGGCAGACTTCCTCAGCAGAACTCTTCTCGATCCGGGAGAATGGGAGTTGTCGGCTCGAGCATTCGGCCTGTTAGTCCGTCGTTGGGGGTTGCCGGAGATGGATCTCATGGCCTCTTCCCGCAATGCGAAGGTGCCTCGGTTCTTCAGCCGACGCAAGGATCAGGGATCGGAGGGGGTGGACGCATTAGCTCTCCCGTGGCCTCCGAATTCCCTTCTTTATGTCTTCCCACCTTGGCCCATGATAGGGCGGGTGTTGCAACGCATCTCTCGATTTCGAGGCAGAGTAATCCTGGTGGCTCCGGATTGGCCACGGCGGCCGTGGTACGCAGATCTGATGCGGCTGTCGGTCGGCGAGCAGGTAGCGTTCCAGGTTACTCCGGACTTGCTAACTCAGGGTCCAATATTAATGGAAGATCCGGGCCGCTTTGGTCTTACGGCCTGGCTATTGAGAGGGCAAGGCTGAAAAAGAAGGGCTATTCAGAACGGGTGATTTCGACCCTGCTTAAGGCTAAGAGGATTTCAACGTCAGCCTCCTATGCGAGGGTCTGGAGAGTCTTTGAGACTTGGTGCGGAAGACACGGAATTGCGCCTTTCCATGCTTCTCTGCCGGCTATTCTTGCGTTCCTGCAGGAGGGCGTAGAGAAAGGGTTAGCATATAACTCTTTAAAGGTTCAAGTATCGGCCATTGCCTGTTACAGGGGCCGGGTGGCTCGCTCGGCTCTCGCATCACAGCCGGACGTGGTGCGGTTCCTCAAGGGGGTTCAACATATCAGGCCGCCGGTTAAGCGAATTTGTCCAACTTGGAACCTTAAGCTCGTCCTTGGGAAATTGCAGGGGGCACCGTTTGAGCCCCTGTCAGCGGCCACGTTGAAAGATGTCACTCTAAAGACAGTTTTTTTGGTAGCGATGGCTTCAGCAAGGCGAGTATCGGAGCTGCAAGCGCTTTCTTGCAGGGAACCCTTTTTGCGTTTCTCGGAGACTGGGGTGACGGTGCGGACGGTGCCGTCCTTCCTGCCTAAGGTTGTTTCGTCATTTCATGTGAACCAGAGTTTGTTCCTGCCATCCTTCAGGAAGGATGATTGGGGGAAGCGTTTTTTGTCGGTACGGCTACTGGATGTGCGCCGTATGCTTCTCCATTATTTGGAGGTGACGAATGATTTTCGCCGGTCGGACCATCTCTTTGTCGCGTTCGCGGGTAAAAACAAAGGGATGGCGGCGTCTAAAGCGTCCATTGCGCGTTGGGTCAAGGACGCTATTGCTTCGGCGTATGTGTTGTCAGGGAAGAAGGTACCGGAGCATCTTCATGCTCATTCCACTCGGGCTTTGGCTACATCTTGGGCGGAGTCCGGGGGGATGTCATTAGAGGAGATTTGCCGGGCGGCCACTTGGTCGTCAGGGAATACTTTTTCAAAGCATTATCGGTTAGATGTAGCAGCCCGTTCAGAGGCGAGTTTTGGCGCAGCAGTGCTGGCAGAGGCGGCATTGGCGTCCCACCCAGTTTGAGTTTGCTTTGCTACATCCCACTAGTCTCTGGATTCATCTGCTGCTTTGCTATGGAAGGTAAAATTATGGTCATACCTGTTAATTTTCTTTCCTTTAGAAGCAGCAGATGAATCCAGAGCCCCTCCCCATATGCACGGACTGGGTGTAGGGTGGTTAGGTCGTTAGGGTAGCCGGGGCTATAGTTGGTAAGTGTATTCTTTCATGACTGAAAAAAAAAAAAAAAAAAAAAATATGTATCAATTCAATTAAAATAAACAAAGAGAGAAAAATATCAATGGGATTCAGAAGAGAAAGACAAATTTGTTACTGGAATGGAGTTTGTGGCTGCTCATTCTCCTTTCGGGATGCTTGGGCAAAGTGCATAACTGAATTAACTAAATGAACACCAGCCTTTAAGGCCAACTGTTAATCAGTTCTCTATCTCCACCTGCTGGTCGATGTGAGCTATACCCACTAGTCTCTGGATTCATCTGCTGCTTCTAAAGGAAAGAAAATTAACAGGTATGACCATAATTTTACCTTCTTCGCACTCATTCCACGTTCCTCCTGAAGATTGTCTCAGAGTTTCATCTAAATCAGTCCATAGTTCTCCCAGTCTTCCTTTTTTCCAAGACCACATTCTCAACCCGGTGAAGTGACATACTACACTTTGGACTGTAAACATGCTCTTGCTTATTACTGTATTTTTTGCTCCATAAGACACACTTTTTCCCCCAAAAAAATGGGTGGAAAAAAGGGTGCATCCTATGGAGCAAATACCCCCCCCCCCCGGTTACCTTATGTAGATTCTCTGGTGGTCCTGCTCTTTTGTCCAGCTGACTCCCAAATTAGCTAAAAGACAGGTAGGTAGGGCCTCCCTGAACTCCCCCCGTACCTTATTTTAGTTGGTCCGGCGGTCCTTCCCTTCCCTCAGACCGAGCTAAGCAGCGTCAAAGCGGCCCAAAAGGCAGGCGCAAGCTTTTTGCGCACTGCCTTGTCCTGCACTGCTCTCTGAATGGCTGCAGTGCCCTGCCTACTTTCCTCAGGGTGGGGGGCCCTGCCTGTCTGCCTGTCACTAGGCCACTAGACCTGCCTGCCCTTTCCCTGCCCACCCTTTTCTGGCCGACCACCAGAGGGGGGACAGAGGTACAAAGCCTGGCAGGGAGGGGGGGACAGGGTGCAGAGCCTGGTAAGGAGTGTGGGGTTGGGTGCAGAGCCTGGCAGGGAGAATTTGGTTCAGAATGAGTTTTTTTTTCCTTGTTTTCCTCCTCTAAATCTATGGTGCATCTTATGTTCAGGTGCATCTTATAGAGCGAAAAATACAGTACTTGGAACCCACCAAACCTCACAGAGCTTCCACTCAACTGTTCCTGTCTTTTGATCCAAACAGACTTGAAGCTCCCATCACCAAGAGAGCCATCTCCATATGGCTGGTGAACTATATCTCCTTTTTATTATGCTCAGACTGAACTGACACATGAAGGTCGTGTCACTGAACATAAAGTTCGAGCAATGGCGTTTTCAGTAGCTCATCTGCGTTTCACTCCCATTGAGGATATCTGTAAAGCAGCCACCTGGTCCTCATTTTATACATTCATGCCCTACTGTTGTTTGGAAAATCATTCCAGATGGGATAGTTGGTTCGTCCAAGCAGTTATACAAAATTTATTCTCCACTTAGATGTCAACGTCCCTCCAACCCTTCTGGTTTTGCCAGGCTCATGGAAGTTGTCTAATAACCTTCTTCTCAGAGCCATGATCCTGGAAGCTAGGGAGTCCCACATGTGAGAATATGCTGACTGCTTGTCCTCTGATAAAGCATAGTTACTTACCTGTCATGCTGGCCCTCCCTGATGACCCCCCTCCCCGGGAGACAGAATAGATGCAGGAGGGATGCCCACTTCCTTCTTCCATCACAGAAACCCATCTCCCTTGCCAGCCAAAATCGGCAGGAGGGATGCTCACTCCCTCCTGCCCACCGTGACCTGTAACAAGGGTTATCCAAGAGCAGCAGGCAGATGTTCTCACAACTCTCCATCTTTCACTAGTTGACTTAGCTTTATCACTCAATTGAAGGTTCTGTGAGCTGACATCGGGCAGGACGGCACTCACGCATGTAGGGTATGGGCAGTCTTGAGACTTTTAAAGTAACAGAACACTTTTTCACTGTTCGTGCCAGCCTCCATGGATAATGTCACACAAATGTGAAATATCTACCTGCTACCCTCAGATAACACCTGCTACAGGTAAGTAACTGTACTTTATCTTACAGGCTTGTATGTTCTTGACTTTAGTTCAACATCATTTCCTTGTAGGGCAAAATATCTGGTAGCTGCTTTCTTCTGATTCATGCCAGTAAACCTGTCTTCCCCTTTAAGCTTTAATGTGGGCTTTTTTTAAATTTACTTATTCCCTGCCTTTACTGATTGGTCATATTCCTCTGCTTGATCGTTTGTCTGTCTAATCACTATTTCTGCTTCCTTTATTTCTATGGATAATGTTTTCTGGCTTCCACAGATCTATCTTGTTTGTATTTTGTGAATGCTACTAACAAAGAAATCCATTAAAAATATAGTGTGTAAAAACAACCAACAATAGAACAGAGTCTGCCTCTGTCTCACACACACTCGCTGTCTGTCATGAAGACACTCTCATGCTCTTGATAAAAAAACAAGTACTCTGATACAACCCACTCTTTCCCTCTGTCTCAAACACACACTCCTACTCTCTTCCTATCTTTTATACCTTTCTTCAGTTTTTCTGGCTCAGTCATGCAGGCACTGTTTACATTTGATTACCCTTTCCCAAGGACCAGCTTTGGATGGTAAATCCCTGGGTTATCCTAAATGCTACTAAGCCCTCCCCAGATGCCCCAACAATGTCTTAGGAAATAGGCGTTTTTGAGCATAATTGATAGTGACTGTGCTAGCAAATCTCTTGTACAATCCCACTCTATTCCTTGACAAGTGGGTTATGCATCCAATGCCATGAGACTGCTTGAAGGAAGCCTCATTTACATAATTTTTAGATCCTCCCCTCTTATCTCAGGACTGCTCTCGGGTATCCAGTTGCTTTTCTACAAGCGAGACAGTAGGAGCTAGTCTTTTCTGCTCATGTTTAATTTTTCTTCTACTCAGTCTTTTCATGTGTTTCATGTCTTCGTGTTTCAGATGTTCCCAGTGGGCACAGCTCTGGCTGCTGGAGATAGCAGACTTTTTGGATTAAGGGCTAGATGCATAAAACATGGTCGTTAAGACCATGTGAGTTGCTGTTGGCCGACTTTTATTTTTTTTTGGCTGACTCTGGAATAGCGATTGATATTCCAACAAGTTTCCTTGCAAATCATTTGCATGGAAGTTCGCCCTAATCCCGTCCAACTAGTTGCTCTGAGAGTGACTTCAACACATTCGCAGAGCCAGTTTGGGGAAGCCTGTACTGCTGAGTGGCAGAGGAAGCCCCAAAGTAGCCTCCTGTCATTCAGCTGTTGGGGCTTTTTTTTTTTTTTTTTTTTTTGGTACAGATGTTCGTATGTTACACATGCACAATATCTGCCCCATTAAAAAAAAAAAAGTCATGCAGGCCCTCCCCGATGACCCCCCCTCCCACCCCGGAGACAGAATAGAGGCAGGAGGGATGCCCACTTCCTCCTTCCACCACAGAAACCATCTCCATTGCCAGCCAAAATCGGCAGGAGGGATGCTTATCTCCTTCCTGTGATAGGCCGTCTGTCTTAAAATGAGGTAGACATTTTCTTCATGCAGATAATTGGGTATGGAGTTCCAAAGGGATGGTGCTGATACGGCAAAGTTATTTAATCTCAGCTGGATAGCTCTGGACTCTGTGGAGTTGGAACTGTCGGAACAGGCATTTCAGTATATTGTACAGAAATGGGGTCTTCCTATTCTGGATCTGATGGCTTCCGAATGGAACGCCAAGGTTCCTCAGTTCTTCAGCTGGGTGCAGGAGGCCAGGTTGGAGAGTTTGGATGCCCTTCTTCAGCCATGGTCAGACCATGGCTTGCTGTACATCTTTCTGCCTTGGCCAATGATCAGTCGAGCTGTGCACAGGATTGCTTGTCATCACCCCAGATTGGCCGCAGATATGGTGCACCTTCCGGTGGACTGGCCATTGTGTCTCCCTTTGGTTCCAGATCTCCTCTATCAGGGTTCATATCTGATGGAAAATCCATCCTGCTTTGGTCTTGCTGTTGAGCGGTCGCAGTTGAGGAAGAAGGGCTACCTCCGTGCAAATCATTTGCATGCAAACTTGATAGTGAATCAGTTGCTGTTGGAAAATCAGCCAACAGCGATTGAGTCGCTATCTTTAGTGAATCTAGCCCTTAGTTTGCTCCCCTTCCTTCCTACCTCTAATCACAGGTTTTGTAATAATCCTATCTACAGTAGCTACCAATTAGCAAGGGCATTATCCAAAAGTCCAGTTTTCTTAGCCTCTTACATAGACTGCCAGATGGACTTGCTCATTCATTTAGATTTCTTCTGGGACTTCCTGTTTCTGTTCTTGCAGTCTTCCAGAGTGATCCAGCTGCATGGTTGCCTCTATTTCCATTAGGATTTCTAAAGCTTTTTATTTTGACTGTCCTAATGCTGATTGCTGAATCATTCAAATAGGATATTTTAATGTTTAATGTATTCAGCAATCTGTCTTCACTTTTTGTTTGCAATAATGGATGCACTGTCCTTATAAACTCTCTTGTTGTAGCCTGCCCTTCACAGCATACTGCAAGAGGGCAGCCACATCACCCTTTCTACGACTCAGTGTTGCTCCTGAGTCTACCCTAATTCTATCATAATTCCTAACATTCTGTTTGCATTTTTGACTGCTGCTGTATGGAGAGTTGAGGATTTCAAGGCATTGTCCATAATGACACCAATGCTCCCCCTCCCCCCCCCGAGTGACAACTGTTAAATGTGGAACCCAGCATCCTGTACTTATAAGAGGCAATTTTCAAACTGTGTTTCATGAACTAAATACTGTACATACATAAAAGCATGTCACAGATGCCAAGTAGTAATAAGTATCTACAGTATAAGCCATATACATTTGCATCTGTCTTTTGTATGGTAGAAATTCACTTTGAAAATGTACACATGTCTTTTTCTCCACTGATCCAAATGTTCCATTTTTTTAAATGCAGCTGAAAATGAACATTGTAGCGGAAAACTCACGGACTGTTAACTATATTAAGGAAAGACCCATTAGAAAATGGCTGATTTATGTGGGTAGAAAGATTTACCTACATAAATAGCTTTAGAAAATGCCACTGATATTTTATTTTTCTGTATAAGTGTAGAAAAGATTTCTACATATGAAACTGAGCTTTACACATGAAGAAAGCATGTTATGCAACATTTTGCAACATAGAGTGGTATTTTAGAAAGGACTTGGAGAAGGGAATTCCAGTGTCCCAAGTCAGGACATACAGATTTCCCACTCTATTTTACAAGAGCAACAATTTTAGACAGCGGACATTGGTGGGGAGAGGGGGGGATGAAACATACTTCTTACCCCCTCATAAATGCAAGAACAGCTTTCTAAAATTGACTTATTTCTCAAAGGTGGCATCTACCTAATCTAATCTAATCCTTAGGTTTGTATACCGCATCATCTCCACGTTCGTAGAGCTCGACTTGGTTTACAGTAGGAGAAATAGGAAGGAACTACAACAGAGTGTTAGAGGTAGAAGTGTGAAGAAAATTTAGAGGACTTGGGATGCCAATACAAATAACCACAGTCCCCTCTCTGACAGCATACTGGATATAAGCAACACTCTCCCTTGATGTAAGACCCCACTCTCCTCATGCCATTTCCAGGTTTACTGAGTGAGGGGCCTGGTGGCTATTGGGGAAGGAGTGATGCCCATTTGCTCCCACATTGTGGTCATCTGGATCTCTTAAGGGCCACTGAGACCTCTAGTGGCAATACCATGATTTTACTGCTGGAGATTAAGCTTCCACATAATGGTCATAATTCCATACATGAAAACCTGATGTCTAGCAGTAATATTGTGACATTGCTGCTAGAGATTTCAGAGTGGCCATTTTGGATCCTTGCGACCACAAAGTGGGAATGAGTAGGTATCTCACCAGCCCCATTAGACACCAGGAACCCCCTGGTAAGTGGTGGTGGTGGGGGATGTGCAGCCCATAGCAGATTTTGTTGGGTCTAAGGCCCAGGGAGGAGGGGTGGAAGTAGGCGAGAGGTTGCCTTGCGTTGGGTATGCTCATACATAGAAGTCTCTGGAAAGAGGGATGCTTATGATGGTAGGTACAGGGGTAATGACAGGGAGTGCTTAAGGTGGGGGAGTACTGACATCATGGGCCCCAAAACACTGGAATTTAGTGCTGCTCTGAGAACAGGTCTAAATTCCAGCATTTGGGATTCCCACTACAGACATGGATTCCCTATGTGAGCTAGGAAATGCACATAGTTTTGTATACCCAGTCCTCAATCTGAGAAAGCTCGACTCAGTTTACAATAGTTAGATAAGATAATAAAAATATGAAACGGTGATTAAATTAAGCAAATAAAAACATAGCAAGAATGGAAGAGAAATTAATTACCAAAGTGTTTGGTAAACAGAATGGTTTTCAAAGATTTGCAAAAGAGTGAAAGAGAACTAAAACTTTGCAGAAAAAGTGGAAGATCATTACAAAGTTGGGTGAACTTGAAGGACAGGGATTGACCAAAAGCTTTGATTCTTTTGATACCTTTACTAGATGGACAAGATAGATTAAATTGTTGATCGCCCCTTGCAAAAGAGAATCTATAAAGATTCCAAGATAGAGGGACTAATGGGGAAAAAAATTCCAAAGAGAATTTTGAAAATGACACAGGCACATTTAAACTGGACTCTAAAATACACAGGAAGCCAATGCAGGTTATAAAGTAATGATGTTACATGATCAAACTTATATTTCCTGAAAATCAATCTGTCAGCAGTGTTCTGGATCAATTGTAATCTAGAAATACAGCTCTCTGCCTTCCCCAAGCTCCTGTGCCTTTTGGACAGTGAGCTTCCATACATCTGAATAGACATTGTTTTGAAATGGCACTTAAACAGCTGGGCCTCTGCAGATGTTTAAAAGCTACCATTTAGACATGTGGATGCTTCTAGAATAAGCACCATAAAGTAGGCATTCCCAGCAGATTTGTTCTCTGAGGCAGTTGTAATGCACGTATGTGCCTGCCAGCACTGATTCACATATAAATGGCAATTTTAGAATGGAAAGTAATGTGTATTTTCCCTTCTAAAATCAACTATATTGCTGGCAGGGGTGCTTCAATTTTATATTTTCAACCACTTGGAAGAAGCTGTTGCCCTGGAGTCCTTGAGAGTTTGCTTGTTCTTCTCTAGTGATAGTGAAACAGCACCCTCTACTGGCAAGACTATAGGTGGAGAACTTTTTCTCAACTTAAAGGGAATAGTGTCCAGAGGATTTTAAAATGTCTTGTACCATCAATTTTGATGCCCTTTTCTCTAGTCTCACAAAGGGGCTGTTTTGCTAAAGTGCATTAAATTTTACAGTTACTGTGTCTTAATGCAAAAACATAACCTGCGTTATTCTTCGCTCTCGCTCCTACACTGTCAACTCTAATGGCACCATGTCCACTCCTTGGTCTCCTTCTTGCAGTGTCCTTCAGGGATCACCCCTTTCCCCTATCCTTTTTAATATCTATATGTCCTCATTGAAGCTCTTCCAGCTTTCCCCCTTGAAACAATCTACACATACGCCGACGATATCCTTGTCCTTCTTGAAACAGACCAGAACTTCACCAACCTCCACGATAACATAACATCCTGCATAATGAGACTCCACTCCTGGTCCTTCTCAGTACAGATGAAACTAAATGAATCAAAAACAAAATTACTCTGGCTCGGCCCAAAGTTAGAACACCTGCCCACCCTCTTCGCACTGCCCTCAGGCACTGCCTTACACCTTGAGTTCTCAAGCAAGGTCCTTGGCATCATTATCGATTCCTCTCTTTCTCTCAACGACCACCTCAACTCCTTGACAAAATCATGCTTTTTCAGCCTCCACATGCTAAGGAAAGCAAGACCCTTCTTCCGCCAAAAACATTTCGCCGTCCTTGTCCAATCCATCATCCTCTCCAAACTTGACTATTGTAATGCCATTTACCTATGCTTAACAAAAAAAAGCCTCCAAAGACTCCAGCTTATTCAGAACACAGCAGCCAAGCTGATTTTTGCAAAACGTAAATCTGACCATGTCTCCCCACTCCTGGCCAATCTTCATTGGCTCCCAGTGATTTCCAGAGTCCAATTCAAATGCTCTTGCCTGGCTTTTAAGATTATTCACGGCATCCTTCCTTCCCTAATCCCACTTTCTTTCAACTCCTCGTGCCCTGACTCCACCAGGACCGCCCATAAATTAAAACTATCCTTCCCCTGGGAAAATCACTTCTTTTCAAAATCACAGGTCTCTGGAATGACCTTACTATCCCGCTGCGGAACCTGAGCTCCCTCCATTTATTCCGCAAGCAACTAAAAACCTGGCTCTTCTCTAACATGTAATTTCTTTTCCCTTACTTTTCCACTCGATTTATAAACTTATGTAAACCTTTTCCTACCCTTTCTCATTTTTAAGTTCTTGTAAACCGTGCCGAGCTCTATTTCAGTGGAGATGATGCGGTATATAAACTTAAGGTTTAGTTTAGTTTAGTTTAGACAAGCAGGCAGCATATTCTCACATGTAGGTGATGTCATCCACAGAGCCACAGTATGGACAGTGAAAAGTATAGTATCACTTTAAGCTTTAGCAAGCTTTTAGACTGCCCGCGAGGTCGTCAGTTTATCATTTTCCACAGAGTAAGGAAGACATATCTTTTGGTTCTCTGTTGAGTTTCCTTCCCATTTATATTTTATTTAACTCTCAAGTATTTCAGGTTTCTCTTCTACTTTTCTTTTGAAAACAAACAACAAAAAAAGTAGAAAGGAAAAATAAATTTTGGACTTTTCTCAAACTTCTTTTAGTTAGCGCCCTTCACACAAATTTCCATCCTGACTTCCTCTGTGATCGATGGATTTTCAGCTTTGTTTCTACTCCAACCCAGCTTGCCTTCTCCGATAGTATCTGGCTCTGGGGCTATAGATTGGAAGAAGGAAAACTCTATTGATAAATAAACAAAAAAAGAAAAACTTTAACATTAATTTCCACAAATAGGTTTGGAGTCTGATTTCCAGTGACTGGGACTGGCTGATACCAGAGGACATCAATGCTTCCATCTGCTTGCATCAGTGGCATATTAACATCAAGTTTCCTTGATTGACACAGATGCAGCTCAGTGGACAGAGCCCTGACTTTAAGCCTCTTGATGCATGGCTTTCATGGTTTGTCATTTCTGAAGCGCATTGCCTTTTCAGGCACTCACGCTTCAATGCCTGTAGCACTTTTAATACCATTGATGTTGCATGGTCATGGTGTTTCCTTATCAATGGACATCAATGCTGATTAAGACTTGATGCTGTTCTACATCGATACCGTTTCTGGGCTGGAAAGGCATAGCCATCAAAGTTAATTTCTCCAGGTAAACTCCACCCTGCGGTACCATTGATACCCATTCAGCCAGGTACATGATTTGAGATTGCAGGAGGTTGACTTTCTGTAGACTAATCTCTACTTCAGTGTCAGCAACCTCATCGATGCCAGTCAGCCAGAGCATAATTCTCTTAAGGCGCAAGGTACTGCTTCAGAGTCTATCCTCACTTAGTATTGATGTTCTTCAAGTCATCGTCAATGTCATCTTTAGAGAATTGGTCTGTATCCAAGGGTAAAGTACTGCAGCGTTTTCGCAGATGGTACTTGTCCTAGATCCAGGGATATGGGTGTATATCATTGAGGGATAACTCCACATCGATGCTGATGTATTCCTTCTGTGCAAGTTGTGGTGCTTACAGGGCTTGCATCCTCTTTGAGGTCTCCCACCCCTGGACCTCCTTTTGGCACCATTGATACCCGCTCAGTCTTGGGTATCGGTGTGGGTTATTTGTTCCAGAATTGATGACTATCCACTGCTTCACATTGGTTACATCGACTATGACCCGCTTACTCTTGACAGAGTATCACATCATCTGCAGTTTGAGGGAATGTTCCTTTTCATCGGAGCAGTACCAGACATGTGAGGTATTGATGCCGTAGATGATTCTCTTAATTGGAACATCGATCACCAGTAAAACACTGATGTTCTTCACATTGAGGCTCTGCATCCAAGTATCGAAGGTATTCATTGGGACACCATAACCTTTTTATCAAAAATTTGAACTTACCATGGCACAGCATTCCAGCTATAGTTTCTTAATTTCCAACAGTCTCTTCAAATTTCAAGTTTATTAAAATTTGATATTCTGCCTTATCAATATTCAAAACGGTTTTTACAAAAATATTAAAATAATACATAAAATCATCATATGGGGGAAGGGACAAGACTAACGATACAGACATTAACAAACCGGCACAGAAAGAAAGGGAAGAACTACAAAAATTGTATAGGAAAGAACGAAAATAGGAAAAAAATATATGGAACGGGAAACACAGATATCAGCCAGTTCTGTACTGGTCCTACCTAAGCATAGCATTTTGGGGCTACAAGGTATTGAATCCAGTTTTCTGTCAAGGCATCAATCCACATGGCATCTACCTTTCTATACTACTTCAGGAATCCACCAGGTGTGTAGAGCCTGAAAGGTGGTTTTTTCCTGTTGACTGGACGTTTAAACATAAACAACACTAGTGGGGGAATCTAACATGGGTGTATAGCCTGTTAAGTTAGATTCCTATGTTTAAAAAAAACCCAACAAAAAACTATCTTCTAAGCAGCATCAACCAGGTGTTTGGTCTTCCTTGCTGAAGCACACCTCCCATTATACCATCAATATTCAGTACCTTTCAGGATGCTCATACAAATTACATCGAGTATCTTTCCCTATTCGTGTTTGTTCCTATTGTTTAATGTGCATTATCCACAACACGCTTTACTCCATCTCCTTTTTTATTCTAAAGGAACCCAGAGGTTTGGGAGGGGCTGTAGGGGAGAGGGAGGCCACTACATCCATTTTAAGATGTTTTTTATTTTATTCCATTACTTCAGTTTATATCGAACAGAGTTTATGATCTGAAGTCAGAGGATTGTACGCTCAAACATTAGTGCGCACTACCAAAATTCCAATAGATTATGATTATAATTCTGAACCTGTTCCTGCAATACATTTTACACAGGTCACACACCTATCTTTCAGTTTCATTTTCTATCTCTAGGCGAAGAAAATGAACATGCTTGGACGCAATGAGCATGTGCAAGATTTATAGCATCGCATAGTACCATTGAGAATCTGACACTAAACCTGTACCTTTGTCAAAGGTCTTTGGGTTTTATATCGATCTTCTCTTCAGTATACTGGGATCTCGTCTATCTTTGGTTATATGCTGTGACCTCTAAACTACTTCTAGATCACCTCCTTCTTATATCTCTTACTGATAGTGCATTCATTTTTGATAATGTGGTATAGTCATGTGTCTTGTAGGCCTCATTCCTGTTTTCTTATTCCTTATGGAGAACTCCTCCATGGTGACATCCAAATCTTGTTCCACCTTCGGAATTGTTTTAAATAACCTTAAGGTTAATTATAAAAAAAAAAGAGTGATCTCTTGTTACAACCATTTCCTGATGGTCTAGTAGGGTTACTTTTCTTCTTGCTTTTACCTAGAAAGGAGAAGTTCGGGGCTGCTGTGGAGGAGCAGAGTGATTGGTCTGATGCCTTCTTTCCGTCATCATGCTTCAATATTTCTGTACACTTCTCCCTCAGTATTTGCGGGGGTTAGGGGCAGAGCCGGCCCGGAAATGTTGAAAATTCAAAAATAACTTTTTGGCTGGCTCTGAACCACCCCTGCCTCCCTCCCGCCTTCCCGGACATTACCTGGTGGTCTAGTAGGCTTTCGGGGCAGGAGCGATCTTCCTAAGCTCCTGCCCCATGCAGATCACTCATAGGAAATGGCCGTCGTGAGTTCCCATAGTCTCTTGAGACTACAATGGGAGCTCATGGCAGCCATTTCCTATGAGTGATCTGCATGGGGCAGGAGCATAGGAAGATCGCTCCTGCCCGAAAGCCCGCCGGGGGGGGGGGAACGTCTGGAATGCAGCTTTATTTTTATTTTTTTAAATCACGAATAACCAAATCCGTGGATACTGAAACTGTGGAATTGGAGGGAGAAGTGTAGAACATTTTGTAGTGTGCATTTTGGCCTGTTTTTCTGGCTGGCCCTCTGATGTTACGCTTATGCTTAGGTCATATGGTGTCCACAGTCCATGTTACCCTATTTGCTTCAGTGGTCTGAAGTAGAGAATGACACGGTGGCGGGTTACCCGCGGCTAGCTGCATTTAGCCGCGGGTAACCCGCCAAAACGGGGAAGAAAAAATAGTGGCCTCTGCGGGACGGGGACAAGGCCATTCACCGCCCCGTGGAGCGGTGAATGGACTTGTCCCCGCAGTGAGGCAATCAAGATTGCACGGTCCCCGCCATCTCCCTCCCTCCACCTTACCTTTGAACTGAAGAGCAACCACTGGTTGAATTTCTGCCGGTCCACACGAAGAAAAAAAAAAAAAGCCTCTTCTTTTTTCCTGCTCTCATCGCTATGCTGCAGCTACTAAAGCCGACAGGAAGTCTTTCTGACGTCAATTCTGACGTCGGAGAGGACGTTCTGGGCCAGCCAATCGCTGCCTGGCTGGCCCAGAACGTCCTCTCCGACTTCAGAATTGAGTCGGAAAGAAGACTTCCGGCTTTAGCAGCTGCAGCATGGCGGTAAGAGAAGGGGAAAAGGACAGAGGCTTTTTTTTTTTTGAGCGGCAGGGAGGCAGCAGGCTGGCTTTGGAGGGAGAAAGGTAGACAGGCACAGGCAGGCAAGCTTCGGGGGTGGGGTGGGACAAAGTGTGGAAGGCAGTGAGAGGGACATAGGAAGGAGGCACTGGGGGCACTAAAGACATGGGAAGGAGGCACTGGGGGCACTAAAGACAGGAAGGGGCACTAAGTACATGGGAAGGAAGCACTGGGGCACTAAAGACATGGGAAGGAGGCACTGGGGGCACTAAAGACATGGGAAAAAGGCACTGGAGGCACTAAAGACAGGAAGGGGCACTAAGGACATGGGAAGGAGGCACCGGGGGCACTAAAGACATGGGAAGGAGCACCGGGGGCACTAAGGACATAGGAAGGAAAGAGGGAGGGAATAGAAAGGGACAATTCTTGGGCCTGAGTGCAGAAAGAAAGAAATGAAAGAAAGGATACACAGACAGAAGGAAACGCAACCAGAGACTCATGAAATCAATCACCAGACAGCAAAGGTAGTAAAATGATTTTATTTTCAATTTAGTGATCAAAATGTGTCAGTTTTGAGAATTTATATCTGCTGTCTATATTTGTCTATTTTTCTATAGTTACTGAGGTGACCGAGCTTGCGGAGATGGGGCAGAAACAGGGTTTTAAAATTTTAGTCCTAGTAGTTTGCCGGTCCACAAAATAATTATTTTATTTCTGCCAGTCCACAGGTGTAAAAAGGTTGAAAACCACTGATGTAGAGTATGCCGGCTTTCTTTTTCGCCAAGCCGCACTCGCATTGATCAATCTTCTCCTCTCTTGCAACTTCCTGTTTCCGGTTGCATCAGAGGAGAATATTGAACAAATGAACACCCGCACATGCGGCTGGGCGAAAAAGAAAGCCGGCATACTCTACATCTAAGGTGAGATGGAGGGAGGGAGATGGCGGAACACTGCAGCCGGTCGGGTGTCTGCTGTTTTTGTATCACTGCCTGCCTGCGCTCACGTTCCAGATCCTCCTGCATTTTTAGTGTGCACAATTGACCTGATTCGAGCTATAGGTGAACATGGGGGACACATCATTGAAAGGGAGGACAAGTTAATTGATTTATTTTATGTTCGGTTTTTACTACAGAGCAGATGCACTGAAACAGATTCTCAGTGCAGTAGTAGTAGTGGCAGAACTCTCTTCTGTCTTCATGGTGTTTCGCAGTACTGAGGCTTAAATGGATGCTGCGGAGACGGTGACGGGGCGGTGAAAGGGATGGCGGTGACGGGGCGGTGAAGGGAACAGCGGTGACGGGGCGGTGCAGAGGATGGTGGGCCGGGGACGGTGCAGTGACGGGGACAGATTTTTTCCCCGTGTCATTCTCTAGTCTGAAGCTTTCAACCCCTTATCTGAGAGTATTAAGGTCACTTCAGAAATCTCTTCAGTGGTGGATGCATCCAGTCAATCTTCATTGCATCCATCTCTGTGCAACACTGAGGTTTTTTCCTGCTGGTTATCCATTTCCTCTCATGTTTTCTATTACTTGTGACCACTTTCCTTGGAGCACATCTATTGCTTCCCAGGAAGATTCTCTTCACCATCTCAACTCTGCAGGCATATTGCCTTATTTTGTTTAGTTAGGTCACTATCAACTCTCTGATATCTTCTTACCTTTAGTTGATTCCGCTAGCTCAGAAGTTATTTCTTCCATTTTTTGGGGTACCACACAACTAAGCTCTGTTACCCATGATCCCTCTTCTATAGCAAAGTGAGAGGGAACAGGAGTTTAATTACAAAGGCTTGTTACTTTGTTTTTCCTGTTCACATTCTTAGGTACACATGTTTTCATGTGCCACTTATTTACTACTCGGGGCTACATCTATCATGGCTCCGTTCCTTATTTTTACTGGGATAAAATTTATATAGTTTTGATTCTCAAGTTTCTAACGCAAGGACAGAAGTTTGAAGGCTAGACTACTTTATTTCTAGAAATATACAGTACTTTCATGGGTTCAGGTCTTAATTTTAGTAACACTTTTAAGTAATGCTCTAACCTTACTAAGCTCCTCTTTTTTTTTTTTTTTTTTCAAATAAATAAAGAGCCTTAAAATTTTTTTTATCAACTTTTGTTTTTACAAGGATATTAAACAACTCTGTTCTCTGAGGGGATTTCATCTTTACTGGCATTGTTTGTGTAATATGCTTCCCCCTTCTGTTTTCTGCTGATTCTCTCATTTTAAGGTTTATTACAATCCTTTCTCAGCCTTCGAGAGAGAGAGATATTTTTATTTATATCTATAATAATAATATTTTTTTATGAGGAAGTTATTTTCTCCACAGTAAGCCGCTATGTCATTCTAATTTTATACTTCATAGCACTGGCTTTTCTTTCCTTCTAGGATAGTTCCTCTTTTTTATCCTCTCAGACTATTCTTTTCATGAAAAGCATGCTTTCATTGCTTACAAAATTTCTTTCCCTTCTCATTCGTATCTTCTCTGAGATCTGGATAGTTTCACCTGCTTATTTGGTCTAAAACTCCAGATGGGTGCATTTACCAGTAGTCCTTTTTTATTTGATTTTTGAATCTTTTTGGCATCTCCATCGCCTATATTTAGATTCACCTACCTCTAGGACAGGGGTAGGGAACCTTTTTGGCTGAGAGAGCCATAAACGCCATATATTTTGAAATGTAATTCCGTGAGATCCATACAATATGTTTCAAGTTTAAACATATTGTATGGCTCTCACGGCATTACATTTTAGGTAAGACCAACACTTTTAAAGTACAATAAGTCTCTGAATTCTTTTCAATAATGTTGCTATGCTGTTCCTAACCAATGATGAATAAAGTACTTCTTACCATTAATGCGACTTCTGGTGCTGCATTGTTTTGCTGATGGCTTTGTAGTCTGATTGATACGTGGTGAGGTTAAGTTTCATGCAGGCGTTGGGACTTCCATCCGTTAAATGTGATCGTAGGTTGGTCTTAATGTTCCTTAGATGTGAGACAGACTGCTCACATGCATATGTTCCTTAGATATGAGAAAGACTGCTCACATGCATACGTAGAGCCAAACATTGTTAGTACAGCAATACTCACACGCTGCAGTGTGTGGTATGTGACGGGAAGCGCGTTCCAAGTTTTGACAATCAGCTGGTCCGCCGGTTGAAGATTTTTCATTTCTCCCCACTTGTGTTTGCTCGCCAACTCTGCTTGCTGTCGTGCAAGTCTTTCCAAATCTTCATTCAGTGACTTGAACTTATTCACCCACATGTCTGAGGCCTTCAGGTCAGCAGCTTGTAGCTCAAAATCTCTGACGGAGACACCGAGGATGTAACTCAGGTCGGCGCTGTCCACTGCACACTCGTGTGGATGGGTGATGAACTTAAAAAGACGAGTGCGCTCACGAAATTCTCCAAAGCGCGCTTTGAATGACTGCAGGAGATTAGATGTGAAGCCCGCCAGCTGCTGAAGATCAAGATGTTGAGCAGGGTCACTTGCTGTGCGTGCATCTTTAAACTCCCCCAGTTTTTCAAAGTGTAGTAAACGACCTGTTTCAATGTCGGCGATGAAGAATTCTAGCTTGTTTTCAAATGCAAACACTGCTTGTTGAAGGGATAAGACTGTATTTCCAACGCCTTGCATTTTTACATTGAGCTGGTTCAGATGTTCAGTGATGTCCATGAGATAGTAGAACTTCAAGAGCCACTCAGTGTTAGCTAACTCAGGATGCTCGACGTTTTTCATTTCAAGAAAAGTCCGGATTTCGCTCAGACAAGCCGCAAAACGGCTGAGCACCTTCCCTCTTGACAACCAAAGGAACATTGCTGTGCAGAAGCAGACCATGATAATTATTCCCCACTTCTTCCAGCAGTGTTTTAAACTGGCGATCATTTAAAGCTCAGGCAACAATAGAGTTGACCACCTGAATGACCAGCGATATCACCTCACCAAGCTGCTCACCACACATCTGAGCACAAAGCGCTCCTGATGTAGGATGCAGTGAAAACTTAGGATGGGTCTCGTTACATGTTCACGAAGAAACGCTACGAATCCTCTTTTTTTTCCCCACCGTGCACGGAGCACCATCAGTACACACTGAAACAAGTTTATCCATCGGTAGATGTTGTTCTTTAACGAACTCAATGAAAGACTTGAATAAATCCTCCCCTCTTGTTGTCTCTTTCATAGGCAAAACAGCAAGACTTTCCTCACATAGTGCGTCACCGACAGCATACCTTGCAATCACTCTGAACTGGGATAAATGGCTTATGTCTGTTGATTCATCCAAAGCAAGAGAAAAGAATGGTGCTGCATTTATGTCCTTCACTTGTGTTGCCTCAATTTGATTTGCCATCATGATGGTACGATCGTGAACAGTTCTTGCCGTTTGATTATCTTGTCTTTATCTGAAAAGTTGTCAAAAAGTTCATTGGCAACATCAAGCATGAATGCTTGGCATACTCCCCATCTGTGAATGGCTTTCCGTTTCTCACAATTGGTAAAGCACCAGCAAAGCTAGCCAAATTCCAGTCACCTTGTTGGGTCCAAACACGGAGTTGTTGCTGACTAGCTTGCACTCTGCACAGTAGCTCTTGACATGCTTTCTTCCTGCTGTCCCCCGCAGGATATTTCGATGCAAATGTAGTATGGCGTGTGTCGAAGTGCTGCTTTATATTTGACCGTTTCATCGATGCAATTTTATCATTGCATATTAGACACATTGCAGAACCTGCTCTCTCTGCAAAGGCGAATTCCTCTGTCCATTCCTGCTGAAAAGTACGATACTCCTCATCTTTTTTTCTTTTAGCCATATTCTTTAATAAAAGGGTTCTTCAATAAAAGGGCAGGGTAGCCAATTACAGGTATAGCTGGTGGGATGGACCCTTACAGGCTGTCAAGGCAGGTTAGGCCCAAGTCGGGGGCTTAATGTTCAGCCATTGTGGAAAGTGGCATGATTTGTGGCTGCCTGTGGATGCGGCTTCAGGCCCTTTCGGCCATGGATGCTGCGGGGGCCGCAACTGTAGCTAGGCCGAAGCGGGGGCCTCAATTTGTGGCAGTACGTTTTGCTGGCGAGCCACTGACTATAGCTAGGCAAAAGTGGGGCCTCAATTTGTGGCTGTATGTTGGCTGTGGGGGCTACCAACTTTAGTTAGACCGAAGCCCGTTCTTCTGCGGATTCTGCAAAGTAGGGCGATGGATCGCCTGTGAACGTTGCGATGCCGAAGCCGGATACTGCGATAAAATAGAAATACATAGACAAAGGTTAAATTGAACCAGTAAGAAGCTGGACTCTGCATACAGTGCACCACAGAAACAGTGACACGTGTCTCCTAAAGCAATAAATAAATAGAAAATTTTTTTTCTACCTTTTGTCTTCTGTGGTTTCTGCTTTCCTCATTTTCTTGTAACTCTCTTCCTTCCATCCACAGTCTGCCATCTCTCTTCCCCCTATATGGCATCTTCTCTCCTTCTATGCCCCTTCCAGAAATTGTATGCCTCCCCCTTCCATCTCTCCTTTCACCTCCATTGGTCTGGCATCTCTCTCTTCTCCTTTCCTCTCCCACACCTCTCCTTTGCAATCCCTTTCCCTTTCCCCCCTCATTTTCCTTTTCAATTTATTTTCTCCAACTGTCTAGATTACGTTCTTACTACCCTCTCATCAATGTCCTTTTTTACTGTGTACCTAAAGCTTGCCACCACTTTCCCTCACTCCTCCAGTGTTTCCCTAACTCAATCCTTTTCTCCCCATCATGTGCCCTCCTTTTATTTATCCCCTCCTTCCATCATGTACCCTCTTTCTCCAACCCTTCCATCTAGTACCTTCTCCTCTCTCTGTCCACTTCATCCAGCGTCTGCTCCCCTCTTTCTCTCCTCCCATTTCCTTCCTGCATTTGCTCCCTTATCTCTCCCATCTGCACTTCCATCCAGCACAGGCTCCCCACTACCAGCCAATGTTTGCCCTTTCTCTTGCCATCCACCCCTCTTCAATCAGCATCTGCCCCCTTTTTTTCCCTCCAATATCCTTCCCCTTTATGTCTCTCCCCTTTCTCTGTACATCAATTCCATCAGCACCACCCTTCCATACCACCCTGCCCTCTTTCTTTCTCTCCACCACTCTTCCATTCCAGCAGTCCTGCTCCTTTCTCTCCCTTCATGCAGCAAGGCCCCATGATGACTGTAGCTGTCGGCTGCCAGTCCACCCCACTCCGACGTACTTGCTCTGGGGTGGACTCAGCAACCGCATGCTGGAAAGTCCCGTGATGACTCGTCTGCTGGCTCTGCTCCGGAAGAAGTAAGTTACGTCGGAGGGGGTGGACCCGGCAGACACAGGGAGTTGCGGCAAAGTCCCGCAATGACTGTGTCTGCTGGGTCCATCCCCTCTGACGTAACTTACTTCTTCTGGAGCAGAGCCAGCAGACGAGTCATCGCGGGACCTTCCTGCACCTCAGCGCGGCTGCCGACTCTGCCACAGAGAAAGTAAGTCAGAGGTAACGTGACCATTTATTTTTTTCATCAAAAGGGGACATCTATTAATTGACTGTGTATCCTTTTTCATTTCTTTCTTTCTGCACTCAGGCCCAACAATTGTCCCTTTGTATTCCCTCCCTCCTTCCTTCCCATGTCCTTAGTGCCCCCAGTGCCTCCGTCCTGTGTCCTTAGTGCCCCCAGTGCCCCCGTCCTGTGTCCTTAGTGCCCCCAGTGCCCCCGTCCTGTGTCCTTAGTGCCCCCTGTGCCCCCGTCCTGTGTCCTTAGTGCCCCCAGTGCCCCTGTCCTGTGTCCATAGTGCCCCCAGTGCCTCCTTCTTATGTCCCCCCACTACCTTCCAGATTTTGTCCATCCCCAAAGCCAGCCTGCCTGCCTGCCTACATCCTTCTCTCCCGGCCGCAGAAAAAAAAAAGCGCCTCTCTCCTTCCTTTCCTCCAGTTCACGCCGCTGCAATCTTACCTCCCCGTTGCTGCTGCTGCTAATTGCTGCCAACTATGTCTTCTTTCTGACGTCAACTCTGACGTTGGAGAGGACGTTACGAGGCCAGCCAATCACTGCCTGGCTGGCCCGGAACGTCCTCTCTGATGTCCAGACGTCGGAAAGAAAACATTGTCGGCGGCAATTAGCAGCAGTGGCACGGACCGGGGGAAAGGAAGGGAGGACCCAGACCTGCCGCGAGCCAGATGTGGCCATCAAAAGAGCCATAGGTTCCCGACCCCTGCTCTAGGAGGTCGTTTATTATTCTCAGCCTCCATCCATATGAGTTTTCTCGGAATTCTTCTTTTACCTCTAGTAGAGCATGGAGTTCTTCTATTCTTTTTTTCTGTTAGGTTCCCTCCCTTGCCACTGCACTCTCGGATCAGACATTGGATCATGGTTTTCATGAGGCAACTCAAATTTTTGAGTTCTTGGAACCCAATTCTTTCCATCCCTTTGCTTGAGCTAGGGAGTCCCACATGTGAGAATAGGCTAAGGATAAAGCACAGTTACTTAATGTAACAGATGTTATTCTGGGACAGCAGGCAGATATTCTCACAACCCGCCCACCTCTCCTAGTTGGCTTCTTCGCTTGGGCATCAAACCGATGACCTCGTGAGCTGGCATTGGGCGGAAGGCACTCACGCATGCGGGTAGTCTAAAAGCTTGCTAAAGCTTAAAGTGATACTTCACTTTTCACTGTCCGTACCAGGGCTCCGTGGATGATGTCGCCCACATGCGAGAATATCTGCCTGCTTGTCCCAGGATAACACCTATTACGGTAAGTAACTGCTGTATGTGTAAATGTGGAGGCGCTGAGCGAACCTGCATTAACTGCATGAGTGCTGGTTAGAATATAGTATGTGCTGCACACTACCTGCAGGTTGTTCTTGTCCACTCTCTGCCTGTGCCCACTGAGTTACTACCTCCAAACAAAATGCTCTCAATGCGGGAATTAGTGCATGCTAACCATGAAAATATTGCAGGACCACTTACCAAGCCTGTGTAATACTACTTCTAGTACATTAATTCATCTGTTAATTGTCCTGATATGCTTTAGTAAAAGGCTACTTAGTCCTCACGCTTCTTTTCAGTCTGTTCATTTTATAACTACTTTGAATAGCTTTGTTTCATCTACAAATCTGATCACCTCGCTCTGCAATCCATATTTCAGATCAAAATAACCATTAACAATCATTATTACCACCATATCCTTGTACCCACCTAAGCTGAAATAATACAAATTCCTAGGATTTTCTCATCCAGAGTTTTGTAAATAGACTTTTAACATTTATGTACTCTTGATGCAGCTTATCTCACTGAAGCAATGAAGCTGACACACTCTGAGCAGGTGAGTCTAATTTTAACATTTCACTTAATGTTCTATATATACATAATACCACATGCTACAGTACAAATCATTTAAGTTTTCTATTTTATTGGGGGAAATACCTCAATCTGGGTAAGTTGTTTTTATTTATATATTGGCCACCAGGCCCTCGCCTAGGCTAATAGCGTCCTGAGTGACCCACAGACCAACTGCTCTGGTGTGCTGCTCAGTAAGGGGACAGTCCCCACAAGGGCAAATTTTCAAACAAAAACAGTCAAAATGAAAACCAGGCAATGTGCAATGTGAGGGGGTAGGGTTGGGGGGGGTTTCTGATTCTTTATTAAGGATTTGGAAGAACAAAAAGAAAGTATATTGTATAATATAAGTGAATGTATATGGAATGATAGGATGGGGAGGGGGGATAAATTTCATTAATTTAAGATGACTGTAATAGAATAGCAAGTGATGTTTTTAAGTTAAAATGTTATTTCTTGATTCACTTGATGTAAGTTGTAAAAATGAATAAAGATTTTATTTAAAAAAAAAAACCCCAGACAAACACAGTGTGGTGCATTCAACCTTTGCCATGCTATTTTTTTCAGTTTGTGGAATAAAGAACCCTGGACAATATTTTGACAAACAAACAATAAAAAACTTCAGGCGCAAATCAGGATATACCAAAGTCCTGGTGCCTCAGCAAATGCAGCACAGCTTTCTGAGCTGGGCCTAGGCCTTATTCCGGCCCTAGAACTGGGCCTTTCTCACAAAGAGAGCTAATTCTAGCTATCACAGTGCATTACTTCCACAAAACACCAAAGCAAAAGTAAATGTTCAGGAGGCCCTCAGCTCTGCTCCTGAGCTGGGGCAGGAGAACTGCCAAATTTGTCTTCACACAATATTCAAATATTCCCACCTGAGATCTTGACAAACTTCTCCCACATAATTCAGTTCTCAGTTCCTATGCACTACTGCATTCAAACAAGAAAAATATAGTTCCATAAGGCAGAAAACATTTCCCATGCAAGGCAAACTGGGAGAGCACCAGCAACAGTCTTTGTGAAACCAGAAAGAGCCCTGCCCCCTCCTGGGGCCTTGTATTGGGCCTCAGCAGTGCTGTGAGTCCATGTAGTAAAAAAAAAAGAAAAACTCTTGCACCATAAGTTACAGGCTGTAGCACAAGTCCCAATAATTGTTCAACCAAAAATAATCCAAAAGAAACATTCAAAACAGTTCAGTGGATAGCTCTAGAAACTGCTCACAAGAACACCCCCCCCACTGTAACACCCCCCCCCACAGCTTTACAGTTGCCTTGCAGGAAAATACCTATTTCCATGGCCTCTGGTTCTGGAAATACCTGGTCACAAAATTCCATTTCTTCCTCTTGAGGCATGGTCTCAGCTTCCTGGTATGGAGCTAAATTATCCATTTCCATGGGCTCCAGAATATTAAGTTGCTCTGGTCTGGCTGGCTGCTGAGCACTGGAAAAAGTACCTTTCCCTTCCTTGTCCTCCCTAACTCTGGAGAGAAAGCTGCTGGCTTTTCAGTGTGAGAGCCCTGCTCTGCTCTCAGTGTGCCTGCACTGCTCTGACGCTCTCTTGGGTTCCCCCTGTGGATGGTTGGGTAAATGCAGGGTTTTCTCACAGGGGCATTTTGCCTAAACCTAATATTCACAGGTTTGGAGACAAACCTTGTAGAGCTGGGCTGAGTTTCCATCTCCTCAGCTTCTGAATGGTCAGAAAAAAAACTCATCTTCAGTCAGATCCTGCCTAGTGTAAACAGGGAACTCAGGCTGCTGGGCTTTACAGGGCTTGGGAACAGCTTTCCTAGTCTTAGTCCTGCCTCTCCTGGGGTTTTTCCCTGTGAACATGTCAGGCACTGAGCCTGGCTGGTCACAATATATATAGCATATTTTCTTATAATTTGATGGAAAAGTTGAGCTTATGTTCCTGTTTGTAACATTCCTGCTACTTCTCACAGACTAAAAATACAACTTGTACAATTGATAATATTTTTGTCTTTTTCTCAAACAGGCTCAGTTATCACTTGAATTACAAAGAGATAGCCACATAAAGCAACAATTACTGATCCAAGAGAGGTGGAAAAGGGCAAAGAGAGAGGAAAGGCTTAGGACTCAGCAGAATACAGTAGCTACAGATAAAGAGAGAGCTACATATCTTCAGACATCTTATAAACTGTCCACAGAAGAATCTGATGGCCAAAATATGTTAATCCCTACAGGTTACAAATATAGTTCTAACAAGGAAAAGTGTTTGCAAGAAATTCATGGTGGCCTTGATAGGGACCCAGACACACTACTGTATTTGCTTCAGAGAAGAAAGGAGCCATTAGAAACCTGTATGGGGAATAAAGCCCCAAAGGATGACAAAACAAAAATAGAGGAGCAAGCAACCAAAATTGTAGAGCTGAACCGACTTGTAGACTTTCTTTTGGCTGATAATGAAAGATTAAAGAGAGAAAACAAGCAATTAAGAGCAGAAAAGGCTAGACTTCAAAAAGCTCCACTGGAAAAAGAACTGGATGTAGATACTGACTTTGTAGAAAAATCAGAGTTATGGGGTCTGCAGCAGCCTTCAGAAAGTGCTACAAATTCTGCCTCCTCTTGGCAGAGGTTTGGCACAAATGCAGGCAAGGACAAGAACATTCCAGTACCTAATCTTCCTTTAGACATTTTATTGCCTGATCTTCCTCCGCTGGAGCTCCCTGAAGATATTCAGTCTGAACTGAAGGGATTTATGGATAGTTAAGTGAAAATTATGGAAGAGGCAGATTGCAAGATATAGCCAAACAAGGGCAAAATCACCAGGAACAGTGATGGTCCAAGGCACAAACACCTCACAAGGATAAACATAGACATCAGATTGCATTGCAGAAACTTAGAAGACATTGTCACTGTGAAATATGACTTATACAATAGCTAATCAATTTGAATCGAGCTAAGAATACCAAAATTTGTGGACATGGAGCTCTTGGAACTGTGTTTTTCATGTTGAATACCAAATGACTGCCTGGATTAACTTTTCAAGCAAAACAATAATCTTTTTCCTATTGTTAAAGTTCAGGTTTAAGTATGCTGTAGATATATATATATATATATATATATATATACACACACATATATAATTGGTATATATGATGCCATAAATGATAATGCAAAGCTAGCTTTTGGTAGCCACATGGTTGCCATATATCTAAAAACGATTATCATGCAATCAGATTGTATGCATTCTATATGCACAATTTTGTTAATTCAGGTGTACTAAGGATGCACCATATAAAATGGATCTGTGCCACACTGCACGCCTAATTCACTGTTAACCTCAAACCAATCAGGAAAATTGTGTCAACTTTTCCATTTCATGAAGGAACCAAATTATTAGTTCTGCTATTTTGGAATAACCAGTTTACATAATCAGGGTGCATCATGAGAATTGTTTTAACTATTGTTTGCTGTATAGAAAGGTATGCGTTTTAAAGGATTGCCCAGGGACTTGGTACCCTTACTGTTTAAAATGGTGCATGAGTGCAAGTAATGCTTGTTGACAGTATTTGATTGGAAAACAACAATAAAATATTTGTGTTTATAGTCTGTGATGAACTGAATTTACAGAAAGTCAAAGTTCAAATCAATTTTGAGACATTTCTGATGGGATATAGATACATATCTTGATTATATATTCCAGTGCAGAAGGTGTGTAGACTGAGGGTCATGTCTCACTAAAATTTTGTGCAGTTTCAAACTGGAGGGAAAATGTCATTGAATGAGGGGGGCTGCAGTATAGATTTGTGGACCTGAATTTTACCTGCAAATGGGTCTTATTGGATCACAATAATTCAAAAAACTTCAACTACCAGAAAATCCTCGTATTTGTTCTTTGATAGTGCAGTGGTTCTTAACCCTGTCCTAGGGGACCCCCAGCCAGTTGGGTTTTCAGGATATCTCTAATGAATATGCATCAATACACAAAGACCAATGGGATTTATCAATTATCTGCAATAGCTCTGGTTAATTTTATAATAATTTAATACAAAAAGAGCTATACCCGCCTTAAATCATTATATATTCTAAATAGTTACCATTTATTAAATCATTAATGAAATCATTTTTTATTACACCATATATTTTAAAATTCAATTAAACAACATCTTTCATTTACACAATAATAATACACATGAAGCCCTCTCAGTTTACCCTATTTATCCCACAGCTTAAAAGTCTATTCACTATATGAAATACTGCAAGTCTTAAGAGCTTGTCATCACTGTGCCAACTTACTCTTTTCTTGTCTTTTCATATCCAACTTGATCAAACTGAACAGTTAAGCCCAACACAGTTCTGTGTTTTGCCTTTCAGCATCATCAGGGGCTTTAGATTACTGATGGCTTCATTTCTTCACAACCTCTGATTATTCATAATACTTTAGATCTTGGCCATACACAAACCAGAACCTTTCCACAGCTCAAACAAAGATGTCAATCACAGCTTTTCAGCTCCTTCTCCTCTGGTCGCTGTTGCCCCTTCAGTTCTTCCTTCTGCAGGCGAGCATGAAGGTGTCATTCTGATCTGCTTCCTTCTATTTCTTTATTTTTGCAATCTTTTTCAGTTGTTCATGGATTTTACACAGTTCTAGGACTGGCTGTGCCTGCTTGGAGAGGAGCACTTTGTCTGTAGCTGACAGGTGCATCCTTCGGGGACCTGTTCAGCCAGCCTGTTGGATATTTATGGTGCTTAGAGTTCCAGGCCCTCAGCATTTGCTCACTTCTTTGACTTGGTCAGGAGCTTGAGCGCAGGCTTTCGGGCATCAGTAGCATCCGTTGGGGCGCTCATGGTGCTGGCTGCAGTTCATCCCCCCCCCCCACACACACACACATACCTTTTGCAGCCTAGGGCAGTGGAGGTTCAGTCTGACTAAAGTTCGGACTGGCAGTCCAAAGATCTCAACGTGATAGCCGAGTGGTGGTTTGAGGCAGAAATTCCCTCCAGATCTAAATACTTTCTAAAGGAGCTGAAGCATGCTGCAGCATCTTTTCCCCCCGCACATGGTCTGTGAGTACAGATTATGACAGCCTATGAGGAATATCAGAGGGAGGGGCTTCTGAAAATCTGTGTTTTGCCTGTTTCTACAGCTAGTCTTGTTTCCCTTCCTCTAAAATCCTATTTTTAGTGTGTTTAGGTCAATCTGGTAGTAATGCTGCTGCGGCAGCCAAGATTTTTTTAAAATTTTTTTCTAAGTTCTCAAACTTTCCCAAAACACCTCATTTTGCCTCAAAATTAATAGGAGTGGCGTCCTCAGACCCTAATACTCGTATATCATTCCTTATTTGCACCAGATGGGCAGCTAGCATCCGTGTGCTACATGGTGCTGGAAGGAGGGGTGTGAGCTTCAAGCTTAGCCCCTCCATAGGCCTCCAGGGTTGGAGAACGTCAAGTGGGCTCATCGGGGGAAACAAAATACTTTCTGGGACAGCAGCTCTGTGCACTGTTGAGAAGCTTAACAACCCAAGAAAAGGCTGTTCCACCCTAAAGGACAAGGAGACTTTCACCCTCATGCCTTTACCCCCAGAGTTTATTAATCTACTCTGGAAGGCTTATGCACAAGGCAGAAATCTGCCAGTCAAGTCCACGAGCAAGCAGGACAGTGTACAGACCTTGTTGGAGTCATATCAACAGTTTCACAGGAACATCAAAACTTACCTGTTTAAGAAATTATAGTTATCCCAGGACAAGCAGGTAGCATATTCTCAACATATGGGTGACGTCAACCACAGAACCCCGATGCGGACAGCTTCACAAGCAAACTTGCTTGAAGAACTTTTAGAAAGTTCGCAACTGCTGCACTGCGCATGCACGAGTGCCTTCCTGCCCTACATAGGGCAGACGTCTCCTCAGTTCTAAGATTTCAGCAGAGCTGAGAAGCCCTCATTTCGATGCTCTGCACGAGAATTAGTTCGTGCCTTCTCATCACCGCGGCTTGTGTTTGTTTCTTTTTTCTTCACAAGTCGCTTCGGTGCGCGTGTTTCCAAAAAAAAAAAAAAAGAAAAGACAGTTTTCAATTTTATTTTTCTGCCTGTGTCACGGCGGGGCCTGTTCCGTGGCCTCAGCCTGTGGGCTTGAATTTAGCCCTGGCCGTTATCCATTCCATGTCCTTGCCGGTTACAGGGTTCAAGAAGTGTAGCTGGTGTCAACGCACGATCTCTATTACTGATCCACATAAGTGGTAAGTTCAGTGTTTAGGACCTGACCTGTCCGGAGTCGTGCACTCGCTGTGCTACACTTCACAATCGAGTTCTTTAACGTTGTCAAGTGCAGATTGAAAAAATTTTCAGGGCAATGGATCTTCCTCCGAAAATCTCAACTCCGACCTCGACCTCAATCTTGACTGGACTGAAGTCTTCTATGGGTCTCAAAGCCTTGCTAAAGCCTCCCTCGATGGGGAAGTCTTCATCCTCGGGAAAATCAGCAAAATCGTCCCCGGAAGGGCCGCTCTCCTCAGTGTCTCTTTCAGGTAAGCTATCGAAGCCAGCCACTCAGGAGTCACAGGCCACTTCAACGGTGGCCTCAGTGGTAACCGTCCCTTCGAGGCTTCCCAGGAAGTGTCTCCCCAAATTGAGGAAGCACTCATCTTTGAGGTCGTCTTCCTTGGAGTCTATAGCCACACCAATTGTACCAGCTCCAGTGGTCTTGGTGCCGGCTTTGCAGAATATGTTGGAAACTATTCTGCATCAGGAGTTTGGTAACATGCTTGCCAAATTGACTCCTGTTTCGACTCTGCTTTCTGCAGTCCAGCCTGAGCACTCAGCAGTATTACAAGGAGTCGAGTCCTTGAGAGTGCCTCGAGTCCAGCCTGAACACTCTATTCAAAAGAGTTGAATCCTTGAGAACGCCTCGAGATCAATCTGCACACTCTATACAAAGAGCTGAATCCTTACAAGTGTCTCGACTTCGATCTCCAACTTCCAGTCCTACCTCTCAACATGCATTGCCTTCGAGGCACAGAGTGAGGATTCCTTGGCATTCTTCATCAAGGCTGGATTTGACTCAATCACTGCCTCGTGATTCGAGGCACAGTTCCTCTTCACATCATTTGTTGAGACATTCATTGAGGCCCAGGTCTTCTTGAGACAGATCTCATTTATTGAGACACCGAGACTCTTCAAGACCACCAACTTCTTTGTCAAGGAAATCTATTGTGGAGCCACAGCATTCTCGCCAGTCGAGTTCTTCTCCTGCGAGGTTTTCTTCACTAGCTGGTTCTTCAAAATGAAAACGTTCTGCTTCTTCTCTTCATTCCAGAAGTGGTCATTCATCTGCATCTTTGCCTATGAATTGAGATCTGCGGTACCAATATTCCAGAGAGGCTTCACCTTCTTTCTCTGCTGTAAAAGGTACCTCGAGGAGCTCTCGTACACCTTCTCCTCAACGATGTCATACCTTTTCAGATCCGGTATCCTTTACAAAGTTCTTATACCAAATGAGTAAAGATCTCAACATTGCTTTGGAGTCTGATTCAAAATACTCTAAGGAATATTTGGAAGAACTGGGTATACCCAGTCCTCCTAGGGATTCTCTCAAATTACTCATGAATGGCATCCTTTCTCAAACTTTCAAGAGGAATCTAGATACACCATACTCCATTCCTGCTGTGCCAGCAAAGCTGGAATCTAGATATAAGATGGTTTATTGTAAGGGATTTGAGAAGTTTCAACTATCCCATCAATCTCTTCTCGTGGAGTCTTCTTTAAAAAGAACTAATCCTGCCAAAGTTTATGCCACTGTTCCTCCTGGCTGAGAGGGAAGGACCATGGACAAGTTTGGCCGTCAGCTCTATCAGATGACAAATAGGATGACTCTAAGGAATATTTGGAAGAACTGGGTATGCCCAGTCCTCCTAGGGATTCTCTCAAATTACTCATGAATGGCATCCTTTCTCAAACTTTCAAGAGGAATCTAGATACACCATACTCCATTCCTGCTGTACTAGCAAAGCTGGAATCTAGATATAAGATGGTTTATTGTAAGGGATTTGAGAAGTTTCAACTATCCCATCAATCTCTTCTCGTGGAGTCTTCTTTAAAAAGAACTAATCCTGCCAAAGTTTATGCCACTGTTCCTCCTGGCTGAGAGGGAAGGAACATGGACAAGTTTGGCCGTCAGCTCTATCAGATGACAAATAGGATTTTAAACTATAATTTTGTCACGTCATATTGCAAGCATTGGGTCAACGCTATGCCTGCTTTTTTCAAGTATATCCCAAACATTGGTTATCAGAGTTCCAGCATATGCATGCTACTCTAGGTCAACTTCGCATGCATATGGTTCAAGCTGCATATGATGCTTTTGAAATGTCCTCCAGGGTCACTGCATTCTTGGTAGCCATGCGACATCTAGCCTGGATATGAACTGTGGACATGGATCCAAACCTGCAAGATCAACTGGCCAACATTTCATGTCAGGGAAATGAGCAGTTTGATGACTCCATTGAGGCAGTCACAAAACACTTGTCTGAGCATGAGAAATTGTTTGCCTCTGCAGTGAAGCCGAAGCCTTCCACTGCTAAGAGTTATAGGCCTCCTCCATCTTATCAGAGGCATTATCCTCAGAAGTCAGCACCTTATTCAAGACCGCCTCCTAAGAAACAGCAGCAACAATAACGGCAGCATAAACCTCAGGCTCCTGCTGCGCCCAAGTCCACTCAGCCTTTTTGACCATCTAACACAGAGCATAACATCAATGTTCTGCAAATTCCCATTCTGCAAATTTCTCAGATTTCAGATGGGAAATCATCATTTTCAATACAGAGTGCTACCCTTTGGCCTGGCATCATCTCCCAGAGTTTTCACCAAGTGCCTGGTAGTAGTAGCAGCAGCTCTACGCAGCTATGCTCTTCAGGTTTTCCTGTACCTGGACAACTGGTTCATCAAAGATTCAACATCTCGGGGGGTTATTGTAGTGACCAAACAGACTATTTGGTTCCTCCAAAGTTTGTGATTTGAAATCAACTTTCCAAAATCCCAGCTACAACCCTCTCAAACTCTACAGTTCATCGGAGCTGTATTGGACACTGCAACTCGGAGCATTCCTTCCGCAACAACGTCAGGATACTCTAATACAACTTTGTCGCAAAATGCTGCCCCTCACTTCACTCTCAACGAGACACATGGTTCTGCTAGGTCACATGGCCTCTACAGTTCACATGACTCCTTTTGCCAGACTTCACCTCAGAATTCCTCAATGGACCCTGGCTTCTCAATGGGCGCAAGCTTCCGATCCTCTCAGCACATTATACTGACTCCTTCATTCAAACAGCCTCTCCACTGGTGGATGCTTTCTTCCAATCTCTCCAGAGGTTTACTGTTTCAAACGTCCCCTCATCAGAAGGTTCTCATGACAGATTCCTCGATCTATGTTTGGGGGGGCTCATCTCGATAGTCTCCGCACTCAAGGACAGATCATCGGTGTCATATCAATCTGTTGGAACTCAGCGATTTTCAGTGCTCTCAAAGCTTTTCAACATCTTCACGATCAAGTAGTCCTCATTCATACAGATAATTAAGTAGCCATGTACTATGTCAACAAGCAGGGAGGAACCGGTTCCCTTCCCTTTTGCACGGCAGCTCAGAAGGTTTGGAATTGGGCAATTTTTCACAACATCTTTCTAAAAGCCGTCTACATTTAAGGAGAGAAAAACTTTCTGGCAGACAAATGAGTCATCTTCCACAGCCTCACGAATGGACACTCAATTTGTCGCCTCTCCATTATATTTTTTCTCAGTGTGGGACTCCTCGAATAGATCTCTTTGTGTCTCCCCACAACCACAAACTGGCTCAGTTTTGTTCCAGGATATACTCCCCTCACCGCCTGGAGGCAGATGCCTTTCTTCTAGAATGGACGAACCAGTTTCTGTATGCATTTCCTCCATTTCCCCTCATTCTCAAGACACTCGTCAAACTGATAGCTCCTCGGTGGCCCAGACAACCTTGGTTCTCCCTTCTACTTCAACTCAGCAGCAGAGAGCCTCTACTTCTACCAGTTTTTATGTCTCTGCTTACACAGAGTCAGGGTTCTCTGCTTCATCCCAACCTGCAGTCTGTACACCTGACAGCTTGGTACCTTTCAATGTAACTGCCAACCTACAATTCTCTCAATCTGTAGTAGACATTTTTGAAGCTTCCAGAAAACCTAAACCTACCACTAGGAAATGTTACAACTAGAAATGGACTTGGTTTTCTGGTTGGTGTGCTCTTCATCACAAGGAGCCTCAGTCTACTTCCTTGTCTTCAGTTCTTGATTACCTGTTTCATTTATCTCAATGAGGCCTCAAATCAACATCCATTAGATTCCATTTCAGTGCAATTGCTGCTTTCCATTAGCCACTGGAAGGGAAACCTCTCTGCTCATCCTGTGGTTTCCAGATTTATGAAAGGACTTTTCAGTGTCAAACCACCTCTCAGACCGCCTCCGGTGGTTTGGAACCTCAACGTGGTTCTTGCCAGATTGATGAAGCCTCCATTTGAACCAATGGATTCGGCTCATCTGAAAAATCTCACCTGGAAAGTGGTTTTTCTCATTGCTCGCAGAGTCAGCAAGCTGCAAGCTTTAGTAGTGGACCCTCCTTTCACAGTATTCCATCATGACAAGGTGGTCTTTCGTACTCATCCTAAATTCTTACCAAAAGTTGTTTCAGAATTTCATCCAAATCAATCCATTGTACTTCCAGGCTTGGGCAGGCAAGCAGGAAATGAGAATGAGAGAAAAGCAGAGAAGAGAACAGGAAAGAAAAGCAGAGAAGAGAACAGGAGAGGGGAAGAAGGAGCAAGAGAATGCAGGAGAGAGAAAGGGGCATCAGTGAGAGGGAGCTCTGCCCACCCATGACATCATCCACCGTAGCTCCTCCTTAAAAGGGGAGGAGCCAATGGTGCTCAACCATTCGGCGCGCGTTGAAGATGAGCGTTAAAGGTGCTTACTTTAGCGAGAGTGCCTTTGTGAAGGGCTTTAAGAAGGGACGAGCAAAGAAGAAACACTTAAGGAAGGACACCTACACAGGCAAGTACCACAAGGCGACAGGACAGACAAGCAGTAGATAAACAAACACAGTAGTAGCAGAGGGCAATCACAAAAGACAGAGGATACACACAAGCAACCTGGGTAGCAGATTTAAAATCAAGAAAAGGACTTCACAGTAACACTGAGGATGCTACACAGATTCCTACACAAGGAGAAGCCACTTCAGATGACAGACCAGCAGGGGGACAGCAATGGATACAGCAGACAGAAGCAGGATGTTGAGCTACCCAGTTTTCTCCACCGTTTGCCATATGTATGATTACCTCCCCTCTGGGAGGCGGTCTTATGTATACACTTGATGCGAAGAACTGGAGGGCCTGAATAAGGAAGTCAGACTCCTGGAGGGTAGAATACTGGAACTAGAAGCACTTCGAGCAGTGGAAGAGGACAGAGAGGCAGAAAACTTCATGACAGAGGAAACTGTTGAGGAAGAAATCAGGGAGTTAGAGAAGTTCATCGAACAGGCATACAGGGAGGCCGTGGAAAATCACCAACAGTGGAGCTGCCAAGATACGCCTACAGTGAGTGAGGACCACCTGGAGGACAACCACAAGGAAGACAAGTCCGTTGCAAGCCAACGCCAGGATGAGGGAAGATGGAAGTGCACAGAGGACACGGACCTATGGCTGGAGAGATGGTCATACACCAGGGACACGGACCTGCAGCTAGAGAGGCAAGAAAAGATAGAGAGGACAGTAATCGTCATGGGGGACTCCATCATCAGACAAGTCGACAGCCACATAGCGGGAGAAAGACAGAATCGGCTGGTGACCTGCCTACCGGGAGCCAAGGTAGAAGATATAGTGAGCTGCATCGACAGGATCATTGACAGTGTGGAAGAGGAAGATACGGTGGTGGTGATCCATGTGGGGACAATCTGAGCAACAGGAACTATAGCAGGGAAGGACTGAAGGACCAGTTCCGGATGCTAGGAGGGAACTGAAGACTAGAATGCCGAGGGTAGCATTCTCTGAGATCCTGATGGTACCCAGGGCCGATGAGAAGAGGCAGACGGAGCTGCAAGCAGTCAACGCATGGTTGAGGCGCTGGTGTGAGGAAGAAGGATTCCACTTCATGCGCAACTGGATGATGTTCTGGGGGAAGAGTTATTCAGGAAGGATGGACTCCACCTCAGCAGAGACGGAACGAGGCTACTTGCAAGCAACATCAAGAGAGAAATTGAAAAGTTTTAAACTAGGAAGAAGGGGAAAGCTGACAGTTGACCAAGAGTCGATGGTTCGGGAACCGGTATATCCAGAGGATACCGTGCAGGAAGATAGCGGGAAAGATTCACTGGATCAAAGGCAAGACAGAAATCCTGATGGATCAAAAGAGACACAAGAGGGAAGGAAATGCAAGAAACAGGTCTCAAACTCAAGTGTATGTACATGAACACAAGGAGCCTAAGGAATAAGATGGGGGAATTGGAAGCTATGAGACAAAAAGATAACCTTGACATCATCGGCATCATGGAAATATGGTGGAACAAGGAAAACGTCTGGGACACTGTGCTACCGCGATACAAGCTATACCGCAGAGACAGAGTAAATCAAAAAGGTGGGGGTATTGCCCTATACATCAAAGAGGGAATTGAGTCTACTGGAGAGAACATGCCGGAAACGAAAAATAAGGTAGAGTCTCTATGGGTCGAATTTCCGAGAACAAATGGAACTGAAATGAAGATCAGCATCTACTACTGACCCCCAGGGCAGTCCGAAGAAATTGATGGAGAAATGACGGACGAGATTAAACGCAACTGCAAGGGAGGCAACACAGTTATCATGGGTGACTTCAGTTATCCGGGGATAGACTGGAACCTAGGCACCTCCGGCTGCAGTAGGGAGACCAAGTTCCTGGATGCTGTAGGCGATTGCTTCCTGGAACAACTTATCAAGGAAAGTACAAGAGGAAATGCAATTCTGGACTTAATTCTAAATGGACTACGAGGACCGGCACAAGGTGTAGAAATAGAAGGGACACTGGGAAGCAATGATCACAATATGATCCGCTTCAACCTGGACACAGGGGCAAAACATCGATCCAGAACGACGGCCATGGCACTGAACTTCTGAAAAGGGAATTACAAAGGGATGAGATTCATGGTGGGGAAGAAGATTAAGAAGAGGACAAGCACTGTAACAATGCTAGAGCAAGCATGGTCCCTTTTTAAGGACACAGTCATCGAGGCGCAAAATCTATATATACTGCATATCAACAAGGGATCCAAGAGGAAAAAGAACAAAGAACCAGCATGGCTCACTGTAGCGGTGAAGGAAGCAATCAGAGACAAGAAGACTTCATTTAAGGAATGGAAAAGGTAAAAAACAGACGAAAATTGGAAAAAGCACAAACAACATCAAAGCAGGTGCCATAAGGCGGTAAGAAGGGCTAAAAGAGACTACGAGGGAAAAATAGTCAAGGAGGCAAAAAACTTCAAGCCGTTCTTTCGATATATTAAGGGGAAACGACCCACAAAGGAAGCGGTGGGGCTGTTTGATGACCATGGAATAAAGAGAGTGCTAAAGGAGGACCAAGCCATCACCGACAAACTGAACATATTTTTTGCATCTGTATTTACCGAAGAGGATATACACAACATACCAGAAGCTGACAGGCTATATGCAGGAAATGAAGATGGGAAACTGACAGGGTTGATAGTCTAGAAGAGGTATGCAGGCAGATTGATAGTCTTAAAAATGATAAATCCCAGGGACCGGATGGCATCCATCCGAGGGTAATGAAGGAACTGAAAGGGGCTATAGCTGAACTGCTTCAACTAATAGCCAATCTGTTGATCAAATCAGGAAGGATTCCGGAAGACTGAAAAGTGGCAAATGTTACGCCGATCTTCAAGAAAGATTTGAGGGGAGATCCGGAAAACTACAGACCGCAGTACTGGGAAAGATGGTAGAGGCGCTGATAAAGGACTGCATCATTGACCACCTTGACGGACACATTTGATGACGATCAGCCAGCACAGCTTCAGTAAAGAAAGATCTTGCTTGACGAACTAGCACTTCTTCGAGGAAGTAAACAGGCAGATAGACAAGGGTGACCTGGTCAACACTGTATATCTGGATTTTCAGAAGGCATTCGACAAGGTTCCACATGAATGACTACTTTGAAAAATTGCGAGCCATGGAATCGAGAGTGAAATACTCACGTGAATTAAAAACTGGCTGGCGGATAGGAAACAGAGCGGGGGTAAATGGACAATACTCTGGAAAAGCATCACAAGTGGAGTGCCGCATGGTTCGGTGCTCGTCAACATATTTATAAACGACCTGGAAATTGGTACGAGTGAGGTGATTAAATTTGCAGATGACACGAAGTTATTCAGAGTAGTGAGGATTGCGAAGATCTGCAACGTGACATAAACACACTCGAGAAATGGGTTGCGATATGGTAAATGAGGTTTAACATGGATAAGTGTAAGGTGATGCATGTCAGTAACAAAAATCTTATACATGAATACAGGATGTCCGGAGTACTTAGACCCCCCCCCCCCCAGAAAGAGACTTGGGAGTACTGGTCGACAAGTTAATGAAGCCGTCTACGCAAATAGCAAACAGAATGCTAGGAATGATTAAGAAGGGGGCTCACGAACAGATCAGAGAAGGTTATCATGCTGCTGTACCGGGCCATGGTACGCCCTCACCTGGAATACTGCGTCCAGAACTGGTCGCCGTACATGAAGGACACAGTATTACTCGAAAGGGTCCAGAGAAGAGTGACTAAAATGGTTAAGGGGCTGGAGAAGTTGCTGTACAGTGAGAGATTAGAGAAACTGGGCCTTTTCTCCCTTGAAAAGATGAGTCAGAGGGGACATGATCAAAACATTCAAGATAATGAAGGGAATAGACTTAGTAGATAAAGACAGGGTATTCACCCTCTCCAAAGTAGAGAGAAAAAGAGGGCACTCTCTAAAGTTAAAAGGGGATAGATTCCATACAAACGTAAGGAAGTTCTTCACCCAGAGAGTGGTAGAAAAGTGGAATGCTCTTCCGGAGGCTGTTATAGGGGAAAACAGCCTCCAGGGATTCAAGACAAAGTTAGAAAGTTCCTGCTTATCCAGAACGTACGCAGGTAAGGCTAGTATCAGTTAGGGCACTGGTCTTTGACCTAATGGCCGCCGTAGGAATGGACTGCTGGGCATGATGGACCCAGCAGCGGCAATTCTTATGTTCAGTGTTTTTTCCAAAGCCTTATTCTCACCCTGGAGAAACAGCTCTCATACTTTGGACTGCAAGCGTGCTTTGGCTTTCTACTTGCAAAAGACTAAGCCACAAAGATCTTCTCCTCAACTTTTTATCTCTTTCAATCCAAACAAGTTGGGACAAGCGAACCATCTCCAACTGGTTGACTGCTTCCATCTCATTCTGCTATGCTCAGGCTGGACTGCATCTAGAGGGGCGAGTCATTGCCCATAAAGTTAGAGCCATGGCGGCATCTGTAGCTTTCCTTAGATCTACTCCTTTTGAGGAAATCTGCAAAGCTGTCACCTGGTCCTCTGTTCATACTTTCATCTCTCATTATTGTCTGGATTCTTTTTCCAGACAGGATAGCCGCTTTGGCCAAGCAGTATTGCAAAATTTATTCTCCTGAATTGCCAACACTCCTTCCGTCCATTCTGGTTAGCTTGGAGGAATGCAAACTTAAAGTTTAGTTTAGGTCACCCATATGTTGAGAATAAACTGCCTGCTTGTCCTGGGATAAAGCAGTTACTTACCGTAACAGGTGTTATCCAGGGACAGCAGGCAGATATTCTCACAACCCACCCACTTCCCCGGGTTGCCTTCTTAGCTAGCTATTTGAACTGAGGAGGCGCATGTGTGGTGCGGCAGTCACGAACCTTCTAAAAGTTCTTCAAGCAAGTCTGCTTGTGAAGCTGTCCGCATCGGGTCTCCATGGTTGATGTCACCCATATGTTGAGAATATCTGCCTGCTGTCCCTAGATAACACCTGTTACACTAAGTAACTGTGCTTTATGAAGGGGCTCATAATAGAAAAGAAAATACATCTAAAAACCCGCCTAAATCGCCACTTCGACGATCAAAAAGACAGGTCGTCCAAATGCCGCTAATTGAAATGGATTTTAGATGTATCTAAAAGCAGCTTAGGCCTTATGACTGCCGCTGTACGCCCAGAGTGAAAGGGGTGTTTATGGAGGAGTGGTTAGGGCGGGAAGTAGGTGAGATGTGGGCCAACCTGAACTTACTTGTCCGGCACGATAATCGAAAGTTTAACTGGTTGCCTGGATGGAACTTAAACGTTTTGACATAGACCAAGTCAAAACAGGTATAAGTTCCAGATCAGACCACTGAGCTGCTCGCAGCTGCCATGATCAGCTCAGTGTCCCAGGCAACCTGTCTCCTGTAATGATTGCCGTAGGAGGGATGTCCAAGCTCTCCTGCCTGAACTGCCACAAACCCCCCCCCCAGGCCTAAAATTCCGGTTGGCCCAGGTGCCTAAGGTCCCTCTCCTACAGGGGAAGGAGCAGGCCCACCATTCCAGGGAAGGCGGGCCTACCAGCCGGATGCAGGAAAGACCATCTAAAAAAGGTTAGGGGGGTCTGGGTGGATCCAGGTAGGCTACCTTGTGGGGGTGGGGGGTATCGGCAGGAAGGACTGGGCATCCCTCCTGCTGGCAATGCTTGTGGGGGATCACAGGGGGTTCAGGCAGGAGGGATTGGGCATCTCTCCTGCTGCGATGCTTGCAGGGGGGTTGCAGCAGGTTCGGGTAGGAGGGACTGGGCATCCTTCCTGCCACGATTGTTGGGGGTGGGGGGACGGTTCCACGATTCTCTAACCCAGGGGTGCCCACACTTTTTTGACTCGCGAGCTACTTTTAAAATGACCAAGTCAAAAAGCACAGTTACTTACCGTAACAGGTGTTATCCAGGGACAGCAGGCATATATTCTCACATGTGGGTGACGTCATCTACGGAGCCCCGATGCGGAAGCATTTTCAAGCAAACTTGATTGAAGATTTAAGTTTGCTCTGCTGCTCCACGCATGCGTGCCTTCCTGCTCCACTAGGGGGTGCATCCCCTCGTGGTCTCCAGTTCACTTAACTAGCCAAGAAGCCAACCTCGGGGAGGTGGGCGGGTTGTGAGAATATATGCCTGCTGTCCCTGGATAACACCTGTTACGGTAAGTAACTGTGCTTTATCCCAGGACAAGCAGGCATGATATTCTCACATGTGGGTGACCTCCAAGCTTACTGAAGAGGGATGGAGGGAAGTTGGCAATTTAAGCAAATAGATTTCGCAACACCGATTGGCCGAATCGGCCATCGCTTCTGGACAGGGAGTCCAGACAGTAGTGGGAGGTAAAGGTATGAACCGAAGACCACGTGGCAGCCTTGCAGATTTCCTCAATGGGTGTGGACCTGAGGAAGGCTACGGAGGTTGCCATCGCTCGGACTTTGTGTCCCGTTACTCGACCATGCAGCGCGAGACCAGCCTGAGCGTAGCAGAAGGAGATGCAATCGGCCAACCAGTTGGACAAGGTGCGTTTGGAAACTGGGTGACCTAACCGGTTTGGGTCGAAGGACAAGAACAGTTGTGGGACTTTCCGGTGTGGCTGAGTGCGTTGGAGGTAAAAGGCCAACGCTCTTTTGCAGTTGAGTGTGGAGCGCCACTTCTCCGGGGTGAGAGTGGGGCTTGGGAAAAAACACAGGTAAGACAATGGACTGATTGAGATGGAAATCAGACACTACTTTGGGTAGGAACTTTGGATGGGTGCGGAGTACCACCTTGTCGTGATGGAATACCGTGAAGGGTGGGTCCGCTACCAGAGCTTGTAGCTCACTAACCCGCCGTGCGGACGTGAGCGCGAGTAGGAAAATTACCTTCCAAGTGAGGAATTTTGGATGGCATTTGCCTAGGGGCTCAAATGGAGGTTTCATTAGTTGAGCCAGAACCACGTTGAGGTCCCAAACCACTGGGGGAGGTTTGAGAGGGGGGTGGACGTTCAGCAGACCCTTCATGAAGCGAGTGACTAAGGGATGGAGCGAGAGGGCTTTCCCTTCCAGGGGCTGATGAAAGGCCGCAATCGCACTGAGGTGTACTCGAATGGAGTTGGTCTTTAGGCCGGAATGAGATAGTTAAAGTAGATAGTCCAGGACCAGGGGGATGGGGACCGACACCGGGTCCTGGCTGTGGGAGGAGCACCAGGTTGAGAATCTGGTCCACTTTTGGGAGTAGCAGGTTCTCGTCGAGGTTTTTCTAGAGGCCTCCAATATCTCCTTGACTGATTGAGACACGGGGAGAGCAGTCAGGGGGAGAGAAACCAAGCATTCAGATGAAGAGATTGAAGATTGGGATGTAACAGTGAACCCTGACCCTGTGACAGTAGAGAGGGAAACAGAGGCAGAGGCAGTGGATCTCTGGCACTGAGCTGAAGTAGAAGGGAAAACCACGGCTGGCGTGGCCAGCGAGGGGCAATCAGGATCAGGGTGGCTTGTACTGTTTTCAGGTGGACAAGGGTCCGCAGTATCAGAGGAAACGGCGGGAACGCGTACAGGAACTTTCCCTCCCAGTCAAGGAGGAAGGCGTCGGCCTCGAGTCGGTCCGGGGAGTATATCCGGGAGCAGAAGAGAGGCAGCTTGTGATTGTGAGGGGACGCGAACAGGTCTATTTGAGGCGTCCCCCACCGTTCGAACACTCCTCGTAGGGGCTGAGAGTGTAGTGACCACTCGTGTGGCTGGAGGAGGCGACTGAGTCTGTCCGCCAGGCAGTTTTGTTCTCCTTGTATGTACACCGCCCGAAGGAAGGTGTTGTTGGAGATTGCCCATTTCCAGAGGCGTAGGGCTTCCCGACAAAGGGGCCAAGACCCTGTGCCCCCTTGTTTGTTTACGTAGTACATCGCTACTTGGTTGTCGGTTCGGATGAGAACCACTCGGTCGCGGAGTAGGTGTTGGAAGGCTACAGCTGCGAGGTAGATGGCCCGAAGTTCTAGCACGTTGATGTGGCAGCGACGGTCTTGTGCTGACCACATTCCTTGGGTGCGTAGGCCGTCCAGATGGGCTCCCCAAGCGTACTCCGACGAGTCCGTGGTGAGTACCTTGCTGTGGGGTGGGGTGAGGAAGAGCAAACCTTTGGAAAGATTTGAAGAGTCGGCCCACCAGCGGAGCGATCGTTGCAATGAAGGAGTCACTGTCACGGAGCGGTCTATCGGGTCCCGGTCTTGACGCCATTGGGACGCCAGGGTCCATTGAGGGATTCTCAGATGGAGGCGGGCGAATGGTGTGACATGGACGGTGGAGGCCATGTGGCCCAGAAGGGTCATCATCTGTCGAGCTGATACTGAGGTCAGCCGAGAGATCCTTCGGCTCAGACTTACTAACGCCTCCAGGCGCGGAGGGGGGAGGAAGGAACGGAGGCGAACCGTGTCCAGCGTGGCCCCGATGAACTGTAGAGAATGCGAGGGGCGTAGTTGAGATTTTGGGAAGTTTATTTCGAACCCCAGACTTTGTAGGTAGGTAATAGTCTGTTGGGTCGCTGAGATAACCCCTTCTTTGGACGGGGCTTTGATTAGCCAGTCGTCCAGGTAGGGGAATACCTGGAGGCCCTGGGAACGTAAGGTTGCTGCTACCACCACGAGGCACTTGGTGAAGACTCGAGGTGATGATGCTAGCCCGAAGGGGAGGACTCGGTATTGTAGGTGCCAGTCCCCTACTTGGAAACGCAAAAACTTGCGGTGAGCGGGGTGTACTGGGACATGTGTGTACGCCTCCTTGAGATCGAGGGAGCAGAGCCAGTCGCCCTCGTCGATCAGGGGGTAGAGTGTTGGTAGTGAGAGCATCCGAAACTTTTCCCGTACCAGGAATTTGTTGAGGCGTCTCAAGTCTAGTATTGGGCGTAGGTCTCCCGTTTTTTTCGGTACCAGGAAGTAACGGGAGTAGAAGCCCTTCCCCCGTTGGTCGGGGGGGACCTTCTCCACTGCTCTCAGGCGAAGCAAGTCTCGAGCTTTGGAGAGGAGTAGAGGTAGCTGAGTCCGGTTGGGAGGGCAGTTCCTTGGGGGATTGTCCGGGGGAATGGCCCGAAAATTGAGAGAGTACCCTGATGAGATCACGCCAAGGACCCATGCGTCCGACGTGAGTTGTTCCCAGCGAGGGTAAAAGGCTTTGAGTCGGCCTCCGATGGGAAGGTGGCCTGGGACTATGGCGGAGGGGGCCCGCCCCCTTCCGCGTGTCCCGTCAAAAGGACGGGGATGGTTTGGTGGTCGCGGGCAGTTGAGACTTGGGCATGGCCCTGTGATGGGCTTGCGGACGTCTGGGTGGGGGCCGCGAGAAAGCAGGGGTGGACTTTTGTGGGTAGCGGCGCGGAGGGGCCCTGTATGGCCTGGGCGCTGGCGGTTTGGGCTTTTGCCAGACAAGGGAGGCAAATGAGCGTTCATGTTCGGAGAGGCGTTTTGTCGCCGCCTCGATAGTGTCATCGAACAATTCCTTTCCCACGCAGGGGAGGTTAGCCAACCGGTCCTGTAAGTTGGGGTCCATGTCGACCAGGCGCAGCCAAGCTAGTCGGCGCATGGCGATAGCGAAGGCTGCTTCTCTGGAAGAGAGTTCGAAGCCATCGTAGGGCGCGTGGAATAGGTGAAGGCGCAGGTTGGAGAGGGACTCTAAAAGCAGGCTGAACGTTCCCTGCCGGGAGGCCGGTAGGTCAGTCTCAAAGGCTCTCAATAGTCCAATGAGATGTTTGAGGTATGATGTGAAGGTGAAAGTGTAGCTTTGCACCCTAGAGGCCATCATTGCGTTTTGGTATAGTCTCCTGCCGAACTTGTCCAGGGTTCGGCCTTCTCGGCCTGGGGGGACCGCTGCTGAGACCCGGGACGGGTGAGCCTTTTTCAAGGAGGATTCCACCAGCAGCGATTGGTGGGAGAGCTGTGGTTGCTCGAATCCCGGGTAAGGTACTGTGCGGTACTTGGCCTCCATTTTGGAGGGTACGGCCGTGACCATGTAGGGGGTCTCCAGGTTCCTGAAGAAGGCCTGTTGGAGTACCGGGTTAGGTGATAAGCGAAGGGACTCTCTGGGCAGTGATGGCATATCCAGCTCCGCCAGGTACTCCTTCGAGTATCTGGAGTCGGACTGGAGGTCTAGGTCCAATGCGTGGCCCATGTCTTGGACAAAGCGAGTGAAGGATGGGCGAGATGTCCCCGGGGCCCTGTGCGGGGTCGGGGAACGAGATCTTCGTCGGGTGGAGAAGGATAAGGAGGCTTCCCTCGAGTATCGAGGTTCATGCTCTGATCCATGCTCCGAGGTTGGGGAAGCACTGTGAGAGTGTTCCGGGGTTGTCGATCTTCGGCGTCTCGAGGAGCCTCTCGGAGAGGATGCCGGGGTTAGGGGTACCGATCTATGTCGGATTGGTGACCCCGATCCGGACTCCCTCGGAGAATGCATCCGAGGGGGAGTTCGGAGGATGTGCGGGTTGGAGAGTGATAACTCAGCCACCCTTAGTGGTCCTGTACGAGGTGTGGGAGAACGGCCTCGTAGGGCTGGTGAACCTCGGGCCTTCTTGGAGGTACGGCAGTTCGAGGTTTCTGTCGTTCTAGCCCGACGTTTTGCCCCTCGGCGGTCCGCAGAGGGGGAACGTCTCGGGCGTCTCGGCGAGGAGTCCGAGGAGGATGGGATGCGGCGAGGATTGCGCACCTTTCCTCGAGGTTGTTCGGTGTGAGGCTCAGGTTGGTCTGGCACATTCGAGGTCGAGGCCGATTGAAACTGGGCCATTGCAGCGGACAGCTCCGACGTGATCATCGCTCGGAGTAGGTCCTGGAAGACGGGCACGGACAGCATCGAAGGCATGTCCACTGCCTCGGTGCGCTCCACCGGGGGCGACCTCGTATCAGAGTAATCCCGTGTGGTGGAGGCACGGCCCGAAGGCTTGGAGGGCTTGGACGGGGCTGTAAGCATGGGGCTTCCGCCATGCGTCGCCGTTGTCCCCGAGGCTGGCTTCTTCGCTGTTGCAAAACCTGAAGAGGGAAGAGGGGACTTACCCGGAGCCGAGGCTTTCTGTTGTCCCGAGGACTTCGGGGTCGAGTCTCGAGGCAATGCCGAGGTTTCCGGGGCCGAGGTCAAGGCCGGGGCCGAGGCCAGGGCCGACCTCGAGGCCGAGGTGGAGGGTTGGTCCGGGGTGAAGAGATCCGCCATGCGGGCTTTTCTTCGGCGGAGGGCCCGGTTTTGGAAATTAGCGCACTGGGGGCAGGAGTCGGTTGGATGAGTCGCCCCCAGGCAAAGGATGCACCGGCGATGCGGGTCTGTGAGAGAAAGAAGCCGCTCGCACCGGGTGCACTTTTTAAAGCCGGTCAAAGGCCGGGACATTAAATCGAAAGTAGCCGCGGCTCGATTAGCCACGCGGCCACGGGGACCCGGAAGCCTCCGGGTCGTTGAAAACGAAGCAGGAATCAAGTAAAAAGGTAAGGAATTCGCGCACGGCGACTTAATCGTGAAAAAACAAGAAAAAAATCGCGGTGCTAGAAGGCAGTTGGGGCAGAGCCTGAAAAACACGTCTTCTAGGCTCGCGGAAAATTTTGAACTGGAGACCACGAGGGGATGCACCCCCTAGTGGAGCAGGAAGGCACGCATGCGTGGAGCAGCAGAGCAAACTTAAATCTTCAATCAAGTTTGCTTGAAAATGCTTCCGCATCGGGGCTCCGTAGATGACGTCACCCACATGTGAGAATATCATGCCTGCTTGTCCTGGGATAATGATCTACCAACAATAAAATAAAAAAAAAAAATGCAACGCACACTGTACGCATAGAATTGTTAATTATCATTCCTATTCCGGGGTTTTTTCAAAGAGGTCAAAGCAGATGACTCTATGCACTGTCACCTGCCTCAGTAACAACCATACAAAAATAGACAAATACCCACCCCCCTCCCTTTTTACTAAACCACAATAGCAGTTTTTAGCGCAGGGAGCTGCGCTGAATGCCCAGCGCTACTCTCGACGCTCATAGGCTCCCTGCGCTAAAAACCAGTACTGCGGTTTAGTAAAAGGGGACCATATTGTAAAATATAGACAGCAGATATAAATTCAGACACATTTTGATCACTAAATTTAAAATAAAATCATTTTTCCTACGTTGTCTGGTGATTTCATGAGTCTCTGGTTGCACTTTCTTCTGACTGTGCATCCAATCTTTCTTTCAGCCTGTATGCTTCCTCTCCTCCACACCTCATTCCCTCCCCCAACTTGTTCTTCCTCTCTCCCTGACCTTTCTTTCTTTCTCTCTTCATGCCCCCTTTCTTTTTTTCTGTTTCTCTTCTTTCCTTCTGTCTCCATGCCTACCCCCTTTCTTTCTTTCTCCCTGCCCTTCCCCAAGCCACTGCCGCTGCCATCGGGAAACAGAAGCCAAAACGCCACCAATGGATAACAGGCTCCAAAGCTGACGCCGTCCCATGCTCTTCCTGCTTCGCGCCGACCAGCATTCCTCTCCCCGACGTCAATTCTGCCGTCGGAGAGGAAGTTCCGCCCAGCCAGGCAGCGATTGGCTGGCCTGAACTTCCTCTCCAACGGCAGAATTGATGTCGGGGAGAGGAAGACTGATCGGCCCAATAGATCGCCAAGGCAAAGCGAGTCCTGGGTGATCGACTCACTTTGCTTTGGCGAGCTACCGGTCGATCGCGATCGACCTATTGGGCACCCCTGCTCTAACCGGTGTTTATGACAGATGCTGGTATTAGGCAAAGGACTGGTCCCTCTCATTCCTAAAATGGCTTGTTTTGGGCAACGGGTGTTGGGTAAATTTTTTTGCCGGGAACAGGGCTTAAAGGTAGACGTGGTGGCGGTCTGAGCGATTAAACGCCTGAACGTATAGATAGGCTATTCTTGAAAAAAAACAAAACAAATTTTGGATGGTTTTTTCGAGAATGGACATTTCCCTGCTGCCTACTTTGGGCGCCTAACACCTTAGGTACAGATGAAACTAAACGAATCTAAAACAAAACTACTCTGGCTCGGCCCAAAATTCGAACACCTGCCCACACTTTTCACACTACCCACAGGCGATACACTACAGCTCGAGTTCTCATGCAAGGTCCTTGGTATCACTATCGATTCCTCTCTCTCCCTCAATGACCACCTCAACTCCTTGGCAAAATCATGCTTTTTCAGCCTTCACATGCTGAGGAAAGCTAGATCCTACTTCAGCCACCAACACTTTGCCATCCTTGTCCAATCCATCATCCTCTCCAAACTAGATTACTGCAACGCCATCTACTTAAATCTATCAAAAAAAAGTATTCTAAGACTCCAGCTAATCCAGAATACTGCAGCCAAACTGATCTCAAAACGCAAGTCTGACCATGCCTCCCCACTCCTTGCCAAACTTCATTGGCTCCCAATAATCTCCAGAATCCATTTCAAATGTTCCTGCCTGGCTTTCAAGATCATTCACGGAATCCTGCCTCCTCTTATCCCACTGTCTTTCAACTCCTCCAATCCCGACTCCTCCAGAACTGCCCAAAGGCTTAAACTAGCCTTCCCCTCTCCACGCGGCATCCACTATTAAGGCAAACTGGGGAAATCCCTTCTCTTCAAAATCACAGGTCTTTGGAACGACCTCACCACCCCGCTGCGGAACCTGAGCTCCCTTCAGTTATTCCGCAAAAAACTGAAAACCTGGCTTTTCAGCAAATTGTAGCTCTATCCTTCTCCCCTTTCTCTCCCCCCCCTTCTACACATAAGTTCATGTAATCCTTTTTCTTCTTCTCTACCCACTATTTTAAGTTCTTGTAAACCGTGTCGAGTTCCATTCTCATGGAGATGATGCAGTATATAAACTTAAGGTTTAGATTAGATTAGATTAGAATGTTCTTTTTTATTACGCCCCTCTAAGGCTATATTATTTGATTTTATAATTCCTGGATTTGTTTCAACTCTTTAAGCATATTGTGAGTTGCTGTGAACTATAAGGTATGAATGGATTATAAATACAATTATTTTTTTTACAAAGCCTTGCACTGTATTTATGTGTATAAACAGTGCATAAGCTTATGTAGATTTGCATACACATGCAAATGGTGATATTAGAATGCTTCTTTCTATGTTTATTTGAAATCACTCTTTGAAAGGCCTTAGAAAAAGTCTGATAATAAACAAAGTTATAAATAGGGAAGGGGGAAGGAGGTAGAAAAGTAAAGCTCATGGCTGGTCCTAACCCTGGTCCACTTATACAAGACTGGCCAGCTCCAAAAGCCTGGCAAAAGAAATGAGTTCTGAGACCAGAGAACATCTTCATTCAGAGGTAATGTGGCAAAGCATTCCAAAGAAGAGGGATCAAAATATAAAACACGGTGGTCCATGTCAAATCAAGGCAAGTTCTGGTGGGAGAAAAACTGATGTTTATCATTCTAGGGATCAGAATGTTGACAGAAAGGCTTGCTCACCTGTGTATGGAATCTTAAAAACCAAAGCTAAGTGTTTAAATTGTTCTATGCGACACTGAGATCCAGTGATGCTGCACCAGCAATGGAGTCAAAAAGCTTTCTTCATAGCAAATTAGTTTGACCACAACATTTTGTATGGTGTGGAGTATTCTGATGGCTGTCAGCCAGAGACCATTATGAAGTGCTTTACAATAGTCCATTCAACTGATGAGTAATGCCTGAACCAATAGAAACAGAACATCCTGATCTGGGAATGGTCTAATAGGCCCACTTGCCTACAGTTGTGAGATGATCTGTGTACATATTTAGTTCAGTGTCCAATACAAGTCCTCAAATTTTAAGTGCATTAGAAAGAGTGAATAACCAGGAGAGAGAGAGTAAAGGGGAAGTTATACAATCCATAAGCCACATAAAATAGCATCTGATTTCTGAGGATAAAGGTTGAAATGGTTGTAAGTATGGCACCTCATCAAGACAACAGTTTTGGAAGAGGGGGCAGCCATCATGAGAACAACAACCCCCCACCCCCATGAATTGTATGTCATCTGTGAAGAAATAACCACTGACATCACATGACTGAACCAGGGTTGCCAGTGGATTCCAGAAGAAATTACAGTAATCAGGAACCTAAATAAATCCCTGTTTAATGTCCCAGATGCACAGATTTAAAAAGGAATGTGGTTTGGGTGGTCCAAAAAATGTGTACAGGTACTCGTCGAGTTACGACCGCAATTAGTTCGTAAACAGTTCGTAAGTTGATTGGGACGTTAGTTGGCCTATGTTAGATTATGTTTAACGGATTAGAACTGACAGCTCACGCACCCTTTAAATACTGAAGGGAGTGATTACAACAAGCTACTTCGTGCCCCTTCTAAATTTCGGAAGAAGTTCCTGGACCAGCTGGCGATGCGAGACCAGCTTCCCCGTTCATTTCATTGGCTAGCAGAGCTCATGCATTTGTTTAAAAAGTTTCATGTCTAGGTGAATGTTCTCGCTAGCTGCCGAGTGACGCGCGGGAACATGGCGACAAAAAAGAGGCAACCAACTGTTGATGCCGGCTTACTCTCGCGCTGCATAGAACTGCTGCATAGTGAGACTTGGGAGTGCTGGAAACTCTCGTAAACGCGTCGTAAAATCGAACAGTCATAAATTGCATAGGTCATAAGTCGATGAGTACCTTTATTACAAGTTTACAACAGAAATACACTTTAAAAAAAAATTCCTCCATGGGGTTTTGCACCTTCTCTGCGACACGTAAAAGTTTCACCAAAGTGCATCTTTTGGCAAGGCTTGAAATGAGTGATTATGGGGACAATTATGCTTAGCTTCTCCCAGTACTTTCTGTATACCTTTTGAAATGTGAAAGTTTGACATTTTACATGGCATCTTAGTTTGTCGTATAGTGCCATCTAGTGGCAAATGTCTGTAATACTTAGCTTATAAATGAGAAGAGAGATAAAACATTCTTTTTTAAAAGCTGGCTGTCCCTCCAATAAAATTGAGTTATGTGATAATTTTTATTGGACAAAAATACTCGGTTCTTCTCAATACAGTATGTCAGGGCTTGACAAATCCCAGATGCCAGGTTGCCATGACATCTAAAAATTACACCCTGACACCTGGAATTTTGTGCTCTTGTATAGTTTTTTGTTCCTATGTCACCATCAAACAAGTCTTCCTTTGACCAGCACATCTTAGCTATGCTGGTCACATGTTCCTAAATAACTCAGTGTCTCAAGTCTTGCAACATTTAAAACTGTGACCAGCATCAGAGTTCATGCAGCATGTGATGAGAACTTCAGCTGAATGATGCTGCAAAGGAAGACTGGTTTGGTGTTGGCAAAGCAAGGGCAGGAGGGCATTGGTACTGGGGCAGAATGCTACTGCGAGTCTTAGTACTAGGGAGCTCCAGACTTACTGCTGCCAGACAGAAAGAAAAAAATAATAAAGCACGGAGCTTTTGAACCTCTGTAGGGTTCAAGTCCTTACTAGGTTTCTGCCTCCTCTTTTATCATAGACTAAAAGTTGCCACCATGCCATGGCCCATTGCTCCACCCCTGGCACAGCTGATTGGTGGCTAAAGGCAAAAGGAGTTGCCTCCCCAAGCTGTGGCAGCAGGAAAGGCCTTCATAAAAATAATTTCCTGCTGCCGTAGGATTAGGAGCAGCAGGAAATAACTTTTTATGAAGTCCTTTCCTGTTTCCGCAGCATGGGAAGGCAAGTTAGTGGGAGATCCTGGTCCATCAGCAGCTTGATGCATCTCATAAACAGGAAGGCAAATAAGGCCAAATGACCAATTTATAGCATCCACTATCTCCTCTTCTAAGAGATCCCATGTGCCTTTCCCACACTTTCTTTAATTCAGACACAGCCTTAGTCTCTACCATCTCAACGTGGAGACTACTCCACACATCTACCACCCTTCCTGAGCCTATTGCTTCTTGACTTCATCCTATGCCCTCTCATTCCAGAGCTTCCTTTCAAATGCAAGATGGGCCCTGTTTGGTATGCTTCCCCTGAGCCTTTAAAGTTGTTGCCTGGCACAGTTACCAGCCATGTAAAGCTTACTCCAAAGATGAAGAAGTAACCATTGATGATACTCCAATTGAGAGCATGCTACCTGGTATATTGTTAGTACAATGAAGCATATTACCCATATCTGATCTGAAAACAAATGAAGTGTAGATATGGGTATGAAATGAATCCAAGGAAAGAGATCACTTTACAAAAAGGATCACAAATAGCCTATATATATATAAAATCCTATATATATATAAAATCAGGAACAGATGAGTCCCTCAAATTGAACAAGGATGGATCAATTAACAGAAGCAATGTATTATTAACAAAAGATTGGGATACATCCCATACCTCTGCATAGTCCATTCCTCTTCTGGGAGAGATCAAGACAGTTGGCACCAGGAGATATAGAAAATTGTAGAAAGCACTTGCAAGGGCTAATGGATGCTGGAATCGGAGTCCATATGCCTCACTTATAGTGGTAGCTAGGATGAAGATAAGCACAGGGCTTTTACCTGGTGAGCCACAGCTGCTTCCTTTTGGTTGTGGGGGTTCCTACTATGAGAGCTTAGTAATCCTAGCCATGTGATGGTGAAAATACCTTAGATCTTAGCTTATCAGATCCCTAAGCTATCATATCAGATGTGAGGAAGAAAAATATTAATGAAAGCTGCTGTGGCTCAAAGGGTAAAAGCCCTGTTCCCATCTTCCAGAGGTCATAGGTTCAAATCCCAGCACATATTTTAATTGTGACATTCAACTTTACAGGTGCACCTTGATGATCTCACAATGAGGTCAGTATTGTGCAGCTGCACACCTCCATTTGCAATGAAGTAGAAGCCATGCTAAGGTCTTTATCTATTTTTTTTCTGTTAACCTTTTGCAAATGAAGTTATGTATGCAATCTATTTTTTTTCATGTGCTTTCTTTGCTTTCAAGAATGAGCTGATTGGAGCACTGTTTAGTCAGAAAAAAAGGGTAGCTTAGATTGTAGTGGGTTAACTATGTCTGGTTATTGAGGGGAGTGGAGTTTAAAGTATATTTTTTCTGTAACTTTTAGTTGTGGACTGTTATTGTTTTCAATGTTTGTGAATCATTTTGAATGATCAATTTTTAATCAGGAAAAATGGTATATAAGTGTACATAAATAAATATATGAATATCTCGTTCCAAGGTGCAATTGAACCTTGAGTACTAGCTTAATATTCAAGTGCCCTGCCATTTCTGCACCCAGCCTCCTTCCCTCCCCACCGTCAGACTGCACCCAGCCTCTCTCCCTCCCAGGCTCTGCTGCACTCTATCCCCCCTCTCTGCCCTGTCCTCCTACCTCCTCTGACGATCCCTGGTGGTCCAGAGGTGCAGCGGGCAGGAGCGAGCTATTTGCGCTCCTGCCCCGCTGCTAACCCGGTTGGTGGCGGCTGCTGCAGATCGACTTTCTTCTGCCGCTGATCGGCAACAAGCAGGACCATGCTTTGGCGCTCCTGCTCAGTGGCTTCTTGACTGGCCCCTGCGAATCAAGGTAGTTAGCACAGGGGATTCAAGGGGGTTTAGATAGTTCCATGAGAAAAAGGCCAAATATCACCATTATCCAGGTATAATAGGGAAAGACATCACTTATAGGTAACAGAATTAATCTATACTTTGGCATCCTCTTAGGTATATGTCATTTGGATTGGTGACTGCTGGAGACATGTTGAATCTTTGCTTTAATTCTATTTATTGAGATTTATTAAGTAAGTATTGCACATCTTATATTCTTATGTATTAAAACAGATTTAGTTTACATTTGTCTTCATTTTTTTTTAGATACATTAAAACAAATTCTGAAACAGAATATTTTGGAAAAAACAGTGACAATTTCATATGAACACAATTAAATGTAACAAGTACATTCAATCTATTTTCTATAAATACCACTACAGTTTGAGCTGCACTATTCTTCTGTTTTTAAAAGAGCTTTAAGAATTTTCTCATGTAGTCTAATTTATCAAATACCTGTACTTCTTTTGCAAAAGTAATATACACAGTTTCCTCTCTAAGTGCACAGCAAGATTTGTTATACAGTATTACTCTATACTGTATTTTAAATGCTTACATTAAAACAAGCTTTGGGCTCTTTTTACTGAGTACAAGCACATGCTTACTACAACTTAAAAGTACATACTGCAAGATGCTCTGATGTGTCCCATGGTAAGTTTTGAATGTATGTGGGCAAATCATGCGCTAAGAATTAAAAAAAAAATTTCTGGGAGGGGGCATGTCTGCACTAATCAGTTAGCATATCTACACTGCTTTGCACCGATTAGTGTGGGATTAACGTGCGAGTCCTACCTACAAAATAAGTGGTGGTAAGGGCTCATGCACTAATCTTTGGTAATGGCCATGTGCTAATGTCAATATTAGCATAAGGCAAAAAATGAAGCAGAATATATTTATCCTGGGAGTATGTGAATAAAGACGTTTTGTTTGTTCATATGGTCTGCTTCCTTTTTGCCTTCCACATTGGATTTAGTAGACCAGCTGCCTTAGTGTTTCCTTACTACTACATTAGCACAAGCCATTAATTTGGAAAATCAGTTATTTTCTGGCAGTGGTAAAAATGGCCTTATTGTGCAAGAAAGACCAGTGTAAAGGTGCACTGAAGTCACTTTGTACCGCAGCTTTGTAAAAGGACCCCCTATCAATGAAAATGGATTCCAGTCTAGAGACAAATATATGATGGGAACTTTGTGACATTAGCTTCTTTTTAGTAAGTCATTGTCACACATCCAACAGCAATCTCTTTTTAAAAAAAAAAATCTAATTGCATGGGATTTTAAGAGAAAGTCCCAACTAACAATCTTAGTTGACTGGGTTAACACTGTTCAAGGTACATAAACCTCAATAAGGTTGATATAGCCTGAGGAAAGTTTTATGTAGTACAAGTCAAAAAGTCCAGCCCACCTGAGAATGTGGACCCTTTAAAATTACAATCTGGACTGCCTGAGAATCCAGACTCATTGGTGAGGGTGGGGAGGAGAGACAGTGATCCTGAAGCTTTTACAGTAAATGTTACAAAAAGGGAAAAAAATGAACATTCAAAAACACATTTTACAGTAAAATACTGTTTTCTATGACTCTCCTAATATGGCCTAAGTCAAAAAGACAATATTTAGTTTCTTTGCATGTTTTCCTGTAAATGTGAGTAAGAGTGGCCTTAGTGGTTAGAGCTGCTGCTCGGGCAAGTCACTTAACCTTCCATTGCCCCAGGTACCATAGTTAGATTGTGAGCCTGCCAGAACAGAGAGGGAAAATACTTTTCTTCACTCTTCTACCTCTAACCCTCTGTTGTAGTTCCTTCCTATTTCTTCCACTGTAAATTGCGCCGAGCTCTACGAACGTGGAGATGATACGGTATACAAACCTAAGGATTAGATTAGATTAAGTGAACCTGATTAGTATTCAATGTATTGTAAACTGTTTTAGGTGAATCTCTTCCTAAAAAGGCAGTCAATAAATCCCCCCCCCAAAAAAAACCCAAAACAACAAAAACAAAAACATACCCCTTTTGATAAATGAAGCGTTCTGTATTCCTCAGTAAACAAATCCACAAACTGGGTTCTTCATCTCTTCTGTATTCCTTAAATTTGAATTTTAAAAGTACTGCCTGAGAATCTGGAATGCCTGAAATGACCTGATCCCTAAACAGTCTGGATTTTTGGACTTGTACTGTATTACAAGCTAGTCATTCTTATGTTCCAGTTTGCAATTTCCTATGAAACCTCTAGAGGGCAGAATAGTGTACCAAATAAATTAAACTTGTGGTTTTATAGAAAATCAGGCTGACTCATAGATGAACTTTACTTCTACCCAGAGAAATTAATATCTCTAAAGGTTTGAACAATGTATAAAACAAGCAAGAAAGCCAATCTCTGATAAAGTCATTTTAATGGAAAATGTAAAACCCCTTTCAACTTCAATGTACAAAGCATGTGTAACACTTGCACTTCTAACAAATTAAAGCAAGCAAATGTTTTAAAAAAATACATCATTGAATGTATATATGTATATATTTACATAGCATATTAAGTTTAATATTTAGCTTCAAAAGTTCACATAAATTTTACCAAAATGAGACAACTTGTTTCAAATAAATTACATCTTTTGCAAATGTCTAATTGTACACTGAATAGCTTCAATAAAGCATTGAAGTGTTTGCATTGAATACCTAATCTCATACTTTAATACTATACAAAGTTTACAATTATTTGGCAGTAATTTTAAGATTATGACATGACTGCTGTGCGATTCAGCAATTTCCCAAATGCAGGCAATAGCTGGTGTTAGTGTCCCACCCTCACAGTAACCGTCTCAATGTAGTGAAAAATATCCAAATTTTAGCAAACTGTACAAGTCACATTTACATTTCAACATGGGATAGAATTTTGATTCTTTTTTTTTCAAAAAATAAATACATCATTTAAATCTGACGTTTTCACAAACTTTCTTATAATGTACACTATGATACAAGGCAGTAGAACACTGCTCTTTATAATTATCTTAAGCCTAACAATCACAGTAACAGTGATATACAAAGCTATACTGCTGAGGTGTCAGTAACAAGTAAAATACTAGGATTAGATTTTCTTGGCACTGATGGTCTTGAGACTTAAATTAGTGTGCACAGAGCTTGCCTTATAACCAAATTAAAAAACCCAAGAGACACTTAATTTTCTTCTGTATCTTCCATTGCACCTTCATGTATCTTCAAAGCTCTCACCATTTCTTTAACTGCATGGTACAGAATATTTTTTATCTGTAATATAAAAAGATACAAGAAAGAATAATCAAAGAGGAATGGAATTTACCCATTCATGAGCTGTTACGATGGGTTTCCGTTGAAGTCTACTGAATCAATGGCATGTTTTGTTTTTTTTATAGAAGTTCAAGATAACACAAATCCATAAATATAAGAACTCACTCTCTGGATCCAAATCAAGATACCTAAAGATGACTACATTCTAAAAATTAAAAATATTTTATACCTAGCAGAATTAGACATTGAATTAGGTTGACTGGCTTGACCAGGTTTACATCCACAGTGGATATTTTCTAAAAATTTGATTAATTGCTACAAACCTACACCACCACAGAAAGGTGTATATACAATTTAAACTTATATGATGACATGTGGTTGGGTCGAAAGAAAACTGAATTCAAACCTTTTATTCAAATTCGGGTAATTGCTAATTTCTACTTATCTGCAAAAACAAAACAAAACCCAGAATTTAGCTAACTGTGCTCTACTGGTAGGCTTCTGTGAAGGTAGAATATGAGTGCAATACTTCCAAATTGTAAATATGGTACATTTCTTTTTGCACTTTGTAAATAACATGCTAAAAAAAATTAAATGATTTTTATATATCCTACATATAATGTAGCATAGAGCCTACATACAAATCTAGTATAATCATTCAACTATAATAACAAAATCTTTTCACAAATTGAGTGGCAGCCATTATATCTGGTTTCTCTCAACCAGGAAACTCCTGCAATTTATTCAGAAGTCTGCTTTCCTCAAAAGAATGGGTATGCTACTGCTGTGTCCAGAGTTATGGGCACCCAGCAGTTCAGGAGCTGTACTTGAAATACCAGAATGTTCTTTGTGGCAGACAGCTTTACAAAATTTGATTTGTGGTCACCTTCATTATTATTCTCTGTGGATAATGCTAGCAAAGTGACAGTACACACAACTGTACACCGAAAGAAAATTGTTTAGCATATAGGGCTGGATTCTGTATAGGATGCCAAGTCTCAGAAGCCGCCTAAGCAGCTTTTGAGATTCACACACGGGCGTCCTATATAGAATTGTGTTTGTCTGTGCCTAAGCCTGCATAATACCAAAATTCTCTCACTGGCATCCATGTCACAGGTACCGGTTAGAGAATCGGGTTGCTGCTGAGATTATCGCGGCAAGAGACCTCCCTGTCACAATAAGTTTAGCGCCCATGGCCACACGTCCCCTTCCACCCCCCCTCTCCACTGTGAAGACTACGGGCAGGAGGGATGCACAATCCCTCCTGCTGGAACCCCCACATACCCATGAACATCGCCGGCAGGAGGGATGCCCAGTTCCTCCTTCCACAACCCCCCGCCCCCTGAACTCCCCCTCCTCCACCCCCTGGACTCCATAAGCCCACACTCCCCCAAACCCCTTCATTATAAGGTAGGGGGTCCCCTACTTATAATAATGGACGGCTGGAGGCATCCTTCCTGCCCCTTCCTAGTGCATTGTGGGCCAACCAGAATCTTAGGCCCCTCTTGCAGTGCATTCTGGGATGCACTGGGAGTGGCCTAAAATTCCAATTGGCCATATCCCTTAGGCCTCCACCCCCTATGGGGGGGTTCCATAAGGAGGGACTGGGCATCCCTCCTGCCAGTGATGTTTGGGAGAGATTCCGGCAGGAGGGACTGGGCATCCCTCCTGCTAGCATCGTTTGGGAGGGGATTGTTCCGTTAGGAGGGACTGGACATCCCTCCTGCTGGCGATGTTCAGGAGGGGTTCCGGCATGAGGAGTTATGTCAGGAGGGAGTGGGCATCCCTCCTGCCAGTGATGTTCGGAAGGGGGTGGGGTTCTGGCAAGAGGGAATGGGCATTCCTCCTGCCTGTAGTCTTTGCGGTGGGGGGTGGGATGGGTTGCTGCAGCTGCTAAACTTATCATGGCAGGGAGATCCCTTGCCGCGATAAGTTCAGCACCTGCTTGAAATGTAGGTGCGTAGGGCCTCCTAGGCCCGCCTTAGGTGAGTTTAGGCAGGTCTGTGGGCCTCCCTGCCTCATGATATATATTTTTTTTTAACGTGCACCCCAATTGGCTGGTTAGGCAGCAGTTGGCCGCCTACAATCGGAACTTGTTTATAGAATTTGGCCCATTGAGTCTAACATAGGATCTAGCTTGCTATTTAAATTCTTACCTGCAGTTTATCGTCGTAATTGATTTCTTCTTTAGACAGCCTAAGATCCTGCGTTAAATGGAATGACTGAACAAGATGTTCTGGAGAAACAAAGTCTTCAGTCACTTGAATACAGCTGTGAAAATTTTGCACCTGGCATGAAAACAAGACGTTGAAAATGTAAATTCAACTATTAACTTCACAAATCTGATCTCTATATAGTGTATCTTGACTATGAAACTGAAAATCAGAATTGCTGTATAAACAGATTTTGGGGCCAAGAAAATGGTCCAAAAATGGGGGTCTGGCATTATATTTAGGTCAATGTCCACCTGCTCCCCCTCCCAGACTTGTAGACCTCCACTAGGCCTGCTGTAAGACCTGATGGGCCAGGACAGGAGAGATCCCTCCTGTCCCAGCCTACCGTTAGACCACCAGAGCTTATGGCAGGCCCGGTTTAGGCCTGCAAGGCATTGGGAGAGTGGGGGACCTGGCAGGGCAGGGAAGGAGAGGGGACAGGGTGCAGGGCACTTGAATATAAACTCCCCCTGCTTATATTCGAGTCACTCTTTACCCTTCTTTTTAGAGGGATGTTACCTTGGTTTATATTTGGGTCAGTTTATATTTGAGTATGTAGGGTACATTAAAATCATCCACAGATCTCTCTTCACAAAATCATTTTTTTTCCAATTCAGGTTGCTGTCAGATTATAAAATACTTTATGAAATTGACCTTCACTTTTTCTTTAAATTTTGCAACCAATCATAGAAAACCGTACATTCTTTCATAAACCTATTTGGATAAACTGTATACTGTCATATATCAATACTCTGCAGATCAACTGCAACCCATTACAATACTGTGAAATAATGATGACGATGAAAAAAGCAAAGCTTGAATTGCATTTCGATTGAAGCTCGACCACTTAGTGCTGTTTGTATAAAACTCTTATGACATAACTGCTTGCCATGAACTCCTGAGTCAGTGCCTGCTCAAGGGAGTGTGCTACCCTGAGCCAACCTTTGCCTTAGCGCCCACCCATCCATGAGCCAGTAGCTCCCCATCTCAAGACTCACCCCCACTAATGCTGGGTTTGTTTGTTTTTTATATACCGCCTATCAAGGTTATCTAAGCGGTTTTACAATCAGGTACTCAAGCATTCCAAACTAGCATTTTTCCCTCCCCATCAACAGAAGGGAAGGATAAGAAAAAGAGAGATGCCAAACTAGGATTTTGACACCCTTTATCACGAGTGCCCTGGGCCAGGCCCTCACCTGGTCCAAAGGTTGAGCTGGCTCTGGCCGGAGCTAGAGGATCCACAATAACAGAACACTCAATCTAATTGGTGGGATGTTTTTATTCTTTGTGTGGTTGATTCCTTTCAGAAACAGCAGATAATCAAATGATTTTAATAAACAAAAACTGGAAGAGACTGTACAGCACTGAAGCTGTGATTAGATGGGCAACAAAGTGAAAATCAGTGAAGCTGTGGGAGTACATATACAATGACAAAGCAGGGTCAGCATAAGGCAAGCAAGTGGGTGCCGAGTAGATTTGAATACTGGGAGGAAAGCAGAGGAAGTGTGCAAGACTCATGTCCAGACAGTTTCTAAGGGTGTATTTCGGGGAGCTTCGGTCAGATGGAGCTATGAAGCAAGAGCTCCTAGCCAGCATAAAAATTCTCCAGGCAGAACTGGTTCATAAGTGGAAGCAATAGAGATCAACCTGGAAGCACTCTAAGGGGTGCAGTACTATTACAGCATCAGAACAGTCCTGCACACAAATTGAAGATGTGTAGAGAACAGATTCAGGAAGCATAACCTCTGCATCAGAGTGCCTGAACTAGTGGAGTTCTAGACTGTATGGATACTATGCAGAGAATTTGCTGAACCATAGTGAACCTTATGCATGGGAGTCCAAGGGGACCAAGTGGTGAGTCTGGAATGCACAGATCATGTGATGAGGGCTTCCCATCCCAACATTCCAAGAGAGAGGTTGATCTGTGTGCAAAATTTTCAAACTATATAAGAAATAAAAGTGGCCAAGATGCAGGAACTATTGTAGTTGAACTGGGAAGACCATAAGGTTACAATGTTTTTGTACCTTTCATTGGTAACACTACAGAGAAGGAATGACTTAAAAGACTGTGAGGGGAGAATAAAAAGTATAAATGGCTCTTGCCATTCAGCTTGGTGTTCTCAGTCAATGGAAAGACTTACAGATTTTGAACCCAGGAGGAAGTGATAAAAGCCATGGCAGAAGCAGAAATCAAAGGAACAGAGAACCTACTGCAGGAGAAACCTCGAGAAGAGCAAGCGAGCATGTAATGGAGACTAGGGGGCATGTGATGAAGTTACTAAGTGGGAGATTTAAAATGTTTATGTTTATTAAAAGTTTTAAACTCATTTTGATTTACCAATAGCATGGTGTACAAAATATATAAAAACAAGACATGTCAGACCAGAGAAAATATTTCTTCATATGTGTAATTAAACTCTGGAATTTGTTGCCAGAGAATGTGGTGAAAAATCAGTTAGTTTAGTGGGATTTAAAGAAAGGTTTGGATAATTTCCTAACAGACAAGTCTATAGGCCATTACTGAGATGGCTTGGGGAAATCCACTGCTTATTCCTAAGATAAGCAGCATAACATCTGTTTAACAACTAAAGAATACTGGGCTTGATGAACCTTAGGTCAGTACCAGTATGGCAATTCTTATATTATGTTTATGATAGCTTTCTAGCAGCCTCTCCATGTTCCATTTCTATATAATATTCTTTGGTGATCAATACAGCACAACATGAATATCTATCATATTATTTATTAATATCCAGTACAATATCTTATGCATATTAAATCATTGTATTAAAGACATCTGTATACCAAGGCAAACCCATAAACCTATTTGTAACTTCTGTACAAACATCCATTTTGTGCATTTACCTGCGATACTGCAAATGTATAAATTGTTGGCCAATATTTGATTTTCAGTGCTTAAGCAAAAAGAACTAGGTTTGCTTTTCTAAAGTAGGTTGTGAAACCTGTAAGGCTGTTTACAGCTATTCTGCATACTGTTTTAGTCATAGTAAACAGTCCATGCAGTCTGACCAATAGTCACACTCATTATACAGTATAGTCAAGGTTAAATTGTCTTTTCTTTAATATTTCTGGGCAATAGACCATAGATGTCTGCCCGGTACTGTCTTTAGGTTCCCATTGCTGGAGTTGCCATCCAAGTGCACTCAGCCTATCCTAACTATTTTGTCAGTGGAGCTTCTATCTAACTTGTAATTTTTAATTAGTATCTCTTATTTTTTCATTACTTTATATTCTTTATTTTTAGGGTTGCATTTTGATTCAGATTTGTAATTAAAAAATAAACATGCGTTTAATCGTTTGGAGGGTAAGATGTTAGTCTCTCGTGTTAAGATTGGGGCAACAATGCTATCTGTGGCTGGCACCAAGCTCTGGAAAGCGCTGCCTGGTATTCTGTGACTGAATTATTTGTCAATGCCTTCCTGTGCTAATGCTATTCTCTGTTAATGCTTTCCTGTCCTGTAAATGATTTTATGAGATCTTGTGTTTCCGTCTTGTAGGACGAATTTAAAAGATTTTAATAATAATACCGTTAGTTAATGTCTTCTTGAAACATGTTTAGCATTTCTTAAATATGTATACATGTAATTTTGTAAATCGCATAGTTATTATGCGGTATATACATTTTTAAATAAATAAATTACAATTTTAATTGCTATGCAGCCCTAAAAAGAACCAATCAGTTGATATTATTAGACTACAATTAGTGCAAGGTATATCAATCAAAGAATTCTCTTCATGTGTTGAGGCTGCTTCAGAGCTTTGAAAAGGAAAGTCCTAGAACAGATGTGACATGAGCTCCTAGGTTTTAAGAATCTATTTTGATCTTCCAGATTGCATTAGGGGACATGCTCATATTCTATGATATTTTGTTAGGAAGTCTGTAAAAACTAGAGGAGCTAAACAATATTTGCTGCTTAAGTGGGAACAAAAATCCTCATAGCACTTCATTTCCTTTCAGAAAAGGGGTTGAGGTGGGTGATGATGAAATAAAGAATAAGGCCTTTGTGCTGGAAGTGGGGTATCTCTATGCCTCCTGATTACAGTGGCAGGAGAAAGTCATAGCAAAGGACACATTTCTAATTTATTTACCTGATAAAGTGCTCCTGCTGGCAATATGATGGCATCACCAAGAAACTGGACAACAGTGCAGGTCTTTACTGCAAAATCTTCTAGAAGTCTTTGGCGTAGCTTTTTGTTCAGATACCAATTCTGATCACGTATGGGATCATGCTCTGGAAGGATCTCTAGACACTGTTCTTTTGCAACCTATAATATGAGGAACAAAGGCTTTGAACAGACTGTCTGTATTAAATCTGAAACTAGTCTTTATTACAATACCCTACACCTCTTAAGCAAATGGAACAAACTTAACGGCTTGTCTTAGCAACTTCTCAACTGTACTGTAATGAGTGAGCACTGATGTAAGAAATATTTTACATAACAATTTTCTTTTCAAATTCTAAATTCCATATAACAAAACTCATTTCTAACATTTGTAACAAGCAAAAAATCCATATGCTAGTCATAGACTTGCCATTGTGAAGGTCACGAGTGGGTGGTAAGCATGCAAATAGCATATCCAGAAAGCAGTTTCTAGGACCAAGCTGCAACTGAATAGACAGCTACAACTGAAATGTTCAAATGTACAAAAGCAGAGTTTGAACACGATATATATAACTTAATTCTGAAAAAGGGGGTCATTTCATCAGAGAACCTTTTTTTTTAAAAAAAAGATAATCATGTTTTCTTTCACCCTGAGTAAAGGGCAAACCGGGAATAAAGAGATAAGTATAAAAATGCAGCGAGACAGTGAACAAATTAAGGTTCATTAGAGCCAAGTTGGACAATGTCAGCAACAAAATTCCAAAATGAGACCAGTGTTACTGGTTCTCCGCACTGTGCTCTAGTCTGCTAAACGTCTGTATGGCAGTGTGCACAAGACTATTTGGAACTCAGCTCTGTAAAAGAGTTCAGTGAAGAACAGCACTTCTAACTAGAAATCTCACCTTATGCAGGAACTCTCGTATTTTGTCGGCATCTTTTATATCATAAACATGCCACAAAGCACCAGGAACCTCGCTGGAGTCTCTCAATCTTTTTCTTAAACATTCATCCAGATCTTCTTCCTCAAATTTCTTTACAACACCTGAAAATGAACAAATATAGCCTTCAAACTAACCATTTCACATAGTACATTTTGGAGGCAATTCTGTAGCGTTGCATCCTGTGAGATGCACTAATGCCATACAGAGTGCCAATGGCTCACAGATTTCTAGCGTAAACCTGAACTGGTGCACCTAAATATAAGTTCAATTATTTATGCCAGCAATATGCAGGTATAAATGTGCATGCCATATTCTTTAAGTTACAGGGATAAGTTGGAAATATATTCACAGCCTGTCCTTGCTCCATCCATATACTTCCCTTTGCATTTACACCCTATAGGACTTAGGTACGTCTTTATAGAATGGTGTCTAATGCATTTACATCTGTACCTGTCAATTTGGGGGCCTCTGATGTACATAATTGACAAGTGTTTGCACCAAATTATAGAACTGCCAAAATGCAGATCAACATGAATGAAAACATACACATGGCCAGGGTGAACAGTTTGGCAGTTTTTGGAAACTGAACTAGACAAAAGTTTTCAGAAGAAAAAGAAATGAAGGACCACCACATACCCAAGGGTAGATAGGTAAACAAACACAGGAAGAAAAACTGACTGGCTTAAGACCATGCAAGAAGTCATGAGTACAGGCAGGTTGGATTTTTTTCATGTGTGCCTGTTTTATTACTTTATATAACCTGTCCTGCTTTGTGTTTACCAGCCCCCGAGCTTATCAACTGGCTGCTGTTAACACGACAGCCATCTATTGATCCCTCCTGTGCTCAACAATCTGCCCATAAGGTGACATCACTTTCCAGAGCAAGCCCTGCTTTTCAGAGGTATGAGCTGTCTGCATTTGATGACTCGCGTGATGAAGATGCCCGAACAAGGAGCATGTCATGCTTTCTGTGCTCCTTAGTGAGCCTTTTCTGCTCTCTATTTTTCTATTCTGCTATCTTGCTCAGTACTACCCTAGAACCTTCAACATCATCTATTCCTGTGTATTCCTCCTCCACAATCATTCTGCTATCAATCGGTGTACCTCAACGCTCTATCCTGGGACCACTCAGTTTACACCTGCTCACTTGGAGCGCCGATCTCCTTCCATGGCTTCCAGTATCACCTCTATGCTGATGATTCCCAGATATCTCTACTGAAAACCAGACCAGAGTTTCAGCCTGCCTGTCCAGCATTGCTGCCTAGATGTCTCACCGCCATCTAAAATTGAATATGGCTAAAATGGAGCTGCTCATCTTCCCACCTAAAACCACCTCCCCTGTTCTCTGTCTCTGTGGACAACATTCTCATCCTCCTTATTTTGTCTGCTCGCAATCTCGAGGTCATCTTTGACTCCTCTCTCTCCTCCTCTGCCCAGATACAACATATCTTCCTTTATAATATTACCAAAATCTGGCTCTTCCTCTCTGAGCACACTACCAAAACCCTTATCTATGCCCTCATCACCTCACGCTTAGATTAGTGCAACTCACTACTCTCAGGTCTTCTGCTCAACCATCCTTCTTCCTTTCAATCCATCCTGAATTTGGCTGCATGACTCATATTCCGTGAAAGCTGTTATTCTTGTTATCTCTCTCCAAAAATTACTTCATTGGCTTCCCATCTGTTTCCAAATACAATTCAAACTCCTCTTATTGACATACAAATGCATTCACTCAGCTGCCCCTCGCTATCTATCTTCACTTTTCTCCCCCTATGTTCCCCTCCCCCGTGAGCTCCGCTTAGCTGGTAAGTCCCTCCTATCCCTTCTCTTCCTCTACCAACTTCAGACTCCATCCCTTCTATCTGCGCCGTTTGCCTGGAACAAACTGCCCAAATCCCTACGGTGGGCTCCATCTCTGGTAGCGTTCAAGTCCAAGTTAAAAGACTACCTCTTCGAGATTGCTTTCAACTCTTAACTCCTCTCACCTTGGGTTCTGCACGCCTATATGTCATTTCTGTCTGCCCAAGTTAGATTGTAAGCTCTTTCAAGCAGGGATCTTCTATTGGATGTCAAAATGTACAGTGCTATAAGGACTATATAAGTGATAAAAAGTAGTAGTTGTGATATTGGGATATAGGATACCCTACCCTCCTCTTTCCATCACCAACCCATCATTCCCCAGATAAGGACTGATTTTGATCCCTTTGATCCCTACTTTTTCTCGCCCCCCACCCTCCCTTCCCTCTTGGACTGTGGCCTTATATATTTCCAGCTTCAATGTTCATTCTCTACACTCCAAAGTACATCTTATTAATACTTTGCTGGGTCAGGAGCGCTCCAACATTCTTACCCTCATGGAAACCTGGATATCTTTTGGTGATGAGCCAATTCTGCACCAATCTTGCCCTCCAGGATATGCATTTTTCTACTAATCTAATCTAATCTAAACCTTAAGTTTATATACCGCATCATCTCCATGAGAATGGAGCTCGACACGGTTTACAAGAACTTAAAATAGTGGGTAGAGAAGAAGAAAAAGGATTACATGAACTTATGTGTAGAAGAGGGGAGAGAAAGGGGGGAAGGATAGAGCTACAATTTGCTGAAAAACCAGGTTTTCAGTTGTTTGCGGAATAACTGAAGGGAGCTCAGGTTCCGCAGCGGGGAATGCAGGAAAGAGGGAGGTCTTGCTGTTTTTCTCTCTCCCTCAACAGAAGCCAATTCACATAACAACTCATCTACTAACTTTATCCTAGAATACTTAGTTCTGCAAATCTATTCCCTCTCTCCACCGATACTCCTAATCTACAATCCTACTCCCATCACCCATTCCTCTCTTTTCAGCAAATCAGGGCCTTCGTGTTAGGATAAGGTTTACATCATGATTAGGGTTCCAGCAAAAATATTCAATGCCCTGGGGAGTAGTGGGCCAGTAACTAACAGTGTATGCTTTGTGAAGGTGTTTGGATCTAGGGAGGGGGTGCTGAATCCTTTTGGTTTGTTTTATGTACTATACACATTCCTGTGGTTTATGGTACCGCATTATATTAATCTAGAAATGAAAAGATGCAATATTGTTTTGTCTTGTATTTGCATGGTGAGAATATAGCAAGATGATACCAATGTTTGTAAGTATTAGCAGAAAGAGTCTCTCTGACAGTCTTCAGAATGTTTGAAAGAGACTCATGTATGTACCGTATTTTCACGCATATAACGCGCACGTTATACGCGTTTTTACCTACCGCGCATACCCCTCGCACGTTATACAAAATTTTTTTTACATAGTTCCCATCCCACCCGACGCCCAATTCACCCCCCCCAGCAGGACCGCTCGCACCCCCACCCCGAACGACCGCTCGCACGCGCTCCCACCCGCACCCGCATCCACGATCGGAGCAAGAGGGAGCCCAAGCCCTCTTGCCCGGCCGACTCCCCAACTCCCCGACAATATCGGGCCAGGAGGGAGCCCAAACCCTCCTGACCACGGCGACCCCCTACCCCCACCCCGCACTACATTACGGGCAGGAGGGATCCCAGGCCCTCCTGACCTCGACGCAAACCCCCCTCCCTCCAACGACCGCCCCCCCCCAAGAACCTCCGATCGCCCCCCCAGCCGACCCGCGACCCCCCTGGCCGACCCCCACGACACCCCCACCCCCCTTCCCCGTACCTTTGGTAGTTGGCCGGACAGACGGGAGCCAAACCCGCCTGTCCGGCAGGCAGCCAACGACGGAATGAGGCCGGATTGGGATCGGGGCAGTGCACGGAAAGTCAGGGAGGGTGAACGGATAGTCGGGACAGCGCACGGAGAGTCGGGGAGGGCGAAAGGAGAGTCGGGGTGGCCAGAGGAGAGTCGGGGCGGGCGAAAGGACAGTCGGGCTGCATGCGCGGTATACCCGTGAGCGCGGTATACAAAAGTTTTTGTACATAGAATCGTGGTTTCTGCGCGCTATACCCGCGTGCGCGTTATCTGCGTGAAAATACGGTAATTGTTTTGTATGTTCATTTGTTTTGTGTGTATGCATCTTTGTGGGCTCATATTTCTGCATTGTGTTTCTATGTTTGGCCTCTGTACAAGTCGGAATGTTAGTATATTTTTATGTATTTATATCTGAGTTGGTTTTCTATGTGGCTGGGTCAAGAGGAGAGAAAGGGATGACTGTGAAAGGTGTAATTCAGTAATTGTTACTGTGAATCACCGTTTGCTGCAGCTGTTGGAACAGATTTTCACATGTGGGAGGTGTTTCATTCTTTTTCCATCTCTCACCACATGCAAAAACTGTTTCTACAGCACAGCAACTTTTCCAAGTGACTTCAGCAGCCTTCCTAATTGGCTGGAATGGTCTCCACTGCTAGTTGCCCTCGAAACAGGAAGGGCAGATTCACACAAGGGAGGTCTGGAGATCTGCAGATTGCTTTTAAATTCTGAAAAATGTCCAAACATGTTAAGCCATCTTACTAGCTTCCAGATGTGAACATAAAAATCAGCAGAATCCTGAAAAAGCCAGACAATTGACAATCCTAACCTTCTGAGTCTGGAGCACATTTAACATGCCTTTCCTAACTATATTCCTGGTTCGCTAATGGCTTGATGAAGCAATGGCAAGAGATGTTAGTTGGCAGTATACAATAAGAAAGCACTATAATACACTCAAGTGGGTTTCACAAAAGAAATAAATATAATGAACTATACTCATAAATAGAATAATTTTAACATGCAGCATGTTAATTAGGAAATTATTGTAAATACCGACTTAGGAATGTTTTATGGATTTTTTTTTCCATCAGGAACTTGTTCAAACCTTTTTAAAAACCTGCTATACTAACTACTTTTTATCACATTCTATATATGGTACCAAGTGTTAGATGTTAATTCCATGCCAAATTTTTGGCATGTAAAAAGCTTTTAATAGTTGCAAAGTGCCAAAAAGGGCAGAAACCGCAAATCTGTAAGGAAACACACTCATTTATAAGAATTGTGCAGATTTCCGACTGGTTCTGCAGTGGGGACGTGGCCAAGAGAGGGGCATGGGTGATCCAGTGTATTACCTTAAAATGCATGCAGTGTTATAGAATTTGGGGGATCTGTGCCCAACTGGGATTTACACCTGGTTTCAGCTGGTGTAACTCCTAAGTTGAGCATGAATCTAGTAATACAAGCTATTCTATAAAGGTCAATGATCCTAGAATGCCCGTTATAGAACACCATTAATACCAATTTTTTTGTGCCAAAATTTGAGCACCATTTATAGAATTTTTCTATGAGTGAAGAAACATTTTCTCCAATTTGGATAAAAATGGTATAGAAATTTTAAAAATAAATGAATAGTGCGCTCCCTAGTTCTAGTACTTTTAGAAACATAAACAAACGATCCATATCTACCTATTCCATTCTGCTCAATATTTTATAGATCTCTACCACATCTCACCTACATACCTCTCTGCTAAGCTAAATAGTTCTAACTTCCCTAGTCTTTCCTCTCAGGGAAGTCATTACATCCCCTTTATCAATTTGGATGCCTTTCCTGTACCTTTTCCAATTCAGCTATATCTTTTTTTGACATGTGGGGGTAAATTCTATATATGGCATCTAAAAAAAAAAAAAAAGTTGACCAGTATTCTACAAAACATATTTAAAATTAGATGTGGTTTATAGAATAATGCTTATGCCCAGGACCCGCTCCTAACTTTAGGTGAAACGTGGTGCAAATCCTTGCACCTACCTTAGGCATGAAAGCCCCTTATTCTCTCCATGTGTGCAAATTTGTGGAATGCCCTTGATCTACCCATGAGCCTCCCATTTCCAAGCCCCCTTTTTGGTGGCACACAAATTTTAGGCATGGATCATACGCCTAAATTTACATACATAAATTTAAATTAAATCCAACACTAATTGCTTATTAAGAAGCCAATTATCAACACTAATTAGCTCATTATTTAAGTTACATGTGCAGATTGAGCACATACCCAAATTTGGGTGCACAACTCAAAGCACCATATACAGAATTTGGGAGTCAAGAACAATTCCTAAGATCTTTATGTTCAAACAGGTGCCATCCATGGAAAAAAATACAGAATGAGGTAGGCAAATGGTTAAGGCAGCATTTGATAAACTGCCTTTCTGTGGTATAATCATGAGTAAAGATCTTGCCATGAATAAAACCTCAGCTTATTATATCTACTTATATATATATATGTGTGTGTGTGTATATATATATATATATATATATATATATATATATATACATACAGTCATGTGAAAATATTAGGACACCTCATGAAATATTCAGTTCTTTCTTAAGAAATGTTCATATATCGATGTCAAATCTTTTTTTATTTATCTCTGGAAAAGAAAGTGATGTAATTGCAAGTAAACAACAAAAGTTTTTCTTGATTTACTCATGAAACAAAAGATATCCACAAAAATGTGTATTCTAACTGAGGAATAAATTAGGACACCCTACACCCTAATAGCTAGTGTTACCCCATTTGGCTGAAATAACTGTAGTGAGATGCTTCTTGTAGCCATCTAACAGTCTCTGACATCAGTCTGAGGAAAATTTGGCCCACTCCTCAATGCAAAATTCTTTCACATGTGAGATGTTTGAGGGATTTCTTGCATGTACAGCCTGTTTCAAATCACCCAACAGCATCTCAATGGGATTAAGATCAGGGCTAGAGAATGACACGGGGAAAAAAAATCTGTCCCCGTCACCGGACCACCGTCCCCTTCACCACCCCGTCCTCGTAGCATTCACCCTTCCATCTCGCCACCTACTGCCCTTCGGCACCCCCCGCACGGTCCGTGCATCTCCCTCCCCCTTACCTTCTCTGCGCGTTTTAAGGTTTCAGACTTGTTAAAAGCCGCCGGAGTGTTCATGCAGTCACGTGCATGTGTGGGTGGAAGCTTCTCTGACTCAACCGGAAGTTGCGTCAGAGGAGAAGCTTCTGCCTACGTATGCACGCAACTGCACGTGAATTTTTTGATTTTGAGATTCTGTTGCAACAGTCAAGATTATCCCTGAAGCAGCGGTTCTGGAATGCTGCAAATTGCTGGACACATTGCAAGTTTAAGATAAGTGGCTCCTATAATCAGAAAGTTTTGTTGAAGACAGAAGACTTTCGATATGTGATTTGTTTATGAGCATATTGAACTATTGAGCCTTTTTTGATAAGCATCAAGAATGTATTAAAAAAAGGAGGGTGGGGTTATTTTGGAAGCCTATGACTTAACAACTGACTGGATAAAGAGTAAAGTCTTTTCTCTGAGGCTTTTTTCCTATTCCTGTGTGAATCACTGGAGTTCAATAAGAAGACTCTGCAGTATGGTTTAATAAACTGTTAGGTATTGAGTTTTAGATGGTGGGGTTTTGTTTTGAGTTAATGTCATTTCTCAGCACTTAAAAACATCCACTGTATACTGATCAACATTACCATAATTATTCCTAAGAGGTAAATTACCAATAAAACCTTGTCATCATGAATATATTCAAAGAAATCCTTTAAAGATAAATCATAACTAGAAATCATCTCCAAATTAACAGAATCAAATACCAGAGAATTATTTTGCCCCCATACAAACTCTTGTCATCCCTTCTGTACAATTCTTTTCAACTTATTTTGCCTAAGGTAAAATGAGGAAAAAAAATTGACAGTTCTATTTCATCACTATTTCTTTTTCATCATGTGTGTTGCAATCTAAGAAAAGATACCATGTCTTAGTGCAGGGATAGGCAATTCGGTCCTCAAGAGGTTTATCAGGATAGCCACAATAAATATGCATGAGATAGATTTGCATCTCAAGGAAGCAGTGCATGCAAATCCATCTCATATACAGTATGTTCTTTGTGGATATCCTGAAAACCTGACCTGCCTGTTGCTCTCAAGGACCAAATTGCCTATCCCTGTAGTGAAAGCTTACTTGCGAAACGAGGTAACAATGTCAGTTGGGTTCTATTTATAACAAAAACATTTTTGTTAATTGAAACGGTATATCTCTGGCAAATGAAATAATAGAAAGATGTGGTTTTTGCATTTGAATCAGCATTTTCTTGATTACTTAGCCAGCTGAATAATTCAATTTCTAAGACTTGATCCCTTTTCTTGGATTATGACACATTTATTTAAACAGTTTCTCAAATACCAGCTGCAGATTAAAGCAAGCATATTCAATTTACATATGCAAAATGGTGTGCTTAACAGTACCTGTCTTTGAAAGGACTCCATTCCCCTTTGCAACTCCAACATACACAAGAACATTTATGGTGTCAGAAACTTCAATGTGCAGATTGGTAGTTCCTACTTCATGATCCTTAGCTGCAATCACACCTGAATGCCAAAAGAAGCATCTTCAGTTTGCAGATCCTTAGCTATCTACCAGTACAGTTGTCTATATATTTGTACAGCTGTCAATATTAAAATGGGAGCAATAAATTATTGACTGAAAGGCAATTCGACTATAGTTTAAAAGTAGTAGTTAGATTGCTCAACTCGTTGAAAATTAATACAAAAGCAGAAAATACTGAAATTAAATATTACTCAACTTAAATAAGATTAAATCAAACTAAGACACTGCAAAGAGGTGCAATCCTGTGATACTGATCATATCTAGATCTGGTTTTCAAGGTAGCCAAAATATGTGAATTAACTTAATTCTTAAGACAAGACATTTACAAATGTGCACTGCAGTTATTCTAAAACTTAGGCTTGTTTATGGACCCCTAAAGACTAAACGTTCATACCCGGAAGTATATAATTACTTGAATTACCCTATCACATAAGAATTTTTGTACTAAATCTAATACGCAAACTAAAGTTCATTGGTGTGATTTCACAGGAAAACCTGAAATGTTAGATAATTGATGCATCTTGTTCCTTCCTACCTACATTATAAAATCTCCCACAATTTTCAAACACATCCCTGAAGAAGAATATGGCTATGAACAAAAGATGTTAAAAAAATTACTTGCCATAAGCGCTACACAATCTGGGCCCCAAATCAGGACATACAAAAAATCCCGGCAAATGGGAAGCCAAGTTTAATTTTCCTTCTGGGTTGCAGTATTCTGGCAATGGCAAACTTTTAAAAAAGTCTTCATACCTGGGGAAAAAAAATCTTTCTTGATGAGATTAGAGCTTCATGTATAATGGAAAAGAAAGTACATGTTGCATGTATGATATGTGAAGGCTCAGGAAAAAGCCTTTTCCTTTCACAAGCTAAACCCATATAATAGAACAGCCATATTCTCTTTAACATAAACCATTTGCAAATGCTTTTTAAAGTCAGAGTAATCTTTTGTGGGGGGAAGAATATTGACTTACTGTAGTCAAAAATAGCAGGAATTAAAAGGGCTTATTTCTAAAACCCATTAAGTCCATATTAGTTGCATTAGACTTACAATTTTCTGGGCACACAATGCAGAAAAGCGTTTTGCACAGAAGCTAATCCTGTGGAAAATCTTGCATTAGATGCCAGTATACTGTACATTAAAACCAATGGTAATGAGGTTATTGGCTTTGCCACCTTGATGCACAGAATTGCACAGAAGACTAGGGCAAGCATATTAAAGAACCCTGAATGATAGGTCTGAGAGGTATAGAGGGGGTTAGTTAGGTTCATTCTTCTGTGACGATTTAATGTCTTATCTGCAACTTTTTTATGGCCACTATGAAGAACAAAGGTCAAAGAAAGACAGAGCAGGGGCGGTAACAGTTCTGCACACAGGTCTGAGCAGAAAAAAGTAATCGCTACAATGGAACATTTTTCTCTATAAAATAGTGGCAGCACAAAAATTTGATGCCAGAATCTTTTGCAATGCCAATATTAATGTTGTAGAATAGTTCTAAAACATGTGCAGATACATATCAATACCTCTCGGACATTACCTACCAAAATGTACATCTTATACTCTTGCTAAGCAAATTGTATTTCTATATTCTTGCTTTCTTAAAGTTCTATGCTATCTGTATTTCCTATGTATATCTGCATATTGTGTTTCGCTGAATGTCCAGGTCTCTTGATTGTAAACCGCCTAGAAGTCGCAAGATTGTGGCGGTATAGAAGAATAAAGTTATTATTTTTTTTTTTTGCTCACACGTGTACTGCCCTTAGTGTAGACCCTTGGGCACATGCATCTGGTGTACTCACTCTGATTAGCACATAAGTTCTGTGTGCATCAAATTTGCATATAATTAGCTTACTGCATTGATGGGCATAATGTTTGAATAGGAGCCATGTGCTTAGCCATCAGCACACAGTTCTAATGCAAGCTTTCTGCATCAGTCCCTGAGGCTATGGAAAACTTAAGGATTTATTCAAAATCACAAGGAGCAGCAGTAGGATTGAACCATGGCTTCCTTGGTTGTCAGTCTGCTGCTCTAATCACTAGGCTACCCCTCCATCATAGCCCCCTTATTGGTAACAAGATCCAGTCTAAAATTCTTATCCTCACTCATAGAGGAATCCCTCTTTACCTATTTCCATTTTTTTGTTCCTCATCAATCATATCATTACCTCTACTCCTCCCAAGCCAACTTTATGGTTGTCCCATCCAAAGCAAAACTAATTGGTCTCCTCCTGTAAAAACACCCTCAGCTTGGTGTCTCCATCTGGAACTCCTTACCACTCGCTCTTCATCTAGAATCCTCTTCAATTAAGTTTAAAGCTTCCGTCAAAGTCTGCTTTTTTCCCTCAGCCTTTCCAATTAATTCTTAAATTTTGCAAGCTTTTTCTTATCAACTTTTCTGACTTATGTCTCTTCTCAAACTAATATTATATCACTTTAGTTATGTCTTCCAATTACTGCAAGACAATGTTCTAGTTGTCATCTTGGTCTGTAAACTACTTAGATGTCTATTGGATTACAGGTGGTCTAACAAGTAAGAATAAGTGATAGTGGAATTTTTTCTAGGTCTATTATTGGGTCTAACAAGTAAGGAAGACATTAACTTAGGCCTCTTTTGACTAGATCTTTCTCAAAATATCATTAGTTTTACACACTTTTTTTTTCTGTCCTTAACAACATAAATGCATACATTTTATTAACAAGTTTCAAGTTTTATTAGGATTTTATATACCGCCTATCAAGGTTATCTAAGCGGTTTTACAATCAGGTACTCAAACCACCTTACATTTATTAGTCAAAACTGTTGCTTCATGTGATTCCAGATGATGATGAAAACAAAATATCAGGCCTCCTTTCTGGCATCACTTCCTTCTCTCCCCCTCTCCAACTTATTCAAGCATGAAGGCAAATACCAGTAGGAGTGGTAGCAATAGGAGCAGCAGTCAGCATAGTCCCTGTGTGTCAGTATTCACTCACACAATCCAGTACTGTGCATATGTTTCCAGTCTCTAGTAGGAAACACACATAGTAATAGTATAGACAGGGCTTGTGAAAGTTCACTAACTCATAGGCCTCATGCTGAATGCAGCTATTGGGCTTAAACGACAATGGAGGTCCAGACTAAGGGAGAGTAACCCTATTTCTAGGACCTCATCTAATGAAGTGATAACACTTGAGGTCCAAACCCAGTCTGGGAAGCAGTAGTCAAAACCTAATGAAGTTTTGTACTTGATAGGCAATGACCAGTTAATTACCGGTACACTTGTTTTATACATACCTAGCAGGCATCATATTCTTGAAGTCATCACCTGAAGGCTGGTCTTTCAATTTCAATACAACAGTTTCTCCATTCTTTAGCTTTTGTCGTTCTACAAAGGGTATAAAAGAACATAAGAATTGCCATACTTGGACAGACCAAAAGGTCCATCAAGCCCAGTATCCTGTTTCCAAAAGTGGCAAAACCAGGCCCCAAAACAGATTTTATGCTGCTTATCCTAGGCAGGGGCAGAGGAAGACAGAGGCTATGTTCACATCAGGCTCCTACAATTCAGGCTAAATAATACAATATTTGGTTTTATACTGGTCAAGATTTTACATACTTCTGCTCAGTCTATGTTGGGATACTAGTCCTGAGTTTTATTTTGAGTTTTCTTTCCTTCAGTTAGTTATTTTCATCTGTTTTGCTTGGATGAATGCAACCTTTTGCTTCTCTGCACTTTTCAAGAAAGCACTGTTTCTCTGCTTTTGCTCTGTGCTGCTTCTATTTTACAACAAAAAAGCCTCCAATGATCTGCATCAATTGTATCATCCAAGAACATTGGGATCAAAAATTGAGTTGAAGCTCCTATCTTTAACTTAAATTAGCTATAAATTTCTAATATTCTGCTGAATATCCTTCTGCATTAAAACTTCCAAATAATTTCACAGGAGTCATTTGATTTGATTTAATCTCCAGTGAACAGAAGCAATCAGAAGTTAGAAATAAAAGTAATTTTAATTTTCTTCCAAGCACATTTGGAGAGCGAGTCAGTGAAACTGTCCCTCCCACCTGGAAGAGGCAGGACATCTGAGTAGCCCCTTACCCATAAAGGGCAGCTGCAATGCCACCAGAATCCAGTGTTGGCAGAAGAGGGGAATGAGTTGGGCTGGCATGGGAGAGTCGCAACCCCCCCCCCCAGGTGCTTATGCTGCATGTTGCCATTAACAGAAGCCTGAAGGCACCAAACAAACACAGGATAGCTCAACTGTCACAAGGAGCTACCCCATCGGGATTCAGCTTCAGCAGAGAAGGGGAGTGAATCGGGCTGGAATGGGAGAGTCACTCAACTCAAACCTTCACCCCCTTCCAATGCTTCTGCTACGTGCCACCATTAAGGCGAGCCCGAAGGTACCAACTTAACTTGCCACCAGGAGCTGATCTACTGGGCTCCAGTATCAGTGTACATTATACAAAATGTACTTGTTAAAGTGAGAAAGCTAACACAAGAATGTGATGACTGTATAACATCCAGTCATTGTGTGTTATGATTATGATTTATGAACATTCCTTTGTTCTACCATTATTTGCACCATTTGTTTACTATTGTTGTCAATTATTTTTCAAGCAAGATGCAAGGCTTTATTGCTTTTGGTTTGATATAATTAGATTTAAAACAATATTTTTTTTCTTTGCCTTTTTAAATAATGCCCTCAACTCAAGCAAAACTTTGACCCTGGCAAAAACTCTAATTTCCTCATTTTATCATAGTCTCTCTTTTTAAATATTAAATGATACTAAAATAAATGTCTTTAGTGTCCATCTTCCAGAGATTTTGGTAAATTTTATTGCACTGTGATTCCTTCTACCAAGAGATCCCACTATTGTGACTTCTTGTACCAGGATCTAAAATTTCTCCTTGTTTCTGTTCCAGGAGCATTTGTTGTAGGAAGCAGTTATTTATGGCATCTAGAAACCTTACCCCTATAGCATGCTTTGATGAGACATTTACCCAGTATTGGAGTGACTTGAACCCCTTTTTTAACTTTATGTTCAATGTGTAAAGGATATGCATAAATACAAAACCAAGCAAATCTAGTACTGTATTTCCCCATATATAGGCCGTGGCCTATACATGGGTTTTACAAACCTGTCTATGGGCACGGCTTACTTAAATGGGGTGGCACATCTAAATTTTAAAAATCATCCAATCCACCCCCGGTACCTTTTTAAATCATCCCCCCCCCCCCCCCCCCGGTACCTTTTTAAAATCTCCCTTAAATATGTCCCTCGCTGGATGGCTGCCAGCTGCCTCCTCAAATCTCCAGCGGTGCAAGGCAGTTGCTAGGAGGACAAGGCAAGGATGTTCCCTATCCCTTTTACTTTTCGCTATATCGGTAGAGCCATTGGCAGCTCTAATTAGACTAGACTAGAATCCAGGGGATTGTGGTACGTCCTGATATCTTCACAATATCTTTATTTGCAGATGACATTTTGTTAATCATTGCTGAGCTTGAGACTTCCACATGTCATTGCGACTTTTGCAAACTTATGGGTTCGTGTTCAAGTTTCATAATGAACATTGTTGCTTTATTTTTGTTACTGATTTGCACCATAAGAGACAAATGTCTAATGATGTTCTACCGAAAACCAAAAAAACACTGTGGAGTGACGATGTTCCTGAAATGGACTATTAAAAATATAAAAGTTCCAAAAATACATTAAAGCAATCCACATGAAAATAAAATGATCCACATAAAAACCTAAAGGACCTAGTCCGCTGAAAGCGTAGGACCCAACACGGTCCGCGTACCATAGGACTTTCAGGGACCCCTTAAGAAGACTATCTTGTTGTGTTGGGTCCTACGCTTTCAGCGGACTAGGTCCTTTAGGTTTTTATGTGGATCATTTTATTTTCATGTGGATTGCTTTATTGTATTTTTGGAACTTTTATATTTTTAATAAAGTCCATTTTAGGAACATCGTCGTGGTTTTTTTGGTTTTCCTTGGATTCTTTTCTTTGTGGATTCCTTGGGGTCAATTCTTTTTGGTTTCATAATGATGTTCTACCACTATGTATAAGAACTGTGCATATAAACATACTTGACACATCTTCAAATCCATCCCAGAATTCTCTGAGGTTGGTAGTTGACATTGTGCCCTCTTTACAGTTCAGCAAATCTCCTTGCTGATCTCCAAAATCTTGGCTAATATATTCTGCTTTCCATAGATTGAGATTCATTTTCTTCTGTATACTGGATACCAACACAGTCTAGAGAAAGAAAGTTACAGAAAGTTACTATTAAATTACACTGTATTTAGCTTGAAGCACAAAGGCAAAAATTCTGACCTTGGTGAAAGTTCTGCGATTCTCACAATAAAACCTTCTCAGATGTTTCTTCTCTAGAGATTTTAATGACTGATCATGAAAACCACCAGTTTGTCACATTTTACTTGCTCTTTGGGATTTGATCACTTATAGATGCCATCATATTCCAGAGGCTATATCTATTCTAATTACTTCCAAGATATTTCCCATTATTCAAAAAAAGCACAATTATTTACCATAACAGGTGTTATCCGGGGACAGCAGGCAGATATTCTCACATGTAGATGACATCATCCATGGAGCCTGGTACAGACAGTGATAAAAGTGTACTGTAACTTTAAACTTCTTAAGAAGCCTCAAGACTGCCCGCACTGCACATGCGCAAGTGCCTTTCCGCTCGACATCAGCTCGCAGTTCCTCAGTTCTGTAAGAAAGCTAAGAAGCCAACCAGGGGAAGTGGGAGGGATGCGAGAATATCTGCCTGCTGTCCCCAAATAACATTTGTTACAGTAAGTAACTGTGCTTTATTCTAGGACAAGCAGGCAGCATATTCTCACATATGGGACTCCCTAGCTTACTGAATGGGATGATGGAAGAGATGGCCATTAGGAAAAAAATAAATTCTGTAAAACTGCTTGGCTGAAATGATCATTTCGGCTGGAATAGGATTCCAGATAGTAGTGAGATGTAAATGTGTAAATTGAGGACCAATAGCTGTTTGCAAATATCTTCAATGGGAGTGAAACGCAAAAAAAGTCACTGATGCTGCCATAGCTAAGACCTTGTGTGCTGTAACACGACCCTCTAACTGTAGCCCAGCCTGAGCATAGCAAAAGGAAATTCAGGCAGCTAATCACATGGAAATAGGTCATTTGGTTACAGGCAGACTCATCCTGTTAGGATCAAAAGAGATGAACTGTTGAGGCGAAGACCTGTGTGACATTTACAATTCAATGTGTGAAGAGCTGTTTCTCCAGGATGAGAATGAGGCTTTGGAAAGAATATAGGTAGCACAATGGATTGATTCAGATGAAATCCCATAACACCTTTGGGAAGGAACTTAGGATGAGTTCTGAGAACCACTTTGTCATGATGAAATGATATAAATGGTGGATCACAAACCAACGTTTGTAGTTCACTCACTCGACGAGCATAAGTGACACAAATCAAGAAGATCACTTTCCAAGTGAGAAACTTAAGATGAGTAGATGCCAATAGTTCAAACGGCGGCTTCATCAGACTGGTGAGGACTATATTGAGATCCCAGTTTTAGTGGAGGTTTTGAGTTCAAGAGTTCTTTCATAAATTGGGAATAAGTGGATGAGTGGCTAACGGTTTATTATTGAAAGGAGCACTTATAGAACTGAGATGAACTCTAACCAGAGTTGGATAAATAGAGAAGGTAATCCAATAGGAGGAGATGTGGAGGTTATTGAATTGATGGAGGTTATTGAGTTGATGGAGATTACACCACAAAATGAAGTGTGTCCATTTCAGTTGATAGCATTGTGAGTAGGCGGCTTTCTGGAAGCAGCTATAACGGCTTGTACAGAGTCAGAAAGATTATAATCTGCTGAAGTCAGGTCAAGCGGTACCAAGCTGTTAGGTGCAGAGACTGCAGATTAGGATGTAAAAGAGAATCTTAACTCTGAGTGAGTAGAGATGGAAAGATCTGTAATGGAACTGAATCCATGATACTCAGTTGAAATAGAAGGGAAAACCAAAGCTGTCTGAGCCACTGAGGAGCTATTAGGATCACAGTGGCTGACTCTTGTTTGAATTTGATTAACTTCTTCAGAACTATTGGCGGAAATGCATACAGGAACTTGCCTGACTAATCCAGAAGAAATGCATCCATTTCCAGACGATGAGGAGTGTACAGTCTGAGAGAGGTAACTTGTTGAGGGGAGACACAAACAGGTCTATCTGAGGAGCTCCCCAAATCGAGAAGATGTGGTATAAGACTTTGGAGTTGAGAGTCTAATTCTGCGGCTGAAGAAATCTACTGAGCTTGTTGGCTAGGGCATTCTGTTTGCCTTGGACATATATGGCTTTGAGAAATATGTTTTGAGGAATTGCCCAGTTACGAATGTGTTCAGTTTCTTGACATAAGAGGAAGACAGCCCGTTCCCCCCTGCTTGTTGATGTAGTACAAGGCCACTTGATTGTCTGTTCTAACAAGGAGGGCACGGTTGGAAAGACAATCCTGAAATGTCTTCAGGGCATTGCAAATTGCCCACAATTCTAACAGGTTGATATGAAGTGTCTTTTCTCGAGCAGATCACAGTCCCTGAGTCCGGACACTATCCAGGTGAGCTCCCCATGCATACATGGAGGCATCAGTCTGAGCACCCTCTGATGGGAAGATATGTGAAATAGCAAACCTCTGGAGAGATCTGCCAGATTCAACTACCACTAAAAAGATTGATGGAGAGGCAAGGTGACTTTGATCCGTTGGGATAAGGAATCTGTGGTCTGAGACCACTGAGATACCAGGCTCCACTGATCTGATATGAAGTCAAGCGAAGGGAGTTAAATGAACTGTGAATGCCATGTGACCCATGAGACGCATCATGTTTCTTAGTGAGATGTTTTATAAAGAGGACATGAGTGCAAAGCTGAAGCAAGGTATTTTGCCTTTGCTGGGGTAGGAAAGCTCATAGAAGTCGTGTCGAGCATGGCCCTATGAACTCCAACACTTGAGTGGGTTGAATATGAGACTTTGGAAAATTTATTTTGAACCCTTGAAGCTGGAGAAAAGCTATGGTCACTTGTGTGGCTGAGTGCACTGTGATGCAGGTTTTACCAACCAATCATCTAGATAACGAAATATTTGAAACCCGTGGGCGTAAGGTCGAATGGTAGAAATTTGTATTGAAAATAATGACCTAAATGAAAACAAAGAAACTTTATGTGGTCCAGATGGATGGGAATGTGTGTGTAGGCCTCTTTGAGGTCTAGAGAACACAGCTAATCATTTTGTTCTAGAAGTAGGTATAGAGACCCCAGAGATGGCATGCGAAAATTCTCCGACTAAATATTTGTTGAAAGCTCGGTCGAGAATGGATGAAGACTTCTCATTGTCTTTGGAATTAGGAAATAGCTGGAGTAGAACTCCTGATTTTTCTGGGAAAGGAATACTACTTCTATGGCATTTAGTTGAAGTAGAGCTTCGATTTCCTGAAGAAGAAGGAACATCTGTTGAGATGTGAAAGAGGACTCTCTTGGAGAGTTGTCTGGAGCAATGGCGATAAAATGGAGACAGTAGCCCTCTTGTATGACTTTGAGAACCCACGTGTCTATGGTAATTAGAGTCCAGCATTGATGATATTAAAAAAAATAATAATAATTAAAAAAAATCGGCCTCCAACGGGTTGGGGAGGTGGCTGAGATGGGGGGGGGGGTATTGCAGCTATGCTCACTAGAAGCATGTCAAAAAGACTGAGCTGGTTTCTGAGGAGCTGAAGTCTGAGGCTTTTGAGGCTTCTGCAATTTCTGCCTGTTCTGTGGTTGGGGTTTAGAAGAGGACAAGGTGGTTGGATAACGTCTCTTATAGGAAGAGGGAGAAGGTCTCGGAAGACTTAGATGGCTGAGTCTTAGCCTTGGAGTCCATTAAGGTGTTACAGCTTGGTTCATGTCACGCAAGTCTTTGGTTGGCATCCTCGACTTTGTCCTCAAAGAGTTCCTTTATCAAAGCAGGGAATATTCGCTAGATGATCTTGAATATTAATGTCCATGTCAGGGATTCTCAAACATGGAAAATGTCTCATAGCAATAGACAGTCAAAACTCTGGATGTCACATCAAATACATCAAAGTTGATCTTGCTTAAAACTTTGTGGTCTGAAGTAGGCTATGTGTAGTCTCTGGAATTCTAGAAGACACTCAGATGGGATATATTGTTCAAAATCAGCCAACTTCTTTATGAGTTGTTTAAGACAGAATGGCATATAGAAGTTGTAGCTGAGAACTCTGCTGGTCAACATAAGAGTTCTGGAGTGTAGAATGGCGGACACAAGAATCTACGTGATGCTCAGGACCAAGACACTGAAGGCACCAGCTGTGCAGGTCAGTAATGGATATGGCCCTATTGAACTGGGTACACTTCTTGAACCCGTTAGAAGGCTTGGACATTGATGGAAAAACAGCCAAAGCAAAATCAAAGGACTCAATCGTACCAGATGTCAAGTGATCAAGGGTCTGGAAAAGGCTCGATGCCGCCGGCCTGAAAAAAGGCCGAGAAAGGTCTGAAGGTTGTGAAATATCAAAAACAAAAAAAGGAACAATTTAGATGGGAAGTACAGTACTTGAAATAAAAATTAATGAAGGGAAGATAGGAAAAAGTGAGAAGAATCACATGCACTTACAACTTCTTAGTTCCATAGATTACTAAGAACTGATGGTCCCTTGAGTGGACATCAGGCAGGAAGGCACTTGTGCATGCACAGTACGGGAGGTCTCAAGACTTCTAAAGAAATTAAAGTGACGTCACCTATCTGTGAGAATATATTGCCTGCTTGTCCTGGGATAAAGAAAATGGCTTACCATACTACCATACATCTTGCTAAATTGCATCAAAATTATATTCATAAGGTATAAATGATAAACCAGAACTAGGTATGATTTATAGACAGATTTATTGTAAACAACACTTCTAGCAAGCACATTCTGCCCCTCCTCCCCCCAAAAAAGAATAAAACAAAATTATTATTCTCTCAACATGCTTCATGTACTATTTAGTGCTATCAAACTTCACAAGGGTAAAATTACTATCAAAACTAGGTAAATTTAACATTTAAAAATTCCCTCTCTGGCAGGGTTCCAACCTTTTGCCAAATCTATCAAGGTGCTATGCAATCCCATGCCATCACCTTGAATGGTTCTCCAGGGAGTTGAAAGTGGTCTGTCTTACCTGAAGGAAATAATGTGTGTCTGCCTGGTTTGTAAAATTTTTTTATTGGGAGGGGGGGAGGGAGAGACTTATTAACTGCCTTATAAAGAGATTCACTCAAGATGATGAATTTGAAAACTGTTCTAACTACAAGGCATTCCCCCATTCTCCTTCCTGTTTAATTCAGTCACTGAAAAACCAATCTTTAGTAGAGAACCACAAATCACTACTCTCAATACATGGATACCACATACATCCTAGATCTTTATGTAAAGAAAGTAAATAAAAGAACCCCCCCCCCAATATAGTTCTATACTATATATACTTCTTATATTCTGCTAAATTTCCACACAGATTCTAAGCGGATTACAATAGAAGAAATCCTACAGTTCTAGGAGAATTACCAATAAAACATCTTTTAAAAAATCTTCTGAGCTTAGTTAGTAAACAAATAGGATTCTAAAGCCTTCTGAAATGTATATTGATACAAAAAAGATGTTTCCAATTTTGATTAATACAAGTTGATTTGACTGATGGATAATTTTAAACACCTATATGCACGTTACTTTTGCAGAGAGTCATCAGCAAAGAGCAGGAGGAACTGTGTCTGGTGCTTGCTTAGAAGTGCAATTGCTAAGCACATCAACTCCCTTCTGTCAAAGCTGCTCTCCCTGCCCCGATCAACTGAGCTGCAGGTCTCCCTGAGTCCTGCCAGCTCAGCTGATTAACCGGCAGGGAGAGCAGCAGAAAGAAAAGTTCCTCCTTGCCCACTACTGCCCAGATCCCCCAACACCATGTACAACAGGGATCTCAAAGTCCCTCCTTGAGGGCCGCAATCCAGTCAGGTTTTCAGGATTTCCCCAATGAATATGCATTGAAAGCAGTGCATGCACATAGATCTCATGCATATTCATTGGGGAAATCCTGAAATCCTGACTGGATTGCGGCCCACAAGGAGGGACTTTGAGACCCCTGATGTACAACATCAGCAGGAGGGATGCCCACTCCCTCCTGCCGCCACCCACCCCCCGACAAACTCCAGACATGAAGCAAGAGGAATGCCCATTCCCTCCCACTGTCGGCCACCCAAAACTCTCAACACCCTTGATAGGAGGGATGCCCACTCCCACCCACCGCCACCTGCCCCCCGACAAACTCTGGACACATGAGGCAGAAGTAATGCCCATTCCCTCACGCCATCAGCCACCCCAGAAAAACTCTTGACACCCGTGGTAGGAGGGATGCCCACTCCCAAGCTCCTGACATACATGGCAGGAGGGATGCCCACTCCCTCCTGCAATCAGCCACCTACCAGGGAGAGCAGCAGAAAAGAAAAGTTCTCCCTTGCTATCTCTGACTAGAGATGGTTTAGCAACCATCATTAAAGGCATAGTAATTTTTGAGAATCTTCCACATAGAGATTTAACAAATCATTGAAGAGGGGGAGAGCTTCCATAGGACTGGATTAGGTCAGAGCAATTAAGTGACAGAGCTGCAAATACAACTCTGGTCTTGTTGGGCAGTTATCCAATTGATCCAGGAGCAGGCCATACTAGTTTGGGGGTGTTTTGGAGGGGGGGAGGGTTTGGAGGGGGGGAGAGAATACTGCCTTTTTACTGTGCTTTTCTCTTTTGTTTTGTCCATCCCGTTTCCCCTTAAGAGATTATAATATTGCTCATCTTGTTTTCCCTCATGTAACCCTCCTTTCTTTTTGTTCTGCTTTTAGATTGTTTCTTCTGTGTGCTCCCCCTAAAAGTATTTAGTTTGAAATTGTAAACTGCTTCAATGACTTTGTATGAATTAGCAATATACAAGGAGCACCATTCAGTGGTAAAATTTCTCAAAAAAGAAGGAAAATAGTCAAATGAGATCCATGAATGCATAAATGCAGTTTATCGTGAGCCTGCCCTATTAAAGCAAAAGTAAACAAAGTAAAATTTTGGAGCAAGAAGTTTAAGTGAGGTAGACCATTGAAGATGACCCTCACACTAAACAGCTTGTGGAAGCAACTTCCACAGAAATGTGCAAGATGTCAGACAGATAGACAAATTAAGATTTTCCAAATAGCTGAATAAATAGGCATCTCGGCAGGTACAGTTTGGAAAATAATTCATGAAAAGTTGGGCATGTCCAAGGTTAGTGCAAGAATGCTGACGCCATGTCAGAAGGCCACGAAGCTCCATTGCTGTCAGGAGAACTTGGAGATGCTCCATGAAGACCAAGTGAAATTTTTTCATTGTTTGGTGACTGGAGATGAGACTTGGGTCTATCACAGATATTCTGAGTCCAACATGGAATCAATGCAGTGGAAGCACAAGTCATCCTTTCCCCTCCCCCCCCCAACAACAAAATAAATCAAGACAGAAAAATCTGCAGATAATGAACAGCATTCATTCACAACTGAATATTACTCATTGCACATTAAACTACTTGGGGTGATGCTCATCCTACACAAACTAGCCTCCGGCATATTTGCTGCAACCAGAATCACACTTGCAGCAGTATGGAAGCAGCAATGTACTCCTCTGCAGATAATTCATTGCAGACTGGATTATATTTATTTGATGGTTAAACTAACTGCACTCAAAATGGGCCAGATACCTAATTTCCATAAAACATGGGACCCTTATACAGCCTAAAGAACAAAGCACTATTAAACATGAGCAGTTCGACAAAGAGGTTTTCACATTCATACCTATTTATATTTGTCCATATTGTCATCTTTTATTGGATTGAGAAGGAACTTTAGACCATCCTTCATGTGGTTGACATCAGGGGGAATACCATTTTTAGAAGGAAGGGGGGGGAAGAGTGGTGATCCATGTGACTGACAATGTATTAACAAATTTTAAGAAAATGTTTATACAGTGGAACCTTGGTTTACGAGCATAATTCGTTCCAGAAGCATGCTCGTAAACCAAATTGCTCGTATATCAAAGCAAGTTTCCCCATAGGAAGTAAGGGAAACTGCTTTGATTGGTTCCACCATCTCCCCCCCCCACGAGGCTACCGGCACTGCTCCATTCTCCTCCCCCTTTGAGGAATCTGAGGCTGTTCCAAACCACCACCCCCGCGATCCGGCATCCCCCCCAGCGATCCCCCCCGCTCGCGTTGCCCCCCCTCCACCGCGTTCCTACTTCCCCTCCGAGCAGTCAATGACACCTTTTACCCGACTTGGCACCAGTGCCGGTGCCCGAAGATCCTCCCTCTTCTGGCGTGGCTGGGCGGTGCGTCGGAGATCCTCCTTCTTCTGGGCTGGGCTGGACTGGCTTTGAGCATTTGCGCATGCTCAAAGCCTTCTGGTCTCGCTCTCAATCTCGAAGAGAGTGAGACCAGAAGGCTTTGAGCATGCGCAAATGCTCAAAGCCAGCCCAGCCCAGCCCAGAAGAAGGAGGATCTCCGACGCACTGCCCAGCCCAGGCCGCGCCAGAAGAGGGAGGATCTTCGGGCACCGACACTGGTGCCAGGTCGGGTAAAGGGTGTCATTGACTGCTCGGGGGGGGGGGGGGGGGAGTAGGATTGCGGTGGAGGGGGGGCAACGCGAGCGGGGGGGATGCCGGATCGCTGGGGGAATGCCGGATCGTGGGGGGGGGGGCGGCGCTCATACAGCGAGGCAAGCTCGGTTTACGAGGCACCAAGTTTGCAAATGTTTTGCTCGTCTTGCAAAACACTCGCAAACTGGTGCACTCGTAAACCGAGGTACCACTGTATTGATGTTGTTTTATTATGAGTCATTGTTACCATATATACTTGAATATAAGTTAATCTGAATATAAGTCGAGACCCCCTATTTCCCCCGAAAAGGAGGAAAAATGGTTGACTCAAATATAAGTCAGGCGGCTTAATATTCAAGTGTCCTGCCCCGTAAGGCTCTGCACCCAGCCCCCATCTTTCCTCCCCTGTCAGGCTCTGCACCCAGCACCCTTCCATCCTCACCTCCCCAGTCAGGCTCTGCACCCAGAATTCGCGGGAACCAGTAAGGATGCCTCTCAGTACCGAGCAGCAACGCCAAATCGCGATCCTGCTTGTGTTACTCAGCGGCCGAAGGAACTTGCGGCAGCAGGGTAGGAACTGGGAAAGTTCACTCTTTCCCACTGCACCTCCACCGCGGATCGCCAAGATGAGGTGCTGTATGAGGCTAGGGCAGGGAGGGTGGCGGGGGCAGAGCCTGGCAGTGGTAGCCTTAAAAAAAATTCTGGGAGGGGGCATTGACCCGAATATAAACCGGGACCCCCATTTTGCCCAAAAATCCCGGTTTATATTTGAGTATATACAGTATATTAAAACTTCCATTAAAAAAGTTTTTAAAAAATGTACATTGCATGCCAGAGGACCTGACATGGGCCATGTTTTTGCATGTTTGCCTGCATCTGTGGTCCATTATCATCTGAAAGATTCAGGAATGAGTGAACAAACAAAAGATATGCAGAACTAAGAAAGATTCCTGCTGAAATTTTACAGACCGCAGCTGACGGCCAATACTCAGCTTCATGTGCATTCAGATGATGTTGGACTCCTGATACAAACAGATATGCCAAAACATAGCTCATATCAGGTCCTCTTGGAAATAATATACATTTTTGACTTTTAATAATCATTTTGCTGTCATCTCTGCTCCTTTGTTTTGCTGTTACTTTGTGAAGTGTTTTTCTCCTTAAGCTTGTGTCTATGGAAAAACTGCTAAATGTGGCTCTGATGTTTACAATCATCAAAGTCCAATTACAATTCACACAAATATTGAAGTACAAAGCACCATACAAGTCAAAACCTTTTATAAATAACCATATTAACTGCTTGGATGATGACAGCAAGTTTATTACAAATTCTGCAAATCAGCTAATAAATAAACACCTGCATAGACAAGGTGGGTTCAGTTGTCTCTATGGAACAATGTCTTCCCTTCTACTCATTATGTCAGAATAATCAAGATCCAAAAGATAACTGTGCTGTTTAAAATAAATTAAGCAGTACACATTACACTGTCGATTTTCACAATTCAGAACTGGCAATGTGCACTATTGGAATTGCTTAGATACTAACCTGGCCTTGTTTCCAACATTCTTGAAAGAGCTTCCAACTGTTGCTGTGTTTGTGGTCTTTCAGCCATAGAACATGTCCATCACAGATCTGTGAATGTGGAATATCATGGTACATTTTTTCACGCTTCTCTACAACAAACTTTTGTCCATCTGCTGTTTCTTCCTTCAGCTCCAATTTTATACTGGCCTTTGGTGGTCTGGTGGCTGGAATTGTGTTTTCTACAACTGAGGCAATGATGTCATCAAGAATGTTTGGCACAGACTTTCCGATTTTCCCACCCTGTTAAATAAATTTCAAACATTTCTCCTTTGGAGATCTCACACACAATAATATGTATCATTACATTTTAAAATATATATACTTAAATAGACAAGACATGATCACTAAAAAGAGATTAGGTTCTTACCATGGTAATATCTTTTCTAGTAGATAGGTGTGTCATTCTGGACAGTAGGGTATTCTTTCCATGCTTGCGAGCTGTGCAGAAGGAATCCATTCCAGGTTTTCAACTCCTCCTTCAACCAAGGGCTCAGCTGCCACCTTCAGTTTGTTACCAAAGCAGGCAATAGCCCTATATAGATACACATAAAAAGGAAGGGTCTGGGGAGACTCCCCAAAATACAGGGCTGCTCTACTCTAAAAGTATACAGACTGACTCAATAAGGGGTTTTTTTGGATAATTTATAAATACCTGAATTTTTACTTTTGCACATAAAGTGCTTTAAATTATTAAAAGTTAATGTTTTAGTTCATTTATTTTAAATATAAACATATACACCATCACCTAAAATTTTAAAAAATATATATACAACTCCTCCCTGTAGTTAATAATGAGGTTGAAGTATCATAAAAATGCAAAATTCTCAAGAAAGAGACCTCTTATAACTTAGATGTTATTTCAAGTCCTCATTCTGAATGCATATGATGTAATCATCTACTTCAAAACCTCCTTCCTACCCTAAATTTTTATTAAATTTATTAAGCAAAATAAGTAATATAACTAACTAAATCTAATAAGAGGTACAATTTTCCTATTCAAAACTATGTGCTTGATGCAAAAGCAACAAGAACAACTATCCACTTAATACAAAACCAACAAGAGCAACAACACTTATTTTGATGGCTTCTCAGCCATGGCCAACGGTGGGGGACCATAAATTGCCCGATGCTTACAGACGCTTTCACTAGATTTGAAGCGTTTCAGCTAATGAAGCCTTCCTCGGGGGAGACTTGCTGTTGTGCCACTTGCCTTTAGACTTTATGAGTTTGCTCGCTTGATGCACTTTATGTGCAAAAGTAATATTGTTAAATTCAGGTATTTATAAATTATCCAAAAAAAACCCTTTTGAGTCAGTCTGTATACATTCAAGTGTGGGTTGGATAAATTCATAGATAGATCCGTGTATGTAGTCTGCTCTAAAAGTATAACAAACATGTTAAACATTGCAATGGAACAATCCAAACTTCAGAATAACCATACAAATCAGAAACATTTATGGAGTTCAAACATTACCTAATGTTCTATCTCAATATATTATTCTTCGTACCCTTTACGGCAGACAGAGATAAAAATCTTAGATTTGACTTGAACTATCTAATTGAGTAGGCAGGTGGAGAAATAACTGACAGGGTGGGGCTCCAGAATGACACACCTATCTACTAGAAAAGATATTAGAAAGTAAGAACCTAATCTCTTTTTTTAGTATAATAGTTGTATCATTCTGGACAGTAGGGACATAAAAAAGCAGTTCCAGAAAACTAGAGTGAGACCTCTGCATCTGCTTGTAACTCTGAGGACCCAATACAGTGTCCTTCCTTGCTGCCAAGTCTACTTTATAGAACTTGGAAAATGTATGCAGTGTGGACCAGGTCACTGCCCTACAAATCTCCTCGGGTGAAATTACATAAAAATATAGTAAATAACAGCAGATAAAGACCTGACTGGTCCATCCAGTCTGCTGGGAAAATTGATGGAAACAATTATAAAAAATAAAATTGTGGACCACGTAGATAAACATGATTTAATGAGACAGAGTCAGCATGGATTCAGCTGTGGGAGATCTTGCCTCACCAACTTGCTTGGCTACTTTGAAGGTGTGAATAAACATGTGGACAAAAGTGAGCCGGCTAATGTAGTGTATTCAGATTTTCAGAAAGCTTTTGACAAAGTTCCTCATGAGATGTTCTTGAAAAAAATTAAAGAGTCAAAGGATAGATGGCAAAGTTCAGTTATGGATTAGGAGCTGGTTATCAGATAGAAAACAGAGGGTAGGGTTAAAAGGTCAATTTTCTTAATGGAGGAGAGTAAACAGTGGAGTGCCGCAGAGATCTGTACTGGGACTGGTACTATTTAACTTATTTATAAATGATATGGAAATTGGGATGACGAGTGAGGTGATTAAATTTGCAGATGACACTAAACTGTTCAAAGTTGTTAAAACGCATGCAGATTGTGAAAAATTGCAGGCAGACCTTAGGAAATTGGAAGACTGGGCACCCAAGTGATAGATGAAATTTAATGTGGACAAATGCAAAGTGGTACACATTAGGAAGATTAACCCAAATGACAGTTACCAGATGCTAGGTCCACCTTTGGGGTTAGCGCCCAAGAAAAGAATCTGGGTGTCACTGTAGACAATAAGATGAAACCTTCTGCCCAATGTATGGTGGCAGCCAAAAAAGCAAACAAGATGCTAGGAATTATTAAAAAAGGGATGGCTAACAAGACTAAGAATGTTATAATGCCTCTGTATTGCTCCATGGTATGACCTCACCTGGAGTATTACATTCAATTCTTGTCTTCTTATCTCAAGAAAGATAGCGGCACTAGAAAAGGTTCAAAGAAGAGCGATAATAAGAATATAAAAGTAGACTTACTGGGTCAGACCAATGATCCATCAAGCCCAGAAGCCCGTTCTCTTCTTTGAACCTTTTCTAGTGCCACTATATCTTTCTTGCGATAAGGAGACCAGAATTGAACACAACACTCCAGATGAGGTTACACTATGGAACGATACAGGGGACCAAGATGATAAAGGGGATGGAATGCCTCTTGCATGAGGAAAGGCTAAAAAGTTAGGCTCTTCAGCTTGGAAAAGAGAATGCTGAAGGAGATATGATTGAAGTCTACAAAATCCTGAATGGAGTAGAAAGGGTACAAGTGGATCGATTTTTCACTCCGTCAAAAATTACAAAGACTAGGGGACACTCGATGAAGTTACAGAGTAATACTTTTAAAACCAATAGGAGGACATATTTTTTTCACTCAGAGAATAGTTAAGCACTGGAACACATTGTCAGAGGTTGTGGTAAGAGCAGATAGCGTAGCTGGTTTTAAAAAAGGTTTGGATAATTTCCTGGAGGAAATGTCCATAGTCTGTTATTGAAAAAGACATGGGGAAATCACTGTTTGCTCTGGATCAGTAGCATAGAATTTTGCTACTCTTTTGGTTTTGGCCAGGTGCTAGTGACCTGGATTGGCTATCGTGAGAACGGGCTACTGGGCTTGATCAACCATTGGTCTGACCCAGTAAGGCTATTCTTAAGTTCTTATGTTTGCTATTTCTAGGCCATAGACCTTAGAAGTCTAGATGGTACCGACCTTAGTTTCCAATTACTGGAGCTGCAATTGAAGCTTGCTCCAGCCTATACAAACCATCTCCTTTGCAGGATTCAGACTGTGAAAGTTAGCTCTTTCCTATTTAAATTAGCAATCCTCTGTGTTTCCACACTTTTTAAAAAATTCTATCACAGTCTTCCTCTCCATCACCTCCCTCGAGAGGGCATTCCACACATCCACCACCCTCTCCATGAAAAATAATTTCCTAAGGTTACTCTTGTCTACCTCCCCTCAATCTCAATTTATGTCTAGTTTTACCAATTTCCCTTCTCTGGAAATGATTTGGTCATATATTAATACTTTCATATATTTAAATGTCTGTATCATATCATCCCTGTCCCTCCTCTCCTCCAGAGTATAAAGGTTGAGGTCTTCTAGTCTCTCTCAATTCTTTTGGCGCAAACCCCCTACCATTTTTGTCGCTTTCCTCTGTACTGCTTCACGTCTTTTTTATATCTTTGACCAGATAAGGCCTCCAAAACTGAACACAATACTCCAAGAGGGGCCCTCATCAACACCTCCTTTCTTCAGCTGGTTATGCCTCTCTCTATACACCTTACCATCCACTTGGCTACAGCCACCACCTTGTCACACTGCTTTGTCGTCTTCCTCCTTTATCACACCAAGGTCCCTCTCTCCATCCATGCATATCAGCCTCTCGCCTCCCAGCACATACATCTCACTCGGATTTCTATTCCTCAAATGCATTACTCTGTACTTCTGTGCATTGAAATTTAGTTGCCAGACTTCAGACCATTCTTCCAACTTTTGCAGATCCTTTTTCATGTTTTCCACTCTCTCCAGTGTGTCCACTCTGTTACCAATCTTGGTATCATCCACAAAAGGCAAACCTTTCCTTCTAACCCTCTGGCAATATCACTCACATTGGCCCCAGCACTGATCCTTGAGGAATTTCAGTATTCCCCTTTCCTTCCTCTGAGCAAATTCCATTAACCACCACCCTCTGGTGTCTGTCCATCAACCAGTTTCTAATCTAGTTCACTACTTTGGGTCCCAACTTCAACCGGTCAAGTTTATTGAAGAGTCTCCTATGAGGAACAGAGTCAAAGGCTTTGCTGAAATCTAAGTAAATTATATCTAGTGCACTTTCTTGATCTAATTTACTGGTCACTCAGTTAAAGAATTCAATCAAATTCATTTGGCATAACTTACCTTTAGTAAAGCTATGTTGTCTCTGATCTTGTACCCCTTAAATTCTAAAAATGTCACTATCCTCTCCATCAGCAACGCTTCCATTATTTTTCCAATAACCGAAGTGAGGCTTACCGGTCTGTAGTTTCCCACTTCATCTCTGTGACCACTTTTGTGAAGATGAACCACATCTGCTCTTCTCCAATCCCATGGAACCACCCCTGTCTCCAGGGATTTATTGAAATCTTTAAGTGGAGTCACCAGAACCTCTCTGAGCTCCCTCAGTATCCTGGGATGGCTCTGATCCCAAGGCTTTATCTATCTTCAATTTTTCAAGCTTTTTTTCCGTGAATGGTGCGGTATGCACTCCATTCTCATATGCAACTTTGCAAGCCAATCGCGGTCCTTCTCTAAGATTTTCTTCCTTGAACACATAACAGAAGTATTCATTTAGTACATTTGATTTTTCCTCATTAATCGCCACATCGCAGTGTCACAATTCTATTTTTCATCTTCCTTCTTTCACTAATATACCTGAAAAAAAATTTTTGTCTCTCTTTTTTATATTTCTAGCCATTTGCTCTTCAGCCTGAACTTTCTCTAGACGTTTTCTCTCTTGGGTTCTTTCATTTTCATCTGGTATTCTGCTTTGTACTCCTCTTGAGTATTTGTATATTTCACAAACGTTAACTTTTGCCTTTATTTTCTCCGCCACTAGTTTGGAGAACCATATCAGTTTCCTTTTTCTCTTGTATTTATTTTCTTCACATAAATGTTGGTAGCCATTTTTTTATTGCTCCTGTCAGCTTAGATCATTGTTATTCTACTTCTCTTATATCCTCCCATCCGTTAGCTCGTTCTTCACATACTCCTCCATTTTACTGAATTTTGTGTGGCTGCCCTTTACTTTAGTTGTTATATTAAACTAAACCATTTGAGGATCCATTTGAGGTGGGCACCTATTCAGACATTAGAGTCACTTTCCCCATTTGTGAGCATCATATCCAGTATTGCTTTTTCCCTCATTGGTTCCATCACCATTTGTCTGAGCAGAGCTCCTTAAAGGGCATCCACTATCTCTCTACTTCTTTCTGATTCCACAGATGGAACTTTCCAATCCAAATCTGGCAGATTGAAATCATCCAGCAACAGTACATCTTCCTTTATTCCCTAGCTTTTGGATCTTTATCAATTTGCTGCGCTTAAGTCGGAGGTCTGTAGACAACACCCATGTAGATAGAAGTTCCATCTTCTCTTTTCAAAGCTATCCATATCACTTCTTATTTTCCCCAGGCCTCCTGCATTTCAGTTGCTTGGTTATTGGTATCTACATAGATAGCTCCTCCTCCACCCTTTTGACCATCTCTGTCTTTCCTAAAAGGATTATAGCCCAGTATTTTTGCATTCCTTCTGTGGGAATCATTGAACCATGCCCAAATCTGTCTGTCCAAGTCTGCCTCTAACATCAGGGCTTGCAGATCATGATTTTTGTTGCCTAGACTGCAAGCGTTATTGGTCACTGCTTTCCAGCTACTTTTCTGTGGCAATTTCATTTTTTTTATCTAGTTTTTTTGTTTAGTTTCATTTCCTGTTGCCTTGCTAAGGACGTGTATTGCTAATATCGTTGTGTACATTGATATCTCTACTACTGTCACATCTTGTCTTTTGCTCGGGGTGGCTACCATAAGTGTCCTGCATACATATGCCACCCCCACCTTCAAGTTTAAATGCCTAGAAACATATTGCCTGAATTTCTCAGCAAGGATTATTTTACCCATCATAGTAAGATGCAGTCCATCATTACAATATTGTCTCTTCTTGTTCTATATATTTCCCCATCCTCCTAGGTGCCTAAAGCCTTTTTGATGACACTAGGGTCTGAGTCACGTATTGAAGATCTCAAGATTTAGTACTCTCTGTAATGTTGCTCTGCATGCCTTTTCTATCCACAAACCAGTCTGTTAAGGAATGGGCAAACTCGAGCTTGAAGCCTCCCTGAATGATCTCCATCACCCAGCAAACTTATGAGATCTGTGCTCAGACATTTGCATATGCACAGTGGGATCTTCCCTCTATCCTCAGGAGGAAGGCTTTGGCCCTAGCATCATAGTGCTTACTTAGAGGTTAAAGCAGGATTAGAACCAGAGGCTTTGTGATGCCTAGGTCCTGTCATGATTCATGATAGGATCTCTTAGCTGAGCCTCCTCCTGTGTACTATTGAAAGTGCCTAAATTATGAACATTAGACTACCCAGAACCTCTAGAGGCTCATGGTCTGTCAGCCAGAGGTTTGGGCCGGCGATCTGCCATACTGGCAATCAGGTCTTCCAGACCTCTTCTAAACAATTGCCCTTTGAAAGAGTCTGCTGAGGGTAGCCCTAGAGGCAAAAGTCCCTACTCATTGCCTGATCCAGAGCATTCTGCGGGCTGAAATGGAATAAGCAGAGATTTCTCACATAATCCTCCCCTGCTAACATAAGCTAGGGAAAATGTTCGCCCTCTACCAGGGTTAAGCCCACACATCTTGGAATGACAAGCACATGCCACAAACAAGGCTGCTGTATCTGCTTTGAATTCTAAAGCCAAAGCTTCAAACTGCCAATTTAGAACCACATCCACTCTGCGATCTAGTGTATCCTTTAACACTACATCTCCCTCATTTGGCAGGGATGTGCAGCTTGGTTACCTGAGCCACCAATTAATCCACCTTAGGCTGAGTGAACACCGACACTCCTGTGTCATAGGATACAGCCTAGACATTGTTTTAGCTACCTTTAAAGAGCCCTCAGGAGCATCCCAGTGCTCATATCAGGATGCCGGGAAAAAAGAGATGTAGGAAAAAAACATAAAGTGGAAGGAGCTTGCTGGAAGTCTAAACTGTAACTATGATCTCTAATAGTGCTGAAGGCTTGAACAACCAACATACAGTGGGATCTTCCCCTTGAGAGACCCACTGCATCCTGTGCACTCATTCCTGTATGCAACCCCATATCTCCCAACAGAGAAGACTCGCACTGTGAGAGCAAAGTCTTACAGACTGACCTGTTGTCTTCTGAATCCTTGTCAGAAGGGTCCTCAAAACCCACATGAAGGGAAGAAGGCAAAATCACAGCCGGCACACTGAAGAGCCCTGCTGAGTCTTCTGCAGATGCCTAACAACCCACGCTGAAGAGCCTGCAATTCAGTAGGCGAGCTAAGGTAAGACAGATCCCAAGCTCCACAAAATCTCTGCAGGCTGTCCAAAGAGATCCCCCCCCTCCCAAGGAATTACCCACCAAGCTTCAGAGCCAAGTCTGCTGCTTCTCCATGCAGGCAAAGGTCTCTCTCAAACTTGGGAGCTCTGGTGCACAGATAGCCACAAGAACTGCAAAAATTAATAAAGAAATATACAGAGATCAGTAAAACACCTTCCAGCTCACATGCAAAAAGAAAAACTGAATGGAGTAACAGAGCCCTCTGTGAGAAGAGGAGCTGAAAACCTGGAATGGATTCCTTCTGCACGGCTTGCGAGCATGGGGAGAATACCCTACTCTTCACAATGACACATCTATTGCACTAGAAACTTAATTTGAGCAACTAGTATACAGAGTGGCTGATGCAGAAAGTTTCCCGTGTGCTTAGCTCAATTTTATTGCAGGACAGCAATGTAGAAAGGGTTACCCCTTGAGTTACCTTTATTGCAATTGTATTCCATACATACAAATGTGGCAAATTTGCTATCCTGCAGAAAGTAAAACCCAAGACAGACCCACACCTCTGGCCAGGTGATTACTGCAGGCCAGGCAAGATGCAAGCCAGGCAAGATGCTGTCATTTTTCTAGATGGTTGCAAGTGAGTACTGTTCCTTCCTCTCTTCAAAGGTACAGTGGCGGGCTCAGGAAGGGATGGGAGGGTGCCACTAGAAACTAGGTTTATTTTATTATTGGGGGTGGGGGGGTGGGCCATTAGACTACCAGAGATGGTCAGGAGACAGGAAGGAGGGATATATATATATTTTTTGTCACCCTTTCTCAGTGTTTGAGTCAATCACAGTCCAAGCACTGACAGGAAGGGGGACATATCTGAATGAACTGCAAATTACTGCCACAATTTTAATGCAGCAGTAATTTACATGCTCATTGATTTGCATTCTGCAGCAATTTTTCAGCGTGAACCCTGCTTGCAGTCAGTCAACAGCTCTAATGTGCCCCAAAGTAAACAGTCAGATAAATAAGTCTTTTGTTGATGGCATAAAGGAGTCAAGAGTCAGGCTCCTGGTCCCTCAGGCTTAGAATACTAGGTCAAATGGCTATGAAGCAGAGAATATAGCAAAAAACACTCGGATATTGTGAAAAACACTAGTAATAAACAAAACACTTTTACAAAGATGGAATACGATGATGGTATAACGGTAATAAAGCACAAGCAAAAGACCAGTCTTGACGGAGGAAAAAGCCTCAGACAGGGGTCCGCCCACCTCCACAATGGTGGAATATTGGTGTTCGAGAGGTCACTTCACTGGCTCAAAACCTCCTGTTAAAGATGGTCCAAGCAATATGCTATGTTGGTAATTGCTTTGAAAAATTGAGTGAAATAGAAGAAAAAAAACTTATCTTTCTTTCTTAAGGATCGGTACACCAACGATGGCCAGCATTTCACTATTAAGCTGCCTCAGGGTGTAACATGTCCGATCGCACTCTCATTCGGACGCCTACCGTGTACCGATCCTTAAGAAAGAAAGATAAGTTTTTTTCTTCTATTTCACTCAATTTTTCAAAGCAATTACCAACATAGCATATTGCTTGGACCATCTTTAAAAGGAGGTTTTGAGCCAGTGACGTGATTGCTCGAACACCAATATTCCACCCTTGTGGAAGTGGGCGGACCCCTGTCTGAGGCTTTTTCCTCTGTCAAGACTGGTCTTTTGCTTGTGCTTTATTACCGTTATACCATCATCGTATTCCATCTTTGTGAAAGTGTTTTGTTTATTATTATATATGAAGCAGAGAGTGACATAGGGACAAATTTTTCCCCGTCCCCGCAGAAACTCAATTTCCCCATCCTTATGAGTTTTATCGTTGTCCCTGCCCCATTCCTGTAAGCTCTGCCTTAACCACACAAGCCTCAAACACTTATAATTTTAAAGTATTTGAGGCTTGTGCAGATGAGGACAGAACTTGCAGGAAGGGGCAGGGACAGGGAAAGAACTCTCCGGGACAGGAAAATGAGTTCCCATGGGGACGGGGAAAAATTTGTCCCCATGTTATTTTCTACTTTGAAGCAAACAGAGTAATACTTTTAATTTGTCTCAAGGAACTCCATTTATGTTCTCTAGATCAGTGATTCCCAACCCTGTCCTGGAGGAACACCAGGCCAATCGGGTTTTCAGGCTAGCCCTAATGAATATGCATGAGAGAGATTTGCATATGATGGAAGCGATAGGCATGCAAATTTGCTTCATGCATATTCATTAGGGCTAGCCTGAAAACCCAATTGGCCTGGTGTTCTTCCAGGACAGGGTTGGGAACCACTGCTCTAGATGTTTTGTGTGAACAGAAAAGGGAAACAAAACAATAAAACAAAGTCATGACTGTGAATCCCCTTTTCAACCCTATTACATATGGCCTCATATCGATGCAAGGTTCAACTATGGGAAAATAGGCCATTGTGAAAAGTTATCGGGTGATAATTATGACTGGAAATATGGTTGAAGCATCAAGTCATATGAAGCACAAAACTTCTAATCCACTTAGGTTTTTAATGTTGTGAATTTCAGCTTGATAAGCTTTCATTTTCAGAAGTAATTTACAAAATTAGCCTGCCATTCGATAGTTAGAATACAAGTGACTCACAAAGAAAGTATGAATGTGCAAGATCTGCTCATTGTCACATTCTCCTGTACAGAAAAATGAAAGCCATCTGAAACTACTCAAGTGCATGCCAATAAATGAACTCAAAACTAAAGCTTTTCTATTTCCCACATTCATTAAACTCTGGTTGCACTCACTGGAGATCCTGCAGAGTAAACGGGAGCAAAAGCAATGCCAGCATCTGTACAACCCAGTCGTAGTTTGCCAGCTGTTGTGGTCAGCAAATCTCGCAGTGTTGAACCTTGCTCATTCTGAGAAATAAGAGGAGATGTTTTGCAATTCAATGACTCTGAACTGTTTTGGTCTTTCTCTTCTTTGACATGCTTTCCAACAGGGCATTCTTTGTTTTCTGCAATAAAAATTTTTTTAATGTTTACATATGAAGACATTATAAAAATGGAAAAATGACTGAAATAAACATTTTGAGGTGACAAACCTCATTGAATCATAGCTGTGGAAAACAGATAAGACAACTTTCTAAAGAGATTCATTGATACCATCTTTTAACAGTATTTCAGCTTATAAGACCCATCTCAAATGTTATATAAAAAGTGAACACTAAAAACAAAGATTAAGTGTAAAACTAACATTATATACTAATTTTATGCGGCTTGAAATATAATTTCTATAAAGATTGAATAGTGATTGTGGATGGTTAGCCAATGATCCAAATTGACTAAAAGTTCAAACACTAGTACACAAAGGGGCATGCAATTCAAAAGGTGAAGTCCAAAAGCATTAAGACTATTACCTAAGATGATCTGATTTTGTACATGGGGTGGAGGGTGGGCAAATTTTATAACAGGAAAGGCATTTAGGGGTAGATTCTGTACCTATTTTATAAAGGCAACACATGGAACATAAACTTCTTCCATGCAGGCGTTTGTATGCTGAAAAGGGTGGTGGATGCCCTGGAATGCCATCCAGATGGGAATAGTGGAGACAAAAACAATAACAAAATTCAAAAATATATGGGAGACACATAATAGATCAAAAACAATGTATATAGAATAAAGAGAGATCAATCATAAATCCACAAAAATGCCTCCCTTATATTCAATTTTCAAATTCTTAATTAGAAACAGTGATGAAGTTTTCTTATATCAGACTTATCTCCATTAATCACACATTTAAAGTTCTTTATAGAGGAGAGGCCTCTCCTCTATAAAGAACTTTAAATGTATGATTAATGGAGATAAGTCTGATATGAGAAAACTTCATCACTGTTTCTAATTAAGAATTTGAAAATTTAATATAAGGGAGGTATTTTTGTAGACACATAATAGATCCCTATTTAGAAAAAGGATAGTATCAAAACACTGGCGCTAGCGATCATTGCAAGCTGCTGAACGGTTTCGGAGCGTCTTCTCTCTGCCTTGGTCCTGCCCCTTCTCTGATGTCTTATTGCAGGCTGCTGAAGTTAAGAAGATTGATTCAGGAGGCCAGTGGAGAAGACGCAAGGAGGTGATGTAGTCCTTTGGGGAGGGTGCGGCCTTCTGGGGGGTACAGTCTTCCGGGGGAGGGAGGGTACAGGCCTTCAGGGGAGATGCAGGCCTTCAAAGGGGGGGGGGACAGGCAGGTCTTCGGAGGGGGGGTTGCAGACCTTCAAAGGGGGGGGGACAGGCAGGCAGGCCTTCAAAGGGAGGAACAGGCCTTCGGGGGGAGAAGCAGGCCTTCAAAGGGGGGGGACAGGCCTTAAGGGGGGACAGGCAGGCCTTTGGGTGATGCAGGCCTTCAGGGGGATGCAGGCCTTCAAAGGTGAGGGGACAGGCCTTCAAAGGGGGGGGGGGACAGGCCTTTGGGGGGATGCAGGCCTTCAAAGGGGGCGGACAGGCCTTCAGGGGGGACAGGCAGGCCTTCGGGGGAGATACAGGCCTTCAAAGGGGGGGGCAGGCAGGCCTTCAAAGGGGGGGCAGGCAGGCCTTCGGGGGGGAGATGCAGGCCTTCAAAGGGGGGGGACAGGCAGGCAGGCAGATCTTCGGGGGAGATGTAGGCCTTCGAGGGGGGGGATAGACCAGAGGAGGGGGGTCCTGGTGTAGAAGTACACGGAGGGAGGGAGGGAAGGGGGGTTCAAAGAGATGTGCATATGCCGGACTTTGAGGGGGGGAAAAATAATGGGTCTGAAAATAGAGGAGAGGAAGAGAGATGATGGACAATGGGATTTAGGGAGGGAAGAAACAGAAAGGGAGAGAAGTTGGACACAAGGGATGATGTGGAGGGGGGTAGAGATACTGGATAGGAGGGTAGTTGGGAAACGAAAGGGAGAGATGCTGGACCCTGGGGGAGGGAAGGGAAATGGAAGTTAAGAAAAGATGGATCTGTGGATGGAGATGGAAAAAAAGGAAGATGCCAGACCTCTGGGGGAGGGAAGAGAAACGGAAGGGGAGGACAGAGATGGCAGATGGCTGGTTAGAACAGAGAAAGAAGAAAGAAGGAGACCCTGGCAAGCAAGTTATCAGAAGACAACCAGAGTCTGGGACCAACAAGATTTGAATGACCAGACAACAAAAGGTAGAAAAACTAATTATATTTTCCCTTTTGTAATTACAATATGTCAGATTTGAAACGTGTATCCTGCCTGCCTGGTGTTAGACTGCAAATGTGAGCTAGGATTTAAGAGAGAGAAGAAAAGTTTTTTTTGTTTGCTTATTTTGTTTACACCACAGCGCCAGTGTGGTTAGGAGAAGGCAAAGGGGGTGAAGAGGCTATAAAAGGGTGAAAAGGCTATAAAATAAACCCACCAGGATGTTTGGAAAAAAAAACACCCAATTGGGCAGGAAAATCAAATCGAAATTGAAAAATCAATTCAGTAGGCTGAATCGAATTGAATCAAAATTATTTTTCCTGAATCGGGTAGCACTAGTCTGAGGAACTTGGCATGGCAGTGCTAGGGTCAAATTGGGCCCAACTGTCCAGCAGAGGAGAGACTGAGCCAGCTCTGGGGTTACTCAGTTGACATCTGCTAAGTTCCTGAGGCAAGACCACTGGAAAACTAGGGTCCACTGAGCAGTTCTCATATGAAAACATGCCAATGGAGTGATATGCAAGTGAAAGCCATGTGGCTCAGCAACCTCAACATTTGCTGAGCTGTGACCTGTTGCTCTCGTTTCTCTTTCAACTCAAGTTCACAGCAGACATCTGCTTACACCAGTGGGAGAAAAGCTTGCATTTGTACCATGTCTAGCAGGGCTCCTATAAAATCCAATTTCTGAACTCAGGGCAGATGAGAATTGGGGTAGTTGATTAAAAAAAAAATTGTTAAGAGAAAAGGATCTCAAACATTTTACACACTATTAATTAGTATCATTGTCTTTAATATAGATTCTATTGTTTTCATTGATCCAAAAACCTCAACTTTAAAAAAAAATATTATGGCAGACACACCACACATGCTGGTAAAACATTCTCAATGCTCAAACCAGATTGTATGATAGAGAAAAAAAAATAGCTTATATTTCTTGGCTTAGGAAGCATGCTAGTAACCTGAGCCCCAATAGGAATATGGTTGGGGGGAGGGGTAGAAAAAAGAGAAGCTATGGAAAGCCGAAGCTCCCGAGTAAAAAACTTTCCTTGACTTAGAAGAATTCAGGTGGGGGAAGGGAAAACAGCCCTTTACAAGCCCTGAGGAACACATGAGGGAATTCCTGAAACACCTGAAATCTGGTGGCCAAAGGAGTTTGGGTGAATCGTGCACTCCCTTAGCAACAGGGAACATAAAATCAGCCCAGAGGGCTCAGGAGGGGAGAAGTTCAACAGCACACCTCTCATTAACACCCCTCCTGATATGGAAATGGAAGAGCCACCAGGGGAAACTGTCGGTAGCTGACCTAAACTCCCAAGGGGAGTCGATCCAGCAAGAGCCCAATGAGTGGAATGCTGAAATGGACCAGAACTCATGGAGTGGGTCTAAGCAATACATACTGCAAGGCAAGAATGAATCTTAAATTGTGGTTGTTGTTTTGTGTGTGTGTGTGGGGGGGGGGGGAGGTGTTCCTGCTAAATCTAGCTGGCTGCATTAGAGAGTGCTAGGTTATAGAAAGCCTCGCCCTGTTTGGTGAGAATTTTTTCCTTTTGAACTGTGATTATATGTCTCACTGTTTGAGCAGGCTCTGTACTATTGCAGGGTCGAGTGGCCAAAACATCTAGGGATGTCTCACACCCACCCCGCAAAGTGCATAGTATAAGCTCACTGTGTATGAGACCAACCAGAACTTAGCCTTCAGAAGTGTGCATAATAGAACAAACTATTAAATTTGCTAATGAACTGCACAGCTGTCTAAACAGAGGAAGGTGAATGAAAGGCATTGTGGGGATTGCAGTCTGAGCTAATCACTGAAACTGCACAAGTGCCTAAACCAAAGAGGGTAACTAAAAGGAATTGTGGTTTCGACTAATTACTGGAGTGTTTTTTTTTTCTTCTCGAGTTTAAGTGAAGTATGTTTTTGCTTGGAACTGAGAAAAACCAGAGTGAAAATGGGAGAAACCCTGGTGTGCAACGGTGCATTCTAACAACAATAAATAATAAAACTTTGATGAACTATGACCTGTCTCGACTCAAGTGAGGATTTTCATGGAGACACACTTTTTCCCACATCACTTAACAAATATAGTTCACTAGTCTTATAGCCCGTTAAATTAACGGGTGCTAGAATATGTGTGTGTGTGTCTGTCTTTATTTCTTTTTCTCTCTCCTTAGCCGCTTTCTGTATTTCTATCTTTCTTTCTTTTTTTTCCTTGGCTGTCCACCACCACCCCTTGTCTGCTCCCCCTGTTCATTCTCCCTCCCTTTTACCTCCCCCACCCCATCACTGCTCACCTTATCCAACAGCAGCCCTTCTCCCTTTATTTTACCTCACCCCTCTTCCTACTCCCTCGTCCATCAGCACCTCTTCCTGCTCCCCCTGTCCAGCAGTAGGCCTCCCTTCATTCCCCCCTTGTCCATCAGCACCTCTTCCTGCTCCCCCTGTCCAGCAATATGCAGTTCAACACCAGAGAAAGAGAAAACACACTATACACTTTGGAATATAAAAAGAAAGCAGTGCAAATTTACAGTAAAACTGCATTTTCTGTTAATGAAATTAAAAATAAAATTCTTTTTTTCTACTTTTATTGTCTGGCCATTTTATTCATGTTTATCCCAGTTTCTGCTCTCTTCTCTCAATTTTCTTACCAGGGTTTGCAGTCTATCTGGCTCTTCTCTCATTCCTGTCTTCACTTCCTCTCCTACATTCATCTCAGACTTTAACCTTATCTTTCAGTTTTCCTCCATTTATTTTTCTGCATCTCTATCTGCTTCTATTTCTCCAGTTGTTTGTTTTTTTGGTAGGTTTTTTTGGGGGTTTTTTTTTTTTTTTTTTGCTAACTCCTCCCTTCCAGCATCTTCTCTTTCTCTCTCTTCCCCCTTTATCTTCAGTCTTCTAATCAGTATCTGTCTTGCTCCCTCCATCCAGCATATCCTTTCCCCTTTGAGTCGCGGGTCAGGCCTGAGATATGAGGCTGGAAGCAGATTCCTCCCGGAAGCAGTCCTCCATGTTGTTTGCCGGCCGCTGAAAGGAGGGGGGAGTGCCGCCGCTGCCGCTCCTGTTCAAAGTGGCCTGCTTAGGTTCATGGGCGGCTGTTTTGAACCTCGCAGGCCGCTCTCCATATGGTAGCATGTTCCTTCTGACGCGATTGCGTCAGAGGGAACGTGCTTCATGTGGAGAGCGGCCTGCGAGGTTCGCTACAGCCACCCGCGAACCTCATCAGGCCGCTTCAAACAGGAGCGGCAGCGGTTGGTGCGGGAGGGGGGGAGTCGTCGACTTGTTCCGCGCTGTGGAGGCGATCGTTGGCTGGCTGCGGTCCTGGCTTGGAGAGGGCAGGGTGTGCTAGCAGGCGGCAGCCGCCGCTCTGCAGGTGGAGAGCAGAGAAGGGCGCGCAGTTGTCTTGCCTCGCGTGAGGCCAGACCGTAAGCCGCGCATGCGCACTTCCTATGGGTCGCTACAGCTCACGGAAAACGGACCCACGCTTAGGAAGTGCGCATGCGCGGCTTACCGTTTTATTATATTAGATAATCTACAGGACAAATTCATTTTTTGCAAAGCCAGCACTTATTTTTCATCACCTGACAGGACCAGTTTCACCATTGTTCCCAGCTTTATCATTCTTTAGTGCAGGCACAAACTGTGACCTAAATAATCAATACTTAAAATTACTCCCATTTATCAGCTGCTACATTTATCCTCAAACATTTTTCCACATTAACAACTCACTGCTACGTTGATTTCAGTTTCACATAGGCTGTATTGCAAAAATGGTGCCTCTGACAATCTCTATATGCCAGTGAATGCATTGTAATTACTTACTGCACATTAAATAACCACATTAACTGATATCAGAGATAAGATCAACTTGCATCTAAGACTGATGAACTTCATTTTGACAGAATGAACGAAAATGTTAAACATTTCTTCTTAACATCAAATTTACAAAACACAAACTTCATTTAATCTGGTTATTATGTCTTTAACCTATTAAGCCTTTACATTTTCTTTTGTTGCAATTTCTTCATTCTATTTCCTCCTCATTCCCATACTGAGTCTACATCAATCATATACATGAGATCATTAAACAAATGATTATTCTAAACAGTTCAACTAACAGTTCTTTCACTTTTGATCTCTAAGTTTGCTTTATGTTCAGTTATCCTTAACCTTAAATTCTTTGTCATTCCTACGTATAGTTTGGTACATGGATACACCATCACATAAATATATTGGGACAGATTCTGTAAACGGCATCTAAATCAGTCGATGCCTAGAAAATTGGTGCCGGACATTTGTCAATCACAATTAGGCACCATTTACAGAATTGCACCTAACAAAAAACTTAAGCACCAATAATGTAGGCCAGGGGTTTACTGGCCTACATTACATGAGCCCAAGTACCTCAGAGAATCGCGCCTAGCAGCACCTATGTGTCTCTGCCCCTAAAACATGCCCATTTAGGCGTTAAGCACATCTAAGCACCATGCGATAGGCACTACCTTTTTCAGATTGGGTAGGTGCCTATTGGCCAATTAAAATAATTATTTTTCAATTATGAGCTTGTTAATGTTGATGTAAATGGATATAAAAAGGACCCGAACATGGTTTGTGTTTCAGCAGCTTCTGCCTTCTTAAGGAGTCCTTGAGGAAATCAAATCACAATGGTGGTACAAACATTTTGCAAATTTTTACACAGAGAGGCGAGATGAATGTGCCTGATACACACATATTAATATAACTGTGCAAAAAAAGTGACATAAGATGGTGTAATTATAGACAAATTATGGATACTGATCCTATGCTATATTTACAGGAGGATATCAAAGAGATTGTCGAAGTTGCATAATACACACTAAGATTTATTACCTCTAATGTGAAAAAAATTCTCAACGTGGAACATCCAGATATTCCTACCTATATGTACTTCCTAAAATGCATAAACCATTGAACAATCTACCTGACAGATCAATCTGTTCTTGAACCACTATCTGATTTTGTAGATTACTTCTTACGATTATTCATTCCTAAAATAGCATCATACAAGTACATGTGGGACTCCGCACACATGATCACTCTATTGATGACTTTGATGTGGATCTTAGTGATATATAGCTTTTTACCCTGGATATTGAATCTCTGTACACAAACATCCCTCAAACAGAAGCACTCGCTATTGTAGAAAAAAATGTTGGATAACAGAGAAGCGCCACATTGCATCTCAAATCGGTTTATACTTACAATTGCTACTCTGGCCTTAACTCAGAATTACTTCTGTTTCAAACATAGATTTTATCAACAAATCAAGGGAATTGCAATAGTGGCATCCATGACCCCTGATATTACTAATCTATATGTTGACCATTTTGAAGAGTCATTATTGCAAAATCACCCATTTCTAATTGAAATTAGAAATATATAAACGATACGTAGATTATATTTTCATCTTATGGAAAAGAGATGTCACCTGTTTAAAGATGTTCTTTGAATGGATCAACACCAGAGATGTTAACCTAAAACTGATGGACAGAAATTTATTTATTTATTTATTCAAATTTTGATACCATTCTCCCACAGGAGCTCACAATGGTTTATTTGAATTTATTCAGGTACTCAAGAATTTTTCCTGTATGTCCTGGTGGGCTCACAATGTATCTAATATACCTGAGACAATAGGGGATTGAGTGATTTGCCCAGGGTCACAAGGAGCAATGTGGGTTTGAGTCTACCACCTCAGGATACTAAGGCTGTAGCTTTAACCACTGTGGCACACACTCCCCCCCCCCCTTTTACACTGCACAAGTTTTCACAGCAAAATTCTAAAATACAATTCCTAAGATTGCGATGACTATGTTCTGAACCAGCAGATTTCAAGAATCCAAAATTTAAACAAAGAGGTTATCCCCAAAGATGTATTCATGAAGGTTATCTCAAATCAAAATACCAACATCGAGAAGACCTCTTGATCACTGGAATAATTCCAGGAATCCACCATTTTGTGTGCACACTGAACTTTTTGCATCTTTCTCATGACATTCAAGGGATCATAAGGAAAAATTGGCATATTTTAGAAACACACGATTGCTTCAAGGATAAATGTCTTAACATCGCCTACACACATAGAAGAAATTTGTGGAATAAATCAGTCCCTTTGACACTTCCGGAGATACAGGAACCCAACATCTAGGCCACAGAGCTCGTGAGAAATGTTTGGTGTGTTGCCTTTCAAAACCCGTCTGTTTTTGGGCATCCTTCTCCTGGGAGATCTCATTATCTGAACTTCTAAAGTAACTGATACCAGTAATGTACAGTAGTTTACATTATTGTATGCCAGTGCAACCAATTCTATGTTGGCAAAACTAAAAGGAAAGTTCGCACAAGGATAATTGAACACCATAGTTGCGTTTTAAGATAAGTAAAAACAGCACCTCTGGTTGAACACTGGATGGAGAAACAATACACAGTTAATGAGATCTGGTTCTTTATATATAAAATCATCAAGAACAGTTGAAGAGGGGCGACTTAGAGCAGAGGTTACTCTGAATAGAACAGAGGACTATTTTTGAATTGAACTCAACATACCCATTTGAACTGAATCAAGAATTAGACTGTGCCTTTTCTCCAATTCTCTTGTATTAGGATCCGCATTTAATATACTGCTTCTGTTTTTGGTTTGCAGCAAATTATTATTAGCTTTTGCATTATCTCTGTGTGACATATATTTTGGTAAATTCACTACACTTTCCATTATTTGTTTAATGATGAAATGTATAACAGATATATATGCCAAATGTTTTATAAATTTATGCACACACACACAAAAAAGGCAAGTGAGATATCTCGATTCACCCAGTTATGCTACATTTATTAGTCCATAAAATAGTCCAACAAAGAGAAACTCTCTTCTGTTGTAGTCCCAGCTAGGATCCTAGTTTCAGCAAATGCCTTCCTCGTGGGACTAGCAAGGCACTGATTGAGCATTTACACTAGAAAAAGTGCACCATGTCAGTGTGACGAGCGTTTCATTTGAAACACAAAAACAAAACATTGTGCATGACATACATGCTTTCACTTTTTTTCCTTTAAACCTACACTTCACACAATATGCAATTATATATTCTCCTTTGGTCAGCTTTTCCAGTATCATCCACATTGGACACTTTTTATTATACCATATTTGGTCACTTTTTTGTTTCAGAAAGTGTAATGCACAATTATATCACATTGTGCATATTACAGGCACATTCATCTCACCTCTCTGTGTAAATATCTGCAAAATGTTTGTATTATACCATTATACAACCATTGTGATTTGATTTCCTCAAGGGCTCCTGAAGAAGGCAGAAGCTGCTACAAGAAACATGTTGGGTTCTTTGTATATCCATTTACATCTGGACTGTGCTGTCTTGTCTTTTTATAATCAAATAAATATATTTTTATTGCGGGCTCCTGGTCTAATCTGTGGTCCAATATTTTTATTGTGAGCTCCTGGTCTAATGTGTTTTTTCCCCACTTTTTGCATTTTTGGGTCTAGCTTTTTTTGTGGTTGCGACCCCTTTGTTTTGTTTTTTTAAAGCATATAGTTTGCAACAATTTAGTAATTCTAAGACACAATAACTATATGATAAAGTGTCAATATGCCAAACTATATGTAATAATGACAAAAAGGAATTTAAGGATAAGGATGACTGAACTTGTCAAATTTAAATCATTAGTTGAACACTGCTTAGAATATAAACATATATTTTAATGATCTCATGGTCAGTATGAGAATGAAGAGGAAATAGAATGAAAGGATTGCAACAAAAAAAGTGTAGCAGATTAATAGGTTAAAGATATTGAAACCGTACAGAATGTAACAAAATTTTTGTTCCTGGATTGTATGTGTAATTTCCTAATTGCTCAAGCCTAAAAAGTATAGAAAATGTCTGTTATTTCCATAAAACTTTGCTTTTGTGACCAGGAGAATCAAATTTTGCAATTTACCTATTTAAAACGTGAGAACGCTGAATTTTCATCTTTTCATTCTTATAGTCATAAAAAGCAACATATGAATCACTTAACTTGTATTTATACTGAAGTTATACAAAGATAACCATAGAAGATTTAGAAGTGAGCAGTTTTTTTGAGATATGCAATTATATTTTTACTTTACTTTTACAAATCAGCCCTCAGATGTAGTCTCCTGTCATGTTCTCATTAAATTGTCCTTGGTAGCGGCATTCAAAGTCCAGTATGTCCTGGTAGAAGTGCTCACCTTGCTCCTCTGAATATACTCCCATGTTCTCCTTGAATGTCTAAAGATAACCCATCAAGAACATGGACTTTGAGAGATATCCTACAGCCCATTTTACTGCAATTCTTCACCAGATTCTCAACAATACGTAGTTTTCGGTCTTGTAATTGCCCAGAAAGCTCTGAAACACTGTGACAAAACTGTTCCAAGCCACTTTCTTCTTCCTAGTTAGCTTCTTGGGAAATTCCTTGCACTCTAGGATTTTATCTGTGGTCCAATGAAGCCACCAGCTTTGACCTTTGCCTCAGACACATTAGGTAAGATGTCTTGAAGGTTCTTGGAAGGCTGCCGACTCCTTATTTGACAAATTGTTTTATTAGGCCCAATTTGATGTGCAGTGGTGGCATCAGCACCTTCCGGGGGTCCACCATTGCTTCCCATGTGATGTTATTTCTCTCCACACAGATAATTTTGTCTGCTCTGGCCAGCAGTTCATAGTCAATTGTGCACAACACAAATGCGCAGTCAAATATGCGCAGACATTTGAGCGCAAGATAATGAAGCACGAAATACATGCGCGCAGGTCTATATTGCGCAAGACAAATGCACGTGGACACATGTGTGCAGGCTATTATCGCGCTAGACAATAGTGCGCAAGACAAATGCACATGGACACATGCGTGCAGGTCTATATTCAGTATTGTGTTTCCATTTACTTCTTTATATTGTGGGCCTTTGCCCCTAGTGCCTCCTTCCTATGGCCCCAGTGGTTTCCTTCCTATGGCCCCAGTGTCCCTTCATCTGACCCTAAGCTAACATGCTTCATCCCTCCCCCCTCTCCCCTCCTGGTCTTTCTTTCTCCTTTGCTGTGGGGTTTTCACCTCTTCTCTCTGCAGTTTATATCCTGCATTGGTCATGTGTAGATTTCTGAGATGCGACGTAACTACTACGTAGATACGTTGTGTGCGTGATTTTTTTGCGCATGCACAATTGTCTTGCCCATGCGCGCAAATGTCTCTCGTGTTGTCTCGTGCTCATTTATCCTGCGTGTGATTGCTTTGCGCGCTATTGTGTTGCGCTCATTAGCGTGTGCATGATTGTATTTACGCCTAATTGTCCTGCATGCAATTCTGTTATGCCAAATTGACTGCACGTATTTGTCTTGCGTGGATTTGACTGCGCGCATTTGTCTTGCGTGGATTTGACTTGCCACCGTGGTCAGTCCTCTTTTTAGTAATGTGCCTTTGTGTCCCTGCTGTACCAAAAGCAGAGATACTTAGTAAAACCACCTTGGAGACCATTAGGAATGCCACCATTTTGAAGTCTCTGATGAGTACTCATCATACTTCAAGGCACCTACGTAAGGTCTTGATGCTGTTGTAATCCTCTTTGAGGTGCACTAATTGAGCCAGTGGAAGAGGCGGGTACTTGTTCCCATTATGAAACAGCATGGCTCCTGGATGAGCTGTCAATGAAGAGACATAACTCTTTTGGGTTACAGGTGATTCCAATTGCCTCAAACAGACTGGTCACATTGTAGCAGAAGCAGAGCCCATCTTGATGTGTGAAGGTGAAAAAAGCTTGGTGATGCTTCCTCTGATCTGTTACTTGCACACTTTCATCCAACAAGTTCCACTGCTTGAGCCTAGATGTCACAAGCTTGGCATTGGACTTGGTGAGACCAGGATCTCTGATTAAGTCATTGAGGTCTTTTTGGTTTGGATAATATGGAGTTCTCTCATCAGCTGCACCACTAATATTGTAAACTGGGTCTCCCTCACTCTCTGTCTTGCTGCTCTCTTTCTAGGGGAGTAGGTATGGAGAGATCAGGGCAATGTGGCACCGGGGTGATGAAGAAATGCCTGGATATGTGATTGCAGATGAATGCTTGCCAGTTTGATGTTTGGAAGGGTCCACCATGCAGAAGTAGCAGTTGCTTAAGTGGTCAGTGGGTTCCCACCAAATTATTGGGACAGCAAACTTCATGGCTCTCTGTACCATCCTGTAGAACAACAAAATGAAATTGTAGTAATGAAAAAAATACATTTATTTCACATACGACATGATTGTACACTGAAATTTTAAAAATTTAAATAATTTTTAAAATTAAGCATTCTAAGAAATTTTATAGCAGAAAATTCCACAATCCTAATAAGAAACAAAATTGTATTACCTTCCAGAGTTTTTTTGGCAGCGCTCCCATGTGAAGCGAGGTGCCCAATATCTGTCTTGATTCCCAACAGGCATGCCGAAATACTCCTTGTAGGCATTACCCATCTTAGCAGAAGTTTCTATGGAATATTTTTTCCCTCTTATATTGATAAATTAGCTGCATAAATAGCAAAATGCATCTGCTGGATGTTTGCACTTTAGTAAAAGGGCACCTAAGTTTACTCAGCTTGGAATCAATCTGGATTGATCTGCAAAAAAAGGTAAATTTCACGTTATCACTGTCCTGGTCACAAAAGCAAAGTCTGAGGGGAATGATAGCCATTTCCTATACTTTTTGAAGCATAGGCAATTAAAAAAGAGCATTTCTTATCCAGGAACAAAAAATAAAATAAAATTTTGTTACATAGTGTAAGCAAATTGAATGGAGTATATTTTTGCAAAGTTCTATTTTATAAATTTGTTATTAAAAAGAAATGTTTAACATTTTTGGTTTCATGATGCCAAAATGAAGGCGTATCAATCTTAGTACTGATGCCAGTTATCTCTGACATCAGTTTATGTGGTTATTTAAAGCATAGTAAGTAATAATAGAGCATGGACTAGTGTCTAGAGTTCATCTGAAGTGCCACTTTTACAAAGCAGCCCACAAAAACTGAAATCAACCTAGCAGTGAGTCATTAATTTGATGCAGCTGATAAAAAGAAGTAATTTTAAGTTCTGATTATTTATGCTACAGTTTATGCCAGCACTAAGGGCTCCATTTAGAAAACTAGTAGTGATTTTCGCGCGGAAAATTCAACATAGCCCATTTAATTCCTATGGGTTGCATTGCATTTGCTGTGCTGGGACTCTCTACCACGGCTTTGCAAAATGGGCCCTAAGAGAAGAGCCCTGACAAAGCCAGGGATAGCAATGAAGCAAGTCCAGTGGGGTGATGAAAACAAAGTGCTATCTTTGCAATAAATGAGGATATATCTTGTAGATTATGGGCTTTATTTGTTATGAAATGATGTGGAAGAAGTATTTTTGATAAGTCATCAATGAGCACTATTATTCATTATATTAATTTTTTTTGAAAGTTGAGTGTTTTAGGATTGATGAAAAAAAAAATAGAATATATATTAAAGCCACTGATATTAATTTATACTGTCTAGAAGGTTTCTGAGACTCTTTTCCTCCTAAAAATTGGTTTTAAGTGATACAAAGAAACTTGGTGAGACAATTTAGATAAGGCTGTATATTACATGTTGTATTATATTGTATTCCAAGACTTAGCATGTGCATATTTTTTTAGTCTTGTTACATCTCAAGTTTGAGACAGTAGTGTTAACAAACCCTTGTAGCTCCAACACATCCGCATAGACTCCTGAGCACAGTTCTTCAATATGTTCTTCACCAATCAATCATCTAGACAGGGTTACACATGGACTCCTAGTCTGCAAAGTGACACTGTGACTACTGGTAGACATTTAGTAAATACCCTGGGAGCCGCCACTACCGGGAGCCCTTTACCACGATACAGCTAGGCATGTGAGCTCCTCCCCCAGCATTCCGTTGGAAAAATCAATCTGCTTGCTTTTAAATATCATCAGAAGTAGGAGATCAACTGCTTTTACACCTAAGCAGCACCAAGACCAGCCGCCACTATCGAGAGCCTTTGTCCCAATCCAGCCAGGCGTGTATGCTCTTCACCATACAATTCGTTGGAGAGATCAATCTGCCTGCTTTTAATTATCAGCAGCATTGGGAAAACAACTGCTTTTACACCTAAGCAGCAGCGGGTCCATCCGCAACCACCAAGATCCCACAGACCCGAACCTGCCAGGAATGTGAGATCCGCCCCCCCTACAATCCGATAAGAAGATCAACTGTTTTTAAACCTAAGCAGCAACAGGACCAGCCGCCACTACTGGGAACCCTTAGCCACGATCCAGCCAGACATATAAGATCTTCCCCCAGCAGTCCATTGGATAGATCAATCTACCTGCTTTTAAATATCAGCAGCAGTGGGAGAACAACTGCTTTTACACCTAAGCAGCATTGGGACCAACCGCAACTACCAAGAGCCCATAGACCAGATCATGACAGGAGTGTGAGCTCCACACCTCCTACAGTCCGCTAGGAAGATCAACTGCTTTAACACCTAAGTAGCAGCAAGACCAGCTGCCTATAATAGGAGCCCTTGCCCTGATCCAACCAGGCATGTGAGCTCCTCCCCCTATATCCCGTTTAAGAGATCAATCTACCTGCTTTAAATATCAGCAGCAGTAGAAAAACAACTGCTTTTACATCCAAGCAGCAGCGAGACCTACCGCAACCACCAAGAGCCCACAGACCCGATCCTGCCAGGAGTGTGAACTCCTCCCCCTGCAGTCCATTGGAGAAATCAATCTGCCTGCTTTTAAATATCAGCAGCAGTGGAGATCAACTGCTTTTACACCTAAGCAGCAACGGGACCAGCCACAACCACCGAGAGCCCACAGACCCGATCCTACCAAGAGTGTGAACTCTTCCCCCCCTGCAATCCGCTAAGAAGATCAACTGCTTTTACACCTAAGCAGCAGCAAGACCAGCCGCCACTACCGGGAGCCCTTTACCACGATACAGCTAGGCATGTGAGCTCCTCCCCAAGCAATCCGTTGGAGAGATCAATCTGCCTGCCTTTAAACATCAGCAGCAGTGGGAAATCAATTGCTTATACACCTAAGCAGCAGCGGGTCCAGCCGCTACTACCAGGAGTCCATAGACTTGAAAATAAAACTGCCTACCTGCATAAATAACTGTTAAGCATATATTTCCATTAGAGACATACAATTACTAAATGTATTTCTTCATATAGCTAGATAAGTGATAGTATTACTTAACTAACTTGTATTTCTACATATAGATTGATAAGTGATAATACTGTTTAATAACCTATAATTCTACATATAGATTGATAAATGATAATACTATTTATCTCCAAAAGAACCTACATACACTCTTAAAGCCTGATAGCTATTAATACTAGATATCCTCTAAATAACCATATATCTTTATATAGCCTGTCAAGCTGATAGTACTGTATTTCTGCATAACCTCATAGATCCTGTTAAATTGATAGTACTGTTTATCTCCAAAACTACCTGACAAGCATAGACAAATTGCTACTACCGATACTCTTATATCCCACTGATAGATCTCCTTAATCCTACTTAACACTGTTAGCTCCCCATGAACCAGCAGTACCCTACATAATATTGATAGCCGCACACCAAGTACCTAACTCCAAACTCTCTGACTCCCTAAACAAAAATCACTATGCCTCCCAATTTATCTACAATCACACTCCTACATTTAATATTCTTCCTACTCCTAACCAACAGAAAAGCAGAAGGATATCATACATCCTCTATCCCAACCTTAACAAAATCCCATAGATTCCCTCCACCTACCAGAAAACTATACTCGCCCAGAAACTTGATAGACTGCTCCTCACTCAACCATATCAGCATACCAACCAACTGGAGAAATAGACCAACCCTAAAACCAAAATCGGTAAACCACAACTATCACCCACTAACCAAAGAAAATCTCCTCCACCCAAACTGCTCACCCACTCCCCAAACACTTAACACTACATTATCCTGTGCATATATGAACATCAGATCAATAAGCACAAAAGCAGACCTTATTAAGGACTGGATAATTAAAAAACAACTAAGCTGCTTATTCCTATCCGAAACCTGGTTAACCTCAGAATCTGATCCCTCCATCACAGAACTCTGCCCAATGGGTTATAAAATTGAATTAATCTGCAGGAAAAAAAAACATGGTGGAGGCCTAGCCATCATACTCAAAAACAACATCAATATAAAGACCCTAGACAAACACTCCACTCCCCACCTAGATCTCCTAGCCTGTCAACTATCCGATGATTCTCTCATAGAAACACTAACATGTATCCTCTGTTACTCAACACCAAGAAAATGGAATGACAACAAACAAGCGCTTGACGAATACCTTCTCCTAGGAGACATAAACCTCCATCTAGAAGATCACACCTCAAAACAAGTAATAAATTTACTCTCATACCTCAATGCACTAAACTACCAGATCCTCAATCCCCAATCCACACACGAAAAAGGACACCAATTAGATCTTGCTGCTTATATGACCCAACATCCTCACAAACCCAAAATCAATATCTCTAATGGGGCATGGCACCCCTCCCTTTGGTCAGATCACTATAAATACACCTTTGACATCAACTGGCCTCAAAGCATTAACAAACAACCTCCAATAAAAACCTCCTTCAAAACACGCCAAAAAATCGAACCCTCCATATTCTGGGATAAAGCAGACCATGCCACCACCAACATAGCTCCCAACGAATTTATATCCCAATGGAGATCCATAAGCGAAACCATTCTAAATGAGCTAGCCCCAGAAAAACTAAAATTCAAAATATGCAGACCTTCTGATAAATGGTTCGACGCCGAACTTCTCCAATCTAAAAAGCTCTGCAGACAACTAGAAAGAGTATGGGGAAAAAACAAGAGTTTAGAACACACTAAAACTGCATGGAGATACCAAATTAATCAATACAAAACCAAACTCAAGGAAAAACGAAAAGCCTACTACTCCAAAATGATAGGCAAAAAAACCCCAGACACAAAAAAGCTATTTAATCTAGTAAAGAACCTCACAGATACCAAACCTTACCTCTCCACCCAAGGTATCCACCCACCAACAGCCATCCACCTAGCAGACCATTTCAAAAACAAGATCACCAATATCAGATCTACATTCATCAACACACACACCCATCTAGAAAAGATAACAACAAACCCATCAACTAGCGAAGCCATCGTAGCAGACAGAAGCTGGTCCGATTTCCCAATTCTAGTCTGGTCGGATATGAACCGACTCTACAATAAATACAGCCATGCTTCCAGTGACCTAAATAATTGCCCCACCTACATATTATCAAACGCCTCCACCACATTCAAAACCAACTTCATGCTATGGATTCAAACCACATTGACAGAAGGCTAATTCCCACAGGACCTAGGAGAGATCTTAATCACTCCAATCATAAAGGATCACAAAGGCCCAATAGATAGCCCCTCCAACTACAGACCTATCGCTTCAATACCATTGTACGTTAAAATAATAGAAGGCCTAGTGGCACAATACCTCACCGAATATCTGGAAAAACATAACCTACTCCACCCCTCACAATCAGGATTCCGAACTAACTATAGTACAGAAACACTACTTGTCACATTACTAGATACAGCCCGACAACACATCAGTAAAGGAAAAAAAATGATATTAATACAATTAGACCTCTCCGCAGCATTTGACCTAGTTGACCACACCTTATTACTACAAATTCTCGACGCCATAGGAATCTCAGGCAAGGTCTACAAATGGTTTCAGGGGTTCCTCAAATCTAGAACCTACAGGGTAAAATACAATGATATCAAATCGGAGTTCCACAAGGATCACCTCTCTCACCTACGCTCTTCAACCTCTTTATCTCCTCCCTAGGAGCCACTTTAGATACCCTAGATGTCACATCTTTCAGCTATGCTGATGACATCACCATAATCCTCCCCTTCGACCCATCAGAGACCACCACCACATCAAAGCTAGAAACAACCTTAGACACAGTAGAAAAATGGATGATGGATCACAAACTAAAACTAAATTCTGAAAAAACAAAATTCCTTTTGCTCGAAAAAGCCCAAACTCCTACCATCACTGAACTGAAAATCAAAAATACCAAATACCCAATACAACCCGAACTAAAACTCCTAGGAGTTACGATAGACAGATGTTGCACAATGCAGCCCCAGATCAACAAAACAACCCAGAAAGCTTTTCTAACCATGAGAAATCTCCGTAAAATCAGAAAATTCTTTGACCAAGCACAATTTAGACTAATCGTCCAATCCTTAGTCTTAGGTCTGCTGGATTATTGCAACTCCCTATATCTTCCTTGTCCAGCCACTATGATAAAACAACTCCAGACCATACAAAACACTGCCCTCAGATTGATCTACTCACTCAAAAAATATGATCACATAACAACTGCCTTCTTAGATTCTCACTGGCTACCCATACAAGCACGAATCCAATTCAAATTCCACTGCCTGATGTTCAAAGCATTACACGGCTCTTCCCCCTCCTATCTAAACAACCGCTTAAACCAAATCTCCACCTCAAGACACAGAAGAACCTCGAACCCTTTCGCCTTCCCCCCACTCAAAGGCACACAACGCAAGAAAATGTTTGACAACCTTCTGGCAACACAAGCAGCAAAAATCAACCATTCCATCTCCAATCTTATGACAATATCAGACAACTTCAAAACATTCAGAAAAGAAATCAAAACCCTGTTTTTCAAAAAATTCATCCAAATATCTTAACCCCTCCTCTTTTACCTCCAGAAGATTCACCTACCTTCAGATAACCTTCCCCCAAATTACCCACCTTAACACCTTCCAATTAAACAAATACCATAAATAGATTGTAACCTACCCTCTCTAACTGCATTCCATATGTATTTTTCATACAGTTCTTCACTGTCAGTTTAATTTCCATCCTATAAGTTCACATAGAATTTTTCTTTTTTCAACCATCTTTATTTTCTCTTCTTTATTAATTTCCAGGTACTTTAGTTAGATTGTGAGCCTTCGGGACAGTAAGGGAATTTTTTAAGTACCTTCTTACTTCTCATTTATAATCTTAATGTATATTTTCTACAAACCGCTTAGAACCTAATGGATGTAGCGGTATATAAGAAATAAATTACATTACATTACACGAGGCCAAATAGGAAAATGTGATACTGAAAGTGATATGCTTCCTTCCAAAATCTGAGAACACAGCCAATCTTGTTTCTAAATCATTGGGAAAAAAAAAGCCCAGGGAAACCATTTTGAACTTTTCCGTGACCAGATATTTGCTCAGGGCCTTTAGGTCTACATTGGAATGTTCCCATTTTTTTGGGTACAAGGATGTACATAGAATAGAATCCCTTCTCTTCTTCCTCTGGTGGAAAATGGATTCTACTCCACCTTTTCAAGACCCACATAGAGTTCCTCTAGAGAAGTACTCCCTTGTTGCGAAAACTCAGGTAAGTTGCTCTTGGTGGGCAATTTGGTCGTTTCTTTCACCAATGAAGAGAATAACCAAGATGAACTATTTGAAGAACAGGACCCCTTATTTTGAAAAAAATCTCAGGTTCCCCCTACTGGAAGTTTGTCCAGGATGGTCACTATGACTGTAGATGCGCTCTCTTGAAAACAGTCAAAGTTTCATCCTCTGTTTTAACCAAGGAGCTGGCTGGGACTTTTGTGCATGCTCTTGATGAGAACGAGCACGCTGGTGTTGAAAAGGCTGAGTGAAGCGAGAGGAGGAGGGCTGGAGGTGGGTGTCTGTGACCTCTCCCACCTTTTCCCCAAAAAGGTCATCTCCACTGCAAGTGACATCTGCCAATCTCTGCTTGACCACCAGATCCAAGTCAGAGACAAGATGCTACGTCAAAAGCGCCCCTGACTAGACATTTATGACATGCCTTCTGATTTTTGGCCAACTGATACAGGGGCTTGGCCTGCTCCAAAGGAAGAATGTCCATCAAGTCAATCATACTGCACACCAAAGATTGCAAGTAAAGACTCATATACAACTGGTATGACTGGATACAGGAGATAAGCATTGAGGTCCGATATATCTTATGTCTAAATGAGTCCAGTGTCTGGACTTCTCTACCCAGGAGTGCCGTGGCAAAGTCCCTGGAACTTCTGGTTTATTTGAACATGGATTCAACCATCAAAAAGTGAGGTGGCAACTGCAACCTATCAAAACCAGGTGCATTCTGAATCCAGTACATAGTGTCGATCTTCTTTGGAAAAAAACTGTAGAGACACAGAGGACAACCAATTCTTCACCTGAATATTACATAAGAGCCTGTGAAAAGAAACAGTCAAAGCTTCTCTAAAAGAGTTGTAATCCAGAAACTAACATTTCAGCCCTGGGCTCATTGTCCATTTCTTACTTAATAGGAAAGGCAGCTGCTATATCCTTAACAAAAGCTGAGGCAAGGCTCTCAGATAGAGATTTACATCTCACCTCAGGAGGAGAGGAGTCTGATGGAATTATATTAGGACTCCTCCAAATACCACTATGAATCATCATCAGACTCTCATGAATGATCTGAATCATAATAAGCAAAATACTCTGCATGGAAGAGCTCAGCCAGTGCCTGCCTTGAATGAGAAGAACCATGTCCATACCTAGAATGGAACTGAAATGCAGGCTCTCCCCTAGACTACAGCAAAGCCTAATCCACAGACATTGAGGAGGTATCTACATGGGCAAGTATTGATGCCTACTGCGCAGGCGGGGTTCTAACAAGCAAATCCAATAGACCGCTAAATCCTGTTTCTTTCTCTACCACCACTAAAATCTGACCCTTCCTGTCTGATCACACAACCAAAACCCTTATCCACATGCTCATCATGTCTCGCTTAGACTACTGCAATCTGCTTCTCACTGGTCTTGCACTAAACCATCTGTCTCCCCTTCAATCTGTTCCAAATTTTGCTGCACAGCTTATATTCCACCACTGTTGCTATGCTCATATTACCCCTCTCTTCATATCACTCCACTGGCTCCCTATCCACTACCACATATAGGTCAAACTCCTCTTGTTGATCTACAAGTGAGTTCACTCTGCAGGTCTTCAGCATTTCTCCTCTTTAACTCTCCCTATATTCCTCCTTGGAACTATGTTCATTGGGTAATTCTCTCTTAACTGTATCCTTCACATCTATTGCCAACTCTAGACTCCATCCCTTCTATCTTGCTGCACCATATGCCTGGAAAAGACTGCCTGAGTCAGTAGGTCAAGCTCTATCTCTGACAATGTTCAAATCCAGGCTAAAATCCTACTTGTTCAAGGTTTGAAGTTTCAAGTTTATTATGTATTTGATATCCGCCTATCATTACATCTAGGAGGTTTACAATAGGTTATAACAAGTTAAAAATAGAGGGATTAAAAATAAAAACAACAGACTAGGACATATAAGCATAAGAGCATATTAACTAGAGATACAAAAAAAAATAAATAAAAAGGGGGGGGAGTACAATATATATATTAAAAAAAAAGAATCTTAAGGCCTTAGACATTAGGAAGGGGGTAAGGGTAAAGTACTATACTACCTAAGGAAGGAGAATTCTTAGGGAGCAAAGGCATCCTTAAATAGAAAGGTAAGAACATAAGAATAACCTTTCTGGGTCAGACTAATGGTCCATCAAAAGCCCAGTAGCCTGTTCTCATGGTGGCCAATCCAGGTCACTAGTACCTGGCCAAAACCCAAGGAGTAACAATATTCCATGCTGCCAATCCAGGACAAGGTCAAACAAAGTATACAGGGGTAACTCTTACACAATAAGGTTACTATTGAGTGACTAAAGAAATCGGTAGTGGAGAGCTTTTTTGTGATCATTTTGTACATTACTGATTCTATTTTCATTTATTCATTCACTCTTTCAGCATGATTTCAGTAGTGAATAATAGGCTTCTATTAGAATGAGGATTTTTGTTCCAATCAGAAAGTTTGATGATGCAATAGTATTCGGCAGGCCGGGACAGTGACGTTCAACGTTCTGACGTGACAGTCCCACCGGCTCTGCATTACCTATAAATAGCGTCTGTATTCTGCTAGCCCTGTTTGAAACGTCTAAGAAGAAACACTTTTTTGAGATATCCAGTTTTTGTAATCTAATGGTGAGTGCGCCCTTCCAGTTAATAGCCACAAGATAGTGCTGTATTACTTTATAACTTGCATTTACATCGTATTATATAAGTATTTACAGTATTTATTTTCTGTTTCAGTGACTTCACTACCAGCTTTAAAATTCAGCTGTTATTGTCGGTTCCCTGACGCAGCAAACGAAACGTGCACGTCGGAACCAGTCACTGTTCAAAGTTAAGTCATTTTGTATAGTTCACAAGAACTTATGAATATATTAATATCTTTAGCATAGCGGATAAGCTAGCGCATTAAAAGAATATTTAAGATTTAAAAGCTTCTTTTGAACACTGCAATGATTGGTAGGTGAGGCCGAGTAATCAGCCTTCATGTCTCTGAGCAGAGTTCTAAGCAAAAAATAAGCTTACTAAGCATATTGATGAGTGTGGTGACTTTATTTTTTGTGCGTGTGGTGACTTTATTTTTTGTGCTGCCAATCCAGGACAAGCAGAGGCTTCCCCCATGTCTTAACAACAGACTATGGACTTTTCCTCCAGGAATTTGTCCAAACCATTCTTAAAGCCAGCTACGATATCTGCTTTTACTACCTCTGGCAATGCATTCCAGATCTTAACTATTCTCTGAGTGAAAAAATATTTCCTCCTATTGGTTTTAAAAGTATTTCCCTGCAGTTTCATCAAGGGTCCCCTAGTCTTTGTAATCTTTGACAGAATAAAAAATCGATCCACTTGTACCTGTTCTACTCCACTCAGGATTTTGTAAACTTCAGTCATATCTCCCCTCAGCCTTTTCTTTTCCAAGCTGAAGAGCACTATATATGGGTAAGGATGTTTCATTCCTGATATGGCTTGGAAGCGCGTTACATATAGTAGGGGCTACAACAGAATAGATTGTTTTATGTGTTGTGTCATAAAATATATGGCGAAGTGGAGGAACTGAAAGGAGATTTTGTTGGGAAGATTGTAATAGTCGCAATGTTATGTGAGGGATCAATAGTCTGTCGATGAAAGCCGGTGTACTTTCTTGCTTTGTTTTGAAAACAAGAAGTAAGATTTTGAAGGAGATGTGGTAGGGTATGGGCAACGAGTGAGCGTGTTTCAAGAGGAGTAACATGATTACATTTTTTAGCCTTGTAGATGAGTTTAACCACAGTGTTCTGATTTCTTTTTGGTTTATACCTTGGTAAAGAGAATTACAGTAGTCCATATGTGTTATAACTAGAGATTGAATGAGGATATTGATGGATTTTTGATCTACAAGACCTGAGATGGAACGGATTATTTTTACTTATAAAAACATTTTTGGATTACTGAGCTAATGTGCTGGTGATAGGATAGTTTGTCATCTAAGAGTAAATACCTGGAAGTCATTTTAGATGCCCGCTTGTCCTTTCAACCTCACATTCTTGCTGTGGTTAAGAAGATTTATTTTAAATTATGATTGCTGAGCAATCTTAAATCTTATTTGTCTGGTGCCAATTTTAAGTGCACTCTACAATCTGTAGTGTTGTCCAGTTTGGACTATTGCATTTTGGTGCTGCTAGGTGTTCCCAAGAATGTGATTCATGCGCTACAAGCTACACAAAACTCGATTATTCGCATTCTGTTTGGAATTGGGAAAATTTGACCATGTGTCTGAATTTTATGTAAAATTTTACTGGTTGAAGATTGATTTTAGAATACAATATAAATATAATAGCTCTGAGATATTTGATCAACTGTATATCCGAGTATGTACCTTCATGTAGCTTATACTCTGCTCAAGCTGGAGAGTTATATGTTCCTACTATACAGCAGGCAAGGATGAAAGTCACAAGAATGGGAGCTTTTTCTTATGCTGGTCCAGATGCGTGAATGCTATTACATTGTATATTAGAAAGCAAAAAGATGTGATTGTTTTTAAGAGGCTTTTGCAGAGATATCTTTTTTGCGAAATGAAGCATGGGTGTTAAGCATTTTCATTGGGTAAATTGTATTATATGTTGATGAAATTTGTGTGTGTGTGTCTTATAACTGTTTGTAATGCTTATTGTGAATGTGGTATTGTAACCCACTTTGTTAAAGGGAGGATATAACTAAATAAACCATAAACACCTAGTAATTTGATTGTGGTGTCCCTTTTGAGGGGGGGGAGTCGATCTTATGCAAATAGAGGCATTTATATTTATTTTTTCGTTGCAGGGAAAGATCATGGTCTTGGATTTAGAGATATTCAAAGAGATCTATTATCATTGAGCCAATGGTTGATCATGTCTAGTTTTTGATTAATTTCATGAGTTTCCACTGAGTCAAGATTGTGAATGGGATGAATGAGTTGTATGTCATCGGCGTAGGCAAAACTTGTAAAGCCTATTGATTGAGCTTGAGTGAGTAATGGCAATTGAAATAGGTTGAACAAGAGCGGGGAATGAATAGATCCTTGTGGTAGCCCAAATCTATTGGAGAATGGTTTGGATGCTGAATTTTCTAGGATGACCTAGTATGAGTGTTCGGAGAAGTACGACATAAACCAGGCTCATGAGATTCTCGGAGAGGCCAGGCTCATGAGAATCTCGGAGAGGGTGAGAGCCAGAAGGCCTTGAGCATGCGCAGATACTCAAGGCCCTACAGCAGCCCAGCATAGAACATTAGTGGCAGGCACTTTTAGCACCGGCATGAGCACAGTGCCAGTCAGTGGGGGGAGCAGATGGACAGCAGCACTGATCTCAGTCGCGAAGGGTGGGAGCAGCGCCAGTGGCCTCGGGGGAGTGGGGATTTGCAGTGGAAGCAAGCAGCGCCTGTGGCCTCGGGAGTTTGTGTGTTTGTGTCAAAGTGTGAGGACAGCAGTGGGAGAAGTGTTGGACCACAAGAAGATAGAAGAAGGGATATGGATAGGGTCGGGGGGGAAAGATGTATTAAGTCAGTGGGATGAATCATCCGAGTTTCCATTACTTCCTTTGGATTATGAGCATGCTTCTGGAATGAATTATGCTCGCAAGCCAAGGTACCACTGTATTCTCAATGGAGAAGGGTAAATAGTGGGGTTCACCAGGGGTCTATGTTGGAACTGCTGCTTTTTTACATATTTATCAATGATCTAGAGATGGGAATAGCTAGTGAGATAATTAAATTTGCTTATGACATAAAGTTGTTCAAAGTTGCTAAATTGCAAGAGGATTGTGAAAAATTGCAAGAAGACCTTGTGAAAGTGGGAGACTGGGCGTCAAAATGACAGATGATATTTAATGTGAGCAAGTGCAAAGTGATACATGTGGGAAAGAGGAATCCAAACTAGAGCTGCCCGATTCAGGGAAAAAAATTTCAATTCAATTTTCCTGCCCAATTGGTTGTTTTTTTTCAAACATCCTGGTGGATTTATTTTATAGCCTCTTCACCCCTTTTATAGCCTCTTTACCCCTTTTGCTCTCTCCTACCCACACTGGCACTGTGGAGTAGACAAAATAAATGTACAAAAAAGACTTTTGCTCTCTCTGTTAAATCCTAGTTTATGTTTGCGGTCTAACACCAGCTCTAGCAGGAGACACATTTCAAATCTGACATATTGTAATCACAAAACAGAAAATATAGTGCAAAATATAGACAGCAGATATAAATTCTTAAAACTAACACATTTCGATCACTAAATTGAAAATAAAATCTTTTTCCTACCTTTGTTGCCTTATGATTTCATGAGTCTCTGGTTGCATTTCCTTCTGACTGTGCATCCAATCTTTCTTTACTCAGGCCCAACAATTGTCCCTTTCTATTCCCTCCCTCCTTTCTATGTCCCAAGTTAGTGCCCCCTTCCCTCCTTCCTATGTAAGTTAGTGCCCCCTTCCCTCCCTCCTTCCTATGTAAGTTAGTGAACCCTTCCTACCTTCCTCCCTACTGCCCCAAAGCTTACCTTCCTCCTTCCCTGCCGCGCCGAAGCCTACCTACCAGCCATCGATTTCTCTTCCTCTCCCCCCGGTCTGCTGCTCATCGCAACTCCAGGAACATAAGGGCCAGCATGCAGTGATTGCACACCGCCGGCCCAGAAGCCCTTCTCCAACATCAATTCTGGTGTCAGAGAGAAGGTCCGGGCCACCCAAGCAGCAATTGGCTGGCGTGGATTTTCTCTCTGACATCAGAACTGATGTTGGGGGAGAGCTTCTGGGCCGATGGCATGCATTCGCTGCATGCTGGCCCTTTCCTTACCTTCCTGGAGTTGCAACGGTGAGTGAGCAGCCAGCAGCAGCGGCGGTCAGCAGTCAGCCCGCGTACCCCAAACGACAAGTGAAAAACCCTGTGTCACTGAATCAGCTAGGCTGATTTAATAAAACAAACAAACCCCAAATCGATTCACCTGAAGTGAATCGTGAATTGATTCGAATCGTGAATCGGACAGCACTAATCTGAACTATAACTACATGTTGCAGGGTTCCACATTAAGAGTCACTGCCCAGGAAAAGGATCTAGGTATCATCATTGAGGATACATTGAAACCCTCAGCCCAATGTGCAGCGGCAACTAAGAAAGCAAATAGAAGGTTAGGAATCACCAGGAAAGGAATGAAAAACATAGATGAAAATGTTATAATGCCCTTGTATCGCTCTATGGTATGGCCGCACCTTAAATACTGTATGCAATTCTGGTTGCTGTATCTCAAAAAATATGTAGCGGAATTAGAAAAGGTACAGAAAAGGATGATGAAAATGATAAAAGGGATGGGGTGACTTCCCTATGAGGAAAGGCTAAAGCAGCTAGGGCTCTTCAACTTGATATGATAGAGCTCTATAAAATACTGAGTGGAGTAGAAAGGGTAGATGTGAATCACTTGTTTACTCTTTCCAAAAATACTAGGACTAGGGGGCATGCGATGAAGCTACTAAGTAGTAGATTTAAAACAGACCAGAGAAAATATTTCTTCACACAACGTGTAATTAAACTCTGGAATTCATTGCTGGAGAATGTGGTGAAATTAATATTTATAAAGTCTGGATAATTTCCTAAAAGAGAAGTCCATGGGTCATTATTGAGATGGCTTGGGGATATCCATTGCTTATTCCTAGGATAAGCAGTATGAGCTCTGTTTTACTACTTGGGATCTGGTTAGGTACTTGGGACCTTGGGTTGGCCTCTGTTGGAAACAGGATGCTGGGCACTGGGCTTGAAGGATCTTCGGTCTGTCCCAGTATAGCAATTCTTATATCCTTATGAGATGCTTCTAAATGGGATCTTTATTGATAAGAGAATTATTCAATAAAGAGTATCTTTTTATCGAATGACAAAGCACTTTCAAAATACTGGCAAGCATTTTGTGGCATACCGTGATGATCACCGTTATCACCAATCCTCTATAACCTCTTCATGAACTCACTAAGCCATATCAAATTCAACAACAATGAATGCATATTCTCATATGCAGATTACATTCTTCTATTCATTCCAATTAATTGTGACTCTAATAATGCAACACTGTTAATATCAAATGGAACAGACAAAATACAGATCTAGGCCACATCCAACAAACGCAATCTAAACATGGACAAAACCAAAGTTCTATGGTTCCATAATGCTGTACACACAATTCCTCCCACTGTAATTCTAAACTCAGGATCCACATTGGATATCAACAAGATGTCCAAGGTCCTCGGAGTCAAACACAACTCAACTCTATCAAACGAATCTCAGTGTCCAACTTAAGGAAAAAAATCTTCTACAATACGAGAAGACTAAGAATTATCAAACCCTTCTTTCAAGAGCGTCACTTTGCCATACCAACTCAAATGCTTATACCGTCACAGCTGAATTACTGCAACTCCCTCTATTAAGGTCTAAACTCTACTCTCCTGATCAAATTACAGATGATACAAAACAATCTGACAGTCTCACCTTACTATAAGAACTTACACTGGCTACTTGTCAAAACTCGTATCATCTTCAAACTATCATGTAAAATGTTCCAAATTCTATATGCAAAGAAACACTGAACCACTCAAACTTATTCATCAATTCCTGGTCAACATCAACCAAAAAACTATAATCTCTTCAACTACTCCTTCCATCTCCCAAAGGGGTTAAATACAAATGTACATTCAACTCGCTCTTCACTTACCTTAGCACCATGACCTGGAACAACCTCCCAACTGACATCAGGATGGAAACATTCTACAACAGATTCTGAAAAAAATTAAAAACTCTCTTCTTTGAAAACATATACACCGTAGACAACTAACCTGAAATACCTAATGTCACTAAATCTCATACTCAACTCAAATGTTAAACCAGTGGAGTCGTAGAATCTCCATTCTCCCTCCCCATTACTCCATTCATAACTCTGCCCTCCTCATCTATAATAATAAAAAGCTAAGCGCGCATGCGCACTCGCGCAGCATGTTCCCTGATCCCTTTTCTGTCGGGATGTGGTGGCACGAGTACGCATTCGCTAGATGGCGCGGTGTGAGGGGCCGCCACTTAGGAGAGCAGGGGATTTGGCTGGCCCAAGCCAGGCAAGACCCCCCTTCCCTGCTGCACCCAGGCCCCACAGCCCTGCCTACTTGACGGCCCAATGGTATCACAGGATCGACTCCTCAAGCCGGGACCACAGCCTGCTTTGCCCTGCCCTCCTTCGCACGCTTTAATGCAGAAACCGCGACGGCGTTCAGAAGCTACGGCTGGGAGCGCGAGACTGTTAGGTGGGCGGGTGCTGTGGCTGTCCCACGCTGCTGGCACTGCACCTCCCCCTCCTCTCCCAAAAGACCAGGTCTCATCAGTGGAGGAATCGGCGGAGGCAGGAGCAACTATGACAGCTCCTTCCTTTAAGAGGTACTAGATCACCAGGGCAGTTAAAGGTAGTTTATGGGGGATGTTCTTCAAATGGGAGAAAGGGCCAGCATGGTGGCACACATTTTCTTCCAGTGGGGTAAATGGTTGACTCAGCCTATTGGAGACTGTCTTTCTGTTGGGGTGGGTTGGATTTGGGCCCAAGAAGACTTGATCTGGTGGCAAAAAGGGAGGGGTGAAGAAGTTTCAATTTCAGCCAAAAATGCACTTGCATTTTTGGCCGAAGGATGAAACATGAAATCTGATTTTAAGCTGGTTTTGGTTCCAAAACCCAAACTGAAATTTGGGTTCCAGAAAATTTCCAGAAAATCAAAAGGAAGACTTAAAGGTTTGGCGCTGTTCCAGGAAATATAGTAGCTTGCATATTTCATCTATAATGTCCTGAGAAAATATTGTCTTGAAATAGTCTCACACACATCATGAATTAGCAAGCAGTGCTCTGAAACAGGTTTCTATCATTGCCCTGAGTTTTGTCTAAGGCTCAAAATTAGGCAATAGTGAAATATAATAACTGGCCATTGTTATTATATTTCGTTTTTGAACTGTTGCCTTATAAAAAACTCAGTGCAATGATAGAACCCTCATATGCCAGGTCTGAAAAGAACACCTGATAATTGTGTGAGACTGTTTCAAGACAATAGTTTCTATGCCTAAGTCTACATATCTATTCTAGCACCCGTTAATGTAACGGGCTAAAAAACTAGTACTGTAATAATGTAGTATATAAATTCTGCAATTCCTTATATTGTAAGTCACCATGAACCTGTTTAGGCATAGCACGACTCAGAAATACTAGATTCGATCTTGTTCATTCTCACTTCTTTGGTTTGTGTCTTGTATCTTCGTGGGGGACTGTGTGCTGCGCCACCTGGTGGGAGGGATTATCTAAACAGATATTGCTTAAACTGCTGTTATACTAAATGTTTTGTGGTTTTGCACTAATAAAAATATTTAAAGTTAAAAAAATTTTGTTAAAACTTATGGGAAGGATGTCTAGTTTTTGCAGATTCTCTCACCAGGATCACCCAAATTTCTAATTTCAGTTTATATTTTGAGTCAACTTTTTTTCTTTTTTGAGGGGAGGAAGGTCACCTCAGTTTATATTCAAGTATACACAGTAAATATGCAAAACTAGAGTTTAAATAAAACCAAATACAGTTGTTTTACATGTAAAGTTTTCATTGTAATAGAATTTTCAAGTAGTAAAATATTTGCAGTATAGTAATAAAATGTTTTAAGAAGTGTCTTTATAACAAATTATGCACTAGCTTCCAGCTTACGTATTCTGGACAGGCTCAACAACAAAGGAGACCAAGCATCTGGCTAGTGTCACACTAGCAAAGCACTCTGCATCACTATATAATCCACACAGCTCATACTCAAGTCCTTCCATATCTCATTCTCTCTGGATGCTCTGGTGACTGGTCACAATAAAGTATTGTTTTGTGCCAAATGCCTAGATAGATTTGATGGTAGTCTATAAAATACTGAGTGGAGTGGAATGGGTAGATGTGAACTGCTTGTTTACTCTCCAAAAATACTAGGACTACAGGGCATACAATGAAGCTACTAAGTAGTAAACTGAATACAAACTGGAGAAAATTTTTCTTCATTCAATGTGCTCTAGAATTCTTTGCCAGAGAATGTGGTAAAAGCAGTTAGCTTAGCAGAGTTTAAAAAAAGGATTGAATAATTCCTACAAGTCCAGAAGTCATTATTAAAATGGACTTGGGAAAATCCACTGCTTATTTCTAGGATAAGCAGCATAAAATCTATCTTGACAGGCACTTGTGACCTGGATTAGCTATTGTTGGAAACAAGATACTGGGCTTGACGTACTTTCAGTCTGTCCCAGTATGCTAATGTTCTTATGTAGCTTGTATGTATGAGGTGGTTATTTGTGGTACATTGTTGTCACCCAAACCTCCTTTAGACAAATATAAAAGTAGATTATTTTCCATCATGACTGGGATAGCCATGCAAATAGTTACCAAAAACTAGAAAAAAAGGAATCGACTTACCGTATTTGCCGGCGTATAAGACGACTTTTCAGTACCTTAAAATCCTCCCCAAAGTCGGGGGTAGTCTTATACGCCGGGTACTGTTTACATGCCCTTACTTTACATTAGAGAGCTGCACGGGGACGCCCCTAGGGTCGCGGGGATCCCATGGAGACGCCTCCGAGGGTCGCGGGGCTCCTGCGGGGCTGGATGCTCAGTCTTCTGGATGTACGCGGCTCTTCTTCTCCCTACCTTCTCTGCTTGCAGCACAGAGCCGAACGGAAGTCTTCCCGACGTCAGCGCTGACGTCAGAGGGGAGGGAGGGCTTAAACAAAGCCCTCCCTCCCTCCGACGTCAGCGCTGACGTCGGGAAGACTTCCGTTCGGCTCTGTGCTGCAGGCAGGGCAGATAAGGAGAAGGAGAGTAGCCTCGTGGTTCGAGTGGCTACCAAGGGAGAGGGGCGGCCCGCCCCGCCCCGGTTGCAGCACAGCCGGCCAGGTTCCCTTACTTTTGTGGCACTTCCCCGACCGACCGATAACAGCCTGGGTCCGACAATCCTCCCTGCCCTGTAGCCGCGAATCTAAATTACCTTCTTACAGCAGCTGTAAGAAGGTAATTTAGATTCGCGGTTAAGGGCAGGGAGGTTTGTCGGACCGGGGCTGTTGTCGGTCGGTCGGGGAAGTGCCACAAAAGTAAGGGGACCTGGCCGGCTGTGCTGCACCCGGGGCGGTAGAGAAGGTGTGCGGAAGAAGGGGTAGTCTTATACGGCGAGTATATAACAAAACTCTATATTTTAACTAAAAGTTGGGGGGTCGTCTTATACGCCCAGTCGTCTTATACGCCGGCAAATATGGTAATTTCTCCTTTTGGTGGGAATCTTTATGTTTATGCTACAAATATGAGAAAATGAATTCAGAAATTTTGTGTAATAAAAGTTATTTAAACTAACATGGAATCCATTGACAAATTTTGTTAACGATGATTAGCTAGATTATTCTCCTTATTTCTTCTTTGATTTACATATCCAGGTAGGGTGGGTGAATGGGCGGAGGAGTATTATATTTTGATGTTATCATTGATTAATAAGTTCAATATGATTTTCATTATATGTCTGAAATACAGTGCTCCCCTGCGAATTCGTGGTCGGCAGACCCGGTCATTCACAGTATTTTCTGACCTCGAACCACCGACCAGGAGAAGACAGCTGGAGAGGCAGGAGAGGGCAGCCGGAGCGCCAGCGAGTGAAGGAAATCACTCGCTGTAAGCTCAGACTGCCTCTTCCTGTACTAAAGTCGGGCCTCACCAATCAGGAGCTGCTTTGACACGCAGCTCCTGATTGGTAAGGCCCGACTTTAGTACAGGAAGAGGTGGTCGGAGCATACAGCGAGTGATTTCTTTCACTTGCCGGCACTCTGGCTGCTCTCTCCTGCCTCTCCCGCTGCCCTCTCCAGTCTCCTCCATGAAAAACCGTATTCGAGGTTTTTCAATATTCGCGGGGGTTCCGTTTGGTGGAGTACTGTAATGCATTTTGCTTTTATTCTTGTATTGGGGAGGGAGGGGGAAATGTTTTTATAGTATTTCTATGATTGATGTAAATGCAATTTTGAAGTTAATTATATGTATATTTAAATGCATTGTTTTTGAATGAAAAATTAATAAAGATATATATAAAAAAAAAAAAAAGCAAAATGGGATGTGAAAGGCTCAGAAGGGAGAGATGGTGGCCACCTATTCATAAGGCATTGAGCCACCCTGTGTACATTAGAGCAATGTTCTTCAACCGCCGGTCCGCAGGGGCGGCACATGCATCAGGCCCCAATCAGTGCTATTCAGCCGCCGGTCCATGGTGCGATCATCACAGCGTTGTCTTCGGGCCGGCTACCTCTTCCTGAGTGCTGCAATGCACAAATCCTGCGTCTGAACTGGAAGCCTTCTCTCTGACGTTGCGACGACAGAGGGAAGGCTTCCAGATGAGGTGTGGGACGCGCGAGGAGCCACTGCCCACAGCTTTGTGCACTGCAGCACTCAGGAAGAGGGGGCCGGCTCAAAGACAATGCCGGGGACAGGCCAGAAGGCAAGGCAAAGCATGGAGGGAGGGAGACAACAATGGTAGGTTGTGGAGGAACCAGGTGGGAAAATTGGGTACAGAAAAAGGACGTATATAGGCAGTGGGGAGCCAGGATGTAGTTTGTTTTTGTTGAGCTTTCGTGTGTAGCTCTTCGGGGAGGGGGGGTTGATTGCTGTGGTCTGTAGCTTTCTCCTCTTTATCTAATGCGGGGTTTCTTTCCGTAAATATCTGTGGCTGGGCTTTTGAAATAAAGAATGAAGACTAGCAGATACTTGCAAAACTAACCGTTTGTTTTCAGGAATTAAATTGCATTGGTAGTTAAGTGTGACTCCCCCTTAAGTCAATGAAAGGAATGATTTTGAAATTCATAGGTGTTGGCTCTGTGGCTGCTGAGTACCCCTAATATTGAGCAAGTGCATTTACTTTACCCAGGGAGAGGTGGTTTGTGTTTACCACCTAATCATTTTGAAACATATGTAGAATGATCTTGGTTGATAGTGTTCCTACTGAGCTTAAATGATCTTTATATTAATTATTTTATTTACATCTGTTGTCTGTTCAGGAAGAAATGCATGTGTTTCTTTTCCTCTGGGGTTGTACTGCATGCAGTCTTGCATCTTAGGGTTTGTTTGTATATATTAGTACTTTTAGCTTTTGGTCCCATATTTGCATGGGGTTATCTGTGTTCTGGTAGGAATGAATGTTGAAAAGCATACAGTGTGCTTTGTGTAGTTTAATTTTGTGGTTAACCATTATGTGTTGTTAATACGATTATATTGTATATGTGTGTAGATATGAAAATGAATGGAAAAAAAGGTGTTACAATTAGTACTATTATGGGGGTGGGGCCTGGGGCGGAGATTGGGTAGAGTTAGGGGGGGTCTGGCCCACGACTTAGCCCAGTGCTCGTCAACTGTCGGTCTGTGGACTGTGCCGGTCCACAAAATAATTATATTATTTCCACCGGTCCATAGGTGTTAAAGGTTGAAGAACACTACATTAGAGGACTACTGCATAAAACTATAAAAATGCAACATCTCTCAAGAATTGTGTTTAATAGTTACCTTTTTTCTCCTCTCTTGCCTTTTGTTCTGCTAGATCAGCTAGCCAGTGCAACGGCGACTGTGATTCTGGTGGTGTTAATTTGCTGTCTGTACTTATGTCACTTCCTGGACTTGAACTGCCATTAGCCTCAGACTTTGGAGGGGTACTCTGTTGCTGAGACTCAGGCATGCACAAGGAAATTTTATTACTATGATTAAGAACATTCTGCAAGACCTGAAATGCAAAAACATGATTTTAAACAGTATATACAGTATAGCTTTAAGATCAAAGAAAAAATTAACAAACCTTAAATGGAAAAGTTGTATAACAATGCCCGCACCAAAACTAATTAAAATGTAGTATCATATAAACACTCCAGTCTATGATTTTAATCTCACCTGTGACACTCCATTCATTGCAGGTAGCTTGTTAGCCTGAAGGCTCTGCTTGATGGTACAATGACAATGAGAGTTAATGTCAAATGTCTCTCTAAGGTTGTGCATTGCCTCTAAAAGGTCTGTCAGAACTGCAACAAACATATGGCAACAATAAGATTTCTAGGACAGACAGAACATAAATAAATACACAGTCTATGCAAGTGTCACTAAAAGTTAATGATTTAATCATGATTTTTTTTTTTTTTTCCATCAGAATTGCTTTTAATTCCATTTAAAAAAGGGGCCTAAGAGACCTTGGGATAAAGCTCATCTAAAAATAATTTCACCCAATTATCTAGCACAATTGATTGTTAAATACTACAGAGCTATTTTGTGTACATATTCTGCTGATATGTTATGCTATAGCAAGCTAAAATATTCATGCAGCTCATGCACATGGATTTCTGATCATACAGACACACCTGCCTTAAATAAAGTTTTAAAAATATTTAGCATTGTCCTTCAACAATATCACAAATTGGAAGAGAATTTTTGTTTCATAGCATAGTGACTCAATCAACAGTGCTATATTTCTGGTTTTTACTAATAGTTTTCGTACACGGATTTAGGATTAGAATATAAACTGGTAATTTGATATCTTTTAACCAGGTGGTTCTCATACTAAATATAGGTGCCCTGGATCCATTTACATAACACTTTGTCATTAAGTCATCTTATAAGCATGATCGGTCTAATTACCTTTTGGTTAGTTACATAGTACAACAGAGAAACTATTAACTACAGGTAGGTAGAGTGTTTAACTTTTACATATGCACCAAACAAAATATTAAATATTCAGAAAAATGCAGAATAGTTTCTCATTTTCTCTGTATACAAGCTTATTGGATTCTCTGTCTTCCTTACCCCCACCTACCCAGCAATGTGAAAATAAAAAGACAGAAATACCACCATGAAGTTACATTAGAACTTTGGTCTTACCAGAGCTTGGAATAATCTGAGTTGGCATCAAATGTTTGTAATCATGAGGCTGTCCTTTCACACACTTCAGCCAAGTATACAGTTCTTTATCTGTAATGTGACAACATATGAAACCACATTTCACTGCAGATATTACCCCAAATTACACTATATCTACTTCTCAAATAGCTGTAAAGATATTTTGTATTTTAGCTGCTTACAAAAACTGTTTCTTCTAGGTTATATGTAGTACACATTATACCACGTGTCTTGAGAGTGAATTACATTTATACTGTAGAAAGTTTAACAGTATTATACACTAGAATCAGTATTACTAGAATCTCCAAAGCAGACATTTTTGGAATAAAACTAGATTCTGGGATTATGTGCTCTGGCTGGCTAGTGTGTCAGGTATAAAATAGGACAAGCACAGGAATCTACTCTCACTCTAAATGCTGAGTACCTTACTTCTGAAAAGAGAATAACAAGGAGACAATCTTTGTCCCAGTGTCATTTTCTGAAAGACTAGCCATAAACAGGCTGTTTGAACCAGACGGAACAGCATCTTTAAAATGAAAGTTATCAATACTGTATGTAAAAACTTAACTCATCTTAGACAACCAATAATTGAATTCAATGATCATAAACTGCAATGTTGCTTTCAGATTTAAATGAAGTGCTTTTAGATGACATCATTTGTGTCATGTCTGCCTTTGATGTGGCATCTATTAAACAGACTTCTACCATTTGCAATGTCCTCAAGAATCTTACCGCTTCTGCAACAGATTCATCCACTGTTGCTGGCAACAAGGAATATTTTCAGCATTTAATAGACACTTATTTTCCTGTTCATCCACTACACAGTGTTGGTAGACCATAACGTATTACTACAAATTTTGGACACAATAGGTATCTCAGACAAAGTCCTCTCATGGTTTGAGGGTTTCCTAAAATCCAGAACATACATAGTAAAATCGGATAAAGAAAAATCTGAACCTTGGTCCAGCCCCTGTGGAGTACCACAAGGTTCCCCTCTTTCTCCTACTCTATTCAACCTATATACTGCCTCCCTTGGAACATACCTGGAAAAACTGAGCATAACCTCCTACAGTTATGCAGACGACATCACCATCCTCTTACCTCTGGATCAGCCAAAGATCACCATAACAGACACACTACACTGAACTCTGGAAACTGTAGCGAACTGGATGGAAAACCACAAACTGAAACTCAACCCAGACAAAACAAAATTCATCCTCCTTGAAAACAACAAAGCTCCAACTATTACCAACATAGAAATCAATTTGATCAATTACCCCATTCATACCACCCTAAAACTACTAGGCATGACAATAGACAGATGCTGCACCATGCAACCGCAAATAAACAAAACAATACAGAAATCTTTCACCCTCATAAGAAACCTAAGACAAGTACGTAAATTCTTCGAAAGAGCACAATTCCATCTCATAGTACAATCCCTTATCCTGGGTATATTGGATTATTGCAACATCCTCTACCTCCCATGCCATGCAACAATGATCAAACAATTGCAAACAGTTCAAAATACAGCACTAAGACTCGTCTACTCCTTAAGGAAACACGACCACATTACTGAAGCATTCATGAACTCACACTGGCTACCAATCCAGGAAAGAATACTATTCAAATTTTACTGCACACTATTTAAAACCATAAATGGAGACAGTCCTTCCTATCTGAACAACCGTCTCATCCATAATACCTCAACCAGACATAGAAAAACTCACACCCCTTTCACACACCCTCCAATCAAAGAAGTTAAACGGAAAAAACTCTACGACGGCCTCCTAGCCACTCAAGCAGCGAAATTAGATAACCAAATCTCCAATCTACTGATAACAACCACAGACTACAAGTTATTCAGATGAGAAACAAAGACCATACTCTTCAAGAAATCCCTGATTAAATTTTAACATCTCGAATATTTCCTTCCTCCTATCTTCTTCCTCTCTCTCTGAAATTTCCTGCACTCTTCTCCTGTCATGTCCACTGATCTCTTCTTGTAACAGACCAACCTTTAAATTCTTTTGTAATCCGCCTTGAACTGCAAAGTAATGGCGGAATAGAAATCTCTAATGTAATGTAATGTAAATACTGCAATTATCTAAATATCACTCCTAATCAGCAGTGATTTTTTATTACTGATTTAAGCAAACAGGTGCAACACCAAAAAGCATGTGATGGTACTTTTCAGTCTTCTATCTAGCTGAAGGTGGCCAAACAGGTTGAAAAGGCGAAGGCGAAAGCTAAAAGGATGCTAGGGTACATATGCAGAGGTATGGCCAGTAGGAAAAAGGAGGTATTGATGCTCAAGACTCTAGTGAGACCACATTTAGAATATTGTGTACAATTCTGGAAACCACACCTTCAAAAAGATATAAATAGGATGGAGTTGGTCCAGAGGAAGGCTATTAAAATGGTCAGTAGTCTTCATCATAAGGCTTTTGGGGACAGACTTAAAGATCTCAATCTGTATACTTTGGAGGAAAGGCAGGAGAGGGGAGATATGATAGAGATGTTTAAATAGCTACATGGCATAAATGAACATGAGGTGAGCCTCTCATTTGAAAGGAAGCTCTGGAATGAGAGGGCATAGGACAAAGTTAAGAGGGAATAGGCTTAGGAATAATTTAAAGAAATTATTTTCTACAAAAAGGATAGTAGATGCATGGAATAATCATGGGACAGGCACGTGGGATCTTTTAGGGAGAGGAGGAGAAGAGCGTGCATTCTGCAGATGGGTAGACTGGATGGGCCATTTGGCCTTTATCTGTTGCCATGTTTCTTTTTGGATTTGGCTCACAGCTTTTCAGTTGTAGTTCAAGGAGAGTTGTTTTCAGATAGTCCAGGTATTTCTATTTACTAGGAGGGCTCATAAACTGTGTTTGTGGATGTCATCGGCAGGATGACAGCCTGATTCTCGAGCTCCCAGCTACCCTGAATAATTAAGCAAAAATATGCCATATTATCCTGCATAAAGTAAGTGTAAGAGACATGCCAGAGGTCAGTTATACAAAACAAAAATGACTAGCAAAAAACAGCGGCTGGATTTAAAAGCGTTTGCCTTCCAAGCGACCCAGGGGGACAATGCAGCCCTGCACCACAAGGAGCTCCAGCCATCAGGAGATGGGAGCGCAATGGAATATGCTGACCCTGCTGATGGGGAGTCTCAACCGGCTTTGCATATGGAGCTTCATGAGTAGATTAATGAACTGAAAACTGCTATGCAAAAGCTGCATCAGAATCTGCATGCAGACTTTGATGGCCTACGCAAAATAGTAGAGGATATTGGCCAACAGCTAAATGATTTTGAAGAAAAAGTGATCGATCACGATGGGGTCTTACTCTAGCTGCAGAAAAGGTGCAAACAATTAGAAACCAAGCAGGATGATGTCTTAGCAAAGTTGGAGGACAGTGAAAACTGGGCGTGCCACAACAACTTGCAGGTGCAGGGCCTCCCAGAATTGCAAGATGGCCGCTCACTGGCAGAACTCATGCGGGCAATATGCAAGCACTTTTTGAATTTGGCAAATCCGGATGCGGAGCTGCCACACATGGAATTGGAGAGAGTACACCGAGCAACTGGACCAGCCACCCCGGGGGCAGCAACGAGACAATTGCTTGCTTTCTGCGTTTCCCTATTAAAGAGAACTTCTTGACTAAGGCAAGGAAAATTGGTCCCATTCAGTGGAACAGTGCCAAGGTGGAGATTTTTGCCAACCAATTGACTTCAGTCTTTCTTCAATCTCACCTCTTCCAAATCTTTCAACTCTCTTCTTTCTACCTAACCAACAAGCAACCAAACCCTTGCACTTAACAGGCGGTCCACACCAATCACTCTATCCCTAAACCATCTTAAACAGGCAGACCACACTATCCTCTAACATCCTCTAATCAGACTGACCTCACTAGCACACTAACAAGCAGGCAAATCTAACCAACAATTAATTAACTACTCTATCCCTCAGACTAAGAACTAACTACTTCTATCCCTCCAACCTCAACACCTTCTGACCTACACCTAACAGCCCCTACCCTTTAAAAATAAAATAAATAAATAAATAAAACATTTTTCTTTATTTTTTAATGGCAGGCAGAACTAGAAGCAGCAAGACTTCAATCAAGACAGGCACTTCATTAGCTGGTAGTACCCAGGGGATGGCTACGGTCTTCGTACAGTCAGAAGGAAAGCCAGGACAGAGAGCAGAGGTCTCTGTACAGACCGAGGCCATCCCCTCAAAGATGTCTACAGTCTCCACACAGAGGGAAGCAATGGTTCAGCCAGATGAAAGCCTTCTGCGAGAGCTGAGGAGCCTGAGAGAAGAGGTTCAACGCTTAAGAAGCATCCGTGACGACGAAACCTTCATCGATGGAGTCATACAGGAGCTGTCCCAGATCGCTGAACAAGAACCTGATAGGGCCATCCTAGAGACACCCAAAGCTTCAAAACCTACAAACTTGAAACCAACCATCGGTATTCAGGAAGTTACTGAGGACGCTGATTCCTGGCAGCTTGTGACTTCCTCCACAGGAAAACGCAGTAAACCTAATTCTGTTTCTTTCTCTCACATGCAGGGCAACTCCACATCGACACCTCAAATCACCCTTAAGAACAGATACCAGCTGCTTCAGGAAGATCCTGACAACGAGGTACAGGAGGTTGTTCAGCAGACGGTTCCAGTTCCGGAGTCAACAGATCGAACCACCCCTAAGAAGCGCAGGGTGGTAGTCATCGGGGATTCGCTACTAAGGGGCACTGAGGGACCAATTTGTAGACCACACCTGCAATCAAGAGAGGTCTGCTGTTTGCCAGGGGCCAGGATCCGGGATGTAACTGCTTGCCTGGACAGACTCATCAAGCCCAGAGACCACTTCCCCATGATTCTCATCCACGTCGGAACCAATGACACCGCCAGGAGCACCGCGGAGAGCATACCCGATGACTTCAGAGCCCTGGGTGAGAAGCTGAGGAGGATGGATGCGCAGGTGGTCTTCTCCTCGATCCTCCTAGTGAGGGGCAAGGGCAGTGCCAGGGAGGATCGCATCCAGAGGGCGAACGACTGGCTGCGAGGATGGTGCAAGGAGATGAACTTTGGGTTCCTGCACCATGGAGAGGCACTGCAAGGATTACAGGGACCAGAAGGGTTACACCTGACCAGAAGAGGGAAGAACGTCCTGGGACACCGTTTAGCCCGCCTACTTCACAAGGCTTTAAACTAGGTAAGTTGGGGGAGGGTAAGCTACCAATTTCTTCTTGAGACTGAAGTAAGGGAGACTAAAGTAAGTAAACACTATAATTCAGGGTCACATTATAATTCTGGGTCACGGAAAAAGCCCAACTGTTAAATGAATACTTCTGCTCAGTCTTCACCCGCGAGGCGCCGGGACTTGGTCCTCAGCTGCAGACAAGGGTTGACTCAGCTGATCCATTTAGTAATTTCGAGTTTACGCCCAGCAGTGTCTACTGCGAGCTGTCAACACTCAAGGTTAACAAGGCAATGGGGCCTGACAACCTACACCCCAGGGTGCTCAGGGAGTTGTGTGATGTCTTGGCGGAACCGCTATCTGCGCTCTTCAATCTCTCCCTTAGTACAGGTGACGTCCCGTTGGACTGGAAAATGGCTAACGTCATTCCACTTCATCAGAAAGGCTCCAAGATGGAAACAGCAAACTACAGACCGGTGAGTCTCACATCAATAGTGAGCAAACTAATGGAAACTCTAATCAAACGCCAATTGGATACGATCATGAACGAGGAGAATCTACGTGATCCCCGTCAACATGGATTTACTAAGGGGAGATCCTGCCAATCCAACCTGATCGGCTTCTTTGACTGGGTGACGAGAAAGCTGGATGTTGGGGAGTTCCTGGACATCGTATACCTGGACTTCAGCAAAGCATTCGATAGCGTACCACACCGCAGGTTGCTGAGCAAAATGAGTTCTATAGGATTGGGCGACACGCTGACGAAATGGATTGGGAACTGGCTTGAGGGTAGGCTTCAGAGGGTAATGGTGAATGGCACCCCCTCCGAAACGACGGAGGTGATCAGTGGAGTGCCACAGGGCTCCGTCCTGGGCCCGATCCTGTTCAACATCTACATAAAAGACTTGGCAGAAGGTCTCCGAGGTAAAATAACATTATTCGCTGATGACGCCAAACTAAGCAATGTAGTGGCCAAGAGTACAACAGACAAAAATTCAATGCCCGACAACATGATGCACGACCTACTACTACTGGAGCGCTGGTCTAGGTCCTGGCAACTCAGCTTCAATGCCAAAAAATGCAAAGTCATGCACCTGGGCAGCCAAAATCCATGCAAGACTTACACCCTAAATGGCGAGATCCTAACAAGAACTGAAGCAGAGCGTGACCTAGGGGTGATCGTCAGTGAGGACATGAAGGCTGCCAATCAAGTGGAGCAAGCTTCCTCCAAAGCAAGGCAAATCATAGGTTGCATACGCAGGAGTTTCATCAGCCGTAAGCCTGAAGTCATTATGCCATTGTATAGATCCATGGTGAGACCACACCTGGAGTACTGTGTGCAATTTTGGAGGCCGCATTACCGAAAAGATGTGCTGAGACTAGAGTCGGTGCAGAGAATGGCAACCCGGATGATCGCGGGTCTCAAGGATCTCCCTTACGAGGAAAGGCTGGATAAGTTACAGCTCTACTCACTCGAGGAACGCAGAGAGAGGGGAGACATGATCGAGACATTCAAGTATCTCACGGGTCGCATCAAAGTGGAAGAAGATATCTTCCTTCTCAAGGGTCCCACGGCAACCAGGGGGCACCCGTGGAAAATCAGGGGAGGGAAACTGCACAGTGACACCAGGAAATTCTTTTTCACTGAAAGAGTGGTTGACCGTTGGAATAATCTTCCACTTCAGGTCACTGAGGCCAGCAGCGTGCCTGATTTTAAGGCCAAATGGGATAGATACGTGGGATCTATTCACTGAGTTAGGTAGGGAAGGGTCATTGCGGTGGGCAGACTGGATGGGCAGTGGCCCTTATCTGCCGTCTATTTCTATGTTTCTATGTAACATGTCAGCCATTACTTTGCAAAAGAGGAAGGAATTTAAACCAGTCACAAAATGTCTTCTGGACCATAATATTAGATACCACTGGCACTATTCCTTTGGACTGTTCTTTGCACTGAATAACACTACACAAAGTAACCACACTACAAGAGGCCCAAGATGTGCTCCATGATGTGAAACTTTGGCGTTAGCCGATGGAGGGTGAGCATCAACGGCAGCAATCTTGCAGACAAGATCCACTATTCCAGAGATGGAACTGGATGGAACATCAGGGTCGGTGGCTCCAGCATCACTCCAGGACAGACCAGACAGTGGAAGCTGGGCCAATTTGAAGACGGAGAACAGAACTGAAGCAGTTTCAGTCAGGCTTTGTGGCTATTTTGGACATTTGGGCAATGCGGGCACGTACATAATGTAGAATGGATTTTTCATTTCTTTTTCATTGCAACTTTGCTGAACTGGTATAACTAAGTACTCTAGCACAGTTGGGACCTTTACATACTTATCAGGTTTGAGCAGGTTCTAATGGGTCATATAGTTCTCATTGCTCAGGGAAGGGGAAGAAGGAATTCACCCTGTAGACCTAGAGGGCTTGACTGTCATGATGGGATTGGGTAGGGGAGAGAGCTATGGGAGACTTGTAGAGAGGGGAAGGATAGTTTAATTCTGTTGTGGAGAGGGAGTTCTGGGGAGGGAGGGATAGGGCAAGGATTGGGAGGGGTGAGGGTATATGAATGTGTGATGCTTGAGTGGTATGACTCGGGATGAGCATTAGGCCATAAGATTTCTTACTTTAAATGTGAAGGGCCTTAACTTCCCTCGCAAATGCCAACTGCTTTTCAAAGAGGCGGACTGTCTTAGAGTGGGCATTGGTTTTATCCAAGATAGACACTTTCGGGTGCGCCATGAACATTTGTTTTCTCATAAGAAGTATTCCCATGTGTATTTAGCCTCTAACATGAAGGGTAATAAAATAAATGGGGTGGGTATCTTTAGATAATTCAGCTAATGTAACTAATTATGGTAAAGCTGACAGGAAGAGCCTACAGGTTTTATATAGGGACGGTGATTTGATGGACCCCTGGTGAGACTTAAACCCGACAGTCAAGGACTATACATTTTATTCAAGTGTACATGCTACTTACTCCAGAATAGATGGTTGGGGGGCCCCTGTGAGACGTTGCTGCAAGTATGTGGCGCAAATATGGAGTCCAGAAGTTGGTCAGATCACTCTCCAGTAGGGCTGGACATAAGACAACGGGCAGAGGCCGCATGATCAGTGACTCTGGAGACTGAATGACCCTAGAAATGTGCAGCAGTTGGAATCCAATTTGAAGCATTATATTCAGCTTAATTCCAGTGCAGATGTTTCACCTAGTACATTCAGCGAAGGATTAAAAGTGGTAATGAGGGGGAGGTTTATCTCACTGGCGGCCTATACGAGAAGGGATCAACAGGAAGCTTTGAGCCAGCAGTTGGTGCATCTGGAATGCCAACATACATCTGGGTTTAGGGGAACAAGATTTTTCACCAACTGGAGCAGGTACAGGGGAGTTAAAGGAGCTAGAACTAGAGGTCACTCATGCATGCCTACAGATGGTGCATCAGAGGTTCTTTGAGCAGGTAGACATCTAGTACATAACCTGAAATGCAGACAGGTGAGGAACCATATTACCACTATCCTTGACTCGGATGGGGTTCGATACAGACAATCTGTGCATGTTGGTAGAGTCCTTACTCAGTACTATAAACAGCTCTATACCCCACACAAGGAGTCTGCAGAGTCGGAGGTGAAGGCTTATCTAGAGTCAGCAGCCCTGCCTCATCTTATGGAAGAGGAAGCATTGTGGCTTTCTGGACCCATTGAGGAAACAGATATATTGTGGGCCATTAAAAGTCTTTCTTTAGGAAAAGCCCCTGGCCTGGACGGCTGTACTGCTAAATATTATAAAGATTTTAGGGGCCTAAACCCCTCACTTAAATGTTTAATAGCCTCCAGGCAGGCGATGTTACCTTATATATGCCGTTTGGCAGGAGTCACATTACTACCTAAACCAGAAAAGGGTCTCTGGTTTGTTTTAAATCTACTACTCTGTAGCTTCATTGCATGCCCCCTAGTCCTAGCATTTTTGGAAAGAGTAAACAAGTGATTCACATCTACCTGTTCCACTCCACTCAGTATTTTATATACCTATCATATCCCTCCTCAGCCTTTTCCTCTCTAAGCTGAAGAGCCCTAGCCGCTTTAGTCTTTCCTCACAGGGAAGTCATCCTATTCCTTTCATCATTTTTAACACCCTTCTCTGTACTTTCTTTTATTTTACTATATTTGTATTTCATGATACCCCGCCTTTCCCACGGTGGGTCACAATAGAATACATACACAAACAGAATCACATACAGTACAACAAATCTGACATGAATAAAACATAACAGTGATAATGTAAAGCCTTCTAAAATTACAAAGAGATTACCAGCGCCTCACATCAAAAAACTATAAATCAAGTCCCATATTTCATCTTACAGAAGAGGCGTTTCTTCAACATTTTCTTAAAACTATTCAAATATGTTTGCGGTCATAAATATCCCAGAAGCTTATTCCACTCCCGAGGACCCACACACGAAAATATGTTAGCTCCAGCTGTTTCACTGTCGGAATATATAGGTCATTGTGAGTTTCCGAGCGTAACATGCGTTATGGTTCATATGGCTGAATGCTATCTTTTTTGTGATGTGGCAATCAGAACTGAACTCAGTATTTGAGGGGCAGTCATACCATAGAGCAGGGGTGTCAAAGTCCCTCCTCGAGGGCCGCAATCCAGTCAGGTTTTCAAGATTTCCCCAATGAATATGCATGAGATCTATTAGCATACATTGCATATTCATTGGGGAAATCCTAAAAACCCGACTGGATTATGGCCCTTGAGGAGGGACTTCGACATTCCTGTCATAGAGCAATAAAAAGGCATTATAACATTTTCATCTTTGTTTCCCATTCCTTTCCTGATACTGTATTTTTCGCTCAATTAGACAAACTTTTTTTCTCCCAAAAAGTGGGTGGAAATTAGAGTGTGTCTTACGGAGTGAATACCCAAAGCGCGCCCCCCCTTACCTTATTCTAATGCAGCCGCCCTCCTTCGCTGGATATGGCGCACAAGGCAGGCCCCGGTCTCTTCCTCCTCAACCCCCAGGGCAGGCGACAGGCAGACCCTGGCCCTCTTCCTCCTGCCTCGCGCGTACCTTTTTTTGTTTTAACTTCTGGACGCGACGCCTCACTGAGAGCAGCGCACCAGGCTGGTTGGCTGCCTGATTCACACCGCTTCCTACGACTGCCGGCTGACTCCTCTTTAGTTCTCTACCGTAGTGGCACACCAGGTTGCCTGCCGGGTCCCGCGCCGCTTCCTGCGAGAATTCAGTTCTCGCAGGAAGTAAATCGGAACCAGGCACGCAACCTGGTGCACCGCTATGCGAGAGAACGGAAGAGGAGTCAGCCGGTGGGAATCAGGCAGCCAGCCTGGTGTGCCGCTCTCAGCAAGGCGCTGCGTCCAGAAGATTTTTTTTTTTAAAAAATGTACGCGCGGGAGGCGTCAGGGAGGAGGAAGATGGCCAGGGCCTGCTTGTCGCCTGTCTGGGGGGTGAGGAGGAGGGAGAGGCTGGGACCTTTCTGCCTGCCCTGCAGAATTAAAAATAGGAAGCAGGGAGAAGCTGGGCCTGCCTACCTGCCTGCGAGAAGGCCTGCTTTCTTGCTTGCTTGCCTGGGGGGGCTGCCAGGGAGGGGGAGGCCTGCTTACTTGCCTGGAGGGGCTGCCTGGGAGGGGAGAGGCCTGCTTGCCTGTGGGGGCTGCCTTGGAGGGGGGGAGTACTGCCTGCATGCCTGGGGGGGAGTGCCTGGGAGGGGGAGGCCTGCCTGCATGCCCTGTCCCTGTCTGCCCTGTCCCGGCTTACCACTAGACCACCAGAGGGGGGACAGGGTACAGAGCCTGGCAGGGAGAGGGGACAGGGTGCAGAGCTTGGCAAGGAGTGTGGGGTTGGGTGCAGAGCCTGGCAGGGAGAATTTGGTTCAAAATGTGTTTTTCTTGTTTTCCTCCTCTAAATCTGGGGTGCATCTTATGGAGCAAAAAATACAGTAATTCCTAACATTCTATTTGCTTTCTTAGCTGCTGCTGCCACACACCTAGATCTTTTTCCTGAGTGATGACTCGTAACGTGGAACCCTTCATCACATAGCTAGTTTGGGTTCTTCTTTCCCACATGCATCACTTTGAACTTGCTCACATTGAATGTCATCTGCATTTTGATGCCCCATCTTACAAGGTCCTCTTGCAATTTAACAAGTTTGAACAGCTTTGTGTCATCAGGAAATTTAATTATCTCACTAATTATTTCCATCTCTAGATGACTGATAAATAGGTTAAAAAGCATAGGTCCCAGCACAGACCCCTGTGGAGCCCCACTATTTGCCCTTCTCCACTGAGAATAATGGCTATATAACCCAAGGTAACAAGGAGCTATAGTAGGATTTTAACCAGGCTTCACCGGTTCTACTGCTCTAACCATTTCATTTTCACAGACAATATCAGTCATGTGCCTAACTAGGAACAGAGTACCAGGTGGTCTTGGATTACATAAACTGTACCCATAGGGAGTTTTTGGCTGCTTACATGAAGCTGAGATTAAATCCAAGTAAATCAGAGGTTCTTTCAGATTAGAGAGAAGTAGGCTTTGGTCAGCTATGTGTAACCATAAAAAAAACCAAGTTTCTTTCTTTAGGGGTCTCCTATATGGACAGCAGGACCTGATGAAGCCTATGCTGGAAACTTCTTCAGCTTAGAATACACCTATAGTTTTTGAATTGCTTCACTGTGCATATGCGCCATTTCCTGCAGTCATGCAGGAATAGATCAGTCTATTATATTTAGCTTGAATAGAACAGTTTCTTGGGGAGAGGGCAGGTATGCAAGGGTATATACATTCTACTGTCCAGGAAAGAACACTTGTTATAGGCTAAGTACCTTGATTTTCTCTGAGAACAAACAAAATTGCAAGTTTTCAGACCATGAGAATCCCTAACTATAGATTGATTTCAACAGAAAAAAGAAAGAAAAAACAATAACAAATATACTGCAACAAGAAGACACCAACATTTTTTTGTGTGCCAACTAGGCAGTCTAAGACAGGAAAACCAAAGGACTTAAGAAGGGATGGAACTGGAATTTAATCTCCAAAAGATTCTGGAAGACTGTCTGACCAAACCTATTTATTGTATTGGGAAACCTTTTCTAAAAAGCAGAGGCCATGAATGAATAAACAACTGTCTATGTCGCACCTCTGAAGATTGCACAGAAAACACAGGAGATGCTACCTTCATGGAGCGTCAAAGCAGAAGGAAAACAATGAAGGTGACCGATTGGTGTTCATTCTCGTTTACTGATTAAAAAGATTCGACACAATCGTGTTTCAGCCCTATGCGGGCCTGCTTCAGGAGTCTGAATTTATGACAAGATGATATATGTGTAGGTATTCAGTCTTCAATGCTTATTCCTTTATTACAATATGCATATACCGAATGATAAAGAAAACCAAGTAGCAGCCAGTGATGCCCCTCTGTCACTGCCTGCAATGTGCACCGCTCTTAACACTGAAGACTTGAATACCTATACATATATCATCTCGTCATAAATTCAGACTCCTGAAGCAGGCCCGCCTATGGCCGAAACATGATCGTGTCGAGTCTTTTTATTCAATAAATGAGACTGAACACCAATCAGTCACCTTCGTTGTTTTCCTTCTGCACCTCTGCAAATTTCCACGATCAATGTTGATCTCAAGTGGACTACTGAAGCTACCCATAAATGATACTGTGAGCTGTGATACAACTCTTAAAAACTGAACCCTGCCTGGGGATACGCTAACAAAACAGTCTCCTAATCAGTCAGGCAGTATGCATTTGATGATGGAAATTTCACCCTATTTGGATTTTGAAAAACACACGTACATACACACTACAAAGCTGGGCAGACTTTCTAATGGCTTCAGCCTGTTCCAAGAAAACAAAGTAGAAGATGAATCCACTGCAAATCCAAAGGCAAACAAAAAACAGCAGAGGAGACGAAGAGGCAAATAATAGTCTGTGGTGTATAATATACTATGATTAATTGACTTTACACGATTTGTGTTTCGGCCCCAAGGCCTGCATCAGGAGTGTAAATACATAAAACAAAACAATCATTAAAATGAAACATAACCAGCATAAAAGTATATCCAATAAAAGATATCCATACATAAAAACAAAGAATATATAAACAACTACATACAACTCTTAAAAATAAAACGTATAATGATCAAATACTATGTATTCAATAATAATAATCTTATAAACAAATAGTTTATAAATTAAAACTGAAGATATAAGTAACAAAGTAAAATCAATATAATCAAACAAAATGATGTACATAAAAACAAATAAACAATTAGTAATATTCAACAAAAATAAAATAAGTAATCAAACTAGAAAATAGTATCTAAAACAGAGCAAAGTGTATAAGAAATGACCAAAGTAAAACCAAGTATATAACCAACATAGCAAACAATTAAAAAGAATTCATTTAAACATGTCAACATGAACAGATAACTAAAATGGAACAGATGACCAAAGTAAAACTATCGTATTTTTCGCTCCATAAAATGCATCTGACCATAAGACGCACCCTAGATTTAGAGGAAGACAACAAGAAAAAAAACATTCTGAACCAAATTGTGTACAAATATATACCAAGCTCTGCACCCTGTCCCCCCTCCCCTCTCTGTCTAACACCAGCTCTGGCAGGATACACATTTCAAATATGACATATTGTAATCACAAAACAGAAAATAAAATCATTTTCTCTACCTTTTGTTATCTGGTCATTATTCAAATCATTGTGGTCTCAGGTTATCTTCTGATAAGTCGCTTGCCAGGGTCTCCTTCATTCTTCTTCCCTACCATTTCCCTTCCCTCCCCCGGAGGTCTGACATTTTTCCTTTTGGCCCGAGATTTGCCCTTCTTTTCCATCCCTCCCTCCATCCCGGACCCCTCAATACAATTCCACTGATTTCTTAGCAGACTGTTAGTGGGTGGTTTGCCATTGTCTTTCTTTATCCACCTACCCCAGCTAAGGTCAGATAATCATTTACCAACTGAAAGTGAATGGATGGCTGAGTTGGCCAAAGACCAGATATCTGACAGAAATCCCAGTGTGGTATTTAACCTATGCAGTAGGCACGTGTCATACTGATTGCATCATGAAGCTCTATATGATTTAAGACAGTGTATTTAAGCACAATTAAAGTAGAGGGTGGCATTTATTTTAAGAATGAGAGCAACTTTGATGCACATTCTGAAGAGTTAAAGGGTGCTGCTGATTTTCAAGAAAATACTTCAGGATTCCTTTTCTCTTAATGTATTGGATATTTCCCTTGATCCGTCCTCCTGTCAGCTCTGTGGCGTGACCATGCTGAAAAGAAATGTTTCGGGAGCCTGCCAATGTGATCTCTGTGTGATGAGTCGGGGGTTTGCCAGGGGGAAAACGCAAGGTTCGGGATCAAGCCTTCTTCAAGAAACTGTCTTTAAGTTCAGGCTGGGCCAGCGTGAGATGATCGCGGCACTGGGGAAGAGCGTGCCCAGCAAAGGCTCTAGAGTTGGCTTCCATAGCACGTTTGCTAAGCGGAAGATTATTTTTGGGTGTCTTTATGCTCCAAATGTTTTTGACCTCCTCTTTCAGAAACGGATGGTGGCTGCATTCTTGAAGCATCAAGGGGAAACAATGATTGTGGGAGGGGATTTTAATGCTGTTTGGGACCCCAGTCTCAATTGTTCGGGGGGGGGGGGGCGAGCACAGGACGGCTTCCGGGGGCTCAAGAGTTGCAGAGTATGGGACACTTGCTGGATTTAGTTGATGTGTGGTGAGTCTTACATCCGGAAGAGAGAGATTACATCCACTTATCGCGGGTTCATAATACCCACTCGCGTATTGACTATCTTTTGGTGTCTAGTTCGTTGTTTGGCTCAGTCAGAACAGCAGACATTGGAGCGGCGGTAATATCTGATCATGTCTGGGTAAGGCTGCAGTTGGCAGTGGGTGGTACCAACCCTTCCCGTGGGTGTTTCCTCTTTATCTGTATAATGACATTAAATTTCAAAAGATGTTGCAAACGCACTAAAAAAATTATGTGCAAGATATGTGGCTCATCAAGACCACTTGGTGCTTTTTTGGGAGGCTGCTAAAGCCGTGCTGAGGGGGGGCTATTATTAGTTATACCAGCCACATGCGTAAGTCGTGCAATTGAGAAATTTTACGCCAGGATAGGGATCTGAGGCACATGCGGCGCCAGTTTGGACGTACATATTTGGCTGTGGATAGGGCCCGGTACTTGGAGATACAGGTAGCTTTGAATGAGTTGTTGTATCAATGGGCGTGCAAATCTAAGGCCTATTATAAGCATCAGTTATATCATTTTGGACAGATGGGAGGGAAGTTATTAGCTTGTCTGGTTGCTCCGGAAAGGGGGTCGCGGTCAATTGTGGCTTTGCGGAATGATTGGGGTCAGCGGGTCCACACGACGAGGGCAACTGTGAGATTTTTCAGCAATATTATAAGCGATTGTATGCGGATCCGGAAGAAGGGGGTTTGTGTGGTTCCATGTATCTTCAGAATGTTAGCCACCCTCGCATTGATTCACAGGAGAGAGCGAAATTGGAGGCCCTGGTCACTCCGGAGAAGGTGTATGCGGCCACTGTGCAGAGTCCGTTGTTGAAGGCCCCTGGAGAGGATGGGCTTTGGAATGAGTTTTACAAGACTTTGGGTGCGGGGATAGTGCAGCCCCTTGCCCAAGCCTTTTATTTAATGATTCAGGTGGAGGCGATGCCAGAGATGTTAATATAGCGCATATTTTGGTTCTCCCTAAACCAGGGCGGAACCATACGGTGTCAGAGGCCTATAGGCCTATCTCCTTGTTAAATGCGGAGGTTAAATTGTTGGCAAAACTTTTGGTTGGCTAGAGTATTGCCTCAGCTTTTGCACGAGGCACAAGTGGGATTTGTGCAAGGTAGGTTGATTACCTGGAATATGTATTATTGGTTTCATTGGAATTGCGGGCCGCCTGGCAGAAGAGGTCTCTTCTCATCAGTTTCAACGTGGAAATGGCCTTCGACCGGGTCAGGTGTGATTTTATGTTTGAGACTTTGCAGGTGTATGGATCTGGGGGCCTTTTAGTTTCCACTTTGTGTACGCTGTATGTGTCTCTGCAGACGCGCATCTTAGTTAACGGGATGGAGTTGGGAATCTTTTCTATCTTTTGCGGAACGAGGCAGGGCTGTCCACTGTCACCGCTCCTTCTTGTGTTGACCCTGGACCCGCTTATTCAAGACGTGTATGCTATGCCAACGATAGAAGGGTTCAGGAGGGGACTTCCCAGTTTAAACTGGTGGCTTACGCCAACGATTTATTAGTCCATATTGTGGTACCAGAATGTTTGTTGCTGGCCCTGTTGGATTTATTGAAGAAATATGGGGATTATGCCAGGTTGCGGCTAAACCTGACTAAGTCGGAAGCGTTGGCCTCATTGGTGGAAGTGCAGGAAGGGTGGGGGCCTTAATTTCCATTACGATGGGCTAAGAGGACTTTTTGATATCTTGGAGTGCGGATAGCTATGGATGTTGCCGTATTGTATAAATTAAATGTGCCTCGAATGTTGCAGGATACGAAAGGTTGTCTGGAGAGATGGCAATTATTGCCTTTATCGTTAATGGGGAGGATCCACTTGCTAAGGATGATGATTTTGCCCAAGTAGCTTTACATGTTTCAGATCCTCCCGCTGCGCCTCCTTCGTAGAGACCTTTCTCAGATGCAGGGTTTGTTCTCCAGGTTTCTTTGGTCAAATAAGAAAGGTAAGTTGCCAACAGCCTTTTTACAAGGGGGCTGGGGAGATGTGGGGTTGGGGTTACCCAATTTGCAACGGTATAATTATGCCTGTTTGTTGAGACATTTGGGGAATTGGGTGTTGGGCTCTACCAAATTTACTCCAGTGCAGATGGAAAAGGCTCAGTTGTTTTCCTTGTTACATTTACCGAGAGGTGCACTTCCTGCCCGGTTACATCAGAGTTTGTTGGTGAGATCTATGCAGGAGGTGTGGATCTGGTTGGTGAGTAATTTGGATGGGGATCCATTTGTTACTGACCAGATTCCATTGCGTGGGCACTCCCCTTTTCCCCGGGGAATGTCAATGTGGCTTTTGCTACCTGGCAGCGGGAGGGGGTCTGGCAGATGGAGCATGTGATGACCTTGGAGGGGGACCAGGTAGTGTACGATGATCTGCTGAATCGGATGGAGGCCAAATGAGGCAATAAACATGCTTATTGTTAGCTTAAACACTTTTGGGCCACCTTAGATTCCGGGCAGTTGGGTAGCCTTATGGCATGGATACTGAAGAGGAGATTTCAGTGTCAATGATATACAAAAGTTTGGGGCGGATCTACAGATGAGTTGGGAGAAAGAATTGCATGTGCCTAGGCATGGGATTCTCTTGGAACATTTGAAGGGAGTTCCCTCCTTGAAACGCTGTGCAGCTTTGCAGGAGTGTTATTATAGGGTGCTTTATAGGGCGTACCTAACCCCTCAACAATTTTTTTATTTTGGGGGAGCTGCCAATCTTTTGTGTTCTAAATGTGGGTCGGAGGCTGGGATGTTTGGGTACAAGTTTTGGGGGTGTATTTCTATTCAATCGTATTGGAGGGATATTTTGGATTTTATGCGCCAGAGACCTTGCCTTGACTGGTAACCCGGAGCAGTTAGTACTGGACTTACCTGAGGAGTTTGGAGCACTGAGAGGGGCACGTAGATTATTGTGTCGCAAACTGGGTTTGGTGGCTCGGAAGTGTATTATGAAATACTGTACTTCAAGTGAGTCCCCTGGGTTTTGGCACTGGCGGGTTGATGTACATCAGCCGGCCTGCTGGGAGGTGAGGGAAACAAAGGGTTCTAGGAAAGGGGGTCAGCGATTTTTGCAAATTTGGGATCCATATATACTGCAGTTATATCCTAAGGACCATAGCCTTCTTCTGAATGTCCTGTAAGTGCTGTACTATGGGGGGAAGGGACTGGGAAGATGGTGAGTTTAGGCATTAGGTGGGTCGGGAATGGTGTGGGCTCTTGGGTAGGAGTGCGGTTGGTGGGGTAGCAGTTACAATAGAATGGAGGATTTTTCTATGGAGTGTTGTGATCTTTTACGATGGGATCTATTTTGGATGGTGGTGGTTTTTGAGTTGGGGGGTTGTTACTGTTGTTTTGAGTATTGTGGTAGTTGGGGCATGTAACTTAGCCTTGTTTATTGGGGTAGGGGTTCGGGGATTATCAGAACACAGATTCCTGAACTTTTTGTTCTCGTGGGGTGTACTGGTGGTGGGTTGCATCTCCTGGATGAACAGTAGTGGGGGAGTGGAAAGAAGGCTGGGGGAAAGTTGATTGCTTGTATTCCTATTTTTTGAGGAAAATGCTTAATAAAATGTTTCAACAATAAAGGATATCTGTACTATTAGTAAGGATTTAGGCCTGGATTCTGCAAAGTGCTTCCAGATTGTAGGCAGCCAATATGTCAAATCAAAGACAGCCAATGATGAAGCACCATCAGATACTTCCCGCAATTTGAATGAAACTTTCTGCAGTGGAGTGGTGGGGCTGAGGCGTCTTGATAAGCAGTATATTGTTGCAAAGATTCAGATAAAATCCAGACCAGAAATAATTTGGGAGTTAATGTCATCAGTAACATGGCACACAGAAGATGCTCTTGGTCCAGCCCCTCTGTCAAATTTAAGAACCCATTGTTGCCCATGAGTCAAAAAGTTTGCCCACCTCTGGGTCAGGTTCCTATGAAACCATGTTCACCTTACACTTTTCCTACCTAATACCATAAATTTATGTCACATACTCTTCTTGTAAAGAACAGCTTACTTATTATATTGTGCATTTTACAAATGTATTTTATATACTTATTTTTGTAAAAGTACAGTATATACAGTCTTATAGTGTAACAATACTCACACACAGTTCTATGAACATCTTTTTCCTCATGGGAACACACTTTCATTTACACCTGCACTACACTGTGCATGGCCATTATTAAGTGAAAATGCACGTGAATAGCAAAATTGGATTGCACTTTATTTTGTGCGTTAGTGAGCACATACTGTACCTATTTGTCTGTCCTAGGTTTACAATCTTAGTACATACTTCAGACTGGAGAGTTAAAGGACTTGCCCAAAGTCAAAATATATCAGCTAGATTTGAACCCTGGCTTCTCTGGATCTCAGTCACCTGCTCTAACTGCTACTCTACACAAGTTTCCAAAAGGTGGGGGCTTTTTGCCTAAGATATGATATTTCTCTCATGAAACAGAAATTCAATAAGAGTTACAGAAAAATGTTAAACCAGTATTTCTATAAAAAGTTAGAATAAACAATACGTAGAATGGTCCAATTCATATAAATTATAAACTGACCTCTAGAACTCTTCCTTTCCTTTGCCTTGTAACAATCCAGGCAGACCACAAATCCACATTTTTGGCATACCCAGTGAATGTTAAACAGTGTGGCTTCACATGCATCACACATCTCCCGGACTCCTCTCACGGCTCTCTTCCAGGCAATTTTGGCTGAAATGCAGAACAAACAGTGTTTTGTATAAATGTAAGAGCAAACATCTGCACATACAGGCCTAAACGAAAGGATTCCTTTGAACACAGTCTTCCTTTCAAATGGAGATATACTGTATATTTGCCTCAAAATATAAGCTGGCCTTTTGCCTGGCATTACTCCTCGTTCTCCTTTTTCACTATTAGATGTTATATCTTCTCATTCTATTCATATTAAAATGCAACAAACCTTTGATGAAAAATAAACTTATTTCTAATGAATAACTGCTTATGAAAGTGCCAAACCAAGTTTTCCAGAGCCCAAAACCCTCCAAGTAAGCAACTACTTACTAAACTGACAACAACCAAAACAGTGCCTTACAGGATTTTGATTTACCGTAATTACTTGCTTTTTCAAACCTGAGCTTATGTTTGTCAATACTGCTGTGGGAAGAGCAGACCTGAAGTGAGAATTCAGTAGTTTCTAAACAGTGACAATCTAAACTTCTGAAAATATCAATTAGGGTGCCAGCTATGACCACCACGTTCAACTCTCTATTATAGCAACTAAACCAAGTGGAGGAATTAAAATCATTTACCCAAAGGTTGTTTCAGCTGTTACCATTCAACATTTATACCAAACTAAATCATGTTACTGTGCCACTAGCATAAACTTTTTGAGAAACCTGGAATACATTTCAGAAAGAAAACATTATATTTTGAATGGAAGGGACTTATTTCCAATTCAAATATGCTTTTGGCTTAATATTCCTGCTATGGTACAGGTAGTATTTGTGTTTTCTGGATGGGCAATTGAAAGTATGGCTTTCCCGACTCCCCCACTTACCACCTCCCCACTACTGTAGTTTGAAATTTTGGGCAACCAGTGGAACAACGAAGCGAGCCTCCCACTGTTGGCCTGCCCCGGAAGTGTTCTTTCTGCAGCACTTCCTTTTCCCGTGTAGGCAGGACATTGCAGAAAGAACACTTCTGTGGCAGGCTGACAGCGGGAGGCTCGCTTCATTGTGCCGTTGACTACCCGAAGATTTTAAATTACAGCAGTGGGGAGGGGGGGGGGGGGGTCCTGGAACTGAGGAGAGGTCATAACAGAGGATCCAAGCTGAGGGGGATGGGGTTTGGAATGAGTGAAGGACAGACGCTGCACGGGCTGGGAGGAGGTTGGGAAAGAAAGATACTGCACAGGCTAGAAGGGGGGAAGGACAGTCACTGCACGGGCTGGGAGGGGGTTGGGTAGGACAGATACTGCACAGGCTGGGGGTTAGGAAGAGAGGGAAAGAGATGCTGCTGGTGGGTGAGGGAAGAGAAAAAGAGAATTGTTGGACATAGGTGTGGAGTGGGAAGGAAAGAGATGGTATACATGGGGAAAGAAGAGGGAAAATTGTTGGATATGGTGGAAGGAGGGAGGGAGAGAGAAATATTACATTGGAAAGGAGGAGAGATGACCTAAAGCAGGGAGAAATGTCAGATTCCGAAGAAGGGTGATGGAAGGAGGGAAGAGAGATCACTGGAATGGGAAGGAAATGCCAGACCAGGGAATGGAAGGGGAGGGGAGGGGATTGAGATGCCAGACTGCAGGAAGGAGAGGAGAGAAGGAGAGAGATGTTAGACCACAAGAAGAGGGAGGAAAGGAGAGAGATATGCCAGGCTATGGGAGAGGAGAGAGATTCCAGGCTATTGGAAGGAGAGGAGAAAGATGCCAGACCATAGGAGGAGGAAGGGGGAAAACACAGATGTCTGGCCACGAGAAAGGGATGAGATGGTGCACAGGGATGGAATGGAAGGGGAGACAGAGGGAGGACAGCAAGGGTGCATCAGGGAAGAGATAAGAAGAAATGCTTCTTATGGATAGATGAGAATAGGGGAGAAGAAAGAGGGAGGAGATGGTACACATAGATAGATTTGACGGGAAAACATGGAAAAGTAGATAGATTTTGAGACACAGAAGAAAGTTGAATGTTAAAAGTTAATGCTAAAGATGGATGTATGGCAGAAAGTGAAGGAGAGAAACAGTAAATGGATAAGGTAGGTGGCCTTAGATACACAATTAAGAGAATAGACAGAAGGAAGTGAACCCGGAGACTGGGAAAAGATAGTTGAAAAATAAAATCACCAGCGAATAAAGGTAGGGGGAAATGATTTTATTTTCAATTTAATGATTGAATTGTGTCAGTTTTGAGAATTTATATCTGCTGTGTATATTTTGCACTGTTAAGGAAGAAATGTATTTGTTTCTATTTCTCTGGGGGTTGTTTTGCATCTTAAGGTTTCATTAGTATATATTAGTACTTTTAGTTTGTGGTCCAGCATTTGTATAGGGGTTATCTGTGTTCTGCATGTGTGACCAAGGCCAGGTATTCTGGTACGAATGAATGTTGAGAAGCATACAATGTGCTTTGTGTAGTTTAATTTTGTGGTTCCCTGAATGGAAAAATCTCAATAATAAGTACAGTTTGCCTTTCTTGTGTTTTCAGGTGGACTTCCTGGGGCACCAGGCTGCTCAGTGGTATAAATTAATATCTGGATTTATAAATAAAAAAACAAAAAATGGTCTTTGGGATATTTGGAGCATTGAGATCAAGCATCAAATTACTGCGTCTCAATGGCCACAAATTTGGTCTTGGAGGATGAGGTGTACAGTGTCTGCATCTAGGAGACAGACTTGGTTTTTTCTATTACATAGAGCATTCTGGACCCCGGTGCGTTTGCAAAAATTAGATAGCTCCAAGTCTAATAGATGTTGGCACTGTCATCTTAAAGCTGGAACATTGGATCATTTATTGTTTTTTTGCCCTTTAATATGTAATTTTTGGAAATCTATTTGGAGTCAAAATTAATAATTTACTTGAAAATCCAGTGGCACTTTCATATGATACGATATTATTTGGAACTTCAATGAGGAAAAAAAGTAAAATATCTAATAAAAACAATAAGTTTTTATTCATAGTGACAGGAGTTTCTATTCAGCAAATTACGAGGAATTGGAAAAATTATGATAGATTAAGTTATAGTTTTTGGTGGAATTCATTTTGCCATATTTTTAAAATGGAGAAAATAATAGCTGTCCAATGAGGAAGTTATGAAAAGTTTATGGAGGTCTGGGAGCCATTAACAAATTATTGTAAGGATTAAGTATAATTGAGTAATTAATAATTTATTTCTCTCCTTTTGATTATTGAAGTATAAGGGGGGAGGGGGAGGATTTTATATGTATAAAATTATATGATTATATTGGAAGAAGGATGGGAGGGCGAAGTTATAGTTTGATTTCAATGAATGTATGATTAATAAGTATTATTATAGTGTATATGATTGTATAATGAATTACTTGTTGCAAGTTTTAAAATGAATAAAGAAATTTTTTTAAAAAGATTATATTGTGTGTGTATAAGTATATATATATATATACTGAATGGAAAATTGAATGGAAAATTGTATTACAATTAGTACTATTATGGGGCGGGGTCTGGGGCAGAGCTTAGGTGGAGTCTGGAGCAGAGCTTTTGGACACAAACTAATGAAGCATGCATTTTTACTATGCACCTCATGTAAGAAGCAGTATTTTTTATTTCTATATTTCCTTTAGACCAGGGGTAGGCAATTCTGGTCATCGAGAGCCATAGGCAGGTCAGGTTTTCAGGATATCCACAATGAATATATATGAGATGGATTTACATGTACTGCCTCGAGATGCAAATCTCTCTCATGCATATTTATTGTGGATATCCTGAAAACCTGACCTGCCTGTGGCTCTTGAGGACCGGAATTGCCTACCCCTGCTTTAGACCATTGTTTTTATTATTCTGATTATAATTTATGTTTTATATATACATACTTTGTTTTTAATAGACTCTTGATAAAGGCTATTTTAGCCGAAATACTGTCTGTGTTGAGTCTACATTTGCTGTCATCAATAGACTGTTTTGGTTGATCAGACTTTGGCTGTGGACATCTCTGCCTTATGACTTTTGTTTGCTCTGGTGTTTCCATTGTAAAGATTCCCTTTCGGCTGTTTCTTCAGTGTCTCAATTCCTAACGCTTAATGGGGCTTGAAGTACAGTAGTGCACACAAATGAATGATTCTCTTACCATCTTTCTTCATCCATGACATAGCTGCCTTTTCAGATGTTACTAACTGACAGAATTTATCGCCTATATTGTCCAAGATGTACTTAGTAGCTTCTAGATCTAGCTCATCATCTTCATCATTTTCAGGTGTCCATAAGTTCAATGCTTCATCATCATATTGATCAGGCGATGAGAACCCATCTACTCTTACTACTCCATTTTTACTGAAAGATAACCTAAAAAAAATTGAAGAACAATAAATACAAGTACTTAATTAGCTATTACATTAACATTGCTATAATTACTCTAAAAAATCAGAAGAGTTAACCACTAAATCAAGTAAACAATCCAAAGTTGTCTGAATACTGCTTCCTTTGCAAAGTGTGCGTAAAAGCACACGTGCTGTTTCACAGTGCATGTATTTTTGTCAGCAGGGCAAATAAGGGCTGGCTTAGGTCAAGGAGTGTAAGTACTCACACTGATTTAGTTTCAAATCATGACGGCCGATATTCAGTGCTATTTAACAGGCCAGAAATGGCACTGAACAGTTAAATGTGAATGTTCAGCGCGCGATAACTGGTTATCTCCACTGAATATTCAGTTAGCAGCTAAACTAGCTATATTGCACGATAATCAACAATTTTCAGAGCTGAGTGGCTAAGTTTAGCAGTCAAATCAGACCATGTAAATAGCAGTCCTATATTTGATCACTATAAACGTAACCAGTCAGTGCTGAATACTGACTTAGCTGGTTAACGTTTTAACAGCCATAAAAAGTGGGATATTCAATGCTTGCCACCTGAAATGGCCAGCATTTGAATATCAGTGGTCAGCGCTGACTGCAGGAGTAATTTGGGTTGCCTCCCAGTGGCGGAATATCAGGCACATAGTGACTATTTTCTGGTGCATACTTTTTACTTACTCCCATGAAGGTGAAGACTGCACATGTCAAAAGAATCCATGACATGCATTCTGCCTGAATTTTTAAAGGGTGCTCTGTGGGGGGGTTTCAAAACTGCCCTCCTCATAGTTGGGAAAAAGTTGTAAAGAAAGGCAGCAGAGAAGAGCGACTAAACTGATAAAAGGTATGGAAAACTTTTTATACGCTGACAGGTTGAAAATGCTGGGGCTGTTCTCCCTAGAGAAGAGGAGACTTAGAGGAGACATGAGAGAAACCTTCAAAATCCTGAAGGGCATAGAGAAAGTAGACAGGGACAGATTCTTCAGACTGTGGGGAACCACAAGTACTAGGGGTCACTCGGAGAAATTGAAAGGGGACAGGTTTAGAATAAATGCTAGGAAGATCTTTTTTACCCAGAGGGTGGTGGACACATGGAACGCACTTCCAGAGGTTGTGATAGGCCAGAGCACAGTACAGGGGTTCAAGGAAGGTTTAGATAGGTTCCTAAAGGATAAGGGGATTGAGGGGTACAGATAGAAGCAGAGGTAGGTTATAGAAATGGTCAGGAACCATTTCACAGATTATAGACCTGATGGGCCGCCGCGGGAGCGGACCGCTGGGCGCGATGGACGGTCTGACCCAGTGGAGGCAACTTCTTATGTTCTTAAATCAGTAATTATAAGCAAGAGCTAAGACATAATAAAGTTGGTGATAATATACTTTTCATAGCTTGTCTTATAGAATTTTGAATGGCAGAGGACCCAAGCTAGTATCAAATTTTTAAAGAGAATACAATTACTTAAGCACCGTGCTCTTAATTTTTTCACCAGTACTATTTTGGTGTATCATGCGCTATTCATTATGACATTCCTGGAGAAGAATCTCAGCTTTGGAATCCAGCCCAGGCTCACCACATGGTACTATGTACACTACTGCTTAGTCATGACTGACTCATTAAATGTTTTTCCCTTAAACATTTCCACAAAGCCGCATTCCTCTAGACCAGCGGTCTTCATTAATTTTTTAAGTTGGGGCCACTTTGAATTCTAATGAGCTGAAGAAGAGTCGTTAAATATCTTCTCATGAGGGGGGGGGGAAACACTGCTGACCACTGTGTGTCAATGACATCCATCCCTGCAGCCCAACTTCAGAGTTCACTTGGGAGTATTCTCAAGGTTGTGACCATTTCCAAATGCATTCTCTTTTGTCTACTTGAGAAATGCCTTGTCCTTCCAGCATGTGTTCTTCCCCTCATCTATTTTCCCTTTTCTGTCCTGAGCCTGAGAAAAGAGCAAAGTAGCAGAAGAAAAAACAAAAAGGCAATGAGAGCTACCAAAAAGGTCTCTGGGGGCAGCCATTGGCCCCTTGGCCTTGCATTGAAGACTACTGTTATAAACATTGATTTACACCAAATCTACTCATTGTATTAAAGGAGAACCATTACAAATTTGTTTTAAATATATTGAAAATTAACCCTTATTACTTGCTATAGATAGAAGGATCTCTCTTAAAAATTGTTCCCTTATTACTTTTCATGTGGCATTGTGATACTAGGAACTTAGATTCTCACATTACTGCATCCTTAAAGTTTTTGCAGAATAATCTTTGATTATTGTCCCTGTACCACTTTTACTATTTACTTTCAGGCCATTACATTCTACAGCAGGCCTCAACATATCTTAGGCACAAGATCACTATGACACCAGAAAACAGCACCAGGCCACCCAGGATTTTTATACCCTGAATCCTGGTCTTGATGAGTTGGGGGTCTGCATTCTGTAGTAGTTTTCAGCAAATTTGACTACATAGTGCATTAAGTCTCAAGTCTTGTGAGAGCAGTGGGGGAGTTTGTGCACCATGTTGCTCAAATTAAATGAGATAGGTATGACACAAGTTCTAACAGGAAAATAGCAAACTCAGCAGGGGAGGAATGACAGCTTAAGCTAATGGGTGAGGTGGCAAAAATGAGGCTGAAAGGGGTTTGGGAGCAAAACTGGGTGGAAAAAGGATATTAGTGGGTATCCAAGCTCAGATGATGATAAAGCAAAAAGATAAAATTAACCTACATACAGCCATGTGGAAGTATGTGTGAAAATGCATGCATATGTTGAGGGGGGGGGATCACTGGTCATGTGGTGCTGTCAGTATCTCCAATGGCCCAAGATAGACTTCATTTACCAAGGTCTTTTCTCTCAGACACAGAACAGGAAACAGTTTTAGTAAATCAGGCCAAATAGAAACTGCAGCAAACCTCTTGAGATCAAAACACCACCCCCTCCGTCAACTTCAGTGGAGACACAGATTTGGGGGAAGTGGAAAGGTCAAATGAGCTCAGAGCAATTGGGTCTTAAATTTCTGGGATAGCTCCTAGATCCAAAGAAAATGGAGTTAAGGACTGCTTTAAAGATTTCTTTCTGTTTAAAAAAATGTAATATACAGCTTTGTTTTATAAAAGCTAAAAATGGTTTACAATATATAAAGCACAATAAAATGCAAAAAGAACTACAAAGTCAGACATGAGAGAACGTACAATGAAACAACTACCGTATTTTCACGCATATAACGCGCGCGTTATACGCGTTTTTACCTACTGCGCATACCCCTCGCGCGTTATACGCGTGAGCGCGGTATACAAAATTTTTTTTTACATAGTTCCCACCCCGCCCGACACCCGATTCACCCCCCCAGCAGGACCGCTCGCACCCCCACCCCGAACGACCGCGCGCACGCGCTCCCACCCGCACCCGCATCCACGATCGGAGCAAGAGGGAGCCCAAGCCCTCTTGCCCGGCCGACTCCCCAACTCCCCGACAATATCGGGCCAGGAGGGAGCCCAAACCCTCCTGGCCACGGCGACCCCCTACCCCCACCCCGCACTACATTACGGGCAGGGGGGATCATAGGCCCTCCTGCCCTCGACGCAAACCCCCCTCCCTCCAACGACCGCCCCCCCCAAGAACCTCCGACCACCCCCCAGCCGACCCGCGACCCCCATGGCCGACCCCCACGACACCCCCACCCCCCTTCCCCGTACCTTTGGTAGTTGGCCGGACAGACGGGAGCCAAACCCGCCTGTCCGGCAGGCAGCCAACGACGGAATGAGGCCGGATTGGCCCATCCGTCCCAAAGCTCCGCCTACTGGTGGGGCCTAAGGCGCGTGGGCCAATCAGAATAGGCCCTGGAGCCTTAGGTCCCACCTGGGGGCGCGGCCTGAGGCACATGGGCCCAACCCGACCATGTGCCTCAGGCCGCGCCCCCAGGTGGGACCTAAGGCACCAGGGCCTATTCTGATTGGCCCACGCGCCTTAGGCCCCACCAGTAGGCGGAGCTTTGGGACGGCTGGGCCAATCCGGCCTCATTCCGTCGTTGGCTGCCTGCCGGACAGGCGGGTTTGGCTCCCGTCTGTCCGGCCAACTACCAAAGGTACGGGGAAGGGGGGTGGGGGTGTCGTGGGGGTCGGCCAGGGGGGTCGCGGGTCGGCTGGGGGGGCGGTCGGAGGTTCTTGGGGGGGGCGGTCGTTGGAGGGAGGGGGGTTTGCGTCGAGGGCAGGAGGGCCTGGGATCCCTCCTGCCCCGTAATGTAGTGCGGGGTGGGGGTAGGGGGTCGCCGTGGCCAGGAGGGTTTGGGCTCCCTTCTGGCCCGATATTGTCGGGGAGTCGGCGGTCCTTCGGGGTGGGGGTGCGAGTGGTCCTGCCGGGGGGGGGATGTATCGGACGTCGGGGGGGGGGGGGGCATCAGGCTTTCAGGATGGGGACAGACCTTCAAGGGGGGACAGGACTTCAAGGGGGACAGGCAGACCGAAGGGAGTGAAAAAGCTATAAAATAAACCCACTAGCGTGTCAATGTGTTGAGAGGAAGAGGTGGTCTGGGAAATTCTGCTGAGAAAACTCCGGGTCCATTTCCACCCCCCAGTTATCCTAGTCCACTCCACTCAACTGGTTCACATACTGAGTGGGTCTTTGGGTGTTGTTCCTGGGATCTCTTTCAGTGGTTTGTCAGTATCTCCTTGTGGTGAACAGAGAGTCGGGACAGCGCACGGAGAGTCGGGGCAGTGCACGGAAAGTCAGGGAGGGTGAACGGAGAGTCGGGACAGCGCACGGAGAGGCGGGGCAGTGCACGGAAAGTCAGGGAGGGTGAACGGATAGTCGGGACAGCGCACGGAGAGTCGGGGAGGGCGAAAGGAGAGTCGGGGTGGCCAGAGGAGAGTCGGGGCGGGCAAAAGGACAGTCGGGCTGCATGCGCGATATACCCGTGAGCGCGGTATACAAAAGTTTTTGTACATAAAATCGTGGTTTCTGCGCGCTATACCCGTGTGCGCGTTTTACACGGGTGCGCGTTATCTGCGTGAAAATACGGCAAATGAAAAAAGGGAAAAATGTTGTAATGGGTTAGGGGAGATAGAAAAGATACTGAGTACTGAGATACCCCTGTGTCAATAAGCAAGGCCAGCCATCAAAAGGAAGCAAGATTAAAAGATAATTGAAAATAATGTGACTTCATTTTCTTTTTAAAACTCATAGTAGACAATTCTGATTTCAAGTACACTGGCAAAGTGTTCCAGAGACTAAGAGCTAGGATAAAGAACGTAGCCTTTTGGGTAGATTCATAATGTGCAGAACTAGGTGAGGGGAGAGTTAATTGATGAGCATCAAGAGACCAAAGAGCTTGTGTCCAAGCAAACTAAATATGCAGGACTGCTGAACATAGGGTTTTGCGGGTCAAAAGAAGGATTTTAAACCAGACTCTGAATTGTATGGGTAACCAGTGTAATTATACAAACAAAGGAGTAGCTGAATCATAGCAAAAGGCATTAGAAAGCATTCTAATTGCAGAATTTTGTAACATTTCTAGATGCCATAACAAACATGGGAAAGTCAGCATAAATTGAATTACAGTAATCTAAAGTGAAATAATAAAAGCATGCAACAGGGTGTGAAGAGCACTGTGGTCCAAATAGCATCTGATGGGATGGAGGCGACACAACCTTTCTTTACGACCAGTGATGTTTGTTGTTCAAAGGACAGTTTAGAATCTATAATGATCCTGAGATAACAGAGTAAGTCAACAGGCAAAATGGAAAGTTTCATGGCCGCGTTTTGAATTATTTGGAGGCGCCTAATTTCCTTTTGTGTAATTTCTATTAGTAAGCTGTTGCAATAGTCTAATTTGAAAATTACTGAGTGGATCAGAATATTTAATGATTTAGATTCCAGAAATTTTGATATTGAGCGGATCATTCAAAGTTTGAAAAAGCAGGATTTAACCACACAACTGATATGATCATGATTTTTGGTCAAAGGTGACCCCTAAGATTTTTATAGTTGTGACTAATCACAGGGGGTTGTTTTTAATCTAATCTAATCTAATCCTTAGGTTTGTATACCGCATCTTCTCCACGTTCGTGGAGCTCGGCACGGTTTACAGGAGATGTAATAGAAAGGAACTACAATAAAGGGTTAGAGGTCGAAGTATGAAGAATATTTAGAGGACTAGGGATGCCAGATATGAAGAGATTTTGAGGACTTGGGATGCCAAAGTTGGAGAGAGGCTTACATTTTTGAGAAAAGCCAGGTTTTCAGATGTTTGCGGAAAACTTGGAGAGAGCTCAGGTTCCGAAGAGGGGAGGTAAGGTTGTTCCATAGCTCAGTGATTTTGAAGGGGAAATGCCTTTTAGCGAGGGGAAGGAAATTTTTAATTTGTGGAAGGGTCTGGTGGTATTAGGGTTTGAAGAATTCCAAGTAAGAGGGATAAAGGGAGGGAGGATACAGTGTAGGATCTTGAAAGCAAGACAGGCACATTTAAAGTGGACCCTGGCGATTAAATGAAGCCAGTGAAGTTTGGAAAGGAGTGGAGAGACATGGTCAAAATTACTTTTAGCTAAGATGAGCTTGGCTTTTAAGATGAGCTTTTAAGATGAGCTTGGTTTTTAAGTGTTATTGTAAGGTGCATAAGGAAATCCCTTTTCTCCAGGGGGAAAATCATTATCTTGGTTTTGGTAATATTTAACGCTAACATATTTTCATGCAGCCAAAAGTCTAATTTGTTCAAATTTTTGATTAATGACTTTGATTTAATTTATGTATTCAGGGTTTAACGGGTGGTATAGCTGTATGTCGTCTGCGTAAGCAAAAGCAGAAAAGCCGATGAATTGGCAGAGGGTGAAAAGTGGGGATAGAAAAATATTGAAGAGATGTGGTAACAGAATGGAACCTTGCGGTACACTGTGTTTATTAGAACAGGGGACAGAGGTTGAGTTATTAAATGAAACTTTAGATAGGCGATCAGAAAAGAAAGTAGCCTTGGTTTAAAGTCTTCACACTTCTTCTGCTCCCCAATGGACTGCTAGCCATGCCATGCCTTTAACGTCACAATTAAAAATTTCAATCAAAATGTATCTCTAGAAAAAAGGAAATGTGATGCCAAGAAAACACATACTCATGTATTTTGGGAAGTGGATCATGGGCCGAGTCATGCCTTAAGGGTATTTTTTTTTATAAATATATGCTTATGTATGTACTTTACAGGCTATTTGGGCCTGAAAGCTATGAGCAGGCTAAATATATGCAGATTTAATCTAGCCATAATTTTTGCCACCTTGCTTCTAGTAATTTATAGACACAAAAGTGCCTATGTGTCTTTATAAAACTGATCAAAAATAGGCACCTGCTTACCTCCTAAACCTTGACCCAAGCTAAGTATTACTCTAATTAAAAAATAAGTTAAATGATAAATAACAAACAAGATTTTTGGATATAGAAACATCTAAACATTAACAGTCAAAATTGTTCACTAGAATTGTCTCTTTGAGTTAACATACGATCAATGATAGTCCGCATACGAGTCCTCCCTTATGATTTGCTCTGAGGTTTGACTGCAGACACTTGAGATCTGTTATCTCTGTATAGTGAACACTGACTGTTTTCACTCTTAAACAAAGCGAGCCTAATAGTAGGTGATTTACTGATATTGATAAAGTAACATTTGGAATTCAAAGTATATGACATAATTCATATCAGCAGCTGCTAATACAAAATGTCATGAAAAAGTATTTCACTTTGAATAAGTGACTTCCTTTTCACCTGTTAAGCATCAGTCTCAGACACATGTGCAGTTCCAGCATTTGTTATTGGCTATTTTCCAGAATTTCCATAATCACTAACACAATGATTTCTTTGTCTTCTAACTCAGCTGGCATAGCAGCATGTGTAGCAAAAGCATAACCTGTTGGAAGCATGGAAATTATATATTCTGCAATATAAATAAATTAGCACTTACCTACGGAAATAGTAAAATCTGCAAAACACTGGCGAGTGAGCTGATTCTTCACCTTTCTTACTCCGAATAAGTCTACATTCCCTGCATTTTTGCAGATTAGGCCCTATTTCACAGCAAGAATCATCTTGCAAAAAGGATTCTCCAGTTTGCTTCAACTTCTTAACTTTTCGCCAATCTTTTAATACTGACCGAGGTATACCAGCTGTAAAAATAATCACAAAATCTTCAATGAACTGTCCATTAAATATGTGTGTGTGCGTTTAATACTACATACATTTGTTATGTGTCGTGCAAATGATTGATTTTTTTTGGAGGGGGAAGTGGGAGAGGGTCCTAGAAAGAAAGGTGTCAGTACTCAGATGTGGAGCCATTGATTGGTGGTAATTGGATGGGGGTCAATTTTGGTGGCAATTAGACAGGGGTCAATTGAGGTGACTTCCTAGGACAAAACATTTTCTCTCTATCCTCCCTCCAACTCTGGAGCAGCTCACTCTTTCTCTTCATATCACCTCCTCAGGCATTCAAGCTTTTCTAATTCACTCCCAACATTCACTTCTCTCACATTTCACCATCTCTCCTTACAACACTTCCCGAGTCTCAGAAGTAGAGACAACTGCACTTTTCTTTTTGGGTCGCTTCTCTCCTGTTTGAAGGAAAATTACAGGAAATGCCAGACTGGATTAAGGTGCTGGCCAACAGAACCAGGACATAAGTTCTTATGTTCACACTGTGATATGGAATAGAAGATGGTCACTAAGTAAGGGAACACTTATGCAATTGTTGTGGCACAAACCCCTATCCTAAGGAAGATCTGAAATGCGTTGGTGGGGACTTTTGAAACAACAGCATAAAGCTAAGTCAAGTACTATTAGCACAAAGTAATGAAATGAATTAACAGAATTTAAAATGAAATGAAATAGAGAGTTTAGTATTTAACATGAAATTAAGCTAAAATGATATACAGTGGTGCCTCGCATAACGGACGCCTCGCACAGCGAACGCTGCGCACAACGAACTTCAGGTCTTGCTTCCCACAACGAACTTCGTTTCACACAACGAAGTCGCCCGAGCTGCATCCTTAACTGCCCTCTCTCGGTGCTACATATTTTAAACCCCCCTGCCGCCGCCACCGCATATTTTTAAACCTCCCCCCGCCGCCACCGCATATTTTTAAACCTCCCCCCGCCGCCACCGCATATTTTTAAACCTCCCACCGCCGCCACCGCATATTTTTAAACCTCCCCCCGCCGCCACATATTTTTTTTAAAAAGCCACCACTGCTGCAACTTTCTCACCCGCTCACTCGAACTGGTGGTCTAGCAAATTTCCCAGCCAGAAGCGCAGACAGAGATCAAGAGCAAGCCTTCTGTGCTACTGCCTGGGCCTGCGCTGATCTCTGAATGGCTGCAGTCAGCTCTCGCGGGACTCACAAGAACTAACTGCAGCCAGCTCTCGCGGGACTCACAAGAACTAACTGCAGCCATTCGGAGATCGGCATGGGCCCACACAGGCGTGCAGAGGAATTGCTCCTGATCTCTGCGCTTCTGGCCTGTACGCCACTGGCTGGGAAAGATGGGAGGAATTAAAAAAGGTACTGGGGAGTATGTGGGGGGTGATTATAATACACAGCAAGGATCAACAAAACCCCTGTCTCCCCTCCCCTTCACATATATCCCCTCTATATCATGCTAACAGCTCTAACAAGATAAATTTATCTTTTTTTATGTCATCTTAGCATATTTTATGCTACAGAACGAATTATTTTTTTTAACATGTATTGTTATGGGAAAACGCGTTTCACATAACGAACTTTTCGCATAACAAACTTGCTCCTGGAACGAATTAAGTTCGTTGTGTGAGGCACCACTGTAAAAACAAAATAAAGCACAAACGTAAATTTATATCACACAACTGGGTGGAATCAGTGAAGAGTGTAGCCACGCTGTTCCTGTATGGTCAGGGCGGCATTCTGAGAATCCCCATTGTGATATAAAGTACAGTATATCAGCATAATAGTATGAATTATTGTATGTTAGTTAATACACACTGTGATATGGCAACATAGGGCTTGTGCCCCAATTCTATTCAGCACTGAATAAAAAGTCTGCCTTCTGATTCAATTACATCCCTCCCTCCCGAGACAACGAATGGAATATCTGCCTTATTAAGTCAGATCTTAAAAGGAGCAATAGTATACTTCGTGGTGGTGAGGTAGCAAGGTGGGGGGTTTGTGACAGAGGTCTCAACAGCTGACTCTTAAATTCAATAAGAATTTGTCAAGGTCTGAAATCACACACACAGTATGTTGAAGTGCACACATATCAATCTACTTTCTTCATGCAAATGGTGCATAAGGTCTCTAAAATTCACTACAAAACCAAGTCCAAAAGGGATTCCAGAAGATTAGTATTACTCATTGTTATGCTTGGATTAAAAAAAAACTCTTGATATACTGCAAGTTACCAAAGTGTTACAGTGGTTTAAAATATTTCAAACACTGCACCAAAAAACTCTCAGATAACAAGGCAACGGAAAAAAATTTACTTTCAATGGGGTTTTTCCATAAGAGTATGCAGAAATTATTATTACACCTATCATTAAGAATCTTAAATTATCTAAGAATGTAGTTACAAATTACAGACTGGTAGCATTTATCTCTTACTTTATATAAATTATGGAGGATCTGGTAACAGAAAAATTGGTGCATTATCTGGATCTCTTTGATTACTGCATTTGTCTCAAATTGAATTTGGTTGAACATAGTACAGAGACATACGGCCTCTTTTACAAAGCCGCGCTAACGGCTGTGCTGCGCTAATGGCCCCGAAGCCCATAGAGATTTAAAGGGCTTCAGGGCCATTGCTGCGTGGCTTTGTAAAAGAGGTATATAGGAACATAGTAGATGACGACAACTAAAGACCCGAATGGTCCATCCAGTCTGCCCAACCTGATTCAATTTTAATTTTTTTTTCTTCTTAGCTATTTATAGCTATATATATATTGTTAATATTGTTGTTAGAGGAAATAAAATAATAAATGAGAAAGGGAAACAAGCTCTTATTATGCAACTAGACCTGTCAAGTGCATTTGATTTGGTAGATCATAAAGATCTTTTTAATGCTTTAAAAAAGGAATAGTTGGAAATGTATGACTTGATTTCAAGGAATTTTGTCATTCACATCCTATAAAGTCAAGATGCAAGCAGTTTAGTCAGAAAAGTGGTTGCCACCATCAGGAGTGCCATAGGATTATCTCTTAGCTCCTATTTTATTTAATATATTACTCTCATCACAAGGAAAAAAATTAGAGATGGCAGATTATCTACACTGTCAATACTACTGACTTGTTTCCATTAGATAATATATTACAAAATATTAATCGGAAAATTTCACAGTGTCTTTACTTGATTACAGATTGGATGAATGCTTCTTATCTGAAATTGAACAAAGATAAAACAAAATTCTTATTAATTTGTTCCAAAGACAGACAAGAGGAAGGTTTAACTCTTAAAGTAGATGGTATACATTGTAAGTTAGAATAATCTTTAAAACTGTTGAGAATTACAATATCCAGCAAACCGACTATGAAACTCAGATTAATTTACATAAGAACATAAGAATAGCCTTACTGGGTCAGACCAATGGTCCATCAAGCACAGTAGCCCGTTCTCATGGTGGCCAATCCAGGTCACTAGTACCTGGCCAAAACCCAAGTAGCAGCAATATTCCATGATACCGATACAGGGCAAGCAGTGGCTTCCCCCATGTCTTTCTCAACAGACTATGGACTTTTCCTCCAAGAACTTGTTCAAACCTTTCTTAAAACCAGCTACACTATCCGGTCTTACCACATCCTCTGGCAATGCATTCCAGAGCTTAACTATTCTCCGAGTGAAAAAAAAATTCCTCCTATTGGTTTTAAAAGTATTTCCCTGTAACTTCATCGAGTGTCCCCTAGTCTTTGTAATTTTTGATGGAGTCCACTTGTACCCGTTCTACTCCACTCAGGATTTTGTAGACTTCAATCATATCTCCCCTCAGCCATCTCTTTTCCAAGCTGAAGATCCTTAACCTTTTTAGTCTTTCCTCATATAAGAGGAGTTCTATCCCCTTTACCATCTTGGTCACTCTTCTTTGAACCTTTTCTAGCGCCACTATATCTTTCTTGAGATAAGGAGACTAGAATTGAACGCAATACTTCAGATGAGGTTGCACCATGGAGCGATACAGGGGCATTATTACTTTCTTAGTCCTCTTCCCTCCTTCTCTAACAGATAGTAGTTCACAGTTTGCTGTGAAAACTATCTTTAATGCAGATCCTCTACACTTCCCTCTTAGAACCAGGTTTACTGAGGGTTAAAGCAGAAGGCCAGCATTCCTTCCCCCCTCAAGGGTCACCTGTGGAACCTGATCTCTTAAGAAAGTCCTCAGAGTTAGAAGTGCTTTTTGGGCTTTAAGAAAACTTAGAAGTATTAGGAAATATTTGTATCAAGATCAATTTAGATTGAAAATGCAAGCACTAATATTAAGTAAATTAGATTAGTGCAACATAGTTTATCCGGGAATCTATTCTGAGCTCATTGAATTAAATAAATAAATAAATACATTCCCAAGTGTCTGCTTAAAAGTTTGCAGACAATACAAAATTCAGCTGTCTGATTAGTTTATAAATTAAGAAAAATTAGACAGAATTACACCTTCATATATAGTTTTACACTGGCTGCCAATCAAGGCTAGAGTCATGTTTAAGTTATGCTGTTTGGTATTTAAAATATTATATGGATTGACCGCACAATATATGAGCAATTTAATTTGCAGGCCATTGATAGGATAATATTATAATGTTCATAATACTTTAACATTGGAATTTCCAAGTATAAAAAGAATTACAATATATATAAAAGATATACTGTATATACTCAAATATGAACTGAGATTTCTGGGCCCAAAAATGGGGGGTCTCAGTTTATATTCGGATCCTCATGACTGCCCCCACCTAGACCCATAGCAGGCATCCCACAGGCCTGCCTTAAGCCCTAGTGGTCCAGCAGTGAACCACGACAGGAACAATCCTTCCTGCATCCTGTCCTGGCCAGCTGTTAACCACCCTGCTTCCCTGCCACCTCCTGGACCCGTTGCAGGCCTCCCGTGGGTCTGCCTTAAGCCCTGGTGGTCCAGCGGTGTGCTGGGACAGAAGCGATCCTTCCCGTATCCTATGCCAGCCAATTGTTAACCACCCCACTTCCTTCCCACCTACTGGACACCTCTCCAGTATACCTTTTTGAACCCTGGTGGTCTAGCAGTGAAGCGGGGCAGGAGAGATTTTTCTTCGTACCTGCCCCCTGTGGAGCCATGATCGGAAATGGCTGCTCAAGTTCCTGGGGCAGTCTCGTGAGACCATGAGATACTAACTTTCTTGGAAAGCCTAGACTATTCTCGATTACCTTTCAGCTCCACACATGAAAAAGCCCATCATATCAACTTAGTTGCTACTTCCTCTAATGACCCTCTTCATTCTCCTATATCCGCCTCAGATGGCAACTGGCACAAATCACTGTTATCAGACCACTTTGTATTCAAATTCAAGTTTAAGTTTAAGTTCCAAGTTTAATAAAAATTTTGATACATAGAAACATAGAAATAGACGGCAGATAAGGGCCACGGCCCATCAAGTCTGCCCACTCTAATGACCCTCCCTATTTATCTTTGCGGATAGATCCCACATGTCTATCCCATCTGGCCTTAAAATCTGGCACGCTGCTGGCCTCAATAACCTGGAGTGGAAGACTATTCCAGCGATCAACTACCCTTTCAGTGAAGAAGAACTTCCTAGTGTCACCGTGCAGTTTCCCGCCCCTGATTTTCCACGGATGCCCCCTTGTTGCCGCGGGACCCTTGAAAAAGATATCTTCCTCCACCTCGATGCGGCCCGTGAGATACTTGAATGTCTCGATCATATCTCCCCTCTCTCTACGTTCCTTGAGTGAGTAGAGCTGCAACTTCCCTAACTGCTCCTCGTATGGGAGCTCCTTGAGTCCCAAGACCATCCTGGTGGCCATTCTCTGGACCGATTCCAGTCTCAGCACATCCTTGCGGTAATGCGGCCTCCAGAATTGCACACAGTACTCCAGGTGCGGTCTCACCATGGATCTATACAGTGGCATAATGACTTCCGGTTTGCGGCTGACGAAACTCCTGCATATGCAACCTATGATTTGCCTTGCTTTGGATGAAGCTTGCTCCACTTGGTTTGCAGATTTCATGTCTTCCCTGACAATCACCCCTAACTCTCTTTCCGCTTCAGTTCTTGTCAGGATCTCGCCATTTAGGGTGTAAACCTTGCATGGATTTCGGCTCCCCAGGTGTATGACTCGCAATTTCAAAAATTCAAAGATATGTACAGTAAAATGTGGGGAAGACAGGCAAAACAATTAGGAACATAGACATGGACAAACATGCCTTATTAGATACGAAAGGGATGGTGGGAGAACTACAATTGTGATAGGAAAGAAAATAATTAAAGGACAAAACATAAGGACAGGGAGAAAGAGAATAATCAAAGCCTATTAGAAATCTTATCTGTTGAAAAGCATCTTTATACAGAAAGTTTTTTAATAATCCTTTGAATTTATTTAATGATTTCTCTTTCCTCAATTTTTTTGGCAGTGAATTCCACGTTTGTGTGGTTACAACTGAAAAGATAGTATCCCTCCGGATATTAATACATCTTAAGGATGGGATGGAAAGGAGGTTTTTGTCATCAGATCCTAATATTCTTGATGGAGCCTAAGGAAAGCAATGTTACTTACCGTAACAGTTGTTATCCAGGGACAGCAGGCAGCTATTCTCACTAGTGGGTGATGTCATCAGACAGAGCCCCGGTACGGACGTCTCACAAGCACGTGTTGCTTGTAGAAACTTAAAGTTTCTAGATGCCCGCACCGCGCATGCGCCGGTGCCTTCCCGCCCGGAGGTCCGGGCGTGTCTCCTCAGTTCAGGTAGCTAGCCTGAGAAGCCAACCCAGGGGAGGTGGGTGGGACGTGAGAATAGCTGCCTGCTGTCCCTGGATAACAACTGTTACGGTAAGTAACATTGCTTTATCCCAGGACAAGCAGGCAGGTATTCTCACTAGTGGGTGACCTCCAAGCTAACCTCAGTGGGATGGAGGGGGAGTTGGCGACTTAAGAGAATAAATTTTTCAATACTGTTTGGCCAAACTGTCCATCCCGTCTGGAGAGAGTATCCAGACAATAATGTGAGGTGAATGTGTGAACCGAGGACCAGGTGGCAGCCTTACAAATTTCCTCGATTGGAGTTGATCTGAGGAATGCTACTGAGGCTGCCATTGCTCTGACCTTATGGGCTGTGACCTTACAAGGAAGTGATAATCCAGCCTGGGCATAGCAGAAAGAGATACAAGCCGCCATCCAATTAGAGATGGTGCGCTTTGATACGGGTCTTCCCAACTTATTAGGGTCGAAGGAGACAAAAAGTTGAGGAGTGGTTCTGTGTGGCTTGGTGCGATCCAGGTAGAAAGCCAGCGCACGTTTACAGTCTAGAGTGTGAAGGGCCGATTCTCCGTGGTGAGAATGGGGCTTAGGGAAGAATACTGGAAGTACAATGGATTGGTTGAGATGAAATTCTGAGACCACCTTAGGCAGGCATTTCGGGTGAGTGCGGAGGACCACCTTGTCATGATGGAATACTGTGAATGGTGGATCCGCCATCAGTGCCTGGAGTTCGCTGACTCTGCGAGCGGACGTAAGGGCTACCAGGAAAAGCACTTTCCAGGTGAGATACTTAAGAGGGGCCCTGTTGAGTGGTTCAAACGGGGGCTTCATGAGACGGGAAAGGACTACATTGAGATCCCAAACTACTGGGGGTGGTTTGAGAGGAGGGTTAACATGGAAGAGTCCTTTCATAAATCTGGCGACCACCGGATGGGCCGAGAGGGGTTTCCCTTGTAGGGGCTGGTGGAACGCCGCAATAGCGCTCAGGTGGACTCGTATGGATGTAGACTTGAGCCCGGATTGAGATAGGTGTAGGAGATAGTCCAGCACGGAGGATAAGGAAGCTCGCTGAGGTTCCTTTGATTTAGAAACACACCATGAGGAGAATCTAGTCCATTTCTGGGAGTAGCATTGTCGAGTGGCGGGCTTCCTGGAAGCTTCCAAGACCTCCCTCACTTCTTGAGAGAAGTGGTGAGGGGTTACGTTGAGAGGAACCAAGCTGTCAGGTGGAGAGACTGCAGGTTGGGATGAAGCAGTGATCCTTGATGTTGAGTAAGTAGTGAAGGAAACACTGGAAGTGGTACTGGTTCCCTGCTGCTGAGTTGAAGTAGGAGGGAGAACCAAGGTTGTCTGGGCCACCGAGGGGCTATTAGGATCATGGTGGCCTGTTCGAGTTTCAGCTTGACCAGAGTCTTCTGGATCAGCGGGAATGGTGAGAACGCATATAGAAATCGTTTCCCCCAGTTCAGTAGGAAAGCATCTGCCTCGAGGCGATGAGGGGTGTAGATCCTGGAGCAAAACTGAGGCAGTTTGGAGTTGTGGGGAGCCGCAAAGAGGTCTATCTGAGGCGTCCCCCACTGTGTGAAGATTTGGTGAAGGGGGCTGGAATGGAGAGTCCATTCGTGCGGTTGTAGTAGACGACTCAGTTTGTCTGCTAAGACGTTGTTCTCCCCCTGAATGTAGACTGCTCTGAGTAGGGCGTTGTGGCGCACCGCCCAGTCCCAGACTCGTAGAGCTTCCTGGCAAAGGAGGGCCGAGCCCGTGTCTCCTTGCTTGTTGATATAATACATGGCGGCCTGATTGTCTGTGCGAATGAGGATTACCATGTCGTGAAGTAGGTGTTGGAAAGCTTGGAGCGCATTGAAGATGGCTCTGAGTTCCAGTAGATTGATTTGGTGTAGTCTTTCCGCACTGGTCCAGAATCCTTGGGTGCGGAGACCATCCAGGTGGGCCCCCCATGCATAATTCGACGAATCGGTTGTGAGAACTTTCTGATGGGGGGGAGAGTGCATCAGCAAACCTCTGGATAGATTCGAAGAGGTCATCCACCAAAGTAGAGACTGCCGAAGAGCAGGTGTGACTAAGATGTGTTTGGATAGTGGATCGGACGTCTGATTCCACTGTGATGCCAGGGTCCACTGGGGGATCCTGAGATGGAGTCTGGCAAAGGGTGTCACATGTACTGTGGAGGCCATATGGCCCAGGAGCACCATCAGTTGTCTCGCCGGTAGGGTTTGGCGAGTAGACACCGACTGGCAGAGATGAAGAAGAGACTCCATGCGTTGCAGAGGCAGGAATGCTCGGAGTCGGGTGGTGTCCAGGACCGCTCCGATGAAGGGGAGGGACTGGGTGGGTTGTAGATGAGACTTGGAAAAGTTGATCTCGAAGCCCAAATTCTGGAGGAAGTAGGTTGTAGCCAAGGCCGCCGAAGTGACCTCTGGGGCTGACGGGGCCTTGATGAGCCAGTCGTCGAGGTATGGGAACACCTGTAGACCCCTGTCCCGGAGTGCCGCGGCCACTACCACCAGGCACTTTGTGAAGACTCTGGGGGACGAAGATAGGCCGAATGGTAGCACTCGATACTGTAGGTGCAGATTTCCCACCCGAAATCTGAGGAACTTTCGGGAGGCCGGGTGAATGGGGATGTGAGTGTAGGCCTCCTTGAGATCCAGGGAGCATAACCAGTCGTTCTGCTCGAGGAGGGGGTATAGAGAAGCCAAAGTCAACATGCGAAACTTCTCTTTGACCAGAAACTTGTTGAGGGCCCGAAGGTCTAAAATGGGTCGCAGGTCGCCCGTTTTCTTCGGGACGAGGAAGTACCGGGAGTAAAACCCTCGGTTCAATTGGTCTGACGGGACCGGCTCGACAGCCCGAAGCTGAAGTAAGGTTTGGACTTCCTGAAGAAGAAGGGCGGTCTGCGTCGAGCTTGAAGGATACTCTCTTGGAGGATGGTCCGGGGGGACCCGATGGAATTGAAGAGAGTATCCTTCTCTTATGATGGTAAGGACCCATAGGTCCGTGATTATGGCCTCCCATCGATGGTAAAAAAGATGGAGGCGGCCCCCTATGGGAGAGGCTGAGTGCAGAACGGTGTCGGTTATGCTCCCGGGAGGGGAGTCAAAAGGGCTGGGGAGCCTTAGGTGCAGCCGGTGGCTGAGGTTTTTGCTGAGACTTCTGGGGAGGTTGTCTCTTCGCAGGTTGTCTCGCAGCAGGCGTTTGTCTGGGCATGTAACGCCGCTGGTAAATCAGGGGTGGCCTGGAAGGTCGAGACTGTTGAGGTTTGGGTTTGGGCCGCAGGATGGATTGAAAGGATTTTTCATGATCCGACAGCTTCTTGGTAACAGTTTCGATAGACTCATCGAACAGGTCAGCTCCAGCACATGGTACGTTGGCGAGTCTGTCCTGGAGGTTGGGATCCATATCGATTGTACGGAGCCATGCCAGGCGACGCATGGCTACCGCGCTTGCGGCAGCACGTGCCGAGAGTTCGAATGCATCGAAGGAGGATTGCATCAGCTGGAGGCGTAATTGGGAGAGGGAGGCTACCACTTCCTCGAACTCGAATCGAGCTTGGTTGTCTATGAACGGAGTGAACTTGCGGAGCACCGGCAAGAAGAACTCCAGATAGGAAGAGAAAAAGAAATTGTAGTTCAGCACCCGTGACGCCATCATGGAGTTTTGGTAGAATTTTCTACCAAATTTGTCCATCGTTCTCCCCTCTCGGCCCGGCGGTACAGAGGCGTAGACCTGGGAGGGATGAGAGCGTTTAAGAGAGGACTCGACCAGTAGGGATTGGTGGGAGAGTTGAGGGCCCTCAAACCCTTTATGGTGCACGATGCGGTATCGAGCATCGAGTTTGCTGGGGATCGTCGGTATGGAGTACGGTGTTTCAAAACACTGCATGAAGGTCTGATCCAGCAATTTATGCAGGGGGAGCCGAAGCGACTCCGTTGGAGGGTTAGGTAAATGCATGGTGTCCAGATACTCTTTGGAGTATCGGGAGCCCGTGTCAAGGGTCACATCCAGATCATCCGCCATTTGTCGGAGGAATGATGAGAAGGACAATTGATCCGCCAGCGTCGGCCTGTGGGACGGGCTGGAGGAGGAGGAGGCCTCCAGGTCCATGGACATCGGGGAGTGACAAGGAGAATCGGGCACCGGTGTCTCCTCGTACTCCGGGCCCCCCGGAGGGGACACCTCTGATGAGGAGTATCCCCTACGTTGCAGTTTTTTCTGCGGTGACACCTCCGACTGGCGTGAAGAGTGCCAGGATGAGTGTCTTGATCGGTGCCCGTCTCGGTGGCGGGACGGGGATCGGGATCGTCTGTGCATCGCATGGTCTCCCGAGGCCCCCAAGTGGTGGATAGGGCTGGAAGCGGTGGATCGCAACTGGGGTTGCGATGCGGGTTCTTGCGATGCTACCCAAGTCTGGTAAGGAGTACGGAAGAACTCTTCCTGACTATGCCCAGGGCTTTGAGTATCGATCGGAGGTCTGGTCCCATGTTGGCGCGGAGGCGTAATGGGTTCTAATGGCGGCATATCGGTAAGCGAGGCTTGCCGCGTGGGCATCGCCGCCCTCCCCCGTTCGTCCTCGTCGGTTTTCGAGGTCGAACGGCGTGGAGGAGGGGGAGGGGGCGGACCGCCCCTTTGGACCGGTACCGGGAGGTCACCCTGTATGGCAGCGATGAGCCCGGGTCCGATGGTCTGCATGAGCTCAACGAATTGAGCTTCCAGCACGGACCGTAGCGAAGCCGATAAGGAGGGATCCGCACCGAAAGGGTGTCCTCCTGCACGGTCATCGCGCTCCTTCGAGGCCGAGTGCTTCTGCTTAGTAGCTTTCGGCACTTTGATGACCACTGGTGGCACTGTGGAAGGAAGAGGTACCTGAACCGAGGAGACCGGGGCAGGCACCGACGTCGAGCTCGTGGATGGTGTCGGGATGAACGATGCCGGTTTCACCACACTCGATGCAGGAGGGGTCGATACCGGTTTCGCCCGAACCGGGGAGGTATCAGATGAAGTGGAGGCTGAGGGATCTTTAGCTGCGTCCATCTTGAACATCGATTCCCACAATAGGCAACGCCGCTTGAATGAGCGTGCCGTAAGGGTAGAGCAAGGCCTGCACGATTTCGGAATGTGGTCAGGGCCCAAACACTGCAAACAGCGCCGGTGAGGGTCCGTGAGTGAAATCGCGCGTTGGCACTTGCTGCACTTTTTAAACCCGGTGATTGGCCGGGACATAGGCCGGAAAATCTCCGCCGCGAGGTCGAAGCCAGTGGGCCTGAGCCACGTGGCCGGCCCGTTCGACCCGCCGGAGGAAATAATCTTCTTTTTTTTTTTTTTTTTTTTTACTGAAAAAGAAAAGTACTGTTAACTGTAATTAAAAGAAAGCGAAAACGCGGACAAGGAAGGCAAATTTAACTGAATTCAGCTAGCGCATGATGAAGTTGAACTTCTCAGCTCCGCGGAAAGAAAAGAACTGAGGAGACACGCCCGGACCTCCGGGCGGGAAGGCACCGGCGCATGCGCGGTGCGGGCATCTAGAAACTTTAAGTTTCTACAAGCAACACGTGCTTGTGAGACGTCCGTACCGGGGCTCTGTCTGATGACATCACCCACTAGTGAGAATACCTGCCTGCTTGTCCTGGGATAATGAGCATTCTCTCTAGGAATAGGGGAAATTTACAGATTAATACTTTGTAAGTTAATAAGCATATTTAAAATGTAATTCTATGGTTAACTGGTAGCCAATGAGCATGCTTTAGAAGGGGTATAACATGATAACACTTCCTAGACTTGGTGATGATTTTTATTGCGGTATTTTAGATCAGTGGTCTTCAACCGCCGGTCCGTGGACCGGTGCCAGTCCGCAGGAATATTGTGCTGATTTGCAGGGCTGGCACGTCCATCGGGCAGAAGATGGTGTTCTTCAGCCTCTGGTCCATGGTGCAATCAACGCGGTGTCTTCGGGCCGGCTCTCCTGAGTGCTGCAGTGCAGAAAGCCGTGAGAAAAGGCTCCTAAGCGCATCCTGCACCTGAACCGGAAGCCTTCTCTCTAACAACGCAACATCAGAGGGAAGGCTTCCAGATGAGGCGCGGGATGCGCGCGAGGAGCCGCTGCCCACAGCTTTGTGCAATACAGCACTCAGGGAGCCGGACCAAAGATGCCGCACTGATCACACCGTGGACCGGACCGGACCGAAGATAACACCAGGGGGCAGGCCAGAAGGCAAGGCACAGCAAGGAGGGAGAGAGACAACAACGGTAGGGGGAATGCTTTTATTTAGTGATTGATTTACATCTGCTGTCTGTTCAGGAAGAAATTAATTTGCTTCTTTTCCTCTGGGGTTGTACTGCTTGCAGAGTCTTGCATCTTAAGGTTTGTTTGTAAATATTAGTACTTTTAGTTTTTGGTCCTGCATTTGCTTGGGGTTATCTGTTTTCTGGTAAGAATGAATGTTGAAAAGCATACAGTGTGCTTTTTGTATTTTAATTTTGTGGTTAACCATTATGTGTTAATACGATTATATTGTGTGTGTGTATATATGAAAAATGAATGGAAAAAATGGTGTTACAATTAGTACTATTATGGGGAAGGGATCTGGGGTGGAGATGGGCATGACTTAGCCCAGTGTTCTTCAACTGCCGGTCCGCGGACCGATGCCAGTCCACAAAATAATTATTTTATTTCCGCTGGTCCATAGGTGTCAAAAGATTGAAGAACACTGTTTTAGATGATTTGTAACCGTCTTAATTCCTTAAGTGAAACTCCCTTATAAAAGGAATTGCAATAATCTAATTTGGATATTACTAAGGAGTGTATTAGGGTGTTTAAATAAGATACGTCGAGATAATTTGCCAGAGAACTGATCATTCAAAGTCTGTGAAAGCAACTCTTGACTACTGTAGTAATTTGATCATGATAAGTGAGTTTTTGATCTATGATTATACCTAGAATTTTAATCTTAGCAACTTCCTGAAGAGGAACATCCTTGGTACTGATCAGTTGGGGGGGGGGGGGACTTGAGGCCATTTTTCCATGGAAAAAAGAATGGTTTTGATTTTGTTAATTTTCAGGGACAGCATGTTCTCATTTAGCCATTGACAAATTTTAGTTAAATTCTGATTGATGCAGCATATATCTCCTTATCTGAGCCAGAATTGATTGATGCAGCATATATCTCCTCATCTGAGCCAGAATTTAACAGATGCAAAGTTGAAAGTCGTCGGCATATGCGAAGGTTGTAAATCCGATAGATCGACTTAGTATAAGAAGTGGAGCAGTGAAAATGTTAAATAGTAAAGGAAAGAGAATTGAGCCTTGTGGGATACCATAGCTTGTATAGGAGTTAGAAGTCCAGTTATTAAAACTGACCTTAGATGATCGGCCAGAGAGATATGACTGAAACCATTGCAGTACCTGGTCGATTCAGTAATAGGTCATGATCAATAGTGTCAAAAATGGATGAAAGGTCTAAAGAGACAAGAAGAAAAGATTGGTGATGATCCAAGACATAAAGAATTGAGGATGTTAAACCGATCATAGAGTGTTCTGTAGAATGATATTTGCGAAAGCCAGTTTGATTAGGATGAAGTGCTTTAGTTTTTTTCTACAAACTATTAATTGATTAAACACTACTTTTCTTGTTAGTTTTGCCAGAAAGGAGATGTTAGCAATGGGGCGGTAATTCGAACAATCTTTGTGGTGTGCCTTGTGTTCTCTAATAAGGGGAGAATATAATGGATTCTTTCTAGGGTTTCGGTAAAAACCCAGTAATTAAGCTATGTGTGATGAGTTTATGTAAAAGTGGTCCAAAACAGCTAAAGCAGTGTTTTAATATAAAAGGTGGTATAAGGTCAATGCTTGAATCTTTCATATTTACTGTTTGTAGAAGGTGCTGTATATCATTTATTGAAGACAAAGAAAATTATGAGCATTTGGACAGTGGCAAGGCACAGCTTTGTTCTGTCGGCTCAAATACAGGTGTCGATTTGTGTTGAATATGATTCCGGATCCTATCGATTTTTTCATTAAAGAAAGTGGCCAGATAGTGGGATGTTGGAGAGGTGTCCGAATGGAATGTCTTTGGTTTAAAATCAGCAAGTGATTTAAGAATCAAAAAAGCATTGTAGAGTTTTTGGCTTTTAAAATGCGATTCATGTAATAGTTCTTTTTGGCTATATTGATTTTCTTTTTATAGTAATTTGCCTGCTCCAAGTATTTTGATAGATTAGTGGGAGTTTTTTTTAATGTTATTTGATTCTTGAGTCTTTTTGTGGAAATTGTGCAGGAGCTCATAGGTGCAAGATGATCTAGCATTTCCTTGCATGCATTTTAATAATTTAGCATTTTGGTCATCCAGAGAGATATTACTTAGATCTTCTAAGTGAAGAAGAAAGGACTCTGTAATTGAAGAGATATCAAAATTCCTAAAATCTCTTAAAAATTAATGTCTTAGCAGGGGGAGATGTTGTAGAAGAGTTATGATAATATTTTATTAGAATCAATTTGTGATCTGACCCTGGAACTAGGTGGATGGAGGGAGAAGAGAAGTCATCTTTTAATGTTTTAGGAATTAGAATCATGTCCAAAGTATGGCCTGCTGAATGTGTTGCCTCATCTAACATTGGAATTAAATTTATGTCCATAATAAGGTTAATTATTTCTGATATGAATAGATTGTGCTCATCAACATGGTCATTAAAGTCCTCTAGGATTAAAGGGAATTTGGCTGATGTACTAAAATCTGAAAGAGTTGATTACAGGATTGTAAAAACATCACGGTTAATTGGGGGAGGAACACAGAGGAGCAGGATGAGTTGGGGTTTGGAACATAATTTGAACTGAAGATATTCTATCGGATATTTAACTGGCAATTTTTCAAAATCTTTAATAAGGGAGGACTTGTAGATTATAGCTAAATCACATCCCTTTTTTCCCTTTCTATGATTGTAGTAGTAAGAGAATCCTGGTGGGCAAGCGTAATTAATGTAGGCTTAATTTAACAACCCTATTTCTGTTATACATAATAAATCAAGAGCATTGCAAGAAATAGAGTCTTTAATAATATGATGTTTATTCCTAATAGATCTTAGGTTAATAAGACCCATATTTAAGCATTTAGTGACATAACTACTTTCGGTAAGGATAATTTCCTTCAATTGTGTATTAAAGCCTTGAGGAGAAAAAGAGGAGACGTATCACGTACCTGTGGTAGAAGTCTGGACTCAAATCTAGAACTAAAAAGCCTATTCCATTGCATACAGTACTATCCCAAAGGAAAAATTGACGAGTCTGCCTTTTGGTCTAGCTACAATAACAAATTTACCTACTATCCTACTGACAACCTATGCTAACTGGGACTCCTTCAGCATTCTTACTCTAGACCAGGGGTCTCAAAGTCCCTCCTTGAGGGCCGCAATCCAGTTGGGTTTTCAGGATTTCCCCAATGAATATGCATGAGATCTATGTGCATGCACTGCTTTCAATGCATATTCATTGGGGAAATCCTGAAAACCTGACAGGATTGCGGCCCTAAAGGAGGGACTTTGAGACCCCTGGTCTAGACCAACTTAGTCCCAAATGGCTCAAATGCCAAAGAAAATCTGATAAATGGTTTGACACAGAGCTACTCTCTCTGAAGCGACAGGTATGCTGAATAGAACGAGCTTGGACCAAGAACAAAAGTGAAAGCATTAAATCGGATTGAAGAAAAACATCCAGAGCATATAAACGCCTTCTAAAAGATAAACGGCTTATGTGATACCTCCCCTTGCACTAACCTTTCCAATGATATCCCTCCCTCAGCTAATGACCTTGCTCTTTACTTCCAATCAAAAATTCAAATTGCCAGAGCATCTTTGAATAGAAGCCAAACCCCTGCTCTTTTTAACACCTTAAACTTAAAATTTCAAACTGACATGTCCTGGAGTTCTTTTATCAACCCTACCTGGACTCAATTTACTTATTTACTCACCTATTGATCCCTGGTCTAATGTCTAAAGCAACTCATAAATTTATGACTGACCTCTACTTCTGGCTAATCAATTCACTCAATAAAGGAACATTCTCTCCTAACCAAGGACATGTCATTATCCACCCAATCATAAAAGACAAAAAAAAAATCACTTTCTCAACCTAGCAAATAGCAATTACAGACCAATTGATCTCATCCCCCTTTTTGTAAAGCTAATGGAGGGAGTGGTACAAACCCAATTAATGAACCATTTAGATCATTTTCTGCATGACTCTCAATCAGGCTTTAGACATTCTTTCAGCATGGAGACGGTTATCGCATCTCTTCTCAATGACTTGTACAAGATACTCAGCAAAGGTCAGAATGCTCTTATCCTCCAGTTTGACCTCAGCAGCGCTTTTGATCTCGGAGACCATGACTTATTGTTACAACATTTGGATGCCTTCGGTCTAAATTGGTTTAAAGGCTTCTTAAAGTCCCAAAGCTACCAAGTTAAGTTTGAAGACACATTATCCACCCCATGGAATAGTGAATATGGTGTCCCTCAGGGCTCTTTGCTATCTCCCTTGCTCTTCAATGTTTATCTTTCATCTTTAGGGGTCAAGCTTAGCAATCTTAATATCTCTCATTACAGCTATGCTGATATCACCATCATCATTCCTATCACCAGCTTGACTCCTCCATGAACTGCATTTACCGGATACCATCCTCAATACAATGGAAAACTGGATATCCAGCTACAAGCTAAAGCTAAACATGGAGAAAACTACATTCTTTTTAGCTATGGTCTCCCATTCTCCGATTAATTCCATAACCTTAAGAGGTATCAATTATCCCATCTCTATAACCATCAGAATCCTGGGAGTGCACCTAGTTCATGTCTGTTCACATCAACCTAGTCATTCGAAAAGGATTCTTCGGGCTCTGGAAGCTTAAATCAATAAGGAAATATTTTGACCAAACATCTTTCATCCTCCTAGTTCAATATTTAGTTATAAGTATCTTGAATTATTGCAACTTGTCTGGATTTTGCAAACACTTCCAGAAGCTAAGCATAATCCAAAACACTGCTGTTAGGCTAATATTCAACTTGAAAAAATCTGACCACATTACTCCTTATTATCACAAATTTCACTGCCTGAAAATGGAAAAACTAGGCTGTCTCTTTTACAAAGCACTTATGGATTATTACCCACCTACCTTACCAATCAATTTTCCTTCTCCAAACCTGGGTGAACCACAAGACCTCAATCATTTTTTAACTTTCCATCAGTTAAAGGTTCTACCCACAAAAGATTCTTGTCCAAGCTCCTAGCCTACCAAGCAGCTTCAAAAGATCCAGATTGGAGTCAACTAGTCCGCTCTTCAACCTCTTATATGCATTTTAGAAAACTCTTAAAAACATTCCTCTTCTCAAATTAAATGATTCTAATTTAATAACAACTTTTTCCTCTTTACCGAGAACACTCTACCATTCTTTTTCCATCCTAACGTGTCCATTGTTATAAGTTTTAATTCATCATATTTAATGTTATTATTTACAGTATTTCTGTTGCCTTGTTTTTTTATCCTGTAAACCGCTTTGAACTGTAAGGCTTATGCGGTATATAAATAATAAATAAATAATGTCATGTTATGTTTACTTAAGCTATTGCTGTGGCATTGTTTGAAAACAGCAAAAATAAAACTCTGTGGAGATGGTGATGTTCAGGATGCAGGCTTTATTTAAAAAATATACAAATTCATAACCCACATAAAATATATCTAGGACCCAAACTGCTGGGAACTGTGGACCAACACGGTCCGTGTTTCGACAATACTGTCTTCCTCAGGGGTCCAATACCGAGTTGTAACTCTGCGTGAATGAGGATTACTCAAAAGCAGAACACACCTGGACTGCCTTCCCTGTGAGGAAAAAAACTCCTTCAGTGCCAAATGAATAGCTCTCAGTTCCAGATGACTTATAGACCACTTGTTTTTGATGGGATCCATTTTCCTTGCAGCGGGCCCCCTAGCCACTCAGGCTGGTGTCGGTCGTGAAGGTTACCCATGAGTTGATTCTGAGAGGCATGCCCCTTAAAAAGGCATTCAACTAAGCTGCAATTTGTCTCTGAAGTCCTGGGGAACTGCATCTGAAAGGAGTGCCGCTGTGGTGACCACCTGGAAAGAAGAGAGTACTGGAGCAGATGCAAATAAGATCTCGCCCAGGAAACCACTTCCAGGGAGGCTTTATCGAACTCAACACCTGAAAGTAATGCCAGATCTTGGGGCTCAGCAAATCCAGGATCTGAGACCTGCTTCCTGAGCTTCTGTTTGCCTGGCTTGAGAAGAAAACCATGGCCCTGCGCCATGTTGAAGACGACTCCCAGATATTCTCTAAAGAGTAGAGTTAATATCAGCTGACTGTAAATTGTACAGGGGTTTTGACTCATTATATGTTGTTTGTTTGTTGGTTATTATGTGTGTTTTATGTAACCAGCTCAGAACTGTGGATGCAGTGGGATATACATTTTTTTAAATAAATAAAATTCTAAGCACAGAGTAGGCTGAAGGTGACTTTTTCGGAAGTTTGACTATCCAACCCAGGCTCTGGAGGAGATTCATCACTTGCTGCACTGTGTGCTCACCTTCCTTTTGTAAGGGGGTTCTAATCAGCCAATTGTCTAGGTAAGGATGCAACTGGACGCCCATCCTACTTAAGTGGACTGCTACAACCACCATCACCTTGGCAAAGGTGAGTGGAGCCATGGCCAAACCGAAAGGGAGTGCCACAAATTAAGTTTCATTGAAGAAAGTGGAATCTTAGATATTTCCTGTAATCCAGAAAGATGGGGATATGAAGATACACGTCCATTAAATCCAGAAAGGCAAGAAATTCTTCCAGAGCCACCAATACTATAACAGAGTGGATCATATCCATGTGATAGCGGAAGACCTTTAGGGCTTCGTTTACTGACTTCAAGTCCAAAACGGGCCTCCAATCTGTAGTGCCTTTCTTGGGCACTATGAAGTATAAGGAATATCTGCCTGAGTCCATTTCTTGCTTGGGAATTTTTTCTATGCCATGAATATCAAGCAGTTGTTGCACTGTCACTCAGACTACGGCCTTCTTTTCTAGCTGTCCCACTAGGAAGTCAAGGAACAAATCTAGAGAGGAAACTCAATCTTGTGCCCATCCTGAATAATGTCCAGAACTTAAGAGTCAGACAAAATCTGCTCCCATTCCCTCCAGACAGCCACCCACCAATATGAGGAGGGGCGGCTGTTGCCCTGTCGTCACTGTGGTGTTTTGGAGGCTCAGTCACCACAGCAACCAACTGCCAAATCTCTGTCTGGATCCCATAAAGGGCCTCTGAACAAAGTAACTGGAAGAAAATTGGTGGGAACCCTTAGCGGTACAAAAACAGTCTCTGCCGCCCCTGGCTGAATAACAGCCCCTATTGTCTGGGAAGGATTTGAATGGCAATCCGCCACAGTGGCCATGAGGTCCTCCAACCTTTGCTAAAAAGCATCTGCCCCTTGAATGATAATCTGCTGAGTGCATAATGATAATCTGCTGATCCAGAGCATTCGTCAGGCAGAAATGGAGTAAGCTGAAACCTTATTCAGGACTCTTATGATGTCATAAAGAATATCGGCCACATAATCCATTCCCTCCTCAATCATGTGAGGACAGACATCCCCCAGCTCTGATGGAGTAGTCTACAATCTGCATGACAGACCCATGCCATGAAGGAGGCATCTGCTGCAGCTTTGATACACAAAGCCAGTGCTTCAAACTGTCTTTAAAGACCACATCCATCTGTCCTTCAGCATCACTTTCTCACTAGGAAGGGAGATGTGCTTAATTACTTGTGCTACTGCAGAATCCACTTTCGGCTGTGCAACAGCTAAAGGACATTCGGAGCCTTAAGATACAGCTAGATATAGCTTTGGCTACCTTTAAAGGGCCTTAAAGGGACTCCTATTGGTCAAATGACTAAGGAGGTAATGTCTACATGAGCAGGAAAATAAAGGTTGTCAGTGCATTAGTGGCACTCATAACGCTAGCACTGAGAGATAGAGGGCTGCTGAGAATTGAGCTTCAATGCATAGAGGTTGTCAGGAATGACAAGTGATATGGAAGCTGATTTAAAAAGGTGATGCACTGAGGGATCACCACCATGATCCGTAGCTGCTCCTGCCTCTTGACCTCGAAAATAATCCCAAATCATCCACAGAGGAGCCATGTGATAATAAGAGAAAGAAAAGACTTCCAATTATCCCAGTTCTGCTCCAAATGGTCACCAACACTAGAAGTTGGCGTGGTATGAGGTAGAGATTGGGAGATTGATCCCCCTGAGGCTGAGCTGGCGTGCTTGTAGGCAGCACAGTGCTTCCTGGGCCTGTTAAATAGGCTTTCCATAAAAGGCTGACAAAATTGGTAAAGCCTTGCACTAGAGGCCCCCTGCAAGACCCTAGACTGGGGAATGAGGCCTCCTCCTCCATCACACACTTGCATTTCACCCCCTCATTGCTCGTGGTCTCTGAATGGGTTCTCTTCCCCACAGACTGGTCTTACTGGGTTTCTTGGTTTTCTAAGAATTTGGAGGACTGATTAAGAGGCTGAGCCCAAAGCTCCTACCCCTTCCTCCTGTGCCCCGCAGCACGTGGAACACAACTGCTCCTCAGTCTGTAAATCTGTGCAATTAACGCAAGAATATAGGTTTAGACTGACCTGGGGCATCCATTACAGATAATCCCTATGTCTCACTGTTCATGATCTCTGATTAGAAATCTTCTTGTAAACCGAACTGAATCCTTCTTGAAACTTGTGGTATAGAAGAAAACTTATGGTATGGTTTTGAGGCAGAAAAAAGGACATTATTTTTTTTTTATATTAGATTTTATTTTAAAAACAGCATCTCAAACAGAATTGAACAGTAAGGTGTAAACATTGCCATAAGAACTATTTCTTGTAGGCAAGGAGGCTGGTAAAGAAGTATAAAACTGGAGAAATCCAAGTCAGTTTGAGTTAAGGCACTGAATATTTCTGACATGTTTGCATGACATTTTTCTTATTTAAAACAAATGGGCTGAAAATTAGTAAACATTTTAAGAATTTCTTATACCAGAATTTAGTTTCTGAATCAATTCCTGTTCAGCACAAAAATTAGTTTGAGAGAAATAAGGGCAAGACTTTCCTAGTATTGTAACTCAATATTTTGTTCAGATAGAAACAGACCGCTGTATTCTTTTCTAGCCTTAAGGGTGTATTTCATATTACTGCAAACCCTGGTCACTCCTGCCCCATTGGTGCTTGGGTTTCAAAATGGAATCACTTAGCTCTTAGGGAGTTTGTCGGTATTACCAGTAGGTATCAAACTGCCACCACCTCCAGCTGTCTCTGGAGGAGGTTGTTTGTCTTGCACGTCTCTTGGTTTATAAGCACCCACTTTTGACCACACTTTACATATAGCTGGTACTGCTGATTATACTGGTACTGAATAATTACAGTATTAAGTTAAATATCAGTGCTGGCATTTAATACAGCTACTATACCAGCTCAATATTGGGTCCATTGAAGAATTTGCCCTTCCTTTCCAAGGCTGAAAAACCTATGTACTATACTACTTTTTACACTAACATTTTCATGCTTGTCACACATTTTTAGTACCTAATTATTTTGTGATAAGTTTTTTAACCACAGATGACAAAGGCCCTGATTCACTAAAGTCAGTGATTGTCGCCAAACCTGTTTTCACAGGTCCAGCGACAATCGCTGCTACCCACCCAGTTCATTATAAGGCCCACCACGTGTTTTTCCCCATTTTCCAAAAATCTTGTACACAAATACAGGATGTCCAGTGCAGTACTCCGAGAGACCCTCCAGGAAAGAGACTTGGGAGTACTGGTTGACAAGTCAATGAAGCTGTCTGCACAATGTGCGGTGGCGGCGAAAAGGGAAAATAGAATGCTAGGAATAATTAAGAAGGGGATCACAAATAGATCGGAGAAAGTTATCATGCCGCTGTACCGGGCCACTGTATGCCACTCACCTGAAATACTGCGCCAATACATGAAGGAGGACACAGTACTACTTGAATAGGGTCCAGAGAAGAGGCGTCTAAAATGAGTTAAGGAGGCTTGAGGAGTTGCCGTACAGTGAGATGATTAGAGAATACTGGGCCTCTTCTCCCTTGATAAGAGGAGACATGAATCGAAACTTTCAAGATTAATGAAGGGAATAGACTTAGTAGATAAAAGACAGGTTTGTTCACCCTCATCCAAGGTTGACAGAACGATGAGGGCACTCTCTAAAGTTAAAAGGGGATAGATTCTGTACAAACCTAAGGAATTTCTTACTTCACCCATGAGAGTGGTAGGAAAACTGGAATGCTTTTCCCCTCCAGGGATTCAAGACAAGTTAGACAAGTTCTTGCTGACCCAGAACGTATGCAGGTAAGGCTAGTCTCAGTTAGGACACTGATCTTTGACCAAAGGGCCGCCCGTGTGAGCAGACTGCTGGGCACGATGGATCACTGGTCTGACCCAGCAGCGGCAATTCTTATGTTCTTATGACACCCTTCTGTAGATTTGTGATTAATGGGAAGCAACAGCCACTGTACAGAATCCTATGTCTTTACTACAGAACTTTGTACGTTCTTTAAAAAAAAGAATTAAATGCTGATCAACAGATACGTTTTCTATTTATAACTATGGTTGACCAAGATTTATATCCACAAAATTAGACAAGAGAAGTGTGAAACCAAACACAAAATTACCTTTAGAACTCCATTAATGCAAGTTTCTAAAGCACGAAATAAAGTCTCAAAACATTTTTCATCAAGGAAAGGAACAAACCTCAGGCTCATGTAAACAATGACAGAGGATATTCAAAAAAACCTTCCTGATATCAAATTTGATTTTAATATTTAAAAACTCCCTGTGTGTTAAATGAAATAGGTGAACAAAATGAATTTAAAAAAACAAGTACTTGGCTTCAAAATCTTCTTGAAATCTTCTTGAATACAACTGGCTAGTTCTTACTGACATAGAAAATGCTGAAAACTCAATTATTTGCCAATGCCTTTTTATGCTAAGGTGTATTTCAGCCTTTTAGAATTTTTTTTACAGTAATGTATGATTTAAAGCTTGCTTGTATTTCTGAATGGATTGAATTTGCGCTCTATCCCTGTTTATAACAGGGGACGATTAATAATGTTGTTTAGATATGTTTATGTTATACGTGATAATCGTAGAAAAACAAGATTTTATGTATGTGATATGGAAACCGCATAGTTGTATGTGTTGTATAGTTGTAAATTTTTAAATAAATAACAGATACATGGCAGCAGATAAAGGCCAAATGGCCCATCTAGTCTGCCCATCCACAGTAACCATTATCTCTTTCTCTCTCTCTGACAATGAATACTTTTTCATAGCTCACTGCTTCAAGGATTCAGGGCCACCATATTTTGCATTTCTGTATGGTTCAAACACCCAGTGTAACACATGACTATTTGCTATATTTATGTTACTTCCAGTGCTATACCTGTATTCCACAAATGGAAAAGAACTGAAGCTGATGTCAGACAGACTTATATGGTCTGTATCCCGCAAATGGCAAAAAAAAAAGTGAATTTTTGGCAACTTCAAGTCCCCAGGTTAAGAACGAGTTATGTTTTTTAAATTGTTCTTAAGTCAGATTTGTATGTAACTCAGTAATTGTAGATTTTAAGATTCTTGGTACATACCTCTGCTCCCAGTTGACAAAAGGGCCAACTGTCCCTACCAGTGTCCCCTCTAAGGTACAGCATGCATAACTATACACTGTTCTGAATATGGACATGTCTCATTCCTGAATCTGTTACAGGAGAAGTGTAGGAGTCTATTCCATTGGAAATACTGCTCAGTGAAAACAAATAAAGCCACAATGGCATTTTTAAATACAAGTCGTACTTAAGTCAGAGTGTCTGTAACTCGGGGACTGCCTGTATTGTAGTTCACTTTAGTGTCATGTGTAACGAGTGAGGGTGCTATGGAAGCTCAGGGGGGAGGGGAAAGACAGCTTGACTGGTAAGTTCAGTACTGTCAGCAATACTTGGGGATGATATGCGTTTTTAACCAAGACTCCATCACATCTGGTTGCCTATATGACTGACATGGTGGAGACTTGACAACCAGCATTCAAGTATTGAGGATGCCTACATTAGCTGTGGGTAAGTAGTTTTGCAGCACAACCAAGATCATTTTTTCTTGGATGGGTTAAAGAAGTTAGAACAATGAAGTATAGAGAAAATAAATCTCTTCAATCCCATAAGCATGTTGTTTTCTTTACATAGCCAAGGACTTATCAACATCCCCTCATATTTTTAATCAATACACTAATATATTCAATAATATTTTAGTAGCTCCTTTCACAGGTACATGTAAACTTTTATATCTTGTTTATAAAAACATTAGCAGCCTCATTTTAGAAACATCAAAAATATTTTAGAACAGAATCTGCCAACAAAGAGCCTGTTCTAAAATACAGGAGAAATAGTTTTTTTATGCACTTGGCGCATGCAGCATTCTAGCCCACTTTGCAAAATGAACAAAGAAAATGGTGACAGGTTCAAAGTCAACACATAACAGGTATGTGCCAATACATACACATGTTTGTTGTATAATGACAATATAAATTGGTATGTACCAGCATATCCCATGCATATTCTGGCTTTGTAAAATGAGGGCTTAAACGTTTTATGTGCTTAAATGTTTAAATGTGAATAGGGCTTGTAAAATGAGAGAATAAACCTCATTATAAGAAGTGGTGTCTTCTAAACATGAACTACACAAAACTAAAATGCTCCTGTCCTGAAGGTACTTTAGCTATCATGTCAGCTTATAAAAGCAGAAATAATTCCACTGTTATCAGAATCTACAAGAATTTACAGTTCAAATGTTAACTGTTTAGTATGTATTGATCACCAATGTTATAACTGCATACAAACACCGCATTAAAGTCAAGCACACCACAACAAAAAATTACCTTGAAATGAGCCAGACCAAAATAATAAGCCTTGCAAAATGCCAGTCAATAATAGGCAAGATTAAGATTCAACAGTTCTTACTTTTAAACCAGAGTTCCAGTTACATGGCAAGAAATTTGACTTTAAAACATGCCGCAGGATACTGAATACTAGATATAATCACTCCTAAAAATGATATTTATTGCATTCCATCCATTTGTAGATAGACCAATAAAAATACAGTTGAAAGGACATTCACAGAACTGGGAAACTGCCTCTTAAGTTTAAACACACACAAACTCTTCTTAGCTATCAGATGTTTCCCAGATAAACTAATATACTTACTGCTATTACTGTTACTCTGTAACTTTAGTTTGCTTTTTTCTTTTGCAATTCTACTAAGAATCCCATTGGGTTTTACATCATCATCTCTGTCTGCATCACCCTTTCTTTTTTGCATGTCATTCTGTTTCTTTTTGTAAGTTGGCTTGGGTTGACGCTTTGTTCTCTGGCCTGACTTGCTTTCACTTTCATCCGAGTCCCCACTTTCAGAGCCAGAATCATAAGTCCTTTTTTGCTTTCTCCTTGTGAGTTTGTCATTTTCAAACTTATCATCCTGGATTTTATTATCATCATTATTCTGAATCTCATTGGATGTCGAGGCTATCAGATTAACAGTGCATGGCTTAATTATTTCAGATATGGTATTCCCTGAATTTTCTGGTTTATTAGTGTTTTTATCTTCCTCAGAATGTCTTGTAAGCCAGGCCTTTTTCAGTTTTGTGTGGTAATTTGGCTGACTTGTCTGCCCATTGCCCACAAAGTTTAACTTGTTTAATGAGTTTCTGGCCACATCATCATCTAAGGAAGCAAAGGTTGAGAATGTCTGAATTTTAACAGCACTAATCTCAGCCTCACTAGCACTGGTATTTTTAAACTGAGCTGCAGCTAGTGCCGCCTTGTGCTTTTTCAAATGGATAAAATCAGTCGTGCTAGAAAATCCAGATGTGGACTGCATAGCACTTCCCACATTGCTCCTAACTGGTTGTCAACTGAAGTCTTGATGCTGGCACTGCAATCTTGCATTTGGACCACTGACTGATTTACAGTTCTTGAAGCAGCAGATTCTATAGCTGTGCATGCCAAAACAGTGTTAGATAAAGAATAAGTCACTTCTGAACCACTGCAGCATGAAACACTGGTCGTTGTGGCTGCTGATGTGGTGACATCAGTTTTAGTATTGCACATCATATTTGCAGCGATTGTGACACTACCGGAGATGCTCTGTGAGATGGTCTCTGTGTCCTTTTCATTTTGTGGAGGAGTAGGGTCTGAATTCACATTTTGTAGACTGGCTCTCCTATCTTCTCTACCTTCTGCAAGTCTAGAACAATCTGTTTGATTTGCTCCCCCTGAAGATCTTTCAACAACTTGAGCTTTTGAAGCAGACTGTTTTATTGACACTGTATCATATTTTGTACAAGAAGGTGGACGTACAATGACAGATGCTGTGGCAACTTGAGGTTTTACACAATTCTTCTCTAAATGCCATCCAGTTTTTTCACTGTTTTGGTTATCATTTGGTTTCCAAACTTCAAGCACTTTTTGCTCAGAATTCTTCTTATAAGTTGTGTTTGACTCTTTCAATGCTGGTAGTAGAGTTGGTGGTTTCTGTAGTTCTTGGACTTTACTGCCGGCATTAACTGGTTGCACTGGGGTTAGAGTTGGTGGTGAAAGATTACTATAACTGCCTTCCTTTCTGTCCAAAGTGCGATGAATTGGGGGATGAAATACTGGGGCTCTGTGTAAGGCAGGCATACTTCGTAGTGCATTTGAAGGTGAAATTGACAGCTGTGTTGGACTCCTGCAGTCATTTCTGAATGAGTTTACAGCATGAGATGTCACTTGCTGGGAAGGCTGCTCAGCTGCCTTTCCTGCGGTTCCATCTTCTGGCTGGTGCTTTATTAAAGGTGGGGGTTTTGAAAGAGAGGAAATAAATGAAGTCAAAGGTGCAGGATTAGCAGCTGTTGAAGGACTGGTACTCTGTTTATCTGCAAAAACATTGAAGCTTCCTTGGATGGGTAGGACTTTGGTGGTTCATTCACCACGCTATTAGACAAGGTGGTGAAATAATTACTTTGTGGCAGACTCTGAGACACTGAATGTTTGATTTTATAGAGTTCAGACATGGAGCATTCAGCTTCTTTCTCCTGCTTTATAGCATGACTTTTAGGGCTAGATGACAGTAATGGGGCAACTCTGGAATAACTGTCTCGTTCACCATCAAGTGCTTTCATTTTTCCTGTAAAGGGAGCAACTTCAATACTTTCCTGAAGAATTCGCCTATGTTCTTCTTTGTATTTGTTTAATCTTTCACCAGCCTCCTGAGATGCTCTTTGCAATTTATTCTGACTCATGACCGGGTCTACATAATGTCTGTGCAAATGGCTTTCTTTTCCAGTCTGAGTTCGATTGTGGTCAACATCAATTTTAGCTGTTGCTGGAGTAATGGAACGAAGAGGCTCCAAATAAGATTTTTTATCCACATCTCTATGAAAGGAGAATAAAAGAAAAGAAAATTGGTATTCACTTTTGCAATGTCAGCTCTTATTCAGCAATGAACAATAACTTAAAAACCTCTGCTTCTCACAAAAAAATTTCTGTCATACAAGCAATACCTTTTCTTCATCACAGACAGTGTACATTTGATAGATCAACATTTTAAGAAAGATTATGTTCTTACCTCAATAATCTTTCTTGTAGATGTGTCTAGTGGTCCTGAATGCTAGGGTTTTGCATCTGAACCTGCAAGTTGCTTGCAGAATGCTGTCAATCATTTTTTGAACTCCACACTTCTTCCCAGGAAGCTGCCCCTGCCCCCTCAGTTTGTATTTAAAGCAATCAAGTAGCACTGTAATGACAAGACATTACTGGAAGGAGGGAAATGGGGGAAAATCTCCATCACTACATTCTAGTCTGCTCTGTAACAAAACATATCAATTAACATTATATAACATTCAAGTAACTGGTCCAAAAACTGTGTGCAACCAGCACTAATCTTATATAGAGCTCATAGCTACTCACTTGTACTGCAATCAAGCAGAGACTTAACCCAGACACAGAGAATTCTCCAAATTTTGGACTGCTCCTAAGGCAGGCAAAGCCCCACTGATAGGGCAAGGGCTTCAGGGCTACTAGACACATCTATAAGAAAGATTATCAAGGTAAGAACCTAATCTTTCTTTTTAGTGCAATTTGTCTAATTCTAGGGATGTACCAAAGCAATCCCCGGAGTCTAGGGTGGGCCCATTGAGCTTGCCTTCAAAATTGAGGACCCCAAAACAGCGTCTTTTCTGGCTACTATGTGCATCCTACAGAACCTGGTAAAGGTATGAGGGGTAGACCAAGTAGCTGTTCTACAGATTTTCTCAGGCAAAACCTCCTGAGTCTCTGCCCATGAGGTAAGCAACTCCTCTAGGGTCGAGTGTGCTTACAATGCGATCAGCGGTTGCTTATAATAGTCCACTTATGTGGAGAAAATGGCCATTTTAATCCATCTGGGAAATCGAGGCTTTAGATGCTGGCCTCCATTTCTTGGCATGACTGGTCAGAACAAAAAGATGATCCGATACGTAAAACTCATTGATAACTGAGGTACTGGGGAGAAGCGCTCACTTAACGTCCAGCAAATGCAACTGGGCTTGCTAGACCTATGGTCTGTCCCAGTATGGCAATTCTTATGTTCTTATGACCCCATAAGGTGAAAAGCGGGCAAATGGACTTCCTGATTGACTTTCAGTAAGGATGGAACCATGGGCAAGGAGAGCCCTGCTTCCGTAAACTTAGGGAATCATTCCCTGCAGGACAGTTTTGTAACTTGGAAACTCCTCTAGCTGCATATGCTGATGAAACATTCCCAGTGCTCAAGCCATCTCCTATGTTAGGAGATAAAACAGCTTATATTAGGAAGCCTGCTAGCATCCTGAGCCCCAATTGGAACAAGGTTGGGGAGAGGGGAAGAAAAGAGAAGCTATGCAGAACTAAAACTCCTGAATAAAACTTTCCCTGACTCAGGAGAATTCAGGTGAGGGAAAAGAAAGTTGCTGTTTACAAGCACCGTGGAACAAACAAGGGAATGCCTGAATCACCTGACATCTGATGGCCAAAGGAGGTTGGGTGATCTAGGCACACCTTTAGCAATAGGGAACATAAAAGCAGCTTAGAGCAGTGTTCTTCAACCACCGGTCCATGAACCAGTGCCGGGTCCACAGGGCCAGCACGTGCATCAAGCCAAAACAAGTGTTCTTCAACCGCCGGTCCACAGTGCAATCGATGTGGTGTTATCTTCGAGCCAGCTCCCTCTTCCTAACTGATTCAGTGCAACAAAGCCACGGGCAATGGCTCCTACGGGCATCCTGCACCTGAACCGGAAGCCTTCTCTCTAACGTTGCAACGTCAGAGGAAAGGGCTTCCAGATGAGGCACGGGACGTGCAAGGTGCAATTAGTACTATTATGGGTCTGGGGTGGAGATTGGGTAGAGATGGATGGGGCCTGGCTCACGATTTAGCCCAGTGTTCTTCAACCGCCGGTCCATGGACCGATGCCGGTCCACAGAATAATTCTTTTATTTCTGCCGATCCATAGGTGTAAAAAGGTTGAAAAACACTGGCTTAGAGAGTTCAAGGGGAGGAGGAGTTCAACGGCACACCTCTCTCTAATGTCCCTCCTGATGTAGAAATGAAGAACTACCAGAGGAAACTGTCAGTAGCTGACCTGAACTTCCAAAGGGAGCTGATGCAGCAAGAGCCCAGTGAGTGGAATGCTGAAAGGGGACCAGAACCCATGGAATGGGTCTGAGCAATTCATGCCGCAGCTTAAAGGTAAGAATGAACCTTAAATTATGTGTTTCTGGTGCTTTTTACTTGTGGTTTTCTTTTTCTACTCAGCCATGTTGGCTGGGGCAGAGAGTGTTAGGCTAATGAAAGCCTTGGCCTCTTTTGGAAGAAGTTTTTCCTTTTGAACTATTGAATTTGCTAATGAACTCGACAATTGGCTCAACCCAAATGAATGAATGGCATTGTAGGGATTGTAGTCTGAGCTAATCACTGAAACTGTGCAAGTGCCTAAACCAAGGAAGGTGAATGAAGGGCCTTGTGAGAATTATTGTTTGGACTAATCGCTGGAGTGTTTTTTCTTTTGGAGTTTAAATGAAGCATGTGTTTTGCATGAAACTGAAAAACCTCAGGATAAAAATGGGAGAAATCCTGGGTGTGCAATGTTAATTGACTAACGATGCATTCTGACAACAACAATAAGAAGAATAGCAATAAAGCTTTGATGAACTATGACCCATCTCTGTCTAAGTTTTGTGGAATATACAGTGGCTTGCTAGTGAGGATTCATGGGGACACACACTGACAGTAGCCACACAGTGTAACTGCCATCAGAACACCATCTTGAACATAAGATCCAGAAAGGAAGTCTCCTGTAAGGGCTCATACGGAGCTCCAATGAAACCTTATAAAATGGTGTTAAGATCCTAGGAAGGGAAAGGGAGATGCACCTGAGGGCACAACTGAAGAGCCACTTTAGTGCACCGGACGATATCCAGGTGAGAGGCCAGAGAGCCTCTTTCCCCCCAAGCTTGGAAACAGGAAAGGCCTGCTATCTGCACCTTCAGCAATCCGACCAACAGACCCTTCTGAAGTCCCTTTTGCAAAAAAATCCTGAACTACTGAAATCAAGAGCTCGTAAGGATTCTAAATCATCTACAGCACACTAGTGCTGAAAGGATTTCCAGGCTTTGGAATAGGCTAGTATCATCAATGGCTTCTTAGCTCTAAGCAGAGTGGAAACAAACTCATGTGAATAGCCCTTGCTCACCAGGGCTGTCTGCTCAAGAGCCATGCTGTAAGCCCAAAGTGTTCTGGATTCTCAATAGGGTTGATCTCTGAGTGAAACAATCCACCTGGACCGGCAGTCTGAGGCCTTCATCTCTCTGGAGATGAACTAGGTCCACATACCACTAATCAGGCACCACTAGGATTACCATCTTCGGATGACTTGCCCAAAATGGGCCAGAGGGTGAAAGTATGTACAAGAGCTCTTTCTCCAGCCAGAGTTGGACTAACGCATCCAACCCAGCACTTTCTGGCTCATATCTTTGTCTGTAAAAGTGATCCACCTTCGTGTTTACAGCCGAGGCCATCAGATCTACCTGTGGATGCCCCCACCACCAAACTATGGAGTTGAACACCTGGGGGGGGACAAAGATCATTTCCCTGGGTCGAAAGTCTGCCAACTGAGAAAGTCAGCCTGTACATTTTCCATTCCCGTTACATGCATGGCTGAGAGGGCCTGCACACGAGCTTCTGCCCACCAAAAGAGTTGTTGAGCTTCTAGGCGTAATGGGGTACTTCTGGTGCCTCCTTGTCTGCTGACATAGGCCACCGCTGTAGCACTGTCTGAGAAGATTCTGACTGCTTTGCTTTCCAGAGACTTCTATTGAGCCTGAAGCTCTAGTTGAATGGCTTTAAGTTCTAGTCGATTTATGGACCACTTTTGCTGAGCCAGTATGAAATGACCCTGAACTTGGTATCAATTGCAATGGACCCCCTCCCCCCAAACCATAAAGGCTGGCATCAGTCATTAGAATTTCCCAGGAGGAAATTCAGAGAGGCATGCTCCTTGAGAGGGCAGCTGGCTGCAGCTATCACTGCAGACTGCTCTTTGCTTCCGGTAACCAGGGAAATTATTGCTGAAGCAAGTATGTCTGAGAAGACCATCGAGAGAGAAGAGAGTCTTGGAAGAGTCCTCATGTGCATTCTTGCCTAAAGGACCACCTCTATGACTGCTACCATCGACCCCAGGACATATAGATAATGCCATGCCATGGGAGCTGGACTCTGTAGAAGATCCAAAATCTGCTTCTGAAGCTTCAGTCTGTGTGGCTCTGGAAGAAAAACCTGGCTCAAAGTCATGTCAAACAAAACTCCCAGGTACTCCAGGCACTGGGTTGGCCCCAGCTGGCTCTTGAAATTGACAATCCATCCCAAGTCCTGGAGGAGTTGGACTACTCTCGAAAATTCCAGTTTGTAGTCTTCCTTGGACGGGGCTCTGATTAGCCAATTGTCCAAAATTTGGGTGCACCTGGATCCCTGCCTTGTGGAAGTGCGCTGCCACCATCAGCATCACCTTGGTAAAAGTATGAGGTGCTATCACAAGGCCGAAGGTGTTTGCTGAGAGCTAGAAATGTTGCTCCAGCACATGAAACTGCCAAGTACCTCCTGTGGGCTGGAAAAATGGGGATGTGGAGATAGACCCCCATCAAATCAAGGAAGGCAATAAACTCCCCCGGCGCCACCGCTACTATAACCAACCAAACAGTCTCCATGTAGAAATGCGGCACTTTCAATGCGGAATTGACTAACTTGAGATCCAGAACTGGTTTCCAGTTGCCTCAGCCTTTCTTTGGTACAATGAAGTATGGAGTATGTGCCCGAGCCCGATTCTTCATCCTGTACCGGCTCTATGGCAAGAAGATTCAGTAGCCTTTGTACCTTTGCTTAGACTCTGAGGACATCTACAAAGAGATCTGGAAGGGGGGGGCACAAAACTCGATTTTGTAACCTTCTCGAACAACTTCAAGGACCCAACAGTCTGCGCCAATCTGAGCCCAGATCGACCAAAAGGCTGAAAATCTGCCTTTTACATGAGGGGGCTTGGCCCCCATCCTGGTGTCATTGTGCTTTCCTGGAGACCGGGGAGGTACATGAGTCAGAGGCTTGCTGTCTCCTACTCCCAATAAACATCTGCATCACTTAGCCTCCTGCATAAGAACAGAATCTTTGAGAGCCTCGAAAATTTACACGTTATGTACCCTGAATTGTCTGGGATCTGCTCTCCGGCAAGGCCTTAGGACAGATAGCCCGTAACGCTGGCCATCAGGACATCCAGACACTTGCCAAATAGCATTTGCCCTTGAAAGGGAAGCTTATTCAGAGTCGCTTTAGAGATTGAATCTCCTGCCCACTGTCTGATACAGAGCATCCACCAGGTGGAGATAGCATAGACTGACACCTTGCTCTTAACTCTGATGACATCATACAGAGCGTCTGCTATATAATCCACCCCAGAAGGAAGTATTTGGGGACCTTCATTGTCCTCAAGGCCAGGACTCGAGAGAGACGGGTGTGGCAAGCACATGCCACAAAGGAAGCCGCAGCTGCTGCCTTAATCCCTAGGACCAAAGCTTCAAATTGCCACTTGAGGACCATGTCCACTTTACGATCTTGAAAATCCTTTAAATCAAACCTCCTACACTAGGCAAGGAGGTTCATTTGGTGACCTGCACCACTGGCAAATCCACCTTCGGCTGAACAAACAGCTGCTGGAAATCTGGAGCCATTGGCTAAAGCTTGGCCACAGTCAAAACCACTTGCACTGGTGACTTCCAGTGGTCTGTGACTAGCTTCATAATGTCCAGATGAGAGGGGAAAAACACACAGTTGGAGCAACTGAGCTGCTCATAATTAAGCACTTCGATGAGGGAGCTGGAGGAACTTCAAGCTTCAATTCTTATAGCAAAGTAGAAATAATGCCCGAGAACATAGAGGCTTTGAACAGCTGCCTGTACTCCTGGGTTCCATGGCCACTACACGTCTGCGCTTGGCTAATGCACCTTCAGATGGCTCTGGAAAGGGTCTCTTCCTTTGGAAACGCACCTACTGTGGATCCCTCAGCCCTAGAGGACTCAGAGGAGGCTGAGCCCTAGGCTCACTCCCCTGCCCCGCATGCTCCATTGCAAGCAGGACATGTACGCTCCTTGGCTGGCTATCCAGATCAAACTTGGCATGATATAGGGGTAGGAAGGACTGATAGGTCCATCTATGTTAATTTTAAGTAAAATCTAGGAGTTTGAGGCAGATGGAGGCTCTAGGAAAAAAAAAAATAAAAAAACCCCACCTTTAAAATCCAAGATGGCAGCCACTAGTAAAATCATACCAAAAATGGCCTGGGCACTTCCCTGAAAGTACAAAAATGCAGGAAAAGGGGTTTTAGAGGTGGGAGACCTTCAAAATTCTGGCTGCAGAAACCTTCAAAATTTACTTTTGGAAACACCTCCTGATTTTCCTTGTATAATAGCTTTACTCACTGTGCCTGCTTCAGCTCAGGAATGCAGCTGGGATAAATGGAGAACTCTGCCTCACAGGTTCACTGGACGAACTTGGTCTTCGGGTTGCCTGTTGGACAGAGGTTGGATCGAGTCTCAACCCCCGAAAAACCTTGCACTGCGAAGGGGAAGAGGGCCACTATCAATTTCATCCAAGCCAGGAAGGAGCCAAACAGCCTGTGCTCAAGCTCCTGATAAATCAGGGATGTGAGCAGCTATACAGGGAATGGTCCCTGGGCTCAAAAAATATAAAAGCAGGCTGGCTAGCTAGGTGTCCCCGAGGGCTAATCCAGATGTCCCAATAACTCTGGATATCGAGCCTCCAACCAAATACCTAGAAAAAAATAAAACCCTGACAAAATAAAACCTCAGAGCAGAAACACTTCTGAGCAACTTGCTTGTAGAAAAAAAAAACCTGAGGGGGAAAGAACAGTTCCCTGGGAAGGAGGCAGAGTCCAAAAGATGATTGACAGCATTTTGCAAGTAACTTGCAAGTTCAGATGCAAAACCCTAGAATTCAGACCATTAGATATATTGCACTAGAATGAATATTACAAACAAGTTTTGAACAATGAATGCAGCAATCCATCTAGGTATTTTTCTGGAATAGAATGTCAGCTTATTTTGGATTAGAATCGAATGGGAAAGTCTTTACAAAGTACAAAAATAAACAAGCCTCTAATTCAACCAGGGATGACATTTTGCTTTATGTTTCTCAAATGAATGCAGGACTATGATCCAGAAAACCTTGCTGCCCTCCCCCCCGGAAATGCCTGAATTGAATTCAACTTCTTTAGGTTATGATTTTTGCTATCCTCAGTCTATTCTTATTATGTATCTTTGTTACAATTAATTTGTGCATGCATAAATATAAACCTAACAGGGAGCTCAATTTTAGTGTACTGCACATTGCAAGCTTTTTCTTAAAACACATTTCATTTGGTGATGGCTACGTACTCTTTGTGGTGATCTATGATGGATTTTGACAATGGTGGGCTAGAATGTGATGCCAGCTTGAGTGGACGATGAGGATCTGCACTGGATGGTCTCACAGGAATGTGATTTAGTAATCCAAGACTGTCAGCTGTGGTCACAGAGGGGGGTTGGTGTAGCCAAGGACTGGTGGCATTCTATTTTTGGCAAACAAAACAAATCATTATTGTACGAAGCTGAAAATTCCAAGGACAGTTCTCTAATATTATGACAACCAAACACAGGACATACCACATATACTTGAATATAAACTGAGGTAACCCTTCCTCCCCCCAAAAAGGGGAGAAAAAGATTGACTCAAAAATAAACCAGTAATGCTCTCTCCCCTCCTTCCTCCCCACTCCCTAGCATCCATAATTTTGTCTTCCCTGCCTTCCCTAAGGTGTCCTATCCTGTCAAGCTTTGCACTCTGCTCCATCTCCCAACTCATCGCAGTCCTCTCCTTTGTCTACCTTAAGACCTGGTGGTCCAGCAGCGATCCCTCCCATGTCCAGTCCAGCTCTGCACCATCCCCCCTGCCCCCCACCACCACTCCCACATGCATCGCGGGAGCCAGTCAAGAAGCCGCCGAGCAGGAGCACCAAAGCGCGCTACTGCTCGTAGCCCTCAGCAGCAGAAGAAACGCTTTTCTGCGAGTGAAGAGCCTGACAGGGATTGGGAGGGAAGGGAGTTGGGGCAGTGCTCACTGCCACTTTGCGACAGAAAAAAAACTGATTGCGCGGGTGAAGAGCCTGACAGGGGAGGGAGGGAAGGGGGCTGGGTGCAGTGCCTGACAGGAGGGGGAGAGGGAAGGGGCTGGAGCTTGACAGGGGGGGAAGGAAGGGAGCTGGGTGCAGAGACTGACAGGGTGGGAGGGAAGGGGGATGGGTGCAGAGCCTGACGGGAGAAGAGGGAAGGGGGCTGAAGCCTGACAGGGGGTCAAGATAAGGAAATTGGGTCATTAGGGGGTGGGTAAGCAGAGTGGGCAGACTTGATGGGCTGTAGCCCTTTTCTGCCGTCATCTTCTATGTTTCTAAGGTGGCTGGAGCCTTACAGGGGGGAAGGGAAGGGGGCTGGGTGCAGAGCCTGACAGGGAGAGGCTGGGTGCAGGGGGTAAGGAATTGGGAAGGCAGGGAGGACAGATGCTCAGCAGGTTGGGAAGACAGATACTGCACATACTGGGAGAGGGTTGAGAAGGACAAATGTAGGGGCTGGGGGAGTATGAAAGGAGGAAAAGAGATGCTGCACAGGTGGAGTAGTGGGAAGTGAAAGAAATGCTGCCAGTGGTGGAGGGAACAGGAACGGAGAATTGTTGGACATAGATGTATGCAGGGAAAGAGAGATGATGTATATGGGGAAAGAAAGAAAGAGGAAAAATTGTTGGACATGATAGTGGTGGAGAGGAGGGAGGGAGAAATGTTACACTGGGAGAGAGGAAAGATGACCCAAAGAAGGGAGAGATATTAGACCACTGGAATGGGAAGGCAAGAGATACCAGACCACAGAATACAAAGAAAGGAGAGGGGGGGGGGGGGGGAGACATGGCACATAACAAAATGGAAGGGAAGGAGGGGAGAGAGATGCCAGACCACAGAAAGGAGAGAGATGTTAGACCTCTGGAAGAGGGGGGTAAGGAGATGCCAGACCATAGGAGAGGAGATATTCCAAATTATGGGAAGGAGAGGAGAAATATGCCAGACCATAGGAGGGGGGAAGGGGGAAATACAGAGATGTCTAACCATGGGAGAGGGATGGGATGATGCATAGGGATGGAGGAAAAGGGTAGACAGAGGAAGGAGATGGTGCACAGCAATGGGTGCGGCAAGGAAGAGATAAGAAGAAATGCTTCTTATGGATAGATGGGAGGAGGGCAGAAGAAAGAGGGAGGAGATAGTACACATGGACAGATGGGAAGGGAAGGAATGGAAAAATAGATTTTGAAAAGAAAGCAGAAAAATGGAAAAAAGTTGAATTTTAAAAGTTAATGCTAAAGACGGATGTATGGCAGAATGTGAAGGAGAGAAAAACAGCAAATGGATAAGGTGGCCCTGGATACACAGTTAAGAGCATTGACAGAAGGTCATGTAGCCAGAGTCTGGGAAAGATGGTTTGAAAACCCAAATCACCAGGCAACAAAGGTAGGGAAAATGATTTTATTTTCAATTTAGTGATCAAATTGTGTCAGATTTGAGAAATTACATCTGCTGTCTATATTTAGCACTGTTAAGGAAGAAATGCATTTATTTCTATTTCTCTGGGGGTTGCACTGTATGCAGAGTCTTGCATCTTAAGGTTTTATTTATATATGTTAGTACTTTTAGTTTGTTGTCCTGTATTTGTATAGGGGTTATCTGTGTTCTGCATGTGTGACCAAGGCCAGGTGTTCTGGTAGGAATGAATGTTGATAAACATACAGTGTGCTTTGTGTAGTTTAATTTTGTGGTTAACCATGTATTGGTTTTTTTCAGTTCAAAGATTTTATTGATTTTAATATACAGCAAGAACAGGAAATGTTAACAAGGCAAAATACAAATTAACTGCACAAAATAAGGAATCTCAAAATATTGACTAACAATACAATACAGCAGATTGAACCATGCCTATCTAACAGGAGAGTGTCAGCACAATCTGTAGCCATTATTGTGGACAGTATTCAAATAACCAAGAGACACCGGAGCCATTGTTAATAAGGTTATATTGTGTGTGTATATATGAAAAATGAATGGAAAAAATGATATTATAATTAATACTATTATGGGGATGGGGTCAGGGGTGGAGCTTGCATCTCCCCCCCAAAAATAAAAAAGCATTCCGCTGCCTATGCCTAAAAATACCCTTTGCTTTCCAGAAGAAGAGAATGCATAATTAATGGTGGTGTTATATTTCATATCATAAAACTGAAGAAAATCAGTTGACTGGTAGCACTTTTGTTATATATATTCACATGTACACACATCCCTTTATGTGTGTACAGACACACCAAGTAGCAAAGCATTTTTCATTGGCAGAAGTTTCAGAATAATTTTTATGATACAAGATGGAAAGAGGTTAATTAGAAGTGATATAAATAATTTATTCAAAGGAAAGGGTATATGTGGAATAGCCTCCCAATAGAGGTGACTAGAGAGGAATGAAATCAGTTTGTTCAATGCTGTTTTAAAATTTCATTTAAAAGATATTTTTGTTTTTACTAAGGAGAAAACCTGAGATTGCTTGGGATACACAAAACAGAAATAAAAGACAAAATGGGCAGAGCATTGACTTGATGACTTGTATGTGCTATCACTTTCAATGTACCAATAAGCCATAATATACAACAGAATGTGCAGTAAAGGATTTTAATGTACACCCCAGGTATCTAAGGTAGCATGAAAACACCAAACATAGGAAAGTGAAATGCAAGGAAAAACACACATATATAGTACAGCAATACGTTTTGTTTTATCTTTAGAGAGTTTTCAAATGGTGGTAAGAGCTCTTTGCAGATGATACCAAACTCTGCAATAGAGTAGACACGCCAGATAGTGTGAATAGCATGAAGAAAGACCTGGCGAAGCTTGAAGAATGGTCTGAAATTTGGCAGCTAAAATTTAATGCTAAGAAATGCAAGGTTATGAATTTAGGCTGCAAAAACCAGAAGGAACGGTACAGTTTAGGAGGTGAAGAACTTATGTGCATGACGGAAGAGCGGGACTTGGGTGTGATTGTATGTGATGATGTTAAGGTGGCCAAACAGGTTGAAAAAGTGACGGCGAAAGCTAGTAGGATACTAGGTTGCATAGGGAGAGGTATGGCCAGTAGGAAAAAGGAGGTATTGATGTCTCTGTATAAGACTCTGGTGAAACCTCATTTAGAATATTATGTATAATTCTGGAGGTCGCATTTTCAAAAAGATATAAAAAGCTAGAGTCGGTCAAGTGGAAGGCTACTAAAATGGTGTGTGGTCTTAAAGATATCAATTTGTATAGTTTGGAGGAAAGGCGGGAGAGGGGAGATATGATAGAGATATTTAAATACCTACATAATATAAATGTGCATGAGTCGAATCTCTTTCATTTGAAAGGAAACTCTGCAATGAGAGGGCATAGAATGAAGTTAAGAGGTGATAGGCTCCGGAGTAATCTGAGGAAATACTTTTTTACAGAAAGGATGATAGATGCGTGGAACAGTCTTCCGGAAGAGGTAGTGGAAACAGAGACTGTGTCTGAATTCAAGAGGGTCTGGGATAGGCACATGGGTTCTCTCAGAGAGAGAAAGAGATAATTGTTACTGTGGATGAGCAGACTAGATGGGCCATTTGGCCTTTATCTGCCGTCATGTTTCTATGTTTCTATGTACTGCCTCAGTTGGATTACTGTAATTCTTTATATTATGGTGTTAGACTGAATTTAAAAAATAGGCTGCAATTGCTTCAAAATACAGCTGTGCGTTTGATTTTTAGAGCAAAAAATATGACCTCGTTAACTACTCTTCTGAATCAATTACATTGGATGAAGATTGAGAAGAGAGTAAATTTTAAATTGGTTATAGCTATATATAAATTGTTGCAGGGAATGGGACCAGAAGGCTTAATGAAGTATATAACTTTCCCAATAAATAGAGCTACCTCCCATTAGGGCTTGGCTATTCTATAAGTTCATATGGTTGAAATCTTTGATTAACAAATCTTTTGAGTTTATAGGAACAAAGCTTTGAAATGATCTTCCAAATGCACTAAGAAAAGTTTCTTCTATCTTTAGAAAATTGTTGAAAACTTTTTATTTTTAATTATTATTAAATTAATAATTTTGTATGGATGCAATATTTTTTAAAATTGTTGTTATCCATCTAGAATCTATTGTGAGAATAGTGTAGAATATAAATAAGAATAGAATAGTATTATACCTTCCCTTCAATTTCTGTACATACAGTTTATTCCTAGAAAAATACTGATCCTTCTCAGTGATAAGCTATGCAAAAATATCTAAATGTGAAGCAAACTTACCCTCCTTAAGGAAACCTCTGCAGCCACGTGATTTTCTGGATGGACCCATTTAGATGAGGGAAGTCCGTATGTGTGTGTTCCATTTGGATACTGCCAAATAATTGGATAAAGTCCAAGCTGGTTATATGAAGCTGAAGGATGGGGTTGTCCAAGAAGATGAGGAGTCTGAAGCTGCAGCATTTGCTGCTGCTGCTGATGGGCTAGTGCCAAATGGCTTAGGCTGCTGGCATGAGCAGTCTCTAGTCGTGGGTGACCACCAAGTAAGGAAGCTGTAGGAACTCCAGGTAACACTGCAGGAAGTAAGTGAGGGTGATGCACTGAATGGTGTGGTGCATTACCAAGAGCATGAGGGCTGATAGATATTGAAGCTTGGCTTGGGGATCCAGCTAACAAATGAGGGTTGGCAGCTAGTGCGGGATGATGGGTATTGGGAGTTAAACACGTTCTGTGAGACGGGGAATGAAGAGCAAAATTATGCTGATTTAAGTAAGGGGAAATATGATTTGCTCTGGTGTCAGAGCCAACAAGAGCAGGATCTCTGTAAACTGTGAAATGTTCATTCTTATCAATGATAAGAGGGCTTTTTGTAGTTTCTATAGTACTGACTCGTGCTGTCACTGGATGAAAACTAGATCTATGCAAATCTGATTCTATTCTTGCTGACCTTGATGTACCAGTAGTTTGGCTATTGTAATTAATTTTAGACATTAAGGAATCAGGGGAATGGGAAAGTCTAGGCTTAAGAGCATCAGAACAGGAATTCATTTTTATTTTGTTGTTAACACCAATAGACATATTTGATTTAAACTTTAGAACATCTGGGGAAGGAGTTTGTTTATGATTCCGTATACTTTCTTCAGCTAAAGAAGCTACACTTAGTTCAGGCATGAGACCCCCCTGTTGAACCCTTTCTCTCTCAGCTACTGGATTCTGATTCATATAACAAGACTGTGTCAAATCCACTTTGCTGACAGTATTATTGCCCCAATTAGGAGCTGTGTCTTGCTTTTTTTCTTCCAAAAAATGAGCATTTGCAAATGCACGTTTTACATCACTATTATGTGTCTCTATTTTATGTACTGTGTGTACAGCAAAAGTACTTGTAGTATTTTCCTGGACCACCTTCTCAGCCCTGTTTTCAATAGAAATATCACCAGCATATTTTGATGTGGGAGTCTTAGAGCTAAACTGCTCATTCAATACTAATTCTCTAGTGGTGGTATTCTCTACAGTGCAATCTTGAATATGTGTATCATTGGCATTCTTGCTGGGAAGCGTAGGCTGTTCTGCTGCATGGAATGAAATATTTCCTCCTCGCAGCTCTGCTGACTTCATACTTCCTGCCTCTTGATGTTTTTCATCTTCCCGTATGTCATCCCAAGGAGACTGCCTATCCATTAGTGCGAGTTCCTCAGCCCCACTGCTGCTCTGGGATTTTCTGCCTTCTCCATTTATATTTGAAGTATTCTTTATCTTCAACTCGTTCTCTGAATTTTGCTCTGAGGAAGAATCAATTATTCTTTTATTCAAATTTTCTGAGTCACTGCCTTCAGAGTAGTCTGAAACATTGTCTGTCCGCAGCCTTTTCAGACTTAATTTCTTTTCATCCTCTTCAGGCTTCCTTCTTTTATTAAGGATATGCTTATTCTTGTTTTTCAGATTTTCTGCAAACCACAAATGAGAAGAATGAACACAATTCTTTTCTAATGATTTTACAAACCTCATTTTCTGTTTTGTATTAGTGAAAAAAAGTGTTCCTACCTCCTCGCCCTGTGATATCATATTTTTCTTCTTTAATTCGATCTTCATCAGGCAGGCTGCTATCTGAACCTTTTCTCTTATTTAGACGAATATTCCGTTGCTGCTGGTGATTCTGTTTGGGAGCTGCAGTTTGAGCATTCATTGCTGGTCTAGGACTATTTGCTTGAGCACGTGTATAGTGACACTAGATAAAAATTTAATACATACATTAGATGCTCATTTTTTCAAGCACAGTACATCACATTTCACTATAACACAACTTATTTGGTGTGCATTCGAATTAATAATTAAAGCACCTGACAGAGAAAGAACCCTAGGAATCATTCTTCAGTTTTATTATCTGAACACCCAAAAGAGTCATGATATGCAGTAAAACAGTTATTAAAATAATACATACATGAACTGTGTTGCTGTTCTGGTTGGATCGAGACCTACGACGCGATGTAATGCCAATGTTTTCACCTTTCAACAAGGAGTAAACAACATCATCTAGAAAGGTCATCTGAACCATAGAAGGATCAACATTCTGTGGCTCTAGCACCTAATTTATTAAAAGGAAAATAATTGTTGATGAAACCATGATCACCCACAAAATAATATTCAGACAGTTATGTTAGATATATACTAATTTATCCATAAGTCCACTAACAGAAAAGTGATGACCACTCATTCATAGTAGCCAAGTATAACTATCTCCTGGAGAAATCCTGCCCTAATTTTGCACAGAAATTTCAAAAATTTCAAGGGGAGTTTAATAATTTATTTACCTCAGTAGAAGAGATTTTTCATAAATTTTTGTTTTATTTATCAATATAGTCCTGATAGCTCCATATACTTCATCTACTTTCCCTGGAATGACTTTAACTCCTTTGAAAAGAATTCTGTTTGACCTTCAAACCAGGATGTCAGAACTTCCTTGGCGTCTTTTTCACTTGAAAATCGTTGTCCACTTCAAAATTCGGAACAGGAAATAATCTGAAGGAGCCAGGTCTGGAGTGTACAGTGGATGGTTCAGCTGCTGAAACCCACATTCTCGGATGGCAGCCTCTGATTGTCATGGCATGCGCATTGGCGCATTGTCATGGTGAAGCAGCATGCCTGCTGTGAGTTTTCCTCATCTTTTCTCCTTGATTGACACCCACAAAGCAATCACTGCGTTGACGTAATTCTCCCCAGTTATGGTTGTCTTGTGTGGTATGAACTCCAGAAGTAAAAGTCTTTCATCATCCCAGAAGACAGTTGCCATGACTTTTGCCTGAAGATTTTTCTGTCTAGAACTTATTTGAGGAAGAGGCTGACTTGTGCTTGCACCTCATTGACTCCATTTTGGACTCAAGATCTCTGTGACATATCCAAGTCTCATCGCTAGTCACTAAACAATGAAAAAAATTCATTTGGTCTTCACGGAACATCTCCAAGTTCTGGTACCACGTGGCCTTCTGACATGGTGTCAGCATTCTTGGAATCCATCATGCACTAACCTTGGACTGCCCAATTTTTCATGAATTATTTTCAAAACTGTACCTGCCAAGATGCCCGTTTCTTCAGCTATTCAGGAAACCTTAAATCCTTGACTTCCTTGTACATTTCTGTAGTAGTTGCTTTCACAGGCCATCAAGTGTGAGGGTCATCTTCAACGGACTCTCTACCCCACTTAAATTGCTTGCTCCAAATTTTACTTTGTAGGATGATGGGACAGACTCACCATAAACTGTAGTCATGTGCTCATGGATTTCCTTTGGCTTTTTCCCTTCTTTTGTAAGAAATTCTATCACTGAACGGTGCTCCAAATCCAGCAGTTTCTTACTTGATTCGCATGAGGACTCTTCTGACATCCTGTCTCTTGGAATGTTAGACTCTCTGAGCTATAACTGTGCATAAGTAATCTTGAGATGTCACAACATGCACAGACTTGTTTCAACACACTTTCTACTTTCTTTCATACTCAGGTTTTATTGAATGCCCCTCACATGCCTTTTTTATTTATAATTTTTGGTGTGTAGAATTCTCTCATCATAAAGACCTGTTTCTTCTTTTTCCAAGTCTGATACACCCCAACCTTTTTCCTGCTTAGGCTAGACCACCCACCCCCAAACAGCCCATCCTAACCCCCAGGACACACAACTATCCCAATTCCCCCTTTCCCCCACACATACTTCCCTGAACTAGGTCTGTTTATCCCTACCTCCACTGTATATCCTCCTCTTCTGCGGGATTCCCACCATAGCCCAAACTATTTAAAATGTTTTCCCTTACCAGAATCTCATCTGTTAAAAGTGGAGGAGGAAAGCACTGCACATCAGGCTATGTCTTCTATCTGACTGAAGTACTTGAACCATGTGGGATATCCTACTCTGTCATTAGCAGATGAGATTGCAGGGTAAGAATAGCTTGTTCTGCAGTGGAGGTCAAAGAGGGGATGGCGCTCAGAGGCTAAATGCAAGGAATGTGCAGGGAAGGGGGCCAGGAAGAGTGCTGCTAAAAAGAATAAATGCTGCCTTCTTTGGTCCTTATGCAGAATTCTACACAGAAGAGGAATTCTGCAATGTGCATTTGTGCAGAATTCTCCTGAGTAAACTATTTAGAGCTGAGTCTACAAGAAATGACTTCCAAGCTGATTTGTTTACTTTGAGACACAGTGAACAAAATGCACATAGGAATAGTTTCACCAAAGCAAAAATATATTAGGGTAAAGGGTAGTGGCACAGCCAAAGCAGTTAATACACAATCTAAGTTTTTTTTACCTAGGACAACATGGGTAAAGTGACTTGTCTAGAGTCAAGTTGTTGACACAGGAAATGAACCCAGTCCCCCATGTTCTCAGGCCACTGCACTAATCATAAGGCTACAGAATGAATAGAATTGATATTAATTGTTAAAATTCTGAATTACAGACTGATCCTCAAACTACATTAAAATATTATATACAGAAATAATAATGCTAAAATTCAGTGAACAGGAATCAAGGGGAAGTAAATGATAAACAATGATGACAATATACATCCAACCATAAAACCCAACAGTGATTAAAGAGTAAGTTTGGAAAACTGTAGAAAAAGAAGCAAAGAGAATCTTATGAAGAGTTTAAAAATATAAGGAAGAAAACTCTCTCATTAATTGCATTACAAGAGCAATATAAGAACAAAACAAAATTATAGATCAATCTTGGTCAGCAGGATGCATTCTTCATGTAACTTATATTGAAAGGATTCTAAAACGTTTAAATGTGAAGTCGCTTTTTGTTTTGGCATTTCTAGGGCAGTGTTTCTCAATCTAACTCTGGAGTACCCTTCTAACCATTTGGGTTTTGATGCATGTAAATCGCATATGTTGTTTGTGAATACTGAAGCCAAAGCCAGTGAGATTTTCAGGATATCCACCCTAGACAGGTCTTAAGGGCTACAAATGAATTCAGGTGTGGAACATCCCTAATGAATATGCATGATATAGATCTGAACATTATGGACGTAGCATGCATGGAAATATCTCATTCCTACTCAGCTAGGATATCTTGAATGCCCAAACCCATTTGCATCCCTTGAAGACTAAAAGTGAATATCACTAGGAAGGCAGTAACTAAACACCTAAAAAGCACCATTCTGACAATGCTTCCTATCGGTTATATTCCATTTACTAAGGAGTACTTCATATATATGAAGATTAGTAGTATACTATGGGACCTATATACTATGCTGCATTAAAGAGCCCTTTTACTAAACTGCGTTAAACATCTAACCTGAGGTTTTCAGCCTAGTAGACAGTTGTGTGCCTGTGCTACTGTCTGCTGCACTAAAAACTGAACCCCGGGACTAGGCATGACATGGGTGACAGGGGATTGGCTGGCTTTGACAGCTAGTGCATAGATTGTTACTATGTACTAGCTGTCAAGACTGCTAATAGCACAGCTGAACTTATCGTCAAAACCTAATGCTGGCCTCCTGATTCTCCCTCACTCCCAAGTCTGAAGTCTACCATAGAGGTCTGCACGGGAAGGGGGATCGCGGGAATCCCGCAGGTCCTGTGGGGGTCCCGTGGGAATCCCCCCTAACCCAAGGGACTCCCACGGGGACCCCTCTCTGGCCCATGGGACTACCACAGGGACCCCCCTCTAGCCAACGGAACTCCCACGGGGATGGAAGGCTTTGGAAGCAGGGTTCATCCATATAATATAATGGACACATCAGCCTTAGTAAAAGAGGGGGTTTATAAGTTAATTACCTGAACAAAAAAAAGAGTTCCACTAAAGAGATTCCACAAGGAAATAGCAGCGCAAACACAAAAGAAACTATGGAATTGATGATCCTATCAGAAGTAATTGCTGCTTTTTATGGGGATGGGCGGGGATGGAGGTAATTCCTTGCGGGGATGGATGGGGACGGAGAGGACCCTGACGGGGACGGTGGGGACGGAGAGGATCTTGGTGGGACGGAGAGGATCCTGGCGGGGATGAGTGGGATTTCTGTCCCCGTGCAACTCTCTAGTCTACCACCCCCCCTTCAAGCAAGACTCCTGACATAAGCAATGGCATCCTGTTAGAAGGCTCGCATTCCTCAAATCAGGTATTCCGATCCCCACAAGTCAGTACCCCACTTGATAAAGGCCAAATTCCCATTGCTGCCCAAAAGTTTGCCCTTGCCATAGAAACCCACACCCCCATGCTTGAATGTTTCCCTAACTCATCCCAATCCTTAATGGGACCCACCCCAGGCAACAGCTCCTTCAAAATGGCACCTACCCCCCTAACAATAATTTTGTGCAGCTACCACTAGGGGTCATCCTTCCTACATTACAGGATCAGAGGATCCTCAGGTAGATCCTGGTGATCAGGGATGGGGGAAGGGCTAGACATGGGTGTTGGGTGGGGAGTTCCATAGTAGGGGCAGGGCATTTCTACCAGCAGGCAGGGTACAGATTTGGGGGACAGGTCTTCCAGCAAGAAGCCATTACTTCTGTCTAGGGATGTGGGGGTGTGGGCGAACTCTGACAGGCCGGAGGGGAAAATGTGTACAAGATGGGTACATGTTGTTGTAGTCTGGTGCTAATTGCTTAAAAAAATATTTTCTGATATGGGCCTGCACTGTAGTACATGTGGTGCTTGATAGTATGGGAGCACCTGCACTATCTGGCTCTACTTGAAATGAAGTGCCTCTATGGAATCCTGCTGCCCTATACATTAAATGCAGGACAGATAGTGGCCATGCCCCCTACAATTATTGCACAACCTTTGCACTTAATGCATGGTAATTTTTGCATTAACTGTGTGGTATGTGCAAAATTTGCCACACTTTAACTCTTAGCACACATTCCTCACCACGTCAAACATCTTAACATGAAAATTCCTAGTAGATATCATGGTATGAGTACAGACTAGAGAGTTGCACGGGGACAGAAATCCCACCCATCCCCGCCAGGATCCTCTCCGTCCCCACCCGTCCCCGCCAAGATCCTCTCCGTCCCCACCCGTCCCCATCAGGATCCTCTCCGTTCCCACCCATTCCCGCAAGGAATTACCTCCATCCCCGCCCGTCCCCATAAAAAGCAGCAATTACTTCTGACAGGATCATCAATTCCATAGTTTCTTTTGTGTTTGCGCTGCTGTTTTCCTTGTGGAATCTCTTTGGTGGAACCCTTTTTTTGTTTTCTGTTCAGGTAATTAACTTATAAACCCCCTCTTTTACTAAGGCTGACGTGTCCATTATATTATATGGACGAACCCTGCTTCCAAAGCCTTCCATCCCCGTGGGAGTCCCATTGGCTAGAGGGGGGGTCTCTGTGGTAGTCCCTTGGGTTAGGGGGGGATTCCCGCGATCCCCGTTCTCGTGCAGACCTCTAGTACAGACTGCATCTTGCAATTAACGTGAAGGTCCTTACCATGCATTAATTACTGAAATGATATAACATGGTACAGTGGCCTACATCTTCAGAAATAGTAAATACTACTGTGTTAATTGCACAGCTACATGCCCCAAAAGTACTTGAACTTACTCTAACGTACAAAGCAGAGGATCTGCACTTTAAAGAGTCTTAATTTTATTGTTAATGTGTGTTACATTCAAAACCTTTGTGCAAGTTAATAACTGGGTCCTATGTACATTACATATTTAATACAATGAATAGAAAGATAATGTAATAAATACAAATTAATGGGAGAGAGGTAAATTTTACTGTCTCTCTCTTGATTATAGTTTCTCTCAATCCATAACAGTTTATACCCTGAGCCTGGGAAATTAGTGTACGTAACTCATTTTAATGTTAAGAGTAAGGGATATGAAAGGTAAAAATAATGGAAAAATTAACACAGAAATACTGAACATTAGTTTCATCCACCCAGCACACATTTAATTCAGACTTGTATTTCATTAAAAGACAGAGAAGTATTTGGGTTAATACCTTTATTAGGCTAGTAAATGTTTAAAGACTTTCAAAAAACCCTTATGCAATATGTAATTTTGTATAATGTAATATAACTTTCTTTATACTAATAATTTATATTTAGATACTGTAGCTTGTATTTCAGACAGTATAGGATATATTTGAGAAGACATACTGACCTTAAACTGTAATATTCTATAATCTAATTTGCCATTCTATGTTCACTGTATCTTTCCATTATCTTTCCATATTGCTTTTGTTCTACTCTAAGAATTTGTTTTATAGGCTCCAAAATTTTGACATGATCTCTACAGTACAAAGAATTAAATAATTCTCTCAAAAGAAGCCTTCTCAGTACACATATTAAACGCTTGGTGATACTAGGCACAAAGTTTCTGCTGTTAAGCGCAATTTCTTTTTTTTATGAATATTTGCTATCTAGAAATCAATGTTTAAATAGTTTAAAAATGTTACAAAATGTTTAGACTCAAGATGATATCATGCTATCAGTTCTAGATGTCTATTTTTAAATACATATCCTGCTTTTTCTAGCACAAACCTAGAAAAAGTGTTAGCATTTGAAATTATCTCTTAGAGTATCTCTCAACATTTAGAGAGGTCTATTTTCAGTTGAAACATTTACCTGGTCATTCATCACAACCATAGTGCGGGAAAATAAATCATGGTACGTAATTATACCAGTGAACCACTGGGTGGCAGAGTCTTGTCTGTATACTCTCACTCTGTAGCCATTTAGGGAATATGGACCTTTAAATGTGAAAAGAAGAAAACAGAAAAAAGGTTAGAAACACAAGTTACCTCCATTTCATTCAACTCTCTCAACTGCAGGTGGAGAAAATTTCCCTTCTAATATTATATGGCAGGTTCTGCCTATTGCTGATAAGAAAGCTATACTACAACAAAGTTGCATGTATTTCATGAGTGCAAGATTTCAGATTAAGCAATTATGCAGACTAAATGGTATTTTCCTCCACTGATAACTATGTGTGGTAAGCAGACAAGCAATCAATAAGAAATACTAAATGAACAGGAGCTCATGAAGAAATACTACACTGCAATTATACAAACAGATGTTTCTTAGGTTTCCTTTGCATCTGAGAAAGGAACAATTTACAGGTATATGAAACAGCTCTTACATTACTGGTCTACTTTATTAACTATATAAAAAACACAGAAAAATATTTCTTAGCATATAATTAGTTTGCAATAGCCCTTGATTATGGGATGAATTCATTAAGTGCCCCTCACACATTGTGTCATGGCTTAGTGGACACTAACATCCATTATGGCATACTAACCCCCCTCTTCTATGAAACCACGCTAGCGATTTTTAGTGCAGAGAGCCGCGCTGCTCCCAACGCTCATTGAGTTCCTATGAGCGTCAGGAACAGCACGGGCCATTCAGCACAGCTCCTCGCTCTAGAAACTGCTAGTGCGGTTTTGTAGAAGAGAGGGTAAATGTTAGTAAAATGGGTTATAAATGAGGTATGGTCTCAGAAAAAAAAAGACATTTTAAAATGTTTCTTGAGTAATGTGACTGACTGAACCTCTCAAAGTTCTTTAAGCACAACATACATACTATCAGCTAGTGTAATAGCATTATAATTTGGAGCAAAGACTGAAGAACTGATAAGTCAGCTCCAGTTTTAGATGCAGTTATCAAGAAATATACTCATTGTATTTGCATGTATACAGGTAGGTCTGGCAAGAGATCAAATGAGCTAGGTTTCCAAAGTCTACAGAAGCAACGAAAGATTAGGTTCTTACCTCTGCTAATCTTCTTTCTTATAAATCCACACTTTATTCCGGGACCAGTGGCTTTTATGCATCTCTGACCACTTCAAGAAGCCAGGAACATCTATAGAAATAATAATTAAGAGAGAGGGGGAAATGGGGAACTCCCCGTCAAATAATTAATTCTGCTCGTAGTAACATATGCAAAACAGCAACAATGAAAACAGAGGCATCAGGAGAGCGCCAAATGCCATCGCAGGCATCGCCCTTTTGCGCTCCATAGTTTTTACTGGGGAACCAAGCATGAGATTTGGGCCGAGCAGCAACGACATCCCCACTGATGGCTAGACATCGGTGGGATGATCATAGGCATGGGCTGCTGTACAAATTATGCATGAAAGAGCCTACGCACAATTCCCGGGGAAAAGGAAGACTCCTGCGATGAAAGCCGCCCTGTGCTCCTCAGACTTAGAGTACTTGGAGGACTTATAAAGTTTTTCTCCAGAAACGTGCTTGTGTTACGTCAAACCACCGCCAGCCCGAGAGCCCCCAAATGTGAATTTTGCTGAAATTGGGGCAGAAGGCTCAAGGAGGATCTCCCGAGGTGAAAGGCACCACTTCCATGCAAATTTAGCCCCCCTCATGGGCCGCAGTGCATGCAGAACGCAGCTGTGCAACCGACAGCCATCCGCCACAAACGAGGCATGAAATCAATTCCTCCCAACCTGGGAAGGCCATCTATGAAGTTTGGAGCAAAAGCAAAGCTCCTAATTATGAAAAAAATATTGATTTATTCAAATTAGGAAAATCCAAGATGGCCACCGGGTGCCGATTTTGCAATAAAATTGCCCAGGAAAGGAACAAGAATCGGCAGAAAACATCGATTTTAGGATTTTAGAAGGGGGGGGGTAGGGTATGCAGGGAAACCACCCAAAAATTCCTTTTTAAGACCTCCCAAAATTGCCAAAACAGGCTGTCACACTGCTCACTGTTCCATTGTGCTGAATGGGAGAAGTTGCAGGCAATGTTGTAGAAGCATGTAGGAAGATCTAATACCTCAGAAAGCTGGATTTTAAGTCATCTGACTGCCCACCGGCATGACCACCACAGCCATTGACCTCTGCCACCCTCGAATACGTTGCGCAACCACCTGGCGGAGGCATACAGTCTAGCTCCGATCCCGGGTGCACTTCCACGGAACTGTTCATCCTGCACTATACCCACTAGTGGACGAACCTGGGGTGAGCTGGCTCCCAATCTGTCCTGCAGGCTGTCCAGGGGGCTTACTGCCACACAAGGAACCCCCCAGAAGCAGATGTTCTCCAACCGTCTGCAATCTCCTGCCTCAAGGATGTCCCTGCAGGGAACCTCCACAGCATGATGGCCAACCCGGAGGGAAATACAGAAAACATTACTGAAACTATCCAAAGAAAACACGAGCAGAAGAGATAAGCTTCTACAGGCTTGGCATGTAGAAAGCAAGACTGGATTCTACTGAGCATACTCCAGGATGTGTTAGCAGAAGAGAGGAGTTATGGCTTCAATCATTTGAAGGTTTCTACAATGCATAAAACGCACTGGTCCCGGAAAAAAGTGAGATTGTACAAGAAGGTATGACTTGCCTTCATACTCACCTGATCTACAAAACAGTGAACTAGTGTTTCACTTCCTAAAATAAATTTGCCAAAAATTCATGGAGACTCTAAGAAAGTCACTGTTTTCTGGCTCTTTGGAAACCTCACACATTTCCATATTAGACACATTTTCATTCAAGACACTCACTTCATATAAGAGTCCAACAAGAAAGTGCTGTTGATAATTTACTTAAAACTGCAAAGACAACTGTAGTCTACCAACTATTATTTATAGCAATTATGGATGAAGTGCAACACTGCATGTACTTTTGCTCTTAATGATCCAACTCTAAATAACATGACAGTCTATTACAAAAGATAAATGGATTGGTCCACTTGAATTCATTTGGCTGGGTTGCTATTATAAAAAAAATTATTACTGTATTTTTCACTCCATAAGACGCACTTTTCCCCCCCAAAAAAAGTGGGTGGAAAAAGGGTGCATCCTATGGAGCAAATTCCCAACCCATCCCCCCTCCCCGTATTTAGATGGTCCGGCGGTCCTGCCCTTCCCTCCAGCTGACTCCTGAACTAGCTAAGGCAGGCAGGCAGGCACCCCCCAAACCCTCCCCCATACCTTATTTTAGTTAGTTCAGCGGTCCTGCCCTTCCCTTCGGCTGAGCTAAGCAGCGTCAGAGCATCCTGCACCACTCTGTGAATGGCTGCAGTCATTCACAGAACGGTGTAGGACAATGCTGCGCGCGAAATGCTTGCGCCTACCTTTTGGGCCAATCTAATGCTGCTTAGCTCAGCCGGAGAGAAGGGCAGGACCACCGAACCAACTAAAATAAGGTACGGGGAGTTCGGGGGAGGGGGCCCTGCCTGTCTGTTTGCCTCAGGGTGGGGGCCCTGCCTGCCTGCCTGTCACTAGGCCTGCCTGCCTTGTCCTACCACTAGACCACCAGAGGAGGGGACAAGGTACAGAATCTTGCAGGGAGGGGGGATAGGGTGCAGAGCCTGGCAGGGAGAATTTGGTTCAGAATGTTTTTTTTCTTGTTTTCTTCCTCTAAATTTAGGATGCGTCTTATGGAGCGAAAAATACGGTGCGTTGTATAATGTAAGTGCCACCTGCAAGGAAACTATATAGGTCTAAGTGTGAAATGGCACCAAATACTGACATTTTACCAAAAATGAGATGTAAGCACAATAAACTATTCCTGCAGTGGAGTGAGGGGCCATAATTTTGAATTGAGGTGATATTTTAAATCAGGGATCTGGAAAGGAGTCCAAGTTCCTCTATGGCTTCCTGAATTGCTAGCATTCTGAACTTTCACTTAGGTCATAGGAACCAACTCAACTCCCCAGGACATTCAATCAAATTACCTTGATAATTTCTTTCTTGTAGACAGGAGCAAGATCCTGAATGGATGGGTAATCACCCTAAAACTGCGAGTTTGTTTGCAATGTCAATCGTTTTATTCGATTTTGCCTCCTTCCATAGTGGGGCTGTGCTAATTTAGCCCTTCAGTTTGTATCAAAGCAATCTAAAATTCTAAAAATACACAGAAAGGAGGAGCACAGGGAAACCTCCTGAGTAATAATTACTACTCTGCTCTATAAAGACCATGCATAAACCACATGAATGAAACATCTCAACAAAAAAACGAGGTAGAATAAAACAAACTACCTACCTGCACTAACAATTAAGGTTCTCTTAATACTTCTTGTTTGGCTCAAACTACAGTTCTAAGCCTCATTATTCTGTGTCCCTGCTTGATAGGGAAATGCAAACAGTTCACTACAATACAGTATCTTTCAGAAACAGCAAACAGGCAAAGTAACATTGAGAACTGCTGACAGCAAGCCGGCTTCAGGACCACTGCTCCTATCTACAGTAAAGAAGATTATTGAGGTAAGAACCTAATCTTTTTTTCCCATTGCAATGGGAGAAGAGATCCTAAATGGATGGAATGTACCTAAGCAATCCCTAGAGTCCATGGCAGAGCAGAAGAGCCTGCTGCCAGCACTGAGGACCCAAAAGCTGTGTCCAGGCGAGCCGCTACATCAACCCTGTAAAACTTTGTGAAAGTATGGAAAGCGGATCATGTCGCTGCCCTACAAATCTTTTCAGGTGGAATCGCTTGGGAGTCTGCCCAGGAACCTGCCACACCCCTAGTGGGGTGCACCCTTAACGAGATCAGGGATTGCTTTCCACTCCCAACGTATGCTGAAGATATGACCATGCAAATCCATCTTGAGACAGAAGTCGGCCTTTCTCACTGGCTTGGATTTGTCAAGACAATTAGATGATCGTACAGTCAAAACTCATTGGTCATTTCAAGAATCCCAAGAAGTGCTCTCCTGACATCCAGCAACTGCAAAATCTTATCTTCTTTTTTGTAGCCTGTCAGCCTGAATGCAGGCAGACAGACCTCCTGATTAACGTTAAAGGCTGAAATCACCTTAGGACAAAAGAAGGAACAGTATGTATTGATACTTCACCTTCCAAAAACTGGACAAGACCTGTAGCTCCGAGACCTATCTCACTGATGTAACAGCCACCTAAAATACCATTTTCACTTTAAGGTCCATGAGCAAGGGCTCATACGGCGCCCGACAGAGGGCTTTTAACTTCAGGTTAAGATTCCACGTCGAAAAAAGTTATCTCACCAGCGGACACAGCCGCAACGCTCCCTTCAAAAATCTGGAAAAATCCAAGTGAGAAACTAAAGGGACCTTATCCACCTAAACTTTAAAGCACCATCAGAACCTTAAGGGACCTGACTGCTAGGCCTTTCTCCAGGCCATCCTGGAGAAACACCAAAACCATAGACATTGAAAGACAACTTCAAAACATTTTCCAAGCTTTTGCTTAGGCAGCAACTGTCGTCAGTTTCTTAGACATGAGGAGAGTTGTAATAACCCCCTCCGAATAGCCCTTATACTCTAGAGTTGCGCACTCAAGAGCTGTGCCATAAGCCCAAAGTGTTCCAGGGCAATTGAACCCAGAGTCACCAACGCAGCCTGTGCCATGCCTCTGAAGTCCATGCTAGCAGCCTACGAAGAGGATCCATCCGAGGTGAGCAGCAGGACAATAGTATGTCATGAAAGGGGCATAAGTGAGCCTTTGAAAAAGAGCCACCACTTTGGCTGCCGCCCTCACCAACTTAGCACCTGTAGGTAATGCCAGGCCGTGAGAGACTGCATTTGTAATCCAAATACCCTCACGATCAGAGGAAGCTAAGCCTGAGGCCCGTAGAAGATGGAGAATCCTCAGCTGGCCATCCAATGCAAATCTGGCATGAATCCAGGGTATCAGAGCTTGAGGAGTACATCTAAACTGTTTTAAAGGAATATTAAGGCAGATAGAGACTTAAAATCAAACTGGGAAATCCAAGATGCCCGATGTGATAGCGATTTTGACGCTAATTTGGGGAAGGGGATTTTCAATGTGGAAAACCCCCAATCTGGCTCCAGAAACCTTTAAAATCACAAATTTCAGACCCCCCTTCCCGATTTCCCCCATAGGCTTCTATAGGCAGTACTCACATGTGCCTGCTTGTGCTGCAAACTGCTTGAGCTGCCACTTAAAGAAGAGAAGACTTCTGCCTCAAGCATCAAATCCAAATGCTTGTTTCTTCAGGCTACCAGCCGGCCTCTGCCAGCGGGCTGAGACCCCTACCCCCACAGCTCCACGCATGTCAATGGGGGGAGGGAAAAACACAGCCGGCTTTCACTGTGCTCTAGCTTCAGACTAAATCTGGAGTGAGTCTCACTATAAGGGGAACGGTCCTCAAGCGTTTTTAGCTGTTAAAATAGGCTGGCTAGACAGGTACTCTGAAAAACTGAGAAGCCAGCTAGCTACAGACTTATATTGAGAGTCTGTGTCTTCTCACAGACAGAACTATCCCAGGACCACTGGGAACCTCTACAACACCAAAGCCTCAAAATCAAGGGACAAAAAAAGAAAAAGAAACCAAAAAATTAGTGCAGATCAGACACCTAAATTTGCTTGCAGAAGGGAAAAACTGAAGGGCTACAGCCCAGCCCACTGGGGAAGGAGGTGGAGCCGAAGAAAAGTGTAATAACTCATCTTGATTTACATTAGTAAAGGCATGAGTCAAAATTCAAATAATCCACTCCCCACCCAGTAGATATACAAAAATATTGGTGATAAAACTCTGTGGAATGCTACATTCCAATGCTCTTAAAGAAAAGAACTGATTAAAAGAAACCAATTGAAAGAAGCGAAGAGACTCAACACAATACTCTGCCAGCCAAGTCAAGCCAGGACAGGACAAGTGCTCTATACCTCCCAGGGAAGCTGAAGTGATTATATTTCTCCTAAAAAGGCAGTAAATAAAGCCTAATTAAAAAAAACACAAAACACAATCAATAAAATGCACTTGACAACTGGAGATGCATTAGCAGAGCCAGTTCACTGCTCACCAGCACACACTGATAACGTTTACTATTGTAAACTGGGAGAATGACCAATTGACAAGACTAGGCAGTTGCTGCTCTCCCATCTTTTCTCCCCCCCCAAAAAAAAAAAAAAAAGCTGTTATCTTAGAGGTCACAGCTTTTTCAATAATCTTAGATCCTGGAAATAGGACAGTAAATATGATGCTGGGAAAGGGCCAAAAAATCTTTTTTCAAGACAAGGGTAATAAATGACTTTTTGAAAACAGTAAACTGACCTTCTCTAAGACAGACATCAATAATCACTTCCAACCACAACATAACTAGAAAAAAAAAATCCAATGAAAAAATGTCTGGTATGGATTTAAGCTAAAAAATGAGGACCTAATTTGACTCAGAATATTTATAGGAGATTGCAGACAAAAAAAATAAAAATCAACACTTGCCATAAAAAAAGGAAGGAGGCTGGGTGCAGTTCCTGACAGGGGAGGGTGGGAAGGGTGCTCGGTGCAGAAGGACAGGGGGCTGGGTGCAGAGCTTGGCAGGGAGGGGGCTGGTTGCACAGCCTGACAGGGCAGAGGAAGCTTAAGTAGTTCCTTAGGTGGTTGGTCATAACCTAAGGCTTCTATGAACTGCTTAGAGCGTTTGGATCAGCTTCATGCGGGATGGATAAGGATTCTGACATTTCACAGAGAAACTTAGAAAATGAGGACTTCTCAGACAATGTAGGAATCTCCTGAGATGAATGATGAGGAGAATCATCATCTGAAGAACCCACATCTTCAGACAGCAGAGGATCCTGTTTTGAATATCCCCAGAGGTTCAGATCTTGAACAGAATGGAGGCGATGCCAAGCACTTGGTGTCGAAGGCTCAGTATGTTTTAACTTCTGCAATGCCTTCCGGGACCGCACTGGAGTCGACTCTGGATGTGTCAAGGATGACTGGTGCCAGTGAGTTGACGGTGCCAATTCCCTTGTAGGAAGCGTGCACACTGGAGGATTCTCTACTGCAGATGCAACCAGTTTTGAGGGCACAAGCTGGGTCGGCACCAGCATTTGGAAATGCTCACCCAGTTCCTCCCTAAGCAAACTGTCAATCTTTTGCTTGAGGGTAAACACCGGTACCTTCAGTGCAGCTCTACACTCCAGCGATGAGGAGGTCGATGACAAGGCACTCACCGATATCGGGGCGAAGCGCTTTTTGGCTTCTTCGAGGCCGGCAGGACTTGGCTAACTGCTACTTTGGCCTGAGGCCCAGATGGGGTGGGGGAAGGCTTCTTAGCCGGCTTACCCACAGAAGGCTGCGATACCAAGGGTGTTTCAGTCAGTGTCGACTTAGACGATGCCGTCGATGTCAGAAGCAATGTCGAGTCCCCTTCCATTCTGACACCGAATAGAAGTTGCTGTTCGATGAGCCAGTTCTTCAACGTTCTCTTCTGTAATGAAGAACAGTGCGAACAGGTCTCTGGATGGTGCTCAGGCCCCAAACACTGGTGATACCAGCGATGCAGGTTAGTCATAGAAATGGGGCGAGCACAACGTCCATACTTTTTAAAACTCATCTGCAGGCGGGACATCGAAGGGAAAATGGCCCCAGTGACATTGAAGTCGGAGGATAAGATGGAGGAACAGACCCGCCAGGCTGAACCCGCGAAAGGGAAAAAACAATTTTTTTTTGGGGGGGGGGGGGTTTGTTTGTTTGTTTTTTTCAAAGAAACAAAAATAAAGAAAAAAGTGACTGAAACAGTCAAAGAAATCCGTGAGAGTGGGAAGGCAGCTAGAGAAAATTTCAACGGCCGTTAAACGCATCTTCTTAGCTCCGTGGAAACTAAGAAACTGAAGGGGCCGCACGCCTACGTCGGGCGGGAAGGCACTCGTGCATGTGCAGTGCGGGCTATTGCAAACTTTCTAAAGACTTAAGTGGTGGAGCACTTTTAAAGTGGTCCATACCAGGGCTCTGTCGGTGACGTCAGCCATCAGTGAGAATATGCTGCCTGCTTGTCCTGGGATAATATAATAATCTAGTGAACAGGTCTGAGACAGTGAAACATCCGACCAGTTTCATAACCATGTTTAGTGATAAAATTTAATTGAGACTATTCCTCAAATTAACATCGTATTGTTCAACCTACTTACTTTCAACTGACTAGGCACTGAAAAGTAAACAAGCCACTGAAAAATTCAGAATGCGAGCTGGCTCCCAGAATGGACCTTGGGCCCTGTAGTAGCACACAACAGGCTGGCTCCACAGGTCCACCCGAAGGTTTGCCCTGTGAGCTGCATTCTGGCTCTTCGGAACCTGCATCCTTTCCCAGGCAGAGAATCCCCAAATATGGGGTCTCAGGGCACCAAAGCCTCAGGAAAAAAATGAACTTAAAGCCAAAAATAAGAAAGTAAGTAGAGCAGATCAGAAATACCTCTGCACAGTTCAGTTGCAGAAGAAAATACAGAAGGAGGTACTAAACTCCACTGGCAATGTGGGATGTGCTGAAAATTGTATCACACTTCTGAAAAATCCGGTTCACATGAATGGATTGATCACCTAATTAATGTAAGGACTCCTGAGTAGATGTAACAGAAAACTACCAGAACCATTCCCACAACCCCCCTCCCCCCCCCACACACACAACAAATAACATAACAGATGAAATTCTACTCTCTTCTTTCACTGCAACAACTTTATCACACTACATTATCAAATGTAACAAAATCGACAAGGTACCAACATAAAAACATAAGCAATGCCTCTGCTGGGTCAGACCTGAGGTCCATCGTGCCCAGCAGCCCGCTCACGCGGCGGCCCCAACAGGTCCAGGACCTGTGCAGTGATCCTCTATTTATACCCTTCTATCCCCCTTTCCAGCAGAAATGTCCTCCCAAAAGAGGGTATCACAGCAGTACCTGGCTGAAATAGGGCATTAGATGTGACATGCTGGTACCCAAGTTTCAGAACTTTGTATAGCTGAAGTTTTCAAGAAGGCTAAATTCACTCTACACACACCCATTGCAGGATATTTATCCAACAATAAGTGAGCTATTTGCTAATTTTCCTCAGCACCACTACCGGTTCTTAAGATCATGAGAAAAACTTGCAGAGCAGATGAAAGAACAAATATTACTCCATATGTCTTGAAGCATATAAGGGCAAATCAAAAATTAAAGGCAATTGTTAAATTACTCCATAATTGGAACAGAGCTAGCGAAATGCAACATATGTACTTGTACATTTCCTGTTGGATAGTGAGGATAGTTTGTCATGCACAGTGCAGCACTCAGCTTTTAGTCGTGTGGCAGCCACGTGGTCAGAAACATTATAAGATTGCACCATCAAAGAACGGGCAGTACTGCTCTTTCTATGGGCAGAGGGAGTGAAACTTGTAGAAATTCACCATCGGATATTAACTCAGTATGGATATAGCACCATGAATCAATGAAAGGTTTATGAGTGGGTAAAATAGTTAAAGTGGGAAGGACAGCATCTACCACTTCCATCCATTTTTTGGACGTTAACATCTCACAAGAAAATGGCACTTTCGTTACAAAAGTCTAGCAGTCATCCAAGAATTTGCCTCTCTCTCAGATGCTTAGAATCAGATACAATTGTTCAAATATGGAAATTTTGACATCAAGCTGATTTTTTACAATCAAAATTGATCTCTAGAGGTTACCCAAAAGCAACAATTGACAGAGGTCATCATCAGGCAAAGTATGTGAACAGGAATCACTTGCTCCAAAGTAAAAGACATAATAAGCTGGAAATGAAAGCAGAGACATTTGTGACAAGACACAGTTCTAAAAGTAATATTGCTGTGAAGATTCTTAGAGACAACTGGAGTATAGTGATTCTACATCCATGTTTGAAGATAAACAACTTAGGATCGACTTCTCAAGAAATAAAAATTTAAAAGAAATTCTCAGTCCTTCCACGATATGCTCAAAACACGTTTTACCTTCTAAAGTAGATGCTGCAATATATGTGATGTTACGTTGGAATGTAAGGAGTACATTAACCCTATTGACAATATAAGATATAAGTTAAAGCATTTTTCTAACTGTAAAACAACATTTGTAATCTATTTAATTATTTGCTGCTGCAAATTAGTTTATGTAGACATGACATCTAGAGACCTACGGACAAGAATGAGGGAGCATAAGTCGAACCTAAAACTTCATTGTAGCTCAGAAGGGATTGTAGAACATTGTACTAATTTCTAACACAAATTTCAGGATTTACGTTGTCTGGTAATAGATCATGAACAGAGTTCAAGTAGAGGAGGTGATAGAATTAAAAGATTAAAACAGAGAGATTCGGTGGATCTTTAAACCACACAGTATGCACCCTAGTGGGCTAAATTCAACAATTGATTGGTCTGTGTTCATTTAGCCATTCAGTTTTTTGTTGCTGTGAGAGATGTTGCCCAGTTTTGTTGTTTTTTAACCGAGTATCACCAGGAGTATGTTATTTATGAAAATCAGACACGTATAACAGTGAATGTTTTTGCTAGAACTGTTTAGTAGTCTGAAAAGAAAATCCGACAGCTAGCGTAACATTGTCTAAGTTTGACAAATAAGGGAACATATGTCATCTTATTTTTTAGCGCTTGTGTTGCTTTAATGACAGTTTGACAGCTAGTGAAGTAATAGATAGATTTGACCAGTAACGCAACTCAACGTCATTACATTCTAATGCGCATGCGCTGGTGTCTGTATGGTTAAAAGCGCCATTTTCAAGTACAATTGCAAAACAAAGCTGAAAACTAGGCTGCTATATGTAAGTAAATAGAAACTTTTCATTAGTTCTTAAAGTATGTTTGCGAATGTATTCGTAGATGTAATGCTGTCTTTTGATTTTGCTGTGCCCGTGTAAAATTCTGATGATGCCTACTATGGGAGGCAAAACGGGATCCCTCTAAAACAAAGGGGTAGCTTTGGCATTACAATTTTCTGTAACCATTGGCTAGAAAGCCTTTTCTTGAGCCACGAAGATAAGACAATATTTATCAAGATAAGTGGCAATTTTTCAGTAACATAGTAGACAATGGCAGATAAAGACCAAATGGTCCATCTAGTCTGCTCAACCTGATTCAATCTAAAAAATTTTTTGGAGGGGTTTCTTCTTCTCCTTAGCTATTTCTGGGCAAGAATCCAAAGCTCTGCCCGGTACCGTTCTTAGGTTCCAACTACTGAAGTCTCCATCAAAGCTCACTCCAGTCCATCTACACCCTCCCAGCCATTGAGGCCCTCCTCAACCCATCCTCCCCCAAATGGCCATATACAGACACAGACCGTGCAAATCTGCCCAGTACTGGTCTTAGTTCTTCAATATTATTCTTCAACTATTATTTTCTGATTCCAGATCCTCTGTGTTCATCCCATGCTTTTTGAACTCCGTCACCGTTTTCCTCTCCACTACCTCTCTAAGGAGCGCATTCTAGGCATCCACTACCCTCTCCGTAAAGAAGAATTTCCTTACATTGCTCTTGAGTCTCTCGCCCCTCAACCTCAAATTATGTCCTCTGGTTTTACCATTTTCCTTTCTTTGGAAAAGATTTTGTTCTACGTTAATACCTTTCAAGTAATTGAACGTCTGAATCATATCTCCCCTGTCCTTCCTTTCCTCTAAGGTATATATATTCAGGGCTTCCTGTCTCTCCTCATATGTCTTTTGCCGCAAACCTCCTCTCATTTTCGTCAACCAACTCTGGACCGCTTCAAGCCTTTTTGTGTCCTTCGCCAGATACGGTCTCCAAAACTGAACACAATACTCCAAGTGGGGTCTCACCAAAGATCTGTATAGGAGCATCAACACCTTCGTTCTTCTACTGGTTACGCTTCTCTTTATACAGCCCAGCATCCTTCTGGCAGCAGCCACCGCCTTGTCTTTTTCACCTTTAGTTCTTCAGACTAAAGGTCTCTCTCCACTCCCAACATATACGGCGCCTTCTGATTATTAATCTCCAAATGCATTACTCTGCAGTTCTTTGCACTGAATTTTAGTTGCCAGATTTTAAACCATTCCTCTAACTTTTGTAGATCCTTTTTCATGTTTTCCACTCCCTCCTCAGTGTCTACTCTGTTACAAATCTTGGTATCATCCGCAAAAAGGCAAACTTTTCCTTCTAAACCTTCAGCAATGTCACTCACAAACATATTGAACAGGATCGGCCCCAGCACCGAACCCTGAGGGACTCCACTACTCACCTTTCCTTCCTGAGTGACTTCCATTAACCACCACCCTCTGGCATCTGTCCATCAACCAGCTTCTAATCCAGTTCTCCACTTTGGGTCCTAACTTCAGCCTTTCAAGTTTAGTTTGTTCAAGAGCCTCCTATGAGGAACTGTGTCAAATGCTTTGCTAAAATCTAAGTAAATTACATCTAGCATATGTCCTTGATCCAGTTCTCTGGTCACCCAATCAAAAAATTAAATCAGGTTCGTTTGGCAAGATTTACCTTTAGTAAAGCCATGTTGCTTCGGATCCTATAACCCATTAGATTCTAGAAAGTTCATTATTCTTTCTTTCAGCAACAATTCCATTATTTTTCCAACAACTGAAGTGAGGCTTACCGGCCTGTAGTTTCTTGCTTCATCCCTGTGACCACTTTTGTGAATAGGGACCACATCCACTCTTCTCCAGTCCCCAGGAACCACTCTCATCTCCAGAGATAAAGTCTTTAATAGGACCCGCCAGAACCTCTCTGAGCTCCCTCAGTATCCTGGGATGGATCCCGTCCGGTCCCATTGCTTTGTCCACCTTCAGTTTTTCAAGTTGTTCATAAACACTTTCCTCAGTGAACGGCAAGGAATCTACTCCATTTTCTTGTGTAACTTTGCCAGACAATCTCGGTCCTTCTCCAGGTTTTTCTTTCATGAACACAGAGCAGAAGTATTTGTTTAGCACGTTTGCTTTTTCCTCATCACTCTCCACATATTGGTTCCTAGTATCTTTTAGTTTAGCAATTCCATTTTTCATCTTCCTCCTTTCACTAATATATCTGAAAAAAGTTTTGTCTCCCTTTTTTACATTTTTAGCCATTTGCTCTTCCGCCTGCACTTTCACCAGGCGTATCTCCCTCTTGGCTTCTTTTAGTTTCACCTGGTAGTCCTTTCTATACTCTTCTTTTTGGGTTTTTTATATACTCTTTTGCCTTTATTTTCTCCGCTACTAGTTTAGAGAACCACATCGGTTTCCTTTTTCTCTTGGTTTTATTTATTTTCTTCACATAAAGTTCCGTAGCCATGGTTTATAAGTCTGCTATTTGCACTTTGACTGTTACTATACAGCATTTTCAGTAATGCACCATGTTATAAATGAAAAACGTGGGCATTTAATTTATTTCTTAGCACTGATGTGAGAAATTTTGCTATGTAACAGTTAAAAAATGGAAAAAAAAAAAAAAAATATATATATATATATATATAAATAAAAATTGAGTTTTGAGATAGCTATGAAGATTTTTGAGATAGCTATGAAGGTACCATAAATGATACCTACCACCACCTTACTTTCACTAGATAATTCTATGTGTTCTACGGTGTGGTGTTCTGAGGTCTTTTCCTTCATTTGAGTGACACAAGTAAGCGAGTTGACCTTTTGTGGATCTGAATTATAGTCTGGTTAACTGATATTTTCCATATTACAATATCTTTGATTAGAGAAGATCAACGGATAACAGTGTCTCAATTGGCTGCAAATTTGGGTATCAGCCATGGATCTGCATTTGCCATAATGCATGAAGACTTGGGATACAGGGAAGTCTGCACATGATGGGTTTCCAAACAGCTTACTGATCTGTATGTGGAGGTAGCGACCCAGTTCCTGAGACAGTATGAAGAAGATCCAAGTATTCTGGAGAGAACTGTCACCAGCAACAAGACATGGGTTCATCACTGTGATCCAGAGAGCAAAAAGACAAAGCATGATGAAGTAAAGGAAGCGGTGCTCGCCTGGTTTCGGGAGCAAACGAAATAGGAATATTAAAGCTAGTTGAATGAAATAACAAAAGTGTCACTTTACATGGGGACTCAAGTTATTACTTCTGTTAAAACCGTTAAATGTATTTTGTTTTTACTTTCTGATTTACCCTCATATATGTCTAAAAAGGTACAAAGGCTTATCACAAAATGATGAGCTCACATGTCATTACTTGCAGTGAAGACTATTTTCCACACGTTTCAGACCCCCAGTCAACATATATAAATAAAAGGAAGTTAGTTTGTTCAAATGATGTTTCTCCATTCTGCACCTGATAAAAGACACATAGCTCTATTATGTTATCTTCTATTCACCCACGCATGCATACAGAGGGCCACCTTTTATATACAGTACAATGACATGACATGCTAGATAGAAATTAAAGTATTTTCTGATCCAATTGCCTTGATAACAGAGAACTAAGATCCAAATATACTCTCTCAGCACAAAATTTAGCTTACTGAACTATAATCCAATTCACTGCTTTTTAGAAGCATCTGGTAGCGCTATAGAAATAATAGTAGTAATGTCTATTTGTACAGCACTATAGACATAATAGATAGTTTCTGAGATTTTTTTTTTAATTAGGAAACTTGTGTGATAGTTCTGATCTCTAGTTGATGACAAACTATCACCTTCAATGTAACCATCTGTTCTGGGACCCTGGGATAAAATCTAAAACAGAAGCAGAAACTAGAGTATATCCCTCTTTCAAAACTTAATACCTATTTTTCTACCATACCCTAGCTAGGCGTACACACATTTCTTGCAGCATCCTTTTTACTTTCTCGTGAAATTTGGAACTGCTACTTAAAGTTGCCCTTTTCATTCAAAAAAGAAGCCTCCAAACTGGTAAATTTTAATAGGCTTAAAAAGTACCTTTTCCCAAAGTAGTTCTAGTTTGGTTAGTTTTTAAAACCATTGACTTGTTGCATCTTACTCATATCCTTGACCACTTGTACCTTCTGTCTACCAAAACCATTTTATTAACCAAAAGAGCCTAATACAAATTTAAACATGTTGGCCTTAGAACAGATTTATTAGACTTTTTAAAAATCTCTCACATTCATAGAATGAGAAGATAAAAAGAGACTTAATAAATCAGGGCTAAAAGGAAAACCATACAAAACACTGATCCTTGATGAAATCAGAGCTGCCTTAGACTGTCCCGCCACAGTTCAAAACACAAAGGACTGTTGACTCCTCCAGCACAGTTGTCAATTCTTTAGTGGATAAAATAGCTGATGCTGTTGAAGACTTGGGATTTATATCTTGGTCAATGGTTTTGAGTCTACTTATTATTAAGTATTAAGAATATATTAAGCATTCTGAGTCAGAGACTGCAGATTCAAATCTACAAAATATCCTTCAAGGGCCATCTAAATCTCATTTTCTGTCCACATTATTCAACAGCAAAGCTGTTCTCTATACCAGTGATTCTCAAGCCAGCAGGGTTTCAGGATATCCCTAATGAATATGCATATGCGAGATTTGGCTAGGTGGGTATTCCACCAAATATTACTCCTAAAGTCTACTACCCTGCAACCTATGTCCTCTAGTTCTACTACTTCTAGGGTTACCAGATGCCCAGAAAGCCCCGACGAGCTCCAGTCACATCTGGAAGGTCTCTGAGCATGCGCAGATGACATCACACATATCCATGCATGCTCCAGGCTCTCCGGACATGGCCAGAGCTTTTAGGGGAAGATGAAAGGAAACTGTGTGGGCAGGATGGGGCAGGGCTGGGGAGGAATGTAACAGGGCCATGTGTCAGGGGTTTAACCGCTCAAAATATGGTAACCACTTCCACATCTCAAGTATTTAAACAACTGTTTCATAGCGCCCCCATTTCTCTTTTTCTCTAAGGCAATGGTTCTCAAACAGTGTGTAACACACTAGTGCACTGTGAGCAACCAGCTGGTGTGTCATAGGACCAACTAGCAGAAACAGCAACTGGAAAAGCGAACAGCTCAGCAGAGAAGACGCAACTACATTAATCCTTCATGGGCTGTGAAGGCAGTAAACACGCTTACTGGATTTCACTTTCACTGAAAACCCTGCTAATTGCAGTTTGCTGCCTGCCCAGCCAACCCAAGAAGGAACACAGTGCTAAAATTAGTGTAGCTGCATCTCCTTCACCAGGCTGTTTCCTTTTACCTGCGCACTTCTCTTCCAGCTGCTGCACTGAAGAACTGAGGCTTTTGGGGGAGAGGGGGGATGGGACACATAACAGCTAGAATAAAGAGAGGGCAAAGAGAATACAGAGCTGCTGGATCATAAGGAGGAAGGGAAGGGGAGAAAGAACAGATGATTTGCTGGACTACAGGGGTATGAGATAGATAGAAGGGGGACATGAAGGGATAGAGGGAGAAGGGATAGAGTTGCTGGACCATAGGGGGTGGAGGGAGGGGAAGGGGACATGGAGCTGTTGAGTATAGGGTTAATGGTGAGGGAGGAAGGTGAGAAAGAGCTGCTCGAATATGTAGGGAGGGAAGGAGGGAGGGAAGAGAGGGGACATAGGGGTGTAGCAGAGACAGGTGAACCATAGGGGTGTAGCAGAGACAGGTGAATGCTATAAAGTTCTTCTTTACCCAACGTGTGGTGGACACCTGGAATGCACTTCCAGAGGATGTAATAGGGCAGAGTACGGTACTGGGGTTTAAGAAAGGATTGGACAATTTCCTGCTGGAAAAAGGGATAAAGGGGTATAGATAGAGGATTACTGCAAAGGTCCTGGACCTGTTGGGCTGCCACGTGAGCGGACTGCTGGGCACGATGGACCTCAGGTCTGACCCAGCGGAGGTATTGCTTATGTTCTAATGTTCTTAATCGGGGTGGAGGGGAAGGGAAAACAGACAAATATTGGACTACAAGGGTGGAAGAGACTTGAGGGAATATAAGATGACAGGTGGAAATTGGAGAAAGGACAGCACACAGGGGAAGAGAAGAAAGGAAAGTCAAAAGAAACCTGGGACCACCATGCTTGGAAAAATAAAATGACCAGACAACAAACATAGAAAAAAGTGATTTATTTTGAAATTAAGTGGAATATGTGACCTTTAAGAAATGTGCATCACAGATGCATTTCTTTTTTTACTGAACAAAATACAGACACTCTTCTGTTTTTATTTTTCCCATGTTGTGGTGCAAGCCTATTTTCACTTGCTGAGGTTTCCATTTCAGTTTTTCTCTTCATTTTTCTATTTTTTATTTAAGATCCCCTGTTGTGTATTTGATGAGGGTCTGTCTAATTTTTGCCCAGGACCAAGATGTGGTATTCTGTTTGCATGGTCTGTTTTACTAGTAGTAGGTACAGTCATGTGAAAATATTAGGACACCTCATGAAATATTCAGTTCTTTCTTAAGAAATGTTCACATATCGATGCCAAATCTTTTTTAAAATTTATCTTTGGAAAAGAAAGTGATGTAATTGCAGGTAAACAACAAAATTTTTCTTTGATTTACTCATGAAACAAAAGATATCCACAACAATGTGTATTCTAACTGAGGAATAAATTAGGACACCCTATACCCTAATAGCTAGCGTTACCCCCTTTGGCTGAAATAACTGCAGTGAGATGCTTCTTGTAGCCATCTACCAGTCTGACATCAGTCTGAGGAAAGTTTGGCCCACTCCTCAATGCAGAATTATTTCAGCTGTAAAATGTTTGAGGGGTTTCTTGCACGTAGAGTCCATTCCAAATCACCCCACAGTATCTCAACGGGATTAACATCAGGGCTTTGACTCTGCCACTCCAGGACTCTCCATTTCTTAGTTTTCAGCCAGTGCTCGGTTGATTTATTGGTATGTTTTGGGTCATTGTCATGTTGCAGAATCCTGTTCCGCTTCAGCTTTAATTTTCTTACAGATGGTCTCACATGTTCCTCAAGCACCCTCTGATACATGGTAGAATTCATGATGGATTCTTTGATGTGAGCTGGCCAGGTCCTGCTTCAGCAAAGCATCCCAAAACCATGACACTTCCACCTCCACTGCTTCACAGTTGGTATGAGGTTCTTTCCTGGAATGCTGTATTTGGTATTTGCCAAACATGATCTCTTTTCTGGTGTCCAAATAATTCAATTTTAGACTCATCTGTCCATAAACACTATTCAAGAAGTCCTGGTGTTTATCTACGTTCTCTCTGGCAAACTTCAGTCTGGCCTTGATGTTTCTCTTAGAGAGCAAAGATTTCCTCCTTGCACACCTCCCATGCAAGTTAAATTTGTGCAATCTCTTTCTGATTGTAGAGGCATGCACTTTCACATCAACAGAATCAAGAGCCTGCTGTAGGTCCTATGATGACATTTTAGGGGTTTTGGAGACTTCTTTTAGCATCTTGTAGTCTGCTATGGGGGTCAATTTGCTTGGACGGCCAAGCCTTGGCATGTTGGCATGTTTGAAAAGCTCTCCACTTGTACACTATTTTCCAGACCGTGGAATGACTAATGTAAAATTATTTTGAGATCTTTTTAAATCCCTTAGTAGACTTATAAGCTGCTACAATCTTCTTTCTGAAGGCCTCAGACAGCTCTTTTGATCTCACCATAGTGTTCACACTCACCACAGAAGTCATGAGCACATCAAACTAAATGTCTGAGATTTAAGTAGGGCAAACCTCCTTCAAAATGCTGAGTAACAATGTTCTAATTATGTGCACCTGATGTGATACACCTGTGTGTGATTTGAGCCACTTTAAGCGGGAGGATATGTGGGGGTGTCCTAATTTATTCCTCAGTTAGACTGCACATTTTTGTGGATATCTTTTATTTCATGAGTAAATCAAGTTCAAGTTTATTTAAAATTTCTTATACCACTTAATCAAACTTCTAGGCGGTGTACAATGAAAATACCATAAAATCAAATTAAAAATTAGGGCTAAACAGTACCAGGATACATTAGTACAACAAATGACATGACATACAAACTATCAATCAAGGAAAATTTTTGTTATTACCTACAATTGCATCACTTTCTTTTCCAGAGATAAATAAAAAAAGATTTGACATCGATATGTGAACATTTCTTAAGAAAGAACTGAATATTTCATGGGGTGTCCTAATTTTTTCACATGACTATATATGGGTGTTCTAGGGTCCATGTGATATTTGTAGTGCTTCCTGTTCAAAGGTAGGGTTCAAGGTGTTTGAATCATAGGAATTAGTGCTATTTTTTTCTGGCAGGTTTGCTACATGAGTTAGATTTATTTTCAGATTTTGTATTAAACAATGTGGAGAGATTTATGTTGCTGTTAATCAGATTATATAAGGGGGATACAGGTTTTGTGGATGGAGGGCATGGTTACATTAACAACAACAACAAAAAAATGTGATATACTGTGTCAGACCAAATGTCCACGAGGGTCATGTACTGTATGTGGTGTGTCACATACGTAAGTTCATCTTCAGGTGTGCTCCAATTGAAAAAAGTTGAGAACCACTGCTCTAAAGGTATAAATATCCAGTTATCTTCTCAAACTTCTTTTGGCACAAAAACCATACCATTTTTGTCAGATTCCTCTGAAAAAAAAACAATCAGTCAACAGTCTGGAGATAATGTCAGATTTATTCTAGGTGCTCCCAGCAACAGTGTCCAATGTGTTTCGCCAAACAAGGTTGCTTCAAGGGCAATTAACTACACCTGGGATCAAAAACAGATTCCACAAGGAATGAAAGCCAGCTGACGCAAAAAAGCAGATTACTCCAAATATGCAACGAGTGTCCCAAATTTCTGTCAAACAGCAAACAGGCCTATTGCTGGAAGCACTAAGAATAAATCTGACATTATCTCCAGACTCTCTACCGATTGTTTTATTCCAGGCTGGATTCACTGGTGGATCGCTAACCTTTTTGCTTTATTACATTCCTCCGAACTACAAGTCTTTATATGTCCTTAGAAAGATACAGCCTCTAAACTTTAACTAAATATTCCAAGTGGGGCCTCACCAATGACCTGATACAGGAATATTATCATCATCTTTTTTTCTACTCATTATGCCTCTCTATGCAGCTTAGCAACCTTCTCACTTTAGCCACCATCTTGTCACATACCCCCTAAGTCTAGAAAGTTTTGCACCCAAATTTTCACATAACAATGAATTACGGTAGTTGCTAATTGGCTTTTATACCCAATTATTGATTATAATTGGTGTTAATTGGCACTAATTAGCAGTTAAGATATGTAATTGCACTTAGAGGTATTCTTTAAGGTACACATTCATATCCCAGAGCACGCAACTTCAAGGGAGTTGTAAGGCTCATGTCAGACTGTTACATGCATGAGTTACAGAATACTAGCGTTTGTGTGTTTGACTGCTTACAGTTAGGCATGAGCATTTATTCCAGCCATTGAGCTAACCTAAGTGCTTATGCCTTAAGTTAGGTGTGTAAAGGCAGAGACTTACACTAGTACTGTGTAACAGTAGTTGTGCAAAGCGTGCATCATCCTGGTACCTCAGCTTTAGGCAAGATACAGAGAATTACCTTCCTAGACACCAAGGATGTCAAGGTGATGAAACAATCACCCCAAAGTCCCTCTCCTCTGATCCATACATAACAGCTTCTCGCACATTAGCACATACAGCTCATTTGGATTTCCACTGTCCAAATATATCACTCTACACTTCTTAACATTAAATTTTAACTGCCAAACATAAAATCATACTTCTAATTTTTGTGGGTCACCTCATGTTGTCTACTCTGTTGCAAATCTTCACGTCATCTGCAAAGAAGCAAGCTTTTCTTTCCAAACCCTTGGCAATGTTGCTCACAAATATATTAAACAGAACTGGCCCCAGCCAAGAAAAACAAAAAATTATATCAGATTCATTTAGCACCATTTTCCTTTAATAAAAACCATGTTGCCTTGAATCTAGCAACCTGCTGGATTCTAGGACGTTCACTATCCTTTCCTTCAGGAGCGCCTCCATTATTTTTCCAACCACTAAAGTGAGGCTTACTGGTCTGTAGCTTCCCACTTTGTCTGTCACCATTTTCATGAAGTAGAACCACATCTGCTCTTCTCCATTTCCATGGAACCTCGTCCGTTTCCAGAAATTTGTTAAACAAATTTTTTTGAGGACCTGGCAAACCTCTCTTAGCTCCTTCAATATTCTGGGATACATCTTATCCAGCCCAATAGCTTTGTCACTTTCAAATTGATCATAAACACTTGCTTCTGTGAATAGTGTGATGTCTACTCTATCCCCATGTGTGACCATTTTTGGGAAAAGGTGACTAAATTCACCAGAAACAAAAACAAGAAAATGTGGTTTTAATGAATTCTATTAGAGCAAACAATTTGTACTAAAACAGTACAAGCCACCATCATTTTATGTGGAAAACATGGAAAAAAAAGTTTTTGAAGTTCAAACATGTAACTTCTGCAGACTGCTTATATGAACTCACCGCATGAAAAATTGCCCAGTCTCAAACTATTTGGATTTGCTACTCTAATCACCTTTTCCCAGAAACTGTCACGAATGTATCTTTGTCAGCTGACCATAGTCCTCCTCAGAATTTTCTTCCGTGAATAAAAGAAATATATATTTTTTAAAAATATATTTTTTTAGCATGTCTGTTCTTTCCTCATCACTCTTTACATAGCGGTTTTCGGCATCATTCAGTCTGACAATTACATTTCTGACTTCCTCTTTCCCCCAACGTACCTGAAAAAAAGTCTTGTCAGTTGTCTTTACTTCTCAAATCATTTTTTCCTTCCTGTTCTTTTGCCAGACATATTTCTCTTTTTTGCTTCTTTGAGTTTCATTGGACATTCTTTTCTCTGTTTTTCTTCTTGAATTGTTCTGTATTTCATGAATGCTACTTCTTTTGCCTTTATTTTTCCAGCCAACTTGTTAGAAGAACCATATCAGTTTCCTTTTTCAATTTCTTTTATTTACTTTCCTTACAAAAAGATCTGTTGCCAGCATTGTTGGAGCATTGTCTTTCTACTTTTCTTATGTCCAGAGAGGGTGGTGGATGCCTGGAATGCCCTCCCGGTGGAGGTGGTGGAAACAAAAACAGTGATGGAATTCAAAAATTTGTGGGACAGACACAAAGGATCCTTAAATAGAAAGACGACAGTAGCAAAACAAAACTTAATACATCAGCGGTTATAAGCTCATTTATGATAGACAGAAGTGGTGCTTAGCGGTAACTCCACCAGTGGAGAAGTGAGGCCAATGTCAGATTGACTTCTACAATCTGTGTCCCGTATATGGCAAGACAGATCAGGATGGGCTGGAGTGAATAACTATTGACTACAACTTCAGGAGTTGGGAAGTAGGGCATATGAAAGGCAGACTTTTTTTTTTTTTTAATGGTCTAAGCTCCCAAAATGACAAAGACATATACTGTGTGTGGGTGCTCACAGTGGAGGAATGGAAAACATCGTAAAGTGGAACTTAGCAAGTAAAACATTGTAATATTACTCCTGGATATTAATTCAATAATGATTTGAAAATGAATGTAACTATTTATCAGATTGGATGGACCATTAAGATTTTTATCTGCTGTCATTTATTATGTCCTCCCATACCATCAGCTCTTTTTAAGGTACCTGCCCCTCCCCAATTTTACAAAAGTTAGCATGTTTGAAATCTAGGACTGAGTTTTGTTATGGCTACACTATGCTTTAGTTCTTATATCAAACCATATAGTGTGATGATCACTACTGCCCAGGTTGCTACCCATCCGGATACTGGGCACGCTTTCTCCATTTATAAGCACTTGATCCAGAGTCATTCCTTCCCTCTTGGGTTCCATCACTATTTGTCTGAATAAACTACAGGTCCCTCTCCATATTCGCAGGTATAGGACTCATGACTTCAGTTATTCCTGAGTTTCTAAACTTTGACCCACCCCGCCTCCCGGATCTCTCCATACCTTACTTTTAAAACCTGGTGGTCTAGCAGTGAAGCAGGACAGGAGCAATCTTCCTACGCTTCTGCCCTGTGCAGAACCATGAACAAAAATGGCTGCTGTGAGTTCCCGTAGTCTCAAAAGAGTAAAGTGCAAACTCACGGCAGCCAATTTCGTTCAAGGTTCTGCAAGAGGCAGAAGCTTAGGAAAATTGCTCCTGCCCCACTTCATCGCTAGACCACCAGTATAAGAACGGCACAATAATTAAAACTACAGCTTCAGCACCCTGTGGAGAGGTCTGGGAGGCAAGGGTGGGTCAGGTTTGGCCCTAAGTAAGGTGTGGAGAGGTACGGGAGGGGAGAGGGAAGGTAGGGGTGAGTCAAAATCGGCCCTAAAGTTATTTGCAAATTTCTTATTAGAGGGCCAGCTTTGCACCTAACCCCTAAGAATATGGAGGGAGTAGTGTACTTTGAAAGGTATCCACTATCTCTCTACTTCTTTCTGATTGTGCAGATGAGACATTCCTACCTGCACATGGCAGACTGAAATCTCCCAGAAACAGCACCCCTGCTTTCACTTTTGGATATCTGTGATCAGATCTTTATCTAACTTCTCCATGTGTATTAGAGGTCTGTAGATAATATCTGTGTGGAGAGAGGTTCCATTTTCTCTTTTCAAGACAATCCAAATCGATTCCTCTTTTCTCCAGGTCCTTTCATTTTAACTGCTTTAATACTGCTTTTCATATATAGCACTATTCCTCCACCTTTTTAGCCATCTCCATCTTTCCTAAAAGGATTATAGCTCAGCATGGTTGTAACCCATTAATAGGAGTCATTGAACCAGGTTATATGCAAGAATATCTAAGTTTTCTGCTAATATCAAGGCTTGTTAATCCAGAACTTTGTTGCTTAGACTGAGTGTTTTGTGCTCATTGCTTTCTAAATATACTTCATTGACACTCATCCTCTGTATAACATTTTGCCTAGTCTCCTCTTATACTTTGTCCCTGTTTATTACTGTATTTTTTGCTCCATTAGACACACTTTTTCCCCCCCCCAAAAGTGGGTGGAAATAAGGTGCGTTTTTATGAAGTGAATACCCAAAGCGTTCCCCCCTCTCCCGTTACATTATTTTAATGCTGCCACCCTCCCTTGATTGCCGGCCCTCTTCTTCCTCCCCGCGTACCTTTTTTTTTTAACTTCTGGTGCCTTCACGCGCTGAGAGTTGCACACAAGGCTGGCTGGTTGGTTGGTCTCCGCCGCTTCCCTGCGAATGGACGGCAGACGCGGGAGGCTCCTCTTCTGTTCTTTCGTGGCATAGCGGTGCATCAAGCTGCCTGCCTGGGCCTGCGCTGCTTCTCGCGGGAAGCGGTGTGTGAACAGGCAGGCAATCTATGGCGCAAGAGAACAGAAGAGGAGGCAGCCGCATCTGCCATCCATTCTCAGGGAAACAGCGGGGACCAGGCAGCCAGCCAGCCTTGTGCACTGCCCTCAGCGACTGAAGGCGCCAGAAGTTTTAAAAAAAGATATGCACGGGGGGGGGGGGGGGTTGAGAAAAGGGGGAGGAAGAAGAGGGTTGGGGCCTGCCTGCCACCTGCCTGAGGGGTGAGGAGGGAGAGGCCGGGGCCTTGTTGCCTGCCAAATTAAAAATAGGGATGGAGAATGGAGAGGCCGGGGCCTGCCTGCTGCCTGCCTAGGGGAGGGGGGGGAGAGGCCTGCCTACCTACCCTGCCTGCCAGCCACTAGGTCTGCCTGCAGGGAGAGGGGACAGAGTGCACAGGGTGCAGAGCTTGGCAATGAGTGTGGGGTTGGGTGCAGAGCCTGGCAGGGAGAATTTGGTTCAGAATGGGGTTTTTCTTGTTTTCCTCCTCTAGATCTAGGGTGCGTCGTATGGTCAGGTGCATCTAATGGAGCGAAAAATACGGTACATTATTCTATTAGCTGCTAGGATTACGCTTTCAAGTGTGCTATTTTTGGCCAGATGATTTGTCCCCAGGGGGATTATAAGATACACCTTAGAATCCTTATTCGCTTATCTGATCACAATCTGTATTTGGTTTGTATTCCTGTAAACAGAAGATCCTGAAGTCATTTCATTTATTAGAACCCATGGAATGTGTTCCCAAGTTAATGCCTTGGATAATTAGGTTCCCTTACAGCAAGAACTTTGTGTTTTCAGCTGTTTTGTCAGTGCCCTACCAGAAGAAAAACCCTTAATGGTTTTGAAATATAATGGAACAAAGTTTGGTGAATAATTTCCAAGATCTTATATTGTGTTCTATACTTTATAGGCAGCCAATGATGCTGTTTCAATACTGGTGTAATATGGGCAAACTTAGAGATCTCCATAACCAACCTTGGGGCAGCATTCTGCACAATTTGTAAAGACCTGCTCTAACAGTTAGTAATCCCCAAATAAAGCACATTTACTTACCTGTAATAGATATTATCCAAAGATGGCAGGGAGATATTCTCAAATGTGAGTGACATCATCCACGGAGCCTGGTGCAGACAATACAAAAAAATGAATGTCACTTTAAAAATTTTCAAAGTCTTGAGACTGCCCATACCGCATATGCACCAGTGCTTTCCTGCCCGACATCGGCTGGCGGGACCATCAGTAAACAAAAAAAAAAAAACCCAAAAAAAAAGCTAAGAAGCAAACTAGAAGAGGAGGAAGGGTCATGAGAATATCTGTCTGCTGTCTTTGAATAACATCCGGTACAGGTCAGTAACTGTGCTTTATCCTAGGACAAGCAGGCAGCACATCTTCACATGTGGGACTCCCTAGCTGAAGTACAGTGTTGAAGGGTAGTTGGCATTTAAACAGAAAATAAATTTTGTAGAACTATTTGGCTGAACAGACTATCTCGTCTGGAATAATTCTCCAAACAGAAGTAATATGTAAAGGTATGAACTAAGGACCAAGCAACTGCTTTATAGATATCCTCGATGGGAGTGGATTGTAAATGAGCTACTGAGGTTGCCATTGCTCTAACTTTATGTGCCATGACATGACCATCCAGAACTGGCCCAGCCCAAGCATAGCAAAGTTGAGTCGAAGTTCTATGAGGTTTTCTGCAATCCAAGTAATAAACAAAAGCGTGTTTACAGTCCAAGGTATGTAGAGCTGTCTCCCTAGGATGAGACTGTGGTCTTTGGAAGAAAACAGGTATGGACTGATTGAGGTGAAGTTCCGAGACTGCCTTAGGGAGGAATTTTGGATGTCATGGACGTCATGATAGAAAGATGTGAAAGGAGGTTCAGAAACTAGAGCTTGAAGCTTACTAATTTGGCATAATGAGGTGATACAAAGTAGAAATACTTCTTTCCAGGTTAAAAACGTCCAACGATTTAGATGAGTGTGGTTCAAATGCTGGTTTCATAAGGACAGATGGCATTAAGGTCCCAAATCACCTACAGTAGCTTGATTGGAAGTTGGGTATGAAGAAGCCCTTTCAAAAATCTAGACACCATGGGATGTGCTGATATAGCAGTTACTTATTGTAACAGGTGTTATCCAAGGACAACAGGCAGATATTCTCACAGATATGCGACGTCATCCAAAAGACAAAAAATATTTTCTACCTTTTGTTGTCTGGTCATTATTCAAATCATGTTGGTCCCAGGCGCTGGTTGTCTTCTGATAAACTTGCTTGCCAGGGTCTCCTGCTTATTTGTCATTTTCTCGGTACTAACCATCTCTCTTCCATCTCTGTCCTCCCTTTCCGTTTCCCTTCCCTCCCCTGGAGGTCTAGCATCTTTCCTTTTTTTTTTGTCTCCATCCCTGCAGCTGCAGCGATGGACTCCACCATCCCCGGATCCACCATCTCTCCTTTTCTCAATTACCCTTTCATCCAGCATCTCTCCCTCCTTCCCCACCACCCCAGGGTTCACCATCTCTCCCATTCTCTTCCAAACTTCCCTCCTATCCAATACCTTTATCCTCCCCCCCAACACCATCTCCCTTGTGTCCAACTTCTCTCCTTTTCTGTTTCTTCCCTCCCTAAATCCCGTTGTCCACCATCTTTCTCCCTCTCCTCTGTTTTTAGGCCCATTATTTCTTCCCCCTCCCTCCCCAATCCAGCATATGCACATCTCTTTGAACTCCCTTCCCTCCCCTCTGTGTACTTCTACACCAGGGCCCCCCAAAGTCCTGCCAGTTTAAACAACAACAATAATAATAGTGAGTATGTGAATGAGCTTGAGAAAGGAGTGGTCCTGGATATCTTATAAATGTTCAACCGGGACCTGGAATAGGTTAAACCAGTGTTTCTCAACCTTTTCAAGCCAAGAACCCCCTAAGCCTAACAAATGCCAACCAAGTACCTCCCCCTGGCTAAACTCCGCTCCAGACCCACCCCCATAATAATACTAATTGTAATGCAATTTCTTCCATCCATTTTTTCATATACACACAATATAATCTTATTAATACATAGTGGAAGCCACAAAATATAAGTACCTGTATATTGGGATAAAACATTGAAAAAAGCAATATAAACATAATAAAACAAATATAAATATATTGGTATAAAACATACAATGTAATCGGACACAAAAGTAATTAAATATAAATCTTAAAAGGTAAAACACATAAAATATAGTACATATCATAAAACATAAAAAAGTATAATAAAACCAAGAGAGACATGCATACATATTGGATTCATGTTGTGTTCTTACAAAAAAGGAGGAAAGGTGGAGAAAGAGTATTAGCCAAGCATTGAAAATGCAGTATTTCAGAGAGCTAGGAAAAGAAAAATGAAACCAAAATTTGAGGAGACATGGTTTGAAATATGTGTAAAGGCAACCCGCTTGCACTGGTGTCAACCAAGTTGGAGAAATACAAAATATTAGGCAAACCGAAATGAAGCATGTTGAAGCAGCTGCACTGTGCACACGAGACGAAAAAGTATAAACAGGGGAGCCCTGATAGCGCAAGTAAAATCAACAGGAAGCCAGTACCCTTGCATACGAATCAATCAATCCGCTAAGGTTCAAGGCCACGGTAAAACAATGGCAATAAGGGGGATTATAATAAAAACTTACTAAAACATGATGTAAAAGTCTTGCAAGCCATTAAATGATGAAAGAAAAAAAAGCAGGGAATCTTGCCGGACAGTGGCGGGTAAGTGCTCCAAGCAATGCAGAAGCAAAGTGAAACCGTGCACTTTATAAGAGGGCTTGAAAATGGGAAAATGTAGCCACATGAATGCTCAGGGAGGAAAGTAGATACATAATTGACACAAAATCGTTAAGGGAAGTATAATATATGGATATACTTGAGGTAGGGAGACATAAAACTTAGCTGCTTGGCTGGCCTGGACGTCATGTGGAAGGCTTCGGGGGAAAAAATTATTTGCGATCGTGTTATAGGGTTTTCCGACTACTTTATTGTAGTGTCCACGGGTTGTTGTTTTTTTGGGGGGGGGCGGTATTCACCTCCTCAGTCTGGTGTTCCGGTAGCCTCTCTATGCAATCCAAGCCTCAGTCTGCTGCTCCAATAGCTTCTCTTCTCTCAGTGCAGTTAAAGCCTGCAGGTTCCCTAAAGGCCCGGGGAGGAGGGTTGGCCACCGAATTGGCCAAGCCGATTTTTTAAAAAAATATATCGATTTGAATTGAAAATCGGGCAGCACTAGTATCTGCTCTTAGACTAGTAGGAGGACCTCCTAGGATTGTAACAGCACATTGTAAACTGAAGCTTAGATGTTTTTGTAGAAGATAGAGTAGTCATAGAATCTTCATGTGTTTTAATTTTTTGAGTAGCCTCTTCAATTTTGTCACCAAACAGTTCATAGTACTACTATTACTACTACTTATCACTTTGACATTTAATAGATGGTCCTTACTCGAAAGAGCTTCCAATCCGAGCTCATACAGTCTAACTTGGACAGACAGACATATAGGCTTGGGGATGAAGAACCCAAGGTGAGAGGAGTTAGGAATTGAAATCAGTCTCGAAGAGGTGGGCTTTTAACTTGGACTTGAACACTGCCAAAGACTGAGCCCACCGTAGTGATTTGGGCAGTTTGTTCCAGGCATACGGCACAGCAAAACAGAAAGGAGTTGGCTCATCTCTCAAACAAGGGATAATAGTCAGCCTTTCTTACACTTTGGTGTCAAGATCTGATACACGAAGCCAAGCTTGCCTAAACATGGTAAAGGATCCAACTAAAGTTCTGGATGTTACATCAAGGGCATCGAAGACAGAGCGGTACGTCCTGGTCTCTAGATGATCATTGGAAATATCCTGAAAAGTAGTTAAATGATTTTCATGGATGTATTGCTCATAATCAGTTAATTTTTGAATAAGCTGCTTCATATAGAATATCATGTAAAAATTATAGCTGAGAATTCTACTCGCTAACATAGTGCTCTGGAAAACTCTGTGTCCAAACCTATCCAGGGCTCTGCTTTCTCTGCCTGGTAGCGTACTGGCATATGTTCTCAAGCTATTTGTCTTCAAAGCAGACTTAACCAAGAGAGCAACTGTGGCTTAATAAAGCCCGGGCAAGACTGAATTCTATATAGGGAATCTAATTTGCATGGAGTCATGGGCACTAAAAGAGATGATTCTCAGTTTTTAAACATAGCATCCCTCATGAGGTTGTGAAAAGGGAATTTAAGGCAATGTTTTGGCCATTCCTTTTAATCTAAAGCATTCAAATAGCTCTGTTCTAGACACTTGGTTCTGGTGCAATTGGGACACCACAGCCAACTCTCTCTGTACCAGTTTTCTAATCTGGTCTTCAACAGACAGCACCAGAACCAAGGCTGTTGTTGGTACAAAAATGTCCAGACAACTCCTAATGTACTCCTAAATGTCCTGACAACTCATATGTATGGTCCTTAGTTCAAACCTTACATATTACTTCTGTTTGGAGAATTATTCCAGACGAGATAGTCTGTTCAGCCAAATAGTTCTACAAAATTCTGCAAGGTAACAGCAGAATAGAAATCACTAATGTAATGTACAAATGGTGTAAGCTACTTCAGGTGTCGAGGTGTTTGGTGACATAAATGAAGAAGCACGCCTCAGAGGAGACACTACTCGGAGCAACGGCGATCTGGTCTTTACTCGTCGATGCTTAGAATGTGTTGAAGCCTGAGACAATGCCGATGGGTGGTGTGCCGGGAGGAATGCTTATGTTTCTTAGCTTTTTGAGCTGACTCCCCCAAAGGAGGCATTACCATGGCAGTGGAGAGGAACCTTAGTGCGAAACATTGCATCGCTGCCGATGTGGAAGATGGTCTTGGGCATCCACATCTGAGACAGCCAACATCCTTGATGCTGTAAAGGTGGATCTGAAGAGTTTCTCATGTTGAAGCTGCCTCGACTTTAGGACCTGTTTTGTAGAGTGGAACAGTGGGAGCGGGACTTGGGACAGTGGGCAGGACCAAGGCACTGAAGGCACCAACTATGGGGATCAATGGCCAAGGTGGTCCTGCTACACCGAGTGAACTGGTTAAAGCTACTTGATGGCTTGGTCATTGATGGGAAGACTCCAGATGCGAGGTCAAAGGACTCAATGGTTTGGAGAACTGAAGTATACAGAGTACTGAAAAACAGTAGATGCTCCCAGCCTGAAAACAGGCCTTGAGGTACCCAAAGGCCTAATGACGAAAAACGGAGAAAAAATAAAAGCTTTTACCAAAGGGAGAAAAAAAAAAAAATGAAGAAAACCAAATGGGATGGCAAGAAATATTGACATTTTGGAGCACTTGGAGGGACTCCAAGCAAAACAACTTTCAGCTCTGTGGAAAAATGAAAACCGATGGTCCCATGAGCAGACGTCGGGTGGGAAGTTACTGACATATGTGCGGTATGGGCAGTCTCGAGACTGAAAATTTTTAAAGTGACAATTCATTTTTTTGCACTGTCCATACCAGGCTCCAAGGATAACATCACCCACATGTGAGAATATACTGCCTGCTTGTCCTAGGATAAAGAAAATTACAATCCATTTTTTATGAGCTCGTACTCTGTACAACACTCTTAAAATCCCTCAAAGTCAACATCAGCTTTAATCTATACAACAGACATAGTTGTTGAAAGGAGAACTGAATGACTAACAATTTGGTTTTTCATCATAATCTGAGCATGAAGAAATATCCCAAAAATTTCATCTCCTCTTTCACAGGTACTTCTACCTCCCTCAACCAAACAGACTCTGCCAACTCTCCCTTAATACCCTGCCCATGATCATAGTTTCTGTTTTCTCTACATTCAATGCAAGTTTATTTGGGCCCTGCCTCACAGGAGGGCACCATAAAGGCATCTCAAACAGGTTCTGTGAACTTAAATGCATAGCTCAGAAAATCTACCTCCATGACTCACTTATCAGATTTAATGGAGATCCGCTCCCTGTGAAGCAGGCAAAGGTTGCCTCACACCAGTTCCAATGAAGAGGGAACCCGCTGAATATCACTGGAAGCCTTGACAACCTAGCAGTACTGACAAAGAAATGAGCCTGCGCTATCTGGCTTTCTTGCACCCAAAAGGGCTAGTCTTTTTGTAAAACTAATGAGGCACAAAAGGAACTCTTCTTACAGAAACAGGGATGGTCCTAGTTTCTAGCTGAATCCTTCTTACATACACTCTAATGAACTGTGTGCTCTGTCCTCCAAGAATCACTAAAGCCTAGCTTCCCTCAGGATCTCAACAATCTGCTCCAGACCCACACTAAAGAGTAGAGACAGTGGCACAGTAAAAGGGGGGGGCATGCCACCTTGGGCACCATCTTGCTCGGGGCACCAGCACCCCTTCTTCTCTCCAACCCCCTTCTCATGCCTTCCCCTGCTGCGTGTGTACCCTTTACCTAAAAATTTATGAGGCAATAACTGGCTGTAGTAATCTCTTCCAGTTCCTAAAATCTAAGCCCTATTGTGCTTTCTGTTCAGGAGCTATGTTGTGTCAAATACTCGTATTTGCCCATGCATTCCACAACAAACTTTTTCATCAACTGTATGGTACTCCAGTGATACACCAAAGCATGCACTAATGATCTGAGTGGTATATTTGGATTCAGCACAAAATGTTGTAATAGAAATATGACTTTTAGCTTGGTCAAGCAGCTATCCTTTCCACAACCTGAACCAAAAGTTGACTTTTTTCACTATCTTCCATGGAATGAAAAAAGTGGTATCAATAACGAGGCCCCCAACTTTGAAAGAAGTTGAGATCCTGCTCTAAGACTTTGTACATATTCATTGCATGTCCTATTGCACGTCCAGTAAAAATTTCATCAACTTCTGAGATGGTAAAGTGGGGAGGCCTAGACCACGTAACATGGAATGGGGTCCTAAAGTATGCCTTAGAGTAGAATTAATTAACCAATATCTAAGTACCATGCCTGAAGGTGAGAATAAACAGATGCAAACAAGGTCATACATCTGCCACAAAGGCTGCCCCCAACTCTAAAAAGACCACATCCAGCAATTTGGGAAGTCAATAGATTTAATGTAAAACCACTCAGGTCACATAACCAGCAAAGTCTGCTGGTCTGTACTACCAATATCAAAGATGTGCTTAAGAAGCAACTCAGTCTTATGATCGTGGGCTTCCTTAAGGGCCATGCTGTTGGAATGGTGGTCTTGGGGACCGCCAACCCCAGAATGTCCACATTAGGGGCTTTTATTTATACTATCCAGGAAGTTTTGGAAATGAAGTCTGAGGTGAATAGATTTCTCCCAATGTGGACCTGAGATTGTTCAAACAGATAGCATTCCCACTGAAATGGCCTTGGGACTTCCCTGCACCTTCTACTTGTAACACGTTGCCATCCATGTTTTACATAGGAGAAAAGGAACTAGTTGCCATGTTTATGCAATGACACCTGCATACCTCATAGTGCTAGCTGGGAGATATAACTGCAATGCTCCGGTGTAGCTACTTATGCAGATCCATTGCCCAGCCCCCAAAGAGGAAGAATAGATTGCTTCCAGTCCAACTACAACAGGCCTGCTACTTGCCTGGGCAAGGCTGGGCCTTGGCCTGCTCTTCTGCCCTATATTCCCTGATAGAAAATACAGTTAATAAAAAAAATTAAAAAAAAAATCAGAAAGAAGCAATACAGCCCCAAGCATTTTAAAAATATTGTTTCAGAGCCTCAGTGGGAAAAGGAAATAAGAGGATTACCACTGCTGTGTGGCCTTATAGGTACCAATGCAGCCAGCACACAGAGCAAAGGCTTGTAAAATGGATAATCCTGGTTGTGAGGAGTAACTAAGTGTCCTCCTATACTTCAACCAGTGGTCTGTCCATGGCTCAGAAACAAATCTCGAAACTCTAATTGTCTGGAGGACAGTACTCCAAACTACTTATGCTCAACATGTTCTCACTTTTCCCTCCCCTCTATGAATGACATACTGTGTATCATGCAATCACTAAACACTAAAGGATCAAGTTGTGACATAATTCCCTCTTTCATTTTGAAACAATACTTTTCGATCCTTTTATCCTTAAATTAATACACAAAAGTCTGACTACAGCTATCATGCCCACAGCTTAGAAACATTCTATAATATACCCCAAGACTGTTCCAATTACAGACCAATTTCAACCCTTCCATTTCTTGCAAAAGTAATGGAAAAAAAATTCATATTCAACCAAATCTCAGACTACTTTGACAAAACTCAAGCTCTTCACCCTAATCAAACTGGCTTCCGGAAAAACCACTCTACAGAACATGCAATTATAGGTTTAACTACATCTGTACAATACTTCCTGGACCAGCATAAATCAGCTATTCGCATCTCTTTAGATCTATCAGCTGCATCTGATACAGAAGATTACCAACTCCTGCTTTGAAGGTTGGCAGCAGCAAGTATCTCTGAACAAATCCTTCAGTGGTTTACCTCTTATTTCATAAATCGCACTGCTGTTGTCTCCTTTAATACCATTTCTTCTCCCATCCAAAACAGCTTTGGTATTCCACAAGGATCTATACTGTCCCCCCTACTCTTTAATATTTACCCGGCTCCTTTATTACATTACATTAGTGATTTTTATTCCGCCATTACCTTGCGGTTCAAGGCAGATTACAGAAGAGGATTTCTGGACATGTCCAGAGGTGTTACAAAGTAGAGCGGGTTGCTTCAGAGGATTAAAATGTTTCATACGGTGTTAGTTAGTCTTCATGGATTTCTTGAATAGCAGGGTTTTTTTATTTCTTTTTTGAAAGTTTTGTAGTCTGGGGTCGCGATTAGTAGATTATTAACCCTTTGCCAATCTACTGGTTTTACTGCTTACGCAGACGACATCCAGATCATTTATCCTATCAATGCATCTAGTACTGATGACATTAGTCTTTTTAATGCTAAATTAGAAAAACTTTGACAGTGGCTCCATGAAAATGTTATCACTCAGTATATCAAAATCCAAATATCTTCTTTTTCCATGGAAAGATAACATTCAGCTTAGATTCCCCATCACAATAAATGATATCCCTATTATTTCTGTCTGCCACTAAAATCTTGGGTGTTGTAATAGATAATAAACTGACTTACCGCCCACAAATCAGCTCTGTAGTAAAGAACTGTTTCATTAGACTAAGAATTATTCAATCCCTTGCGAACATTCTAGACCCTCAATCACTCAACATTTTAATACATTCTCTTATCATATCCAAGCTAGATTACTGTAATGCACTGTATAAGGATATCTGTCAAAAAGATATCCATCGCCTATAGCCAATAACAAATACTGCCATAAACATTATCACAAACAGGAAAAAATTTGACCATATCACTCCTCTATTAAAAACTTCTCACTGGCTACCAATTCCACACCGTATCATATATAAAATAGCTATTCTTTCTTTCAAGACTCAAAACACAAAAGAACCGGCCTTTATCCACAAGCTTCTTAAACCACATGAACCTACAAGAGTCCTAAGATCCTCTTCTTCATACACCATCTTTGAACATCATTAGCACGTGTTGGGCCACTTCATTCGCAATTACAACACCTACGATATGGAATTCCTTACCTCTTTATATCCGGGCAGAAAGACATTTAGATAAATTTAAGGGAATTCTAGAGTTACCTTTTCCAAGATGCATTTGATTGTTAAACAGACTTGGTTACAGCCAGAGTGGTTAAATCATTCTTATTCCCTATTTTCCCTATTGTGGTTTACCTTTTATGTACTCTTTACTCATAATTTGTAGTTCTCCCAATTTTCCTATTGTTTTATGTTGGTCAAGTATAGTTCTGTGGGTATTTATTTGTTTATTGTCTCCCCCTTTTTAATACAAATTGTAAAACACTTAGAAGCCTTGATTTGTGTTTTATCAAAATTTTAATAAACTTGAAACTTGAAAATGACACAGGAACATATTTTTCCCCGTCCCTGCGAGAATTCATTTTCCCTTCCCTGCTCCATTCCTACAAGCTCCGTCTTCATCTGCACAAGCCTCAAACACTTTAAAATCAAAAGGGTCCGAAGCTTGTGCAGTTAAGGCAGAGTTTACAGGAATGGGGCATGGGCAGGGACAAAACTCAAGGGGATGGGAAAATTGAGTTCCTGCAGAGATAGTGCCAAATTTGTCCCTGTGTCATTCTCTAGGTGAGATGTCAACTATAAGCCAAGAGCTGAAGCGGAGTATGCCCTAAAAGATGAGGAAAAAACAAGAGAGAAACTGCTGTATCAGTCTACCTAAACTATTTGCTGGAGGCAGAATAATACTGGAATGTTCCGGTTGCACTACTTATACTGTTGATGCCATCGGAAACTTCCAAGTCTCTCTCCATCTGCTAATAAGGGGATATAATCTTAGATATGGACTGTGATAACAGGATAAGGAAAGGTACGTTACGTGAAGGGAGTGCATGCTTGTGACTAACTTAATGAGTGGATGGAGGGAGGCATAGTGCAATGAGTGGAAGAGAAGCTACATGAATGAGTGCCTGGGGAAACCATGTATCACAAGTACTGAGTATGTGTGTGAATGAATGTGGAGGCTAAGAGAATGTGTGGATCGATGTTAACAGGCAGAGGAGTTAGTAAGTAAGTTAAAAGGAGATAGATAAATAGCAATGGCCTCAGTGAGGGGTTGAATTAGGGATTTTAATTGATGGGGAGGATGAAGAGTTATAACTAGTAGAGGGTGCTGAGGTACTGAATGGATGAGATGCTTAGGACAGGTAGGAAGACTTAAAGACTGAGTAAGTGTATAAGGAGGGACTGTGTGGTACTGGTATAGATACACGATCCTTTATCCAAAATCCTTGAGACTGGGTATATTTTGATTTTTGGAATTATTCGGTTTTCAAAATAATGTTAAGTCAGTCCTCTGACCTTTTCTGTTTCTCACTGCCACCTTGAGTGGGATCTGCAGCTCTTCTTTGCCACTTTCCATCCCTCCGACCTGACTTGCGCAGAGGTCAGGAGAAAAGCATGCACCTACATTGGTTTCAGCATGTGTCACATTAGGGAAACTGACTACTTTCGGTTCATGTCAAATTTTGGGTTTTGTAGCTTTTTGTTTTTTGGAATTTCAGATAAAGATCTAAATATAGCAGGTGAAGTAATTACAGAATTGTGTGTGACTCAGTTTTTTATCCTCTTCTCTTTTCATTCCCTTCCTCCTTCTGACAATACACTCCTTTTCGTCTGATCCAATCCTGACCTTTGGTTTCCTTCCCTTGCTATCTCTTATCCTCTCATAAGCCATATTCAGAAATCATGTGACCTACTCTCCTGCAATTTGCATTTCTTTTTGTATAGCTTGCTTTGTGCATGTGCAAACAAAGCTATTAACACATCAGCTATGAGAATTAACACATTTAAAACTTCATAAGATTTTGAATTAGATGTAGATGAAGAAAAGCACATTAAACATCATAAATGTTACCATATAAAATTACCTTGCATAAAAATCTCCTGAACTTTTTGTTCTTTTACCCACGCTTTCACCTCTTCATGAAGCTGCGAGTTGTCCCTGAGAACTGGGTTTAGACTGTCTACTTCATCCTAAAGTAAAACAAAAAACTTGGGTTAACTCCAATCACTGGGATTTCTCCTAGCTATAAGAAGCAATTTCATTGAAATTGATTTTAGCATCATGGAGGGAAAAAAAACATCATCTTATTAGCAACAGAAGTTTATGTAAATATAAACTTATGTTATGTTAAACATTTATATTTCTAAGTTTATCTCTTCATTTCTAGTCCGATAAAATGATCTTTTTAACAAGACGATAACATATAGCTCACAAAATTTGTTCCCATCCCTTTGTGCACACGTGTATAGCTGTGAATGAATTTGGGGGCTAAAAAGAGGTGGAAGTAATTTGACTGGACCAAAATCCATACACTCCAATACTTTGGAAAAAATAATCAAATTGAAATCAAGTATGATATATCTAACCATTAAATGTCACTGTTCACCAGATTTCAAAAGATTTATTTTATAGCTTAACCACTGGATGCCATATCTTACATCAAAAGGTTTATAGTAGAGAATGGCATGGTGGTTATTTTCCACGGCTAGCCGCTGGTAAGCCGCCGAAACGGGGGAGAGAAAAAAATAGTGGTCGCTGCAGGGTCAGGGACAAGGCCATTCACTGCCCCGTGGAGTGGTGAATGGTCTTATCTTCACAGTGAAGCAAGTACAGATCGCGCGGTCCAGCATCCCCACCTGATCACCGCATCCTGCGTCCTGCCATCTCCCTCCCTCCACCTCACCTTAGGTGCCAACTTTAATTCTGCTCCTCCCAGCGGCACGCTTTCAATCGTGCGCGGCTGCTTGAGTTGTTGAATCTTCTCCTCTGATGCAACTTCCTGTTTCCGGTTGGGTCAGAGGAAATGATTCAACAATTCAAGAAGCCGTGCATGGCTTATTGAAAGCATGCCATTGGGAGAAGAAGACTTAAAGTCGGCACCTAAGGTGAGGTGAAGGGAGGGAGATGGCAGAAAGATGCCTGCTCCAAGGGAAGTCTCGGACTACTTATTCCTCTCTTTCAACAACATCTCTTTTAAGCGACTTGGAAGAGACACTCACCCTCTTTTTTCTACAGCTTCTTTGGTGTGCGTTTATTACAGCGAATAGTGTTGCTGCTTGCGTTCTGATTTATCTTTGCATCTGCTGAGATTTATTATTGGTTTAATGGCAAAACATTCCCTGCTGCCTGTGCACCCTCTCACAGCCTCTAACATTGTAATGCGCCAGGAAGGTAAGAGGGAGGGAGAGAGATGGTCGGACCGCGCAAGGGAAACAGAGAGTGGGAAGAAGACAGAGATGACAGACTATGAGGGAGCGGAGAAAAGAAGATGAGTGCCAGACCAATTGGGAGGGTGAAGGGAGAGGCACAGTAACAGAGCAAATGGAAGACACAGAGAGAAGACAGACAGTGGATGGAAGGAATTGAATGAGAAGATAAGGAAAGCAGAAACCAGACAACAAAGGTAGAAAAAAAAAATTCTATTTATTTTTTTTTGCTTTAGGATAAAGTAGAATATTAGTTGTGTTAATGAAAATTTATAAACATCTCTTTCTCTAGTTCAGCAGCCAGAACTTTGATTTATAAGGAAGGAATAAGCTAAATATATTGCAGTACTGAGGCTTGTATGGATGCTGCAGGGACAGTAGTCGCGGAGACAGTGACATGCGGGGACAGGGCGGTGACGGGGACAGTGGTCGCAGGGACGGGGCAGTCACAGGGACAAATTTTTTCCCTGTGTCATTCTCTAGTATATAGCAAACCAGTAGCACACTCCTTATACAGTCACTAAGGGCCAGATTCTGTAACCGGCACCCAAGTCAGTGATCACCTTAAAAGCGGCCACCGATCGCCTGTCAATCATTCCAGGGCGCTGGTTACAGAATTGCGCTAAGATAAGCAGCTGAAATATAGGCCTGAAAACCCCAGGCCTACATTTCAGTTGCTTCTCTTGGCCGCAAGACTGCAGTAGCCTAGAGTGGCAGGGGTTTCCACCCCCCCCCCCCTCCCAATCAGCTGAGTGGCAGGGACTTCCCAAAACTACGATTCTGTAACCAGCACCCAAGTTTGGGCGCCATTTACAGAAATGCAGCTTTAGGAAGTCCCTGCCGCTCAGCTGATGGGAGAGGGAGGAATTCCCCTGCCATGATCAGCTGAGAGTGGCCACAGCAGGGAACTCCTGGATCCCACCTCAAGTCAGCTGGCAGGAGAGATTCCCACTCCCTCCTGCTAGCACTCCCCCCCTAACATCTCTGGCAAGAGGGATGCCCACTCCCTCTGGCTGGCAAGCCCGCCTCTTCCAAATGATGGGCCTTCCCCCTCCCAGTGCATCTTGGAATGCACCGGGGAGGGGCCTAAGTCCTTGATTGGCCCAGGTGCCTAAAGACCCTCTTATGGCCAATCAGAGTATTGGGCCTCAGTCAGTAATACGAGGACTCCGTTTATCAGTTGCCTATACGGAATTGTGTCAGATGTTTATTAAAATCTAAATACACTACAACTAGTGCTCTTCCTCGATCCAACTTTTGTCACTCAGAGAAAGATTCTTAAAAGTTACCATTAGAGAATGACACGGGGGAAAAATTTGTCCTTCCCCTCTCTACACGGTATTCGCTATGCAGGCAAACTAGGAAAATCCTTTCTCTTCAGAATCGCAAGTCTTTGGAACGACCTTACTACCCCGCTGCGGAGCCTGGGCTCCCTCCAATTATTCCGCAAGCAACTGAAAACCTGGCTTTTCACTAAAATGTAATTCTATCCCCCCTTACTCTTCTTTTCTATATATAAGTTCATGTAAACCTTTTTTTTCCTTCTCTTCCTATATTTTAAATTCTTGTAAACCGTGTCGAGCTCCACATCCGTGGAGATGATGTGGTATATAAGCTTAAGGTTTAGTTTAGTGTCACCGCCCTGTCCCCGCGACCACTGTCCCTGTCACAGCCCCGTCCCCGCAACCACTGTCCCCGCAGAATTGATACAAGCCTCAGTACTGCAATATTTAGCTTATTCCTTCCTTATAAATCAAAGTTCTGGCTGTTGAACTAGAGAAAGATGTTCAACTGGCAGGGCTTTGTTTATAAGTTTTTATAAACACAATTAAATATACTACTTTCTCCTAAAGCAAAATAAATAAATAGAATTTTTTTTTCTACCTTTGCTGTCTGGTTTCTGCTTCCCTCATCTTCTCATTCAATTCCTTCCATCCACTGTCTGTCTTCTCTCTGCATCTTCCATTTGCTCTGTTACTGTACTTCTCCCTTCACCGCCCCCCCCCCCCTCGCCCCAATTGGTCTGGCACCCATCTTCTTCCCTCTGCTCCCCCATAGTCTGGCATCTCTGACTTCTTCCCTTCCAGCATCTTCTCCCCACTCTATCATCCCCATTTCCCTTCAGCGTCTTCTCCCCACTCTGTCATCCCCATTTCCCTTCAGCGTCTTCTCCCCACTCTGTCATCCCCATTTCCCTTCAGCGTCTTCTCCCCACTCTGTCATCCCTATTTCCCTTCAGCATCTTCTCCCCACTCTGTCTTCCCCATGTCATTTCAGCATCTTCTGCTCATTCTGTCTTCCCCATTTCCTTTCAGCGTCTGTTCCTCTCCCCCCACCCCTTTCAGCGTCTGTTCCTTTCCTCCACCACCCTTCCCTCTCTCCACCTCACCGCCCTTCGGCACCTCCTTCCTACCTACCCGAATCTATCTATCTCCCTCCCCTTTACCTTCGCGGAGTGTTTGAGTAAGTTCTTCAAAGCTGTTGGAGCCTGCAAACAGTAGCGTGCGTGTGTGGGTGGAAGCTTCTCTTCTGATGCAACCAGAAGTTGCGTCAGAGGAGAAGCTTCCACCCACACATGCATGCTACTGCTTGCAGGCTCTGACGGCTTTGTGAAGTTAACGCGCATTCCCTCCCTTATCTGCGGGGACAAGGCCATTCACCGCTCCATGGGGTGCTGGATGGCCTTGTCCCCGTACCTGCAGTGCGCACTTTTTCCCCCCTCACCGTTTTGGCGGGTTACCCGTGGCTACCCTCGACTAGCTACAAGTAACAGCCACCATGTCATTCTCTAATTACCATGCCCTTAACGATGGTCACTAAACTGGTTCCAGCCAGATTAGTATGCCAGTATTTTACCAGTCAATTATCAGAACAGCCTTTTCTGAGCTTCCTAGCAGTCTCCGACTCTGCCATGCAAATGTAGTACAATGAGGTCAATAATATTAAAATAGTAGTAAAATGAGCTCATCAATATTTTAAGGAGCACTTCGGGTGATCTCTAACCTTGTTGTGCCACATTTGCAAGCAACATTTTGTGACAAGGTCTGAGCTGTCATAGCCTTACTTTCTGGTCAGTGCCTAAGCGCTGATTGGCTCAGGCACTGACAGGAAAGTAAGGCTTGACAGCTCAGTCCCCCCCTCCAAATTAAAAAAGGAAAGACCCCAGAATTGAAGGATGCGGGAGGGATGCCCACTTCCTCTCGCTGTTGCTATGCACAGTTCCTCCCACTTTTTACCAGTGATTCTCCACACAAATAGCAAGTGTATAATTTGCATGCTATTATGCTGAGAATCGCCCGTAAAATAAAAGTTGCTCCTACCATGGGCACTATATTAACTCGCCAGATTTTACCGATGAACATAAGAATAGCCTTACTGGGTCAAACCAATGGTCCATCAAGCCCAGTAGCCCGTTCCCAAGGTGGCCAATCCAGGTCACTAATACCTGGCCAAAATCCAAGGAGTAGCAATATTTCATGCTACTGATCCAGAGCAAGCTCCCATTTGTTCTGTTGTCTAATTTAGAATGTAAGCTCTAATGAGTAGGGACTGTCTCTTAAAAGTATTGATAAGACATACACAGTGCTGTACATCAGCGCTATAGAAATGTTAAATAGTAGTAGCAGTAGTGGCAATACAAGGCAATAACGCATGATAAGTGCTTCTGCAGTATACGAGAGAGAAATACAGTATTTCTCTAGAGGTATAGTTGGACTTACAGTAAAATCATGCAGTAGCATTAATGTGTTATTGTCATGGGCAGGACTTGACACATTTCCTTTCCATTCTGGAGCCAGCAGCTGAGCCCCCTCCCTTGCTGTCTCCACTAATGTTTTGGGAGGGCGGAGAGGCTGCTTACTATAGCTCCTTTACAGTTCAATTTATTAAGATTGTTTTTCCATTCCATGGCAGCTGCAGGCTACTGGTAAGAATACACTGACAGCCACCACCTCCCTCCCGCCTGCAATGTCTCTCCATTACCCTGTCCTCACCCAGTCTCACACTGGCTCTCTCTCTCCTCCAAACTGTCTTCACCCAGTCTTATGCTTTCTCTTGTATACTGTTTTTGCCTGATTTCCCTTCCCTACCCTAGTTCCCTAGATTCCCTCCTAGTTGTCCTTCCTCTTTCCAAGTTTCATTAAAATTTGTTATCCCGCTTATCAGATTTCTAGGCGTTTTTACAATAAAATTTCTAAAAAAAAAGGAGGGGGGAATTAGAGAATGACATGGTGGCGGTTTACCCGCGGCCACCGCATTTTAGCCGCGGGTCACCCGCCAAAAACGGGGAAGAAAACTAGCAGTCGCTGCGGCGACGGGGACAAGGCCATTCACCGCCCGCGGGGCGGTGAATGGTCTTGTCTCCGCAGTGAGGTATCAAGGATCGCGCGGTCCCCGCAGCCACCGCCCGCCCGCCCGTAGCATTTAGCCAGCTCCCTCCCTCCACCTCACCTTAAATTTCGAGTTTTCCGGCTTCCTTTTTTCTGAGCCGCACGTGTTCAAAAATCCGTGCACGCGCGGCTGCGCGAGTCAATCAATCTTCTCCTCTGACGCAACCGGAAACAGGAAGTTGCAGGAGAGGAGAAGTTTGATTGACTCGCGCAGCCGCGCGTGCACGGATTTTTGAACACGTGCGGCTCGGAAAAAAGGAAGCCGGAAAACTCGAAATTTAAGGTGAGGTGGAGGGAGGGAGCTGGCTAAATGCACGGCTTTTTGAACGCGTGCGGCTAGGGAAAAAGGAAGCCGGCAAACTCGGAACGAATATAAGGTGAGGTGGAGGGAGGGTGGGGGCTGCTGGACCATTCTTCATTACTTTGCCATACTAATTCCATTCTATGTTAGGTGCCACGGACTCAGATTCGAGTCCTAGCGATGATGAGTTAAAGATCCCAAAAGAAGCCAACTTCTAAATCCAGTGGTTAGAGCTACACTACACTCCTTGTGACCCTGGGCAAGTCACTTAATCCCTATTGCTTCTGACACAATGGGCAGTTCCAAAGACCAAGACTGGCCAGTGTCAAAGACAGGATGCTGAGCTTGATAGACCCTTAGTCTCCACTGTTTTTAGTGATCAACAAAGTTCTATGTTTCTATAATCACCCTAATTCTGTTATCATTGGACTAAATATTCAAAATGATTTAAATGGCCAGGACAGGCTCCTGGCTGTTCAAATCATCTGTCCAGGGCTAACCAGGCATTTTCAATCTTCATGTTCAGCCCAAATGGTGTCACACAATTCAGCAAAAATACCCAATGTTGTTCCTCATAATTTAAATATTGCTCATAGAAGGAACAACATTGGGTATTTTTGCAAATGGAAGTTGGAGGGTTAATTCCCTTGAAACAGCCAATTGAGTGAAACATGAATTCATGCTGGGACACAAGATAGGTTGAATTTGTTTTGAATTTAAAAAGAAAAATGATCAATGAAGAATACTATAATGGCAAGAAAATATAATGATAAAACAGCAACTAATTTTGCCTATTTTTATATATTAAAAAAGTACTACATAAGGTGAATGTTACATTACATTACATTACATTAGTGATTTCTATTCCGCTTGTGCCTTGCGGTTCTAAGCGGATTACAAGTTAGAAGACTGGACGTTTCCAGTAGCATTGCAGTACATATAATCAAGAATGCGTTAAGTTACAATTGTTGTTCTGGACTTTTCCAGGATAAATTGGTAGTAGATAGTAGATAGTGATAGGTTGTTTAGACGAATAGAGATAATATTGTCCGGATTCTGCTGTTTAGACGAATAGAGATAATACTGTCCGGATTCGGGTGTTGCTGGTGGTAGTGTTAGGGTAGTCATGAGAGCATTTTCATATTGCTGTCTGTTGTTCTGCTGAGCACTGGCATTGAAACAGCAAAATGCATTTATTGCATACTTGTCCTCTGTCGGAAACATTATGGTGGTATATTAGTTGTGTTAATAAAAATTTATAAACAAAGCCCTGCCAGCTGAACACCTCTTTCAGTTCAGCAGCAGGAACTTTGATTTATAAGAATGGAATACGCTAAATATTAGAGTACTAAGGCTTATATGGATGCTGCGGGGACGGTGACGGGGCGGTGAATGGGATGGCAGTGGCGGTGACGGGGCGGTGAAAGGGATGGCAGTGACGGTGACGGGGCGGTGAATGGAATGGCGGTGACGGGGCGGTGCAGAGGATGGTGGGGCGGTGACGGGGACAGATTTTTTCCCCGTGTCATTCTCTAGGGGGAATACAAACATTTGTCATTATACAAAAACAGTATATGTATTTACATGGACACTACGGACTGACAATGATTACAGGAGGTGGGAGGGGGGAAATACAATAGGATAGGAAGATGTAAAAGGATAATACAAATAGGTGGGGGAATTAACCCAAACTAGTTCTTATCACCCAGCAAGTTAGTTTTCATTACTCAAGAAACCAGTCAGCCGCACCTCATCACCCAGTCCCCCCCTCCTTACCATTCCCAATATCTGAGGAAAGGGATGTTACCAGTGGTGTACCTCAAGGTTCTGTTCTTGGGCCTGTTCTTTTTAACATTTTTATAAATCATATTGCTACAGGGCTGTTGGGTAAGATTTGCCTCTTTGCGGATGATACCAAAATCTGCAATAGAGGTAACACCTAGGATGGTGTGAATAACATGAAGAAAGACCTGGCGAAGCTTGAAGAATGGTCTGAAATTTGGCAGCTAAAATTTAATGCTAAGAAATGCAAGGTCATGCATTTGGGCTGCAAAAACCCAAGGGAACGGTACAGTTTAAGGGGGTGAAGATCTTATGTGAATGACAGAAGAGCTGGACTTGGGAGTGATTATATGTGATGATCTTAAGGTGGCCAAACAAGTTGAAAAGGTGACAGCGAAAGCTTGAAGGATGCTAGGTTGCAAAGGGAAAGGTATGGCCAGTAGGAAAAAGGAAGGATTGATGCCCCGGTTTAAGACTTTGATGAGACCTCATTTAGAATATTGTGTACAATTCTGGAAGCCACATCTTCAAAAATATATAAATAGGATGGAGTTCGTCCAGAGGAAGGCTACTAAAATGGTACATTCAGATGTTGAACACACATACATTGCAGCAGCATCAATACATCTATCTCCACAGGTGACTACTGAACCCTATTATCGCTGATCAAACTTGAAGCATACATAAAACCTCTAGAAAATTCAGACGCAGCCAAACTCCTAAAGAAATTCTTCTCCCACAGCAGCATCCTTGATAAATGTCCCAACTAGTTGTTAGCCAACACCCCAGAACACGTCATCACTTTAGGGGCTTTCTGTCTCCCAATCTTCATGTCACATTTTGGGCCCCCATCCCGCACCTCAAATTCTATTACCTTCCAAAACAAAATCTCGAGCAATCTGTTCTGGACCAATTTTCTTGACAAATTTTCCCCCATCCCTAAACCAGCAGAACCAGAAACTAACTGGCAAAAAAATGGGTCGCCCTCTCCGAGTCCACCTTCCATTCCCTCGCCCCTCTCTCCGCTAAAACCATCTCCTATTCCCGTAAGGCCCCTTGGTACCTCCCATACCACAGAGAACTGAAACAGAAATGCCGAGCTCTGGAACGAAAATGGGGAAAAATCTAAATTCCCTACAAACAGACACTCCTGGAGGGTCAATATTAAATTCTACAATACTGTTCTAAAAAAAGCAAGGAAAAACTTCTACGGTGACAAAATCTCCAAATCCAACAACCAGAGTAGCACATTATTTAACATCTGGCGTTCCTTAACCTTGAAAAATGACTCCATCCTCCCCCTCAGCCGATTTTCTAGCAAAGTTCTTCAGCGATAAGGTCTCCACCTTGAGGCGCTCCTTCCCACCTGCAATCTCCTACAAATCTTTGATTCCAATCGACCCCAACCCTATCCCAATAGGCTCCTACCCCATCCCAGCCGACAGATCCTGGTCTTCCTTCGAACTAGTTTCTGAATCCCTGGTCCATAATCTCTGCCTCAAAATGAAATCCTGCAACTGTACCTTGGATCCATTCCCCGCCTACCTTTACGAGAACACTCCCCCTCAGGCCATCTCATCTATTACCATTCTCATAAATTCCGCCCTCCATTCGGGTCTATTCTCCCCAGAAATGGGCCATATCTCCTTAACCCCACTACTGAAAAAACCTGATCTAAACCCCTCCACACCATCCAGCTACAATCCAACAGAAAACATTCCTCTCCTTACCAAGATGCTAGAATCCATCATATCCACTCAACTATCTTCCTACCTTGAAAAATTCACCATTCTTCTACCCTACCAATACGGCTTCCATCCCAACTTCAGCACCGAATCCCTTCTGACCTCCTTAATCTCAAAAGTTCAACATCTCCATTCTCGCAACAAGTTCGCCGTCCTTCTTCAATTCGACCTCTCTGCAGCTTTGGTGTCGTCCATCATGATATCCTAATTTACCAACTCACCGAGATAGGCATTAACTCCACAGTCCTTGACTGGTTCTCGAAGTTCTTACGCTCCCGCTCCTACACAGTCAATATGAAGGGCTCTTCTTCCTTCCCCTGGAACCCGATATGTGGAGTCCCACAAGGCTCACCTCTCTCTCCTATCCTCTTCAACATTTACATGTTCTCCCTTAAACTTCTCCATCTCTCCCCACTTGAAACACTTTACACTTACGCAGATGACATCTTTGTTCTCCTCGAGACCGACCGGAACCTCACCAACCTCTCTGCAAACATATTCTCATGTATATCGAACCTTCAATCCTGGGCCCACACTGTGCAGATGAAACTGAACGAATCCAAAACAAAACAAAATTGGACCAACTGCCCACCTCCATCCCACTGTCCTCTGGCCCCATCCTGCATCTTGAATACTCAAGTAAAATTCTGGGAGTCATCATTGACTCTACACTTTCCTTCAACGATCACCTAATAAAAAAATGTTTCTTCAGCCTTCACATGTTAAGGAAAGTGAGAACCTGTTTCCATCCTTGTCCAATCCACCATCCTTTCCAGACTGGACTATTGCAACTCTATCTACCTAAGCCTAACAAAGAAAAACCTTCAAAGACTCCAGCGGATTCAAAATGCCGCTGCTAAGCTTATCTTCGCAAAAAGCAAATTCGACCACGTCTCACCACTTTTGTCCAAGCTCCACTGGCTCCCGATAATCTCCAGAGTCCACTTCAAATGTGCCTGCCTTACTTTCAAGATCCTACACGGCATTCTCCCCCCTTTTATTCCTCTTTCTTGGAATTCCTCTAACCCCAATTCCACCAGATCTACCCAAAAACTGAAACTTTCCTTTCCCTCTCGAAAAGGCGTTTTCCTTGTAGGAAAACTAGGTTCCTCCCTCCCTTTCAGAATCACTGAGCTCTGGAACAATCTTACCTCCCCTCTTAGGAATCTGAGCTCCCTCCAAATCTTCCGTAAACATCTGAAAACCTGGTTATTTTCAAAAATGTAACTCTTCCTCTCTCTGGTTACTCTGTCCTAAATTTTCTCTTCATTTTGTCTTTTCCTTTCACTGGAGTTCCTTTCTACCCTAACCCTTGTTAACCGTGTCGAGCTTTGCGAATGTAGAAATGATGCGGTATACAAACCCAAGGTTTAGTTTAGTTTAATCACTTGGATCACCAATCTTCTAAACAACCTATTTCAGAACGGCCAATTCCCCATCCCAAATGTGCCACATTGCCCTCACTCTGATTCCACAAAACAAACGATGACCCATAGAAGACATTCCAAATAAAGCTACAGACTTATAGTAGGCATTCCAATACTCACTAAACTTCTAGAAACCCATGTCTGTAAACAACTTTCAACCTATATCGAAAAACATAATTGCCTCCATCCCACACAGTTCAGATTCCGCCCGCACCACAACACTGAACTACTTCTAGTAACCTTAACCATTAAAATCAAACAATCATTAAGCAAAGGTTACCAAGCAATACTACTCCAATTTGCTATCTCTGAAGCATTTGACTGTGAACCACCACTTGCTCCTAACAAAACTCAACAATATTGGCATTGCAGGCACAGCATTTAATTGGCTCAAAGACTTCCTACAAAACAGAAACTACCTAGTCCAGAAAGATGAGGTATTCTCAAGAAACTGAGAAGCTTTCTGCAGTATTCCCCAAGGCTCTCCTCTATCCCCATTACTCTATAAACTATTCATGAGTTCTCTAGGCAACATCTCTTTCACCAAAGATGAGTGCCTACTATCATACGCTGATGGTATTCTCCTTCTCATCCCTATCAAAAGTTAACTCCAGTTACATCCCCTTGAAAATAGCCAACAACATAGAGAAAATACATACATTGGCTACACTTAATAAACTCAAACTAAACACAACAAAGACCAAAGTACTATGGATTCATAGCCCTTTGCAAACAATCCCTACAGCCATCATCCTACCCTCAGGAACCAAACTAGACACTGACAAAACTTCTAAAATCCTTGGAGTCACATTGGACTCTACTCTTTCCTATGAACCTCAAATCTCCAACTTATGGAAAAAAAAAAACCTTCTACAGTAAGAAAAAACTCAGACTGATTAGACTTTTCTTCCACAAGCATCACTTTGCAATTCTATCAGAAATGCCGATACTGTCAATTAGATTACTGTAATTCACTCTATGTAGGCATAAATTCCGCTCTCATCCACAAACTACAACAAATTAAAAACATGGCAATACGGCTTATCTTCAAACTAAGAAAATTTGACTCCATAGCGCCTTATTACAAAAGCCTTCACTGGTTGCCTATCCCTGCACAAATTAACTTCAAAATATCATGCATAATGTACCACATCTTATATGTGAGCTCTGAGGAACCTCTTGTAAACCTTTTCATCAATTACTGGTCCGTTTCTGCAAGAATCATCAAGAAACTCTTCCTGATCCTTCCATCACCAAAGGAATTAAAAACAAGCACATATTTAACACACTCATTGGAACAGCCTCCTAGCAACTACCAAAGCAGAACCCTACTACCTTATGTTTTGGAAGAAAATAAAAGCTCTCCTCTTCGAACAATATATTCCATTGACAATTGACAAAGCTCAATATCATAACGTTATAACTCCACTCAATGTTGTTCATACCTCTAAGCATCACCCCAAATCTCCTTTTACATCCTCTCTCTCTCTTAATACTGTCCACTTAACCTTCGTGTTCATCAATACATGATGTATTCTCATTGATTTGTATGTCGCCTTGAACCTAGTTAGGTATAGAGCAACTCAAATATTAGATTATATTTAACTAGTGGCAAAATGTAACTAGCAGTAGAGACCATGGATATAATCCAGGCAATGAGAAGGCACTGGGGAATGTTCTTGCGCTTTACAACTGAAGTTTCTGTATGTGGTAGAGACAGAAAAGAAATTAATCCCCCTTTTGACACCCCCCCCATAAAAAAAACTACATCTCTACGGAGGCAAATCCAACAGATGCAGAATAATTCACTCTAACATAACTATTAAAGGAATTTCATCTTTCAAACTGCCCTCCCCTCTTATCCCATCTCTCCCAACCACACACATACAAAACAGACAATCCGATCACACATACATGCACAAAACGTATACACACACCAAAAGGGTTGGAAAGAATTTCATGATCTGTGCTCTGCAAGCTTTCCTTACCTATTAAATTGCTTTAAGCCTCAGGATCAGCATTTTTTAAAGCAATATTGTTGTCTAATTTTAGTTCTCTATCAGGGTGTATCCAATGCATTCTGAGAGATAATTTGTTACACTAGCAATGGCAGTGTTTTTCTATCTGTAGTACTCTGTGCTGTTTTACAGGTATTGTTAGATTTCAGTCAGCCTTTCCTTGACCCTTTTTCTCCATGGAAAACAAAATAATTAACAGACTGGTATTAACAAGTAAAAGCTTTTATTGATCATACACCAAACAAATATAGTTCCAAACAGTTTCAATCAAGAAGTTGTCTCAAAGCCACTAAAAAATATCCCCATGCATTCTGTGTCAGCCCTACTTCTTTCTTTAGATTTTCTCAGTCTCAGTTCATTCATCTTTTTCACTCATGCAAAAACCAAGAGTCACTCATAGAAGTTCATATCTATTGGGTTGTCACCCAACAATGTGCCTAGGAAGCACATCAGAGTTGTCAACTGCAACCACAGGGGTTTTTATTTATTTATTCATTCAATTTTCTATACTATTCTCCCAGGGGAGCTCAGAACGGTTTACATTAATTTATTCAGGTACTCCAGCATTATTCCCTGTTATACTCCAGCATTTTTCCCTGTTGAGGGCAAGACCTTTAATCTCTTTTTTGAGGAGAATAAATTACTAATCGCTTCATACCAGCACAAAAAAGTCAAGAATGTCTAAGGATTCTAGCGTTCAGAATAGCCACCAAAGAGAGAGCATAGCTCTTCTGGCTCAAACAACTCCTCTTGGCCTTCCAAATGGACTCTATTACCCCAAGGAGAGGTTGGTACTTTAATGTTTTCTGGGCCGTTTGTTGCTTGATCTCCAAACTAGTAGGCAACATCATGAAGAGTGGCCTATTGGTTAAAGTTGATGCCTCAGCACCCTGAGGCTGTGAGTTTGATCCCAGCCTGCTCCCTATGACTCTGGGCAAGTCCCTTAACCCTCCATTGCCCCAGGTACCACAATAGGATTGTGAACCTGCCGGGTCAGATTGGAAAAATTCTTAAGAGTACCTGGTTCCTATTCAATATATTGTAAACCAATACACAACTTCTAGAACCCAATGGTTGAACATCAACTAGGCCCACTCCCAGTAAAACAGGCAGAACCAACTACCCACCTGCATTTACAGGGAGAACACCAACAGCATAAGAACATAAGAACTGCCATCTCCGGATCAGACCCATGGTCCATCGAGTCCGGCGATCCGCACACGCGGAGGCCCAGTCAGGTATACACCTGATGTAGTTTTAGTCACCCATATCCCTCTATGCCTCTCATAAGGAGATGTGTATCTAATTTGCCTTTGAATCCCAGCACAGTGGATTCCTTAATAACCTCCTTTGGGAGAGCATTCCAGGCGTCTACCACTCGCTGCGTAAAACAGTACTTCCTGACATTTGTCCTGGACCTGTCCCCCCTTAGCTTCAAACCATGTCCTCTTGTCCGTGTCGCGTTGGACAATGTAAATAATTTATTTTCCTGCTCTATTTTATCGATGCCTTTCAGCATTTTGAACGTCTCGATCATGTCCCCTCGCAGCCTCCTCTTCTCAAGGGAGAACAGTCCCAGTTTCTTGAGTCGTTCCTCATATTCCAAGTTCTCCATACCTCTTATTAACTTCGTTGCTCGTCTCTGCACCCTCTCCAACAGTTTTATATCCTTCTTTAGGTTGGGAGACCAATGTTGGACACAGTATTCCAAGTGTGGTCTGACCATTGCTCTATAAAGCGGCATTATGACTTTCTCCGATCTACTCGTGATTCCTTTCTTTATCATGCCTAACATTCTGTTTGCTTTCTTTGCCGCTGCCGCGCATTGTGCCGACGGCTTCAGGGTCCTATCTATCAGTACACCCAGGTCCTTTTCTTGTTCGCTCTTACCCAGAGTTGCGCCTGACATTCTATACTCGTATTCCTTATTTTTACTACCTAAATGCATTACTTTGCATTTCTCCACGTTGAACTTCATCTGCCATTGCTCTGCCCATTTCTCTAACTGATACAAGTCGCTTTGGAGTTCCTCGCTATCCTCCTGCGATCTGATTGCCCGGCATAGCTTTGTGTCGTCTGCAAACTTAATGATCTCACTGGATATTCCGTCTTCCAGGTCATTGATATAAATATTAAATAGGATTGGCCCAAGCACTGAGCCCTGGGGCACACCACTAGTCACTTTCTCCCAGTCTGAGAACTTCCCATTTATGCCCACTCTCTGCTTTCTGTTTTCCAACCATTTGCCTATCCACCTTTGTATATCTCCCTCTATTCCATGGCTTTGTAGTTTCCTGAGAAGCCTTTCATGTGGAACTTTGTCGAATGCTTTCTGGAAGTCCAAATATATTATGTCCACCGGCATTCCACTATCAATTTGCTTGTTCACGGTCTCGAAAAATTGAAGTAAATTCGTTAAACATGATTTCCCTTTCCTGAACCCATGTTGACTGGGTTTCATCAAGTCGTGTGTATCTAGGTGCTGGACTATGCTATCCTTGATCAGTGCTTCAATCATCTTTCCAGGGACAGACGTAAGACTCACAGGTCTGTAGTTGCCCGGTTCCCCTCTCGATCCTTTTTTGAAAATTGGCGTGACATTCGCTATCTTCCAGTCCTCTGGTATCTGTCCAGTTCTGATTGTCAGATTGGCAAGTTTTTGCAATAGCTCTCCGATTTCAACCTTCAATTCCTTTAAAACTCTCGGGTGAATTCCATCCGGTCCAGGGGATTTGTCACTTTTAAGTTTGTCGATCTGGTAGTATATCTGGTCCAACTCCACTTCAACTGTGGTGAGGCTGTCTTCTATTACTCCACTAAACACTTTCACTGCTTCTGGTATTTTAGCGGTATCCTCCTCCGTAAAGACGGACGCAAAGAAGGAATTTAGTTTGTCAGCAATTTGTTTATCTTCCTTGATGTACCCTTTTCTTCCCTGGTCGTCCAGGGGTCCCACCGCCTCTTTTGCGGGTTTTTTCCCTTTCACGTATCTAAAGAAGGGTTTGAAGTTTTTGGCTTCTTGCGCTATTTTTTCCTCATAGTCCTTTTTGGCATCCCTCACCGCCTTGTGACATTTCTTTTGATCATCTTTATGTATTTTCCATGCTTCGATTGTTTTCATGTGTTTCCATTTTTTGAAAGAGTCCTTCTTTTCTTTTATGGCTACCCTCACCTGTCTGGTAAGCCATGCCGGTTCTCCCTTACCTTTTGTTCTCCCCTCTTTGGAGATCCTTGGAATGTGGAGATTTTGTGCTTCTGTGATAGTATTTTTCAGTAGGGACCATGCCTGGTCTACCGTTTCAAGTTTGTCCACCTTTTTCTTGAGTCGTTGTTTCACCATGGCTCTCATGCGATCGTATTTGCCCTTTTTAAAGTTAAAGGTTTTGGTTAAGGTTTTGGCACGTTTTCTATTCCCGATGTCAAGCTTAAAGTTGATCACATTGTGATCGCTCGTCCCCAGCGGTACCGTAACTTCTACTTCTTTTGTCGGTCCCGTGAGGCCATTTAGTACCAAGTCCAGGGTGGCGTTGCCTCTTGTCGGCTCTTTTACCATTTGTTCCAGGAAGCAATCCCCTAGCACCTCCAGGAACTTGGCCTCCTTGCCGCAGTTGGAGGTTCCTAGTTTCCAGTCTATCCTCGGAAAATTGAAGTCTCCCAATATTATTACATTGCCCGTCTTGCATTCTTGTTTGATTTCCTCTATCATTTCTGAGTCAGTTTCCTCCGCCTGTCCTGGGGGACGATAGTAAAGGCCAATTTTCGTGTCTGCGCTGTTTTGGCCAGGAATCTTGACCCAGAGGGACTCTAGCTTCTCTTTCGTTTCCGTCGTAGCCACTTCAACAGATTCTATTCCTTCCTGAACATATAGGGCAATACCTCCACCTTTCTGCCCTACTCGATCTCTTCTATATAGTTTGTATCCCTGTAGTACGGTGTCCCATTTGTTTTCTTCATTCCACCATGTTTCTGTTATGGCAATGATTTCCAACTTATCATGTCTTGCTATTGTCTCTAGTTCCCCCATTTTGTTTCCTAGACTTCTAGCATTCGTATACATACATTTGAGTTCTCTTCGTGTTACCTTTTTGGACTTTCTACTCTTTGCTGTCCCTACTGTTTCTTTCACGTTATCCTTAACTGCTCCAATGTTGTCTCCCTTGTTTGCTGTGCGGTCATCCCCTCCTGTGTCTGAGTTGTCCCTTCCTGCCTTGTCTTCCTTATTTGCTGTCAGGTCGTCCCCTCCTGTGTATGAGTAGTTGCCCATGGCTCCTTCATCGGGGCATCCTGTCGTCCGTGCCATCAACTGGTGGTCGACTGTCGGCTTTCCCCTATTTGTTAGTTTAAAGCCTTCTCGATGGCCTTCTTCATGTTGCCTGCCAAAACTCTTGCTCCTTCCTTGTTGAGGTGTAGTCCATCATTTCTGTAGTACTTGCTTTTTCCCCAGAACGCCGTCCAGTTGCGCACAAAGTCAAAGCCTTCTTCTTCGCACCATCGTCTCATCCAGGCGTTAATAGCTTGCAATTCCCCTTGTCTCTTTCCATCCGCTCTTGGTACTGGGAGGATCTCGGAGAAGGCCACCTTCACCTCCCTGATCTTCAGCTGTCTTCCAAGTGAGCGGAGCTGGCCCTTCATCTTTTCCCTGTCATACTTCCGTCCGCTCACATCATTTGTTCCCACGTGGATGAGCACAGCAGTATCCTCTCCCCTTGTGCTGTCTATGATCCTGGAGATCCTGTTGGCCACGTCCTTCACTCTTGCTCCAGGCAGACAGGTGACGACTCTGTCCTCTCTTCCTCCTGCAGTGTGGCTGTCCACGTGACGTATAATGGAGTCCCCTACGATGATCCCCATCTTCTTTATTCGGGGGTTTCTTGGGGGTCGTAAGTCCACGTCTATGGTATAGGGCCAGTCCTCTTCCTCCAGTGCTACTCTTGAAATTGTTTTCGGCTCTTCAAATGGGGGGACGTCATTCTGCGTTCTCTCTCTTCCTCCTGGTGTGCGGATGTCTCCTACCTCATCTTCGGTTTTTTCTGTGTTTGCATGAGTGTCTTCTCTCCTCTCTTCCAGGCCTTCTTTCTGGGTATCCTGGGTACAGTTTTCCAGCCCTGGGATCTCTACGTGTTGCTGGTGGGCTTCTTCGATGAATCTTTCTAGTTCCATGATCCCTTCGCTGGTATCGGACTCCCCTAGCAGCTTCTCCTGCATGCAGTTTTCCTCCTTCCTGGCAAGGAGTTCTTCGAGTTCCATCACAGTTCCCTCCAGCAGCCGAACTTGCAGTTTCAGGCTGTCCAGCTCCTTGCATCGGCTGCAAACGTATGCCCTAGTCCCCGAGGGGAGGTAGTCATACATACTGCAGCCGGTGCAGAAGACTGGAAAGCTCATCTTCTGGCTTCCGTGGGCGCTCATGTCTTGTTCTCCTTCTCAATTGTGTGTGTCCTGCCCTCCTGATAGCAGTCCTCCTCCTGTTGATCGTTGGTCTTGGTTGTGTTGGTGCTGTTGAGCTATTTGAGAGCGCTTGTCTCGGTGTGTGCTGTGTGGCTAGGTAATAGTAAACAAAGGAACAATAACTGGAATGTAACTTACGTATTGGTGCTGTGCGCCGTTGGCTCCCCTCCTGTTAAGGGGGAGTCCGGCGCTCTGCTGGTGACGCTGGCGGTGACGCGCTGGGGGTGGGCGGAGCTCCCTCTCGCTCCCCCACGCTACCGCTCGCTGCCTGCCGCTGTGTCCTGCCTCTCCCTCTCTCGGCTTCTCCTCTCTCCCTCTTCTTCCGCTGTCTTCGCCGGGCCTGCTTCCTCCCGCGCCGGCTGAAAATGAAGAGTGAAGCGCCGCGCTCTCCTCCTGTTAAGGGGGAGTCCGGCGCTCTGCTGGTGACGCTGGCGGTGACGCGCTGGGGGTGGGCGGAGCTCCCTCTCGCTCCCCCACGCTACCGCTCGCTGCCTGCCGCTGTGTCCTGCCTCTCCCTCTCTCGGCTTCTCCTCTCTCCCTCTTCTTCCGCTGTCTTCGCCGGGCCTGCTTCCTCCCGCGCCGGCTGAAAATGAAGAGTGAAGCGCCGCGCTCTCCTCCTGTCCAGATACTACTGAGAGAGAGATTCTCCCATAAAGAATCAATCTGGGTTGTGAGTCCAGAGTCTCTTGAACCCTTACTCATATGTCTGAGAATGCAGCACAAACATTCCAGTTATTATCAGGCTTGTCAGTAAAATAAAGGAAGAATAATAAGATCTCAGCCTGTTAAATTTTGTAGTGTATCCATTTGTCCTGGTAGTCTCCATCCATAATGATGTAGGGCTCCAGTTTGTGCAGGTCCTGTCTGAAAGTATCTGGATAATGTCTGGCCTTGATGAGACTTAGGATTAGAGGTGCTGGCCTAGTGGCTGGCAAGCAGGTAGGGACAGGGCAGGCAGGGCTAGCAGCTGGCAGGCAGGGCTAGCAGCTGGCAGGCAGGTAGGGGCAGAGCAGGCAGGGACAGGGCAGGCAGGGCTAGCAGCTGGCTGGCAGGTAGGTAGGGACAGGGCAGGCAGGGCTAGCAGCTGGCTGGCAGGTAGGTAGGGACAGGGCAGGCAGGGCTAGCAGCTGGCTGGCAGGCAGGTAGGGACAGAGCAGGCAGGGCTAGCAGCTGGCTGGCAGGCAGGTAGGGACAGAGCAGGCAGGGACAGGGCAGGCAGGGCTAGCAGCTGGCAGGCAGGTAGGGACAGAGCAGGCATGGGAAGGGCACAGGGCAGCCAGGCCTAGTGGCTGGCAGGCAGTAGGGACAGGGCAGGCAGGGACAGGGCACAAGGCAGGCCAGCCCAGTGGCTGGCATGCAGGTAGGGAAAGGGCAGGCAGGCCTAGTGGCTAGCATGCAAGTAGAGACAGGGCAGGCAGGGACAGGGCACAAGGCAGGCCGGCCTAGTGGCTGGCATGCAGGTAGGGAAAGGGCAGGCAGGCCTAGTGGCAAGCAGGCAAGGGTGGCTCCCTGTACCTTTTTTACATCCCGGCAGGGCCCTCTATACCTTTTTGTACTCCCCTCCATACTCCCCCTCCCCCCCTCCCCCCCGTGTACTATTTTTACATTTTTTAAATCCCAGCAGGGCCCCCATACCTTTTTGTACTCCCCCCATACTTCCCCCTTTATCATATTTACGTTTTTTAAATCCCAGCAGGGCCCCCATACCTTTTTGAACACTTCCCCCCCCCCCATACTTTCCCCTTTAACATTTTTACTTTTTTTAATCCCAAGAGGGCCCCCGTACCTTTTTGTTCTCCCCACCGGTACCTTTTTGTACTCATGGCGCTTCCCCTGCTGGACAGCTGCGGCAGGAGTGGCAAACAAGGCAGGCTTGAGCTTTTCGTGTGCCTGCCTGGTCCCGCGCCGCTGCTTGAATGGCTATTGTCAGTTCTCGTGTTGTGTTTGTGTGATAAAAACAGGCAGACTTTTTGGCTTTTTCGGGTTGATAGAAACGATCGCTATTTTTTGTGCATCACGTCAGTTAGCTAGTTTGAATGGGTTTTAATATTAATGACCTTATTTGCATAGCTGAGCCGGAGAATGAGCAATCATACGGAAAACCATATGGTGAGCTGTTTTGTGCATCGAGTCGGCAAATATGATTGGTCAGTTTAGCAATGATTGTTAGACGATAGTAGACTTTAATGCATATCTAGCCGTCAGTCAGCTGCTCTACCAAGGCTCTTCAGGAAACATTCTAATCTATCCCTTTACAATGGAAAATGTCTTAATAGTGCTCATAAATAGTTAATATAGATGATAAAAGGAGTAGAAAAAGTTTCTTAGCTGACTATCCTCCCCTCAATTAACCTTGCTGGTATTCTAACAGAGAACCACTGTGCATAATATTAAAAAGTAAAGTCACCAGATATATAACAGATAGAATAGTAAATGATTCAAGGAAAGATAAAAACTAGAGGTTATAGAATGTAAAAGGCATATTTTTCTAAAAATCGTTAATGCCTCAGGTAATCCAAGAGAAGTAGTTTAGATAACAAGATAATTAGGAGAGGTTTGTCTCTAAAATAAAGTTATTATTATTACAAATACATTAATATCACACCACATTGTCATATGGCAGATGGTTTTGCAAGTATTTTAGTTAGTTTATAAAAAGGCTATTGCATTCATTACACCAGGATTTGAAGCTGAAATCCTTCCAAGTAGTTCACTCCCCAAAAATAGTGCCTATAGTTTTCCCATCTTTCCTTCCATATTATGTATAATTCCACTTCAGACCTAGTTTCCTGGTCTACTTTAGGATGCTTAAAGTCTTATTAAAACAAAAGTTCCAGTACAATTTAACATATTCAGATATGTTCTGGAGACAGAAGCGATGACTAAAGTGATCAAATTTGAGAATGATAACATTATTCAAAGTCACTAAATGGCATCAGATTGTCAGGATTTCCAGAATGTTTTTGTGACACTAGCACAGTGTTTCTCTATAAGCAGTAAGCGTACCCCTTGGGGGTATGCGGGCCATCTGTTGGGGGTGTCAGGATTTTCAGAATGTTCTTGTGAGACTAGAACAGTGTTTCTCAACATGCGGTATGCTTACCACTTGGGGGTATGCATGCCAGCTGTTGGGGAGTACGTGGCCTGGCCGCCACCATGGATCCCTCCCTGTTTACTACACCACCACCCACCACTGAAGCCGACCCTGCCACCTCGCCAGAGCCGACATGCTTCATCCCCCCCTCCCCCCAGCAGCAACTCTGCGCAGGGACGGGCAATGGTGCATGCAATGACTCGCTCGCTGCATGCAGCCGGCTCACAAGCCTCCCCCCCCCCCCCCGATGTTAATTCTGACGTCGGAGAGAAGGTTACAGGCCAGCCAATCGCTGCCTGGCTGGCCCAGAACCTTCTCTCTGACATCAGAATTGATGTCGAGGTGGGGGGGGGAAAGGCTTGTGAGCTGTGCAAACTCCTTTCTTCTGCTGAAAAACTATGGAACTTTTGTATTGTTTGCTGTTGCCTTTAGATCCACGGCCGGCCTCCTCCAGCACTCGATAATCCATTGAAAGGCCTCCATTGAGAGTGCCCATTCTCCTGGATCCAATAAATGCCAGGTGAGGAAATCCACTTGGACATTCTGCTCTCCTGCAAAACGCGTGGCTGAAAAGAGCAGACAGCTGGGTTTCTAACCACTGACAAAAGAGTTGCAAATCCCACAGCAGAGGAGAACTTTTAGTCCCCCCATCCCCCCACATGTTGACATACACTACTGCTTTCGTATTGTCTGACAGAACCTGAACAGATCTGCCCCTGATTAATGACAGGAAGGCCGCCAGGGCTTTGCAAATGGCCCTCATCTCCAAGCAGCTAATTGATCATGATGCCTCTGTGATTAATCAAAGGCCCTGAGTCGTCCTGTCCCTGTAGTGGGCACTCCAGCCCGATAGACTGGCATCTGTGGCAACCACTATCCAATCTTGCATTGACAAGGGAACACCCCTGTCCAAGTTTTCCAACCGTAGCTACCAACCGACCCTGAACAAGGCCACCGCCAACCATGGAAGTCTCTTTCATGCACTCCCCCAACAATGGGACCACCGACTGAAAAGGGACATTTGCAAGGACCTCGCATGAAAGCACACCCAAGGCACCACCTCCAGTATAGACGACAATGTCCCTAAGACCTGCTTATAATTTCAGGTTCTGAGAGCTGAAAGTAGTAGTAGAGCAGACACCTGAAAGCTAAACTTTTCCTGCTTCTCCTTTTAGCAGTAAAATCTTCCCAAGAAGTGTGTGAATCTCACCCCAAGATATTCCAGGGACTTGGAGGGAATCAGATTGCTCTTCACCAGATAAGAACATAAGCAATGCCTCTGCTGGGTCAGACCTGAGGTCCATCATGCCCAGAAGTCCGCTCACGCGGCGGCCCAACAGGTCCAGGACCTGTGCAGTAATCCTCTATTTATACCCTTCTATCCCCTTTTCCAGCAGGAAATTGTCCAAACCTTTCTTAAACCCCAGCAGAAGGAACAAAGTTTGACCACCCTATTCATGGCCTGCAGACTTTCCTGCTGCTATCAGGTGGGAGAGGATTCAGTCTAGTGAATCAATGCATTAGAGCAGTCTCTCTCAAACTGTGTGTCATGGCACAGTGGTGTGCCCTGAAGTAATTCTGGGTGTGTCATGAGAGATTCCAGAATTTTACTTTATTTTTATAAATTCCCTTCATAAGTATACACTAGAATAGATGATATGTATGTTGCATATGCAAGATTCTGTCAATGTTATGAGCGTCTGTGTGCATAAGGATACAACTGCCCAGACAAGCATCATTCTTTGACATGATTGATCCCTGAAACCTAACAGCATGTAATTTTAGTTTTTATGCAATAGTTATCCTAACCTGAGCAGCAAAGCAGTAAAGGCTTTGTTACCATTTGGATCTTCTTAGGTTTGCAAACTTGGATTTTCAGCTCTGACAGAAATTAAATTAAAAAAAAAAAAAGGAGAACGAATGCAGATGATGGATGATGAAAGTGTGTTTGCATATCGACTATCAAGTCACTTTTTGAGTTAATTTGCACTCAAGCACATCCATCGCATTGATTAGCAATTCTATTCTATCTACTTTAGTTTCACCATTGTTACAACTATCCATACATAGTTTATAGAACTTTAAATAAATAACTCTCAAATTTAATATTTTGTTGGTTTTCAAATTTTATAAATTTCAAGTATAATATGCCGTGAAAAACATTTGCTACATTTAGTGTGCTGGAGCCAAACAAGTTTGAAACACTCCGCATTAGAGCAATACATTTAACTAAAGAAAATCTGACAACCTACACTTTTTTCCCTTGGCTTACTTTACCCCTCTTCTCTCCCTCCTCCAGCCCATCTTGCCCAACACATAGTGCATCAGAACATTCCCTGACAAAATCATTTGCTCCCCAAGCACTATCTTCCTCAGCCTAATCTCAGCCACTCTCAACTACTGTACACTATTACCCACTTTTCCAACAAATAAATGTACTTGAAAGAGAGAATGAGTCAAGGAACTATACATAGACAATAGGAGCCACCACTGGGTCCTGAGCCTCACGATGAACATGGTTCTAAGGATTTTGGTCTATATCAGACAAAGTAACAGTACACCAGCAATCAACTTGTGGAGGAGCAGCTTATCCCTTCACTGGTTTCTAGTATTTTAAAACCCAAATTGGGGGCCTCCATTAAAAACAATTTCTAATTAAGCTAAAGATTGCTACTTGCCCTTGTAACATTTTCATTTCCTTTTTCTCTGTTATGAGTCAAACATAGCTTCTGTTTGAGAAAACCACTAAGCTATCTGTTTACAAATGACATCAACAGCAGTTACAACAAAATACTTCAAGATCATAACTGCTATTATAAGACACAGATTTTTAGATAGTATGGGATATGTTTTAAGAAACAAAGTTATACAAAAAAATTCTAGAGGTGTTATCCTTATTACATTTTTTAAAACTAAGGGGTCCTTTTATCAAGCTGCGGTAAGGGTTTAAAGCGCGTAAAATTGCGCGTTAAACCGCCTGCCGCGCTAGCCGCTAATGCCTACATTGAGCAGGCGTTAGTTTTTTAGCCGGCCGCGGGGGTTAGCGCGTAATGAAATATCAGACGCGCTAACCCCGCTAGCGCGGCTTGATAAAAGGATCACTAACATTCTATATCAAAATTCTTAACCACTAAAATAAATAAACATGTTATAAAAATAGTATACAGTACTTTATTTCTTACAATGGCTCATATAACCCATTATCAACTTGTTTACAAGGCTATTGGCTTTCTTAAGCAACACATTTTACATAGCTGTATCCTAGTCTGCAACATATGGGCCCTGTTAAGATTTTTTGTGAAAACCCCACCAGACCAGTAAATAAAGTAATACTTTTCAAAGTTTAGTGTTTTGGTTATTTGTTAGTTAAGAAAAACACATTAAGAGCAACACACTGTTTATAAATGGGGGAATATGGATGTATATTAGGTATATTAATTTGGGGTGGATATGCTTTAATTTAAGTTTCTTATGTTTCTTATGTTGGTACCTTATAACTAATATATTGTAATGTCTTTCAAAATATATTCATTAAATGTCAATGGGCTCAATCACCCTATAAAGAGAAAGAAACATTATCTTTCCTGAAACGGCAGGAGGCGGATATATATTTTATTCAAGAGACCCATTTATCTGCGATAGAATCCAGAAAATTAGAAGGCGATTGGGTTAAACACTGCTTTTATGCCCCTGCTGTGGGGAAAAAAGCTGGAGTTGCAATTTTGATACATAAAAAGTGTTTAGCGACATTCAACATGCTATCTATGGATCCTCTGGGAAGGTGGATTCAAGTGGAAATGAGCTCAGGGAAAGATACCTTGTTACTGTTTAATTCGAACCAGGCTGAATTTTTCAAAAAACTTCAAAAATTGCTTTTATCATCATCCGCCACTAGTACAATACTAGCAGGGGACTTTAATGCAGTAATAGATCCGATTTTGGATTAAAAAAAAAAAATCCTAGTAAAATATTAAAGTCTTTAGGATTAGATAATTTGATAAGTTCTTGTGGTTTAAAAGATATTAGGAGGATACTCCATTCCAATGATCGGGAATTTTCTTTTTGCTCTCATGTACATATATAATTTTCAAGAATTGATTATATATTTGTATCAGATAATTTAGTTCAACAGATAAAAAAGGCATCCATAGATCCAATTATTTTGTCTGATCATGGGGGTGTCTGGATTGATTGTAATATAGACGGACAGAGGAACAATAGACTTGTATGGAGATTCAAAAATGCATTGCTAGCAGATGCCAGCTTTAAGGAAGAATTTCAATCAAAAGCAAATGAATTTTTTCAGCTCAATACATCGGAAGAAATCTCTATGGCTTTAAGGCTATCATGAGAGGACACATAATCTCATATTCGACATATATTAGAAAACAATTAAATAATGAATTTCTTATTTTAGAACAAAATATTAAAGAATTGGAGACACAATTAAAGTTAAGATGGGAGTACAACACTTATCAGGCCCTTTTAAAAGCAAAATATAGGTATAATGAAATTTCATCTCAGATGGCTAGAAAACAGTTGGATCTCATAAGGCTTTGTATTATGGAACTTCGAATAAAGCGGGAATATTACTGGCTAATTATCTCAAAAACAAAAAAGTAAAGTAAATATTATGGCCATTATAGATGAAAACAAGATAGTTCATTCTCGAATTGATAATATATTAAAACAATTTATGAGATTTTATACAAGCTTGTATTCTTCTGAGCATTATTCAACTAAAGAGAAGGAAGGGTTAGAATTTTTAAAGTTGATTGAGGGGCCTAAAATTCCTGATCATGTGAAGGGAAATCTTGAAGCACCTATCTCACAAAAAGAAATACATTCTTCATTGAAGACCCTTAGAGTTGGATCCGCTTCAGGTGGTGATGGATATACGGTAGAATTTTATACAGCGTTTCAAAATATTTTATTACCTCATCTACTAAATTTATATCAGAATCAACTGAATAATGGTTGTATACAAGGCATTATGGCTGAATCTTTAACTATTGTTTATCCCTTGTTGGTTTCTAATTACAGGCCAATTTCTTTGATTAATGTAGATGGAAAATTATTAGCTAAATTATTAGCTTTACATTTGGCTAAGGCTCTCCCTTATATTATTGGTATCCACCAAACAGGGTTTGTTGCTCATAGACATTCTTCAAATAATACTAGATTGGCCTTTCATATGTTAAATTTGACAAAAGGCTTAGATGATCCGGCCTTTTCTGTATCCTTAGACACAGAGAAGGCTTTTGATCGAGTGGAATGGTCCTTCATGTACCAGGCTATGGAGCGGTTTGGTTTTGGTTCTGGATTTATACAAATGATTCAAACTTTGTATAGCTCCCCTTCTGATAGATTATATATCAATAATACATTTTCAGAACGGTTTTGCTTAGAAAGGGGAGTTAGACAGGGATGCCCGTTATCTCCTTTGCTGTTTGATATTGTTTTGGAACCTTTGTTGTTAGCTATTAAACAAGCGGAGGAGATTCGTGGTATTCCCTATGCAGGTGGGAATATAAAGTTTCTGCTTATGCAGATGATATTTTGCTTCATTTGAGAAATCCTGAAACTACCGTCCCATATCTACTAGATCTGATTAATAGATTTGGGAAATTCTCGGGTTACAAAATAAACTGGAGTAAATCAGAATTTCTTCTATTAAATGTACATTGTGTAAAAGGATTATTTGATGAGTTTCCTTTTATTTGGAAGAAAGATGGTATTTGGATTGAAAATACATTGGAAGAAACGATGAAAATAAATGAAAAATCTTTAATGTTAAAGGTTATGGAAATGTGTGAGCAATGGAACCCTTTACATTTGTCTTGGTGGGGGAGAGTTCAAACGGTTAAAATGATGATTTTGCCGGTAATTTGTTATCAAATGGGTATATTGCCAGTTTATTTTCAAGGGTCCTTCTATAAAAAGCTAAATGGTATTCTGACAAAATTTGTTTGGCTTGGGAAAAAACCAAGAATTGCTTTAGTATCTCTACAAAGGCCAATTGAGGAGGGTGGGGTAAATTTTCCCAATTTTTATAGGTATCATCAAGCCTATATTATGCGTCAAGGTATGTATTGGATCCTCCCTGAGCTCTTGGAACATCAGCCAGATTGGTTATATCTTGAGTGGAAAATCATGTCCCCGATGCGACTTTCTCATATATTAAATATCAGAATGCCTAGTTATTCTAAGGACAATGTGATTTTTATTGGACACGTGGAAAACAATTAAATTTATTGATAAATTAACAGATGTCCCTATTATGAAATCTACTTTGCAGTCCTTATGGTTAAACTCCAAGATTCAAATAGGCGGTGCTGGGATTGCTTGGAAGAATTGGATGCAGGAAGGTATTCGGACATTAGATGATGTTATATCTAATGGAGATCTGCTTGATTTTTCACAACTGCAACAATCATTTGGAATTTTAAAATCTCAACAATATAGATGGTTGCAGTTGAAGCAGGCTATTCAGAGTGGGTTCCCTGAATGGAAAAATTTTAAAAATTATTTTAGCTTACAGATCCTTTGCTACCAAACTGATCTAGTAGGACATCAGGCTGCCCAGTGGTATAAATTGATTTCTGGATTTTTGAATAAGAAGCCAAAAAATAGTCTTAGAGATATTTGGAGCTTCGAGATAAAACAGTATATTTCTGTGTCTCGTTGGCCACGAATTTGGACTTGGAGATTGAAATGTACAATGTCAGCATATATGAGACAAACATGGTTATGTCTGTTGCATAGAATTTTTTGGACCCCAGTTCGATTAAATAAAATAGATAGTTCTAAGTCTAATAGATGCTGGCATTGTCATATTGATATAGGGACTTTGGATCATCTGCTATATTTTTGTCCTTTTATATTTATATTTTGGAAGTCAATATGGGGACAAATAAATCTTGTTCTGGACTCAAATGTTCCATTGTCATATGAAGCTATAATATGTGGAACGATACTACATGTGAAACCCACTTTAGATAAATATAAGAGCCGTCTTTTTATGATCATGATGGGCATAGCCATGCAATTGATCACGAGTAATTGGAAAAACCATGACAGATTAAGTTACACTTTTTGGTGTGTGAATGTATGCACTACATACAAATATGAAAGAATTAACACAGAATGTAGGGGATTTAGTGGTGTATTTAATAAAGTTTGAAGCCCATTGACTAAATTTATGGAGGTATGATAATATTTCTTTTATTCATTACCTATACACATCCATGGGGGGAGGGGAAGGGAGGGAAATAAATAAATACTGATGGTGACATTTAGATAACTTTAAGAATTATTTAAATCATTTATTATGTTAATTTGTATTATTATTTAATATATGAAATTGAAAATTTCAAATGATTTATAAGTTGCCTGTACAGTTGATAGTGCATTGTATGTAATACCTATTGTTCTTTATTTGTTTGGCACTGTTTTTAGTTTAAAAATCAATAAAGATTTAAAAAAAAAAAAAAAAAAAGAGCAACACACTGTGAGGTTGTGGCATATTATTTTTCTTGAACAGGTTTCAACACACAACTAAGAAAAATTGTTATTATTAAGAGGAAAAGACCTCAGTATAGCTCTCTTCTCGGTCCCCCTGGGGACCTGAGCGACGACTATCTCCTCACGTCGGGTATGCCCCATTTGCGGGAGGTGGACGTTGCATGTTTGAATGTACCATTACAGGCGATAGAGTTGCGACGTGCTATTCGGACTAGCAGGGTGGGTGCGGCCCCAGGTCCTGATGGTTTCCAGGGGAACTTTACAGGATGCTGGAATCTCAGCTTTGTGGTCCTTTGTTAGCCTATTACAATAGTGCTGTGGAGTCTGGGGCTTTCCCAAGATTTGCTAATGCTGCCTCCATAGTTTTGTTACCTAAACCTAGAAAACCGCCTGATCTCACTCATTAACGTGGACTTTAAACTTTTTTCTCGGATTTTGGCTGATCGCCTCCTCCCTTTGATTCCAAATTTGATCCACGGGGACCAGGTGGGTTTTGTTCCTGGAAGACAGTCCGTGTTGAACATCCGTAAAATCCTTTTGGCTCTTGCTCACGCTCAACATGCTCAGGAGCCTACATTGTTGGTCAACTTGGATGTGGCTAAGGCATTTGATAATGTCTCGTGGCCTTATCTTTTTCATACTTTGAACTATATCGGGATTTCGGGATTTTTTTGTGCTGCTCTTACGTCGCTATATGCTGGCCCGACTGCATCTTTGGTTGTTAATGGCACCCTCTTCAACACATTTTCAATTCACCGAGGTACTCGTCAGGGGTGCCCTCTGTCCCCATTAATTTTTATTCTCACTTTGGAACCTTTATTATGCACCCTTCGTCAATTCGAGGAGGTGCGTGGATTGCATATAGCGGGACATGTAATCAAAACCTTGGCTTTTGCAGATGACTTAATGCTCATCCTTACCAACCCGGCTGGCTCGCTTGGGGCTGCGTTGGATCTGATTGCGGAATATGGGTTCTATTCAGGGCTTACTGTTAATTTGGAAAAATCGATGGCTTTGCCCTCGCATTCCTCTATTCGGGACTCCTGGGAGGGTGTTTTTTCCATTGCAGTGGACTACTATTGCCATTAAATATTTGGGCGTGACTATTCCTGCTGATCTTTCCACCTTATACTCATCTAATGTTACTCCTTTATTGCATTCGCTAGCTGTTAAATTGCAACTGTGGCAGGATTACTCTCTTTCCCTTTTGGGTTGGGTGGTGCTTCTTAACATGACTGTAATCCCTACTTGGCTTTATACCTTTCAGGTTCTCCCCCTCAATTTGTTGGGTCGAGATGAAAATACCTATATCCGCCTAGTTCAGCGATTTTTGTGGAGGGGTCGTCGAGCTCGCTTACCTTACTCCCAGGTGGCGTGCCCTTCTTATAAAGGGGGATTGGGTTTACTCAATCTCCGACACCTCACTATTGGTTGCGGTATGCGCCATATCAATGATTATTTCTGGGGTACATCTGTTTTTTCTAACACCTCCTTAGAATTAGTGTGTTTTCAGCAGGAGCACTTCAGTGCTTACTTTTTCTGTTCCTTCTGCTTCTTCCTCAGATCTGCGACTTAAGGTTTTTGGACTCCCTTTGCGAAAGGTGTGGAAATGGGTGTGTAAGTTTCATGGTATTAGTGCATGTGAGTCTCCCCTTTTACTTTTGTGTGGCAATAGAAATTTTACTCCAAGTATGGGGAGTTCCAGGTTTCGACAGTGGGCGGCAAGGAGGTTGTCCCTTTTATTTCATCTGGTGCAGGATGATGGTTCCATGCAGCCCTTTCACACACTATGCCAGTCTCATGGCTTAACGGCTGTAGACAGATTTGCATATATGCAGATTGCGCATTATGTAACTACTTTGAACAAGAACAACTTACAATCTGCTCGACAGGAATTATTGTCTACGGCTTACACTTTTGGCTCTCAGATGAAAGTCCCACTTAAGTTTCATCTTAGACATCTGAAGGATGCAACCCCCTTGCCGGACTATGTTCACCTCCAGGAGGTGTGGTCTCTGGATTTGAATATAGTGATTCCGGAAGACACCCTATCTGGCGCAGTGGCCCGGCTGCCGGCCTTAAGAAAATATATATACTTTGGGGAAATGCAATTTAAGTTATTTCGACTTTATGTATCACCTTATAGAGCCTTTTGTGCTAAATTTCGGTCCTCAGCTATGTGTGATAAATGTGGTCATTTGGTTGCTACTCTGGGACATATGCTGTGGTCTTGCCCAGCTGTTCAAGCCTTTTGGACACAACTTTTTACTTTTATAGGGACTCTTTGGAATGTGACTATACGACCTCAGCCTCTCCTTCTGTTTGGTATTTCTCCCTCTTACCATCCGTGGCCACCGGGTCTGAAGGCCTTTCTGCAGTGGTCCATTTTATGTGCCCTGAAATGTATATTCCTAAAATGGCTGGACACTGATGCCCCTACAATCTTTCTGTGGTGCTCTCAAATGATTTTGTTGCTGACTTGGGAGCGCCATGAGGTGCCTGATCTTTCTACAGTACGGGGGGAGCGATTTACGGCTACCTGGGAAAGTTTTTGGAATACCTTGACTCCTGCTGCACGCAGTAGTTTTTAACTGCTGAATGTGTCTATAGCTATTTTATCTGTGTTGTTCTTTTCCATTTTGTATTTTTGGGGACTCCGGTCTGTGGGGGGGGGGGGGTGGAGGGGAGATTTTTTGGTTGGTATAAAACTGTTTTCTTTGGAGCACTGCTTGTTGGGCTGAATCTTGGTACTTGTGTTTTTATCTGTTCCAATAAAAATTATTTTACCACCACCAAAGAATATAAACTCAAAAGTGGTAAAGTGGTAATTAGTTGTACAACATTTGAGGTTTCTATCCATTCTCATATTTTCATATTATTTTTCTTACCAAATATTTTGTTGGCATTTCTTCAGCATATTTTGGACTTTTTACAGTTCTAGTTGAAACAGTTTAATTTAGTTTATTAACATATACTCCACATAATTAACTATGTGGATAGTAGAAATGAAGTTTTTATCAGTCCCAAAAAAGTACAGGGCTCAGTCAAAGCTGGGTATTTTTTAATAAGATCTTTTCTCTCAGGGGACACATGTCTGCTGCATAACAAGGATGTGCAGCGGAGCTCTCTCAACAGCCAAAATATTTTTTAAGATTTAACCCCCTCTAGCTGCTTCTTCTGTTGCAGGAAGTAAGTTCCCTCAAATAGACCTGCAAAAAAAAATAAAAAAGTAAACCCAAAGATATCACTGCCAAACTGTAAAGGTGATGCTATAATGTTTAGCCCAACAAGATGGCTCCACTCTCCACTGAATCACACCATTCACTTTGGGCTACAGTGAGTCCCTCCATCAAACCTTACCAGGAACCTTTCAGTGCAACTTTGAACTCTATGCTAAAAGTACAGTGGTGCCTCACACAACGAACTTAATTCATTCCAGGAGCAAGTTTGTTATGCGAAAAGTTCGTTATGTGAAACGCGTTTTCCCATAACAATACATGTTAAAAAAAATAATTCGTTCTGTAGCATAAAATATGCTAAGTTGACATAAAAAAAGATAAATTTTTGGTTATTATTTTTATTTAGATACATCTAAAAACATAATTGTTTTTTAAAACAACACACATTTTTTAAATTTAAAGACAGACTAAGTAGAGTCTAATTTTACAGTGAGAGAGGGCAGAGTCTCAGCGGCAAAAACTGGGACTTAACTGTTCATTTTTTTTTTTTTTCTACCGTGTTTCCCCGATAAGGCAGGGCCATCAAATAAGACAGCCCCCCCTTTTTAGAAAAAAATGTAAAATAAGGCACCCCCCCCCCCGCAAATAAGCCACCCACCGATACCTGCGCTTACCCGAATCGGGTGGTACGGTGGGTGACTCCGTGTGGTCCCTGGCACCCCCGACACGATCGGGGCAAGAGGGAGCTCAAGCCCTCTTGCCCCCCCGACTCCCCGACACGATCGGGGCAAGAGGGGTCGCCGTGGCCAGGAGGACTTGGGCTCCCTCCTGGCCCGATATTGTCGGGGAGTTGGGGAATCGGCGGGGCAAGAGGGCTTGGGCTCCCTTTTGCCCCGATCGTGTCGGGGAGTCGGGGGGGCAAGAGGGCTTGAGCTCCCTTTTGCCCCGATCGTGTCGGGGAGTCGGGGGGGCAAGAGGGCTTGAGCTCCCTCTTGCCCCGATCGTGTCGGGGAGTCGGGGGGGCAAGAGGGCTTGAGCTCCCTCTTGCCCCCCCGACTCCCCGACACGATCGGGGCAAAAGGGAGCTCAAGCCCTCTTGCCCCCCCGACTCCCCGACACGATCGGGGCAAAAGGGAGCCCAAGCCCTCTTGCCCCGCCGATTCCCCAACTCCCCGACAATATCGGGCCAGGAGGGAGCCCAAGTCCTCCTGGCCACGGCGACCCCCTAACCCCACCCTGCACTACATTACGGGCAGGAGGGATCCCAGGCCCTCCTGCCCTCGACGCAAACCCCCCCTCCCCCCAACGACCGCCCCCCCCAAGAACCTCCGACCGCCCCCCCAGCCGACCCGCGACCCCCCTGGCCAACCCCCACGACACCCCCAACCCCCTTCCCCGTACCTTTCTGTAGTTGGCCGGACAGACGGGAGCCAAACCCGCCTGTCCGGCAGGCAGCCAACGACGGAATGAGGCCGGATTGGCCCATCCGTCCCAAAGCTCCACCTACTGGTGGGGCCTAAGGCGCCTGGGCCAATCAGAATAGGCCCGGGAGCCTTAGGTCCCTCCTGGGGGCAGGGCCTGAGGCACATGGTCGGGTTGGGCCCATGTGCCTCAGGCCCCGCCCCCAGGAGGGACCTAAGGCTCCCGGGCCTATTCTGATTGGCCCAGGCGCCTTAGGCCCCACCAGTAGGCGGAGCTTTGGGACGGATGGGCCAATCCGGCCTCATTCCGTCGTTGGCTGCCTGCCGGACAGGCGGGTTTGGCTCCCGTCTGTCCGGCCAACTACAGAAAGGTACGGGGAAGGGGGTCGGCTGGGGGGGCGGTCGGAGGTTCTTGGGGGGGGCGGTCGTTGGGGGGAGGGGGGGTTTGCGTCGAGGGCAGGAGGGCCTGGGATCCCTCCTGCCCGTAATGTAGTGCAGGGTGGGGTTAGGGGGTCGCCGTGGCCAGGAGGACTTGGGCTCCCTCCTGGCCCGATATTGTCGGGGAGTTGGGGAATCGGCGGGGCAAGAGGGCTTGGGCTCCCTTTTGCCCCGATCGTGTCGGGGAGTCGGGGGGGCAAGAGGGCTTGAGCTCCCTTTTGCCCCGATCGTGTCGGGGAGTCGGGGGGGCAAGAGGGAGCCAGGCGGAGAGAGGGCAGTTAAGCGCAGTGCCTGCGCGGAAGGATGCAGCTCGGGCGACTTCGTTGTGTGAAACGAAGTTCGTTGTACGAATCAAGACATAAAGTTCGTTGTGCGCAGCGTGCGCTGTGCGAGGCGTCCGTTGTGTGAGGCACCACTGTACTTAAAATAGATTATGATAGAACTTGCTGCACAATTATCAAATATTCAGAGTGATCTAACAGGGGTATGTTCTGAGATGCAAGCAATAAAAGGGAGACTAGACCGTGTTGAACAAGGAATTGCAACAGCAAAGGATGATATTAGCTCCTTCAGAAGAGTCCCACAACAAGGCTAGTGCTAGCTTGCTTTCTAAACTGGACAACCTGGAAAACAGGAGCTGTAGGTCCAATAAAAGGATCAGTGGGATACCAAATAAGAGAGAAATAAGCAACATGGTAGACTTCTTCCTTTGGAACCTTTTTCCAATCGAGACTCTCTTACTATAATACACCAGATTCCAATGCAACCAGTCATCAGAGGTAATTCACAATCTTCAAGGTCAATTCTGGCTAAAATTCTTTGTTTTAGACATTAAAAAATGCTATTGGCCTGGGTGAGGAAACATAAGCAGCTAGAGGTAAAAGGCTACAGAATCAAGCTATATCCAGATTTCAGTCCAGAGGCAGACTGTAAGTGAATGCAATTCAAAGTAGTCAATTATTCAAACATAGCATACAGATGACTGTTTTACCTAACAAAACTTCTAATGCAATGAAAAGGGGAACAAGTTTTTTTCTCTGATGCTCGGAAGCAAAAAAATTTCTAAAGCTACACTATCCAGCTGGCTCCACTCTTCAAGAGTCCCGCAGAAATACATCAACATGAGAAAATGTTTTGGGGAAGCAAACAGCTCTTAATTGCCAAAACAAGATTATGGTACAGAAAGTTATTAATGCCTTTGCTCAAAGTGACCTCAAGACTGAATCAGAAGATTGCATAAATAAATATTCTCCCTTAATATTTCTGTTTTGTTTGTAAATTATAATCTATCATCCTTAATTTACCTAGAAAATGGGGTCATCACCTTAAATTCTTGTCACAACAAAGGACAGCCGAGTAATTTTTGAGCTCCACATGGAGAGGAAGTCTCCCAAATTTCTGATTCTTCTGCTTTTATTAGCTTCTGCAGGCTTCATCTGCAGTTCATTTACAGAAAACCTGTCTCCCTGAAAGGCCCTACCATCAGCCCCATTCTATTCTCCCCGGGCCTGACTTCTAAAGAACCTAGATTCTTTGTGGCAGGAGCATTCCATATTGCTCTTGCCCCTGGTGGCTCTATATTCAAACTGGCAGCCACAACTTCTCACAGCAGCCTCACAAGATTGCTGTGGGAGGTCATGGCTGTGATTTTGGAATGGCACAAACAGGAGACTTGCTCCTGCTTATAATATTCCCAATTCCAAAATGGCAACCAAGTCTGCCACAGAAAGTCGCAGCTGCTATATTGAACATGGAGCCACTGGGGGCAGGAGAGGTGTGGGATGCTCCTGTCCCAAAAATGCTACTAGACCGCCAGGGTCTTTAGAAGGTAAGCTTGGGGAGGTCCTAATAGGAGAAAAATGGCAAGAGGAGCAAGTAAACAGCCCAGGGAGAGGGGCACATGTTTTCTCTTGGAGAGGGAGATGGTCTTGGGCAATGATGGCAGGAGCAGGCCACATTTTTGGTTCTGACCAAATATAATCAGGTCATTTTTAGTCAATACCCAAACTCGAATTCAGGTTAGTATCTGTGCCAAATCTGAAACCGAAACCAAAATTCAGTTGGCCTATAAATCCAACAAACTAGGGCCAGTCATATTTGCCACTTGGTCTAATTTTCTAGAATCCTTTTGAGTTTATTCATCCTATTGGGAAACTTGTACGTACACAAAATTTGCTCTATGTCTCTCATAATGCACCAATGCTAGCAACAGCTGCTGCATAAATACTGTGTATTTCAGATTCAGTATAATACAGAAACATTCTAACGTTATTCCAGGATTGGTTAAGAGGTCAAAGTACAAATTAATTCACTATTGGTTTCATTAATGCACAGTACATTTCAGGCATCATTCCTACATAGCAGCCTCAAGGTAATATCACAACACATTATGTTTTTAAATATGACGTCTAATGCCTTAGTTTCTGCTGAACACAAATCTAACAATTCAATGAGAATTCTTAAAGTACAGCTTTTACATTTTTAGAACTATTTGATCTTTGTCAGAAAATTGCCATAAACTAATAGGCATTTATGGTTTATATTTATATCCCGCTTTATACAAAGTGGGTTCCAAAAACACATACATAGTATACAATCACAGAAGCCTGGAAAGAGATCATATAGCCCATTCAGTTTGTTCATCCAAACCAAGAGCTCTATTTCTACAACCCCTTCTCCCTTAGAAATTCCTGGGTTTTGTCCCATGCTATCTCAAATTCTGATACTATTCTCATCTCTACCACCATTTATCCACAATTCTAAGTCTGCCCCATTTCAACGTTGTCCTGTGACCTTTCATGTCAGACTTCCTTTTTACTGTAAAAGGACTATGTATTTATGCATTAAAGGTATTCAAACACCTGTATCATATATCCCCATTTACTGTCTCTTGTCCAACATCTACATGGTTGGATCCTTAAGCCTATCACCTTATGGTTCATGACAAAGACCACTGACCATTTATTAGCCACACTCTGGACTGATTCCATCTGATTATATCAATTTGAAGAAGCAGTCTCCAGACCTGTTACACAGTATTCCAAATGAGGTTTCACCAGAGACTGTACAGAGGCAATATCACCATCTTTATCCTCTGGCCATTCTCTATTAATGCACCCATACATCCTTCTGGCTTTTCTGGCCATCCTAAGATCATCAGACACGATCATCAAAAGGTCCCACTCTTCTTTTGTGACCTAACATCTTTGCCCCCCTTTATCAGAAATGTCAAAATGCAATCCTGAATGGCTGCAAACCAGTATAGTTTTAAGAATATTCCAACACACTTACACAGGTATGTAATTTTCTTAAAACAATCAATCAGTTTAAATATATGATTTTGTACTTCACAAGTTGGGGTCCAAAGTATAGAGAAGCTCTGGCAGTAATGGTGAGTGATGGTTACAGCTCTCACACAGATCATGCAAGTGTCAATACTCCATGCCAGCCTCACAGTGAAGGGAACCCAGAAAAAGTGCTGTAGAAAAGGACCCAGCTCTACCAGAGCCTTAGAACTGAGGGCCAGATTCTCAAAACTCACTAGTAAAAATCCAGCAAGTTGATGTAGTGACCATAGTGGGAGCAATTTTTCTTTACAGGTGATTCTCAGCATAATAGCATGCAAATTATATGCATGCTCTTTGTGCGGAGAATCACTGGTGGCCTACCAGTAGGAGGGAGTAGGCATCCCTCTTGCCATTCTTCAATTTAAGGGTACAGGGGCTGTTGAGGGGCGGGGGATCCCAGTGGAAAGAGGGAATGGGCACCCCTCTTTCCGTCTTTCAATTTAATGGAATGGGGCAGGGATCCCAGTAGCAAGTGAGAGTGGGCATCTCTCCTTCTGAAAGGGGAGTATTGAACAGACCTAGGGAAGTCAGTGGGAGGGAGGGAGTAATCGGGGAATTTTTTTATTTTTTTTTTTAAATTTGTGGGTAGAAGGGGATTTTTTTGTGGTGGAGTCTGAGCTGTCAAGCCTTACTTTCGTGTCAGTGCCTGATCCAATCAGTGCTCAGGCACTGACCGGAAAGTAAGGCTATGATAGCTCAGACCTTGCCTGAAAATTTTGCCCACAAATGTAGTTCAACAAAGTTAGAGAATTGCCTGGAAACTTTAGAGAATTGCCCGGAACTTTAGAGAATATTTGTTTTAATATTAATGACCTCACTGTAATGCCATCTTAATATCAATGACCTCATTGTACGTTTGCATGGCAGAGTTGGAGTCTCTTAGAAAGTTTGGAAAAGACCACAGTGAACCATTCTAATAATCGGCCGGTAAAATACTGGCATACTAAACCAGCTGGAATCGGTTTAGTGACCATTGTTAAAGGCACAGTAAGTTTTGAGAATCCGGCCCTGACCGGGCTGCATTGCTGTGCGTGCACATATCACTTATGAATAGCAATGCCACCTAGTCGGTCCAGGGAGAGTTGGGCCTTTCTTGCAAAACTCTTCCCAGGCTCACTGTACTGTGAGGCTGTCATGAAACGTAAAACAATTTTACCTTCCTTGTCATCTGGCCATACCTTTCTGCTCACATGGGATGTACTGAAGCAGATCGATTGGGTAGGGGGAAGACAAAACTCTCTGAATGATGGCTCTGCCAAAGTCTGAACAGTCTGAAGGGGACAGCTTCTGCCTGTAGAGCTTAATCACCAGGGTTAAGCCCTAGAATCAAAAAGTTCCAGGGGCTTCAGAGACACCTCCCCACCAGGCAGACACAAAGTGGATAGAAGGAAAGGCATCTCCCACTCACACCCCAAGTCCCAATGGTGATTCAGTTAGCTTTTTGCTGCTGAGAAACAGCAGCAGCAGAAAACCAAGATAGGCCACTGTTCCTGCCAAAGAACTGCAGGTCATGATGCTACAGTGCTGGTAGAGGCAGCATCAGTTTCATTAGCCCCCCAGGCCCTTCATAAGAGGGGTAGAGACAGCACCTGTACTATTGGCCACTAGGCATGTACAGTATTATTGGCAGGAGTATCGGCCAGTAGGCATGCTCAGCAAAGTGGCTGGCATGTGCAGGTCTGTCCTTTGCTCAAGCCAAACTTAACCTGGAGCTTCAATATCTCCACTGTCCTCCTGCTCTCTCTGGATGTGCTTTTTTTCCTTTTTTTCTTTTCTTGTAATTAGCTTTATTCACTAAAATGGAGAATAAAGCTAAACCAGAAAAACCCAATTAGAATAATGTGTGTGTAACATCCCCTTGTGGCATCTCTGGGTCCGGGACTTGACCTGGGTCCTGAAGGACTCAACCAAAACCTCACCCAGTGGCTATGGGGTGGGGGTGGGGGGAGGCAAGGGAGCCAAGTTCTGTGCTCAATCAGGTCCAGTTCAGGGCCGAGTAAATTAGAAACGGCCATTAAATTTAACCACGCTATGAAACCTCGGCCAACAGAACTGAGAACTAGGCTAGGGACCAGGAGCACCAGTCAGCACAACATACTATCTGCTAAAGACAGAAAATATTGGATCTTTCTACTCAGCACCACTAAGATAATAATAATAATAATAGCTTTATTTATATCCTGTCATACCTATTCAGTTCAAGACGGTATACAGTAAAGTAGAAATGCAGTATGGATACTGCAGGTATCATGGCAAATGAAGATTACAGCATTGGATTAGAGGGGGGGAGAAGAGGAGGGGTTGCGCAGGTAGGAGGAGGTGCGTATTGGGATTGTAGGTGGGATGGATGGGTTTCGAAGGATCAGATAAACTTGTTGAATAAGTGGGATTTCAGAGATTTTCTGAAGGATTGGTATGATGGAGAATTCAAGAGGAGGGCGCTTAAAGTGCCTGCCTGGAAGGATAGTGTCCTATCAAGAAATTTTTGACATCCCTTGGGGGTGGGGAATGAGAATAGAAGAGTATTGCGGGAGGGGTGGGGATGATCCTGAAGAACGAAGATATATCAGTGAGTTCACTGTTCTTTACCAGTGACCAACTAGTGCTGACCAATTCAGGGAAAAGGTTTTCGATTCCATTCGGCCTACTGAATCAATTTTTCGATTCTATTTTCCTGCCCAATCGGGCGTTTTTTCAAACATCCAGGTGGGTTTATTTTGTAGCCTTTTCACCCACCTCCCCCCTCCCCCCAACCCCACGCCAGCGCTGTGGTATAAACAAAAAAAACATTTTCCTCTTTCTGTTAGGTCCTAGCTCACGCTCACCAACAGCAGCTCTGGCAATATACATTTCAAATCTGACATATTGTAATCACAAAACAGAAAATAAAATTTTTTTCTACCTTTTTGTTGTCTGGTCAAATTATTTAAATCATGTTGGTCCTAGGCTCTGGTTTCTGTTTGTCTTCTGGTAAGTTGCTCACCAGGGTCTCCTGCCCATTTGATGTTTTCTTCTTTCTCCATGCTCATCATTCATCTTCCATCTCTGTACCTTCTCTTCCACTGCCATATCCAACATCTCTTTCCCACTATCTACCATCTCTCTTCTTTCTCTCTCTCTATCCCTGCCTTGTGCTCTGGGTCAAGCCTCTCTATTCCCCTCCATGTACCATCTCTCCTTTCCTTCCCTCCATTATCATGTGCAACATTTCTTTCCCTCTCCCCATGAACCATCTCTCCCTGCTCCTCTCACCCCTTTCTGCCTGTTGCATATCTCCCTTCTTCTCTAACCCTTCTCTTCTCTAACAGTTCTCATCTCCCCACCTGTGAAGTAGCTTTCCATCTTTCCTTCCCTCCCATCCCCCCATCCCCCTGTGCAGTAGCTTACCATCCCTCCCTACCCTCCTGTACAGCAGCTTCTTCATCCCTCCCTCCCATCCCCCTCTGCAGCAGCTTTCCATCCATCCCCTATGCAGCACTTCCAAATTGACTCCCCCATGTGATCTGACATACAGCCAGACTTCCTAAAGCAGCAGCAGAGGTGGCCAGCTGGCTATGAACAGTGATGTTATCAATGGTGCGGCAGAGGGAAGGCCCTGGGGGGAGTAAGTCATGAGCAGCCTACTGAGAGCAATGCCTCTTCTTGATGTCCACTGCTGCTGCTGTTGGTTTAGGAGGCCCAGAGGTATATCAGTATTACCGTGGGGGGGGGGGAGGGAGGGGATTGGTTACCAAATCGATAAGTCTGATTTGGGATATCTTTCCAACTGCCGAATGGAGTTAGAGGGTGGTGTTTCGCAGCGGGAGAAACTGGGTATCTCTCCCGCTGCCAAGAGGAGTTGGGGGGGGGGGGGTTGGTGATGGGAGAGACAGCATCTCTACCACTGTCAAAGGGGGCTATAATGCAGTCAAAACACAAGCCACAAGATGCACTTTTTAATAGTGCTGTCACTGTACCAGCACCCCCCTGACCAGTTGCTGATTTTTGTCGCCAAAAGCCAATGACGCTCTTGAGGAATGGTTCAGCAATTTTGAAAAATCCACCGGAATGCTCATTTCAGTGTTGAAGAACCAGTTTGCATGGCAGTGTCGGAGGCTGCTAGAATGCTCGCTAAAGGCCGAGATAAGCTGTTTTGATAATCCACTGCTAAAATGCATGCAGGCTAAATCATCAGAAACCAGTTTAACGAATCTAGGCCCTATTGAAAAGGCTGTTTATTTGTCAACTATACAGAACCATGTCAACAGCCTTGTTAAAATCCAAGTAGCTTACACCTAGGCCCAGATTCTCAAAACTTTAACGCAGTCACTAAACTGATTTCTGGCGGTTTAGCCTGCAAGCATTCTAGCGGCGGATAGCAAAATGACTTATCTCGACCTTTAGTGAGCTTTCTAGCCATCTTCTGGAATTCTTCAAAATCGCAGATGGCTTTTGGTGACAAAAATTAGCAACTGGTCCGGGGTGTCAGTACAGTGACAGCACAGTTAAAACGTGCATTTTGTGGACTGTGTTTTGACTGCATTACATCCCCCTTTGATGGCGGGAGAGATGCTCAATGTCACCCACTGCCAAGTACCTCCCAACTCTTCTCAGCAACAGGAGAGTTGCTCACGCTCTCCTGCCACCACACAACCTCCTCCCCATACCTCTGACGACCCCCCACCTTATTTTCAGATGGCTGATCAGAGGGATGCCTACTCCCTCTGGCCAGCTGGCCCGCCTCTTCAAAATGGCGGGCCTTCCCCTCCCCGATGCATTCTGGGATGCACCAGCGAGGGTCCTGAGGTTCTGACTGGCCCAGGCTGTTTAAGGTCCCTCCTATGGGTGGGGCTTTATGCATCTGGGCCAATCAGAGCCTTAGGCCCCTCCCAGGATGCATCTGAATGCATCTGGGGAGGGGCCAAAGGCTCCGATTGGCCCAGGTTTAAGGCCCCTCATATTTTCAACAAATAGTTCTGGTACCCAACAGAAATATTTGTTGAACAATTCCACTTTTATCTCATCAGCCTCAACACATTTCTGCCCATCACCTATAAATTTTTGCAACGGCATATTTGCACTTTTTGCCTACCTGTTTTACCATTTCCTGACTTTCATAGCTTTTCTTAATTTTGCCAGATACAGAAAGAGGAGGACAGGCATCAGAAACAGTTATGCCATAATTATCTCATCTATAAACAGCTAATTAAACTACTTTAAACATTTTTGCATATTTTGGCAAGTGGTATCAATTATAGTCATTTTTGAGGACAATAAAATTCAACAGAGATGCATCAATTTTCTTAAATAATTTTTAATTCCTAACAAAATAAAAACTTGAACAGAGACTACAATGTTTGGTCATCAAATGTTTCATTTTATAATTTTCACATTTAGACAGAATGAAAGGATAATATTTAAAAAAATGTATTGTACTGTTTTCTTGTATTCATAAGTAAAACCGAAAAATGAGTGCTCATTCTTTTTTCTACTAAGCAGTTTGGATGAAACTACTTGAAACTCACAGCAGATGTCTAGCCTCAAAATAGGCATTCCAGACACTTGCTTAGATTATGTCATCTGGAAATGCTATAAATGTCAATTGATTACAGCTTGCTAAGAACTGGTAAGTACATCTCACACATTACAGTATTCTTCAAAATATGCGTAAGGAAAGGAAAGTTATGTTAAAAAATCTTTATTTTTTTCCTTCTCTTCTGCTATCTGAAAGCATATATTCAGTTCTGCATACTACTGTACTGACTTTCAATTGGTCAATCTTAATAAAATTTGAGTGAGAAGGAAACCTTATTCACCAATTTGCACACAACCCAGGCTAATGTTAACATGGGTTACAAGCACATTATCTCATGAACAGACCCCATAGTAAAGAATGGAGCCTGCTGCAAATAAATATTGCATGCATTAACAATACAGGTTACTGCATTTCAATGAATAGAGTTTAATCCTACTTGGAATGAGTCCAGAATGGAAAAATTATGTACTTACCTGTTAATTTTCTTTCCTTTAGAAGCAGCAGATGAATCCAGAGACAAGTGGGATAGCTCACATTGACCAGCAGGTGGAGATAGAGAAACTGATTAACAGGTGGCCTTATATACTGGTATTCCTCCTGTCCATTCAGTTATGCTCCTTGCCCAAGCATCCAGATATAGGAGAATGAGCATCCAAAAAACTTCTTTCCAGTAGCGAAATTCAAACATCAAACTAAAGAACACAACTACCAACAATAACCCAACCGAAACTGGCACACAAACCACAGGCATATCGTACACAAAAAGGGTGGGGCTCTGGATTCATCTTCTGCTTCTAAAGGAAAGAAAATTAACAGGTAAGTACATAATTTTTCCTTCCTTAGCATAGCAGCAGATGAATCCAGAGACAAGTAGGATGTAGCAAAGCAAAACTCAAACCGGGTGGGAAGCCAATGTCGCCTCCGCAATAACTGAAGCGCCAAAACTAGCCTCCTCACGGGCCGCCACATCCAATCGGTAATGCTTCGAAAAGGTATTCCCAGAAGACCAAGTAGCCGCGCGGCAAATCTCCACCAAGGAAAGGCCCCCGGACTCCGCCCAAGACGTGGCCAACGCTCGAGTCGAATGAGCTCGCAGCTACTCCGGCAACCGTTTCCCCGCTATCAAATAAGTTGAAGCAATCGTTTCTTTGACCCAACGAGCAATGGAAGCCTTAGATGCAGCCATGCCCTTGTTCTTGCCCGCGAACAACATGAACAGGTGATCCGACCGAAGAAAGTCGTTAGTCACCCCCAAATAATGCAGAACAATCCGGCGGACATCCAGGAAACGCAAAGACGAGAAGCGCTCCCCCCAATCCTCCCGCCGAAAAGCCGGGAGGAACAAACACTGGTTCACATGAAAGGAAGAAACCACCTTAGGCAGAAAGGACGGCACCGTCCGAACAGACACCCCAGCATCCGAAATGCGCAAAAAGGGATCCCTGCAAGATAGCGCCTGCAACTCCGACACCCGTCGAGCTGAAGCCATAGCCACTAAAAACACCGTCTTCAACGTGACATCTTTCAGAGTAGCAGTAGATAAAGGCTCAAAAGGTGCCGCCCGCAATCCCCCAAGGACAAGTTTAAGACTCCACGCGGGACAGGTATGTTTCACAGGAGGCCAGATATGGTGAACCCCATTGAGGAATCGAACCACGTCGGGCTGCGACGTGAGCGCAGAACCAGAGACCCGACCCCTGTAACAAGCAATGGCCGCCACCTGAACCTTCAGGGAATTATAGGCCAACCCTTTAGCCACGCCCTCCTGTAGAAAGGAAAGAATAGCCGACAGAGATGCCTGGAAGGGCGAAATACCCTGCCCCGTACACCAGGACTCAAAAACTCTCCAGACTCTAGCATAGGAGGCAGAGGTAGAAATCTTTTTAGCTTGAAGAAGAGTTGAAATAACCTGTTCCGAATAGCCCCTACGTCTCAGCCGCGACCGTTCAAGAGCCAGGCCGTAAGACCAAAGTGGGACGGATTTTCCATGGATATTGGACCCTGAGTTAGTAAGTCCGGAGTCACTGGGAACGTCAGACGATCGCCCGCCGACAGTTGTATCAGATCCGCGTACCACGGCCGACGCGGCCAATCCAGAGCCACCAGGATCACCCTGCCCTGAAAGCAAGAGATGCGGTGCAACACCCAACCTATCATCGGCCAAGGAGGAAATACATACAGAAGGCAACCCGGAGGCCACGGGAGGGCTAACGCGTCCACCCCCTCCGACTCCTGTTCCTTGCGTCTGCTGAAGTACCGAGGAAGCTTCGCATTGCGGGACGAGGCCATGAGATCCATCTCCGGAAGACCCCACCGCAGGACCAGCAGATCGAACGCCCGAGCGGACAGCTCCCATTCGCCTGGATCGAGAAGATTTCTGCTGAGAAAATCCGCCTGAACGTTTTCGTGACCCGCAATGTGTGCCACTGAGAGAAGAGGAACATGCACCTCCGCCCAACGAAACAGAACCATCGCCTCTTCGGCCAACTGAGGACTCCGGGTACCCCCCTGGCGATTGATATACGCCACCGCCCTGACGCTGTCCGAAAAAACCCTGGTCGGACGGTCCTGAATCATGGACTGAAACGCCAGAAGTGCAAGCCTGATCGCCCTCAACTCCAGCATATTGATCGACCACTGGGCCTCCTCCGAGGACCAAACACCCTGCGCTGACGCCTGCAGGCACTGTGCTCCCCAGCCCAGAAGACTGGCATCCGTCGTCATCACGACCCAATCCGGAGTCACCAGCGGCATGCCCCGGAATAGATTGAATTCGCTGAGCCACCACCGCATGCTGCGGGCCGCCTGAGGACTCCACTGTAGGCGTCGATCGTAGTCCTGCGACACCGGGGACCACCGGGAAAGTAGCGACTTCTGCAACGGCCTCATGTGGAACCGGGCCCAGGGGACCACCTCCAGAGCCGCCACCATCGAGCCCAGAACCTGTACATAATCCCAAACCCGAGGCCTGGGCGAACTGAGAAGCAGACGAACCTGAGACTGTAACTTCTCTCCCCGGTCCCTGGGTAGAAACACCTTCCCCAGACAAGTGTCGAACCTCACTCCCAGATGCTCCAACGACTGGGACGGGGACAGAGAGCTCTTGGGAAAGTTGATGATCCACCCCAAAGACTGAAGGAGAGAGATCACTCTCTGAGTCACCGACAAACTCTCCCGCCTGGAAGAGGCGCGGATCAACCAGTCGTCCAAGTAAGGGTGCACACGAATTTCTTCTTTGCGCAGAAATGCTGCCACCACCACCATCACCTTTGACTGACAATGATTACAGGAGGTGGGGGGGATACAATAGGATAGGAAGACGTAAAAGGGTAATACAAATAGATGGGGGAATTAACCCAAACTAGTTCTTATCACCGAGCAAGTTAGTTTTCATTACTCAAGAAACCAGTTAGCCGCACCTCATCACCCAGTCCCCACTTCCTTACCCTTCCCAATCCATAAACATGTTAGTCGTCAGCCCTTATCCTCCCCACTCCACCCCCTAAAAAAAAGCTTTTCCTTTCCCCCACCTGCATGTCTATAGCCAATACTAGAGCATGGATCAGTAGCATGGAATATTGCTACTCCTTGGATTTTGGCCAGGTACTAGTGACCTAGATTGGCCATCGTGAGGACAGGCTACTGGGCTTGATGGACCATTGGTCTGACCCAGTAAGGTTATTCTTATGTCTTATGTTCACTGTTCCCTATATAAAAGGGTGCTGAAAAGTTCTCAGCCCAACCAAGCAACTTCTTAAATTCTGAGCGTTATTGCCACTGTAGTTGAAAAGAGTGTTCTTATTTCGTTAAGTGCCTATGTGCAGAAAGGAGATTCCATGTTTTGACATTGTTTCAGATCACTGATTGAACCATATCCAGATCATTGGTTGGGCTGAGAACTTTTCAGCATTCCTTCATAGCAAAGCACTGTAGTTCTGAACACTGGCCCATCAGAATGCTGTAAAACAGAATTACCAACAGCCTGATAACAAGCTATCAATCAGGCTGACCTGTACTTGTGAGAAAAAGCCAGGTAAGAGACAAATAATGATGGCCTTTCAATAAACTGGACCTTTAGGAAAAACTGTATTTCCTTATAGGAACATTTTCCCTCCCCCTACCCTCTTGGTTCCTTTGTCTACGGCCACATAAGAGATAAATCTGGCTCTGGATGTATCCCAAGGAGCTCCTCTGTTAGTGAGATCAGAATGCTGTTTCCACTGCAGTCTAAGAGCAGCAGTGCTCATCAAAAAGCATTATCATTGCTTATGCAACTCCTGTCCTGTCAGTAGTACTGTGTGTTCTTTTGTTATATTATCAAGGGCTCTCTGACAGGCGTGTTCACACTGGCTCATCAGTGAAACTCCCACATAGAAGAAGGTGATATAAGAGAAACTTTTATTGCTCACACACATACAGCCCAGCAAATAAAGTCCTGAATAGCCTCAGGAAGGAGGCCATTGTCCCTGAGTAGAGGAACAAAAAGCCCCAAGTACCCTGACTACTGTACATCATGGGGTTTCTCCTTCACTTCTGCAGGAGTCTTAAGAGGGGTACACAGAATTCACAACAGCTTGCACAGGCTCTTAGTGCCAAATTGCATTCATATTGCCTTTGCCCTAGTATTCATGTTTAAGTACTAATTTTAATATTAACTGTCAACTAGCAACTAAATGAATTTCACAGAAATTGATTATATGGCATGCATATTTTACAGAATCAATAGACCAAAACATGCAAAAATTGCAAGAAGAAGAGTAAAGTTCACTAATCTCTTTTCATCCCCCAAATCTGGCTAACCATTCTCTTAAATAGGAGTGTGTGTGAATTCGCTGACACATATAAGGAAAAAGAAGAGACAGACATTTAAGGCAATAAGTAGTTCAATCCAATTTAGAATACAGCAGTTCTCAATATATTGACCCACTGAAGATGATTCTAAGACTCATTTCATACAGAATAACATCTGCAACAACGTGAGAGAAGACTTCACCAGTTTTCTGAGTCTTACATTAGCAACCATTGGGGGAAGAGAAGAATAGTTTATGCTTAATATTCAGAATTATTCAGATCAAGCTTCCCTTTATTTGAAAGAATAGGTTAAGGTTTATCTTCCTACCTGTGCCTTATGGACTAGCTCCCACCCCCACCCCCCCAACCAAAATCTGTATATTCCTCCTGTTTTCCTATTTCAATTGCTCCCCACTTAAACTAGAACTTTTATAAGAGCTCCCAGGGGTATAGAACATAACAATCACCACTTTAAAAATTCACAAATAGAAATAAAACAAATAAAAAATAAGAAAATATCATTTTATTGGACTAAGCCATTTTTCAATACAGAGGCCAAATCTTTCTTCAAGACAGTACCGTATACAGCTGTTATGATATCCTGTCCTGACCGGAGGAAAGGGGTTTAGTCCAAAAGAAATTGCCTTATTTCCATTTTCTATTTATAAAGTTTTATCAATACAGTTAGAGAGTTGCGTGATGTCCTGGCAGAGCCGTTATCCATGCTCTTCAATCGTTCCCCGAGTACAGGAAGAGTCCCCTTGGACTGGAAAACAGCTAAAGTCATCCCACTCCACAAAAAGGGCTGCAGGACAGAGGCTGCGAATTACAGGCCGGTGAGTCTCACCTCCATAGTGAGTAAACTCATGGAAACACTAAGCATAAATTAGATACGATCCTGGATCCCCACCAACATGGATTTACCAAGGGAAGGTCCTGCCAATCCAATCTAATTAGCTTCTTTGACTGGGTAACAAAGAAGCTGGATGTGGGGGAGTCCCTCGACGTCGTGTACTTAAGACTTCAGTAAAGCTTTTGATAGCGTCCCACACCGCAGGTTATTGAGCAAGATGAAATCTATGGGTCTGGGAGAAACATCGACTGCATTGGTCAATGATTGGCTAAGCGGTAGACTTCAGAGAGTGGTGGTAAGCGGTACCCCTTCCAAAACGTCGGAGGTGACCAGTGGAGTGCCGCAGGGCTCGGTCTTGGGCCCGATCCTTTTCAACATATTCGTAGGAGATCTAACTCAGGGGCTTCAAGGTAAAATCACATTATTCGCCCAATGACGCCAAACTATGCAACATAGTAAGTAAGAGCACTTTGTCCAACAGTGTAACGTAGGACCTACTTCTATTGGAACAGTGGTCCTCGACTTGGCAGCTAAGCTTCAATGCTAAAAAATGTAAAGTCATGCACCTTGGCAGCAGAAATCCGTGCAGAACTTACACACTAAATGGTGAAACCTTGGCTAGGACTAAGGCAGAACGTGATTTGGGGGTGATCATTTGCGAAAACATGAAAACTGCCAATCAAGTGGAGAAGGCTTCATCGAAGGCAAGACAAATGATGGGTTGTATCCGTAGAAGTTTTGTCAGCCAGAAGCCCGAAGTCATAATGCCATTGTACAGATCCATGGTGAGATCTCATCTGGAATATTGTGTACAATTCTGGAGACCACATTACCAAAAAGATGTGCTGAGACTTGAGTCGGTACAACGTATGGCCACCAGGATGGTCTCGGGACTCAAAGATCTCCCATATGAGAAACGGCTGAATAAATTGCAGCTATACTCGCTCGAGGAATGTAGAGAGAGAGGAAACATGATAGAGACGTTTAAATATATCACAGGCCATATCGAGGTGGAAGATGGTATCTTCTTTCTTAAATGGCCCTTGGCCACAAGAGGGCATCCGCTGAAAATTAGGGGTGGGAAATTTCATGGCGACACCAGGAAGTATTTCTTCACCAAAAGGGTGGTTGATCATTGGAATGAACTTCCGCTTCAGGTGATTGAGGCCAGCAGCGTGCCAGATTTTAAAAAGAAATGGGATACACACGTGGGTTCTCTAGGGAGGTAAAATCAAGGGGTGTAGGTCATTAGAGTGGGCAGACTTGTTGGGCTATGGCCCTTTCTGCCGTCATCTTCTATGTTCCTATGTTCCTATGTTTCTATGTTACTTGATTCTATGTAAAGCAAAAAAAAATTATTTTTACCTTTTGTAGTTTCTGTTTTAATCATCTTCTGTTCGCTCTTTTCTTTCTATACAGCATTTGTCCTCTCTCCCTTCCATGCAGCATATGCCTTCTATCTTTGCCCGTTCCACCAAGCCTCTGCTCTCTCTACCCCTTCCATCTACACTTCTCCCTCCATATTCACAGGGATTAGGGGCAGAGCCAACCCGCGAATATTAAAAAACCGTGAATAATATTCGGGCTGATTCTGTCCCTAACTCCCACTTCCCCCGGCTATTTTAAGCACTGTAAGCCCCCCTTAAGCCTTACCAGGTGGTCTAGCAGGTTTTCAGGCAGGAGCGATCTTCCCATGCTCCCGCCCCGTGCGGATCGCTCATAGGAAATGGCTGCCTGAGCTCCCATAGTCTCTAGAGCCATTTCCTGTGAGTGATCTGCACGGGGCAGGAGCATGGGAAGATTGCCCCTGCTCTGAAAACCCGCTAGACCACCAGGTAAGGCTTAAGGGGGGGCTTGCAGGTCTTAAAATAGCCTGAAAAATGAAAATGCATTTTTTTTGTTTGGATTCACGAATACGGAGGGGAAAGTGTACTGTCCACCCTCTCTCTGCCCCTTCCATCCACTGTCCACCCTCTCTCTGCCCTTTCCATTCAGTGTCCGCCCTCTCTCTCTTCCATACAGCATCTTCCCTCTTTTTATGTCGCTTCAATAAACTGTATATCCTGTGCCCTTTCTCTCCTTTGTACATGATTCATTTCAGCTTCATCCCCTCTCCATTTTTCTGTCTCCACTCCCTCCCCTATGCTCTGGCATCTCTCTCTTCTCCTTTCCTTCCTTCCTTCCCACTCCACCCATGGTCTGGTATCTCTATCTCCTTCCCTTCCCTCCCCCCATGCCCTGGATTCGCTCTCCACTCCTATCTTTCCCTCTCTGCTCTGGCACCTCCTTCTCCTTCCTTTCTTTCTGGTCTGGCATTTGTCTCCTTAGTTTCCCTTCCCCTCCCCCCCGGTATCTCTCTCCTCTCCCCCTCCATTATTTGGCATCTCCTCTCCTTCCTTTCTCTCCCTCCCTCCTTCCTTCCTTTCCCTTGGTCTGGCATCTGTCTCCTTCCCCACCCCCCATGCCCTGACATCTCTCCCTCCATGGTCTAGTATCGCCTTTCCTTTCCCTCCCTCTCTCCCATGGTCTTGGCATCTCTCTTTCCTCCCCTCTCTCTACCTGGTCTTCCTTCTCCCTCCTTCCCTCTCTCTCCCCAATTGGGTGCAGCAGCATTTCTCTTCCCCATCCCCTCTCACTCTCCTCCTCCACTACTCTCCCCTCAGTCCTGCTGCAGCTTTCCCTCTTCCATTTTAAGTCCAGCAGCACTCTCCTCTGTTCCCAATCATAGAAACATAGAAAATGACGGCAGAAAAGAGCCACGGCCCATCAAATCTGCCCACTCTAATGACCCATCCCCCCTAACTTCTTCCCCTAAGAGATCCCACATGCCTATCCCATTTTTTTCTTAAAATCTGGCATGCTGCTGGCCTCAATTACCTGCAGTGAAAGATCATTCCAATGATCAACCACCCTTTTGGTGAAGAAATACTTCCTGGTATTGCCATGAAATTTCCCGCCCCTGATTTTCAGCGGATGCCCTCTTGTGGCCGTGGGTCCTTTAAGAAAAAAGATATCATCTTCCACCACGATATGGCCCGTGATATATTTGAACATCTCAATCATGTCTCCCCTCTCTCTACGTTCCTCGAGTGAGTATAGCTGCAATTTACTCAGCCTTTCCTCATATGAGAGATCCTTGAGTCCTGAGACCATCCTGGTGGCCATTCGCTGAACCGATTCAGCTCTCAGCACATCTTTTTGGTAATGTGGCCTCCAGAATTGTACACAATATTCCAGATGAGGTCTCACCATGGATCTGTATTACGGCATTATGACTTCGGGCTTCCGTCTGATGAAACTTCTATGGATACAACCCATCATTTGTCTAGCCTTGGATGAAGCTTTCTCCACTTGATTGGCAGTTTTCATGTCTTCACTAATGATCACTCCTAAGTCTCGTTCTGCTGTAGTCCTAGCTAAGGTCTCACCATTTAGGGTGTAAGTTCTGCACGGATTTCTGCTGCCAAGGTGCATGACCTTACACTTTTTGGCATTGAAGCTTAGTTGCCAAGTCGAGGACCAATGTTCCAGTAAGAGTAGGTCCCGCGTCATACTGTCGGGCAATGTGCTTTTGCCTACTATGTTGCATAGTTTGGCGTCATCGGCGAATAATGTTATTTTACCTTGAAGCTCCTGATTCAGGTCTCTTACGAAAATGTTAAATAGGATCCAGCAGCACCTTGCCCTCTCACATCCCTCCACCACTCAGCTCCAACAGCACCTCTTCCTCCCCTCCTCTCTACTTCCGTTTCCCCCACCGACTAGCTGCAGCTCCTCTCTGACTAACAGGGCTCCTCTCCCTTCCCTTCCCCTCTGACTAAAAGCAGTACCTTACCCACTCACCTCCAACAAAACTCCATTCCCTCCTCGCCTCCTATCAGCACCCCTCCCTCTTATCTCCCAGGTCCATCGGCACCACTCCTCCCTCCCGATTAACAGGCTCTCACCAGCTCTGGGACTCCCCAGGCTGACTCAGCACAGCCTGAAGTTCTGTGTTCAACTCCAGCCAAAGAAAGTAAAAAAAAAAAGAAAAAAAGCCCTAAAAAACCAGGTGACTTTTCAAACCCTCCCCGTAACATTAGCCTGGACTAGCAGCAGCACTGCTCTCTCCTTATTGTAATTTGCCTGACTGCTGCCGTAGCTTTAGCGAGTCAATTCCCTCCAGCAGCCTCGAGGCCTCTGCTAGGCCATCCCGCCTCTGAGGAAGAAGGAAGTTGCATCTTCGGAGGTGGGGCGGCCTAGCAAATTCCCCAAGTTTGCAGATGGGAATTGATTCGATAACACTACTGCAGATGTCAGGCAAATTACAATAAGGAGAGAGCAGTGCAGCTGCTAGTCCAGGCTAGTGTTACGAGTAGGATTTGAAAATTTGCCTGTTTTTTTTGGGGGGGGAGGGGGGTACGGATCTTTCTTTACTTTCTTTAGCTGGAGACGAACACAGAACTTCAGGCTGTGCTGAGTCAGACAGGGGAATCCCCAAGCCGGTGAGAGGGATTTTTAAAAATGTTTGAGTGGCGGCGTCTGCAGCAGCAGGATTCGCGACCGCGATGACAGCCGGGTGCTCACCTAAATTAGCCGGGTGGAGCGCCTGGCTAAAAAGTGCTAGGGAGAAAACTAATATGTAACCCACTGTGATTGTAACCACAGAAAGGCGATATACCAAGTTGCATTCTCAAAGTAATGATAAATCAGAACTGAAAATGGTTACAATTACATATTCTATTCTTACTTATATTCTGTACTATTCTCACAATAGATTCTAAGTGGATGACAACAATTTAAAAAATTGTGTGTCCATACAAAATTATTCATTTAACAATCATTAAAAATAAAAACGGTTTTAGCAATTTTCTAAAGATATACAGTTCCCCTTCTGAATCCGCAGTTTCAGAGCAGCACTGCTCTCTCCTTATTGTAATTTGCCTGACAGCTGCAGTAGTGTTATCGAATCGATTCCCATCTGCAACCTTGGGAAATTTGCTAGGCCGCCCCACCTCCAAAGATGCAACTTCCTTCTTCCTCAGAGGCGGGATGGCCTAGCAGAGGCCCTGTGGATTTGGTTATTCGCGATTTGATTTTTTTTTTTTTTTTTAACAAAACTCTGCATCGTACTTTCCCCAGACCTTACCTGGTGGTCTAGCAGCGACACAGGGCAGGATTGATCATCCTACACTCCTGCCCCATGCAAAGCCGTCATCAAAATGGCTGCCGTGAATTCCCATTGTAGTCTCACTCCATTGTAGTCCTCATTGAGTTCCCCATTGTAGTCTTGTCCTATTGTAGTCCTGCCCCGCATCGCCGTTAGACCACCAGGTAAGGTCTGGGGAAGGACCGGGACACAGGAGGGAGGCAGGGGTGGGTCAGAACCAGCCCTAAAAATTATCCGTAATTTTTCAATATTCGCAGGCCGTCTCTGCCTCTAACCCCCGCGAATATTGAGGTTCTGCTGTAATAAGACGAAGCTTTTCTTAGTGCAGTTGGAAGATCATTTAAAATAAATAAATATTTCTTAGCAGTTAGTAATGAAGATGTAAAGTAATATGTCTTCATAATGATATTTGTCTTAATGATATGTATGTGTAATTGGAAACCGCTTGGTAAAAGGCGGTATATAAACTTTTTAAAATAAATAAATTTCAAAGCTTTGTTCCTATAAACTCAAAAGATTTGTTCATCAAAGATTTCAAATGACAATATGAACTTATAGAATATCCAAGCCTTAATGACTGTTTATACCAGGAGGTAGCTCTATTTATTGGGAACGTTATATACATCATTAAACCTTCTGGTCCCATTCCCTGCAACAATTTAAATATAAATATAACCAATTCAAAATTTACTCTCTTCTCAATTTTCAATCAATGTAATTGATTCAGAAGAGAAGTAACCTGATCATATTTTTTGCTCAAAAAATCAAACACACAACCGTATTTTGAAGCAATTGCAGCCTACTTTTTAAATTCAGTCTAATCCCACAATATAAAGAATTACAGTAATCCAACTGAGGCAGTACAATAGTTCTTACCACCGTTTGAAAACTCTCTAAAGATAAAACAGGACGTATTGCCCGTAATTGACAAAAGCGAAAAAATACTGGCTGTGAAGTGCTAAAAGAAGGTCTGTGATCACTTGGACACTCAATTACAACTCATAGAAGAAAAGCTACAAAAAAAAAAAAAAAAATGGATATACTGATAAAGGACAAAAATACACGTCTTACTAAGAGAAGTGTCAGTATCGAGCAATTATTCTCTTCAATGAATGGAGAAGTGCAAATAAGAGACCAAGAATAGGCAGAAGAAAGAGCAGTTATTTGCCTGTAGCAGGTGTTCTCAGAGGACAGTAGGCATATAGTCCATGGAGCCTGGTGCAGACACTGCTAGAGTGTACTGTCAATTTAAATCTTTGAGGCAGCTGCGAAAACAGCTGTTGGAAGTCGGGAGCCATCAAACAGAACCCTTACATAGCTTTGGTCACCTTTAGAAAGCCTTCAGGTGACTCCCATTGGTCAGTGACAAAGGAAGTGATGACTGAACGAGCAGGCAAAAGGTAATCTGTGCATTAGTGCCACTTGTAACGGAACACTAAGAGGTGGAGGGCTGTTGGGCATTGAGCTTCAATGCAGAGAGGGTGTCAGAAATGACAAATGAAACTGAAAAGGCAACGCATTGAGGGATCATCAGACGTTCCAGCCACCTGACCTCTGTAGGCTCATAGGCAATGCAGCGCTTCCCGACCCCCACCCTCTCCCCTTTACCTTATTTTTAGATGGCTGGCCATAGGAATGCCTACTCCCTCCAGCCTGCTGGTCCGCCTCTTTAAAATGGTAGGTCTTCCCCTCCCTGTGCATCCTGAGAATCTGATTGGCCAAGGTTGTTTAAGGCCCCTCCATGTCTTGTCTAATCAGAGCTGATGATACAACAGAAGTCGGCCTCCAATGGGTTGTGGAGGAGGTTGGCTATACTCTCTAAAAGCATGTCAGAAAGAATGAGTTGGTTTCTGAGAAGCAGAAGTTTGAGGCTTCTGAGGTTTTTGATTCTTGTGTAATAGAGGTCTGGAAGAGAAGGATGTTGTTGGATAATGCCTCTTGTATGAAAAAGAAGTAGGTCTTTGAGAAGGCTTAGATGATTGAGCCTTAGCCTTAGCTCCAGTTAAAGTGGTCCAATTCTGTTCATGCTGGGTAAGTCTTTGAGTGGAATCCTCAACCTTGTCTCTGAAGAGTTCTTCACCAAAACAAGGAATGTTTGCAAAACAATCTTGAACATTAATGTCCATGTCAGAGACTCTCAGCCATGCAAGTTGACTCATAGCAATAGACATTGCCGATGCTCTGTATGCTACATTAAATACCGATCTTGCCGTAAGCTTTTGCATTTGAAGTAGAGCATGAGTAGTCTCCTGAAACTCTAGCAGGCGGTTAGATGGAATATACTGCTCAAAATCAGCCAACTTCTTTATGAGCTGTTTGAAATAAAAGGACATATAGAAGTTGTAATTGAGAACTCTGTTGGGTAAATAAGCTCTGGTAAAGACGGTGTCCAAACTTATCCTAGTACGGCCCTCAAGTCCTGATGGTGCAGTGGCATAGATCCTGGAGCTAGAGGATTTCTTAAGAGTGGATTCAACCAGCAAAGACTGATGTGACAATTGCAGTTTATCAAATCCAGGACAAGATTGTATTTGGTAGAGAGTGTCAATCTTTCTAGGAGCTATAGTAGTAGAGAGAAGTATCTCCCAGTTCTTAAAGAGAGTGTCCTTCAGCAGATTGTGAAGAGGCAACTTAAGAAGCTCCTTAGGAGGTTCATCAAAATCTAAAGCCTCAAGGAGTTCTGCTCTGGGCTCAGTGTCCGATTCCAAATTGACAGGCAGAGCTTTTCCCATCTGCCTGATGCATTTGGTAAATGAAAGTCCCTCTGGAGGAGACCTTCATCTAGAAGGAGGGGGAGATGGATATGAAGGGATGCCATATGGATCTGGAGCAGATAATGTAGATTCATTGTCAGTATCAACATCTGGCACCCTGGGAGATTCTCTGTAGGACAGAGAGGAAGGTTGTTTTCTGGATTGAGGAGTTAGATGACTGAGAATGTCGAGAAGAGGTCCTTCGACTTTGGTACTGATCTGATGACAATGAAGAATGACTAGATCTTCAGCAACATCAAAACGAAGGAGAGCCAGCACCATGCGATGCTCACTTGGATCTAGAAGAGCGGGCATCGGTACCATGGGATGACAATGTCTGTCAATGCAGAGCATCACTGTGTCAATGCAGATCTACAGCCGGTACCAAGTGACCTCAATGAGCTAAGCTTAGGGTGGGCCAGTACCGAGGGAGTCGATGTAAGCACCAGTGCCTTATGCAACTTAAATAGGTCACTGAGCTCCCTTTGGAAGAACTCCTTCAGTTGTTCTCAGAAGACTTGCACCAGTACCCTCGACTCAACAGCTGGTACCATCGGTGCTGCAGGGTACCAGGGGATGGGTGACCTCAATGAGGATGCACGCCCTAAAGGAGACAGCTTACACAGGAGGAGATCGATGGCATCTATGCTTGGCCTGCATCGAGGGACTCGATGCTGTAGAGGCCTGCAACGCTTGCTGGAAAGAGGATGGCTTCTTTGCAGGTTTACTCTATGGAGGAACACCATCCTATATCGATGGAGGCGTTGATGCCGGTATCGATGGCTCGGATTTATTGCTGGAGTCCATGGCCTAGCCAAAGAGCTTTTCCTGATGGATACGCCGAGCCTTTAAAGCACTTTTGTAGTGTAGAACGAGCACAAGTATTTACTCGATGTTTAGGCCCCAAACACTGTATACACCAACTGTGCGGGTTAGTGATGGAATTAAGGGCGCTGGCACAGACAGCACTTCTTAAAGCAGTTCGAAGGCTTCAACACAGAAGGAAAAATCTTGGAGGCAGTCAAAAGACTCAATGGCTGACACCGAGTATGCAATACAGCGAAGGGGGGAAAATAAGGGTTCCGAAGATTATTATAACAAAACAAGAAATAAACAAAGACAAAAGACAAAAAGAACCGACAACGGCAATGCAATTTTGGATGGAGTCCAAAAAAAAAATACAACTTCTTCACTGCAGAAAATGAAGAACTGAGGAATCGTATGCAGATGTCAGGCGGAAAGGCACTTGCACATGAGCAGTGCGAGCAGTCTCGAAGCTTTGCAAAGCTTAAAGTGACAGTGCACTTTTCACTGTCTATACCGGGCTCCATGGATGACGTTATTCAACTGTCAAAATGTGCTGCCTGCTTGTCCTAGGATAAAATAGAAAATAAAAATAATAATAAAAATTAAAACTCGAGCAGAACAGGCAGGCTCCCTACTCCTCACTTGTAGAGTAAAACTGAGTGGGTGGAGCTTATCCCAGAGTGATGGGAGGCAGAACATGAAAAACAGTGAGTTCTCTACAATTCCCATAATTAATAGGGGTCTAACCTGATGGTTAAGACTACCAGTCCTGTTGCACAAAAATCTTCTTTTCTCAAACATCTTGGAACTTCATTTGATATACTGCTAGCAGGTAAGGAAGCATATTATTCTAATTAGCACAGAAAGGGACAAAGACTTAATCAACAGAAACTGGTGTAGTCACACAGTACTGTGATATAGTTCACTTGTGCTGAAATAGTTATATTTCAGAAATCTCCTGCACTAGTACGTAGGGTAAAAAGCCTAGAGAAGAACACAGCTACAAAGTATTGTGTGGGAGAAGCTAACCTTTTGAACTGATGAATCGGGAAAGTCACAAAGGAAAACCAAAATAATTTTTTTCACATTGACCAAAAGGATTTCAAAATGAACTCCAAGAGATGAGCAAGAAGCCAACAAAATAAAATGAAGTAATGGGAAACCACAATGACTCAAGGGACAGGAGTTTATCAATTCAGACAAAATCAAAGGTCCTGTGAATCTAGAGAAAACTCTGGGGACCTCCATTAAGAAAATACTCTATCCATCACCCTATACTTACAAATGTAGAGGAAGGTGTGGACTAAAGAGGAAACAAGAGACTCAAAAATGGCGCTTTAAAACACATCTACAAAACTAGAACCATTGTATTTAAAATGAAATCCTAGCATCCCAAAGTAAAGTCAATATAGTATAGTAGTAATGAAATTCAAACAAACTTGCTGGAGTCCTTCTGCCATAAAGGAGTGTCAACATGCTTTTAAAAACTGACTAATCTAATATTAAGGGAAGTGGAACATTATTTTAATGCCTATGTTAAACAGTGATAAACGTGGAAACTAATGCAATAAAATATCTGATAGGATGAGCTTGTATGAGCTGCATATTGGAGCCAGATCTCTTACACAGTAACAACAGTTGTGAACTATGTCTGTTTTTAAAATGCTATCATGTAGGTGAACCTTTCAGTCACTGAAAGGCTGCAGTAGGAAGTGGGAGAACTTCCAAGAAACTCTGTGTTAAACAAAGGTAATGCTGTTAAATTCCTGGTGGTTTACTACTGCCAATGCCAATATTTGTGTTCAAAGGCTACGCTAGTAGGTAAGGAGGAGGAAGAGAAAAAAAAATAATGTTTTTAAGCTCAGGTTGGAGCTTGCTTCATGTTTCTTGTTTTTAAATGGCTTCCAGCGATTATGGTTACTGAAAATGGTTCTAAATATTTTATCATAAATGTTTTTCAAAAAGCTATGAACACTTGCAAAATATCCTGTCACACGCTCTAGATCAGGCATTTTCAACCCAGTCCTTGGAGTATACCCAGACAATTCAGGGTTTTCAGAATAGTGGTTATGCCCCAAAGACTTAACTGAAAACCTCTGATCTAGATTTTCCAACATTAAGGGCCGGATTTTCTAATACTGTATATACTAGAATATAAGTTGATCAGAATATAAGTCAAGAACCCTTTTCCCCTCCAAAAAGGAGGAAAAATGGTTGACTCAAAATATAGGTTGGGCGGCTTAATATTCAAGTGTCCTGCACGCAGCCACCTTCCCTCTATCCCTCCCGTCTGGCTCTGCGCTCAGCACCTTTCCTTCCTCCTCTCCCCTATCAGGCGCTGCACCCAGCACCCTTCCTTCCTCTCCTCCCCTGTCAGGCTCTGCACCCAGCACCCTTCCATCCTCCCCTTCCCTTTCAGGCTCTGCACTCTTCCTTCCTTCCCCTGTAAGACTCTGCCCTCTGTCCCCCCTCCCTGCCCTATCTTCATACCTCTGCCGATAACTGGTGGAGGTGCAGCAGGCAGGAACAAGTTTTCCAAACTCCTGCCTCTCTGCTAACTGGCTGTGCAATCCAACTTCGTCATTTGAGCCACGAGCAGCAGCGCAATTTGGTACTGCTTCTCGGTACTGAGCAGCTTCCTTACTGGCTCCCGTGAATTCTCTCAAAGCCGCTCAGTGCAAAATCACGCTTCTGCTCGTGCAGCTCAGATGGCAAAGTTGGATTGAACAGCCGGTTAGCAGCGGGGCAGGAGTTTGGAAAGCTTGATCATGCCCACTGCACCTCCACCAGATCGGTAGAGGTATGAAGATAGGGCAGGGAGGAGGATGGGGCAAAGCCTGGCGGCAGCCTTAAAAAATTCTGGGAGGGGGCATTGACCCGAATATAAACCGAGACCCCCATTTTTGGGCCAATTTTTTAAACCAAAAATCCCAGTTTATATTCGAGTATATACGGTAATGCCAGTAAAATCCAGCGGGCCGCTGTAGTGGCCATAAATTTAACAATTTCAAAAAGACAAGCCATTAAAAAAAAAAAAAAAAAGGCGCATGCAAATGAGGTCTACAGAGTTCACCAAATTTACATGAGATCAGTTGCTGGTGATGGCAATCGGCATATGTGTAGAATAGTCTACAGAAAGAGGAGTAAATGTGCGCATATGCCAGGAAAAGCTACGCCATAGGCATGTATATCAGGGGCGTGCCTTATCAAAGCACATACGGGCATATGTCATAGATGCATGTCACATGCGGATATATCCATTAGGCGCTCGTGTCGTAAAAGAGATAAAAGCCTAGTGCTTTTACAGCGGTCTCCTTTTCATCTTGACTATCAGTAAACGATGTGAAATTATGTCAATCATAGGTATGCCAGTGTTATTAGATTGGAGGCGAAGGTAAGGGAGGGGAGGTGCAATTGTCGGTTTTCAACAAGCACACATAAGACATGCTTTTAAAACACATGCTCGAGACATGAGATGTTATCCCATAACTATTATACTGCTATATTTTATGTGAATAGTGTTTCTTTTTTTAAATTTGTATCATGAGCTACAGCCAGATACACACGCTGGAAACACACATTTCACAGTACCAACATCCCCAGATCAGCTGGTAATTTTTGATCATTAAAAGATGGCGCTTCGTTTGGAGACACCCCCAACGATGACAGAGAATCACCTGAGTTCTCGTTTAAATATTAATAACCCCATTTTACTACCATTTTAATAGTAATGAACTCATTGTACTACATTTGCATGGCAGAGTCAGAGGCTGCTAGGAAACTGAGAAAAAACCACAGTGAGCCATTCTAATAAGTGGCCAGTAAAATACTGGCATGCTACACCGGCTGGAACCATTTAGCGATCATCATTAAAGGCACAGTAAGTTTTGAGTTTCCTGCATCTTGGTTTTATCCAGTCCTCCCCCTAAGTTTTAGTTCCCTTTCTTTACTGTCCAACTGTCCAATTGAATTTATTTGCAGGCATTTGATTACATGTTTGAAACTATAAAGCTCCAAGCAAGTTATAAAGAAAACACACTAACAAACTTAACTGAGAAAATCCCTTAAATCTTCCTCACTATGATTCCCCCAAACCAGGCAGTCTCCTACCCCCATAACCTTAAGATAACCAAGGATTGCAAAGATTCTTTCCTGTAGCAGGTATTTTCTAAGGACAGCAGGCTGCTGCAGGCATATATTCTTGCACGAGTGATGTCATCCATGAACACAGTATGGACTAGAGCTGCCCATTTCAACAATTCAAATCTATTTAAATCAATTCATTCTTAAAAAAAAAACAAAAAAAACTGTTAGTCTAGACCTCCGGGCTTCCTAAAGCAGCAACAGCAACGGCAGTGGCCGGCCAAAAGGCTACTCCTGGTCTGCCCTGCCATGGCCTTCCCTTTGCCACATCACTAATGATGTCACTGATGATGTGGTAGAGGGAAGCCCTGATGGGGCAGGCAGCCTGTTCAGAGCGCTGCCTCTGCCAGCCGGTCTCCGCCACTGCTGCTTTAGGAGATCCGAAAGTATTTTGGGTCTCATGACAGTGGTGTCAGTCAGGAAATGTTGCACAGGCGAGATAGGAGGAAGGAATGGAAAGCTGATGTACATAGTGGGAGAGAGGAAGAATTGTTGAACATGGGGTGGAGGAGATGAAGGGGGAGATGCAACAAAGAGGTAAAAAAGGTTGAGAGGAATAAATCCTGTATATGGTAGAGGAGAGGGAGACCTGCATGGCGAAGAGAGAAAGAGAAATATTTGACATAGGGTGGAGGACAGAAAGAGGTGGTGCATGGAGAGGAATAGAAAGGTTTGACCTAGGGCAAGAGGGCAGTGGAAGGGAATGTATAGAGATGGAAGATGGACGGTGAGCACGGAGAAAGAAGAAAACGTCAAATAGGCAAGAGACCCTGGGGAACGAGTTACAGAAGACAGATGGTCTGCAAATGCATTGGGAACGCTATTCAGTCGGTTGGGGGAATGATTCCGATCGTCCCCATTTGCATGAGAACACATCGTGAATCAGCTCCCCAGCCACGGATCGGACCCGGATCGGATCGGTAGGGGAGTTTAATGAATCTGGCCCTAAGTTGGTTTTTCAACTAGAGTTAGATGAAGAAGGTAGTCCAAGATGGAAGGAAGTGGACATGCAATAGGTTCAAGAGAATATAGTACACACCAAGAAGAAAATATTGTCCATTTAAAGTGGTAACAGTGCTGAGTGGAAAGTTTTCTGGACACTTCAATGATAAGAGACCGCAGCTGAGAGGCAGAAGGAATTTACTTGCTCGGTAAAAGAAACCATACTGTTAGTGCAAATGATTGAGGGTTGAGATGAAGGAGAGATCCCTCATTCTGTTTCAGTAGCATTGGGAATGGTAGCAAAAGGCACAGTTCCTGGGTCAGGAGTTCTAGGAGTGGAAACCATGGTTGACGTGGCAACAACGTTCTATAAGGATCATGGTGCCCCAATCCTGGTGAAGTTTGTGTCCTCCCAATAAGAGGCAATGGAGAAAATGCATAGAGGAATCTGTTTCCTCAATGAATGAGTAAAGGAATTTGACTCCAAGCGATTTAGGGGATAGAGCCTAGAGCAAAAAAGCTGAAGTTTTTGGATATGGGGATAAGCAAAGAGACCTATATCTGGAGTTCCCCATTTGGAGAAAATCTGATACAAGATGGTTGTGCTGAGAGACCATTTGTGAGGTTGAAGGAATCTGCTCAATTTGTTTGCTAACCATACCGCATGCAGTCAGAACTCGCGGCAGCCAGCTAGCAGCTCAGCACGGGACAGAAGTGCTTCTGCTCCAGCCCACTGCTCAACCACCAGGGATTTCAAAGGTACACAAGGGAGGTCTGCATGGCATCAGGAGGGAGGGAGAGTGGACAGTATAAAGGGTAGGGAGGGAGGGGGGACAGAGCAGGGAACTTGAATATTAACCACCTTGGTTTATATTCAAGTAAACCTTTTTTCCTCCTTTTTGATGGGGAAAAAAAGATTATCTCAGTTTAAATTTGAGTTGGCTTATTCAAGTATATCTGGTATGTGCCTTTTACTAAAGTAAGTTAAGGAGTTAATGTGCAAATTACTGAGTGCTATCAGTTCACTCTGTAGTAACAGTTACTGCTGCTCCTTGACAATGCATGTGTTTACTGTTAGTATGGAAACTGACAGAGAATGAATGTGGACTGCACCTAGCAGTTAACACATGGCTACTGTGGCATTAAGTACATCTGCGTTAGCTACAATGCACTTAATGCATAGTAATATCATACAAGATGAACACGATGGGCCTAGGAGAAACACTGACTGCATGGGTAGAAGACTGGCTTAGCAGCAGACTTCAAGGGTGATGGTAAATGGTATTCCCTCAAAAATGTCAGAAATGACCAGTGGAGTACCGCAGGACTCGGCCTGGGCCCGATACTATTTAATATCTTTGTAAGGGATCTGCCTCAGGGACTTTGAGGCAAAATTACATTATTTGCCGATGACGCTAAACTATGCAGCGTTGTGGGCAGCGCAACAAAACCTGACAGCGCAACCATGCCCGACACTATGGAGCAGGATCTACTTTTACTGGAACAATGGTCCAGTACTTGGAAACTGAATTTTAATGCCAAAAATGTAAGGTAATGCACCTTGGTAGCGGAAATCCATGCAGAACATCCACCCTGAATGATGAAAACCTAACAAGAACTGTATCAGAACGGGACTTGGGAGTAATCATCCAGGAAGATATGAAAGCTGCCAATCAGGTGGAGAAAGCTTGAACAAAGGCTAGACAAATGCTGGGTTGCATCAGAAGGAGCATCATCTGGGTTGCTTCATCAGCCGAAAGCCTGAAATCATTTTGCCGTTATACAGATCCATGGTGAGACCTCACCAGGAGTACTGTGTTCAGTTTTGGAGGCCACATTATCAAAAAGATGTGAAGAGAATGGAGTCAATTCAGCGAATGGCCACTAGGATGGTCTCAGGACTTAAAGATCTCCCATATGAAGAACATCTGAGTAGGCTGCGTTTATATTCTCTCGAAGAGCACAGAGAAAGTGGGGACATGATAGAAACATTCAAATACATCACGGGCTGCATTGAGGTGGAAGAAGAAATCTTTTTTCTTATGGGTCCCACGGCGACAAGAGGGCATCTGCTAAAACTCACGGGGGGAAGATTTCATGGGGACACCAGAAAATACTTCTTCACCGAAAGGGTAATTGATCGATGGAATGGTCTTCCGCGTCAGGTAGTCGAGGCCAGTAACACGCTCGACTTCAAGGGAAGATGGGACAGACAGGTGGGGGTCGCTCCAGAGGAATGATTAAAAGATGGATTCTTGAGGGAGGGAGGGTTCTTAAGTGGGCAGACTTGTTGGGCCGTCAACTCTTTTCTGCCGTCACACTCTTGTTTCTATATTTCCCCAACAGTTACTGCACATTAATTTTTACAACTTAGATTGTAAGTCTTCTGAAGACAGTAAAATACATATTGCACTTGCATGTAACGCCTTGATCAACAACTGAAAAAGATGTGAACTAAATACAAAATAAAAATATGCAGTAGCTACAAATTTACTGCACTTTTAAAGAAAAAGTTTACTGGATCAAAATAAACTAAAAATTGAACAATGCTTACATAGAAGCATGAACTGACCACAAATTCCTCCCTCCCCCCGCCACCTTCATTTAATTATCCCCAGCCGCCGCTGCAACTCCGGGCAGGGAAGAGCCAGGCACGTGCAATGATTGCACGCTGCCAGCCTAGAAGCCTTCCTCCTCCCCCCCCCCCCCCCCCGATGTAAATTCTGACATTGGAGAGAAGGTTCCAATGGCAGTCATTCGGAAAGCAGCGTGGGGCCGAGCGAGAGAATGTAAAGCTTGCTCCTGACGGCCGTGCTGCTGATTTGTTTCGCCGCTGGCCGGCAATGAGGAGCTGGCTGGACCACCAGGTAAAAAAAAGGGAGATTGGCGATGGCAGACGGACAGGCCAGGGGGGTGTTAAAAGAAAAGGTGGTGCAGCGGCAGCAGGTGGGTTTAAAAAGGAGATGCGGCAGAAGCGGGCGGGTGGGTTTAGAAAGGTGGTGTGGCAGCGGGCAGGTTTTACAATGGTACAGGGGGAGGATAACAAAATTTGTACCTTCGCTTCATAAGACGCACCAAGATCTCCACCCACTTTTGGGTGGGGAAAAAAGTGCGTCTTATGGAGCGAAAAATATGGTAAATGATAACATTTTCTCTGCGTACATCCTACTGTCTTAACTTCTTTGTTTCTATTTTTATGAATTGTAGTTAAACCTGTCCTCTTCTTGTGTCCTGTAATGTCATAGTTTTAAAATGAGTGTTTTTTATCCGGTTCTTATTGTTTTTATTATTACTTGTAAATCGCATTGTAATCAAATTTTTAAATAAACTTTTAAATAAACTTGAAACTTTGTGTTTTAATAATTTTGTGGTTACTATTATGTATTAATAAGATAATACTGTATATATATATATGAATTAGTACTATTATTATGGGGGTGGAGTCAGGCATGGAGTTTGGGCGCATCTGGGGTGGAGCTTGGACAGGGGTACTCGGTTGGTATTTGTTAGGCTTAGGGGGTACTTGGCTTGAAAGGTTGAGAAACACTGAGCTAAACCAAACATTTGGGTTTTTGAATGCAATTTGCTTGGTTGAAATAAAAGGATATTAATTCCCTAGAAATGCCCTCTTTCACAAACTTTACTGGCACTCACTTTAATATACTGCAATATTTATTTATAGCTTACACACCATTTTGATTTCATTATTGGAACAGAAATATAAGTTTATGAGAAAATGTAAAAACCTTATACAATATATCCACTTATATTTCAAAACAATCTCTGCATTATCTGAACTACACTTAAAAATTATTACATTACACTCTTTAATAAAGATATCACATCTGCAAGCCTAGTACTTACAGAAGCAAGCTGGAACCAAAGAAGCCAGGATTCAAATCTTGACAACACTCCTTGAAACTCGGGCAAATCACTTCATGCTTCATGTACAAACATCTCTCTTTTTCCAGAATCTTTAAGTTTCAAGTTTATTAAAATTTGATATAAGGCATTATCAAAATATCTAAGCTGTGTTGTACATGTTTATAAGTTTAAAAATTAAAAAGTAATCACAATGACCAAGACAGACCACACAGGGGTAGGAGATCTACTGTACCTGAATATACTCGACACAAACTGTTTCAGCTTCTTGCCTGCATAAGAAGTCAATTACATGAAAGAAAGGAAAAAAAAAACAAAAACAGAAAAGACCCAAAGCATGCAAGATGCTGAAACACAGTCAGGTTAGGTTCTCTTCAAAAATCTGTATATTCCTAAGACTACAGGATCCTGTTTTATTTGTGCTGTGGCCAGTTCCATTCGGGTTCCAAAAATTTGTAAGTCACAACAGCCATCAAACACACACACACAAAAAAAAAAAAACCCTGTCAATATACTAAAGGACAATGGGAAATCTGTGGAAATCCATGGAAACAAAAAAGTCATTACTACCTTATATACTCTTAATATAAGCTGACCCGAATATAAACCAAGGTAACCTTTCCCCCTCCCCCCCAAAAAAAGAAAAAAGGTTGACTCGAATATAAACTTTGGGGGGGTGTTAATATTCAACTACCCAGCCCCCCATCTCTATCCCTGGCTCTGCACCCTGTCCCCCCTCCCTTCCTGCCCGGCTCTGCCCCCAGTCCCCCTCCCTCCCTGCCCGGCTCTGCACCCAGTCCTCCTCCCTCCCTGCCCAGCTCTGCACCCAGTCTCCCTCACCCCCTGCCCAGCTCTGCACCCAGTCTCCCTCCCTCCCTGCCCCGCTCTGCTCCCAGTCTCCCTCCCTCCCGACGCCTTACAAGCTTCCACTGGGCCCACAACCCGAAGAAGCCAGCCTTGGAGTACAGGGAAGGAGAGGAAGGCTAGCTAATGGCACGGGGGAGGGAAGAGGGATGAGGAAGAAAATCTGGTGGCACAGGGGGAAGAGAGAGGAGGTGAGAAAAAGGAAAGCTGGGGGAGTAGAAGGAGACATGCACAGTGAGGAGAGACGTACATGCACGGTGAGGGGAGAAGGAGAAATTGCAAATAATGGAGGAGAGGAAGGGAGAGATGGTGCATGGAGGGGGATAGAGAGATTTGACACAGGGCACAAGAAAGGGAGAGAGGTGTTGAACACGGGCGTACACGAGAGGGAGAGAGATACATAGGATGAGGAAGGGGAGGAGGGAGATGTTGCATCCAGGACTAGAATGAAGTGATGGAGAGATGCACAGAATTCTTCCAGGAGTAAACAGAGGTAGAAAGGGATGGGAGGGAGAAATGTTGGATATAGTGGTGGAGAGGGAACAGAGGGATAGATTGAAAGGGATGCAAGGGAGAGGAATGTTGAACATAGTGATGGAGGAAGTAATGTGGCATTGTGCTGGAGAGGGGCGATAGGAGAAATGGGCATGGGGCTGGTAGGCAATAGTGAAAAATGCTGCACATGATCCGGGGTATGAGAGAGGGACACATGTTGGATGTGGCAGTAAGCAAGGGAGAGAATGAGAGAGAGGAGAGAGAGAGGAGAGAGAGACATGTTGCCAATGAGAGTGGAGGAGAGAGGAAGAAAAGTTGGACTCATGGAGGGACAGAGAGTTGGTTGGGGAAGGGAATGAAGCCCAGGAGAGGAAGCGTGCACAGAAGGCAGAAAGAATGAAATATTGGATGCACAGTCAGAAGAAAGTGCAACCAGAGACTCATGAAATCACCAGACAACAAAGGTAGCAAAAATGATTATATTTTCAAATTAATGATCAAAATGTGTCAGTTTTGAGAGTTTTACATCTGCTGTCTATATTTTGCTCTATATTTTTCTTTTTTTTCCTATTCTTGTTACTGAGTTGACATTGCATATTTTAAAGTAATCTGCCTTGAACTCTTTGAAAAAAAAAACCAAATATAAATGATAATTAACATTTTCACTGCGTACAGTGTGCTTTGTTTTTTTTAACTTTGTGGCTACCATTATGCATTAATAAAATTACATTGTGTATATGAAAAATGCATTATCCTATCCTTATTAATTGGGAATTCAGGTCTCCTGGGAGGGGGAGGCAGTGAGTGGGATTGTTTTAATTGTTGAGATGGTAAGATGAACTTAGTTATTAGTTTATTAAGATTAACTTAGTTATTAGTTTATTAAGATTATTGAGGTTATTAATTATGTTAAATTATATTTATGTTCTGTATTGAGATTATTGTATTAAAATTATTAAAATAAAGAGTTTAAAAAGTGTATATGAAAAATGGACAGAAGAAATTGCATTACAATTAGTACTATTATGAGGTGGGGTTAGGGGCGGACCTAGGCGGGTCTGAGGTGGAGCCTGAACAGGGGTACTCGGTTGATATTTGTTAGACTTAGGGGGTACTTAGCATGAAGAAGTTGAGAAACTCTGTATTAGATTACAGAATTATCATTTGACCTAGGGAGCCATGGAAAAATTTTGAAACATTAAGGGCTCCTTTTACTAAGCTACGATAGCATTTTTAGTGTGTGCAGAATTTTAGCGCACACTAAACCCGCGCTACGCGGCTAGAACTAATGCCAGCTCAATGCTGGCATTAGGGTCTAGCGCGTGGGGCAATTTAGTGCGTGCTAAGCTCGCGCTAAAACTGCTAGCACAGCTTAGTAAAAGGAGCCCTAAGTGAGCCGTGAACACAAAACATTTGGGAACCACTGAGTTATAGGATACATTTTAAATTTGGGGATGGGGATGGGAAAGGAAACTATAGAAATTGTAAGAGGATAATGTACAGATATGTTAAATGTTTTTTTGTAACTTGGCTTAACATACAGTCATGGAAGTTATTAGTAGTTCCTGCACCACTCAGCAATTTTCCAAGATCATGGGTATGCAGCTGGTATGTACACAGAAGAGACTTCAGCATCTCATCTTTTGAAATTATTGGCAGTACAAGCTAGAGAAAACATATACAGTTTTAACATCAGAAATAAAACCTAATCACAACAAAACAATGCTAGCTACTTCAGGGGAAAAAAAAAAAAAAAAAAAATCACTGAAACTCAATTAACTAAAATGTTTACAAGTTCTAGTATTTCAGTACACATAATTATCTTAGAGCCTCTCACCATTGCTTCAGTCCTTTTATCCTTCCACAGCAAAGCTGCTTCTTTGATCTGAGACAGGCAGCTTAATTTTGCTCTCATAAGAAGTCCAGGCAGTGGTCCAGGAAATCTTGGTCAAGAGAGCAGGCAAACGGAAAAGAGTTGGACTGAAAAAATTTCCTTTGTGATGGCTGAGAATGTAGTCAGACAACTGGTGACTCATTTTCCCACCTTACTTTTTCCTCCTGGGACATAAAGGGGTGACTAGGAAGATTTTAATGAAGGGTGAGAAGATGATGAAAACTGAAATTGGCTGGCTTTCAGACATTGTTGAGAAATGTCCATTTATATTTTGAATTATGCTGGATCAAAAAACAACCCAAAAGGAAACCTAGGATCAATCTCAAAGAGAAAAGATTTGGACAAGAGGACAATTGAGCCCAGTAGAATTTTGGTCGCACTATAGCTTAATAACCAACTCTGACTTAGATCCAAATTTCATCCTAGGATGGAAACATTTCAGCAATCAGGTTCTCTAAACGATATTGCACCATTGAAAGTATGTAAAAAAAGACATTGTTCATCAGACAGCTGGTATGATGCTGATCTATTAGTTTTAAAACGAGAAGTACGTAAATCAGAAAGAATATGGTATAAATCAGGGAAAGATAAGGACAGATTCATGTCATATGACATCCTAGAGATCTGAGTATACTGAAAATTCTAAAATAGGAACATATTAATTGCTAAAGAAAGAAAGTAACCAAATTGAGGAAATGTTAACAGATGGCCAGTGCTACTTCACCTACATTTGCCATCGGGACTTTCCAAAGCTATGATATGTGAAAACTCTCAGGAAACAGCAAATCATAATTTACTGAAGTACTCTTTAAAATGCATCAAAGCTTACTGCTTAAGAGTATTTAAAATTTCCTCTAGGATCAAGGTTTCATACCAAGGGTTGAGACCCCAAACATGGTCACATCATAAGTGGATGGGATCACTGAAATAGATCTATGTCTAGTTAATGGTAGTCAGCAAGGGACATTCACATCGGTTTAATTCATAGGCCATGGTCACCCGAACAATTCGTATGCTGGCTTTATATTAGATTGTTATTATAGTCTGGGAGCGCACACAGGGCCCTGTGCCAACTCTCACTCTTGCTACCACTGCTGCTGTCCCCTTCATGCTTTAAGTGTGGTGAGGAAAGGAAGTAGATGTGGGAGGGGACAGGAATGGAGGTAATATAAATGTTAAAATGAGGATAAAAATTTGGGAAGAATGTTCTTTCTACACATCAAGGGTGTCTATCCTCGGCTCTCTCACCAGGTTGGATTTTCAGGATTTCCCAAATGAATATGCAATAGATCTATCTGCATACAATGGATGCAGTGCATGCAAATAAATCTAATAAAAATTCACTAGGGAAATCTTGAAAACCCGACTGGATTGTGGCCCTCGAGGACCAATGTTGGACAACACTGCTCTACATCCATTGAGTTTTCCTCTCTCCCTAGTCTGTCAGCTCGGGGGGGGGGGGTCATTCTATATCACCGACTACCAAATACATACTGAATAAACAAAGGTTATTCACTAGACTTTGGCAGGGTTAGGATTTTGCTTTTGTTCAGATTTTACATCAGATGCTTCCCTCCCTTATCCTACATGATTTGGCTCTCCATTTCACTGTCTATGATTAATTGTCAACATTTTTTAAACTATACTGTACTGAAGTAATATTAAGTGCTTTATAAACAAACCATTTTTCTTGGAAGCTCAAACATATGCAAAACTCGGATGATTCTCAAGGCTTAGTGACAATACAAACCAGATTACAGAAGGAATGCCTTTGGAGTTCATGGAGAGGGGAATATGCTAATACTTCAGACACAACTTCTATGGCCTCAGTTCAGTAAATAGAAGCTTATTGCAACATTTTAATGCACTAAAACTAAAAGTATGCAAATTACTTCAGTATTAAATGTGTTCGCTGATTCAAAATAAAGTGCATGCCACCATGGCAATCTGCAGCGGTTTGAGCACAAATAAAAGATCTCCTTTCCTGACTGGATCACAGACTAACAGAAAGGGAAACAAAAATACATGCAATACTGAATCCCAGACCCACCATTACCACTAGCAAAAATTCCTTGCCCTCGCATCCCAAGGCAAGGATCAAAAACAGAGAGACACTTGACCTGATTGGTTCCATGTTGCTGAACCAATACTTCTTTCATGGTGTTGTGGTGCAACCAGTGGCATCCTCTGTCTTCTGTCACTGGCCCCCTAACAATGCATCCTGCTGCCTCTTTAAGGGATTAGGTACTGCCATTCAGTTAGATAGAAGCTACAGAGGTAGAAGAGTGAGCATTGCTCTGTTGGAGGGGGTCCAAGGGTCCATTTAGGCTACAAGAGGATCACTGCCAAAAAGTTATTTAAAATGAAGTGCCATACTACCTTAGATGAACCAGAATTTTTCTCCTGTGATTCACATTTATTGCAGCCCTGGGCTGAAGTAAAGCTTCAGTGCTGAGACAAGAAAAAAAGCTACACAATAATTTAGTGCAGGTTTTGGGGTTTTAAAAAAAATAAAATCAGGAGAAATTGACATTTCAGGGTTCCGCAAGCATTTTCAGGTTCACTGTTCTACCCTTTATCACGGTGGTTTCACTGCTGATTTTCCCATGCTAAATATACTGTGTTGGGGGTAAGGTTAGCATAGGAAAATCAGAAGTTATGGTACAAGACAGCTAACTTAGATCAGCCACTCCCAACCTAGTCCTCAGGCACAACTGGTCAGTCCCATCAGGTTTTCAAGATATCCACAATGAATAAATAAAATAGATTTGCATACAAAATCTAACTCATGAATATTCATTGTGCATGTCTTGAAACCCGATGAGACTAAGCATGACCCAGAGAATGGGTTGGGAATAGCTGGTTTAGTACATTAGGGTCTATATAAGGAACCCAAAATAATTCTAAAATATGGAGAAAAAAAATACATACAAGTGTACCTGTATTATTTATGTGTGCATATGTGCCTGTGTATCTATCAATTGTTTTACCACCTTAACACTCATTGCAAAATACAGAAATCTAAAGCTCAATAACATAAGGCAAGGGTTCTCAAATCCAGTCTTCAAGGTCCACAACCCAGGATTTCCACAATGAAAATGTATGAGATATATCTGTATGTAATGGAAGAAGTGAATGCAAATAGATTGCATACATTTCAGAGTTGAAATCCTGAAAAACAAGCTAGGTTGTGCACCCTGCCATCAGAGGTAACAGACAAAACTCCCTTCTCATTCTAATCTCCAAATACAGTAACACAGAAAATGATGTCAGATAAAGATCCACACAGTCGATTAAGTCTGCCCAACAAAGTTGGCCAGGACTGCCCGCACAACTCTGCACAGGTCCCCATAACCCATGCTTAAAAACACTGGTTGTCAAGTCTCCACCATGCCGACCATACAGGCAGCCAAACATGATGGGGATATGTGGTTAACTAAGATTCAAGTATTGCTGACAGTATTTTATTTATCAATCAAGATGTCTTCCCCCCCCCCCCCCCCCAACATGCTGCACAGCACCCTCACTCGCAGCACATGACAACAAGTGATCTACAACACTGGAGTTGCTGAACTTCACCTGTCCTTTACCATTTGCTGAACACAGAAGTCTGTCCAGCTTTGACTTTAATTCCCACTACTATTACCTAACACCACACCTCAACAGCCATGTTGTGCTTCCATCCCTTTTCTACTTAGGCCCTGTAGCTAGGGAGGTGTTTATGATGGGGAGGATGGATTATGCTAGGGCATCTGCCGTGGATAGAAGGGGGCTGGATGGGCAGGGCTCAAGGATTGTGTTGGAGGGTCTGAGCTCTTTCAGAGTTTCAAGAAGCTTGTGGTGAATGGCCGGGTATAACTGGGAGAGGGTTCTACTTGACACAGTTTCAGGAGTGTGTGGGTGGAAGATTTGTGGGGAAGCTTCTGCTAGGGATGGTATTTAGTTTGATGCAGATGTCATCAATTTTGGTCTGGAAGAAGTCAGAGAGGTCTTTGTTGTCCAGGTTAATGGGATTGTTGTTTCTGTCTCCCTGGGTGGCGGTAAAGAGGTGGTTCGTCAGGGTGAATAGGCATTTAGATCTGTTTGGAACTCTCTGTAGGAGTTGTGTGTAGTATGTTTTCTTTGCTTCTAGGATAGCAGTTTTGTAGGAGGATGAGAGGATTTTCCAGTGGGTCTTACTCTCCTCATTTTGGTTCTTCACCCATTGCCTTTCAGCTTTCCATAGTGTTCTTTTGAGAGTTTGTAGGTTGCTGGTGAACCAGGGGACTGAAGGTTTGTTGGTGGATAGTTGGGCTGTTCTCTTCCGGGCCAGGCCATTGTAGAGGGACTGGATTCCTGAGTGCCAGGTGGTGGCAGCCAGGTCAATGGAGTGGGGATGTTGCTGCATGTATTACTGAGGTCTCTGATGCCAGCAGCCACGATTTGAGGATCGACCAAGTCTCTGATATGAGTTTCTGTGTTTCTGGGGGGATCCGTTGGATGGGACGTGGGTGGCTGTGTGAGGAAGTTGGAATTCAATGAGATGGTGGGCTGACCATGGGACTGGGGTGACCATATAGTTCACCCGTCAGGATTGTGTATCTAGGTCTTTGTGTATGAAGAGTAGGACTAGGGTATTGCCGGCTGCATGTGTGGGTGGTGGATATTGCTTGGAAGTCTGTTATGGAGGAAAGAAGTCCTGACACATCCCAGAGGTTAGGGTAATCTGGGAAGTTGAAGTCTCCTAAGATGGTCACATGTTTGTGAGAGATAAATAGTTTTGTAATGAAGTCAAGGAGGGTTTCAAGGGCCTCAATGGGGGAGTGGGGCGCTCTGTACACAAGGATGAAGGTGATCTCATCCTTGCAGCCTATTGTGAAGGCTAGGGCTTCAAGTGAGGGGAGGGTATTCCCTTCCTCTAAACTGACTCAAATCTTTAATATTAAAGAGATACTGCCTCCACATCCAGATATAATACTCCAAGCGGGGCCTCATCAATGAATTGTACAGGGGTAGCAACATCTTTCTTCTGCTTGTTGAGCATTTATAAAAAGCCAGATCTTTGCAGGGAATGTGTGGTATTCTAGAAGGCAGTAAAGTTACAATTCTAATGGTAAAAAATTTGAAACCTACGGGACCTGTATAAGAAAATCCTCTCTCCAGAGTACTAAAGCTTTTTATCAATTGCATCAACAAAAATTCCACTTGAGACTAACATTGCAGTCTCCCTGGAGCACACCTTACAATACACTCAGCCAAGTATTCTGAAACAATCTGATTATTTTTCTTTTTCAAAAGTCTAACTTCAGTATAACTGCTAATGTACAGGCAGTTTTCTACTAAACCCATTGAGCATTACAGTAGTCCAACCAATCAACTTGAGTCAGCAGATGTGACTGTGTGGTTAATATGACAGAAAAGCAAAAATCACCTACACAGACAAATAAGTAGACCGAGAACTCTATATTATTACTTCTGCTACTCGTATCTCCAACCAAGTAAAGAAGCACAAATTTGTTGCATCACAATCTAAACATAGTACAGTAAAACCTTGGATTGCAAGACAAGCAAAACATTTATTAAATTTTAACTTGATATACAAGCAAGGTCTTGCAATACAAGTACATACAGTATACACACATCACATCATCACAACTGAGCTGATGGTTCTTATCTCTCTAACACTGCAGGAATGTAGTGACTGTTCCAAACAAGCAAGGTCTTGCAATACGAGTACATACATTATTTTGTATTAAAGTTTTTGGCTTGTGAAGTTTCCATTATTTCTTATGGGGAAATTTGCTTTGATATACGAGTGTTAGGAATTACAAGCATGTTTTCGGAACGAATTATGCTCGCAAACCAAGGTTTTACTGTATATCCATTTTCTGCAAGTTAAATTCAAAACAAATACTTCTCATGAAGCCATGTTCCCCACTACTCATAAAAAATAACTGTCAAGTTATTAGTTGTGTGTATGCCTATATCAGAGTTGGCTGTGTGTGACCGGGGAGAGAAGAGATGTAGTTTAAAGCAGAGTTTCTCAACTTTTTCAAGCCTATAACCCCCTAAGTCTAACAAATATCAACCAAGTACCCCTGCCCACGATCCACCCCAGACCCACCCAAGCTCCAACTCTGACCCCCACCCCATAATAATAGTACTAATTGTAATGCAATTTCTTCCATTCATTTTTCATACACACACACCTTATTAATACATAATAGTAATCACAAAATTAAAAAAAAGCACAAAGCACACTATACGCAGTGAAAACGTTAATTATCATTTATATTATTTTTTTTTTCAAAGAGGTCAAGGCAGATGACTTTAAAGTATGCAATGTCACCTCAGTAACAACTATAGAAAAACAGACAAATATATTGCGAAATACAGACAGCAGATATAAATTCTCAAAACTGACCATTTTGATCACTAAATTGAAAATAAAATCATTTTTCCTACCATTTTTGTCTGGTGACTTCATTCTGACTTTGCATCCAATATTTCTTTCTTTCTGTTTGCTTCACGCTTCCTCTCCTCCGGACCTCATTCCCTTCCCCTTCTCTGTCCCTCAATTAGTCCAACTTTTCTTCCTCTCCCCTCTCTCTCACTGTCCATCTGTCTTTCTCTCATTCCCTCCCTTGCTGAAAAGGAAGTGGGGAAAGAGAGAGAGATAGATCCACCCCCTCTACTGCCACATTCAACATTTCTTCCTTTCTCATCCCCCGGATCATGTGCATTTTTCACCAATGCACAACCAGCTCCATGCCAATTTCTCCTTCTATCACCCCTCTCCAACACCATGCCGTATCTCTACCTCCATCACTATGTCCAACATTCTTCCCCTTCCATCCCCTTCAATCGGTTCCTCAGTTCCCTCTCCACCACCATATCCAACATTTCTCCCTCTCACCCTTCTCTTCCCCATGCATCTCTACTTCAATCCTCTCTCTCTATGCCCAACAATTTTCCTCTTTCTTCCTTTCCCCATGTGCAACATCTCTTTCCCTCTCACTCACACACTCATGCCCAACAATTCTCCCTTTCTATTCCCTCCCTCCATTGTCTCTCATGTTCAAGCCCCCTCCCTTCCTTCTGTGTCCCAAGTTCGTGCCCCCCTCCGTGACTCCCAGCCTTTGTCCAAAATCCTCTCCTCCTTTCTCCCTTTGTCCCACAATCACGTCCCCTCTCTTCCTTACTTGCTACAATGTGCTCGCTCCCTTCAGGGCCACCCAGCTCAGCTGCTCCTTCCTGCCTTCAGCCTAACAGGGATGCGTTGCGGGCATCAGATTTTACACACTGCAAGTGGCTGACCCACAATCTTTCCCTCTGACATCAGCTCTGATGTCGGAGAGAAGGCTTCTGTGTCAGTCACGTGCAGCATGCAAAAGCCACTGCCCGCCATGCGTCCCTGTGCGGCTGAAGGCCGAAAGTAGCAGCCCTGAAAGAGGTAACTGGGATCTTCCACTGACCCAGAAAATTTCCCTCTGACGTCAGCTCTGACATTGGAAGTAAGTCTTTTCGGGTTGGTTTCAGCAGACGGGGGAATGGAGGCATGGGATCCCTGCCAACGGCAGTGCTTCGGCGAGGGGAGCGGGTAGGAGGAGGGCATGGGATCTACAGCGGTGGACTGTGATTAAGGAGGATGGGGGGGCGGGAGACCTGTGCAGTGTTCGCACCCCCAACAAGCGGCTCGGTAACATGTGTTGAGAAACTCTGGTTTAAAGTACAAAGACTTGGTGACATGCCAAGAAGAAACAAAACAGTACTTAAAACCATAAGAACATAAGCAGTGCCTCCGCTGGGTCAGACCAGAGGTCCATCGTTACACAGCAGTCCGCACATGCAGTGGCCCAACAAGGTCCAGGACCTGAACTGTAATCATCTATCTATATCCCTCTATCCCCTTTTCCAGCAGGAAATTGTCCAATCTTTTCTTGAACCCCAGTACCGTATGCTGCCCTATTACGTCCTCTGGAAGCGCATTCCAGGTGTCCACCACACGTTGGGTGAAGAAGAACTTACTAGCATTGGTTTTGAATCTGTCCCCTTTCAACTTCTCCGAATGCCCTCTTGTTCGTTTATTTTTCAAAAGTTTGAAGAATCTGTCCCTCTCCACTCTCTCTATGCCTTTTATGATCTTGTAAGTCTCTATCATATCCCCTCTAAGTCTCCTCTTCTCCAGGGAAAAGAGTCCAAGTTTTTCCAATCTCTCAGCGTATGAAAGGTTTTCCATTCCTTTTATCAGACGTGTCGCTCGCCTCTGAACCCTCTCGAGTAACGCCATATCTTTCTTAAGGTACGGCGACCAATATTGGACGCAGTACTTCAGATGCGGACAAACCATCACCCGATACAACGGCAGGATAACTTCTTTCGTTCTGGTTGTAATACCCTTCTTGATTATGCCTAGCATTCTATTTGCCTTCTTAGCGGCTGCTGCACACTGTGCCGTCGGCTTCATTGTCATGTCCACCATTACCCCCAAGTTCCTTTCTTGGGTACTCTCCTTCAATAATATCCCTCCCATCATATAGCTGCACTTCGGGTTTCTGCTTACCACATGTAATACTTTACATTTCTCAACGTTGAACTTCATCTGTCATCTCGTCGCCCATTCACCTAGTTTGTTCAAGTCTCTTTGCAATTCTTCGCAGTCCTCTTTAGTCCGAGCTCCACTAAATAGTTTGGTGTCATCCGCAAATTTTATTATCTCACACTTCGTCCCTGTTTCTAGATCATTTATGAATATATTAAATAGCAACGGCCCGAGCACCGAGCCCTGTGGGACCCCACTCGTGACCCTCCTCCAGTCCGAGTAGTGGCCCTTCACTCCCACCCTCTGTTTCCTACCCGCCAACCAGTTTCTGATCCATCTATGTACGTCTCCTTCCACCCCATGGTTCTTCAGTTTCCGAAGTAGGCGTTCGTGGGGTACTTTGTCAAAGGCTTTTTGGAAGTCTAGATATATGATGTCTATTGGGTCACCTCTATCCATCCGTTTGTTAATTTCTTCGAAGAAGTGCAATAAGTTAGTTAGGCACGATCTTCCCTTGCTGAAACCATGTTGGCTGGTTGTCAGAAGTTTGTTTCTTTCAAAATGTTCATCGATGTTGTCTTTTATCAGTGCTTCCACCATTTTCCCCGGAACCGAGCTCAGACTCACCGGTCTGTAGTTTCCCGGGTCACCTCTTGATCCCTTTTTAAAGATGGGCGTAACGTTGGCTATTTTCCAGTCCTCCGGGATCACGCCTGTTTTCAGGGATAGATTGCAAATTTGCTGCAGTAGTTCCGCTATCTCCTCCTTTAGTTCCTTCAGAACCCTTGGATGGATTCCGTCCGGACCCGGGGATTTATACGTTTTTAGTTTTTCTAGCTGCCTGCGTACGTCTTCCAGGCTCACTTCCATGGATGTTAATTTTTCTGCTTGATTTCCCTTGAAGATTTGCTCAGGTTCCGGTATGTTGGATGTGTCTTCATTTGTAAATACAGATGAAAAGAACATGTTAAGTCTTTCTACTACTTCTTTCTCTTCCTTCACCACTCCCTTCCTGTCTCCATCGTCCAGCGGTCCCACCTCCTCCGTGGCTGGCTGCTTCCCTCTAACATATCTAAAGAACGGTTTGAAATTTTGAGCTTCCCTGGCTAGCCTCTCTTCACTCTCTTTTGGCTTTTCGAACCACACGGTGACATTCTTTTTGATATTTCCTATGCTCTTTCCAGTTGCTCTCAGTTTTGTCCTTTTTCCATTTCTTGAATGCATTTTTCTTATTGCCTATCGCTTCCTTCACTATTTTAGTTATCCACGCCGGGTCTTTTGTTCGACTCTTTTTGAACCCCTTTCTGAATCTAGGGATATACAGATTTTGCGCCTTGCTCACAGTGTCCTTGAAAAAAGACCAGGCATGTTCTACCGTTTGCCATTTTCTGGAAGTGTTCCTCAGTTTCTTCCTTACCATTTCCTTTCTCGCCAACATCAGAATTGACATCAGGGGTAAGGCTTCTGGGCCGGTGGCATGCAATCACTGCACCCACTTGGCCCTTCCCAGTAATTCCTTTCGTTCTGGTGCTGCGCTGCTGACCCCCTCTCCCCCCACTGCTGCTTCATCGATGTGTCCTCATAGCGGCAGCAGCGTGAGGTAATTAAATCCAGCGAGCGGGCAGGCGAGGACAGAGGCTAGAAAGCAGTGAGGGGAACAGGAGGGAGGGAGGAAGGGACAATTGTTGGCCCCGAGTTGGGGGGTGGGGAAGAGGACAAAGGCTGGAAGGCAGTGAGAACATAGGAGGGAGGGAGGAAGAGACAATTGTTGGGCCTAAGGAAAGAAAGAAAGAAATAAAAGAAAGAAAGAAATCAACAGACAATAAAAGTAAGAAAAATGATTTTATTTTCAATTTAGTGATCAAATGTGTCAGTTTTGAGAATTTATATCTGCTGTCTATATTTTGCACTATATTTGTCTATTTTTCTATAGCTGTTACTGAGGTGAAACTGCATATTTTAAAGTCATATGTCTTGACATCTGTGCCCTGTCCCTGCCCCAGCCTACCACTAGACCACCAGAGGGGGGACAGGGTAGAGCTTGGAAGGGAGGAAGGACAGGGTGCAGAGCCTGGCAAGGAGTGTGGGGTTGGGTGCAGAGCCTAGCAGGAAGAATTTGGTTCAGAATGATTTTTTTCTTGTTTTTCTCCTCTAAATCTAAGTCAGGTGCGTCTTATGGAGCAAAAAGTACGGTAACATGGAAACTAACTACTTTTTGGGATCCTGCCATATACTTGTGACCTGGCTTGGCCACTGTTGAAAACAAGATTACTGGGCTTGATGGACCAATAGTCTGACCCAGTATGGAAATTCTTATTTTCTTAAGTTCCTCAGCCACCATAATTCAAATGTATCAATGTTTCTATGCTGCAGCTGTTGAACTCCCTCTTCTATACAAATACCGTATATACTCAAATATAAACCGAGATTTTTGGTCCAAACAAATAACGCCCTCGGTTTATCTTCGGGTCAGTACTGACCTGTCCTCCTCCCAAACCTGTTACAGGACTCTGCCGGGCCTACTGTAAGATCTGCAGGTGTACCAGGACAGGAGAGATTCCTCCCGTCTCCTGTCCCAGTCAACTTTAACAAATTTTATCTCCCTCCAACCACTCCCCTCCCCCGCTTACCTTTTAAATCCCTGGTGGTCCAACGGTAGGCTGGGTCAGGAAGGATCCCTCCTGTCTCCCTCCCACGGGATCGTGAGAACTTGCAGCAACCAATCAGCTAGCGGCTCTGCACGGGCAGGAGCGAACGAAGGCTGCTCCTGCCACAGTTCACCACTGGACCACCAGGGATTTGAAAGATACACAGGGCGGGGGGGGGGGAGAGGTAAAACTTCTTTAAGATCCCTCCTGTCCCGGCCCATCGCTTTACCACCGGGGAATTAAAAGATATGCAGGGGGAGGGGAAGTGGTGGGAGGGAAATAAAAATTTTTAAAGTTGGCTGGAGCAGGAGACGCGAGGGACCCTCCTGTCCCGGCCCACCAGGTCTTACAGAAGGCCTGTAAGGCATAGGGAGGGGAGACAGGGTACAGATTCTGGCAAGGCAAGGAAGAAGTAGGGCTGGGTACAGACACTGGCAGGGCAGGGAGGGAGGGGGAACAGGGTGCAAAGCCTGGCAGGGGAGGGCTGAATGGGGAGGGAGCCTGGGTGCAGAGCCTGGCAAGAAGTGCACTTGAATATTAAACACACACGGTTTAAATTTGAGTGAATCTTTTTTCTTCCTATTTGGGGGGGGAAGGTTATCTCAGTTTACATTTGGGTTGGTTTATATCTGAATATATACAGTAAGCAGATATATAGATGTTTTGGATCACATTCAGTTCATATAACTTTTTTTTTCAAATATCAGGCAATTCAGTCCATTTCTCACATTTTAATAACAATGCAAATTGTGCACATGCTAATTCATAGGTTAACATGTGTGAAACCAATTTTGCATGCACTAAAATCAAGACACATTGAATAAAATGTGTGAACTACCAAATAACTCAGTTTCTCTGTAATTTCCAGTCCAGTGTGGTCCATATTAGAATTCATATCTGCCTTTTCCTCAATCTCTCCTCCATGTTAATTTTCCTCAATCTTTCTTCCATGTTAGATTTGGTTCTGTTTCATTAAGTTCTGAGAGAGGTTTTTGCTCTGCACAGAAAACCACAATCAACCCTTTATGTATAATTTTTTTCTACTATTCCACTGGGTTGGAGATAATAACAAGGAAACATATTTCAAATATAGCAGTAAATATATTGTGGACTTTGAATATACACTTTTCTTAGCTTCTGTTTACTAAACCTTGAAAAATAAAAATGATCAAATAGCCTAGAGCAAAGTTTTGTTAAAGGAATGCAGCAAGTAAAATATGTGGAGCATATACATGTGATTCTCTGATTCAGAGGGGAAAGGAGAGGAATAGTTTGAATGAAGTCATATCCACAAATTATTTTTGGTATGGAAACAAAAGAATTAAACCAAGTGTGATAATATATTTAACCATTAGATGTCAAGAAGTGCTTTTCTAGCCATCGAATGCTGAGGAAGGTCAGAGCTCTTTTTCATCAACCTTTCTGTCCTGGTCCAATTTATCATATCATCCCGGTTAGATTACTGTAATGCTATCTATCTTGGTATAACAAAGACCTGCCTTCAAAGACTCCAACTGATACAAAATACTGATGCGAAATTAACCTTTAGAAAAAGTAAATTTGACTGGCTTCTGGTCCATCTCAGGATTCACTTTAAATGTGCATGTATTACTTTTAAAATTCTGTATGGTATCTTCATCCCTCTTGCCCCTTTATTATGGAATGCTTATAGATTCTCCTATGCAAGAGGCACCCAACAATTCAAACTCTCCCAATCCTTGATCTTCAAAGTATCTCAACTATGGAACAAATTTCCTCTTATCTTAAGGGGTCCTGGTCCTTTTCAACTTTTTCTCAAATCTTTAAAAACTTTTTATTTGCTAAACACTTCGGAAATCAGTCACATTAATATTTTTTTGATCGTTATTTTCTTTCTTTGCATTTTTTTAGTTTCTGTTAACTGAGTCGAGCTCTATTTTGGTTGAAGACTCAGTATACAAAGCTAAGTTTTAGTTTAGATTTCAAAGGACAGATGCTACGGTTAAATGTAGTATATGGCTGTCCACAGAAACAGTTATTGCCATGCTTCACCAGTAGCAAACTACACAGTTATACATAGGAACTATTAATCTATATGGTTCAGTCATTAGTTTTTATAGAATAATTTACAAAAAGAAAAGCTTGAAAAGAGTAATTTTCTAACTGCTGTGTTTCAGTTTCTCAAAGTTTCTTTACAGCAGCAGAAGGTGGAATGCCTTCTTGCACAGATATGCACTGGGGCTTCTTTTGGCGAGTTTATTTCTCTAGAAGTCAGCCTAATATGGGCCATTTTTTTTTTTTAAACGTGCATGTCTTTAAAACAATTTCTTCCTCATGTCAACTTGCAACCTGTCAATTAAATTTTGGTGAGATATTTTGCTCATAAACAAATATTCTTGACCCCCTTCTATAAAATTATATCCAATATCCACTGGGTTTGAAAGAATTTGAAATTTATAGCCATGTGAGATATTCCTGACCGGGTTTTACAGGAACTCTGCACATTTACCCAATCAGCACACACAGACCACTTTAGACAGTGCAACAAAATGTTTTATTGAGATATCTACCTAAGCTTATTCCCTCATAAGCTCAGGTCTAGTGCAGCAGTCTGTACACTTTAGGCAGTTAGCCATACCACATTCAGTCCAACAACCTCAGCTTTTGGTCAGTTTCCCCAATTCTCTCAGGTTTAAAAGAACCATAAGTCTGGTTCCTGCTTCACTTGTTAAATAGTCCAAACAAGAATATTTAGGAGAAAGAACTGGATTCAGTTCAGCTACCACACCCTTAACACAGGACAGCCACCTTTAAACCAGTAGGTTCAGTTTACAGAGGTCTTAGATTAGAAGCTCACCTCTTTAATGTTTTCCTGGATGGGTTCTCAGCTAGCTTTCTCACTCCAATCCTCCCCATGGCTTGAATGCAGCCATAACTAGGGAAGGTTTCTCTCCTTCAGGATCCTCTCACTCCGAGACCTCCCTCCAATGATTATCCCTCTGTGGCAGATATACACCTTCCTGCTGAACCCCGCCCCCTGACTCAGCAGGGTTACCTTGTTAAGGTAGCTCAACATTGAGCTATAAAACCTAGTGCGGTCTGGGACATGTAGTCCACTCAGTCTCAGGCTGGCAGCCCCTGCTGTATAGAGGTGGAATGGTAGAATTAGCGGAAGATAACCCCTTACTCTTTCATAAGCCACCATTAGCTAACTTCCTTATAACATGTCATTTATATGGTTTTAATAAATAGAATACCACTGATTTTAGAAAACAGAGCAACAGATATTCAATGGATATGTCTTTCTGTAAACTACATAGTAAAATGGCGATTAGTTGTTAGTCCAAAAGAATTATAAGGGGAGCACCAACAGTATTGAATTCAAATATCAACACTACATTTCATTTTCTACAGAGTAATGTTCCTTTAATAACAGCTTAAGATTGACTAGACTGTGTGTATCGGTGATGGGTAGTCAAGAAAGGCCCTTTAAGCACAAACCTGTCACAATTATCTATGTTTCAGACTACCGAGACTAATCTGTGCTGGTCAGGCGTAGATAACACCTCCTCAAAGTATGTGATATGTGAACCTACAGACATCAGCAAACAATCCAAGTCTCACAGGTTTGGCAAGAGACTCTCTGGATTTTTGGTCTCCTTCCTGCTTCTGGTTTCCCAGAGCAAGAGGAAATGGTGTATTGTACAGTCTCAAAAAAGTAGTATGTGCTCACTATCCATGCAGTCCCCCTTGTGCTCCCCTGTACAGACTGAAAACCCACACAGACATAACAGGGATTGGAAAAGCAGGAAGAAGAGCTGCTATGGGCATGTGCTGCCTCTTTAATCATTCCTATAGCGCTACTAGACATAAACAGCGCTGTACATCAAAACATAGAAGAGGCAGTTCCTGCTCAAAAGAGCTTACAATCTTGTCAAAGACAAACTGAAGTATCAATATACAGCTCTCAGGTGGGGGAATTACAGAGGGAACGATAAGACAGATATTGGTGCTAGAAGGTGGGCTGGAGTTTGGAATTGAAAGCATCTTCAAAGAAGTAGGTTTTGAGAGTCTCTGGCACTGTTCCTCTGCAGATACTAGCACATCAAGAGATACTAGTTCAATGTGCACACTGAAGAAAGGGAATAGAGAACAAATGAAGGGAAACAGAAGACTGGAACATGGAGGCAAAGACCAATCTTATCCAGGTTCCAGGACTGCATCCCTATTCTGTACATCTGCTAGAAACTTTCATACGTAACTCAAATATTGAAATGTATCTTGGACCAATAATTATTACCTACCAAAAGCAAAATAATGTTACCTCTAACTATAACTGGCATAATCATTAGAACAATAATGCTAACATTAAATTGAATTCTAACATCAAGAAAAATGAATAATAATCAAGGGTGGTTTTTAGCTCCATCCCAGAATACTGCTTTTATCAATCACTTGTCCAAATATTGCATTACATTAATTTCTTGGCAACTTAACATGTGCAGCTGTTACTGGCATAGCTGTTATAAATACTGTATTATCCAGACAAGACAAGGCAAGAAGTATGATTATACTACTAGCAGAAGTGGTGTAGCGTACCTAAAGAAACAAACACAGAAGATGAGCCAAAAACGCTCAGTGTATGTGGTCACAATTTTCACCATGACCATTATTTGATAGTAACCTAAACAGCAATATGGTGGAGGAAATATAATCAAAATATCTTCCAAGACAAGTGCAATGAAATAAATGGCAGATTGTAAATACAAAGCAGAAATCATCATCTGCATAATATTTAACTGTAAGCAAATTATTTAAACCTCCTATATACTGTGCTTGCCCAATTCTACTACAGCATGGTGTTACCACAAAAAACTGCAGCTAACCCAGCAATTCCCAAACTGTGAGCTGCAGCTCCCTGGGGAACCGTGACTGACGTACAGGGGAGCCGCAGATTATTCTTATATTAGACATTTGTTATAACCTTAAGAAATTAAAAAGTAGATCAACTGTAGTTTTTTCTTGAAGGTAAAGTAACCACAAGAATTCCAGATACCTCCATGGAATCAGCCCAGCAGGCCATTAGTTAAATAACTCCAACTGCACTCTGTTATCTGAATTAATTTAGTTTATTTCTTGAAACCAACTACCCTTGGAAGTGATTGATTCCTTCTCCTCTCAGATTGTGGACTTTAATCATAGTTACTATGTGTTATTATTTTATAATTAATATTTGTTTTCCTTATTGGATTGTTATATTTCCTTCAAGTATTGATTGATATGTTAATTTGTAAAAGTATAAATAAATTAAAAAAAAAAAAAGAAATTAAAAAGTATATAGAAATAAAAATACTACAATTGAATATTCAGGTTATTTGTGAGTTATGGCCGGTAAACAGTTTATTTTCTGTTATCGTGTGAATGTAATCACAGTGGGGGAGATGTGGTGCATCGCCTTGTGTTGGTGTCTTCGTGGTGTCTTTGTCACTGCGGCCTTCGACATAGATAGTGTCGAGGACAAATCTCCCTCCATGTCGACACCAAACAACTTTTTTTGTTATAAAATGCGGCTTTTAATGGTGCGCTTCTGAAGAGTTGAACAGCTTATATCCAACATCCTCCGAAGAAGACCCGTTTGGGGTTGAAACACCCATAAAAAATAAAGGGCGTCGGGAGTCAGGAAATAAACGTTTATGGTGGCAGGATCCACCAAATTCAAAGATAAGTTTTGTCTTTCGTCTATAAGAACATAAGCAGTGCCTCCGCCGGGTCAGACCATAGGTCCATCCTGCCCGGCAGTCCGCTCCCGCGGCGGCCCAAACAGGTCACGACCTGTCTGAATCACCAGAAGGGGCTCCCTTGCCACCTTGGTTTCTCATTGAAGTCCTATCTTCCCATCGAAGTCCTAACCCTCCGGTCTTGCACATGCACGACCTGGTTTGGTTTCTATACTTATTACCTGGTTAGCTTTCTATACTTGTGTTACATCCCAGCTCCTCCCTCAGTATCCCACAATCCCTTTATCCCTCAGGAATCCGTCCAATCCCTGTATCGTACTCTGCCTGATCACTTCCTCCGGTAGCGCATTCCAAGTGTCCACGACCCTTTGGGTGAAAAAAAACTTCCTTGCATTTGTTTTGAACCTATCTCCCTTCAGTTTCTCCGAATGCCCCCTCATACTTGTTGTCCCCTTCAGTCTGAAGAATCTATCCCTATCCACCCTCTCTATGCCCCTCATGATCTTGAAGGTCTCTATCATATCTCCCCTGAGCCTCCTTTTTTCCAGAGAGAAGAGCCCCAGCCTATCCAACCTCTCGGCGTATGGGCAGTGTTCCAGCCCTTTTACCAGTTTCGCTGCTCTCCTTTGGACTCTCTCAAGTACCGCCATGTCCTTCTTGAGATGCGGTGACCAATACTGAACGCAGTATTCCAGATGTGGACGCACCATCGCTCGATACAATGGCATGATGACTTCCCGCGTCCTTGTTATGCCCCTCTTTATGATGCCCAACATCCTGTTGGCTTTTTTCGAGGCTGCTGCGCACTGTGCAGATAGCTTCAGTGATGCATCCACCAGCACACCCAAGTCTCTCTCAAGTCTGCTGTCTCCCAACAATGCCCCCCCCCAATTTGTAGTTGAACAACGGGTTATTTTTCCCTATATGCATGACCTTGCATTTTTCCACGTTAAAGCGCATTTGCCATTTGTTTGCCCAGTCTTTCAGCTTGTCCAGGTCCCTTTGCAGGTCCTCACACTCCTCCCTGGACCTAACTCTGCCGCACAGTTTGGTATCGTCTGCAAATTTTATAACCTCACACTTTGCCTCCTTTTCCAGGTCATTGATAAATATGCTGAAGAGTAACGGCCCCAGCACCGATCCCTGCGGCACACCGCTTGTGACTCCCCGCCAGTCAGAATATTGGCCCTTCACTCCGACCCTCTGCAGTCTACCCGACAACCAGTGCTTGATCCATCTGTGCACATCCCCTCCCACCCCGTGGTTCCACAGCTTCCTAAGCAGAAGATTAACTGTCATATGATCGATTCATTGAAAGTTTTAGTAAATATATTTATTGGCAGCATTATCAATTAGTGAATTATAACAAATTTTTAACAAATTTAAAAAGATAAAAAAATAGTCATTGGTAGGTGGTGGTGAGCATAAATGATTATAAAGATCCACTTGACAGGAACTTGAAATGATATATATATCATAAGAGGTTCCAAAGATCGATGTCCACATACTTATGATATGCCCACTAGTTTCATTGCTCAAAGAAAAAAGTAAGAACGACGATACGGTAGAAAATAATATTATTAATTGATCATAGAGCTTGATTTTGTTATTATAACAGTTAAAAATTAATTAGAAAATGCTTATTATACATTTCATATTTATCATCTAGATAGCCCATTTTACATTACCTAATGGCTCATATGGGGTGGATGTTTTAAGGCTTTATTCTGCAATATATTTTACTGTATAGCACCCTAAAGAATTCAGAAGTGAGGAGTGTTTGCCCATATTCTCAGTACTTCTACTGTGAACCACCTATAGAATACACCTCTGATCTGGCTTTATTTATAGGCAGGCAAACCAGTGTGTGACAGGTGCAGATTCTGACTCTTTCCAAAGAAAGCTGGAAATTTCAAGAGACTGAAAGAACCAAAGGAATGTCCAGTATAATCAGTGGGAGGATCTGGTCACAACAAAGTCCTCTTCCAACTATAAAGTAGACGACACACCACTTAGGTCAGCTACCAGGAGATGTAAAACCTATCAGTGAAGGAGATCCTTCATGCCAAGCCTTATCAATGCAGAACCCATAGATACATTATCCCTGGTGTTGTGTCACCTAGGCTAGACTTTAGTATGCATAAAGATTGTGGTTAAGAGCTGCAGAAACCAGAACATATCAAATTGCTGACTTGTATTGGATGCTTGAGGGTGGAGGCCCCCTCAACATTCCTACTGATTATACAGAGGAGAAAGGGGAGTTGGATGCCACAAACTGTGGTTCCGGAGCATCTTAAGGATGAAGGATAATAGTACCATCTGTTGTCTGCACTGTACAGGGTTCTGAGGATCATCATGTCTTACCAATGTCTTAACATCTGAGCTCAGACACCTGGGACTCACTGATGTTTTGCTGCAGAACTGTCTGCCTCACAGCAGAGGTGGTTTGGGTGTAATAACCCAGTGGTCTCAAACTCAAACCTTTTGCAGGGCCACATTTTGGATTTGTAGGTACTTGGAAGGCCTCAGAAAAAAAATTAATGTCTTATTAAAGAAATGACAATTTTGCATAAGGTAAAACTCTATAGTTTATAAATTTTCCTTTTGGCTAAGTCTTAATAATAATATTGTAATTTACAGCTAAAGAGACATATGATCAAAAAACTGTTTTATTTTACTTTTGTGGTTATGATAAAATTACTGAGGACCTCAAAATAGTACCTGGCGCCCCCGGGCCATGCATTTGAGACCACTGGGGTAACCCTATTACTCTTAGAGATAGGACCTATAAGACAAGGAGGATAAACACGGCTGGCCACAGAAGTAAACTGTTTGATAACATTTGAATATAAGTTTAGATATTGTTTCAGGTTACTATAAATCTGCCTCTACTACATTTGTACTTGCAAACCTGTTATACAATTAAGTTTTTAAATTGATTTAGCAAAATCCTCGGTTCAGAACACTATTGGATTCAACTGAGTTATTTAGTGGAGGTTATCAAGAGTCTGAACTGCTTATTCAGATTCCTAAAGTAATCTAGTCCTGGCCTCGGTCCCAAAAATCTACATTTGTTTGTTTACCCATTCCCATAATACGGGGCACACCCTAGGCGGTCACCTAAGCAATCATTTGAACCTGGGGTTACATGTGCTAAATGCTCTCAAACACCACCAACACAGCTCAACTTTTAATTGTAAGCATGCTTAAATCTTTCTGTAGCACAGGATTCAATTTCCCTTTTGGAAGCAAAAATATTTCTTGTTGCTTCTAGAACTGTTGTTTATGGATACTGAGAGGGGAAGGAGGGAGTAACCCATCAGCGCCTGGCTCTAAGTAGCATTTCAGATTGAATCCTGCATTCCAAAAATTGCTCCAGCATATTATAAAGCTAAGATGTTATTACTATAATGATTATGATAACCTGACATTATAATCTTTGAGATTTCCTCTTTCCCTGGATATCTGTTGAAAACTTTAACCAGAGAAAGTTCTAAAATAACACAAAAATAAGTAAGTATTCACCACTGTTAGCATCAGACATAAAAAAAACATACAAATGCAGTGGAAACCTTTATCCTACTTTAAGCTGCAGGCTGTGGCTCTGATAAAATAATAGTTAGGGAAGGAGCTCACATGATATATCTGAGCTTGTCAAGGCACACTCCTACAGTTCAACATCCTTAAAAGTGTCTGAGTACTGTCGCTTCCTGGCAACTGATCACAACTTTATACTAGGGTTACAACACTTAATACCCTTGTGGGAGTGCTCATTGCCTGTTGCCTGCAAGCTTTTTAACATATAATTATTTTCTCTGGGAGACACCCACTGGTGCTTTGTTGTTCATGTACGCACAGGTGGGGATCTAAGGTAAGGAAAGTAGAAAAACCTGTCCACTGGAACTTGATGGAAAATCTAAAATAAAATTCATATAAAAGCTTATACATAAAGAAAAACAACCATGAGATCATATAAAAGCTTTGGATATTTAAAAGATTCAAACCCAAAACACACATTACACTCCTGCTACTTCAGAGCATCATTCAAGTATCGACAAAAAAAATTTCGATCTCAAGGTCTTATCTTAAATTTGACATTAAAAAATACAGCCTTTTGGTTAAAAAAAACAAGGATTGCTCTAGAATGCAACAAAATGTTAAACTGAGTAAGAACCAAAAAGTTATAGATTAGTTATTTTAAAAACAGACAAATTCTAACTAGCAACAATTTCAGTAGAGACAAAAAAAATTGCCGATATAATGCCATATTATCTAACATGTTTCAATATAATTATAAAGAACACTACTAGTTTTCTTTTACATAAAAAAATCAATTCAAAATCCTGTCTATGTGGCCACTGACATACAATGATGGACTATTTCAAACAAAAGCAAAGCTTCATTTCATACCTTCCCTGCCTACCTCCTGCCTTCCCCCGGCATCCTGGCCTTACCTGGTGGTCTAGCGCAGTGTTTTTCAACCTTTTTTGGGCAAAGGCACACTTGTTTCATGAAAAAAATCACGAGGCACACCACCATTAGAAAATGTTAAAAAATTTAACTCTGTGCCTATATTGACTATATATAAAGTAATTCTCTTGAATAGGAATCAAATAAACACAAAGAAAGTATTTTATAATTACTTTATTATGAAATATTAAGTAAACAGAATAGTGAAAAATTATAAAATACTTTATTCAGTGCGAAACCTGGGCCTGTTTGGCTGAACACAAAGCTGATATTCTGGCTGGAATCGAAGAAAGACACACACGTAGCTCTTCGTCAACAGCTCTCAGTCTCTCTCTGTATTTGGTTTTTATAGCATACAAAAATAGACAAATATACCCTCCATTCTTTTTATTAAACCACAATAGCAGTTTTTAGCGCAGGGAGCTGCGCTGAATGCCCAGCGCTGCTCTTGACGCTCATAGGCTCCCTGCGCTAAAAACCACTATTGCGGTTTAGTAAAAGGTGACCATATTGTAAAATATAGACAGCAGATATAAATTCAGAACTGTGCATAGTAAGTGAAGGGAAGTTTTCATCTCTGGGAATTTACCCAGTTAACTATTAAGTTATTTGGGCAAATTCCTTTGAAAACTGTGGTAATACTGCCTCCACTTTGCTAAATTTAAAATAAAATCATTTTTCCTACCTTGTCTGGTGATTTCTGGTTGCACTTTCTTCTTCTGACTGTGCATCCAATCTTTCTTCCCTTCTATCAGCCTGTATGCTTTCTCTCCTCCACACCTCATTCCCTCCCCCAACTTTTTATTCCTCTCTCCCTGACCTTTCTTTCTTTTTTTCTGTTTCTCTTCTTTCCTTCTGTTTCCCTGCCTGCCCCCTTTCTTTCTTTCTCCCTGCCGTTCCCCAAGCCACTGCCACTGCCGCTGCCATCGGGGAACAGGACCCACCATGGGATAACAGGCCCCAAAGCCGACGCCGACACATGCTCTCCCTGACGTCAATTCTGCAATCGGAGAGGAAGTTCCGCCCAGCCAGGCAGCGATTGGCTGGCCCGAACTTCCTCTCCGACTGCAGAATTGATGTCGGGGAGAAGAAGACTTATCGGCTCAATAGATTAGATCGCCAAGACAAAGTGAGTCCTGGGTGATCGACTCACTTTGCCTTGGCGAGCTACTGGCGCCCCTGCCTCGGGCCCCCTGTCAGCTCCGGGCCCCTGAATGCAGGACTGGTAGTACTGCCCTGATGGCGGCCCTGCGGCACACCAGGCAACATCTCGCGGTCTAGCGGGCTTTTGGGGCAGGAGCAATCTTCCTACGCTCCTGTCCCATGCAGATCGCCAATAGGAAATGGCTGCTGTGAGCTCCCGTCATAGTCTCGAGAGACTATGGGAATTCACAGCAGCCATTTCCTATGAGTGATCTGCACGGGGCAGGGACGTAGGAAGATTACTCCTGCCCCGAAAGCTTGCTAGACCACCAGGTAAGGCCGGGATGCCGGGGAGAAGGCGGGAGGGAGGCAGGGAAGGTCTGGCACAGGCTGCTCAGCCCAGAGAGGAACAATTTTCGCTCTGCCTGGCCCGACACCGAAGCAGGGAAAGAGGAGACCGAAACACCTGCCCTGGCCCTTGCAAACATGCAACACGCATGGAAGGAGGCGATTGGAGGCGGAGACCACCAGGTAAGGTCTGGGGGTGGGTCAGAGCCGGCACAAAGTTATTCTCGATTTTTCACACTTCTGCCCCTAACCCCCACGAATATCGAGGGACAAGTGTAAATGCATATATACCAACATCTCTCTCTCAACTCAAAATAAAATCATTTATTCAACAAGCTATTGCACAAATACACATTTGACACATATATATTTATGTTCCAAAATAATTTGTTCTACAATATTTCCAGTATTTCGGCTATACAATTATTTAAATACAAAACATTGTACAATGTCTTTCTTACTTGATAGGGCTGAAAGGCACTATCTTCATTTACAAAATCCAGTCGTCTGTCCACAAGAAATTCTACTGCAGTGATTGAATTGTATACACTTTTTCCAACAAGAGGCTTGAATGTCTGAAAAAGAGAGAGAGAGAGAGAGAGACTGAAATATATAAAGCTAAACCTTGAAAAGAACTCCAAGGAGTTTTCTATTTTTTCCATGTCCTAGTTAAGCACCTCCTGTAATTTATCATCTCACTGAACACAGTTCCATGTGTCAGCAGCAATTGAGACCTTCAATTCACTTTCCTCTGCACTTCACAAATTCACTACCAGAAACAACCTGAGGCTGGTAAGAAACTAGTCTTCTGCATTTACCGTATATACTCAAATATAAACCAAGATTTTGGGGCCAAAAAAATGGGTCTCTTTATATTTGAGTCCCCAACCAATGACTGTCACTTTTGTCCTCCCCACTCAATTATCGGTGGTACTGCTGTACACCCCCCCCCCCCAATGCCTGACATTTCTGTCCTCCACAACCCCCCCTCCTCCCGATGATCAACAGTACTATCTTCCACAAACCCAACCATCCCGCGATTAAAAGGTGCTATTTTCCTCCACAAACTCCTCTTCCCCGATTATCAGCATTACCGTCCTCCCCCCATCCAACTGGCATTAGACTTCGTTCCAGTGCTCAAAGAAGCTGACACCAATATTCGGTGCCGGGCCAGTGCAAAGCCTAGAGTAGGGGCGCCCACACATTTTGGGCTTGTGAGCTACTTTTAAAATGACCAAGTCAAAATGATCTACCAACAATAAAAATACTAAACATATACCCCCTCTTTTCCTATGGTGCGCTAGCCGATTTAGCGCACACTAAGTGCTAATGCGCCTATTATATTCTATGGATGCATTAGCATTTAGCATGCGCTAAATCGGCTAGCGCGCCTTAGTAAAAGACCCCCCATATTTATTTATTATATATACTGTGTGCACCTCTTCTGTCCTCCAGACCTTGTTCCATTCCCAAACCAACATCTCTCTCTGTCCCTCCAGGAGTCCAACTTTTCTTCCTCTCTCCTCCACCCCTATTGGCAACATGTCTCCCTCTATCTCCCTCCTCTGTTATGATTGTGCATCTCTCTGTTCTTCAGGGTCTTTCCCCCTCTGCCTGCACCTTCCATAGTCCAACATCTGCCCCCCTCTCTTCTGCCTCCCCTTTGTGTCAGGTTTCTCCTTCTCTCTATCTTCCTTCTGCTAACATTTTGAGTCCTCCCACCTTTGGTTCAGGTCTTTGTCTCTCTCACTCTGTCTTCCCCCTCCCCAGGGCCTGGCATCTCTCTTTCCTCGGTTCAGAGTGTTTCCCCTATCTAACCCCTCTAGTAGTCCAGGATCTGCCCTATCTTCCCCCTCCCTTTTGGTTCAAGGCTGCTTTCCCCCTCCACTCCTTAAGGTTCTTTGTCTCTCCCCCCCCCCCCCCCGATCCAGCATTTCTAAGGCAACCCCCATCCCACCGGAGCTCTTGCGATGGGCACAGTCTTACCTCCACTGCTTCACGCACACAGTGATTGTCAGGACCTCAGACAGTCTTGATTGCAACTGTCCTGTCTCCGTTCTTCCCTCTGGGCCTAACTACCACAGTTGAAAGTTAATTATGGCAGCCTGCAGTGCAAACATAGCAGAGGCTGTCGGCCTCCTCTAACGTCAGGGGTGGGACCGCGGCAGAAGGAACGTGCTACAGAGGCCAATGGCAGCCTACTACGTTTGCTCTGCAGGCTGCAGTAATTAACTTTCAACTGTGGTAGGTCCAGAGGGAAGAACGGAGGACGCTGAAGGGGAAGCGTGTCTTCTGAGCAAGACAGTCAGGCACCCACCTAAATTAGCTGGGCAGAGCGCCCGGCTAAAAGATAATAAAAACGCTAGGTAGAACACTTGCTCAGAGATCTACTGGCATTGCCTTTGCAATCAATCAGTAGATTGCAATCAACGTTTTGGGCACCCCTGGCCTAGAGCTTCTGCGCATGCTCAAGGCTTGCCAGCTCCTGCTCTCTCCGAGAATCCCAGAGAGGGCGGGAGCCGGCTGGCCTTGAACATGCACATAAGCTCAAGGCCCCAAAACTGGTCCAGCACAGAACATCAGTGTCAGGTTCTTTGAGCACTGGAACAGTAAGCCTAATGCCAGCTGGGTGGGGGAGGACAGTAGCACCTGTCTTCGGGGAAGAGGGATTTATGGAGGAAAGTAGCACCTTTCATTGAGGGAGGTTGGGTTTGTGGAAGATGGTAGTGTTGGGGATCGGGGGAGGGGGATTTGTGGAGGAAAGTAACAGCTTGCAAACATTTTCAGGTGTAGTGTTTAAAGTCAAAGTAGACCCCCATTTTCATTTAAAAGATGTGCTGATACTAGGAAAAGGAACAGTATACACATTCTATTTGCATAAATACACAGTTTTATAAGTAACTCTAATGTTTTGCTTAAAAATAAATAATTCTAGCCCTTTTTTAATAGTATGAAATTCTTGGAAACCCTACCAAATTTCCTATTATTTTTTCCAGGCAGGGTTTTGTTTTGTTTTTAACCTTTTGTCTCTAAGATGGAGTTTAAGAGGCAAATTCTATAAACGGCGTCCCGATTGTAGGTGGCCTACTGCTGCATAACCAGCCAATCGGGACGCATGTTTTAAAAAAAAAACCCTGTGGTGGGGTACCGGCAGGAGGGATTGGGTATCTATCCTGCCAGGGATGTTTGGGGGCGGGGTGGTGTCCCGCAACCATCCTGCCAGCGATCTCTGCAGCGATGTTCTTTTTTGGGGGGGTCCAGCACGAGGGACTGGCATCCCTTCTGCCGGTAGTCTTCGCGGGGGTCGGGGGGGAAATGGGTTGCCGCTAAACTTATCACGGCAGGGAGATCCCTCCTGCCATTTGGGAGGGGATTCGGGGGGGGGTGCCATGACAGAAGCCCTAACATCAATGACAGGAGGCTGCTTTCCCTGTCACTGCCGTTAAGGCTGTGTGCATGTCTCAATCGCTCACTGAGCGATTGAATCGGTTGGGTTTGCATGAAATGATTTGCACCTCTATGCAAATCATTTGCATGCAAACTTGATAATGAATTGATTACTGTTGGAGAATCGGCCAACAGCAATTGAGTCACTATCTTTAGTGAATCTAGCCCTAAGAATCAAAATAAAAACCTTATTTCACTTGTGAAGTTACTGTAGAAAAACACACCTTTTTTTTCCACATACTGATTTCTAGTCAAACTGTTTGGTCTGTAATAACAGAGAAAAATCATTTCTTTTTCTGGGTCTTAAATTATTAAAGATGGTGTTTTCTCACAAACAACTGTTTCCTGATAAGTGGCAGAGGATTTGCAACATAGAACTTTTAGAGTTGCAAAATAAGATAATTAAAATACAATTAACACAGAAAAACAATAACCCATGTCATTTCATTTTTCCTGTGTGTATCTTGCATTCTTACGCAAGTATTACAGATACCCTGTATTTCCTATGAGAGTGCTAGTCATTTTCTAATTTGACACATGACCTCACACACCCTTCCCATACAACCACAGGTCAAAGGGCTTGAAGTACTAAGCATTTTCCCTAGACACACAAAATGGAAAAAAAATAGTACATCAGGTCCAAACAATTTAAAAGAACATTTTAATCTGCATATAACAGTAAACAAATCATAAAATAGAACTACAGATGAAGTGAAGGGCCAGTTTTCCAGCATAAATGTCCTTTGTTGCATACTCTCCCTTTTAACAAACAATGGTCAAAACTGGCATTCAGCTATTTTTTAACAACATTTATGAAAAATGAAAATACCAGCTAAAATAAATGGGAAAAATAATTACACACATTCATTATACTGTAGTAGTAGTACAATAGTTATGATTTTATCCTTCCGTTTGTAATGCTGTGGTATACACATTTTCTATAATGCTTCTCTTTTATTTCTAAACTGGATTCATATCAAGAGCAACTCATGGCCGGAGTTTCATTTTTACAAAACTGTAAAACATCCAAAATCGGACATATACACCCAATATATACTTAAGTAACAAATTAGTACATTTCTAAAAAAATATCTGAAAATCTGATCCACTGTGAAAGCTAACAGGTCTATTTACAGAGTCTAGTAAGGTTTTGCCATCAGGGGTATTCCTAGCATCTTCCCTTGCAGTTAACGCAGAGAAAATGTCTTTACTGTTTACTGCATAACAGATAGCCCAATACAGATGGTATTCACTACAGTGTTAACAGTTAATACACAACAATTCCATTGCCCATTTGCCATTCTTTAATATGGGAATTAGCATATGCTATCAAGCTGCCAAGATAATCTCTCTATTAACTGCTTAAGGCGGTTTATTAAATTATCCCCTAAATTCTTAAATAAAATATTTACTTTTGAATGTTAAGTATTCTTGTTGCATATTACTAACACTACAAGTCAGACTTAACAAATGTGTAATCAATTAGTCAAAATTTTTTGTGGATGACTATACCGGTATTAGTGCTAACCTGCTAACTTATAGCATTTACTGAATGCTGGTTATGCAAAACAACATTGCAGTTCGTTACCGAAGAGGAAATAAGGCTCAGTTGACATCATCCAAATCAAAATACATATCCAGTTCAAAGTGGAAAATTAACAAAGCCAGCCACTGTTTCCCTACATAATACTCCAAACAGTGTTGCACATGAAAATAAGCAAGCTACATCTTTCAATTTTCATTTTTCCAAAGTGTGACATTAATAATGTCTAAATGATAATTGTTTCAAAAACATCTTATCCACCAAATTCTGTAGAAAGTAATTTATAGGCTGGAAAGGCCTGGAATGTTAAAAAAACAAAACAAAAACAGAGCTCATGCAGAACTAAGTAATTCAAGGCTAAGCAGCTCTCATTCTTGGAGGTACTTCCACTGCCTTAGGCAGTGACCTACCATCTGATGAGAATCACTGTGTAACAGTATTGTTTACCCTTATAAAACACAGAAGTATTATTCAGTACTACTGCAGAAGTCCTTGTTAGTAAAACAAAATAAACAGATGCCAATATTCTACAAAAAGAATGAATAGTACACAAATTCTGCTGTACAATTCTACTGGTTTCAAGTACTTCACTAATACAGCAGAAAAAGGAAACCTTGTACAGGAAAGGTCACTGGTTAAAATCTCACTGGCTGTCACATTCTGTCTGGAGATCATAATTTCAATAAAGATATAGAGAGGATGGGTACATGATTTTTAAAAATTGGTTAGTAAGGCTAAGCCCGAGAGCTAGACTCAACAGGCGCCTTTAACACAGGGCTGGAAGGCCCACGTTGGCAGCCCGCTGGGATTGGCTCTCGGAGAGGCTAGTTGGAGGGGATAGGTTAGGGACAGTTCCCACCGCAGCACCTTAAGGGAATTGATTGCAGGAGGGATTAGAGGAGGTAGGTATAAAAAGAGGGCCAAGAAACATGGCTTTTCCATTCCTTCAATGGCACTTACCCATCCTTCCTCCCTCATGGGGGGCGTTCATTTCCTAGCATGGGAGCCGGGGGGGGGGGGGGGGGGGGGAGGTCGCAATAGCAGGGGTCTTGCACTACCAAACCTTGGGGTTCATCGGGAGTTGAGCGATTAGAGAGCGAGTTCGAAGCGGGTATCAAGTGGGCTGGTGACTCGTTTGAAGGGGCAGGGGTACCTGCCATCCCCCAGACCCTTGCTGGACAGGGGCGGGGTCTAGGGACTCGTAAGCTGCTACTGGGGTACTGTAAGCGTAGCTCAAGTGTATGTTTAAGGTCATGTTGTTGTTATATTCCAATAAACAGAGCTGCGACTCAGTTTACCATCAATTCTGGTGCTGTCGTGTTATATCATATTAAGTTGATGTTAGACCAATGTATAGATTAAGAATATAAGAAGGGGGAAAAAAGGGTGGGGGAGAGTAGGTGGAGTTTTAGGGCAAACAACCAGGCCTTTCCAGGTCCAGATGTTAAAGGGTCTGAGTTATATCTTGCAGATTAAAGTGAACTATACAATATAAACCCTATAAAAGGTGCTTAAAATACTCCAAATGGATTTTTAAAAAATCTCCAAATAAATTTACTGAAAGAAGAAGAGAAGACATTACAAAAATAGACACAGCTTCGATAGCTGTTTTCAAAGGTAAAACAAGTACAAGTCATATCATCAAGTTGGAGAAAGGGAAACTTATAAATTTTTTATGGGAGGGTGGCAGATGCTTGGAAGTCTGTCAGAAGTTAACACTGTGGCAGAATTTAAACATGATTGGGACAGACAGAGAAGGCTGTGAAGAGAATAGGATTCAAAAAGCAAGTAAAATATGGGACGAGTGGAAGGATACAGAAGCCTGGACTGCTTAAGTATGAGAATTTATATGATCATGGTACTGGACCAACAAGAGGACAACAAAGAAAACATGTGACTAGGAAAAAGAGCATTACCCTGCAGGCATTGAGTTTGTACAGCTGACAGCTGGAATATATCATTAGCTTGAGCAGGGGCAACTGGGCAGACTGGGTGGGCTAAATGATTTTTTTTTTTTTCTAACATCTACTATGTTTACTTCAATAGCACATAGTGTGCCATACTAAAATTAAACCCCAACCCAGACTTTCACACTGTATTCTCTTCTAAAGACCTGCCAGTATGTAAGAAGAAATGCTTGGAAAAAGAGCATCCTGTTTCATGATGCATCACATTCCTTTCACATGAGAAAAAGGCAAAACAGATGAGCCCTCCCTGAAAGGCATTTTTAAAATAAATTAGCTCCAGTTCTGAAACACATAACATGGTGTGTGTTGAGCAACTAAGAGCTCAGTGTTCAAAATAACAGTAAACAGAATAAAGGCTTTACATGTTCTAATCTTTACTGGATCCTTTCAGTAAATAAGATTACTGTTAAAACAGTATTTCATCGGTACAATTGATTTGATAAGCGTTTCCCCAAGAAAAAAAGATTTGAGAATCTTCCCCTTACAGCTTAAGGGCGAAAATGAAATGTTGGTCACAGAGGTTAAAGCAGCTCTTAAAAAAAAAAAAAAGTCCTAACTTTCCACCCATACAGGAAGCTGACGTCATATCACGCTTTGCTCAATTATTCTTATATAAATCTTAAAATATCAAGAAATACAACCTGCTTTAAGAAATGTTCCTAGTTAAAAGCTGAAGAATATGATACCGTTACGCTCCTGAACCCTATAACGTCTGAAAAGATTAAAACGTGCTTGCTCTTGATCTAGTTTCTAGAATGACTAAAACAGCTGTGTGTTTTTCCAGTCTTCCAACACCATTCCTTAATCCTTTCATGACAAAGAGCAGTCTGGAAAAGCAGCCCGATCCACACCCAGTGATCAGCAGCAGCCATGAACACAGCCCAAATCTTCATTCCCACAGAAATCAAGCCAGGAGAAAAATCACATAAAAGAAATATTAACGACAAGCAAACGTACCAACTCCTAACTGACCGTCGTGTAATCTCCGAATCTCATTCCATTTTCAGTGACAAGCTATTAGCCCTCCTTGGGCCGTCAGAAGCGGATCCGATAAAGCTTCCAGTTTCAACTCGAGCGATTTTCTTTCAACATCTCTGAACGCAGCCGAGCTTGAAAATCCCCCAGACATGGAGGCTTTCAGGCTGCCCTCTGACGCGCTCTGTGTCTGTATACATGCAAGAAAGCCAGTCTGGGCAATGGAGGCTGCAGGCTCCAGTCCCGAGCAGGAAATGAAGCTTTGCTTTCTTCCCCTCCCCCTTCTGTGCCTGGCACGGAGACAGATTACAACTCCTCCTTTGTCAGCCGCAGTCTGCTGTTAATGACTAAGAAATCCTGCAGCTCAAAGGACGGCTGCACACCGAGATCTGGGTCAAGATAATTTCTCTTTGAGGTCGCTTACATAACGCAGAAGAGCCTCCGAAACTCCAAAACGAAGGGGAAAAAACATCCATGAGTCAATGCACTCGGGAGAAGAAAGGCTCTGCGGCCGCTCAGGAGCCTCCGGCGCTCGAGTCGGGGCAAGCCAAAAGGAGAGAGGAGGAGCTCTGCAAACTGTAACTAATCCGCCGTCACAGGTGCTGAGGGAGTCACTTCCAGCACGAGTCACATTACTGATTACTCATTTGCTCGGCCAAGGGGGAGGAGGGGGAGGTGAGCGAGGTCATAATTTTCAGCTCCAGACAAAGGCAGACAACAGCAGCTAGCTTGACAGCTCAAGTTTACTGTTTGTCCCTGTCACATTCCAAAGGGCAAAACAAACGCTTTTCACTTTCTTGATTAATTTCAGGAACAGAAAGGACGTTAGAGTTGTGGGGTTTTATTAGGCATAGGTTACTAGCAGAGAAGTGTCAGAACAGAGCAGTATGAGACAGCACACAGAAGTTACCCTACCACTGTCTGAACACTAATCCTAGATGGTGAAGGCCTTGGCAGGGCTCACCTGTTGAACAGGAAGGCAGTGAAGATTAGCACTAGTGTTTCAGGGGAAAAAAAATTTAAATTCGATTCAGCCTATTGAATCGATTTTTCAATTTAATTTTCCTGCCCAATTGCATGTTTTTGTCAAACATGATGGGGGGGAGGGGTATTTTGTAGCCTCTTCACCCATCCCACCTCTTTGCCCTCTCCTACCCACACTGGTGCTGTGGTGTAAACAAAATAAAGAAACAAGAAATACTTTTCCTCTCTCTGTTAGACAGTGAATGTGAGCTAGGACCTAAGACCAGCTCTGGCAGGATACACATTTCACATATGACATACTGTAATCAGAAAACAGAAAATAAAATTATTTTTTCTACTTTTTGTTGTCTGGTCATTATTCAAATCATATTGGTCCCAGGCTCTGGTTTCTGTTTGTCTTCTGTTAACTCCTTTGCCAGAGTCTCCTGCCCATGGACATTTTCTTCTTTCTCCATGTTCACCATCCAACTCCAATCTCTGTCCACCCCTTCCATTTCCCTTCCTCCCCTGGAGGTCCGGCACCTCTCCTTTTCTTGTCTCCATTGCCGCAGTCCAGCATTTCTCTAATGAACACTCCCCCCTCCCCCATGCAGTATTTCTATCCCCCTTCCCGCCACACCATCCCTTGGGTTCACTCCCCCCGATGCAGCATTTTTATCCCCCCTTCCTGCCACACCATCCCTTGGGTTCACTCCCCCCGATGTAGCATTTTTATCCCCCTTCCCGCCACACCATTCCTTGGGTTCAACTTATCTCCCTTTCTTTTCCATTGTCCACCATCTCTCTTCCTCTCCTCTATTTTAAGACCCATTATTTCTTCCACCCCACCCTCAGTCCAGCATATGCCTCTCTTTGGACCCTCTCCTTCCGTGTACTTCTAATAGCTACACCAAGCCCCCCCCCCCAAAGGCCAGCATGTTTCCCCCTTCTCCATCATCGTCTAGCTTCCCTCTGGCCTTTCAGTCTCACTTTCGAAACTAAGTGCAGCCTGCAAAGGATCGCCGGTGATGTAGCGAATCTAGCAGGCGGTCGTCAGCCTCTGCTGCGGTCCTGCTCCCCCTCTGACATTACGTCCTGTTTTGGTCTGGGATGGACCACGGCAGAGGGAACGTGCAGTGGAGGCCAATGGCAGCCTTCTAGAATAGCTACATCACCGGGGATCCTCTGCAGGCCATAATTAGTTTTGAAAGTAAGACTGGGAGGCCAGGGAGAAGCCGGACGATGGTGGGGAGAAGAGGAAAACATGCTGGCCTTTGGGGAACCCCCTAAAGCCATGGAGCCAAGGGTACCCAAAGCGCTGGCATCTATGCAGCATTTCCTGACCGAAACACCCCACCACCACCACCGTGAACTCTGACATCGGGGTTCCTAAAGTAGGAGCAGCAGTGGCAGTGGACAGCCAGCAAGAGGCAGTGTTTAGGATAGACTTTGCGCTGCTGCTCCTGCTTTAGGAGGCCCGAAGGTATGCGGGGAGGAGGGTTGGTCAGTGAACTGAAAAGCCCAATTTTTTAAGCAAACAAATCGATTTGAATCGATTCACCAACATGAATCAGTGAATTGATTTGAATCGGGCAGAACTAATTAGCACACAGCTGCAGGTAGACAGCACAGAACCCCAGACCTCAGCAGAAGAGTAGAACAGATGTCAAGCCTGTTTTGGTGGCTGAAATTAACAGAGCTAATGGGAGCTAGGAGAGGATAAGAGGGCTCACCCTGCCCTCCAAACAGAGTAGGAGTACATGGGGATGAAGGCAACAAGAAACCTGCAAAATCCATGGGGATAGTGGCAAAAATCTTCTTTACTAATGCAGGAATGGGATGGGGTAGTACCAGATTATGTTCTTTGCATACCTAGACTCAAACTTGACACTAACACCTAAGGTAAATTATACAGTATATAAATCTAGATAAATAGATATAGTGGCATAGGAGCTCACCTTGATGAAAACTTCAAAATTTTGCAAAGAGGGAGACCGCTGCTAAACTGATGAGAATATTCAATTTGTTTTAAACAATTTGGCAGAGTATAATTTCCACTAAACCATTCTCATCTATGTAACTGATAATGAAGCTAATATGAAAGCAGCATTTTGAGCTGAGATCTGAATAGGTTGCATAGGACATGATTTCAATCTTATGCTCTCATAGACTCCAGCCATAAGCCCCCCTGCACTCACACAAACGCTATTTACTCAATGCATAAAAGAGGAAGAGTATAAAGAAAGGCCAATCACACACATAATCATCCCAAAAAAGGAAAACATATAGAAAAGAAAAAAAGTGGAGAAACCTCAGATGGGCTCCACTTTTTTTTTTTCTTTTCTATGTGTTTTCCTTTTTTGGATGATTGTGTGTGTGACTGGCCTTTCTTTAAACTCTTCCTCTTTTATGCATTGAGTAAATATCATTTGTTTGAGTGCAGGTGGGCTTATGGAAATTAGTGACTATAGAGCAGGGATCTCAAAGTACCTCCTTGAGGGCTGCAATTCAGTCAGGTTTTCCCCAATATAGAATATGCATTGAAAGCAGTGCATACACATAGGTCTCACGCATATTCATTGGGGAAATCCTGAAAACCTGACTGGATTGCAGCCTTCGAGGACCGACTTTGATACCTGTGCTTTATAGAATGGAAAAAGGATCTGAATGAAGAAAATAAGAAGAAACACAAGCACTGGCAAATTAGATGCAAAGCATTGATAAAGACAGCTAAGAAAGAAAATGAAGAGAAACTTGCAAAAGAGGCAAAAACTCATAACAATTTTTTTAGGTACATCAGAAGCAGAAAACCTGTGAGGGAATCTGTGGGATAGTTAGATGTTCAAGGAGGATAAGGCCATAGCGGAAAGACTGAATGAATTCTTTACTTCAGTCTTTATGAAAATGTAAGAGATCTACCTGAACCAGAAATGGTTTTCAAGGGTGATGATACGGAGGAATTGAAAGAAATCTCGGTGAATCTGGAAGATGTACTAAGCCAAATCAACAAGTTAAAAAGTGATAAATCACCAGGACTGGATGGTATACATCCCAAGGTACTAGAAGAACTCAAACATGAAATTGCTGACCTGCTGTTAGTGATCTGTAACCTGTCGCTAAAATCATCTGTAGTACCTGAAGACTGGAGGGTGGCAAATGTTACGCCAATTTTTAAAAAGGGCTCCAGGGGAGATCCGGGAAATTACAGACTGGTAAGCCTCATTTCAGTGCCTGGCAAATGGTAAACAATTATAAAAAATAAAATTGTGTAACACATAAGCAAACGTGATTTAATGAGAAGGAGTCAGCGTGAGTTCAGCCTAGATAGATCTTGCCTCACAAATGTGCTTGACTTCTTTGAAGGTGTAAATAAACATGTAGATAAAGGTGAGTCAGTTGATATAGTGTATCTAGATTTTCAGCAAGCTTTTGATAAAGTTCCTCATTAGAGGCTCCTGAGAAAATTAAAGTGTCATGGGATAGGTGGCAAAGTTCAGTTGTGGATTAAGAATTGGTTATCGGATAGAAAACAGAGGGTAGGGTTAAATGATCATTTTTCTCAATGGAGGAGAGCAAACAGTGGAGTGCCGCAGGGGTCTGTACTAGGACCGGTGCTATTTAACTTATTTATAAATGATCTGGAAATTGGAACGATGACTGAGGTGATTAAATTTGCAAATATCACTAAACTGTTCAAAGCTGTTAAAACACTTGCGGATTGTGAAAAATTGCGGATCTTAGGAAATTGGAAGACTGGGTGTCCAAATGGCAGATGAAATTTAATGTGGACAAATGCAAAGTGATGCACATTGGGAAGAATAACCCAAATCACAGTTACCGGATGCTAGGGTCCACCTTGGGGATTAGCACCCAAGAAAAGGATCTGAGTATCATAGATAATACGATGAAACCTTCCCCCCAATGTGTGGCAGCGGTCAAAAAGCAATCAGGATGCTAGGAATTATTTAAAAAGGGATGGTTAACAAGACTAAGAATGTTGTAATGCCCATGTATCGCTCATTGGTGCGACCTCATCTGGAATATTGCGTTCAATTCTGCTCTCCTTATCTCAAGAAAGATAGCAGCACTAGAAAAGGTTTAAAGAAGAGCAACCAAAATGATAGAGGTGATGGAACTCCTCTCGTATGAGGAAAGACTAAAAAGGTTAGGGCTTTTCAGTTTGGAGATGGCTGAGGGGAGATACGATTGAAGTGTACAAAATCCTGAATGGAGCAGAACAGGTACAAGTGGATTGATTTTTCACTCCGTCAAAAATTACAAAGACTCGTTACCACACTGTTCATATTCACATATTGACATGTTTATCGCCAGCCATTCTCTTTTTCAGTTTATAAAAGATGCCTCCATTGAGGAAATCTCGATATCAGACCATGCTGGCATTACCCTAACCTTGGACAATATCACACGTTTACCTGTTTCAAAGCAATGGAGATTTAATTCTAACCTTCTTCATGAAACTGACTTCAAAGAACACATCTCCAATGCTATTAAATAATTTTTTCATTTCAATAAACCTGAAGAAACTAATTGGACAACAACGTGGGATGCTTTTAAGGCCTACATCCGTGGAGTTATCATCTCACTTAATTCCAAAATTAAGAAAACAAAGGAAGCAGAAATAAATGCATTGGAATGTGACATTAAATCCAAGGAACTTGAACATCAACTAGACACCAGTAACATTAGTATCCTTTTGGCACTTCAAAAACTTTGCTTTAATTATAAATATTTTATGGAACAATGCAGCTCATTCTGTCTTCATTCCAGAAGCTAATTACTACGCTGAGAACAACAAATCAGGTCATCTTCTAGCAACCTACTTGCAGAAGAAAAGCAAAAAAAAATACCAATTGATAAACTTATTACTTCCTCCGGGGATATCATTGCCACAACCACTGAGATCTTAAATGAATTTTTAAAATACTATGGAAATTTATACTCCTCAGAGTTGGATGACAACACAACCTCACACACCTTTCTAAACGAAATTGACCTTCCATTATTACCCATTGAGGATCAAGCCCAACTTTCCTCATCTATTACGCAAAGTGGGATCCTAGATTCAATCTCTGAAATGGCAAAAAACAAATCACCTGGTCCAGATGGATTCACAGTCAAGTTTTATCAGGCTTTCCAATATACGTAGGTACCATACATACAACAATTTTTTGCTCATTTGATAATGCAAGTATCTGCTTCCGGAATGTTTACAGAAGTAACCATCATTGTAGTTCCTAAACCAGGGAAGGATCCTTCGCATGTTACTAACTACAGGCCGCTATCTATGATTAATGTGGATGCCAAAATATTTGCCAAGAAACTTGCAACCAGACTGCAATGCGTTCTCTCACATTTGACACTACGAATCAAGCTGGATTTATTAACGGCAGGCACTCCTTTAATAATACCCGTACTCTACTGAACATAATTGCAGCATGCCAATCCTCTGGTCGTAGGCTTGTACTTCTAGGATTAGATGCTGAAAAAGTATTTGATAGGGTTGAATAGCCTTTTATCTTTGCTACTCTATGCAAGTTTTATATTCCTACTCAATTTATTAATATGATTGCTGTATTATATTCTGACCCAAGTACACAAATATCTATTAATGGCCACCTCTCTGACATCTTTAAACTCACAAGAGGCACACATCAAGGGTGTCCTCTATCACCATTACTTTTTAATCTAGTACTGGAACCGTTACTTATGGCCATCAGGAATCAACCAGACATTATTGGTTTCAAGTACAGTGACGGTGAAATTAAGCTCTCCGCTTACGCAGATGACATCATGCTTTATATAACACCTGAATCTATTCCCCAAGTCATCAAAATAATTCAGCAATATGCACACATGCCTGGATATAAATTGAACACCAACAAATCCGAATTAATGCCTCTAAACTGCACTGAAGACAAGCAAACCATTATATCCCTTGGATTCCTCTGGAACACATGTAAATTGAAATATTTAGGTCTTAATGTTGGCCCAACATTAAAGGACACCGAACAACTCTGAGTATTCATTAACTTTGATCAAAGACCTAACACATAGATGGTCACCTTTAAAAATAACCTGGTGGGGTCGACTTACCATATTAAAATGATGATCCAACCAAAGGTTAATTATGTGTTAAGCATGTTGCCCTACCTTTTAAACAAAAGAATATATAATAAACTAAACTAAGCTAAACTTTAAGTTTATATACCGCATCCTCTCCATAATTATAGAGCTCGGCACGGTTTACAAAAGCTTAATATAAGGAAGGAGAAGCATAATGGGGTTGGAGGTTGAGTATAGGGGGGAAGAGAGCCTTATATTTTTGTGAATAGCCTAGTTTTTAGATGCTTTCGGAATAGCTGGAAGGAGCCCAGATTCTGTAGTGGGGCAGAAAGGTTATTCCAAAGCCCTGTGATTCTGAAGAAGAGAGATTTCCGTAATCTTCCCGCATAGAGGATACCTTTTAGCGAGGGGAAGGATAATTTAAATTTTTGGGTGGACCTGGTGGTGTCGGGACTCAAGATAATAATATAGAACAAGTCATGAGTAAATTTCTATGGATTAACAAGCAACCATGAATGGCTTTACATAAACTTAAAAATGTAAAGTCAAATGGTGGCATCAACTTCCCAGAATTTTTAAATACCATCAGGCTTTTATTATGCGCCAGGGCTCCTTATGGTTACTCAATAAAATCATACCTAATCCCCCATAATGGCTCCTTTTGGAGAAAAGTTTACTTGGTGCCAACATGCTCGCACTTACTCCGTCAATACTCTTATCTCTAAACCAATCAAAACAGTTAAATTGCATCACTTGATCAACTAAAAGAGTAATACAACATTTTGACAATGTGATGGAAACTACCTTATTTTTACCATAAGACGCACCTGACCATAAGATACACCTTAGATTTAGAGGAGGAAAATAAGAAAAAAAAAATTCTGAACCAAATTGTATACTAATATATATCCGGCACCTTTAAATTCCGTCCCAGGCACCTATAAGTTCCATCCCAGCCCCCTCTCCCTCGAGCGATACCTTTAAATTGTGGTGGTCGCTGGACAGTTGCCTGCTGATTATATTGGGGCCAGCAGTAGGAAATATATACGATAACAGTAGTAGAACAATAAAACAAATAAAATGGAAAGAATGAAGATGAGAATCCCCCCAAATAAACCTGCTGCAGAAGGATAAGTAGAATGCCTAGTGGACAGTTAGAAACAACGGTTATATGCTGTGAAAAGGGTAAAAAATAAGATCAAAATAAAGATTTACAAAAAACTCTTAAGAAATGTCATTAGATCAAAATTAAACCATAATGGGTAGAACGAAACCAAAATAAATACAAAATTAACAGTCAAATAAGGCCCATTTAAGTCCAGCTTGAATCCTGGCTGCGAGCTGGCAGGAGGATTTACATTGCACTCTGACTGCGCAACATCTACAACAATGTTTAAAACACTTATGAAAACTAACTGGCAATGTCCTACATTGGGAATTGCAATTGAGTTTCTTTTGAGACTTTATATTTCACCTATGAGGGCTTTCCGCAAGCTCACGGTTGTCCCAAGTGTGGTCAGGACCAGGCCTCCTTGGGACATATGTTTTGGAAGTGTTTTTGGGCACATTTGGGATGATTTACATCTGCATTATAGGGCAGGAGGTGGACTCTAGCTCCAAGAGCATTGTTTGGTTTTTATATGACAGCCCCCTCTAAACCAAGAGGCATGTCAGCATTTGTTGCATGAGTTTTGCTGCTGGGCAAAAAGGCGATCCTGTCCAGCTGGCTTTCTAGTGAACCCCCAACTTATAGCCACTGGAGATCGACAATGATCATTCAGGCCTCTTTGGAATGCAGGCGATCTGTGGACCTTGATTCTGCAGCAGGACATTTTCGACTGATATGGGAGCCCTTTTGGGGAACTCTCACTCCACTTGCGAGAAGCCGTCTATTGAATGCGTGACCTATTTTCTGTTCAATTGTATTTTGTGCCTACCTTGAGTTAAGTTGGGAAGGGGAATGGGGGGGGAAGGGTGGGGTGGGAGGGGGGATTGGATTGGAGTTGTTTCTTGCGCTTATCTATTAAGAAAAAGTTGTATTGTCATTGTTGTTTTGGTTGCACTTTGTTCTAATAAATACATTTCAACTTAAGTCCAGCTTGAAATTACCGGTAGATCTGCTCAGTGCAAGTCCAAGGAAACGCCATCGACTGCAAACTAAATTGGATTTCTCCATGGTGCGACTCAGGCTGAAAATGCTTCTGTTTTTCTGCTGGGGGATGCCGACTCCAGCTGTTTCAGCAATCAGTCCGTCTTTGGCATCAATGGAGCACTGGCCTCTCCCGTGCTCCCTTTCACGCTGGTGGCCACTAAACTCTAGATGACAACAGTTGCACGCTGCTTCCTTTCGGGTGGAGTCTGCGTTGCTGGGATCACTGGCATTGATAAGTTTTTCTCCCCTCTCTGCTGCCGTCCCCGGCCTGCCGTGCTGTGCCTCCTAGATGTCTGGGGCAGTCTGTCAGCTGAGCGCGTCCTGAATGCCGATCTTCCACGTTGCCCGATGAAGTCTCGCAGGCCCAGGCATTAGTGCACTTGTGCGCCGCTGGCCCAAACATAACAAGGAGGCAGCCGTCCAGTGACCACCACAATTTAAAGGTACCGCCAAGGGGGGGGGGTTATATTTGTTCCTTAAGACGCACACTTATTTCCATCCACTTTTTTGGGGGGGAAAGAGTGCATCTTATGGAGCGAAAAATACGGTAAATGGATGGACACCTCATTGATCTCACTATGGAACACTTTAAAATTCAAAATATCACTTTAAACTGGTCTATATGGCAAAAGCATGAGATCTGCACTCTTTAAGATCTTCTTACCCATAACAACTGGATGTCCTTGAGGAAATTTGTAATAAATATAGTCTACCACCCAACCAGTATACTAAATGGATGCAACTAAAGCAATGGTTTAGTGCATTTCCAGATTTGAATAAATTAAAGTCTACACCTGACCTTCTACACCAAAGTATTACTATCACTCCTCTCAAAGGTGTTGCTTCCAAATGGTATGGATTACTGTGTCGAGCTTTACCGGTATCTGTATCAACACTGATGAGTCCCTGGCAACCTTATTTAAATATATCCACAAATGATGAAGTTTGGCAAGTGGTGTGGACAAGATTATTTAAATCAATTCGCTCTGCTTCAGTACTTCAATCAACATACATTTTTTTTTTTTTTATATCGGGCTCACTGGACTCCACAGAGGACTGCTAAATTTTCACATAAAGTTTCTAATTTATGTTGGTCATGTGAGAAATCTGTGGGTACATTGTTTATATGATATTTCAATGTTCTCAGCTCAAGATTTATTGGGAAAAAGTTTGGAATACCATTTCCTCGATATTAATGATCCAAGAGCCGCTACATCTTAAAATTATTGTTTTAGGTCAAGAGGGCCTCACACAACCCCTTTCTGAGCCGAATGTTCGCTTACTTAACATACTGTTGTTTTTGGCCATCAAAAACATTTTGCACTTTTGGAAGAATCTATCCAAGGTAGAATTCATGGCATGGTGGAACACTGTATATATTACTAACAACTAACAAATACGAAAGTGTAATTGCAGGAAAACATCGTTCCAGTAGCACATTCCTCAAAATATGGAGCCCTGTTCAAACTTCTTGCGCTTTAGACCACTGACAAACAGAATTTCATAATATATTGCTAATCTTAATTTATCTAGCTGTTGATGCTTCTTGAAAGTTCCATATTTTAATATGATTGCTGTGTATCATATGCCGACAATATATATGCTGGTCCTCCTTATTCATCTGATATATGCATTTTATATAATTATATACCATATATACATAATGACTTGTACATTTGATCTATTTAATATCTGTACTTGTATTTATTGTTCGGTACATATGATTTGTTTCTTGTTTTATTTAATATTTGTACATTTATCTTATAAAATTAATAAAAACATTGAAAAAAAAAAGAATTACAAAGACTAGGGGACATTCAATTAAGTTAAATACAGGGAAATTCTTTAAAAACTAATAGGAAGAAATATTTTTTCACTCAGAAAATAGTTAAGCTCTGGAACGCATTGCCAGAGATTGTAGTAAGAGTGGATAGCGTAGCTGATTTTAAGAAAGATTTGGACAATTTCCTGGAGGAAAAGTCCAAAGTCTGTTATTGAGAAAGACATGGGGGAAGCCACTGCTTGCCCTATATCAGTAGCATGGAATGTTGCTACTCCAGTTTTGGCCAGGTACTAGGGACCCGGATTGGCCACCATGAGAATGGGCTACTGGGCTTGATGGACCATTGGTCTGATCCAGTATGGTTATTCTTATGCTCTTATGTAAAGTACATTCTCTAAATTTTTAGTCTATACCTTTAAGTGAGGCAATATTTTTGATCTCTTGTAATTGAGTAAATTTTTCTATCAGTTCTTTCACAAAGCTAAAAAATACACCTTCTACTATGTAAATACAAGAATCTTCCTTCTGTAGAAACTTATTAGTGGTGCTGAACACTGAGAGAACAGCCTGATAGAACAGTAGGCACACCTTCATCATAGGATTCCTGAAAACAGAATGTGACCTGTTGTACCTTGCACAGCTTTTGTCAACAGACAAAAATTAGCTTTTCAGATTTGAATACTGTAGCAAGTTTCTGCTCCTGAACTTACACCATTTCAATATTATGTGGCATTGACATTCCATTAAAAAATATCTTTTTTTTTATTTTTTTATTTTTTTAATATCTTTATTCGTTTTTACATTATGCAAACAAGTGTACAATAATTCAAGTCATACTATACATTCTTCACTTGAAACTTTACATTCATTTTATACCATAAACTATCTCCCCTCCCTCCCTTTCCATATATTATCCCTCATAATTAGATCATTTATTGTTCTATTGTCCATTTATTATGGCTTTTTGGAAATCAATTTGGGGCCAAATTAAAAGTTTGTTAGAAAATCATGTGGCATTATCGTATGATACAGTATTATTTGGCATGTCTATGAGGGTTAAGAGCCAAATATCTTCCAAAAATAATAAACTCTTACTTATTTTAACAAGAGTCACCATACAACAAATAACATGTAATTGGAATAGATTAAACTACAGTTTTTGGTGGAACTCAAGGTGTAATAATTATAAAATGGAAAAAATATTAGCTATTCAGAAAGGGAATTTTAATAAATTTTAAGATGTGTGGAGGCCATTAACAAATTATTGTAATAAATAGGTTTCATTTTCCCTGATTTGTACAAATGAAAGAATAGGGGGGAGGGGGGACTATTATATGGTAAATGTGTTATGAGATATTGAAAGGTTGGGAGGAAAAGGGATAAATTCAATTTGATATGAAGAATTGTAGAATTTCAAGTGATGTATTTAAGTTAAAATGTTATTATTTTTTGATGCACTTGATGAAAGTTATAAAAATGAATAACAATTTTTTTTAAAAATACACATGCATGCTTACTTTGGATATGTGTCTTAACTGAATTATTCTTACCAATATTAATGCCAGCATTATGTACAGAAAACCCAAATATAGTCTTCCCATGGTATCTCTTTACAATCTCATTCTCTCATCAGTTTTGGGAAAAATAAAGTTCATTGGGCCTGCTTCAAATGAAGGTGCACAGGGATGTTATCAGTACTATGGATGCAATATGGTCCAGTATGCTCAACATTTAACTTGCCATTACTTGCTGACTACTGAACATATTTCACAATGGATACAATTTTTTGCTGGAAAAGGCTGCTGCTTGAGTCATCTCTAGCAAAGGATATTCTATTAACTTCAATTGCTGTATCAGGCTTAAATGTGACTAGGGATAAGTTATGATGAGCCCTAGCAACTGCAGTACCCATTTGCTTAAGTGTAGTGATTTCTTTGCTCTCTCTCAAGAAATGTGATTTACCAGTTAATTGGCCACACACAGAAATACATGCACCACAGTTTGCATAAATGGACTGATACAAATGCTAGTCATTTTATGAAAACATGAAGAACTGACAAGGCTAAAAAGCAGAATGCAATACAGTGGTAGTGGAATTTCCCTATGACGAATCTCAGATACTTTCTTTGAATTGGATGCATTGGGTACACACAGAAAATGAGCAACTGAATACTGTAATTCAAGAACTGAAGGACTCCTCTTATTATTTGTCTATAAATCTATACAGCTTTCTGTCACAATGAACTCTACCAAAACGAAGGTACCACCAATGTACTGTACATGCATTTTCTGAGTGGTGACTAGACTGGAGCATACAAGAGAATCTACTCCGTTCCTAGTCCAATGGAATGAAATAAGTTACTGTTGATATTCAAGAGGCAGAAAAACTTGACTATTTATAAACAGGGGAAGATTCTCAAATGTTCATGGTAAAATCAGATGTGCCACTATCATGGCGGTTATTGTAACAGTTTCAAAAAGGTGAGTCATTCTTTAAAAACCTCGCATACAAATGAGGTTTGCGGCAGGAGGGATGCCCACTCCCTCCCATTGCCAGAGTCAAGCAACCCACCCAACACCCCCTGGCAGCGGAAAGGATGCCCACTCCCTTCCACAGCTGCTGTCAAACAACCGGGAGGGATGCCCACTCTCTCCTGCTGCTGCAGTCATGCAACCTCTCCCAGCACCCTCCTCCAGGCAGGGATGTCCACTCTTCCACCTCTACCATCGTGCCCCCAATTACCCCCCCCCCCTCGGTGCCTCTGATGATCCCCTGCCCCCCTCCCTTGTTCATGATGGCCGCCGGAGGGTTGCCTCTTCAAAATGGCAGGCCTTCCCCTTCCCGGTACATCCTGGAATTCACTGGGGAGGGGCTTAAGACTCTGATTGGCCCAGGTTGCTTAAGGTCCTTCATATGTATGCGCCTTCCTGATTGGCCCAGGTTGCTTAAGGCCCTTCCTATGGATGCACCAGGGAGGGGAAGGCCCACCATTTTGAAGAGGCAGACCTGTTGGCTGGAGGGATTAAACCAAAAGGAATTGACCCCAAAATATCCACAAAAAAGAAAAAACAGAGAAAACCAAAAAAACTCTGTGGAATGACAATGTTCCATTGTTTCTCTCAGGACCCATCAGAGTCCAGGGCCCTGATTTTTTGTCATTTGCATTGATCCTTTTGGGGCTTCTCCTGTTGCGTAGGCTTGCAATGATGGATTCTATTTTCTTTACCTCTTGAGTTTTACGGGGAGGGGGGCGGTAATTGGGATTGTTGATGTATAATTCTTGAACAGTTGCTATACCTCATGTTGTTTTCACTGTTATTTATTCTGTTTGTTCAATAAAAATTGTTTTCACTTAAATGTATCATAATTTAAACTTCCTTGGTATATCATGCTTAATCTTATGTATGAACTATAAAGTAGTGAGCTATATTCACCATATTATCCCCCCTGGATTAGTCAAATATTAAAGTATTCTAAGAAAAGTAAGGTCTTGATTACTATCTTGAACTTTTTGTGTTGTTAAATATTAATGACCTTGTTGTAATTCATTTGAATGACAGAGTTGGAGTCTGCCAGGAAGCTCAGAAAAGACCGCAGTGAGCCCTTTTGAGAACTGGCTGGTTGAATACTTCCACGCTGGAACCGGTTTAGCGACCATCATTAAAGGCACGGTGGGTTTTGAGAATCTTCTCCTTACTGAGACAGCACTTACGTTCACAAGTCTATATGGAACCATTGTATTTGAAGTGCTGGGTTTGTTTTGTTATTTATTCATTTTTATTATTTTATATTGATGTTGGACTCTGCCTTGGTTAACCCTTTCAGGACCATAAGGATCGTAGGCCAATTTTTGTGGTTTTGACGACATTTTTATGGTAAAAAGGGCTTGCAGATGCCAAAAAATTGATTTTTTGTGTGAAATATCATTATTTTAAAAAAAAAAAAATCACACTTCTGGCTTATGGACAGTGTGGCAAGTGAATCTTCTCGTCAATCTGGCAACGACGCTAATGAATGAATGTCGGAACCAGTTTGTTTACATAAAGCCAGTATCATATGGAATCCGTACATATCAAATTTAGAACTGTAGACTATCCCAATCAAAATTTATAGGATTTTAAAGTTATGGGACAAATATGTCCCTTGGTCCTGAAAGGGTTAAAGGTGGATTATAAATTGTAATAAATATAATATCTAATCTAATATCTAAATTAGAGAATGACACATGGACCGTTTACCATGGTAAACCATGGGTCACCGCAGTAAATTTGCAGGAATGGAGACATTTGCAAATGGTTTACCGCAGGAATGGGGACAAGATCTTTTATCGCCCTGTGGGAGCAGTGAAAAGTCTTACTCCTGTGGTAAAATAAATTGCGCCCGTGTCAGACTCTGCATCTTTTTCCCAGCTCCTCTTGCGCCTATTTTACCTTCAGGAGCCAGCCATTGCCACGATGAAGACAGAAGGAACCTAAAACCAAAGCCTGAGACCAATGTGATTTTAAGAATAAAATTGCCAGACAACAAAAATTAAAAAAATAAAATTTTATATTTTGTGATTAGAATATTTCAGATTTGAAATATGTAACCTGCTAGAGCTGGTATTAGACATAACTGGGGACCACAAAGTCTAGGTTGTGCTTCTTTAGCTTCCAGCTGGCTTAGGGCTCTCTCTATGACCAGGGAGCAGTTGCCCTAGTTGTACTCCCTTAACATTATTCTTGCCATGTGTGACTAAAGTATTCTGTTAGCTTGATTTTTCTATGTAGCATTCTGTAGTAATTTGGTTTGTTCAGTTTTCACAATAGTGAAGGGGATATTTATGAAAGGGAGGGGAGATGGGTTTTGTTGAACCTTGCTCTATTTTATTTGTGTTTATAAAATGACAATTGTCAGAGGAGAAGTTTCCGCCCACACACACGCGACTGCAGGGCGGCATAGGCAAGCTTCACCGGCTTTAGTTTCTTTTGTAAAGCGCCGCAAAGGTAAGGGGGAGGCAGGGAGGGAGGAAGATAGATTTGGCCGGACGGAAAGAAGGGGCCACGCGTGAGATCGGTGACCGCGTGCCTTCCCTCCCTTAAGTTTCTTTACGCCGCGAAGGTAAGGCGGAGGACGGGAGATTCTCGGGCCTCTGAAGGGTGGTGAGGTGGCGAGAGGGAAGGATGGATCCTGCGGGGATGGGGCGGTGAAGGGGACGGTGGGTTCAGGGATGGGGCGCTGAAAGGGACGGCAGGGACGGGACTGTGGTCCAGTGACGGGCAGTGACAGGGACAGTTTTTTTCCCTGTGTCATTCTCAAATTTAAATCTTTAAGCCCAGAGAACAAAACCAGTAAGTTTAAGGGCTCTCAGCAGAACTGAACTGCAAGCAGCAAACAGCAGCTTAAAGCAATGGGCAGAACTACAAGCTGCAGAAAAATGAAAAACTGTTTTTTTGGAGCCCAGTTGCCACATCTCTGATCAGTGAACTTCATGTGCCATAGGCACAGTGATCACCTCTTGTTAGACTGGCTCTGCAATTCACTGAACTAGAGAATGGCATGGGGAAAAATGTGTTCCCGTCTCCACCCTGTCCCCATAAGCTCAGTCTCTGTCCCTGTCCCATACCCGCAAGCTTGGTTCTATCCCATCCACACAAGCTTCAAATAGTTATGATTTTATATTGAATTAATTTTATTAAAGTATAGAAGAAACAATATTCTGTACAATTGTCATATTATAAACAAATAATGCACAGCAAGGATCAACAAAACTCCTGTCTCCCCTCCCCTCCACAAATATCCCCTCCACTATCAAGAAAACTGAATAATCAAATTATTACAGAATGCTACACAGAAAAATCATGCTAACAGAATACCACCTTGACCTATGAGGATTTAACACACAATTCTCCCTGCAAAAAGACTGTATGTATAGGACGGAGGAATAGTGTTTCTGAGGTGTTTGGTTGAAGATAACATGAAAGATAGTTAACAAAAAAGAACTGAAGAATTGTAGCAAAAGGATTTCATTTAAAGTGAAAAAAATTTGAAACAGAATACCACAGTCACTCATGACAGGAATAGTGTTAGGGGAGTGCAACTAGGGCAACTGCCCCTTGGTCAGAGAGAGCCCTAAGCCAGCTGGAAGCTAAAGAAGCACAGTCTGGGCTTTGCGGTCCCCAGTTATATCTAACACCAGCTCTAGCAGGATACATATTTCAAATCTGATATACAGTATAATCCCATTATACCGGACTCGCTTATAACGGAACCCGCATATAGCGGACGAGGTCCGCCGGTCCCAGCCGAGCGCCATTATATATAGTGGACTCGCATATAACGGACTTTCGGATATACCGGACAACTATTTTGGTCCCCAGAGTCACTTTTAGCTGTAGTTTTATTCAGCTATAACGGACATTCAGGTTCCACCTACAAGGCACATGGCGTGCCGGTGATATAGTATCAAAATGCAGTCCAGAAAAAAAAATGACAGTATTTTTCTTTCCAGTACAGTGTTCTGGTTTGCAATCATTTCGTGCCATACCAATATTTTGCCGAGTTTTGTTATTGATGATGCTGATATGCTTGTGCAGTGACTGTTGTTCATTGATTTACATTGTTTCAAGTTGCCCTAAATAAAGTTTTTATAAAAATGCAACTCAAGATATAACAGACTCTGGATATAACGGCCTGTTTTTCCAGGTCCCTTGAAGTCCGTTATAACAGGATTATACTGTATTCTAATTACAAAATAGAAAATATAATTATTTTTTTTTATATCTTATGTTATCTCGTCATTTTATTCTTCAACTCATGTTGGTCTCAGGCACAACACACTGAACACACTTCTCTGAACACACTTGCCAGGGTCTCCTGACCATTTGACATTTCTTCTTTCTCCATGCTCACCATCCATCTTCTATCTCTATGTATGTATTGTTCCCTACGTTCAAGCGTCTCCCTTCTCTATGTCTCCTATACGTCCCTTTCTAGTATTTCCTCTGTGCTCATCTCCCTGCCTTCATCATTTCACAATTTTATGATCCCCTCTCCCTGTGTACAGTATCACTCCTCTATATCCCTATGCCGCTCCTGTCCAGCATCTTCCTTCTGCATTTTTATTCTCCCCCATGTCCAGCATTCTCATTTTTGTTCCTGTTCCTATGCTCCCACGCCCACAATCTCCCCTCTTTTAATATATCTCCATGTGTCCAGATTCTCCCCTCTCTTACACCAATGTGTCTCTCACACTCTCTTTCCTCTCTCCTTTACATCAATGTGTGTCTCACACTCTCTCTTTCCTCCCTCCCTCCTCTATGTTTAATATTTCACTCACTCTTCCTTCATCCCCTTGGTTCAGCTTTTCTTTTTCCCTTTCCTGCACCTCTCTCTCTTCCCTCTAGCCCAATTCCTATGGGTCTAACACCTCTATACCCTTCCTCCAGAGCCCAGGTGTGGGTCTGGCACCTCTCCCTTCCCTGTAGCTCCACTCCACCAACCACATGGGCCAGCACCTGTTTTACTTCTCCCCCAATCCACAGACCAGATCCAACAACTGCTTTCCTTTCCTTCAGCTCTAGCCAGTCCAGTAGCTCAAGCAACCCCCTGCCCCCTCTGCGGGTACAGCAGCAGCCCCCCTCACAAGTCCAGCAGCCCCTCTCCTTCCCTATCGTGGGTTCAACAATCCCCTCCCTCCCGATCACAGCTACCGGAAAAAAACCCCCAAAACCTGTGACTCCCCTGGATGGGCCCCACCAGCCTCTTAGAAGCTTCCTGGATGAAAAGACAACATTGCAAACCGGGCTGCTCCAGAACCTTTTTCCCGCTGCGTTCCTACTTCCGATGTAACTTCTGGTTTCACCAGGAAGTTTCTAAGAGGTACAAAGGGGCCAACCCAGGGGAGTCGCAGTTTGGTTTTTATCAGTAGCAGCGATCGTGAGGGAGGGAGGGTGCCAGGGAGGGGGCTGTTGGATCCATGATAGGGAGGGAGGGAGGAAGGGAGGGGGGCTGCTAGACCCACAATTGTGAAGGAGGGCTGCTGGCCGGGAGGGGTGGAAAGGGAGGCGACTTGCAGCAGATCCTTTACTGCAGAGTTAAAGCCATTTACCGCTCCATGGGGTGCTGAAAATCCTTGTCCCTGTACCCACAGCAACCAGTCAATTTTTTTCTCCTGTTCCTGTGGGTTACCCACGGCTACCCATAGGAAACAGTTACTGTGTCATTCTCCACACTGAACATTTAGACTATAGGCTCTCTTCCAGGTGCCGTAAAGAGAAGGAGTTGGGATAAGCAGATAATTGATTGAAGTAGTAGAATAAAGCTGTGCAGCATGTGTGGCATACTTTCCATATGTGAGAGAGCAAGGATCCTTGCTGTATGAAATCAGTTAATGTGTCACATGACTAAATAAGCACAGGCAAAACAATAGAATTAAAATTAATTAGCTATAACATTTTTACTTATTGCCACATTTTACTTATTGCCACATTTTTACTTATTGCCACAGAAATTCTACATACCATATTACCATATTGGATGTAGAATTTCTATATCTACTGCCTGTATGCTCTTCGCTCATGCCACCAGCGTAAAATTTCACTAGTCCCCGTACTGTAAACCACTCTGTCCTGTTTACCAAATTTATTTATTTGGTTAGTTTTATATCCCATCCTCCTCAATGAGCTCAGAATGGATAACAAGTTTGACACACACAATGCATGGACAGACAAATTCTGAATGTACATGTGTTCAGTAATGTTAGATACAGAGTCAAGTTTAGCATATAATTTGGTCATTTTAAGTCATATGGTTATTTCCATCTTCAGTTAAACAGATCTAGTTCAGCGTACATTAGAATACATATGGTTGGAAGGGAATGACTGGATTTATAGGAAGTGGTAAGTTTTTATTGCTTTCCTAAAGTTCAGATAAGGTGGTATATCAAGTTCAGATAATAAATATAATGCGTAATAAGCCTTGGTGTGTCAGGTAGGATGACAAGGGGGGTTGGCTGATTTAACCAGCTGCCCTCTTCCAGCAGCCTCATATAATCCCTACTTCCCCACCATGGATGCTTTCATACCTTCTTGCAGTGCTCATTCAGCTTTCTTTGCACTAAATCAACCCCTGCCACTCATAAGCACCTTCCACTCACCCCCCTGTCAAACAGTTATAATCCGCCATTCACACACACAATATTGGTCTCACTAAAAAAAACAGAAGGCCCCCACCCACTGATGATGGCCCTCCCCAACATCCTCTGACGAACTGGCACCAGGGACCAACCCCCCTCCCCCACCCCTAGGCAGCAAAAACGGCAGGAGGGATGCCGACTCCCCTCCCCGTGCGAGAGAAAAATCGGCAGAAGGGATGCCCTCTTTCTTCTGCTAATGGAGGCTCCCCTGCTCCAGGTATCCCCCTTATCCCCAAAAAGGCAGGCGGAATGCCTGCTCCCTCTTGCCATCAGATGCACCCCCAAACCTCCCTCCACCCCCGAACACCTCCCCCTCCCATTACCTTTGTCTGAAGAAAGCAGGAGGGAGGCTCGGTCCCTCCAGCTCCAAGGCCCGCCGATCCAAAATGGCAGGCCTTCCCTTCCTCGGTGCATCATGTGATGCATGAAGAGGGGCCTAAGGCCCTGATTGGCTCAGACGCCTAAGGCCCTTCCCAATCAAGCCAATCAGGGCCTTAGGCTACTCCCTCTGTATTCCAGGATATATACGGAGGAGCCTAAAACCCTAATTGGCTCATACGCCTAAGGCCCCCCCACCTCTTGGGAATCAGGCCTGAGCCAATCAGAGAGTTAGGCCCCTTCCCATGCATCACGGGTAGGATTAAAGATGCAGCAGTGGTAGGTTTTTGTTTTATTTTTAAAAATATGCAGCAGCGGTGGGGGGGGGGGGGGTTAAAATATGTGGCAGCAGCAGCGGCCTTAAATTTGTATCTTCACTTCATAAGATGCACTTACATTTCCACCACCTTTTTGGGGGTAGAAAAAGTGCATCTTATAGAGTGAAAAATACGGTACATAGACTCTCTCAGTTCCCATCTACCACTCACAAATTCCCAATGAACTTACTCCATAGCCTATTCCACCACTCAATCCCTCACACACAAACACATACACATAGAAACATGATGGTAGATAAAGACTAAATGGCCCTTCCAGTCTGCCTATCCTTGTACACTTAGATTATCCTATCTCCTTACTATATCCAGACTTTTCTGCTACTCATAACCCCATCCACTGACATACTCAGTCTTCCCATTTAATTACAGTATATCTCACTACTCATTAATACAGTATCATCCCATCCAATCACTAAAGCCTCTATTACCACTACCACCAACCACATCCACTTATCCATTTAGTTCACTAGGAAGCGCAACTGCTTCTTCCACTCACTCACACTCAAGACAGACATACTCCATCAGCAAAATATGCCTTTGTGCAATGTTTAGAGCCTAAGGCCCTAAACATTGTTCAACTTGTTTTATCTCAACATGGATACGTGCATTTGAGTTTTGAAAAACTATCCACCACCCAGGCTCTGTCTCTGGTTTGCCAGCAGCCACTAATTTATAACAGTTGTGTGGTTCATGTTTTGTAATGTGCTGGCTGGCTTCAATATTAGCATAAGGAAAATTAGAAATGCCAAATATTTTAGTGGAACAGTGAAAGCTGAAATGTGCATGTTACAAGTATTACACAAAAGTGTTTCACTAATGGAATATATATATATATATATGTGCATCAGAGCCTACCAAGACATTATGACTGGCAGGGGACAAAATGAGAGTGGCAGTCAGAGCCAGTCCTACCATTTAATAATTGTGGTTTTGTTGTACATGGCCCCACTTTTTGGCACATTTCAGTCCATACAAGAGGCCCCACAATTACTCTCTGTACAAGATTCCATTTTTTTAAAAACCCATTTGTGTAATGTGCGGCGGCAGCGAAAAAGGTGAACAGAATGCTAGGAATGATAAAGAAGGGGATCACGAACAGATCAGAGAAGGTTATCATGCCGCTGTACGAGGACATGGTGCGCCCTCACTTGGAGTACTGCATCCAACACTGGTCACCATACATGAAGAAGGATACGGTACTACTCAAAAGGGTCCAGAGAAGAGTGACTAAAATGGTTAAGGGGCTGGAGGAGTTGCCGTACAGTGAGAGATTGGAGAAACTGGGCCTCTTCTCCCTTGAAAAGAGGAGACTGAGAGTGGACATGATCGAAACATTCAAAATACTGAAGGGAATAGACTTAGCAGATAAAGATAGATTGTTCAAGGTAGGGAGAACGAGAGGGCACGCTCTAAAGTTCAAAGGGGATAGATTCCGTACAAACGTAAGGAAGTTCTTTTTCACCCAGAGAGTGGTAAAAAAACTGGAACGTTCTTCCAGAGTCTGTTATAGGGGAAAATACCCTCCAGGGTTTCAAGACTAAGCTGGACAAGTTCCTGCTAAACTGGGACTTACACAGGTGAGGCTGGACTCATTTTAGAGCACTGGTCTTTGACCCGGGGGCCGCCGTGTGAGCGGACTGCTGGGCACGATGGACCACTGGTCTGACCCAGCAGCGGCAATTCTTATGTTCTTATGAGAAAGGAGGGGGTGGAAGGAGCGCATTGAGACATGGGAGGAGCACAATTTTGGGACAAAGGCTGGAAGACAGGGAGGGGGAGGGGGCACGACACAGAATGAAGGTAGGGGTCATGAACATGGGACACAGAAAGGAGGGAGGGAGGAGGGGGCACTCATTTGTGACTTTCAATAGAGGGAGGGAATAGAAATGGAGAATTGTTGGGCATGAGTGTGCCCAAGAGGAAAGGAAGAAAGAAGAAAATTGGACATAGAGAAGAGTGCGGTAGAGATGCATGGGGAATAGAAATATGAGAGGGAGAAATGTTGGATATGGTGGTGGAGAGGGAACAGAGGGACAGATTGAAGGGGAAGCAAAGGGGAGGAATGTTGGACATAGTGATGGAGGGAGAGATGTGGCATTGTGCTGGAGAGGGGTGATAGAAGAGAAATGGGCATGGGGCTGGTGGGCAGTAGTGAAAAATGCTGCACATGATCCATGGGATGAGAGAGGGAGAAATGTTGAATGTGGCAGTAGAGGGAGTGGGAGAGATGCCTGGATCTCTCAAGACAATGGACAGTGAGAGAGAGGGGGGAGACATGTTGCTAATAGGGGTGGAGCAGAGAGGAAAAAAAGTTGGACTCATGGAGAGACAGAGAGAGATGTTGGTTGGGGAAGAGAATGAGATCCGGAGGAGAGGAAGCATGCAGGAGGCAGAAAGAAAGAAATATTGGATGCACAGTCAGAAGGACGTGCAACCAGAGACTCATGAAATCACCAAGCAAAGATAGGAAAAATGATTTTATTTTCAATTTAGTGATCGAAATGTGTCAGTGTTGAGAATTTATATCTGCTGTCTATATTTTGCAATGTATTTGTCTATTTTTCTATAGTTGTTACTGAGGTGACATTGCATATATTAAAGTCATCTGCCTTGACCTCTTTGAAAAAAATGAATATAAATGATAATTAACATTTTCTGTGCATACAGTGTGTTTTGTGTTTTGTTTTTTTATTTTGAGGTTACCATTTTGTATTAATAAGATTATATTGTGTGTATATGAAAAATGGATGGAAGAAATTGCTTTACAATTAGTACTATTATTATGGGAGTCAGGAGCAGAGCCTGGGCAGGTCTGTAGTGGAGCTTGGGCGGGGTAATCAGTTGATATTTGTTAGACTTAGGAGGTACTTGGCTTGAAGAAGTTGAGAAACATGAAATTTCTGGTACAAAATATGGAAAGATGATCAAATTTCTTCAGATTAAATATAAGATGCACTGCAAAATTTTGGATAATTTGTAACTTTTGGAAATCTTTATAGGAACCTGCTAAGTATATTATATTGCAACAATCTAGGATACTTAATAAAAGAGATTGTACCAATAGTAGAAACGGATAAGGTTCAAAATAAGAATGAATGGACCATAACTTTCATAGCATTACAAATTCCTTTTCAACTACCAAATCTACTTGTGATTTCATTGATAAATTCCAATCTAATTGGACCCCTAAAATTTTTATTGTTGAAATAATGTCATTAATCCCATTTAATTGTAACTTTTTTCATCTGTCTTATTATCAGAAGCCAAGAAACTCTAGCTTTTTCTTTATTTAATTTTAGAACTGGCCATGCAATCATGTATCAACAGTAAAATCTTTTCTATCCAAGATACTTCTAATAGGAAATTTGAGAAAACAGGGAATATCAAGGTAATATCGTCTGCATAAATATAATGCAAGACTTGTAATTCAGTTAATTCCTTACTCAGTGAAGAAAGATAGATGTTAGATATTAAAGAGGGAAGGGGAAACGGGAGATTCCAGAGGAACTCTGCATGGTATACTCTATTTATGACAGAAAATTTCATCTTTTCTAACCTAATATATCTGAGATTTAAGAAAACTTATACCAGTAACCCAAATGAATTCAAATAGTGCAATAAAATATCATTATCGACTAAATCAAAGGCACAACTCAAATCTAGTTGTAAAATCAAGGAATTTTGGGATCTCTCTGCATCTCCCAAAGACTACCCCTGGTAGTGATTGGGGGAGGATATGCGATTGTGTTGATACTACTACTAGTGGATGTGTTCCTTTCTTTTTCAGAATAATTTTTTTAAACTTTTTTTTTTTTTAGAAATATTTACCAACTTTATAATATAATTTAACCTAATTAAATCATTTTACAGGAAGAAACATTTCACAACCACTGCACCACCACCATGATAAACAAAAACCCAGAAAACATAATTCATATATGCAAAGTATAACAAATTAGGAACACAAAAGAACAAAAGAAGGAAAGAAAAAGGGAAACAGGGTCTGTGTGACTATGTCTCTAACAATCATACAAGAAATAGAGGGGAAGGAAAATTGGAAGCATATGAAGATATACAGTCATGTGAAAAAAAATTAGGACACCCCATGAAATATTCAGTTCTTTCTTAAGAAATGTTCACATATTGATGCCAAATCTTTTTTTTATTTATCTCTGGAAAAGAAAGTGATGTAATTGCAGGCAAACAACAAAAATTTTACTTGATTTACCCAGAAACAAAAGATATCCACAAAAATTTGTATTCTAACTGAGGAATAAATTAGGACACCCTACACCAGCGGTCTCAAACTCGCAGTCCTCCAGGTACTATTTTGCGGCCCGCAGTCTGTATGCAATCTCAGAAGTGCCTTCTGCCGCAGATCACCTGTGCCGGCGTCAGCTGATTTCCTGCCTTCTCTTCCTGCCTTCTGCCACGATCACCGGTGCCGGCTGACTTCCTGCCTTCTGCTCCGATTGTCGGCATCAGCTGACTTCCTGCCTTCTGCTCTGATCGCCAGCTGACTTCCTGCCTTCTGCCTTCCTGCCTTCTGCCGGCTATACACTGCTGGGACTCCTCTTCTTCTCACCCTGGGACCAGCAGTGGCAGGTCAGTGTGATTTTAATTAGTCACACAGCTGCTGCTAGCTTTAGTTTAGCTTTAGCCACGGTTTCATCAGGCAGTTGCGGGGCCTTTGCTAGGCTGGCCCTCTTCGATGATGCGAGGCAGGACAGCCTAGCAAAAGCCCCGAGGCTGCCTGATGAAACTATGTCTAAAGCTAAACTAAAGCCAGCAGCAGCTGTGTGACTAAGTTAAAAGTATACAGTGAGCTGCCGCTAGGCTACAGATAGGAGAGGTATTGCTGGACAGGGGAGGAGGGAAGGGAGAAGGGGTACTGCTGGATAGGGGGAGGAAGAAAAGGGATACTGCTGGACATGGGGGGAGGTAAAAGAAAGGGAGAAGGGGTACTGCTGAACAGGGGGAGGAGGGAAGGGGTACTGCTAGACATGGGGGGAGGTAAAAGGAAGGGAGATGGGGTACTGCTGGACAGGGAGGATGTAAAAGGAACGGAAAAGAGGAGCTGCTGGACCTGGCAGAAAGGGAGGGAAAGGAAAGGTGCTACACACTGGAGGGGAGGGTGAGATGGTACATGGGGAGAGAGCATGTTGGGTTGGGGGTGGGAAAGAGGGATGCCACTCGAGGGAAGAGGCAAAGGCAAAGAGAGAAAGCGTGCAGGAGGCAGAAAGTGTTGGACTCATGGAGAGGGTGAGATGGATGGGAAGGGCAGAAAGGAGGGAAGGAGAAATGTTACACTGGGGAAGGAGAGGGCAGAGAGTGAAAAGTTGGACTCATGGAGGGAGAGAGAGAGAGAGAGCGATGTTGGGTGGGGGAGGGAAGGAGGACCAGAGGAGAAGCATGCAGGAGGAAGAGAGAAAAAAATGTTGGACTGGTGGAAAGGAGGGAGAAATGTTGGACTGGGAGGGGGTGCCAGAAAGGAGGAAGGGAAAAGAAAAGGACTGCAGGGGGCAGAAAGGAGGAAGGGAAAGAGAAATGTTACACTGGAAGGGAAGGAGAGAGATGTCAGACCATGGAAATAGGGAGGTTAAGGTAAGACATGGAAAAGTAGATTTTGAGAAGAAAGCAGAAAAATGGAAAAATTGAATGTTAAGTTAATGCCAAAGATGGATGCAATCAACTAAAGACAGGGATACAATTTCAACTAAAGGAAGTAAGTAAAGTACTTAAAGTTCAAACTACTGTATTAAACTTACTCCATCATATATATGGATAAAATACTAATCATTTCAGCAGATTGATAGGTTTTCTAAAACCTATCAGTCTACTGAGACGATTAATATTTTATCCATATACATATATATGATGGAGTAAGTTTTAATAGTTTGGAAAGATGGATGCAAGGCAGAAAGTGAACATAAGAACATAAGCATTGCCTCTGCTGGGTCAGACCAGAGGTCCATCATGCCCAGCAGTCCGCTCACACGGCTGTCCTTCAGGTCCAGGACCTGTATAGTATTTTTCTATCTATACCCTTCTATCCCTTTTTCCTTTAGGAAATTATCTAATCCCTACTTGAACCCCAATATAGTGCTCTGTCGTATCACACCCTCTGGAACCTCATTCTAGGTGTCCACCACCCTTTGGTTCTGAATCTGTCCCCTTTTAATTTTTCCGAGTGCCCTCTTGTTCTTGTAGTTTTTGAAAGTTTTAAGAATTTGTTCCTCTCCACTTTCTCTATGCCCTTCATGATCTTGTATGTCTTAATCATGTCCCCTCTAAGCCTCCGCTTTTCCAGTGAAAAGAGCCCCAGTTTCTCTAGTCTTTCAGCATACAAAAGGTTTTCCATACCTTTTATCAATTGTGTCACTCTTTTCTGAACCCTCTCGAGTATCGCCATATCCTTCTTAAGGTACGGCGACCAATATTGAACACAGCACTCCAGATGCGGGCACACCATCGCCCGATATAACGGCAGGATAACCTCTTTCTTTCTGGCTGTAATACCTTTCTTGATAATACCTAGCATTCTATTCGCCTTCTTTGAAGCCGCTACGCACTGTGCCGACGGCTTCATTGTCTTGTCCACCATTACCCCCAAGTCCTTTTCTAGGGTACTCTCACCCATTTCCAGACCTCCCATCGTATAGCTGTACTTCAGGTTTCTGTTTCCCACATGTAAGACTTTATATTTCTCTACATTGAATTTCATCTGCCATCTCGCCGCCCACTCTTCTAGTTTGTTCAGGTCCTTTTGTAAATTTTCACAGTCCTCTTTTGTCCCAACTCCACTAAATAGTTTGGTGTCATCTGCGAATTTTATTACCTCGCACTTCATCCCTGTTTCTAGATCGTTTATGAATACATTGAACAGCAGCGGTCCAAGCACCAACCCCTATGGAACACCACTCATGACCCTCCTCCAGTCAGAGTAGTGGCCCTTCACTCCTACCCTCTGCTTCCTACCTGCCAACCAATTTTTGATCCATCTACGTACGTCTCCTTCCACCCCATGGCTCTTCAGTTTCCGTAGTAGGCGTTCATGGGGTACCTTGTCAAAGGCTTTTTGGAAATCCAAGTATATGATGTCTATGGGGTCCCCTTTGTCCATTCGTTTGTTAATTCCTTCAAAGAAGTGTAATAAGTTCGTTAGGCACGATCTTCCCTTGCAGAAGTCATGCTGGCTTGTTTTCAACAGTTTATTTCTTTCTAGATGCTCATCGATGCTGTCTTTTATCAGCGCTTCCCCGGAACTGAAGTCAAACTTACCGGTCTGTAGTTCCCTGGGTCACCTCTTGATCCCTTTTTGAAGATGGGTGTAACATTTGCTATCTTCCATTCCTCCGGGATCACGCCTGTACTCAGAGATAGGTTACAAACCTGCTGTAGTAGTTCCGCTATTTCATCCTTTAGTTCCTTCAAAACCCTGGGGTGGATTCCGTCCGGGCCTAGAGATTTATCACTTTGTAATCTATCTATCTGCCTATGTACATCTTCAAGGCTTACCTCCATTGATGTTAATTTTTCTACCTGGTCCCCTGTGAAGATTTTTTCAGGTTCCGGCATGTTGGATGTGTCCTCCTTTGCAAATACTGATGAAAAGAACATGTTTAGTCTATCCGCCACCTCTTTTTCCTCATTCACCACTCCTTTTCTATCTCTGTCATCCAGCGGTTCCACCTCCTTCCTAGCTGGCTGTTTCCCTTTAACATATCTTAAGAACGGTTTGAAATTTCCTGCTTCCCTGGCTAGCCTCTCTTCATATTCTCTTTTTGCTATTCTAACCACGCAGTGACATTCTTTTTGATGCTTCCTGTGCTCTTTCCAGTTCTCCGCGGTTTTGTCCTTTTTCCATTTCCGGAATGAATGTTTCTTGTCTCCTATCGCTTTCTTCACTTCTTTGATTATCCACGCTGGGTCTCTAGCTCGGTTCTTTTTGCATCCTTTTCTAAATCTGGAGATAAAGACGGAGAGAAAACCAGTTGATGGACAAGAAGGCCCTGGAAACATAGTTAAAAGCACAGAAAAATAAAGTCATCAGACAACAAAGGTAGGGAAAATAATTTTATTTTCAATATAGTATTTGAAATGTGTCAATTTTGAGAAAGGAAAAATGTTAAACTTTAACTGTGAGGGCCACAGAAAAAATAGGGTACTTAAAGGGCCACAGAAAAAATAGTTAATGTCTTATTAAAGAAATAACAATTTTGCATGAGATAAAGAGGTTTCAAGGTTTTATAAAAATTTGATTTAATTGCTTATCTAATTTCTAAGCGAGTTTACAATATATATAAAAAAAGAGCATGAACATAACAAAAATGCCATTAACAATACCATTAATACTTACAAAAAAAACCCAACAAATTACAAAGAAACATCAACTAATAATTGACATATTAAAAAGGGATAAATGAGACAGACAGACGGGAGACAAAAGGAAATAGGGCTAGAAATACAATTTGGATAGGAACGAAAGACAAATAAGGAAAAAACAAAAGGAAAAGGCTTGTTGCTGCTTAATTCCTTAAGGGAGTTAAAGGAAAGATTTATAAACTATAGAGAGTTTTACCTCATGCAAAATTGTCATTTCTTTAATAAGACATCAACTATTTTTTCTTTTCTGCAGCCCTCCAAGTACCTACAAATCCAAAATGTGGCCCTGCAAAGGGTTTGAGTTTGAGACCACTGCCCTACACCCTAATAGCTACTGTTATCCCCTTTGGCTGAAATAACTGCAGTGAGGCGCTTCTTGTAGCCATCTACCAGTATCTGACATCAGACTGAGGAAAATTTGGCCTGCTCCTCAATGCAGAATTCTTTCAGCTGTGAGATGTTTAAGGGGTTTCTTGCATGTACAGACTGTTTCAAATCACCCCATAGCATCTCAATGGGATTAAGATCAGGGCTTTGACTCAGCCACTCCAGGACTCTACATCTTTTAGCTTCCAGCCAGTCCTTGGTGGATTTGCTGGTATGTTTTGGGTCATTGTCATATTTAAGATCTACCGGTAGTTCCACTTCAGCTTTAATTTTCTTACAGATAGTCTCACATGTTCTTCAATCACTCTCTGATGCACAGAATTCATGGTGGATTCCATGATGGTAAGCTGGCTAGGTCCTGTTGCAGCAAAGCATCCCCAAACCATGACACCTCCACCTCTATGCTTCACAGATGGTATGAGGTTCTTTTCCTGGAATGTTGTATTTGGTGTACACCATACATTTCCTCTTTTCTGGTGTCCAAATAATTAAATTTTAGACTATCTGTCCATAGAACACTATTCCAGAAGTCCTGGTGTTTGTCTATGTTATCTCTGGCAAACTTCAGTCTGGCCTTGATGTTTCTCTTAGAGAGCAAAGGTTTTTTCTTTGCACACCTCCCATGCAAGTTAAATTTGTGCAATCTCTTTCTGATTACAGAGTCATGCACTTTCACATCAACAGTAGCAAGAGCCTGCTATAGGTCCCAGGATGACATTTTAGGGTTTTTGGAGACTTCTTTTAGCATTTTGCAGTCTGCTCTGGGGGTCAACTTGCTTGGATGGCCAGACCTGGACAAGTTGGAAATTGTTTCGAAAGTTCTCCACTTGTACACTATTTTCCGGACTGTGGAATGGCTAATGTAAAATTCTTTCGAGATCTTTTTAAATCCCTTACCAGACTTATAAGCTGCTAAAATCTTCTTTCTGAAGGCCTCAGACAGCTCTTTTGATCTCACCATGGTGTTCACTCTCACCACAGAAGTCATGAGCACACCAAACTAAATGTCTGAGGTTTAAGTAGGGCAAACTTCCTTCAAAATGCTGAGTAATGATGTTCTAATCATGTGCACCTGATGTGATACACCCGTGTGTGATTTGAGCCACTTTAAATGGGAGGATATGTGGGGGGGGGGTCCTAATTTATTCCTTAGTTAGAATACACATTTTTGTATCTTTTGTTTCATGAGTAAATAAAATAAAATATTTGTTTTTTACCTGCATTTACATCACTTTCTCTTCTAGAGATAAATAAATTATAAAAAAAAGAGATTTGACATCAATATTTGAACATTTCTTAAGAAAGAACTGAATATTTCATGGGGTGTTTTAATTTTTTCACATGACTGTAGATAGGTGAGACATTCTAGACAGTAGGGTTAATTGCCTATAGTCGTGTGCTGCTGCAGAAGGAATCCACTCTGGATTTTTCACTCTGCCTCTGATGTACTTCACTGGGTTCTCTAGCTCCACCTTCAGTTAGTACCCAAGCATATAGAGCCAACCAATACATGTGAAGTAGAGGCACCTGTAGCAACAGGCTTAAACAATTTTTTCTACTCAAAAGTAACTAAACAGTACCATTAATCGCCAACACTGGCTTCAAAAGAGCTCAGAAATTACTCCCCAATAAATTGAAATATATAAACAAATTCTTCCCAGTCCACAAGGGCTGACAGGCATACAAGATTCAACTTGGAGAAGCATAAAACAGATTGAAAGAGTAAACAGGTGCAGGAAGGACTGGGCGGGAGTCTAAAATGTCTTACCTATCTACTGGAAAAGAGCTTGTCAGGGTAAGTACGTAATCTCTTTTTCCAGTGCAATAGGTGAGACATTCTAGACAGTAAGGGTGTATAAAAGCAGTCCCCCAAAAAGCTAGGATGGGTTTGCTGCGCCTACCTTTAATACCGAGGACCCAAAAGCAGAGTTGGTCTTGCCGCCATGTCCACTCTGTAGAACTTGGCAAATGTGTGAAGAGTTCACATCACCACTCTACAAATCTCCTCAAGAGAGACAGATCTAGCTTCTGTTACTAAAAATTATTATTAAATGGATGAAACTCCACCAATAAGCTATCTCGCTCTCAAAGAGAGGAATATAACTTATAAAGAACTATTAATTTGGGGAAAGCTAGTTTGCTTGAATAAAACTTAGCTCTGTAACCATAATTAAATATATATGAATATCTATTCAAGGACCAAGACCCAGAACATTTATAAGCAAACTGTAGAAGCAAGCTGATAGAAGCAGTTACAGATAGGATCTTTAAGCAAAGAACTACACAGACAAAATTTCTCTAAGATTAAAGGTAGAGAAAGACAAAGTGGATGTTACCCACGGCTAGCCATGGGTAACCCACCAAAATGGTGGAGGGGGAAAAGTGCTCACAGCAGGTACGGGGACAAGGCCATCCACCGCCCCGTGGAGCGGTGAATTGCCTTGTCCCCGCAGTTAAGGGAGGGAACGCGCATGGTCAACGATCGCGCGCAGCCCCCTCCCTCCTTCTTACCCACCCACCCAAATCTATCTATCTCCCTCCCCCTTACCTTCACAGCGCGTTTTAAGGTTTCAGTCTTGTTGAAAGCCACCAGAGTGTTCGTGCGTCAGAGGAGAAGCTTCCGCCCATACAAGCAAACGACTGCACGAACACTCTGGCGGCTTTCAACAAGACTGAAACCTTAAAACGCACCACAAAGGTAAGGGGGAGGGAGTTGCACGCACAGCGCGAGGGGTGCCGAAGGGCAGTGAGGTTCTGAGAGGGAAGGATGGATACTGCGGGGATGGGGCAGTGAAGGGGACGGTGGTCCGATGACGGGGCAGTGACGGGGACAGATTTTTTTCCCTGTGTCATTCTCTAATTAAAGGTTCAAAGTTATTCATAAATGCTAGCTGAAAAGTCCTTACAAGGCCAAATGATAGGCCCGAAAAGCACATGTTTAGAAGCACATTTGCAGAGGTTGCAACTTGATCCAGCATTGGTCCGAAGGAAGATGGAAGGAGACAGAACACCACATGGTGTCAATGCTTTATAGATGTTAGGGGGTTCCCAGGATACATCAAAACTCAGGGGCAGTTTCTAACTCATATCCAATCATAGAGCAATGTATCACACAGCAGGGCTGTCTTTATCTCGGTGATGTCATGATGAGATTGCAGACTGTGGGCAGGAGAACTGGCACTTCCAGCCATGCTTTGTGTATTCACATGAGTTGCCTCTGTCTGGCTATTAAATGGCTAAATCCTTTTACTGGCACATCCAGTCATACTTTTGTAATAGGTGTAAGATGACTGGGGGCAAGGCTGGACTCCAAACTTTTCAGAATCCCAGTTAGAAATTATTTTTACTTTAAGTCTATCATTTCACGCACTTAAATGATTTACCTCCAACAAAACTAAATATAATAATTGGGAATATACGACAAAAGCACACTACTAAGGATGCGATTACTATATACAAAATACTTATTAAACCTCGAAAGGAAGGAAGAGAAAGGGAAAGGGGAAAAGAGAGACCATTTGGTGTACAGTGTGTGGTCACGCTACACTTCAACCCAAGAAAAAGCCACACACATGGTAGAATGCACCTTGACGGAAAAAGGAGACTGTTTTCCTGAAAGAATGTATCCTGATGAAATGGCCCTACAATTCTGTGGCCTTGGCAGCAGGAGCACCCCGCTTAACTAAATGAGTCAGCACAAACAAATGGTCAGAGACAAAACTCGTCGGTGACCTCCTGATAATGCAGAACACGCATATCCAGTTTCTTCAAAAGGCAATCCTTTGTCCTGGAACCTGTAGACTGAAAGGCAGGCAAATACACTTCCTTAATAACATGGAAAGCCGAAACCACCTGACAGGAAGAAAGGAACCATCCGAAGGAAAACCTCAGCCTCTGAAATACGGAGCAAATGGACTTAGTAAGACAAAACCTGTAGTTCCGCCACACGTCGCACAGAAGGACTGGCAACCAGAAAACGATCTTGAACATCAAGTCCAGGAGGGAAGCATCTTGAAGGGGCTCAAAAGGAGATTTGGTAGGTTAAGGTCCCAAGAAGAGAAGGGCTGCAGTCTGACACAAAGAGTCCCTTCAGAAAATCAGTGAAATCAGGATGAGACGTTCACAAGGACTGATGCTCTCAGGATCTAAAAACAAGAGAGAGCGCCTGGGTCACCTCGACCCAAAGATAAGCCACAGAGAAACCTTTATCCAGACCAGCCTGAAGGCAGGCGAGAATCAGCAAGGTCGGAGTACCACCTGGTCCTGGATGTACCAACAATGGAAGACCCTCTATGCCTTAGTGCAAGCCAAAAACATTAGACTTGAGAAGAGCATCTACAACAGGGCTGCCCAAGTCCGGACCTCGAGATCTACTGGCAGGCCAAGTTTTCAGGATATCCACAATGAATATCCATGAGAGAGATTTGCCTACACTGCCTTCTTGGTATGCAAATCTCTCTCTCATGCATATTCATTGTGGATATCCTGAAAACCTGGCCTACCAGTAGATCTCGCGGATCGGACTTGGGCAGCCCTGATCTACAACCATAGCAGATATCCCCTATGCTTGGAGGCTGCGCGCCCAAGAGCCATGCCATAAAAGCAAAGGGACACGGAATCTCCAAGGACACTGAACTCAGTGGAAGGAAGACCAGATGATCACTCAGCTGAAGGCTGCCAACTCGTGCGCAGATACACCAGATTTGCATACCATGGTCTGCAAGAACAAACTGGAGACACCAGAACAACACGGCCTGGATGGGATGTGATCTGTCGATTGATCCGGTCAAACACTGGCCAAGGAGGAAAGACCTACAGGAGAATCTCCTGAGTCCACAGCTGCTCCAGAACGTTGAGCCCCTTTCTTCCAGGCTCGGATCTGCGACTACATTCATGATCCACTGTCTTGATTCTTACCGAGGCCAGGAGGTGGAAACAGGCCCGACCCCAGCGAATCACGAGTGCGCAGCACACCGCTGTGGATAGGGCCCATTTGCCCAGATCCAGAATCTGCCTGCTGAAGAACTCTGCTCGAACATTGTGTATTCCCGCCACATACTCTGCTAACAGCACTAGGAGCCAATGTTCTGCCTAAAGAACAAGGCATATATTATGAAGTAGTCACTCTGTATATCTTTGCAATAAACTAAAGCAAATATCCTTCAACTGCTATTGAAATTTATGCTCAGAGACATGAAGGCGGATGTAGCCGTCTCACCACCCAATCATTGCATTGTTCAATTCAGTGTCAGAGTGGCAACGATGGTAAATGTTAGACTTGCAAATGCCAAACGGGCTACAAGTTCTACATGTTGTATTAATGGCTTAAGATTGTACAACTTAACTTAAAGTTCAAAGGTTCCGACATGACAGGTTTCGGTACTGCTTCAGGGAACCGACATTGCACTGCTACACCACCTCAAACTTTGGGTAATGAAGTCTCATGAAACATCAAAGATATCACATTCTCGCCATTAACGTTTTATAAGACTTCATTACGCAAAGTTTGAGGTGGTGTAGCAGTGCAATGTCTCTAGCATAAGTTTCAATAGCAGTTGAAGGATATTTGCTTTAGTTTATTGCAAAGATATACAGAGTGACTACTTCATAATATTTGACATATCCACTTTTAGTCACTCAACATTTTCATTTTGGTTGAGTTACCTGCCCTTTACTTTGATGATTAAAGAACAAGGCAGGCAGGCTTCCTGAACCAGAGGAGTGCTCTCGGTCCCTCCCTGGCAATTGACATAGGCTACTATCGTCGCATTACGGGATAAGACGCTGACTGCTTGGTCTTCCAGAGTCCTCTGCAATCTCATCAGAGCTAGCTGAATGGCTGAGAGGGCATCCAACTCCCCTGAACAAGAGAATGATTGTAAATGACTCCCCAGCCCCGAAGACTGGCATCTGACATCACCACGATCCAGAAGGCAATGTGTGGCAGAACGCTCCCGCGAAGTGAGTGCAGAACTCGTCACCAATCCACGCTTGCTTGTGCTTTCAAAGTCCAAAGAAGATAGGCCAGCAAGGCATCCCTGTGCAAAGCCCAGCGAGAAAACAAAGCATGCAGAAGAGGACGCCTGTGCACCCTTGCCTAAAAAACCACATCCAGTGTGGCAATCAGGTATCCTAGAAATTGAAGATAATCACATGCTGACAGAGCCAGCCACTGATGAAGGGGAGAAAGCTGGGCACATAGGGTCCACCAGCAGGCATCTAGCAGATAAACGAGGCCGTTGCAGAGTCAAAAAGAACTTCCAGGTATCCCAGTAACTGCGTGATCATCAAATGGCTCTTCCTGAAGTTAGCAATCCAGCCCAGATCCTCCAGCACCTCAAGGACAATCCTGGAGACCCTTTTTTTGTCATGACAATCACCATGGTTAAGGTCCAGGGCGCTGTCACCAGCCCAAAAGGCAGAGAACCCAGAAGTGGTAATGCTGATGCAGAACATGAACCCCCTTCCCCCCACACTGCGGTGAGATGGAATAAATGTGCAAATATGCATCTGTGAGATCCAGAGAGGCAATAAAATCTCCTGGGGCCACTGCTGCAATGACTGAACGTACGGCCTCCATTCAAAAGTGTGGAACTTTGAGAGAGCTGCATCCATAAGCTGAAGATCCAGAATAGTCCTTCAATCTTCTGAGCCTTTCTTGGGCAAGAGAGAATATCTAGAGCATCTGCCTGAGCCCGAATGTTCGGGCAGAACCGGCTCTATAGCTGGAATATCCTGCCAGTGCTGAACAGTGTGTGGAATCTTAAGCACCTTGACCGGGCAATCTGTAGGAGAGTCCACACTTGGACGAAATTCACATCCAGGTTGGAAGAAAGACTAAAAGCTGGCCCTCTATCGGAAGAGAAGAATCCCTCGGCCTGGCACCATTCTACCTCTTCAGCAGGGGGCGCAGAATTGGGGGTGGAAGGCTGGGAATGCCTGTAGCCATTATACCGTCAGCAGAAGATATCTGTGACATGGCACTTGCATACGGTCGCAAGAGCTGTAAGCCATGAAATTAAAACAACCAGAACCCCAAGAGGGTCTGGGTCTGCTATCAGGCAGAGTCTTAAGGCGATGGTCCATCCCAGAATCCATGAGGTTGAGCCAAAACAGCCTTGGAAGCGGAAACACCTGTCTGCTGTCTGAACCAAAGTATTCTGCGGGCAGAAATGGAATACGCTGACACATTTGCCAAACCTGCATAGGGTAATAAAATGCATCCGCCATATAATCTGCCCCTTCCAGAAAAGACTGAGGAGAGAGAACCACTGCCTAATCCTCCAGTGTGCACATTTGAGAAAGGCAGGTGCATGCAACAAAAGCCTTCACCAAAGCAGAATTAATGCTTAAAGCAGCTGAGTCAAAGAGTTTCCTGAGGACCACATCCACCTGGCGGTTCTGCATATCCTCTAACGTTACATCACCCACAATGGGGAGAGAGGTGCGTTTATCTATCTGCGCCATCAAAGAATCCACCCTAGACTGATCCAAAAATTGCCGACATTCCTGTGCCAGAGGATAGCAATAGACCAGAAGACATATCAGTGTGCTAAGGGAAGGTAGCAGACTGCAAGCATACACCTCATAACCAAGAGGAAGAAGTAGATGGAGCCAGCTGAGTGACCAAAAAGAACTCCTTCAAAGATGCAGAAATAAGGTCCGACAAAGGCTTAAACACAAAGAAGCACAGAATTGTGAGAGCATTTCCAGGCTCCAAAAACGTCAAAGGGATCCACAGACCCAGCACAGTCCCTGATCTCCCATCCTGGGAACTACTACACCTGCAAATAAGGGGTCAGCAAGCAAGTCATCCTCATCAGGAACCCCCATATCAGGGTCAGGCAGCACAAGCAAAGTGCCAGGGTGAATTGAAGACTTGTTCAAATGAGTAATGCCACTGAGAGATGCCGTAGAGGCAGATTGGGACTGTGCAGGGAGAGAACACCATTCTGAGATGCAGACCACAAAACTTCAAAAATTATCCGTCTCCAGGGGCACACAGAGTCACCCTAAGGTGACAAAAATTTGTGTTTCCTAGGCTGCGAAGTATCTGCAGCCTGGCAGATGGAATTACCAACCGTGCCAAGCTCCAAAAGTCATGCAGGCTGCCCCACCGAGCTAGCTGATCACTTGGTCACCTGCTTTAGCAGGTGAGAGGCTAAGCTGGATGCTTTGGTTCCCCCTAGCTGTGCCACACAGCTCAAGGTGCTCCAAAAATGCTAAATATGCTCAATCCTAGCAAGAATCCACATGAGGAGAGCCCAAGGACTCCATCCCAGCAAGTTTCCAAGTGAAATTAGCAGATTTGAAGAAGCAGGGAGCTTCAGAAAAAAAGATTGCTAAAAAATCCAAGATGGCTGCTGTCAAACATTCGTGCCAAAATCACAATATTTTTCACACTTCCCAAACTCTATAAATAGCGGTTTTATGATTTTTCAGGAGGGGGAACATAGGGAAACATTTGGAAACACTCAAAACCCCTAACTCTTGTTCCAAGTCTTGTCCAACATTTATATGTATGAGGCCCTTAAACAATCATGTTTTTGCTTTTACATATGTATGTACGCTGCCTAGACCAAGGGTGTCTAACCTGTGGCCCGAGGGCCGCATGCGGCCCCATGAAGTATTTTGTGCGGCCCTGGTCGAGGGTGATGCAGTGTTTTCCTCTGCTGCCCCCGGGTGTTTACCATCTTGCCGGCTCCCTCCTCTGTCTTGCTGCAGCGTTTGCGTGTTTGTGCGGCCCCAGAAACATTTTTTTCAGCCAATGCGGCCCAGGGAAGCCAAAAGGTTGGACACCCCTGGCCTAGACTGTTTAAATAAACTTGAAACCCCCACATTTCCAACCTCTCCGATTCCTCTCACAGGCTGTCAGCTGTGTATTCACTGTGACCAGACAGAATCTGTGCTGTAGCCTGCTTTCAGCTCTCTCACAGTAGCTGGATGAGAAAATTCACTGCCACAATGCTGGGAAAGGATCTGTAAGGCTGATCTTTGGGCTGCCAGCCAAACTCCTATGTCTGATTTCACCTCTACCCCTGCAGACCAAAGGATGAGCAACGGGACAGGCAAGGTGCAATGATGCAGCTAGCACTCTTTGAGACCCGCAAAAGCCTCCTAAGGGCACCTAACAGTCTGCGATCGACCCCTGATTAACAGTAGGCAAGACCACCTCAGGGACGGCCCTGAGCTCCAGAGAAAACTATGCAGGCTGGATAACAGGTACCCCAGTGGGATCGGCCTATCAGCTACAGACTGAAGTCTATGAATTCTCAAGCAGGTAGAGCTTCAAAATCGGTCCAAGCACTAATTTACCCAAAAAGGGGACAAAATTACATTGAATTAAAATAACTAAACTAAACTAAACCTTAGGTTTGTATATCTCCGCAAGCGCAGAGCTCGGCACGGTTTACAGAGGTTGAGAGGAAAGGAACTACAAAGACGGATATAGGAGAGGGACTGAGAAGATAGAGAGGGACAGGGTACTAGAGAGCGGGGGGTGATTAGATTTTTGAGAAGAGCCAAGTTTTCAAGTGTTTACGGAAGGATTGGAAGGAGCTAGAATTTCTGAGCGGGGATGAGAGGTTGTTCCAGAGTTCTGTGGTTCTAAAGGGGAGGGATGTTCCAAGTTTTCCTGCGCGGGATATACCTTTTGTAGATGGGAAAGATAGTTTCAGTTTTTGGGAGGATCTAGAGGAGAGTGGGCTAGAGGAATTCCAAAGGAGTGGGATAACGGGGGGAAGGATGCCATGTAGAATCTTGAAGGCTAAGCAGGCACATTTATAGAGGACTCTGGAGTATACTGGGAGCCAGTGAAGCTTGGAGAGGAGTGGGGAGACGTGATCAAACTTGCCTTTTGCGAAAATAAGCTTGGCCGCGGCGTTCTGAATTAGCTGAGGTCTGTGGAGGTTTTTCTTAGTTAGGCTTATATAGATGGAGTTGCAGTAGTCCAGTCTAGAGAGGATGGTGGATTGAACGAGGATGACGAAGTGAGAATGATGAAAGCAGGATCTTACTTTCCTCAACATATGGAGGCTAAAGAAGCATTTTTTTACCAGGGAGTTGAGGTGATCATTGAAGGAGAGAGAGGAGTCTAAGATGATGCCTAGGACTTTGCTTGAAAACTCAAACTGAAGAGTGGGGCCGGAAGGTAGTGGGATGGAGGTGGGTAAATGATCTGAAATAGGGCCAAGCCAAAGTAGTTTTGTTTTGAATTCATTTAGTTTCATTTGTACAGATTGGGCCCAGGATTGGAGGTTCGTAATACAAGAGGATATGTTTTCAGCGAGGTTCGAGTCGGTCTCGAGGAGGATGAGGATGTCGTCAGCGTAGGAGTAGAGAGTTTCTAGGGGGGATAGATGAAGGAGTTTCAGAGAGGACATGTAGATGTTGAAAAGGATAGGGGAGAGGGGTGAGCCTTGCGGGACTCCACATTTCGGCTTCCAGGGGGGGGATGAGGTACCGTTTGTGTTAACGGTGTAGGAGCGGAAGCGTAGGAATTTCGAGAACCAATCTAGGACAGTGGAGCTTATGCCTATTTCGGAGAGTTGGAAGATTAGGATGTCGTGGTGAACGACGTCAAAGGCTGCGGAGAGGTCGAATTGAAGAAGAACAGCAGATTTGTTGCGAGAATGGAGTTGTTGCACCCTAGAGATTAGTGAGGCCAAGAGGGATTCGGTGCTGAAGTTGGGTCTGAAGCCGAATTGGTGGGGTAGGAGGATAGAGAATCTTTCTAGGTAGGAAGAGAGTTTGGTGGATATGATGGATTCTAATAGCTTGGTTAGGAGAGGGATATTTGCTATAGGACGGAGAGCAGAACACTCCTGCAGGCACGCGTGCAGAAGGAAAGAACTGAAGGTGGAGTTAGAGAGCCCAGTGAAGTACGACAGAGGCAGAGTAAACAATCCGGAGTGGATTCCTTCTGCAGCAGCATGAGGCTATAGAATGTCTCACCTATTGCACTGGAAAGGAGGTTAATAAATCCAAATAAACAGCCTTGTCAGTTGGTTCCTTTATCAGGCTGTCTCAGATCATCTGCAGCGCTTCCTTGATATCAGCGACTGCTTGCGGCTTTGGGTGAAACTTGTGATAGGACTCCAAAATTGCCCCCCAGACAAAAGTCTACATCACTGCGGCATCATTTACAGCAAACATTTTCCAACATGAAAATTGTTGTGTGGTCACAATGTTTTTAAAGATAATCTAATTTACTCAGCACAGTAAAATAGTACCAACAAATAAAGCTGTAAATTTTCACACTGAAATTCCAAGCTGCTACTGAAAACTATAGATTACTTGTTTTGCCTAACCTTGTATCTTTATGAAGTAGTATTCTACTTAACTCTTGAAATATAAGATGGAAAAACCTCAGAAGAAAGCATAAATTTTTTTCTGGCTTTCATTTTCTTCCTCCTGCATTTGACTTGCCTACCCTTCAATTTCATATTATGCTTAAAAATCAGTTCTTGTATTAAATGATCCATGCCCTAATGTTAATTTCTTGATGAGAAAAAAAAAGACCAAAAAGAAGTAAGCGACAATAAAATATCAATTGTTCAATGAATTAAAAACTGTAATGAAAATAAAACCGGTAAGTTTTCTAGCCGTAGCTTAGCTTTTCCATTATATGGCAATCCTCTAGAAAAAAAATCCTACAATCCCATATTATTTACTGTAGCTTTGTTGGAACTTTCAAGTTGCTAGAAAAAAATAGCAAAATATGTTATAAAATTACATATTTCAGACAAATTTCTTATGACTAAATCTGAGGTTCTGCCACACATGCTTGTTTGTCTTTTTCCACTTGGAGACAAAGTTGACTCAGACAGGCAAAAGTCCAGGTTGGCTTGCCACATATAAATGACAGAGATGAGCTAAGTCCAGACAAATTTCTCATCTTGTCAGACAATGTGACAACAGTATTGCTAAAAATATATTAAGATTAAAATGGTCATTTAAGAGGTTAGGTATAATTAAAGATACATAATAAATTTAGCAGTCAGAAGAGCTCCTTCCATTTGAGAGTTCAGATCCTGCTGTACAAAGTAGACTGAATTCTATATAATGTATAGTGCCTTCAAAATCGGAGTTGGAATAAAAAATGCTTAAGTTCTATTCTATAAATGGTGGTTAAAGTTATGTGTAGTTCATAGAATAGTGCTTATGCCTGGGAGCCATACCTAACTTTAGGTGTAGCCATATACACCAATAGAAATGTGGTGCAAATCTATGCCCCTAAGACTTGACATGGATGCCCATTATTCTATAGTTACATATATAAATGTGAGGAATGTCCCCAATCCACCTAAAATCCTCCCATTTCCACACCCCTTTTTTGGCACCATGTGTAAAATTTAGGCATAGATTCCGAGCCTAAATTAATGTGCATACATTTAAATTAAATCCAATTAATGTTGATAATTGCTTGTTGACTCTTTAATGAAATTAAATTCTTAAGATATAGACCGAAAAGTCCATCTCATGGATCAAAAATGGATGAAAGAGAGGAGACAAAAAAGAGATTATTTTCTAGTATGAAAATTATTTAACTAGTATAGCCCTTATGAATCTCTGCTTAGTTTATTGCTGCTCAATATACAGATGAATGATCTGGAAAGAAGCTGCCTGTATTCTGAATCACGTGAGTTGTGTGGGGATTGAATATGCTAAAACTGAATAATGAAAGAGATGAATTTATCACCCGCTTCTGTGCTGGAAGCTAATCATATTACCTGAGTGACGAGGCTAGGCCTAAGATTGCTGCTAATGGATTCAGACACCGATTTAGGGCATTTTCTCTGTCTCATTCAGCTTAACTAGAATTCCAGTTCACCTACTATACAGAGGAAATCAGGGGAGAATTAGGCAAAATAAAAATTTACCAAAAGGAAACAATCATTTGCCTTTCAATATTATATGTCTACTCAATCCTTGTTCCTTGATACTTCAAAATAAAACTCTGTGCTAAATTATATTTCTCCTAATTTTCCCCACAGGTGATTGTGTTTCTTTGATGAATGATAGCTTTACTATTTTAATATGGCATCCCTTTTCTAAATTTATTTGATTTCTACTGTGTACACCGCTTTGGCCTGGTTGTAAGTACAGATGGTATATAAAGTTTAAATAAACATACTACATTCTGCATTTGAAATTATTCTCCATGTTGCAGTGCAATGAGACAGTGCAGATGCAGATTTCCTAACACAAGAATAGATTTTTTTTCCCCTTAAGAGTCAACGACAACAAATAACATAGTGACATATATGAGTCTAATAGTTTATATACCACAACAGAATTTGTAATCATTGACTCCTAACCAAAAAAAATTTATTCATGTGTTAGGAAATCTGCACTCTCTCACTTTACTACAATTATGGGGATTATTATTAAACCTATATGGATGATATTTGTGTCAAATCTTATTTCAACAAATTCCATGTTGGAAACCAAGTTTTATAAGAAACAGAGAAATCTACAGAATTAGAATGATGACCTTGATGATTAAATTTAAAATATACTGAAACTCAACAGGATGTGATTCTTATTAGAAGCAATGAAACATGATGGCAGATAAAGGCCAAATGACCCATCCAGTCTGCACATCCACAGCATCCACTATCTCCTCTTCTCCCAAAGAGATCCCATGTGCCTGTCTCATGCTTTCTTGAACTCAGACAAAGTACGAATATAGACATCATGAAATTTCACATCTAATCGCATGGAAAATTTGTATATACAGTAAAATCTTGGTTTGCGAGCATAATTAGTTCCAGAAGCATGCTTGTAATCCAAAGCACTCTTATATCAAAGCAAATTTCCCCATAGGAAATAATGGAAACTCAGACAACCCACAAACTTTAATACAAAATACTATACGTACTTGTACTGCAAGACCTTGCTCATTTAGAACAGTCATTACACTCCTGCAGCGTCGGAGAGAGAAAAAAAACATCAGCTCAGTTGTGATGATGTGACACGTGTATACTGTATGTACTCGTATTGCAAGACTTTGCTCGTTTAGAACAGTCACTTCACTCTTACAGTGTCAGAGAGAGAAGAACCATCGGCTCAGTTGTGATGTGTGTACACTGCATCTACTTGTATTGCAAGAAATTGCTTGTATATCAAGTTAAAATTTAATTAAATGTTTTGCTTGTCTTGCAAAATGCTTGCAAACCAACTTACTTGCAATCCAAGGTTTTACTGTATATATTTGCCATATTTTACGCAACAGCATCAGAACAAGATATTTTATTTACATTTGCTGGTATGCGTTCAAGTGCCACAAACCTTAAAGCACCAATGTTTTTCATCTAGATAGGAACCACAAATAAAGTGAAGGAAATTGAAGACAACTCCATTTTGTTGGAGACACCTGCTCACATAGAAGGCATACTTTCTGGCGCTCTTGTGTCCCAGAACCTGTAGAATAGATGCCCAATTCTTTTGTTTCTTCAATTTTTACTCTTCTGGTGCTTTTTTGCGTTCCTAGAAAATACTGTGTAGATGCTATAATTCATTCAGCTCCTCAAGTTTTTATCTCTTCTAAAGCTCGGATCATGTAAATTGTTTTTAAATTTGTATTTGTGAGTTTTTTTTTATTATTTGTTAATTTCCTTTTATTCCTTGTACATTGCTTAGGATTTGAACAGGTGATTGTAAGGTTTAGCCCCCCAAATGTAAAGTTTGGAGGGGTAATATTGAAGCGGCCTTACAATCCGCCAGGTCCCGGGTTCAATACCCTCGTAGAAGATTCAGTAGGAAGTAAAATTACTGACAAAGACCGCTAAGAGTGCTTGCATAAAGAATATATTTATTGTGCAGAAATAAGCTTAATATTACAGAAAAGCAAGATTCATAAAGATGCATCAAGCATTACAGTTAATGAGAGAGCAAAGACAGTTTACCTGCCTTACAGAGTTCAGAGGAAAGGCAGAGAAGAAGATGGTGATGTTCCAGACGGAGAGAGAGGGAGTGTTCCAGAGAGGAGGCTTTTATAGGTAGAAACTATTGTATTTCCCAGTGTCTTTCTGTTTATAATTTGTAAACTGTTTGAAACAATGGTTAGTTTAATTGATACGGAAGGTGTGATACTTGCAGACATGGCAGATGGAATTAGTCTCTGGCTTCTTTGTCCCATTCAAGTAGCCTATCTTCTTGATAAACAATCCAGTCTGGCTGGATGCTTAATGTATGTGAATTCTGTGCAGGAGCATTTAGGGTCTATCTGCATCAACATTCCACAGTCAGATTGATTTAATGTCCCATAGGCCTTTGTTGACGTAGGTTAGGCCAACTGAAAATGCTGACTGCTAGCAATGCTAGGCTGACAGCAAATTATCACATTTTAATAAAAACTTGAAACTCTTATGCCCCAAAAGTTGAATAAATGCCTTAATTCCTTTTTCTCAATTTTTCCTCCACCACCATCTCTCCCCTTCATCGTTCTCTCTTTTATTTCCACCTTTGCAGCTTTGCTTGTGCTTCTCTTTCTCTTTTCTCTACACCATACCTCAGTTCTTTCAAAGATACACTGGCCAGAACCTTCCATCACATTCCCTTGCCCTATTTGTGCTCTCTTCCTTTTTTCTACTTTGATTTTTGTCACATACTCACCCATATGTTTTCTCATTCTTCTTCTTTCCCTCACCTTCCATCTCCCCTACCTTGCTCTCTTGCCTGTATTACCACCTCTCTTCCTTTTCTTCCCTCAAATCAGCTGTGCTCTGTGTTCTCCTAAAGAGGGAAGCAATCAGGGAAGGCTTTCTTTAGGTATTCCGCTTATGCTTCTTTCCACACTTTATTGGCTAGAAGCTTTGTTGTTGACAAGCCAGTATATCAAAGGAAGAAGTGGTAGAAGTGCCCAATGGAAGCACTTTCTGTCTCCTGCCCATCACTGTTCTTTCTCAAATGTCAGCATGGCACAAAATAAGCATTTGTTAATTTTGAATTTCTGATCAGAAGTGTTGACCCTAGATATAGACAGACAAACCTAACTGCATTATACTAGCTTTGCCTGTAAAAGTCCACATAAATGCAGCTATAAAAATATACAAATCCACAAAGAAAATATAGAAGGAAAGAAATTATTTTATATTTTCAAATATAAGTCGAGACCCCATTTTCCCCCCAAAAAAGGAGGAAAAATGGTTGACTCAAATATAAGACAGGGGCTTAATATTCAAGTGCCATGCCCTGCCAGGATCTGCACTCAGTGTCCTCTCCCTCATGCCCTCCCCTGTCAAATTCTGCATTCAGCCCCCTTCCCTCCCTGCCCTGCACTCAATCCCATTCCCTACCAGGCTGTGAACCAAGCCCCCTTCCCTGCCAGACTCTGAACACTGCTCCCCCTCCCTGCCAGGCTCTATACCCTGTCCCACCTTCCTTCCCTGTACCCTCTTCCCACTAAAAAGAGCCAACCTCATCAGTGATGTCACAATGGCTTGATTGTCCCATACTCCCCTCCAACCCAGCCAGCAGATTAACCCTTCCCCTTAACTGAAACCACCTAGTGGTAGGCTGGGACAGGAGGGATCCTTCCTGTGCCGGCCAACACTAACAATTACCACCCTCTCTGACGTACCTTTTCCCTGGTGGTCCAGCATGTATTCCACGCTGAAATCCTCCTGCAGATTGTGAAGGTAGTAGCCAGTGGTGCATCTGGGCCAGCATGCAGGAGTGAGCTTTTTGTGCTCCCGGCTGGCCCTGCACCACTCCTCGATAGGCTGCCACCAGTTCTCGCGGGATTCGCGGTTCTCATGGCAACCTATCAAGGGGCAGTGCAAGGCCGGCCGAGAGCACGAAAAGCACGCTCCGGCATGCTGGTCCAGGTGCGCCACTGGCTACTAACTTCACAATCTGCAGGAGGATTTCAGCGTGGGATACATGCTGGACCACCAGGGAAAAGGTACACGAGGGAGTGGAAGGAGGGAGGGTGGCAATTGTTAGTGTCGGCTGGGGCAGGAGACGGGATGGATCCCTCCTGTCCTGGCCTAAGGCAGGCCTGCAGGAAGTCCGGGAATGTTTCGGGTGGTCACTGGGGGATGACCCGAATATAGGATGAGACCCTCATTTTCCTGCCATTTTTTTTAGCCCAAAAATCTCATCCTATATTCAAGTATATACGGTATGTATAAAAGGTTACCAATATTGGTTTTAGTGCAGTATAGCCAGAATAACTGCCCTAGGCCTCCATGCCATATGGGCTCACAAGCTTGCCTACATCTGAAGGACTGCCTCTCCCACATTTCTTTCCTGGATCCCAGCATGTTTAACATCAGCTCTGAAGATATAGGTAAATGGAAAAAAAAGTGCTCGTTAGACCTGAACTTGTACTGAAAAACTGTATTTTTTTTTTCAAGAGAACAGTATGTTTCTTCCAGCACCATTTTCCCAATTTACTATAAAGAAAAAAGGCTTCTAAGAGCGGTTGCCAAGACAACACATGTACTTGTCCTTTTAAAGCTCTTATGCATTTTAGGGCTTTCGGTGTCTCCTTCCTCATTCATTTCAACACCTGGTGTTTTTTTAAAGACATTTCTCCTGCAGCTGTGATTACTATTTTTTTTTATTTTTTTTTAAATACAGTTAGGTCTTCCATTTGTTTTCTCACTAGGCAGATAATTTTATATACCAGTACTTCTGTGTTCTTTTCAACATGTTGCTCTCTAACCATAGCAACATAAGAATTGCCATACTGGGACAGAATGAAGGTCCATCAAGCCTACTATCCTGTTTTCAACAGTAGCTAACCCAGGTCCCAAGTATCTAGCTAGATCTCAAGTAGTAAAACAGAATTTATGCTGCTTATCCTAGGAATAAGCAATGGATTTCCCCAAGCCATCTCAGTAAAGGCCTATGGATGTCTCTTTTATGAAATTATCCATGTCTCTTTTTTAAACCCTGTTAAGCTGATTTCAGCACATTCTCTGGCAACAGATTCCAGAGTTTAATCACATATTGTGTGAAGAAATATTTTCTCTGGTTTGTTTTAAATCTACTACTTACGGCTTCTTTTACAAAACCGCTCTAGCGGCTGCGCTGCATTAACTGCCCTGAAGCCCATAGAGATTGAAAGGGCTTCGGGGAAGTTGCCACGCAGCAGCCACTGGCTTGGCTTTGTATAAGAGGTCGTTAGTAGCTTCATCGTATGCCTCCTAGTCCTAGTATTTTTGGAAAGCGTGAGCAAGCGATTCACATCTACCCCTTCCATTCCACTCAGTAATTTATAGACCTCTATCATATCACCACAAGCCGAAGAGCCCTAACCGCTTTAGCCTTTCCTCAAGTCACTTAATCCCCCCATTGCCCCAGCTACATTAGATAGATTGCGAGTCCATCGGGACAAATAAAGAAAAGTGTGTGAGTATTTGAATAAAAAATTCAGGTAAATTATTCTGAGCTCCCCTGGGAGAATGGTATAGAAAATTGAATAAATAAAAAACAAACAATATCTACACCCTAAGTAGCTTAGGATGTTCTTGTAAGTGGATTTGGAAAGTGGCATAATGCCATTCTACCTCAGTACTTACCATGTCATTCATTAACATAATACTCTTTCTAAGATTTAGAGCAGCTCAACAATACAAATCACAATTATTATGAAATCTTACAAATAAATAAATCATACAGTAAAATAAAATCCAGAACAGGAGAAACTAGAGCACCTTAGCAATCAATAAGCCAAGTCTTGAGGAATTTCTAAAAAATAGATGTATCTTTAACTTCTTTCAAATTTTGTGGCATAATATTCCTCATGCAAAGCCCCAAGCAAATAAACTGCACACACTGCTTCTCTCTAATAATCTGATCCCATCTGGAATCTTAAACACGGAGAGCTGTGAAAAACATAGTGTTCTCTCCAGAACATATGTCTGGACCCAAGCACTTAAGAGACGTTCAGAAATTGTTCAGAATATTAAAGAGCAATAACAAAGCTTTAAGCATTAGCCACAGGAAGCCAATGCAGTCCTTTTAGATCTAGTTAAACATGTTCATTAAGCTGCTGAATCTTGGACCAACTCAAGTCTATTCAATTAATAACATAATATAAAAATGTATTTATATATCACAGTACCTTAGGAGTTCTATGCGGTTTACAAAAGAAAATTGAAAAAAGTGACAATAAAAACAAATGACCTAGAAATTACAAAAAAATTCTTAAATAAGTAGGTTTTCAATAGTTTCCTGCTGGTAAGAGACAGAGCTATCAGATCTACTAACTCTTTATCACAAGAAGCTGCCTGAAAAGTTAGGAGTCATTGAAAATGGCTCTTGTATAAACGACCCTTTACTGATGGAAAAGCAAACAAATTACAATTACATCTTGAGCATTGTGAATTAATGAATAAAAAAAATTACCCACAAGATAATCAGGCACTAAACCATGTAATACTTTATAGCATATACAACCAAACTTAAAACATAATGTGGCCTCAACTGGTAACCAATGTAGTCTTTGGTAATAAGGCGTGACGTGATGTGATTTTTTTCAGATTGAAACAGGCACCCCGGTCTCCATCATCCGATCTGACATACCTTGAGTCCATTGCAGGCAAGCCCATGCCGCATAGCAACTGCATACCGCCGCTTGTAAGGTAACTGCCGCCACATCAAAGGACAACTTAAGGAAAGATTCAATCTTTCTATCCTGAATGTCTTTGAGGGCTATACCACCATCTACCAGCAAGGTAGTCTTCTTGGTAACCGCAGCCACCAAAGCGTCCACCCTGGGGCTCTTAAATCTGTTAAGTTCATCCTGAGAGACAGGATATAACTGGTGCATAGCCTTCGACACCTGGAGACCAGCATCCAGCGTGTCCCACTGTGCAGAAATAAGCTCAAGCATCGCTTCGTGCACCGGAAACGCCTTAGCTGGCTTTTTCATGCCCGCCATAAGAGGATTAACAGATCCCAACACCTGCGTATCACTCTGAGAAATATTAAGGCCTTGCAGTGCCTTGGTAATAAAGGAAGGCAATTCCTCTCTATGAAAAAGCCGGAGCGTAGAAGGATCATCCACTTCCCTAGTCAGCGCATCCTCAAGCTCCAAATCCGCCTCCTCACTGTCTTTCAGCAAATCTGGATGAGACAGGGAGAATGCGCAGTTGGAGAAAGGGTCACCGCCATCCATAGGTGCCACCCTGCGCCTCTTAGCGGCCTGAGACTCCAGAGGAGGTCCACTGGCCTGAAGGCCCGATCCCTGGTCCAAGATACAGGCCTGGTGCTGAGCAGACTGAGAGGTCTGCATTAAATAGGCCTTGTGCATCAATATCACAAACTCCAGGGAAAATGCCATCGAATTTGCAAGGGCCTGCATGGAAAAAGTCATCTCCTGCCCCGAAACTGGCCCCGCAACAGAAGAAGATGATGCAAAATCGCTGACAGCTGGCGCTGCCGCCGATGAGCGCTGAAGCGAAACAGCAGCAGCCGCGAGCACAGGAGAAGCAGAGCCGACTTCAACTGCGCGGGAAATGGCCGACACATCAGGCGCGATCTGCACGTCGTCCCCTCACTGTATCAGCACACCCCGCCGAACATAGATCCGACGGTGTTCACCGCTTCCCACAGCAGGAACACCTCTTAACTGCCTCTGCAGCCATGTTGCACAACCGCCGAGCACTGCAGCCACCCGATAAAACCTCGTGGCAAAAAACCCCAGCGATCAACCCAGCCGACTCAATAAACACCAACAATTAAAATAAATAGTACTCACACCTGAGTCCACCGTAGTTAATGCTGGTAGCTGCAGACTGGACAGATAGCAAAGCACCATCCGGCAACAGCACACTGGCCTCTTTTTCTTGGGTTTCTCTTTTTTTTGGGATGGGAAAGAAGAAAAACACAGAGGACTAGGAATAACCTTCAATCCACTGGAGAGGAGGGTAAGCAGGGACCTGGGGGGGGCTCAGGTATGACTCCCAAAGTTGGCACCGCTCAGCCAAACACCCCAATCTGACTGAAGAGAAAAAATTCCCAACAGCAGAATACACAAGAATCCAGCCAGAATCCAGGAGCTAGTGTAACAGCGACCATCACCTGCTGGGAGATAGAGAATACTGAAGATACAGGGAGCGTACCAATTAATAGGACCACCTGTTAATCAGTTCTCTATCTCCACCTGCTGGTAGATGTGTGTTATCCCACTAGTCTCTAGATTCATCTGCTGCTGTTGCTGAGGAAAGATGGATTTGCCTCATTGCATGTTCAGCATGGCTCCAATTAATTGCATGACTTGAGAAGGCTGTAGATTTGATTTCTGAAAGTTGATTACAAAACCTAAGCCTTATATTAACTGAACCACTACAACAGTAGACTGGATAATGGCCAAAAATAAGACTCCTACAATAAGCCAGTTATTGAGATAGGGAAACACATGGAAATTTCACTTGCACAGATGAGCAGCCACTACAGGTATGCATGTTAGATGTAATTTTATGAAGCATTTTCTGTATGTAAAGGATGTTTTACATAGGGAAATGGTCCTTATAAAACTGCACAGCTGAATAGGCAAGCAAGTCTGGTAATTAGATACTATGTAGGCATTTCCAGAAATGCAGTGAATGCCAACTCTTGGATCTCTTACAAATTTTTTCCCCTCTATTTGTACCTATCTGGTTTTCATGCAGATCATAGCACAGAAACATTTCTCATTGCACTGATCAACAAAATAAAGATTAATACTATCAACATAATCTTTTGGACCTTAAGATTGTGTTTAACTTGGTGGAAGGAAAAAAAGTCCACTAGAAACGCTCCACAGAAACACAACCAAGCAGGAGACAAAAACCAGTGGAACTGATGATCTTGACAACACCTTTATTTGAACAGGGTGCAAAACAGTACCAGATTATGACATAGACCAAACACGGGCCATGTTTCGGTTGTCGAAACAACCTTCATCTGGGGTCCTAAGCAATAAACAATCTATATATATATATAAAATCGGAGGTATGTATGTATGTATGTATGTGTGTATGTGCCGCGATCACGCAAAAACGGCTTGACCGATTTGAACGAAACTTGGTATGCAGATCCCTCACTACCTGGGATGATATGTTCTGGGGGTCTCACGGCCCACCTGCACACGTGGGCGGAGCTACAAACATAAAATCAGATTTCACCCATTCATGTCAATGGAAAAAATGTAAAAAGCTGCCATTCTCACAGTAATTCAAAAACGGCTTGACCGATTTGAACGAAACTTGGTATGCAGATCCCTCACTACCTGGGGTGATATGTTCTGGGGGTCTCGCGGCCCACCTGCACACGTGGCGGAGCTACAAACAGAAAATCAGATTTCACCCATTCATGTCAATGGAAAAAATGTAAAAAGCTGCCATTCTCACAGTAATTCAAAAACGGCTTGACCGATTTGAACGAAACTTGGTATGCAGATCCCTCACTACCTGGGGTGATATGTTCTGGGGGTCTCGCGGCCCACCTGCACACGTGGGCGGAGCTACAAACAGAAAATCAGATTTCACCCATTCATGTCAATGGAAAATATGTAAAAAGCTACCATTCTCACTGTAATTCAAAAACGGCTTGACCGATTTGAACGAAACTTGGTATGCAGATCCCTCACTACCTGGGGTGATATGTTCTGGGGGTCTCGCGGCCCACAACTCTATGTTGCTTTCTCAAGGGTGGGTTCACCCAATAATTTATATGTTCTTGCTCCAGGAGGTGAAACTAAAATTGTTGTTTATAATCACGTTTTGCATTAGTTGTATTGTATTCATTTTGTCAAATATTTCACATTATAATTTGAATATTGTACTTTTTATTAAGCTGTAAAAAAATAATTTCATTCACCACTATAAAGTATCTTTATTTGAATCCATTTACAGTGTTATTGCTATAATTAAATACCCGTGCAACGCCGGGGCATCAGCTAGTACTGCTATAAAACACAAATACGAGAAATGCAAAACAGCACCATAAAATATTGTGCACTTGCCAAACGAGCTTGGTCGAGTAGAAGACCGAAACACGGCCCGTGGTGGGTCTATGTCATAATCTTTAACTTGGTGAATCATATCACCTGATTTAACTGAACATGGGAGGCAGAGTCCTTTGCTGCTTCAGAACTTTTTCAGTTTAGTTCTAATCTACTTACATAAAACTGTCACCAGCTAACTTATCTACAGCAATGTTTCTCAACTTCTTCAAGCCAAGTACCCCCTAAGTCTAATAAATATCAACTGAGTATCCCCACCCAAGCTCTGCCCCAGACCCGTCCAAGCAACGCCAGTGAGCCCACCCCCATAATAATAGTACTAATAGTAATAATATCAGGTTAGAAAATATATAATTTTCTGTCATAAATGGAGTATACCATGCAGAGTTCATCTGGAATCTCCCGTTTCCCCTTCCCTCTTTAACATCTACCTTGATATTCCCTGTTTCCTCAAATTTCCTATTAGGAGTATCTTGGATAGAAAAGATTTTACTGTTGCTACATGATTGGATGGCCAGTTTTAAAATTAAATAAAGAAAAAGCTAGAGTTTTCTTGGCTTCTGATAAGACAGATGAAAAAAAGGTACAATTAAATGGGATTAATGACATTATTATTCAAACAATAAAAAGTTTTAGGGGTCAAATTAGATTGGAATTTATCACTGAAATCACAAGTAGATTTGGTAGTTCTAAAGGGATTTGTAACACTATGAAAATTATGGTCCATTCATTCTTATTTTGAACCTTATCCGTTTCTACTATTGGTGCAATCTCTTTTATTAAGTATCCTAGATTGTTGCAATATAATATACTTAGCAGGTTCCTATAAAGATTTCCAAAAGTTACAAATTATCCAAAATTTTGCAGTGCATCTTATATTTAATTTGAAGAAATTTGATCATCTTTCCATTTTTTGTACCAGAAATTTCATTGGTTCCAAATACAGGCTAGGGAAGTGTTTCTCAACTTCTTCAAGCCAAGTACCTCCTAAGTCTAACAAATATCAACTGATTACCCCCACCCAAGCTCCACTCCAGACCTGCCCAGGCTCTGCCCCGGACCCCCATAATAATAGTACTAATTGTAAAGCAATTTCTTCCATCCATTTTTCATATACACACAATATAATCTTATTAATACATAATAGTAACCTCAAAATAAACCCCCCCCACAAAGCACACTATATGCACAGAAAATGTTAATCATCATTTATAGTCAGTTTATTTTTTCAAAGGGGTCAAGGCAGATGACTAATATATGCAATGTCACCTCAGTAACAACTATAGAAAAATAGACAAATATACTGCAAAATATAGACAGCAGATATAAATTCTCAAAACGGACACATTTTGATCACTAAATTGAAAATAAAATCATTTTTTCTACCTTTGTTGTCTGGTGATTTCAAAAGTCTCTGATTACACTCTCTTCTGACTGTGCATCCAACATTTTTTTCTCTCTGCCTCCTGCATACTTCTCTCCTCCAGTCTTCATTCTCTCTCCCTCCATGAGTCCAACTTGTTACTCTCTGCCCTCTCTCCCTTCCCGTGTGACATTTTTCCTTCCCTTCTTTCTGCCCTCCCCGTCCATCTCTCCCTAACCCCACTCACATGTTTTCCTATGCCCCATTTATCCCTCTCCTCCACACCATGTCCATTTCTTCCTCTGTCATCACTCTCATGCATCCTGCAACAATTTTCCTTCCTTCCCTCCCCCATTCCCACTCGCAACTAATACGCTCTCTCCCTATGCACCATCTCACCCTCCGCCCCCCCCCCCCCCATCCATCGTGCAGTACCTTTCCCTCACCTTCTCCTTCAAGGCCAGCAGCACCTTTCCCTTCTCCTCCACTTCTGCCAGGTCCAGCAGCACTTCTTCTCTCTTCCGTTTCCCTCCCTTGTACAGCAGCACCTATCCTTCTCCCATGTCCAGCAGTACCCCTTTCTTCCTTCCCCATGTTCAGCAATATCTCTTCTCCCTGTCCAGCAGCATCTCTCCTCTCCCTAGCGGCAGCTCACTGCGTGCTTTTAACTTCCCCATGCAGCTGCCACTAGCATTAATTTAGCTGTGGTTCCATCAGACAGCCTCAGGGCCTTTGGTAGGCTGGACCACCTCCGATGATGCAACTTCCTCTTTCATTAGAGGTGGTCCATCCTAGCAAAGGCCCCAAGGCTGCTTGATGGAACCGTGGCTAAACTAACATTAGTGGCAGCTATGTGGGGAAGTTAAAAGCATGCAGTGAGCTGCCGCTAGGAAGAGGAGAAGTACTGCTGGCGATTCCATCAGGCAGCGTCAGGGCTTTTGCTAGTCCGGCTCACCTCCGATGATGCAACTTCCTCTACCGTCTGAGGCGGGCTGTCCTAGTGAACTGCTGCTGATGTTCAAGAAAGGAGGGAGGCTGAGGAGAGAAGATGAGGAATGCGGGAGATACGCAACGGCATGAGGAAGTGAGACACAGCGCCGGCGCTACATAGATGCATGGAAGAAAGAAGTTGGGAGATATACAGAGCCAGCGCTGCTTACGCCTAGGGGTACGCGTGTTGAGAAACACTGATCTATAGTTTGTGGAGTCCTCCAGGGTTCTATTTTAACTCCTACTCTCTTCAATCTGCTCCCATCCCATCTTTTCAAACTAATCTAAAACTTTGGTATCATCATTTCATCATATGCATGCACAGCTGGAAAGCACCGAACAGTGCTTTCTTCTTTGCAGCATATGCATTATGAAACTCAATGCCCCTGACATTGTGACATGAATGCTCTATTAAAAGCTTTAAAGCTAAAAACTTGGCTTTCTGAACAAGCTTTTAGTTCCTCAACCCCTGTCTTGGCCTTGGCCTAGACTTTGCTGTCACCGGTTATCTGTAAGTGTTTTTATTTGCCTTGCATGATTGTGCTCCTTTCCTGTCATTAAATGGAATTCCTTTCCTTTGAATATTCATGTGTCCTGCCAGGATCTGAGCCCTGCCCCCACTCCTCTTTCCAGGCTCTGCACTCAGCCCCCATCACTCCCTGCCAGGCTCTCTACCCTGTCCCCCTCCCTCCCTGCCAGGCTCTGCATCCTGTTTCCCCCCTCCCTGCTCTGTACTCTGTCCTAAACTCTCCTGATGTCATACAGGCCTCCATCGGGCCTGTCGTATGACCTGGTAGGCCAGAATAGGAGGGATCCCTCCTGTCTCCTGTCCTAGCCAGCTGTCAATTTTTTTTACCTTCCTCTAGCCTCCCCCGGGTACCTTTTTGAATCCCTGGTGATTCAGAAGTATAGGCAGGAGCAAGCTTCCCGCGCCGAGCCTCTCCCTGAATGGCCACCTTGAGTTCTCATGGCCAAGCAGTATACCAGATATGAGCAAGCTGTTTGCACTCCTGCCTGGCCCTGAGTCACTCCCTAAATGGCTGCTGCCAGTTCTCATGAGTCCCCTGAGAACTGGTGGCAGGCATTCAGCGATCAGCTCAGTGCAGGGCAGGAGTGCAAAAAGCTCCTCCTGCCCGGTACACCACTAGACCGCAAGAACTCACAACAGCCATTCAGAGGAGCATAATGTGGGGCAGGAGCGCAGAAAGTTTGCTCTTGCCCGGTACATCACTGGACCACCAGAGATTCAAAAAGGTACATGAGGGGAGGCGGGAGGGAGGTAAAAATAATTGCCAGAGTTGGCCGGGACAGGAGATAGGAGGGATTTCTCCTGTCCCGGCCCAACAGGTCATACGACAGGCCGGTGGAGGAGTCCTGTGCACTGACCTGAATATAATAATAATAATAATAACTTTATTCTTGTATACCGCATTACCATGGAAGTTCTATGCGGTTAACAGAAGAAGAGACTGTACATTTACAGCGATATTACAATTTCGTTAGTATTAGATTTACATTTTGGAAGATACATATTCGGGCAAGTTACCTTTACATTTTTGACAGTAAATATCCTGTGAAGTTATTTTGGCAGCTAGGTTAGTTAGGTACAGCAGCGTTACAGATAGCAGTGTTGCATGAGGCAGTAAGGGTCTAGGGGGGGGGAGGTCAGGAGGGAAGGGAGGAGGAGGGAGGGTTAATCAGAGGAACTTGTCAAAGAGGTAGGTTTTGGTTAGTTTCCGGAATGTTTGATAGTGGGGGGAATTGGAGATGAGGGTAGAGAGGCATTTGTTCCATTTGCCCGCTTGGAATGCTAGAGATGCTAGAATATAAGATGAGACCCTCATTTTTGGGCCTTTTTTTGGCCCAAAAATCTCATTTTATATCCTCCACAGCAGAAGCCGATCCCTGCACTCCGGTTGAGGATTGTTTGGAAGATTTACCAAGTTTTATCCCCCAAGGTGCACTTGCATTTCATCATAGCGTCGCCTGAGCACTCCCCAGGGCCCCCCAATTTTTTTGTGAAAGTCAGAACAGAAGGCGCTAAAAGTCCCTCCTTGGAGGTAAAAGGCAACGAATCAGGGCAAGTCTCGCACCCCTCACAGGCCACAGTACCTATTGTGTAAACCGCTATGAACTACTGGTTAGGCGGTATATAAAAATAAAATTATTATTATAAATTATTATTCATATGGGTCACGGCTGTGTATCCGACAACCATCCCTATCAAATGAGGAATGAATGAATCCATGACATCATGCCCTGGGGAGGTCATCTATGTGGTGTTCTTTCAAAAATGAAGCTTGCAAGTATATAAAATAACTTTAAAATCAAATCTGGAAAAATCCAAGATGGCCACTGAGGGCCTATTTTGACTAAAAATAGCCCGGGAAAACTACAGAGAATCCTTAAAAATGGCGATTTTAGGGGGATAGGGCATGAAGGGAAACCACCTAAAAAAACATTTTTAAAGATCCCCCCAAAAAATCTGATTCAAGCTGTCATCTTGTACTCACAGAAATATGCTGAGAGGAAAACACTGCAGACAGAGCTGAAACAGCTCATAGGGAGATCTTCTGCCTCAACTTGTTGGAAAGCTGAACTCTGAATCTTCTGAATGCCCCACCGGCCTGACTTCCATGGCCGGTCACCTCTACCACCCTCGGACATGCCACGCACACACCTGGTGGAGGAACGCATTCTGGCCTGGGTGCGACTCCACATAACCATGCAGCCTGTGCTCGACCCACTAGTGGACGAACCTGGGCTAAGCTAGCTCCCAAGGCAACAGTCCCTGAGCCCTGATCTGATGTGCAGGCTGTCCAGAGGGCTTACTGACAAGCAGGGAACCCTCCAGAAGCAGACTTTTCCCAAAGGTCTGTGATCTCCAGCAGTCGGAGTTGTCCCCGCAGGGAACCTCCGCAGCACGAGGGCAAAAACCACGACCGCAAAGACTGAAATTACATGAAATAAAACACAAGCATAAAAGACAAATTCCTACAGCCTAGCTTGTAGGAAGAACTACTGATTTTCCCAGGGACAGTGAAGAGGTAAGAGGGGGAGGGGTTTAAGCCTCTGAAGTTCGAGGCGTCCTACAAAGTCCTGTTGGGTGGAAGGAAATAAACCACTGGTCCCGGAATAAAGTGGGATTGCACAAGAACATTGGTTTTAGCCTACTTAAAAGACACATTTGAAAAAAAAGGAAGATTTAACAGCCAATACCTGTTCTCTCATTGACAAAGTTGAGTCCAACCAAATGCCCAAAATTTAAATGTTTTTCTTAACCTCAATTCTATCTGGCCATTCAGGATCTTCCACTTCTCCCACCAATAACAATTCAGTTTTAGAGAGATTCAATACCAACTTTTGATGCTACATCCAGGCATTCACAGTTCTCAGATAAAATGCCAATTTATCTTTCAGTTAATTTTTTCATTCAGACATAGGGAAGAAAAACTGACTAATTGTACCCTTTTCCCCTCCGTTTTAAAGTATGGTGTCAAAAGTTAGTCCATTGTATGACTCAATAGATATAAATTGTACGTCTCAATATGTATAATTTTTTATGTACATCGCTTTGAATTCATTATAAAAGCGTTTTTATCAAATTTTAATAAAACCTGAATAGCATCTGCTTAAAATCTATAACTAATATTTAGCTCCTTAAAACCAGGGCTGTGGAGTCGGAGTCGAGGAGTCGGAGTCGGAGGAAATTTAAGTACAAAAAACTGAGGAGTCGGAGTCGGATCATTTATCTACCGACTCCATTTTTGAACTTGGCATACCAATCACGAGCGATTCTTTCAGCTATAGCACCCACTATATACACAGCACAAATGTTGCGAGCAGCTTCTGCGGCCTTAGAACCTTGATTAAAAGCAAAAAGAAGGTGGTGTCGAAAATGCTCATTTCTCTCAACTTGCCATTCCATTTTAACGATCTGAAAATTAACCAGTGCTGTGGAGTCGGAGTTGAGGAGTCGGAGTCGGAGAAAATTTCGGGTACTGGAGTCGGAGTCTGAAGTACAAAAAACTGAGGAGGAGGAGTCGGAACATTTATCTACCGACTCCACTGCCCTGCTTAAAACATGACCCAATGTCACTAAATAAAGATTAAAAAGACAGAATATTTGTTTTCATCCTGGTGGCATTATGTTAGGACAGGCCTTAACCTTGGGGGTTCGGGATAGGGGTCTGAGACTCTGGGTGATAAAGGTTTGTATATTGGGAAAGAAATGTATTCTTCAACACTGGACTCAGGATGCTGCCCCTTCATCGCACTGGCGCATTACTGCTATTGGAATTTAGAGACTTACATCTCACTTTCATACATTCCAAGCACTTTTATTCTGTCTGGGGCCCATATATACAATCATTGCCTTCGCAAACTCGTAGCCATCTTTTAAACAAACTGAGGGACACTGCTTTGCACCACTGAACTTGAATACACCATCTCTACTGTCAAATACTTTCACTGTAACTTACTATCAGATGATCGGGGGGGGGGGGAGTTTTTATAGTATCTTTGTTGCCTGATTTTGCTTTTGTCACAAGGGATCTACACTGCCAAGCGATTATTACATTAGTGATTTCTATTCCCCATTACCTTGCGGTTCAAGGCAGATTACATAAGGAGTTATTTGGACGTTTAGAGCTACATAAGGAGTTATCTGGACATTTCCTGTGGTATTATGGAGTGGAGCGGATTGCTATTGGGGATTGAGATGATTCTTACTGTGTTAGTTTGTCTTTAAGGATTTCTTGAATAGGAAGGTTTTAATTTCTTTTCTGAAGGATTTGTAGTCTGGGGTCGTGATCAGTAAATTGGAGAATTGGTAGTCTAGTTTTGCTGCTTGAGTAGTCAGGAGGCCATCGTACATTTTTTTTCATTTGACGTTTCTGATTGAAGGGTGCATGAATGGAGTGTGGGTTCGCCTATGTCTGGTTGTGGTTTTTTGGATTAGTCGGTTGTTCAAGTAGGCTGGGCAGTCTCTGTTTATGGTCTTAAATAGTAGACAGTAGAATTTGAATAGTATTCTTGCTTGTACTAGGAGCCAGTGTGAATCAAGGTAAACCGCTGTGATGTGGTCGTGTTTCCTCAGTGAGTAGATAAGTCTCAGAGCTGTGTTTTGTACTGTTTGTAGTTGTTTTATCATGGTTGCAGGGCAGGGGGGATAGAGGATGTTGCAGTAGTCTAGAACAGTGGTTCCCAACCCTGTCCTGGAGGACCACCAGCCAGTCAGGTTTTCAGGATAACTCTAATGAATATGCATGGGGCAGATCTGCATGCCTGTCACTTCCATTATATGCAAATCTCTCTCATGCATATTCATTAAGGCTATCCTGAAAACCCGACTGGCTGGCTGTCCTCTAGGACAGGGTTGGGAACACTGGTCTAGAAGACCCAGGACTAGGGACTGGACCAAGAGCTGGAATTGTTTTCTGTTGAAGAACTTTGATAATCTTGCTGTTCAGGTTCCTATAATTGGTGTGTTCACAGATTGCTCAATAGCTGTATATTTCATGTTATTTCACTTATTTGGATCCCTTCTACATCTTGAAGTTCCAAGGATTCATCTGAAGTTGGGGGTCACCAAACTCTCTTGCAGAAGATAGGGGGGAGAGGGGAAGCGTTTAGATCAGTTCTAAGTCTGCTATATAGCATATTAGTACCTCATGTATATTTATGAGTTTATATTTATTTGTTGATTACTGGTTGGTTAATGACCAGATCTACATAATCCAATAGAGGAAAAGGGAGGGAGGTGAAAGTTAAAACTTGATGACACAATTGGTATAATTGTTATTTCTTTATTGTTGTACAGTTGTAAAGTCATCAATAACATTGCTGAAAATAAAAAAAACTGCCTTCTCAATGATCTTCCCTACAAAGGGCAATATTGCAGTCAGTCTACAATTCTCCAAAATAGTTTCATTCAAATTCTCCCTCTTCAATACAGATTTAACTTTTGCAATTTTTTTAACAAATCTGGCATTAAGATGGTTTTCAAAGATTTATTGATAAGATTTATTGATATTTTACCACATCCAGTAAATGCCCCTCATCTAATTTCACTTCCAAATGACTTGTACATATCTCATATAAGCACACCAAAAAAGCAGATTTTTTTGTTGTTGTTTTTGGCAGCACACTAGTACAATGACTGCTGCACTGCCTCCCTACCTTCTGTTCCTCTCTCTTCATTTCTTCTGCAGCTCTAAATTGTTTTGCATAGGCTAGCTTTCTAAGCTGGTAAACAGAGTATAAATAGGAACATACTATTGCTGAGCTTGCAACCCTACATCCATACTACAACTGAGCAGAAACTGGCCCTATGAATTTTGCCAGTTCTTAACTTATTTTATACCTGATGTGAGAAGTATGAATTGTATATGCTAGTGTATCGCATACTAGAGTGCCGCCTGAGATTCCAGGTGTGCTATGGGACACCGAGGAGGAGGAGAGGAGCTGGCTGCCTACAGGATGTCTCTCTCGCGGCAAGAGACACATCCTGTAGGCAGTCAACTGGCGCTAGCGCCTCTCCCTCTCTCCATGTGTTTTCTCTTTCAGCACCCCCCACTTGTGGCTCAGGGCCCGTCTGGAGGGCCTTCGCACATGCATGGACTTCAATGTGATGACCACGCACTTTTGGATGCCTTGAGCCATGGCCATCACGTTTAGTGTGCTGCGGCCTGGCAAAGTTTGCGAGCCACTAAGAACATAAGAACATAAGCAATGCCTCCGCTGGGTCAGACCTGAGGTCCATCGTGCCCAGCAGCCCGCTCACGCGGCGGCCCAACAGGTGTAGTAATCCTCTATTTATACCCTTCTATCCCCTTTTTCAGCAGGAAATTGTCTAATCCTTTCTTAAACCCCGGGACCGTACTCTGTCCTATTACATCTTCTGGAAGCGCATTCCAGATGTCCACCACACGTTGGGTAAAGAAGAACTTCCTAGCATTTGTTTTGAATCTGTCACCTTTCAATTTTTCTGAATGCCCTCTTGTACTTTCTGTTCTATGCCTTGAAGCTACTAGTCCAAGCTAACTCCCTCAAACCAACTTACCTGCCTCTGACACTAGTTTCAAGTTTATTTCAAAGTTTGATTACATTGCAAACTCACAATCCAATGCAATTAACAAGTAATAATAAAATCAGGGTTTAAAAAAACCCCCACTTTGTTAAACTTATTCAACATGATGTTGAATGGTGGTCAGTCCATCTTCTATTCTGCAGTTTTTATGTAGTGTTGTATGAATTCATTTCAGAACTTAAACACTTTTAAGGAAATGATCATTTTCAATGTGATTTATGTGAATAATGAAAAAAAATAACAGTTACTTACTGTAACAGGTGTTATCTGGGGACAGCAGGCAGATATTCTCACATATGGGTGACATAATAACATAAGAATAGTCTTACTGGGTCAGACCAATGGTCCATCAAGCCCAGTAACCCGTTCTCACAGTAGCCAATCCAGATCACTAGTACCTGGCCAAAACCCAAGGTGTAGCAATATTCCATGCTACCAATACAGGTCACAAATTATTTATGGTCTGGATCTTAACTCAATCTTCACAATATTATGTTGCTTTTAAAGACGCCTCAGCCCCACCACTCCACCGCAGAAAGTTACTTTCTGCGGTGGAGTGGTGGGGCTGAGGCGTCTTTAAAAGCAACATAATATTGTGAAGATTGAGTTAAGATCCAGACCATAAATAATTTGTGAGTTATCGATGTTGGCTGGATAAAGTTATTTGTTAAGGCCAATACTAATAGAGGCTTTAACCAATACAGGTCAAGCAGTGGCTTCCCCCATGTCTTTCTCAATAACAAACTATGGACTTTTCCTCCAGGAACTTGTCCAAATATCATCCACGGAGCCTGGTATGGACAGACTGCCTTCCCGCCCACCAAGACATGAGATTCCTCAGTTCTGTAAGCAAACTAAGAAGCCAACCAGGGGAGGTGGGTGGTATGTGAGACTATCTGCCTGCTGTCCCCAGATAACATCTGTTTCGGTAAGTAATTGTGCTTTATCCTAGGACAAGCAGGTAGCATATTCTCACATATGGGACTCCCTAGCTTACTGAAATTGGCCAATTAAGAGAATAAATTTTGTAAAACTGCTTGGCTGAAGTGAGCATCACGTCTGCAAAAAGATTCCAGACAGTAGTGAGAGGAGAAGGTATACACTGAGGACCAAGTAGCTGCTTTGCAGATTTCATCAATGGGAGTCGAGCACAAAAATACAACGGAAGCTGCCATAGCTCGGACTTTATGTGCTGTGTCATGGCCCCCTAGCTGCAGCCCAGCCTGAGCATAGCAAAAAGAAATACAAGCCGCCAGCCAAGTGGAATTAATTTTCTTGCTTTTAGGCTTGCCCAGTCTGTTTGGGTCAAAGGAGATGAACAGTTGAGGAGATGTTCTGTGAGATTGAGTCCTTTGTAAATAATAAGCCAAGGCTTGTTTGCAATCCAAATTATGAAGAGTTGCCTCGCCAGGGTGTGAATGAGGTTTTGGAAAGAAAACTGGTAACACGATAGACTGGTTGAGATGAAATTCCAAATTTTGGATGAGTGCAAATAATTTTAAAAGGTGGGTCCGACATCAAGGCTTCAAGCTGACTCACTCGACATGCAGAACTGATGGAAATTAAAAAGACCACTTTCCAAGTGAGGAATTTAAGATGAGTCAATGACATTGGTTCAAATGGAGGCTTCATTAGTCTGGAGAGAACATTAAGATCCCAAGCCACTGGAGGCAGTTTGATGTTGAAAAGACCTTTCAGAAATCTAGAAACAAGAGGATGCGAAGCCAGAGATCTGTTGTTCATCTAAATATGGAACGCACTGATAGCACTAAGATGAACTCTGACTGAAATGGTTTTAAGGCTTAAGTTGGATAAATGTAGAAGATATTCCAATATTGAAGAAATGGAGGAGTATGAAACATCATGATGATGAAGAGCACACCACACTGAAAAACGTGTTCACTTTTCCTGGTAACATTGCTGAGTGGAAGATTTTCTGGATGCATCTAAAATGGCTCTGATAGGATTAGAAAGATCATTGGCTGTTGAGGTTCATGCCAAAAGGTACCAAGTGGTCAGGTGCAATGACTTCAGATTGGAATGTAAAAGAGACCCTTGACTCTGAGTGAGAAGAGATGGAAAGAACTGCAGAGTTATTGGATCTTTGGCCTGAGTTGAAGCAGAAGGGAAAACCATGGTTGCCTGGGCCACCGAGGAGCTATTAGAATCATGGTGACTCTTGCTTGAGTTTGACCAGTGTCTTGAGAATGAGTGGAATTGGAGGGAATGCAGGTGAACAGCATCTGCCTCCAGCCAATGAGGAGAGTATTGTCTGGAACAGAACTGAGGCAGTTTGTGATTGATAGGAGACGCAAACAGGCCTTTCTGAGGAGTTCCCCAAAGGGAGAAAACTTGATGTAAAACCTTGGAGTGAAGCGTCCACTCATGTGGCTGAAGATACCTGCTGAGTTTGTCGGCAAGAGTGTTTTGCTCTCTTTGAACATAGACCGCTTTCAAAAAGATGTTCCAAGGAAGAATCTTCCACTTCCAAATCTTCCTGGCTTTTTGACAGAGTTAGAGAACCCGTGTCTCCTTGTTTATGCAATACATTGTGACTTGATTGTCTGTGCGAACAAGGAGCATGTGATTGGATATATTGTTGAAACGTTTTCAGAGCATTAAGGACTGCTCTGAGTTCCAAGAGATTGATATGGAGCTTCTGTTCTTGAACAGACCAGTGGTCCTGTGTCCGGAGACCATCCAGATGAGCACCCCACGCATACATGGAGGAGTCCACAGTCAGAACTTTCTGATGCTGCGGTATTTGAAATAAGAGCCCTCTTGAAAGATTGGAAGAATTTATCCACCACTGAAGAGACTGATGCAGTGATGGTGTGACAGTAATCTTCTGGAAAAAAAGGATTGAGAGCCTGAGACCATTGAGATGCCAGAGACCACTGAGCTGTTCTGAGATGAAGTCTCGAGAAGGGAGTAACATGGACTGTGGAGGCCATATGACCCAAGAGTTTCATCATGTGTCTGGCTGAGATGGTTGGAAGATGAGAAACTTGATTGCAAAGTTGAATGAGGTTGTCTTGTCTTTGCTGTGATAGAAATGCCCTGAGTTGGACAGTGTCGAGCAGGGCTCCTATAAACTGGAGGGTTGAAGCTGTGATTTGGGGAAGTTGACCTTGAACCCCAAATGTTTAAGAAAAAAGATTGTTGACTGACTTACCAAGCGCATACCTTGGGGAGAAGCGTCTTTTATCAGCCAATCATTGAGATAAGAAAAGACTTGAAATCCTTGACTTATTAGAGCTGCTGCTATAATGACAAGGCACTTGGTGAAGGCCAAGCCGAAGGACAGGACCTTGTTTTGAAAACATTGGTGGGCAATTCAAAACCACAGAAATTTTCTGTGAGCTGGATGAATTGGTATGAGGGTATAAGCCTCTTTGAGATCTAGAGAGCATAGCCAATTGTTGTGATCTAACTAGGGATATAGAGTTCCTAGGGATAACATTCAAAATTTTTCTTTTACTAGAAACTTGTTGAGATGTCGGAGGTCGAGGCGCAGACCTCCCATCTTCTTTGGGACAAGAAAATACCTGGAGTAGAATCCCTGATTCTTCTGAGAGGGAGAGACTACCTCTATGGCATTTAGATGAAGCAAGGCCTCTAATTCCTGAAGAAGGAACTTCTGTCGATGGTTGAAAGAGAAGTTTCTCAGTGAATGATTTGGAGGCATGGAGAGAAAATGGTGGGAGCAATAGTCCTTGATTACTTTGAATACACAGAAGCCGTTATCAGAGTCCAACGTTGGTAATAAATTTGAGATGACTTCCAATCTAAGGGGCTGCTGATTGAGACATTTGAGAGCGCTGTTGCCTTTGCTTCTCCTGAGGAGGCTGTCTAGAAACAGGTTCTTCAGCAGTATAGCACCTCTGATATGAATAAGAAGGCTTGGTCAACTGCCTTGAAGTGGAAGGTTTTAGCCTTTGGTTTAACCAAAGAATCCGAACTGGTTTCATGCAATGTTAACTTTTATGTAGCTCTTTCAATAGAATTTCCAAACAGCTCATCTCCTAAACATGGAATATTGGTAATTGATCCTGAAGATTAATGAGCGTCTCTTAGCAACTGACATATACGATGCTCTGGAAGACATTTCAAATGCATCATAGGCTGACCTTGCTATATACTGTTTAGTTTGTTTCAGAGTAGATATAATCTGTTAGTAGTGCACAAGGTGTTAAGAAGGAATAAACAGGTCAAAATTAGGTAGCTGATTGACCAACTGTTTCAAAGAACAGGAAAAATAAAAATTGTAATTGAATATCCTGTTAGCCAGCATGGTATTTTGGTAGAATCTACGACCAAATTTGTCCATAGTCCTGGAGGTGTCAAAGCATAAACCTTGGTAGCAGAAGATTTCTTAAGGGTTGATTCCACCACTAATGACTGATGCTAAAGCTGTGGTCTATCATGAGAAGAAACAATTCTGTATAAAGAAGAGAAATGACAATGCCTCACAGGAGATGATTGATGCTCTACCGAACAGCTGACATTGGTACCTTCAGGCCTCATAATGCTATGCTCAAGCTGGGCCGGTACCGAGGGAGTAGGCTGTGAAATCGGCAGGAGCTTGAACACACTACCCAACTCCCTCTGGAAAAACTCATCGAGTCTTTCTCAAAACAATGACACTGGTACCAAAGGCTGAATAGCCAGTACCAATGGTGTAGCAGGTTATCTCAGTATGGGTGACCTCAACAAGGAAGCACATTTTGGAGATGAAACAACCTGCAAAGCAGGAGAGCGGTGGCGTCATTGTTTGGTCTGCATCAACTGACTCGATGCTGCAGAGACCTGTGACGCTTGTTGGGAAGCGGAAGGTTTCTTAGCAGGTTTCTCTGATGCCAGTATGTCCTGCGATGCCGATGCCTTCGACATCAACGGCTGCAAAGATTTGGCACCTTCCATGAATGCACTGTAAAAAAAAACTGCTCTAGAGAAAAGAAAGTACAAATTTAAGTCACCTCCTTCACATTAGTCTAGTATCAAAGAAGTATACCTGACTGACCAATGTATTTACTCATTTCATTTCTTTAGGGCTTCAGACATGCCAAACGTTGTTCGTTAATACTTTCACGAAACAACCAAAACTTTTTTATATGGTTGGCTATGGCTGTGGCTTCTTCATTTGCCCATATAGTTTCTTATACATTTATGAATATCATTTAAATAATTTTTTTAATAGTTTTTTTATAGAAAATGCTTTATAATAAATATTTGTAAAAGTAACTTAGCTTAATGCATTCTCCTTAGTTGGATCGGGTCGGGGCTTGTCACATCGACATGTTTCGCCTTAACGGCTTTTTCAAGATATCAACCCCTGCATAGATGAAAGAAGACATTACCCAAGAATCCTCCATTTATTATCCCTTAAGGGGACCATATAGTAAGTAGCTTTTTTCAAAACTATATGCTCACCTTATTATTCTTTTTAACAGACCATCCCGATATTTGCTGCTTTTTGATCTATCCAAGATGGCCGCGGCGTCTTTTTTTCTAGTTTAAGTACCAACCTCCTATAATGACCTCATCTCACCACTAGCGAATCAGGGAGCACCATTATATTAACGAAGTCCACTCCACTTCTTGATTTAGACCCTCCGGCACCACCGTATTTAATTTAAAGATCCACTTCTGCTCTAACCAGTTTAGCCTACGTTTATAATTTCCTCCCTCCCACCCTTCCTTTATATGTAATATGATACGCCATTTAATATCCGTGCTCTCATGTCCTAAAGAAACCCAGTGTTCAACTAGAGGAGCCTCCATTATTTTATTAATGATTCTTGATTTATGTTCATTTAGTCTGATGTTCATTTGACGACTTGTTCTACCCACATACATCAATTTACAAGGGCATATTATAACGTAAACCACGTTATGAGTTTTACATGTAGTTGTCGTATTTGCTGTAATCCGAATTTCTCTATGGGGAGCCTGCCATTCACTCCCTTCAATTGTACTACTGCACCATTGACACTTTTGACATTTCTGATGTCCCTGTATAGGTTGATCTTCACTTTCTTCTATATTGTAGCGATATCGTGCTAGATATTCTCCTATATTTTTCCCCCGCTGGTACGCAATCATGGGAAATTCTTCAAAAGCATTTGGGATTGTTTTTAATATATGCCAGTACTTTCTCATACTCTCCACTAGATATCTTGACTCCATATAGAAGGGCAAAACACATGTCATTCTAGTATAGGTTTCTTCTAAATTCTTCATTTCATCTTTAGTGGTAGATGACGGTTGTAATAATAGCTCTCGATTAGCATATTTTGCCCTCAAAAACGCTTTCCGAATAGCTCTATTTGGGTATCCTCTCATTTTTATTCGCTTCTCTAGTTGTCTAGACTGGGAAATAAACTCTTGATCTTCTGAACATAAACGACGTAGTCTAAGAAATTGCCCTACCGGCAAGTTGTACTTAAGTTTGTACGGGTGGTGGCTATGAAATTTTAAAAGTGTATTCCTTGCCACAGATTTTCGAAACAGTGTTGTAGTGAACCTTCCTTGCTCAAATTTTATTGTAAGGTCTAAGAAGTTAACTTCACCTTGGCTATAGTCTGCTGTAAATTTAATATATTGATTCAAAGCATTTAGTTCTTTTATAAAATTTAATAACGCTTTTTCAGAATCTTTCCAGACGATAAAAACATCGTCTAGAAAGCGTTTCCACACTCCCACCTTTTCAAAATTCTGCATTGAATAAATACTATTTTTCTCCATACTTGCTAAATACAGGGTGGCAACCGAGGGAGCCAGCGTGGCTCCCATCGCCACCCCCTGTATTTGATGGTAATAATGTCCATTGAACCAAAAGTAATTTGCTGTTATAACCAGTTTTGCTAGTTTCATAAGAAATTTCGTCTTAATTCTAGGTTCCCCTATACGTTTCTCCAGTACTTCTTGTATAATGTCTAGCGCAGCTTGTTGCGGGATCATTGTATAGAGTGATGTGATATCTAGAGAGGCAAGTATGGGCATTTCTGTAAGTTGTTCCATATCATTCAACATAGAAATAAAGTGGGAGGAATCTTTAACAAATGAGGTAACTTTTGTAACAAAAGGTTGTAGAAAACAGTCTACAAATTGTGATAACGGTTCTAAAACCGAGCCTCTTGTTGATACTATTGGCCTACCCGGTGGAGTCTGTAAATTCTTATGCACTTTTGGAAGTAAGTATAGCTTTGGGGTTTTTAAATTTATAAGAAAGATACAATTACGTATTTTTTTCTGCGACAATCCACCCAGCTTAGATATTTCAGTAAAAAAAACCTCCAAGCAACTGGATGCCTCCGGGAAGTATTCACCATTCTGTTCTCACTTTTCAACAACTGGTTATATTAGATCTTGAAAAACAAGAAAAGGAAAATAGGGGGCGGTTTATTCCAAAAAATATGGATAAGCATCAACATATGGCTTTGAAAGAGCTGACGGATAATAAACAAATGATTATCTTAAGAGCAGATAAAGGGGGAGCCACCATATTACAGAATAGAGATCAATACAATCTTGAAGCTCAGAGACAATTGAATGATACGACAGCTTATCAACTGTTAGATACAGATCCAGTAAAACTGCTACAGGAACAAATTAAAGATATAGTAGAACCAGAAGTAAAAACTGGTATGATAACAAAAAAGGAAGCTAATTTTCTTATGGAACAATGGCCCAGTACCCCAAAGCTATACTTACTTCCAAAAGTGCATAAGAATTTACAGACTCCACCGGGTAGGCCAATAGTATCAACAAGAGGCTCGGTTTTAGAACCGTTATCACAATTTGTAGACTGTTTTCTACAACCTTTTGTTACAAAAGTTACCTCATTTGTTAAAGATTCCTCCCACTTTATTTCTATGTTGAATGATATGGAACAACTTACAGAAATGCCCATACTTGCCTCTCTAGATATCACATCACTCTATACAATGATCCCGCAACAAGCTGCGCTAGACATTATACAAGAAGTACTGGAGAAACGTATAGGGGAACCTAGAATTAAGACGAAATTTCTTATGAAACTAGCAAAACTGGTTATAACAGCAAATTACTTTTGGTTCAATGGACATTATTACCATCAAATACAGGGGGTGGCGATGGGAGCCACGCTGGCTCCCTCGGTTGCCACCCTGTATTTAGCAAGTATGGAGAAAAATAGTATTTATTCAATGCAGAATTTTGAAAAGGTGGGAGTGTGGAAACGCTTTCTAGACGATGTTTTTATCGTCTGGAAAGATTCTGAAAAAGCGTTATTAAATTTTATAAAAGAACTAAATGCTTTGAATCAATATATTAAATTTACAGCAGACTATAGCCAAGGTGAAGTTAACTTCTTAGACCTTACAATAAAATTTGAGCAAGGAAGGTTCACTACAACACTGTTTCGAAAATCTGTGGCAAGGAATACACTTTTAAAATTTCATAGCCACCACCCGGCAACTTGCCACCAAGTACAACTTGCCGGTAGGGCAATTTCTTAGACTACGTCGTTTATGTTCAGAAGATCAAGAGTTTATTTCCCAGTCTAGACCAGTGGTTCCCAACCCTGTCCTGGAGGAACACCAGGCCAATCGGGTTTTCAGGCTAGCCCTAATGAATATGCATGAAGCAAATTTGCATGCCTATCACTTCCATCATATGCAAATCTCTCTCATGCATATTCATTAGGGCTAGCCTGAAAACCCGATTGGCCTGGTGTTCCTCCAGGACAGGGTTGGGAATCACTGGTCTAGACAACTAGAGAAGCGAATAAAAATGAGAGGATACCCAAATAGAGCTATTCGGAAAGCGTTTTTGAGGGCAAAATATGCTAATCGAGAGCTATTATTACAACCGTCATCTACCACTAAAGATGAAATGAAGAATTTAGAAGAAACCTATACTAGAATGACATGTGTTTTGCCCTTCTATATGGAGTCAAGATATCTAGTGGAGAGTATGAGAAAGTACTGGCATATATTAAAAACAATCCCAAATGCTTTTGAAGAATTTCCCATGATTGCGTACCAGCGGGGGAAAAATATAGGAGAATATCTAGCACGATATCGCTACAATATAGAAGAAAGTGAAGATCAACCTATACAGGGACATCAGAAATGTCAAAAGTGTCAATGGTGCAGTAGTACAATTGAAGGGAGTGAATGGCAGGCTCCCCATAGAGAAATTCGGATTACAGCAAATACGACAACTACATGTAAAACTCATAACGTGGTTTACGTTATAATATGCCCTTGTAAATTGATGTATGTGGGTAGAACAAGTCGTCAAATGAACATCAGACTAAATGAACATAAATCAAGAATCATTAATAAAATAATGGAGGCTCCTCTAGTTGAACACTGGGTTTCTTTAGGACATGAGAGCACGGATATTAAATGGCGTATCATATTACATATAAAGGAAGGGTGGGAGGGAGGAAATTATAAACGTAGGCTAAACTGGTTAGAGCAGAAGTGGATCTTTAAATTAAATACGGTGGTGCCGGAGGGTCTAAATCAAGAAGTGGAGTGGACTTCGTTAATATAATGGTGCTCCCTGATTCGCTAGTGGTGAGATGAGGTCATTATAGGAGGTTGGTACTTAAACTAGAAAAAAAGACGCCGCGGCCATCTTGGATAGATCAAAAAGCAGCAAATATCGGGATGGTCTGTTAAAAAGAATAATAAGGTGAGCATATAGTTTTGAAAAAAGCTACTTACTATATGGTCCCCTTAAGGGATAATAAATGGAGGATTCTTGGGTAATGTCTTCTTTCATCTATGCAGGGGTTGATATCTTGAAAAAGCCGTTAAGGCGAAACATGTCGATGTGACAAGCCCCGACCCGATCCAACTAAGGAGAATGCATTAAGCTAAGTTACTTTTACAAATATTTATTATAAAGCATTTTCTATAAAAAAAACTATTAAAAAAATTATTTAAATGATATTCATAAATGTATAAGAAACTATATGGGCAAATGAAGAAGCCACAGCCATAGCCAACCATATAAAAAAGTTTTGGTTGTTTCGTGAAAGTATTAACGAACAACGTTTGGCATGTCTGAAGCCCTAAAGAAATGAAATGAGTAAATACATTGGTCAGTCAGGTATACTTCTAGAGAAAAGAAAAGCACTAATGAAGAAAAAGAAAATGATGTGAACTAAAAAGCTATCAAAGCAAGTCGATAATCCAACACGACACCGTGAGTCCTCCACCACGAAGACGGGGGAGTACTTCGATGGAAAGGTCTGTTGTTTTTTTTTGTTTTAAAAACTCGTCTTACTGAAAGAAAAGAAATGTAGAAAAAATAAAAATAAAATATTCAGAGAAAAAAGATGCGATGCAGGAAGGCAAGTAAAAAATTGAACAGTGTTCAGGAGAAAGCAAACTTCTTCGCTCCATGGAAAATGAAGAACTGAGGAATCTCGCGCCTCAGCGGGTGGGAAAGAACTCACGCATCCACGATGCAGGCAGTTGCAAAGTTTTTCAAACTTAAGTCACATTTCACTTGTCAAACTGTCCGTACCAGGCTCCGCGTATGATGTCACCCATATGTCAGAATGTCGCCTGCTTGTCCTAGGATAAAATGCTTTTATACATATTGTCTTTTTCAATGCATACTTTTAACCATAAATGTCCTTTAAAAAGAGTGGAGTATACACAGAAGGAAGGGAAGACATTCTAGAGTTCTCATGCCTTCTCAGTAGTAGCTCAAGGTGAGTTACATGCATGTACCATATGCATTTTCCTGTCCCATGCTCAAGGCCCAGCACAGGAGGCAGATCTTCGGGCACCAGCAGGACATGCTGGTATTGGTGCCGGTGCAGAGGGGGAAGACAGTAAGGGAGAGGGAAAGGGCTGCTTTGGGGGTAGGTGTGTGCTGGGGGGCAGACAGCTTTGCTCTGGGGGGAAATACAGAAGGGGGGCCATGGAGAGACAGTCAGGGAGAGGGAAAGGGGGCTGCTTTGGGGGGAGGGGTGTACTGTTGGCAGACAGCTTTGCTCGGGGGAGGGAGGGAAGACAGAAGGACACAGACAGCGGCCAAGGAGAAAGAGAGAAAGAAACACAGATAGACAGACACATCTATTCTAGCACCCGTTAATGTAACGGGCTTAAAGACTAGTAGTATTATAAGCAGAATACTTCAAGCAATCATTTCTAGCTTAGACTGCCTCATTAAAATCTCTTCTAGCAAACTCTATTCCTACAAAGTTACAGTCTGTTAAACAGATACTTAAAGCAATCATTTTTAGCCCACATTTCTTTTTTAAAATCAACTATATTTTATAGATGTTTCATTTACTCACTGTGCTCTTGGCCACACGAAGGGCCCTTTGGTGTGGCCCGCCAGTGGTACAAACCTGCCTGTCACACGACCCTTTAAAGGGCCATTGAGGAGAGCTGAAGATGGTGGGTGGGGCCCCTCTCTCTTGGCCGCATGGGGGATTGAAGCTAGTGGGGAGTGGAGGAATGTTTCATCAGCTCCCTTCCTCCTCTCCCTGCTGAGGGCTCATGTGACTAGTGTCCCAACAAGGATTCCCGTCTTTAAAAGGCCATTGATGGTGGATGGGGCCTCTCTCAGCCACGAGGGGGATCGAAGTTGGTGGGGAAGAATATTTTGCCAGCTCCCTTCCTCCTTTCCCTGCTGGGGGCTCATGTGCACTGGTGCCCCAAGGATTCCCTTCTTTAAAGGGCCATTGAGGACACCCGAAGAGGGTAGGCGGGACCTCTTTCGGCCACGTGGGGGATCAAAGCTGGTGGGGAGAAGAGGGATGTTTAGTTGGCTCCCTTCCTCCTCTCCCTTCTGGGAGCTCATGTGCACTTGTGCCCCAAGGATTCCATTCTTTAAAGGGCCGTTGAAGAGGCCTGAAGAAGGTGGGCAGGGCTGGGGGGGCTAGTACAATAAATAAAATATTAAAACTTACATAGAACTAAGCATCAACTTCCAACTAATAAATAAGAAATATGATAAAATTCAAAGAAAAAAATGTTATATTATTCCTATCTCAAAATATAGTTACATAGGAAATTCTCTTACCTTATGCTCTCATTTTTCAACAGTGGTTGACTAAATAAGCTAATTTTGTCACTCATCCTCATAGCTGATGAAAATGTGTTCTTGCAGGGGCTAAGGAAAAAATTCATCCTCAATTTTACAGATTTCCTCATCAGCCTTGGAAAATATACCAACTGAAAACTGTGTTTAAGGAGAAAATTACTGAACAAGGACAGCAATCTTAACATTAGCACATTGTAAGTAAAGCCTTGAAAAAGCATATTCACTGTGTACTATTCTATATTTCAGAAATTTTTACAGTTGGTAGCAATTTGTAGAATGTAATTGTATATTAAAATTTTTAAATAGGGTACACCTCAAGATACCTGAAACATGTTCAGCAGTCATACTTGGAAGCATCAAAATATAATATTGATTAGATCTCTCCATATTAACCATGGATTTCACAAGTGGCATCACAAATAGAATAGGAACCAGATATATTTTGTCTGTCAGATATAATTTGCAACTACTAGAAATATAGCTGATTCCAAGAACCCAAGTGAATTGCAGCAGAGCTGCCAAAATTATTTCAACAACTTCTTAAAAGTACTGAAATACTACTCAGTGCATTGTGGGTAAGGGTTCCTTTTAAACATTTACTTGCAATTATCTATTTTAAGTGGTATTAAGTGCTAAAGGAAAACGAAGAATATGTGATCTCAGAGAAAAAACAAGAACGAGCTGTCAGGAGACATCTTTAACAAAAAATAGCATTAAGTTACCATGGTTACCTTCACAAATCAGAGCAACTCAGCTTCTACTCACATACTGTCTACCACTTCCAACTGTAATATTGAGCAATTTTTGATTATCACATAAGATAATCACTTTCCTGTATTTCCATGGTGAATGATGCCATCACATTAATTAGCATAATGAAGTATCTTTTTGAAAAAAAAGTGGCTAATTTTTAATAAGCCCCTATAGTGCAGTTATGAAAGCAACAGACTTTAAAATTCAAAACATGATCTACATGGCAGCCAAACTGAACAGAAAGTGTTCTTTTCCTTTCTCAATAATATTAAAGCCTATGCTGAGACAGTAGGGCATAAAACAAGCCAAACCCCGGTATAAGAAATGCTGTCCCTACTCCTCAACAGACATTTACTGTAGCAGGCACATAAATAAAAGCTCGAAAGACTCAGCAATCCATTATTAGTTGGATGCCTGTGCCTCTGAGCCTTCTCCAAGACTCACTATCATTCCAGAAAGAAATTATATTTTTAGCTGCTGTGTAGAAATATTTGAAGAGTTCATAAACAGCATAAAAAATAAATCTGAAGTGACTGAGAGTTTTTCATTCCAATTCATATTACAATTATTAAGAAAGCACAGTTACTTACCTGGAACGAGTGTTATCTGAGGACAGCAGGCAAATATTCTCACATGTGGGTGATGTCATCCACGGAGCCCAGTACAGACAGTGTTAAAGGGTTCATAGTCTAAAGCGCACGAGGACAAAGGCGCACCGACAACCGAGCACAGACAACTGAGCGCAAGACTTAATCGCGCTGAAGAAAAAACATGTTTTAAAGGGCTCCGACAGGGGGTGTTGGTGGGGAAACCCCCCCCCACACACACACACTTTACTTAATAGAGATTGTGCTGACGTTGGGGGGGGGGGTTTGGGGGGTTGTAACCCCCCTCATTATACTGGAAACCATAACTTTTTTCCCTGTTTTTTAGGAAAAAGTTAAGTTTTCAGTATAATGTGGTTACACCCCCACACACCCCCAACATGGCAGCATGAGGCAGCACGATCCCTATTAAGTAGAGTGGGGGGGTTCCCCCCCTCACCCCATCAGAGCCCTTTAAAATATGAGTTTTCTTCGGCGCGATTAAGCCCTGCGCTCAGTTGTCCGCACTTGGTTGTCGGCGCGCCTTTGTCCTCGCGCGCTTTTGACCCGTCACCGTGTTAAAATATACTGTCATTTTAAAAAATTTTAAGTTTCAAGACTGCCCAACGTCGGCTCACGGGACCATCAGTTCAGTATAAAAACCAAGAAGCCAATTAGAGGAGGTGGGAGTAGTGTGAGAATATCTGTCTGCTGTCCCCAGATAACATCTGTTACAAGACAAGCAGGCTGCATATTCTCACATGTGGGCCTACCTAGCTAAATGAAGTGGGTTGGAGGGAAGTTCACTTTCAAGTGGAGAATAATTTTTGTAGAACTGCTTGGCCGAACGACTATCCTATCTGGAAAGATTCTCCAGGCAGTAGTGGGATGTGAAAGTATGAATTGTAGACCAAGTAGCATGGAAGTGAAATGTAGATGAGCTACTGACATTTGGTGATGTTGTAGACATAGAAGTCCAAACCTCCTACAAAAATCTTGTCACATACTAAGGACCCCAAACTAATTTAATGGCAATGTGTGGAAACGTTTTCCTTTAGTTCACCATTAACTTTTGCTTTTTAAGTATGACATTTATCATGCACAGCTTTGAACCAATTATACTAAAGGGGGGGAAAAACTTCAAGGGCTCGTGGCTGCCTGGTTTTAGAACTAGTCTTAGCAGGTCAGCTACTTGCGAGCTATCATACGTCAAAAAAAAATCCTTATTTAACTATGTCAGTTTTTGAATTGTCAGTCTCAATAATATAAACATAACTTAATAAAACTTGTGCTTAGCTTTAAGTCCAAGCTGAATGGTTGTATTCAAGGGCAGTATTAATAACAGAGTGTCCCCGTTTCACTCTACTAAGAGCTTCTTCAGGAGAAAATGTGCCCCGTTAATCACAGCCACTAAAATGGAGTTATACTCCTCAGTTGTGTAGCGTGTCTAATTAGACAACCGTAGAGATAGAACTGACAGGCTTTAGCAGTCTTTTGGATGGGCGTAGAAAATGAGAGGTCAGAGTCGAAGACGACTCCAAGGTTGCAAACAGAGGAGACTGGAACGATAATAATATTATTTACAGAGATGGAGAATGGAGGGAGAGGAACAGAGGGTTTAGGAGGAAAGAGGAGCAGCTCAGTCTTGGATATGTTTAGTTTTAGATGGCGTCAAAATATCCGGGCAGCAATGTCAGCCAAACAGACTTTTTCCTTGACTTTAGGTGAAATTTTGGGTGTAGAGAGGTAAATCTGGGAGTCATCAGCATATCAGTAATACTGGAAGCCATGGGAAGATATCAGGGCATCAAGGGAAGAGGTGTAGAGAGAGAAAAGAGGAGGTCCTAAGCACTGTTCCCTCTAAGCTGTGCGCTTGTGCATGCGCACACAACTTGCCAAACCCACGCACACAAATTAAAATAGCGCGCACAAAAAATAAATTTTTGCCTAAAATAATTTTCACTGCTAAAATGAATGTTGCAGAAGACCAGCTGTTCCGATTTCCCATTTATCACATTTATTGAAGCGCTATAATATAAATTTTAAGTCATTCACGTGATTCCGTTATCTTTGGCAGTTGAACTTGACAGGTCACGTGCCCCAGAAGATATGAAACACTTCTGATTCTTTGACTTCCTGAAGTTCTGCCATATTGTTTATTTCATGGAATCATAGTGTGCAGGGTGGTACTGCAGTTGTATAACTGTATTCATTTATTAAATTGCAACCAGATATAACTCTTAAAATGTCTAAACCGCGAATGGTGAAAAGTGTAAAACGCAAGAGAGCTGCAACAGCTTTTAGGTCTGAATGGCTTGAAGAAATTGTTGAAACGGAGACACCGGAATCTCGAAATACAATGCGTGTTCGACTGTGTGAAATATTTACCTATGACTAAGACGATGGAGTTGTGTGTTTTTATTGTCAAGATGCCAAAGCAACTGGAAAATTCTCTACTGGAAAAATATGGGATGATGTTTGGAAACTGGACTTTCTGAAACGCCATCTATCAAGTAAATATCATACGACAGTATTAGGAAACTCAGAAGTAAAAATCCGAATTTAAGAGGGAGACTGGTTAACATGTTGCTTGAAAGCCCAACCAAAAAAGAAAACAGGCAAATTAGTAATGAACGGAAGTGTTCCAGTCCTGATGAAATTAAGGTTCTTGTCGACAGTGTTGTGCTGGCCATTAAGATGAATATCTCAATGCTCTCTGTTCAAGATATCAATGAGCACATGGTGAAGTATGTTAGTATACCTGATAGCTGGAGAAGCAAAAACTATGTGTTTGAATTTCTTGGAATTATGAATGGCATCGTGCAAGATGATCGTATGGCAGACATTAAATTAGCAACGTATCATACGTTAACTGTTGATGAAAGCACAGACATTTCTGTCAACAAGTACTTAATACTCTACTTTACATATCGGCCAGTCAATTCAAATGAGTATAGGACATCATTTGGTGGGATGCTACAGCAATTAGGGAATTCTATAGGAAACATGAACTTGACCTGAATAAAATGGTTGTGTTCACCTCTGATGGTGCCTCTGTTATGTTGGGCAAAAAAGATGGTGTTGCAGCACAGCTGAGAAAAGACATTCCACATTTAGTGCAGCAACATTGTGTTGCACATCGGGAAGATTTAGGACTTTCTGATTCATGGAAAGAAGTAAAATTGATGAAAGAAGTAGAAACTGTAATGAGAACTGTGTACACGGTGTTCTGTCGTCTTCTACTAAACGATGCACATTTCAAGAAATAGCAGATGCATCTGAATGTGAATCAATTGCTTTCAGACCTCTGAATGAAGTGCGCTGGTTATCTAGACACTTTGCACTTAAAGCAATTATTCAAAATTATGATCCCCTGTTAAAATATTTTGAAGAAGACAAAGATAATGATCCTATTGCAAAGTACTGCTATAAGAAGCTGAACAGTGAACAATTTCATATTACACTTGAAGTTTTGAATGATGTCTTATCAGAACTGGCTTCCTTAACCATGGTATTTCAAAAACATGGTTTGACACCATTAGAAGTTTATCATCTTGCACAGGGTAAATTGAAAAACTTCGAATGCAATACTTAGGCGACAAGGTTAAGTGGAGTGATAAAGTCAACAGTCTTCTTGACAACAGTTTCAGTGGATACTAATTCCATATTAACCTTCATTAACATCTTATGTTTGCATCTGGGTGAAAGATTTCCTGAAAATGAAGTTGAGGAATGGTCTGCTTTTGACTGTACAGCAATATCACAATGCGACTTTGACTTTGGAAATGGACACATCAGATCTCTTTGTTTAAAGTATAAACAATTTCTTCCGGAGGAAAGCGTTATTATTCAGCAATACAATGACTTTAAATTCCTTGTTGCAGAAAAAATCAAAAGCAATCTGATAAACAGCTTTCCAGATATGACGAAATTTGCATTTCAGAATGATCAATTTGCAGATTTAGCAAAATTGATGGACATTGGTGCCACATTCTTAGCATCTAGTTCAGATTGTGAGCTTGGTTTTAGTCTAATGAACAATTTGAAGACTAAACAAAGGAATCGTTTACATTTAAAGCATTTGGAAATGCTGATGCGTGTTAAGAGTCACCTTCAAGATGTAGGCTCAACAGATCTTGACAGAATTTATTCAGACTGGATAAATATGAAAGATCACAGGGAAAAACTTTGAAAACTAAATTGCTGTTATTTTTTAAATTTTAAGTATAAAGTACAATGATATATTATTTATAGGTAGCGCTCAATGAAACATTTCAATTAAACATAATTTATGTTTATTGAAATGAGACTTTATGTTACATAAAGTGTAACTAAAACTTACATTGTGTTTTCGTTAATTCAGACTAAACTGAAAGACCTGCCCATAACTGAACTCCGTGCCCTCTGGCAATCATTTTTTATAGCGCACACAAATTTAGTTTTTCTTTATAATGCGCACAGATGAAATTTTTTGCGCACACAGCCTAAGAAAAATTAGAGGGAACATTGGTCCTAAGACAGAATCCTGGGGTACACTGGCTGCTAGCGGGATAGAAACACAGGAGGACCCACCAAAGCATACACTAAAAGTGCAATGGGAGAGGTAGTAGAGGACAGATTCATGGAATCCAAGCAAGGACAGCATATTAAGGAGTAAGCAGTGATAAACAGTATCAAATGCAGCAGATAGGTCAGAAAGGATGAGGATTGAATAAAGTCCCTTAGATCTAGCCAGGAACAGGTCAGACTTTGGTGAGGTCAAAAGCCTGATTGTAGAGGATCAAGAGCCTGTTGAGATGAAAGGAAGTTGAGGCATCGATGGAGGACAGCACACTCGAATAGCTTGGATAGGATTGGGAGAAGGGAGATAGGGTGATAGTTGGAAGGGCAGGTGGGCTTCAGCAAGGGTTTTTTGAAAAGTAGCTTAACCACCACATGTTTGAAGGTATTGGGGACAGCTGCAGTGGAAATGGATAGGTTGAGGATATGGGCAGATGGGAAGGATAACAGTATATAAGATGGGGTCACGTAGAGGGGTGGGAATAGGGTCTGAGGTGCATGTAGTAGGCTTGGCTGAGGACAAAAGTTGTGCGGTTTCTTCCTTTGTGATTTCAGAAAAGGAAGAAAAGTTGACGGTAGCTGAAGGAGGGTCAAGAGAGTGGGACCAGACCAGAGGAGGATGTGTGGGTGCTTCCTGAATAGTTTGGGTGAAGGAAGAAAGGATGGTGTGAGCTTGAAGTTTAGGAGAGTGGATGGTGAAAAGGGGAGAAGGATGTGACTTTTCAGGGAATTCACGGGCAATCTTGTGAACCTTGTCATGGAAGTATTCAGCCATTGTCTGGGAAGAGAGAGATGGAGAGGTCGGGAGTGGGGGGACAATTTGAGGAGGCAGTTCAGTGTGGAAAAAAGACAGCAGGGGTTGGAAGAAAGGGAGTTAGTTGGATGTAGTAGTCTTGCTTGACCAGTGTAAGAGCAGAATTAAAGGAGATTAGCATAAATTTAAAGTGCAGGTATCAGCATGTATGCAAGATTTAAGCCAAAGGCGCTCGGCACAACAGGTATAGCAACATAAGTAGCAGATACTGGGAGTGAGATTGGTAAACCTGACAGAGTAAGGAATAGAGTGAGCAAAGATGTTCAAAGCAGAGGAGAGAATAGAACAGTACAACTAGACAGCCTTGCGGACAGACTTGGACAACATAGTGGAGGCAAAGAGAGGTGAAACAGTGGTTGAGAATGTGGAATGATCAAGAGCTTGAACATTTCAAAACCTGTTGGTGATGACTGGCCATGGAGTAATTGTGAAGTTTATCAGATGATGATCAGAGATGTGGAGCAGTGAGGTAAAAAAGATAGAGAGAGAGAGAGAGAGAGCGGTTGGAGAATGCTTAAATAGGCTAGAGAGGTGAAGGTATAATTGGGCTGCTATACTAATCATTAAAAAGGTGATAAAGAAGCTTTTAAACTAGAAAGTTGGGGGGAAGGGACGCTGACAGTTGCTCAGCAGAAAATGGTTTAGAGCGAGGAATCTTTGAAACATACCATTGAAACAGATGTCATAAAACATAAAAGTAGCTCAGGTGCCTTTAAATAAAGGGCAAACATATCATAAATTATCCTTGTCAACTACTAAGCAGATTTCAAACTACAGTTTTTGTTTCATCTACAATGCCACTATGTAAAAGGTAGAAGACTAAAATATAAAATGGGAGAGTTAGAATGTATAGCACTGAAGAGGTAGATGTAACTGGCATTTCAAACACCTAGTACAAGAGTGTCAAACTCAGGCCCTTGGGCCAAATTTGACCTGAAGGGTAATTAAATTTGTTCCTTCCTTCCCTCCCAGCTTCCCGGACTCACCTTCAAAGCAGCCTGCAGAGGATTGCTGGTCGGCTGTAGCGATCCTAGCAGGCTGCCGTAGCTAGCACGTTCCCTCTACTGCGGTCCCATACATCAGAGGAGGGGCAGGACTGCAGCCGAGGGAATGTGCTACAGAGGCCGACCGCAGCCTGCTAGGATCACTACAGCCGACCGGCAATCCTCTGCAGGCTGCTTTGAAGGTGAGACCGGGAAGCCGGAAGACACTAGAAAGAAGGGGGAAAACACGCAGTCCTTTGGGGGGGGGGGAGCGCAGGCCCTCATGTAGAAGTACACAGAGGGAGGGAAAGAGGGGCCCAAAGAGACGTGCATATGCTGGTCTGAGGGTGGGGGGGGGGAGGAGAATGCACTTCCCCAATATATTAGAACTGAACAGGATATTACAACTTTTAAAAAATTACTAAAAACTTATTTATTTAAAGACGCTTTTACTTCTGATTGACCTAAGAATATTTTTTAATATTGGCTTAAACCTTATCGTTTTATTCCTTTTAAAACTACTTACTTAAAGATCATCTTTAATCTCAAAGTGTTTATTTGCTTTACAGACAGCCTTATCTTGTGTTTTGATAAAGTTAAACCTAGCCTTTTGTTTTTCCCTTTTTCTAACCCAACATTGTAACTTTATGTTATTCCTTACCCCTCATGTATGTTTTGGATGAAATTTATGGTGTAATATGTTAATATTTGTTATATTTTAGCTTCTTGAATACTTTTATTTTGAATATGTACATCGCCTAGAAATTTTTTAATAGGCGATTCATCAAATATTTAATAAAACTTGGAAACTTAGGAGAAGAAATAATGGGTCTAAAAACAGAGAAGACTAGGAACATCCCTCCCCTTTAGAACCACAGAACTCTGGAACAACCTCACATCCCCGCTCAGAAATTCAAACTCCCTCCAATTCTTCCGCAAACACCTGAAAATTTGGCTCTTTTCAAAAATCTAACACCTCCTGCTCTCTGGGACCCTTGTCCCTCTCTCTCTTCTTGTTCCTTTCCTATAACCCTTCATTGGAGTTCCTTTCTATCCTAACTCTGTAAACCGTGCCAAGCTCTACGCTTGTGGAGATGGTGTGGTATACAAACCTAAGGTTTATTTTAGAAGAGGGAAAGAGATGGTGGACAATGGGATGGAGGGAGGGAAGGAACAGAAAGGGAGAGAAGGTGGACACAAGGGATGGTGTGGAGGGGAGGATAGAAATACTGGATAGGAGGAAAGTTGGGAAGAGAAAGGGAGAGATGGTGGATCCTGGTGTGGTGGGGAAAGAGGGAGATTTGCCGGATAAAAGGGTAGTTGAGAAAAGGAGAGATAGTGGATCTGGGAACGGTGGGGTCCATCGCTGCAGCTGCGGGGATGGAGATGAAAAAAAGGAAAGATGCCAGACTTCCGGGAGAGGGAAGGGCAATGGAAGGGGAGGACAGAGATGGAAGATGGATGGTTGGCACGGAGAAAGAAGGAAACTACAAATGGGCAGGAAACCCTGGCAAGCGAGTTATCAGAAGACAACCAGATCCTGGGAACAACATGATTTTAATAATGACCAGACAACAAAAGGTAGAAAAAAATCATTTTATTTTCTGTTTTGTGATTACAATATGTCAGATTTGAAATGAGTATCTTGCCAGAGCTGGTGTTAGACAGCAAGCGTGAACTAGGACCTAAAAAGAGAAAGGAAAAGTCTTTATTTATTTTGTTTACATCACAGAGCCGGCGTGGGGTTGGAGATGTTGTAACCCTATACTTCTACGAAGACTAAGGGGTCCTTTTATTAAGGTGCACATTTAGCGCGTTCTAATTTTTAGCGCGGGTTAAATCAGTTAGCATATCTCAATAAAAGGACCCCTAAGTATCTTAATAAAAAATTCAGCCCGCAACTTAGCCTATGTTTTAGATTTCGGCCCCTTATGTGACACCCCTGACCTAGTATGAGGATAACTAATGGGACACTAATACCAGGGTAAAAATTATTATATGAAAATGAAAGAGTGGCTCAAATAGGTAGAACAAATATACTAAAGAGGACATTGAAACAAAAATGTGGGGGTCACGTGATGCAGTTTGACTAGACAGACATGTGCTCGTGGAGCTCCACTCACCCTCACATAAAAATGGCAATTTCTCAGCTTCAACCACCCCGTTTTTGCTATTTCCAACACATAGCTAAGGAAAACAAGGGGCAGACGGCTTTTCGAGGCAGTCCAGGGCGCTCCTACTCAGAATGCCAACAAAGACACAGAGGGGACTTTGGGATCACCCAAAATAACCGTTAGTAAAAATGGCGGCGGCCCCTACCTCCTTCACCGTGCCGGCTGGGGACTGGATTCAAGAGATCACTAAATCAGTCACGGCGGCGCTGGTGGATAGCTTGAACAAGCTGCAGTCGGCTGTGGATGAGTTGAATGAAAAATTTTACTCCCAGGGCCGTAGGCTGACTGAGGCAATACAACGCATATCAGCGCAGGAGGACCGCAGCAACGGTATGGCGGCTCAGATCCTTACACTTCAGAAAGAGATACAGACTCTACAGGAGCGGGTAGAGGAACAGGAAAATTGCAGCAGATGTAACAATCTGCGTCTTGTTGGCTTGCCGGAATCCGTCAAAGATGCAGATCTTTATCGCATCTTTAGTCAATGGTTGCCGAAGAAATTGGGCCTTCCCTCCACCGAGAACAAATATGGCTGCGAGTGGGCACATCGTGTGGGTGCTCGACAGGCGGAAGATCAGCACCCCAGGATAGCTATCGCCCGTTTCTGCACTTGGAAGGAAAAACAAGCACTACTGCGGGCATACCGAAAAGTTCCCTCTCTGGACTATGAAGGCCATAAGATTTTACTGTTCCATGATTACTCAGTGCGGGTAGCTGCGCAATGCAAGTTAATGTCCCCGTACTGCACTGAGCTGCACCTCAAGGGTATCTCCTTAGCTCTGGTATTCCCTGCTACTCCGTGTTTGGCATGAGGGAAAGACTACACTGCTGCACTCTGCTGAGGATGCTCGTGTCTATATGGACAAGCTGAATAAGCCGTGAACTCTGCATTGGCGGTGAGAGTGTTTGCTTCTGGAGCCAGATGCCTGACAGGTTGGTCATGCTGAACTTGGACATGGGAGGATTTCTCTGGGGTTTGGTCACCTATGTTTCTGGATTGGGGAGACAGGACTGGAGATTTCTGCTCTGGGGGCTGCTGGATCAGATACTGGCCAGGCACTGGGCTGCCTTGTCATGTCTGGACCTGCAGCCCTTGCCTTGGTTTTGGCCTGGGAGGTGCCTGTTTCTGGACTTACTGACAGCTGCGGTCTCTTCCTCAACTTATCCCACCTCAGGGGTATCTTCTTCTATAGATCCCAGTATCCGGATCTGGGGGCCCACCTTCAGAATGGACTACTTTGTGTGCTTTCGAGCCCAGGTTACAGCATCTAGTTTTGTGGGTCCTGGGTAGAGCTTTGCGAGTTGGCTCCTCAGGGTTTCAGTGTGTTGAGGGCTTTGGGCTGTGCCTTGTGATTGTTTCAAGATTCTGTGGTTTTTATACTGTACTTCATTTGCTGTTTACTTCTGCTCTTGTTACTTTTCATTTTCAATTTGTCAGTTCACTTTCTTTTTTCCCCCTTTGCTCTTTGTTTTCTGACAGTCTGTAGTTTTTGCATGGGGTAAGGTGGTTGGGTGAGTGGGATCCCATAGGGGAGATGGAGGGTTTGTATGGCTGGCATTGGGGGTTTCCGCGGGGATAGGGTTGCAGATTGGTTCTTGGGCTGGGAAGGTAGGTTGGGGGAGGGAAGGTGTTGTGTGAGTGAGGGGGAGCAGGGGCGCATATGTGTGAAGAGTGGGGATGGGTGGGTATGGTTCTGGTTGTGTGTAGCGCTGTGTGTGGGGGGGGGTGGAACAGGGGGAGGTGGGTGGTTCTCTGGACAGGAGTGCGACTGAGGGAACTGCTGCTTACACGTTTGCTTTTCACATATATCTTCTGGCTCTGGGCCTAGCTGGGGGACCCGGGCACCGGTTTGTTTCAATTGGCTCACCCTTTGGGCGCTCTGGTGGCTTTTTTTGCTTAGTAGTTATGGTTAATCTGACTGTGGCCACTTTCAATGTGGATGGTATCCACTCACCAGTGAAATGTAAGAAGATCCTCACCTGGCTTAAGCAGCACTACATTGATATTGCCTACCTGCAGGAAACCCACTTTATTGCATCTGAACATGAGAAGCTGCGTAGAGACTGGGTAGGTGAAGTGGGCTATTCGGCCTACAATGGTAGGCGACGCGGAGTAGCCATTTTAGTCCATAAACAGTTGCCCCTTAATATCCATAAGATAATTCAGGATAAAGACGGCCGCTATGTCCTCCTATTGGGAGAACTGTGGGGGTCACATTTCCTTTTTTGTAATCTTTATGCCCCTAACATTTATAGCCACAAATTCTATTGCGGTCTCTTGGGTATACTGACGCAATACCAGTTGGTTGTTGGCGGGGATTTTAACATCATGGCTGATCCCACTTTGGATTGTTCCCCTGCCAAGCCGCGGTCTCGCAGTCATGACCAGAGGGGGGTGAATTTTCTCTGTGGTCCTTTGGGGATGGTGGATGCATGGAGAACGATGCACCCGTTTGACCGAGAATTTACGTTTTTCTCTCACCCCCACACCATGTACTCGCACCTGGACTATCTTTTGGTGTCGTCTTCTCTCTTTTCCAGGGTTGACACCGTCACTATCGAGGACACGTCGCTTTCAGATCACACGGCGGTGGTACTTACATTGGGAGTCACGGATTGGCAAGGGAGCGCTCATGGCGTTTTCCCGTAGCTCTATATGGTGACAAGGACTTTTACACCTATCTTAGAGCTAAATGGCTTGAGTACGACTCCTACAACCGTACGTCGGAGGTGGATCCTGAAATTTTTTGGGAGGCTTCTAAGGCGGTCATGCGTGGGCATATTATTCAGTATGCTACTGCTAAGCGAAGAAAGCAGGGTGAGGCACTCATGACCCTCTCGGGGAAGCTGGCAACACTGTGCCGGCACCATTACACCAGATTGGACACGGCTGAGCTTCAGCAACTTAAGTCTATTCGTCTTCAAATCAGCGATATCCTTGACCAGAGGGCCCGGCAAAACATCTACTATCAGAAGTTCAGACTATATCAGTGGGGGAGTAAGGCGGGCAAGCTCCTTGCAAATTTGGTTCGTCCTTTCCAGAAGAAACAGCTTGTCTGATTGATACGGAATAAGCAGGAAGCGTGTTTTACTCAAGAGTCTCAAATCTGGGATCAATTTGTGGAGTTTTATCGGTCACTCTATGCGCAGCATGACTTCACTGAGGCGGAGAGGGATCGCTTTTTCCAGGATATTATTCTTCCGTGGCTCTCAGAGACTCAGGCGGCACAGCTGAATATGCCTACCTATATCGGCTGAAGAGATTCGCCTGGGGATCAAGAAGCTGCACCTCGCTAAATCACCTGGCCCAGATGGCTATGGCCCAGAGTATTACAAACTTTTATCTGATCTCTTAGCTCCGCCCCTGGGGGACTACTTCCATTACTTATCTCTTAGTTCGACGGGCCCTCGGAGCAACATGGCTCATATCACCTTGCTCCCTAAACCGGGGAAGGACCCTCCCCAGTTTGGCTCTTATCGACCTATCTCCTTATTGAACCAAGATGTTAAGTAACTAGCCTCAATCTTGGTGGCTCAGTTAAATATGTTTTTACCGCAGCTTATTGGAGAGAACCAGGTGGGGTTTGTTCCGCACCGCTATGCTTCTATGAACCTGCTTAAGGCGTTGTCGGCAATGCATGATCGCAGGGGGGACAGCGGCACTTCTACGATCGCTGGCCTTGATATGGAAAAGGCCTTCGACAGCATATCCTGGCAATACTTATTCTGGGTACTCCCGGCATATGGTGTGACGGGGAATTTTGTGCACTGGATTGAGGGCCTTTACACCAAACCCCAGGCCTGTCTTATTATCAATGGTGGCCTTTTGCCCTCCTTTGACTTATGCCGGGGGACCCGTCAGGGGTGTCCTCTTTCTCCGCTCTTGTTTGTTTTGGCCCTGCAGCCTTTGGCTATTAATATCTGAGCAAACACTGAGTTGCAGGGGATCCAGGTGGGGAATACCGAGTGCCGTCTTACTCTGTTCGCTGATGACATCTTGCTTTTTCTGGACCAGGCCCCTCTTCACTTACCGGTAGCTCTTCACCTGGTGACAGATTTTGGTGTCATCTCGGGCCTCAAGGTGAATTGTGAGAAGTCTGAGTTGATGCCCCTCACGGGCCTTGCCTGGGAGCCCTGGCACACTTGTCTACCCATACCTCCGGTACGTACACCCATGCGGTATCTTGGCATCTACTTACATCCTGACCCGCGGGTTCTTTACAAGCATAACATTTTGGATGTCATTGAAAAAATTAGACTTCTTTGCTGCATATGGAAGGATCTTCCCTTGTCCTTACTCGGTCGGGCTGCTTTGATCAAGATGATATTTTTACCTAAACTTCTCTATCCTCTGCAGACGGTACCCTTCTGGATCTTACAGTGTGATATTGGTAAACTTCGATCCGTTTTTACTACTTTTTTGTGGCGCCATCACTCGGCGCGCATCAGCTATGCCAAGCTGACCCTCCCTAGGGGGCGGGGTGGTCTAGGGCTCCCAGATGTTAAGAGTGTATAATGTGTCGGCTCTTCTCCATTTTATTCATGAGGGGATTTCGGGATCTGCTCAGTTTTCCCCCACAGGGTGGCTAACGGCTTGATGTGCTCCTTTTACCTTCTTGAACCTTTTGCATGCTCCCAGTGCTACTGAGGGGGGAGGCTTGCCTTCTAAACTTCGGTTTCTGAGACCTTTTTGCTTGGCGTCGGGCTCAGGATAGGACCCCCTTTGCATCTCCGCTTCTACAACTGATGGGTAATCCTGACTTCCTGCCGGGTCTTGGGCGTAGCCCCTTTGCAGTTTGGGCTTCTCGTGGGGCCCATATCCTCCATGAGATGATTGATGGCGACACGGGCTCTTTTTCCACGTTTGCTCATTTCAGGGAGCACTGGGACATACCGAACACTCAATTTTTCGCCTATTTGCAAGCCCGGCATTATTTCTGCAGCCTTCAGCAGCTACATGGGCCAGAGTGGCTGTGTGGGCCTTTGGATAGTATCTATTTTGTATTCTGGCTGCGGGGGGTTCCTTATCCGTCTGGTATAGGGTGGCCGGCACAGCCAACTCTAAAGGTCTCCTCTTTCAGTTGCGGGCCGCGTGGAATCGCGATCTGTCTGCCCACTATACACCTGAGGCCTTCCAGGAGCTTTTTCACACCTTGCAGGTCTTCGTGAAATCCGCAGCTTGGCAGGAAACTCAATTCAAGATTCTCCACAGGGCTTATATTACCAGGGCAAGGGGCTCCCGGATGGGCCTCTGAGATGATGCCTTATGTAGCAAATGTGGAGGGGCCCAGGGGACACTTTTACACTCCTTTTTGGAGTGTCCCACACTCACTTTGTGGAACACATCCTTTGTGCAGCTTCGATTGGTCTTGCAGGCCGAGTTGAAGTAGGATTATAAGACGCTGCTTTTGGGGGACTAGACTTTGCTGGAGACTAAGAGCCTTTCAGTGCCCCAGCGGCGATTTATCTACTTGACCTTTTTGACTGTCAAATGAACTATATTGCATCACTGGACACAGGCTGGGGACATCCCCCAAGAGAGCTGGCTGGGACAGATGTCTGAATTGGCCCGCTTTGAGCTCTGTTATTACAAGCACTCGTTTAATCCTGAGGTGTTGGCATATCTGACACTATGGAAGGTGTTTCTGCAGTTACCCTTGGTCGCACGTTACAGGGGTAGGATAGGGGGTGAGTGACTGGGGTGTGTGTTTCTGCTTGTGCGGTGTCTATATGTATGTATGGCTGGAGGGTCGATTGGGATGTTTGTGTGCTTTATACAACCAAAAATGTAAAAGGTCAGCTGGGTGACAGGGAATGTCCTTTTCATCTCCACTTTCCCCCATAGGGGGATTGTGGGGCTTGCTGTCTTTCTCTATACCTTTTATGTGGTACCGGGGATGCCCCTTTATTACCTCTTTGTTTTAGCTATCTTCGCACCTTAGCTCGCTGGGGGGTATCGGTCTCTTTTGTCGCTTTGTTGTTCCGTGCTACCAGTCTTAATCCGGTACCTAACAGCAGAGAGTGTATTTCTATTGTATTATTACTGCTTATTTGTATTTGAGCCTGTGGCTTTTCTGTTCTGCCTGTTGCCGTTGTTGTACCCTTTCTAATAAAAATGATTACAAAAAGAAACAAAAATACACCTAGGAATCATTAGTGAACAGGAATTCTATTTGTTAAGAGGAAGAGAATAGTAGTAGAAGTATATTATTGTCACCTGACCAGAATGAATAGACAGATGTTTAAATGCTGCCGGGAAGGGAAGGGGGGTGTCAATATTTTTCAGTGGCTAGAGACAGGCAGGTTCCCTGGAGTCCTGCAGAACATAAAAATAGCCTTACTGGGTCACACCAATGGTAACCCATTCTCACCATGGCCAATCCAAGTCACTAGTACCTAGCCAAAACCCAAGGTGTAGTAATATTCCATGCTATCAATACAGAGCAAGCAGTCGCTTCCCCCATGTCTTTCTCAATAACAGACTATGGACTTTTCCTCCAGGAACTTGTCCAAACCTTTCTAAAAACCAGCTACGCTATCTGCTCTTACCACATCCTCTGGCAACGCGTTCCAGAGCTTAACTATTCTCTGAGTGAAAAAAAATTTCCTCCTATTGGTTTTAAGAGCACTTCTCTGTAACTTCATCGAGTGTCCCCTAGACTTTGTAACATACTAATGCATGATTACAATTATTCCAGTATTAACTGGGCAAAGATCACATCAGTACAAGCTAGGGAGGTACATTTTCTAGAATAAATGCATGTATGCTTCATAGAGCAGATGATCCAAGAACCAACAAAAATGAGAAACTATTTCAGATATAATCCTTTGTGGCATGCAGGATTTGATATGAATAGAACAGTGTTGGAGTCTCTTGGCTCAGACAGTGGTAACAATATGAGAAATGTAATTAATAACTGGAGGGAGGACACTGAGAAAATCTACTGCGCTTGCATTTAACTTTCAAAAGAGAGACTATGATAAAATGAGGGACATGGTTTAAAAAAAACAAAAAACCTGCTAAGTTAAGAGTTTACATCAGGCTTGGACATTGTTTAAAAATGGGAACACAGCAAACCAACCAGCACATAATCGGTCCAAACAGAAGTCCAAGCATAAAACTTTAATAAGTATCCATATGGATATATGACCCCTAGCAGTACGTCATGTGAGACTGCCACTAGGGGAGCCATTTTGACTGTGGCACCGGAGTGGCCAGAAGCAATTGGGCATTGGTCCTGACCGAGCCCCCCCAAACCACCTTGGAATTTTGAGGTAAACACTAGGGGGGTTGGGGCTGGGAGGGGCAGGGGGTCAGTACATGGAGGGTTTGGGCCAGGAGAGGGAATTCATTCCTGCAGTCTGATACTCCTGGCTACAGGAATAACACTGCTTGCAAGGTGGCTCCCAAGCAGCATTATTCCTATAAGATGGGATTCAGCAACCTGCGATACTGGTGTGGTATACCACAGGTTGCTGAATACCATAGGGGGTCATGGTGCAGTAAAGAGCAAACCTTTATCACACCTTGATGAATTCCCTCTAAATATGAACTACTGTAGTTTCTCATAAATCTTGTTTGAAGTTCAACATTTGTTTTGAATTGTAAATAATTGATATTCTCAAAAACACTTTATATTAATTTTGGTTCTAAAGTACCTGGCAAACTATTTTTTTTGTTCTGAATATTTATATTGTTTTAAGATGATTTAGAGTAATAAAAATATTTATTTTGTTAGATATTCATGATGAAATTATATGCATTTCTGAAGTTCAAGGATTGTTTAGTATAATTTCCTACTGAGAAATTAGCATTATAATGCCAGGCTGCCTCAGTCTATTGTTAGAATATCCCCTATCGTAATAATGTTGCACAATTCATCCAAATTTCTTTTACAGATAAAAATACTACAGCTCACACTTCTTCATGTAGCTGTTTGATTTATTTATTAGGAAAGAAGTTTGTTTTAGCTGTAATCTCAGGGAAGTCACTACTGGGCTCTTTTTACAAAGCCATGGTAGCAATTCTCGCATGGCAAATGAAATGCAGCCCATTCAATTCCTATAGGCTATATCGCATTTACTATGCCAGAACTTGCTACTGTGGTTTGTAAAAGGAGCCCAGTGTAACTTGTGGTGGTAAAAGGTTTTACAAAGTGCCCCACGTGACCCATGGGCTGCATGCGGCCCCCAGGGACTATTTTGCGGCCCGCGATCTGTCTTCTCCACTTCACAAGTTTTCCTATTGTGGAGAGGACAATCACGTACAGACCGTGACTGCTGTAATTGGATTTGCAGTAGTCTCTCTGGAGGGAATATCAGCAAATGGCTCGCAGCTCGCCTAAAGCAGGGGTCCCCAATCTGCTTCCCTTCCCGTCTCACTGCCCTTCCCCAAGCCACCGCAATCGGGGAACAGGCCAGCGCCGAGGTCTTAGCTCTCCCTGCTTATCTTCCCCAGCTCGGAGCCAACCAATTCTCGCCACCCGACGTCAATTCTAACGTCAGGGAGGAAGTTCCGGGCCAGCCAATCGCTGCCTGGCTAAGGGTTTGAGTTTGAGACCACTGTAACCATAATGATTTGAAACTTATTTTTTTTAAACAACCTTTTTTTTTTTTTTTTTTTCAAAGAAGGAAGGTCATATTTATTTTATTTATTTATATTATGACATCTTCACACTAAGCTAACAGAATTTCTAAACTCTAAAATATGAATACCGTACTTAATTTATTCAGGGACACTGAAGTCTATATAGAAAACCCAAAAGAAAACTAAATTACTAAACAGTGTTAATGATTTACCCGGTTGTAAATGAGAAACAAACCACTTGAGGTTAGCAGAGGTCAGCTACATTTCTATGGTAAAACATTAAACACTACAAAAGACATGAAAATGCATCACAGGTTTAACCTATGTTGATATAATTATATGATATTTATATTTAAATATTAGTTTTTCTAAAGAAGTAATCTTACTCACAACATGCTTAAATATAAATGTGTAACATTATACAGGACTTTTTAAAATACCTTAGTGTTCTACTCTTTTAGAACATAATAGAAAGTTTCATTAACAGTTCATATGAACTGGTGCCATTACAAAAGTAACTGGCATGCACCATTTTTTTTAAAGCAATTTTATGAAAAGACAACAAAGAAAATACATGTATCCTTCTTTTGCCCATCATCATCTGTTTGTGTGACTAATGGAGAATTTTAATGCTCAGGTCAAAGATCATGGTCATTGTACTTTTGCAAGCCAAGGGACAAAATTGCCTAAGGAAATTAAACTTTGACCTTTTAACTGGCTAACCTTACAGGCAGGTTTCACTGACATTATGCCCTCTATACACCTGGAGAATAGTTAGAAACTATTTTAAAGTTTTACATACTTTATCTCCCCAGCTCAGCCTAGTCTAATCTGATGTATATGCACATTTTTAATTTTATTTCAGTCTACCCTTCCATTGGATTGGTTATTGGAGAGCCTGTGTGGAAAATAATACTATATAGACAAATAAAGCAGCGGTACCTTGGATTACAAGCATAATCCGTTCCAGGAGCATGCTCGTAATCCAAAATGCTCGTTTATCAAAGCGAGTTTCCCCATAGGAAATAATGGAAACTCGCTTTGATACGTTCCCCCCCCCCCACCGAGGCCATCAGCGCTGCTCCCCCCCCCCCCCATGAGAACCAGCATTGCTCCCCCCCGCGAACTGGCACCCTCTCCCCCACGATCCGGCATCCCCTGCCGCCATCGGGACCCCCCCCCCCCCGCCACCGCCGGGGAGAGAACGTGAACTCGCAGGCCTTGAGCATGCGCACATGCTCAAGGCCAGCACAGAAGAGGAGGCCGACATGCCGGTGCTACATTAAAGTAAGAAGAGGGCTCTGGGGGACTTCAGGTTGCGGCGGGGGGGTGCCTGATGGCGGCGGGGGGTTCCCGATGGCGGTGGGGGGTGCTCGATGGCGACAGGGAGGTGCCGGATCACAGGGGGGAGGGTGCCGGTTCGCGGGGGGAGCGCTCGCATATCGAGGCGCGCTCGGTTTCCAAGGCGCCGATTTTGTGAATGTTTTGCACTGTACTTCCTTTTTTTTTCATTTTGTTCTTTCCTTTCTTTGTATGCATATAATAATAATAATAATTTTATTCTTACATACCGCCAAAGCCATGGAAGTTCGAGGCGGTTTAAACAAGAAGCACTGGACAATCAGCGAAGAGGTTACAATTAAAATCAACAGTACAATCTTACATAATGAAAGATTTGGAAAGCTATATACACTTCTCCCTCTGGATTTGCGGGGGATAGGGGCAGAGCCGGACTGCGAATGGCGAAAAACCATGAATATCCGTCTCTGACCCACCTCCGCCTCCCTCCCGCCTTCCCGGCCTCATCTGGTGGTCTAGCGGGCTTTCGGGGCAGGAGCGATCTTCCTACGCTCCTGCCCCGTGCAGATCGCCATTAGGAAATGGCTGCTGTGAGTTCTTGTAGTCTCTCGAGACTACGACGGGAACTCCCTACAGCTATTTCCTAATGGCGATCTGCACAGGGCAGGAGCGTAGGAAGATCGCTCCTGCCCCGAAAGCCCACTAGACCACCAGGTAAGGCCGGGATGCCGGGGGGAAGACTTAACGATGGGTTTTTTTCTTTTTTTCCCCCTCCCCAAAAAACCGCAAATACATGAAATCGCGATTACCGAAACCGCAAATGGGGAGGGGGAAGTGTAGTTCTTAGCAGAGCTGTGTAGATTCACAGTTTACAAATCGATTGAACAAACTCATTTTTACCAATTTTCTGAAATTGAAGTAGGAAGAGGAGAGTGTGATCAAGTTACTAAGCCAATCGTTCCATTTGCCTGCCTGGAAGGCAGGCTTTAATTGTAGGATAGATGTTCTTCGTGTGGGCCTAAAAGTGCTTGCCAGATTAAAATGGGAAACTAGGTAAGTGGGGGCCAGGCCAAATACTGATTTATAACACAGAAAAGAGAACTTAACCAGGCTTCGCGCCTCCAGGTGCAGCCAATGGAGTTTTTGATAATAGGGGCATATATTTTATGTAACCTATTTTGATAATTTTTTTACCTTATTTATGGTAAACAACTGCTTAGATATTTTATTTGTGGTCAGTCCATTCAGAGCGCTGTCTCTGCTGACCAGCCACTGCTGTTGCTTTAGGAGGCACTGGGGGAGGAGGGCTGTTGGTCGCTTAATCGGCAAGTCTGATTTTTTTCAGACAACGAATCGATTCACCATAATGAATCGGTGAATTGATTTGAATTGGCAAATTGGGCAGCAGTAGTGTAGAGAGGAGTAACCTGCATAGAGCAGTAGTTATGACCCTAAACAAAAGAAAAAAAGGAGGTGATCTACATGTTCCACGCAGAAGGGCAGGTATGACTCTGTTCACTTTACTGGGTCAAATTAATGGGTCATGCTGGTCTATCTGCCATCCATTACAATTTAATAGGATAGCTGTTTGAAGACAACACCAAACACAGGCCTGCAGAAGTGGTGAAAAGGGTATGTATTAATCTGGGGGGAAATCAAGCTAGAGGAGATGGAAGTGAAGATAGGGCTGCCTAGTGGAAGAGGAAGGTGGGAAGAGGAAGTGAGTCTGGTTGAAATGGAGATGGGATGGAGGATAGGAAAGTGAATACTGAGGGAATAAATTATGTGGATGGCAGGAGCTGTAAAAAGGGTAGGGTGTACTAAAGGAAGACAGTGTTGGGAAAAAAATTAAGGAAGATTTGTGAGATGAGCCGAGGATAGGTAGAAGATATTGATGGGTAGAGATGGACTGAGGAAGAAAGAACATGGAGGAGAAGATTTAGCTTTAATTAAAGAAGTCACTCTGAATGAGCAGCTAAGCCAGCCATATCACTGGAGGGCTAAATCACTTTGTCCAGTGATGGTTTTGGCTTTCACAGATGCCATTAAGGTGGCCTTTCCTAAAGGATGAGATTTTTTTCAGGCTATATGCGAGAGTGTAAATCTGTAAAGATATGAGTATAAAAGCATGTACCAAGATAGGGAGCCAATCTTGAAATAACTGAAATAATTGTAAAAACCCATTTCTAAACTGCCTAATGCAATAAATGTAACCAGAAGTGTCAGTCTCACTGAAGAGCTTGATATAGACTCCTCTAAAATTGCTGATATATTATTGATGTCCAGCTGCGGCGTTTCCAAATTTTCCCCTTCCTCTGTTACCTGGTTTTTAGTGGACATTGGAAGATAGTAAATTTTGTTCAATGGGGGAATCAAGTTCAAGGAATATTTTAACACTTCCACCAAATATTTCTTAAACATTTCATATGCTGAAATTCAGGGTACCTTGGGGCAATTCAAAATTATAACATTTAATCTGCGATTATAATTCTCAATTTTTTCTATTTTTCATTGAAGTATCATACTATCTTTAATCACAGCTGCTTTAAATGTTTTGTTTTTTATTTTACATTTTTATTGAATTTTTATGAATTTTTATATTACACAAGTATGCAATCATAACTTGATACAGATCAGAGATGAGAAAATTTAAGATTAACAAAGAACAACAGAATATAAACAAGTAATATTAACTCTTATTTAGCCCACAATATTTATGAGATCAAGAAAGGAAATAAACTTCAAATCAACTATTAAATTATATTAGAGTAATGACACAGCCAGATGGAAGGTCATACCTAATTAGACATGGTTACCAAACCTTCTTTAGAAGCAATAAATTCCAATAACTGTTTGGGCTCAAAAAATAAAAAAATTCTTATTTTGAAATAGCACATAACATTTTGAGGGAAATTTAACAAGAAATGTAGCCCCTAGAGCAAGAACTCTTGGTTTTAAGGCCAATAATTATTTTCTATGTCTCTGGGTTTTTTGAGCTAAATCAAGAAAAATTTGTACATTGGAACCCAAAAACTTGTCATTAATATGATGGAAATACAAATGTAAAATAAATTCCCTGTCACTTTGCAAGGCTAATGTAAACACAAACACAAATACAACAGAAATATGACAGAATTTTTCCTGATTTTGCTTTAAATGTTTGTAGAGTTTGAACCTCCATTTGCATCTTTATTATTGTATTTTCATGTCCATATTCGATTGCTCCAAAGCTTTTGAGATACTATCCACTTTACCAGCCAAAGCTTTTACCTCCTATTCGAAGCAGCCTTGTCCAACTTCTGGAGCATACCCCATTATAGTCACCTTACTGGAGGGAATTAACTCCCCAGAGTTGGTTTTCATCGGCAGAAGCTCATCTGCCCTGGACGTTTCATCTGTAGTGAGTCCCGGCGCAACTTCAGCAACACTAGTAGTTCCTACCTCCAAAACAGTCACTTATGCTGGACAGGGAGGTGGATTGATATGTGGTGGGGAGAAAGAGATTTCATGTCCCTGTAAGGTGAAGCCCTCTTTACCTTCACCCATCGCAGGACCAACTCCACCAGGTTTAATGCAAATTCCAGGCAGCAAATGCTCAATCGTCTGCTGCCGAGTTAATGTTGCTGGCGTCAAAGAAGCGCAGTGGTTAAAGCTGTAGCCTCAGCACCCTGAGGATGTCAGTTTAAACCCACGCTGCTCCTTGTGACCCTGGGCAAGTCACTTAATCCCCCCACTGCCCCAGGTACATTTGATTGTGAGCCCACCAGGACAGACAGGGAAAATGCTTGAGTACCTGAATAAATTAATGTAAACCATTCTGAGCTCCCTTGGGAGAACAGTATAAAAAATTGAATAAATAAATAAACTTTAACTGTCGCTTTTCGCTTATGCGGCATATTATTTAGAAGCAATAGCACAGGCAGCTGCGAGAGCCTGATCTTTCGTGTCTGGTCTATAACGCCATCTTAGCTACTCCCCGAGCTACAGTATTTTAAAAAGTACGGGGGCTCCAGTATCGACACGGCTGATCTAATGGGGCAGCTTATCTACGATGTCTTCAGATAGGCTGCCCCATATAAGGACACCGCACCCACTGCATAAGTTTGTAAAACCCGTGTATAAGCCACGGCCTATACATGGGGAAATAAGGTACTGCAAAAATCAGATTTTACTCTTAAAATTGTAAATATAACTTGTATAAAAAGCTATTAAAAATCAGAATGCATTTCATATAACTCTGATGTATGTAACAGTGCTTTTCAAATAAATTGATGCAAGAGTCTTGAGAACAGCCATACTGGCAAACTCACTAGCATGTTATGTGCTGCCATGCAGAAAATTTGAGTTTGATTTCCAAGCCTAGCTTTTGTTTCCTGGGCTTGCCAAGGATAGGGATTCACAGACTCTAGGAGATAAAGGATTTTCTGCCATCACTCTTAACTGACACCTAGGTTCATGCTGCTGGGTTTGAAGAAGCCATGGTCTGTGGCAGATGGGCTAGGCAACATATATAAAAATGGAGAAAAACTTCTTCAACCATCTTCCTCATTACTATTTACTATTTGTCAGTTGCCTAAAGAAAACCTTTGAAACTACAGATGTTGTTGATGTACATATCATCTGTGGTTTCTAAAGTACAATAAATCCAGTCCAATCCAATCTGCTCAACCAGGGCCAGAGTGGAGGAGGAACCTTGTGATCAAAGCACTGGGCTGACAAACGGGTGATGCTTTGTTCAAATTTCACTGATGCTTTGTGAACTTGGGCAAATCACTTAACCCTCCATTGTCTCAGATACAGACTTAGATTGTGAGAACTTCCAAGAACAGAGAAATGCCTAGAGTACCTGAAAATAACTAACCTTGAGCTACTACTGAAAAAGATGTGAGCAAAAAAAAAAAAAATTCCAATTGAGGTTAAGAGCAAGTTGAAGGAGTTCTGGTGATGTCACCCTTTTTTACACTTCAAGTGATACAGCACCTAAACCTAGTTCTTCTGGTCAGGATTTCCATTTAGCAGTGTAGTTTCTGGTACTTAACAGCCTTGCTTGTTGTAATATGATATACCGTGTTTCCCCGAAAATAGGACCTACCACGAAAATAAGCCCTAGCATGATTTTCGGGGTAGGTCTTAATATAAGCTCTACCCCCAAAAATAAGCCCTAGTCGTAGGGAGCCACACTTTCCCCTGCCCCGCAACTGAACTACAAAACCCCCGCTGACCCTCCATCCTTTTCTCCCAACCGATCCCCACCGACCGCAACCATAAATACCTTCTGGCAGAGAAGCATCGAGCCAGCAGCACTCACAGGCTGCTTCGTGGCCTTCTAACCGCATTACTGATGACATCATCAGTACAGAGAAGGCCCCAGCGAGAAGGCCGGGAAGCAACCTGTGAGTGCTGCTGGCCCGATGCTCCTCTGTCAGAAGGTATTTATGGTCGTGGTCGGCAGGGATCGGTTGGGAGGGAAGAATGGAGGGTCAGCGGGGGTTCGGCGGTTAGGCTGCGCAGTGGGTGCTCAAGGGTTCTGCTGCATGAGGGATGGGAGGGAGGGAAGGATGGAAGCTGGTCGAGGGTTCTGCTGCACGAGGGATAGGAGGAAGGGAAGGATGGAAGCTGGGCAAGGGTTCTGCTGCACGAGGGATGGAAGGGAGGGAAGGATGGATGGAAGCTGGGCAAGGGTTCTGCTGCAAGAGGGAGGGAAGGATGGATGGAAGCTGGACAAGGGTTCTGCTGCATAGGGGGATGGGAGGGATGGAGGGATAGAAAGATGCTGTAGAGGGAAGGAATAAGGGGAGGTAAGATGTTGCACATGTGGGGGAAATGAAAGAGAAGAACTGGTGTGAAGGAGAGGAAGGGAGAGATGATCGTGTACATGAAAAAAAAAAACCCAAGCCCTACCCCAAAATAAGACCTAGTGCCTTTTTTGGGCCTCAAATGAATATAAGACACTGTCTTATTTTTAGAGAAACACGGTATCTTGCAGGCACATAGCCACAGATGGGCCCACCCAGTAGCAGTGGACCTTTCAAGGCTGGCGTGGGGAAAGCAGCCTTGGCTCCTATGGTCCTGCATCTCCTTCCCTAAAGCATTACTTCACTAGGTCTTTGCAGCAGCTGCCTGCCGCTAACCTGGAAGTTTCTCCTCTACTGCATCCAGCCCAGTTAGAGGGAGTGGGACATGGCAGAGGACAGGCTTCCAGGTTAGCAGCAGGCAATGTTTGGGAATCACTGCCACTAATCTGTTAAAGCAAGAGAGAAAGAATTGTAGGTGGGGTGGGGGAGGGGACAGAAGGAAGGAAAGATGTTGCATGGAGGAGGGGGAATTGTTGGATATGGGGTGGAGGGCAGAAAAGGAAAGAGGCAGCAAAGAGGTGGAGAGGGGTGAGAGAGGGAAAATGTTGCACAGAGTGGAGGCAAAGGGGAGATGGGGCATAGGGAGAGAGGAAGAAATGTTAGTCATGATAGTGTAAGGGAGGAAGAGAGAGATGCTGCATGGAGGAGAGGGAGGGGAGAGAGGTCTGACTTAGGGTCCAGCAGGTCTAACACCAGTCCTGAGTTTGCTCTACAGCTGGTTGGGATCCCCAAGCATCCCCAGCTGAGGACCTCTAAAATTACTCAGAACGCCCTTCTACCAAACTCTGCAGTCAGTGACAGCATCCTTGAGCCACCAGCAAGTAAGCATGCATGGGATACTGGCATCAGTGGCTTAGAGACACTGCTGCTGCCTGTCAACCTGGATAAATGGAAATGGTGGCCACCTTCAGAGAAAGTCTTCAGCTGACAGAGCTTGGGGATCCTCATTAGCTAAAGTATTAATATTTTGAGGTGCGGGTAAGGCGGGGCAAAGAAAACTTTGCTCCTACCCACTCTGGGCTCAGGTCAACCCAAAATTGGCTGTCTGGTTATGCTACTGATATCTTGCCTTGCCAGTTTCTACATTAAACTGTTGCAGATTTAAAATGCCAATGCCACTGCCAGGTTAGATTCAGGCTTCCAGCACTGGCAGTATCTCTCTCCTGTGCTACAAGAATTACACTGATTACCCATATCCTGTTGGATACAGTATAAAAATTTTTCCTTGATTCACAAAGCTTTACATCTTTACTGCCCTTTACTACCTGACTCAGGGATGAAGGTTTATCAACTGACCAGGTCTCTACAATCTGTAGGTGCATTTCATGTTCCTATACCTTTTTTAATATAAGGTTCATTTTGTAGAATCACATGAGGGCTGCTTCTCTATCTTTGGGCCAGAGGCATAGAATCATTTTCTGATGGTGCTGCAGTCCTTGATGGATGTATCTTTATTTAAAGAGGCAGCTTAAGATGTTTCTAATTATATAAACATTTGATCAAGAGCCTGAGCCCATCAAATTGTGCTACCATTACCATTGCCTATGCATGCTATAATATATTGTGTGGAAAACCATGTTGTTAGAATTTATCTTCCCATATGATACTGGCAACTGAGGACACAATGGAGATGAATCAGATCATATTTCAGAATACATATATGGACAGTTGGAATCAAGAAACGTGTGTGGGGGGGCTGAGAGTGCCTTAAAGAGGATGGGTGAGACAGGATAGCAGCTGGCAAAGTAAAAGAGTTAAATAAGAGACTGATGGAAGGAGTGAATAGAAGGAAGACAGCCAGAAAGGAAGATGGAGCCAAGATGAAATAAAAATGAGCAAAAGAGCTAAAAGGGCAAGACAGAAGAAGGTAGAGTGCCAAGGGGAAATGGAGGACAAGCCATTAGAGAGAGAAAGTAATATCCCACTTGCCTCAAGATACCTGGAAGAGTAAGAAAAACTGGGAGCTTTTTAATTTTTATGTGAGTTAATGCCAAGTCTCAAAAGACTGAGATTTAGCAGCCTAGTTCTTGTCCTAAATAAACACAGTGGGCTTTTTCCTAAATTAAACTCTACCTATGAACACACCTTTGATACTTCAAACCTTATCCATTGTTCCCTTATTTCAAGTGGATTGTTTACAATTGCAAAGAACTATATTAAGCTAGCTTGAAATGCAAGTCACAGCTGTCACGTTGGAAATTTTGCTCAAGGCAGTAGTGGGATGGGAATGGGCGGACAGATGACCACATCTAGGATTACCAGATGTCTGGCCAAGTCCTCTTTTTAGATAACTGTCCAGGTATCTGGCCAGATTTTGAAAACCTGGCAGTTTGTGTGGGTTTTGGAAGGCCCCAGCTCTGCCAGAGCTTGAGGCCGCATCTGGAGGACCTCCAAGCATGTGTGGATACAATGTGATGACATCACATGCATGTGTGCATGCGTGTGATTTCATCACATCACATTTGCTCATGCTTACAGGCCCTTCAGATGTGGGAAGGAGAGGAAACAAGGTTTGGGAGGGGGTTGGCCAGTTGTCCTCTTTTTTTACTTTTACAAATATGTTAACCCTAACCATGTCGTAGCCTTGCATATCTCCTCTATGGAGGCTAATCTCAAGTAGGCTACTGATGTCGCCAGGGCTCTGACATTACTCCCAAGAGTCAGCCCAGTCTAGGTATATGTAAAGGAAAGTCAATCTGATAGCCAATTAGGAATTGTGCATTTACTGATGGCTACCCCAAACTGGTTTGTGTCGAAGTAAACAAAAAACTGAATGGACTGTTTATGGGTTTAGTCAGCTCCAAAGAGAAGGCTAAGGCTCACCTGCTGTCTAAGGCAGTGGTTCCCAACCCTGTCCTGGAGGAACACCAGGCCAATTGGGTTTTCAGGCTAGCCCTAATGAATATGCATGAAGCAAATTTGCATGCCTATCACTTCCATCATATGCAAATCTCTCTCATGCATATTCATTAGGGCTAGCCTGAAAACCCGATTGGCCTGGTGTTCCTCCAGGACAGGGTTGGGAATCACTGGTCTAAGGTATACAGTACACATTTGCCAGGATGAGCGTGAGGATGTAGGAAAAATGCTGTCAGAGCAATTGACTGATTCAGATGTTACTCCATCACAACTTCAGGTATGTGTGGAGAACTACTCTGTTGTAATAGAAACACAGAAACATGATGGCAGATAAAGGCCAAATGGCCCATCTATTCTGCCCATCTACAGTAACCATTATTTCTTTCTCTCTCTAAGACATCCCACGTGCCTATCCCAGACCCTCTTGAATTCAGACACTGTCTCTGCTTCCACCATCGCTTCCGGGAGACTGTTCCACGCATCTATCACCCTTTCCTTAAAAAAGTATTTCCTCAGATTACTCTGGAGCCTATCACCTCTTAACTTCATCCTATGCCCTCTCATTGTAGAGTTTCCTGTCAAATGAAAGAGACTCGACTCATGCACATTTATATTATGTAGCTATTTAAACGACTCTATCATATCTCCCCTCTCCCATCTTTCCTCCAAAGTATACAGATTGAGATCTTTAAGTCTGTCGCCATACGTCTTATCATGAAGACCACATATAATTTTAGTAGCCTTCCTCTGGATCGACTCCATCCTTTTTATATCTTTTTGAAAGTGCGGCCTCCAGAATTGTACACAATATTCCAAATGAGGTCTCACCAGAGTCTTATACAGAGGAATCAATACCTCCGTTTTCCTACTGGCCTTTCCTCTCCCTATGCAACCTAGCATCCTTCTAGCTTTCATCATCACCTTTTCAACCTGTTGGGCCACCTTAAGATCACAAACAATCACACCCAAGTCCCACTCTTCCGTCGTGCACATAAGTTCTTCACCCCTTAAACTGTACAGTTCCATCTGGTTTTTGCAGCCCAAATGTATGATCTTGCATTTCTTAGCATTAAATTTTAGCTGCCAAATTTCAGACCATTCTTCAAGCTTCACCAGGTCTTTCTTCATGTTATTCACACCATTCAGCGTGTCCACTCTATTACAGATTTTGGTATCATCTGCAAAGAGGCAAATCTTACCCAAGAACCCTTCAGCAATATCATTTATAAAAATGTTAAAAAGAACAGGCCCAAGAACAGAACCTCTGTCACCTTCCACTCAACCAGTTCCTGGACCCAGCCCGTCACTTTGGGACCCATCCCAAGGCCACTCAGTTTATTTATTAGACGTCTGTGTGGAACACTTCCAAAGGCTTTGCTAAAATCTAAATACACCACATCTAGTGCACATCCTCTTATCCAATTCTCTGGTCACCCAGTCAAAAGAAATTGATCAGATTTGGCTGACAAGACCTACCTCTAGTGAATCCATGTTGCCTCCAATCCTGTAATCCACAGGAATCCAGAAACTTGACCATTCTCTGTTTTAAAAGTGTTTCCATTAATTTGCTTACCAGAGAAGTCAGACATACTGGCATGTACTTACTTCTTCCTTACTTCCACTTTTGTTTGAGAGCGACCACATCCGCCCTTCTCCAATCCTCCGGTACCACTCCCGACTCTAGAGACTCAATGAAATAAAGAAACTTGAAAAGGTCAGTCAGCGGAGCTACAAGAACTTCCCCAAGTTCCTTCAGCACCCTCGGATGTACACCATCTGGCCCCATCGTTTTGTCCACCTTTATTTTAGCTCTCTGAAAATCAATCAGGGTCTTTTACTCCTCCATCCCTATTCATGTTTGTCTTCTGCAGTCTCGCTTCCGGCGCTTCAGCCGTGAACACAGAACAGTTGTTAAGCAATGCAGCCTTTTCTTTATCAGCTTCTACATATTCTTCCCCTTCACCTTTGAATCTCACAATGCCACTTTTGCACTTCTTCCTATCATTGATATATCTAAAAAAATGTCTTGTCTCCCCATTTTAGCGTGTCAACTATTTTTTCTTCCATTTGCATCTTTGCTTTCCTGACTACACAACCAGCCTCCCTTAACTTTTCCAGATATTTTTGCCTGTCTTCCTCTTTCTGTGATCTTTTTTTGCCCGTCTTCCTCTTTCTGTGATCTTTTGTAGTTTATGACAGCTAACCTCTTATTCCTTGCCTTCTCAGCTACTACTTTTGAGAACCAAAGCGACCTTCTTTTCCTCTTACTTTTACTTACTTGCCTCATAAAAAGGTTTGTCGCCCTTACAATCGCTCCTTTCAGTTTTGCCCACTGCATTTCCACTCCTTCCAGATGTTCCCACCCACACAACAATTCCTTGACTTAACCCCCATACGAACAAAGTTAGTTTTTTTTAAAGTCTAGGACCTTTGCTTTTGAATGAGCCCTCTCTATACCCATCTTTATATAAAACCGTACCATGAAGCGACCACTGGATGCCAGATTATTACCCACTGTAACATCAGAAACACTTTTCCCATCCCGCGTGGGTTCCATTACCAACTGCTGGAAGAGATCTCCCTACTTCTAGAAGACCCCGCAATAGAGATACCCCAATCAACATCTGGCATGTTAAAATCACCTATTAGCAAGACTTCCCCTTTTTTAGATATATTCTGAATGTCTACTATTAAATCTCTATCTTCTACTTCTGTCTGTGAAGGAGGCCTGTATATCACTCCAATGTAAATATATTCACCATTCCCTCTTTCCAAATTGATCCACAGTGCCTCTTCCTTGCCCTGCAGATCCTGCAATTGTGTGGCTTTAATATGATTTTTAACATATAATGCTACTCCCCTTCCTTTTCTTCCTACCCTGTCTTTCCTGAACAGATTATAGCCCAGTATAACTACATCCCAGTCATGGTTCTCCGTGAACCACATCTCCGTGATCACCACTATATCCAACCCCTCTTCTTCCATCACATCTTCTAGATCCAGAATCTTGTTTCCTATAATTCAAACATTAGTATATACTGCTTTCCAAACATTGCCCCCCTTTTCCATCCATGTATAGGTATTCAGTGATTTACTTACCTGAGGGTTTATACTCACCCAGGAGCTTTGATCACCCTGCCCATCTAGTTTAAATCCCTCTTCAGTAGATTAGCCAGCCTGCCGGCAAAGACACTTCTTCCCTTCTTTGATAGATGCACACCATCCCTGCTCAGCAGTCCTTGGAAAATCATCCCATGGTCCAGGAAGCCAAAACACTCTCGACAACACCATCCACGTAACCACACATTCATCTCTAGGATGCAAGCTTCTCTGCCCTTGCCTTTACCCTTGACAGGGAGGATGGATGAGAATACCACCTACGCACCTGACTGCTTCACCTTCTCTCCCAGAGCCACAAAGCCACTTTTGACACGTTCGCAGGGGTATCTGGCAGTATCGTTAGTGCCAATGTGGATGAGCAGCTTCGGATAGTAGTCATCAGGCTTGATGAGTCTTGGCAAGCTCTCCGTAACATCTTGGATTTTGGCACCAGGTAGACAGCATACCTCTTGTGACATCATGTCTGGTTTGCAGATGGACGATTCTGTACCCCTCAGAAGAGAATCGCCAACTACCACTAACTTACGCCTCCTGGTGGTCATGGATCCAGTCATTTTTGAGATCTCAAGGAGATTGAGAGGGGACATGATCGAAACATTCAAGGTACTGAAGGGGATATACTTAGTAGATAAGGACAGGTTGTTCTCCCTCTCCAAGGTAGGGAGAACGAGAGGGCACTCTCTAAAGTTGAAAGGGGATAGATTCCATACAAACATAAGGAAGTTCTTCTTCACCCAGACAGTGGTAGAAAACTGGAACGCTCTTCCGGAATCTGTCAAGGGGAAAACACCCTCCAGGGATTCAAGACACAGTTAGACAAGTTCCTGCTGAACAAGAACGTACGCAGGTAGGGCTGGTCTCAGGGCGCTGGTTTTTGACCAGGGTTCCGCTGCATGAGCGGACTGCTGGGCATGAAGGACCACTGGTCTGACCCAGCCGAGGCAATTCTTATGTTCTTATGTTCTTTGTATTGAAGATGGAAGTAAAATAATAAAATGAGCTGAAAGCAAAAAAGCTGATGGAAAGGCTAGATAGATAGAGTCCAGACACAACTTCTTTGCTCCATGGAAAACGAAGAACTGAGGAACCGCAAGCCAACATCAGGCATGAAGGCACTCGTGCGTGCGCAGTGCAGGCAGTCTCAAAGCTTTGCAAAAGTTTAAAGTGACAGTACCAGGCTCCGTGGATAATGTCACCCACATGTGAGAATATGCTGCCTGCTTTTCCTAGGATAATTAACATATCTCAGATAAGTGATGGTTATTGCACCTCTTTGACTTAATATCAATGAACTATTGGATGAAAAACTTGGTGCAAATAGTTATTTAATATAGAATAGAATTTTCAATGGGCCAATGACAATGTGACTCAGATCCACCTTGAAGACGATTGTCATTAGCCCATTGAAAATGTTTTCTCTTTTCTGGACCTTCAGATGGCAGTTGCCAGACCAGATCCAATGTGACTCAGATCCAACTTGAAGGTGATTAGATCTGGTCTGGCAACTGCTATCTGAAGGTCTGAAAAAGAGATATAAAATAATCTCTGTATCATTCATTTAGGGTGCTTAAGGTAAATACAGTATTCTACAGTAAGAAAACAGTAGTCAAATACAGTGTGGCAGTGTGATGATGTGGGGATGCTTTGCTATCTCAAGACCTCAAAAATTTGCCATTATTGCAAGAACCACAAATTCTGCATTGTACCAGAAAATTCTTAAGGGGAATGTTTGGTCTTCTATTTGTGTATGAAGTTGGGTTATGCAACAAGACAATGATCCAAAAAAACCAAAACAAGTCTACATCTGAGTGGCAAAGCCAAAGCCCTAACTTGAATACAGATGCTATGGTATGACCTAAAATGAGCAGTTCATGCTTGAAGACCTACAGATGTATCTGCAAAGAGGAGGGGGGGTCTAAGATTCTTCAACAATGATGTGATATCAAATTGTAGGGCTTTCTCCCTTGTTCCTGAGACAACAAAGCTAAGTGCTATTAATTAAGTCTGAAATATCTCAAATGTGTAAAGTGTATAGAACCAGTGAAGAAATTAAACGTAAAGCTTAAGGGCTATGAATGTATTGAGCCCGGAGTTCTGTCTCCGAGGTTCTTAAGTTGATATATCGCAAAGGATATGATAAGATTGGAATATTCCTTGAGGTTATGAAAATTGTCATGATCAAATTATAGAAAGCATTTGGTTGCAATTTATTGCTGCTAAAAATGTTGCGGTCAGTTATTACTTTTAGGAGGCAGTTACTTTTCCACATGGGTGATGTGGATATTGAATAATTTTATTTCTTAAAGAAATGAACTCATAATTTCCAAACTATGTTATGTGTTTGCATGGGTTTCCTTTCTCTAATACAATATTACATTTTGTTTAAAAATCAGAAATCATTCAGTGTGACACATGCAATAATGGAGGAAATTAGAAAGGAGAAAATATTTTTCACATCACTGTAGGTGTTTTTTTGAAAATGTTCTCCATGGAGTTCTATTCAATGACAATTGTTCTTCAATGTTTTGCCTCTTTGTTGGTCCATTCCAGTTCTACCCCCTAGAACAGCTGGGGATGTTTCATGCAACTTAAAGAAGTATCATGGGAGATTATGCTTTATCCAGAATTTATTTCAAACAGCCCACATATGCTACACTGACAACTCCATCTTACATATGTTATTAACCATGTTTGTTTTTTGGAGGTTTTTAAGGAACACTATTTCCTAACAAGGATTTTGCCCATCATAACACAGCCAGAATCAGCTGAGATGGATATTGTGTGTTGTTTTAATTCATGAACAGATATCCATGCTATTTAAGGGTCTGTCTTTTATTTCATAAGGGAATAATTTATCAAACTACATCAAACATCATATTACACCCATACTTAAAGAACTGCATTGGCTACCCATTTCTGAGAGAATTATGTTTACACTATCTTGCCTTGTATTTAAAGCATTTCGTTTACAACAAGCAGGTTACCTTAGAAGTAAGCTAGCAGGATTCAGTCATGACAGAACACTTCACTCTTCACAAAAGAACCTATTAGAGCTCCCTTCTTTACATGTGATATGGTTAACATCTACAAGAATCATTACCTTTTCCTATGCAGGCCCTAGACTATGGAATGTTTTGCCTGTTTTATCTGATATATGCAGATATTTTGTATTTCAAAGTGTTTAAAACATGGTTGTTTACCTCAGCTTTCTGTAATGTTAATTGATGAAGTGGATTATTTGCAGCTGTAAAAGATAGGCTTGCTATTCTGCAGTGTCCTGTTTTGCTTTATTTTATAATCGTAAAGTTTAATTGTAAACTATGGGGCTCATATTCAAAAAACTAAAATATCAAAAAAAAACTGCCTAAGGCAGCACTTGGATGTCCTACTCGCTGGGATGTCCAAGTGCAAATAATCAAAACCCTTTTACTGGATGGCTAGTGAGATGTTTTTCCCGCTGTGCATCCAGATTTCCAGAGGGTGTTCTGGGAGGAGTGTTTTGGGCGGACTTTGAGCATGCTTAACTTGGATGTCTTTCCCAAGACATCCTGGACCAGAGATCTCAAAATCCCTCCTTGAGGGCCACAATCCAGTCGGATTTTCAGGATTTCCCCAATGAATATGCATTGAAAGCAGTGCATGCCTATAGATCTCATGCATATTCATTGGGGAAATCCAGAAAACTTGACTGGATTGCGGCTCTCAAGGAGGGACTTTGAGACCCCTGTCCTGGACAGAACTTAAGCATCCGGAGCTAGACCCGTTTTAGAAGTGTCTAAGTGCCACGAAGGTACCCAAACTGACCAGATGACCACTGGATACATTAAAGAATGCCCCCACACACACACTCAGGGCTAGATTAATGAATAGGCCAAAGAGGCACGAGCCTAGGGCTCGAAGTTGTCAGGGGGTCTGCTGAAGAAACAAACAGGACTCTGATTTTTTTCCCCCCCTTTCGGTAGCGCCCCCCCCCCCCCCCCACGGAAAGATCGGCAGCACCTGGCCCCCCCGGAAAGATCAGCAGTGCTGCCTCCTCCCTTCCCCCCCCCCCTCCCCCCAAAAGATAGGCAGTGCCGGGCCCTCCCCAGAAAGATCGGCAGCATCAGGCCCCTCTCCTGGGAAAAATTTGAAGTTATTCAAGGCAGTCTGGTGAGTAAATATGATCATGAAAGTGTAACAGGGGCAGAAAGGCAGCTAATCTTAGTATTATAAATGTAAAACTTGCTTCAAAACTTCCTGTTGGAGGCCTACCACCATCACCTAAACAGTGTGGTCACGCTGTTTGGAAACAGTTACACTGTGGGAGAAATTTGGTGGGAGATGGGGGAAGCGTTATAGTAATTATTTTTTTATGTAAAGTTACAATGCACAACATTAAACCTGCAGTAAAGTTCTAAACAAGTTTTAAGATGCAGTCCATATTTATTTAAAAAATGTATATACCGCATACAACTATGCGGTTTCCATATCACATACATAAAATCTTGTTTCTCTGCGATTACCACATATAACATAGACATGTCTAAACAACATCATTAATCGTCCCTGTTATAAACAGGGATAGAGCACAAATTCAATACATTGCTATCAAAAGAGTTCTTTTTACGTACAATTTCTTAATCTTATTTAAGTTGTATATATCTTTGTAACCCTCAACAGCTAGGCAACAACAAATGTGGCATGTAAAAAATGAAGAACTGTCTTACTTGTATTTTCCTTTATTTAAAATGTTTTACCTAGCATAACTGGAAATGGTAATGACAGTAAACAAGCATTTCTTTGGTCGAAAATGGGATATAAAGTTAGGCGTCCTAAGGGTTGGACGTCCTGTCAATCCAGACGGCCAAATAGACGATTTTCAAAAAATACCAAAAATTTTGGTCGTTTAGCAGTTTGGCTTTTGAAAATGGATGTTTCTGTGCTTCAGACTTTTAGAAAAACACATCCAAATTTAGAAGAAAACATCCAAGTCGGACTTAGACATCCTATCGAAAATGGCCCTCCTTGGGATTATATTTTTTTAATGTTCTGTTTCATTTGTGACTGAAAAGCTTAGTTGTGAGCTATGTGACTATTTTTAATGTAAACCATTTTTAAACCAATTTTGAATCACATTAATCCCCCCCATTTACGAAGCCGCTCTAGGCTTTTATATCACCGACTGAGGCGGTATTAGGTCCGACGCTCATAGGAATTCTATGAGCATTGAAGCTAATACCATCGTGGCCAGGGATAAAAAAAAAAATCCTAACACAGCTTTGTAAAAGGGGGGGTGGGGTAAGATATTTGCCTTGTCTACCGTAGTTTTACTCTTGGCAGAATTCTTTGCTAAAAAATTCAATAGCCTGCACAAAAATAATTCAAAATTCTGCGCACAATATTAGCAAATTCTACAAGTTTGTCAAAGTTTAAATAATAATTTAGCAAATTATCCATATTCCATTTAAAATACTCAAAATAAAATGCTTTTTTTCTACCTTTGTTGTCTAAGCATTTTATTTTTCCATTCTCTTTGATCCCAGAGCCTCTTTTTTACTTTGCTGTGGGTTTTTTTTTTGTACCTGTCTTCCCAGGATTGCCTGTCCATTTTCCATTTCTATTTGATTCTCTGTATACCATTCATTTTCCCTTTTGAGTCCCTATCTGTCCTGTCCAGCATCTCTCCTCTATCCCAGTCTCTATCCTGAGTTTCTCCCCTTTCTGTCCTTCTCCATTCCCCTGCATCCATCATACATCTGTCAGAATCACCCCTTTTCAAGCACTGTCCCTATGTCTAGCATTCCCTCTATGCATCTGTCTCAATACTCCCTCCCCATCAAGCATTTCTTCCTGTTTCTAATATTTCTTGAGTGCCCATGTCTCTATGTTTAGTCCTTATCTAGGATTTTTTTCTGCATGCTTCTGTGCCTCTTTGTGCAGGATCTCCCCTGAGCCAACAACTCACTCTCAAGCTTGCATCTCTCTCTCTCCCCAAACCCCTCCCAAGCTAGAATTTCTCTCTCCCCAGCCCCCTAGTCAGCATCTTATTTTCTCCATCTCTCCCTACCTTCCCCCTGAGCCAGTATCCCTTTCACCCCTATCTCCCTGAATCAGCATCTCTTTCCCCAGCCATCATCTCTCACAGCATCTCTCACTGTCTTCTCAATATCCTTCCTGACGCAGCATCTCTCTCACCCATGTACCCCCCTCCCCCACACATACACACTGGCTTCTCTCACTCTGTCTTCTTGCTATCCTTCCTGAGTATGCATCTTTTAACCCTGCCCCATCCCCAAGTCAGCATTTCACTCTCTCTTCTCCTCATCCTCCCCCAGCCAGCATTTTACTCTCTCTCCCCCTCATCTACCCCAGTCAGCATTTTATTCTTTCTTCCCTATCTTTTTTCACTCTCCCCCCAGCCTTCCCATCCACCATTTTACTCTATCTCCCCAGCCTCCCCAATCTAACATCTCTCTTTCTTCCCTCCCCCCATGAAAGCATTTCTTATTTTCTTCTACTCCATCCCCCAACAGCATCACTGAAAAGTCCCTCTTTCTAAGGCTCCTCTGCATACCTCAGCAATGCTAAAGTTAAAAGGCAACCTGTGCCAGCTCTGCAGGCTTCCCTCTACCGTGTTTCCATCCTTGATTATGTCACTTTTTCCTCCTTCAGAGCCGGGACACGGAAGAGGGAAGCCTGTAAAGCCAGCACAGGTTAACTGAAGATGTTGCCAGCAACAATTTTTATGGAGGATCCCAGATGCAGAAGAAGGAAAGAGGGAGTGCCACTGCAACCAAATTCTACATTCCTCAGGAATTCTGCACAAATTCTACCAGGAGTAGTAGTTTGCAACAAATAGTAGTTTCCACCAGGAGTAGTAGTTTGCAACAAGGGTTGTTCACAATAACTTGCAGCAATGCTCAATAATGAGTGGCTTCAAGTGGTTATGATTAAGGTCCATCATTTCTTGCCATTCACTTGTTGTACTAACAAACATTGGTAATGATCTATGAGGCTATTTGTTAAAACCAAAATAATTGCTGAATCTTCTCCATATATTTTATCAATCCAAAAATCATTATTTTAGAATAATTTATAAATAATTTATCAGTCATATTCTAAGGCAGTGATTCCCAACCCTGTCCTGGAGGAACACCAGGCAAATCGGGTTTTCAGGCTAGCCCTAATGAATATGCATGAGAGAGATTTGCATATGATGGAAGTGATAGGCATGCAAATTTGCTTCATGCATATTCATTAGGGCTAGCCTGAAAACCCAATTGGCCTGGTGTTCCTCCAGGACAGGGTTGGGAACCACTGTTCTAAGGTATAGGAAATAAATTTGGATTAGGACTGGCTACGTTATGAAAGCAGAAGAGACAAACTAAAGGCAGTAAAGTCAACAAGCACCATAAAAGTCTATTGAAAATCTCTGATATGTTTTTTTACATTAAGATTTACATACAGGTTTTGCCATGCACGACTGATGACTATACTATCAAGCCCCTCTCTAAAGCAGATGACTGCTGATATATGAACCACTTCTGAAAATTTGATTTTCTTATTCTGATGTATGGATCCTATTTTATTCAAGTTCAAGGAAAGATTAGGCTCTTACCTCAATAATCATCTTTCTGGTTAACATGGCATAAGAGTCTTGACGATTGTGTTAACTTCCCCTAACTGTGAGCTGTGCAAAAAGAATCATATACTTTTTCTTCAGCTCTGCCTCCTTCCTCAGTTAACTGTACTGCCTCTCTTTAGTTTGTACCAAAGCAGTCAATAACCACTACAACAAGAAACATAAGAAAGGGTACAGGGAATTTCACCAACAAGACACTTTGTTCTGCTCTGTAGCAAGTATATTAAACAATGTTAATCAAAACAAATCATATAAAATAAAGTGGAACCACTAAGCCACATATCCAAGTGCAACCAGCACTAACATTTATGGCGTTTGTATGCTCTCAATTGCATGTTTAACGATAATACTATGTAACATGATTTTTGTTCCTGGGCAGTAAGTGTAATTTCTTAATTGTTCATGCCTAGAAAGTATAGAAAATGTCTGTTATTTCCATAAAGCTTTGCTTTTGTGACCAGGAGAATCAAAATTTGCAGTTTACCTATTTAAAACATGAAAACACTGAATTTTCATCTTTTCATTCTTATAAAGTCATAAAAAGCAAGACATGAAACACAACATGTATTTATATTAAAGTTATACAAAGATGACCACAGAAGATTTAGAAGTGAGTAGCTTTGTAATTATATTTTAAGTCACTTTCATGAATCAGCCCCCAGATGTAATCTTTCATCATGTTCTCATTATATTATGCTTGGTAGCAGCATTCAAAGTCCAGTATATCCTGGTGGAAGTGCTCACCTTGCTCCTCTGAGTATGATCCAATTTCTCCTTGATTGTATCAAGATGAGCATCGAGCACATGGACTTTGAGAGACATCCTACAGCCCATTTTACTGTAGTTCTTCACCAGATTCTCAACAAACTCCACATAGTTTTTGGCCTGGTGATTATCCAGAAAGCCCCTAACCATTGCGACAAAGCTGTTCCAAACTGCTTTTTCCTTCCTAGTTAGCTTCCTGGGAAAGTCCTTGCACTCCATGATCTTCTTTATCCGTGGTCCCACAAAGACATCAGCTTTGACCTTTGCCTCAGACAGATTAGGGAAGATGTCTTGAAGGCTGCCAACTCCTTATCTAGTCAACAACAACACACTCCTAATTTGCCAAACAAATCCTAAACTAGAAAAAACAAGGAAGGCAACCAAGTCACATCAAGGTCTGTGAGGGGGAAGCTCAAAGTGCCTAACTTGGCTCACAACTTGCAAACCAAATATAGTGTAATATGTCAAAGAACATGTCACATTATATGATGTTATAGGGCGCTCTCAGTGTGAACCCTCAGTGATAGGAGCACAGCTCCGACACTTCACTTCTGGGCCAAGGCCATAAGCCTCCACCCGCACACCATCATCGAGCGCCCTGTGTGTGCAGAAATCAAACCAATCAACAATCAAAGTGAGTAAATGAAACTCAACACAAGCAACCTGAGCGACCCCCACACAAACCCTGCCAGCCAAACCCCCTCAAAAAACTCACGCAAAATCACAAACAAAGTCAAAAACCATACCAAAAAGTGAAAAACATGTCCAAAAGAAACAATACTTATCCAAAACTGTCACACAAACGGAAAAACCGCGCCAGGAGGAGAGGTTCAACCGCGCTGGTTTCGGGAGGAGCCCTTCTTCAGGAACCTGGCCTCCAACAGAACACAAGCAGAGAGGAAGGCTGGAGGGCGGGGTGCCCGGGAGGGAGAGCACACCGGCTAAAACAGATCCATAGGTGACATCATACACGAACCAACCAATCATACAGTGCCAGCACTCAACACAATCAGCACCACAGAAAAGAGAAGGAGAAGAGGGAGGGAAAAGGGGAGGGAAAAAGAAACACCCAAACTCCTTATCTAGAGCACTGACAAATTGTTTCATTAGGCCCAATTTGATGTGCAGTAGTGGCATCAGCACCTTCTGGGGGATCCACCAGTGGTTACCCATTTGATGTTGTTTCTTCCCACAGAGAACTCAGTTTGCTGTGGCCAGTCCCACCCTTTGGTAGTGTGCTATTGTGTCCCTGTTGTCCCAATGACAGAGACAGCAGGGGAACTTAGTAAAAACGCCTTGGAGAACCATTAGGAATGCAGAGATTAGAGAAACTGGGCCTTTTCTCCCTTGAAAAGAGGAGACAGAGGGGACATGATCGAAACATTCAAGATACTGAAGGGAATAGACTTAGTAGATAAAGACAGGTTGTTCACCCTTTCCAAGGTAGGGAGAACAAGAGGGCACTCTCTAAAGTTGAAAGGAGATAGATTCTCTACAAATGTAAGGAAGTTCTTCCGGAGTCTGTTATAGGGGAAAACACTCTCCAGGAATTCAAGACAAAGTTGGACAAGTTCCTGCTAAACTAGAATGTACACAGGTGAGGCTGGACTCATTTAGAGCACTGGTCTTTGACCTAAGGGCCGCCACGTGAGCAGACTGCTGGGCACGATGGACCACTGGTCTGACCCAGTAGTGGCATTTCTTATTTTCTTAACCATTTTTGAAGTCTCCAATGACTTCCCAGCCATACTCATCATACTTCAAGATGCATAGTAAGGTCTTGATGCTGTTGTAGAATTACACCATATCTGCTGAAGCTTAACTGGTTTCCTTTAGCAGCCAGAATTCGATTTAAATTCTTCTGTATGCTGTTTAAAATTTCACATGGAGAAGTACCTTCATAAATGTCTCCTTTAACATGTTGTTCAGAAGCAACATTACACATGGTTTAAGACAGAATTCTCCTTTTCAATTCCCAGAGGGGAGAGGAATAAATTATGAGAATATTTACTTCCACTTTTGCTTACCAAGCTGCCAAACTTTGGAAAAATTCACCTGACATGTTAATGAGTAATTATAAGATTTTTAAGAAGTCTTTGAAAATTTATTTAATGAATATGTGCTAAAGGGGTAATTTCATTTGTTTTAATTTATGTTGTTTTTAGATTGTAATTCTGGGTGTTATCTCCAATTCTTGTTATGTTAACAGCAGTGAACTTCATTGAGGTATTTGCAGTATAAAAATAAAAATTGTATTGTATTGTAATCATCTGAGTGCACTGAGTGTACTTGTTCCCATTATGAAACATGACGGCTTTGAAACTCCTGGATGAGCCGTTAATGAAGACACACCACTCTTTCAGGTTACAGGTGATTCCAATTGCCTCAGACAGGTCACATTGTGGTAGAAGCAAAGCCCATCTTGATAAGCTTGGTGACACTTCTTCTGATCTGTGACTTGCATATTTTCATCCAACAAGTTCCATTGCTTGAGCCTAGATGTCAAGAGGGCCCCTAAGTTTACTCAGTTTGGAATCAATCTGGAATGTTCTGCCAAAAAAAGATAAATTTCAAAATATCAATGTCTTGGTCATGAAAGCAAAGTTTTTTGGGAATTATAGCCATTTTCTGTACTTTTGTGGCATAGGCAATTAAGAAAGAACAATTATTACCCAGGAACAAAAAAAAATGCTGTTATATAATGTAATATGGCATTGTACTCATAATACTTGACTGGAATGAGAAGATCTCAAGTTCTGGACAGATATACTTATCCAAGACATTACTCAGGCAAATAATTACACTGACAGAGTGGGGTGTCAAGACTCAAACGCCACATTACCAGAAAGATTATCGAGGTAAGAGCCTAATCTTCCATTCTGGTGCACATGGCATATGAGTCCAGATGACTGTGACATATCAAAGCATTCCCTTGAAACTAGGGTCAGACAGATGAGCCTGCCCTTAACACTGAGGATCCAAATGCAGCATCCTTTAGCACAGTTATGATCACTTTATACATATGGAGATAGTGTCATGCCATAGGCGTTGGCATCATCAAAAGGCCTGAAATTTCCCTGAAGACCTTCCATTACATGACTTGGGAAGAAAAACACGGGCTTCTGCCATACTGAAACAAATTCCCAAATACTCTAGGAATTGGGACTGTACCAAGTGGCTTTTCCGGAAGTTGACAATCCAACCCAGATTCTGCAATAGGTGGACCACTTTCACCACTGCCTTTTCCACTTCTGACTTGGATGCATTTGTATTCCCGCCTTGAGGAGATGCGCCACCACCACAAACATCACCTTGATCAAAGTGCAAGGTGCTGCTGTGCAGAGAAATCAGAATGTCTCCCCAGAACGTAGAATCTTAAATATTTTCTTTGTTCTAGGAATGTGGGAATATGAAGATAGAACTCTATCAAATCCAGGGAGGCTAATTCTCTATGCAGAATCATGACACTTTCAGTGCTGTATTAATGGACTTCAGATCCAGGATAGGTCTCCAGGTGTCTTGAGTCTTTCTTGGGCACTATAATGTTTATAGAATATCTGTCCAAGCCTGATTCTTTGGGAGGTACGAGCTCTATGGCTCGAATTTCTAGGAGCCTTGTCACTGTGACCTGGACTTTGACCGCTTTCATCTGGCTATAGAGTCCACAAACAGATCCAGGAGTGGGTGACAGAAATCAAGCTTATATCCTTCTCGAATGATGTCCAGCACCCAGTGGTCTGAGCAAATCTGCTCCCAAGCCTCCAAACAAGCCAACCTCCAACCTATCTGCAGAGGTATGGCTACGGAACTGGCATCATTTGGATATCTTGGATGCTGCTGTGGTGTGAGAACCAGAGGTCTGAGGTCACCTCGTGCTTCCATAGTTCTGTCTAGATCCTCGATACAATCTCTGGGCAGAGACTCTTCATAAATACTGACGATGATATTGAGAGCCTCAAAAATTAGTTCAACTGAACTCTCTAGGGGTTCATGGTCTGCTGTCTGGCAAAAAGTGTGGCACTGATCTGCCACACTGGCCATAAGATCGACCAAACACCTACCAAATAGCATTTGTCCCTTAAAAGGGAGCCTGCTTAGTGTTGCTTTAGAAGCTGTATCTCCCACTATTGTCTGATCCAGAGCATTCTACAAGCTGAGATAGCATAGATAAACTTTGCTCATGACTTTGATTATGTCGTACTATAGAGCATTTGTCACAACCCTTGCCAATACAAGCTGGGGGTAAATATTATCATTCACCGTGGGAATCCGATACAATCTGGTATAGCAAGTGCGTTCCACAAATGAGGCCACTGTTGCTGCCTTAATTCCCAAAGCCAAGGCCTCGAATATCCTTTTGAGGACATCTACCCTGCAGTCCTGCGCATCCTTTAAAATGATACCTCCTTTGCTAGGCAGGGAAGTACGTTTGGTAACCTGTGCTACTAGATTTATTTCCTGCAATAAATCCATAATATCCTCCAGTAAGGCTTGAAAAGGTAACAGACTTGAAAAGGTAACATACAGTCAGGTTCTTCCCTTGGTCAAGGGCCACAACTATCTCCTGATCAACAGCCTCTGCCTGAGACCCCGAATCTCCTAAGAGTGAAGATTCATGGACTCTGACCCCCAGTCTACCCAGTCCTTCTCTAACTGGTCCTCTGGGTCCTTTTCGGAAACCTTCTCTGGGGGAAGTGCGCTTTGGGTGTGCAAATCCCTTGCACAGCCACAGGCACATCTTCTGAGGGCGCAAGAGGACCCTAACAATTTACACATGCTTTCCACATAAGATTCACAAAATCTGGGGTAAAGTACTACTACTAATCATTTCTATAGCACTACTAGACATACGCAACGCTGTACATCTAAATACAAAACAGACAGTCCAATACAGACAATGAACTGTATGCAGAAATGGATAGGAAACCCAAAGGGGTAATGTAGGCATAGGGACACTGGCAGAACAGGAGGCATGCAGCAGAGTTCTGAACAGATTGAAGGGGAGAGAGATGGTTCAGCGGAAGACCAGTAAGAAGCAGGTTGCAGTAGTCTAGGTGATGAGGTGATGAGAGTATGGATGAGTATCTTGGTATTGTGCTAACAAAGGAAGGGTCTGATTTTAGTGATATTGTAGAGATAGAAACAGTTTTTGAGCAGGAAGCCCAGCGGACCCCTTCAGGGACTCACCTTGTCTCTTGAGCTCTGCGGAATCCACACCTCTGCGTTTCACCAAATCACTCTCCAAGGGCTCTAGGAGAGATTTTCTCCCTGAAGAATGAGCCCCTTGCGATTCCCCAGCCCTAGAAAGAGGAAAGGGAATGGGACTTGTATATCACCTTTTTGTGGCTATAATTCAAAGTGGTTTACATATATACCAAAACTATATATATGTAGACCAGAGGGGGCTTACTCCAAGGCCCTGCCCCACCACCCTGACATGTGCCGTGGCACATGGACACTCCTCAGCTAACCATTCAGTGCAAACCTGACATGATATAGGGGTGGAAAGGTCTGAGGAGTCTTCAAATAAATTTTTAGCCAAATCAAGGGGTTTTGAGATAGATAGAGGTTTTTATAAACAAATCAGGAAATCCAAAATGGCCGCTGCTACAGCACATTCTAGCACCAAAACATGGCCTGGGAAAACAGTAAAGCCCATTCAGGGAAGGTTTTTCTGTTTGTTTTTTAAAGAGGTGGGGGCCCTATATCTAGCTCCAGACACCACCAAAACTGCCAACCAGAGCACCCCTCCCCCTAATTTTCCCATAGGTTATAATGGCCCTTCCTCACTGTGCTGTGCTGCACTGTTGCTATAGCCTGCATCAGCTTACACTGCTACTGGATAGTGGAGACCACTGCCTCAAACATGCAAATATATCCCAGTCCAGGACACTGCAATATTTGTGTTGCAAGTTGGGTTGAAGCCTGATCAATACCTCAGACCCGCGCACAGCAATAAAGAGAGGAAAATACAGCTGGCACACATCAAAGACCTTCCAGACCACTGTGGGATCAAACAGCCTGTGGTCAAGCGCCTGATAAATCAGGAGCAACTCTTGCTCCCAGGGGAATGGTTTACAAGCTCCTTAAATGTTAGTGCAGGCCGGCTAGACAGGTTCCTTATAAGGGTTACCCTGTTAGCTACAGACTGCTACTCAGAGGGTCTGTGTCTTCTCCCAGGCAGAGCTGCCCCAGGACTTTTGGGGATCTCTTGAGCACCAAAAGCCTCAATATTTGGATAAAAAGCCTCAAAATAACAAAACTTCTCAGAGTAAATCAGAAAGACACCTTCCAGCTCACGTGCAAAAGGAAAAAACTGAAGAGAGGCAAGTACAGCCCACTGAGGAAGGAAGCAGAGCTGAAGAAAAAGTGTACGATTCCTTCTGCACAGCTCCTGAAGTTAACCCAATCATCAGGACTCGTATGCCATATACATCAGAATACACCTTAGGACATGGGTAAACATGAACAAAAGACCCTTCCAACTTCTTATATATAAGCTCTACTGTATTAATCATTTTATACTATTGTATTTTTTCATTCACTGCCTATTTTGCACATTGTACTATAATTTTATCAGCTACCAGGTAATAAAATCATACAAACAAATGCATATTAGATTTATTACATAAGCTTTTAGAACCAGCATCTACCACCATTCATTTTATTTATGTAACAGAAGTAACAGCCAAATTCAATTTTTTCCCATCTATCTATTCACAATCACAAATAAGCTTCACATTAAGTCATTAAGTTATCCAGTTCCAGGAGGGAGATCTTCAGACCAGTCCTGTGAAGTGGGATTTTTTGTCCCTTGATTCCACCAATGAAATCAATGCGGCAGAGCCCATAATACATCAACATAGGACTGTCAGACATATAGGACTAACTTTAAATTTCTCCTCTGGAACTGAGTAGCTCCCAGTCTTTATGTATGCTTTCCTACTATTTCATCACTTAGTATTATTAACATTTACATTGTACTTGTGCATATCAAGCATACATACAGAATGTTTGCAGAGAAAGCATTAAGAAATCCAAGCAGACTCAGAGCTTCTTGCAGAATGAATAATTTTCAGTTTTAATAATGCAGACTTTAGCTTTTAACATTTTGTTAAATTATAATAAATTGAACTATGATTTATGAAAATTTGATTTGCATTATACTTACTTATAAATTACATAAAAGCTGCAGAAGTGATAAAGAGGAATGTTCAGGAAGTTCTATAAATATATTCATATAAATACAACTGCCTTACCAATGCAGGCCACTGTATTTGTTTGACCTTTGATCCCTGAGATTGGCTAGGATCCTTTCTCTTTGCCCAGACCAGCTGGTACTCCACCAAAAATGCTGCAAAATCTTCATAGACTTTAACCCACTCTCGTTTATCCCATTCTAGGTCATCAAATTCCACATACACCTGTAGAAACAGAAAAAAAACCCTTTGAACATATAAAAATTATTGCAAAGACATATAAAATGAACATTCTCAGAAAATATTTCTCTAGTCTTTCTCCTTAATGGTATAACTAAATAACGATATAATTTAATTTATTTAAGGGACCCCTTTACTAAAACTTAGTGTAAACTCATTAGCTTTAGTAAAAATGTTCTAAAAAATCTATATAGAAAAGAGTGACATATATTAAAAAGATATACAGTACACAATAAAACTCATATAGAGCAACCTATATAATGAAAAATATAAAAAAAAATACCAATCATTTAAGTAATATATATATATATAAACAAGAGATAAATTTATGATACATCATTAAAAGCCAATATAATCAGAAGGGTTTACCGTATATACTCAAATATAAACTGGGATTTTTGGGCCAAAAAATTAGCCCAAAAATGGGTGTCCCGGTTTATATTTGGGTCAATGCCCCCTCCCAGAATTTTTTTTTAAGGCCGCTACCACCAGGCTCTGCCCCCACCTCCCTCCCTAATGCACCTTTGTAAAAGGAGCCCTGTATTACTAACTGTTTTATGCTCGTCAAAGATTTCTAAAGGTTCTACAGTATTTGTTGTAATATGTGTTTATCTGCTGGTGAGTAAGTTTAGTGATTGGTACTATATTTTGTACTTCATTTGCTGTTCATTCTCCAGTGAAGGCAGTGCTGGGTTTATCAGTTGGTTGCTACATGTTTAAAACACTATTACGAAAACCTATTATAAATTATGGATGTTAAGCAAGTTTCAATTGTATTTGCCTAAAAGTGACTTTATGAAAGTTGTTCAATCTATTGTAGTTGCAGGGCTGGACTATTGCAATGTTGTATTCTTGGGATTACCAGTTACATGCATGCATGCTTTGCAAGTAGCACAGAACTGCATAATACTATTTTTATGTTGAGTTCATAGATTTGAACATGTCACCAAACATCTTACAGATATTGGTTATCTATGGAGTTCCATGTAAGTACAAGTTTCTTCCAATGGTTTACTTAAGTCTTAATCAAATGTCATCCAAGTACCTTTTATTCACTGCTGTGCACGATGCTACCAGCACCCAGTAAAACAAGCGGGTCTAGCTCAATGATTATTGCAACTAAGGAGCTGATATTTTGGGAAACATTTTTTTAGTGCTATGCTGGTTCTGCATACAAATTTTGAACAAAAATCTGAGACATAATGGTGGGGAGCTTTTTTATTATTATTATTTTAAACCACTTGGTATGGAATGACCCAAATGTGTAACCACTTTGCGAGCAACACATACAGAGCAATCCAAATATTACTGCTGACTGACCTTCAAAGGGCTTACAGAAATAAGCCGGTACAATAACATAGTCAGTTTAATGGAATGCACAGCTTTAAACATATGATGCAACAACCAAAACTAAACTCGATACTTCACTGGGAGCCAGTGAAGTTTCCATATAGTAGGAGTAATATGATCTAATGCCAACACCACAGAAACTAACTAAACTGACACGTTCTGTAAAAGGCACAAGCACAGCCTGAAAAGCTGGTATACAAAGAACTACAATATGCTAAAGCCAAAGTCAGCAGAGCCTGCACCACTACTCAAAAATCCAAAGCTATTAGGAAAGGCTTAATCTTTCAAAGTAAATGCAATCCAACAGAGTCTTCACTGTCCTCATACCAAACTCACCAAAAAATGAACCCATAATCACTTAGCTGCTCTAGCACAGTGAGGGAAGTGGTTCCTTTCTGGTGTATTTTATACAGCAGTTCCTGAGGAACTGTCAACCAAAACAGTATTAGGATTTCTGCAACTCCGGATTGCTGGAAGGGATTGAACACCTAGCATACTGAATCTGGAAGGGACGTAACAGAATGTCCTCTTGAAAGATCCCATCGGTCAAAGGGAAAACCGTCAACATGTACGGGTGTACTTGATAGTCAAGGATGGAGAGATACCCACATCAGTTGAGAATGTCTTCCAGAGGTATCAAGGGACCCAGACCATAACACTGCCACCACCATCTTGTGTATGTCCAACAATGGTTGCTGGGTGTTTGTTCTCAGCGGTTTCACAGTTGACATGCCAACATCCATCCATTCGATGGAGCTCAAAATGTGACTCATCAGAGAAGGCAACCCTCTGCCAGTCGGAGCAAGTCCAATGCCAGTACTCCTATGCAAACTGCAGCCGTTTTCTGCGATGAAACCTCGTGAACATAAGTGCAGTCAACAGCCATCTGCTCAGGAGCCCCATTTGAAACAGAGTTCACTGCACAGTCATTTTGGACACACATTTTGAAGCCCCCCTGGATCGTTTGGACAGTGAGTTGTTCCATGGTAGCATGCTGATTGACCAGCATCAATCTGCACAGACGTTTACCCTCTCACATTGATGGCTCATGCTGCCGCCCAGTTACCATGTAGTGTTGTTGAAGAGGTTCCATTTATCCACTCATGGTACACTTTAATCACAGCAGCCCATTAACAGTTCAGAAACTGCTGTTTCTGAAATGCTGCCACCCTTTACCCAGTAGCCGATGATCATGCCTTTTTCAAAATCTGATAAATTGCACTTTTACCCCCATGACAGCCACAGTTGCTATATTGGCAACTTGCTGACATTCCACCTTATATACGCAATAAATCTGTGCATGACGTGCATTTGTTCATTGGCTGTGTCCCTCTGACATCAGAGATAGGCGATGGTCATAATAATGTGACTCAACCATGTATTTCTTCTTTGTTTTGGGTAATTGTTGTATGTTTTCAGGTAAAGTTGTGATAGAAGTGCAGAGTAATGCATTTGGGGATTAGAAATCAGAAGGAGCCGCATGTGCTGGGTGGTGAGAGGATGATATGCACGGATGGGGAGAGGGACCTTGCGGTGATAATGTCTGAGGATCTAAAGGCGAAGAAACAGTGTGACAAGACAGGGGCTGTTGCCAGAAGGATGCTAGGCTGTATAAAGAGAGGCGTGACCAAAAGAAAGAAGGTGTTGATGCCCCTGTACAGGTCACTGGTAAGGCCCCACTTGGAGTATTGTGTTCAATTTTGGAGACCATATCTGGCAAAGGACATTAAAAAACTTGAAGCAGTCCAGAGGAAGGCAACAAAAATGGTAGGAGGTTTGCGCCAAAAGACGTATGAGGAGAGACTGGAAGCCTTGAATATGTATACCCTAGAGGAAAGGAGGGACAGGGGATATATGATTCAGATGTTCATATACTTGAAAGGTATTAACATAGAACTAAATCTATTCCAGAGAAAAGAAAATGGTAAAACCAGAGGGCATAATTTGAGACTGAGGGGTGCTAGATTCAAGAGTAATGTTAGGAAATTCTTCTTTACAGAGAAAGTGGTTGATGTGTGGAATGCGCTTCCGAGGGAGGTGGTGGAGAAGAAAACGGTGAAAGAGTTCAAACAAGCATGGGATGAACACAGAGGATCTCTAATCAGAAAATAATGGGTATACATTGAAGGAGCTAAGGCTTGCACAGCCTGTGTCCATTATAAGGACATTCAGTTGAGGACGGGCCCAGAAATATCTATGAAAAGAACCATTTAAACTAAATAATTAATTTATGGAGCATGTATGGTTGGGCAGACTGGATGGACCATTCAGGTCTTTATCTGCCGTCATTTACTATAGGCTCCTTTTACAAAGGTGCATAAGGGCCTTAACGCGTGGAATAGCGCACGCTAAAATGCCGTGCGCACTAGCCGCTACCGCCTCCTCTTGAGCAGGCGGTAGTTTTTCAGCTAGCGTGCGCTTAAAACGCTAGCGCACCTTTGTAAAAGGAGCCCTATGTTACATCATCGAAGTCCTGACCAGCAGACAGAAAATGCCAATGCTCTTGTGGCGAATGGCCACAGGGTGTGCCCTAAGGAGCAAGCAAAGCCCCTTGGGAGCCCGTTGGAGCCACATGGAGACGAGTAGAATGCTGGAGGGTAATTAGTCCCCTTTCTTTATTTTTAAGGTATATTATTTTTTTGATATGGGGAAGCGTAAAGTAAAGACTAAAATCTACACTCCAGTAATATCAGGTCTGATGGACTGTCATGTGATTTCTACTGACGCTAACTCCCCTCAGGCTACTAGCCCAGAACAGATTTCAAGAGCCTGATTTAGCTCTTCTGGACAAACTCCTCCTCTTCCTCCGAATTTTCCTAGTGGACTAGGACCCAAGGTTGGTCCTATGGCTTCCTTGGAAGCTTCTGAAGCTCAATCTATTTCTTATGTTTCCTTTTCAAAAATGCCTCAAACTTTTACCTATAGTACAAGTATGTTTGAAGGCTCAGTAGAAACTCCAAAGGAAATTTATTTAAAAAATTTATGGCAACTTAATTCAAGAATGAAGAGTTTATTGAAAACAGTTATTACCCAAAATCAATTATTTTCTAAAGAGGTTGTTGAAAAACTTGGAAATATGGATTCAAATATACTAATCTTTGATTAAAAAAAATATTGGCTACTGAGAAACAGGTTTCTAATCTGCAGACACTCACTATGAAGGATTCCCATAATATACATGTAAAGCTTGAAATGATGGAGAATGCTACAAGATCTAGAAACCTGCCTATGGTTACTTTTCCAGTTACCCATTTGATTTCCCCTGAGATTCTTCTTCAGAAGTATTTCAAGGAGGATCTAGGATTAAAAAAGGCAGATACAATATCTATTTCTACTCTTTATTATATACTTAAAAAAGAAAAAATTCCAGTTGAACAGGGAGTGGATCAGTTAGCTTGTACTGATTTGGATCTTACTGGATTTCTAGAAGATTCCCAGGATATAATATAAATTAGATTCACTATCTTAGTATCTTGTCTGAATGAAAGTGATAAGGTTCTGATTATGAAAATGTACTTTAAGAATAAAAATGCAATGTTTTGCGGAACAAAAATTTTGATGTTCCCTGATATGGCTAGACCGGGGGTCGGCAAACTGCGGCTCCAGAGCCGCATGCGGCTCTTTTCCACCTTTGCTGCGGCTCCGGTAGTGTGTCACGCAGGCATGCACCTTACAAGTCCAGCGTCGCGGCGGGAAATAGCCATGCTGAGCAGTGAGCTCAGCACATACACAGATGAAAGCCTTGCTTGCTGATTGGTCCGGCGGCGCCGTGCCGCCGGACCAATCAGCAAGCAAGGTTTCATCTGTGTAGTGCTGAGCTCACTACTCAGCATGGCTATTTCCCGCCGCGACGCTGGACTTGTAAGGTGCCTGAAAAAGAAATAATCCTGGCCGGGGTCGGTGTCATGCTCCGGAGATCTACAGCCTTCCTATCTCCCTCTCCCTTCTACCTGCTTCCGGCCACATCCCCTGCTCCGCGGCTCTCTTCGGCAACTCAGCAGCAGCTTCTGACGTCGGGGCCTACCCTCTGCGAGTCCCGCTTGTTTCAACTTCCTTTTTCCACAAAGGCGGGACTCGTAGAGGGAAGGCCTCGATGTCGGCAGCTTGTCTTGATCACTGCTGCTGACGAGTTGCTGAAGAGAGCCGCGGAGCAGGGGGGTGTTGCCAGGTGCAGGTAGAAGGGAGAGGGCCAGATGCAGGACTCGTGGGTGAGGGAGCAGAAGAGAGAGAGAAAGAGAGAGGGGAGGGAAACAAAAGGAAATATTTCATACTGGGCTGGGCCGGAGTGGAGGGAGGGTGGAAAGATTCTAGCTACAGGGTGCAGTAACAAAGGAAAAGGGGGGAAAGCTGAAAATGGAGATAGTGACACAAAGAAGAGAAAGGGTAAGCAGGACCTACTGAATAAGGATAGAGATACAGAGGGGACATGAAGAGAAGGTGAAATAGAGACATAGAAGTAATGCTGAAAAAGTGGGGGGGGGGATAAAGACATTGAAAGGGCAAATGGTGAACATGGGGTAAAGACAAGGATAGAGACAAATGAAGATTCTGAAAAAGTGGTGAGATAGGGATATAGGTGAGATGGACACAAAGAAGGGTGATGCTGGAAAATAGGTGGAATGGTAATTCTGACAGACACAGAAGGGAAATGCTGGATCAAGGAGAGATGGGGCTCAGGCTGGATGGAATGAGGAGAAATGCCTTGTTGGCCCGGAACTTCCTCTCCTACGTCAGAATTGACGTCAGGGAGCGGAATGCTGGTCAGCGCAACACTTCTGCAGGGAAAGCTTGGGACGGCGGTGGCTTGGGGGCTGTTCCCCGATTGCGGTGGCAGCAAACCGAGTGGCTTGGGGGAGGGCACGGAGACAGAAAGAAGGGGGAACAGGGAGACAGAAAGAAAAAGTTTGGGGAGAGAATGGGGTCTGGAGGAGAGGAAACATACAGGAGGCTGAAAGAAAGGAAGAAAGATTGGATGCACAGTCAGAAGAAGAAAGTGCAACCAGAGACTCATGAAATCACCAAATAGCAAAGGTAGGAAAAATGATTTTATTTTCAATTTAGTGATCCTGTATATAGCATTAAGATAAGAAACAATATATGCAGTGTTAGATTTGTTTTATAATGGTTTTGCGGCTCCAAGTTTTTTTTTCTTTTCGAAAACGGGTCCAAGTGGCTCTTTATGTCTTAAAGGTTGCAGACCCCTGGGCTAGACCAACACAACTCAGACAGAAAGCCTTTTTGGCATTGAAATTTAGGGCCTCTTCTATCAAACTGCGCTAGCAGTTTTTAGTGCAGAGCGCCACGCTGAATGGCCCGCGCTAGTGCTGCCCGATTCAGGGGGAAAAAAATTTGATTCGATTCAGCCTACTGAATTGGTTTTTCGATTCGATTTTCCTGCCCAATTGGGTGTTTTGTTTTGTTTTTTTCAAACATCCTGGTGGGTTAATTTTATAGCCTCTTCACCCCCTTTGCCTTCTCCTAACCACACTTGTGTTGTGGTGTAAACAACAAAATAAACAAACAAAAAACACTTTTCCTCTCTCTCTTAAATCCTAGCCCATGTTTGCGGTCTAACACCAGCTCTGGCAGGATACACGTTTCAAATCTGACATATTGTAATTACAAAATGGAAAATAAAATTAGTTTTTCTACCTTTTGTTGTCTGGTCATTATTCAAATCTTGTTGGTCTCAGGCTCTGGTTGTCTTCTGATAACTTGCTTGCCGGGGTCTTCTTCTTTCTCCATTCTAACCATCCATCATCTGCCATCTCTGTCCTCCCCTTCCATTTCCCTTCCCTCCCCTGGAGGTCTGGCATCTTTCTTTTTTTTCATCTCCATCCACAGATCCACCTTTTCTTAACTACCCTTTCATCCAGCATCTCTCCCTCCTTCCCCACCACCCCAGGGTCCACCATCTCTCCCTTTCTTTTCCCAACTACCCTCCTATCCAGTATCTCTATCCCCCCTCCACACCATCCCTGGTGTCCAACTTCTCTCCCTTTCTGTTCCTTCCCTCCCTAAATCCCATTGTCCATCATCTCTCTCCCTCTCCTCTATTTTTAGGTCCATTATTTCTTCCCCCCAAAGTCCGGTATATGCACTTCTCTTTGAACCCCCCTTCCCTCCCTCCGTGTACTTCTACACCAGGGCTCCCCTTCCCTGAAGGTCTGTCCCCCCCTTAAGGCCTGCACATCCCCCCTGAAGGCCTGTCCCCCCTTGAAGGCCTGCCTGTCCCCCCTGAATGCCTATGCCACCATCCCTGGCCTGGCCCCCCTTAAAGGCCTGTTCCCCCCTTGAAGGCCTGCACCCCCCTCAAGGCCTGTCCCACCCCCTGAAAGACTGCCCCCCCAAAAGACTGCGCACCCCCCCCCCCGGGAAGGCCTCCCGTGTTCCCCCTGGCCTCCCCGAACTGTTTATCTTATAGCTTTAGCCTGCAGCCAAAGATCGCAGTTCCAGCATCTTTGCAGTGCTTTGAGCTATTTCCTCTGCTGTGGTCCCTCTGACATCAGAGGCAGGATCGTGACGGAGGAAACAGCTTAAAGCACTGCAAAGACGCTGTAACCGTGATCTTCGGCTGCAGGCTAAATCTTCGGTTGCAGGCTAAAGCTATAAGGTAAACAGTTCAGGGAGGCCAGGGGGAACACAGAGGCCTTCCGGGGGGGAGGGGTGCGCAGTCTTTCGGGGATGGGCAGTCCTTCGGGGAGGCCAGGAGGGAAGCCGGACAGCTGCACTTCCCGACTGACCCTCCCTCCTCGCCCTCTAAAACAGGTGCGAGGAGAGAGGTGCTTTAGGGTGCGAGGGGAGAGGATCCGAATCGGGAAGCCAATTTTTTTTTTTTTTTTTAAATTTAAATCAATTCGAATCAATTCACCTGAAGTGAATCGGTGACCAATTCAAATCGTGAATCGGGTAGCACTAGCCCGCGCTGCTCCTTATGCTCATAGGAACTCTATGAGCATCGGGAGCAGCGCGGGCCATTCAGCACGGCTCACCGCGCTACAAACTGCTAGCACAGTAAGACAGAAGAGGCCCTTAGAGTTGTGGCATTGAGAACCATTTTCTTTCTGAAGTTTCCATATAAATGTTTGTTGAGTTTTCAGAATAAGGATTTTGATTTTTAGGATCCAATGCAATTAGGGCAATTTCTTAAATCACATGAGAAATAATTTCCTCTTATTTTCTGATTTCTGTTATGAGACTATTACACATGTGATGAATAGAAATTTAGGACTTTTATCCTTGTTTTTTCCTTTGAGTTTTTCTTTGTTTAAATGTGCACTCTTCTATCATTAATGGAATTGATGTATTAATATAATTGGTATGTTTTTGATTTTTTTTTCCTTATATTTCCATATCTTGTATGTTTATGGATACATTTATAAAAATTCTAATAAAATAATTTTTAAAAATCCATGAAAATGTGACAAATATAAAAACAGACCCAATAGTACTGAATGCTATTGGTTTCATTAAAAAAGAACACCCAAGCAAACACTGATAGTTTTCCTGTATAACTCGTATTTCATTTGGTAGAATGCAAATATTACAAGTGGTAAATCTGAATGAAATTATACCCAAAGTTATGAGCAAAATTCATTCCTGTCATGGTATGTGTGAAACAAATCTATCTGATAAGAAATAAAGTTTGAGTAATACACTAATATTTTAGACCAGTGGTTTCTCAACTCATTTGCTGTGGCAAAGCCTTTGCTCTGCCACAGTAACATTCAACGCTCAGCACTCTTCTCCTCCCATCCTTACCATACTGCCTCAGCTTCACTGATTCAATTTGCTTTCTTCTCTTCCACTGGCAAGTGAGCAGTGGTGCTTGCCATGTCTGCCTCATTCTTTGCTAGAGTCACCCCGAAATTTAATATGCAAATCACCAGTGGTTCAAGGGACTTGCCCATATCACATATTCAGACATCAGCGTGAAACCAGCAGAGCAGGCAGCAATGGCAGGTAAAGAGTGCAATATTCCACTGCCAGCAAGAGGAACAAAGAAAAATGATGTTTGAAAGAAAGGAACATATAAAAGTCGTAGAAGAGGGAAGGGAAAAGCATGAGCTGAGTAGGAGAAGAAAAATGCACAGGATTTGAAAAGGTCACAGGTGAAAAGTCATGTGTTTGTAGGGGTAGAGGCATTATGTGAAGTCTGATTTAGTGTACTGCAGTGGTCTCAAACTCAAACCCTTTGCAGGGCCACATTTTAGATTTGTAGGTACTTGGAGGGCCTCAGAAAAAAAAAGATGACAATTTTGCTTGAGGTAAAACTTTATAGTTTATAAATCTTAACTTTTGGCTAAGTCTTAATAATAATATTGCAATTTAAAGCTAAAGAGATTTATGATCAAGAAACTGTTTTATTTTACTTTTGTGATTATGATAAACATACCGAGGGCCTCAAAACAGTACCTGGCGGGCCGCATGTGACCCCGGGCCGCGAGTTGAGACCACTGGTGTACTGTGAGGAAAAAGCAAATTCACAAGTGTTCTATGAAATAAAGTTTGAGAAGCACTACTGACCCCAATAGTCTTAGGGCTCCTTTAACTAAGCTGCGCTAGAGGTTTTAGGGCATGCTAAACTGCTGTGTGCGCTAGACGCTAACGCCAGCATTGAGCTGGCGTTAGTTTTTGGCATGTAGCGTGGGGTTAGCGTGCGTGGCAATGCAGCGCGTGCTAAAAACGTTAGCACACCTTAGTAAAAGGAGTCCTTGGTGTCAATGTGAACATATAAAACCAATATATGGACTATAGTTAAGTCAACTATTCGTTTCAGGCTTTTTGTGGTGGCAGGTCCTTAGTTATGGAATGCCCTTCCAGAAAATGTTCATCAAATCTCTTCATTTTTATTTTTCCGTAAATGTTTGAAGACTATCTTCTTTCAGAGGGCATTTTTAAATCTGTGATGGGTTATAATGTTATCAGAATTTGACATTATTGGTTTGAAAACTTTGATCATTATTTTTTTTAATAACTTGTATGATTGTGTATTTTGGGGAAATTTAAGAATTGCATGTTAGTATTTTAAGATCAAGGTGTGTTTGTTCACCTATGTTGTTTGTTCACCTTTGCTTATGTGTTTTCTTTTGTATCCTACATAGGTTTTTGGTAATGAGGGATATGAATATTTAAATACATAAATAATTAATAACTGTTACTTTAGATAAATTGTGAGCCCACCGGGACAGATATGGATAATGTTTGATTGCCTGATTGTTAACTGCTTAGATAATTTTGATAGATGGTATGTATATAAATACCTAAAATAAATAAATAAATAACATAATTTGACAGTCATTTTGTACTGAAAAAAATCATCTTGTTATATATGCATTATATAGCACATCAGGGATAGAGCTAAAATGGGTCACTTAAACTCGAAAACTAAAGTTCTAGCAGAAGCAGTCAGAGGTGTTCTTTGACTAACTGATTCCAATTTTGATCAATCCTCATCTCCCTCTGCTGATATTCTAGCCTGTTTTTTTCAAGATAAAATCTCTCTTATCCAATTTCATCTATGGGAAAAGATTGCCTGATATCTCCCTATATACTCAAAAAATTCTACAGAGGAAATTCCAGCTGATCGTTATTGGTGTTCATTTAATCTAATATCTGAACATCAAGTTTCTAAACTGTGCGAAAAGATGAGAAAGTGTAAATGTTCACTGGACTCTTTTCCATCATATCTATTTCTTAATATTTCGTCCCAAGCTATAACATGGTTGACTACTTTATTGAATTTCTCTTTGGAAAATGGATACTTCTCACAATCCATGGAACAAACAACAGTTATTCCTCTTCTAAAAAAAGAATATTTAGATCCTACTATCCCTTCTCACTACCGACCAATCGCCAATATACCTTTGTTAACAAAAATGTTAGAATCAATTGTAGCTGGTCAACTTACTGATTATTTGGAGAAATTTTCATTACTCCAACTGTTTCAACATGGGTTTTGTTCTAATTTTAGTACTGAAGTCTTATTGATCTCCCTTCTTTCAAAAATTCAACAATTATGTCTTCAAAATAAATCTAATCTAATCTAATCCTTAGGTTTGTATACCGCATCAAAATGTTCTATTTTGCTCCAGTTTGATTTATCTGCAGCGTTCGATGTAGTACATCACGACATTTTACTTCATTTACTTTCAGATATAGATCTCCATCAGGTTGTTCTGGATTGGTTCTCTAAATTTCTATTGTCTCATTCTTATTCAGTGAATATTGAAGGTGATATCTCCAATCCCTGGTGGCCTCCTTGTAGGGTTCCCCAGGGCTCTCCACTTTCTCCAATTCTATTTAATCTCTATATGACCACACTGAATACTTTTAAGCTGTCAGCTTGGGAAACGCTGTTCACCTTTATACTGATTGAGATTGATTTGGATATTACCAATTTAGTTTCTAAAGTAAATCATTGCATTTCCAAATTTCAAGCCTGGGCTATGTCTGTCTGGATGAAGCTTAATACAACTAAAACTAAACTTCTGTGGTTAGGTCCAAAATTGGACTGTCTTCCTCCTATTGTAGATTTGGAATCTGGGGCCTCTTTGCAGATCGAGTTCTCTTCTAAGATATTGGGAGTCCTTTTTGATTCCTCTCTTACCTTTAAGGACTAAATAAATTCCCTGGTCAAGAAATGCTTTTTTAGTTTGCGAATGTTGAGGAAGGTTAGACATCTTTTTCATCATCGATATTTCTCCATCTTGGTCCAATCAATCATATTATCTTGACTAGATTATTGCAACGCTATCTATCTTAGCATCACAAAGATCTGTCTCCAAAGATTACAATTAATCCAGAATACTGCTGCAAAGCTGATATTTGGAAAAGTAAATTTGTCCATGTGACCCCTTTGATCCTGAGTCTTCATTGGCTCTCGGTTTATCTTGGAATTCAATTCAAATGTGCTTGAATCTCTTTCAAAATTTTATATGGCATTTTTATTCCCCTCGTTCCCTTATTATGGAATGCTTACAGATTTTCCCTTGCATGAGGCATCCAACAATTCAAACTTTTCCTTCCTTCTAGAAAAGGAATTAAAGGAGTCAAGCTTTGGTTTTAAACTTTCTCAACTATGGAATGAACTCCCCTTAATTCTGAGGAGCTCCAGTTCTTTCCAATCTTTCCGTAAATTACTAAAAACTTTTCTATTTTCCAAACATTTTGAAAACTAATTTCTTTTGAAACCTTTGTTTTTACTTTCTTTAGTTTTTATTTAATTGTTGTAAACTTTCTTTAGTTTTTATTTAATTGTTGTAAACCAAGTTGAGCTTCCTTAGGTTGATGGCCAGGTATATACAGAAAAGTTAAGCTTTAGTTTAGTTTAGAGGTGGAGATAAAAGCAGCTGGTTATCAGCGATACCAATGTAGTACTATAAGCAGGGAATTTTACCAATGTTTTTATTTAATTGTAAACCGAGTCGAGCTTCCTTAGGTTGATGGCCAGGTATATACAGTAAAGTTAAGCTTCAGTTTAGTTTAGAGGTGGAGATAAAAGCAGCTGGTTATCAGCAATACCAATCTAGTACTATAAGCAGGGAATTTTACCAATGTTGGAAAAGCAGAATAAATACTGTAATACACATGAGGGGGATTGTATATTATGCTGTTATCCAAGGACCTTTCTACATACTGGCTGTTAGTTCAAACTTTAAAAAACTGTTTTACATTTTGGGGCTAATTTACTCTCTCTTTAGGACTTCCATGTTAACTGGCATATGCTTCTATTGAAACTACAGTTCTCTGAATCTTTATTTGTCAACCCAAAGTTATACACATTTTTCATTCATCTCCCACAAGGAAAATAGTCTCAGTCAGGAACAACACACTACAGCTCCTTCAAGAATCCTGTATGCATTCATGAATGGTAAGTCTGGTAATTATGCATAACTGTTTTGCAATAATTGGACCTCCCTTGCTTCTGCAGATTGGTAATCCTGCCTCTACAGCAAAATTTTCTAATCCTCTTCTAGAGGCACACCGACTTAGTCATGTTCTCAGGATTGCCATAATGAAAATGAATAAGATATTTGCATCAAAATCTTGATGCTAGTGGGTAATCAATATTCAATGCTCAAGTGTACTCCACTAATTCAATTTAGAGAGCCCACTCTCAAAGGAAGAAAAAGTACGCTGAAGAAGTAGAACAAGCAGCTCAAAAGGTGGTGGAGAAAAGTGGAATATCTTAAGCCCTGAAGAAATAGTCTTAGACCGTGAAACATTGGCTATTATTGAAATAACACTTGTTTCTTCACAACTAGAAGCATTAGCGAGTTTAGTCCAGCAGCTAGAGTAGAATATGATAACTAGCATATTCTCTCCGGAAGTTTTTTTGCCGATGATGTTGGTGGAGGAGGTTTGAGCATTTATGCCCTACCTAAAGAAAACCTGAGGCTTTTTCTTCCGTTGAGAGTAGGCTCTCTAAATTGAATTATTGGAGTACTCTTGAGCATAAGATATTTGCATACCATAGGTCATGCATATGTTTATATGGACATCCTTAAAATCCGGCTGATTGACTACAATTTCCATTCAAAACTAAAGAACAGAATCTGTGTTTGGGAATCAGCTCCAGAGCTAGAAATGATAGCATACTACAAAAGTCATCAGCCTGGCCATCATGTTATTTCTCAATTATCTGTGCATAAACTATCAACTTCAAAACAACTTTATCAATGTATTGCATTTAACAGATTTAATTTTTAAAAACCCTCAATATTGAAAACCTGTTTGTTCCACATAAAGATCTTCGGTAAATGATTTTAAGAAAATACAATTTGTAATTATACAGTGCAAAAACAAATTACAGTGCTCAATGGACATAGATTTGGAGGAAAAGAGGAGATATTGCCTCCCCAAATGAGCTACCCTTGCCTAGGCAGGGGTAAGACTATCCCCATAAAATACTCCTCAGCCCCAAGTACTAACTTCTCCTCACAGCTACTTACTTCTCAAGTCCATGGCAGTCTGGAGAAACTGTAAGCTTCCCTTTCCTAAACTAAACAGAGCAAATGTTTTTCATGGCATACTAAAAACGGAGTAAATGATTAAAATTATAAAATTGCCAAACCAACAAAAATTTAAATTTGAGAGTTATTTAAAGTTCTTTAAGTTATGTATGGGTAATTGTTACAACAGTGAAACATAGAATAGAATTGATAATCGATGCAATAGATGTGCTTGTTTTCTGGGACTGGAGAGAACTAATAGAGTGCAAATTAACTCAACATGCGGCTCAATAGTCAACAAACACATATTTCATCAACCACCATCTGCAATCACTCTCTTTTTTTCGATCTAATTTCTGTCAAGAGCTGAAAATCCTAGTTTGCAAAGATAAGAAGATCAAAATGGTAACAAAGCCTTGATTGTTTTGTTGCTGAAGTTAGGATAACTACTGCATAAAAAAATTAATAAAATTACTTGCTGTTACTTTTCAAAGACCAATCACATCAAAGAATAATGCTTGTCTGGGAAGTTGTATCCTTATGCACACAGATGCTCATAACATTGACAGCCTCTTGAATATGTGATGTATATATGTCATCTATTCTAGTGTATACTTATAAAAGGAATTTTTTAAAATAAAATAAAATTCTGGAATCTCTTGTGGCACAGCACTGTGCTATGGCACACAGTTTAAGAGATACTGATATAACCATATCACTCCCACATTGGTTCAGTTGCATTGGCTCCCTATAGAAAAATAGGGTGCAATATAAAATTATATTGTTTTTAATGTTGTAACAAAGTATTATCATATATATAGCATTGAGTTGGCATCTTCACCAGCCATCACAGTCACTCAGACTGGCAGCAGCTAATTTGCTGGATATTCCAAACGTCGAGTGGAAGAAACTCTGGCAAAAAACATTAAAAAAAGGGGACAAATCCTTCTTTAGGTATATCAGCGATAGGAAAAGGAACACAGACGGTATAGTACGCCTTAGACAACCGGACGGAAACTACGCGGTGGCAGATTCAGAAAAAGCAGAACTACTAAATGAATATTTCTGCTCAGTCTTCACCTGCGAAGCACCGGGACACGGTCCACAGTTGATGATAAAACAAGACGTGGATGACCCATTTCAGAATTTTGAGTTCACACCTGGGGACGTCTACAACGAACTGGCAAAGCTAAAGGTAAACAAGGCCATGGGACCGGACAATTTACACCCAAGAGTGCTCAGAGAATTGAGAGATGTCTTGGCGGAACCGTAAGAACTACTTCCATAAGAACATAAGAATAGCTTTTTGGGACAGACCGATAGTCCATCTAGACCAGTAGCCCATCTTTATGGTAGCCGATCTAGTTCACAAGTACCTGACAAAACCCCAAATAGTAGCAACATTCCATGCTACTGATCCAGGGCAATGAGTGGCTTCCCCCATGTCTGTCTTAATGACAGATTATGGACTAAGTGAGATGGGAGACTAGAATAAAGTGTCCTGAGAACCCTTGAAAAAGCCACATTTAGTGGCGAAACTTGTCCCCGTCGGACTTATCAGTACTCTGCACACTTTAATAAGTGATGTTTTGCCGTTTGTAAGAAAAAACTAAAAATTAATGTTTGATACAGTACAGTTTGGTTTACACAAATAGGGAGGTGGAGGTAATTTGGTCAGTGATGGAAGTCTAAAACCTTTAACAACTTGGAATTGGATTAAGATATCCTCGGATTATAACATCCATATCCAAGTAGGTTTCTGAAACCATTTCCCTCCACGATCTCTCTTGAATACCCTTTGGTGGGATTTACTGTGTATTTGAGGATTGTTCCTAAAGAATCCCACATACCATCTTCTTCCGTGTTTTCACTGAGTGGTTCACATCCTCAATCAGACCAATAAAAATCTATATGCAAATAAACTGAAATAGTAGTAAAAGAAAAACACCAGAATGGCATTTCACCAGAGAGGTGTCAGTCTCAGGCCATGACTCTGTGAATTAAGTGAAGAGGAAGATTCATAAAAACAAAGAAATGCAGTCAGCAACCAAGAGAATGTGGTAGAAAGATACAGAAATATTTCCCATTGTATTAAGAGCTATGAGTCTGGTTAAGAATTTTCAAGCATACCTGGAATAGGTGGCCTACACACATTACTTCTTATGAACTCCAGAAGTAAGCTCTCTCTGGCACTATGCAAGTATTATGGCAAACATTAGATGAAAAATTGAATGACTGAAACCATACTCCATATACATTGGCTTGAGTGTGAAATCGATTACTGTCATGGTATGTGCAAAGCTTCCAACAGAACACTGAACCACCAGAACAGTCACACTATTAGTTCTCTCCAGTCCCAGAAAACTTGATTAAAAACGTAGAGAGCAAATGCTGCATCTTATTGTGTGACATTTGCTTTCCAAACTCTCAAGAAACAAAGCAAGTTTTGTATAAAGTCCTTCTCATTGGAAAGGAATTCTAGCATTAAAAAAAAATCCTTAGGATCCAAGCTGCTGCATATAGCAGAAGAAAAAATTAAACCCGCTGCACTTCCCCAGTAGCACAAAATAAATTGAATTCTTTCTTTCCTTTAGGAAGTCTGCTTTCCTATTGAATTTTGTATTCCCTTTCCTTATAGATTTTTTAGAATTATATACTGCTTTGTCCTTCTTTGACAGCTAAAAGCTGTATAGTAAGTCTTCAATAAATAAATGACACACTTTGGCAAATTGTGCTTTAACTAAGTCAATAGGGCTCCAAAGTCACTTGCAGCCTTAATGTAATACCCCCATTCTATCAAAGCACAGTTTGAAAAAGAAAAAAATACAGTCTGCAAAAGTCTGGAACCATTTGTGAATTTTGCATTTTTTCAATTTTCTGACCTTTGTTGACCCAATAGATTTGTCTACCACATTATAAAGGATACATTTGGCTATTAGAATCAACTTTTTAGGGTCACTTGTTTCTTCTAGTTTTACAATTTTGCTGATACTAGAACATACTTACTATAACTTTTACAGATCATGCTTCAAAACTAGATCGAAACTGTCCAATCAGAACACGTTATTTCTGACCAATCAAGAGGCTGCTTTCATCAGCCAATCACAGTCCAGACATCTAGGTAACAGGGCAGCTATAAAATGCGTGGGCTTTTGGGTTTCATACACTTTTTGCATCACCCCTGAACAAGACACGGAACCTAACATTAGAGGAGCGTGCTCTTGTGTTAGTGCACAGTCACAGCACAATAGTAAAAATTGTACAAAAAAAGAAAGCAACGGGTCCAGCGGTAGAAAAGCCTTGGTCCAGTCATCCACATGCATCAACATCACGCCAAGACTGTGCACGTCAATGCATTTCATTGACCTCACCTTAGCTACTGCATGAGAGATCAGATGAACTATGCTATTCAAGAAATTTATTGATTGATATAACTAAACCTTCCTGACTCCCCAGATCCTAATGCATTTTCCAACTATCAACCTTGTAATCTCCCTGGGAATGCCCAGGCTAATTCTTTTGTAAACCGCCTAGAATTGAAAGGTATTGGCGGGATAGAAGACACCAATATAATGTAATGTAATGCCAGTATCAGCTCATAAACAGTTCAGTGACTGCAATTTGGACTGTGGGGCTGCAAAGCACACAACAAGCCACTGATGACTTGACATCCAAAGGTGCAACTGGATCAAGTGGGTGCAAAAGCATTCAAGCCTGTTTGGTAACCAGGCCCACACCTATGTAAGGAGGTTTCCTAGAAAGGAGTTCAAGCTTGAGTGCCTCAACCTCACTGTGAAACATCCTTTGAAAGTCATGGTCTGGGGCTGCATGGCTGCCAGTGGCGTCAGACATCTGCACATCAAAGGAATGGTCAACGCAACTAAGTACATCACAATACTGCAAAAGTGTATGGTGCTATCAGCTCAGCAGCTATTTTCAGGCCAGTACCTGCTATCGCTCCAAACAGGTGATCAACTGGAAGCATCAGAACAACATTGAGTTAATCAACTGGCCTGCCCAATCTCTGGATCTGGAGTCTGATCAAGAACTTGTGGTACAAGGTGGCCTGGGAGATATTTCAAAAGACATCCAAAATCAAAGCATGAGTTGATTGAATCACACATTGCAGCCTGGAACCACATAGTCACCCATGATCACCTTATCAAACCGGTTCACTCAATACCAACATGGTGCAGACAGGTGATCAAGAACAGAGGGTGGCCCACCAAATACTGAGTCATCACTGACACACAAAACAACCTTTTTCAAGGATAGCTGATGCTCATATGTACATTTTTGGCCTGTGAAGTACATTACTTAATTTACGCAGAAAAATGACTAACATGGCAATTTTAACAAACGCAGAAATGTGAGGCCAAGCTAGAATAAAAAGTTGATTCTAATAGCAAAATGTATCTCTCATAATGTGGTACACTGACTAATCTATTGGGACAGCAAAAAAATTAAAATAAAAGGTCAGAAAGTTGAAAGAAAGAAAAATTAATAAGTGGTTCCAGACTTTTGCACACCACTGTATGTTTATCCACAAACTGCAACTAATCCAGAATACAGCCTTTAGACTAATCTACAAATTAAAGAAATTTGATTCAATCACAACCTTCATCAGGCAACTACATTGGCTCCCAATATCATCCTGAATAATTTTCAAATTGTCATGTGAGATTCTATATGGAAACTCAGCAGCCTCTCTCATCCAATTATTCTCTACTGTTTGATCGACATCAAAAAGAATCCAACTAAACCTGCCATACACAAAATATCTTCACTAAAAGCGAATTTTTCACTCTATGTTAACTTATCTGGGTGTTAAAACCTGGAATGACCTACCTGAAGCTATCAGGAAAGAGACAAACTACACCACATTCAGAAAAAACCTGAAGACTCACCTCTTTGACAATTAACTGTCTTAGTTTCTGTATAGCTCCCCCTACTTCTATGTTTACTCCTCTAGCTTCTCCTTGCCCCCTTCCCCCACTACTTTCCCTTCCTCTTTGATCTGTTGCCTTGAGCCTGTATAGGTATGTGCGACTCACAAATGGAAGATTAAATTAGATTATCAACAGAAAATAGCATGTTTTTAAGTAAATGTACAAGTATCCCAAAGAAAAACAAATCACTATAGTTAAAGAAGCAAACTACCTCTGAGAAACAACATGTAAAGAATCATAACAGCATCACAACAAGAAGTCATGACTATCCATGCTTTAAACATCTTATATGTAGAGAAGCTGATTTGAATTCTAACCATTCAGCCACATTATATCAACAATGTGTGGTTCTCGGTCTAAAACGATTCTCTTTTGCTACACTGGCACCAGACCCCTGAGGAAGATGTTTTAATCAAAATACAGACAGTGGCAGGTCCTTACCTCCCAAAGCAGGGGTGTCCAACCTGCGGCACAAGGGCCGCATGCAGTACCGTGAAGTATTTTGTGCGGCCCCAGGCAATGCAGTGTTTTCCTCTGCTGCCCCCGGATGTTACCATCTTGCTGGCTCCCTCCTCTGTCTTGCTGCAGCATTTGTGCGGCCCCAGAAAATAACTTTTTTGGCCAATGCGGCCCAGGGAAGCCAAAAGGTTGGACACCCCTGTCCTAAAGCATATGTGGATTTTAGTTTTTGTATGCAAATAAACATCATTTTATTGACTAAATAAAACGCCTGCATCACATACATATTTTCCACAGTTTCCTTTTTATGTTTGGTTCCTGTGAGTAGATCCATTACTCAGCACCAAGAACTTGATGTGGGAGGAAATGCTTTTCAGTGTGCTTGACACCTCGTTGAGCCCAAAGCAACATGAAAATCCTCCCTGATCTAAAACACTAGACTAGATGCAGTTGGTAACCATATGCTGCAGTAAGCTGTGTTAGTGGGGCATCCCTTGTCACAAATTTTGAAATTACTAACAAGCTGAAGAAAGAGGACCTACAAGTGGTGGTGGTGATGTGGAGTAAAAAGTTTGTTCCAGGCTCGGTTACTGTGTACAGGGAAAGAGGATAGATCCTGAAGAGCTGACTCTGGGAGATGTATGGAATGTGACTGGGATTTTGGAGATATCGATGGTGTCTCAGGTGAACAGATTAGTAGAAGGTTCGAATTTCCTTCCAAAACAAGTTAATCAACATGGCAAGACTCTGGGACTATATGGAAAAAGCTGAATATTGTGGAGAAAAAACTGGAAGAAGTTCAGGAGTATCAAGTGGCTTTATCAGAGACAAAAATATGGTACACCGGAAATTGGAGATATTTGAGAAATATAATTATTTTTTGAATTTATGCATCAGTTTTCCCAAATCTCTGTTGTCAGCCCTTGACATGCTCTGGAAATATTTTGGAACTTCCTAAGAATAATATTCTTCCTTTTACTAGACCAATTTATGCAGATGTTGGTGCACTGTGCAATGGGGAAGGGGTTGAGTCCAATTTTTTAAACGTGACGGAGGTTGTGACTCTTTCAAGAAGTCAGATATCTGAGAAGACTACCCTGGTTATTATGTCTGCCTTGGAACCTGATAGGAACTGGGTTCTGCATCTGTATTTTCATGTTAAGTATAAGAGGTATTTAGGTTCTAATGCAAAGGTATTTTCTGATTTGTGTAGAGAGCTATTCAGGTTAGATGTAAAGCATTTTTGGGCCAATGCTATAAGGTAGTAACTCAGGGAGTCATGTTTTTCTTATTGTTTCCTTGTGAATGTCATATTCAATTTGAGGGAAGAAAATTATGTGTTCACTGACCAAGAAAATTGTGAATTTGTGATGTCTCCCTCAGTTCCTATTGTAGTATCCTGACCTATAGAGACCCAGAATTACCGTTTATTTTGTTGTTTCACTATTTATATTTTTGCTTCATTGTAACAGTTGTGTCTTTCCTTAAATTGTTCTTATTTGAGGCGGAATGCTGCTTTCCCTTTATACAGTAATTTTTGTTCTTGGCTCTCTGAATAGTGGTTACAGAGGGCTGCATGTCCTCTATATAGTATGTTATTATTGTAGTTCTCCTCTTGTTTATTTTGTATATTACCGTGCTACAGCACTCTGTTTTCAAGTGTTATTCTTGGGACTTCAATAAAGGAAAAACACAAAGTTAGATTGCTTTGTCCCCACCAATACACACACACACATTCCTTTTCTCTTCAGACTGTCATTCAAATTTTTTTAATGTTCCACTTATACTCGTATATTGATATTTTGTCATCGTTTGCTCATGTCTTCTTAACTTGGTGACAGTTTGACCTTTGTATGCTAGCCAAAAAAGGTATTTTCTTAGTTTCCTTCTTTTTTAAACGTTATTTCTATTATCTTCAAAGTGGACTAACAGCAACCAGTCTGAACCCCAAATTTGATCAGATATGTAGACTTCAATCAGGTCATAAGAATAAGATGCAGCCACAAATGATAATTAGCTTTGTTATTATTTATTCCCATTGTGGGAGAAGGGAGACAGGTATGAATGTGGTCAAATTAATAGATCCAATACATAATCTGCCAAAGAATAAGCTAAGACCTATCTGACTACAGTTGAAGGAAGGCCACCACTACTTAATGCAGGAGATCCACTAGACCAGTGGTCTCAAACTCAAACCCTTTTCAGGGCCACAATTTGGATTTGTAGGTACTTGGAGGGCCTCAGAAAAAAATAGTTAATGTCTTATTAAAGAAATGACAATTTTGCATGAGGTAAAACTCTTTATAGTTTATAAATCTATCCTTTTGGCTAAGTCTTAATAATAATATTGTCATTTATAGCTAAAGAGACATATGATCAAGAAACTGTTTTATTTTACTTTTGTGATTATGATAAAGATACCGAGGGCCTCAAAATAGTACCCGGCGGGCCATGAGTTTGAGACCACTGCACTAGACCCCCAAATTGTGAGTGCTGGGAACAGTTTCCTAGACATAAAGCAGAAGCTAGCAAAGTAAATTTCCTGGATTCGTTCAACTAATATTTTTCCAATTAGGAATGGCAGACAGGCTGCAACTTCCTCATCCTATATCCTCAACAGATTGTGAGAAACAGAACTGACTGTTCTGGGTAAAAGAAAACACATCAAAGATGGATGTCCTGAAGTTATAGAATCTAACACTGAGATGGCATGTTTGTTTATTTCTCAAGGATTCATCTTAAGCTGAGCTCCAATTTGAAGTATATTCTTATACAGCAGTTGCAGAGTTGGCAGGTGCAAAGCTTAACAGTCAGACTCCAAAGCACATTATGAGTAGGCTTTTAGTTTTGTATTGTTTTTCTGATTAAAGGTCAATACACTCCATGTGGGTCTTGAAAGAACATAAATAAATCTCTTTGGTAGAGATATACTGCTGGTCTTTGATGAAAGATAAAGGAGGTTTCCAAACCCCTAGGTAAGTGTCATAGTTGACCCACAAAATATTTGCCAGTCATCTTTAATAGCAACAAGTGAAGCCTGCATGAGCTTCAACAAGGGATGCATTGTTTCCAAATTTTATCAGTATCCATGCTTTTAGATGAGAAAGGCAACATGACATTATGTAAAATGTTGAAAACAGCGTGAAAATAACAACTTGGAAAATGTAAACAGAACAAAGCTCTGTAAATGTTCAACACTGGAATTCTAAAAATACATAACAAAGTAGTAAACACAGCAGGTTTACCAATATAAAACAAGATTTCACAATGCCACTAGAAAGGGACAATAAAACAGTACCACTTTTTAGTGAGTTAAGGTTGGGCAAACTGGATCTCGTATCTAAATCCCAATTCCTTATTGTTTCTTACAAATTACTTTAGATATACAAACTTCTAATATTGATAAATGATGTGCTCAGTGCACCTTCACGACGGTCATATCTAAAAATAGATAGACCACGATTTGAAGGGAACCATCATTGCACCATCACATCATGTTTCCACACCTATTACGGAGCAGTTTAAATGCAGTATAAGAACTTTGTAGTTTATTCATTATCTGTGGTGTCCAAAGTATGTTTATGTTTATCTATGAGACTCTTAACTTAAGCATACTGGAGGCTCTCTGCCTCCTTTACTCCATACCAGGCCTTCAGAATCTCAAACCCCAAAACCTTGGGCCTTTCCTTGGGCCTAGGCTTTCCCACCCTCTCCTCAGCCCACCCATCCCTGTGCTTACACTACTTAAATACCTAATTCTCATTTGCTTGGTTCCCTGCTGAATTAAGGACAAATTGTTCCACCCAGCCGTGGATTATCACTGATAAGTATTTTTCTTGTCTATAGATCAGTCATTTCCTATACTATCCAATCAAGATGACATTTATTAAGTGCAATCACTGTGGTGCTTTAGTTCCAAGGCGCACCATCTGGAGACTTAGGGCTTGCACCATCTGTCTTCAGCTTTCTAGTATTAAGGAGGAGCTCAGAAATCTTAAGCAGGAATTGAATGCAATCAAAGCAACTTCCATCACTCCACTAAACCATGCCAATTTGCTATTACTGCCTAAAAGAGTAATGCAATCAAGGAATAAATGGATCACAGTAGAGTCAGGCAGACTGCGACACGTGACACAGAAACATACACCCTCACAATTGCACCTACAGAATTCCTTTGCTCCATTAAAGCATTGCAGTGCTCAAGAAAGAACTGAAATCGAACTGGAACCAGTGAAGGCAACTTATGAAGAAATGCACTCACAAAGGAAGAGTAAGAAACCTCAAGCCAATAAATTATTACTTTTAGGGGATTCTATCATCAGAGGCATTAACATTGAAACACAAGACAAGGAGCCTAAAATAGTGAAGTGTCTCCCAGAATCCTTGGCTACTAGGAGTATCCAACAAATACTGTCTATAATTAAGGAAGAAACTAAAAAGTCTAAAGCTGATATTGTTATCCATCTGGGAACAAAGGACCTAATCAACAACTCCACACTTGCAGCTCAGAAAGCCTTTCGGGAGCTTGGTGAGGGCTTGAAACCTTTTGTAAAGACTGTAGCTTTTTCCAAAGTACTGCAGCATATGGAATGGGAGAGCAAAGAGTTAAAAACACAGAGGACTTCAAAGCCTGGTGTCATCAAGAAGGCTTTAGGTACATAGGAGGATGGATAAATGCATGGATGGACAAGAAACTATATTGCACTGATGGGCTACATATTACTACAGCAGGAAAAAGAATCCTTGCGGAGAAATTTAGACAATATGTTTCTAGGCATTTAAACTAGAAGGTAGGGGTGGTGTATGTATGAAGGACAATTATAGAGACCACCCCCAGCAAAATACAAGATGTGATGGTAGTAAAGATTGCAATACAAACAATATTAGCAACTCACTTCTTAGCATTGCAACAGGAAGTGAAACGAAACAAAAAACTATACAAAAAAAGATTACCGCTGAAAAATAGCTGGAAAGCGATGACCACAAATGCTCGCAGTCTAAGCAATAAAGTTCATGATCTGCAAGCCCTGATGTTAGAGGGAGACCTGGATATTATTACTATCACAGAGACATGGTTCAGTGAATCCCATGGATGGGATGCAAATAAATCGGGATATAATCTTTTTAGAAAGGACAGAGATGATCAAAAAGGTGGAGGTTTGATATCCAAGTGACTAAAATGCAAGGGACCTGGGGAGAGGAAGAAGCTATATGGATTGCTCTGAAAAGAGAAGATGGAACTTCTATCTATGTGGGTGTAGTCTACAGACCTCCGACTCAATCGCAGCAAATTGATAAAGATCTGATTGTGGATATCCAAAAGTTTGGAAAGAAAGAGGAGGTGCTGCTGTTGGGAGATTTCAACCTGCCGGATGCGGACTGAAAAGTTCCGTCTGCGGAATTGGAAAGAAGTACGGAGATTGTGGATGCCTTTCAAGAGGCTCTGTCCAGACAAATGGTGACGGAACCACAAGAGAAAAAGCGATATTGGATCTGGTCCTCACAAATGGAGAGAGTATATCTAATATATGACTGGGTGCTCACCTGGGAAGTAGCGATCAAACGGTTTGGTTTGATATAATGGCTAAAGTGGAGAGCGGCCGCACGATACTTAAAGTCCTAGATTTCAAATGTAAGTACTTTAATAAAATGGGAGAGTAACTGAAGAAAGAGCTGTTAGGATGGGAGGACATAAGAGAAGTGGAAAAACAGTGGTCTAAGCTGAAAGGAGCTATAAAAATGGCTACGGAACTTTATGTGAAGAAAATAAATAAAAACAAGAGAAAAAGGAAACTGACATGGTTCTCTAAACTAGTGGCGGAGAAAATAAAGGCAAAAGAGTTGGCGTTCCTGAAACTCAAAGAAGCCAAGAAGGAGATACGCCTGGCGGAAGCGCAGGCAGAAGAGCAAATGGCTAAAAATGTAAAAAAGGGAGACAAAATTTTTTTGAATATATCAGTGAAAGGAGGAAGATGAAAAATGGAATTGCTAAACTAAAAGATACTAGGAACCGATATGTGGAGAGTGATGAGGAAAAAGCAAATGTGCTAAACAAATACTTCTGCTCTGTGTTCACGGAAGAAAATCCTGGAGAAGGACCGATTGTCTGGCAAAGTTACACAAGAAAATGGAGTAGATTCTGCACCGTTCACAGAGGAAAGTGTTTATGAACAACTTGATAAACTGAAGGTGGACAAAGCGATGGGACCGGACAGGATCCATCCTAGGATACTGAGGGAGCTCAGAGAGGTTCTGGCGGGTCCTATTAAAGACTTGTTCAACAAATCTCTGGAGACGGGAGTGGTTCATTGGGACTGGAGAAGAACGGATGTGGTCCCTATACAAAAAAGTGGTCACAAGGATGAAGCAGGAAACTACAGGCCGGTAAGCCTCACTTCGGTTGTTGGAAAAATAATAGAAGTGTTGCTGAAAGAAAGAATAGTGAACTTCCTAGAATCTAATGGGTTACACTGTTCAAGAGCCTCCTATGAGGAACCATGTCAAAGGTTTTGCTGAAATCTAAGTACCAGCTCTCTGGTCACCAGTGTTCCCTCTAAGCGGGCGGGTGTTGTGAGCAAACTTTTTTCACTGTGAGCTAAAAATATCGGGCGCCAGCAAGTTATGAGCCAAATAAATATGTTGTCAAAGTTGCTGATACATGAGGACGAGGTATTCAAAGGAATTTTAGGCCTAAACGCTAAATTAAATAACGTTAAATAATATTTTTAAGAACACAGAAATTGTAGGGATGAAATGATATCTTAATAAATGTTTTACAACAAATGTAGTTATGTCTGTTACATCCATATGTGTAAACTGTAAATTAAAAACAGTCCAGAAGACAATACGTTTGATGCTTTCAATTTCTAGACCAGTGTTTTTCAACCTTTTTTGGGCAAAGGCACACTTGTTTCATGAAAAAAATCACGAGGCACACCACCATTAGAAAATGTTAAAAAATTTAACTCTCTGCCTATATTGACTATATATAAAGTAATTCTCTTGAATAGGAATCAAATAAACACAAAGAAAGTATTTTATAATTACTTTATTATGAAATAAAAATTATAAAAATTATAAAATACTTTATTCAGTGCGAAACCTGGGCCTGTTTGGCTGAACACAAAGCTGATATTCTGGCTGGAATGGAAGAAAGACACACACGTAGCTCTTCGTCAACAGCTCTCAGTCTCTCTCTGTATTTGGTTTTTATAGCATACAAAAATAGACAAATATACCCTCCATCCTTTTTATTAAACCACAATAGCAGTTTTTAGCGCAGGGAGCTGCGCTGAATGCCCAGCACTGCTCTTGACGCTCATAGGCTCCCTGCGCTAAAAACCACTATTGCGGTTTAGTAAAAGGGGACCATATTGTAAAATATAGACAGCAGATATAAATTCAGAACTGTGCATAGTAAGTGAAGGGAAGTTTTCATCTCTGGGAATTTACCCAGTTAACTATTAAGTTATTTGGGCAAATTCCTTTGAAAACTGTGGTAATACTGCCTCCACTTTGCTAAATTTAAAATAAAATCATTTTTCCTACCTTGTCTGGTGATTTCTGGTTGCACTTTCTTCTTCTGACTGTGCATCCAATCTTTCTTCCCTTCTATCAGCCTGTATGCTTTCTCTCCTCCACACCTCATTCCCTCCCCCAACTTTTTCTTCCTCTCTCCCTGACCTTTCTTTCTTTTTTTCTGTTTCTCTTCTTTCCTTCTGTTTCCCTGCCTGCCCCCTTTCTTTCTTTCTCCCAGCCTCCTGTCCAGCAGTAACTCTCTTCCCTTCCTCCCCTCCCAGAAGCATCTCTCCTTCTTCTCCCTCTCCAGTAGCAGCTGTCCTTTTTTTTTCCTGGCCCAGCAGCTTCCCAGATTCCTTTCCCTCCTCCCCTCCCAGAAGCATCTCTCCGTCTCCTTCTCCCTCTCCAGTAGCAGCTGTCCCTTTTTTTCCTAGCCCAGCAGCTTCCCAGATTCCTTTCCCTCCTCCCCTCCCAGAAGCATCTCTCCTTCTTCTCCTTATCCAGTAGCAGCTGTCCCTTTTTTTCCTTGCCCAGCAGCTTCCCAGATTCCTTTCCCTCCTCCCCTCCCAGATGCATCTCTCCTTCTCCTTCTCCCTCTCCAGTAGCAGCTGTCCCTTTTTTTTCCTGGCCCAGCAGCTTCCCAGATTCCTTTCCCTCCTCCCCTCTCAGAAGCATCTCTCCTTCTCCCTTTCCAGTAACAGCTGTCCCTTTTTTCCCCTGCCCAGCAGCTTCCCAGACTGATAGTGGTTTTCTCCCCTCCCAGCAGCTCTTCTTACTTCCCAGCGCAGCGATTCACGAAGGCAGCCTCGGGTCCTTTGTTGTGTCACGCCGCCTCTGAGGAAAGAGGAAGTTGCATCATCAGAGGCAGCCGCGACTCAGCAAAAGCCCCGAGGCTGCCTTCGTGAATCGCTGCGCTGGGAAGTAAAGGAGAGCTGCAGAGAGGGGAGAAAGCCACTGTCGGAGGCTCCCCAAGATCTCTCCGGCCCAGCGCACGCTTCCGATGCTGATCTTGCAGAAGTTCAAATGAGTCAATCTTGCCGGTCCTGCGCTGTGACGAGAAACTTGTGCGCTGCGACCTAATATTTTGTGCGCCAGCGCACGCCAGCGCAGCTTAGCGGGAACACGGTCACCCCTTCAAAAAATTCAATCAGGTTCATTTGACAAGATTTACCTTTAGTAAAGCCAAGTTGCCTTGGATCCTGTAACTGTTACAGGATCCAAGGCAACAAAGGGAAGGTCCTGCCAAACCAATCTGATCAGCTTCTTTGACTGGGTAACAAAAAAGCTGGATATGGGGGAGTCCCTAGATGTCATGTACTTGGACTTCAGTAAGGCTTTTGATAGTGTCCTACACCACAGGTTATTGAGCAAGATGAGTTTGATGGGATTAGGAGAAACGTTAACTGCATGGGTAAAAGACTGGCTCAGTGGTAGACTTCAGAGGGTGGTGATGAATGGTACTCTCTCCGAAACATCGTAAGTGATCAGTGGAGTGCCGCAGGGCTCGGTCTTGGGTCCGATCCTATTTTATATCTTCGTAAGGGACCTGGCTCAGGGGCTACCTGGCTGGCCCTGGAACTTCCTCTCCGACGTCAGAATTGACGTCGGAGGTGAAGGCTTGTGGGTCCGGCGCTTGTACGCACCAGGCCTGGCCAGGAAAGCAGGGAGAAATCGGCTTGGTGGCAGCAGGAAGAGAGAAAGGATCGAGGAACTGGAGAAATCAGTGTGATGGCTTGGAGGTGGCAGGGGAGAGAGAAAGAAAGACAGGCAGGCAGGGGGAGAGAGAAAGAAAAGCAGGGGGAGAAAGAAAAAGAGACAGAAAGAAAGGGGGGGGCAGAAAGAAAAAAATAGCACAGTTACTTATCGTAACATTTGTTATCCAGGGACAGCAGGCAGTTATTCTCATATATGGGTGACGTCACCAACGGAGCCCGGATGCGGACGCCTCACAAGCAGACTTGCTTGAAGAAACTCGAAGTTTCGAGTCGCCCGCACCGCGCATGCGCGAGTGCCTTCCTGCCCAGCACAGGGCGAGTCTCCTCAGTTCAGAAAGCTAGCAGAGAAGCCAACCAGGGGAGGTGGGTGGGTTGTGAGAATAGCTGCCTGCTGTCCCTGGATAACACCTGTTACGGTAAGTAACTGTGCTTTATCCCAGGACAAGCAGGCAGGTATTCTCACATATGGGTGACCTCCAAGCTAACCAGAATGGGATGGTGAGAGTGTTGGCAATTTAGGAGAATAAATTTTGTAATACTGTTTGGCCAAACTGTCCATCCCGTCTGGAGAAAGTATCCAGACAATAGTGAATAGTGAAGGTATAAACCGAGGACCAAGTAGCAGCTCTACAAATTTCCTCAATAGGTGTAGATCTGAGGAAAGCTACTGAAGCTGCCATTGCTCTGATTTTATGGGCTGTGACTTTACTGTGAAGGAGTAATCCAGCCTAGGCATAGGAGAAAGAGATACAAGCCGCCATCCAGTTGGAGATGGTACGCTTAGAAATAGGATGGCCCAACTTATTTGGATCGAAGGAAACAAAAAGTTGAGGAGCAGTTCTGTGTGGTTTGGTGCATTCCAAGTAGAAGGCCAAAGCACGTTTACAGTCAAGAGTTTACAGTCAAGAGCTGATTCTCCAGGATGAGAATGAGGCTTTGGAAAAAACACTGGAAGAACGATGGATTGGTTGAGATAAAATTCCGAGACCACTTTAGGTAGGAATTTAGGATGAGTACGAAGAACCACCTTGTCATGATGGAACACAGTGAATGGTGGATCAGTAACTAAAGTTTGCAGTTCACTGACTCTTCGAGCAGAAGTGAGGGCTATGAGAAACACCACTTTCCAAGTGAGATACTTTAGATGAGCCTTATCAATTGATTCAAATGGAGGCATCATGAGTTGAGTAAGGACAACATTGAGGTCCCAAACCACAGGAGGCGGTTTGAGAGGAGGTTTAACATTGAAAAGTCCTTTCATAAATTTGGAAACCACTGGATGAGCAGAGAGGGGTTTCCCTTCAATAGGCTGATGGAAAGCCGCAATTGCACTGAGATGGACTCGGATAGATGTAGACTTGAGGCCAAAATTGGATAAGTGCAAAAAGTAGTCCAAAACAGAAGATAAGGTGAAATGCTGAGGCTCCTTATGATGAGAAAATCTAGTCCACTTTTGGTGATAGCATTGTCTAGTGGTAGGCTTCCTAGAAGCTTCTAAAACATCTCTTACAGATTGAGAAAACTGAAAAGGAGTTATGTTGAAAGGTACCAAGCTGTCAGGTGTAGAGACTGCAGGCTGAGATGAAGCAGAGATCCTTGACTCTGTGTAAGCAGAAAAGGAAAAACTGGTAGAAGGTATGGCTCCCTGGTGCTGAGTTGAAGTATAAGGAAGTACCAAGGTTGTCTTGGCTACCGAGGAGCAATCAGAATCATGGTGGCATGATCGTTCTTCAACTTGACCAGAGTCTTGCGAATTAGAGTAAATGGAATGAATGCGTAGAGGAAGAGATTCGTCCATTCCAGAAAAAAAACATCTGACTCGAGGCGGTGAGGAGAGTATATCCTGGAGCAGAACTGAGGCAGTTTGAAGTTGTGGGGAGCCACATAGAAGTCTATCTGAGGGGTTCCCCACTGTGAAAAAATGTGATGAAGAGGCGAGGAATGGAGAGTCCATTCATGAGGTTGCAGAAGACAACTCAAGTTGTCCGCCAAACAATTCTTCGCCCCTTGAATGTAGACAGCTTTGAGGAAGGTGTTGTGGCGGATTGCCCAGTCCCAAACCTTCAGAGCTTCTTGACAAAGGGAGGCAGATCCCGTCCCTCCTTGTTTGTTGACATAATACATGGCGACTTGGTTGTCCGTCTGGATGAGGACTATCTGGTTGCGAAGAAGATGTTGAAAAGCGTTGAGAGCCTTGAAAATCGCTCTGAGTTCCAACAGATTTATGTGACATTGACGATCTGTACTGATCCAGTGGCCTTGAATACGGAGACCATCGAGATGAGCACCCCAAGCGTAGGTTGAAGAGTCTGTCGTGAGGACCTTCTGATGAGGTGGCGTTTGAAAACGCAAACCTCTGGAAAGATTGGAAGAGAGCATCCACCAACGGAGAGACTTCTTCAAGGAAGGAGTGACTGAAATGTGTCGAGAAGGAGGGTTGCAAACTTGCGTCCAGTGAGATGCCAGGGTCCACTGAGGAATTCTAAAGTGAAGTCTGGCAAAATGAATCACGTGTACTGTGGAGGCCATGTGACCCAGAAGTACCATCATGTGTCTCGCTGAGATGGAAGAGCGGGAAGACACTGTATGACAGAGTTGAAGAGCTTCCAGACGTTGTTGTGGAAGGAATGCTCTGAGTTGGACAGTGCCTTCCTCAGGAGTCAAGAGAAAACAAAAAACAAATTACATTAATAAAAAACATTAATACAAATATCACATATACATCTATAGTGAAATTTAAAGAACAAATACCAGACTGAGGTGATATATGAAGGTAGTGTGAAATGTGATTAGTTTAGCCATGAAATAATCTCACCAAATCATGTGAAATGCTCAGTGTGACCCTTATTGTCAAATATTTGGAGATCCTTGCTTTCAGTAAACTACTATGTAATATCTTCCATTTTCAGTTCCTCCCCACTTTTACTTCTTTCCCCCTTCTCAGTTTTCACCTCTAGACTTTCATTCATTCCCCAGGATTTATTATCCTTCCTAAGTGGTCCCTCAAGTCTCGTTCTTTCCCCAATGTTCATCACCAAGCCTCACCCACTCTTCATGTGTGCTCTCTCATCCTTTTCCAATGTTCCACAAGCCGTATTCACCATCTCTCTAGTGGTGATCAAAAATTCCAACCCTAGTACTACCTCAAATAATCCCCACTTAAGCTCTACTAATCCTTTTCAAATATTCACCAGGTCTTTTTACTTTTTTGTCCCCCACCACAGCTTCAGTCATCCTTTCTGCCAGGCTCCCTAGCCTCCTTCACTCTTTACCCCACCCTTCAGTCATCCTTATCCTAGCGCAGGGGTGTCCTACCTGCGGCCCAAGGGCCACATGCGGCTCCGTGAAGTATTTTGTGCGGCCCCGATCAAGGGCGATGCAGTGTTTTCCTCTGCTGCCCCCGGGTGTTTACCGTCTTGCCGGCTCCCTCCTCTGTCTTGCTGAAGTATTTGCGCAGCCCCCAGAAACATTTTTTTTGGACTGTGCAGCCCAGGGCAGCCAAAAGGTTGGACACCCTGCCCTAGTGCTTACCCTAGTGTCACTGTCATATATTTTCTCCCCAGCCAATATCTGAGGATGTTACCAGTGGTGTGCCTCAAGGTTCTGTTCTTGGAATTGTTCTTTTTAACACTTTTATAAATGATATTGCTGCAGGGCTGTTGGGTAAGATTTGCCTCTTTGCAGATGACACCAAAATCTGCAGTAGAGTAGAGGTGGTGGAGACAGAGACTGTGTCTGATTTCAAGAAAGTCTGGGACAGTCATGTGAGATCTCTTAGAGAGAGGAAGAGATAATGGTTACTGCAGATGGGCAGAATGGATGAGCCATTTGGCCTTTATCTGCCATCATGTTTCTATGTTTCTAAGTCCTTCTATACCATCCAATTTCAGTGTGGAAGAACCTTTAAGGGGTAGGTAAACTTCATCGGCATAAAAAACCTCCTCAACTGAATTTAATAACAAAAGCCTTGTGCAATGCAAGAAGCAAAAGTTACTTAATGTGAAAATAAATATGCCTGATACTCATCTGTGGTGAATTCTCCTAACAGATGAATATCAGGCATATTTATTTTCATACTGAGTGATATTTTGCTTCTTGCATTACACAATGCTTTTGGTATTAATTTCAATTGATGAGGTTTTGTTTACGCCAATGAGGTTCACCTACCCCCTAAAGGTTGGATGGTGTGGAAGGGGTTCAGAGGCTTTTTCCTACCTCTTGGATGTTTTACTAATTTTGAAGCTGTTGATGCTTGAGACTTAAGTCACCTTGATTAAATAACCTTTCAGACAGTAATTATCTTGCATACTGCATGCATTGTAAGTGTGTTGTTTGATTAGTAAGGGAATTTGTTCTATAGCAAAAATGTTGTGAGCCATATATAAGTCAAGGTCCCACATTGTTCCTTCTCCTCCACCTCTAGGTCCAACATTGCTCCCTCTCTCTCTCATCCACCCCCTCCAGCATCTCCCCTGCCCTCAACCGCCTTGGGTGAATCTCTTAATAAAGGCAGTTAATAAATCCAGATAAATAAATAAGATCAGAGCAGATAAAAAGTCAGAAGGAAAGGCTAAATTATCAGATTTCTGTATGTGAAGATTATATATTTATCTCTCACTGATAAGTCTCACTCTAAACTTTGGCAATTTCACTAAAGCAAATAGATCGTCACAAATCACTCAGTCTTCCTATACAAGGAGAATATTTTATTCAGGAATCAGTACACTTTTCCCTCCGTATGCACGGGAGTTAGGGGCAAAACCAGCCCGCGAATATGGAAAATCGCGAATAACTTTTAGGGCCAGCTCTGACTCACTCCCACCTCTCTCCTGCATCCCGGACCTCCCCAGACCTTATCTGGTGGTCTAGTGGTAACACGGGACAGGAGCAATCTTCCTACGCTCCTGCCCCGTACAGAGCCGTCAACAAAAGTGGCTGCCATGAGTTCCTGTTGTAGTCTTGTAAGACCATGGGAACTTACGGAAGCCATTTTTGTTGACAGCTCTGCACGAGGCAGAAGCGTAGGAAGATCACTCCTGCCCTGTGTTACCACTAGACCACAAGATAAGGTCTGGGGAGGTCTGGGATGCAGGAGGGAGGCAGGGATGGATCAGAGACAGCCTTTAAAATTTAATTTTGTTTGGGAGGCAAAAAAAATGCGAATAATCAAAGTCGTGAATAATAAACCCGCGCATATGGAGGAAGAAGTGTATTTCTCAGAACTCACACTCCTGTTTTCCTTTTATGAAAAAAAGGGCAATCAGAATTTCACTCTCCCATTCCACCCCCTTATCAGCTAAACTTCCTTTATCAACCTAATGCTTGAGCCAGAAGCCAATCAAATAGTGTTTAGCTATCTCCAGATAATTTTCCTGTACCCTTCCCTGCAGGCATGTCCTGCGCTCAGTGTACATGCTCTGCACAAACTTTCAACCACCCAGAACACTTACAGATTTGAAACCATCACTACTGTTTATTTTTATCACGTCTCAATCTCACTTGCATATTCCCTGCAAACCTCTTCTCCTTAATTTGAACCCTGACTTAAGCATTCTTCCCACACCAAAAGACATATATAGCACTGGCTTTATCTTCTCAAGTAACTTCAGCAGAGCAATAGCAAGAGTGGTATGGCACTGATAAGAATGACACATAGATAAGACAACCCCAGTTTACTGATAAGATATTGAGGTTAAAATTTCTCAACTTGTAGATGAGTATATACAGTACATCACTGCATTACAATATCTAGCTTCTCCAGCTTCTAAACCCATTTCAACAGGGAATATGTGTAATGGCAATTCTTTGCATTAAGGGTTAGATTCCATTTATAATTTACTGCAGGACCCACTTTAGGCAATGGGATTTCTTTACTACTAAGGCACTTAGCCCCAAACTCTCAAAAAAACTGTTAAAAAGTGACAGTCTGCTAACACAGCCATTTTGATAGCGAATTGAAAAAAAGAGAGACATTCTCAAAAAATCACGCATGCAAATGAGGTCAGCGGACAGCAGCAAAGATTTTCTAAATTTCCATGTGCCTATCGCTTGTGATAGCTATGGGCACATGTGCAGAAAAAATGTGTAAAAAAACCTCACAACAACAGCAGAAGGCACATTTTGAAAGGCACAGGTCAGCTGAGAGGAGGGAATCTGTGTCCCTCAGGTCATCTACTTAGAGGTAAGGAGAAGAGGCATCGGAGGTGGGGAGAGATGTTGTATGGCAGAGGGGGTTACTTGGCAGTGGGAGAGAGTGGGCATCTCTCCCGCTGCAGGGGGCATGTGTGGCAGGGCAGCGGCAGGTGTTTCTTGGCAGCGGGAGAGAATTGGCATCTCTCCTGCTGCAGGGGGGGTATTGCTGCCACTTCAGGGGGGGTGTTTGCTGCCACTGAAGGGGAGGGGTGTTGTAAGGGGAGAGAATGAACATCTCTCCTCCTGTATCACAACATGGCTTTCTAGCAGTCTCTTACACTGACATGCCTTTACCAGCACTCCTGAACCAGTCACTTATTTTTGGTGCCAAAAGCCGATGCTGCTTTTCGAAAATGGCTCAGCATTTTTTAAGAATCCACCGGAGGGCTCATTTCAATGCTGAAAAGCCCATTTTGATGTCATTGTCAGAGACTGCTAGAAAGGAGATAATCCATTTTGATAATCCACCGTTAAAATGCGTACAGGCTAAACAGTCAGTAAACAGTTTAGCGAAGACATTAAAGTTTTGAAAATCTGGGCCTCAATCGCATTAGCACATGCTAATGCAGTAGCACGATTTAAATCTTAGGAATAAATTAACTAAATATGTTTCATCTAATTAAAGACCTCTAATTAGAGACTATGTCTGAATTCAAAAGGGCCTAGGATAAGTATGTGGGATCTCTCGGAGAGAGAAGGAGATAATGGTTACTGCCGATGGGCAGACTAGATGGGCCATTTGGCCTTTATCTGCAATCATGTTTCCTTCTAGTAAAAACAAAAAGCTAAAGCTCCCCTTTTTAAATTATATTTTTCTAATTTGTTTCCAATAAGTAAAATATATAACACTAGTCTTTAAACCCGTTACATTAACGGGTGCTAGAATAGATGTGTGTGTGTGTCTGTCTTTTTTTCTCTTTCTCTCGCCTTGGCCACTTTCTGTCTGTCTCTCTTTTTCCTCGGCAGTCTACCACTACTCCTTGCCTGCCCCCCCGTGTCCAGCAGCACCCAGTGGCATACCAATGGGGGGGGGGGCTGGAGGCAGTCCGCCTCAGGTGCAGCCTTAGGGGGGTGCACAGCCGGACAGGTCCGGAAAATTCCTGGGCTGCGACGGCACTCAGCAGCATCAGCGCCCCCCTCCGCGACGGCACTCAGCGGTATCGGCGCCCCCCCTGCCCCGCGACAGCACTCAACTTCGGCCTCCTTCTCCCAGCATCAGCAGAACTTCATATCGGCAACAGGTGCTCAGTCAAAAGCTTCCCCTGACTCAGCTTTCTGTTTCCCCCCAGGCAGTTCAGTCAGGGGAAGCTTTTGACTGAGCACCTGTTGCCGATCTGAAGTTCTGCTGATGCTGGGAGAAGGAGGCTGAACTTGAGTGCTGTCACAGGGCAGAGGGGGGTGCCGATGCCGCTGAGTGCCGTCGCGGAAGGGGGGTACGCCGATGCTGCTCAGTGCCGACGCGGTGGGTGCCTTGCCAATCTTGTTGCCAAAATCGGAAAGGTGAGGAAGAAAGATGGGCCTGTAGTGGATGGAGAGATTGAGAGAAGGGGACAGATGATGGAAGTGGGGGAAAGAGAGAGAAGGGGCAGATGATAGTAGTGGGGAGAGAGAAGAAGGCAGATGATGGAAGGAGGGGGGGAAGAGAGAGAAGAGGGCAGATGATGGAAGTGGGGAGAAGGGGCAGATAATGGAAGTGGGGAGAGAGAAGAGGGCAGATGATGGAAGTTGGGGAAAGAGAGAAGGGGCAGATGATGGAAGTGGAGAGAAGGGATAGAGAGAAGAGGGCAGAGGATGAAAGGAAGGGATAAATAAAAGGAGGGCACATGATGGGGAAAAGGATTGAGTTAGGGAAATAGTGGAGGGGTGAGGGAAAGAGGTGGCGAGCTGTAGGTAGACAGTAAAAAAGGAAATTGATGAGAGGGTAGTAAGAACGTAATCTAGATGGATGCAGAAAATAAATTGAAAAGGAAAATGAGGGAAGAAAGGGATTGCAGAAGAGAGGTGTGGGAGAGGAAACGAGAGGAGAGAGATGCCAGACCAATGGGGGTGAAAGGAGAGATGGAAGGGGGAGGCATACAGTTTCTGGAAAGGGCATAGAAGGAGAGAAGATGCCATATAGGGGTAGAGAGATGGCAGACGTTGGATGGAAGGAAGAGAGTAACAAGAAGATGAGGAAAGCAGAAACCAGAGAAGACAAAGGTAGAAAAAAATTTTCTATTTATTTGTTGCTTTAGGAGACATGTGTCATTGTTTCTGTGGTGTTGCATTGTATGCAGAGTCCAGCTTCTTGCTGGTTGAATTTAACCTTTGTCTATGTATTTCTATTTTATCCCCCCTTTTTACAAAACTGTGGAGCGTATTTTAGCGCCAGCCGTGGTGGTAGCAGCTCTGATGCTCAGAATTCTATGAGTGTCAGAGCTGTTACCCCGTGGCTAAAATCCACACTAGTTTTGTAAAAGAGGGAGGGGTTAGTTTGTGATGACATATTCCATACTAGGCGAAGGTATTTTCTGTGTTCTGTGTGTTCGAAAGACATGGTTTTCTGTTAAGATTGATGGTGTAGGATTGATCTGTACTAGTCTGGCTTGTTTAATTTTACAATGGGTGTACTGATGTTGTACTGCTCACTGCATATGTAATATGCTGCCTTTTCCTAGGTACTCATGTGTGATGTGTGGCTTGTTACTAAAAATCATGTTTTTCATACAGATGGGAGGGGGGGGATGCCAAAAACTGATGGCCCCGGGGTGTCACATATGCTAGGTACGCCACTGGCAGCACCCCTTCCCTGCTCCCCTTGTGCAGCAGCAGCAGCCCTTCTCCCTTCGTTTTATGTATCCCCCTGTCCAGCAGCACCCCTTCACTGCTCCCCTGTCCAGCAGCAGCCCTTCTCCCTTCGTTTTACCTCCCCCCTGTCCAGCAACACCTCTTCCCTGCTCCCCCTGTCCAGCAGTAGCCCTTCTCCCTTCCTTTTACCTCCCCCGTGTCCAGCATCACCCCTTCCCTGCTCCCCCTGTGCAGCAGCAGCCCTTCTCCCTTCGTTTTACGTCTCCCCCTGTCCAGCAGCACTCCTTCCCTGCTCCCCCTGTCCAGCAGCAGCCCTTCCCCCTTCCTTTTACCTCCCCCCTTTCCAGCAGCACCCCTTCCCTGTTCCCCTTGTGCAGCTGCAGCAGCCCTTCTCCCTTCGTTTTATGTATCCCCCTGTCCAGCAGCACTCCTTCACTGCTACCCCTGTCCAGCAGCAGCCCTTCTCCCTTCCTTTTATCTCCCCCCTTTCCAGCAGCACCCCTTCCCTGCTTCCCCTGTCTAGCAGTAGGCCTTCTCCCTTCCTTTTACCTCCCCCCCCTTTCCAGCAGCACCTCTTCTCTGCTCCCACTGTCCAGGAGCACCCCTTACCTGCTTGCCCTGTCCAGCATCTGGCTTCCTGGTCATTCGTGTCTTCCCTCCTCTTCAAAGCAGCCTGGTGAGGATCATGGCCGGCTGTAGCGAACCTCGCAGGCCGCTCTCCACATCGGTAGCACATTCCCTCTGACGCGATCCCATGCTTCAGAGGGAACGTGCTACCGAGGTGCAGAGCGGCCTGCGAGGTTCGCTACAGCCGGCCGCGATCCTCAGAAGGCTGTTCTGAAGAGGAGGGCAGACAGAAGAGCAGCAGCGGGCCTTACAGTGTTCCCTGGTTGCTGTGGAGAGATCTGCCGCTTCGGTGGACTGGATGGAGGACTGCCGCTTCGATGCCTGTAGGAGCTGGACAGCAAAGAGGCCCACGCTTTACAATTTCTCTGCCAGCCACTTGCACAGCTAAGCGTGCATGCGCACTTCTGCCGGCCACAGACCTACAGATCATGCAGGTAGGAGTTCACATGCACGCTTAGCATTTTATTATTAGTGATAGAAATGTTAGTCACCAATAAGGTAATCTGAAAAGTACCTCTACCCTTTGCTATACAGAGATACTGCACAATTAACTAGGCCCAGTCTGACTAGCAGCTGACTCTATGTTACATATTTACTTAAATAAAGCAAAGATAAAAGAGCTCTCGGTGGTCTAGTCCAAGGTGAGAGAAAAACAACTATGAAACTCATATTAAGAAACCATTGAAATACCTGCCTTTAGGTAATGTTATTTGACCATGTAACACTAGAACTGTATTAACGGTCTTTTTCTTTGTGACCGCAAAAGCTAAAAGGGTGCTAAGGTACATAGGGAAAGATATGGCCCTTAGGAAAAAGGAAGTATTGAAGCCCCTGTATAATACTCTGGTGCGACCTCATTTAGAATATTGTGTAGAAGTCTGGAAACCCTTCTTCGAAAAGATATAAATAAGATGGAGTCTGTCCAGAGGAAGGTTACTAAAATGATCGGCGATCTTCATCATAAGACATACGGAGACAGACTTCAAGATCTCAATATGTATACTTTGGAGGAAAGGCAGGAGAGGGGAGATATGATAGAGGCTAAATACCCACGTGGCATAAATAGGCAGAAGCCAGTCTCTTCAGCCGAAAGGAAGCTCCAGAGTGAGGGCATGGGATGAAGTTAAGAGATGACAGGCTCAAGAGTAATCTAAGGAAATACTTTTTTACAGAAAGGGTGGTACATGCGTGGAATAATCTCCCAGTAGAGGTGGCGGAGACAAAGACTGTATCTAAATTTAAGAAAGTGTAGGACAGACATGTGGGATCTCTTAGGGAGAAGAGGAAATAGTGGATACTGCGGATAGACAGACTAGATGGGTCATTTGGCCTTTATCTGCACGTTCCCTCTGCTGCAGTCCCGTATGTCAGAGGAGGGGCGGGACCGCAGCAGAGAGAACGTGCTGTGGAAGCCGACGGCAGCCTGCTAGGATCGCTACAGCTGACCGGCGATCCTCTGCAGGCTGCCTTAATATGAGACCAGGAAGCCAGGAGGGAGGGAGGGAAGGAACGGAGGGCCAAATCTCGGGCCAAAATGAAAGACACCAGACCTCTGGGGGAGGTAAGGGAAATGGAAGGGAAGACAAAAGAAGGAGACCCTGGCAAGCGAGTTATCAGAAAACAACCAGAGCCTGGGACCAACATGATTTGAATAATGACCAGTCAAAAGGTAGAAATAATAATTTTATTTTCTGTTTTGTGATTACAATATGTCAGATTTGAAATGAGTATCCTGCCAGAGCTGGTGTTAGATAACAAGCATGAACTAAGACCTAAAAGAGAAGAAAAGTCTTTATTTATTTTGTTTACATCATAGAGCCGTCGTGGGGTTGGAGAGGTTGTAACCCTCTACTTCGACTAACCCCCCCCCCCCCTTCTTTGAAACTGCAATAGCACTTTCTAGCATGGGGAGCCGCGCTGAATGGCCCACGCTGCTCCCGACGCTCATAGAGTTTCTATGAGCGTCGGGAGCAGCGCGGGCCATTCAGCGTGGCTCTCTGCGCTAGAAACTGCTATCGCAGTTTCATAGAAGATGGAATAAAATTCCTTTTATTTATTAGGGTGCGCATTTAGCGTGTGCTAAATTGGTTAGTGTACCTTAATAAAAGGACATACGACTTAGTCTATGTTTTAGATTTCGGCCCCTTATGTGATTGAGTTTGAGACCCCTGACCTAGAGTTGAGAATGAGGAAGCAATATTTGTGTTTCACAACAGATTTACCGTATTTTCGGACTATAAGACGTATTTTTCCACCCCTCAAAAAGGGGATGGAAAAGGGGTGGTATCTTATGGACTGAATACATTGCACGTGCCCCCCCCCCCCCACACACACACACACACACACATCGGTATCTTTTTTTAGTGGCAGTGGTCCATCGCAGTCTCCTGGACGGCTGCCTGTGTCTTAGAAGAACGATGCACAATGCAGGAGCGTGACCTTTGCGCTTCCTGCCTGGTACTGTGCCGCTCTGTGATTGGCTGCAGACAGCTTCGGGCAGCTGTGGGCTTCCCAGCACCAAACACACCAGACCACCAGATGAGGAAAAACCAAGAAGAAAACAATTCTAAAACAAATTTTTTTTTCTTGGTTTTTCCTCCTCTACAGCAGGTGCGTCTTATGGTTCGATGTGTCTTATGGTCCGAAAAATACAGTATATAACATTGAAGAGCTGTTCTGACATTTTCTAGTTGAGCATGTGGTATAAATGCTTTACAAATTTCTAGACAAGGAGAAAATACAACACTGAATTCTAAGATTTGGTTACTATGCAACTAGAACAGCCAGTTTTTCTGTGTAGCTCTATAGCAGACATCTGCCAAAATAGAAAGCTTTGTAAATGTGTAACAGCAAGCACAGGAAAGGACGTTGTCAGTTTATGAGGATACCCATTTGTATGGCGAAAATGGATATAAAGCAGTCACTTCTTGGTTTATTCTTTAGATATACCACATTTTGTAATACAACAAAGCCAGTCTATATGAAAACTATGAGCAGAGAACAACAGTTAAACAAAGGAAAAGAACAAGGAAAAACAGGAGGTCTGGTGGACAGTAACAAGTCAAGAAAAAAAGGAGTACGAGTAGTACTGCAACCAGGTCAATAATAAACAAGACATTTGCAAGCCCAGACTGAGGATCTAAAAGTCTTCATTAATTTTTAAGTGAGGGCCATTTGGGGTCCAAAAGGGCTGAAGGAAAGCCAACAAAATATCTTCCTACTTGGGACCCTGATGCCAATAATGCTTCTTGACATTTATTCCTACCAGAACACCTGGTCTTGGTTACACAATACAGAACACTATGAACCCTATGCAAATACAGGACCACAAACTAAAAATACTAATCTATACAAATGAAACCCATAATGCCAGACTCTGCTAGCAGTACATCATCAGAGAAATAGAGAGAAATGCATTTCTTCCTGAATAATTCAAAATATAGACAGCAGTTGAAAATTCTCAAAATGAATATATTTCAATCACTGAATTGAAAATAAAATCATTTTTCCTACCTTTGTTGTCTGGTGATTTTATTTTTCTAGCACCAAAAAGTGATCTCAAACAAAGTTCAAAATGCACAGACAACAGAGAATAAAAAGTCTCAGTAACCCGGTACACAATCCGATCAGGATAAATCAGTTTGCACTTATCAGGGTTCCGGTATCTTTCATTGACCTAAAAAACTTTTCCGTGAAGTACTTTAACTTTTCTTAATTTTTTCTTCATTTCCTTTTTTCTTTATTTATCTTTTTTACTTTATAATTTAATCATATAATAAGTTAGAAATGAACAAACTTAATAAAAACTTATCTTTAATGTGGTGCACAAATTCCCTCTGCATTCTAAACCCAGTCAAGGTTTATCTTATCCCCGACGGGACCCATTTCGCCTTAAATAATGGCTCTCTCAAGAGTCAATGTTTAGCAGGGGATACCTACGAGAAAAACATCTTTACTAATAAATTACCACACTGTTATGTTGTTTAAACATCACTAACATTTAAAATCAGCAAATTGAACTTACTGGACGTAGAAATCCACTCTCTGAACTCCAGCGTGCACACCCGGTAACTGAATATTACTGAGTTTTTTAAAAGGATGCTGACACATGCATAGGCGCACAGGTCTTGATCTTTTTGCGTCTCAAGCCTCTCTTTGAATTGAGAGTCTCAAATCTCTCTATATATTTATTTATTTGATTTTGGAGAGAGACTGTTATATGTAACTAGTGCTAAATAGATATATTAGATATAAATAGATGCATTAGATATATTCAATTTTATATGTTATATATTCAATTTTATATGTTATATATTCAACGTCAGTTGTTGATGACGTGCATGACAAATATCCTTCTACAGTACAAGAGCTGTCATCCCTGTAGATTGAAAAATAGTCTCCCTTTCTCTCAATTCCTACACATCAGAAGAAACTGTACTACAGTATCTCTTTTTAAACATCAAGCTAAGGAATTATACAAAAAAATTACATCGTGAGGATATTCGCATTCAATTGTAAGACAAGCCTATAAAAGGGCACTATATTACAATCGTGATTTTTTGCTGACTACTAAAAAGAAAGCACAGGATGATACAATGGAAACGTGTTTTGAAATTCACTACACAAAGAACTGTAGTTTCAAATATCATCAGGAAACACTGGTCAATAGTGTGCACGAATCCTGTTTTTCATGAAAGCAATTTGAGAATTGCTTTTTCCCGTCAAAAAACTTGAAAGAAATTCCGAGTCCTTCAGTGTTCAGAAGCAAGGATACACAGAAACTATTGACATTGTTGAACACTTTAAATGCCAGTCATGCAGTGTTTGCAAACAAAGTCTACAGGTTAAATCTTTTATTAATCCAGTGGAAGGAAAGGAATATTTCCTTCGTCAATTCACGAACTGCAGAACGTCTTACATTATCTATATCATACAATGTCCTTGCGTAAAACTGTATGTAGGTAAATCCATCAGATGTTTGCGTGCAAGAATGATTGAACATAAGTCAAATTACAAACTAGGGAGACTTTCTGAACCTTTGATTTCACATTGCACTGAGGCTGCACACCTTTTTTCAGATTTAAAGTGTTTTTGTATTGAAGTGGAACCGTGTAGAAAAAGAGGAGGTAATAGAGAAAAGCGTTTATTACAACAGGAGGCGAGGTGGATTTTTCACCTTGGCTCTCTCTATCCAAGAGGACTAAATAGTGCTCTGAATTGGAGTATCTTTAGATTACATTTTTTTCTGTCAATGGGGCACTTTCCATGGCTGCATTTCATTCTTGTTTAACATAGAAACATAGCAACATAGAAGATGACGTCAGATAAGGACCATAGCCCATCAGGTCTGCCCACTCTACTGACCCACCCCCAAGTCTACTATCCTAGGGATCCCACTCCTGGTGACAGGTTCCCTTGGCTTAACCCTCTAAGGGATCCCACATGGGCATCCCATTTGCTCTTAAATTCTTGCACGCTGTTTGAATCGATCACCTGCACCGGGAGCTTGTTCCAAGGATCAACCACTCTCTCGGTGAAGAAATATTTCCTGGTGTCGCCATGAAATTTCCCGCCCCTGAGTTTGAGCGGATGCCCTCTTGTGGCTGAGGGTCCTTTGAGAAAGAGAATCTCTTCTTCCATCTCGATACGGCCGATAATATACTTAAGCGTCTCGATCATGTCTCCTCTCTCCCTACGTTCCTCGAGTGAGTACAGCCGCAAATTTTTCAGCCTTTCCTCGTACGATAGATCCTTGAGCCCCGAGACCATCCTGGTGGCCATCCGTTGCACCGACTCTACTCTCAGCACATCTTTTCGGTAGTATGGCCTCCAGAATTGCACACAGTATTCCAAATGAGGCCTCACCATGGTTCTGTATAATGGCATTATGACTTCAGGCTTCCGGCAGACGAAACTCCTGCGGATGCAACCTAACAACTGTCTTGCCTTAGATGAAGCCTTCTCCACATGATCAGCAGTTTACATGTCTGCGCTGATGATCACTCCCAAGTCTCGTTCTGTTGAAGTTCTAGCTAAGGTCTCACCATTCAAGGTGTAAGTTCTGCACGGATTTCTGCTGCCGAGATGCATGATTTTGCATTTCTTAGCATTGAAGCCCAGCTGCCAGGTCGAGGACCAAAGCTCCAACAAATGTAGGTCCTGTGTCATACTATCGGGTGAATTGCCATCTCTCACTATATTGCATAGTTTGGCGTCGTCAGCGAATAACGTTACCAATGATAATTGTCATGCACGTCATCAACAGCTGACACTGAATATATAACATATAAAATTGAATATATCTAATGCAGTTTTTCATAATCACTATTTAGCGCTAATGTTAGTTACATATAACAGTCTCTCTCCAAAATCAAATAAATAGAGAGAGAGGTTTGAGACTCTCAATTCAAAGAGAGGCTTGAGATGCAAAAAGATCAAGACCTGTGCGACTACGCATGTGCCAGGGTCCTTTTGAAAAAACTCAGTAGTATTCAGTTTCCGGGTATGTACGCTAGAATACAGTGAGTAGATTTCTACGTGCAGTAAGTTCAATTTGCTGATTTTAAATGTTAATGATGTTTAAACAACATGACCGTGTGGTAATTTATTAGTAAAAATGTTTTTCTCGTAGGTATCCCCTGCTAAACATTGACTCTTGAGAGAGCCATTATTTAAGGCGAAATGGGTCCTGTCGGGGATAAGAAAAACCTTGACTGGGTTTAGAATGCAGAGGGAATTTGTGTACCACACTTAAGATAAGTTTTTATTAAGTTTGTTCATTTCTAACTTATTATATGATTAAATTATAAAGTAAAAAAGATAAATAAAGAAAAAAAGGAAATTAAGAAAAATTAAGAAAAGTTAAAGCACTTCACAGAGAAGTTTTTTAGGTCAATGAAAGATATCGGAACCCTGATAAGTGCAAACTGATTTATCCTGATCAGATTGTTTGCCAGGTTACTGAGACCTTTTCCTCTCTGTCATCTGTGCATTTTGAACTTTGTTTGAGATCACTTTTTGGTGCTGGTTATATTCTATATGTAGATTTCCACATCTCATTTTTTGTGATTTTATTTTTCTAATCATCTTTTCCCAGTCTCTGACTGCACTTCCTTCTGTCTGTGTTCTTAACTCTTGTTTCCAGGGCCTTCTTATCCATTTGCTGTTTTTCTCTCCTTCAATTTCTACCCTACACCCATCTTTAGGCAACATCCATCCATCTTTGGCATTAATTTTTAACATTCAACTTTCTTCCATTTTTCTGCTTCCTTCTGCTTTTCCATGTCTTCCCCTCCTTTCTATCCATGCACACCATCTCCTTCCTCTCTCTGCCCTTCCCCTCTTCTCCAACCATGTGCACCATCAACTTCCTTTCTTTCCTTCCCTTCCTATTTTCCCATAGTCTGGTATCTCTCCTCCCCCCTATTGTGGTCTAGCATCTCTCTCTACTACTATTTATCATTTCTAAAGCACTGAAAGACCAGATGGTCCTTGCTCAGAAGATTTTACAATCTAGTTTAGACAGACTAATATTACATATAGGGGTTGAAGAGTTTCTTAAGGGGAGAATGGTAGGATGGGCATAGGTATCATGGGGAGTGGAGTTCAGAGTTAAAAGCAGCCTCAAAAAAGTGAGCTTTTAGCTTAGATTTGAAATACTGCTAGTGATAAAGCTTGACATAATGACTCAGGCAGTCTATTCCAGGCATATGGCAAAGCAAGACAGAAGGGACAGAGTCTGGAGTTGGCAGTGGGGGAGAAAGGCACGGATAGGAGAGACTTATCCAATGAACGGAGTTTGCAGGAGGGAGCATAGGGGAGATAAGTGAGAAGAGATATTGCGGGGCTGACAAGAGAATGAACTTGTAGGTCAGTGAAAGGAGTCTGAACTGTATTCAGAAATGTATGAGGAGCCAAAGCAGTGATTTGAGGAGAAGGATAATGTGAAGAGGAGAGAGATGGTTGAGCGGAAGACCTGAGAGAAGTTATAGTAATCTAAGCAAGAGGTGATGAGAGCGTGAATAAAGGTTTTGATAGTGTGCTTGGAAAGGAGAAGTCAGATTTTGGTAATACTAAACAAGAAACGACGACAGGCTTTAGCAGCTTGTTGGATCTGAGCAGAGAAGGAGAGAGAGAAATCAAAGATGATCCTGGCATTACGAGCCTAGGCACCTCTCTGCACCCGTGATAGATGCCTACAGTGTAGGCAGACTGCCTTGGGGTTTTGGGGTTGGTTTTTTTTTTTACAAAACGTGCATCCTGATTGGCTGGTTAGACAGCGGTAGGACACCTAACTCCACCTACAATCGGGATGCCTTTTATAGAATATGGCTCTTTGGGTCTTATTAATAATTTTCAAAAAGTAATAATGAATAAACTAGAAATATGTCCAGACATTTGCACCTGCCATATTTATTCTTAGTTTCTATCTGTTAAAAGAATATATAAATACTATGTATTTAAAATTTGCAGAAAGATGCTCAAGTGTAACTCTGTCTGCTATCTTTGGATAACACCTGCTACAGGTGAGTAACTATGTTTAATCTGAGAACAAGCAGGCAGCATATTCTCACATATATGAGCCAGGATTATGCCTCGGAGAAGAGGGTTTTTGATAACTACCATGATCTTGGCAAAACCAAATGGGTTGAAGGGAAGTTGGCATCTAAATAGAAAATAAATTTTGTATTACTGATTGTCCGAACCATCTATCCCATCTGGAATGATTTTCCAAACAATAGAGGGCTATGAAGGTATGAAATGAGGTCCAGGTGACTGCTTTTTCAGATGTCCTCGATGGAAGTGGAATGTAGATGAGCTAATGAAGTTGCCATTGCTTGAACTTTATGTGCAGTGACATGGCCTTCAAGCGTCACTGCAGCCCGAGCATAGTAAAAGGAGATAGTTTGCCAGCTATGTGGAGATAGGTTTCTTGGTGACAGGAGCTCCAGTCTGTTTGGATCGAATGAAAGGAACAGTTGATAGGATATTCTATGAGGTTTGGTCCAATCTAAGTAATAAGCAAGAGCACAATTACAGTCCAAAGTGTGAAGTGAAGCTTCCCCGGGGTGAGAATGTGGTCTTGGAAAGAAGACAGGAAGAGCTATAGACTGGTTTAGATGAAATTCTGAGATGACTTTTGGGAGAAACTTGGGATGAGTCATGTATCAGATGTTGATAAGAAGGAAGGTGCTCTGATGGTCTACTGTATATTAGTCATAGAGAGACATTTTCTGAATAAGAGATTTCAAGCAGAATGTTATATAAAAATTATAGTTCAGAATTCTATTTGTTAGCATAGAGCCATAAAAGACACTCTACCATCCAGAGTCTTGCCTTCTCTCACAGGAGGCATAAGTTCTGGAACTATGAGCCTTCTTTAAGGTGGACTTTATGACCAATAATTGATTATGTAGATTGTTGTCTGTCAAAACTAGGAGAAAACTATGTGATAAATAGTATCTAATTTACGTGAAGCCATTGGGACATGTAGTGGAGACTTCAAGTTTTTAAATAAAGCATGAGGTTATATAGAGGAACCTTAATGCAATCTTTAGGCCACTCTATGTAGTCAAGCGCATCCATGAGTTCTGTTCTAGGCTCAGTTAAAGACTCCATGCTGATTGAGAGTAATTGCCCCATTTGTCTTATAACTTTTTGTAAAAGGCAGACTCTCTGGGGATATCTCTAATAAGGTAGTGGAGGAGATGGATCTGAAGGGATACCATAGGATTCCTCAGCTGACAGCTCTGGGTAGTCAATAGAAGAGTGGAGAGATAAAAGTCAGAGTCATATCCCTTGACAACCCGGCAAGAAGATTGAGAGTGTCGAAGGGAATTTTGAGGAGATCATAAGAAGGTGAATGCTGAGATGATTGTCGATGGGAGTGCCTTGACGAATGTCAAGAGAAGCATTGAGAATGGGATGAAGTACTATGATCTCTCGATGACGATGCCAGCCTTGATGTAGATGTTCAACATCAAGGCGTCCAAGCTCTATGCTTCAAAGTCTTAAGCAGGTGCTTGGATTGGGCTGAAGTTGAAGTGTTCTGCGGCAGGTATAGGCATTGAACACGACTATACCATTCCAGCTGGAACTTTCTGCAACAGCATATGGAGCTGTTCTTGTAAAGATTGCACCAGTACCGATGTTGGTAATGGTACTGTAGGGGCTAGCAGTGTTGGGTATCAAGGTGTTGGGGACCTTGATGTCGAGGCATACCTCAGAGTAGACACCAATTGTAGAGAAGGTGCACCGACGGTGAGCATGGTGAGAGGGAGAAACATATCTATGCTTCTTAGCTTTCTTAAGAGGTTCTCTCAAGGCATAAGAACATAACAATAGCCTTCTTGGATCAAACCAATGGTCCATCTAGCCCAGAATCTCATCTCCATAGTGGCCAATCCAGGTCACTAGTATCTGGCAAAAACCTAAATACCAGCAACATTAGATGCTACCAATTCAGGGCAAACAGTGGCTTCCCTCATGTCTATCTCAATAACAGACTATTGGCTTTTCCTCCAGCAAATTGTCCAATTTTATTTTTTTTTAAACCAGCTACTTTAACAGCTCTTACTACATCCTCTGGCAATGCGGTCCAGAGCTTAACTATTTTCAAAGTGAAAAAAATATTTCCTCCTTTTGGTTTTAAAAGTATCTCCCTGTAATTTTGGCGAGTGTCCCCTAGTCTCTGTAATTTTTTATAGAATTAAAAAAATAATAATAATAATCGATCCACTTGTACCCATTCTATACCACGCAGAATTCTACAGACTTTATTCATAGCACCCCTCAGCCATTTCTTTTCCAAGATAAAAGCCCTAACCTCTTTAGACTTTCCTCATACGAGAGGAGCTCCTTCCCTTTTATCATCTTGGTAGCTCTTCTTTGAATCTTTTCTAGTTCTGCAAAATCTTTTTTGAGATAAGGCGACCAGAACTGAACACAATACTCAAGGTGAGGTCACACCGCAGAGCGATACAGAGGCATCATAACATTCTTAGTATTATTTACCATCCTTTTTCTAATAATTCCTAGCATCTTGCTTGCTTTCTTCGTCGCTGACGCACATTGGGTGGAAGATTAAAGCTTATTGTCTATAATGAGATCCAGATCTTCTTCTTGGACACTGATTGCCAAGGTGGACCCTAGTATCTAGCAACTATGATTTGGGTTATTTTTCCTAATGTGCATCACTTTGTATTTGTCCATATTAAATTTCATCTGCCATTTGAATACCCAGTCTTCCAATTTCCTGTCTGCAATTTTTTCACAGTCTGCATGCGTTTTAACAACTTTGAACAGTTTAGTGCCATCTGCAAATTTAATCATCTCATGCGTCATTCCAATTTACAGATCATTTATAAATAAGTTAAACAGCACCAGTCCCATAACAGATCCCTGCAGCACTCCACTATTTATGTTCCTCCGTTAAGATAAATGGCCATTTAACCCAACCCTCTGTTTTCTGTCCAATAACCAATTCCTAATCCACAACTGAACATTGCCTCCTATCCCATGACTCTTTAGTTTTCTCAGGAACCTCTCATGAAGAACTTTGTCAAATATTTTCTGCAAATCTAGATATACTACATCAACCAGCTCACCTTTATCAACATGTTTAGTCACACCTTCAAAGGCAAGCAAAGTTGTGAGGCAAGACCTCTCTTGACTGAACCCATGTTGACTCTGTCCCATGTTTGTCTACGTGTTCCACAATTTTATTTTTTAGAATTGTTTCCACTATTTTGCCCTGCACTGAAGTCAGGCATAAAAGTCTGTAATTTCCCAGATCTCACCTGGAACCCAATCTTCAGGAACTACAGACAATTTTAGCAACAGGTTGCTGATCACTAACAGCAGATCAGCAAGTTAATATTTGAGCTCTTTCAGTACCCTGGGATGCATCATCCAGTTCAGGTGATTTATCACTCTTTAACTTGTCAATTTGGCTTAGTACGTCTTCCAGATTCACAAAGATTTCTTTCAATTCCTCTGCATCATCACCCTTGAAAACCATTTCTGGTTCAGGTAGATCTTTTACATCTTCCATAAAGAGCGAAGCAAAGAATTAATTCAGTCTCTCCACCATGGCCTTATCCTCCCTGAGCGCCCCTTTTGTCTCTTGATAATCCAGTGGTCTCACAATTTCCCTCACCGATTTTCTGCTTCTGGTGTACCTAAAGAAATTGTTACCATGAGTTTTTATATCTTTAGCAAGCTTCTCTTCATATTCTTTTTTAGCTTTCTATATCAATGCTTTGCATCTAACTTTCCAGAACTTATATCTCTTCATTTGGATCTTTTTTACATTCTTTAAAGGATTTTTTTTTGTCTCCAATACCCTCGGTCACATCAGCTTTTAGCCATGCCAGCTCTCATTTCCTCTTCTTTCTACCTTTGTTAACATGTGGAATACATCTGGTCTTGGCTTCCACAATGGTATTTTAAAATAATGACCATGCCTGGTTTAGAGTCCTAACCTTTGCCACTGATCCTTTTAGCTTCTTTTTAACCATTTTCCTCATTTTATCATAGCCACCCTTTTGAAAATGAATAGCCACTACAGTAGATTTCCCTAGTGATGTCACTCCAGATATCAGCTCAAATTTGATCATAACACAAAAAGTTTATCGTACTGTTGCTTCTTGGCTTTTAATAATAATAATAACAGTTTATATACTGCAGGACCGTGAAGTTCCATATTGTCTTTTGCATTAGCAGAGGGCTACACTTAGGTTTAATAAAATGCTCATTTGGGTAAGGCTTTAAATAAGTAATTTTAGAGGCCTTTTCCCTTGTTGAGTGGGACAAAGGTACACAACTGGGTGACTCCCAGCTCAGTGCTGCTTAGTTGATCTAGAGCAGGGGTGTCCAACCTTTTGGCTTCCCTGGGCCTCATTGGTTGAAAAAAATTTTCTGGGGCCGCACAAACGCTGCAGCAAGACAGAGGAGGGAGCCAGCAATACGGTAAACACCCGGGGGCAACAGAGGAAAACACTGCATCATCCTCGACCGGGGCCGCACAAAATACTTCACGGGGCCACAGATTGGACACCCCTGATCTAGAGCTTGTGCATTGTCCAGGAGCAGTTTGGTCATAAAGAAGATGCAAGAGTTGCTTATGTTGGTTCCATAAATAAAACCTTAGATGCCAGCCAACTCTTGGAGGCTCTTTGTGCTTTTTTTATTTGTTTAGCTTTCCTCTGCTTTGAATTTTCTCTTTTCAGCTTGCAATGAGAATTTTTTTCTGTTCAGCTTGTAATGTTATAGTATTTTGCCAGTACAATTCAGCTCAGCTGAGTGCATTGTTTCTGGTTGTAGTCTGGTCCAAACAGTAATCTGAAATTAAAATATGAGAACTAAGTCGCTGCTTTGCATATGGTATATGGCTAAGAAAATGTCAACAGAGTCATGCAGTGGGGTAGTCAATTGTGCCAATTCAGATAAATCTGAGCTCAAAATGTATGGATACACAATTTCTCCCACCCCATGACCTCAAATTTAATAAATATCTTAGTTGTCATAGATTCCCAAGTCCCACCAGCTGAAAAGGACTTGTACTCACATCTGGTGGCACACACTATGGGTTGCTGCTAAGCTGGTCCTCCTGCTGGTGCGGAAAACAGAGCACATGAAGGAGGGGTTTGTAGCAGCACAGCAGTGGCCCATAAAGAATGCCACTGGCTGCAGCTAGTTTGGGAGCATTCTGGACTGCTGCAATAGGGCCTTTTCAGCTGAAGAACTTTGGGGATCCTGCTAGCCTTAACAAGGGTGCCACAATTTTTCGTGGGCTCACTCTTGGCTATACCACTGACACCATGGTGGATTCAGTGGCTTGCTGATGAGGTTTTACATTACTGACTAGAAGATTGCTACTGTAGTGGATGCATGAATACAGTCGACTCCACCTAAGTGCACGTTGGTTAAGCGCACGCTTTGGTTATCCACAGCCTACCTCCATGGTCCCATTTTTTTACATTAAAGTCAATTGTCGTATAATTGTCCGAATAATTGCAATTCTGATAAGCACACAATCCGCTTATATGCACTAATGTTATAGGTCCCACCTCTATGCGTTCACGTTACATTCACTCAGGTTAAAAGCAATCACATTCTCACGTTGATGAGCACGTGTTTCGGATCAGCAGTCTTGTCCTGGCCAGGTGTTCGAACTTTTGAAACTGCACCATGGCATCTCGTGGAGAAAAACCTTTGTCTTTGGCTGGTCAAAAGTCATTGTCTCTGGCTGAACGTGTCTACCATGCTGGACAAAAGTCATTGTCTATGGCTGAATGTGTCGATGTCTTAAAGAGACTTGACCAACGGGAGAGTCAGATTTCTATTGCAAAACATTACAGCATTCATCCTAGCCAGATTTCTCGGATTCACAAAAAAAGCAAGCCGTATTGAAAGACTGGCAAAACAACAGCAATTTTACCAGGAAACGGAAAAGAATTGGGAAGGCTGGAAACGTTGAACAGGCATTGCTGCGATGGTTTGCTGAAACTAGAAGTTGTCAACTGCCAATCAGTGGGCCTCTATTGATGGATAAAGCAGCACAGCTATCCGAAGAACTGGGCATAGAAGACTTCAAAGCAACAAATGGATGGCTAGAGAGGTGAAAGGTCCTAATAGCATAAAAGTTAAGAAGCAGCATGGTGAAAAACAAGACGCTGATAAGTTTGGTGCAGAAAGATGGGTCATGGAAGTGTTGCCATCAGTCATTGGTGGATATGAACTATGCAATGTTTTCAACGCCGATGAGACTGGGTTGTACTGGCGTGCCATCCCTGATGGAACATTGGCTTTCAAATGCAGTGAAACTGTTGGCTTCAAGGTGTCAAAGGAACGATTGACATTGCTGCTCAGTTGCAATATGGACGGTAGTGAAAAGCTCGAACCACTGATGATTGGGAAGAATTGAAATCCTTGGTGCTTCAAAAACATAAAACGCCTGCCTGTTGAATATGAAAGCAACAAAACACATGGATGACGGCGACACTGTGGATTGAATGGTTGCAGAAGCTTGATAATCTGAAGAGAAGGCATAGGAGACACAATGTAATGCTGTGTGATAACCGTGCAGCACACAGCAATGACGTACGACTAACCAACATCAAACTCATGTTTCTGCCCCTAAACACAATCTCTTTGATCCAACCGATGGACCAGGGGGATAATCATCAACTTCAAACGTGATGGCAGTGATTGATGCAAACACGGAATCCAGCCCTCGAGCTGCTGAGCTTGTGAGAAAAATGACAGTGCTCGACTCTCTTCACATGGTACAGGAGGCATGGAGTAGAGTCTCATAATCAACAATTTCAAATTGCTGTCGACAGGCGAGCTTCATTCACGCATCTGATGAGACAACTGAAGCTGACACTTCGTCCATTGAACTCCCAGTTGGACTCTTGCCACAAGAGTTTGAGCTGTATGTCGCCGTTGACAACGATGTGCCCACATCATCTGACAGCACTAATTCCGATATTTGTACAGTCATAAAGGACACTGCAAACAACCAAGAGTCTGATGATGATGGGGATACTGCTGCGGTTATCACAACTAATGAAACACCTGCAGAGATTATTTCCTTCTCAGACACACTGAAGTCCCTACACATGCTGCATTGTTATCTGGAGGTAAATGGATGTCATGACTGTGGCCAGTTTTACAGCATCAGTAGTCAGATAACAGCCTGAATCATGCAATCTGCATGCAGAAAACAGTGACTGATTATTTCAGCAGAATGTTGGTTTAAAAAAAGGTTCATAGTGTATTGCATTAGACGGAACAGTGCTGATTCTAAAACTGAACCATGTAGAATTGTTTTATGTGTTATTTTTGCTGGATAAAAGTTTTATTGCATTTGACTACAGTGTACTGTGACTTTTCATGACTAAAAAGTGGTACTCCGATTAAGCACACACTCCATTTAAGCACATGTGGCGGTCTGGTCCAGAGGCCTTTCACTTAGGCAGAGTTAACTGTAGCTGCACAGATTTTCTGATTGATTCAGTTCATTTTAAAGTAGTGAGTCCTGGGTCATGTGGGTGCCATGTATGAGAATAGATGCTGGAGCGCCGAGTTCCTCACTTCCCCTGACAAAACTGCTAAATAGAGACTGTTTTTCTACATCATGAACCTTTTTACCTGTATTCAAGTGCCATAGCTGTTGGGTGGTACTGGCAGTGGAATTAATACACTGATGACTGCTAAACCTTCATGGAAGGAGATGGAGAAATCACGCCTACTGGATTACATGATGGCGGACCCGCAGAATGTGCTGACTATCATGTTCTACATGGACAGCTGAGATCACGGTGGAGGTAACAGTAGCTGTGGAAGTGGCTTTGGATAAAAATTTGCAAGCCTTATATGATAGAGCTGAGGATGCCCATGAATGGTTAGATAGCATGGACCTAGAAGTGGATCAGTTACAACAGAGAGTCAGTGATTTGAAGGATAAACGGCCCAACAGCTGGCAGAGTTGGAACATAAGATGACCTTGAAAACTGCTCGAGGCAGAATAATTTGAGATTCATTGGTATTCCAGAGTCCTCTCAAGATGGGGACCTGCTGCGCCTGTTGGAAGTCTGGCTTAGAGAATGAAACGGGGACTATTTTCCGCGACTCCTGCGGGAATGGGGGAAAAAAATCGACCCTTTGCTGTGGGTACGGGAACAAGGCTTTTCACCGCCCCATGGAGCAGTAAATGGCCTTATCTCCATAATGGATCTGCCACAAATCACCTCCCTTCCCACTCCTCATGGCCAGCAGACCCCCCTCGCGATTGTCGCAAGTCAAGCAGCCCCCTCCCTCCCTATCGCAGGTCCAACAGCCCTCCCTTGCTCCCAATTGCAGCAATATTGCACGCAGGGCTGCTCCAGGATCTTTTTCTGACTGATTGCTCCTTCTAATGTTGCTTTTGGTGAATTCGATGATGGTGTGCATCTGAAAACTTGAGCAGCTATTTCTGCCATTAAAGCCTGGTTTGATTAAGCATTGAAGCCTAAATACTTTTGAACCTGGCTTCTCAGAGCTTATCATCTTACACTGAGGATACACTATATATTTTTAAAATGTAATATTTTATTGGTTATTTTTGCTTCACTCCTCCCTGTACTTATTAGTGCTTGCTGCTCTTTGTTGTGACTTTTAAGTATCTATGGCAGCTTATTAGATTTTGTTCTGGTTGCATTTTGTTCATAAACAAACTGTATTGTGGGCAGTTTGCTCTGGGCTATCTCTCAACTATGAAGGACATAAAATTCTCTGTTTCCAGGACTACTCAGCTAAAGTAGCAGCAGTGAGGAAGGAGCTTGTACCACTCTATTCAACTTTGGTGACACACAAGATTAAATTCTCCTTACTCTATCCTGTATGTTTAAGGATGCAAAATGCTGCCAAGGATTATTATTTTGATGAAGTGCTTAAAGCACAGAATTTTGTGAACATTATTAAGGCTCCATCTTTACCTTCCTAACTGTGTTTCAATTAGGCCTTTTATGCAAGTCAGTACTTTTCTGTTAAACCGGCTGGGCCCTATCAGGCTGTCTGCTGGCGAATCTGAAGATCATGGAGATGGGACTTTTAGCTGTCCTCAGATGATTATGTTCATTTGATATGGTTGTATTATTATGCATTGCTCTCTTGGACTTTAGTCTGGTCAACTACAAACAAATTGTCATCCTAGGAGACTTTAACTTTGCAGAATACCCAGAAATCACCGGTGCACCAAGGGAATTCACAAAGACACTGTCTGACCTTGGCTTCATCCAATAAGTCCACTCCCCCACTCACTCTTCCGGGAACACTCTAGACCTGATCTTCATCTCAAAACGCCTGCTACTCATCAACAAACCAACCCCGCTGACTAACTTTCAGGTCCCCTGGACTGACCACCACATATCTCATTCAATATACACACTAAGACCAAAGTGCCTGCAGAAAACACTGCATCACACAAAACTACTTTCGACCCAAAGTTGGTCAACATTCACGCTTTATCCATTGGCATCTCCTCACTTGACCTAAACACAGGCCCCATGACCAATTCGCTAGAGGAAAAAGCACAGGTGTGGCACTCTGGCATAAAGTCACTCTATGAAAAATTAGCTAAAGCCAAAGAAGTCAAAGCTAACACAAGATCTTTCTCATCACCCTGGTTCACAGAAAACCTGAGAGAACGAAAACGGAGAGTCAGGAAAGCTGAAAAAAACCTGGTGAAAAACAAACGGCGCTGAAAATAAAGCTACCTGGAAAACCATCTTGAAAGAATATAAACTAGCGACACTCGAAACAAAAAAGGCACACTCACAAACCTAATAGCCAAGATCCCAAGCAGATCAAAGGCCATCTTCTCACTGTCCAAAAACTTGTTTTCCTCCTCCCAAGGATCACACCAAAACCAAAAAACAAGCTTAGACAGTGAATCCCTCGCAAACTTCTTCCACGACAAGATATCCAAGATACGAGAAACCCTAGACTTAGAAGCCAAAGCACTGCCAAACATCCCAAAATCTATGCAACACAACCCATGCAAGTCAGAAACTCTAAATTGTTTCAAACCAGTATCCATCACTGACCTTAAAGGCTCAATAGTCTCCCTACACCCCAAAACCTCAATCCATCCATACCAATGATTCATTCCTGAACTCTATTTTACCTCTAATTAACGAGTCCCTACAATCAGGCATAATATCTCAGAGCTGGAAAGCTGCCGTAGTAAGACCACTCCTGAAAAAAACAACTATGGATCTGGACAATCCAAGTAACTATAGACAAGTCTCAAACCTCTCATTTGTCTCAAAAGTACTAGAAAAGATAGTACTCACACAACTGCAAGACTTCATGGAAACAAACACCACCCTCTCCAATTTCCAATCAGGATTCAGGAAGTACCACAGCACAGAAACGGTGCTTCTAGACATTGTAAATGACAGCTGGAAAATCTTTGATGAGGGTAAAAATGCATTGATGGTTCTATTAGACCTGAGTGCCACCTTTGTTACTATTGATCACTCACTTCTCCTATCCAGACTACGCTCCATCGGAATCTGTGATGTCGCACTGGCATGGTTCTCCTCCTCCTTAAAAGAAATATTTCAGACAGTACTACTAGGACCCTCCTTATCAGAACCAAAACCTCTCTGCTACGGAGTATCCCAGGGTGCATTGCTATCCCCAGTCCTCTTCAACCTGTACATCAAACCAGTACTCAACATCGCAGAAAAATATCAAATCAAAATCCACTCTTATGCAGACGACATACAGCTCTACCTCCCCCTAGGTCAACATCGACACGCAGAAATCAAAAAAACTTTATTGCTGCCTAACTGAAATAAAAAACTGGATGACTGCAAACAAACTACAGCTCAATGCATCAAAAACTAAACTTCTCTGGATACACAAGGATTCCTGCACATACCCCCGCCTATCTCTCTCCTGGGGAAATGACACTCTTACAGCCAAAGACAACGTCCGCAGCCTGGGAGTGATTCTCGACTCAAACTTGTCACTCTCAAATCATGTATCAAAATTAGTGTCTTCATGTTTCTATTACCTACACTAGCTAAAATGCATCCGTGCTTACTTTCGGAGAATGATTTTGCCCAGCTACTATATGCGTTTGTGTTATTCCTCTTAGATTATTGCAACACACTACTAGTAGGCTTACCCACAAAAAACGTCTCCCATCTCCAAGGCGTGCAAAACGCTGCAATCCGACTCCTGAAAAACCTGGGCTTCCGTGACCACGTCATCCTTGCACTAAGATCCATGCACACTGGCTGCCTATCCGAAAACGATGCGCCTTTAAAACCTTGGTTCTAGCTTTCAAGACATTCCACAAGATGACACCTAGCTATATAGCATCAAAACTACAAATTTATGTCCCCAACCGATAACTGAGATCCCAAGCAGAACAACGGCTAGCCATTCCATCCGGACGCTTACTCATATCTGAAACAGCCCGGAAACACTCTTATTCCCATTTCATACCCAGATTATGGCACATCATCCCCACCTTCTGTCAGATCTTTAAACAGTCTATGGAACTTCAGAAAGGCCTTGAAAACCTTCCTCTTTACAAACCCAGCTCCTTAGCTTATATCTGCATCCCTGACTGACCCTTACGGCGGTCCACCGGATCAAAACCCACTATACTTCAATGACGCACAAACCTACAAAACTATGTATAGTGTATTAAGCTTCACAGAAATGTTTTCTTTGAACCTATCCAGCTGACGGCCTTTTTGTCATTGTCACGCCTGGAAAAAGAAAAAGATAAGATCCAGCCCTAGATAAGATATTTTTTGGGAATTTTGAGTTTAGTTAAGATCAGTTGTAGCATTCCTTTAGATATATATCTTCTTGTTACCAAAATAATTTTGGGATTGTCTGAGGAAATGATACCACCTTTTACACATGTCTACTATCTTCCTAATAATCAACGGAAACAACAGCAAGAGGTTGCCCAGGAAAACTTGGATGTATGTATCTTATTGGAATCCTCGAATAGTGAAAAGGCAGTCTGCAACTTTATTATTAACAGTAGCTTTGGCCCCTGATAAAAACAGGTTACTGAGATTCTTCTTTAAAATCAAACAGAAACAATTCTTAGGAATGCAGATACAAATGTATCCGGAACTTGCCAGAGATACCCAGAGACGTCGTTGAGAATTTCTATTATTAAAACCAGGGGTGTTAGCCTTAGGGGCAACCTTTTATTTACGCCATCCATGCAAATGTATAGTGTATTATGCTTCACAGAAATATGTTTTCTTTGAACCTATCCAGCTGACGACCTTTATATCATTGTCACGCCTGGAAAAAGAAAAAGATAAGATCCAGCCCTAGATAAGATGTTTTTTGGGAATTTTGAGTTCAGTTAAAATCAGTTGTAGCATTCCTATAGATATATATTTCTTCTTGTTATCAAAATCGCTCTTGTTCCATCTTGATCATGGAAATATGGTGGACTTGAGTTTAAAAATTTAAGTAACTCATTTTTCTTTTTATTGATTCAATTTGGATAAATGTGGTTATATATTATTGACTTTATATTCTTGATTTAAATATGATGAATGCGGATATGTACCTTTAACTTAAAGTTACTTTCTGTACAAATTTATACTTGATAAATAATTATAAAATGATAAATAAAATTAAAAACCCCCAAAAAACCAACCTATTTTACCTTATGCTAGGCTGATGTAATTTAATGTGATGTTAGGCTGATGTAATTTAAACCACCATAGGCTATGTCTCTTTGGAAAATGCTGCAATTTTAAAACATCCTATGTCCACTAAGTCTATATTTCCAAATCTGTATGTTATAACTATACTGTAAAAGCTGAAATTTATACCTCTATGTACATCAAGTTTGTTTTTCCCACCAAAGTTTGTCCTGCTTATACTGTAAATGTACTCTTGAAACCTGTTCTGGGCTCCTTTGGGAGGACAGGCTAAATAAATAAATAAATAATTTTATGTATCATGTCTTGTTACTTGTGCTTTTTTAAAAAAAAATCTCCCTATACTACTCGTCAATTTCTTGCAGCTGTTAAATATTTTCAGCCTCATAAGTGGCCATGATTTGAGAAGATGAAATTGTTTTACACTTCTTGATTCTCTTTCCTTTTCCATGAAAATCACGTTTAAAAATTCTTAAGAGTTCATATCAGCTTTTAAACGTTGTCTGTCATTGTGCAAGAGCTGAATCATGTAGGTGTAATAGTCAATGATATTCTAAATTAAAATTTACTCAGGGATGTAATCAAATTAGTATGCTTTGGTTTACAACTTCATTAGCCCTCTAGATTAAATTAGTCTTTACGAGATGGGCTTAGCTGACATGCTGTGTTTGTGACAAGTTTTAACATCACATTATATCATATATGATTTTTAGTTATTATAGACTTGGGGAATGATTAGAAAGAAAAGGAATGTGTTGGTATTTAGAATGCTAATAAAAGTTGAATGAAGAGATGAATATTAATGATGATAGAATTCTGCAGAGAAGGAATTTCTTTCATGGCATGGATATTTTAGCATTTGTGAAATGCAGGTAGTAATGCTCTGTTCTGGGACCAGAGAATTATCCGAGGTCAAGTAGGCATATTCTCACATTTGGGGGTGACATCATCCATGGAGTTCGGTACAGACAGTGGAAAAATGTACTGTCACTTAAAAAATCTCAAGACTGTCCATACTGTGCATGCATGAGTGCCTTTCCACCCAAAGCCAGCTCGCGGAACCTTCAGTTCTGTTTTCTGCAGAGCTGAGAAGTTGCTTTTCAGAGTTTCTCTAAGTCCATCAAACTTTTTTCCATTTTATGCCTTTGTGTGTTAATTTTTTACTTGTTTCAGTCATTTTTTCTCTTTTTCTTTCATCTGGTCTACAGATTTTGAGCTTTCAGTTTAATTTTTATTTTGGGCCTTCAGGGTGTTCAGGCCGAGAGCATTGAGCTTTTTCTGGTTTACCATCTACTCAACCTCCCCAGACCATAGAGTCCTTTGACTTTGTGTTGGCGGGTTTTCCTTCGATGTCTAAGGCAACTAGTGGCTTCAAGCGGTACTATTGATGCCAAAGGACCATATCGGGCACAGACCCACCTAATTGATGTGTCCAGTGCCTTGATCCTGAAAACCCTGATACATTTTGCAAGCTCTGCTCAAAATTGCAGAAGAGGTCACTAAAAGCCACTAAATTTGATAGAGCAATGGATGAAACTTAATTCAGAAAAAACAAAATTTTTTGTAGCTTCGCCACACCCGCTTGACACCAAAACACCACTATGCATCAATAAACTTAATTATCCTATTCAGTCTACTATGAAGGTATTGGGTGTAACACTAGACCAGTGCTTAACCATGAAGGACCATGTAGACTCCTTAATCAGAAAGGGTTTTTTCACTCTCTGGAAACTTCGATCCATTCGAGCATATTTTGATATGTCAGCATTTAGAATCCTGGTTCAATCCCTCGTACTGAGTCAACTTGATTACTGTAACATCGCCTATTTAGCAATTTCCCAAAAGAATATGCGACGATTACAATTAGTGCAAAATGCAGCGGTCAAACTGATTTTCGGGCTGAAGAAGTTTGATCATGTGACACCTTTCTACCAACAGCTGCATTGGCTACTGATGGAGGCACGCGTAAAGTTTAAGTTAGCCTGTTTCTGCTTTAAAGTACTATACGGTCTAGCCCCTAAATACATAACTGACCTTTTCTCCTTCTCAGCCAACAGACATAAGAGAAGCTCACATTTGAACTTCGTTTCTCCCCCCAGTTAGAGGATGTAAACTCAAAAGACACCATCAACACCTTTTTTCACATCAGGCAGCATTATGGGGTAAAGATCTAGAACAATTGCTTACGCCTACTACTTAAGGAGAATTCAGGAAACGCCTAAAAACATATCTTTCCTGAAGTATCTAGGCAGCTGACCCGTACAACTCTTTCTCCTCAATAACTGATCCCTTGAGCTGTAAATCACTAGCTTCCACCCTATTAAGTTCAATCATTTTGTACCATCTTTTAATCTTTGTAAACCGTATAGAACTTCATGGTCCTGCAGTATATAAACTGTTATTATTATTATTAAAAGCCAAGAAGCAACAGTACGATAAACTTTTTGTGTTATGATCAAATTTGAGCTGATATCTGGAGTGACATCACTAAGGAAATCTACTGTAGTGGCTATTCATTATTTATTTAAATGTGTATGCCAGGAAAGGAATGGAAAACAAATATGAAAATGTTATAATGCCTTTGTATCGCTCTATGGTATAGAAACATAGAAACATAGAAAGATGACGGCAGAAAAGGGCCAAGGCCCATCAAGTCTGCCCACTATAGACCCTCCCCTTAAGATTAGCTAGTGTTTTGCCCTGACCCTCTTAGGTATGACCGCACCTTGAATACTATGTGCAATTCTGGTCACTATATAAAAAAAGAAAAATGCAGCGAAATTAGAAAAGGTACAGAGAAGGGGAACGAAAATGATAAAAGGGATGGATCAACTTCCCTATGAGAAAGGCTAAAGCGACTAGAGCTCTTCAGCTAGGAGAAGAGACGGCTCAGGGGTGTTATGATAGAGGTCTATAAAATACTGAGTGAAGTGGCAAAGACAGAAACATAGAAACATGACGGCAGATAAAGGTCAAATGGCCCATCTAGTCTGCCCATCCACAGTAACCATTATCTCTTTCTCTCTCTGAGAAATCCCATGTGCCTATCCCAGGCCCTTTTGAATTCAGACACAGCCTCTGTTTCCACCACCTTTTCTGGGAGACTGTTCTACGCATCTACCACCCTTTCCAAAAAGTATTTCCTCAGATTACTCCGGAGCCTATCACCTCTTAACTTCATCCAATGCCCTCATTGCAGAGTTTCCTTTCAAACGAAAGAGACTCAAAGTATTTCTTCACCGAAAGGGTGGTTGATCGTTGGAATGATCTTCCACTTCAGGTAACTGAGGCAAGCAACGTGCTCAATTTTAAGAAAAAATGGGATAAGCATGTGGGTTCACTTCGGGGAAGTGCTTAGGGGGGGAGGGTCCTTAGAGTGGGCAGACTTGTTGGGCCGGTGGCCCTTTTCTGCCGTCATATTCTATGTTTCTATGTTTCTATTTATATTATGTAGGTATTTAAACAATTCTATCATAGCTCCCCTCTCCCACCTTTCCTCCAAAGTATACAGATTGAGATCTTTAAGTCTGCCCCCAAAGTATACAGATTGAGATCTTTAAGTCTGTCCCCAAACGCCTTATCACGATGACCACACACCCTTTTAGTAGCCTTCCTCTGAACTGACTCCATCCTTTTTATATCTTTTTGAAGGTGCAGCCTCCAAAATTGTACACAATATTCTAAATGAGGTCTCACCAGTCTTATACAGAGGCATCAATACCTCCTTTTTCCAATACCTCTCCCTATGCAACCTAGCATCCTTCTAGCTTTCGCCATCAAGATCATCACATACAATCACACCATTGTGCAAACAAGTTCTTCACCCCCTAAACTGTACCGTTCCCTCTGGTTTTTGCAGCCCAAATGCATGACCTTGCATTTCTTAGTATTAAATTTTAACTGCCAAATTTCAGACCATTCTTCAAGCTTCACCAGATACATGTGAATCACTTGTTTACTCTTTCCAAAAATACTAAGACTAGGGGTACTAAGCTACTAAGTAACAGATTTAAAACAAACCAGAGAAAATATTTCCTCACACAACGTGTAATTAAACTCTGGAATTCGTTGCCAGAGAATATGGCGAAATCAGTTAGCTTAGCAGGGTTTGAAAAAGGTTTGGATAATTTCTTAAAAGAGAAGTCTATAGGTCATTATTGAGATGGCCTGGGAAAAACACTCCATATTTTTAGAATAAGCAGCATAAAATTGGTTTTACTACTAGGCATCTAGCTAAGTACTTGGTACCTGGGTTGGCCTCTGTTGGAAACAGGATGCTGGGCTTGATAGACGTTCAGTCTGTTCCAGTATGGCAATTGTTATGCTCTTATGCATTTTTGGCCCACCCAAACTGCACACTCTTGAACCCTGTCTAGGTATCATCTACACATGTGTAGCAGGATTCTAGTTGCAGGAGGAATGTTCCGAGTCCTGCTCTACAGAAAATAACAATCAAACTGAATAATAGGTTGTTCTGAAAATATGGCCCAATAACATCTGAGCTTGAGCTTTTGGAGGAAAGTTAAAAAAAAAAAAAAAAAACAACAACAATGCACAAAGCACAAAGGAGGAGACAGGTCTTTCTCCCTCAGAAGATATCCAATTCCCTGCTCTCAGAAGATATCCAACTCCCTGCCCTTCAGACTAAGTGAAAGAAGAGGGAGGAATAAAGAACAGGGGTCGCCAGTTATATACTCTCAGTTGTCCTCTAGAGCAGTGTTCTTCAACCACCGGTCCGTGGACTGGTGCCAGTCCACAGAAATTTCCTGCCGGTCCACAGGGCCAGCACATGCATCAGGCCCAAAACAGTGTTCTTCAACCGCCGGTCCACGGTGTGATCAATGCGGCGTTATATTCAAGCCAGCTCCCTCTTCCTCACTGATTCAGTGCACAAAGCCACAGGTAGTGGCTCCTACGCATGTCCTGCACCTGAACTAGAAGCCTTCTCTCTGACACTGCAATGTCAGAGGGAAGGCTTCCAGATGATGCAAGGGACGCGTAAGGAGCCGCTGCCCACAGCTATGTGCACTGCATTAGTGAGGAAGAGGGAGCCGGCCTGAAGATAACACCGGGAGCGGCATAAAATGGCCAGGCGGGAGCAGGCCAGAAGGTAAGGCATAGCATAGAGGGAGACAACAAAAGGTAGGGGGGAATGATTTTAGTTTTGAATTTAGTGATTGAATTATGTCAATTTTGAGAATTTACATCTGCTGTCAGTGTGCTTTGTGTAGTTTAATTTTGTGGTTAACCATCATGTGTTGTTAAAAAGATTATATTGTGTATCTGAGAAAAATGAATGGAAAAAATAGTGTTACAATTAGTACTATTATGGGGGTGGGGTCTGGCCCACGACTTATCCCAGTGTTCTTCAACCGCCGGTCCACGGATCGATGCCGGTCCACAGAATAATTATTTTATTTCTGCTGGTCCATAAGTGTAAAAAGGTTGAAAAACAATGCTCTAGAGCACCTTGAAAAAGAGTATTGTTTCTATTACATCAGAACTGATCAGAGGTGGCCAAGCCTGACTCAAGGCTACCCTTCTGATGCACAAATGGTTCCTTTTACAATTTAAAATGCCACGCGCGCTAGTGACTACCACCTCCTTTTAAGCAGACGGTAATTTTTCAGCTAGTGCATGCTAACGCTAGTGCAGCTTTGTAAAAGGAGCCCGAAGTGTCTGTCCTAAGGCAAAGTTCTCAATCCAATCCTTGAGGAACACCCAGCCAGTCAAGTTTTCAGGATATCCACAAAGAATATGCATGAGATAATAATAATAACTTTATTCTTTTATACCGTCATAACCAAAAGTTCTAGGCGGTTTACACTAAAAAGAGCTGGACAATCAGCGAAATACAATAATACAGTAAAAAATACAAATATTTGTAAAATAGAATTTCAATAATAAAACTCACTAAATAATAAAATTATCGAACAAAGTGGTCTTAATTAATTTCTGAAAACTGCAATAGGATAATATAGCTTGCTGAATAAATTTACCTAACCAAGATTGTTGCCTACCAGCTTGAAATGCTAGGGTCCTATCAAAGAAGGTCTTATATCTATACCCATTAATTTTTGGATAAGCAAATAAGTAGAAGTTTCTAGTTTCTCTTGATGGTCTATGCAACACAAAATGAGGAAAAAGGTAAGCTGGAGACAATCCCGATATCAGCTTAAAGCAGATACAGGAAAATTTAAATAATACTCTTGCCTCCAAAGGCAGCCAATGAAGTAAACGATAATATGGACTAATATGGTTGTTCTTTTTTAAACCAAAAATCAATCGAACAGCTATATTCTGAATTATCCTTAATTTCCTTAGAATTTTTTTGGGTGCTCCTAAATAGATGATGTTACAATAGTCTAAAATAGATAAAACTAATGCCTGCACCAATAGTCTGAACGATAAAGGATCAAAATATTTTTAATGGTTTTTAATTTCCACAATGTAAAAAGCATTTTTGTACCACTAAGTTCATGTGTTCTGCTAGTGTTAAATATCGGTCTAGTGTGACTCCCAGAATTTTGATAGATTTAATAATCAGGTAGTCATGACCATTAAGATGAAGCAATGAGTTTGTTATTTTGTCTTTGGGATTAGCCAAGAAAAGTTTGGTCTTTTCCGAGTTTCAGTTTGAAATTAATTGTCCACTGTTCTATCTAAGTCATAATAGAAGGTATCTAGTTTAAAATTTCAGTGGTAAAATTATTTAGAGGGATTAAAATAGAAATGTCATCTGCGTATATATAAAATTTTACATTTAAACTCTGTCATAAATGTCCTAAAGGGTAAATGTAGATATTGAATAAGGTAGGCGATAGCGGAGAACCTTGGGGCACACCAGATGGGTTGTCCATGAATGAGAATAGTTACCGTCACAAATCACTTGATAAGATCTTTTCTTCAAAAAACCTTGAAACCAGTTCCAGACCCTTCCTGAAAGTCCTATTGTGTCTAAACAACTCAACAATATTTCATGATCTACTAGAACAAAGGCACTACTAAAATCTAGCTGAAGAATTAAGGCACTAGTGGCTTTGCTAAATAGACCATGAAGATATTCAAGCATTGAAGTTAAGGCGGTCTCCGTACTATATCCTCTTCTAAATCCCGACTGATGGTTATTAAGGATATTAAATTTATCCAAATAACTTACTAATTCTAAATTAACTAAACCTTCCAGTAATTTGGTAAATAAAGGAATGGATTTGTATACCAAGGAGACACTGCATGAAAATTCATACCATGCATATTCATTGTGGATATCCTGAAAAACCAAATGGTATGCCCTGAGGACTATATTAAGAACCACTACACTAAGGCAAAATCACTACCCTAAGACAAAACAGAACATTTGCTCATGGGGGAGTCTGAATCCTCAACCTCAGTCTGAGTGTGAAGTTATTTTCAACAGATAATCCCAAATGGGGGAGGGACTCAAAGCTGATTAGTAAGTTCTGAGAAGTTCTGAGCAAAGAGGACATTTCTCTAGGTAAGTGAAAATTTTGCTTGACGATTTTAAAATTGGGGGATAAAAGAGAAAGTGAGGGTTTTCTGATAAAGATAGTTTGAATTTTCAAAAAAAGGAGCAAAAAAATAACTACTTCCATAGTTTTCCCCCATTGTTTTAGAAACTTAACTGTCATAGCTTACTGCCAATGCTCCCTCTAAGGATTGGTTGGGAATGTGCAAATTTTTTCTCCTGTGAGCAACAAGTTCTAAAAACCAACAATTGTCAAAGATTTGTGAGTGACTATGTAAAATAAGAACATAAGAATTGCCTTATTAGGACAGACCAAAGATCCATCAAACCTAGTATCCTTTTTCCAACAGTGGTCAACTCAGGTCCCATGTACCCAGCTAGATTTCAACTAGCAAAACAAATTTTATGCTGTGAGCAACACTCCTACAGTGTATGAGCAACTGCTCATGTGCTCCACTTAGAGGGAACATAGCCTACAGTATTAACAGCCTCTATAAGACATAGCAAGACCTAGTTCTATATTCATTCACACTATCCTCCCCAACTCCCACCCATCCTTAGTACATCTTCATTTATAGCAATTGTAATTAGGGCAACAAGAGGAAAATTTTCATTAGAATTTTCATTAAATTTCATTACTTGCTGAGAAGCAAACACTAAACAAATCATATACCTATATACCATATAATCTTAATGCTTTTTATTATTCTAATATTCATAGTACTTTAACAAATTTTAAATAAACACCATAGTAATACTAATATACAGGCAGAAGTCCAGCAGCAAGAGGGTTGCTAACCAGTCTTTTGTACTGTTATATGTATACAGTAATTATCTCCCAGTTGGTGAGAGGTTATACGTATGTATATGTGTATGTGCTCAATGCAAACAGCTCCCAGCTCTCAGAGGATGACTCCATTCCTTTGAGGCTAGAGCAGTGGTCTCAAACTCAAACCCTTTGCAGGGCCACATTTTGGATTTGTAGGTACTTGGAGGGCCTCAGAAAAAATAGTTAATGTCTTATTAAAGAAAAGACAATTTTGTATGAGGTAAAACTCTTTATAGTTTATAAATCTTTCCTTTTCTCTAAGTCTTAATAATAATATTGTCATTTATAGCCAAAGAGACATATGATCAAGAAACTGTTTTATTTTACTTTTGTGATTCTGATAAACATACCAAGGGCCTCAAAATAGTACCTGGCAGGCTGCATGTGGCCCCCAGGCCGCGAGTTTGAGACCACTGGGCTAGAGGAACTAAAGGAAACAGAGAATTACATAGAGGAGACCTTCAAGAACTTTGTAGATAAGATCCACCTCCAGATTGGCAGCCTCTGTGCCACACTGGAGAGAGGTCTGCTTAAAGGAGAGCATTACCCTAGTGAAGAGAAATCTTGTAACCAAGACCTACCTACCAGGATATGTCATATCCTCTCACACCAAGAGGTAATGAACCTCAAGCAATAGATAGTTCTGGGAAGAAAAAAGTAAGAGGGAGGTTCTGGAAACCAAATTTAGGCTCTTAGGTAGCAAGCTGAAATCCAGATCCTCCAGGGTAGCATTTTCAGAAATGTTCCATGCTCCACAAGAAGGTCCCAATAAACAGGCAGAGCTCTAAAGTCTCAACAAATGGTTGAGATGATGGCGTTAGGAACTGGACAACATTTTGGTAAAGCAGTCCATTCTTCAGGAATAGGCTCAGCCTTAACCAGGATGAAACTAGACAGTTGGCACTAACATTTAAAAAGGATATAAAGCAGCTTTCAAGCTAAAATTTGGGTGGGGGGGAGACAATATTCATCCAGGAGCATATGGTTCGATGTGAAGTATGCCTGAAGGAGCCTATTGAAAACAGGACATTTAAGAGATGCCAATAGAGAGGTTTTAACAATGGTGAAAGAAAGCCAGAGGTGTTTTAACAATTTTTTTTTTTAATTGATGCAAAAAACAAATATAATCACCAATGGCAAATTTAGGAATATAGTATAGCTAATACAATCTAAAATCTGATGTTACAATCTAAAATCCTGCATTGATTTCAAATTGTAACATCAGAAGACAGAATAATACAGAAATATTGACACTGCAAGAATGAAAATACAATAGTGAAAAGTACATAATTAAGGGGAGAGCAGAACAATGGCAGAGCCATGGGCGGACCCACACCCACCCAGTTGCTTAAAAACTGTGATGTGGCTTGTAGGGATCCCCAAGCCCCACCAACGAAAAAAACAAAGAAGTAGCGAGACCACACAAAAAACTAACCACAAAGCAAAAGTGGAAAAGTCACACAGTATCGGGATGGAATCAAGCATCTATGATAAAAGCTAAAAAATATTTATTAAATGCACAAAGGCAAGGCAGCATAGCCCAGATGATGAATAGCATAAAATAAGATCCAACATAGTCAGTGTTTCGGCAGCATCTGCCTTCTTCAGGAATCCATATGTCTGTGCTAAACTTCACGTGGGTAGCATAAATCCCTACCAGACTAGTTCACACAAAAGTGCATCTACCAGTATCGTCGTAAATGATAGACAAACTTTTGTGCTTACTTGGAATATTGCTCTACAAGGAATATTGGTGAGATGCTTTTGGATTGAAATCTCCAAATCAGAAATCCAGTGCCAAGCAAACCTGTGCATTGCAATAGCCACTGTAGAGGTTCTTGAGGTGACTTCAAATGCATCAGATTGGCTCTGACCATGTATTTTCTGGTTGCAAACAACTTCTTAACACGACAGTGAAAAGACTTGTGATGGTCCAAGAGGAGGTGTAGGTCAAAGTTTGACAACTGTTTTACTTCAAAAAAAAAAGGTCATGTAGAAATTGTAATCCAGTATTCTGTTAGCAAGCATAGATGCCTGGAATACTCACTTGCCAAATCTGTCTAAGGTTCTGGCTTCTCTGCCTGTTGGAGTATTAGCATATGAATGATTGCTATTAGCACGTTTTAGGGCAGACTCAAGCATAAGAGACTAGAGTTGAAGTTGAACTTTATCAAACCCAGGAAAAGTCTGCATTCTATAGGAGTCTAGCTTACGAGGTGTCTCCCAGTTCTTAAAGAGAGCATCTCATGAGCTTATGGAGTGGAAATTTGATGCACTGGGTTTAGGCCATTCTTTATAGTTTAAGGCCTCCATTAATTCTGCACAAGAATCCTCCTCAGATTCCATGTTGATAAAGAGTTCTTGACTTATTTGTTGCAAAAATCTTGTGAAAGATAAGCTTTCAAATGGAGATTAGTGCTGCCCAATACATAATTAGATTGTAAGCTCTTTCAAGCAGGGACCATCTCTTGCATGTTTAATGTACAGCCCTGCATGCATCCAGTAGCACTGGAGAAATAATAAGTAGTACTAGTAAGTTTCAAGTTTATTAATTATTTATACTTCCTATCAAAGGTGGTTGTCAGCAGTTTTTACATTCAGGACTTCAAGCATTTTTTCCTATTTGTCCCAGTGGGCTCACAATCTACCTAACGTACCTGGGGCAATGGAAGATTAAGTGACTTGCCCAGGTTCACAAGGAGCAGCGTTGAGCTCGAACCTGACCCCGTCTTTAATATATCCTCTGAATATTTTTACATCTATAATTGATTGGCTATATCTGGGTTATATTTCTTGTACACTGCATTGGGTGAATTTCTTCTAATCTAAAAGGTGATAAAACATATCCAAATAAAATAGACAAGCAGAAAAAAAAAGCAAGCACAAAGAAGGGAATGGTTTCGTCCTGAATACTTATGTACTACATCACCTTTTCTGTTTGGGATTTTTAAAAACATGAGCAACCTGAAAAAAAAACCCTTTTCATCTCAATAAAGACATGAATAAAACCCATCAAAGAAGGAAAATGGGTGGAGCACAAGCAAAACATCAAAGAGGAGAAAGGGTGGATCTTGGACTTGAAATTGTGTTGCAAAACTGTCTAATGGAAGGGGAAGAGTGGCCAGGTGGTTAGAGCTATTGCCTCAACACCCTGATGTTGTGACTTCAATCCCAGCCTGCTGTGATTCAGGGCAAGTCACTTAACCCTCCACTGTCCCAGTTACCACAATTAGATTGTGAGCTGGCCAGGACAGATGGGGGAAAATGCTTAAGAGTGCATGGTTACTATTCAATGTATTGTAAACCGCTTTGGTTGAATCTCTTCATGAAAAGGTGGTTAATAAATCCCAATAAATAAATATGTAATGATGCACTACATATGTTGTCCTGTACCACACAGAGATAAACTGTTTCATATCTCCATTCACTCACTCCTGGATACAGAGACTGATTAAATTTTATATAGCAGAATGTATGGTTCTAAAAATATATTTTACCTTTGTTTTGTTTGTAGAAAATATGGCAAAACTACTCAACACAGTCAGTTTATCTATAAGTTTATCTATAAGTGCCATTATGAATATGGAAAACTGAAATATAAAGAGTTTCATAACAGACTAATCTGATTAACAACTGTAGCTGCTCATGTATTTGTATTTATCTTACATCTTTTACAATACATTAGGTATTTTCTTAGCCCTGGAGGGATTATAATCCGTGGAAGATTAAAGGTGAACTGCCCAAGATCACAAGAAGCAGTAGCAGGATTTGAACTGGGATTCCCTGGTTGGCAGCCAGGTTCACTTAAGCACTAGTCTACTCCTCCATGGAGCTGCATATGCTGATGAAAGATTTTATCATTCTGTCAGCAACTTACACCAGGACAAGTTAGTTCAGGTACTTCAAGTTCAACTTCACACCAAGTCCTCTGGATGTTAACCAATCCTATTTTTCACACTAGTTATTGAAGCAGACTTATTACTAATTATTTATATTGCATTTACAATAGAAAGTTTTGTTTGCTGCTACAACAGCAACAGGGATCAGTGCTAAGCCCAACATTTTTCACATTGTAGAATGCTCCAATGTTATCTACAGAGAAAAGCCTTAAAACTCTTACCAGTTAAAATTTCAGAGGCTACAATCAATAAGACAGATAGTTAAAGCAGTAATTCCAAAACCATGAACCTATATTTATACCATACCATACTGATTCTTGTATCCCACAAATGTCGACTAGGAATCATTGCGGCTTACATAATATTAGAGTAGTATAATGCAAACAAGGACTAAGTAATATATCATCAAAATAGAACTGAAACTCTTTAGCTCTCAGATGCCTGCGTTGGCTTAATCATTGTCTGTGAGCCAACATTAGCAGACCAGTTGGTATCTTTCATTGAGCATTAAAGAGTATTTTAATTGATTTCAATATTTATAAATTTTAAATATGCAAGTAAAATTTCAAGCCTCTCAATCAAAGTGCTTTGAAAATTCAAAAACCGGCACTTAGCTTTTGAGTAATGTCGCCGGAATGATCCGTTAGTAATCACCCCGTTAGTAATCACCCAACGGGCCCCGTTTCACCCAAGATAGGGCTTCATCAGGGGTCGGATTACTGATCGAGCTCAAAAGAACGAGCGTTAATTGCTCGATCAGTAATCCGACCCCTGATGAAGCCCTATCTTGGGTGAAACGGGGCCCGTTGGGTGATTACTAACGGGGTGATTACTAACGGATCATTCCGGCGACATTACTCAAAAGCTAAGTGCCGGTTTTTGAATTTTCAAAGCACTTTGATTGAGAGGCTTGAAATTTTACTTGCATATTTAAAATTTATAAATATTGAAATCAATTAAAATACTCTTTAATGCTCAATGAAAGATACCAACTGGTCTGCTAATGTTGGCTCACAGACAATGATTAAGCCAACGCAGGCATCTGAGAGCTAAAGAGTTTCAGTTCTATTTTGATGATATATTACTTAGTCCTTGTTTGCATTATACTTACCTAGGAGAGGACTTGTTTTCCATTTGTGATTTAGTGTATTACATAATATTAGAAACTAGTCTTTAAGCCCGTTACATTAACGGGTTCTAGAATATATGTCTGTCTGTCTCTTTTTCTTTCTGTCTCTCTCCTTGCCCCTGTCTTTCTTTCTGTCTCTCTCCCTCCAGCTGTCTCTCTTTCTTTCTGTCTGCCTCTCTCCCTGGCCCCCTTTACTATCTGTCTTTCTCCCTGCCCCTGTGTCTTTCTTTCTTTCTTTCTCCCTCCCTCCCGCTGTCTGTCTGTCTGTCTTTCTATCTTTCTGTCTCCCTGCACCTATGTAGCAGCAGCATTTCCCTCCCCCTACTTCCCTGTGTAGTAGCCGCAGCAGCATTCTCTCCCCCTCCATTTCCCTGTGCAGCAACATTTCCCTCCCCCACCCCATTTCCCTGTGCAGCATTTCCCTCCCCCCTCCCCCTTCCCTGTGGAGCAGCCGCAGGAGCATTCCCTCCCCCTCCATTTCCCTGTGCAGTAGCATTTCCCTCCCACCACCCCACTTCCCTGTGCAGCAGCAGTATTTTCCTCCCCCTCTATGTCCCTGTGCAGCAGCAGCATTCCCCCCTCACCCCATCCCTTCCCTTCCCAGCAGCTGGTTGTTTATGGCCGGTTCCCTTAGTCCCTTGCCAGAGTTATTTTTAAGTTTAAAGCTGCTGCGGCAGCTCGTCTCATGATCCCCGCCTGCGTCGGAAACCTTCTCCGATGCAGGTGCGGCTCGTGAGAGGAGCCACCGCCACGGCTTTGAACTTAAAAATAACTTCAGCCAGGGAGTGTAAGGGAGCTGGCCAGACCGCGGGCCACAGAATATTACCTGGGGGCTGCGAGTATGGGGCCGTTGTCTAGTTAGATGGAGTGAGGTCGGGAGGGGGGAGTCGTGTCCATGCGTCCCTGCTTAAAGTGCCTCGCATGCACAGTAGCAGCTAGCCCGGACGGCGGTCGCACACTATTACGTGCGTTAAGCCGCTAGCGCGGCTTCATAAAAGGAGCCCAAAGTACTGTAGTTTAAATAGAAAGAAAAGATAGGAGGTTTTACACTTACTTTTGGTCATCTGTCCCACTGTCCCTTTCCACCACCACATCCAATATTTCTCCCTCTCAACTCTCTTCCCCATACCTCACGCCTCTCCCACCACTACCATATCCAATATTTCTTTCTCCCTCCCTATGCCCAATAATTCACCTCTTTCACCATGTGTGCTGTTTCTCTTTCCCTCTCAGACACCCATGCCCAACAATTCTCCCTTTCTATCCCCTCCCCACCTCAGCATCTCTTTTCCTCCCTCCCTCATTCCATCCTATCTCCCAAGTTCATGCTTCTTCTCTTTCTTCCTTCCTTCCATCCATCCTTTGTCTGACGTTTGTGCTCCTTCCCTTCTTTCTGTGCCCTGTGACCCTGCTTCTTCCTTCCTGTGCTAATGTGCCCCTGTCCAAACGTGACCCTCCTTCTCCCTTCCATGACCCAACATGCCCCTCGTCGTCTTTGCCCCCATTCTGCGTCCCAAATTTGTGCCTCCTGCGGGTGTTTACCTCCTCTGGCCAGCTCCCTCCTCTCATTGCAGTTCTCTTTGCAAAGCTGCAGCCGCAGTTCGTGCATGCGGCTGACCCAATAGCCTGACCCTCCTTTGTGCCCCCTGTGGGTGTTTACCTCCTGTGGCTGACTCTATCCTCCCAGTAGTACTTCTCTTTATGAAGCTGCGGCCACTGGTTCCTGCATGAGGCTCATGGCTGACCCAGAAGCCTACCCTCTGACATGAGGGAAGGTTTCCGGGTCAGCCAAGAGCCTCGTGCTGGAACCAGTGGCTGCGGCTTCACAAAGAGAAGTGCCACTGGGAGGAGAGAGTCGGCCACAGGAGGTAAACACCCGCAGGGGGCACGAAGGGTCAGGCTGATGGGTCAGCCGCGAGCTGTAGTTTTGCATACAGAACTGCAATGAAAGGAGGGAGCTGGCCAGAGGAGGTAAACACCCAAGGGCAGCACGAATTTGGGACGCAGAACGGAGGGAAAGATAAGGGGCATGTTGAGAGACAGAAGAGAGGAGGGGGGTCACACTGGACAGGAAGGGAGGAAGAAGGGGTGCGTCGACACAGGAAGGGAACGGCAGGACCCCGATTCGTAAGTGCGAGTTTGACGTAAGTCGGGCATTCTTAAACTCTGGACTGTCTGTACATTTCTATTGTCTGCTGAAAACTGATAAATTTGCTTCGTAGTATATTGTAAATGTTGCCCTGAACACACATTGTATTTTCTTGATCAAACCATTATTAGCTAGATAAACTTGAGAAAGCCAACTTGAGAAATAGATCCTTCTTCAATATCTTGATGGATATGGGCGACAAGATAGACCACTGCCAGAGCCAAGACAATGGCCTTGATGAACCTTTGGTCTGAAACCAGTGTTACATTTTACAGTAGAATCTCAGTTAACTGGTGCTCTGAACCAACCAACAACAAAAAAAAAAGCCAGTGGAAAAAAAAAGACCCCCGAAGCACTCCCATGTGGAGCTAAAAGATCTATTGTGTCTTATATACCGAAAAGTGTCATTATTTCTCAGATTCAAAGATGGGTTTTTGGAAAAATTAAAGAGTTGAGGCATATAATCTGGAGCTTCTCCAAAACGTATTTTAAATAGAATACAAAATAATTTATAAAGTATGTGTCCTTCTATAGGTAGCTAGTGCAGTTCATGTAAGGAACAATCATCACTTTTCTTCAATCTGAAGATTAATCTAATAGCTGTGTTCTGTACAATTTGGAGGGGGGGTTATTATAAATTTTCAGCAATCTAAGAAGGTGGCATTGCAATAGTCCAATTGAGACAAAACTAGATTGTACTAGCAATGGAATTGAGGAATTCATAATTATCTAAACACTTTCTAATCCTGAGTTTCCAGAAAAGACCAAAAGACCTTTTTATTAACAGGTTGACCTGAGTTAATTGTGATCAAAATGAACTCCTAGTATTCTTATTACACTAGCCAATAGAAAACCAATCGTATTTATGGTTAAAACTTTAGTATCGCAATTCATGTTAGGATGGTTTAACAAACATACCCCCTCCTTTACTAACGCGTAGTGTGGGTTTTAGCGCTGGCAGCAGCGGTAACTGCTCTGGCACTCATAGGAATTCTATGAGCGTCGGAGGAGTTACCGCTGCTGCCAGCACTAAAACCCACATTAAGCGTTAGTAAAGGAAGGGGATAATTTATTTTTTATCCTTATTTGATTTAAGTTGATAATTCAACATCCAATTCTCTAACAACTTCATGCAAGTAATTCAGTTTTAATTTAATATGATCTAATGAACATGAAAAAGGAATGACAATAATATCTTAGGCATATTTAGCTTTTTCCAGAGTAAAACCTAAAGAATGCAGAAAGATATTAAACAGGGTAGGTGAAAGAGAAGAACCCAGGAGGATACCTTAAGAAAGAGACCATTCTTTGGTTATCATTTTGGATATTTTTACTTTATAAGTTCTATTTAAGAACTTTTTAAACCATCTTATAGTATTTCCAGATAAGCCAATATCATCTAATAATCTTAATAGATCATAGACACTTGAAAGATCGAACTGCAGTATTAATACTTTATGATCCATTGCAATGTTACTTTTAACAATATCCATAAGAGATCCCAGAATGGTTTCAGTACTATGAACCTTACGGAAATCTGATTGCGAAGGATGAAGTATGTTGAATTTTTCCATGTAAGAATTTAATTGAGTATTTTCTAACTAGTCTTTAAGCCCGTTACATTAACGGGTGCTAGAGTAGCTATCTGTCTGTCTGGGTATTTTTTTTCTTTGTCTCTCTCTCCTTGCATGCTGCCTGTCTGTCATTTTTTCTGTCTGTGAATCTCCCTGTGCCTCCTTCCTATGTCCATAGTGCCCCTTTCTATGTCCTTAGTGCCCCCAGTGCCTCCTTCCTCCCCCCTCTCCGATGCCAGCCTGCCTTCCATTGAAAACCCCCCACTCCCTCCGTTGCCTCCCATAACCCTTCCATTGAAACCCCCCCTTGCCAGCCTGCCTGCCTCCCATCCCCCTGAGCAGCATATTTCCATCGAAATCCCCCCCGATGCCATCCTGCGTGCCTGCCTTCCACTGAACCCCCCACCCCCCTCCAATGCCAGCCTGCCTGCCTCCCATCCCCCTTCCACCGAACCCCCCCATGCCAATCTGCCTCCCATTCCCCTGAGCAGGATGTTTCCATGGAACCTCCCCCCCGATGCCATCCTGGCTGTCTGCCTTCCATTAAACCCCCCCCCCCCCCCTTCCGATGCCAGCCTGCCTGCCTCCCATTCCCATTCCACTGAAACCCCCCCATGCCTGCTTGCTTGCCTCCAATCCCCCTGAGCAGCATGTTTTCATGGAACCCCCCCATGCCATCCTGTCTTCCTTCCATTGAACCCCCCACCCCTCCTCCAATGCCAGCCTGCCTGCCTCCCTCCCATTCCCCTTCCACCTGTCTGACTCCCCCCCCCCCCCCCCCCCCCGCCAACCCGGCACAACCGAAACCCCCATTGACTCTCCCACCGCTACAGGGCTGACAAACCCGGCAGGAACAGCAGCATCGCAGGCACACTAAACGCCGCTTCGGGTCTTCTACTGGCCTAATTTCCTCTGCCGTGTCCCTGATGTTCTTATTACTTGGCTGCCCAAAAACAAGTATCTGAAGACACCTAAGCATGTCTAAGATCCCAAGCAGGCAAACTCAAAATCTGTCAAGGCAGGTTGTCCAGACTATGCTCTTCTACTAGAAAGAAGATTATTGATGTAAGAACCTAATCGTTCCTTCTAGCGCAAAGGGCATTGTAGTCTGAACTGCAGGGATGTAACAAAGCAGTCTCCAAAACCTAGGGCAGATATGCCTGCTTCCAGGACTGAGGCCCCCAAAAGTGCCATCAAAACAAAGAGATGATCTGATAGACAAAATTAATTTGTCACCTCCAAGTATTGGAGAAGAACTGTCCAAACGTCCAACAATACTAGAACCTTATTATGTGTGTTTTTGTTAGAAAGCCTGGAATGCCAGGAGGAGGACTTCCTGATTAACATGAAACGCCAAAACTACTTTTGGTAGAAAGGATTGAACTGTGCGCAGAGAGATTCCAACCTCTATAAATCTCAGGAAAGACTCCCTACATGAGAGCATCTGAAGCTCTGATACTCCTCTGGCTGAAGTGATGTCCACCAGAAGTCTTGACAGCAAGATCCTATTGTAAGGGTTTGTATGGGACTTTGCTAAGGGCATGCAACACAATATTCAGACTCACTGTAGTTCTTCCCTTTTTTTCCCATTGTTTTCAGGTCATAAGTATGTTTATTTAGTTGGTGTATGTCTAATAATTTAAAAATGTTCGTCTCCCAGCTATTTTAAATTACTATGTACAACACTTTATACCTGTGGATAAGCGTTTAATCAAAAATTTAAATAAACAATGAAACTATGAAAAGGCTGTCGCATGGGAGGTGCACCTTTGAGAAATCTGGCCACATCCAGATGTGAAGCTACAGAAGCCCTCTTCACTCAATGCTAAAGCACAAGAGACCTGTGACCTGTACCCTGAGGGACCTGATTACTAAGCCTTTCTGGAGACCGTCCTGAAGGAATGCCAGGATTACTAAGAGTAGAGCTCTAAAAGGCTCAACATCTTGCCCTTTGCACCAGCATTGAAATATCTTCCAAGCTTTCACCTAAGCTGCTACTGTTGCTGGTTTCTTTGATCTCAGGAGTATAGCTATGTCATTCTCCACATAGCCTCTCTCATCTAGGGCTGTGAACTTAAGATCCATGCTGTAAACCCAAAGCATTCTACATCCTCTAAGGCAACTGAACCCTGGGGTAGAACAGTTGTAAGAGACCGAAGCTTGAGACACTTCTCTCACTGTAGTCTGACTAGATTCACATATCAGGGGTGATGGGGCTAATCTGGCACCATGAGAACAAATTATCCGAATAACCCAGTCTATTACTGGCCATGGGAGGGGGGGAAGGAGACACACACATACAACAGTTCCTAAGTGGACCATAGTTGTACCAGGGTATCCATGCCAGTGCTTCAAAGCTCGAGATGCCTTCTTGTCTGCCGGTGCCATCATATCGAATGTCGGCCACCTTCAGCATCTTACAAAGCTGTCAAATGCTTTCTGGGATATGGACCACTCTCCTGATCTAGGGTCCAGTGACTGAGGTAATCCACTTGTATATTGCTGACTCCTGCCACATGTGCTGCCGTGAGGGTCAATAAGTGATTTTCCGCCCATCTGAACAGTAACTGGGCCTCAAAAATCAAAAGAGCACTTTTCATGCCCCCCTGTTTACATACCCCACTGCTGTGGCATTGTTTGATAAGGCCCTGACTGCTTTGTCCTCCAGAGTTTTCCCTGTTTGTAGGGCTAGATGAATGGCTCTCAGCTCCAACCTGTTGATTGACCATTTAGTCCGTGAGGGGGACCGCCTGCCCTGAATTGGATAGTCCTCACACTGACTTCCCCAGCCATACAGACTGGGTCCATCATGAGTATCACCCAGGTCTGAATGTGGAGGGGAACTCCCTTGGAAAGCGAGTCTCCCTGGAGCCACCATTGTAAGTTGTGATGAGCTTCCACCGTTCAGGGTTAAGGCATCTGAAGCAAATCTGCTAACAGAGCCCTCTGAAGTGGACGCAAGTGAACTTTCACCCAAGGAACACCGACTCCAAGACCTGCAAGTAGTGCCAAGTCATAGGGGCTGGCAGTTGTCAGCATTTGCAAAATCTGTTTGCATAGCTTTTGCTTCTAAGGCTCTGGGAGAAAAACATGGACTTCAACCATCCTGAAGACCACTCCTAAGTATTCTAGGATCAAGTCTGAACTAAGTGACTTTTCCATAAATTGATCATCACCACAGTTCCTGCAGGAGCTGCAGTAACCGAGTCAATGCCCTATGATAAGTCTCCTTTGACGGGTCTCTGATCAGCCAATTGTCCAAGTACAGATGCATCTGAATCCTGGCTTTGCGCAGGTGGGCTGCTGCAATTACCATCACCTTTGTAAAATTCAAGACGCTGTGTTAACCCAAAGGACCATGCTGAAAATGTCTGTCCAACACATGGAAGCGTAGAATTTTCCTGGTTTTGGAAAGATGGGAATATGTAGGTAAGCTTCCATCAAATCCAGAGACACTAGAAACTCTCCTGATGCTATTGAGGCACTGACCGAGCACACCATTTCCATTTGGAACTTGGGCACTCTGAGGGCTGCATTGACTGACTTTAGATTCAGAATCGGTCTGCAATTGTCTGAGTCTTTCTTAGGCACGATAAGGTTTATAGAGTATCTGCCAGAGCCCTCTTCTGCATCTGGGACCGACTCTATTGCTTGAATATCCAGCAGTCTCTGTACCATTGCTCGGACTTTGGCTGTTTTCTATGGTCTCCCCACCGGGGAATTCACAAAGAATTCCCTAAGTGGACAACAAAATATGAGTTTGTAACCTTCTCAAATGATATCTAAAACCCATTTGTCCAAACGTATCTTCTTCCAGATCTCCCAGTACTCCAAAAGTCTTTCTCATATGCAGGGGATCTCAGATACCAGCCTGGCATTATGACTTTTTGGTATTGGTCTCAGAAGAGTGAGATACAGATGGCTGTGCTCTTCTGGATCCTTCAAACCTCTGTCTGGATCCATTAAAGAATCTTTGCAATGAAGAGCCTGCCAACAGGTAGGACCACCTGTAGCCTCAAAAGGAACTCTTACTGGAAACACCTGGAGCACGTGGTCTGCTGTATGGCAGTGCCTTAGGTCATCAATGTCATCCAAACCTTTACCAAAGAGCGTGTGCCCCTTAAAGTGAATTTGCTCAAAGTAGGCTTAGAGGACAAATCTCCTGCCTACTGTCTAATTCATAGTATTCTTTGACCGATACTTTGCTCATGACCCAAAACATGTCACAGAGCATCTACCACATAATCTACCCCTGCAAGGGCCACCTGGGGCAGAGTGCCTTCCTCCGCACAGGAGGTCTGGTACAGCATCTTATGGCAAGCACACACCACAAAGGATGTTGAAGCCACTGCTTTGAGACCAAGAGACAAGGCGTCAAACAGTCTTCTGAGGACCAGACCCACTCTTCACTCCTGCAAATCCTTCAAAATCACTCCTTTGCTAGGGAGCAAAGTATGTTTTGTAACTTGAGCAATTAAGGATTATACCTTGGGCATAGAGAAGAGATACTGAAACTCTTGTGCCACAGTTTAGTCATGGCCTAGGCCCCCTTTAATGGGCCCTCCGGAGAGTCCCAAAGCTCCATAAGCATTGAAGTGATCTCTGAATGTATTAGAAAAACTGCAGACTGTGACTTGGAACTGGTCAGCAGGGAACACTGCAAGGTAGATGCTTGTGGGGAGGGTTCTAATTCCAATTCCTGTAGGGACAATGTAATGACCTCCAGAAAGTCTGTGGGCTTAAAAATCCTACACAGTGTTGGGTCCTTTCACTGGTCTAGTGCTAACACAGACTCTTCCTTGGCAACACCCACCAGGGAACTGGAATCCTCCAAACCAGAGGACTTGGTGTGTGACATCAAAGGTACGGAAACAGATCCTAAATCCTCCTGGTCCTTCTCTGACTGGATTTCTGGGTCTAGAGTAGAGGTCTGCACGGGAACGGGGATCGCGGGAATCCCGTGGGTCCCACGGGAATCCCCCTAACCCACGGACTCCCACAGGGACCCCCCTCTAGCCCACGGGACTCCCACGGGGACCCCCCTCTAGCCAACGGAACTCCCACGGGGATAGAAGGCTTTGGAAGCAGGGTTCGTCCATATAATATAATGGACACGTCAGCCTTAGTAAAAGAGGGGGTTTATAAATTAATTACCTGAACAGAAAACAAAAAAAGGGTTCCACCAAAGAGATTCCACAAGGAAAACAGCAGCGCAAACACAAAAGAAACTGTGGAATTGATGATCCTGTCAGAAGTAATTGCTTCCTAATATCCTTCAGTAGAGAACAAGGGGATGCTTACTATGACAAAAAGACTCAAGAGGATCCTAGGCTTCAACCAGGTCCTAGATCCCAGAAAAAGCCTTCCTAAGACACAAACTATGGGTTCCACTGAAGCCATCCCAGGCTCCTTCCTGAGATGGACCTTTCACAGCATGGGTAGGGCTATTTCCATTTCTGAAAGGTGCAGAACCTGATCCTCCCTGGATCCAATAAAATAACTGTGGTCTGCTGATAAAATGGCTGCTGTTTACACTGTAAACGGAGGTATCATAATGAGAACAGAGGCCACTCTTAAATAATGCCACTCTAGAAAGGATGGCTCTGGTCACAATAAAGAAAAAAAAAATAAATGTCTCTAAAAACAGCTGCTATTGCAGTCGGCTCTCCCCTTATGCTTCCAGGGTCAGGAAATTCCCTGATTCTAGTTAAAGCAGAAACAGCTGCTGCTATAAATTTAATCTCTGTCTGACCCGTCTGACAGGAACTATTTAAAAAATAATTTTATTCCCTTAGAAAGCCAAAGTTAAGGGAGCACAAAATAATTTTTTGTTAATTCTGCAGAGAGGGAAAGAAGAGAGGTACCAAATACGGCAAAGTTCCTAAGGAACCTATGCCAGATAGCTTCACTGAGCGAAAGCCTGTAAGCCAAGGAGGGGTAACAAATCCCTCTGGGCTAAGCTAGAAGGATCATAATAAGAATCCTGACAACCTACATTGGCCAGCCTTAACCACTGGACATAGGCTATAACATGCATCCATGGAAGTCAGGTTTGTAACCACAAAAACCCTGCTGTACCAATCCAACCTGCACAATATGCTGGAGGCAGAGAAATTCTGCACCACCAATTATGGAACAGAAGACAATAAGCAGACCATATAGAGAAAAAAAAATCAAGTTTTAATAAAGGTACTTCCAGGAACAGTACCCAATGCATTTCACTTATAAGGCTGTCTCAGGGGCATCAGTGTTGTGGCTCAGATCTTTGAAGGACAGCACATGGGTGGAATACTACAAAGTAGGCTGCGTTTCACTGTGAAGAGACCAGCCCACCTCCTGCTGAGAAAGGTGCTCTTATCTCCATATGGTCTGATTACTGATTTCAGTTTCATGTTAAATCCTATAGTGGCCGAATGCCTTGTTGTTTTCTCAAACCTGTACCACCCTATTATGCTGGTGATATCATTAGAATCTTTACTTTTTGTTTCTTTGCCTCTTTCCGTTAAGGGGATGTAACCCACTAGTCTGGACTGGTCCAGAAGGATGGTAAGAATACTAGCTATAATGGTTTATTTATTCCTTACTCTAAAAGAAATAGTAGTATTAAAAAGAGCTAACAATTATGCTGTTTAAACAAATATAATAGCAAAATGTTATGTGTTTTTCTGTTCAAATGTATTATGAATATTCACAAACACAAATTCAATAATAAAACTAGAATTAAGAAATAAGACTAACATTATTCATTTGCCTTGTCATTTAAATACAAATGTAAATCTTTCATGAAAAACAAACCTGTCTTATGGACAGACCTGGTTTTAAACCCCCTAGTAGTAGAGAATGTAGAGTCTTAAAAGTAGAAGAATGGGGATCTTAAAAGTAGAAGAATGGGGATCTTGAAAGAATCCAAAGAAATAAGAAGTTTGGGGAAGGCAAAGGCAGAGGAAATGGAAACTAAGAAAGAGCAAACCAAATCTGACAGTAAGGACAAAGGAGTAGGGGAAACATCTATGGAATTTTAGATAATCAGTGCACTATAAGAGAGAGACACTTCCATAACTCTGAGTTTCATTACCCAATGTTCATTACTTTAGAATAGTCATGGCTTAATGTTGTCCTCCTCGGTCTACAAAGAAAATTATCTACTGTGCACTACATGGGACAGCCTTTGATGTCTAATGTTATTTCATTTTTGGATATTTTGAATGAACTGAGATCCTGTATTTCTATGCTCCTCATTGATTAGCCTGTACAGGCATCTATAGTGTTTTCAGTGCCCGAGGCTTGTTGTAATTCCTGCTTCTAGGCATTCTGGGAGGAGCAGAATTTCCGCCCTCCCTCTGCCTGATCTGAAGAGAAATAGAAATATATAGCAACTGACAGGGCTGACCATTAGCTTCCATTGTGTCCGAGTGCCAAAAATTCACTCCACATTGAGGTAGCTAATCCAGCTGCTTTATTTCCCTATTAAACATAGAAGGCCATAGTGTTTTTACTCTAACATGTTGGGGACTGAAATCTGGGACTGTGAGATCTATTATGCCAACCGATGTAATTTCTGCTTTGAAACTGGTGTATAAGTACATCTTTTATTAACAGACAGAACAATTAAAAAAACCCACAATTACTCAACTGAAGGCATAATTTTCCAAAAGGGGTAGGGAAAAGCCTCAGATTGGGAAATTTCAACTCTCAGATTAATATGGAGTAGCCTCTCCTCTTTAACTATTGGCAAAAAATCCTCCCCCCACTTATTACAGTGTTCCCCCAGTCATTCGCGGTTGGCAGTTCACGGTCCAGGTCGTTCGCGGTATTTTCTGACCGCGAGCCGCCAACCAGGAGAGGACAGCTGGAGAGGCAGGAGAGAGTGGCCGGAGAGCCGGCAAGTGAAGGAAATCACTCTCTGTATGCTCCGACCGCCTCTTCCTGCACTAAAGTCGGGCCTTACCAATCAGGAGCTACTTTGACTCGCAGCTCCTGATTGGTAAGGCCTGACTTTAGTGCAGGAAGAGGCGGTTAGAGCATTCAATGAGTGATTTCCTTCACTCGCTGGCGCTCCGGCTGCTCTCTCCTGCCTCTACCACTGCCCTCTCCAGTCTCCCCCACGAAAAACCGTATTCGCGATTTTTCAAGATTCGCGGAGGTTCCTGGAACGGAACTCCTGCGAATATCGGGGGAGTAATGTATATCAAATCTTATCCAAATAGTTTCTATATTATTTAAATAAAACATCTTCAAATTATTTTTTACTTTAATAATTCAATTATCTTAGCGGTTTTAAGTCCACAGTTGTATATCCAATCAAACTCTTTTTCAGCTATGAATATAACAGCAGTACAGAGAGTATGTCTTCAGTTGAATAATTGTGGGGGGTTTCCATTGCTGTTTGCTGATTGTTCAAACCTATTCTTATCTTACATTTAGGAAATTATTGAAAACTCACCTATTTGATAAACAAGAATGTTGATATTTAAGAAGGTATTTTTTATTAGGCTCTGTATTTTAAATGTACTTTTTATCTGATGCTGTATTTAATGGATATAGTAGTTGTAATAGTTGTGTTTTTTGAAATTGTATTTTTAACTGAAATGTTTCAGTTCTTCTGTTGTGAACCGCCTAGAACTGCTGGTAGGGCAGTATACAAGAAAATAAATTATTATTATTGGACTACACTTTTTTGGTTATATCTTTTATTAGCCATTGACAGCTATCTCTTGGACAGAATTAAGTTACACAAACAGAATCATTCTGCATGGACAGAATCCTGATCCAGCTATTTATTTAATTTGTCATCAAAATTAAATGTGAATTTTAGATTACGAAATTGGAGTCTCTCATTAATAGTAGACAGCCTTGGTATAACCACAGGTTTAAAAAAACAAAGACATGCTTGAATAGAAGAGCAAGAAGAGGCTTTAATAGCTGTGCTCTCCCCATCCTTCTAATTTCTGCAAGCTCAAACACTGGGACATTGATATTCACTTTCAACTTTCATAATCTGAAAAAAGATGCAAATTTCAAAAACATTAAACAACATTGCCACAATGTTTTGTTAGCTATAATTCTCCTTGGAGTAGAACAAATGTATGATTTTTGAACTGGCATCTTTAAGTTGTGATGGAGCTACTCTGAAAGTTCATGCTAATGTTCTCTCCACATTGTCACGATTTCTACCTGAACTTACCTGAGTCTGCTTCTGCTTGTCAATGTACTGGGCTGAAATAAGTCAGCACCAATTAACTGGAATGTTTCTTGTTCAGCCGACTTTCTGCTAATACTACAACTCAGATCAATCCTCAGATACCGTGATCGGCCAAGTTCATGTTTGATCCTACTTACTTGTTTTGTTTACATTTGGTTTCCTAAAATTGACTTTTATGGTTCCAACCCTGGCTCTAAGTTATACTTCTACTAGATTTGACCATCTACATTCCCATACTCTTAAGGAACTGAGCCTGAGTAGTTTCCGACTACACTTTCGAAACTATGCTTACCATGATACTTGATCAAATTTAGATTATTATGGAACCTAGTAAAGTTCTGATATCTTTTTAAGAGTTACAGAACAGTCTTATGCCAAAATGCTGTGTCATACATTCCTGTAAATATCATTTCATCTTATTTCAGAAAACATAATTTGTAGCAGGAAGCTTGCACGGTCTGTGTCTGTGTATGGCCGTATGGTAGAGGATGGGCAGGGGAGGGCTTCAATGGCTGGGAGGGTGTAGATGGGCTGGAGTAAGTCTTAACAGAGATTTCGGCAGGTGGAACCCAAGCATAGTACCGGGTAAAGCTTTGGATTCTTGCCCAGAAATAGCTAAGAAGAAAAAAAAAAAAAAATTTAAATTGAATCAGGTTGGGCAGACTGGATGGACCATTCGGGTCTTTATCTGCCGTCATCTACTATGTTACTATGTTAACTGCACAGATGCCATTCCCACAGTGAAGCAAGCTTTGGCATATAGCTTATCTTCAAACCCTACTGAAATAGTAACTCATATTAAAACATCCTACCCAAGTTATATTTTCCTAAACTATAGTAGACAATATTATATATACAACATTATAACCTTCTTTAAGAAAGAATATCACTGAAGATTACTTTCCTTTAGATGAAGAGTTTACAAAATAAAATGAGAAAAGGCTTACAAGTAAATCAGGTCCTGGCTACATGAAAATTTTTTGTACATCGTTCAGTATGGGGGTTATTTTAGATTTGCTCAAAGGCATCTTCTTCTTCAGTATCATAATGTTGTAGAAACGGAGAGAGTAGTATGTAATATATCTTTTACTACAATATCAAAGGAATTCAGTCATATAATAAAGAAGCATTGGCATATAGTCCAGCTTCATCAAGGCCTCAATGAATTCCCAAAATTTGCTCATAAAAGATGAAAAAACCTGGGTGAGCTCCTTTGTAATATAAAAAGAGATACTGCAGTGGGGATTGATGAGAGATCTTGTATGCATGGTTGTTGTAAGGGATGTCAGTGGTGTGATTTATCCATCCAGGGACCGGTATGGATGGTACCTGGGTTGGGTCGTGAAATATTTGCAAGAGACCACACTGACTGCAACAGTAGTCGTGTGATATATATTCTGGTGTGCCCCTGTGACCTGATATACGTAGGGAGATGTAGCAGACCCGGCTTAATGAGCACAAATCACATATTGTAACCAAAAATGAACAGGCTCCTATTGTAGCGCATTGGCTGGAGAAACAACATACTATCACTGAGCTAAGATGGCGGATTATAGATCAGATTAAAGTTGGGTGGGAGGGTGGTGATCTTAAACTTTTAAACTACAGAGAACAAAAGTGGATCCATAAACTTAACTCCGTGAGCCTGTGTGGATTGAATGCCGAACTCGAATGGATGACGCTGGTTTGGCTAAGCAGTATGTTTGGTGATTGGCTGAATGTTTTATGAATGCATTTAAAGGGACTAACAAAGACAACGACGCCATATTTAGATCTACACTGAGATAGTGGTGTGATGCTCTAAATGATGAGAAGCTTGCTGAATTGCTTTTTTCTAATTTTATTATAGACAAAATGGTTAGCTTTTAATATATTATTGAAGGCTTTAGTATTCACTATGTGTTTTATCACTGTAGGGGATGCTCCTTGAAACAGCTCTCTGGCAAAACGCTGAATTCACATCGGAGCCCCAAGTTTAAATAAGATAAGTTATCTTGGGTTTAAAAATCTCACTAAAATTATAATAAGTATAAGAAATATATGGTGGTCCAATGAGGAGGCTGGCTACGGTATGACTCTAGCTTTACACAAAATATGATGCTAGAGTGTAACCGCTGAGGTCACCATTATGATTAATCTGTGAATCTAAAGATTAATCTATAAGCTTTATGAACTATAGCACTCTATGAAGTATGGATAAGTGAATAACTGCTGAATAATTGAATAAGTTTGAATTGAAAAACATTTCTCTGATATGAAGTTAGTGTGGCAATTACTTACTATACAATAGGATACTTACATTTCTGTGCCTGATTATGCACCTGCTCCAAGGGATATGAAAGTGCTAGATACTTTCCCCCTCTTCTACAAAGCCACGCTAGCTGCTGCCGCGCGATAACGGCCCCGAAGCCCATAGAGATTTAAAGGGCTTTGGGCCGTTACCATGCAGCAGCCGCTAGTGCAACTTTGTAGAAAAGGGGGTTAATCATTTGAACTTGGTATCTCTACCAGTGATTCAGTAGGCAACTGTACTAACCCCTGAGGTGTCTAACACCCAGGGCTAGATTAAAGCATAGGCAAATCAAGCATGTGCCTAGGGCTCAAAAGGTTCAAGGGGCCCAGTGTGTTGTCTCCAACCCTGTTAAAAAATATTTTCTGTCTCAGAGGTGTGCAGAAAAGAAATGTAGATCACAAGGATGAGTTTCTTAAAGTCAAAAGGAATTTTGTTTGAAAATGCCCAACATGGCCACATTTTACCCAGCTTAGGGCTGTGTCAGGAGACAAAACTGTAACCTAAAATAATACTATAAATAAGAACTTACTAAACCATAAAGGATAAAATAATTAAAAAGTAAACATAAAGCTACAGATTATAAACATATGTAGTAATTAAACTCAATAAAAAATGAAATCAGGAGAAAAATTCAAAAGTAAATTTAAAACTATGTATTACAAACTCAGTGATTGAATCAAGAACATGTATAGTGTATAGGGACTGACTCAAGGTGTGCACAAACATGCACATTACAAATGTGCAAAGTATAAAGTTAAACAATGGGTTTAAAATGCATATGAAGTATACAATATCAGTTGCATAAATAAATAAAATAAAATCATTAAAAATAATCGATCAGGGTTATATACCAACTGAGGGAGAACTAAGAACAAGATCCCTGTAAAAGAGTCAAGCACTAATGTTCTAAAAATAACAAAGAATTAGGTTCTCATCTCGATAATCTTTTTTCCTGTAGAAAAGCACATGAATCCTGAACCTGTGGGTAGTGCTTCTTCACCTGCAAGGGATGATGAAGTTATCTTTTACATTTTCAACTTTGCCTCCTTGCATCACCGGGCTCTTCTCTCTCTCCTCAGTTTGTACCAAAGCAGAGGTAACCCTTGAAAGAGGAGAAACAACAAAGAGGAGCATGGGGAAAATCCTTGATAACATACTTTTAATCTGCTCTGCAAGAAAACACAACTCATTAACAAGTGCAATTTAGCATTAACAAGACAGAATGAAATCCACTACCTACCTGAGTGCAACCAGCACTAACACTTGTTCAGCTCTGACCTTATCCAGAGCAAACCTGTATAGAGACACTCCTGTCATTCAGAAGCAGTAGCTTTGTATTGCTCATTTGCATTTCAATAGACAAGCCTCTGCAGCAACCTACCTATCTGAGACAAAAAGCAGACTACATTGAAAATTGATAGGGCAGAGCTTCAAGACTCTTCTGCTTTTCTACTGGGAAGATTGTCAAGGTAAGAACCTAATCTTCCTCTCCAGGGCAAAAAGCACGCATCCTTCCCTTCCATAAAAGGTATTTCCCATGTAGGCAAACTTGGGTCATCCCTCCCCTTTAGAATCACTGAGATCTGGAATAACCTCACCTCCCCTCTCCGAACCTCAAGCTCCCTCCAACTCTTCCGCAAACACCTAAAAACCTGGCTATTCTCAAAACTGTAACACTTCCCCCCTCTTAGGCCTCTCACCTTCCCCCTTTACACCTAACTCTTTAATCTCTCCACTGTAGTTCCTCTCTCATCTTTCTTCCTGTAAACCGTGCCGAGCTCCGCATTCGTGGAGATGGTGCGGTATATAAACCCAAGGTTTAGTTTAGTTTAGTTTAGTTTGAGCCTGTGAGATATATTAAAGAAGTCCCTTGAGCTTAAGGTGGAGTAGAAGATCCTGCTGCTAGCACCGTGGATCCAAATGTGAAGTCCTTTTGTGCTGACACATCCACTCTGTAAAACTTAGCAAAGATATGTAGAGTGGACCATTTAGCTGCACTATAAATCTTGTCAGGCCGTAGTCTTGCACTCCACCCATGAAGATGCCACACTTCTGGTGGAATGTACTTTTTAAGGAAATGGGAGGATGTTTACCACATCCGATTTAACCTGAAGAAATAGCCAGCTATATCCATCTGAAAATCGAGGCCTTAGATGCCGGTCTCCCACATCAATTTGGACCTGTTAAGAAAAAGAGATGGTCTGACAGTCAGAAGTCATTTGTCGTCTCCAGATAGCAAAGGAAAATCCTTCTGACATCTAGCCGCACTAGAGTTTTGTCCTGCTTCTTCATGCCTGTGGCCTGAAAATCCGACAGACTTCCTGATTCACAAGGAATGTCAACACTACCTTCAGAAGAAAGAAGGGAACCATACGTAGGAACACTCCTGCATCCATGATTGAGAAATGGCTCCCTGCAAGACAAGGCCTGGAGTTCCGAGATCCTTCATGCTGAAACTATGGCCACCAGAAAAAATGTCTTTACTTTGAGAACTAATAGTGTAGTCTACTTTAAGGGCTCATACAGGGCCTTATACTTAGGACCCTCAACACAAGGTTACGGTTCCAGAAAGGACAAGTTTGATGCATAGGCGGATGCAATCGCACTGCTCCCTTCAAAAACCTGGAAACATCCAGTTGAGAGGCCAAGGGACCTCTCTCCAAATGAGCTTAAAAACATGAGAGACTGGCCACCTGGACCTTTAAGGAACTAACCATCAAGCCCTTCTCCAGACCTTCAGGAAGGAATGAAAGGTTTGCAGCCATCAGGGCCTTATCGGCTCTATCTGTTGCTCTGAACACCAGTGTTGAAATACTTTCCAAGCTTTCACATAAGCCTCAACTGTTGCTGGTTTCTCAGAGCAAAGGTTATGGCCACCTCCGAGTATCCTTTTTGTACTAAGCTGGCACAATCAAGAACCATGCAGTAAGCCCAAAACATTCCGGATTCTCTAGGGCAATTGGACCCTGAAACACGCAGTGTTGGAAGGAGAGGGAGTCTCAGACTTTGATCTCTTTGTATCCAGTCTAGATTTGCATACTATGAGTGATGTGGTCAGTCTGGAGCTATGAGAATCATCACCCTTCGATGCATTGATATTCTTCGAATGACTCAGCCTATCATTGGCCAAGGCGGGAACACATACAAGAGATCCCTGGCAAGCCAATGTTGTACTAGAGCATCTACACCAATGCTTCCCCACTTGTTCTTTCGACTGAAGTATCACGTGATCTTGTGATTGTGGGCTGACACCATCAGGCTATGATTGTTCCAGGTTATTTAAGGCCTCTCCTATGGGTAGGGCCTTAGGCGCCTTGGCCAATCAGAGCCATAGGTTCCTCCTTGGTCCATCTCTCCTGCCGAACTTCAATTTGTTTATTTTTTATTACTTTAATTTGCATGGGGGCTTAGCAGTGTTGGTTGATTGTGTGACAAAGCAGGAGAGAGTGGGCACTTCTGCCAATCTTCAATTTGTTTTTTTTTTATTATCTTAATTTGCATGGGGGGGTTCTGAGCTGTTCAACCTTACTTTCATGTCAGTGCCTGAGCCAATCAGCACTTAGGCACTGATCAGAAAGTAAGCCAATGACAGCTCAGAGCTTTTGGTAAATTTTGGCTGCAAATGTGGCACAACGAGGTTAGAGAATCACTCAACAAATATAGAGAATCACTCGGAGTGCTCATTTTAATATTAATGACCTCGCTGTACTACATATGCACGGTAGTATTAGAGACTGCTAGAAAACTCGGAAAAGACCTTGGTAAGCCATTTTGATAATCCGCCACTATAATACTTGCACGCTAAACCAGCTGGAACCAGTTTACAAGCATGTTAAAAGCAGATTTTAGTTTTGAGAATCTTCCCCTTAATACTTTAACAAGGTTTAATTAAACAGCTCAATAAGATGCAGATATTAGTCCAGCAGTGAGAGGGGTGGTATTCAGGGGAGGATTCTCAAAACTTACCGTACCTTTAAAGATAGTCTAGCCAGTTTAGTGTGGCAGTATTTTGTCAGCCAATTATCAGAATGGCTCACTGTGGTCTTTTTCAAGCCTCCTGGCAGACCCAGACTCTGCCATGCATAAATATTAAAGTGGTAGTAAAATGGGCTCATCATTATTTAAAGAAACACTCTGGACGATTCTCTATTATTACTGGGTAATTCCCTAAGCGTGGCGCTGGCTTTTGATGACCAAAAATTACCAGCTGGTCTAGAGGTGCCAGTACTGTGCAAAGTGTGTCCCAAGCGTGTATTTCTGGCTGTGGCTAATCATTAAATTTTTAATACATAATTCACATAAATTAGAGTAGTTTTGCGGTAAAAAAAAAGATCTCAACAGCATGCTTCTTGAACATGTGTATTAAAGGTGTGTCTTATGCACGCTTGTTGAAAGCCCGCACTTGCACCTCCCCTCTTCCCTTCCCCTTCATCCAATAGCACTGGGCATGCCGATGATTGACACGACAACATAGCGTATATTCTGCTCCAATAAGGCACGCACATAATATGCTGCTCTCGGGCTAGTTTACTTGACGCACATGTGTATAACTCACACAAAAGTTTTAACTCAGCCCACAGGTAAACACATTCATAGATACGTGTGCCTACAATGTAGCTTTTCCTGGCATATGCGCACCTATTACCATGATCTATTCTGCGCATGTGCTGATCGCTATCACCAGCAACTCATCTCATGTAAATTTGGCAACCCTCCGCAAACCTCACTTGCATGTGCGGTTTTTCAAAAATAACTTGTCTTTTTGACATCGTTACACGTTGAATTTTACCACCAATATTACAGAATTTCCCTCCCAGTCTTTTGCAACAAGTGTCACATGTATGATTACCTCCCACTTGGTGAGAAGTTATATGTGTATGTTCAATATAAAGAGCTCATAACTCTCTGAGAATGAGTCCATTCTCTTGAGGTGAAGGAGGAGAAAGATGTGGCAGAAAGATTTAATATGTTCTTTTCGTCTGTATTCACAAACGAAGACACATCCAACATACCGGAACCTGAGCAATTCTTCAATGGAAATCAAGCAGAAAAATTAACATCCATGGAAGTGAGCCTTGAAGATGTACGCAGGCACTTAGAAAAACTAAAAATGGACAAATCCCCAGGTCCAGACGGAATCCATCCAAGGGTTCTGAAGGAATAAAAGGAGGAGATAGCGGAACTACTGCAGCAAATTTGCAATCTATCCCTGAAAACATGCATGATTCCGGAGGACAGGAACATAGCCAACGTTATGCCCATCTTTAAAAAGGGATCAAGAGGTGACCCGGGAAACTACAGACCGGTGAGTCTGACCTCGGTTCAGGGGAAAATGGCAGAAGCACTGATAAAAGAAAACATCAATTAACATTTTGAAAGAAACGAACTTCTGATAACCAACCAACATGGTTTCTGCAAGGGGAGATCGTGCCTAACTAACTTATTGCACTTCGGATGGACAAAGGAGACCCCACAGACATCATATATCTAGATTTCAAAAAGCCTTTGACAAGGTGCCCCATGAACGCCTACTCCAAAAACTGAAGATCCATGGGGTGGAAGGAGACGTACATAGATGGATCAGAAACTGGTTGGCGGGTAGGAAACAGAGGGTAGGAGTGAAGGGCCACTACTCGGAATGGAGGAGGGTCACGAGTGGGGTCCCGCAGGGCTCAGGGCTCGGTGCTCGGGCCGCTGCTATTTAATATATTCATAAATGATCTAGAAACAGGGACGAAGTGCGAAATAATAAAATTTGCAGACGACACCAAACTATTTAGTGGAGCTCGGACTAAAGAGGACTGCGAAGAATTGCAAAGGGACTTGAACAAACTAGGGGAATGGGCGACGAGATGGCAGATGAAGTTCAGTGTTGAGAAATGTAAAGTATTACATGTGGGAAACAGAAACCCGAGGTACAATTATACGATGGGAGGGATGTTATTAAATGAGAGTACCCAAGAAAGGGACTTGGGGGTAATGGTGGACATGACAATGAAGCCGACGGCACAATGCACAGCGGCTGCTAAGAAGGCAAACAGAATGCTAGGCAAAATCAAGAAGGGTATTACAGCCAGAACGAAAGAAGTTATCCTGCCATTGTATCGGGCGATGGTGCGTCCAATATTGGTCGCCGTACCTTAAGAAGGACATGGCGTTATTCGAGAGGGTTCAGAGGAGAGCGACGCGTCTGATAAAGGGGATGGAAAACCTTTCATACGCTGAGAGATTGGAGAAACTGGGTCTCTCTTCCCTGGAGAAGAGGAGACTTAGAGGGGATATGATAGAGACTTACAAGATTATGAAGGGCATAGAGAGAGTAGAGAGGGACAGATTCTTCAAACCTTCGAATAATAAAAGAACAAGAGGGCATTCAGAAAAGTTGAAAGGGGACAGATTCAAAACGAATGCTAGGAAGTTCTTCTTTACCCAACATGTGGTGGACACCTGGAATGCGCTTCCAGAGAGCATAATAGGGCAGAGTACGGTACTGGGGTTCAAGAAAGGATTGGACAATTTCCTGCTGGAAAAGGGGATAGAGGGGTATAGATAGAGGATTACTGCACAGGTCCTGGACCTGTTGGGCCACCGCGTGAGCGGACTGCTGGGCACGATGGACCTCAAGTCTGACCCAGCAGAGGCATTGCTTATGTTCTTATGAGGCTAGAATAACAGACTTGAAGGTGCTGAGAGAGGCAAAGAGGTAGATAGAACAGACCTACAAAGATGTTGTAAAGAAATCCCACATCCAGTCTGCTGCCTTGGAGGAGGAGATCTCCTAAAATTAAATGTATAATTCAGCAACCCAAATACTATACCTTAAACTTATAATAATCTTAACAATCATGTGCTTTCCTATCCCAGTCATCAATCAGAGCAGATATGCTGGCCCAAAAAAACTCCCCTCAGAAAAATACTCTCCCAACACGACCCCCACAGTGGTTAGAGCTACAGCCTCAGCATTCTGAGGTTGTGGGTTCAAACCTCATGCTGCTCCATGTGACTCTGGGCAACCTACTTAATGCCCCATTGCCCCAGGTACATTAGGTAGAGTGTGAGCCGACAAGGACAGACAGGGAAAAATGCTTGAGTACCTGAATGTAAACTACTTAGGCTATAAGTGGTATATATAAATGCTTAAATAAATAAACCTAAGAGAAATCCCCATTTTCTCATACACCTCCACAACTAAAAACCTATCACCCTCATAAATGCCAGTCCAGTAAATAACAAAGGCATCATACTAAATGACCTCACAGATAAAAACTGGGACATATTCCTGATTACTAAAACCTGGCCTAAAGGCAATGATAGTTACACTGAGTATGATATATGTCCCTTAGGCTATCAAGCTTTAGCAGGCTCCTGTACAAACAAAAAAGGAGGAGTAACAGCCATTACCTGTAGACCCATAACCAATCCATTTCAGAGAATGTACACTGGTACTAGATCCCAATGTGTCACTTTAGGATAAAAACTTGTATTAAAAAAGCATGCATGGTTAATTTATTAATTAATTTATTAATTTAATTTTCTATACCATTCTCCCAGGGAAGCTCAGAACGGTTTACATTAATTTATTCAGGTACTATGGCAAATTGTAACCTGTAAACTCTATTTGTTGTTTAGACACCTAGTTTGTATGAAGTTAGAATACAACCTTGTATTGTAAACTTGTACTGTAATTATGTCAAATTGTGACCTTTTAACTACATAATATGTATGTTTAACTTGTAAGTCGTTCTGAACGCTTTGGGGACAACGGGATAGAAAATTAAATAAATAAAAAGGAGAGCATCACCCCAGTGAAGTATGAACTAATTCTGTACTCAGGTGATGCCTACCAGGGAATGCAATATCCTCTCGCTTCAAGGATGTGTCTCCAGGGTTAGAACAGATATTGTAGTTGGTGATTCAATCATTAGTAGAGCTATATATGATTAAAACTTTTAATCGCATGGCACAATATAGAGATAGTTGATGTAAATTCTCAAAATTGGCATATTTCAATTACTAAACTAAAAATAAAATAATTAATTTTACCTTTGCTGTCTAGTAATTTTCTTTGTACTCTTCTCATTCCCTGACTCTGGAGCTACTTCCCTATGCTCACAACTGTTTCCAGGATTTCCTTTCTATTCGTTATTTCTTTTTTTCTCCAATCACTCTCTGGGGAATGGGGGCAAGGGCAGTGACACCAGTGGTTCTCCAAAAGGAGGGAGCAGCATCAACGGCTCTGAGGAAAAAAAGGGGCAGCAGCTTTTCTGAGGAGGGTGGTCAGAGGTAGTAAGAATCTTAGGCAGGGTTGGTATTAGACCTGCTGGGGCCCAGGGCAAAAATTAAGGGGTGGGGGAACACACCCAATTCTTCTCCTCTTTGTCACCTCCCTGATTTCCCCACCCACAAAATGCCCTTCTAGCCAGTATCTCTCTTTCCATCCCCACCACTCTTGGGCCCACATGTGAAAATATTATGCCTGCTCATCCTCGGAGAATACTGAACATTCTAGGCTGCACGATACCACTAAAGGGCAAAGTTCTTGGGACTATTTTTTCCTGAATCCATCCGCTGGTAGATGGACATAATCTATTCATTCTGGACTGGTCTGGCATAGTCATAATGGAAGTTCAGCATTTCTATGATCCTATTTTTTATTCTGCTTTCCCTTCTTAAAGAAGTAGAAAAGTATAAACTTTCAAAAGAAAGCACCCAGGGACCTTGATGAAAATTAATTTCTTCTACTACCAGACAGAGAAATCAGATTAACTCAGAAGACAATCAAGTCTTATAAGCAGGGCAAATCTGAGTAATGTCACTAAAGCAGAGCTTCAGGATGCCCAGAACAGCTAAGTTTCTATTCTGCTCACAAGTTGCTTCACCATAAACCAAGCAGTTTATTAAAGATTAAATGATATTCAGTTAATCTTTGTTTTAAATATAGATACCCTTAAGTGACATAACGTAAGAGTGACTCATATACCATAACACTTATTTTTTAGTCATCATGTGTCGTTATTTTTTCTCAGCCCACATTGTGTATCAATTCATGTCTTCAAACAGCACCATGGACCAACGCATCCAGAATATTTCAAGCGATCCTACATGACTTGAATACTAAAAGTAAGTTTCATCCTGTAAATAATTTTAAAACACAACCGTCTTTAAATATTAATTTAAAATATATATTACAGTCAAACCTCAGTTTGTGAGTAATGCAGTTTGCAAGTGTTTTGCAAGACGAGCAAAACAATCTCGCAAATCTAACTCACAAACCAAGCGCTAGCTGACTCGATTTGCAAGCACCTCCCTCCCCCACTCGAACCGGCATCGCTCCCCCCTACCCGCGAATCCCCCCGAGAACCGGCATCGCACCCCCTCCGCTCGAAACAGCATCGCTCCTGCCCACGAACACTCCCCCGAGTATCGGCATTGCACCCGCAAGCTGGAAGCGGCATCCCCCACCCGCCCAAACAAGCTCCTTACCCCATCTGGCACCGGCACGAAGCACCAACCCATAGGACGTGCTGGTGCCAGTCAACGAAGATCTCGCCTTTTGCCTGGGCTGGGCAGATGAAAGAGACGGGATCTTCGTTGACTGGCACCGACACGTCCTGTGGGTTGGTGCTACGTGCGGTGTCAAATGGGATAAGGGGCTTGTTTGGGTGGGTGGGGGATGCCACTTCCAGCACGAGGGTGTGATGCCGATTCTCAGGGGAGCGAGAGCGGGTGAGAGTGATGCTGGTTCAAGCGGGGGGGGGGGTGCGATGCCAGTTCTCGGGGGGGGGGGCATATCCGGGGGAGCGATGCTGGATCGATTGGGGGGAGGTGGTGGAGCAGCGCCGGTGGTCTCGGGGGGGGGGGAGAGGGGAGGTGGAACCAATCAAGCGAGTTTCCCTTACTTCCTCTGGGGAAAATCACTTTGATATACGAGCAATTTGGTTTACGAGCATGCTTCTGAAACGAATATTATGCTCGTAAACCAAGGTTCCACTGTATTTGATATCTTAGAAGCCAATCAATCTACATTGATTTTCTCTAAAATCCCTCAGTATTTAATAGCAAAACTTTTAAAGAATATCAGTATTATCAGAAATAGTTTCTATTAAGATCATAATACTTCTAAATATAATCAGCTGTACACCACCTTGGGTGAATCTCTTCATAAAAGTAGTTAATAAATCCTAATACAAGGGGGTGCTGAAAAGTTCTCAGCCCAACTAACTTCCTAAATTCTGAGTGTTATTTTGCCACTGTAGCTGAAAAGAGTGTTATTTTATTTTGTAAAGTGACAATTTGCAGAATCGTATTGCTATGTTTTGACATTGTTTCAGATCACTGATTGAACCATGTCAAAAAGTGTGGAATTTTTCAAGTGTGGAATTCTGAGCCAAGTTCCTGTTCCTGCAGAAGAAAATGTCAAAGGAAATCCATGAATGTATGGATGCAAACATTGAGTGACAAATGTCCATCATAATCCACAGTGAAAAGTTGTATGCAAACTTTCAGTGTGGAGATTGAGACCGAAGTTAAAGCAAGGTCTGGGAGGCCTCAAACGGTGTTATCTCCTGAAATTGTTGACCATGTCCATGACCATGATTTTGGCAAATATCGGCTAAAACAATTACTGAGACACTACAGATATCCAGAGAACGTGATGGGTGTATAATCTATGAGCAACTGGGTATGCAGAAGCTGTCAGCCAAATGGATGCCAAAATGTTTGCATGCTGACGAGAAACGATGTTGAATGGACACTTCCATGGGTCAATGACTGGCTGAGTGGCAGACTTCAGAGGATGGTAGTTAACGGTACCCTCTCTAAAACATCGGAGGTGACCAGTGGAGTACCGCAGGGCTCAGTCTTGGGCCCGCTCCTTTTCAACATATTCATAGGGGACCTAACTCAGGGGCTTCAAGGTAAGGTAACGTTATTCACTGACAACGCCAAACTATGCAATATAGTGAGAGACGGCAATTCACCCGATAGTATGACACAGGACCTATATTTGTTGGAGCTTTGGTCCTCGACCTGGCAGCTAGGCTTCAACGCTAAGAAATGCAAGATCATGCACCTCGGCAGCAGAAATCCGTGCAGAACTTACACCCTGAATGGTGAGACCTTAGCTAGAACTTCAACAGAACGAGACTTGGGAGTGATCATCAGCGCAGACATGAAAACTGCTGATCATGTGGAGAAGGCTTCATCTAAGGCAAGACAGTTGTTAGGTTGCATCCGCAGGAGTTTTGTCAGCCGGAAGCCTGAAATCATAATGCCATTATACAGAACCATGGTGAGGCCTCATTTGGAATACTGTGTGCAATTCTGGAGGCCACACTACCAAAAAGATGTGCTGAGAGTAGAGTCGGTGCAACAGATGGCCACCAGGATGGTCTCGGGGCTCAAGGACCTATCGTACGAGGAAAGGCTGAAAAATTTGCAGCTGTACTCACTCGAGTAACGTAGGGAGAGAGGAGACATGATCGAGACGTTTAAGTATATTACCGGCCGTATCGAGATGGAAGAAGAGATTCTCTTACTCAAAGGACCCTCAGCCACAAGAGGGCATCCGCTCAAACTCAGGGGCGGGAAATTTCATGGCGACAACAGGAAATATTTCTTCACCGAGAGAGTGGTTGATCCTTGGAACGAGCTCCCGGTGCAGGTGATCGAGGCAAACAGCGTGCAAGAATTTAAGAGCAAATGGGATGCCCATGTGGGATCCCTTAGAGGGTTAAGCCAAATGAACCTGTCACCAGGAGTGGGATCCCTAGGATAGTAGACTTGGAGGTGGGTCAGTAGAGTGGGCAGACCCGATAGGCTATGGCCCTTATCTGCCGTCATCTTCTATGTTTCTATTCTGCAGCATTTTCAGCAAGCTAGTGCCAATGGTTTGGAACAACTAGTTATTGTTGATGAAACATGGTTACACCACTATGATCCTGAGACAAAATAACAGTCCATGCAATGGTGGCACTCAGGTTCTCAAAGGCCAAGGAAATTCAAGACTCAAAAGTCAGCAGGAAAAGTCATGGTCTCAGTGTTTTGGGATCAGGAAGGTGTTGTAATGACTATCTTCCAAGGGGCCAAACAGTTAATGCAGAATACTACTGTAACTTGCTGTGCTTAATAAAGGAGGCATTGAAAGAAAAAAGGAGAGGGAAGCTGCAGAAAGGTGTTTTCTTTTTGCAACATAATGTACTTGCTCATAAGGCTGGCAAAATGATGGATGTTTTGATGCAATTGGGGTTTCAATGCATAGACCATCCACTCTACTCACTAGATCTTGCTCCATCTGACTATTTTCTGTTTCCAAACCTTAAAAGAGTTTGAAAAGGCGACAAGTTTTGAGTGATTCAAAGGTGATTGTAGCAGCTGAGCAGTATTTCAGTGACAAGACATCAAATTATTTTAGGAAGGGTTATAGAAACTTCAGACACCATGTGCCAAGTGTGTTGAACTTAGGGGTGAATATGTGGAATAACTTGCAAGTTTTATGGTGCCACATCATTCTCTTCTTGGTTGGGTTGAGAACTTTTCATTACCTTCTCATAAATAACCATAGTAGTATGTAAGCATTATTAAGAGTTTCTAATATTCTGATTAGTTTTGGGCATTTGTTTTCTCAAAAGTCTGTTTTTTTAATCAACATCTTTACAACAGTGGTACATCATTGTACATTCCCCTTAGGGATCTTAGCAACTGCAGGAAAAGCTTCAGTCCTACAACTACTGCTACTGACAACTTATTATACCTCATGTATAATACCTCATGTACAACATACTAGTCCTGTACAGTAGTGTAATTGCTGAAGACTGAAAAAAAGCCTTGTGTGAATATTAAATTGTCCCGTGTAAGTGGCTCTCTATTACATCCTTTCAAAAGGAGTTCTGAAGAGTTTCTCAAGAAAAATACAAGCAATATCCTGCTTACAGTCAGTAGTTACAGATGAATTTTCATATTTAAGTTTGACCATTTCCCCTATTTAAAATCCTGGATATTTTTCCTCAAAACATTTTAGAAAATAGCCAAACTAAAAAGGTAAAATGTAGGTTGAAAACATCCAACTACATATCCATTAGAAAAAATATCAAGCAAATCTGTTTCCATCTACTGTATAATATAGTAAATATGAAAAAGCAATAGTCTAAGAGAACATACTGTACACAGTAATTTACAACATATAATTTGTAAAACTGATTTACACGTGAAATACCTTACATTAAAAAGAACTGCACACTTTGCAGTGAGTAACTGCAATAATATCACTAAACTCCTTCAATGCTGTTAAATACTTTCCCACTGTTTTGGCATGCTTTTGAACCAATGAGGAACTCCTTCAACATAAGGAAGAGGCAGTCTTGTCTACAGATCATGCTGTGTGCTGGCAATGTCTCAAACATCTGCTAAAGGTCAAATTTCTACTGAATAAAACCAATTAATGGAGTCCTGCAGTTCTCTTGCAGCATCATATGAAGACCCAAAAACCACTGTTTTGCAAAGAAACTAAATTCAGATTAAGGTCTAAATATAAAGAGACTTTTCTATTCCATTAAATACCTAATGCCTATTTGGCAAGAAATGCTTAATGAAATTCATTCCCACTTCCATGACAAATGTTAAAAGTTCTTCAAATCATTTTTTTCCTGTTTGGTCTACCAATTTTCTCTTGCTGCTTTGGTCCTTTGGTTTATATGGAACCAGTCCTATTGAGGCTTCCTCCATTATAATTTTATCACTCTCTCCCACCTTGCCCAGTCATCTGAATTCTAGTGGCAGATGTGCTCCATGTCTCTCAGCCAGACAAGTGTTCATTTTGCCAAACAGGAAGTATACAATGGCTGGGATACCTTCTTCCCAAAGGCTGAATGTTGCAGCATCCCTAACTGGCCTGTAAAACAGCAGTTGAGTCAAAAATTGAATCTAGCTCTTCTGCACATTAATTAATAGCACTGCCAAATGCACTAGGCTAATAATTTATCTTATTCAGTATTAAATATATAATTATAGAAATGAGAACTGACTGCAGCCAATCACAGAGCAGCGCGGGGCCAGGCAAGAAGCGCAAAGGTCGCGCTCCAGCATTGTGCGTCTCTCTGCAAGGAGAAAGGCAGCCATCTTGCAGGAGACCGCGCTGGACCGCCACTTTAAAAAAGGTACTGGGTGGGCTGTGATTGGCTTCAGGCAGCTTCTTCAGGCTTCGGGTGGCTTTGGGCTGGAGGCCGCTTCTTCTGGCGGCTTCGGGCTGCAGGCCGTTTTTTCGGGCAGCTTTGGGCTGAAGGCCACTTCTTCAGGCTGCAGGCTGTGGGCTTCACAGTACCAGACACACCTACATGCAGAGAAGGAAAAACCAAAAAAAAAAATTCTGAACTAAATTTTTTTTTTCTTGGTTTTTCTTCCTCTAGAGATGGATGCATCTTATGGTCAGGTGCATCTTATGGACCGAAAAATACAGTATGTTTAATTTCTGTGGTAAGGGATAGCAGGAGTTCAGTATTATACTGCAGTCAGAATCCAAATTGAGGGGGATGCAAGCTGGAGTACTGTTCCAAGTAGGATGTGAAATGCTTACATACATGTGTTTCTAGGAGCCTGGTAAGTATAGGGATACGTGCTATGGGTCTATATTTTGAGAAGATGGATAGGTCAGCATTTTGTGATTTTGGTATGGGTGTGAGAGCTATTTTACCCATTTCAGCTGGAAGTTGGCCTTAATTTAGAAGGTTGTTTAGGAACTTGGTTATCAAGATGTTGATTACTTCAGGCACAGTGGCTAGTAAGTATGGAGGGCAGCTCTCAAGGGAGCTGCTGTGAGCAGATAATTTCTTTAGAAGACTCGCTGTTTCGTCTGTTAGTGGAGCGAGGGTGTTCCATATCTGGTCCATTGTGCAGGAATCATCAGAATTTTTGAGAATGGTATGTGTATGTTCCGTGGTGAGGTGTTTTCTCAACCTCTGTTTGTACTGTTCTAATCTTGTTGAGGAAGAAGTCTGTGAGGTCTTGGACTGTTGGGTTGGGATTTATATTCATAAACGCCCTTATCAGGTGGTGCTGTAAAGTTGCATATGAGGCAAAATAGCTTCTTGTTGTTGAAGGTTTTGTTTTCTATCTCTTGTGCATAATAGCCTCAGCAATATTATAATTGTATTTGTTGATCGCTGCTCTCCATATTACTTTGTGGTCATACATCTTACTTTTCTACCATTGTATTTCTAATCTTCGGCAGGTTTGCTTTTTTTTTTCTCAGAGCCTCTGTGAACCATGGGGAGGGTTTACTGCATTTTGCGTTGTGGTGGTACAAGAGGGCAAGAGCGTCTAGAGTGTTTGTGATTAATTTGTTCCAATTTGATAGCATTGTATTTGCCGAGGTGATTGTGTCTATTAACGAGATAGCTATTTTGTTCCAGAATTGAGTAGGGTTTATTCTGTCTCTTACCTGTTTATTAGAGTAGGAGAAAGTGCTGGTTATGTTTGACAAGTGGAGACGCAGGTTGAATGAAAGGAGATAACGGTCTGACCAGGGGACTGGGCACAAGTTAGTATTTGTGGTGGGGGGGGGGTTGGAGGTAATTAAGTCAAGAGTATGGCTTTTTTCATGTTTTGGGCCAGATATTTTGAGATTTGGCAGTCTTCAAAAAGCATTTTGAAGTAAGGGAATGCATTATTATAAAGAGGCTTCAAGGGGAGGATTTATGTCTCCGAGTATAAGAAATTTGGTGTACTGGCAGGCTAGACTTGAGATGATTTCTTGCAATTTTTCATTACTGCTTGATTGGGGGCCAGGAGGGCAATATATCAATAGGAGGCAGATGTTCTTGGTGGTCTTAGACTTGCTGGTTATATATTCAAGGTCAAAGTGGGTAGCAGAGTTAATCAGGGTAATATTGAAGGAGCTTCTGTAAATAATGGCTAAACCACCTCCTTGTCTGTCCTGACTGGGAATGTGAATGATGCTGTATCCTTGTAGGTAGAGGTTGGGTAATTCAGGACTACTGGGGTCTTTTAGTCAGATTTCAGTGATAAAGATGAGCCATATGTAGTTGGTGAAGATCAGCTCTTTAAGTAAAAAACAATTTGCTGACCACAGACCTAGCATTGAAGTACATAGAGGGGATTTGGTTGGAGGTTATTCCTTGTTTTGGTTGATGATTTGATATATATCTCAGGTTTGCATGGTTTTTGAAAGAGATTTGTCTTAAATGTTTTTGTTGGTATCACACTTAAAATTGAGAATGAGGATGGAGTACTGGTGATGATGGTAGATATCCCATGGTATGGTGATAGAGCTTTGTGGTTTGGGTCCTTGTTTGATTGTGCACCATGGGGATATGGGTCTGTTGGTGGTAGTTGTAGATTGGACTTCTATCAGGCTAACTAGTTAAAGGAGAAGAAAGATTTGCGTAATTGAGAGGTTCATAGTGGTTCTATGGTTTTGATTCTCTGGAATTACCTGGAAGATAATTTCCAAGGGTAGAGAGGACATAGTACTGTAGATAGCTGGGCTGTTAGAACTTGGATTTAGGTGGTGTGATAAGAGATATTTTAAGCTGTAGGTGTTAGGAGACAGCAGGCTGGTGAAGGGTTATCTTTTTGCTGATCGAGGTTCAGTTGTGTGGTATTGCGCTGGGAACTGCGCCAAGAAGCATGCTATGAAGTGTGCCTTTAGCTTGCACCTTAGGCAGTGCGTTCAGCAACAGCACTTTAGGAGGACGTTGGGGAGGGGCGGAGCGACTCGCCCACACGGCCTCAACTTGCTCTGCTCCTCCGACCACATCCGAGTTTGTTGGGGCAGCTCTTGTTGCAATGGAGCAGTCCTGAAGATCACCGGGCCTGGTAGGTAATGACGACATGTGGGGGGGGGGAGGAGTGACCCTCCAACGCTGGCCCTGACTTGCTCCACTCCTTCGACTGCAGCCAAGTTCATTGGGGAAGCTCCTGTTGCAGTAGAGCTGCCCTGAAGATCACCGGGCCTAGTAGCTAGATCCCAAGTAATAAAACAGATTTTATGTTGCTTATCCTAAAAATAAGCAGTGGATTTCCCCAAGCCATCTCAATAAAGGCCTATGGACTTCTCTTTTAGGAATTTATCCAAACCTTTTTTATACCCTGCTAAGTTAACTGCTTTCACCACATTCTCTGGCAACAAATTCGAGTTTAATTACACATTGAGTGAAGAAATATTTTTTCCAGTTTGTTTTAAATCTACTACTTAGTAGCTTCATTGCATGCCTCCTAGTCCTAGTATTTTTGGAAAGAGTAAACAAGTGATTCACTTCTACCCTTTCCATGCCACTAAGTATTTTATAGACCTCTGTCATATCTCCCCTGAGTCGCCTCTTCTCCAAACTGAAGAGCCCTAGCCACTTTAGCCTTTCGAGGTGCTGCCATAACAGAGCGATACAAAAGCATTTTCATCTTTGTTTTCCCTTTCTTTCCTGATAATTCCTAACATTCTATTTGCTTTCTTAGCCACCATCGCACATTTATCTGAGGGTCTTAAAGTATCCTCAACAATGACACCTAGAACCTTTTCTTGGGCGTAGAACCCTACATCACTTAGCTATAGTTCGGGCTCCTCTTTCCCACACGCATCACTTTGCACTTGCTCACTTTAATAATAACAGTTCATATACCGCAGGACCGTGAAGTTCTATGCTGTTTACAATAATTAAAAGATGTTACAGATTGAGTGGAATAAACAAAGCTCAAAGTTAGTGATTAACAGTTCTAAAGATCATTTGTTGAGGACTTAGATCAGGGGTGCCCACACTTTTTGGGCTTGCGAGCTACTTTTTAAATGACCAAGTCAAAATGATCTACCAACAATAAAATAAAAAAAAAGACAAAGCACACTGTACGCATAGAAAATGTTAATTATCATTCCTATTCCAGGGTTTTTCAAAGAGGTCAAAGCAGATGACTCTATGCACTATCACCTCAGTAACAACCATACAAAAATAGACAAATATACCCCCCTCCCTTTTTACTAAACCACGATAGCAGTTTTTAGCGCAAGGAGCTGCGCTGAATGTCCAGCGCTGCTCTCGACGCTCATAGGCTCCCTGAGCTAAAAACCTCTATTGCAGTTTAGTAAAAGGGGACCTTAGTGTAAAATATAGACAGCAGATATAAATTCAGAAACATTTTGATCACTACATTTAAAATAAAATCATTTTTCCTACCTTGTCTGGTGATTTCATGAGTCTCTGGTTGCACTTTCTTCTTCTGACTGTACATCAAATCTTTCTTCCCTTCTTTCAGCCTGTATGCTTCCTCTCCTCCAGACCTCATTCCTTCCCCCAACTTTTCTTTCCTCTTCCCTGCCCTTTCTTTCTCTCTGCCTCCCTTTCTTTTTTTTCTGTTTCTCTTCTTTCCTTCTGTCTCCCTGCCTGCCCTTTTTCTTTCTTTCTCCCTGCCCTCCCCCAAGCCACTGCCACTGCCATCGGGGACCAAGACCCAAACGCCACCAATAACAGGCCCCAAGCTCTCCCTGCTTCGGCCAACCAGCATTCCTCTCCCTGACGTCAATTCTGCCGTCGGGAAGAGGAAGGCTGATCAGCCCAAGATCGTGATCAATCTATTGGGGAAATGCTGCCGGGTCCTGCCTTCGCGGAAACTGAAAGTAGGCAGGACCCGGCAGCAAGAAGAGGAAATGCTTCATTTACTTGTCTCCTGCCTTAGCCCGTAGCGAACGCTTGCTTCAGGGCTCGCAACATGTGCGTGCCGGCTTCCCTTCTCCCCTCCCCCCCGGACATAACTTCTGATTTCGGAGAGAAGAGAAGCCGGCACGCACACTTTAGAGCCTGGAGCATAAGTTCGCTACGGGCTGAAATCTCCAAGCCGGTTTTTTGGGGTTTTTTTTAATGTTCAGCAGCGGCAGATGACAGCTGGGCGGACCGCCCAGCTAAAAGTCCCTAGGGAGAACACTGGAGAGGAAGTCTGATCGGCCCGTAGATCAGGACGGCAACACGAGTCTGCGATCGACTCACGTTGCCTTCCTGAGCTACTGGTCGATCGCGATCGACGTGTTGGGCACCCCTGACTTAGATTGTATAGGTCAGTTACCTAAGTACTTCAAGAACAGATGTGTTTTTAGGCGTTTCCTGAATTCCCTATAAGTAATAGGCACAAGCAGTTGTTCTATATCTTTACCCCATAATGTTGCTTGATGTGAGAAAAGATGTTGGTGATGACTTTTAAATTTGCAACCTCTAACCGGTGGAGAAACATAGTTTGGATGTGAGCTTCTCCTATTTCTGTTGGTTATGAAAGAGAAAAGGTATGTTATATTTTAGGGGCTAAGCCATAAAGTACCTTGAAGCAAAAACAACCAAACTTGAATTTCATACGTGCCTCCATCGGCAGCCAGTGTAGAAGTCGATAGGAAGGTGTTACATGATCAAACTTCGTCAGTCCATAAAGTAGCCTAACCGCTGCATTTTGTACCAGTTGTAATCGCTGTTTATTCTTCTGGGAAAGTGCCAAGTAGGCGATGTTACAATAATCAAGTTGAATCAATATAAGGGATTGTACCAGAATTCTAAATGATGAGACATCAAAATAAGCTCTAATGGACTGAAGCTTCCAGAGGGTGAGAAAGATCTTTCTAATCACGGAGTCTACCTGGTCTTTCATGGTCAGGTTCTGGTCCAGTGTTACTCCCAATACCTTCATAGTGGATTGAATGGGGTAACTAAGGTTATTGATGCACATTGATGCTTTAGTGTCAAGTGGGTGTGGCGATGCTATAAAAATTTTTGTTTTCTCTGAGTTTAGCTTTAGTCTGAATTCAGTCATCCATTGCTTCATCCGATTCAGTACTTCTGTTGCTTTGGGGGTGACTTCTGAGATAGAGGTAGTGAATGGGATAATTATAGTGAAGTCATCTGCGTAGCTAAATAGTTTTATCCCCAGTTGGGACAATTGCACACTCAATGAGGACATGTAAACGTTGAAGACCAAAAGGGATAATGATGACCCCTGTGGCACGCCAGATGGATTGCTCCATGTATTAGAGAGATCGTAATTAAAACGGACTTGGTAGGTGCGGGATATAAGGAAACCTCGAAAACCAGTTTAATACCGTATTTTCACATAGATAACGCGCACCCGTGTAAAACGCGCACACGGGTATAGCGCGCAAAAAACACATATTTATGTACATAAATTTTTATATACCGCGCACACCCGTATACCGCGCATGCTGCCCGACTCTCCTTTCGCACGCCCCGACTCTCCTCTGGAGACCCCGACTCTGTTTTCGCCCGCCCCGACTCTCCTTTCCTCCTTGAAGTCCTGTCCCTACCCTGAAAGCCTGATGCCCCCCCCGACGTCCGATTCACCCCCCCGCAGGACCGCTCGCACCCCCACCCCGAAGGACCGCTCGCACGCACCCGCACCCCCACCCTGAAAGACCGCTCGCACCCCCACCCCGAAGGAGCGCTCGCACTCCCACCCCGAAGGACCGCTCGCACCCCCACCCGAAGAACCGCTCGCACCCCCACAGCCTCACCCCCCTCCCCCATGGAGAAGCTGTCTACCTTGTTTCCGGATGCCAGCGAGCCCAGCTGTTTTCTCTGCCGGCGGTCCCGCCCCTTCTCTGAGCCCTGCTGCGCTGCTTTTTCTTCCGGCGGTCCCACCCTTTCTCTGACATCAGAGAAAGGGCGGGATCGCCTGAAGAGGAAGCAGCGCAGCACAGGGCTCTGAAAAGGGGCAGGACCACCGGTAGAGGAAGCAGCTGGGCTGGCATCCGGAAATAAGGTAGACAGCTTCTCCATGGGGGAGGGGGGGAGGCTGTGGGGGTGCGAGCGGTCCTTCGGGTGGGGGTGCGAGCAGTCCTTCGGGGTGGGAGTGCGAGCGCTTCTTCCGAGTGATGAATCGGGCGTCGGGGGGGGGGAAACTATGTAAAAAAAATTTTGTACAACGCGCTCACGCGTATAACGCGCAAGGGTATGCGTGGTTTGTAAAAACCACGTATAACGCGCGCGTTATATGCGAGAAAATACGGTACCTCTCCTCTGATTCCAATTGCGTCTAGGCACTTTAAACGTCATCTGCCATTTTGATGCCCAGTCTCCAAGTCTTACAAGGTCCTCATGCAATTTTTCACAAACCTCTTGCAATTTAACAACTTTGAACAACTTTGTGTCACCAGCAAATTTAATCATCTCTCTAGTTATTCCGATCTCTAGATCAGGTGTGTCCAACCTGTGGCCCGGTCGAGGGCGATGCAGTGTTTCCCTCTGCTGCCCCTGGGTGTTTACAGTCTTGCCGGCTCCCTCCTCTGTCTTGCTGCAGCGTTTGTGTGTTTGTGCGACCCCAGAAAAAAAATTTTCGGCCAATGCGGCCCAGGGAAGCCAAAAGGTTGGACACCCCTGCTCTAGATCATTGATAAATATGTTAAAAAGCAGCTGTCCCAGCACAGACCCCTGGGGAACCTTACTATTTACCTTTTTCCACTGAGAATATTTAGCATTTAAACTTACTGTCTGTTTTCTATTTTTCAACTAGTACTTAATCCATAATAGGACATTACCTCCTATCCAATGACTTTCTAATTGCCTCAGAAGTCTATCATGAGAGGTACTTTGTCTCATGCCTTTTGAAAATCCAAACACAATAACAACCAGCTCACATTTATCCACATGTTCATTCACCCCTTTAAAGAAAAATAGTAGATTCATAAAGCAAGATTTCCCTTGATTAAATCCATGTTGGCTTTGTCTCATTAATCTATGCCTATATATATGTTCTGTTGTTTTGTTCTTTATAATATAGTCTCTACTATTTTGCCCAGCATTGACATCAGACTCACCGGTCTATAATTTTCCAAGCGTTATGTTGGACGCCCTCCACTCTTTTGGTATCATGCTGGATTTTAAAGATAAATTACTAATTACTAATAGCTCTGCAAGTTCATTTAGTACCCTGGGATGTATACCATCCAGTTCAGGCAATTTGCTGCTGTTGCTAGGATTTGAAAGGAATTATTAGAAAAGGGATGGTAAATAAAACAAAGATTATTATGATGACTCTCCATGGTGCGACCTCATCTTAAGTACTGCTTTCAGTTCTAGTTACCGTATCTCAGAAAAGATATAGGGGAATTAGAAAAGGTTCAAAGAAAAGTGACCAAGATTATAAAGGGGATGGAACACCTCTCCTATGAGGAAAGGCTGAAGAGTTTAGATCTCTTCAGCTTGGAAAAGAGAGGACCGAGGGGAGATATGATTGAGGTCTACAAAATCCTGGGGTACAAGTGAATCATTATTTTACTCCATCAAAAATTGCAAAGTCTAAGGGACACTCAATGAAGTTACATAGAAATATTTTGAAAATTAATAGGAGGAAATACTTTTTGATTCAGATACTAGATAAGTTCTGGAATTCATTGTCAGAGGATGTACTGTAGTAATAGCTGCTAATGTGTCTGGATTTAAAAAAGGTTTGGACAAGTTCCAGGAGGAAAAGTCCATAGTCTGTTGTTGAGACAGACATGGGGGGGAGGGAAGCCATTGTTTGCCATGGGATCAGTAGCATGGAATGTTGCTCCTGCCAGGACTTGTGACCTGGATTGGCTACTGTGGACTTTCTTATGTTCGTAATAATTTTCAACAAAAGCCTCTATGTCAGTATATAAAAAAAATGTTCCTGAACAACTTTCACATTTAGTTGACACTTGTTCCATATATTTTGTAGAATTATATGCATGTATCGTCAATTCCTCCATTACTAAGCTCAAACTACATTCTTGGAAATACCTATGTCCATACTATGAACAAGTAGGTAATTTTGCAATGTGCTTAATTTTAATTCTTTTATATTCTTGCTCAAAATTTTATAAAAGCCACTTTCCACAAATAAAACCATGGGTTACGTACAGAAAAAAACTATACAGAAATAACCACACTATATACAGTGACTATTTAGTGTACTGTTATGACTTTTATATCCCTCCCCAATTTGGACTGTGCCCAATTTAAAATGTAGTGTTTGCTCCATAATTCATGTGCATCAAGCATTCCCATCATTTCTTTTTTTTTGGAATATCCCCAACTTTTATGTGGTTTGGTTGTTGTTCTGCTGGAACTTGGCAAGAGCCTTTCCCATAAACTTAAAGACCTTCAAAAATTTTGCCTCAATGCTTGTGTATCCTTGTTAATGGCTTATGCATTCCCAAAGAAGCCCCAGTACCTGACTAGTGTGGGCAAGGGACGATATGCACATGATTTTTATATTTTTTTAAAAACCACACACATGTAGAATAAATATTTTCATCTGTATGTGCAATAAATTTGTAGCTAATGCTTAAATCAGACATTCCCAACTCAGTCCTTGTGGCACACCTAGTCCCATCAGGTTTTCAGGATATCCACAATGAATTTCATGAGTTAGAATTGCATGCACTGCCTCAGTTGCATGCAATGCTAAATCAAGAATATTCATTGTGGATATCCTGAAAACCTGATGGGACTAGGTGTGCCACAAGGACTGAATTGGGAATGTCTGTTTTAAGGACTGTTTTTCCATTTGGTTTTGGTCTCAGTATCTCTTTTCTACCTCATTCCATGGTAATCCTTATATTTCCTCTCCCCCTCCCCTGGGTCTAGAGAATGACCAGGGACATTTTTCCCCTTCTCCACAGGAACTCATTTTCCCGTCCCCACGAGTTCTTTTCCTGTCCCATTCCTGCAAGCTACGTCCTCATTGGCACAAGCCTCAAACACTTTGAGCATTAGCTACAAATTTATTGTAGCTTTAAAATCATATTTTTTTTTAGGCTTGTGAAGTTAAGGCAGAGCTTACAGGAATGGAGTAGGGACAGGGACAGCGACAAAATTCACAGGGACGGGATGGGGAAATTTGAGTTCCTGCGAGTATGGGGATAAATTTGTCCCTGTGTCATTCTCTATCTGGGTCTATCATCTTTTCTCATCTCACTTCCTTCCTTCCCTCCCTCTCCAATATACCTCTCTCTATCACCTCTGTTCACAAGTCCAACATCCCTCCATATAGCTTCCTTCTCTTCCTCCATCTCTTCCATTATCCAGTATTTTTTATTTATTGGGATTTATTAACTGTCCTTTTCATGACAAGATTCACCTAAAGTGGTTTACAATACACTGAATAGTAAGTAGGTACTCTTAAGTATCTCCATCTTCTCGGCAGGCTCAAAGTCTATTGTAACTTAGTGTTGCCTGATTTGCCAATTCGAATGGATTCACCAATTCACTTCAGTGAATTGATTCATTTTCTGAGACAATCGGACTGAACAATTCAGCGACCCCCCCCCCCCACTCCACCATGGTGAGAAGTGACATACCTCTGAAACCTACTAAAACAGAAGTGGCGGGGCCTTAGGCGTCTGAGCCAATCAGGGTCTTAGGCTCCTCCCTGTGCCCATTTTCCACAGGTGGGACATAGAGCTGGAGGCACATGTTTCCCTCCAGCTCCCAATGTCTAACAAAGGTATGGGGGGATTCAGGGAATGGTGGTGGGGTTTGGGGGAGCATCTGGTGGTAGGAGGGAGTGAGCATCCCTCCTGCCTTTTTTTCAGGAGGAAGGGGGGAGGGGATAGTTGAGGGGGGGGGGGGGGGGGTCGGTGGCACAGGGGTCCAAGACTGGGTGGAAACATGGTACAGGGGTATTCGGCCAGGCAGGAGAGAGTAGACATCCCTCCTGCCATTTTTGCTGCCATGTGGGGAGTCGCAGTGCTGGTTCATGGGGGGGTTGTTGGGGAGGGCCATCAGCGTGGGCGAGGGGTTCTTTTTTTTAAAGGGGAAGATTGTGCGTACGTAACACAGGCATAACATCTGTGCAATTAAAAAAAGAAGCCCTAACAGCAGTGACAGAAGGCTGCTTCCCCTGTCACTGCTATTAGGGATCTGTGCATGTGTCAATTGCTCAATGGTAGTGCATCAATCAATATTCCACAATGGGCCAGATAATTGGCCAACAGCAATCCAGTCGGTATTACCAACTGACTTTAGTACATCTAGCCCCTTGTTCATTTTTTTCTCCTTATAAATCAGTCTAGTCTGACACAGGGCAGGATTAACCAATAGGCCCAGTAGGCACGTGCCTAGGGCCCAAAATGGTCAGGGGGGCCCGATGAAGGAGGGCATCAACTTTGTTTTTTTCCAAATGGCGATGGGCTCCTCCAGCATCAATCAGCAACGCAGCCCCCCCCCCCCCCCGATTGGCAAAGTGGGCCCCCCCAATTGGCAAAACACCCCCCCCCCCCACATCGACATAAAGTAAGACAAGCAAGCAATGCAGGTAAGAAAAGCAATGGGAACTGGGGGGGTTTTTTGCAAGTGGTGCTGCTTGCCCAAAGCTTCCCTCTGAAGCAGCTTCCTGTTTCCGCTTGGGCACGTCAGAGAGAAGCTTTGGGCAAGCCCCATGTCTCCTACCCAAATGCAAAATATAAATTGGTGGACTTCCCAAAGCCCTGCCAGCTGAAGATCTCTTCCTCTAGGAAAGAAGGGGAATTTTGTTCAGAGATGTTTGGAGGTTGCATAGAAGAAAAACTGTATACTGGCACTGGTATGGTAATCTTTGTTTGTTTTGAATTTTAAAATAAAAGAAATAAAGAAGTAAATACATGGGGGTGGAGCCAATGTACTTGTGTGCCTAGGGGCCCTCGACAAATTAATCCTGCTCAGGTCTGACAGTGTTGTTTGTAAACTGGTCAGATGTGGTGTAAAGACAGAAGAGGACCTGGTAAACATGTGTCAGCCACTGAAAGTTTCTGGATATTCTTCAAGATTACCTTTACTAACAATGGTACAATGGAAAGGGTCTCTTCAAGGGGAAACAGAATAAAGTAAATAATGATTTCAAATTAATTTTTGTTAAAACAAGAATGAAGAAACAAATACACATTGTGGTTTCTTAAATTACCCAAAATATATTACTACATACTACCAAGCAGAAACCCAAGAGAAGATAAAATTATCCCAGCACATGAGTATAATTTGTGAAGCTTTTTCATTCAGTGTTCCCTATTCAAAACTGTTTCTCATGTCTGCAGACAGCACGCTAATCTAAGACTCTATTCAAAAGTTTTTGATTTTCAAGTTTGCTGGCATCAATCTGGTACATTTCCATGGAACTAAACAAAGCAGAAACATGCTAGAATTAGAAGTATTACTTCAACTGAGGTCAGCAATTGATCACACTTATTATCACTAATTGAGTCACTATGATGAATTTGACATGTGCTGAAAAGTTCTCAGCCTAACCAAGAAGGGAATGACATGGAGCCATGAAACTTACAAGTTATTCCACATATTCATCCCTAAGTTCAACATGTTTGGCACATCGTGTCTGAAGTTTCTGTAACCCTTCCATAAAATACTGACATCTGGTCAATGAAATACTACTCTGCTGCTGCAATCATCTCTGAATCACTCGAAAATTGTCGCCCTTTCAAATGCTTTTTAAGGTTTGGAAACAGAAAATAGTCAAAAGGAGCAAGATCTGGTAAGTAGGGTGTATGGTCTATGCACTGAAATCCCAGTTGCCTCAAAACATCCATTGTTTTGCCAGCCTTGTGAGCAGGTGCATTGTCTTGCAAAAATAACTCCTTTCCACAGCTTCCCTTCTCCTTTTTATTTTTTTTCCAAAGGTCTCCTTAAAATTGGCACAGCAAATTACAGTAGTATTTCTGCATTAACTGTTTGGCCCTTTGAAATATGATCTCAAAACACTGTGGCCATGAACTTTCCTGCTCATCAACAGTAACTAGTCTTCCCAAAAAGTTGGCACCAGCTTACTGAAAATGCTGCAGAATCAACTTGGACGTGCCTACTCCATGTCGTTTCTCATTAGCATTCAAACATTTGGACATCCGCTTGACTGACAGCCTCTGCATACACCATTGCTCATGGATTATATACCCATCACATTCCTGGATATTCCTGGATATGTTTCAGCAATTGTTTTAGCCAATATTTATCGATCTGCCAAAATCAGGTCATAGACCAGTGGTTCTCAACCCTGTGCTGGAGGACCCCCCCCCCAGCCAGTCGGGTTTTCAAGATATCCCTAATGAATATGCATGAGAGAGATTTGCATATAATGGAAGTGACAGGTATGCAAATCTCTCTCATGCATATTCATTAGGGATATCTTGAAAACCCGACTGGCTGGGGGGTCCCCAGGACAGGGTTGAGAACCACTGTCATAGACATAGGCAACAATTTCAGGAGTTGACACCGTTTTGAAACCTCCCAGACCTTGCTGTATCTTCAGACTCAAAATCTCCAAGCAGAAAGTTTGCACACCACTTCTTTACTGTGAAGTATGATGGACATTTGTTTCTCAATGTTTGCATCATACATTCATGGATTTCCTTTCAAGTTTTCTTCTGCAGGAATGGCTCAAGTTCCAAACTTGAAAATTCCACACCTTTCATTGGCATAGTTCAACGAATGATCTGAAACAATGTCATAACATAGCATTACGATTCTGCAAATTGGCACTTTGCAAAATACAGATACAGTGGCAAAATAGCTCTCAGAATTTAGGAAGTTGGTTGGGCTGAGAACTTTTCAGCACCCCCTTCGTAGGTATTGCATTTTAGCACCTACGAAGTACGTTTGGTTTCGAGAAAAGTTAAGCCAAAATCAAAAAAAGTGAACTGATCCTTGATGATGCATTCAAACAGAAGCTGAACCCAGCTGAATCAGAAGCATGGGAAGCATTCGTGCTGGTTGTTCAGAATTTTCTTGGTAATCACAGATCAGAAAATTATGCTGAGCTTATGGATAACATGCTGACAGCATATCAGCTAATGGGTGCCAGAATGTCACTTAAAATGTATTTCTTGCATTCTCACCCAATCTTGGTGATGTCAGCGATGAGAATGGGGAAAGATTTCATCAAGGTGATGGAAAAAAGATATCAGGGAAAGTTAAATCCCAGTATGATGGGAGTCCATTGTTGGTTCTTGCAAAAAGAGACAAATGTGCAGTACAAGTGTAAAAGTAAGTGTCTCAAACATTTCTGAACATGTTGACATCACTTTTGTGTGAGTTGAGAGGTGTAAATATATACTGTAACATGTCTCCTTCTTGTCTTCATGTTTGTTTTCAGAGTAAACTTCTTAACACAAGTTTGGTGGGACACAGATCCTACTCACAATATTGTGCCAATATGGCAAACTCTTAAAAAAAATCAGTAACATGTATCTCAGAAACCTTACATGCTAGCTGAATGTCAATTACAGATCTGAAATCAGCTTCATTAAACACTTCTTACGTTCTCAGTAGGAAAGTGTATATATATATATATTTATATATATATATATATATATGGCTCTAGCAGCTGCACAATTTGATAGACATGGTTGAAGACAGAGGGAAATTAGTGATGCATTTCAGATTGCTCTGTGCAAGCCAGAGAATATACACTGCAGCAGTATCCATGAGATATAGAACAATGGTGCAGTCAGCCCTAAGGAGTGACAAAGATGTTGGCATCATTGTCTCAAAAATGTGCAGCTCTTAGAGTTTCATTTATCTATCCAGCCTGCTTTGGAGGTTTACTTATAGATACTCCATTATGAATACAGGAGTTGGTCTGGCCAGTAAAAATATGCACCTTCTTTTAGTATGATTTTCTTATTAGAAAAAACACTTTAGTAAATGTTATGAAAATATTTTAAAGTTAACTTTTTCATTATTATTCCTATTACAAACCAAAGGACAGCAATACCTGCTCAGAAATTAAAGTCCATGAATTAGACTTATCTATCCAAAATTACTTTTGCCCTCTCTCAGATTAACTGTCTGAAACAATAAGACTGGAGGCATGTAGCATAAAGCTGTTACTCTAATAATGATTAAAACATAATGATTAATTTAAAGTAGATTTATTAATATTATACTTTATAATATAGATATAGAATGCAACTTAAGAATAAAATTTATTTTATTTGGTTAGTTTTATAGTCTATCCTCTCCAATGAGCTCAGAATGGATACCAAGGTTGACATACATAATGCAAAGACAAATTATGAATTTACATGTGTACAGTAATGTTAGATATACAGAGACAAGTTTAGCATACAATTTGGTCATTTTAAGTTAACACAGGGTTATTTCCATCTCAGTTAAACTGTGGATCTAGTTCAGCGTATATTAGAATACATATGGTTGGAAGGGAGTGACTGGATTTATGGGAAAAGGTAAATTTTTATTGCGCTGAAGTTCAGATGCCCTTTGAGGAATGTGATGTGAGGAGGCAGTTGATTCCAATAGCTTGGTAGGAAGTAGGAATAGGAACGGCGTCTGGAATTCTGGAGTTGGAGGGCGCAACCAGGAGTTATTTGCAGACGTGTTTCCTCCTGGGAGCAGAGTGGTCTGTTTGGGACATATGAAAGAAGTTTGGTTGATATATAGCTAGGCGCCATGTTGTATAGAGACTTGTATGTTATTACTAGGCCCTTGAAGATCATAGTGCTTCCGAGATGGAGTTGCAGGCGTGGAGGTTTTAAATTAACTGTGGAAATCTTGATCAACCTAACTGGGTTGTGGCCCTCCAGGACTGTGATTTCGCTTGCCGCCCCTCCCCCCCAAATTAGGAAAAAGCAGCAGCCACACCCCTATTATTTCACCAAACAGTTCCATACAATCAGTCCAGAAGATTTGGCATATCACACACTGCCATTACACATTTTTTCCTGGCCATAATTTCTCCAACACTGACTGGGACTGTATCTGTGTGTGACCTGCTGAACAAAAAGGCACCAAAAGCAAAGTTACTTACCTTAACAGGTGTTATCCGGGGATAGCAGGCAGATATTCTCACATGTGAGTGATGTCATCCACGGAGTCCGGTCACTTTAAGTTTTAAGAAACTTCGCAACTGCCCGCACTGCACATGCGTGAGTGCCTTCCCACCTGACGTAGAGTCGCAGTTCGTTCCTCAGTTCCATAAATAAGCTAAGAAGCCAAGCAGGGGAGGTGGGAGGGATGCGAGAATATCTGCCTGTTGTCTCTGGATAACACCTGCTACAGTAAATAACTATGCTTTATCCTAGGACATGCAGGCAGCATATTCTCACATGTGGGACTCCTTAACTTACTGAAATGGGATAGAGGGAGAGTAGGCCATTAAGAAGAAAATTAATTCTGTAATACTGCTTGGCCAAAATGACCATCTCGTCTTGAATAGGATTCTAGACCAGGGGTGGGCAGCGAGGGCCGGAATCCAGTCAGGTTTTCAAGATTTCCCCAATGAATATGCATGAGATTTATTTGCATGCACTGCCTCCATTGTATGCAAATAGATCTCGTGCATATTCATTGGGAAAATCCTGAAAACCTGACTGGATTGCAGCCCTCGTTGCCCACCCCTGTTCTAGACAGTAGTGAGATGTGAATGTGTGAATTGAGGACCAGGTAGCAGCTTTGCAAATTTCATCAATGGGAGTGGACCGTAAGAAAGCTACTGATGCTGCCATAGGTTGGACCTAGAGAATGACACAGGGAAAAAATCTGTCCCCATCACCGTCCCACCATCCTCTGCACCGCCCCGTCACCGCCATTCCCTTCACCGCCCCGTCACCGTCACCGCCATCCCTTTCACCGCCCCGTCACCGTCACCGCCACTGCCATCCCATTCACTGCCCCGTCACCGTCCCCACTGCATCCATATAAGCCTTAGTACTGTAATATTAAGCTTATTCCTTCCTTATAAATCAAAGTTCTGGCTGCTGAACTAGAGAAAGAGATGTTCAGCTGGCAGGGCTTTGTTTATAAATTTTTATCAACACAACCAATCTAAATGTGAAGTTATTGCTTACCTTAGTTGAGGCAGTGTGGCTTAGTTTGTTGTATGCAGTAAGCCAAGGCATGTTTACAGTCCAAGGTATGAAGAGCTGTTTCTCCAGGATGAGCACAAGGCTTTGGGAAGAAAACCGGTAGTACAATGGGTTGATTGAGATTAAATTCCGTGACCACTTTCGGGAGGAATTTAGGATAGGTGCAGAGAACCACCTTATCATGATGGAATACTGTGAATGGAGGGTCCAACACCAATGCTTGGAGTTCACTCACTCGGCGGGCAGAAGTAAGAGAAATCAAGAAGACCACTTTACAAGTGAGAAACTTGAGGTAAACAGAAGCCATTGGTTCAAATGATGGTTTCATTAGAGTGGCTAGGACTATATTAAGATCCCAGACAACTAGAGATGGCTTGAGTGGAGGTTTGAAATTGAAAAGTCCCTTCATAAACCTGGAAGATGAGATGCTAGAGATTTATTGTTGACAGGAACATGGAAAGCACTAATATCACTGAGATGGACTCTGACTGAAATAGTTTTTAGGCCTGAATTGGAAAGATGGAGAAGATAATCCAATATTGACAATAGAGACAAAGATGGAGCATCTTGGTGGTGGAGAGTACACCACATATTGAAACGTATCCACTTCTGTTGATAATATTGTTGAGTAGAGAGCTTTCTAGAAGCAGATATAACGACTTGTACAGCGTCAGAAAAATTAGGATTTGCTGAGGTCAGGCCAAGAGGTACCAACCTGTGAGGTGTAGTGATTTCAGATTGGGATGTAAAAAGAGACCCTTGACTCAGTGAGCAGAGATGGAAAGATTTGCAAGAGAATTGGATCCCTGGCACTCAGCTTAAGTAGAAGGGAATACCCAAGGTTGTCTGGGCATCCAAGGATCTATCAGGATCATAGTGGCTGACTGTCTCTTGAGTTTGACTAACATCTTGAGAATATGAGGAACTGGTGGAAATTTGTATAGGAATATGTCTATCCAATCCAGAAGAAAAGCATCTGCTTCCAGACATTGAGGAGAATACTGCCTAGAACAGTATTGAGACAATTTTGTAATTGTGGGGAGAAGCAAACAGATCTATCTGAGGAGTCCCCCATAGTAAGAAAATGTTGTGTAATACTTTGGAGTTGAGGGTCCACTCATGCAGTTGAAGAAATCTGCTGAGTTTGTTGGCTAGAGTGTTCTGTGACCCCTGCACATATATGGCCTTAAGAAATATGTTTTGAGCAATCGCCCAGTTCCAAATGTACTTGACTTCTTGACAAAAGAGGGACAGACCCTATTCCCCCTTGTTTGTTGATGTAATACATCACTACTTGATTGTCTGTTCGAACTAGAAGGACTTGATTGGAAAGACTGCTCTGAAAGGTTCTTCAAGCATTCCAATTAGCTCTCAGCTCTAATAGGTTGATGTGTCATGTTTTCTGTTAAGCAGACCAGCGACCTTGTGTGTGAAAAAAATTTAGTTGGGCTCCCCAAGCATACATGGATGCCTCTATGGTGAGCACTTTCTGATGTGGAGGGATGTAAAATAGCAGATCCCTAGAAAGATTGGTCAGATCTATCTATCACTGAAGTGATTAACAAAGAGGTGAGGTGACTGTAATCCTTTGAGAGAAAGGATCGAGAGACTGAGACCATTGAGAAGTTAAGGTTCTGAGATAGAGCCTTGCAAAGGGGATAATGTGGAATGTGGATGCCATGTGCCCCAAACGCTGCATCATCTGTCTGGCTGAAATGGTTTATAGGAGAGAAATTTGCTTGCAAAGCTGAAACAAAGTGTCCTGTCTTTGTTGAGGTAAAAAAGCCTGTAGTTAGCATCTATGAATGGAGGGTTGAAATTAAAACTTTGGAAAGTTGACTTTGAACCCTAGTTGTTGAAGAAATGTTATTGTCAACTGTTTTGTAGAAAGCACATCTTGAGGCGAGGCAGCTTTTATTAGCCAAATCGTCTAGATATAGAAATATTTGAAACCTTTGAATGCACAGGGTTGCTGCCATGACCACTAAGCACTTGGTGAATACCCTTGGGGAAGAAGTTAGGCCAAATGGCAGAACTTTGTACTGGAAGTGTTGGTGAACTACACGAAAAAGTAGAAACTTCCTGTGAGCTGGATGTATGGAGATGTGTGTATAGACCTCTTTGAGGTCTAGAGAGCATAGCCATTTGTTTCGTTCTAGAAGAGGGTACAAAGTCCCCAAAGATAACATGCAAAACTTTTCTTTGACTACATATTTTTAAGTCTTGGAGGTCGAGAATTGGTCAATTAGAAAATACCTGGAGTAGAACCGCTGATTTTTCTGAGAAGGAGGAACTACTTCAATTTCAAATTACATCTGCTGTGATATGAAAGAGGACTCTCTTGGAGGGTGATTTGAAGATATTATTATGAAATAGAGTGAGTAACCCTCCTTGATAACCTTGAGGACCCAAGAGTCTGTTGTGATGAGAGCCCAACGTCAATGATATAATTATAGTCGACCTTCGATAGGTTGGGGAAGAGGCTGAAAGGGGATATGGTGGCCATGCTCTCTAGAATAATGTCAAAAAAACTGAACTGGCTTTAGAGGAGCCAAAGTCTGGGTCTTTCGAGGTCGCTGCTGCTTTTGTCTCTTCTGTGGTGGAGGTTTGGAAGAAGAGGATGTTGCAGGTTTTGGGGCAGACTTTGATTGTTGACTCTTAGACTTTGATTCAAAGAGTTCCAGTTTTGTTCATGCTGAGTCAGTTTTTGAGTAGCAGCCTCTATTCTATCACCAAAGAGTTCTTCCCCCAGGCATAGAATGTTAGCTAAATGGTCCTGAAGATTGATATCCATGTCAGAGACATGTAGCCAAGCAAGATGTCTCATAGCAACAGACATGGCCGAATGCCGTCAGTGCCATATATTTCCTGGTTTGTAAAGACTATATGTGGTCTGCTAAAAGTCCTCAAGATGTTCTAAAAGACTATACTGCTCGAAGTCAGCCAACTTCATTATAAGATGTTTAAAATAAAAAGACATGTAGAAGTTGTAAGCACTCTATTAGCCAACATAAGTTTTGGTAGAGATGGCAACCAAATTTGGCCTTAGTCCGACCTTCACATCTCAGTGGTGCAAAAGCATAATACTGGATACTGGAGGATTTTTTAAACATAGAAACATAGAAAGATGACGGCAGAAAAGGGCTATAGCCCATCAAGTCTGCCCACTCTACTGTCCCACCCCATTAAGTCAGAGTGCTGCTCGACCCACGTAGAGATCCCATGTGGATGTCCCATTTATTCTTAAAGTCGAGCACGCTAGTGGCCTTGATCACCTGCACCGGTAGTTTGTTCCAGTGATCCACCACCCTTTCTGTAAAGAAATACTTCCTGGTGTCACCACCAAATCTCCCTCCTCTGAGTTTGAGCGGGTGCCCCCTTGTGACTGAAGGTCCCTTCGGAAAGAATATGTCGTTTTCCACCTCGACACGACCTGTGACGTACTTAAATGTCTCAATCATGTCACCCCTCTCCCTGCGCTCCTCTAGAGAGTAGAGCTGTAACTTGCCCAGTCTTTCCTCGTATGAGAGACCCTTTAGGCCGGAGACCATCCTAGTGGCCATTCACTGGACCGACTCAGCTCGAAGTACATCTTTACGGTAATGTGGCCTCCAGAATTGCACACAGTACTCCAGATGAGGCCTTACCATGGTTCTGTACAGTGGCATTATGACTTCAGGTTTACGGCTGACGAAGCTTCTATTGATACATCCCATCATCCGCCTTGCCTTGGATGAGGCCTTCTCTACTTGTTTGGCAGCCTTCATGTCTGCACTGATGATTACTCCCAAGTCCCGTTCTTCTGAGGTCGTAGCTAGTGTTTCTCCATTCAAGGTGTATGTTCTGCATGGATTTCTGCTGCCGAGATGCATCACCTTACACTTCTTTGCGTTGAAGCCCAGCTGCCATGTTGAGGACCAGTTTTCCAACTTGATCAGATCCTGCGCCATACCATCCGTGATATCGCTTTCACCTACTATATTACACAGTTTGGCGGCGTCGGCAAACAGCGCTACTTTTCCCTGAAGCCCTCGGGTCAAGTCCCTTATGAATATGTTAAAAAGGGATGGTCCCAGGACTGAGCCCTGCGGCACTCCGCTAGTCACCTCCGATGTCTTAGAGAGGGTACCATTGACCACCACCCTCTGTAGTCTTCCACTCAGCCAATCATTGACCCATGCCGTTAGTTTCTCACCTAACCCCATCGATTTCATCTTGTTTAATAGTCTACGGTGTGGGACACTGTCAAACGCTTTACTGAAATCCAAGTACACTATGTCCAGAGACTCTCCCGAGTCTAGCTTTCCTGTCACCCAGTCAAAGAAGCTGATAAGATTGGATTGGCATGACCTGCCCCTAGTGAATCCATGTTGACAGGGATCCCTCAGATTCCCCTCATCCAATATCGTGTCTAATTTCCCTTTAAGTAGAGTTTCCATGAGTTTACACACTATTGATGTGAGACTTACTGGTCTGTAATTTGCAGCCTCCGCTCTGCAACCCTTTTTGTGCAGAGGAACAACATTGGCAGTTTTCCAGTCCAGGGGGACTCTCCCCGTACTTAGGGAGAGATTGAAGAGCATGGCTAACGGTTCTGCCAAAACATCGCATAGCTCTCTGAGCATTCTTGGGTGCAGATTGTCTGGTCCCATGGCTTTGTTCACCTTGAGTCTTGACAGTTCTTTGTAAACATCAGCTGGTGTGAATTCAAACTTCTGAAATGGGTCATCCATGCTTTGCTTTGCATCCAGCCAAGGCCCGTGCCCTGGTGCCTCGCAGGTAAAGACTGAACAGAAGTAATCATTCAGTAGTTTGGCTTTATCGGAGTCAGTTTCTACATAATTCCCGTCTGGCGTTCTAAGGCGTACTATCCCATTTGTGTTCTTTTTCCTGTCGCTAATGTATCTGAAGAAGGATTTGTCCCCTTTCTTTATGTTCTTCGCTAGAGTTTCTTCCATACGAAGTTTGGCCTCCCTGACTGCTGTTTTGACCGCTGCAGACTTTGTCCTGTATTCAATGTTTGCTTCTGTTTCCCCCATGCGTTTGTATGATAGAAATGCTCTTTTCTTCTCCTTGACGAGGTGTGATACCTCATCTGTGAACCATTGGGGTTTCCTTTTTCTTTGTTGTTTGGTTACCGATTTTATGTAGCGGATAGTTGCCTCATGTAGGATCGATTTCATGGTTGACCACATAGCTTCCACATTATCAGTTACTTCTTGAACCTGCAGCATCTGGTAGCCGAAATCTCCCATGCGTGCAAAGTCACTGCCCCTGAAATTGAGTACCCTTGTTTTTGTTTGTGATCTAGGGAAGCCTTTCTTAAGGTTAAACCATACCATGTTATGGTCACTGGTGGCTAGCGTCTCTCCCACCAAGACGTCCAAGACGCTTTCCCCATTCATAAGTACCAGGTCCAGGATGGCCTGGGCCCTAGTGGGCTCTAGTACCATTTGTCTGAGCCCTACTCCCTTCATGGACGTTAATATCCTCCTGCTGTCACAGGTTGTCGCTGATAGTGTGTTCCAGTCTACATCAGGCATGTTGAAGTCTCCTAATAGAACAGCCTCCCCCCGTAAGGTGATATTCTCAATGTCTTCAATTAATTCTGCGTCCTTTTCCTCCGATTGTCTCGGAGGTCTGTATACCACACCAAGGTACAGGCATTTTTCTCCACCTCTGGCCAGGTTTACCCAGATGGATTCCCCAGTATACTTGACGTCTGTGATCCTGGTTGTCTTAATGTTCTCTTTGATATAAAGTGCTACCCCACCACCTAACTTACCCTCTCTATCTTGTCTAATCAGGTTGTATCCTGGTATGGTTTTATCCCACCCATGAGAGTCTGTGAACCATGTTTCTGATATTGCTACTATGTCTATGTCTGCATTAACTATTTCTGTTTCTAGTTCTAGAAATTTATTCCCTAGGCTGTGTGCGTTAACATACATAGCTCTCCACTCTTTCTGTTTGCTAAGCTCCTGTTGTGAGCCACCCATTTGAGTCAAATTGTCTCCTAGCGATTCGTTTGCAGTAAGGGTACTTACCTCAGACCTAGAAGCGTAATGTTGGTTCGCTACATCAGGATTGTTACTTACTGCTCCGGTGTAAAAGTGGGTACCCACCCCCGACTTACCTAGTTTAAAGGTCGACTCCACAATCAATGATTGGTGTTGTAGCTGTCAAATCCAGAGCAAGAAATTATTCTGTCAGTATGGTGACGTGAGAGATCAGAATCAACTCCAGGAACCCCAGGTGACTCTCTGTGAGGAGACGGATGAGACAATGCTCCTTGATAACTTCAGTACCAATCTGATGAAAATGATGAAGAGCAACGGGAAGCTCTCTTATCCCTAAAAACATGGGATCGATGCAATGCAGATTGTCAGTACCTCGATATAGAGCATCTAGTTGATGAAGAGCATCGATGCATTGAAAGACATTGATACTTTGATGTAGAGCATCGCCTTGATGGTGAAGATCGAAGTCTCAATGGAAAGCGTCGTTGTCTATTGGCAGATCGATGAGAGCTAGACTGACGCCTCGATGGAGATCTGGAATCGGTACCCTGTGACTTCAAGGTGTTATACGTAGGCTGGGCCAGTACTGAGGGAGTCGATGTTAGCACCAGTGTCGCATGTAACTTAAACATGTCACCAATCTCCCTCCTAAAAAAATCATTGAGTTGCTCTTTGAAGAGCTACACTGGTACCTTTGGCTTAACAGCCGGTACACCATCAGTGCGACAGGATGTCTAGGGGTGGGTGACCTCGAGGAGGATGCACGTCCTGAAGAAAACACAACCTGCAAAGATGGAGAGCAATGGCATCTTCTTTTAGCCTGCACTGAGGGCCCTCGATGCTGTAGAGCAATGTTCTTCAACCTTTTTACACCCGTGGACCTGCAGAAAAAAAAGAATTATTTTGTGGACCAGCAAACTACTAGGACTAAAATTTTAAAACCCTGTTTCCGCCCCATCTCCGCGAGTCGGTCCCCACAAATCATCTGATTCCATCCACACAAGCCTCAGTTATGATTTTATATTGAATGTATTTTATTAAAGTATAAAAAGAAACAATATTCTGTACAATTGTCATTTTATAAATACAAATAATTCAGAGCAGGATCAACAAAACCCCTGTCTCCCCTCCCCTTCACATATATCCCCTCTACTATCAAGAAAACTGAACAAGCCAAATTATTACAGAATGCTACACAGAAATATCTTGCTAACAGAATACTGCAGTCACACATGACAGGAATAGTTTTAGGGGAGTGCAACTAGGGCAACTGCCCCCTGGTCAGAGAGCGCCCTAAGCCAGCTGGAAGCTAAAGAAGCACTGCCTGGGCTTTGCAGTCCCCAGTTATGTCTAACACCAGCTTTAGCAGGATATATATTTCAAATCTGATTTATTCTAATCACAAAATAGAAATAAAATTATTTTTTTCTACCTTTTGTCGTCTCTGGTTTCTGCTTTCAATCTTCTTTTCACTCTCTTCTTCCAGCGTCTTCCCTCTCTGTCTCTTCAATCCAGCATCTGCCCCTTCCATCCACTGTCTGTCCTCTCCCCCTTCCATATGGTATCTGTCTTCTTTCTATGCCCCTCTCCCCTTTCCATCCAGCTTGTGCCCCCTCTCTCCTTTTTACATGATTCACTCCAGCTTCACTGCTCTCTTCATTTTTATCTCTCCTACACCAGATCTATCATCGTTGTCCCTCTCTGCTTATTTTTCTGCTGACCCCTTCCTATCATCAATCTCTCTACTTTCTCATACTTTCTCCCCTTCCCCTCCTCTAATCTCTCTGCCAGCTGTTTCCTTCCTTTTTTCATTCTCCCTTCCCTCCTCCTCCTGTCCAGCAGTAGTTCTCTTCCCTCCCCTCCCAGCAGCAACTCTCCTTCTCCCTCTCCAGTAGCAGCTGTCACTTTTTTTCCTTGCCCAGCAGCTTCCCAGATTCCTTTCCCTCCTCCCCTCCCAGAAGCATCTCTCCTTCTCCCTCTCCAGTAGCAGCTGTCCCTTTTTTCCCCTGCCCAGCAGCTTCCCAGACTCTGATAGTGGTTTTCTCCCCTCCCAGCAGCTCTTCTTACTTCCCAGCGCAGCGATTCAGGAAGGCAGCCTCGGGTCCTTTGTTGGGTCGCGCCGCCTCTGAGGAAAGAGGAAGTTGCATCATCAGAGGCAGCTGCGACTCAGCAAAAGCCCCGAGGCTGCCTTCGTGAATTGCTGCGCTGGGAAGTAAAGGAGAGCTGCAGAGAGGGGAGAAAGCCACTGTCGGAGGCTCCCCAAGATCTCTCCGGCCCAGCGCACACTCCACATGTTGATCTTGCCGGCCCTGCGCGGACCGTCAGGAAGTTGAAGTGAGTCAATCTTGCCAGCCCTGCGCGGACCGGCAAAAATTTCCTGCGGACCGTCACCGGTCCGCGGATCGACGGTTGTAGAACTGTTTTGTAGAGGATTGCGACGCTTGTTGGGAAGAGGATGGCTTCTTAGCTAGCTTCTCCAATGCTGGAATCTTGTCCAATGCCGATACTGGTACCACCAGTACCACAGGCTCAGAATGTTTTCCAATGGCCATAGCCGAACCGAAGAGCTTCTCTTGTTGAATGCAATGAGCTTTTAGTAAGCGCTTCTGTAAGGTGGAGCAGCGCGTGCAGGTGTCAATATGATGCTCAGGGCCTAAATACTGCAAACACCAACTAAGCGCTTCAGTGAAGGAAATAGGCCACTGGCACAGACAGCACTTTTTAAAGCCCATCAATGGTTTCAACATGGATGGAAAAATAACTGTGGCAAAATTAAATTCAATGATGAAATTGAGAAGAAAAAAACGCCGAAAAATAACACAAAAGTTGAAAAATCCCACCCGAAGGCAATAGCCCAGCTTCTTAAAATGTAAAGTGACAATTCACTTTTAGCACTGTCCATACCGGGCTCCGTGGATGACATCACCCATATGTGAGAATATGCTTCCTGTTTGTCCTAGGATAAAGTGGTGTATGTGACTTATTTGTATTGGAAGATAGAAGGCTATCAATTGTATATTCCTACATAATTTCAGCCTCAGATATGGACAAATTACATCTTTAAAAAATGAGAAACATTTATCAATAAAAAAGTATGTATTTTAGAAAAACACATTTGAAAAAAGCAAACTTTAAACATCTTTGTGAAAAAAAATTACATTGCTCCTATCTACTGACCCAACAGTACACAAAATGTTCAAAAATGAAAGATGTCCAAATTTACCACTCTAAAATTTAATAGGCTTTATCTCTGTTATTTGTAACCACACTTGGTATCTTTTCACTCAGTGGTTAACATTTTATTACTAAGTCAATCTTGCTAATAATAACCTAACATTAAAAAAAAGCCAATAACTCAATACACATCTAAGTATAACTGATTAAAGCACAGTATATGGAAGCTGAAACATGATCAGATGGGACATGTTATCCTCAAATAATACCCTACACCAGCAGCTTTCAATTTGGTCTTTGAGGATCACCTGGTGAGTCTGGTTTTCAGGACTGTCTCATGCATATGCCTACTACCTATTTGTACATAACTTATACATAACTAATTAAAAATAAGTGCATTTATCTACTGCATACTGATGAAGGTCAGCCTGTGAGACAAAGTGCCCTGGTGGTCCTTGGGATTAAACTGGAAACCAGTACTATACAAAATTCTCCCATCTTGCCACAATAATCACAGGGTTTCCAGGATCAAGCCCTTGCTAGGCCCTATCCCAGTGTATGACAAATTGTGTGCCCCGGCAGATTCTAGTTGTGCCTCAAGATAATGGCGAGGAGGAGAGGAGCCAGCTGACTGCTTATAGGACGTGCTTCTCATGGCGAGAGGCACATCCTCTAGTCAGTCAGTCAGCCAGCACATACACCTCTCCTCCTTCTCCTCACCTCTCCTTCTGTAGTACCCCACATACACACACACACCGGCAGTAATAGGAGGCTCAGGGCTATGGCTGGAGGACATCCATGCATGTGCAGACGTTGACGTGATATGCATGCGATGTCGTCATGTCAATGTGCACGTATTTCCGGGTGCCCTCCAGCCACAACCCTGAGATTAGTGTGCCGCAGCTTAAAAAGTTTACGACACACTGCCCTATCCATTTACCCTAGTAAGGTATTACAAGGTAGAGAGCATATTTAACTAAACTAGATTGTAAAAAACAAAAATTATTGAGCTAATATTCCATTTACTGTTGTCTGAGGTCAGGCCCAGAGGCCAAAAAATGCTGACAGCTCTCCTAAATGCCCTTGTCATTAAATGGGATTAAAAGATAGTAGGGAAAATAATGCATTAAAAATTATTACAGTATCTATTTTTATTCAATCATACTTCCATGCTTGTTTAAGACTCAAAAGAAAAAAATATCTGAAAGGGAAAAACTTTTTGGTCTTCAGCAAAATATTTTTATAATTTGGAATCCATTCAAGGCTATTTATAATTATATTTCTTATGATTTCATCAACAGTTTAAGCTCAAGTTCATTTTGAATTGATATACCACCTATCAGCTAGTCATCTGAGTGGCTCACAATCAGTTTACAATCTAATCAGGTACTCTGAGTATTTTCTCTGTTTGTCCCAGTGGGTTCACAATCTAGCTTCCTTTCTCAATAAAAAAATACAGTGGGAGCGATTTTTTTTTTTTCACTCGTGATGCTCAGCACAATAGCATGCAAATTATATGCATGCTATTCGTATGGAGCAGCACTGGTAAAACATGGAGGAACTGTGCCTGCTGCATGCTGAGAAGAGCAATTGCTAGACACAGCTCTTCCTGCCTGCCTGCAGCTGCTGCTCTCCCCTCTGCCCAGCTGGTGGCAGCTCCGGAGAGCTGGCAGAGGGGAGAGCAATGGCTGCTGGCTCAGCTGATTCAGGAAACCCCAATCAGCTGGGTTTTTCTTAATGTGTCAAGCTGTTTTGCATGTTGTGTGAACACTCAATAGCAGTGCCCATTAAAAAAGAGCCCCCCCTTCCCCCCCGATTCCTCCCTCCCAGAGGCCTTTTTAGTCCTCATCCCAATCCCACACAAAAAAATACTTGGTGGTCTAGGTCGGCATCCTATACCTTTCCGCTGAAAAGATTGGAAGGAAGAATGCCCACTCCCTCCAGCCTCAGGGCCCGCTTCTTCAAAATGGCAGCATTGTCCCTGCCTGGTGCATCTTAGGATACACTGGGAGTATAAGGAGTTTTGGTTGGTAATGTGTGGATAACACATTTGTATAGATTTTCATTTCAACAACGTTAGAGACCCTAGTTGTTTGGCCTGGTTTCATTTCACCGGCTGTTTTTTAAAAATTTTTATTGATTTCTTATGAAGACTGTACTGAATGACCCCTGACTCAGGCAGATATGCTGAAGCAGGGCCCATATCGGGTCCAATAAAGCACAGTTGCTTACCTGTAACAGAAGTTCTCCATAGACAGCAGAGGAATGCAGCCACACTTGAAGGTGAAGTCTTTTGACTGAGCCTGAGTGTTGGTGCTCTCCCCAAGATATAGTAAGGATTTTAAAAAGACTCACTGAACACGTGCTGGAAGACTGCCTCTAGAGCCCCTCCTCTTAGGTAATTAGTGTTTTGTCCCCTAGCTAGAAGGAAATCATATTGAGGGGAAAGAGGGTGGGCACGTATAGCTGCATTCCCCTGCTGTCTACGGAGAACTCCTGTTACTGGTAAGCAACTGCGCTTTCTCCTGAAACAAGTAGGGAAAAATGCAGCCACACTTGAAGGTGAGTCCCAAGATATAGACATTATGTGGGTAGAAGTGGTCCTTCATAGAGCGAATAAGTTTTTTTAAGACCGATTATACAAATTGAAAATCCTGGTCTAAAAGTGTTTGGCAAAAGTATGGACTGAAGACTAGGTTGCACCTTTACAGATGGCTTGCATGGGAATGGAATGAAGATGGGCTACTGAAGAATCCATGGCCCATATTCCATGTGCGTCAATGGTGCCAGGAGATGGAACCTGTGCCTTTGATAGCAGAAGAAAATACAATGTGCTATCAATGAAGATTTTGTTCTTTTTGAAACCATTTGACCTTGTATAGCAGGATTTGGGCGCCTAAAGAGTTCAGTATGCTTAAGGTAAAAAAGTAATGCTCATCTGCAGTCCAAAGTGTGGAGTGATTCTTCCGCTGGGGAGGAATGAGGAGGAGGAGGAAGAAAGTAGGATGGTAAGGTTATAGTCTGGTTAAGATAGAATTCAGTAACCACCTTTTGAAGGAACTTGGATTCCTAGACCATGGAGAGGCACTCCAAGGACTACAGGGACCTGACGGACTCCATCTGACCAGGAGAGGTAAAAACGTTTTCGGACATCGACTAGCCCGCCTACTTTGTAGGGATTTAAACTAGGTAAGATGGGGGAGGGTACATACTCACATTCCAGAGCAGTAAGGAACCACCCTGAGGAGGTGAGTCGCACCCACACTTCTGAGTCTAAGGTAAGTACCCATACTACACACAATAATTTGGGAGCCACACTAACTCGAAAGGAAATCTCTTCACAGGTATGGAGGGCTATGTATGTCAATGCACACAGCTTGGGCAACAAAATTCTGGAATTGGAGACTGAGATAATGAACGCCGACCTAGACGTGGTAGCGATATCCGAGACCTGGTTCACGGACTCGCATGGGTGGGATATACCAGGCTACAACCTACTTCGTCGTGACAGAGAGGGCAAGCTAGGAGGAGGGGTAGCACTATATACTAAGGAAAACATCAAAACTACCAGAATCACAGATGTTAGATACACCAGGGAATCCCTCTGGGTGAATCTGGCCAGAGGGAATGAAAAATGCCTATACCTTGGTGTGGTATATAGACCTCCAAGACAACAGGAAGACAAAGATATAGAACTGATCGAAGATATAGAGAACATCACTTTGCGTGGGGACACAGTACTGATAGGGGACTTCAACATGCCCGATGCAGATTGGAACACACTCTACGCAACTTCATGTGGCAGCAGAAGAATTTTAACCTCCATAAAGGGTGCACGACTCAAACAAATGGTATTAGAGCCCACCAGGGACCAGGCAATACTGGACCTGGTACTCACCAACGGAGACAGCGTCTCGGAGGTTTCTGTAGGAGATACGCTGGCCTCCAGCGACCATAACATGGTATGGCTCAACCTCAAGAAAGGCTTCTCTAGATCAAACACAGCGACGAGGGTCCTCAACTTTAGAGGCACAGACTTTGACCACATGGGAGATTTTGTCCATCGGGAGCTGTATAACCAAGCAGAAACTGACAATGTGGAGACTATGTGGTCAACTCTGAAATCCACCCTGCATGAAGCTACAAACTGCTACATAAAAACAGTTAGCAACCGCCGGAGAAACAAAAAACCCCAGTGGTTCAGCACCGAAATTTCGAACCTCATTAAAGAGAAAAAAGAAGCATTTATTGCCTACAAACATTTCGGAAAGCGGGCAAAAGAAGACTATCTGGTCAGATCTAGAGCAGTCAAAAAGGCAGTCAGAGAGGCCAAACTCTGAACAGAAGAAGATCTAGCACGGAACATTAAGAAAGGGGAAAAATCCTTCTTCAGGTATATTAGTGACAGGAAAAGAAACAAAGATGGGATAGAACGCCTTAGGAAATCGGACGGAAACTATGCAGAATCGGATTCTGCCAAGGCAGAACTACTAAACGAATACTTCTGCTCAGTCTTCACCTGTGAAGCGCCGGGAGCCGGTCCACAGTTACGGACAAGAGACAACCAGAAAGACCTGTTTCTAGATTTCGAGTTTACGCCAGCAGCATCTACTGCGAACTTTCAAGACTCCAAGTAAACAAAGCCATGGGACCAGACAACCTACACCCCAGGGTCCTCAGAGAGTTGAGCGAAGTCCTGGCGGAACCATTAGCCGTACTCTTCAATCTTTCCCTACGTACCAGAAGAGTTCCCTTGGACTGGAAAACAGCTAACATTATTCCACTTCACAAAAAAGGCTGCAAGACAGAGACAGCAAATTACAGACCGGTGAATCTCACATCCATAGTGAGCAAGCTTATGGAAATACTGATCAAGCAGAAACTCGACACAATTCTGGACGAAGAAAACTTACGTAATCCCCACCAACACGGATTTACCAAGGGCAGGTCCTGCTAATCTAATCTGATTGGCTTCTTTGACTGGGTAACTGGACAACTGGATGCCGGGGAGTCTCTGGACGTAATATTTTTGGACTTCAGCAAAGCTTCTGATAGCGTCCCACACCGCAGGTTATTGAACAAGCTGAAATCACTGGGATTAGGGGACACACTAACTGCATGGGTTAGGGATTGGCTAAGCGGTAGACTCCAAAAGGTAGTGGTAAATGGTACCCCCTCCAAAACGTCAGACGTGACCAGTGGAGTGCCACAGGGCTCGGTCTTGGGCCTGATTCTATTCAACTTATTCATAGGTGATATGACCCAAGGGCTTAGAGGAAAAGTATCTTTGTTTGCCGACGCCACCAAACTATGCAACATAGTAGGCAAAAGTTTTTTGTCTGACAGTATGACGCAGGACCTACTACTACTGAAACAGTGGTCATCGACTTGGCAGCTCAGCTTCAATGCTAAAAAGTGTAAAGTAATGCACCTGGGTAAGAGAAATCCATGCAGAACTTACACACTAAATGGTGAGACCTTGGCTAGGACCACGGCGGAACGGGATTTAGGGGTGATCATTAGTGATGACATGAAGGCTGCCAATCAAGTGGAGAAGGCTTCCTCCAAGGCAAGGCAAATGATGGGTTGTATCCGTAGGGGTTTTGTCAGCAGGAGACCTAAAGTCATAATGCCGCTGTACAGATCATTTGGAGCATTGTGTTCAGTTCTGGAGACCACACTACCAGAAATATGTGCTGCAAATTGAGTCGGTTCAGCGAATGGCCACCAGGATGGTCTCGGGGCTCAGGGATCTCACGTATGAAGAAAGGCTAAATAAATTGCAGCTGTACTCACTTGAGGAATGAATAGAGAGGGGGGACATGACTGAGACATTCAAGTATGTTACGGGCCATATCGAGGTGGAAAATGATATCTTCTGTCCTATAGGTCCCTCGACCACCAGAGGGCATCCGCTGAAAATCAGGGGAGGGAAGTTTCGTGGTGATTCCAGAAAATACTTCTTCACAGAAAGGGTGGTTGATCATTGGAAAAGTCTACCTCTGCAGGTGATTGAGGCCAGCAGCGTGTCAGATTTTAAGAGAAAATGGGATATTCACGTGGGATCTCTAAGGGAATAAAGTCAGGGGGGTGGGTCATTAGAGTGGGCAGACTTGATGGGCTATGGCCCTTTTCTGCCGTCATATTCTATGTTTCTATGAGTTTGCATCCTTACTTTTGTTGGAAAAAATTGAAGATAGGGGTAACATCACTAAAGCTAGAAGCTCACTAACTCATCTCGCTGAGGTGAGCGCTATTAAAAAGGCTGTCTTCCATTTGAGGAATGATAATGTAGCCATTTCCATTGGCTCAAACGCGGCTGACATTAACTTGTCTAATACTATATTAAGATCCCAAGAAGGAGAAAGATCCCCGAGAGGAGGCTTGAGATTAGTAAGACCTATGAAAAAATGAGAAACTAGAGGATGTTGAGAAGTGGGCTTACCATCAACCGGGCAATGATATGCTGAATTTGTTGATAAGTGGAAATGGGCAGAGTTAGATTTGAGACCGGAATCTGCTAAGTGGAGAAAGTATGTTAATAGTGAAGGAATTGAGCAGCGAAGGGTATTTTGCACCTGAGAACATGCCCAAATGGAGAATCATTTCCATTTGGATTCATAAGATTTCCTAGTCGAGAGACGTCTGGCTGCAAGGACAGATTTGACCGACTGGGAAACTGGAATGCTGGCTAAAATTGAGGCTTCAATTTCCACACTGTGAGGTTGAGGCTGCGAAGATTGGGATGAAGTAGACAACCATTGTGTTAAGACAGCAGAGACGGATGATTCCCCAATGGAATTAAGGGTGCAGCTAAAAGGTCCTGGAGTAGCAGAAACCAGATTTGCCTGGGTCAACAAGGAGCAATTAGAATCAAGCGAGCCCTATCGCTGTTGACTTTGCGAAGTACTCTGGAAATGAGAGAAAATGGAGGAAAGGCATAAAGATGATGGTTCCATGGAATGGAAAACGCATCTCTCGCTATGGCCTTTGAAGCAGGGCGTAAGGAATAAAATATGTGGCATTATGTGTTGTCTTGTGTAGCAAAAATGTCTACCAGTGGAGTTCCCCAAAGTTGGAACAGCTGCTATAGTATGTCTGGATGCAAAGTCCATTTGTGAGGATTGAGTTTCCTATTGAGTGAGTCTGCAATGACATTGTGTACTCCCGTAATGTAGATTGCGTGCAAGTCCATATGATGAGACAAAGCAAAGGTCCAAATTCGATAAGCTTCTCTGCAAAGTGGAAAGGAGCCCGAATGCCCTTATTTGCTCACATAGAACATTGCTACTTGGTTGTCTGTTTGTATTAGAATGCGGTAGTTGCGAATCCAGGGACGAAAAGCCCAGAGAGCATAGAGAGAGCATAGAAAATTGCTCAAAGCTCTAAATGATTTATGTGGAAACGTTGTTCTGACAGTGTCCACTGACCTTGTGTTTGAATCTGATTGAGATGCACTACCCAACCTTTGATGGACACATCTGTGGTGATGGTGAGCTGAGGAGGCAGAGGTTTGAAAAGACACCCCTGATGGAGAGAAGATGACTGGAACCACCATAGTATGGAGTATTTGACATGAGGCCAGTGGAGATTGAGGTGACACCAGAGACAGGGATGCTGCCATGTGACCTAAGAGGCATAAGATGTTGCAAGCTGTCAGGGAAGAGGATTGCCTGAGATGGGAGGCTAGACTGATGATAGTCTGACGGCAATCTTCTGAAAGTTAAGCTTTCACTGTGATGGTGTTGATGAGTGTTCCAATGAATATGAGGGAACAAACCAGCCTGAGTTGTGACTTTTTGTAGTTGATCAGGAACCCCAAATCCTGCAGGGTCTGAATTGTAACTCGAATGGTTTGTAGCAAATGTTGTTTGGAATGTGCTACAAGGAGCCAGTCATCTAGGTAAGGGAATATCGCTAAGTTTTGCTTTCTTAAGTGGGCCACTACTACAGCGAGGCACTTCGTGAAAATACGAGGTGCTGATGAGAGGTCGAAAGAAAGAACCTTGTATTGGTAGTGATTGTTGAGAAATTTGAAACAAAGGAATTGCCAGTGATAGGGATGAATTGGAACTTGAGTACAGGCATCCTTGAGGTCTAGGGCAGCTAACCAATCATTCTGTCTGAGAAACGATAGAATGGATGGAAGGGAAAACATCCTGAACTTCTCTTTTTTGAGGCAGGCATTGAGAGGTTGTAAGTCTAGACTAAGATAGAGGCCCCGAGTCTTTTTTAGAATGAGAAAGAAACTGGAATAGAAACTGAGATGTCTCTAATGTTGGGGTACACCTCTACGGCATTGGACTGAAGAAAGAGAGATATCTCTTCCAAATGTTGAGGGATATGTTGATGGGGCATGTTGGATGAAGGAGGAGGAGGATGGAAGGATAGGGCATGAGTGAGGAAATTTAGAGAGCATCCCTGAGAAACAATGGTTAAGACCCAGTTGTCCATCATGATGCACTGCTATGCGGAGATGAAGTGGGTTAGCTGCCCCCCCCCCCCCACACACACACACAGGTAAAAGATCAAAAATCAAAAACCAGGATTCGTTTTGAGTGGAGGAAGCTGAGATGTAAAGGATTTCTTCCTTACCTTTGAACGTTGTTTCTGAGAGTAAGAGGAAGGTTGTGAGTTTGTAAGTTAGGACAGTTATAGGAAGTAAACAGCCCTCATGGATAGTATTAATGGAAAAAATGTTGATGATATGCTCCTTCTGTAGGAAGGAAGGGAAGGTCAGCACAATTTGCGAGCCTGTTCTGAAGAAGCCGAAAGTTCCTGAATAATAGTTGAATCCTCTTTAAGCTGTTAAATTGTATCTTTGACCTTTGAACTGAAAAGACTATCTCTGAGACAGGGTGCATCAGCCAGTCTGTCATGGAGGTCTTCTCTAAGGTCGGACGCCTTAAGCCATGCTATTTGTCGAGATGCTATCGCCACTGCTAAAGTATACGACATCATATCATACACATCATAATTAGTTTTAATGAGATGATAAGTTGCTTCTTGACGTGTAATCTGTAAAGTAGGCACTTCATGTGGTGAGGAAGTCTCTAATTGTTGAGGAATAGAGGAAAACATGGAGCCCTGATAGACCTTCCACCCTGTATCATTGAGCAAACATTATTCTTTTACTGGAGGAGCATTATATTGTTTCTTTGTTACTTTAGCTTTTTTGATAGCTGACTCGGAGACCATAGAATAATGAGGCAGTTGAGTCAGATCATGGATTGGTGCCTTTTAGACCTTATATTTCAATTCCAAATGTCTGGACGCTGTAGACACAGATTGAGCCTTCAGCCAGTTCTCCATCTGAAGATTCTAGAGCACCTGGTATACTGGCAATGCAATAAACTCTCTTGAAGGAGTTTTGCAGGATTGAAGAATAGCTTGAAAATCCTTCTTTCCTGGCTGTGTAGAAGTTTGGTTAAGTACAAACCTAAACTAAAACTTAGCTTTATATACTGGGTCATCAACCAAAGGAAGCTTGACTCGGTTAACAATAATTAAAAAATACTAAAAAGGTAAACAATCAAGAATTTCAATGGGACTAATTTCCAAAGTGTTTAGCAAAAAGGAAAGTTTTTAAAGATTTGCGGAAAAATTGAAAAGGACTTGGACCTCTCAAAATTAGAGGAAGTTCATTCCATAATTGAGAGAATTTAAAAAACCAAAGCTTGGCTGACGTTCTTAATTCCTTTAATTCCTTTTCTTGAAGGAAGGGAGAGTTGGATGCCTCTTGCATAGGAGAATCTATAAACATTCCATACCAGAGGAACAAGAGGAATGAAAATACCATATAGGATTCTAAAAGTAATGCATGCACACAAGAGTTTAGTTTTAGTTGCATTTAGCGTCATCTGGACAGACATAGCCTAAGGAAGGTGGAAACTTTCTGCAAAAATTTGGTATTTTTCCCCCTGATCCAGATAGTGAGGTTCATTCAAGTGAGGAGGAGGATCCTGCTGAAGTATCTGAGAGTCTCCCTCATCTAACCATCCTGAAGCTAATAAAGTGCTGTGTGGTGGAGAAGCACAGATAGAAGTAAGAGGAGTCTTGGTGGTACGAAGGTCTTGGTGGACCGCACTAGTCTCAGGAAGTAAAGGGTCTGGAGCAGGTTAGTCCAGGCATTCAGAACATTGTGGAATGTCTATCTAGGAAGGCAATGGAGCAGGTGAAGGATACTGTAATAATGAAGCACTATCCTGCATAAAACACTGCAATTACGTGAAACAATTAGCTATAGTAGAAACTGAGTTTTGCCCCGAATTAGAAGAAAGTGGTTCTGTGAGGAGTAAAGCAGGTCGTTTAGCCAGTGTAAAATCCTGCTCTGAGGACCTTTGAGAAGCAGGCCGCTTAGATTTAGACACTTTAGATTTAGTTATTTTACTTACAATCTCTGAAGAGTTCTGGTCAGTTCTGGAGAAGACCGTGAGGCTGGAGATGAGCCCCCTGGAGCCTTTCCTGTTTTACCTTTCTGCCGTGAAGCTTCCTTCTGTAACCCCTGTGTTAGCTTTGTAGAGGCCGATGGAGGAGGAGTCGTTGATGTCCTTTTTAGCAGCTGCTGCTGAACTACTGCTCCATCCTTTGACAGTAGACTTCCAACCCCCAGCGGTACTGGACTAGGGCCCTGAAGGGGGGAAGCAAGCAACGTCGAATGCTGGCCTGAGACCGTAGAGCTGTTGGCACGCAGAAGCACTGACTGGAGGGAAGATATCATGATGTGGAGGCCAGTGTCTTCGCGGTCCTAGGCAACGCGCTATTAAACAAAATAAAGCACTCTCCGTGCGACTAACAGAAGAGGTCCGATACTTTTCCCCAAAATCTAGAATAGCTCACACGTTAGTTCTGTTTATTCTTTTTTTATTTTTTTGGTGGCAGAGTTTTAAAACTACTTCCTGAAAATAAGAAAAATGTTTAGATTTTCTCTTTTTATAATTCTTCCCATGAGGAGAAAGTCTAAAGAGAGCAGACAGCTGCGACCGTTCAGGAGCGGCAAAAGAAAAAACTAATTACCTAAGGGGAGGGCTCCAGAGGCAGTCCCCCAGCACATGCTCAGTAGGTCTTTCTTAAATCCTTACTATATCTTGGGGAGAACACCGACAGTCAGGCTCAATCAAGAGACTTCACCTTAAAGTGTGGCTGCGTTTTCCCCTGCTTGTCTCCAGAGAAAATGGAGTTCCCACCCAGGACTTTAAGGCCCTTTGTGCTTTTTTCTTCCTATTCATGTGGCTAGTACTTTGGTTCCCTCTTTAAATTTTACTAATTTCCCAGAGGTAACATTTACTCTAAACATAAGGAAAACCATAAAACTTCCTTTTAGCTAAGATCTAGTACTTCACTTCAACTAAACATGACTATGCCAAAAGCTGCTATGGGGGTTCTGACCTGACTCCCCACAGCCCATCAGGGCCTTCTCTTGGGGACTTGGGTGTTGGAGGTATGGAGGGTCCAGGTTTTGGACAGTCAGGGGTATGGGGTGGTCCAAGTGGATAAGGCAAGAGGAGTGGGCATCCCTCTGCTGATTTTCTTTTTAAGTTGTTGGGGTGGAGGGCTATCATCAGGGGTCTCAGGATGTGTGGGAGGGGTCTGAGTGGCCAAGGCAGGAGGGAGTGGGCATCCCTCCTGCCAACAATCTTCAGGGGGGGAGGGAGTTGGGAGCGGGGGGGGGGGTTAAGATGGCCATGATCTTTGCAGGGGGGTTGGGAGCATGGGGTTCTGGGTTTCCAAGGCAGGAGGGAGTGGGCAATCTCTCTTGCCTCTTTTTTTTCAGGGTAATATGGCAAACCTGTTAGTAACAGTAATCCATAACTAGACCTGTCAGTTTTTTCGGGTCATTAGAAGTAATCGCTATATTTTGTGCATCACAAAGTAAAATCATGGCTTCGGGGAGTCCTGCCAGCTCAGATGATCAGGGATTCCCCTGCTGCGATCAGCCGAACCAGTAGGGAGATACTCATTTCCTCTCTCCCTCCCTCCCATCCATTGATCCCCCTGGCCCCCCTCTAAAGAGAGCCACCTCCTGCTGAGCCCAACACCCCACATTCCCCCAATACCCCTCCACACCCTTCAGACATCCCCCCTCCTGATACCCCACAAACCCCTGTACTTTTGGATGAAACATCAACAGGACAGAGGCCCATTTCCTCCTGTCGATGGGGCCACCTCTTCAAAATGGTGGCCCTTCCCCTCCCAGTACATCTTGGGATGCACCGGAAGGGGACTAAGGTACGTTCAGCTGATGGCGAGCCCTGAACTATTTAGATTTTTGAAGCATGATTCTGTGACAGGCGCCATCGCATGACTGGCACGCAACTGGCAGCCACTTTTAAGGCGGCTGCCAACTTCGGCGCTGGTTAGAGAATCCGGGTATTAGTTTTTATATGATTAATATTTTCTTTTAATAAAGTGTACAATTTTATGCAGGATTATTCAGAATGATCTAAACCTTTGCCTTTGATTCAGAATATGTAGAAAAAATGGGGCAATCTAGATTACATTGACTCCTCCATTTTCTTTGCATATCTTAAAGCATAATGCTCAAACTGGTAGTTCATTTGTGCTGAAACTGCCGCCAATCACAGCTATCATCATTAATAAGGTAGTTTAACCATGATGCAGTTTGTTGCTTTCAACTTATGCAGCATATGATATAGTCTGGCCTGGCAAACTTTGTAGGCATTCTATCATACTAATTTACCTGCTTGTATAAATTATTTCTATGTGAGCAGAAGTTCTGGGAACATACAAGAGATCATTTAAATGCCCAGCAGACCTAGCAAAATCATTATTCAAGGACTTATACACTGAAAAATAATCTTAAATTTATTACTCTACAAAGGCAATACCCAATCAGAAGTCCCAGTTAAACAGAGCATGTCTGGTTCTCGAAATGCGCATCCCAATTGCAGGTAGTAATAATAGATGTCCTACCGCCATCTGGCAGCCAATCAAGACTCATAAAAAAAAAAAATTGTTCAAGGAAGGACAGACACCTACATTGTAGATGCATAGATATGCTTAAGCACGCCCAAGGCAGGGTGTGGGCATGGTTTCACCTAGAAGTGACCTTGAGCATGTTCAAGCATCCCTATGCATCTCCATAGGCGCAAGATAGATGCCTTAAATGCCTGTAAAATGCTGGCCTACATTTAAGGCATCTGTTCAGCAGTGTAAATGTGATTCTCTTTAGGACGCCGATGTGTGATTGACACACAATCGGCAGTCACTTCTTAGATGTCTGCTGAGATCAACCCTTTTACATCCGTGGACCGGCAGAAATAAAAGAATTATTTTGTGGACTGGCAAAATACTACTGAAATTTTTAAAAAACATTTTCGTCCCGTCTCTGCGAGCTCGGTTCCCGCAAACCATCCGATCCCATCTGCACAAGCCGCAGTTATGATTTTATATTGAATGTATTTTATTAAAGTATAAAAAGAAACAATATTCTGTACAATTATCATTTTATAAATACAAATAATACAGAGCAAGTATCAACATAACCCCTGTCTCCCCTCTACTATCAAGAAAACTGAATAAGCCAAATTATTACAGAATGCTACACAGAAATATCATGCTAACAGAATACCGCAGTCACACATGACAGGAATAGTGTTAGGAGGGTGACGCCTGGTCCAAGAGAGCCCTAAGCCAGCTGGAAGCTAAAGAAGCACTGCCTGGGCTTTGCAGTCTCCAGTTATGTCTCTAGCAGGATGTATATTTCAAATCTGATGTATTCTAATACAAAATAGAAATAAATTTTTTTTTCTACCTTTTGTTGTCTCTGGTTTCTGCTTTCATCTTCTTTTCACTCTTTTCCTTCCAGCGTCTGCCCTGTCTCTTCAATCCAGCATCTGCTCATTCCATCCACTGTCTGCCCTCTCCCCCTTCCATATGTATCCGACTTCTTTCTATGCCCCTCTCTCCTTTCCATCCAGCCTGTGCCTCCTCTCTCCTTTTTACATGATTCATTCCAGCTTCATTGCTTTCTTAATTTTTCTCTCTCCTACACCAGATCTAGCATCTTTATCCCTCTCTCATTTCTCTGCTGACCCCCTTTCCAGCATCAATCTCTCTCTACTTTCTCATTCCTCTCTCTCCCCTTTCCCTCATCTGATCTCTCCATTCCACCCTGACCCCTTTCCCTCCTCTAATCTCCCTGCCAGCTGTTTCCTTCCTTTTTTCCTTCTTCCTTCCCTCCTCCCCCTATCCAACAGTAGCTCTCTTCCCATCCCTTTCCCTCTTCCCCAACCAGCAGCATCTCTCCTACCTCCCTCCAGGTCCAGTAGCAGCTCTCCCTTTATCCAGCAGCTTCCCAACCTCCAACAGTGGCTTCCTCCCCTTCCAGCAGTTCTCAGTACTTGCCTGCAGCAGTAATTTACTTAGGCAGCCTTGGGTCCGTTGCCGCCTCTGAGGAAAGAGGAAGTTGCCGGTGAATCACTGCCCTGGCAAGTAGGAGTGCTGCTGGGAGGGGAGACAGCCATTGTCGAAGGCTCCCCAGGATCTTGCTCCCGCACACGCTGACCATCTCCCTTCCACCTGCACCTGTACCTGCAGCTCTCTCCCTTCCAACTGCACCTTCTCCGCGGCCCTCTTCAGCAACTCGGCAGGGGCGGCGATCAAGACAGGCTGCCGACATCGGAACCTTCCCTCTCTGAGTACCACCTATTTTGTTTCAACTTCCTGTTTCCGAACAGGCGAGACTCGCAGAGGGAAGGCCCTGACTTCGGCAGCCTGTCTTGATCGCCTGAGCCTGGGAGGAACAGCAGCCTTCCAACACGACCGCAGTCGGCAGGAAATTTAACTGCCAACTCGATCTCGCCGGCCCTGCATGGATTGGCAGAAATTTTCTGCGGACTGGCACCGGTCCGCGGACCAGTGGTTGAAGAACAGTGCTATAGAGAATCAGGTCCTTAATGTTTATAAAGGAGAAAACTAAAAAACTTGGCACACAGGGAATTAACATACAAAAATGTGTACTACTGAGTATGAAGCAGAAGAATTACAACACTTCTGTCATCAACAAAACATAACTCTACATACATATTCCTTTGACCAAGTAGATTACATGTAAGAGACTAATGATTAAATTCTGTAAAGGTAATTTTCATAATGGTCCAATTAAGAGGACATTCTTCATATTTAAACTCAATTAAAAAAAATAACACTCCACAATGAGAGGTCCAAACAATTAATACACTTAGGTCAATTTACCTTTATATGCAATAGACACTCAGAGAAAAAAGTCACAAGGACCTTTCTTTCATATACTGTACATCTAGTATCTTTCAAATCAAATATGACAAGGCTTGAAATGAATCAAGACAACACACAGCAACTAGCAAACTAATTACTGGGTAGACTATGTAATTATTCTGCCTTTCATACTGCAAACAAATCTGCTTCATCTCAGATTCACTTATCAGTGAAACACAAAACATTATCACAATTCTCTAGGGTACATACAATACTTCTATATTAATAGATTTTACTAGGAAAATACATTGGTATTTAATCATAAATATCTTGAAAATGTGATATTTTGGGGTGTTTTGTGCTGGAGGGCACTTTTGGAGATCGTTAACATGCACCCCCACGGCCAGCTATTGCTACCAATACTGAGAGGAAAGGTCTTACCTGTCCTCTTAAAAGAACGGTAAGCCACGGTGAAAGGAGGGTTTAATCTGGAAGGCACTTTTGGAGATCTTTAACAGGTACCCCTGCAGTCAGTTATTGCTACCAGTATTGAGAGGAGAGGTCTTACCTGGCCTCTTAAAAGAACTGCAAGCCGCGGAACATGGCCACAAATCCAAAGGGGCATGGCCAAAGGGGCAGAACACGCCCCTTTTAAGCTCCTGAGGAGCCGGGAGCCGGGTATCATCAGTTTTTACTAATTGGAGAAAAGCAAAAATAATTCCATCTTCTTCTGCCACAGGACCCATGGACCATCATCTTCAACCCATTGTTAGATAAGATATCTTCTCAACCCTGTTATCAGGTGAACCATTACCACCTCTTCAACCAGCTTTAAATTCTGAAGGGAGAATAGATTTGGCCTCCAAAGATGAGGAAGAATCTTCCCCCTTACAATTAACTGGTTTGAACACAAGTATAGAGTCTCCTAAACAATGCATAGAAACAACAAATGCACAATGTTTGACTCCAGTTCAGATGTTATTGGGGTCAAATATAAATTATTTTCCTAAAGATAAAACAATTACTTTACAAGATGTCTGGATAGTGGTGAATTGAATTGAAACCTCTTTACAACTTTGTCAATTTCCATCGGCGAAGACTTTAAAAGTAATTGACCACGAGACTAAATTGACTTCAATTGGAAATAAATTGGATAAATTAAATTCTTCAGTAACTACTTTGCAAAAGTCAGCAATGTCTAATATTAAAGATAGTACATTATTGCATGGTCAATTGAAAAAGATGGAAAACAAAGACAGGTAAAAATTTTAGGTTTCTGAACTTTCCTATTTTTCATTATCTAGCACTATTGGAACTCTTGAGGATATGTTTTTCAATATGTGCATGTGGAATTGTTTACACCTCATAATGTTTATTACATCCCCAGGAGCATTGCTGATGAGGAGAAAATAGATCAGTTAGTATCTCCTGATAGTTTAAATATTTCTCAATTTGGGGGAGACCACATGATGCCTTGAGCGGAGCAGGACGTGTCTGCCTGGTGCTGCCTGGAGGGCCCACCAGAATCTTCAATCATCTACCTTCTCTTTTGACATTTAATATTTCTTCAAGTCCTAGCAGTGTGTAACTTCATTCTATGGACAAATATATAATTAAATCTCTGGAATTGATGGTGTCTAGATTCTCCAAAAAGGACAGATCTGCACAAGTAAAGGCCACAGAAGATAAGATGGCACCTAACTACCCCCCCCCCCCCCCCCCCAGAAACTGGACAGTACTCAATCTACTTTAAAGATGAAATAACCTCAGAAGGTTGGAGCTTTGGACTCTCGCTTTCAATCAATTACGGAGCAACTTGTCTCTCTGCATGGAGTATTTTCTGATATTGCTAAACGCACGGGTGAGCTGGAGGTGCAGGTCTCGTACCTGGAGGATTTGTCTCAAACTTCTCACTTTGAGGTTGCACAACTACAGAAACTAGTGCGAGATGCAATGGAAAAAATTGATGATCTGGAAAATAGATCACGTCGAGATAAACTCCGCTTTGTGGGATTTCCAGAAACTCTCTCTGATACCCAGCTTCTGTCGGTCTTGGAGGACTGGTTAACTGAACATTTTTCTCCACCCATTGATGGCAGACCATATTGGATTGAACGTGCTCATCGCTTGGGTCGGAGGTGTGAAGGAGGTGTTAGGTCGCGACCAGTTACTGCGAAATTTCATAGTTACAAGCAGAAAGCGGAGATTTTACATCACTCTTAAGATGAAACGTGCAGAGCTTCATTATGAAAACTTGTCCAATCGGATCTTCCAGGATTATTCCCAGGCGTTGTTGGCTTGTCGACAGGCTTATCATGAAGCTTGCACAAAACTGGCGGATCATAAAATACAATTCATGCTTCTCTTCCCAGCCTAACTTAAGGTGAACATTGAAGGCATTTGGGCCTTTCACTCTGTAGAAGAGGTGCAAGCCTGGCTTGCTTCTTTGTCATTGCCCCTCTCTTCTGGGCTGGATCCCGACACTGTAGCTATTTTATTTATTTATAAAAAATTTATATACTACTATACAGTTTACATGTCACATACATAAAATCTTATTTCCCTGCGATTTTCACATATAACTACTGTTTGGACTCTCTTTTTGGACATTGCTTCGGCTGCCCTGTTTTGCAGAGGTGGTTCCTAGTGCCTTTGCACTCTTGGCTGTACTATTTCTATGCTTTGAATGCCCACATTAGTGGCAGTCAACTTGACCAGAGATATTTGTTGCATTTGATTCTTTTCTGGGTTACTTCTATATTGCTATTTCTATATACCTTGTGAGTGAAGATCTAGGGGATTCCTCTTTGGTTTTTATCACATGGTTTCTCCATTTCTTCCTCCGGCATTTTGGAGCCGCTGGAAAAGATTGGGTTGTTTAGTATAGGATGAGTTGGAGGGTGTTGGGTGGGGGGTTGGTGTATTTTGGGCTGGGAAACTTTAGGGGTTGGGGGCGGGCAGGTATGGAGGGAATGTGAGAGACAGTCTGATTGTGTGCCTGTGTGCCTGTAATGCTATATTTAACTGGCAAGATTGCTGTGTTGACAGACAGCTGTAGCGAAGGCTGAGCATCCAGGTGTTGTTTAGTTGATCCTGTGTACCTTATCTTTTTTTGTATCTGGGATGACTGGGTCTAAATCACCCTCGTCACTGAGAGTAGCGACTTGGAATGTATCAGGTATGAATTTTCCCATCAAAAGGGCTAAGTTACTATCTTATTTGCGCCACCAAGAGGTGGACATTGCATGTTTACAAGAAACCAAATTGACTGATGTGGAACATATGAAGTTAAAAACTGGATGGGTGGGAGAGGTTTACTGCTCCTCCACTATCTGCAAGAAAGGCGGGGTTGCAGTACTTACTAGCAAACATTTACTGTCCCAGGTTAAACTACTTGCAAAAGATAGTTATGGCAGCTAGGGAGGTAAAATTCCTAGATGTCATAAATGACTGCTTCTTGGAGAAATTGGTCTGGGAACCGACAAGAGGGGGTACTATTTTAGATTTGATCCTTAGTAGAATGCAAGACACAGTACAGGAGTTAACTGTGTTGGGTCCGCTGGAAAAGAGTGATCATAACGTGATCAAATTTGAGCTGGGGGCATGGCAAGGTGGCGACGATGTGAGAACCGCTAGTGAGAGGCTGAGTTAGAACCTTCCATGACAGATATTTTACCTCTTATAGCTTGTTTGCTATGCCGCATTCAAAATGGAAGGGGATGATAAGGGCCGTTCCTTCGCCGGCCCTATCTTCAACACCCATTCAGCAGACCGTCGATTGCTTCTTTGCGGTTCAGCCTTCGGTTGCTCCACAAGCCGGAGGAAGTGTCCTGGCATCGGGGGAAGATGTGGGAGAACCTCTTCCCCTAACAGGATTTGAAACATCTCTAGACCCTCCAGCTCCATCCAATCCTGCGTGTCCAGCCTCTGTCGGGGCTCAGTTGCAGGAGGACTATGATCCCGGAAGGGATTCTATGGGGCTTCCTGGCGAGGGCGATGAGCCAGTAATGGCAGGGCAGCTGAAGATTTTGACATCTACAGAGAGAGAGAGAGGCATCCTTGGGAGACATTTGGTCACTCCTTCAGCGGCTGGAGACTTCATTGGGCAAAACAACTGAGGAGGTAATTAACATTAACACCAAGTTGGATAATCTTACTAAAACTGTAGACACAATGAAATTGAAATTCTCAACCCAAACTAAACAAATGCAGGATGATATAAAGCAGTTGCAAACATTTAAAAATGCAGCTATTAAAGATAACTCCTTCATTCATAGGAAATTAGAACAAATTGAAATCTATAATCGGAGATTGAACCTTTGTATTCTGAATTTTCAACTTTCCCCTGGAACTCCACTTATAGATTTTCTGAAAAGATATTTAATTGAAAATTTGAATATTTCCTTTGACAACATTCTTCCAGTAAATAAGATTTATTATCTTCTGAATAAAAAGATACCTCAAAAAGAGATGGACAAGCAAAATGAAGGAGAGAACCAGATTGATTTTGGGAATGTGACTGCATTTTTGGAACAAACTTTGAATGCAGATACTGAGAGAGCTACTCTTCTAATTTATTTTGTGTTTGAGCAAGACTTAAATATGGTATTAAGACCATATTTTAAGAATTCTCAAAAATTATTTGGAGAACAACGGATTTGGATGTACCCAGATGTTTCTAAAGTTACCCAAGAGCGAAGAAAGGACTTCCTCTGCGTAAAGAGACTCTTAAATTGGGGGCTATGTTTCTTTTAGCTTATCCCTGCAAATGTTTGGTGAGGTACTTGGGTATTAAGTATACCTTTTTTTCTCCAGACCATTTGAGGGAGTTCCTGAAAGTCAAAAAGATCATCAAGAACTGATTAAGTGATGGACTATTAGCTAGATAGTAACCGGTTTCACACTAAGCTTTTTCTTTTTAACTTATTACCATTTTAATATCTCCATTTTAATATCTCCATTTTACCCCCCATAATTGTGGTCTAAGAAAGGGATAAGCAATATTTCTGTATTTGATTTTTGGTTAAATTGGTAAAAAGTTGTTTCTTTCCTGTGTTGCATGGAACAAGATCATTCTTGTGAATTGATGTGAAAATTCAATAAAAATTAAAATAAAAAAAAATAAAAAATGAGCTGATACTGGGAGTAACGTCGCAAAAGAAATCTACTGTAGGGGTGTTTAATTTTCAAAACGGTGACTATGGTAAAATGAGGAAAATGGTTAAAAAGAAGTTAAAATGATCAGTTGCAAAGGTTAGGACTGTAAAACAGGCATGGATGTTATTTAAAAATACTGTCATGGAAGCCCAGACCAGATGTATTCCACGTATCAGCAAAGGTGGAAAGAAGAGGAAACGAGAGCTAGCGTGGTTAAAAGGTGAAGTGAAAGAGGCAATTAGAGCCAAAAAAACATCCTTTAAAGAATGGAAAAAGGATCTGAATCAAGAAAATAAGAAGAAACACAAGCACTGGCAAGTTAGATGCAAATCATTAATAAAGACAGCTAAGAAAGAATATAAAGAGAAACCTGCACAAGAGGCAAAAACTCATAGCAATTTTTTTAGGTACATCAGAAGCAGAAAACCTGTGAGGGAATCTGTGGGTCCGTTGGATGATCAAGAAGCGAAAGGGGCACTCAGAGAGGATAAGGCCATAGCGGAAAGAATGAATGAATTATTTGCTTCGGTCTTTACGGAAGAAGATGTAAGAGATCTACCTGAACCGAAAATGGTTTTAAAGGGTGATGATGTGGAGGAAAGTAAAAAAATCTCGGTGAATCTGGAGGATGTACTAACCAAAGTGACAAGTTAAAAAGTGATAAATTGCTAGGACCAGATGGTATTCATCCCAGGGTATTAAAAGAACTCAAAAATGAAATTGCTGACCTACTGTTAGTGATCTGTAACCTGTTGCTAAAATTGTCTGTAGTACCTGAAGATTGGAGAGTGGCCAATGTTACGCCAATTTTTAAAAAGGACTCCATGGGAGATCTGAGAAATTACAGACCGGTAAGCCTCACTTCAGTGCCGAGCAAAATGGTAGAAATGATCAAAAAAATAAAATTGTGGAACATGTAGACAAGCATGATTTAATGAGATGGAGTCAGCATGGGTTCAGCCGAGGGAGATCTTGCCTCTCAAATTTGCTTGACTTCTTTGAAGGTGTGAATAAACATGTGGATAAAGGTGAGCCGGTTGATATAGTATATAGATTTTCAGAAAGCTTTTGATAAAGTTCCTCACGAGAGGCTCCTGAGAAAATTAAATTGTCATGGGATAGGTGGCAAAGTTCAGTTATGGATTAGGAATTGGTTATCGGAGAGAAAACAGAGGGTAGGGTTAAATGGTCATTTTTCTCAATGGAGGAGAGGCTGCAGGGGTCTGTACTGGGACCGGTGCTATTTAACTTATTTATAAATGATCTGGAAATTGGAACGAAGAGTGAGGTGATTAAATTTGCAGATGACACTAAACTGTTCAAAGTTGTTAAAACACATGCGGATTGTGAAAAATTGCAGGCGCACCTTAGGAAACTGGAAGATTGGGCATCCAAATGGCAGATGAAATTTAATGTGGACAAATGCAAAGTGATGCACATTAGGAAGAATAACCTGAATCACAGTTACCGGATGCTAAGGTCCACCTTGGGGATTAGCACCCAAGAAAAGGATCTGGGTGTCATTGTAGACAATATGATGAAATCTTCTGCTCAATGTGCGGCGGCGGCCAAAAAAGCAAATAGGATGCTAGGAATTATTAAAAAAGGGATGGTTAACAAGACTAAGAATGTTATAATGCCCCTATATTGCTCCATGGTGCGACCTCATCTGGAGTATTGCGTTCAACTCTGGTCTCCTTATCTCAAGAAAGATATAGTGGAGCTAGAAAAGGTTCAAAGAGGAGCAATCAAGATGGTAAATGGGATGGAACTCCTCTCGTATGAGGAAAGACTAAAATGGTTAGGGCTCGTCAGCTTGGAAAAGAGATGGCTGAGGAGAGATATGATGCATCTTCTTTTGAAATGGGTTATAAATTTATTTGTAGATTATATGTAGCACCTTGGTGCATGTTTCGAGCAACACTCATCACTGTGGGCTCATGCCTAAAGTATGGGCATCCCAAGGCCACCCTGTCTCATATGTTTTTGGATTGGCCCCTGATTCAAACTTTCTGGTCTGCTATCTTCTCCAGGGTTGGTAGTATGTGACAAACCAGATGGTACTGTAATAGCTATAGTTTGTTTTGGCTGTTTGACTTTTAGCATCCTATTCCCAGAGGCCTCAGGGGCTTTCTTTGAAGGGCAATTCTATTGGGCCTGAAAGCTATTCTATTTCACTGGGTAGGGTCCCAAAGGCCTACTTATGAACAATGGCGCTCTCGCATGCTCCACCTCTTGACTATGGAAACCCACAACGAGATTCAATTTATTTCAGTTTATAGTGGACTTTGAGAAATTCTTGAGGAATATCCACATTAAAATATTTTTTCAGACAAGGAATCATATGCAGACCACACTATTGTGAATCCACATTCCATTTGGATTCCACCAGTTCCCATTGATCTAATCACAAATAATTTAAACAGTGTGTCCTTAGGGACATAACAGATTGGGATTCTAAGAATGTGAAACTTCAACACAATCTACCAATTGCACAACGGAATGCCATGAAGTACTTAAGCAAAGATCATTCTTTGATTATCAAAAAAGCTGACAAAGGGGGTGCCATTGTTGTGCTTAGCAAGGAAAAGTATCATGCGGAGATTTGCCAGCAACTTGAAAACATGGATGTTTATGAGAAATTATCATCGAACCTCACTTTTAGACTTCAAAAGACAATACTGAAATTGACCAATGAAGGTCGGGTTGCAGGGTTCCTCACTCAGAAAGATCAGAAGTTTTTAAATAAACAATGGCCGACAATTCCAGTTTTGTATACCTTGCCTAATGTGCACAAAAATGCACAAGAGTCACCAGGCAGACCTATCATGTCTTCTAGGAATTCTTTGTTGGAACCCTTCTCTGTTTTTATAGATCAATTTTTACGGGATGAGGTAACAAAAATGAAATCCTATATACAAGATACCACTGATGTGCTCAATAAATTATCTGACATCAATGAAGATGATTTTCCCTTCATATTAGAAACATTTGATGTGGCTTCTCTGTATACCTCAATCCCGTAAGACGAGGCATTAGACGTGATCAAGAATATCTTAGATGGAAGAGAAAGACCACACATTATACCTACAAATTTCCTGCTTTCTTTGACACGTTTAACAATGAAAGAGAATTTCTTTCTGCACAATGACATTTTTTATAAACAGAAAACAAGCATTGCTATGGGCTAGAGAGTTGCGCGGGGACAGAAATCCCACCCGTCCCCGCCAAAGTCCCACCCGTCCCCGTGAGGAATCCCACCCGTCCCCACCCGTCCCCGTGAGGAATTCCTCCGTCCCCGCAAGGAATCCCCTCCGTCCCCGCCCGTCCCCGCAAGGAATCCCCTCCGTCCCCGCCCGTCCCTATAAACTTCAGAAATAGTTATTTCATTTAATTATGCTACTGAATTAAAGGCTCTGGTAGAAACCCATTTACAAATAAGCAAAAAGACTATTAATTTGGAAATAATAATTGGGAAGAATACATACTTTGTAAACGGGTTTCTACCAGAGCCTCTTTTGTTTATAAAGTTTTATCAACACAACTAATATACTACTTTATCCTGAAGCAAAAAAAAGAAAAGAAATAGAATTCTTTTCCTACCTTTGTTGCCTGGTTTCTGCTTTCCTCATGTTCTCATTCAGTTCCTTCCATCCACTGTCTCTCTTCCTTCTGCGTCTTCCATTTGCTCTGTTACTGTGCCTCTCCCTTTCTCCCCCCTTCCAAATTGGTCTGGCACCCATCTTCTTCCCTCCGCTCCCCCCATAGTCTGGCATCTCTGTCTTCTTCCCTGCCAGCGTCTTCTCCCCACTCTCTCTTCCCCATTTCCTTTCAGCGTTCTTCTCCCCCCCCCATCTTCCCCATGTCCTGTCAGCGTCCTTCTCCCCCCTCTGTCTTCCACATGTGCTTTCAGTGTCCTTCTCCCCCCTCTGTCTTCCCCATGTGCTTTAAGCGTCCTTCTCCCCCTTCTGTCTTCCACAAGTGCTTTCAGTGTCCTTCCCCCCCCCCCCGTCTTCCCCATGGCCTTTCAGCGTCCTTCTCCACCCCTTTGTCTTCCCCAGTGCTTTCAGCGTCCTTCTCCCGTCTCCTTCTCTCCCGCCCTGGGTGCAGCACAGCCGGCCAGGTCCCCTTACTTTTGTGGTGTTTCCCCGACCGACCGACCGACAACAACCCCGGTCCGACAAACTTCCCTGCCCTTAACCGCGAATCTAGATTTCCTTCTTACAGCTGCTGTAAGAAGGTAATTTAGATTTGCGGTTAAGGGCAGGGAGGTTTGTCGGACCGGGGCTGTTGTCGGTCGGTCGGGGAAGCACCACAAAAGTAAGGGGACCTGGCTGGCTGTGCTGCACCCGGGGCAGACCACCCCTCTCCCTTGGTAGCCACTCGAGTCGCGAGGCTACTTTCCTTCTCCTTACCTGCCCTGCCTGCAGCACAGAGCCGAACGGAAGTCTTCCCCGACGTCAGCGCTGACGTCGGGAAGACTTCCGTTCGGCTCTGTGCTGCAAGCAGAGCAGGTAGAGAGAAAAGCCGCGCGACTTAGTACATCCAGTCCCGCAGGAACCCCGCAACCCTCGGAGGCGTCCCCACGGGATCCCCGCGACCCTAGGGGGCATCCCCACGGGATCCCCGTGACCCGAAGGGGAAACCCGCAGGATTCCCGTCGTCCCTGTTCCCGTGCAGCTCTCTACTATGGGCACTACTTTAGCTCCATCAGTAGCTAATTTGTACATGTCCAGCTTTGAAACTAATTGGGTTGAATGCTCTCCCTTCTCAGATAAAATCCATAAATGGTACCGCTTCATTGATGATGTTCTGGTTCTTTGGAAGGGAACTGAAGATGAACTTGTTCTATTCAATTCCTAGTTAAATTCATGTAATGAAAGTTTAAAATTTACAATGAATTTTTCTAGTTCTGTGGTTGTTTTTTTAGATCTAAAGATTATACAAATCACGGATCATTTTGAAACTGATCTGCACATCAAACCAACTGACAGGAATACTTTTTTAGATTATAAAAGCTGTCGTCTGGGAAAATTAAGTGACAATCTTCCATTTTTCCAGTTTTTGCGTTTGAAAAGGAATTGTTCTACTAAACACATTGAATAGCTTTCAACCATAGTTTCACTGATCTAAAGTGCATGTGCATTGACATTTAACAGAAACAAGTTAGGGGAGGTGACCGACGTAAAAAACTACTCCAGCGTGAAACATGCAAAATACTACTACTATTAATTATTTCTAAAACGCTACCAGATGTACGCAGCGCTGTACAGCGTCACAAAGAAGGAAATGGTCTCTGCTCGAAAGAACTTACAATCTAAATAACCAAGACAGACAAACAGGATGTCATGGATACAGTTAAGGGGAACGATTAATCAGCTGGCTGGGTTGGAGGGCAGAGGAGTAGGGTTAAGGATTGAAGGCTATAACGTAAAGGTTGGTTTTCAGTCTGCTTTTAAACAAGGTAGACTTAGTTAAGAATCAAGTGAAAACTGATGCACAAAGAAGTTTTCATCCTCAGTTTAAAATAAGAATATTTCAGGATCACTAGGAATAAAAGCACCACAGTATAAGATCTAATTCTAGACCAGTCCTGTAAGATCACAGGCAATACCAAAAACTGGTATAAAGTATTAATCAACTTATACAAATGCTACCGACTGATTTGGATTTTCTCTATTAAGATCATAATGTCTCCACACTCTCATATACCTTTTTAATTTTTAACAAAAACCAGATTCCTTCCATCTTGCATATTCAGAGCAATGGCACAGCCATGGGTGGGCAGGGGCCCACTCACTGAGCTCAGGCCCACCCAGCAGCCCATCCACACCTTTGCAGTAGCTGAAGGGGACATCCAAGTGCTGCCTGATGAAGACCTTCCCTGAAGACACCAAAAACTCTCTGCTGCCAAGCTGAGCAGTCAGGGCCATTGACATTAGCACCCCACATATGCTCATTTTTCATGCATGTCTAATACGAATTGGTGAGAGGAACAACCAACAATAGAACTAAGTTTCTTCTGATATTCTTGTTTGTATGACTGGTGTTTGCAGATCTATGCCTCTCATTGTTGGTATTACCATTTTCATGCTGATATCTATGCACCAACCACTTTCAAAGGGGGCTTTTAAATTTCCTCTGTTTTCCATTATTTGAATGATATTAAATCCTGGTTGTCAGCCCACACATACACACACAAGTCTTTTTCTCCCCCATCAGTAAATGATGAAGTTATATATTTGGGAGTGACCTTCAGTCAATTCTTTCCCATGAGATCCTATATTAATAAGGTCATGCATGCAGCTTTTCACAAGAGGAAAGCTCTCTGCCATTTACATTCAGTGTTGTATGATAGTGGTTTTCATACTCTATATGAGGCAGTTCTGATGCCCTGCCTGGACTACAGTAATACACTGCATGGCTTGCCAGCCACTACTGTCACACTGTTACGATTAGTTCAGAATGAGTTTGCAAAGTTTGTTTTTAAGTGTCTAGAACTGAATATATTACCCCAAGTTTAATAAGGCTCCAGTGGTCGTCAGTTCAGTTCGATATCAGATTTTTAAGTTTTCTAAACAATTGTTCTATGAGTGTTTAGACACCCTCTCGACCATGTATGCGTCTACTCAACTGCTTTGTGCTAGTTCACAGCATACTTATGTGTTGCCTTACTTGGCATCTGGTAGAACCTAGGGTCATTAGGAACTGAACATTTTCCTACTATAGTCCATCAGTTGTGGAATGCCTTACTCAACCAGTTAAAATATATAAAACTATGTCAGAATTTTGTAAACTCTTACAAACAAGACTTCACTACTACTTGATATATTACTTTTGCCAGAGTATCGCATGGGAGAGGTCAAAGATTGAGTATCATTTTGTGCATGCATTGTGAGATTGAAAATACAAGAACAAGAGCTCAATGTCAACAACTTGTTTATCTTCAACTGTAATTTACCATGAACTATCATGACATGGCAGGAAATAAAGTATACTTACACACAAATACTTGTATATAAGATATTTAAATAAGCCATTTGTTTTAACAGCTTAACAGGAAAAGGAGCTGAAAGCCCACTTCAGTTTTAAATTTATTTTAAAATGTTTATCAAGGAAAAAAATTACTCTATTCAAAATGGACATTTTTTTCAATTGTATCCAAATAGGAAAACAAGTCTTACATAATAAAGTTTAAATAAGTTTTGCCCTTATGCAAATCAAAATTCTTGTACGTGGTTTAGATGTTAAATCTCTTAGGAGAAAGATGAAGAAGTGAGGTCATATGTCTCTAACTTTATTTGCATTTACATATAGTTTAAAATTCTGGCAGTGACTTCATGAAAAAAGCCATTTCCTTATTCATTCACTCTTTTCAGTTTATTTAGTTGAGAGGTCATCCCTACCTACCCTTCTGCTGAGATAATAGATCTGAATAGCTGAATAAATAGGGAAGTATGGAGCCAAGTTACAGGAAGTTATGACAAGCAGAAAGATGTGGAAAGATATAATCCCCATGAGTCAAGACAGAACTACAAGTAGAATTTTAAAAATTGCAATCACACCCCCCAACCTTCCTGCTGAGGTTAGCATATGAAGCAACAACCATCTAATCTCTGGAGGATCTCAGTTTGCACAAAATAGAAAAACAACCCTTAATGCAAAACTTCTGAAAACTTTGTTACTCTCCTCCCAATAAAGACTTTCCTCTCTCTTATTCCATTGCAAAAGATCTGTAACTGAAAAAACATTTACGTGTTTCACCTTTTTAAAACCTTTCATGCAGCTTATGTAAAACACAACTAGATTTATTAGTAAGGGCACAAGATTCCATCCTGTAATCTATTCATAATATGTCATATTTTACTACACTGAGATAACCTATGTTAATGCAAAAATGTTAATGCTACTGATGTGCTGATTAAGGATAATACAATAAAATGGTGAAAATGAGGCAATTTAATACAAAATGAAAAATTAGTGGAGTATCCTAGTGATTACTGCACTGGCTTTAACATCCAGGGGTCCTAGTTCAAATCCCACTTCTACTATTTGTGATCTTGAGCAAGAACACAATCCTCCATTCCCTCAGGTATGACTTTAGAGTAGCCCTCCAGGGACAAAGAAATACCTAGTATACATTAATGAAATGCACCTTGAGCTACTTCTGAAATAGGTGTGAGCAAATTCCAAATGAATAAATACATTTGAATTTAAAAAGAAAAATATGTCCATCTTATTTTTTTTAATGTTCATCAAGTACTCCAGTAATTAGGCATATAAACCCTCTCCCAACCCAAAACATTATTTTTTTTAATTATTTAAAACTTAGCAATCCCCTAGATCAGTATTTCTTTTTTTAAAAAAAACAATTTTTATTGAAAGAACAGCCAGCACCATAACAAAGAAACTTAGGTTACCGCACATCAGAAGGAATGAACAAATAACAAATAACAAAACAGGCAGTCCCGGGAGGACTGTAGTAGCACTCAACCATGAAAAGACAAATACAGTTACCCCAGCGAAGATATGCTGTGCAGAAATAATACAAATCGACAGCAACAATACCGGTCATGGCTGAAAAGTGGTGTCCACCACATGGATACAGAACTAAGGGAATTAGAAGGCCTCCTCAGGGAACAAAGTAAGGCTGTCTAACATTCTTGGGTAAATGGACTCCTCATCCCAAGCACACCTACCAGTCATCCAACACATACCCTTCCAGCAAGACACACCATACCAACCTCACCAATCATCCCCCAATCAAATCCCCCAAACTCCCAGGCACTCCCCAAACACACACACTCCAGCCCGAGAGAACAGAGATATCAGCAAGTCGCCGAGATTCTTCAAATCAGACTCAGGGCGATGTAGTAGACACAGCCTACGGTACGAAATGCCTTCCACAGAGAAACATAAAGGCATTTATTGATGGAAGAAGCGGAATGGTAGGTATGTATCTCAAAGAGGGCTAGCTCCCTCATCCGTTGAATCCACTGTGTGGCTCACCCAGTGCTGTAACAAAAGTTTTTTTGTCAGTAAGATCAGTGTTTCTTAATTTCTTCAAGCCAAGTATAAATTCTCAAAACTGACATATTTCAATCACTAAACTGAAAATAAAATCATTTTCCCTATCTTTGATGTCTGGTGATTTTATTTTTCTAATCATCTTTTCCTAGTCTCTGGTTGCACTTCCTTCTCTCTGTGCTCTTAACTGTGTTTCTAGGGCTTTCTTATCCATTGGACTGTTTTTCTCTCCTTCTTCACTTTCTGCCCTGCATTCATCTTTGGCATTAATTTTTAACATTCAACCTTTTTCCATTTTTCTGCTTTCTTCTCAATCTACTTTTCCATGTCTGCACTTCCTCTCTCTTTCTATCCCTCCCCGTTTTCATGATCTGACATCTCTTTCCTTCCTAGTCTGGCATCTTTTTCTACTACTACTATTATTTCTATAGCACTACCAGACTCCCCTCCTTCCCTTCCATGCTCTGGTCTAGCATCTCTCCCTTCCTCGAGTTATCTCTTCTCCTCCCCCCCCAGTGTAACATTTCTCTCTCCCTTCCTTTCTGCCCGCTGCAGTCTAACATCTCCTCTCCCTTCCTCTTTTCTGGCCTCCCTCCCAATCCAACATTTATTTCTCGCTGCCTCCTGCATGATTCCTCTCCTCCAGTCCTCATTTCCTCCCCCAACATCTCTCTCTCTCGCTCCATGAATCCAACTTTTCAGTCTCTGCCCTCTCCCCGAGTGTGACATTTCTCCTTCCATCCTTTCTGCCCTCCCCATTCATCTCTCCCTCTCTTTCTCCATGAGTCCAACACTTTGTCTCCTGTATGCTTTCTCTCATCTCTTCCTTCAAGTGCGACATCCTTCCTACCATCCCCCAGTCCATCTCTCTCCAACCCCACTCACAACTAACATGCTCTCTCCCCATGCACCATTTCTTCCTCTCCTCCACCCCATGTCCATTTCTCTCTCTCTCATCACTCACTCCTCCTGCAACAATTTTCCTTCCTTCCCTCCCCCCAACCCCACTCACAACTAATATGCTCTCCCCCCATACACTCTCTCACCCTCCCTTCCAGCATGCAACACCTTTAATTGTCTCCCTATCATCACAACTTCAGTTTTCATCTAAGTAGTATAAAGAAATGAAACAAAAAAAACAAAGGAAATAAGGTGATTTTTTATTGGACCTACTAGTATCATTCCCTTTGTTCATTAGGAAAGTGCATTTGGTTCAAGTAAAATTGATTTATATGCATGAGAACAGGTGTATGTGCTTTAATCAAATTTTATATGTCCTAATTTTTGAAACAAACCAAAACAATTTAGATTTTAGATGTTATTACTTACTCTTCAGATTCAAACTAGAGGCAAGTTACAAGGATTGCACAAGTTATTTTTCTGTTCATGTGTACTTAAAATCTCAATTTTATTTGAAACGACACAAGGCATATCAGTGGAAGAATAGAGATATGAATGTGGCTTATCTGGGCTTCAACAATTTGCTCCAAATATTAGTCTACTTCTCCACAAAAATCAGCCAAAAGCTTCAAAATGATCCTACAAATAGCCACATTTTTTTCTGTGCACCGCTTTGTCATCTATTCACCTGCAGACATCAAGTATGCACACATTTAGACAAATATGACGTTACACAATAAAAGTAGCCATTTATCAACAGCAGTATGAGTTAGATTTGGGCAGTAGGAAGCAAAGTTCTGATCTGCCAGCAGCACTATGATACTTTTCCCACCGTAAGTGATTTGGAGGTGCAGAGTGGGAAGCCAACCGTGCTAGTGGTTCTACCACTGCATCCCACTATTCTTCTGCCAGCACTCCAATAGATCTAATCTGCATTACAAGGCAGCATGTACCTTCCAATTTATTTGAAAGAAAATGTAATTGTAAAATTTACAAACACAGCTTTTCTTCTACTGTTTTGCAAGCAATAACCTAATTTTCCGCTAAATATCTGAAAAACAGTTTGACAATCAACTCATTTGGCATATCAAATTTATTTTTATCAAACTTGAAATCCAGAATGAGCAATGTATTACAGCAAAAGGCTCAATTGTTCAACTTTTAATTGAAAAACATCAATACCAAAAATAAATTTATTTATTTATTTTTTTTAATTCTTTATTCATTTTCAAACTTACAATAAGTGTGATAAAATGTCCAAACAAATTAACAATATCTATATCACTTAATAATCATCAATGGTAACAGTGATAAATACTTAACTCCCCCCTTCCCCCCTTACCTATCAAATAATCAATTCATAACTATTAAATTCCCCCCTCCCTCATAATTGAACTTGTAAATTTAAGGGAAAAGAAAATTTAATCTAATCAGTACAATACTTTGTTAATGGCTCCCAAACATCTTGAAATTTCTTGAAACTACCCTGCTGTATTGCCAGAAATCTCTCCATTTTATATATACGACATAAGGAATTCCACCAAAAATTATAATTTAATCTACTCAAGGGTGAAATGTCTGAAAATACCAAAACATTTCTAATGTGTCACAGGACATACTAAGAAGAATGATATAGGAAAGACCAATTCAGTTTAGACAAGAAATTACAGATTTTGACAACAATATGTTCTTATCCTTTTCCTCAGAATGCCGTATCAAGTACAAGATAAGACGATCAAAAATAAGGGGGAATGACTTACTCAATACAGAGTCCTCTGGGCATGTAACTTTATTGTTTGAAGAAATCACCACAGCTGTAGATGAGTCAAACACTTGCTATTGGAGAGAATAATTTTGACATCATCTCTCAGATGTAATGCCACTCTAATGGCTACAGGAACATTAATATATTTTACTTTTTGTTTAATACTACTTGTATGGTGAGCAATAATTGAAGGGCTTATTTCTAAAACCCTGTAAGTCCATATTAGTTGCATTAGACGTAGAGGGTTTTGTAAATAAACCCTTCAATTACAAAAACCTTTTCCCTTGTTTTTGTACAACTTAAGTTGCTGAATATCTTACAAATCAAAGAGATCCAGCTTTTTTACCAATTCATACAGCTTAGAAACTGTACAAGACACAGACATGTGCAATAAAACAGTTAAGTCTACTTTATACCATTTCTTTAGTGTTGGTTTATGAAGGATTAACTATGGCAAAGGACTTTTGCTTCATACCTATGCTCATGCAATTTTATTTCTATTTGGAACACATAGCAAAAGTACTTTAAAATAATTTTAGGATGGTTAAATAAATCAAACATTTGTATTTTCACTGGCATCAGCAAATAATAGTAGATACAACTTATTTTACATCTGAAACCAAATTAAACATTCACTGCTAAGGCTTCCAAACAGACAAAGAATTACTGGTATGCATCTAAAGATCACATACTTGCCAAAGTTAGGTTGTGTGGCATATTGTTTAATGATGTGTTAACTGGAAGCAGATTTTCACATTGTTCTCTCTCTAACTAAACTATATAAATTTACATCAAGCACTACACTATTTGAACTAGTCATGGAATCCTCTTTGACCGATATATCAACAGTAATACAATTTTCAATTCAATAAACTGAATAAGCTCATGAATATTATGAAAACAAAACATGTTCACTACCTCCCTATTCAATAAAAGGACCATGACCTTAATAACCAGCACAGTAGGGTACATTGCAAAACTTAAAATACTAATAATGTACTACATTAGTACAAATGGGAATAGGTAACATAGTGGATGATCTTAGCGAACATAGCAGATGACTTGCTTGCCTATAACCCTGTGATCATCATTGACTCTGGCTCAGGGCTGTACATCTTTTACTCCATCTAACCCAGTAGTTCTCAAATTTTGTTTGTTGAACACTGTCTATCAAGTGTGTCACATGTATGTGGCACTCTAAAATTCATAGTGAAACAAAACCCTCCTAAATATTTGTTTCACGGTAAGTTTAGTATGAATTTGCCTATCATTCAATCTCATATCAAAAAACTATATGCAACACATCAATCCCAGATTTCTCATATGTCATATAAAACAAATATATATTCAGATTCTGGTGTCACCTCAGGAACAGCAACATAAAATCCCTCCACTGCCAAATACCACAAAGCAACACAAATCCTTGCTAATATGCTACTCAGAAACTAAGGGCCTGTTTTACGAAGCCGCACTAGCGGCTGCGCTGCGGTAACGGCCCCGAAGCCCATAGAGATTTAAAGGACTTCGGGGAGAACTGCAACATTTTTGTTTGGGGCTGATGACAGCAGTGGGTAAGGAGATATAACAAAGTTACTAGGATTTAAATAAAAAACATGCACTGTTAAGGATAACTAACACAAACTGTAACCTGTAAACTATATCTGTTAGTATTAGACCCCTAGTTTATATCAAGTTAAACATAGACATAGAAAAGGACGGCAGATAAGGGCCATAGCCCATCAGATCTGCCCACTCTACTGACCCAACCCCAAGTCTATTTTTCTAGAGATCCCACTCCTAATGACCGATCTCCTTAACTTAACCCTCTAAGGGATTCCACATGGGCATCCCATTTGCTCTTAAAATCTAGCACGCTGTTGGCCTCGATTACCTGCACCAGGAGATCATTCCAAGCATCAACCACTCTCTCGGTGAAGAAATACTTCCTGGTGTCGCCATGAAATCTCCCGCCCTTGAGATTTCATGGCGACACCAGGAAGTATTGTGGCCTGTTAACTATATAATATGTATATTTAACCTGTAAGTCATTCTGAGCTCTTTGGGGACAAACGGGATAGAAAATGAATTAAAGTTCAGTGTATATCAACCCCATTCTTTGTATTCATGCATTCCTGTATTACTTTGCTATTTGTGAAGTCTATTAATGAAGACATTTAAACAAAAAGAAAAAGAAAGAATCTGACTCCCAGGGCCAGATGCACAAAATTCTACCCGGTAAAAAAATTCCAGGTTGTAGCAATTTTGTTTTTCCAGGCTATGTTCTGCACAAATAGCATGCAAATTATATGGGCACTGTTTATGCTGAGCAGCCCGGTAAAAGGAGGAGGAACTGTGCCTGGCGCCTGTGCAGAAGAGCGAATCGGTCTTCTGCACAGGCCCAGTTCAACACCCAATCACTGGAGATTGCAAGTAGATTTTTTAATTTGTGACTTTCTCAGGATCAAACCCACAATCTCAAACTGCTAAGACAAGAGCTCTAACCACTAAACCACTTCTCCACACTATGTAGGGTTGTGCTTGAGCTCTGATAAGCAGCAGCAAGGGAAAAAAAAAAAAAGACATCCGAGGCTAGAACTTTTTTTTTTTTTTAATGTTTGTTTGCTGCTGCTTAGCAGAGCTCAAGCACAGGAGAAGTGGCTTAGTGGTAAGAGCTGTGGGTTTGATCCGGAACAAGTTTTACAGTGATTTGAACACAGTTGTTGTTTATCTGTTATGCGAGTGTATCTTACACTCACATAACAGATGCACAAACAGCTACTGGCAGCTCCAGACATCCGGTAAAATTTTACCCGGTAAGAAGTGGGCATTCCCTTTGGATCACATGGAAAGCTCATTTTAATACTAAATGAACACCTTGTAATGCATTTGCATAGGGTTCATGGTGGCTGCTATCGCGATCTGTAAAAGCCTGAGAACCCTTTGGAGCATCAGAAGCTGACCTACCTTGCAAGTAAAACTGACTAAAACCAGTTTAACTTGCATAGCAGACTTTTGAACATTGAGGCCTCAGGGTCTCTGATCTCCCCAACTTGCAGGCACAGATGGTTAAAGCAAGCACAGGCTTGCCATCTATCACAATTATTGTGACAACTCCCACCTCTTGGGGACACACTAGTTGAGAACCACTGAGCTAACCTGAAGTAAAATGCCTAGACCACTACCTGACGTATTTTAGTCTGTCTGGTCTTTGTGAAGTCATTTAGGTACAATTGAGGGAAGGGGAGGGGAAGAGGGACCTCACAGTTTCTTTACGCAGACAACAGGTAAATGAAACAAAAGAGTAAATAGCCCAAAACTTCTGACTCAATAGCTGTAATATTGGGAGCCAATAAAAATAAAATTTTGTAAAACCTTAATATACAATGCACAGATACACACAGACTTAGCTATCAGACAACACTGACTTAATTTTTTTTCTTCCTCCATGCTTTTCCACTTATTATACATCACCCTAATCCAGAGATCAACTCCAGGTGCCAAGTTGCCATGGCAACTAAAAAATATGTCTCCATGGCACCCAGGATTTTCATATCCCTAACATTTTTCTTCCTGCTGCCTACAGCCACAGCAACATGAACTCTCATCCAGTCTGCACCAAAGGGCTCTCGGTGAATCTCAGCAGAACTCTAGCCCTGATCTCACAAAGACTTGAGACCATTTGGCCTTTATCTGTCATCATGTTTCTATGTTTCAAGCACTGTTCAGCTCAAGCTCACTGAGAACTCATGTAATGCAGACTAGAAGGGAGCACCTAGACAAGTAAAGTTTATCAAGGCCTTCTTTAGCCTCCAAGAGTGCATCAGTAGCAAGAGACCTAGGTAATGGGTGATCCACTGATAGTGCTAACCAGCACCGAGAGATGAGCTCCCCAAATACATAATCAAATTATTTTGGCTTTCAGATCCATGGAGCATCTTTTTTAACATAACTAACTTTCAGATGAGAGAAAAGGGAGGAGAACTAGAGTCAGGGAAAGATGGTACATTAAGTTCACTGAGTAGGAACAAGGTGGGGGGAGGGGCTGGCTTGTGAGGATGAGGTGCGCGTTGAAAAGAGGAGACTGCTGAGAAAAGGGTGTCAAACGGAATATCATTCGTAATGTAAAAGATGTTAAGAAGATGACTAAATGAGGACAGAAAGGAAGGACACAGAAAGACCAGTGAGATCGCAGACCAGGGTTATGGCCTCTTTGTTTAACCTATTGCCTCAGTCATAGACATCAGGAAGTTGATGGCACTCTACTGACAGCATGCTTGGGAAAGGGGGACCGTTGCTGTAATATGCTTCTCTGTCAATGCTCACTAATAAGAGGAAAGGGGATAGGTCTTGTATACCACCTTTTTGTAGTTACACATTAAAAGTGGTTTACATATATACAGTACAGGTACTTATTTTTGTACCTGGGGCAATTAATAGCACATTAAGGAACTATTTGGTTAGATTCCCCCGCTCCCCTCTCCCCCAGAGAGGCCGATGCAGAAAACTTCCCACATGGCTAGTGTGGGTTTAATGCCATTTTACTACAGGATTACAATGCAGAAAGGGTTTCAGCACAGAGGTTAACTTGTATTGAAATCCTAACTGCAACTGCATTTAATTGAATGCAAATGCAGCACATTTGCTATCCCACTGCATGCAAGCAGTGTCTCACTTCCGGCTCACCACACAATTGTTTCCCACATATTCACCTTTATAGGACCCCCAGGGACTTTTTGTCAAAACGCGGACCATGTTGGGTCCTGTATCCCTAGCGGACTAGGTCCTTTAAGGCTTTTAATTGGATGATTCATTTTTATGCTTACTGAAGAAGCTGTGGAGTCACGGGGTGGAAGGAAACGTGTACAGATGGATCAAAAATTGGCTGGCGGACAGGAAACAGAGGGTAGGAGTAAAGGGGCACTACTCTGACTGGATAGGGGTCACAAGTGGTGTTCCGCAGGGGTCAGTGCTGGGACCGTTGCTGTTCAATATATTTATTAATGATCTAGAAACGGGGACAAAGTGCGAAGTTATCAAATTCGCGGATGACACAAAACTCTCCAGCAGGGCCGGAACTGTTGAAGAATGCAAAGAACTGCAGAGCGACCTGAACAAAATGAGTGAGTGGGCAAAAAAATGGCAGATGAGCTTCAATGTGGAGAAATGTAAGGTCTTGCACATAGGGAAGGGGAACTACATGTACAGCTATACGATGGGAGGGAGGGTACTCGGGGAAGGAAGTCAAGAAAAAGATCTGGGGGTATTGGTGGATAACACAATGAAGCAGGCGGCACAATGTGCAGCGGCCTCAAAAAAAGCGAACAGAATGCTGGGCATTATCAAAAAAGGTATCACTACCAGAACAAAAGAAGTTATCCTGCCACTGTATCGAGCAATGGTGCGCCCACATCTGGAATACTGCGTCCAATACTGGTCACCATACCTCAAGAAGGACATGGCAATACTCGAGAGGGTCCAGAGGAGGGCAACGAGGATGATAAAGGGTATGGAGAACCTTTCATATGCCGAACGGTTAGACAGGCTGGGGCTCTTTACCCTGGAGAAGCGGAGACTGAGAGGGGACATGATAGAAACTTATAAAATCATGAAAGGCATAGAGAAGGTGGAGAGGGACAGATTCTTTAGACTAGCAGGGACAACTAAAACAAGAGGTCATTCAGAAAAACTGAGAGGAGACAGATTCATAACGAATGCAAGGAAGTTCTTCTTCACTCAGAGGGTGGTGGACACCTGGAACGCGCTTCCCGGAGAGGTGATAGGACAGAATACAATTCTGGGGTTCAAAAAGGGACTGGATGACTTCCTGGAAGCGAAAGGGATAACAGGGTACAAATAGAGATTTACCTTACAGGACATTGAGTGAACAGGGTATGGGTATTTTAAGTTAGGTAGGGAACACTTTCAGGTCATGGACCTGGGGGGCCGCCGCGGGAGCGGACTGCCGGGCACGATGGACCCCTGGTCTGACCCGGCAGAGGCAACGCTTATGTTCTTATGTTCTTATGTTCTTATGTGGATGAAATTATTTTATGTGGATGATTTCAGTGTACCTTTGGAACTTTTGACACTTTCAAATAAAGTCCATTTAGGAACATCGTCACTCCACAGAGTATTTTTGGTTTTCTCTTCCTTTAACAAAGTAGTGCTTTATAAAAGATATTGTAACCAATCTTCTGTGAAGCTGAAAAAATAATCCAAGGATTGGAAGGCTACTGTCTTTCTATACAAAGTCCAAAATAACAAACCACAAAGGAACAAAAACACGGAATGATCTATATTTTGCAGCTATTCTTCAATATTGTCGATCCAAAAGGATTCCCAGAGAACTCAGGATCCATAAATCAACTGTTATGTTTCTAGATGACCAGAACTTTCTGGATCAGTAGTATTCCATTCTGAATAAGTGTTTACTAGATTTCATGATCTTGGTGACCAAAACAACCAAGAAGAAAAATGAACTTATGCAATCAGTTATTGAACGAAAATTGTAAAGCCTAAAAAACAAGGATACAAATTTTGATTTTGTTATACATAACATAATAAACAATTAGAAATATTTAAAAAATGAAACCAAATAAATAAAAATAGAAAAATTCAAAAGAGGTAAAACAGATTATAACAAAGGTTCAATCTATTCTTTTACAAAGTCTAGACCAGTGTTCTTCAACCACCGGTCCACGGACCAGTGCCGGTCCACAGAAATTTCCTGCCGGTCCACAGGGCCAGCATGTGCATCAGGCCCAAAACAGTGTTCTTCAACCACTGGTCCACGGTGCGATCGATGCAGCGTTATCTTCGAGCCAGCTCCCTCTTCCTAACTGATTCAGTGCACAAAGCCACGATCAGTGGCTCCTACGCAAGTCCTGCGCCTGGACCGGAAGCCTTCTCTCCGACGTTGCAACGTCAGAGGGAAGGCTTCCAGATAAGGCACGGGATGTGCAAGGTGCAATTAGTACTATTATGGGGGCGGGGGCTGGGGTGGAGATTGGGTAGAGATGGGCGGGGTCTGGCCCACGACTTAGCCCAGTGTTCTTCAACAGCTGGTCCACGGACCGATGCCGGACCACAGAATAATTCTTTTATTTCTGCCGGTCCATAGGTGTAAAAAAGTTGAAAAACACTGGTCTAGACCATACTTAAGCCTAAGCGAGATCAAAGCATTAAAATTAAGGAAACTACACTAACTAATGTCAACATTCATGGTGAGCATGCTAAGAGTTTTGTTTCTGTGCTTTACCCTTTCCTTTAAACCACATGTGTCAAACACAAGGCCTGTGGGCTGAGAGTTCCTGGAGAGTGTACGCCTGACACTACACTCTCCAGGAACCTCCTCGAGTCCCAACTCAACCACCTACCACCTCCCCGCCACTGAAATTTAAAATCTTCATGCAGCCAACGCAAAGTCAGCCTCCCGCCGTCAGTCTGCCCCAGAAATGTTCTTTCTGCAGCGCCCTGCCTATGCGGGAAGAGGAAGTGCTGTGTTGAGAAGCATACAGTGTGCTTTGTGTAGTTTAACTTTGTGGTTAACCATTATGGGCTCCTTTTACTAAGCTGCAGTAGCGTTTTTAGCGTGCGCTGAAGATTAGTGCGCACTAACCCCTGCACTTCACGGAAAAACTAACGCCAGCTCTATGGAGGTGTTAGTATTTAGCGCGCGGCATTGTACCGCGTGCTAAAACCACTAGTGCAGCTTAGTAAAAGGAGCCCTATGTTTTGTTAATAAGATTATATTGTGTGTATATATGAAAAATGAATGGAAAAAATGGTATTACAATTAGTACTATTATGGGGGGGACAGGGTCTTGGGCAGAGCTTTCGGGACCCCCCACCAAACAAAAAAGCATTCCACTGCCTATGCCTAGAATAACTATTTGAATAAAGTTGGGATTATGATAACATCTATGAGGTAAAAATAACCAGGTGAATCGCTGGAATGGTGTCTCAAGGTGAGGAAGGATCTATACTTCTACTAAGACTAAATATCTTAATAAAAAACTTCAGCCCACAACTTAGACTGTGTTTTAGATTTTGACATCTGACCAAAGCTCCCCATCCCCTTTCCAGATGTTTACCAATTCCCTGCTCATCCCAAATCTAAATATACACTCAGCATTTTCATCCTTCCCCTCCTAACCAAATCATCTTTTTTCCAGATGTTGCTTCCCTCGTCAGCCCACATGAACCCAAACTCCCCTCCTCCCTCACTACAGCAAATCTCTCCCTTTCTGTTATCAAATATTGCTCTGAGGCTCTGTCCCTCCTGTCCTACAACTCCCTGGTTCCCTACATCCCTGCATGCTTAAGCCTCCAGTGTACCCCCTTGGTCCCAGATAGACATCATTTCACTATAAACACTAGTTTACATATAGATACAGATTAAAAAATAAAATAAAATAAAACCATGCTACATTTACAACTATCAAACTTCCAAATGATTTTCAAAGCTCACATATTAAATTGAAGTTATTATTGTCCTTCTTGACATAAAAATTAAAAAGTATTTCTATATTCAACAAAAACAAGAATTGTAATTCCTAGTGGACCAGAAGGGTTCCCACCACCTCCCTGGAGAATAAAAATCTGAAGCCTTCCCCATGACACAATTAATTTGAGGGTCAGTCCAGCCGCTGCCGCTGCCCCCCACCCCCCAGGGCATTAACTCATCTCAGTGGGACTGTGAAGGGGGCACTAATGGAGAGCAGAAGCAATCTCTGCTAACTCCTGCTCTCAGCAGCTGCCGCTTCAAAAATGGACCACTCAACTCCTGGTAGTAGACTTGGAGTACCACTGCTAGTTGGTCAGACTCATAAGTCTGGGGTCCTGGGGAGGGCTGTGGCTAAGGCCAAGACCAAACCTCGGAGGGCTGTGGCTAAGGCCAAGACCAAACCTCACATTAAATGCATTAAGGGTTGTGCTTCAGATTTCTATGTTCAGCACAAGATGGGGGGAGGGGAAACCCTTCTAATCCACACTATCAGGAATGTCCCTGGGATAAGAGGGGGTAAGAGGCCACAGGCTCAGTGTGTGTGAGAAAATGAGCCATTGCTTGATAAGTTTTGTATGCATCTGTTTGTCCATTAGCAAGCAGATACCTTCTAAATTATATGTTGAAAAATGCAAATTAGAAAATGTTACTCAAATTCTACTTTAACATATTTACCAGAACTGCAGACATTAATGGCTTAGTTCTATTTATATTAAGGCACAAAAACCAAAGACACCTATGCAGCACTTTAAAACCAATATAAATTAGAGAAAATGAGCCAGCTTTAAGAATAGCTTCTTCTTTTTTTTAATAAGAAATCTTGAAAATAAATCTCGTTTCAGGTAAAATACTGGAGGCTATATGGTGCAACCTTCTTACTAAAATGTACATCATGAACTAGAAGAAAAATCTGGCACCAATCTTTGGTTCCTGAAGGAGGATGGGTGCATCACAGAAGCATGTTAATTTTCCAAAGAAGAAATGCCAGCTGTACAGCAGTCTCTGCCAGCTGTTAGGCCTTCCTCGCTGTCAGAGCTAAAGGCTGCAAGCCAAATACAAAACAGGAATAACACAAACATTTTCATATTTTAATTTTTTTTAATATGAAAATAATCACAACTGATCTTTATAAAGATTAACCACTTCAATATTATTCAAGTTGCCATCTAGCTTTTAAACAAAATATCAGGTTTCAAAGATTTAAAATGCCAATTTCTACTTGAAAAACAGAATTATGCTATTGCATTTTTCCCAGTATAATAATTGTGTATCCATAATAAATAGGCCAATTGCAAATTTCTCCATTAGAATATTATCAGGTTCATTTTAGCTAAAAAAATAAAAATAAAAAAATCTATATTTTACTATAACTTGATTGTTAGATAACTGGTAGAATCACTATAAACTTTAGTAGTTTTGACTTTTCCCTGCCAGTTCCCCAGCTAAAAATAGCCTTTCACCACTATTTTGTAGTAAGTTGCAAAGGCTTTGTTTACATTTTACTTTCAGGCTATCAAGGTCCTTCTGGCTCATCAGACATGCATAGACAAGAGACATATGGGCTTATCCCTTCTCCTTGTTCCTCTAATATTTTAAGAGATACAAGGAAAGCAGTAACTCACACAGTGTTCTTAAAATCTATACACACAAATGACATTGCAGTCAGCGTTCTACACGACATACTGCAAGCATTTGAAGGAAGAGAGTCAGTTTCACTGGGAATGGTAGGAGAACAAGTTTAAAAAGCTAGTCATGGTGCAGATAACAGAAATTGGCTATACTAATGATTTCATTGTTTTTACCAAATACTCTCTAGTAATGAAATTTATTTTTCATGGTACAGACAGTATTAGATGGTATTACATATTAAGGCAGAAAGATATTTATATCAAGCTTGAAAATGACAATGCAAAAAGTAAATAAAAAGCTGAAAGTAAATAAATTATAAATACCATGACAATTTACAGTGAAAAAAGAAAACAGCATACCATACTGATATTAAATAATTCAACCATACTTTTCAAAAATATAAACAGCACAAAAATAGCTACAATATTATGATTAAACTATTATTCAAAAAAATTAATATAATTCATATAACTGTGAAGACTACAAATCAAAACACTACAACAATAAAAGTCTGATTAATTCATTGAACCTCATACAAAAAAGGGAGATTGAGCAATGGAATCTGACTGCAACACTATGGGCTCCTTTTACTAAGTTGCGATAGCGTTTTTAGCGCACGCAGGATTTTAGCACGCGCTAAACCCACGAAGGTCTAGCGCGCACAGCAATTCAGCACACGCTAAAACCACTATTGCAGCTTAATAAAAGGAGCCCTATGTCTAATATAGAAATCAAGAAATAAAGCTGTTAGGAATAATCAGCACAAGACACTGGAAATATATATATAATACACACAAATGAAAGGGTATTCCCATGTTAAGTGCTTGCTGAATTAATAAAATAATTATTTCACTGAAAATGAACAGCATAAAAGGGGGGGGGAAGAAGCAGGGGGAATTTTAACTTTTTATCTTTTTGTCAACAAGGATGGACAGAAGACAACGTTACACTAAATTTTCATGGTTATGCGCAACTCTGTTTTTCAACGTCTCAAAAGGTGGCTGCTGGGAAGCGGCGGGGGGGGGGGCGAGGAGAAATACCCCCGACCTTTCAGAGCCTTGGGAGACCCATTCTCCTAACATACGTATTTCTAAATGCTTGGGGAAGCCTGGAGCTCCTTGAACCCATGTAAGACAAGCAGCGCAGGTCGCCAGACTCAGGACACAACCACTTCAGCTCACCTAAGCTTCCTCACACACCCCCTTTTCCCCTTCCCTTGAGACCGGCTCCAGGGAGGAGGAGGAGGAGGAGGGTGTCTGTCATCAGTTATCTACAGCAGCTGTTCTTACAGTGCTCTACTAGAACCCGGCAAAGCGTTTCGCTGTTTGATGTGAACCAAACACAAATTCCCCCCCTCCCCCCCCAGCTCTGCACCTCCAAGAGCCGGCTGAAATCCAGTCCCACTAGATCACCAGCTTCTCGCCTACGGACAGCCGAATGCAGCGATAACCCCCCCACTCAGGCGCCCGATAGTCCACTGGCACAATTTCGTTGGGGGGGGGGAGGGGGGATCCACGTCAACCCGAGTTTAGCACCTTTTCAGCTACCGCTTTTCTCCCAAACCGGGTGACGGCGGGGCCGCCCGGCTGCCCGCCTGTCACCGTGGGGACGCTACGAAGAAAAATCCCGCAGCCCGAAAGCGCCCGCTCACCATCCCCCGAGAAGCGAAGCGAGGGGTGCGCAGCGATGGCAACAATACGAGGAAATCAGGACATACACACGGAAGAAAGTAGGGACCGGCATGTCTTACCGCCAGCTCGGGGCTGCTGTTGTCTCGGTGAGTCACGGCTCGGATCACCCCGGCTCGCCAAGCCCGGCGCCCGAGGTCCCCGAGCACCGTCGGCTCCTCTCCGCCAACACACAGGAACCGCTTCCCCACCAGCTCTGGCCGCGCTTCCACCGCCATGGCCTCCCGGAGAGAGAGCACCAACAGCCGCCCCCGCTCTACCGGGGGCGCATCGTGCGCGGCGGCAACGGGGGAGGCGAGCCGCCCCGGGAGCGGCGGGTTTCCAGCCGGGACGGGGGTAGGGAGAAAGGGGAGGGTGTAGGACTGTTTGAAGCGAACTCCTCGCTGGATACGGCCAGTCTCTCCCCCACTCTCCGCCAACCTGACAAACACTGAACGGCGCTCGCTGGCCCTGCGTCCCGAACCGCTCCGCCTACGCCACCTACTACCATGGCTACGAGCTACATAGACCGTCTCCCTCCGCCAGACAGGCGGCGAAATTACTACTAGACGGAAAGTAGTGCGCCGACATTGCTGCTGCTGTTTTCAATTCCAGGCTGCTTCTCTTTGCGAGGATGTGGAGGAAGGCACAGTGCATGCATACTGCTCACGTCGGGCCTCAAGGCTTCCTGCTCCAGTCTGAAGGAGTCTTTTAAAAATGGTACTGTATGTCTTTTTTTTTTTTTTTTTTTTTTACAGCTGACGCCGATGCAGACTAAAATCTTTGGCGCTCTCAGGCGATGGAGGATGAAAAACATAACGCAGGAATATGCTATTTTCTGAAATATAATGTTTAAAATTACACGACGACGCGGTATCATGGTCATAGTGTATCAAGATATGTTTTCCTATTGCATTCCAGAGGATTTAAGGCTGAATTTAATACTTCCCTTCCCCCTATAAACTAATTTAACAAGATACAGTATAGTGTTTTAAATCCAGACAATGAGCTATTTCTATCTTTTATTTCTTTTACGAAATGTTATTTACAGGGAAGAGTACTTGACACAAATTCATTTAACAATATTCAAAAGATTAGCATGATTAACTTCTACAGTTACTTGGACAGATCATGGCTTTTCAAAAATTCGTACTCAAATAATACATAAATTAATTTATCTGATTAAGTTGAAGTGTAGTTACAAGCACGCCAGGAGAATTTAGCTTGATGGCACTGAATATCGACCTTTATATAATTGAAGTACATCATCATTTTTAAACATTGGTGGAGGCAGTTTAAGAAGAATGAGCAAGGGCTGGTATGAAAAAGTGACAATAAAAGGAAAAAAAGAGAAATCATACTGCTAGGGAATGCATATAATTTATATGAAAGTTACTGGCACATTTTTTAACCAGTTTTACAATTCCTTTAGAACATGTATGGCTTTTGTATATTATTTCTGTGCCATGTTCCTTCAATAAATATATATTTTTTTTTTAAAGGCAGCAAAAGGCACAATTATTTCAACAGAAGTTTGCAGAAGTTGGCTTATGTATTATAATATTTTACTTGATTACATTTTATTGCATGCTAGTTAAGTCATAATTGGGTGCATTTTTTGTGCATGTTTTATAGAACCTATCTAGATTACTACCATACCTATTGCATACCTTCAGATTAATAAGTTTCAAGTTTAATGTTTTTTTTGATTAATCGCTTAATCATATTTCTAAGCGATGAACAGTTTATAACTCTACTAGATATACCTGGTAATGTATACAAACACCTAAGAGACAGATAATGCTCAACAGAGCTTATAATCTATTCTATACAGTTTACAATCTATTCCTTAACATTTTGTTCATTTTTGCAGGATAAAGTGTGCTATGTATGTTAAATAAACTGTGATACTGCTATCACTATCAGCTTTTCTCTGAAGTTCATTCAGAAGTATCTTGTTTCAAAATTCTCTATGTATAGTTGAAGTCACTAAGGCCTAGATTCACTAACCTCCTTTTTTGGGGCCATCCATGTGCGATCCGTGGCCATGTTTTGCTGGGCGACCGATTCACTAAAGAGTCCCCATGCAAATGATCTGATCGGACACACGCCCACAAGCGATCCCATGGATTGTTGCAGAGCAATCCAGACACATGCGCAGACCATCCTCTCTTCCTGGAGATGCGATCCGCACATGCGTTTGCAAAGCTCGCTCAGCTCAAGGTCAAAACAAAAAGGGAGGCTGCACTCGCTGGCCCCACGAACCATCTAGCCCCAAAATCAGACTGGAACAAAAACGACAACGCCGTAGTGCTGCCCCACTTTTAACCCATGGGTTAAAACCGCGGGTTAAAAACACGGACTCGCAGAGAGGCAGAGAGCTTTTTTGCACAAGAGAGATGTTTTACTTTTATGGTTTCAGGGCTGCAGGGCTGGGATTTCAGGGCAGCAGAGAGCAGGATGGTCGGCAATGACGTGAGCGACTGGTCCTCAGCAGTTGCTTCAGTTTGGATCGGCCAGCCCAATCGGTGTTCCTTCTTCTCTTTAGTGAATCGAGGCCTTTCCTACTTTGTATGCCGTTTCCCCTTATTTGGATGGGCAGATCAGAGCGGGTAAAAGGTTAGTGAATCAGGTTGGGGAACGATTGCAAACCGGTCGGGACATGATCGGATTGTTTAGTGAATTTACCCTGAGTAGTAAAGCTCCTTTCATACACACAGATAAGCTGATGTTCAAAGCAAATTATATGTATACTGGTGGCTAGCAAATGCATAATGTGTATATGTTTATACACATATATACTGCATATGCATATAAAACCTCCTCACACAACTTAATCCAAAGAGCAATATCAAATGGGCCATAAAGCTTCCCCAGTCTCAGTTGTTCTGACTCCGTTGCACAGATATCAGTCTATGAGCTTTAGTATGTTTTTTAACTTCACTACTGTTAACATGCAGCTTCTGATTTGTCTGTTTTTGCATAATACAGATTTAGCCATCACTCCGAGTGATTCTCTATAATCGCCGAGTGATTCTCTAACCTGGTTATGCCACATATGCATACAAAATTTACCTACAGACCTGAGCTGTCATTGCTTTACTTTCTGATCAGGAAAGCTCAGACCACCCTCCTCTCATGCAAATTAAAATAATAATAATAAAAAAACAAAATTGTAGTTCGATAGGAGAGATGCCCGCTCTCTCCTGCCGCATCACAGACACCAAACCTTCACACCCCCGGAAACAGGAGAGATGCTCAATCTCTCCTGCCACCACACAACACCTCCCCCCCACACACACACACACACCCGCTGCCAATAAACACACCCTCCAACCCCCCTCAGCAGTCTCCTGCTGCCAGGTAATACCCCCCATGTCTCCAACAACTTGCGCCCTCTCCCCCTTATCTTGGTTAGATGGCTAGCTGGAGGGATGCCTACTCCCTCTTGCCAGCTGGCATGCCTCTTCAAAATGGCAAGCCTTCCTCTCCCCAGTGCATCCTGGGATGCACCAAGAAGGGTCTGAGACTCTGGCTCAGGTTGTTAAGGCCTCTCCTGTGGGAGGGGCCTTAAACAACCTGAGCCAATCAGAGCCTTAGGCAGGGCAGGATTAATTTGTCGAGGGCTCCTAGGCACACAAGTACACTGGGCCCCATGCCCTACCTCACCCACCATGCGCCCAGGCAGAAACAGGAAGCTGCGTCAGAGGTAAGCTTTGGACAAGTAGCACCGCTTGCACAATTACAGTTCCCGTTGCCTTTCTTACCCACGTTGCTTGCTTGTCTTACTTTCTGTCGATGGGGAGAGGGCGCATTGCTGATCGGGGTGGGGCCCGCATTGCCGATCAATGCTGGAGGGGCCCATTGCCGTTTGGAAAAAAACAATGTTGATGCCCTCTTTCATTGGGCCCCCCTGACCATTTCGGGCTCTAGGCACGTGCCTACTTGGCCTATTGGTTAATCCTGCCCTGGCATTAGGCCTTTCCCCAGATGCACTGGGAAGGGGCTAAGACTCTGATTGGCCCAGGTTGTTTAAGGTCCCTCCTATGGGTGGGGCTTTATGCATCTGTGCCTAAGGAAGTCCCTGATTGGCTGAGGTGCCCCGGCCCATCCAAAGGGAGGAGCCTGAGGGCCTCAGCCAATCAGGGTCTTAGGCCTCTCCCCATGCATCAGATGACGTGCCGGGGGGGGGGGCCAAAGGCCGATATTGGGCGGCAGGCAGCGGAAGAGTAGCAGCAGGAGGACTTTTCTCCTGCTCCTGAAGATTTTGGTGGTGCTTAGAGCAGGAGGAGGGTCCGGGCACTCTCCTGCTCCCAAGGATGTTGGAGAGCCTTGCCCAAGGAGCAGGAGGGACCGGGCACCCCTCCTGCTCCCAACTATTTTACAGGTACTGGGTGGGTGGCCCAGGCCCGACTACCTGGGCTGACCAGGGGTGGGCCGAGGGGTGGTTGGCCTAAGAGTAGGAGGGACTGAGCACCCCTCCTGCTCACAACCTTTGGGTGCCGGGGGGCTGTGGGCCATGCCGGGAGGGGGCGAGGGAGGGCCCTGCCAGTCGGGGGGGGGGGCGAGGGCCATGCTGCATGCATGCAGCATTTTTTTTATTTTTTTTTAACGCTGATGACAGGAGGGAGTTGGTATCCCTCCTGCTTTTTTCTCGGGGGGGGGGGGGCGCAGCAGAGCAGGGCAGGCAGGAGAGATCGGGGCCTGGGGGGTGTTGGGCAGATCTCTCTTGCCTGCTCCCGGACTCTCCTGCTCTCTGCCCCCGTTCCCCACAGTGCAGGCCCGCTTTAAAACCAGGGGCTTGCACTGCAGGGAACGGATTCACCAAACCGTGCACGATCCATTTCCGCTTGCATTCTGGCTGACTAATTCAGTAAAGGCCTGTATGCAAATGGGGACAATCGTTAGCATGCCCCCTATCCACGGCCAGAGCAATCCCCGCTCATGTGCACACCTTAATAGTAGTGACAGGAGAAGCAGCCTCCTGTCACTGCTGTCAGGGCTCAGCCCAGTCCAGATCTCTCTTGCCTGCTCCCGGACTCTCCTGCTCTCTGCCGTCGTTCCCTGCAGTGCAAGCCCGTGGTTTTAAAGCGGGCCTGCACTGCGGGGAACGGCGGCAGAGAGCAGGAGAGTCCAGGAGCAGGCAAGAGAGATCTGGGCCTGCAGGGGGTGTCGGGCAGGACCAGTGTGTCGTGTCAGTGCCCAATCTCTCTTCTCTGCTCATCGGACTCTCCTGCTCTCTGCCGCCGTTCCCTGCAGTGCAGGCCCGCTTTAAAACCACGGGCTTGCACTGCAGGGAACGACGGCAGAGAGCAGGAGAGTCCGGGAGCAGGCAAGAGAGATCTGGGCTGGGCTGAGTCCTGACAGCAGTGACAGGAGGCTGCTTCTCCTGTCACTACTATTAAGGTGTGCACATGAGCGGGGATTGCTCTGGCTGTGGATAGGGGGCGTGCTAACGATCGTCCCCATTTGCATACAGGCCTTTACTGAATTAGTCAGCCAGCATGCAAACGGAAATGGATCGTGCACGGTTTGGAGGTTTAGTGAATCCTGGCCATTCTTAGTCTTGTTAACCATCCCTTTGTAAATAATTCCTATCATTTTGTTTGCTTTTTTGGCTGCCATCACACATTGGGTGTGAGGTTTTATTGTAATGTTCACAATGACACCCAGATTTTTTTCATGAGCACTAACCCCCAAGGTGGACCCTAGCGTCTGGTGACTATGGTTTGGGTTATTCTTACCAATGTGCATCACTTTGTATTTGTCAACATTAAATTTCATATGCCATCTGGACACCCAGTCTTCCAATTTCCTAAGATCTGCCTGCAATTTTTCACAATATGCATACGTTTTAGCAACTTTGAACAGTTTAGTGTTATCTGCAAATTTAATCACCTCACTCATCGTTCCAATTTCCAGATCATTTATAAATAAGTTAAATGGAGATCACGTGACGATGTGAACAGTGCAGACACGTTTCAGTGTTGCTCCCGGGCCCCATTCTGCATTGTGATTATTTCAGCACCAATTTTGCGGCTTCACAGCTCTAGTATCGACTTCGGTGGTCAGCCCCCCGTATGGACAAATTTCTGTGTGTTTTGTATAGCAGGAGGCTGGTGGAGGAGTGTGTGTGCAGTGGTTGGAGCTACAGCCTCAGCACCCTGGGGTTGTGGGTTCAAACCCCACACTGCTCCTTGTGACCATGGGCAGGTCACTCAGTCCTCCATAGACCCAGGTACATTAGGTAGATTGTGAGCCCACCGGGACAGATAGGGAAAATGCTTGTAAAACCACTTAGATAATCATAATAGGCAGTATATAAAAACCTAATAAACTTGAAACTTGGTAAATCAGCAAAAAAACAAAAGAGGTGAGCAGAGAATCAATGGACAAATGACAACGCTGGCTGCATGCTCCGCAGGAGAGTTCACAAGATGGACACCCAAGATCCTAATTACTGATGATATTTCATATTCAAAGCTATTTAAAGTCAATGATCTATAATGGTGAGATATATTAGGGGGATCAATTATAAGAAGCAAAGATTCTAGACTTCAAAAAAACTAACTTTGCTCAGATAGGGGATTATGTCAATGAGTTGTTGTTTGGATGGGAACATCTGGAAGAATTAGGAAAGCAGTGGTCAAAACTGAAAGGAGCTATTATAAGGGCAGCAAACCACTTTGTAAGGAAAGTAAGCAAAAGTAAGAGGAAAAGAAGGCTGCTTTGTTTCTCAAAAGTAGTAGCTGAAAAGATAAGGAAGAAAAAGTTAGCCTTCATAAATTACAAAAGATTGCAGAGAAAAGAAGACAAGCAAAAATATCTGGAAAAATTAAGAGAAGCTGGTATTCAGGAACGCAAAGATACAAATGGAATTAAAAATAGCCAACATGATAAAACAGGGGGATAAGACAAATATGTTGCTACCTCAACTTGGGTATTATATTCAATTCTGGTTGCAGTATCTCAAAAAAGATTTAGCAGAATTAGAAGAGGTTCGAAGAACAAACAAGATGATAAAGGGGATGGTGGGCCAATTAGAGCCTTAGGCCCCTCCTAGTGCATCCCAGGATGCACTGGGAAATGGAAGGTCTGCCATTATGAAGAAGCGGGCATGCTAGTGGGAGGAAGTGGGCATCCCTACCACCGGGTGTCTTTGAAGGTATGGTGATATAGCGGGTGTCAGGGTGGGGTGCCAGGGATTCAGGGAGTGCCACGGTGGAGTGCCACATTAGATAAATTGTGAACCCACTGGGACATATAGGGAAAATGCTTGAAATATCTATGTAAATCACTTTGGAGTGTGGTTGTAAAAAATTACAAAAAGGTGGTATACAAGTCCCAATTCCTTTCCCTTTCTCTTTATTCTCCCAGTTTGTCTGTCTCTCCCCAACACAGACTTCCTGCACAGGTATTTTAAATTACTAGGTGGATACTTCACTATGACTTCTAATTAGGAGCTTACAGTAGAAAGCAAAAATACTTCTTTCCTGTCTGTGTCCCATAATACTGATGGTTCTTTTATTCCTTAATATAATCTATAGCAGCATTCTTTCTATCCAGTTCCTACTCCACTTCGTTTACCTCTCTGCATTCCTTCTGATCTATCATGCTACCCATCCTCCTTTTGCTTCTTCTGCAAACTATTTAGCTTTAGTTTCAGTCCAGCAGCTTTCCAATTTGGTTCCAGATACTTAACTGCCTTCATACATATCTTGTACCCCTACTACTTACTCTCTCACTACTGTTCAAGACTATCTTCCTTCAATATGAATGCACCTGCCGCTAGTTTAGGATGCTTCTGGACTATACTTTCTAGCATTGCCATGAATTCCTTTCCTTTTAGAGCTTTCATATGCTCTCTTGTGCTACTTCTGACTTTGAACTGCTGTATAAATGGTAGCAAGCTGCCTAGTGTCTCACATGTATATATTCACACATGTTATTCAAAAATATGTACATACAGTAAGTGCAAATGCTTCCCTACCCCTGCCCCACGAAAACCTCTTCCTATTGTAGGAGAATGTACAAGCATGCTTATTCTATAGAGCCTTGTTATCTCATACTAAGCTACAGTAAGCAGTTAACATGGGAGTTTACCATACTATAGACAACAAGAGCCTATGCTACTGAGCTAAAAAGACAGCTGTTACAGCAAAGCTCCAACATCATCTGCCTAAAGTGGGATTGTGCAAGATTTGGGCAGAAGCAGGTGGTTGGAGATGTAGTCAATTGTGGCAGCTAGGGAATGGTTGATACTGCATGCTAGCTGTCATGATAGCTGATAGCACAGCTGAACTTACCACCACCTCAAGCAGAGGCAGTAAGAGCAGCTGTGCTACTGACATTCCTATAGCAGTGTGCTGTTAATGGTGGTGTGACATCATATCCCCAATCCCTCAATTAACACTCTAGCCCCCAACACCAACCTGACCCTCCCATTCAACCCAGAACCCACCCCTGACATAGACCTATACTTATCACAGGTCCTGCCCCCCAGGCAGAATCCCATCCCCCCTACACAACACTAATTCTACCTGTCACAAACTCAACCCCTATCACAGTGCTGACACCCCAAAGACAGCCCTGACACATCCATTCTCAATAGTGTCAAACCCCACCCCTTTACAAAGCTCTCTCCTCCAACCAAAATGCACCCATCCCAGAGCTCACCCATTCTGCCATCCCCAGAGCTCCCCCTGGGACTTACCTGGGGATCAGTATAGGTGGGTCAGTGAGTCTTATGTGGCAGTGAGTCCCTTTCCTTCCACCTTGGTTGGGTCCTGAATCCAAAATGGCATCAATGACTCCTAGCAGTAGACTCACAGTACTACTGCTAGGATGTCATCATGCAGTACCACTAGGGGTCATCATGGAAGAATGACCCCTAGTGGTAGTACCACTAGACTACTACTAGGGTTTAGTGGTGCCATTTTAGATTCAGATGCTGTCCCATATAGCAACAAAGGGGATCACTAAGCTGACCCGGTTACCCATTCCAGAAAAGAGTCTTTATGGCCAGTCCTGGATTTCTGCCAACCTCATCCTGGTGTAATATGGGACCTGCAGCACTGATTTCAATGGATAGAATCATGGACTACAAAGGATTGGCCAAAACATCTCCCTTCTGGAATGGGACACCTGGTCACTCTAGGGATCACTGCCATCTATAACTCACTGCCCCACTAGTGCAGACCTCAGAGAAATCCTTGGATAATCAGGGAGTAGAGCAGGTTATTTATGATCAGAAGAGTGGCATGAAGGGGCAGGATTTAAGTATTGGAAGCCCCCATTAAGAACCAGGGCATTGGGACTGTCTTATGGGTGTCAGGATTGTGATAAGGGGGACCAGTATTTTGGGGGGCTCAGGATTCTTCATGGGCTAGGCCTGTGACAAGGGTGGGGGCTATGTTGAGGTGGGTTCTGAGTTGAATAGTGAGGTCAGGATTGTGACAGAAAGGGTCGATGAGTTGATCTGGCGGGGTTGGTTGTGTCAGGGGGTTCAGGATATTGATCAGGGAGGTTGGGTTTATGTTAGGGGGTCAGGAATTGATCTGGAGGTTGGGCTGTGTGAGGGGGATGTAGAGTGTTGATTGGAGGGTCAGGTTTGTGTCAGGAAGTCAGGGTTAATCAGAGCAGTTGGGTTGTGACGGGGAATGCTGGATGTTGATTGGGGAGTCAGGTTTTTGTTAAGGGTAAGTTTCAAGTTTATTAAAATCTTGTTATACCGCCAAATCAAAATTCAAGGCAGTATACAGTCCATATTTAAAGTACACATATTTAAAAGTACAAAGGAGGTTTGATGTACGAAGACTTAACAGGACATACAGACAAACTGGTATAATAGGGAAGTACAAGTGGAACAAACATTAGGAAAGGGAACTAGTAGCAGGTTATTCAATCAGATTCAAAAGGATTGCATCCTTAACAGGACAGTTAAACATTGTAAGCGTCCTTAAACCGGTAGGTTTTTAGTTTGGATTTAAAGTCTGAAACAGATATGTCTACTCTTAAGTGGTTCGGAGCAGCGTTTCACAGGGTGAGGGCGGTAATCAAAAAAAAATGTAAGGGCGCATTGTGTTAATATATCTCAAGGAAGATATGGCGAGTAGATTTTGAGAAATGGAGCGGAGGGTTCTTTGGGGAGCATGTGGAATCAACATTCTATTCAAGAAATTGGGGGAATAGACCGACTGGATTTTAAATGTTAACAGAAGGATTCTGTATGCTATTCTGTGTTCTATAGGGAGCCAATGGGCCTTCATATGTAGAAGTGTGACGTGGTCATATTTTTTGGCCTTAAATATAACCTTGATAGCAGTATTCTGTGCAATCTGCAAACGCCTACGTTCTTTTTGTGCTATGTCTTTATAGAGGGAATTACAGTAATCTAGGTGAGAACAATGAATGAATTAAGATGTTAATAGATGGAGGATTAAGTAACTTAGAGAGACAATGGATCATTTGCATTCTTTGAAAACAGCTACAAACTACTGTACTGATTTGGTTATGGTATGTTAATTTTGCATCAAACGTGACACCAAGGAGTTTGAGAGTGGGGACTGTTTGCAAAGGAATTGTTGAAATTGAGATCGGGTCCGTCAAACATTGATCCTCTCTTACTGGGAAGATCATAACCTTTGTTTTACTGATGTTTAAGGCTAACATATTAGCGACAAGCCAGTCATGAATTTTTGCAAGCTTATGGTTACTAACGGGCACGTCTTCAGGGTCGTTAAGGTCGATTTGATGAACTAATTGGATATCATCAGCATATGCGAATATGGTGAAACCTATGGATTGGGCCAGCGTCCAGAGAGGAGCCAACAAGATGTTAAACAGTAGGGGAGACAGGATGGAACCCTGGGGGATGCCGAACTTTGTGGAAGAAGGGTTAGAGGAAGTCCCATTATAGATCACTGTAGAGGTTCTATTTGAAAAATAAGAAGTAAACCATTCCAAGGTTTGGTCTCTGATTCCTATGTTGTATAGGTGTTGAAGAAATAATTTATGATCTATTGTATCAAATGCTGCGGAAAGATCCAAGGAGATAAGAGCAATAGATTTGTGGTGGTCAAGGTGGTATAAAATATTTGTGGTTAATCCAATCAGTGACAGTTCTGAATCCAGTTTGGTTGGGGTGAAGAGCTTGAATTTTTTTCAATGAATTCGGATATTTGGAAAAAGACAATCTTTTCTGTTTGGCCAAAAAAGGGATACACTGTTTATTTTTGAGTAGGCCCTCACTACATTATTTGCACTAGCAGATAATGAAGGAATACCAGTCCTATCTGTCACTCCAGGAAATGTGGTGCCATGTGTTAACAGTCTATCCTGTATGATAAAATACATGCCCCCTGCGTTTACCATACCATTTTAACAGATACTTTGTGACCTGGGTTGACCACTGTTGGAAACAGGATGGTCTGTCCCAGTATGGCAACTCTTATATTCTTATGTACTTTTTACGTTAAACTTGTGGTAAGTGCAAATACTACTGCACTTTAGTAAAAGGGCTCCTTTTAGTAAAAGTGCATACTTTTACCCACATTGTAAAAACTCATTTTGGTGAGTAAAGCACTCCTGTATTCTGGAAATGGCTTTAAAAATAACCCTCAGACTTGTAAAAATCAATTACCACATCTGTTTTTAAGAAAAATAACAAGCTTTAAGTGTAAGGTATCACTTAGCTCCCTAATTCATCAACATTATTCAGTTCTTCCCATGACAGGCCTTATATAAATAATGGAACAGAAATCCAGTGACAGCAAACATTCTTTTCTTCTTGATACACAAACAAGATGGGGAAGTCTCACAGGATGGCAATTGCTTGATAAAAACCATGCTGATTTCCTTCAAAATTGTAGAAAAGCTACATGGCTTTCATGCTTTTCCAATTTTATAATTCACTGGAAACCAAAATGGAAAATTAAATAACTTCATTTCAATGTAATTGTCCTGCATGTTGTTAGAATTATTGACTGCATACTTTGTGTACAGATTTTAGATTTTCCATGCCTATTGTTCATAAAACAAAGCTGCTATATTTCATAGGTTAAACTGGTTCTGTGTTCTCTTTTTCTCTCTCATCTATAGGCTAGCAAGACTCAGAGGGACTTTTTCAAGGTTAGATAACCTGCCAAACTGTGATGTTTCATATTTTCTATTGTTTTCTATTTTAGACTTGCATACGTACAACTTGTTTCCAAAAAGGGGGCCTAAAGCATTTTACAGTTTAAAAAATAGGATTAATATATCAGTACATAATTCAAAATAATTAAAATTAACATCATTAAAAATAAATATCCCTGTAATGGAAGGAGTGGCCTAGTGTTAAAGCTACAGTCTCAGCACCCTGAGGTTGTGGGTTCAAGCTCCACACTGCTCCTTGTGACCCTGGGAAAGTCACTTAATCCTGCTTTGCCCCAGGTACATTAGATACAATGTGAGCCCACTGGGACAGATCGGGAAAAATGCTTGAGTACCTGAATGCAAACTTCTTAGACAACCTCCATTGACAGGCAATGTATAAATAACTTAAATAAGTATACAAATAAATAAAGTGATAAAATAGACTTCTGGACTTCTTTATATATAACTTGGCAAATCTTCAAGCATTTTCCCGATCTGTCCCAGTGGACTCGCAATCTCTCTAATGTGGCATTCCACCGTGGCATCCTCCTCCCCCCAAGGCATCAGCCATCCCTTCTCTGTGGCCTGAGGCATCAGGATTCCTCTTTGTGTGGCCCAAATCACTACCAGTATATCTTAAGGCAGCCTTCCCGGACTCTTCAGGTTTCCCTCTACCTCAGGTGTCCCTCTACCTCATTCCAGCCCTCGATGATGTCGCTTCTTCTTTCTTCACAGGTAGGAACATGGTAGAAGGAAGCCTGCAGAGCTAGTGGAAGGTTGCCAATAATTGGAATTGGCTTTGCTGAGGTACTGTGGGTAGAGAATGAGAAATGTTGGCTGGGGAGGATAGGGTGGAGCGAATGTAGGAGATGCTGGCTTGGGGGGGGGAAAGCAGTGAGAGAGATGCTGGCTGGGTGTGAGAAAGATGCTGGCTGGGGGGGCAGCAGTGAGAGAAATGCTGGAGGGGGACAGGAGTGAGAAAGATGTTGGCTCAGGGAGACAGGTATCTAGGGGAGGTTTGGTTTACAATGTAGCCTGGTCTTCAGTTGTATAAATGCCATCTTCAACTCCAGAGATGTAGAGAGAGTTTTTTGTTCAATTTGATACCTTCTGCTAGAAGAAAGTCACTAAGTGAGAAAAAATTGAAGGCTCTTTGTTTTATCTAGTATAATTTAATGAAAATACTGAATTGTGCTAAAATTCTGGATAACAATTAGCAAAAATATTGTTTAAATGTCAAATAAACTTGCAGAATTTGCAAATTTTGTGCACAGTATTTTGATTTTTTTTGCACAGTATGAATTGAGTTAACTAGGTAATTGTCTATCTGGTCACAATTTGGTACTTAATATTGATAAAATGTCAGCGATGTGGATCTCCCATAGCCAAAAAATGTTGAGAGCTTTTCCAGAAATTCAAAGCACAAGAGTGCAACTATATTCTAATGTAACTGTCTTGGGTATTCACTGTGATTCCAACTTATGTTTCAGTTCTCAAATTAATCATTTTGTGAAGTCAAGTTTTTACTAATTATGTATGTTGTACCATTTAAAATCAATTTTGGAACTAGAAAATCTTACAAAGTAGATTCACGCCTTCATAACATGTAGGTTGGATTACTGCAATACCCTTTTTCTTGGCTTAAGCCAGGCCAATGTACAATAGCTGCAATTGGTCGAAAATACTGCTGCCAGACTCTTGACAGGCAGTAAAAGAACAGATCATATTACTCCTATATTGCATAAATTATACTGGTTGCCTGTGGATCAGCGTATTAAGTTTAAAATGTTGTGCATTTTGTTTTAAAGCAAGGCATGCAAAGCCTCCAATGTATCTGGCAAATAAGTTAACTAGATAGTGCCCACAGAGATCCTTGCGCTCCTCGCAGAAGGAGCTATTTCGTTGCCTGATCTTTTTTGTATGTGGGCTCATTGTGGAACTCCTTGTTCTACAAGATTTTTAATGGTATATGTCATATGTATCCTTTAGGAAACTGTTGAAAACAGTACTGTTTCAATAGCATTTTGATACCGCAGTGATGAAATAGTATAAAAGAGGGTATTGAAAACCATCAAATTGATTTTCTTGTTGATTTGTTAAAAGTTGGTATTGCTGTAAAAAAGCCGCTTTGGAATTTGAAAAGGCGGGATAACAAATTATTATTAAACTTGAGAAACTTGATGTATTTTGCATTTGTATATTTTTAATTATACACCACTGAATACTTATGTCAACAGCAGTAAATCAAGAATAATAAATCCAATCCAATCCTTCATGCGCTCCTCAAATATTTCATAGTCCCAAAAAATTCTGACTCTGATTTAATAATTTTGGTACTTCTTCACTCCTTGCTCAGAGGATTTAGGGTCTTTGTGCTAATGGTGGTACTACATGGTTGAGTCACTTTATTATGACCATCTGCTAATATCCAGAATAACTGCCTCTGGCAGCACGGACGGCAGCCATACACCATGGGAGTAAGATGCTGGGTGGTTGGTAGAGGTATCTGGAACCATGCAGACTGCAGTGCATCCAACAGTTGCTGATGGATGTGTGGTGTTGGATCCAGTCATCAAACATGTCAAACAAGGTGGTCCCAAATATGCTCAATTGGGTTAAGGTCTGGGGAATTTGGAGGCCTGGGAAGTAGCTGGAAGTCTTGATCATGGTATGTAAACCACTCACAAACAATTCTGGCCATATGACATATAACATTATCCTATTGAAAGATCCCATTGGCCATAGGGAAGACCATCAACATGTACAGGTGTACTTGATTGGCAAGGATGGAGAGATACCAATGTCGGTTGAGAATGCCTTCCAGCGGTATTAAGATACCTCACTGGACTGAGGCTGAGGGGCAGCAGGCTCAGGACAAATGTCAGGAAATTCTATTTCACACAGCGAGTGGTGAACGCTTGGAATGCTCTCCCAGAGGAGGTGGTGACGGCGACTACCATTCTGGGTTTCAAGCGTGAGTTGGATGCACACCTCCTTGCAAATCACATTGAGGGATAGGGGTAATCAGGGTCTCCATCTGGGAGCACCTGGCTTGGCCTCTGCGTGTGCGGGTCGCCAAAATAGATGGACCTGGGGTCTGATCCGGTGAAGGCGTTTCTAGTTAGTATTGGGGTTCAAGAAGGGATTGGGCATCTTTCTGAAGAAAAGGGGATAGAAGAGTACGGATAGAGGACTACTACACAGGTCCTGGACCTGATGGGCCTCCGCGTGTGCGGACTGCTGGGCATGATGGACCTCTGGTCTGACCCAGCGGAGGCAATGCTTATGTGCTTATACCAAGAAAACATTCCCCAGACCATAACACTGCTACCACCAGTTTGTGTACATCCAACAATGGTTGGTGGGTGTTTGTTCTCGGCAGTTTCACACCTGACATGCCAATGTCCATCCGTTCATTGGAGCTCAAAACATGACTTATCAGAGAAGGCAACTCTCTGCCAGTCAGTGTAAGTCCAATGTCAGTACTCCAGTGCACTTTGCAGCCATTTTTTGCGATGAACCCTTGTGAGCATGGATGCAGTCACCAGCTGTCTGTTCTGGAGCCCCATTCGCAACAGTCGTTTTGACACACATCTGAAAGCTCCCTGGTTCATTTGGATGTTGAGTTGCTTCACAGTTACGTGCCAATCAGCCTGTAGCAACCTGCGTAACCAATGTTCACTTCTCGCATCGATGGTTTGTGCTGCCCCACAGTGATCATGTTGGGACGTCAAAAAGTTCAATTCACAGTACATTTTACGTCAATTTGTCCATTCACAGTACACTTTAACTGCAGCAGCCTGTGAACAGATCACAAACTCTGCCATTTCCGAAATGTTGCCATCCGTAGTCCGGTAGCCAATGATCATGCCTCTTTCATTGTCTGATAAATTGCGCTTTTTTCCCCATGATAGCCTCAATACATATATTGGCAACTTGCTGACATCTCACCTTATATATTCACGAAGTCTGTGCACAACACATGCATTCGTTCATTGGCTGTGCGTCCCTGATGTCAGAGGTAGGTGGTGTTCATAATAATGTGACTTGACCGTGCATTTTATTCTTGTTCCAGTGCTTTGGGTTGCTCCTGTTAATGTTGATATCACTTTACCCCTCCGCCAGTACTACCGGTTGGTTGATAGCACTTTACCTCTCCTCTAGTGTTTTGGGGTACCTATGCCCATGTTATGTGTGAATGAAGTCTTATAAAATATAGACTAGTGTGAATGTATGCCTGTTGTTTGCATGGTGTGTACTTTTATGGTGGGCATACACATGGGTAGAGTTTGGGCCCCTACTTTTCTGTATAGATTAGGCTTTAAACAGGCATCTTAAATAATGCTTTTAGTAGACACCCTGATTATACTTTTGTCCACCTATTATACTTTGTCCCTGATTATACTTTTGTCCACCTATATTTAATTCAATGTGCATAAATGGTTTTTAAAATTATACTCTAATCAAACAAGAGACACAAATGAAATACTAATGTTAATTTTGCCTAACTTCCCCTCATATATCTGAAATGAGAATGGATCTATAAGCAAATTACACCTATTCTACTAAACTTAAACTTGTGTACTTAAACTTGTGGCTTAAACTTGTGTACTTAAAACTCTATGACAACTTAATAGCCTCCAAAGCAGCTAAGTTGGACAAACAACTCACCACTCTGTTATCTTCATCCACAGATTACAAAACCTTCAAGAAAGAAATTAAAACCATATTCTTCAAAAAACACATTAAACCTATCCAGCACAACAATCCTAACCCAACATCCAACACTCTATAAACCCTTAGTACTCTCTAATTTTTTTCTAATTACCAAACATTATCTAAAACCCATAATTATCCCTTAAAATTTTATCTCATCGTTTATTCTATTACTTCAAAGTTGAAATATAATTCTTGTTTTTAGTTTGGATGTAATCCGCCTTGAACCGCTGGTGGAATAGAAATCACTAATGTAATGTAATATAGGGACCCTTTTAATAAGCTGTGGTAAAAAGTGACCTTAGTGCATGCTTACATGTGTCATTCCCCTGTGTTAAGGCCACTTTTTACGGTGTAGGTAAAATGGCTGATTTTTCTATTTATTTATTTTAAAAATATATATATCGCATACAATCTATGCGGTTTACATATTTCTAGCATTAATGGCCATACACCAATTTTTTCATTAGTGTGTGACTATTAGCACATGAGAATTTACCTACACCAATTTTGTAAGCAGTAAGGGCTCACTGCTAACCATGCACTAATCATTTAGCAATGTAGATGTGCCAACCAATTAGCACAGTACATGTCTTCTTTCTGCCCCTGACACACTCCAGCACTATAAAATAAATGTCATTTTATAATGTGTGGATAGTGCGTGCACATGCAAAAGTTATTGTGGGACACCTGATCGCACTCCCACAGTAATCACATTATTTGCTGCAGTAAGCATGCATTAATGCTTACAGCAACTTAGTAAAATGGCCCCATAAAGAGCCAGATTCTATAAATGGTATCTAAGCATGCCTACGTTATAGGTGCCACTCCATGTGGTTGTCAATCAACCACATGGTGCCTTTTATAGAATCATGCCTAGCAGCGCCTAAGCGGGCTTAGGTGTCACTAGGCATCCTTGAGGTAGGTGCTGGTATATTAGGCGAGGTTTTACCTTTTGAGCATTTACCTAGCATAATTTACCAGCATCTATCTGCAATGCCTAAGTAAACCAAGCCTGTTCTCCGCCCCTAACCATGCCTACTTTTCAGGTAGGCATCATTAGGTGTCACTAGCCGCCTTGTCTTAGGCTTCGCTAGGTGTCCTAAGAGTTCCACACAGAATTCTTAATTGGTAATTTAATTTTTTTGATTGACTGAAAACTGGCATGGTAAATTACCATGGCAATAAGCCAATTAAAAAAAAAAGTTGTGCGCAGATTCTGATTCTGAATTTAGGCTTTACTAGATGTCCTTGATTGGGATGCCTAGCGGCACCTAATGTAGGCAGCCTATGCAGAATCCGGCCCTAAGAGCCTATTTTATAAAGGAGCATAGACACCTACTTTCCTTTATAGAATACTAGCCTAACCAGGTATATATGTTTATGTTTATTAAAATTTGATATCCCGCCGAAGCTTACACCAGTTCTCAGCGACTAACAATTAAAATCAAATACTGTGACAGGGAAGCTCCTGCTAGTCCAGTTAAAAGTACAGCCCTCAAACCAGCTGTTACCAAAATGAAGCCTGTATACTCTGCTAAAAGCCCAATTTCAGTACAGAAAAAAAAGGCAGGGGATTTCCCAACCAGGAATTCAGGCAGGGAGGGCACACAAAACACTATCTATCCCCTAATACTCCTTTCCCAGAGCTGAGGAGAAACCAAGAATCAACCCAGCAGGGAGTGGGGTTAACCGCAAGGCTTGCAGTCACCTCAGCTTGAAGACAGACTGCAAGTGAATAAATTAACTCCAGCTGATTCAAATTAGAGAAGAAGAGCAAGGCACAGGGAGGGCAGTTTCCCAACTTCTCTTATCCACCAGAAAAGAGGCTTTTCTCCAGGCCAGCCAGCAAGGACAGAAAGCCTGATTCCAGGGAGGTACAGTAGCTTTCCAGTTGAGCCTTGAGGGGAAGGGCTGGAAATTTGTCATGAGGATGAAGAAAACTGCTCAGAAAAATTCTCAAGCACTTAGAGAGGGGAATGGGAGATAGAGCAGGAAGTGGGTGAATTAATGGAAACCGGTCTAATCCCAGTGATACCGAGTGGGGAATTTACAGTGAAGCTGACCCAGGAGAAGGTGTGCTGGAGGAAGCCATGGACATGTGAATAAACAGCGAGAGGCTGTTTTCTTCCTCCTAGTAATGAGTCAAGTCTCTATCCACAGAAACCTGAGCTAGAGTAAGGCTGCAGGTAGTGACAAAGCAGCAGTACCTAAATAAAACTGTGTTTAAACTTCATTTTACAGAGTCCCCAAGAATCCAAAGCTAAAGAGCATTTGGGGGCAATTGGGAGGGTCTGAACAGCTATGTGCAAAAGGAGGCTTGCTTCCACACAGCCTGCAGTGCAGGGCTGTGAAGTGCCTCCTGAGATTCCAACTGTGCTGCAGCACACTGAGGAGGAAGAGAGGCGCCTGCCAACTGACTTCCCTATGCAGTACAGCGCCAGTACTGCCTGATTTGCCAAAGGCCTGCATGTTTCCCCCTTCCGGTTACCCCCCTGGCCTCCTGGTCTCACCTTTAATGGAATAGAATGGAAAAAACTGCATTACAATTAGTAAAGGGGATGGGATCTGGGGCAGAGCTTGGGTGGGCCTAGGGAGGTCTGTGGTTGTCGTACACTGCTGTAGGCAATCAGCTGGCACCAGTGCCTCTTCTTCTCTCTGGCCCTCTTCCCTGCTGGTTCCCCTATTGGCATCTCAGGGCCCATCTGGAGGGTCTCTGCACATGCGCGGATGTCGACGTGATGATGTCACGCATATGCGTGATGTCATCACGGCAATGTCTGCACACTTCTGGGTGCCTCACTTCTGGGCACCTTTAGTGTGCCCCAGCTTGAGAAAGTTTGGGAGATACTGCATTAGGGGGACAAGATACTAGTAAGTGAACTGGAGTGAGAGAAAAGGTTTTGCCGCTTGATATTTTTGAACTATGATTGGAAGTAGTGCAGGCACCTGCAGTGCCCAAATAGTGCTGGCAGAACTGTGACTAGGAGCAGCCAGCAGCCCTAATAAAGAGGGAGCTTAAGAATACAAGTCTGGAAAGTACATTTTGATTTTTATTTGTGATATGCTGGCAAGGACTGGCCAGTCCATGAACTGATTCACAGGGAGCAGACCCTGTAGTGTGGTGAAATAAACTGTAATGCCAGAGACTGTAAAACGTAATTTTCTATTTTGGAATTTTTCAGTTGCAAACATTAAACCCGGTGAAGTTTTGATTACGAGAAATCCAGACTCCGGGTTTTCCTTCTACCAGCCATATAAAAGGCACATCAAAAATCTTCCCTGTGGTCCGAGCTGGGGTTTCCCACTCACATTGGGCCTGGTCCGGCCACACAAAGTTGGTGTCAGAAGTGGGATCTAGCGCCACCCACAGGTTGGTGGAGGAAGTGCACCAAAAGAAAATTTTATTTTTTTTTTTTTTAACTTGTTTGGCTATTATTTTGAGGGGAAGTATTGCGGCTAGATATTGTGCAGAGACAAGAAATACCCCAGTATTTGGTCCCCCAGGTTTAGGGGCCAATTTGAATTTGTCTTGGAACAATTTGATTATTTTTTTTTCTTGTGAGAAATCCTGATGGGTGAAAAACAGTGATTTTTAGTGATTTTGCTAACTGGACTTTAAAATACCAAGCAGGAAAGGAGTTCCGTACCAGGTGGGCATGGTTCCAGTGGAGGAATATAGAGCAGCATTGAGGTACCCAAGAGATAGTTGATTGCGGAGTGGAGAGGAGACCAGAGGTGTGAGCAGTGTTCCAGTTATCCTGATTGTAGGAGTGGCTGGGGAGGCCCTGAAATCCCAAGGCTGAGACACATCAGTCCCCAAGGTAAAAGTACTGTGGCCGGGCCCGTCCTTGAGTAGGTGGGAAAGCCTAGCTCGGACCACAAGCAAGAATTTTGGAACGCCTTTTATGTGGTTGTGTGAAGGAAAACCCGGATACCGGATTTCTGGAAAACAGTATCAGGTTTATTAGTGTCCCAAATAAAAATAAGAAGAAAAAAAACCAGTCACACTTGGCTTCTTAGATGCGCCCAGGCGCTTCCCGTACTCTCATACAGTTCAGTCCAGGAGAGTCATATGGCTTTGACTGAGGAACGGGATTGCCCATCTTTATCCAACAAAATATAATTCAAACTCACAACTTTACATTAGTCCAGTGCTCTCCTGGTCTCATATCCCCTCTGGGAATTATCAGTCTCTTTATATCTTTATAGCTGAGCTCGGCTCATGCCAGCCTTTTCACGTCTCAGCTCCTTCCATATTTACACAAGCTTTTCTCACCTAATTAGGCCGGGCTGCCTCAGCTCTGCTTGCCACAATGCTTTGGCTTCAGTGTGAAAAAAAAACAACGGACAACTTTCTTCATGCAATCAGCTGAGGACTCTCACACACAGTACCCTCCCAGGTCCATGTCCTCTTCACTTATACTATCCCCAGGGACACTACACATTTCCCATTCACCCTCATGGGAACTCTGGCTTTCCATTTCTGCATCCCATCCCCATTCCTGCATGTCTGCCAAAACCTCTGCAGCATTTCCATGGGGATCATTTTCCAGCCCTTCTCCCTGGGGTTTAAGCTGCCAGTGACTGTACCTCCCGAGTGTTGTCCTGCCTCTCGTTATGAGCTGGCTTCCTGCACCACGGTCCTGCTGGGGCTTAGGTAACTGGTGAGAGCTGGCCACTCCATGATTCGTTTGGCTTCTGTAATCAGGGCCACCTGTGTCCTCCTCCTTCCACTCCACCTGACTTTGCCTTTGTGGCTTCCCAGCCTGCGAACTCCGGGGTCTGACTCCACCCCTTTGCAAATTGGTGTCAGGTTTCTCCCTGACTTGGGGAAAGGAGTGATAGGGGAAATTAGTGGTTTTCAGAGCCCTCCCCATCTGGCTCTTGAGCTGTGCTGGGACCTGCCTTTTCTTGCATTCTTTTGGCTGAGCCAGCTGTCCTGGCTCCATGCCGGGTTTTACAGGAACCTGTGCTGCATGTTGGGGAGTTTTAGCAGTAGTTTTCACTGTGACAGGAGCTTCCCTGTCACAGTACTTAGGGAGTAGCTGGTGTGGATAGCACAGTAAGGGAACCTGAGAGCTCTGGAATAGTAAGGGGACAATCCCTTCTTTGAGAGTATCGCACTTGGTTTCCCTCTCTCTTTTGTTTTGTTTTCAGGATGGAGGCATCCAATTTCCTGGCCAGTTTGGAGATGGAGATGCACAAGCTACAGGAGCGGTTCCAGGACACTTTAAAGACCAAAGCGGACTTGTGGCAAGTGGACCACCAGGCACAGCAAACACGCCATGCAGAGCTCTTACAGCAGCTAGGATCTCAGATACAGGCTGTTAACAACTTGGCACAGTGACCTACACATCCGGTGGCCGGTATCGCTGGAGCAGTTGTCAGGCCAGTAGGTGTTCCTCTCGGGGAGCCTATAGATTACATAAGTTGACTGCTGAAGATGACATTCAGGACTTCCTTCTAGGGTTTGAAAAAGTAGCTGTTGCCTCACACTGGCCAGTGGACTAGTGGTCCATTAGATTGATACCTTGCCTGGGTGGGAGAGCCTAAGAAGCCTAAGAAGTGTAGATCAAACCGCAGACTATCAAATCCTGAAGCAAACATTGCTCGATTACTTGGGCTATTCCCCAGAGCATTATAGAGGGCAGTTTCAGGCAGCGTATATGGCCCCAAAGGAATGCTCTAAGGCCTTGATACAAAGGCTAAAGAGGTTATATGAGAGATGGCTACAACCTCAGATAAAGGGAGTGCAAGAGTTCCTCGAAGAAATGGTAAGGGAGCAGTTGCTAGAGGCTATTCCTCCTGGGGCGAAATTATAGTTAAGGAGGAAGGGACCCCAATCTTTGGACCAGGTGGGTCAGGATTTGGAGTGCTATATGGGGGAAGAGGAAGCCAGGGGGACCCCTCAGGCATACCAGGCCCTAGGAGGGTTCCAGGTTGTCCTTTGGCAGGGAAGAGGGTGATGGTAGCCACTAAGGCAGGGTCATTCCAGGAGTCAACCATATTGGTGGAGGTGGAGGGAATATAGCTACCCGCCTTAGTAGATTTGGGTGCTGAACAGTCTCCTGATTGCTAGCTCTACCTGGGCCGATATTGTGAAAGAGGCAGGTCCTGGATGTATGTGTCTGGCGGGTGCTGTAAAATTAAGTTGTGTGCATGGGGTTTCTACCCCATATCCCTTAAGAGAAATTAACATCCAATATCAGTGCCAGGGGAGCTGGGTAAAGTTAGCCCTGGGACCCAAACCTCCCAGTACTCTTGTTACTGGAAAGAGATTGGCTGGGGTTTGAGCTATATTGGCGAGAAGGAAGGGTTTTAGCCAACAAGAAGGGATAGGGGACACTCCTAGGAGGGTCTCTAGAAGGAATCAGTTGGGCTTACCCTTTAGACCCTGGATTCCTGGGGAAGTGATGGTGAAATTTCCTGAATTTTATAAAATATATGTGCACTGTATTGCAACTCCACTCCTATTGCTCACACTGCACCATTGGAAAAGCCTACTCGTGGTGTGCGGCATCTTGTTAGTATATGTTTATACCCAAGTATTTAGTTGTGCCATTTTATGAGCCTTTTCTCCATGTAAAACATGCTTTACATCAGGGGTCTCAAAGTCCCTCCTTGAGGGCTGCAATCCAGTCGGGTTTTCAGGATTTCCCCAATGAATATGCATGAGATCTATGCATGCACTGCTTTCAATGCATATTGTGGCGGGGCCAGGGGTAAGCCTAGCGCTGGCAACCTGGCTCCCGCCCCAGGCATAAGGACGGAGCGCTCCCAGGAGGACTCCCACTGGATAAGCAGTAGAATAATTAGTGGAGACTGCGTTCTTGGTAAAGTTCAGCTTTTATCTTTATTACCCCTAGTTCACAGCACTAGGGTTCCAGTAGTCCCTCTGGTCTGAGGAGACTTAAAACAAATCATATATTCACAAGGTTTCTTCCTTACAACACAGTCCAGCCTGCTACCCAGGCAGAAAAGCCAAAAAATAAACCAAAACGTTTTCTCCTTAATTTTGCTCCTTTTGTTTGGAAATACTTCAGGAAGCTCTGTGACCTAACCCACCCTAAGTTCAATGCCCCCCACTACCCTATGCTCCTGGGTAGGGCTAGGGAACTTTATATAACCCAACCTTTTATGACTGGTGGAAGTCCCCTCCCGAAAGTTCCCTGCTTCAGGGTTACACAAGGTCAGGTCTCTGAGTTCCGTTACACTTCTCAGGGAAGTTAATTAAAGGTTCTCACCTCCTTCCCTTTATCTACATGGCCTCCCTCTCAGGTTCTAAGTGATTCATTCACACATGCTCACAGTTCTGCTACGGGAGAAAGAACGCTACACAAAGATACATTCACTTTCATTCCCCTCCCCCATTCATACCTTGTTAACTGTGATTCTTGAGAAGATCCCATACTGCGAGACTGCACTCCATCTCACTGCTTTCAGATAGCTCTCCCTCTAATTCCATTAGGGAATCTCCGCTTTCTGAGACAGGGTAAGAACTCCCTTCAGGGACAGCTAACGGCCAGCCCTGCCCTGGAAGTCTTTCTACTCCCCTGCACTTCTGCTTAGGAGTCAGAAGTCTATTAGCTCGGGAGGGTTGTAAGACCAGCTGTGCTTTAGCTAGGGTCTGGGACAGAGACCTCCTAGCAGGCTCTTTCCTGCATGTCTCTCCCCTGCATTCCTCCCTGCAGTCTTCTCCCGAGTGTTCTCCCCTGCAGTCTTCTTCCCAATCTCCTCCCAACTGTTTCCACCTGTGCTCATTTTATGCTGCAAGCTTAATCCCACTCTGCCTCTGGGTTCGTCCTGCTTTCCAGCCACACCCCTCTCATTAACCATGCCTGTGCTGGTTTTCTTTACTAGAGGTTTTGTTGGAGATTTGCCCAAGGTATTATAAAAGGGATTATAGTGCCCTAAACCAGATGTTATGGTTTCTGCCCTTCTCTCTCTGCCTTGCCCTGCCTGTTGGCTCTTGGTGATAGGTACAGGATTATTAGGCAGCTTCCTGGGCTTAGGAATAGGGGCCAGCCTTTGCAAGGCAGGGTTTAAAGCTGGGTTTAAACTGCTGACAGGCTCTTCCCTGTCACAATATTCATTAGGGAAATCTTGAAAACCTGACTGGATTGCGGCCTTTAAGGAGGGACTTTGAGATCCCTGCTTTACATGGTGAAAATACGAGGGTATAATGAAAAGTAATGTATCCACCTCCAGAATTCATCAACAGATGGCAACACTGATGCACTGCATGCGTTCACTTGTTCTTTGACATCTCTTCCATCATCTCAGTTAGCGAGAAGTCTGTTTGAATAGGAAGCACACAGTGAGCACTTGCTGGCGTGATTTAAGCAATGTGCTGTGATAGAATTTTTAACTGTTGAAGGCATTCCTCCAATTGAAATTAATTAATGCATGTTGGTTGTTTATGGTGATAACTATGTTGATACTGTGCATCACTGGCAGTGGCGTAGTAATGGAAGCATGGGGGAGGGCGGTCTTCCTAAGGGGTGTGGGCCCCTTCCTATGGGGCATGGTCTTCCTAAGGGCACAACACCCCTCCTCCTCTCCACTCCCCCACTCCTCTCCTTGTCGCGCATGCACGTCCCTTGCCTTCCCCCGTACCTTTTTTTATTTCCCCGGCATAAGGTTGTCGTCATGAGCGCTCTCTCTGACGTCACTTCTGGGACCCATGCCTAGGAAGTGACGTCAGAGGGTGAGCGGACACTGACATGGGTAAGCTGCTCACGCCGGAGAAATTAAAAAGGGAAGGGGGGCCAGGGAAGAGGGCGGGGGAGAGGCACCACCACCACGGGTGCTACTCATCCTTACTGATCACTGGGCCAAAAAATGTAAAGACTGGACTGATCTACCATTCCGTAAGCATCTGAAGACCTGGCTCTTCTCCAGAACGTAACCCCGTCCCGCTCCTGGCACTCTCACACCAACCTCTCTTCTCTCATACTTATATAATTCCACTGGAGTTCCGTTCCTTCCCTAACCATGTAAACCGTGTCGAGCTCCATCTGCGGAGATGATGCGGTATATAAACCCAAGATTTAGATTAGATTAGATTAGATTAGATCTGCATGATCAAAAAAGAAGTGGATGACCCATGACAGCAACAGAATAAGTCTCACATGAGAAAGGTTGATGAACTCGTAAAGGACAATCGAAGGATCATTGCAACCCTAAATATTTTTAAATAAAAATTGATAAGAGTGCAGAAGCACAAGAAGGAAATTTTGTTGTAACAAGTGGGAAGAGGAAAGACATGGCAAGATGGTAGGGTTTAAATCTAAAGAGGAAAGGGGATATGTTCCTCTAACTAAGATTCAGCAGAGACTGAATCTGAGCCCCCTCCCCCTCTAGTCCCATGGAAGAACACTGAGATCACTAATCCTTTCCATGATTGCAGGGATTGACCTCCCTTGAGCCAGTTACCAGAATTTATACAGAAATCTGGGGCAGGAGATTCTCAAGAAATGGCACCATCCTACCTCCCTGGTTTGCAGTACCTCAGTCACTCAAGGATTCAAAACCCAGGTTTGGAGAAAGCCAGAGGACAGGTGCTGACATGTAATTAGCTAAACAATTTGAAGCAGCAGAGGAGACCCAAACTGAGATTGACTGGGAGGACCCAGGGGAAATCCAGGAAGGAAAGGAAAAGGAACAAACTGAAAGTTCTTCCAAGGAGCCAGAAGGTATGGACTTAATTTGAAGGGGGAAGGAGACTGGGTTAGGGATAACCCAATCAATTATAAAGAGAAAATTTCACCATCTGGGAAATTACCTAAAGACTGACAGCAGCAAGAGCCAGCAGTTGTTCCATAGGAATGCCAAGGTGGGGAGGAAACCTGTAAACTTGAAAAAGGAATTAATATAGGATTCATACAGGGTGGCAAGAGCCTAGAGACAGTATAGGGGTTGACTTTGAAAAGGGAGGGTTATTTTGGTTTTCCTTATGAGCATTTACCTGCAAGAATTATCTGTTGGCATGCTTATTAAAGACTTTCTATGGGATAAAGCGAAACTCAGTGGATGGCTGGTGGATTAGGCCCTGAAGAAACTTGGAATCCAAGGGACATTTTTGTTATAACAGATAAAGAGGGAATGGCGACTTCATGGGGACTAGCCCTGAGGTAACAATAGTTTTCTGAGTTTGTGAGCTAGAACTTGACCCAAAGAAACTTTTGGAACAGATTTGGCCAGCTGGGGCTGAGTGTTAATAGTGGATGATAAGAGGGTGGTTGTTTTTTTTTTTTGTTTGGACTTTATTACTTTTAGGTGCTCAGTGCTCCCGGGCTGAAGGGGAAGGACTCCTAAACCTCCTTAATTTCCCACTTCATTAAATGTGAGGTGAAATGTCCTAGGAACTCATCTTGGTTTTTTTGCTTGGTGCACAGAGTGTCAGAATGAACTAACCAAGGTTTATGATTGAGCTTCCAGTGGAAGGCCTTAGCACCTGAGTGGTGACAAGATGCCATGCCCAAATGGCTACAAATGACAATTCTAGGCCACACATAGCATGAAACACCATAGAGACAATTGCTAAAGATGTATTTATTGATTGATTAATTTATTTCATAGTTTCTGTACCATACTATTCATAGTGCTATGCAGTTTAAAAACTCAAACATTCATAAAATTATAACAAATCACAATCTCACAAATAATAGATAAGTAACATAAGCAAACAACTGAGAACTTAAATGACTCTTAGTAAACCTATACTTTTGCCAAAAAAGCTTGTTGGAACAAATACGCCTTCAGTTGTTTCTGGAATTATAAATAGTTTCACATATTACATGTACCAGTCGTACCAACTACAAGTCAATATTTTTAGGTGCAAAAATTGGAGTCTCAGCTTATATTTTAGTCAGAAAACTTGACTGTGCTCCCCACCTGGTGACCAGCAGTCTAGTGTCTCTGTCTCCCACCTAGGTAACTGACCCATCCAGACTCAAACCACTTCCCTCCTGTCACCATCGCAGCTGCCGTGGCTACTATCTAGCAAAGATTAGATCTTCGCTGCTTGCACCAGCTCCACAGCTCTTCCTTCTAATGTAACTTCCTATTAGGCCAGGGCTGTGGGGCTGGCATGAGCAACACATATGACATACAGAAATTATAATAATACTATATGTACATAGATGGTATACAGTCTATAGGTAAGATATACATATATTTAACTCATGTATGATAACACTATTACTGAAGCTTGTGTATTGTAATGCCTTTACTGAATGTAACCCTCCTCCTCCTCCTAAGAGAGAATTCCTACTTTTTCTACTTTTTGTAGTCAGGTTTTACCGAATGTCAGAGTAGGAACTTCTTTCAAGAAGGGAGAAGATAGTAACATAAAATAAAATACTTCACCCTGAAGAGAATTTACTGGGTGAAAAATAAATAACACTTTTAAGACAAATACTGATTAAATGGTATTTGGAAATTTATTTATACAGACTTAAATTAAGCATCAGTATTTATAAAATTTCAGTATTGACATTAACATTTTTCCGTACTCTGTCTTTTCTTTTTAGATATCTAAGAAATTCTTTAAAGTACGTTCTCCCTAAATAATACTTCCAACAAAATCAGATAAGTACAAGGATATTTAAATAATCAGTCTAAATCTATTTCATTGTCTTTTACTAAATAGTTTTATAAGAATTTGAGTCTTTGTATGGTTTTGTCACTTACAGGTGTTTTAATGTGGTTTTCAAAAACTGGATTCCTTCAATTATGGACAGGAAAGTATGCAATTCTCTTCTTTTTCTGGTCTTCTTCTGTTGATGGGAACTGTTGGGTACCAGTGCTCTTCATAGAAAATGTAGCAGTTTAAATAAAACCCCCACAAAACCCATTATACCTACTCCCTACCTTTTAACAACACAAAAAGGCAAGATCCTATATCCCTATATGTTGTTCTGATTGGAGCTAATTTTATTATGGACACTAGCTACCCAAGTATAAAAAATGATAATTAACCCCCTCTTTTACTAAGGTGCACTAACCGATTAGTGCGTGCTAAATGCTAACATGTCCTTAGACTAACATGCACACGCTAATCCACACCTTAGTAAAAGAGGGCCTATGCTAGTACCCTATGCTATGCTAGTACCCACCCTATGCTATGTACCCACCCACAACTTAATAAAATCTTTTTCAGTGTAAAGGAAAAATTATATCTCAGCTCTCAAGGCTAGATTCCAATGTTAAAAATAAAATGCTTCTTTTAAAACAATTTTATTGAACAGTTTAATAGAAACTGAAGATCATACACCAATTTTCAACTGTCCTCAAATGTTCTTTAAAAAATACTGGATAGAATGTCACAAAACAATGAAACTTAGGAGACATCTGTCACCTCTGCAAAGATTTATACTTTGTCAAATTAACTCTTTAACATTCAGTCAGCACAAATTTTAAAAAACCCAGAATTACTCAGTACTAGTTTTATATATGTAGCCTTAATGGTACAACATATATTTAAATATATATATATATATATATATATATATATATATATATATACCTCCACCTGTCAAAGTACACAGGCTAAACACCTCAACACAGAAGTAATACATAAAATTTTTACTGTACCACTATATCAAACACAACTTCTCTTTTCAAATCAAGTTAGCTCATGAATCCAACTAAAATTAACTATTACAATTCTCATTAGGACCTTACTCTCAACAAAAATTCCTTTTACAAGACCCAGACACTAAGGCCCAGATTCTGTATACTATGTCCCCATGTCATTCTCTAATGCAAGTCACTGCAAGGGCTGGGACTCTTTTGGGAGGACGAGCTAAAAAAATAAAATAAATAAAGGTCATGTGAGGTGGGGTAGGAGAGGGAAAGACAGAAATACAGAACAATACAGGGGATGAACAATACAGGGGATGAACAATTACCAGTATACTTGAATATAATCCCCCTCCCCAGCTTCAAGTTGCGTTAACAGTTCCCCCCCCCCCCCCTTTTTTTTTTCTTTGGAAGAAAAACAGTTAACTCGGCCTATACTTGGATTAACTTATATTCAAGTATATATGGTACTTTCCAGAACTGCATTCCACAATTTTTCATCATGTAGAAGGAGAACAACATCCAACAGCCTATCGGGCTGATCAAGATATGTTTGATATCACTCTCATGATTGTTAAAGAATGATCCTAAAAATTATTCTAAGATTTATTTATGAATATAAGCATTATTTATATGAGAGGATTTTGATCAATGAAAGAGAGCTTGACCTGCTGATTTGCTGATTATTTCTAATGACATTAATCAGTGCAGGCATCTGAAATCTTTTTCCTCTCAATTAAATCCATTGCTGAAGTTGTGTTCGTGAGACCTGTTGGATGTTTTTTATCTGAATCACTGAGATTTCTATCCATTTGTTTTTGATTAGTATTCCCCTTCTACATGAAACATCTTGTATCTATACTCTAATTGAATATATTGGAATGAGGGAACATCCAGTATGTCTATCTGCAGTGCAGACCACAATATTCAGGATGGACAATAAACTCTCAAATTTGTTGCCAACATCATGGGAACTCCACTATTTAATGTTTAAAATTAGACTCGATATGTTAAGTTGTATGTGCTATTTAACAGGTATCCTCAGAAAAATAGGCTATAACATGAGTCCAAACACAACCTGTATAACAACCAAAAGGTTGAATTAAGAGATTATTAGGATCTCAAGTGCTCACAGTTATATGCCAGATGACCAAGTCTAGGCAAATAACCAACATGTGAGCTATCATCAGTCCTTTAAACTCTTGTTGTATTATTTTATTCCGATTATTTTAATCTTATGCAATTTGTTATACTAATTTATTATACTATTATATTTATAGTTATTCAGATACTTAGCTCAGGTGTAGATTCTTAACCCAGCCCGCTGAAAACAGAACAGAACACGACGGAAGATTTCCCTTTCGCTCTCACTAACAGTGAAAGAGCTTCATCAGGAACAGTGCAGATTTTTGGCACTATCAATAAAGCATAACACACAATAATGTAATATAATCATCTACTGTTTTAAAAGAATATCTTATGTTTCCTAACTCTCATAATTAAAAAAGGCACCATGGAACCGCCTAAGGTTATAAAACCTTATTACACTTTACATATTTAACATTTTTTTACTAAATAAACTTAAATATATCATTTTCACCTCTTTACTACAACTTCTTAACAACTTTTTTCACCTTTTTATTTTATTTTCAACTTTTATTTTCGCAGCTAGTCAATATATTTCATATTCAGTTGAATCAAAGTGACCTACTTAAATCGTAACCATCTACTGCCTATATTGTACGGGTAGTTAGTATAAAAACTGGGAGTTCTGTTTTCAGCGGGCCAGGTTAAGAATCTACACCCGAGCTAAGTATCTGAATAACTATAAATATAATAGTATAATAAATTAGTATAACAAATTGCACAAGATTAAAATAATTGGAATAAAATAACACAAGAGTTTAAAAGACCAATGATAGCTCACATGTTGGTTATTTGCCTAGACTTGGTCATCTGGCATATAACTGTGAGCACTTGAGATCCTAATAATCTCTTAATTCAACCTTTTGGTTGTTATATAGCCTATTTTTCTGAGGATTCTAGTGTGTTTCACAAGTTTTTGAAGTGATTTTGACTATTTAACAGGTAACCAATATAATGATTGTAATACTGGTGAGATTTGATCATTTCTAGCAGAGTTAGATAAAATGTGTGTCATTGCATTCTGTGCTAATGCTGTGTGGTGTTTTCAGCATGTTTTTTGAAATACCTAAAAATAGCAAATTACAATAATCAAATAGTGGCATTACCAGTGTTTGTATGATTTTCTTAAAATTGCCTTCAGTTAGCAGATTTCTTAACCTCCTTAATAGCTTTATTGTGTAAAGAATTTTATTTACTAGTAATCTAAGATATGTCTTAAATGAAACTGAAGAGTCTAAAGTATTCTCAAGATATTTAATTTCCTATACCAAAGGAATAGTTGTTTCATCCATTTTTAATTCATTGGGGAAACATACAACTGAATGATCCAATAAAATCAAAATCTGAGTTTTGTACATATTTGTTTTAAGCCTGTTAGCTGTCAGCCAGGTTCTAATAGAAGAAAGGCACAGTTTCAAAAAAATCCAGAGACTCATTTACTGTCCCTTTAATGGGAAAAAAAAGAACTGTGTATTATCACAGGCCCAGATGTTTAAAACTTACTGTGCCTTTAAAGTGTGATTTAATTTATTTAAATTGTGGTATGTCTTTATAAGTTATTATTATGTATATTATGTTGTTACCCACTTAGACTTATAGGATATGCAGGCTATAAATTTTTTAAATAAAAATAAAATACATATAAAAATTTCAGCATCCGATGCACAAAAGGGCTCTACAATATCTTTTCTGTGCCCCGTAGCAGCGTCCAAGAATAGTATGCAAATGTATTATAACAAGTTCATTATTATTAAAATGAGCACTCCAGGTGATGCTCAGACATCGCCGTGTGATGCACAAAATGAAGCACAGACCATTAACACTTCAAAATTTCCAGTAGGTCTGGAGGTGCTGGTAACACTGAACACAACTCACGAGTGTGTGTTCAAGGTGCAGCTCATGCACATGTGATAAAAGCACGCATGATATACATGTGTTAAAAAGTGTATATCGGCAGGTCTGGAGGTGCTGGAAGTATGAGATGGAGATGGCTTGTCCATTCAAAATATGCATCCTTTTACTTTTTTCTCCGCTTCAGTGGGATACAGATATAAACAACTTTTTACTTTTCTGTGTGTGGGGGGGAAGGAACACTTATCCAGAAAAGTTGTTTGTGTGGAGGGACATAATCAAAACAAACGTCTAAGTCCATTTTGGGCCTAGGGTGCTAGTCACCCAAAGTCGACAGCGTCCAAAGTTCATAGTATGTCTTGGAATTAAAGCACCACAGTGATTGCATAGAATAAAGGTCATCTTGATTGGTTGTGAAGTGACTTGATTTGAGTAGTCCTGATTATTCCCTTATTCCTATGAAGGGAAATACATCAAATATGTGCTATGTTAAACATGCGTATTTGTACAGAATAGTGCTTAGTCAGAATTTTGGCACTTACATGTGTATGTTTACACCAGGTATGTTATGGGACTGGCAAACACAGCATCTTTTTTTCCTGTTTATAATGTAGCACCTTCCCTCCTTTCCCACTGTGGGAGATGCTTGGCATAGTAGAACTGTGTGGATGAGACCATCCCCCTCTTCTATTAAACTGCGCTAGCAGTTTGTAGCGCAGAGGGCTGCATTGAATGGCCTGTGTTGCTCCCAACGCTCATAGGAACTCTACGAGCGTCGGGAGCAGCGCAGTCCATTCAGCATGGCACACTGCGCTAAAAACTGCTAGCGCAGTTTAATAGAAGAGGCCCCATGTCTCCAGCATTCAGATTTCGTGCCTTTTTGGTGGTTTTATTTGGGTCGGGCAAGCTTTTCATGATACTCCACATTTGCAAAGGTTACATTATTAATATCTTGGATCCCTAAGAAAAGGTGTGTGTTGCCAAAACACAGCCTATGTTGGGTCCCTCTATGACAAATGTGGATTTTGTATTTTAAAAGGATTTACTGAATAAAAGCAGTATCAAGAACATTGGATTTCCACAGTCTTGTTTATCAGGAAAGGAATGAGACAGAAGAACTAGAGGGTGAGAGGAGGACATGGAAAGTTGATAGGTAAGTGAAACAGGTGAAGGGCTGAAGAGTGAGAGGTTGAAATCTGAGTGGGCAGACAGAAAAGAAAGTGGAACTATGCCAGAGACAGATGTATTGAGTGAATAAAAGAAGATAGATAAAAGACAAATGGCAGTATCCAGTGGAAAGAGAGAAGAAGACAGAGAAGAAAGCCAACATGCTTGGAAAGGTAAAATGCCCACATAACAAAGGTACAAAAAAAAGTTTATTTTGAATTTATTAGGTGGAATATGTTAGCCTTGAGAAATGTGCATCTTGGATGCCTTTGAGGTCGATATTCAGACTGTGGGAGGCAGACCCATAGTAGGGGGCTGAGTCCGGCTATTCAATGCTGGGCCGTTTTCGGTGATTGGCACTGAATATCTGGGGTTTTCTTAGCCAGCATTAATTTAACCAGCTAAGTCTATATTCAGCGCTGGCCAGTTAAGTTTATAGTGGCTAAAGATAGGCCTGCTATTTATGCAGTCTAATGTAGCTGGTCATCACTCAATATGATATAGCCAGCTAAGTTTTAGCCTCTAACCATGAATATTCTGCAGAGATAGCCAGCTATATCCTGCTGAATATTAGTGATTAGCTGGACAAACCATTTCTATCTTGACTGGGAGGGGTAGGAGGGATCCCAACCGAATATTGGCATAAGGCCTGGCAGTTTGACACAAACCAGTCAGCTACCAATATTCAATACTGATGTCCAGCTCAGCTGGCAATTGAAAGTAGGCTTCAGTAAGCAAACCTTGTCACTTTTGCCCTAGAATTTGTGTAAGTAGTTTAACTTATTAAAAATACAAAGACTTGTGGCAGATCTCTTTCTAAAATAATGTAGCTTATATAAGCTGTTATTGCAATTCTACAAAGGGGCTATTCAGATCAATTAACACATAATCATTAAGTGCTTTTGTATCTGGCACCCCCTGAAATACAATTGTTTCTATTGGGCTTTCTACCATCTGTCACTGAGATTCTATCAACCTTTCTTCAAGTATATTAGTGAATGAAAGGTGCCATGTTGTATCATCACTAAAAAAAATGTCACCCGTATACATGAATAGGTAGACCTTCTTCATTGATGGAACTTATAGTTAAAATGACAGGGAAATAATGAAATCTTGAAAAAGTCTTAATTCTTGTACAATACAGTAATTCACCTTTCTGTAGCATCATTTACATTATTGCATCAGTGAGTCTTTATGTGCTATCCAGTATAAACAGTTGATCTCAGAGTAATTGGCACAGATGTCTACTTAGCATGAATACAGAACGGAAGCACCTATGGTTATGAATACAAAATAAGCTCAATTAATTAGAAGTGCACATCTGTGATCTGCACTATTCACAAAGGAAGAAATATCCTTCTCTCTTGACAAGCAAGATGAATCAGTGATACGAGTGGATGATGTCATAAGATGGCACCAACACAGTCAGTTCATTCAGAGCACATGGGTGGGACTTCTCCTGGAGCCGTTATATTGTGAGCCCTTGCAATCTATTGCTCAGACATGGTTTATGCTTCCTCTATACAGTGCTTTGTAAAAGTCTTCACTCTTTATACATTTTCCGTCGGGACAGATAGGAAAAATGTTTGAGTACCTGATTGTAGAACCGCTTAGATAACCTTGATAGGCGGTATATAAAACCCTAATAAACTTGAAACTTGAAACTTGCTATCTAAAAAGCATAATTTTAAATGCATCACAATAGAAGCTCATTTCACTAATCTGTACAGCATATTCTGCACTTTAAGTGTAAAAGAACAATTATAGAAATATTCAAAAAGTAATTGGGGCTGATATTTACAAGTATTTATCTAGGTAACAGGATAGCAGCATCTGCTCCCTGGATAAATGCTGCGGAGAGAAATTCTTTATACTCAAAAAAACCCCAAAAGAAGGAGAATAAAATAATAGAATAATCCCCAAAATAATCCTTCTAACGTTTCTAAGTTAGAGGAGCAGCAGAAGAATATCCACTAGTGCAATCAAACACACCACAATAACATTATAAATTAATTTTGTGAATACGGGAGTGTCCTAAGTTTTCACAACTCTAGATAGGGGAACTCTACAGAGAGAGAAATTCAACAGCCCCATTTGGAAAGTGCTGCTAAATATCATCACAGACCCGGATAGAGTGTGATTCTCAAAACTCACGGTTGATAAAGTTAAGTGCTTAGATAATGCTCACTATGCCTGAATTTTATAACATCACATATACACATAACTGCTGTTATAGGGCCAGATTCACTAACCTGCCTGATCAGGCCCAATCCAGGCAGGTTCGACAAATTCTTCAACATCCAATATGCAGATGGGGGCGATCGTAGGAAGGCCCCCATCTGCCGGCACGGATCTCAAGTTTGCAGACCCGTCCAGCCGTAACTTTTTTATTTTTTAACTTGGGCTAGTAGATTCACAGCGCACCGACTCTCCTGCTTCTCCTGCTCTCCCCTTCTAAGCCCTTTCTCCTCCCTCACCACAGACTGAACCAAACCCCGCCACCTCCACTAACCCCAACCCGCATGGCACCCAGAAAGCTGGTCCCGCTCTTGCCATCTGCCGCCCTCACCTTGCCACTGTAATGTAGCGTGCTGGGCCAGGCACGCTCGTGTACCCGGGGAGGAACACAGCCACAGGCTCTTCTCTCAGTTTGCGCCAGGCCCAGGCTCGGCCGGGGGCAGTGACACCCTCCCCGAGTCTACCTTTAATTGTTTCAAAAGTTGCCTGGTGACATTTATCCCTCTCATCTCTCTCTGGAGGGAGAGATGTGGCATGGTGCTGGAGAGAAGTGATAGAAGGAGAAATGTTAGGCATGGGGCTGGTGGGCAGGATGCCACAATTGATCTTCTGACTAATTGTCTTTCTACCAATTGTTGTATGGATCCCTGGGGTACCTAGTTCAGTGCTTGGGATGATATATTTATGCTGAACAAAACTGATTGTTGTTTGCCTGACAAAATTTGAGCTATGTAAATATTGTGTGACAAATACATGTTTCTGCCAGTTTGGTAAGTAGGATGGGTTTGATAGTCAAAGGGTTTATGCTTCTAACTTTGAGAATTTTGTTCATAAAGTGGCCTCTGAAAATTTACTAAGGCTGAGTTCATAACCCTATACTCAAAATTTCATGACACTCCTAAATATAGGACAGTAATTCTTCACTCTCTCCTGGAGGCACTCCTAGTAAGTTGGATTTTCAGGATTACCACAAAGAATAAACATAAGATAAATTTGCATATTAAGTCTGTCTCATGCCCTGATGCACAATGCTCTGATGCCATGGTAAAAAATACCATGGCAGGAGCAATTTTTCCCCAACGGGTGATACTCTGCGTGAATAGCATGTAAATTATATACATGCTATTTGTGCAGAGCTATGGCAGTGAAAAGGACAGGGGAATCCTCGATCAGCTGAGCCAGCTTCAGGGGCTTCCCTTGCTGGCTCAGCAGATCGGAGATTTCCCAGCCACAATCAGCTCAGCTGACAGGGAAAGCAGCAGCAATGGCAGGTAGAAGAATCCCCCCCCAACAATTAACAGGAGGGATGCCCACTCCCTCCTGCCTGAGGACACCCCCATTACCCGCCCAACAACAAAGATCACCCTCCCAGGATACCCCTCAACCCCTGACCCCCATACCTTCTATTGACGATGGGCTGGATGATTACCTCTTCAAAATGGTGGACCTTCTCCTTTCTGGTGCATCCTAGGATGCATGGGAGGGGGCCTAAAGCCCTGATTGACTCTCTATGAGGGGAGGGATTTTAGACACCTGAGCCAATCAGGACCTTAGTCCCTTCCCGGTGCATCCCAGGATGCACCAGGAAGAAGAAGGCCTCCCATTTTGAAGAGACGAACCTGTTGGCAGGAAGGAGTGAGCATCCCTCCTGCTGATTTTCAGCTAAAAGGTATAAGGTATGAGGGGGAGGGGGGTCCCAGGGCTCCCAGACTATATGTTCAGGTGGGGGAGAGTCTTAGGGCCAGCCCAGTGTTTTTTGGATTGGGGGCTTGGTGGGAGTAGAGATAGGGTGTTGATTTGAATCGGTGAATTAGGCCAAGAGTACTTCATGGAGTCTGATGCATATTTCCAAACATTCAGATAAGGATTTGCCAGAATATTCAGCTGTTTTAAGTAAATTTGCAAGAAACCTAAACATGCTCAAGAGTCAATATCCCTTTGGGATATTTCATTGTTAATCATGTGCAGGGAAAAAGCCTGTATCTTAGTCAAATCCTGTATCAATGGTCAAATAGTTGTACTTTCATTAAATGAGTAGCTATTAACTGTAATATACTACTTCTTTCTTGCAGTGTTTAGTAACTTTAGTGTATTATTTTTACAAAGTAACTTGCCCAAACAGCCAATAGCCTCATTATTACTAATTTTAATATGTGCACTGGTATCAAACTCAAAATTCTGTGCAGGGTTAACTTCTGTGCAAACCACATTTCCGCATTATGTATTCAGGAAACTGAGCATACAGTGGATGTTGCGTGAACCCTCCACTTCCATTTGCACTAGCTTTTTACATCAACCTATTAAATTGTAAGCTTTCCTAGGGGCAAGAAAACACCCCCATGAGATTAATAATAGAGGTCATTGGTGCCATTTTAATCCTGATGCAGACCCATATGGGAGCAGAGGGACCTTGCTCCTGCCTGGGATCACTGGAACTACCAGTGGCAACTACTGGATAGGTCCTGGGGCTGTTGAGGGTAGGGGAGATGCTTATGCCCAGAGGCAATGACTTTTGTCCTAGGATAGTGATCTCCAGCACATGGCCCCAGGACTGCATGAGGCCCATGAAGTCCTTTATTGTGGCCCTCAAGCAGTTGGCTGAAATGCTCTTCAAATCCTGTAAATGTGTTAATTTCAATCTTGCCCACTTGATATAGTAACTACAAACAATCTCTTAAGTGTGTTACTTGGGTGTCTCGTTTATGGAATTTTTTACTGTTGATAATCTAAATAAAGTGAAATTTTAAAATATATATTTGAAGTGTTATAGAACCAATATCAATATTAATATTATTTTTTATGTTTAATGCCCAGTCTGAACAAGCTGGTCAAGGCGGTTTACAAAATGAATAGTAAGTGTAAGTTTGAAATTTTTGGTGACCCTCAGAGTTTCTTGTATTCACACTGTGGCCCTTTACATGAAAAAGCATGGCTGCATTTAGCATCTCCTATTTAAGTAGCACTAAAATTCAGTGCTATAAGCAGTCATGACATGGTAGCCACATGCTGGCCACTCCCCCGACCTATCCAAGAAATGCTTGGGTTTTTTTGCTTTTTTTGCCCTTACCCATGTTAAGCAGCTAGCATGGGTTTTTATGCCGCACTGCTGGTTTTAATGTGCGATAAGGGTTAGCATGGGTTCATAATGACTTTTACACAGTAGAACCAATCCTAACTGTTTAACACAGCTTAGTAAAGACACTCTAAATGATTAAGCAAAGGACCTCTCTTTACTGGACAGGAAAGATAAGAAAAAAATAATCATACAGCTACAATTTTATTTTTAAATTATCCTCCTCTTTTACGAAACTGCAATAGCAGTGTCTAGCGCAGAGAACTGCGCTGAATGGCCTGCACTGCTCCCGACAGTCATAGGAACTCAATGAGCATTGGGAGCAGTACGGCTCACCACGCTAGAAACTGCTATCGCAGTTTCGTAAAAGAAGGCCTATATTTCTACAATAAAATTAAAATAAACCTCATTTAATTAAATTAAAGTTCAGCTGCAACTAAAAATAAGTTATAAGCTAAATCCCAAATTTCTTTCTTTCTTGACTTCTTATTACATAAAAAATGAAGGTGAAAAGCAAGAAGTCATGATGTGAAGGTGTAGGGAGGAAGAGAGAAAACGAAATATTTCTTTACCGAGAAGGTAAGTTAATGCTTGAAACAATTCACTGGCAGAATTAGTAGAGTCTAAAATGGTGACAACATTTTAAAACACTTGGGATGGGCATAGAGTATAGCACTAAACGAATGGTCAGGTGTTAGGAGCAGGATTTAGAGGCATGGGAGATGGACTAGCGCTGGTTTATTCAATGGATATTTGTGTTCACCTACACTACTCAAGAGGTAGTAAAACTAGTAAGACGTACACTCAGTCAACCAGGATGAGTAAGTTGGGTTTTATCTGTCATCATTTACTATTTACTGAATTTTAAATACGTTGGCCTGGATTCTGTATAGGATGCCAGGGAGGGGCAACCTATACAGACTCGGGCCTACACTAACCCCGATTTTGTAACAGGCGTCCATGTTACAGACGCCGGTTACAGAATGGGGTTAGAGTAGACGCCGCCCACCTGACACCCCCGATCGCCGGCAGGAGGGTGCCCAACCCCTCCTGCTGGAGGTCGCCTCCCCCTGGACACCCCCGTGCTAACGCCCCCTATGACTCCCCCCTAACCTCCCCCCCAAAACTAACCTCTTAATTGTTGGCCGGCTGGACGGGTCTTGGTGCTGTCTAGCCGGCAGGCACGCCTCGCCAAATGAGGCGGGCACGCCCCTTCCTGGCCCATCCCCGCTAAGCCAAAGGCCTAGGCGCCTGGGCCAATCAGGCCTTAGGCTTAGTGGGGATAGGCGGACCCGCTATGCCTAAGGCCTGATTGGTCCAGACTAGTGCTGCCCGATTTGAATCGATTCACCGATTCATTTCGGGTGAATCGATTTGAATCGATTTACCCCGCCAAAAAATCGGCCTCCCGATTCGTTGACTGACCCTCCCCACTCACCCTCTAAAGCAGGGCGAGTGGGGAGGGTCAGTCAGAAAGTGGCTTACCTGCTGGCCTCCCGCTGCTGTGCTGTCCTGTCCGTCTTCCCCACTGGCCTCCCGGAATCAATCTTCCTAACTTCAGAACCTGCAATAAGATCGCTGGCGCTAGCGATCTTTGCAAGCTGCTGTACGACTTCGGAGTGTCTTCTCTCTGCTGCGGTCCAATGTCAGAGGAGGGGCGGGACCGCAGCAGAGAGAAGACACTCCGAAGCTGTACAGCAGCTTGCAAAGATCGCTAGCGCCAGCGATCTTATTGTAGGCTGCTGAAGTTAGGAAGATTGATTCCGGGAGGCCAGGGGGAACACGATGGCCTTCCGGGGGGGGGGGAGTGTAGTCCTTTGGGGAGGAGTGCGGCCTTTCGGGGTGGGGGTGCAGCCTTCCGGGGGAGGAGGGTACAGGCCTTCAGAGGAGATAGGCAGGCAAGCCTTCGGGGGAGATGCAGACCTTCAAAGGGGGATGACAACAGGCAGGCTGTCCTTCAGGGGGGATGCAAGCCTTCAAAGGAGAGGACAGGCAGGCAGGCCTTTGGGGGGATGCAGGCCTTCAAGGGGGGGGGACAGGCAGGCAGGCCTTCGAGGGGGATGCAGGCCTTCAGAGGGGGGGGGACAGGCAGGCAGGCCTTCGGGGGGATGCAGGCCTTCAAAGAGGGGGGACAGGCCTTCAGTGGGAACAGGCAGGCAGCCCTTCGGGGGGATGCAGGCCTTCAAAGGGGGGGACAGGCAGGCAGGCCTTCGGGGGGATGCAGGCCTTCAAAGGGAAGGGACAGGCCTTCAGTGGGAACAGGCAGGCAGGCCTTCGGGGGGGATGCTGGCCTTCAGGGGGGGACAGGCAGGCAGGCCTTCAGGGAGATGCAGGCCTTCAATGGGTGGGGGAAAGGAAGGCCTTCGGGGGAATGCACCGATGCAGGCCTTCAAAGGGGGGGACAGGCCTTCAGGGGGGAATGGCAGGCAAGCAGGTCTTCGGGGGGATGTAGGCCTTCAAGTGGGGGGACATGCCTTCAGGGGAAGGTGCAGGCCTTCAAGGGGGGGGGACAGGCAGGCAGGCCTTCGAGGGGGATGCAGGCCTTCAGAGGGGGGGGACAGGCAGGCAGGCCTTCGGGGGGATGCAGGCCTTCAAAGAGGGGGGACAGGCCTTCAGTGGGAACAGGCAGGCAGCCCTTCGGGGGGGATGCAGGCCTTCAAAGGGGGGGACAGGCAGGCAGGCCTTCGGGGGGATGCAGGCCTTCAAAGGGAAGGGACAGGCCTTCAGTGGGAACAGGCAGGCAGGCCTTCGGGGGGGATGCTGGCCTTCAGGGGGGGACAGGCAGGCAGGCCTTCAGGGAGATGCAGGCCTTCAATGGGTGGGGGGAAAGGAAGGCCTTTGGGGGAATGCACCGATGCAGGCCTTCAAAGGGGGGGATAGGCCTTCAGGGGGGAATGGCAGGCAAGCAGGTCTTCGGGGGGATGTAGGCCTTCAAGTGGGGGGACAGGCCTTCAGGGGAAGGTGCAGGCCTTCAAGGGGGGGGACAGACCAGGAGAGGGGTGCCCTGGTGTAGAAGTACACGGAGGGAGGGAAGGGGGGGGGTTCAAAGAGACATGCATATGCTGAACTTGGGGGGAAGAAATAATTGGTCTGAAAATAGAGGAGAGGAAGAGAGATGATGGACAATGGGATTTAGGGAGGGAAGGAATGGAAAGGGAGAGAAGTTGGACACAACGGATGGTGTGGAAGGGGGGATAGAGATACTGTAGTTGGGTAGTTGGGAAAAGAAAGGGAGAGTTGGTGGACCCTGGGGTGGTGGGAAAGGAGAGAGAGATGCTGGATGAAAGGGTAGTTAAGAAAAGATGGATCTGTGGATGGAGACGAAAAAAAAGAAAGATGCCAGACCTCCGGGGGAGGGAAGGGAAACGGAAGGGGAAGACAGAGATGGCAGATGGATGGTTAGAACGGAGAAAGAAGGAGACCCTGGCAAGCAAGTTATCAGAAGACAACCAGAGCATGGGACCAACAAGATTTGAATGACCAAACAACAAAAGGTAGAAAAACTAATTATATTTTCCCTTTTGTGATTACAATATGTCAGATTTGAAACGTGTATCCTGCCAGAGCTGGTGTTAGACCGCAAACGTGAGCTAGGATTTAAGAGAGGAAAAGTCTTTTTTGTTTATTTTGTTTACACCACTGCGCCAGTGTGATTAGGAGAAGGAAAAGGGGTTGAAGAGGCTATAAAATGGGTGAAGAGGCTATAAAATAAAACCACCAGGATGTTTGAAAAAACACCGAATTGGGCAGGAAAATTGAATCGAAAAACCAATTCAGTAGGCTGAATCAAATCGAATCGAAATTTTTTTTCCTGAATTGGGCAGCACTAGTCCAGACTTTTAGAGCCTGGGCCAGTCAGGCCTTAGGCTTAGCGGGAAGGGGCGGGCCCGCCTCATTTCGACCAGGCGGTCCTGCCGGCTGGACGGCACCAAGACCCATCCAGCCGGCCAATAATTAAGAGGTTAGTTTTTTGGTAGGGAGGCTAGGGGGGGTTATCGGGGAGTGTTAGCACGGTGGGGGGGTGTTAGCGTGGGGGGGCTCCTGAGAGAGGTGTCCTCCAGCAGGAGGGGTTGGGCACCCTCCTGCCGGCGTTCATGGTGGGGGGACAGGCGGCCGCTATACTTATCGTGGTAGGGAGATCCCTTGCCTCGATAAATATAGCAGTGTCTACATACAATGTAGGCCAGAATTTTGCTGGCCTACATTGTAAGCGTCTCTTCCTCTACTAGGGAGACGCGTAGGGCTGCCTAGGTTTGCCTAAGGCCCTTAGGCGAGCTTAGGCAGTCTTGCGGGCCTCCCTAGGCTCCTGGAGGTGCCTTCAATATATGCAGCCTGCCAGGGGAGCATTTTTTTTTTTAAACTTGCATCCCGATTGGCTGATTAGACGCCTACAGCTGCCTAAAATCAGGACGCACTTTGCAGAATCAGGGCCTTTGTATCATTTAGGTTATCTATGCAGGTTACAGTAATATTAAGCTATTATGTAAGTATTAAGATATTACCTTTAGGGCTCCTTTTACTAAGCTGCGCTAGCGGTTTTAGCACGCACTACACGCTAACGCCTTCATAGAGCTTGCGTTAGTATTTTTGTGTAGCACGGGGTTAGCGCACGCTAATCTTTAGCGCATGCTCAAAATGCTAGCGCAGCTTAGTTAAAGGAGCCCTTAGTATGGAACTATGGCCCCCCGATTCACAAAAGTCAGTGATTGTTGCTAAACCTGTTTTCACAGGTTTAGCGATGATCACTGCTAACTGACCTGATTCACAAAACGGCCCATCGTGTGGTTTTCCCCTCGGTCACCCATTTTCCGATCAGACCATACAAATTTATAAAATGTAAAATAGCCAAGCAATTGATTCACTAACATTTGCTTGGCTATTTTGCATCGGGTTTTACAATCCTAAAACCCAACTGCTGTAGGCCTGTCGGTAACTGTGTCAGCATATGCGAAGGTTGTAAATCTGATAGATTTACCCCCCTCTTTTACGAAATTGCGATAGCAGTTTCTAGCGCAGGGAGCCACGCTGAATGGTAAGTGTAAGAAGTGGAGTCATGAAAATGTTAAATAGTAAAGATAACAGAATTGAGCCTTGTGGGATACCATAGTTGTTTGTATAGGAGTTGGAAATTGAGTTATAAAAACTGACCTTAGATGATCGTCCAGAAAGGTATGACTGGAACCATTGTAATACCTAATCGCTGACTCCAATGGACTCAAGTCGATTCAGTAATAGGTCATGATCAATAGTGTCAAAAGCAGATGAAAGGTTTAAAGAGATAAGAAGAACAGATTGGTGATGATTAGTGTTACCATATGGCTCCAGAAAAAAGGAGACGGATTGAGACGTCTGGGTTTTACTTCCATTGAAAGCAATGGAAGTAAGGAGAACAGATTGAGACATCTTGGTTGCTTTCAATGGAAGTAAAACCCGGATGTCTCAATCCGTCCCCTTTTTTCTGGAGCCATATGGTAACCTTAGTGATGATCCAAGAAGTACAGAATTGAGGATGTTAAACTGATCTTAGAGTGTTCTGTAGAATGATATTTGCGAAAGCCAGTTTGATTAGTATGAAGTGCTTTAGTTTTTTCTACAAACTCTGTTAATTGATTAAACACCACTTTTTATGTTAGTTTTGCCAGAAAGGGGATGTTAGTGATGGGGCGGTAATTCGAACCTTGTGGTCTTTAATATGGAGGAGTATAATGGATTCTTTCCACCCCTGACTAGGGTTACTATATTTGTTTAACTAACAAAAAAAAGACATAAGACCCTGCCCCCAGTCCTGCCTCATTCTGCCCCAGCCCCACACAAACCTCATCTCCTCTCCAATATATGGCATGAGTTTGAATATGAAGAAGATAAGCATTATGATAATAAGCACAAGTAATGCAAATACAACAGAAATATTTGATAAAGGAATGAAAGAGGAATAAAGCAAAACATTAAATATCCAGGTAGCTGGATCACAGAAGATGAAGATATTTAACAGAAGTAAAAAAGAAGAACTGGGAAAGAAATCATGATTTTTTAAACTGTATGGAGTGGAGTTTCTTAGGAGGAACTAAGATTTTAAACTAAAGAAAAAGCTACTGCATGAACACATTTTCTCAAAAGTAGGATGTGGAAGTGAAACAAAATTTTATACTAAGAAGGTCATTAAAAATGCATATACGAGTCTGACACATTGTATTACAAAAGAATTCTAAGGATTAACTGAGAGGCCATAATGTGAAATAGTGAGAGGTGGAAGAGATTTGATAGAAAAGTTGTTTAATGGAAAATTATATTCTATGTTCATATAGCAAATTATATTCTCTGTTCATATAGCAAATTAGCTAATTTACTGGAAGGCATGATAGGGGCAAAAGAGAGAGAAGAGAGCTAAGAATAATTTGGAAAGATGACAAAATAGCTGGAAACATGGACAAATTGAAGAGGAGAGGTAACCACAGTTGCCAAGATTTTATATCAACGATGGCACTTAACAGAAGTCCTAAATTTGTCCAGATACCTATGCAAGTGTCAGCACAGAATATTGGCCCACCAATCACATAACTTCTGGGTCCCAGATCTTTAACCCCTCTCCCCCATGCCACTCCTCACACTAGGCTCCCCAGATCTACAGTCCCTGGTGGTTCAAATGGGATGATGGGGGCAGGAGCAAACCCCTCTAGTTCCTGCCCCTAGTGGCTGCCTTTTGAAAATGGCTGTTGCGACCTCTTGTGGCAGCCTCACAGTACTACCATATAAAGATAAGACAGTTTTGTGCAGTCTTATTTGCCCACTTAAGTGGTGTAGTGCTTAATATTGCCACTTAACAGCATGAGTACTGACTCAGCCCCTGGACTGCCCAAAAAATAGCCATCTTTCAGTTTAGTGGTTTGTGGTGATATTCAGCAGTATTAACTGGTTAACTGCCACTGAAGATTAGTGGATAGTAACATAGTAGATGACGCCAGATAAAGACCCGAATGGTCCATCCAGTCTGCCCAACCTGATTCAATTTATATTTTTTTAATTTTTTCTTCTTAGCTATTTCTGGGCAAGAATCCAAAGCTCTACCCGGTACTGCACCCATCCTCCCCCAAATGGCCATATACAGACACAGACCGTGCAAGTCTGCCCAGTACTGGCCTTAGTTCAATTTTTAATATTATTTTCTGATTCTAGATCAGTGGTTCCCAAACCTGTCCTGGGGGACCCCCAGCCAGTCAGGTTTTCAAGATATCCCTAATTAATATGCATGAGAGAGATTTACATATAATGGAAGTGACAGGTATGCAAATCTCTCTCATGCATATTCATTAGGGATATCTTGAAAACCTGACTGGCTGGGGGTCCCCCAGGACAGGTTTGGGAACCACTGTTCTAGATCCTCTGTGTTCATCCCACGCTTCTTTGAACTCAGTCACCGTTTTCTTCTCCACCATTTCCCTCGGGAGCGCATTCCAGGCATCCACCACCCTCTCCATAAAGTAGAATTTCCTAACATTGCTCTTGAATCTACCACCCCTCAACCTCAAATTATGTCCTCTGGTTTTACCATTTTCCTTTCTCTGGAAAATATTTTGTTCTATGTTAATACCCTTCAAGTATTTGAACCTCTGAATCATATCTCCCCTGTCCCTCCTTTCCTCTAGGGTATACATATTCAGGGCTTCCAGTCTCTCCTCATACGTCTTCTGGCGCAAGCCTCCTATCATTTTCGTCGCCCTCCTCTGGACCGCTTCAAGTCTTCTTACATCCTTCGCCAGATGCGGTCTCCAAAACTGAACAGTATACTCCAAGTGGGGCCTCACCAATGACCTGTACAGGGGCATCAACACCTTCACAGGCATTTTAAGCAGCCAGGAGCCTCTCCTGGCCATCTACATTGCTTTGAATATGTGTTAAGAAGTAGTGGAGAAAATGCTTTAGAGCTCTCACAATTTTACTTCACCCTATATTTGAGTGTCGTTGAGCTACAAATTAATACTGATACAAAAAAACTACTCTTTTAACCCACATACATGATAATAATAATAACTTTATTCTTCTATACCGCCATAGTCGAAAGACTTCTAGGCGGTTCACATTTGAAGAAGGCTGGACAATCAGCGAAATACAGGATGTAAGAAGAGAGGGTTACATAAGAATTACCGTAGGTAAAGGAACAGCAAAAAACAGCAAAATTACATCGAGGTAGAGAGAGGGAGAATATATCATTTGGAGGCTTCTGTTTAGGAGATGAACTTGTCAAACAGAATGGTTTTGATTGATTTTTGGAATGTATCGTAGGTCAAACTGGCTCTGTTTATGTAGTTGTCCAGCCAGGACTGCTGTCTACCTGCTTGGAACTTGAAAGTCCTGCCCAGAAAGGATTTGTATTTGCAGCCTATGATTTTTGGGTAAGTAAATATGTTTCGGTTTCTGGTTGGTCTTATGGGGTTGTGAAATATGAAAGTGTGGTAGCAGGTAGGAAGGCGCTAGACCCCAGACCTGCTTGAAACAAATGCAGGCAAATTTGAACAGAATGCGAGCCTCCATTGGCAGCCAGTGCAACTTTTTGTAGTAAGGGGTAATGTCATTTTTCCTCAATCAGAAGATCAGACGAACTGTTGTGTTTTGCACTATTTTTAATTTTTGTACTGTTTTTTTGGGGGGGATACCTAGGTAAACAATGTTGCAGTAGTCCAGCGTTGATAGGATCAGGGACTGCACAAGTAGCCTAAAAGACATAGTGTCGAAGTATTTTTTTTGATGGTCCTTAGTTTCCAGTGTGTACAAAAGCATTTCTTCATCACTAAGTTCATGTGGTCTACCATGGTTAGGTGTGTGTCCGGTGTGATACCCAGTATTTTTATGGTTTTGGAGATTTGGTAGTCGTGGCCGTTTAATTTTAATGATGTTCTGGTAATTTTGTCCTTGGGGCTTGCCAAGAAGACTTTTGTTTTTTCTGTGTTTAGCTTCTTAATCTCAGTTGTGCTAAATCTATTTTCTGTATTACTATCAAAAACATGCAGTTATCTTAAACTTTTTGTCCCAAAAGAGGCCCTTGTTTCGCAACTGCTGCTTCAGTGGAATATGCATGTATTTTAATCTTTCACACAGCTTTACTTCTAAACTCAAATGCTTTCTCTGCTTATAATGGAATATCTAATGAGGTATGTTAGTCCTCACAGCTTTGCTGAAGGGACCCACCCAGCAGTGGTGTACCCTTTCCAGGACAGCATTGTGGAAAGTAAGCAGAGGAGCTGCCCTGGACTCCATACCTATGGGAGGCCCCCCATCCCCCACCACCGGGCCCTGGGAGCAGCGCAGAGCATTCAGCACGCCAGCCTGCGCTAATAACTGCTTCTGCAGTTTTGTAAAAAAAGGGGGGGGGGTGTAATATTTTGTTATCTTTTTTGTACTTTGATGTTTTTCCTAGATTTATTTCTGTGTGCATGATTGATGTGTCTGAGTGCAGGAGCATACATTCCTCTGCAATTTTGTAACAGAGCACCTGGTTTAAGAGGACAGGCAGATGCCTGAGGTGTTTTATAAAGATGCAGACGTGTCTATTTCTTTATTTAATACTACTGAAAGTGGCAGAAATCATACCAACTATGCAGTTGTAAATGCCCAGCATTTATCATTTATTTAAATTTAATAAAACCACCTTTATCACGAGCAAGTCAAAGCGGTGTACAATAAAAATAACATAAATTAAAAGAATACCAAAAATATATATGAAAGAGTACAATCATTCAAAGAAACACAACCAAACTTAATAATAAGAGTAATGTATGCTTGTCTCACAGTGACTTCCCTATTGAGGTGTCGAACAATAATTATTGAGAGGTTGGGTATCGTTGTCCCGAAAGCCATACAAAAGAAATAACTCTTAAGTCCTATTTTGAACTGCTGAAAAGATATTTCAGATCTGAGATAATGAGGAAGGGAGTTCCACAAAGAAGGAGCTCTAAAATAAAAAAAATCACTCTTACAAGTTGATGCCCAATACGCTTTTCTTGGGGCTGGGAAGAACAAGCCTATGATCATTAAGTAAATGCAATAAACGTGCAGGGCATCTGGAATTGTGAATGTTACCTAGATTATTCCAGTCTATGTATCAATTAGCATGTTTTATAATGTACATATAAACTTGTGAATGCTGCCCTTAAAGATACCTAATCAGCAAAGTACACACTATTAAGTCATCATGTTTGTTTTTAGAAAAGTCTTTTTAAAAGGCAATTTATGAGTCTATGTGGCCACGTACACATGAAAATAACTTTATGAAACAATGCCTGGTGTCCGGATATTGTGCATTTTTGAGTCATTTAGAGAAAGGCATAGAATGGGGAGGATGGTGGAAGAGCAGGACTCTGTGGTTGGTGTGTTGAAATTCTTTTGCAATATGTAGGTCCAATCAAAGCTAATTTTAAATAAGCAACTGGTGCAACCACCATAGTACTGTTTCCTTAAAAGTGGTGAGAAACTGCATTAAAGAAGAACCATTCTAATCTCTTTCCTGATGCTTTTTTCCAATTCCTTTGCAAAGAATAGGATAACAAAAAAGGAAAAAGGATGACATGGCTCAGCTCCCATGATTTTCTATTGCAGGAAAAGAGAAGAAAAATTACATTTTCCTACTATGGGAAATAAAAGGGAGCTATGTGGCTGTCAAGGAAGTTGCCTAAACTTACTCTTGCAGAAGTTAATTTATTTGGGGAAGAGGCCTCATGAAAGCAAACATATGCTGCATAGCTAGATGGGTTAATATCCTTTGTGGACTGTGCTATAAGTAGCATGGAGCCCAGTAATGGAAAGTAGATGTAAGTTCTATCTCCTGTATGACTTTTAATAATTATGAATATTTATAGATTTCTAACTCTACCTCTGTCCGATATTATGAAGTTTAAGAAAATGCTCAAGACCACACTTTTTATAGAAGCATTCCAATGAATGATTTTTCTGACTAATTCTGGTTTTGGATTTATTATGGAGAGCTGTGAACCAATTGTTTACATTGATTGATTTACAATCTTTGATGTTTGTACAAGTCTTATTTGTTTTATTTTATGTATGTTACTATTTGTAAAGCTGACTAGGAATAGGCGGTTGAGATTTTTTTTTTTTTTTTTTAAATAAATAAATAACTTGTCTATAAAAATCATGCTCAGGATGGCTTACAACTTTATTAGAATTCATCCCCTTCGATATTCAGCTGGCGACAGCCTGTGTTTCTTTAAACACTTACTTTGGCTGGCTAAATTATCCCCCAATATCCAGTACCAGACCATGTCTGGGCACCGGCAATAGTAGGGGCTAAATATGGGAGGACTGGGCACCAGAGCTTATGTGGGCCCAGCAGATATTCAGTTGCGGCCGCATAAGAAAGTTATGTCAGAATATCAGGCCAGCACCTGCATAACTTTTGTTTCTTATAAAAATCCTCCTGATCCCCCTCATTGCTTTTCCAATAGCCCCCTGCAATGCTCTAAGTCCCCCTCCCCTATTTCTAGGTAGGGTCCCTGGGCCTACCTGTCTTCTTGGTAGTCCAGTGGGGCTTGTTGGGAGTAAGAATGCAGCTCCCTCTCTTCTGTTCCTTGCAGTTCCATTTCAAAATGGCTGCCGTGACCTCGCACAGTACTTCCATATCACCACAGCTGTGTTCCTGGATATGATGACAGCACTAGGATTCGCACAGATGATCAATTCTCAAAACCACAAAAAGGTCACATATTAGACTTGGTTTTCTGCAAAGGCTTAACATACCAGAACACTGGGTTAGCGGTATTGAAATAAACCCTTTATTATGGACAGACATGTTCTAATCAAATTTTCTTTAAATGACCACCTGACAAAAATATTCTATGAAATTTTGCTTTTCCCCCCCCTTTTTTCCATAATAGCTGCTTCATATTTCCTGATCATACATACTGAATTCCACCAAAAAGGAAATGACAATGAATTAGAATCTTTCCATGCTTTAAAAACTGACTGAATGGCTACCGCTGTCAAAATGGCTATCAATCTAATATTATTCTTGCTTATGTCAACCGAATCTTCAAAGATATTAAATATAACACCTGCATATGTTACAGGCACATTTGTAGATAATAATATTTGAACATGACTCCAAATCTTTCCAAAATGACTGTACCAAAGGACAATAGAAAAGCATATGCTCCAATGTTCCTTTTTTACATAGAGGAGAATTTTCAACACTATTGGCTCCTTTTACAAAGCTGCGCTAGCGGGTTTAACGGTGCGTGTCTTTTCATCACATGCTAACCCCTGCGCTGGCCGAAAAACTACCGCCTGCTCAAGAGGAGGCAGTAGCGGCTAGCGCGTCCAGCGGTTTAGCGTGCGTTAAAACCGCTAACGCGCCATCGTAAAAGGAGCCCTATATATCCCTAGCTTATGTTTATGACCATTGTATAGAAATATTTTGACTTGTATATTCTTCTGTCTAAATGTTTTAAAAAGTTTTCAAAATAAAAATTATTTGAACTAAATTACCATCTGAAACAAATGGCACCTCCCAGAATCTGGAAGGAGATCAGAAATAAGAAAAAGCTGACTGCTGAGAATTTCCTAGAGGCTTTGTATTATTCACATGTGGATGAAAATACAACTACAGTGCCAAGACAGGTTGATATTTGGAATACACACAGCTAAGACTCTAGAGAAGACTGTACCACTAAAAAGATCTTGTTCCTCACTCACAAAATGTTCATCTTGGTTCTCTCCAGCATTTCTGATCCTGGAAATGTGCTCAGACCCTTCAACCAATATAGAATAGTGATAACACTAAACCATGGCTGCCGTTGGGACCATCATTGTCTATACTGTCCCATTGCTTTCCCATATGAATCTTACTCCTCCAGGTTCAATATTATAACACAAAAAAGAAAGATAAGAGTAAACAAACTTGTCTTCACTCCTGCTGGGAAGGCTTGCTGAAAACACTGTCGACTGCCATGGACTAAATGAAAGTGCTAGTGCTTGTGAATAAATGCAGCAAAAGCTATCAAGGAAATGGCCCCCTGACTGGAGTTTCGAACTCTTCCTCAGGAGGGGTCACTATCAAGTAAACAGAAAACATATCTTAAATGCTCATATACCTAAACGGAACTCCATATACCATCACTATTACTATTCTTAACTGAAACTAAGAACATAAACTTATAAAAACCTATCTCAATTTGTGAACTAGAATTAACATACTTCATTATGTCCATTTCACACTCAGAGGAAAAGAAAGACTGAGCTGTGTATGAGCGACGGTTTTGGCTCCACCCCCTTTATACTCTTCACTTATCTGAACTACCAGAAGTGAGGCAACCCTATAAGGAAACCCTACTAAACTGAGAAACAAAATAAAAAATAAAGTATAATAAAAATAAAAAAAAACCTCAATGAACTGAACCGAAATGAACAATATTAAATAATAAAACAATCAAATTAAATAATGCGTTAAACATGCTCATGACGTACTGATATAAAAAAACTAATAAACTGAAAACCAAAACTTTATAACTGGAACCAGTCTATTTCTGTGTTTAAACCCCTAGGAATTAGGGTTTGCCACTTAAAAATGAATCTGTGCTCCTTAATAGATAAATACTTTGTAAGGTCACCTGAAAGATATCTAGTATGGAGAAGGACGGTGTATCTGAATAGGTCAATGGAATGCTCTTTGTCCAACCAATGTGACACCAGGGGTGCCGTGATCTGACGCCTTCTAATATTGCTGAGATGCTCAGTGAGACGGACCTTGATTTTTTTTTTTTTATAATTATACAATCTTATTTTACAAGAATTAATTCTTGTTACATTGAATACAGGAAAGAAAATATCAACACAGTAATACTTTTACATCAATCATCATAATGATAAACCCCTTCTTAGACCACAATAACAGGGGGTAACCAAAACATAAATTAGAGAGAAATTTAGAGGAATACTGCAAAGAAGAAAGGCATAATGTATCATGCGCCCATTACTATTATTATCCCTCAATCCTTGATGATCTGCTTAACATCTAGAAATTCCTTCAGATGGTTAGGAGAGAAAAAAATATATTTAACACCTAAGTACCTAACCATGCATTTGCAGGGATACACCAATAAAAATGTTGCTCCAATATTTATAGTCTGTTGTCGCATTGAAAGAAATTATTTCCTCCGTTCTTGTGTAGTCTTAGCTACATCAGGATATATCCATATTTTCTGTCCCCCAAATAATTTTTGGGAATTTTTGAAAAACAATTTCATAATCATATTCACATCCTGTTCAAAAACAAATGATACTAGTAGCGTTGTTCTGTCCATTTCAGATGTTATCGTTTGTTCCAGTAAAGCCGTCACATTTGCAAAATCTATCACTTTTGTCTCTCCTTCTCTTACTTTCCCAATCTCAATTCCATTTACCTTTCCATTTCCATTAGGCATCTTTTTATTTGGTAGGTAATAAATTTTGTTAATTGGAGGAATACAGTTTGAAGAAATTTCCAAATTCTCAATGAAGTATCTTTTCAACAAGTCAATAGGTAACACACCTGAAGTTTGAGGAAAATTTAGAAAGCGGAGGTTCAAACGCCTATTAAAATTTTCAAATTGTTCTAATTTCTTATGAATAGTGGAGCTATCTTTAATTGAAGCCAATTTAAATTGTTGCAAATGTTGTATATCCACCTGCATTTGCTTGGCTTGGCCTGTATACTCTAACTTCATAGATTCAACTGACCCAGTCAATGATTCCAGTTTTTCATTTCATTTTGTTACCTCTTCAGTTGATTTTTCAATTTTTCCTTCCATCCTCTGCAGCAATTGCCAGATGCTATTCATGGAGACCTCCGTCTGGGAGAGAGAAAGATCCCCTCTCTCTGCTGTTGTTTCCATCTGCCGTTCCGCCAACAACGCTGTGCCCTCGCCGGGAGACCCCACGCTTTCACTTCCGGAAGCGTGTGTCTCTCGCCACAGCGTTTCGGCTGTTGCCGGACACGGAGGCGTCTTGGGAGCCGAGGGAGACAACGATGTCTCAGTGCCCGAAAGGGCCAATGACTCTCTCCTGTCACCGCCCAATGCTGAGCTCTCCACTCCAGCCTGTGTGAGCGCCGGAGAAGGCGCGAAGAAACGGTCCATCGTCTGCTGAATCGGGGTGGACATCAGGGCCGACGAGGCAGAGACCCTAAGCACCCCTTTCCTCTTAGAAGGCATCGATATAAGGTATAAATGAAAATGCAGGTTAGGAGCTTGTTAACAGCGTCTCTCGCAGCTCCTCTACATCGCCGCCATCTTGGACCCCCACCTTGATTTTTCTAATGGTGTGGCCGATACAATAGAAGCCACAAGGACACACTATACAATATACACTGCTGGAGTCACAATTGGTATTGGAACAAAGAATATACTGCTTACCACTATTGGAGGGGATCTCTATAGAATCTACCTCCAGCACATACTGGCAATAGCGACAGCCATCACATTTGTGATGAAGAAAGCTTCTTTGATTAGGGCAGGGGTGTCCAATGTCGGTCCTCGAGGGCCGCAGTCCAGTCGGGTTTTCAGGATTTCCCCAATGAATATGCATGAGATCTATTAGCATACAATGAAAGCAGTGCATGCAAATAGACCTCATGCATATTCATTGGGGAAATCCTGAAAATCCGACTGGACTGCGGCCCTCGAGGACCGACATTGGACACCCCTGGATTAGGGTCATCACTCGCCCTATATTTCAGTATTTCCCCCAAATTGCGAGATCTACAAAACACAAAGTTGGGGATCTGAGAAAATACCGGATGGTATTGCAGAACTGGCCAATGCTTCCTAATGATATTTTGAATGGAAGTGCTGTTGCCAGTGTATGGTAACACATATGCCAGATTATCGTCCGATTTCTACGTGGCTGAATGTATAAGCCAATGACGCTGACAGTACCTTGCCCTTTTCACTATCCATGTAGGGTATCCTCTTTCAATAAATTTTTGGTACATTACGTTGGCTTGTGTGGTGAAATCATTGTCATCGGAACAGATCCTTCTTAATCGAAGAAACTGGCTGGTGGGTATACTATTTCTCAAAGCCCTGGAGTGAAAGCTCTGATATTGTAGCAGTGAATTTCAATCTGATGCCTTTCTGTGTAGACTGGTGGAGAGGTAGTCATCCTGTCTGGATAAAGTGATATCCAGAAAGGAGATTTGTTGCTGTTCCATAGTAAAAATAAATTTTATATTAATATCTCTAGAATTGATCTCTTCTAAAAATGACTTTTAATACAAAACTTTAGCAGGAATTTAAGTCTGTAAATTTGGGATGAAAAGCTCCTTAGGAGTTAATATTTCTGTGGAGTTACGTCTGTTATGATGTTAGCTGTCATTCCAAGTAGAGAATGACACGGTGGCGGTTTACCCGCGGCCACCACATTTTAGTCGCGGGTCACCCGCCGAAACGGGGAACGAAAACTAGCAGTTGCTGCGGCGACGGGGACAAGGCCATTCACCGCCCGTGGGGTGGTGAATGGTCTTGTCCCCGCAGTGAGGTATGAAGGATCGCGCGGTCCCCGCAGCACACACCTGCCTGCCCAATCGATCCTAGTGTTTAGCCAGCTCTCTCCCTTCTCCTCACCTTAGTTTGTAGGTTTTCTTTTTCGGCGACCCGCACGCTATCAGAGAGCCGCGCACCCGCTGCTGCTCAGTTTCGATCTTCTGCTCTGACGCAACCGGAAACAGGAAGTTGCAGCAGAGCAGAAGATTGAACACTGAGCAGCCGCGCATGCGCGGCTCTTTGGGAAAGCGTGCATGTCGCCGAAAAACAAAACCTACAAACTAAGGTGAGGAGAAGGGAGAGAGCTGGCTAAACAGTAGGATCCATTGGGCAGGCGGGTGGTGGCTGCGGGGACCGTGCGATCGCTCGTGTTCCCGGCTCAAATTGGAAGGAGGGAGTGAAAGGGAAAAGGATTCTGGGCCAAGGGGATGAAGACGGAAAGAAAAACCCACAGTAGGAAAGAAAGGGAAGGACAGGCAGGTGAGCCAGATGCTAGAAGCAAGGGGGGGGAGGGGAAGAAAGAGGGAAAAAAGCTAGATGGGGTTGAAAAGAAGAGACACACTGGTATGGAAGAGGAAGATAGGGGAAATCTGGACACAGGAAGGTAACAGAAAGAGGGGAAATTATGTGCATGGGGCATAGGGACAGTGACATAAAGGGGACATGCCATGGGGATGGTATATGGACACAGGGGGGGGCAATGGCAGATACATAGGGGAGATATTAGAAATGGGGAAAATAGCACAGAAGCGAGATGGTTTGTGGGGATGGGATAGGGACCGAGCTTGCAGGCTCCAGTGGCTTGCACAAATTACATTGTAACGTGCCATGAAAATAAGAGGGAGGAAGGTAGATAGATAGGCCATGCGAGAGGAGCTGAAGGGTAGTAGAAAGGAACAGATGGTAAAGGAGGGAGGGAAGGGTGGTGGTGGAAAGGAATAGGACAGACATTGAAGGAGGGTGGAGAGGAACAGACCCCAAAGGGAAATGTGGAAGACAGAGTGGGAAGAAGACAGATGCCAGACTATGGGGGAGCGGAGGGAAGAAGATGGGTGCTAGACCAATTGGAGGGGGGGGGGGTGAAGGGAGAGGCACAGTAACAGCAAGTGGAAGACGCACAGAGAAGACACACAGTGGATGGAAGGAATTGAATGAGAAGATGTGGAAAGCAGAAACCAGACAACAAAGGTAGAAAAAAAAATTATATTTATTTATTTATTTTTTGCTTTAGGATAAAATAGTATATTAGTTGTGTTGATAAAAATTTATAAACAAAGCCCTGCCAGCTGAACATCTCTTTCTCTAGTTCAGCAGCAGGAACTTTGATTTATAAGAAAGGAATAAGCTAAATATTACAGTACTAAGGCTTATATGGATGCAGCGGGGACGGTGACGGGGCGGTGACGGGGCGGTGAAAGGGATGACAGTGATGGGGCGGTGAAGGGAACGGCGGTGACAGGGCGGTGCAGAGGATGGTGGGCCGGTGACGGGGCGGTGACGGGGACAGATTTTTTCCCCGTGTCATTCTCTATGGCACAGAGCCAGCCACTGTACAAGCACCATGGTTTTTAGTTTCACTTTTCAATAGCTGCAGTCCATGTGTGCAAAGGCTATTTTTCTTGGAGGTAAAATGCTCTCTTGCATTATTTAAATCAAGGCATCCCACCTCGGTCCTCGCCAGGTTGAGTTTTCAGGATTTCCCAAATTAATATGCATGATATCAATTTATATACAATGGAAGCAGTGCATGCAAATTAATTGGAGAAATCCTGAAAACCCGACTGGATTGTGGCCCTCAAGGACCGACGTTGGACAACCCTATTTTAAATTAAATTCTGGCTGGGATACTGGGGATGTAGCAGAGGAATGCAGAGACTGCAAGCTCTGAAAATCCCTAGTGGAGCCTCATTGGTTCACATTCACACAACTAAATATGAGTTTGAGTTTTCAATCTCTACTTTGGCCAAAACCAGGTGACGAGTTTTGACTGCAGTTTTGGCTTTGACAGAAAGCTTTCAGACAGTTTCAGTTGGTCTCTAGTTTTTCAATTACCTTTTATTTTGTGTATCCATGAAACTGAAGTTTTGATGTGTGTGACATGAAATCTGCTGTGCTGTCTTATATTCTTAAGTGATCTGTCTCAGAAAGTCCTAGCAAGAAAATCCAGATCAGACTCCAGGAAGATGGAGAAAATGAAGTTCTCCAATAAAAATATAACTGGAGGAGGCTGCAGTGAAAGAAATTCAGTTTTTGATGCTGCATCTGGCAAACCAATAGATACTCTATGAAAGGATACTTTATACAGTAAGACTCTTTGGAGTTATTCTTTCCAGGACTGAAGGCAGAAAAAGGAATCTTGAAAGAAGAGCAAAAATAGATTGGAAATTGTTCAGGCAGGTGGAGAACCTCAAAAACAGGAGGAGAAGAAAGTAATTTGCATATACAGAGGAAAAAAAAGATTGCTTTATTATGGAACATTTTGAAGGGATTGGAACAAAGTTAAACAAGCTATATCGCATGCCAAAGCCAGCTTGGCATAGATATTTAGGGACAAATTTTATAAATGGTGTCTCGATTGTAGGCAGCGGTAGGCGTCCGATCGCTGTCTAGCCAGACAATCTGGACACACTTTTGAAAAAAAAAGCCCCGAGGAGGGTCACCTCAAATAGCCACTGAGCCGATTGAGGCAAGGAAATCTCCCTGCTGTGATCAGTTTGGCGGCTGCAACAGGGAACTCATCCTCCCCACGAAGTCAGTTGGCAGGAGGGATGCCCACTCCCTCCTACCAAAATCCCCAAAGCCCCCCCCCCCCAATTGTCTGCAGCAGGAGGAGTGCCCATCCTGTCCAAAGTAGGAAGGATGCCCCCTCCCTCCTGCTGCTGGCCTCATCATCCCTAGAACCCCAACAAACACTCCCTGACTCCACCCTGACACTCCCTAGCTCCACCACTGACACTCCCTGACTCAACTCCACCTCTGACACTCCCCAATTCCCATCCCAACACCCCAAAGATCCCCCTGACACTCCCCAACACCGCAACATCCTACTGACATTCCCTGACTCCACTTGACACCCCCAAGATCCCCCTGACACTCCATGACTCCTCCCCAACACCCCCAAGATCCCTCTTCCACCCCCTGCCAGCCCCAAGATTTCCTGCCACTCCTGAACCCCCATACCTTTATCTGATGGCTGGCAAGAGTGATGCCCATTCCCTCTTCTTGGAACCCCCCAAAATTCCTGAAAAATATATGCAGCAGGAGGAGTGCCCAATTTCTCCTGCTGCAATGGCAAACCCTCCTGACACAGTCCAATGCAGGAAGGATGCCCACTCCCTCCTGCCGGAACCACCAAAGCCCTCCCCTCCACAACTGACCACGTGAGGGGCTTTAGGTATCTGGCCAATCAGAGCCTTAGGCCTCTCCCCAGTGCATCCCAGAATGCCCCAGGAAGGTGAAGGCTTGCTATTTTGCAGTGGCGGGTCTGCCGGCAGGAGGGAGTGGGCATCCCTCTTGCTGGCCATCAGATAAAGATACAGGGGATGTTGTGGGAGGGGGGAGTTCGGGGGATGGCAGAGGGATCTTGGGGTTGTCAGGGTGGAGTCATAGAGTGTTTGAAGGGGTTCAGGGAATGATTGGGCCAGCGGCAGGAGGAAGTGGGCATCCCTCCTGCCTTCAACTGTGTTGGGAGGGTTCACCGTTGTGGCAGGAGGAATTGGGCACTTTGCAGGGGGTCAAGTTCTCTGATGCGGCCACTAAATTGATCGTGGCAGGGAGATTCTGTTGCTGCAATTAGCTCAGCAGAACGCGATTCTCTATCTGCACCTGTGACGTGGATGCCGGTTATAGAATCGGGGTGGTTAAAAGGGGTTAGGTGTCTGTCCGTCAGGACAGATGCGATTCTATATAGGACGCCCATGTGCAATTCTCAAAATCCACTTAGGTGGCTGCTGAGACTGGGCATTCTATAAGGAATAAGGCCCTTTGTGCACAAGTTTTCATTCTCAGCTCAATGTGTGCAGTATAGCCTATGTTCACAATAAACAAAGCCAGCAAAAATTATGTACGCATAGTTGCTAGACATACATGCTCTTCTAATCTGTGGGGGGGGGGGGGGGGTGCATATGCACTCAACTTAGAAAGAACACTGTTTGTGACTATTAAAATCAAATATTAATCCCTACTTCAGGATAAGGTTTAAATACCTCAAAGAATTCAAGATCAGAAAACAACAGTGTCAGTCTACTTGATGCTTGTGGACTTATGACTATGGTAGAAAAAAAAATCTTTAACACACAGCAGTTTGTTAGGGCATATTTGTGAGGTACTCAGATTTTTAGTGGTACATTGGGTTTGTTTTAAATATATAATGAACTGCAGAATTGCTTTGTGATGTTTATTTTTTAAGTTTTTATGGACAATATATGGTTTGTAGTTGTAGACAGTATATAAAGTTTTAAAATAAATAAATAAACTTGATTTGATTTCTGGAGAAATACAATTTGTCAGTTTACACTGCTCCTTTTCTGAAGGCAAAAATGTGAAATATTTCTCCTGGGAGTTTCTAAGACCCTTGAGATTAAAATACACAGAAAGGGAGAAATACCTATTCTCCTCATTGGGTATATCATATAAAAAAGGTACTTTAATGTAGCGAACAAGCCAAAAGTCATAATGAAACATAGGTTAGTATGACACAAGCTTCTTTCAAGATTATATCCAATTGACGGAACACTGGATTGTGTAGGTTTAGAAAGCTTTTTCATGTTGTATTTTAAAAGAACTTGCAGTTGAGACCAGAGATGCTGAGGTGGCTTTGACCTTGAGTCCCTAGTGACAGAAACATGATGATAGGGAAAGTTTCCAGCATTGGAGAAGGAAGAACAAGAACTGTGGTCTGCAGAGTAGTAGTTTGTGAACCCATATTACTATCCACCTGGAAATACCTGTATAAATTTGGATGAAGAGTTTCTTATTGCAGAAATAGACTATACTAAAGTGGTCAATGCAGGCAGGGAAAGTATTAACACTATATTGGGGTCTAAGTAAACATATATTTGTGGTCCCCCCTCCCCTACTATTATTTCACCTCTACAGAAGTAGCAGGGAAAAAAGGGCAGAACCTAGCTGTGGGTATGATAGCAGTAATAGTTTGAGTGGGCAAAGAGACAATGCAAGCACTGTCTCTTAATGGAAAAGCTTAATGGGTAGTACTAGAGAGTAACCAAGTTACTCAATTCAAAAAAGAAACTCAACCCTGGATTTCTGCAACCCTATCCTGGTACCAGTGGCATAGTAAGGGGGAGGGGGGGGGAGAGGCCTGGTCTTACTAAAGATGCGGTACCCCGCCTCCTCTTTACCCCCCCCCCACTCCTTTCCTTACCACATGCCCCTTGCCTTGCCCTGTACCCTTTTTACTTCCCCGGCACCTAAGAAGTGGCATCATAGGGTGAGCCAACACCAACATGGGCATACTGCTCATGCTGGAGAAGTTAAAAAGGTATGGGGAAAGAGAAGGGGGCTTGCGCATGTGGGATACCACTCACCCTTACTATGCCACTGCCTGGGACCTGAAGTTCTGATTTAAATTGGTGGTATCAGGGTCTACAAATGGAACACTGAATTGGGATTTAAATTCAAAAACAGTATTGGTCAAGCAGTCTTCCTCCTGGAGCCGGGTAACTTGGCATCTCTGCAGCAGTGGTCTGAGAATCAATGTAGCTGGGCAAGTCATTTTCACTCTCCATTGCCTCTGGTACACAGAGATTCTAATGGTAGACTTCTGAAAAGATGTCAGATTTAAGGGCAATATGCACAAGTCATGATGCTACCTGCAACCATAAGGGCTACTGGGATGGTAGACAGGTGTGTCTAGTAGGTTATGCGGGAGATTTGGAGGGCTCACCATAAATTATAAGGAGGTTATGGTGAGATGTACATCTGACACCCTTTATGTGAAGTTCACAGCAGTGACCCAGAGCTCTGTTGACATGTTTGTGGCTAGTCCATCACAATGATGGCTATTCTCACATTCAAATGGTCTGGATTTAGATGTTTTCAACTTGGATGTTCCTGTGGTTGAAAATGGGGTATAAAGTTAGGCATCCTAAGGGTTGGATGGCCTATCAGCCAAGACGTCCAACTAGGCAATTAAAAAATATATTATATTTTTGGATATCTAGCGGTTCAGCTTTTGAAAATGGACATTTCTGTGCTTCTGACTGGACATTTCCCACAAGACGTCCAAAGTCAGACTTACATGTCCTATTGAAAATGGCCCTCTTTGTCTACAGATTATGACAGTTTTTCACAAGGTGTATTTCATGCTTAAAGATAACATTTTAATATACATACATTATCATTAAAAGTTTTGTTATGGTTTCATCATAATATATAACAAAGGATTAAATATGTTTATAATGTAATTTGTTCTTCTATAAAAGCAACCATTACCCATATTCCTAATATTAATATGAATTATGCTATCTCAGTATTTGTAGTAAGCATGAAAATCACGCTGCGAAGAACAGTATGTTCCTACCATGAAATATTAGATTTACTACTGGTCATGTCTTTACCTTTAAAAAATCTCTATTTAAATGTAAATTCAACCTTCCTCTAGAGACTGTCAGTGTTTCCTTAGCAACAGAGAAATGAAAGTAAATCATTTTCTTCAGACTAGGTCCTTTGCGCATTAAAAAAATACAACCCAATAAAAACTATGGTTCTCATTTTCAAAAAAGAAAAACATTTTTACAAAGGCATAAAGTGGCATTTGGATGTTTTGTTTGCTAAAACGCTCAAATTGCCATTTTTAAACTCGTTTTTAGATGATTTTCTATACTGTCTGCAGTGTGTTGAACCCCCCTAGTGGTGATGTGATGCAATTACATTACAAATTAGTTATTACAATTAAATATATGAGACTAGTTTTTAAGCCCGTTACATTAACGGGTGCTAGAATAGATGTGTCTGTCTGTCTGTCTTTCTTTCTATCTCTCTCCTTGGCTGCTGTCTGTCTTTCTTTCTTTCTCTCTCCTTGGCCACTGCCTTTCTGTCTGTCTTTTTTTCTTTCTGTCTCTCTCTCTCCTTGGCTACTGTCTTTCTTTCTGTCTCTATTCTTGGTCGCCTTCTGTCTTTCTTTCTCTATCTCTCCTTGGCCACTGTCTATCTGTTTTTCTTTCTTTCTTTCTGTATCTCTCTCACTCTCCTTGGCCACTGTCTCTCTGTCTTTCTTTCTTTCTCTCTCTCCTTGGCAGCTTTCTGTCTTTCTTTCTATCTGTCTCTCTCTCTGTCACTGCCTAACTTTTCCATCTTAGCATCAATGTGTGTGTCATTCTGTGTATATTCAGTTGGCACCTCTTGCTTTACACTACCCAAACTGTGGTCTTCTTCCCGGTTCTTGTCTTCACCATTCTCATTCTGCTGGGCTGCAAATTCGCCATTCACTGGGGCAGAAACATCTGCACAGGGCTCCTTCCTCTCTGTCTCATTCGTAGCTTCCTCTCCTGTTAGCTTCTCAACGTTCTTCTCAGTCATGCTGTTTTTGTTTGTTTTCTGAAGTGGCCCCCTCAGCACGGGCTTTGTTTTCCTTCTGATTTGGTTTCCTTGCTGACTCGGACTGCTGCTTCTTCACGTCATCACCAGTGTTGCTGTCACTATCACTGTCCTGCCCTTTTTCCATCTGTTCTCCGGAACTGCCACACGTGCCATAAACTGCCACAGGCTCCACCACTGTACGCATTGCAGAAGCAGCATGGAGAGAAAAGCGCTGCACCGCGCTACCGCTGGCTTCGGCGTCTTCTGTCCACTGCGGCCCGCCCTCTCTGATTACTTCCTGTTTCCGCTAGGGTTGGCCGCAGTGGACAGAAGACGCCGAAGCCAGCGGTAGCGCGGTGCAGCGCTTTTCTCTCCATGCTGCTTCTGCGATGCGTACAGTGGTGGAGCCTGTGGCAGTTTATGGCACGTGTGGCAGTTGCGGAGAACAGATGGAAAAGGGCAAGACAGTGATAGTGACAGCAACACGTGAAGAAGCAGCAGTCCGAGTCAGCAAGGAAACCAAATCAGAAGGAAAACAGCGGTGCAGCGCTTTTCTCTCCATTTAAATGCGGGTGAGCGGGCGAGAAGGAGGAGGTGGTGGTTTTGGCAGTGAGTGAGGGCGGGAGGGGGTAGTCGCCGGCTGTGCTGTGCTTTCCCGATCTGGCTGCCGCATACGCACTCTGGCCATGGACCTACGGATCAGGGATTACAGATCACGCAGGTCTGAGTGCGCATGCGCGGCTAGCGTTTTATTATATAGGATGTTATAATCACGGTCAGATCTTTCAATAGGTATCTCCTTCAATTCACACCAACACGGAGGTTATACATTTAAATGTTTGTATTTATTGGTTGCAACTGAAAAAAACGATAACAATTGAGGGTGAAAGGAAACTACATAGGTAAGTTATGTCCAGCAATTGTTGTTATCAGAAATTATTTAAACAAGGTAAATTAAATTTAAATATCAATGAATAGCAAAGCTAACTTATCATTCATGTGTGATCAAATTTACATTGATTACACCATTTTAGTTAGTGATGATATTCAAACCTCAAACAAACATGTAATGCCAGCATATCCAGAACCACAGAAGTATTTGACTAAGGGCTCCTTTTACTAAGCTGCGATAGTGTTTTAACGCATGCAGGATTTTAGTGCACGCTAAACCTGTGCTATTTGGTTAGAACTAATGCCAGCTCAATGCTGGCATTAAGGTCTAGGGCGCGCAGCAGTTCAGCACGTGCTAAAACTGCTGTCACAGCTTAGTAAAAGGAGCCCTAAGTGACTCTTTTAAAACCAGAGTCCCAAAGTTCAATAAAATACAAAAAATGTATATATGCATGTGCACAAAAATAAAGTATTCAAAGAAAACCTGTTTTCATCGATATCGCTGCTTTCTTGTGCTGGGAACTGCTACTACCACTATTATTAATTTCTATAGCACTACTAGACATTCACAGCATTGTACATTAAAACACAGAAGATACAGTCCCTGCTCAAAAGAGCTGACAATCTAGTCAAAAAAGACAAACTGTACAAGAAGATGCATCAATACACTGTGTTTAGATATCTGTCACCTGTCTGGAACCAGCAGCTTCTCTGAAGATCTGGATGTTTGCTACTATCCTATTTGTAAACATATGAAAGGAAGCAAAACCTTAGTCTTCCTGGATGAATGCAGGCTAAAGTCAGTGTCTTCTTAAGCTAAGGCCATATATTTTTATCAACATGTTCATAAGAACAGTTAATTCTTTTAACCCTAAGCTAACCCTCCCCCATGCTCCTGATATAAAATCAGCTCATAGAATTTTAACATACACAATATCTGAGCAACCCCAGCTTTATCTACATATCCAAGTATTTTTGTTTCAGAAATAATGAAACTTCTCAGTAATTATCTCACAGTCCAACAGAGCCTGCAAGTATATCTGGAATACTAACTGGAAACAGCTCTGCACCACAGAACTTCTCAGAATTTCAAGACAAGAGATTGCTCTTAATGTTTTAGACCTTCAGGGCCTGATTCTAAAAACGGTGTCCCAATTGTAGGCAGTGTTAGACATCCTTTTGCCTTCAGACCAATCAGGATGCACATAAAAAAAAATGGAGCGAAGGATGCCTACAATGTAGGCATCGTTCACGCATGTACGGAGGCATCTAGGCATGTCTACAGATGCCTATGGCTGGCATAGGTGTGGTTTACACTGGAAGTGGCCTTAGGCATCCATAGGCATGCCTAGGTGCTTCCTGTAGGCACAAGTCAGATGTCTTAATAATAATAATTTATTCTTATATACCGCCATACCAAAAGAATTCTAGGCGGTTCACAACTGGGCAAGTACATAAAATACAGATGAAATACAACAGATTGGAATAATAAAATTTAACAATAATCAGAATGCATATTACAATATAATGCCAATGAAATACATTAGAAGTAAAAGAGTGCAGATAAAATACCCTCTAACAGGCAAGAAAATAATGCGTGTAATCCAAATAAAATGTCAGCTGAGTCTAAACTAGTTAAGAGTTTAAGAAAGAAGTTAAAAACTAACCTAACCAACAATATGATACATATGGTACAGATAAAAATACATCAGATAGATCTAAATAGACTTGTTAAAAAATAGCAATGCATTAAGATACTAATCTATCAAAAAGTTGTGTTTTTAATAATTTTCTAAAAGCAAAGTAAGAGGAGACCTCTAGAATAATTTTTCCAAGCCATTAATTCAGTTTGGCGGCTTGAAATGAGAGGATTCTCTCAAGGAACCTCTTATGACGATAGGATTTTATGGAAGGATAGGTAAACAAATGTACTCCGTGTGTGATCTTGTTAGGGTAACTCAAGGAAAAATGAGGCGCAAGATAGCCTGGTAACAGACCAGAAACTGATTTATAGCAAATACAAGAAAATTTAAACAAAATTCTAGATTCTATCAGTAAACAATGGAGTTTCAGATACAACGGAGTGATATGCTCCCATTTTTTTTTAAACCAAAAATGAGGCGAACGGCAGTATTCTGAATCACTCTTGAGTTTTTTAAGAATTTTCTTGTAAGCACCTAAATATATAATGATTTTATTTTCAATATAGTGATTGAAATGTGTCTGTTTTGAGAATTTATATCTGCTGTGTGTATATGAAAAATAAATGGAAAAAATTGCATTACAATTAGTAAAGGGGGTTGGATCTGGGGAAGAGCTTGGGTGGGTCTAGAGTGGAGTTTGGGAGGTCTGTGGTTGGGGGTACTCAGTTGATATTTGTTAGACTTCCCTGCTGGCACGCCCTACTGGTATTTCAGGGCCTGTCTGGAGGGCCTCTGCGCATGTGCGGATGCCAGCGTGATGATGTCATGCATGTGTGTGATGTCATCACGGTGACTTCCATGAACTTTTGGGTGCCTCGAGCCATGGCCACTACCTTTAGTGTGCCCTGGCTTGAGAAAGTTTGAGAGACACTGCCCTAGGGGGACCAGAGAGGACTAAGCACAGTGCTCCCGCCCTCTCACGTGCACTGCAGCACATGGAACGTGGACACTCAGCTGACCACCCAGCACCAATCTGCCATGAATCCTGGTTAAAATAGACTGAGGAGTCCATCTATATCAGTGGTCTCAAACTCGCGGCCACATGCGGCCCGCAAGGTATTATTTTGAGGCCCTCGGTATGTTTATCATAATCACAAAAGTAAAATACAACAGTTTCTTGATCATATCTCCTTAAGAGAGGCATATAAGGATATGGTGGACTATAAATTACGCCAGGTGTACACCTGGCAGGGCCTCCGCGTGTGCGGATCGCCGGACTTGATGGACCGAAGGTCTGATCCGGAGATGGCAGTTCTTATGTTCTTATGTTCTTATATGTCTCTTTAGCTATAAATTATAATATTATTATTAAGACTTAGCCAAAAGGAAAGATTTATAAACTATAAAGAGTTTTTACCTCATGCAAAATTGTCATTTCTTTAATAAGACATTAACTATTTTTTCTGAGGCCCTCCAAGTACCTACAAATCCAAAATGTGGCCCTGCAAAGGGTTTGAGTTTGAGACCACTGATCTATATCAATTTTAACCACAATTGATGTGTTTTGAGGCACATAAAGGCTTTTAAAATAAAAATGGAAAATCCAAGATGGATGCAGTATCATGTTTTAGTGTACACTTCTCCCTCCATATTCGCTGTGATAGGGGATTAACAGACCCGTGAATACAGAAAAACCGCAAATAACTTTTTCATAAGTTATTTGCTGTTTTCTATTAAAAAACATTGTGAATATGGTGAGATTGTGAATAACATGGTGGGAGATCTGGCCTGTTCCTGAAGGAGAGGCAAAATATGGTGAAGAAAGTGCTGGGAATCAGCAATTTTCTCTGTAAACGCTTGGAATCAACGATTTCTCTATGCAAGCTGATGTAATTTGGAGGGAGGAGCCAGCAAGCTAAAAACCGTGAATAATCGAAACTACAATTGCTGAAACCGCGAATACGGAGGGAGACATGTACATTAAAAAAAATGGTCCAGGGAAGCTGAATAAAAACACATAAAAATAAGCAAAGGGGTTTTTGGAGGTAGGGGACCCAATACTAGCCCAAGAAACCTTCAAAATTGCAATTTAGGGACCATCCTGATTTTCCCCAAAGACAGTAATGGGCTGTACTTAGAGATCTGTATGTGCTGTACCTGCTTCAGCTGAAAACAGCAGCTGGGGAAAGGACAAGACTTCTGCCTCAGACAAGCATGTCAAAATAATCCAGATACTTGTAGAAGGATATGGCGATACTTGAGAGGGTCCAGAGAAGAGCTACACATATGATAAAGGGTATGGAAAACCTTTCATACGCAGACAGGCTAGAGAAACTGGGGCTCTTCTCCCTGGAAAAGCGGAGACTCAGAGGAGACATGATAGAGACATATAAGATCATGAAGGGCATTGAGAATGTGGAGAGGGACAGATTCTTCAGCCTATGGGGAACTACAATAACAAGGGGGCACTCGGAGAAACTAAAAGGGGACAGATTTAGAACCAATGCCAGGAAGTACTTCTTCACTCAGAGGGTGGTGGATACCTGGAATGCGCTCCCGGAGGGTGTTATAGGACAGAGTACTTTACAAGGTTTCAAAGAGAAATTGGATATATTCTTGAAAGAAGAAGTTATTGAGGGATATAGATAGGGAAGATATAGGATGAACAAGGGTACAGTTAGAAGGATATAGATAAGGTAGGGGGAAAAAAAAGGATTGAAGGAATAGAGGGGTATATACAGAAGACTACTATGCAGGTCCTGGACCTAATGGGCTGCCGCGCGAGCGGACTGCTGGGCACGATGGGCCTCTGGTCTGACCCAGCAGAGGCACTTATGTTCTTATTAGCATATTCTTTAAAATATAATTTAAAGCACCCAACATTTCTATAAATCTCTTTTGGCATGCGTCCCCATAGCCATGGCATGCATACTTTCTCTACTTGTGATTTCCTAATGGTAATTTTTATCTTTTGCTTAGTCCATGTCGCCTGAAAACGGGAATTCTAGCTTCTGAAACATAGGCAATAACTTAAGTTAATCAAATAAAAAGGTATCATATATTTTTGTTTCTTTTTATTTGTTAACCCCTTCACGCATGGTAAACAGGAGGCCAATGAGAGACTGACTACTGTAGCCACTGACGCACTGGTAGTGGGACGGGATTTGCATTGTTGAGCCAACCAATGAGAAAGGCGTTTACATTGGGACTTTTCCCGTAACTTTCACCTAGGCTGCAGGGAGGGGGGGAAGGTAAAGCCGGGTGACGGAGAAACGGAGGCTTTTTCAATGGAGGAGCGCGACTGACGGCGCTCTGACCTTCCCGCAAAGATACGGAAAACCAAACCAAGGCAGCGGCGGCGCTCGGCCTCGGTTTAGCAGTTCGGACGGCTCTGAGCGCAAGCAAAGTTTTTCTCAGGGAGCCGAGGCCTGGACTTTTTAGCCTGTGGCAGATTGCAGCAAGGCGAAGATGGTGTCGTGGATGATCTCCAGAGCCGTTGTGTGAGTTGTTTTCGGATCGAGGCTTAGATTTGGAACCGGGGGCTGACTCCCGGCATCTTGCACACACTGTAGGCAGGTGGTGGTGGTTTTGTGTTTGTTTTTTCCCCCCCCGTGGTGTTCGTTTTAGCTCCGCTTTATTGTCTCTCTCTATGATCTCTTTCCCTCCTCTATCTTCTCGCCCAAATATGGAAAGAATGAAATAAAACAGCTGCATCGGGAGAGCTCTGTGGGAAGTCTGCACCAAACTGGACGATTCTTGCATTTTTATTCGGGGCGGCGTCTCTGTATGTGCCCATACCCTGTAGGAATTGATCCGGCTCAGGTTATATTTGTAAGAGGGTCTTAAGTATAGAAGTGTGCATGGCTTTGTTTTAAAGTTGCTACTTATTGCATACACCTCTGAAAAGTTAGCAGGCTCATTGATTCAGTTTCAAGTAACCCCATTTGTTTTTTTACCTTTAAAAAAAAAAAAAAAAAAATCGGTATCGCATAGTAATCTATTTTGTAACATCTTTAATAATTCTTCATTTCTTAAAACAATGTTCCCTTCCCTACTTTATGCCTCCTAATCCCTTCCCTTTTCACTTCTCCACAGTGTGGATATTCTTTCTGGCCTCCTGATTTTAGAGACAGCTGTGGATGATAATATGGGTTTGGGGAAATGACAGTTTTTTCCTCTTCTCCTTAAAGAATGATATGGGGATGTTTTCCCGCGGTTAACCATGAGGACAGGGACAAATTCTATTCCTGTGTCATTCTCAAAATTGCACACCTGCAGAGCTTTGATTCCTTGAGCTAACTTTTGCATTGGTGGTGCCCCCTTCCCCCAACATGATACAGTCTCTCTCTCTCCAGCTGGATCATGTGAGGCTCTGGTTCAAGGCATTGATGATAAAGGGTGCCAAAATCCCAGTTTGGTATCTTATCACTCTAGAAGTCTGAAGATATACTGGACTGGGATTTTGGTGTCTTTATCACCAGCACCCTGGGCCAGGGCCTCACCTTCTTCATAGGCTGAGCTGGCTGTGCACAGCTGCCAAACTATCAGTGTGGATTTCAGTAAACCCTATATCCTAATGAAAACTCTGGTATTGATTTTTAGAGCAGCCAATTGTGTTTTCAGGATGTCCACAATGAATATTCATTAGCCAGATTTGAATGCAGTGGAGGTAGTGCATGCAAATATGTCTCATCAGTATTTACTGTGGATATCCTGAGACCCTGTCAGTTTGGGGAGCACCCAGGACAGGTTTAGGAACTACTAGATTAGTACAATGGGGTGACAGTTAGGGAAGTCAGATTGAAATGTCTCTGCTGCTGCTTTTGATCTTGGGTAAGTTACTTAACCTCCATTGCCTAAGCCTTCTGGGGTCAGGAAAATACCTACTGTACCTGGATGTAACTTGCCTTTTAACTACTGAGAAAGAAGGTATGAGCTACCCCCTCAAAAAAAACCAACAAAACCAAAACATCCTCGAACTGGTAGAAACATGGACTGTAAAACCCACAGTGCTTTGAGTACTTCAAAAGCCAATTATGGCCAAAAAATATCTCTGCTGGATCTGAGTAATTTGGCAGTTCTGTTTGAGTTGACTGTTTTTTTTATAAACGGTATAAGCCAGGGGTTCTCAACCCAGTCCATGGGACACAGCTAGTCAAGTTTTCAGGATATCTACAATGAATATGCATGAAGTAAATTTGCATTTAGCACTTCTATTCTGTGTAAATCTTTCTTATGCACATTCTTTATGGGTATCTTGAAAATCTGACTGGGACTTGTATACCACCTTTTTGTAGTTATACAACCACACCCAAAGCAGTTTACATAGAGGCACTTCAAGCATTTTCCTTATCTGTCCCAGTTAATGGGGGAACTACTTAAATGCTGAGAGTGAAACGGGTACAGCTGAAAAAGATGTGAGCTGAATCTTAAATAAAGTGAAGAAATTCAAAGTCAAGTCCTCATGGCATTTTGAGTAGAATGGTGTGCTGGCAGAGGTGTTAGAGATCTGTAAGTACTGTAATGAATTAAAAATAGAGTACAGTGATGAGACTAGGCTTGAGAACCTGTATAAAACATAAGCATACTAGTTTTCATATTTAAATTGATATCCAGGCCTTCTGTATATCTACCCAGAATGGTAGAGGAGGTGGCAGAAAAGACTGTTTTTTTGCAGATTGTTGGGTACCCACCTCATATACTGTATACTCAGCCTGAAGAACTAGATATACGTATGTATCTTCCTTGTTTGTGTGCATGGATATTGTAGACTGGCTACTACCTAATCCAGAAGTTCATATTAATTTTTGCTTTTCTATTACTTTATATATTTAGATCTTGAATGGGAAAGATAATTTTTTAAAAGTTTCTATTGAATAGTGTGGAATATTAGTAATAATGAACAACATGCTGAACTGAAATAGGAATGGGAAAAATAGTCTAAATTCATTTTTTTTGATAACCTATGGAATCTGAGCTAAACACATAAGAGTTGTGTTTTTCAAATTAATATTTAAAGATTCTTATTAAAAATGTCTACTTGAATTATACAGTCAGCTGATTAAGAAAATTTTTGCAGTTCACAAATAGGGACAGATTAAAATAAAAAATTCCTTTCCAAAGTATAAAAAAGCATTACAGACTGTGGGCCCTTTGTGGTAGTGATGCTGCTGTGGTAAGTACACCGAACCCCATTCAATTCCTGTGGACTTTGCTGCATTTACCATGGCTCAAAAACTAACCCGAAAAAATAGGGAGCAAAGCAAAACTATAACAAGACAAATCTCCCTAGCCCCAAGAAGGAAAGCTGTGTGCAGGGGAAGAGACTGCCTGCGCAAGCGGACAGAGTATAAAGTACTCAATTAAAGTAAATAAATAAATTGTAATTTGTAAGAAGAGCCCTCAGTCACACAACCAACCTCCGACCTCAGGAGGAAACGGCTGCCACTGGTTTGCACCTAGAAGGTGTCAACTGTGAAACATCCTAGGGCTCTCCTGTGAATTTTAGTGCTAAATAACTCAAAAGTGCTGTTTGTGCAAACAAATCAAAAGTGCACTGCGAGCAGTCTCTTCCCCTGAACCAGGGGGGCAAAAGAACCAAGTGTCCAAATTCAGTCTATTGAAGCCACAGGAAGATACTTAGCTTCTCTGGTGAGCAGTCAGAAAGTCGCCAAACGTCCAACGGGACTCCGTTTCGGGGGAGCACTCCCCCTTCCTCAGGAACGACTGACGCTAAAGCAGGAGCCTAAAAATCAAAGGCAAGAGCAGATTGGCAATAGTAGAAAATGGCGCTTGAACCAGAACAGACGCCTCTGTTTTAAACCTGCAGACCAGGGGGAGTGTTCGTATCAGATCACATGACCCAACCAGGTGCAGATTGAAAGGAGGTAATGAACAAACTGTTGATGATGTGTTATTGATCACGGAAAATATATCATGAAAAAAGAAAAGGAGAAAAAGAACTGTCAATCAAAACATGTGGTGCCATTCAATAAAGTCATTATGTCCTTTGGGAGTCAATGATTGAAGTTCATAAATCCAGTATTGTTCCCTCCTTTGCAAATGGGTGAGTTTGTCGCCTTGATAATCTGTATAGACCTGTTCAATAACCACCCACTTCAGGTCGTGAAACGTGTGTTCAAATTGTGTGCAATGAGGTACCATAGGGGAAGTCATGGATCTGGTATTGATCCGACTACGATGTTCTATCAACCGAGTTCTGATAGCCCTTTGAGTACGTCCCACATATATCATCTCGCATGGGCATATGATAATATATATGACCCACTTAGATGTGCATGTGGTATTTGATCTATGGACGTACTGTTTGTGGGTTCTAGGGTGCTCCCACATGGTACCGGTGATAGTAATAGAGCATATATCACAATTGTTCCCACATTTGATCCCACATTTGTTCCCACATTTGATGGACGTACTGTTTGTGGGTTCTAGGGTGCTCCCACATGGTACCGGTGATAGTAATAGAGCATATATCACAATTGTTCCCACATTTGGGAACAATTGTGATATATGCTCTATTACTATCACCGGTACCATGTGGGAGCACCCTAGAACCCACAAACAGTACGTCCATAGATCAAATACCACATGCACATCTAAGTGGGTCATATATATTATCATATGCCCATGCGAGATGATATATGTGGGACGTACTCAAAGGGCTATCAGAACTCGGTTGATAGAACATCGTAGTCGGATCAATACCAGATCCATGACTTCCCCTATGGTACCTCATTGCACACAATTTGAACACACGTTTCACGACCTGAAGTGGGTGGTTATTGAACAGGTCTATACAGATTATCAAGGCGACAAACTCACCCATTTGCAAAGGAGGGAACAATACTGGATTTATGAACTTCAATCATTGACTCCCAAAGGACATAATGACTTTATTGAATGGCACCACATGTTTTGATTGACAGTTCTTTTTCTCCTTTTCTTTTTTCATGATATATTTTCCGTGATCAATAACACATCATCAACAGTTTGTTCATTACCTCCTTTCAATCTGCACCTGGTTGGGTCATGTGATCTGATACGAACACTCCCCCTGGTCTGCAGGTTTAAAACAGAGGCGTCTGTTCTGGTTCAAGCGCCATTTTCTACTATTGCCAATCTGCTCTTGCCTTTGATTTTTAGGCTCCTGCTTTAGCGTCAGTCGTTCCTGAGGAAGGGGGAGTGCTCCCCCGAAACGGAGTCCCGTTGGACGTTTGGCGACTTTCTGACTGCTCACCAGAGAAGCTAAGTATCTTCCTGTGGCTTCAATAGACTGAATTTGGACACTTGGTTCTTTTGCCCCCCTGGTTCAGGGGAAGAGACTGCTCGCAGTGCACTTTTGATTTGTTTGCACAAACAGCACTTTTGAGTTATTTAGCACTAAAATTCACAGGAGAGCCCTAGGATGTTTCACAGTTGACACCTTCTAGGTGCAAACCAGTGGCAGCCGTTTCCTCCTGAGGTCGGAGGTTGGTTGTGTGACTGAGGGCTCTTCTTACAAATTACAATTTATTTATTTACTTTAATTGAGTACTTTATACTCTGTCCGCTTGCGCAGGCAGTCTCTTCCCCTGCACACAGTTTTCCTTCTTGGGGCTAGGGAGATTTGTCTTGTTATAGCATTTACCATGGCAGCATTGCTACCGTGGCTTTGTAAAAGGGGTCCTGTGCTAAGGCGAATACCCTTTATGGGAAAGGTATGTGCAAGAGTAGAAAGAAAACATACTGTGATATGAGAGAGAACTGTTATAGGTGTCGAAAATCAGGATAGTATTCATAAGATGTTGTGGCATTAAGGGAAGGGATTACTTTATTGTGGCTAGAATTCATGTACTACCCAGATTTTCTCAGAAGATCTATAATTATACACGATTATACAGTAGGTGTAGGTTTTATAGATTACATAACAAATAATACATACTTAAAATACGAATTACTGTGGATTTCACTAACTGCTCTAGACCGAGAATACATTTTAATATTTCATAAATTTAAAATTTATAAATTGCTTTATTCCAAAGCATTTTAATATTATTATTAGAAAAAAAGGATTACACAGAGCCTAGGGATAGAGTACAGGCTCTGTATAACACTGCATCTTTGTCCAATGTTAAAAAAATTTTGGCTGCGTAATTTTACTCTGACTTGTTAATGCTGCTCTGTTGAATTAGTGATGATGTGCAAGTAAGGAAATTCATATTGTTGATTCTAACTTCTACAGTTTTATTGGTTTCTCTTTGTGGGTAGGAAAAGCAGATATATGTCATTTGATACCTGACCATTTACCTCTAATCCAAGAAGCAGAATGTATATTTGGGAACAAAGGTGTAGTCTTATTTACTTAATATAGACCTACTTTCGTGTGTAGCTATGAAATTTAATTAAACATGAAGACAATCCACCCACACTTACATAAAGAATCACTCAGCTCAGGAGTAGATGAATTAAATTGCTCTCAGCATGGTGAGACCTGTAACATAAAGACACCTACAGCTCCAAAGAATACCTCTGCAAAATACCTTCTCTATCTTGGTAAAAAATGGTGCTTCAAAAAATAGAATCTGAAGTGGTTTTTGAGAAGAAAGGTGATTACATGGGTTTTTTGATACATTAGCTATGTCAGAAGAACTCAAAAGAAAAAATTATTACCACTCGGAGACTTAAGCCCAGATTCTCAAAACTTTAATGCTGTCGCTAAACTGTTTTCCTGCAGTTTAGTGACAGATTATCAAAAGGGATTATCTCCCTCTTTAAGAACATAAGAATTGCCACTGCTGGGTCAGACCAGTGGTCCATCATGTCCAGCAGTCCGCTCCCGCGGCAGCCCCTAGGTCAAAGACCAGTGCTCTAACTGAGACCAGCCCTACCTGCATACGTTCCGGTTCAGCAGGAACTTGCCTAACTTTGTCTTGAATCCCTGGAGGGTGTTTTCCCCTATAACAGCCTCCGGAAGAGCATTCCAGTTTTCCACCATTCTCTGGTTGAAGAAGAATTTCCTTACGTTTATACAGAATCTATCCCCTTTCAACTTTAGAGAGTGCCCTCTCGTTTTCCCTACCTTGGAGAGGGTGAACAACCTGTCTTTATCTACTAAGTCTATTCCCTTCATTATCCTGAATGTTTTGATCATGTCCCCTCTCAGTCTCCTCTTTTCAAGGGAGAAGAGGCCTATTTTCTCTAACCTCTCGCAGTACGGCAACTTCTCCAGCCCCTTAACCATTTTAGTTGCTTTTCTCTGGACCCTTCTTCATGTACGGCGACCAATGCTGGTCGCAGTATTCCAGGTGGGGATGTACCATGGCCCGTTACAGTGGCATGATAACCTTCTCCAATCTGTTCGTGATCCCCTTCTTAATCATTCCTAGCATTCTGTTTGCCCTTTCCCCGCCACCACACATTGCACAGACGACTTCATCAACTTGTCGACCAGTACTTCCAAGTCTCTTTCCTGGGGGTCTCTCCGAGTACCGCACCAGACAGCCTGTATAAGATTTTTGTTACCGACATGCATCACCTTACTCTTATTCATTTGCCATGTCGCGGCCCATTTCTCGAGCGTGTTTATGTCCTGTTGCAGGTCTTCGTAATCCTACGTCTTCATTACTCTGAATAGCTTTGTATCATCTACAAATTTAATCACCTTGCTTGTCATACCAATTTCCAGATCGTTTATAAATATGTTGAAGAGCACGGGTCCAAGCACCGAACCCTACGGCACTCCATTCGTGACGCTTTTCCAATCCTAGTATTGTCTATTTAGGGAGGATTCTAGCAGTCTCCAACACTGCAATGGGTCCTCCAGTGGATTTTTAAAAATTGCCGAGCCATTTTCTAAAAGCGTCATCGACTTTTACCTACAAAAAAAGCGAGTGGTCCAAGGGTGCCAGTCAGTGTCAGAGATTATTAGAAAGCCCCTGTGTTGTGATGCCTAAAATTCTGGCCTCAACCCCCCTGCAGCAGGAGAGATGCCCACTCACTCCTGCTTGCAGCACTAAAGTTTAAAAAAAAAAATCTGCCCACAAGCGCAAACCCCCCCCTCCGGTCATCAGGAGAGATGCCCACTCTCTCCTACTGCAGTAAACTACCTGCTGGAAACCCCCGGCCCCCCCTCCCCCTTACTTTAAGAGCTGAACCGTAGGGACGTGCACCTCATCTTCCCAGCAGCTGCTGCAGCTGCATCATCTAAAATGGTAATTTCCCTCCTTGGTGCATCATGAGATATACCGGGGAGGGGCTTGAGGCTCTGATTGGCCCAGAGTGTTTAAGACCCCGCCTATGGCCCTCCTATGGGATGGGCTTTAAATACCCTGGACCAATCAGAAGGGTCCTAAGGCTCTGATTGGCCTGAATGCCTAAGGCCCCGCCTATGGGGTGACCAGGCCAATCAGGACCCTTCCTGATGCAGCTGGGGAGGAGCCTGAGGCTCTGATTGGCCCAGTTTGTTTAAGGTCCCACCTATAGCCCTCCTATAGCCATTCTTGTACAATCCCTCTTTATTCCAGGACCAGTGGGTTATTTCCATCCACCCGCAAGGGTCTGTAGGAAGCCTCAAAACTTCAGAGGCTTTTTCCCCCCTCCCTTACATACTTCCTCCCTGAGCATGCTAACCAATCTTTTCTTCCTACAAGCTAGGCTGTAGGAGCCAATCTTTTCTGTTTGTGTTTTATTTTGTGATCTTTCAGTATTTTTATTTTTGTGGTTTTCAGCCTTGTGCTGTGGAGGTTCCCTGCAGGGACATCTTTGACTATAGGAGAAAATCTTTTGGAGTCAATTTAATGTCTGAAAAAGTATTTAAGTAGTGTTTGCACCTTTCTGATTTTTCTCTATTGCAGGGGTGTCAAAGTCCCTCCTCGAGGGCCGCAATCCAGTCGGGTTTTCAGGATTTCCCTAATGAATATGAATAAGATCTATTTGCATGCACTGCTTTCATTGTATGTTAATAGATCTCATGTATATTCATTGGGGAAATCCTGAAAACATGACTGGATTGCGGCCCTCGAGGACTGACTTTGACACCTGTGCTCTATTGTGTATATCTGGGCCATCCTTTACATACGTTTCGTGAATAAGCAAAAAGTGAACAACTAAGCTTAAATACAAAGAGTGAGTGAAAAGCTCACGAGGTGGGGTGTCAGATATGACCAATCCAAGCAATGGTGCTTTCAAAGGTCTAGCAGTTCTTCATTCATCCCCCTCTGTCTTCTTATATATAATAATTTTTTGAGTTTTTTATATATTCATATGTGTATTCAAAAGGCTTATCTTATAAGAACTTATCTTCAATTCATGATAGGCATTGATAGAACATGTCTTATGTTCCAACATTCACTTAGTACTCCCCTCTGCCGACGCGTTTCGCGGAGCTTTGTCAAGGCAGGGGCACTACAAGAAAACATAAGACAAAACAGCCCATTAGAGAAAGAAGACCAGTCTTATACAAAAGCAATAAGACTACAGATAGTACTGACCTGCATAATTGAAAATATCCTAAATGTATTGAAGAGCGGCTTCTGAAAAATGGCCGCGGCGTCTGATTTCACTCACTAATAAAGGTTACCCCCCTGACGTCATGCCTAAAGGTTAGAAACTGAGGTCAACCTGCGCTAACCAATCAGACGTTTCATTTAACCCCTGCGGGGCCATGGAATTCAGCATAAACATCCATCTAAGTTCTTTTAAATTCAGGTTTTTTTCAATGTTACCTCCCTCCCACCCTACAGTAATCATGTCTAGCACTCTCCATTTAAGATCTTTTAAAGTATGGCCACAGACTTTCCAATGCCGTACTAATGGGTTTGTCCCCAGTGCTCGCTATGATGCATTTGAAACTCGTCTGTCTGTCTACAGCCTTTTACGTAAACTTCATTTAAAGATGTTTTTTGAGGAGCACCCTCCCAAGAATGACGGTACCTTGATTGCCAAGAAATCGGGTTGGTGTCCTGCCACTCCTCTTCACCCCCACTTGATGACATTCAGAGATTTGATCCTCATGGATATTGAAGAGATAGAAAAACAGCCTATCCAACATCATATGGACTATAATCTCTCTTATAGTGAATGGACTGCGCTTCAACAACTCCATAATGACAATACCCATGTAATTACAAGAGCGGACAAGGGGGGAGCTGTTGTTATTCTGTCCCGTGAACAGTATTTAAATGAAGCTAATCGTCAATTGAGCAATTCTCAGTTCTATGTTCAGTTAGACAGGGATCCTGTGGATGAACTGAAACTATCTATTTCTACTTTAATTTCTAAGGCATATAAAGCAAAAATGATTACTTTACGAGAAGCTACATTTTTGAACCCCAAATGGTACATCACACCTAAGATTTACTTTCTTCCAAAAATTCACAAAAGCCTATTGAACCCCCCTGGACGCCCGATTGTTTCAATGAAGAATTCTCCTTTGGAACCTCTTTCCAAATTCTTGGATCTTTTCCTTCAGCCGGAACTTCAGAGAGTTAAATCCTATATTAAAGATACTACACATATGTTGCGACTTCTTTCCGAAGTTCAGGATGTTCAGGAACATTGGCTGTTAGTGTCGTTTGACGTGACTGCCTTGTACACTATGATTCCTGTGGACCAAGCTCTCACCCTTTTGGAGGAGATTTTCAGTAGACAAACGATTCGACCTTGTTTATCGACAGAGATTTTGATGGACATGGCTACTCTAGTGTTGACCAAGAGCTATTTTTGTTTTCACGAGAAGTTTTACTTGCAGTGCCATGGTATCGCTATGGGAGCATCTCTGGCTCCCTCATTGGCTACTTTATTTATGTCCAAATTAGAGGATGAAAGGATATACAACATGCCTTTATTTGATCATGTAATTATGTGGAAACGTTACCTTGATGACATTTTCTGCATTTGGTCATCTACGGAAGACAATTTCCTTCAATTTGTGAGTGAACTGAACATGTTGGATGTCAATATCCAGTTCACTGCTTTGAGTGATCTTCATGAATTGGCCTTCTTGGATATCAAAATTATTAAAGAATGTGGGAAATTACTGACTACCCTTTATCGGAAAAGGACGGATCGGAACAGTCTGCTCCGTTTCCACAGTTTTCATCCGATAGGCTTGAGACGGAGTTTACCTATAAGTCAATTTTTAAGACTACGGAGGATCTGCCATTCCCTTGATGAATTCCGTACTCAAGCCAAAGCTATGAAGAGGAACTTTTACCAACGGGGGTATCCCCATGATGTTGTAAAACGAGCTTACATCAGGGCTAAATATGCCCACCGTGAATGGTTGCTACAGGAGAAAAACAACACTCCTGACAATGATGATAACATTGTGTTCATTCAAAAATACTCCACTCTAGCTTCCAGGATATCTCACGTCATCAATAAGCATTGGCATGTCGCTAAACTTGCAGTCCCTTCCCTGACTGATCGCCTCATCTGTTCATATAGAAGACAAAAGAACATTGGTGAATATGTTTGCCATAATATTATCAGAAATCCGACACCCAAAACAACTGGGTGTCATCTTCCGTGTGGCCAATGTCAGTGGTGCCCCTTCACTATCTCGGGGGAAATATGGAATCACCCTATCACTGGGGTGACCTATCGTTCTAGATTTATGACCAATTGCAACTCTAACCGGGTCATTTATTGTATTCAATGCCCGTGTCCCAAATTGTATGAAGGTCGCACCTTGAGGTCGATCAAGCTTAGATTGACTGAACATAAATCTCGGGTGCATACTCAAAATGAAACCTCTCCATTAGTACGGCATTGGAAAGTCTGTGGCCATACTTTAAAAGATCTTAAATGGAGAGTGCTAGACATGATTACTGTAGGGTGGGAGGGAGGTAACATTGAAAAAAACCTGAATTTAAAAGAACTTAGATGGATGTTTATGCTGAATTCCATGGCCCCGCAGGGGTTAAATGAAACGTCTGATTGGTTAGCGCAGGTTGACCTCAGTTTCTAACCTTTAGGCATGACGTCAGGGGGGTAACCTTTATTAGTGAGTGAAATCAGACGCCGCGGCCATTTTTCAGAAGCCGCTCTTCAATACATTTAGGATATTTTCAATTATGCAGGTCAGTACTATCTGTAGTCTTATTGCTTTTGTATAAGACTGGTCTTCTTTCTCTAATGGGCTGTTTTGTCTTATGTTTTCTTGTAGTGCCCCTGCCTTGACAAAGCTCCGCGAAACGCGTCGGCAGAGGGGAGTACTAAGTGAATGTTGGAACATAAGACATGTTCTATCAATGCCTATCATGAATTGAAGATAAGTTCTTATAAGATAAGCCTTTTGAATACACATATGAATATATAAAAAACTCAAAAAATTATTATATATAAGAAGACAGAGGGGGATGAATGAAGAACTGCTAGACCTTTGAAAGCACCATTGCTTGGATTGGTCATATCTGACACCCCACCTCGTGAGCTTTTCACTCACTCTTTGTATTTAAGCTTAGTTGTTCACTATTGTGTATATGTCACACTGAATGATTTCTGTTCTTTAAACATGTATTAGACAAAAAAAAACCTGAGTAAACACATAATATAAATTAAGTTCATTTATGTAAGGGACAAAGTTATATAACATTTATCTCACCCATGTGAAAAAGTAATTGCTTCCTTAGTTAATCAACCAATTTTCCAAATTTAGACTCAGCACCTGATTACAGTCCACCCTTTTGAATCTAAGATTTGCCATACTGGAATAAACTGAAGGACCATGTTTCCAACAGTAGCCAATCTAGATCACAAGTACCTAGTAAGATCCCAAAAGAGTAAAACAGATTTTATACTGCTTATCCTAGAAATAAGTAATGGATTTTCCCAATGCCAACTTAATGGCGGCTTGTAGACTTTTCTTTTAAGAAATTATCCAAACCTTTTAAAATTCTGCTAAGCTAACTGCTTTCACCACATTCTCTGGCAATGAATTCCATGGTTTAATTACACATTGAGTGAAGAAATAGTTTCTCAGGTTTGTTTTAAATGTACTACTTAGTAACTTCATTGTGTGCCCCCTAGTCCTAGTATTTTTGGAAAGAGTAAACAAGAGATTCACATTAGAGAATGACACGGTGGCGGTTTACCCGCGGCCACCGCATTTTAGCCGCGGGTCACCCGCCGAAAACGGGGAAGAAAACTAGCAGTCGCTGCGGCGACGGGGACAAGGCCATTCACCGCCCGCGGGGCAGTGAATGGTCTTGTCCCCCGCAGTGAGGCATGAAGGATCGCGCGGTCCCCGCAGCTCACACCCGCCCGCCCAATCGATTCCAGTGTCCAGCCAGCTCTCTCCCCTCTCCTCACCCCAGTCCGCAGATCCTCCTCCTCGGCGACCCGCACGCTACCAGAGAGCCGCGCACACCCGCCGCTGCTCAGCCTCGATCTTCTGCTCTGACGCAACCGGAAACAGGAAGTTGCAGCAGAGCAGAAGATCGAACACTGAGCAGCCGCGCGTGTGCGGCTCCCTGGGAAAGCGCGCAGGTTGCCGAAAAAGAAAACCCACAAACCAAGGTGAGGAGAAGGGAGAGAGCCAGCCAAACACCAGGATCGACCGGGCAGGCAGGTAGTGGCCGCGGGGACCGTGCGATCGCTAGTGTTCCCGGCTCAAATTGGAAGGAGGGAGTGAAAGGAAAAAGGCTTATATGGATGCAGCGGGGACGGTGACGGGGCGGTGAATGGGATGGCAGTGGCGGTGACGGGGCGGTGAAAGGGATGGCGGTGACGGTGACGGGGCGGTGAAGGGATCGGCGGTGACGGGGCGGTGCAGAGGATGGTGGGCCGGTGACGGGGCGGTGACGGGGACAGATTTTTTCCCCGTGTCATTCTCTAATTCACATCTATCCATTCCATGCCACTCAGTATTTTATAGACCTCCATCATATCTCCCCTGAGCTGTCTGTTCTCCAAGCTGAAGAGCCCTGCCTTTCAGAGGGAAGTCGTTGTATCCCCTTTATCATTTTCATCGCCTGTTCCTACTTTTTTTTTCTAATTTCTATATCTTTTTTGGGATGTGGTGACCAGAATTGCACACAGTTTTTGAGATGCAGTCATACCATGAGTGATACAAAGGCATTATAACATTCTTATTTTTGTTTTCCATTCCTTTCCTGATAATTCCAAACATTGTGTTTGCTTTCTTAGCTACTACTGCACACTGAGTAGAGGGTTTCAACGTATCATCAATAATGACACCTAGATCATTTTTCTGGGCAGTGACTTCTAATGAGGAACCTTGGGTCACATAGCTATAGTTTGAGTTCCTTATTCCCATGTGTATCAGTTTGCAGTTGCTCACATTAAATGTCATCTGCTATTTTGATGCCCCGTCTTGCAAGGTCCTCTTGACATTTTCACCATTCGCCTGCAATTTAACAACTTTGAACAACTTTGTTATCAGCAAATTTAATTACCACACTAGTTATTTCCATCTCAAGATCATTTATACATATGTTAAAAAGCAATGGTCCTATTCCACGATCTTTACATTGGCGCTGCCTGTTATTTTTAGTTTTTCTTACTGTATGTTTTCAACCAGTGTTTCTTAAACCACAGATTCACGTAATTATTCACACATTACTGTATGCTTTATAGCATAATTAAATCTTGTGACATTTGGATCCCTGAAGAAGGTGTTCACAGCTGAAACACGGACCATGTTGGGTCCTCATACAATTCATTGTGTGTTGTATGGATCAACTTTTTTCCTGCACCATTTGCATTATTTGTGAAGAATTATCACAATAAACTGACATCCACGGTTTTATTCATCTTTTGGCAATCCCTACTATCTACCTGTCTCCATTGAGAATACTGACCATTTAACTCTGTTTTCTATCTTTAAATCAGTTCTTAATGCACAATAGGACATTACCTCCTATCCTATGACTTTAATTCCTCAGAAGTCTTTCATGAGGTACTTTGTCAAATACCTTTTGAAAATCCAGATACACAGTATTGACCGACTCACCTATATCTATATTTTTTCACCCCTTCAAAAAATGTAGTAGATTAGTGAGGCAAGATTTCCCTTGACTAAATCCATGTTGGCTTTGTCTCATTAATCCATGCTTATGTATATGCTCTGTAATTTTGCTTTTTACAAGAGGCTCTACCATTTTGCCTGTTACCAATGTCAGGCTTACCAGTCTATAATTTTCTGGATCACCTCTGGAACCCTTTTTAAAAAATTGGCATTATATTGGCCACCCTCCAGTCTTCCAGCACCATGCTGGATTTTAAAGACAAATTACCTTAAGATGAAAGCTTTCTATAAAGCTTCTTCAAGAATGCTATTCAGCAATGAAAGGAAATTCAAAATGAAATGAGAGAAAAAAGATTTTGAAATATCAGTCTAGAAAGAGTGATGCCATTTCTGAAGTTTTAGGACTTCACCGAACCATAATGAGAACCATTCTGTCTTAAATGGAGAACTTTGAACAGTAGTAAATACTCCCAGGTTTGACCAGCTTGCCAAAATTATTCCAAGTACATTCTGACAGTTTATTAGGGAATTTGCAAAACATCCCAGAAGAAACCTGCCATAAGCACAATGCCAGCTGTGGAAACCCTGAGAACATCCAAGGAACTGCAAGTATTTCTATCCTCAGTTACAATAAGAAACAGTATGGACAAAAATGGGTCGTATGGGAGAATAGCAAGGCAGGAACTGCTGCTAGTGCTATCTAAGAGTTACATCAATGCTTATCTCATATTTTTTTAAAAACATACCTGGATGATATCCAAGCTTATTGGGATAATGTTTTATGGACAGATAAGTCAAAAAGTAGAACTCTTCACAAATTATGTCTGGTGTGAAATGCTATCATACTATCAGTTAAATATGGTGGTGATAGTGTGATTGTATGGGGAATTTTGCTGCATCAGAACCTGAAAAACCATGTACCAGAAAATTCTTAAGGACAATTTCTGGTCATCTGCCCATGAGTTGAAGATGAAGCATAATTGGTTATTTAGTAAAACTATGATACAGCACACATACGCAAGTCTCCCTGTACCTGAGAAGAAGCAAAATTTTAAAGCTTTGGAATAGCCAAGCCAAAGTCCTAACTTGAACTCAAAAGAGATGCTGTGGCAGTTCATACGAAGTCTGTTCAAAAATTTCTAGGATAGTTTGAATTGTGCGCCAATGGGAAGTTCTTTTGAGATTTGCTAGGCAGTATTGAGTAGCTTAAACCACATGAGTAACCTCCTTTTTTCTGTTTGTTGATATCTGTTTTCGTCTCAGAGCTACAGCAGTTTTGTGAGTGTGTTTTTGTGATTGGCTGTTTTTCATCATGTGCTACAGCATGAAGTTCTGTTTTAAAATGGGTAAGACTGCTACAGAAACTTATGAAATGTTGAAAGTGGCTTATGGGGAACATGTCACGAGTTGTTTAAGGTGTTGTGAATGGTATTCATGCTTCAAAAGTCAAGTGAATCAGTGTAAGACAATTCGCAAACTGGAAGGCAATCAATATCAGCTGTTGATGACCATGTTGAGGGTTCTTGTGTGTGCTAATTGGTGATTAACTGTTAGAGAATTGGCAGAGGAATGCAACATCTTCATTGGTTCATGCCACAACATTCTAACAGAAGTTGGGGATGTCCTTTATTGCGGCAAAGTTTGTTCCACGGTTGATGACCAACGACCAGAAGAACAACCGTAACAAACACTATGACAGTTTTTCCCCAGCCACCTTACTCTCGGGTCATTCCATGTCAAGTGTACCAGGAGCCCATGCTCGACCCCCTTGAAATCCAACCAAATTTTATAGGGGTGTTGTCTAAGTTCTCAAATGACACTGCAAAAATTTTTGGATCTATCTCAATTTGGTCAGGAGCTAGGGGTGGTTGAACAAAAGCAATCGATCCACTCACATGCCTCGTGTGACCTAAAATGCTAACTTTGCTTAAGCACTGCGGCAGAAGTAAACTTCCAAGGAGTCTGAAATTTTGGTGCAACACCTTGGAGCAAGTTTCTGTGCCAAGTTTGAAATCTTTTGTAAATGTGCTTCCATTTCCACAGGTCAGCAAAATAGGCAAAAAAATTCACTAATGAAAATTTTTGGCACAGTTTGGCTCCATACTGCTGCTGGTAGGTAAGTCAGCTGAGAGTACAACTTTACCAGCAGACATGTACCATGAGGTACTTTCAAGATTTGCAATATGAGTTTTTACAGTTAAGTAAAGCTGAAGATAAGACCATCCCAAAAATATGGCTTTATTGCAAATTTTCACTGTTTTTCATGTTCAAATATCTCAAATGTGTAGGGTTTTTTTGTTTTTTTTGTTTAAAATATCATTTGAAAGAGAATGTTTTTTTTGCTAGAGAAGATATCCAGTTTCATCTTGGACCCGACCTTTCTTTGTTGAGAATTAAAGCTTCAAAGATAAGTACTCCCATGCCTCGTGTGACCTAAAACACTAACTTTGCTTAAGTACTGCGACAAAAGGAAACTACCTAGGAGTCTGAAATTTTGCATTTTGGTACAACACCTTGTGGCAAGTTTCTGTGCCAAGTTTGAAATCTTTTGCGAACGTGCTTCCATTTTTACAGGTCAGCAAAGTAGGCAAAAAAATTCCCGAATGAAAATTTTTGGCAATTTGGCTCCATACTGCTGCTGATAGGTAAGTCAGCTGAGGGTACAACTTTACCAGCAGACATGTACCATGAGGTACTTCTAAGATTTGCAATATGAGCTTTTACAGTCAAGTAAAGCTGAAGATATGACCATCTAAAAAAGTGACTTTATGCATTAATGCAAATTTTCACTGAATTTCAGATTCAAATATCTCTAATGTGTAGGATTTTTTAAAAAAAATATCATTTGAAAGAGCATGTTTTTTTGCTACATAAGCTATCTTGTTTCATCTTGGACCTGACCTTTCTTTGGTGAGAATTGATGGTTTAAAGATAAGCATTATTTGCTTGCGTAAACTTGTTATGTTGAAGGGTCATTGGCACTTCATTGTAAATGTTCAGTGAAACTATATTGATCTGAAAACTCATAACCAAGCTTTGCCAGCCACAAGTACTTGTCTCATACTATGCTCAGCGTTTGACAAACTTACTGTGCACTTTTGAAGGATGATAGTCAAAATATGCATTGGCTTGCACAAACTACTTGCTGAATGCAAACCCAAACACATAATCATATGATTAACAAGAATGTACGTATAGCTGTAGTAGTATGTCTGATACATGCAGCTTTTCTAAACATGTTCTGACTTGCAACTATCACAGCACAGTGGCTGTATGAACAAGTCTGGTTTTCAGGTTCATCATGACCTTATAACACCATATGGATCTGAAAAACAGTGAAAATTTGCATAAATGCATAAAGCCATATTTTTGGGATGGTCATATCTTCAGCTTCACTTGACTGTAAAAGCCATATTGCAAATCTTGGAAGTACCTCATGGTACATGTCTGCTGGTAAAGTTGTACCCTCATCTGACTTACCTACCAGCAGCAGTATGGAGCCAAAATTTGCCAAAAATGTTTTGTTTGTGAATTTTTTTGCCTACTTTGCTGACCTATAGAAATGTAAGCATGCTCGCAAAAGGTTTCAAACTTGGCATAGAAACTTGCCTCAAGGTATTGTACCAAACTGCAAAATTTCAGACTCCTAGGTAGTTTCCTTCTGCCGCAGTGCTTAACCTTTTCCTATGGTGTGTCCCGGATGATGGGACATTCCAAAAATGACATAGACAGTGGATTAACAGTCTGTATGGACTAATAAAGAGCCAGGAACACAAAATATTTGAATTTATAGACTTATGACTTATTTACATTATGTTTACAATAGCCGTAAATGATAAAGGTGAATAATAAAAAACTTTGCTAAAATAAATACGATTGGAACCAGCGTAACGTAAAATTTATTACGATAGGAAAAGCTTAAGCAAAGTTGGCGTTTTAGGTCACACGAGGCATGGTAGTGGATCAATTGCTTTTGTTCAACCACCCCTAGCTCCTGACCAAATTGAGATAGATCCCAAAAATTTTGCAGAGTTTCATTTGAGACTCTAGACAACACCTCTGTAAAATTTGGTTGGATTTCAAGGGGGTTGAGCATAGGCGGTTTTCAGTTTTGGTCCACTTGACATGGAATGACCCTCTCCTGACTTGGCTCCTTCTGACTTCTTGTTTCCTAAACTTAAATCCACAAAAAGAAAGTGATTCGACATAAAGCAAAATTCAACGCAGCAACTTTTGGCGATTCCTGAAAATGCATTTATGAACTTTTTTCAAAAGTGGAAATGATGTTGGGAAAAGTGTATATATGTAGGGAAGGGGACCCAATAGAATAAGTTGTAAGATTGTTTAATAAATTTTTATCAAATCGGTCCTGGAATTTTTTGAACAGACCTTGTATATGAACATGTCTGAATTAAAGCAGTTCTGCAAAGAAGATTCTTGAACAACAATGTGAAAGAACTTATCAAAATTATAAGAAGCATTTAGTTGCAATTATTGCTGCTGTAAGTGATGCAGCTACTTATGAAGTTGAGGGGTCAGCTACTTTTTCACATGGATAATAGGAGTATTTGGATAACTTTGTTCCTACTCACAGGCTTATCAGTTACTTTGTGTGTTTACTCAGTGTTGCATATATAATGGGTAAAATCAGGAGGAGAATTTTTTTTTTTTTTCACATCACTGTAGAAGGTATTCAAACAGTTTTGTGTGGGACAGGATCTGAGACCTTTTTCCTTTCTCTTGTACCAGATGGCAAACCTGTTTGTTTAAAACCATATGCCCTTCTAGTGGAAACTCTGATGAAAACAAAAACACTGTGGAGAAGGTGATGTTTAAGATGTAGGCTTTATTGAAAGTACTGTCAAGTAATCCACATGACTAGATACCTAGGACCCAAGTTGTTGGGGACTATGGACCCAACACGGTCTAGTGGAAACTTCCATGGGAGTAAAAAAAATGAATCTGAGACATGCTGTCTGGAAAGTTCAGAGATACCAAAGTCACCTTTTTCAACAATCAAGCTATGAAGACCAGGGACTCAGGATGGGAATGTAGCAGTGTTCTCTGATGCTGGGTTATCGGTGTTGGGAGAGCTCAAGAAGAAGAGGCAACCAAATCTGTTTGGGTGCCCTGGATTGGAATTTGCTGAATTGATCCTTTAGGCCAGTGTATTGCAAACTGTGTGCTGCAGTGAGAGGCATGTCCTATTGGCAGTTAGCTGGTGCCTCTCCTGCTATCTACACCTCTTCCTTTCTAGAACCTCACCACTGGCGGCAATAGGAGTCTCAGGGTATACGTAGGGAAGTCTCGGGGTATAAGGCTGGAGCACATCTGTGCATGCGTGGACGTCTATGTGATGATGTCGCACGTGTTCGTGACATCATCCGTGCACTTCCGGATGCCCTCTAGCCATGGGCCCGTGTTTAGTGTGTCATGGCTTTAAAAAAGTTTGTGGCACACTGCTCTAGGCTGTCTCTCTGCTTTGCAGTGGTGTCTGTGTAGCCATTTTTGTAGACATTTGCTGCCAGACATCCTTGTCCCTAGTTGTAATTTGGGCATTTTATTTTGGAAAATGACTGTTCATTTTAGACCTTCTCATGTATTTTTTTTTTTTTAATTTATCTGTTTATTTATTTGAAAATAATATCAAGCATTACACTTAAAGAAATATGAAGAAAATATTTTTTTAACAAAGAGAAATAATAACAAATAAGTAACAATACAACTTCTTCTTAGACCCCAAATAAGACCATGGGGGAAAAGTCCACCTAAAGGGACTTTAAATTTAAACAACAAGAAACAATAACAAAAAAAGGCTTTAACGGATATATTCCTCTCATTTTATAACACCCATTAGTCCCTGATGATCTTTTTCATGTCTGGAAAGCTCCTAAGATGTTCTGGAACAAAAAAAGTATATTTTGTCCCCAAGTATTTAATGAGGCATTTACAAGGGTAAACCAATTGGAAAGTGGCTCCAAGATCTTTCACTACTTGCCTCATTACTAAAAACAATTTTCTCCTTTCTTGTGTCTCTTTATTAACATCAGGATAAATCCAAATACGCTGTCCCATAAAAGGAGCTTGAGCTTTACGAAAATAAAGCTTCAATACAGCATTAAGATCTTGCTGAAACACAAATGAAATGAGCAAGGTAGCTCTTTCCTCAATTTTTGTAGTAGAGTTTCCAGGATTTCTGAGATAGTTCCCAATTCGAGTGGTTGAGGTAAAGGTCCCTGATTTACTACTGGTATTTTGTTCCCTAATTTCTTAATAGGACCAGGTAAATAAATCTTATTCAAAGGAGGAATAAGTTCAGGAGCAAAATTCAGAATTTGAACCAAATAGTTCTTGAACAATTCAACAGAAGAAATTTCTACCATCCTTGGGAAATTTAATAGTCTCATGTTAGCTTTTAATTGTGAAAAGAAGACCACAATTAAAAAGCTAAATACCCTTGAAATATGCTAGAAGGATTGTTAAATTAAAATTTAAAAGTAAAGTTTGTTAGTAAAAATTGATAGCGGCTTCAGTGAGGAGGTAGTATATAAAGCCTAGGGCAGTGAAAACTTTTGAGCCCAGGTGGTACTTCTGAGGAGCTGGGGATTATATATTGGAGGTGAGGAGTTTGAGATATATACTGAGCTTGGTATATATCTTGGTGAGAGTTTGATTGGTGATCCTCACAAGAACATTTATATCTAAAAATTGAGTGCCGTTTGGATAAAAAAAATATTTCTAGGATAAGAGCATAAAATCTGTTTTACTCTTTTGGGATCTTTGATCTGTCCCAGTATGACAAATCTTATGTTCTTATTAGGTAATTAATTTTGTTATACCATGATGTGTACCGGTTGGGAGCACTTATTTACCTTAAATTCCTCTGCAAATGTATAATCTTTCAGTCTGCTAAAAATATTTTTTTAGGGATCTAGTTCATTTATCTGCTTTTTTTGACTGCCAAACAGCTGCTGGACAATAGCCCCCTTTGGACTCTTAAATGGAGTAATATTTGTTTTGCTCCTTAGTTAACAGTAGGCTTTTATTTCTTTTGTATTTTCTCCTAAAATGTATTGGATTTCCATATCTTGTGAGCTTGAGCTGGTAAGTGGATAATTTATTTTTGTTTTAATATCTTTATACATAGGTTTATACCTTTTTTGTTTTTTGGGTTTTTCTTCCTTTTATTGGATGTGGGTATCAATGTCTCATAAATTACTTTTAACAGCTTTCTTGCAAGTTGTATTTTGCTTGTTTGTATTGTTTGATAATGATTTACAGAATAAAAATGTAAACACAAGTGTGTCACAATACTGAAAAGTATGTATTGCAGCAGCCAGGAACATTATGACTTCCTGGCTGTAGAAATATGCTACCAGGTCCCAAGTTGTTGCTCCTGGAGGGGAGAAGGAAGGTGTGTATGGTACATGAAAACAAGAGAAGGGGTTAGGTGGGCTGATGCTGAGGAAAATGTACTATATATGGGAAGAGGCAGAAAATGGGTGCCAAGGATATGGGAGAGATGGGCCATGGATTTCTGGACAGGAGAGATAGAGAGATCTTAGAAGAAATGAAAAGTTGGAAATGGAGAATGGGAGCCTAGATAAGATGGTGAGACATAGGGAAGGAATTGAAAGTGGAGAAAAAGAATGAGTGATAGGGAAGGAACTAGGTTTGGTGAGGGCCGGAGAAGTAAAGACAAGAATAATGAAGAAAAAAAAGGATTTCAGATCTTGGAAAAGGGAATTAGGAGAGAAAAAACTAGCAAAACTGGTACAAAGTGAGGCCATGACTAGCCCAAATGGAAAAATTATCTGATAAAGATACAAAATATTATTTCCAATTTTTAGAGAATGAAATATGTCAGCTTTGAAAATATGCATTTCTTGTATTTAGTCAATTACAGAAGGAAACTTTTATCTGTTTCCCTTCCATCAGTGTTCACTGTTAACAAGGTTTGCTTTTTGGGCGTTTTCATTTCATTTTGTATCAGCGTTGTATCTAATTTATGGTCTCTTATTATTTAGTAGGTGAGGATAGGATAGCCCGGGGTGGAAACGTGACAGAGGTTTTGCTTAGGAAATGTGTCAGAGGTTTTGCTTAGGAAAGAGCAACATTTAATTCATCAATGAAATACGATTGAGCCATGGGGCCTTAATAAAGAGATGGAGTGGAACCTGTTGTAATGTGATGGAATGGAGTGTCAAGCAGCTGAACGGGTTTGGAGGTACAGTAATTGTAATTATAGAAGAGTTAATGGTATTTAAGGAAGGAAGTAGGTTGAAGAGTTTATCCAGCCATTTCCTGAGTGGGAAAGTGTGGATCCTGCTGGTTTATCTGATGCCTGGTTTGTGACAAACCCCAGGTTTCTGCCTTGTGTTTAACATGCAGTTTTCAATGGTATGTGGAAGGTTTTAGAAAGTATTATTTTGTGTGGTTAGGTAGTAATGTTATTTTCTGATTTATGAAGGATTAAGAGAGGATCTGAGCCTTATTCGACTACAGCTCCTGAGGATGCCAGTGGGCGAAACACAGTTCTGTGTCGGGCTATTTGCTTGCACCAAAACAAGAAACGCAAGGGAGTGTGAAGGGCTGTTTTTTTGCAATTCAGTAAAAACATCTAGTGGAACGCAATTTAACGAAGAACAGTGAAAAACTGGATAGATGATATATCCCAGGACTGAATGTGAAAATCTATAATAATAAAACGCTAAGCGTGCATGCGCACTCTTAGCCCGTGCTTCCCTGATCTGTCGGGCTGTGGCGGCAAGAGTGCGCATGCGCTAGATGGCGCGGAGTGAGGGCCGGGACTTAGGGGAAGGAGAGCAGGCCTGGGATTCGGCCGGCCCCAACCAGGCAAAACCCCCCTTCCTCGTCGTACCCAAGCCCCGGCGGTCCCCGCCGGCAGAGGCAGAAAGACAGCAGTCACTGGCTGTGCGGACGTGTTTCCTTAGTTTTCGCCTCCCTGGTATAAGATTAAATCCCGATCGCGCGGCTCCAACCCAGACAGAGAAACAGGCACTGTCAGTCCCGGTCCCAGTCGGCAATGCAGTCCTTCGCTCTATCAGTCTCTCTGTCTCCTCCCTGCTCCTCCTCACACACAACCCCAGTCAGTCACAGCGTTCCCCGGTCGGCTGTGCGCCGGCCTGCCAGCGTGCACCTGCGCAAGAGTGAGAACCAACGAGCACGTGCTCTCTTGCCCTCTGCGTGAGACAGTGAGTCCATAAGCGTGCGCCAGCCCGTCAGCAGCAGCCATTTAGTTGGCTCTCAAACTGTGCAGGCGCTGAAGAAAGCCGGCAAAGAAGTGACCCTGGAAGGTAGGACTGCCTATTGGCTCTGCAAAATAAGATTTTGCAAGGGAAGGGGATATAATGATGGACAGAGAAAAGCCAAGCCCGCAAATGAAAAATGGGCAAGAACTGCATGTATAGAGAGAGAGAGAGAAAAAAAAAAGTTGACAGGTAGCAGGATACAGATGTTTCAGGCTTGGTAAATAAGGGGAGCAGTGAAGGAGTGGTGGTGGAAACAGGGGAGGTAAAAGGAAGGGAGAATGGACAGGGGGAGCAGGCAAGGGGTGGTGGTGGACAGCCGAGGAAAAAGAAAGACAGAAAGAAAGAAAGACAGAAATACAGAAACAGGCTAAGGAGAGAGAGAGAAAGAAATAAAGACAGACACACACACATATATTCTAGCACCCGTTAATGTAACGGGCTATAAGACTAGTTAATGAATATTTATCTTATTTATGCAATTGTATTATTATTGAATGCTTTACATTTGTGGAGGCTCATCTTGGTATGTAGCTTAATATTATATGTATGGTAAGAGTAAGATTTGTAATGTTTGAAAATATATTATTATTAAATCTATTGTGTAGTTGAATTTATATAATAGCTTCATGAATATTTTGAAATTGATACTTTGGAGCTATTGGGTACATTGTATTTGACCCCGTTTATTTGAGTAGTTAGGTTGACTACTCAAATTTAATAATGTTATTTCCTTAGCAACAGCAGCAGATGAATCCAGAGACTAGTGGGATAGCAAACATCTACCAGCAGGTGGAGATAGAGAAACTGATTAACAGGTGGTCCTATTGGTTGGCACGCCTCCTGTATCTTCAGTATGTTCTGTCTCCCAGCAGGTGATGGTTGCTATTCAACTAGCTTCTGAATTCTGGCTGTGACTGGACAATTAATTTTCTCCTGTTGGAAATTTCCTTCAGTGAGAAGGGTGTCCAGCTGAATGGTGCTGGCTTTAGAGGTTACACCTGGGCTCTCCCAGGTCTCTACCTCACCCTTCCCTCCGATGGTTTGAGGGGTATTAGTTATTCTCTCATTTTTTCCTCTTATTTCTAAAGCATTGCAAGGTTTAAATATATTGCAGGTGACCGGTGTGCCTAACCCTCTTATGGCAGGTACCAGAAAACTGCCTAAGACTTTTCCGCTACATGAGGCCATGCAGGAACATATTTTGGCTCAATGGGACACACCAGAGGCAGGTCTCCAGGTGGCAAAGGCCATGTGGCAGTTGTACCCACTGGCATAGGAGGAGCTGGAGAAGTTTAAGCTCCAAAGAGTAGATGCTTTAGTAGCTGCAGTTACCAAAAAGACTACTTTGCCAGTTGTGGAAGGTGTAGTGCTCAAAGACACCCAAGATAGGAAGATTGAATCTTCGCTTAAACTTTCCTTTCATGTAGCGGCAGTGACATTACAAGCGGATGTGTGCAGTTCATATGCTGCACGGGCATGTCTGCAATGGGCTCAACAAACGACAGATCAGATGATGGAGACGGGTTTCTGTTCCATCTGACTTTGCAGATATAAACGGGTCTAGCTTATTTGGCAGTTGCCTTGTATGATGATATTTGCGCTTCTGCAAAACAAATATCTCTCTCCGTAGTTTCTCCCAGATCATTGTGGCTCTGTAATTGGGTGTGGCTTCCAAACTTCAGCTAATGTGCCTCCCTTTTTAAGGGTCGTCTTTGTTTGGTGAGGACTTAAACAAGTTGATAAAAGATTTTGGTGATTCCAAAACACAGAGGTTGCCGGAAGATAAGCCCATAAGGCACCTTTGAAAGCGCTGTCTGCCAGGCCTCGCTTCTGGGATGTTAAGAGATATAGATCAGGGAAGCCGTCTTTTACGCCCTCTTATGGTTCATCGTATAATTCTAGGCCTATATTTCCTCCAAAGAATTCCTTTGGTCCTACAAAACTCCCAGCCGCTCAACCAGCCTGTGCCTCAACCTTACGTGATTCCCAATGACGTGATGTTGGTTCCATCCGTCATGACCATAGGAGGTTGGCTGTCTTCCTTTTTGGCGGAGTGGACCATGATAACGTCCAGTCAATGGATATTGGACATTATTCTGACCAAACCCCCCCTTCATGGGCACTATAAAGTAAGTGGAAATTCTTCCCTGGCCTCTTTGTTCTGGAGGAACTGGAACTACAGTCCCAAGTTCCAGAAGAAGTTGAAGGGTGATTTGCACTGATTCTCTCTTGGCTGCCCCAGTGCACAGGGATACTGAGAGAGAATCTGCGACGGGAGAGGAAAATTCTAATTTGTAACCTTCTCGAATAAAGTCCAATACCCATTGATCGGACGTTATCTTGGCCCACTCCGCCCAAAAAGAAGACAGGGAGCCGATATCATGTCATTGGGAATTACATAAGGCTGAGGCACGGGCTGGTAGATCTCAAACAGGTCAACCATTTTCTAAACGTCAGACATATTCATATGGTAACTATGCGATTGGTCATTGTGGCGGTTCAACCGGGGGAGTTCCTTACGGCACTTGATCTCAAAGAGGCTTACTTGCATATTCCCGTATGGCCACAGCATCAGAGGTATCTTCGCTTTGCCGTCCTCGGCCAGCACTATCAGTTTTGAATGATTCCATTTGGTTTAGCCATGGCTCCACAGACTTTTTCAAAAGTGATAGTAGTAGTGGCGGCATTTCTTCGCAAACAGGGGATTTGAGTACATCCTTACTTGGACGACTGGTTGATCTGGGCGTTGTCCAGACATGAGAGTTTATCAGTAACCCAAAGGGTGATCTCCTTTCTTCAATCTTTAGGGTGGGTCATCAACTTTCCAAAGAGCTCTCTTACCCCGTTCCAATCATTAGAATATCTGGGGGTGCTATTCGACACGAAGATGGGGAAGGTGTTTCTACCCAGACAGGGGCGACAAATTGCAGTCTCGGGTTCATCTTCTTATTATGAAATTATTTCCAGGTGCTAGGATCTAAGGTAACAGCTCTGGAAGTGGTGCCTTGGCTCACTTTCACATGAGACCATTGCAGCAGTCACTTCTCTCCCGGTGGTCCCCGGTGTCTCAGGACTATAATTGCCATCTACAGTGGACTCCTCGAGCATCACTCAGCATAAATTGGTGGCTCAGTGAGATCAATCTGTTCAAAGGAATGCCACTTGCAACACCGGACTGGATCATAGTTACAACGAATGCCAGTCTGTTGGGATGGGGTCTCAGTGCCTTTAGTCCTCAGCGCAGGGAGTCTGGTCTCGGGAGGAAGCTCAGTGGTCGATCAGTCTTCTAGAGTTGAAAGCGATCAGGCTAGCACTTCAGGCGTTTCAGCCCATGATTCAGGAACGACTGACAAGGGTCTTTTCGGACAGTATCACAGCGGTGGCATATATCAACAGGCAAGGAGGTACATGAAGTCCTCAATTGGCCAGCGAAGTAATGGTTCTGCTTCAATGGGCAGAAGTTCATCTTCCTCTTCTCTCGGTGGCTTACATTGTGGGACAAGAAAAGTTCAGGCAGACTTCCTTAGCAGAAATCTTCTAGATTCTGGAGAATGGGAACTCTCCACTCAGGCATTTGCCCTAATAGTTCAGAGGTGGGGGTCTTCCGGAGATAGACCTCAAGGCCTCATCTCAAAATGCAAACCTTCCTCGGTTCTTCAGCAGGCACAGGGAGTGGCAGTCAGAGGGGGTAGATGCTTTGGCTCTTCCATGGCCTCAAGAGTTGTCTCCATTATGTGTTTCATCCTTGGCCGATGATCGGTCGGGTGTTAAATCGCATAGCTCGCTTTCAGGGCATGGTGATCCAGGTAGCTCCAATTGGCTTTGCTGTCAATGGTATGTGGATCTGATGGGTCTTTCGATGGGTGAACTGTTGAGATACCCGGTGACTCCGGATTTACTCACCCAGGGTCTGATCAACATGGAAAATTGGAACGCTCTTCCGGAGGCTGTTATAGGGGAAAACACCCTCCAGGGATTCAAGACAAAGTTAGACAAGTTCCTGCTGAACCTGAACCTATGCAGGTAGGGCTTGTCTCAGTTAGAGCACTGGTCTTTGACCTAGGGGCTGCCGCGAGAGCGAACTGCTGGAAATGATGGACCACTGGTCTGACCCAGCAGTGGCAATTCTTATGTTCTTATGAAAATTACATTATATTACATTAGTGATTTCTATTCCGCCATTACCTTGCGGTTCAAGGCAGATTCCATCCAAACTAAAACAAAAATTACATTCAAAATTTGAAGGAATAAAATAAGCGATGACATAAAATTTTTAAGGTAATGAAAATGTCGAGTAAAAAGAGTTACCATCCCACTTTGGTCTTACGGCCTGACTCTTGAAAGGTCGCGCCTGAGGCACAAGGGATATTTGGAGCAAGTTATTTCAACTCTTCTTCAGGCAAAGAAGAGGTCTACATCTGCGTCGTATGCTAGAGTCTGGAGGGTTTTTGATTCTTGGTGTGCTGCTCAGGGTATTTCGCTCTTCCAGGCTTCTCTGTCTAATATTCTTTCTTTTCTGCAGGATGGCGTAGCCAAAGGGTTGGCGTATAATTCCCTTAAAGTTCAAGTGGTGGTCATTGCTTGTTACAGAGGCCAAGTATCTCATTCTATGCTGGCGTCTCAGCCTGATGTAGTTCGATTCCTGAAAGGTGTACATCATATTCGGCCACCTGTTAAGAAGACCTTTCCGGAGTGGAGTCTTAAGGTAGTCCTTGGGGGGGGTGTGGGGGGAGGGGGGTTATCCAAAGCGACTCTAAAGGATATCATGTTGAAAGTGGTGTTTCTAGTGGCAATAGTTTCAGCTCCATGTGTTTTGGAGTTGCAGGCTTTGTCCTGCAGGGATCCTTTTTTGTGTATTTCAGATTCAGGAGTGTCACTTCAGATGGTACCATAGTTTCTTCCTAAGGTGGTATCTTCCTTTCATGTTAACCAGTCTCTCTTCCTTCCTGCTTTGCGGGAGGAGGACTGGGGGGAGTGATTCTCTTCACTGCGTTTCCTAGATGTGTGTAGAATCCTTCTGTATTATCTACAGGTTACTAACGATTATTTGCATTCAGATCACCTTTTTGTGTTATTCGTGGGATACAACAAAGGTATGGCAGCGTCCAAAGCTTCCGTCGCTTGTTGGGTCAGAGACCATTTCTTCTGCTTACTTGATGGCAGGAAAGCAGTTGCCAAAAGAGCATCATGCCCATTCAACCAGAGCGATGGCTACTTCTTGGGCTGAGTCCCGAGATCTTTTCTTGGAGGAGATTTGTCATGTAGCTACTTGGTCTTCTAAGAATACATTTTCTAAGCATTACCGGTTGAATGTAGCAGTGCGTGCGGAGACTGCTTTTGGTAATTCGGTCATTGCAGAGGTTGCGTTCACTTCCCACCCAGATTGAGGATTGCTTTGCTACATCAGACTAGTCCCTGGATTCATATGCTGCTGTTGCTAAAAAAGAAAAAATTATGTTCTTACCTGTTAATTTTCTTTCCTTTAGATGCAGCAGATGAATCCAGAGCCTCACCCTTCGTGCATATTGACTGTCAGTTTATCTTTTCCAAGTTTCAGAAGTTTTGTTATTATTAGTAGTTGTATTCTGTATTATTACCTTTCAAATTTGTTATGGGAAAGAAGTTTTTACATGATAAGCATATTGTTTACGGATGCTTGGGCAAGGAGCAATACTGAAGATACAGGAGGCGTGCCAGCCAATAGGACCACCTGTTAATCAGTTTCTCTATCTCCACCTGCTGGTAGATGTCTGCTATCCCAATAGTCTCTGGATTCATCTGCTGCGTCTAAAGGAAAGAAAGTTAACAGGTAAGAACATAATTTTTCTATCATGCCAAAGTCTACTAATATGTCTATTTTAGTGATATTTTCAGTTCAGTAGAAATATTAACTACCCTATTAACTACTAAAATTTAAAAAATAATTTTTTGAAAATTTGCTTGATGTCCCCTCCCTCCATCTGGCCAAGGCCAACCCAATTGCTGCTCAGAAGACAATATGACTTGTATATCTGCTTCCCTGGTTTAGAGAGAAAGTTGCTTTTGGCCATCTATGCAGGCTCTGACAAGATCAGTTGTGGCCTAGCTTTTGACTAGAAGTGCCCCAGGAAAGAGTGCTGATTATATTAGGCTTTCCTCCCCCTCCCCATTTGTGCTCAGGTGGTTTAACGGATTTAATTAGCATGAGAATCTGCTTTTAAAGAAGGCCACTTTCAGTAATGGTAAGAAAGTACTTTGGAAGTAAAGAATTTTAAACCTAATAAACTACAATGTACTTATGAAAAAAAACGTAAAACATGGTTTTTTTAACAGTGCAACAGCAGAGAGAGCAACAACAATTTATTATTATTTTTTTTACATTACATTATTTGATTTCTGTTCTGCCAAAGCCTATCCGTTCAAGGTGGATTACAAGTATGAGATAGCTGGTAATATCCAGGAATTATAAATATCCCTTTTTACAAAACCGTAGTGTGGTTTTTAGCACCAGCTATGGCAGTAACAGTTTTGACGCTCATAGAATTCCTATGAGCGTCGGAGCTGTTACCACTGTGGCTGGCGCTAAAAACCGCACTACGATTTTATAAAAGTGGGGGGAAGTAAACATCCTTATCTGCAGGCATCATCTAAAAACATACATATTTTCAAAATAGCTAGATTTTAATATTATGCCAAAAATGTTGATAATCAGCAGACTTTGTCAGAAATTCTAGTACTGTATCTCCTTATCCAATCTAATCACAGTTGGTCAGGTCCAGGGTTGATTCACTGATCTTGCACTGCCTTGACAGATTTCATGTGGGATGGGGAGGGAAGGATCTAGAACTACAGGTCCATAACATGGTAGAGAGGGATGAGTCCAGGAGAGTAGAAGCATTTCTGCCTGCCTAGACATTGTTGCTGATTGTTTCCTGTCATCTATCCATTTTCTCTTTCACTGTCTTTGCTGCTATTGCTCTAATGGTGATGCCATATTGGCTAGAATTTGTCTAAACCAGGTTTCTCCAAACTTTTTGTATGGGGACCACATTTTATATTTTGTATCATTTGGAGGTCTAAAATATGCACTGTTGTATTTTGTCCCATGTCTTGTCAAATAGTGGCAAAATCTGACAGTGCATTGCCCCCCTCCCCCTCTCAGCTTTCACCCAGTCTCCCTTTTGCTCAGGTAATTTTCTCCTCCAGCTTTCCCTCGCGTAGCTTTCAGCAGCAGAAATGGGATTCCTGCTTTCTCACCATGATTTGGCTGTCTACAAGCTTGAGCCACACAGTGCTGGAAGTTCAGGTTGGTCTTGTGGTTTCAAGTCTTGTGAGACTTGAATATGTAAAATCAATCTGAACTTCCAGCACTGCATAGCTCTTGCTGAGTTATGGCAGGGATTGCGGGGAAGCAGGAATCCCACTGTAAGTACCACAAGACTTGCCAAGCTTGCGAGGGCCAGAAAAAATAACTTGGTGGGCTGGGTTCTGGTCCGAGGGCCCTAGGTTGGACAAGCCTGGTGTAAACCTTTTTAGACCCAGCTGTGCTAAGTATCTTGGGCTACTCACTGCTGGAAAGTTAACTTCACCTCAAGTAACATAGTAAATGACAGCAGATAAAAGACCTGAATGGTTCATCCAGTCTGCCCAGTAGATCCAAGCTTTATAAATTCACAATTAAATTGGTTTTTTTTCTTTGATATTTCTGGGTTATAGATCGTAAAGTTTGGCTGGTAGTGAGTGTCCTTAGGTTCTAACCCCTACTATTGAACCACATGTGTGATTAATTTTTAAAGAAGTTTTGGTCTTTTATATAGCAGTGCAGAAAAATGCATTCACAGGCTAAACAATTCATTTTAGTTTATCAACAGTTGTACTGTAAGCTTCATGGTCAGCAATCCAAATAGTTCCAGATGATTAAACACATTCCCCCCCCTCCTTTTTTTGTCTGTGTTTTGCTACATTTTAAAACACCTACCACAAGCTGTCTCCTAGGCTGCAATATTGATGCCAGATTTCAGCCTAAAAGGGTCTTATTTCAGTGTAAACTACTGCAAGGCAGGATTGATAATGGAAACAGTGAGGCAAACTCCTTAGCACGATGATTTGTCTACAGAAGTCTGCTTTTTCTGGCACAGAAAATCTAGGATAATTTTTTTTCAACAAGGGAACCCTAAGCTATGCAGGAAAAGAATCAGCAGAAAGTGGAGTTTCCAGTGGTATGACAGTTTGGCCCATTTTATGTGGATTTAGTTGAAATGTGTATGTTTTGAGCTTGATGAAACAACCTTGCTATGAAATGTATGCTGCTATGGGGTTCAGACAATTGAAGATGGCTAATATATAGATTTAGATATAGATATTTCTCACAGTATTTTAAAATCTCTCCTGAGAAGAATATAAATAGGCATAATTAACTTTGTACGCAGCTGACATGACCTCCAGCAGACTATACTAACAGACATATAGCTTTCTGTGCATGCTTTTTCCCTAGGTAGATGAAATGTTGCCAAGACAGACTACTGGATTCTAGCCAGCTCTTGTTCTGCATGCCTTCCTAAGCCGAAGAATTTGGTGTGTGAAACCACTCTGCAGCATGTTGCTATGGAAACTGCAAAACTAAAAAACATAAAATAAAATATAGTGGTGAAAGGTGGTTCTCTTAGATCTGAGCCAGTAACAAACATACATGCTATAAATAAAATGCTTTGGACGTGTCAAGACAAATTAGTGCTATATAAAAAAACCTCTAGTTGACTTTTATGATTCCAATCTGGGTGGGGGCTCTTTTAGTAAAGGACATTAACATGCATTAAATGTTTACAGCAATATAACATGTCTTTTCTCACTAGCATAGATTTTTGTGTTTAAAATTTGAGTGAATTGATTATCCTTCAAAATTTTGCAGATAAGCTTATTAAATTTGCATGTTACTGCGAAAATCAGTTACGTTTTGCAACAGTAGTTGCTTTAGCTATTCCTCTGAATGGATAGTTGGCTTTTTGCTTTAAGTGCACAGTACGATGGGTTTGTAATAAATATTGAGTAGCTTATGAAAAGTAGGTTACCATGCACTTTTTTACCCTGTTTAGTAAATAGGCCCTGAAATTGTAAATCAGGATTAGAAAAAAAATTTCTTTTGCTGAAATAAGTGTCATCATAAGAATAGAAGAGTTGCCATACTGGTAGGGTTACCAGACATCTGAATTTATCCAGCCATGTCCTCTTTTTTTTAGAGGACTGTCTGGGAGTCCAGATGATTTCTTGGACTGGAGGGAGTTTGTCCAGATTGTGGAATCACTCTCTCCAGTTCACTCTCTCCAGTCCACCCCTGAGTTGTGTCTGGCTCTCGTGAGTCCCCTATCCCTGGTACCCTCGTGAGTCCCCTGTCCCTGTGCAGCTTTAGCGATGAGATCCTTCTGCTGTTGCCCTGCCATGGAAGTCTTCATTCTGCAGTGTCCCGCCTACGCAGGTGGGGACTGGAAAGAGAGGCTATGCTGGGGGGGGGGGGGGTTTATGGGGAGACTAGCAAGAGGATGAGATAGGGCAGGGTGGGGGTAGGTTCAAGCATCCTCTTTTTTTTACTTAGAAAATGTGTCAACCCTAAATACTGGGATAAATCCATCAAGCCCAATATCCTGTTTCCAACAGTTGCCAACTCAGGTTGCAAGTACCTGGTAAGATCCCAAGGAGAAAAGCAGATTTTATGCTGCTTTTCCTAGGAATAAGCATTGGATTTCCTGAAGCCATCTTAATAATGACTTAAGGACGTCTCTTTTATGAAATTATCCAAACCTTTTTTAAACCCTGCTAAGCTGACTGCTTTCACTACATTCTCTGGCAACAAATTCCAGAGTTTAATTACCTGTTGAGTGAAGAAATATTTTCTTTGGTTTGTTTTAAATCTACTACTTAGTAGTTTCATTGCTTGCCGCCTAGTCCTAGTATTTTTGGAAAGAGGAACCCTCATCATGTAGCTATAGTTTGGGTTCCTCTTTCCCACATTACTTTGCACTTGTTCACATTAAATGTCATCTGCCATTTTGACTCCCAGTTTCACAAGGTCCTCTTGCAATTTTTTACAATTATCTTGTGATTTAACAAATTTGTGTTATCAGCAAATTTACTCCCCTTTTTATGAAACCATAGTGCAGTTTTTAGCGCCGGCCATGGCGATAACAGCTCCGACACTCAGGAATTCTATAAGTGTTGGTGCTGTTACCGCTGTGGCCAGTGCTAAAAACTGCACTTCAGTTTTGTTAAAAGAAGGGTTAATTATCTCACTAGTTATTCTTATCTCTAGATAATTGTTAACCCCCCCTTTTACAGAAGCGTAGTGCAGTTTAGCACCATCCGCAATGGTAACAGCTCTAAGCGGTTTACTCATAGAATTCCTGTGAGCATAGGAGCTGTTACCGCAATGGCTGTCGCTAAAAACTGCGCTAAAGGGGGGGGAGTAATTTGTTAAAAATCAGCGGTCACAGCACACACTCTACTCTTAATATAAACCCTACCCCAAAAAAAGCCTTAGTCCCGGGATTTGCCGGCAGTATCCCTTCCTTCCTTCCCTACCTCCCTCCCATCCCTTGTGCAGCAGAACCCTTGAGCGAGCATCCTCCCCCACCTCACAGCTGAACCTCCATCCTTCCCTCCCTCCCTCCGATCCGAACCTTGCTGACCGTGAGCGAGCTCTAGTACATACCTCCCTAAGCAGCGTCTGGCCAGCAGTGCACTAACCAGGCTGCTTCCGCCTTGTCCGCCCGTGGCGGAAGCAGCCTGGTAGGAGTGCTGCCAGCCCGATGCTGCTTAGGGAGGTATGTAGGGCTCGTGCGCGGTCAGCAGGATTCGGATGGGAGTTTGGCGGCGGGTGCTCCGGGGGGAGGGGGGGGGGGGTTGCTTGCTTGCTCAAGGGTCCTGCTGCACAAGGGAGGGAAGGGAAGCTGGGCAAGGAAAGAGGAAGAATTGGGGTGAAGGAGAGGAAGAGAGAGATGATCATGTACATACCTCAAAAATAAGACCTAGTGCGTTTTTTGGGCCTAAATTAATATGACACTGTCTTATTTTCAGGAAAACACGGTACTACCTATCAAAGTTATCTAAGCGGTTTACAATCAGGTACTCAAGCATTTTTCCATTCCGGTGTGCTCACAATTTAATGTACCTGGGGCAATGGGAGGATTAAGTGACTTGCCCAAGGTCACAAGAAAATAATATAAACTCCCAGTTAAGTTGGTCTCATGCTAGTTCTTCTTTTACAAAATCCACACTGCAACCAGCACATTCCAGAGGTAGAAATGGCCAGGAGTGCAAACCATATGCTCTATGGGGAAATAATATTGTGCTTCAACTTCTTTCACAAGGTGTATTAGGCTGACAGATTTACAAAGATGAAAACAAATTGGTTAACAATACTTTTTCTATGCTCTTTTTATAGCCATGTGCTGTCTAACATGGAGACTGCTTTTTTTCTCAAACACACACACACACACCAAAGAGCAGGAGAAGGGGGGGAGGGGGATTGATTCAGCCTACTGAGCAGCTGCAGTGCCCACAGGGAGCAGGGATCTCCAGCTTGTTGCAGAATAGGTAAGGGGTTGAGAGGCTGAGGGCAACCATATTAGAATGTAAAATGGAGAAGAGAGCTGTAGTAAAAGCAGAACTGTGTGTCTGTAGCTCTGAAGCTACTGCGCCCACCTCCCCATGCAGGCCATTGGTCAGACATTCTTGAGGAGGCTTAACTAGCCAATAGACTGCAGGGAAAAGCTGGACTGAAGGTTGCTAAGGCAGTGTCTCTATGGCTACTGTTCTACCTCCATCTGCAATTCATTGTCAGTGTAGGTAAAGGGATGTGAGGGTAAGAGAGGCTAAAGGAAAACATATGAGTAACAAAGACACACATTCATTGGAAAGTAGGATTCAAGGTTGTTAAGGCACTGTGGCCCCGATGATCTAAAATTACCATCCCTCTAACGTTTGACGCTAACCCACTTCTAACTTCTCATGCGTAGTGACTGCACAGTCTTTTCCATGCTTTGCAACATCCTCCGATAATACTATGTAAATGTAGTACAATGAGGTCATTTTGTGTTTAAAACAGCATCTCAAGTTTCAAGTTTAATAATTGTTTTGATTAATCGCTTAATCGTATTTCAAAGCATCTGATGCGCCTGTACCAAAAGTGATACAAAGGCTGGTCTGGGCTGCAGATTGCATTAGAGACGGAAGTTGAAGATACATTTATTATACTTGATGAGGTGAGAGGTCCATATGCACATGTGTTAAAAGCACGACTCGTGCTCATATCTTAAAGGCATGTCTCAAGTGCCTCTTAAAAGCATATACCAGCAGGTCTGGGGCTGCTGATTGGAAGAAGTAGAAGTTCAAAAAATATACAGGGGCTGCGTATATGTCCCAGAGAAGCAGTGTAAAAAAAAAAAAATTTGCATGGTTTGCTGGTAGTTTTCCGCCCCTCCCCTCCGCCTATAGTATCGATGAATGCTTAGGACATGCACCCATGATTGGTTGGTTGATTTTATTTATTTATTTACTACATTTATAAACTACCTACAACTAAGTAGTGTACAAAATCTTTACAAGCACAGCAAATTTCTGTGGACCTCCTTAGAGTTCATTTGCATGTGAAGCATGTGAAGTTTTTGTAGCATTGCTCATCTTTTTGAAATTGGAAAATGTACTGGCACTATAACCCACAGGATTTTAACTGTAAGTTTGGAACATTGGCGTCTGCATCTGTAGCTGTTTCTCCTACTTCCTCCTGGAGCCCATTGGTCAGACATTCCTAAGGAAGCTTAACCAGCCAATAGGCTACAGAGAAAAGCAGTACTGATGGTTGCTGAGTTAGTGTCTCTGTGGCTACTGTTCCTGCCTTTGTCTGCAGTCATTGTCAAACAGTCATAAATGATCTTACTCAGCCAATAGGCTGCAGTGAAAAGCAGGACTAACAGCAAACAACACAGGCAGTGTAGGTAAAGAGTTGAGAGGGTAAGAGAGGTTGAGGGAAACCATATTGGAATGTAAAAGTGAGAATAGAGAGTTCTGCTGCCCGATTCAGGGAAAAAAAATTTCAATTCGATTTGGCCTATTGACTTGATTTCTTGATTTGATTCACTTTTCCTGGCCAATCGGGTGGTTTGGTTCCCCCCCCCCTCAAAGTCCTAGTGGGTTTATTCTGTAAACTTTCCACCCCCTTTTCCCTCTCCAACTCCACGCCAGCACTGTGGTGTAAACAAAATAAACATAAAAAGGGATCAAGAGGTGACCCGGGAAACTACAGACCGGTGAGCCTGACCTCGGTTCTGGGGAAAATGGCAGAAGCACTGATAAAAGAAAACATCGATGAACATTTTGAAAGAAACAAACTTCTTGTAACCAGCCAACATGGTTTCTGCAAGGGGAGATCATGCCTAACTAACTTATTGCACTTCTTCGAAGGGATTAACAAACGGATGGACAAAGGAGACCCCATAGACATCATATATCTAGATTTCCAAAAAGCCTTTGACAAGGTGCCCCATGAACATCTATTCTGGAAATTGAAGAACCATGGGGTGGAAGGAGACGTACATAGATGGATCAGAAACTGGTTAGAGGGTAGGAGTGAAGGGCCACTACTCGAACTGGAGGAAGGTCATGAGTGGTGTCCCGCAGGGCTCGGAGCTGGGGCCGCTGCTATTTAATATATTCATAAATGATCTAGAAACAGGGACGAAGTGTGAGATAATAAAATTTGCAGATGATACCAAACTATGTAGTGGAGCTCTGACTAAAGAGGACTGCGAGCAATTGCAAAGGGACTTGAACAAACTAGGGGAATGGGCGATGAGATGGCAGATGAAGTTCAATGTTGAGAAATGTAAAGTATTACATGTGGGAAGCAGAAACCCGAGGTACAACTATACGATGGGAGGGATGTTATTAAATGAGAGTACCCAAGAAAGGGACTTGGGGGTAATGGTGGACATGACAATGAAGCCGACACCATAGTGTGCAGCGGCCGCTAAGAGAGCATATAGAATGCTAGGTATAATCAAGAAGGGTATTACAACCAGAACGAAAGAAGTTATCCTGCCGCTGTATCGGGCGATGGTGCGTCTGCATCTGGAGTACTGCGTCCAATATTGGTTGCAGTACCTTAAGAAGGATATGGCATTACTCGAGAGGGTTCAGAGGAGAGCGACACGTCTGATAAAAGGTATGGAAAACCTTTCATACGCTGAGAGATTGGAGAAGCTGGGTCTCTTTTCCCTGAAAAAGAGGAGACTTAGAGGGGATATGATAGAGACTTACAAGATCATGAAGGGCATAGAGAGAGTGGAGAGGGACAGATTCTTCAAACTTTCAAAAAATAAAAACAAGAGGGCATTCAGAAAAGTTGAAAGGGGACAGATTCAAAATGAATGCTAGGAAGTTTTTCTTTACCCAACGTGTGGTGGACACCTGGAATGTGTTTCCAGAGGACGTAATAGGGCAGAGTACGGTATGGGGGTTTAAGAAAGGATTGGACAATTTCCTGCTGGAAAAGGGGATAGAGGGGTATAGATAGAGGATTACTGCACAGGTCCTGGACCTGTTGGGTTGCCGTGTGAGCGGACTGCTGGGCACGATGGACCTCAGGTCTGACCCAGCGGAGGCATTGCTTATGTTCTTATGACTTTTCCTCTCTCTGTTTGGTCTTAGCTCACGCTCGCTGTCTAACACCAACTCTGGCAGGATACACATTTCACATCTGACATACAGTGGTGCCTCGCATAACGGACGCCTCGCACAGCGAACGCTGCGCACAACGAACTTCAGGTCTTGCTTCCCACAACGAACTTCGTTTCACACAACGAAGTCGCCCGAGCTGCATCCTTAACTGCCCTCTCTCCGCCTGGCTCCCTGTGCAGTGGCGCTACATATTTTAAACCCCCCTGCCGCCGCTGCTGCATATTTTTAAGCCTCTGCCGCCACCGCATATTTTTAAACCTCCCCCCGCCGCCACATATTTTTTTAAAAAAGCCACCACTGCTGCAACTTTAATCTTACCCGCTCACTCGTAACTGGTGGTCTAGCAAATTTCCCAGCCAGAAGCGCAGAGATCAAGAGCAAGCCTTCTTTGCTACTGCCTGGGCCTGCGCTGATCTCTGAATGGCTGCAGTCAGCTCTCGCGGGACTCACAAGAACTAACTGCAGCCAGCTCTCGCGGGACTCACAAGAACTAACTGCAGCCATTCGGAGATCGGCATGGGCCCACACAGGCGTGCAGAGGAATTGCTCCTGATCTCTGCGCTTCTGGCCTGTACGCCACTGGCTGGGAAAGATGGGAGGAATTAAAAAAGGTATCGAGGGGGGATGATTAAAAAGGTACTGGGGAGTACCACAGTCACACATAGCAGGAATAGGGTTAGGGTAGTGCAACTAGGGCAACTGTCCCCCCTGGTCAAAGAGAGCCGTAAGCCTCTGCCTGGACTTTGCAGTCCCCAGTTGTGTCTAACACCAGCTCTAACAAGATAAATTTATCTTTTTTTATGTCATCTTAGCATATTTTATGCTACAGAACGAATTATTTTTTTTAACATGTATTGTTATGGGAAAACGCGTTTCACATAACGAACTTTTCGCATAACAAACTTGCTCCTGGAACCAATTAAGTTCGTTGTGTGAGGCACCACTGTATTGTAATCACAAAATTATTTTTTTTTTCTAAATTCCACTGCCATATCCAACATATGTTTCTTTTCCACTGCCTATATCTCTCTCTGTCTTGTGCCTTGGGTCAAACCTCTCTGTTCTCCTCCATTCAGCATCTTTCCCTTCCATTATGATGTGCAACAATTATTTCTCTCTCCCCATGCACCATCTCTCCATGCCCTCCACCCTATGTCCAAGATTTCTCCCTCTTTCTTCTCCATTCATGTTTTCCTCTCATCTACAATATGCAGGATTTCTCCCTCTCATCCCTTTCTACCTCTTCTCTCCCTTCTTCTTCCCCATCCCAACAATTCTTCTCTCCCCCCAGGTGCAGCATCTTTCCTCCCCTCCCACCTGTTTCCCTGTGTAACAGTTTTCCATCCCTCCCTCCCATCCCTCTGTTCAGCACACCACCGACTTTCCCACCATGAAACCTGGCATACCTCATAGGCCTCCTAAAGCAGCAGCGGCAGTGGACATTCAGCAGCGGCATCACTCTGGATGAGCTACTTGTGGTCTGCTCTGCTAGGGCTTTCCTCTGCCATATCATCAGTGACGTGGTAGAGGGAAGGCCTTGGTGGGGCAGGCCGCGAGAAGCCTGTTCAGAATGATGTTGCTGCTGCTTTAGGAAACATCAGAGGTATGTTGCTGAATCGGTGAGTCCAATTTTCTCATTCAGTGAATCGATTAGAATCAGTTCAAAGTGAATCAAATCGATTCAAATTGGCTTATCGGGCAACACCATTCTATACTTCTGTAGCTACTGTTTCTGTCTCCCTCTGCAGGCCACTGGTCAATTATAAACAAACCACACTGCCAGTTAACCCAACAACATTGAAAACTACAACACCACAGTCAAATAGCTACACCAGACAACCCAAACAACTCCCCACCATAATATAATCACTTATACATTTTCCTGAGCGAAGCTCAGTCTTCCAGGTACTTACCTATAACCTGTGCAAGCATAATTTTTAAAGTCCTATATTTTCTTGTATTTCTGTCTCTGTATAAAAACAAGTGTTTGAAAACTAGTTTGAAGAAAAAGGTTAATTGTCGTCTACTTTTAGTAACTGTTAAGACTGTTGTGGCTGTTTGATGCATTCTCCTTCCCCTACCCTTTTAAATTAATGCTAAAAGTGTTTTCTAGAACTTAATAGAAATATCTTGTAGTCTTTTTAAGGTTAGATTGTGGAGAGAATGGTGCAGTAATTGCCGTTTGCAGCTGGGAAGCTGAAATAGCAGGGCATTTTTTTCCTGCCAGTTCTATGCATGGCTGAGCAGGATTACCCATAAATCTAGTGATGTGGAACATAATAAATTAGATTCAGCTGAAACCAGCTTCCAGATGAAAGGCTGGCTTTGTTCCCATCTGGTATATGAAAGCAGTGCACCACTGTCCTCTACACAGGATATGTGGTATTTCCTTTTCTGGCTGGCCAAAGAAAAAGCATTATATTTACTGAATTACCATTCTGGCTTTCCTTTTAAATAGTTTCTTTGTAGCAGTATATTTTTTAGTATGCATTTTTTAAACTTTTTGTAAATGTACAGAAACTGTATTATAATAATATGCAGAAGTGCAAGTTCTTTCTGAATTTACTTTCAGTACCTTGTACCAAAGATTAGTAACAATATAAAGATTTTATTCTGCCTGACACTTTTTAGTTTTGCCCTTTGTCATATTTATTTTTAAGTAATGAAAAGTAAATTGTTAAAAAATAGAACACCATCAGTTTCTAAGTTTAGAGCGCAGCACTAATAATATTTGAAAATGTAAAACATTTAAGTAGTGAATAATGACAAAATGATGTTTAAAAACAAATAGTAACATGAGAGTAAGTCAATAAAAAATGCTGTACTTAATTTTTCTTTATCTATATACAATATGATTAAGTATGGTTTAAATATAACAATAGTCCTAAATTAACATGCAGCAGAATTACTAAGTCTGTGTTAAAATGAATTTCTGAAACAAGGAGCTTACTATCTTTTTATTGCGATAAAAGGCTAGATGCACTAAAGTCAGTGATCATTGCTAAACCTGTTTTCACAGCTTTAGCGATGATTGCTTTTACCGACCTGATGCACAAAATGGCTCACTGTGTGTTTGTTTCCTCGATTGCCCATTTTCCAATCCGGCCATGCAAAGTATCCAAGCGATTGATGCACTAACATTACTTGGCTATGCAAAAAAATAAAAAACAGGTGTTTTAGCTATCGGAAAAAACTGACTGTCCCATAAAAAAAGAAAAAAAGCCCCTAAACGCTGATGACAGCCCTCCCCAATGACCCCCCCCCTTTGAACCGGCATAGCAACCTCCCCATGGCAGAGAAAATAGCAGGAGGGATGCCTACTTCTTCCTGCCTGGCCAAATACCCCTGCGTCATGCCCCCATGTGGTTTTGGAGCCCCGCACCATTGCCCCCCCACCTCCCCCCCCTGAAAAAAGGCAGGAGGGATGCCCACTCCCTGAACTCCCCGTACCTTTGGTAGATGTTGGGAACTGGAGGGCAGCACGGTCTCTCCAGTTCTGAGGCACAGCACGTAAAAAATGATGGTCCTTCCCTTCCCCGGTGCACTGTGATCTGATGCATAGAGAGGAGCCTAAGGTCCTGATTTGCTTAGACGTCAGACCTTGGGTCCCTCCTTATGCATCACATGGGATACAGAGGGTGGAGCCTAAGGCCCTGATTGGCTCAGATGCATACAGCCCCTCTCAAGGGGGAGGGGCCTTGGGTGTCTGAGCCAATCAATGCCTTAGGCTACTCCCATGCATCACATGGTGCACCAGGGAGGGGAAAGCCCGTCATTTTTCACATGCTGGGTCTCAGGACTGGGGAGTCAGTTCTTCCCTCCAGCTCCCAACATCTACCAAAGGTACAGGGAGGGGGGTTTAGGGGAGCATCTGGTGGCAGGAGGGAGTGGGCATTCCTCCTTCCTTTTTTGTTTAGGAGGAAGTGGGGAGGGGAGGGGATGTTTGGGGGGTCAGTGGCGTGGGGAGTCCAGGATTGGGTGGAGGCATTGCGCGGGGTATTTGGCCAGGCAGGAGGGAGTAGGCATCTCTCCATTTTTGCTCCCGTAGAGGGGTTGCGGTGCTGGTTTGTTTTTTTGGGGGGAGGGTCATTGGGGAGGGCCATCAGCGCAGGGAGCGTTTTTCTTTTTTTTTTTTTAAATGTGGCAGATTGTGCATGTTTAACATGCAACATCTGTGGCATAAAAAAACAAACCAGAAGCAGGACAGCAGTGACAGGAGGCTCCCTCCCCTGTCACTGCTGTTAGGGCTCTGCGCATGTATCAATTGCTCACTGAGCGATTGATCTGTTAGATTTGTGTTCAAATCATTTACTGTACATGCAAACTTGTTAGTGTATTGATTGCTCTTCTGCAATTGGCCAGAGAATTGGTTAACAGCGATCCAGTCGATATTACCAACTGACTTTAGTGCTTCTAGCCCATAGTGTAATGAAAACATTACTTAAAACTTTTTGTGCCCAACTTTACTTCAATTCTTGAAGCTGCCGGCCTCTGCTTGAGAATCGGCAGGCAGAATCTGCAGCGGAGCCAAGCAGCGGAGTGCTCGATTCACTGGATCAGGTGTCACTCTCACCCCTGATGTTGGCTGCACCTCCTTGTCCAGCTGAGACGAGGAGTGTGGAGTCGAGCCCAAGACATGAAGTGGAAACACTGGAGCTTGATTCAGGTGGAGGCTCGTCTGAAGAAGGAGCACTGGCTGGGAAGAGCTTTGAGATGGCTGCAAAGCCAGTGGTAAAGCCTGTTGATCTGATCTTCCAAGTTGCTAAATCGTCCATCTTTATACCCTATTTTCGTCCAACTTTTCGTCCAAGTCAAAAACGCCTAGAACAAGCCCTGTTGGACGTGGGAGGGGTCTGCAAAATGATGGACTGAACACCCAGACATGGCACCTAAATTGTGGGGTACCTTTCAGGGCACTGATGTGAACTTCACAAAAAGGATGCCATGTTTTCATCTCACTATAGCTCCCTTATAGGTCATGGTGAGCCCCCCAAAACACCTCCAGAATCCCCTAGACCCACTTATCTACCACCCCAATAGCCCTTATGGCTGCAGGAGCCACTTATGGCTGCAGGAGCCACTTATATGGCAGTACAAAAGGGTTTTGGGGGTGTATAGGGGAGTGTACATGTTTAAGTATCAATGCAGTGATTACAGGGACGTATGGGCATGGGTCCTCCTCTCCATGGATCCCAAACCCACCCCCAAGATGGCTTAAGCCGCCTCTGTGCTGGACGACTAGGCTTTCCTATGCCAGGCTGCCAGGTGATGAGGGTCTGGAGGCTGAATTTTAAGGGTGTGATTACGATTTTTATGAGGTTGGGGGGTGGCAGTGATCACTGGGGTAGTGTGTGGGGATTTGTATTATGTGTTTGCATTGCTTACCTGGTGACTTTAGGTGGGTTTTTGTGATTTAGACCATGTTTTAAATGGTCTAAGTCACAACGTCCAAGTTTCGTCTATGCTGTGCTGTATAACTTTCAGTTATACATGCTGTATGACTAAGTCTAAGCCGGCCCACGTCCCGTCCAACGCCCGCTCTCGACACTCCTCCTGAAACGTATTTTGACAATGTTTGTCCAAGTGTCGACTTAGGCCGGTTTTTGGACGTTTTTCTCTTTCGATTATGTGCCCCATAGTCTCATGTTCCAAGTGTTGTGAGGTAAATTTGCTGCTGTTGCATTTACAGAATTAAGATGGCACATGGAGAGACAAAAGTTCTTTTAGATAGCTTACAAGATATCTTACAAGTGTTTGTTTTTGGTTTTTCCCTTAGTCTGCTGTTTTGTTAATGTATGAAAACATGTTGCTGAAAATTCAGAATTTCAAGTATGAGAAAAGAACTAACATGTCAAATAAAATTTCAACATAAACATAGCCAGCTGGTGTAAAAGCAAATAATTAACAGTTTTTATAAAAATGGACTGTTGATCAAAGAAAAAAAGTTAATATTCACTGTTAAAAATTTTTAGTGTAGAGGGGGCGTGGCCGTGCAGAGCGCAGGGAAGACGTGTTTCCCCTGAGCTCCGCTGTTCTCCCTCTGCACCGGCCCTTTTGAACGAAATTCTCTACTCGAAACTCCCCCAAAATACTCCACAACAAGCCAGCGATTATATGGACAAATTTGTCCACAAAGGAACCCCGGAGATGGCAACTAGAGGCGGCAGAAAGGAGCGCGAAAAACCGAAGTCGGGAGTGGGGGCCGAAGGCAAAATGGCGGGCGCCCCGGAAACCGCGGATGCCACGTGCGAGGACATGGTCGCACGAATTACGGAGGCGGTGGTTCTGGCACTGGGGACTAGGCTGGATCAGGTCACTGAATCCCTGGCAACACTCTCGGCCTCTGTGACAACCTTTAATAACCGGGTGACTGAGGTGGAGCAACGAGTGAGCACTACTGAAGATTCCCTTACTATGGTGCAGGAAGAACTGCGCCAGCTCAAATGCACAGTCCAGAGCACATCAGACAAGTTGGAAGACCTGGAGAATCGCTCCAGGCGAAATAACTTACGTCTGGTAGGCATCCCAGAGACTGTGCTGGACTCTGACCTACATGCGGTGCTAGAGAAATGGCTAGCGGAGGAGCTGCTTCTATCCTCTACCTTCGGCCCGCTCAGGATTGAGAGGGCTCACAGACTGGGCAGAAAGCAGGAGGGGTCACCTAAACCCAGAATAGTGATCATACGCATTCTGAATTTCGCTCTTAAGGATTTACTGTTGAAGAACTTTAGACAACGGAAAGAACTCTTATTCCAGAACCATAGGATTCTGCTGTTTCAGGATTATTCGGCGCAGGTGGCAGCCCTGCGGAGAGGCTATTCACCCGTCTGCAAAATCTTGGTGGAAAAACAGTTGAGGTTTACTCTGCAATTTCCTGCCAAACTTCGGGTTCTTTACAATGGACAACCTGTAGTGTTTGACACGAGTGCGGCGGCCCGCACGCAGCTGAATGCCTGGTTTCCTGATTTGGCAGCTCGCACCTGAAGGGGCGCTCTGGTTCCTGGCGTCCATTGCCTGGCGGCCCTAGGGCTGCTGAAGAACGGGTGAGCCCCTTTCCAGGGCTTTCAGTGGGACTTCCTTGATGTATGCTGTTTCTCTGGATCTAGGGCCTGTGAGACTATGTTCTTATGCTATGTGCTGGCTTATCGGCACTCACTGGATGGGTTTTTCCTAAGGGGTTCAAGGGCTGAACCCAGTGGGGGTACATGGGTTTGTTACACTTGGCTGGGTTGGGGTACAGACACACTTATAAGTTTAATTTCTGGTTTACTATGTTGTGCTTTTCAGCTGTGATTTCCTGGGGCACTGTTTCTCATGGGTCGGGGGAGGGGGACTGGGCCTCTGCAAGTCCCCATGTTGGAGTGGTGGTATCTGGCGGGGTGGGGTCGGGTGGGGATGGGGTTTGAGGGTTCCGGGAGGGGAGGGAAGGGGGGGGATGTGTGTGGTGCTGACGTGGACATGGATGAAAGAGGATTGGATGGCTGGTTGCTGGGGGGGGGGCTGGGACTCCTGGCAACGGTTTCTTTTTCATGTGTATTGAAAGTGGACAGGAACTTTGTGTGGGATGTCCCCTAAGAGAGGAGTGCGCTGTGTGACGTGGAATGTCTCGGGTATTAATTCCCCTATTAAGAGGACTAAGATTTTACAACATTTAGCAAGACACCAGGCAGACATTGTGGGGTTACAAGAGACTAAACTTAGCGAAGAGGAACATGGTAAATTGAAAAGGTCGTGGGTAGGCCAGTGCTATTCAGCCTCTTCCCCTAAGGCAAAGGCCGGGGTGGCCTTGCTGATCCATAAAGCGATACCCTTTGAACATTCCCGAATTATTTCGGATCCAGAGGGTCACTATGTGATAGTTCAGGGCACGCTATCCCATAGACCGGTGCTTTTGATATCAGTGTATGCTCCCAATAGTGCCCAACGAGCCTTTTACAAGAAACTTTTGGGGATTCTGATGTCCATCTCTCAGACGCCGGAGGTCCCTATGATATTCTTGGGGGACTTTAATTCTGTTTTGGATCCCGTATTGGATTCTGTCAGGGGAGACCTCCGGCCGTCGGGTAGATCTGACAATGGGCTATTGGCGTGGATGGATGCACTGAATTTGGTGGATGTTTGGAGAACTTTGCACCCTGATGAAAAGGACTACACACATTCTTCTAGAGCGCATGATTCTTCATCTAGAATTGATTTTATCTTCCTATCTCGCTCTTTCTTTTCAGAAGTATATACCTCAGAAATAGGTGCGCTGGTCATTTCTGACCACACTCCGGTGTGGATGGATGTGAACCTGACAGGGGGCCAACAGGGTGGAGGGGGTAAATGGAGATTTCCAGTAGCATTGTACTCAGACCCTGAATTTAAAACTTTCCTTGAACAACAGTGGCGCGATTATGCAGAATTCAATGGGGAGCATATTGGGGATGGATGTCTTTTCTGGGAAACAGCTAAGGCGGTGCTTAGGGGTGCGGTGCTAGCTTACTGTGCTCGTAAAAAGAAGATGCTGGCGGCCAGGATTCTGGCCCTTGAGCGCAAGGTTAGGGAGCGCAGGCTTTTAGCCCTGCGGTCCCCTACGGGATCCCATAAACGGGAATTTCAAATGGCGCAGTCGGCGCTCCATGCCCTCTTACATGAACGTGCCCAAAAGACCCTCTTTTACTATAAGTATAGGTTACATCGCTTTGGCAACAAGCCGGGTAGAATGCTGGCTCAGTTGACTAGGGCGCGGAGGGGATCCTCCTCCATTACCTCTCTCAGAGATGCAGGGGGGCGACTAGTGACAGCACAATCCCACTTAGAACGGCTTTTCGTTACATTTTATAGCACCCTTTACTCGGCGGAGGTGGTGGATAGGGATGTTCCGATTCAAGACTACTTAGATTCTCTCCCTCTGCCGAGCCTTTCAGAGGAGGATAGAGACAGATTGGCCACCACAATTACCCGGGAGGAGGTATTGGGGGTACTAAAGACTCTCCCTCTCTGTAAGTCCCCAGGCCCGGACGGCTATAGTGGGGAGTTTTATAGGATACTGCAAGGCTACGTGGCGGACCCGCTGAGAAACTATTTTCAACAGTCAGTGGACGGGGGACAGTTCCCGGTGGGGTCCAATCGGGCGTTGATAACAGTTCTACCTAAACCTGGCAAGGACCCGCTTCTGGTGGAGTCTTACCGCCCCATTTCACTTATCAACGTTGACTTAAAAATTTTGGCCCGAATATTGGCTAATAGACTGGCCCCTTTGGTTCCCTCATTGGTAGGGGTGGAACAGGCGGGTTTTGTGAAGGGGAGACAGGCGGGTCATAATGTCCGTAAGCTCTTGATTGCATTGGCCCATTGCGCTTCCCAGAAACAACGAGCTTTAGCCATTAGTTTTGACTCCGAAAAGGCCTTTGATCGGGTGGAGTGGGCCTTTCTGTTCCCATTGTTGCACCGATATGGGATTGGGGGGTTTTTTATGGGAGCTTTACAAGCACTGTATTCCAATCCGGAAGCTGCGGTGCTGGTTAATGGGCAACCATCTTCGGTTTTTTCCCTACGGCGAGGCACTAGGCAGGGCTGCCCTTTGTCCCCCTTACTATACATCTTATTTCTAGAACCTCTATTATTGGGTATCCGCACCCATCCTTCGATTGTGGGTGTGGAGACGAGGGGCTCATCCTTGAGATGCATGGCCTTCGCGGATGATATCATGGTCCTCCTCACTGATCCGGTTGCACATCTTTCTCCTTTGTTGGAGCTGTTTGATACGTTTGGAGCTTTATCGGGTCTGAAGCTTAATGTATCTAAATCTGAGGCTTTACCTATCCATCTAAATATCGCGCATAATTGGTCAGATTTCCCCATGAGGGAGGCCTCCCTACAGGTGAAATATCTGGGAGTCTTCATTCCTGCGTCTTTATCACGCCTCTATGAGATAAATGTTCGACCCATGATTCGGCGGTCTATTGAAAGCCTCCGCCTATGGGGAGCTTTGCCGGTCTCCCTGGCAGGTCGGATTTTTTTATATAACATGATGATAGTGCCGTGCTGGCTGTACCTGCTACAGACTTTGCCAATTTGGTTGCGCCGGGCGGATCTAGACGAGTTGTATGGTGCCCTGCGGATATTTTTGTGGAGGGGGCGGCGGCCCCGATTGCCCATGAGTGTATTGATGCTACCGGAGGCGCAGGGAGGGTTTGGCCTTTTGGACTTAAGAGCTTACAACCTAGCGTGTGGTATGAGACTTGTCCGAGATTGGTGTTTAGAGAGCTCCTCCTTCCTGACTTTTTCAGTTGAACGGGACTTTTTGTATCCGATCTCCGGGCTGTTCTTGCTACATGCCACATCGGCCCAGCTGGACCCATTACAACGGGGACACGTGGTATGGGCCTATATGAGACTCATCTGGAAATTACTTTGTAAACGTCTGAGTGTACCTTATGATGCCTCTCCACTGTTACCAATTACGGGGAACCCCCTGTTTAGCCCGGGTAGTGACAATCGGGTCTTTCGACTTTGGCATTCGCGGGGAATTCGCAGAGTGGGGGATGTTCTTGACGACCATGGAGTTATTATATCCGCTGAGGGACTGGCGTCCTTATATGGGTTGGACCGAGTAGATACGTTTAGCTATGGGCAGCTTCGTCACTATATTGCTGGGCTTAAGGGGGCAGACCGAAGTGCTGTGGCGGCGAAGAGGCTGGGTCACAGCCTGGCATTGGGGGAGGATTCTGCTCCGCGCCTCCGTTTTTATGTTATTGAGCTGGGACTGTTCTTGTTATCGGAGAGGGCTGACTTCCTGGCTAGGGCATGGAGTGCTGACCTGAGCTGCATTATTACACCCACTATGCTTTCCCATTGTTTTGGTTTCCTCCGCTCCCTTTCTTGCAATATGATACACAGAGAACAGGAATATAAATTCTTTCAGCGAATGTACATCTCTCCTCGGAGAGCCTGCAGAGCTGGCTTTGCGGAGCATGAGCGCTGTCCCAAATGCTCAATGACTCCTGCTACCCTGGGACATATGTTTTGGGGATGTCCTCTCATACAGGTTTTTTGGAAGCGAGTGTGGGTTTTCTTGTCTTCCATCTCCCCCACGCTCCCAACGTGTACCCCGGAGGTGGCGCTGTTCTATGATGGAGCGGCTCTCTCCAATTGCTCTGGGGGACAAAAATTGTTGGTGTTTAAGGCTTTACTCCTGGCCAAGAGGACCATCCTAATATTTTGGCGGGCCTCTTCTATCCCATCTTTTCCCCAATGGCAGGGGTCCCTATTCGAATTGGCGCTGGTAGAGCGTAGGATGACGGGGTCCCATGATGAGGGCAGATGGGCCAAATTTCAGGATGTGTGGGAGGGGTACTGGATGTCCCTCCCTCATAGGGAACGAAGTATATTATTGAATAACTAATTGATGGGACAGTGAGGTCTGGATGGGGGTCCGTGAGCTCTGTCCTTCACGGTGTATGTGCTGGGACGTTTGTCCTGATCTCTTCACTCTGGGAGTTCATTACCGAGGGATTTCTTCTTCTTGTTTTCTTTCGCACTCTCTTTCTTATTCATTTTCTTATTCTCTTTCTTTTTCTACTTCATTTGGTATATCCTTATACTGAGTGTTATGCACCACACGGGTCTGGGTTTGGGTTGGGGTTAGGGGGTTTTGGGGGGGGGGCTGGGGGGTGAAGGAGTTAACGGGAGGTCCACATGGTGGGTGGTTTAGGGTTAATAGTAAAATGTTGTATTGGGCTGTTTTGATGGTATGTATACCTGTATTGGCGGTGCTTCTCTGGTTTAGTTTATGTGTTGGTGTTGCTGCTATATACAAGCTTGATGTTGTAATGTTTGATCTTCTTTATGCCCAATAAATAAATATTATATGAAAAAAAAAAAAAAAAAAAAAATTTTTAGTGTCTGTTAATTTTCTGAGGCAAATTTTGCTTTGTAAAAAATTAAGGGATGAAAAAAATTCTCAATACTGAAAGTGAGGAATATTTACTGCTTACTCTGAAATGGTGGGTGGGATAAGTCTTTGACTTCCAGCTCAAAGAAAAAAGGCAGGTTTTATTATCTTGATGGTGAAACACTTACTATGATATACTGTATTTTTTGCTACATAAGATGCACTTTTTTCCCCCCCAAAAGTGGGTGGAAATAAGGGTGTGTCTTATGGAATGAATACTACAACTCCCCCTCCCCCATACCTTTTTGTACTCTCGACGCTTCCCTCGCTGGACGACTACATCAGCGATCTTTTTGTACTCCTGGTGCTTTCCCCGCTGGTTGGCTGCAGCAGCGAGATGTAGAGCGGCAAACAAGGCAGGTGGGAGCTTTTCACGTGCGTTCCTGGTCCTGCACCACTGCATGAAGGGCTGTCACACCAATATGCTCAGTTGTTACACACATAAGGCTCAGTTGTTAGAAGCTCAATATTTCCTAAACGCCCTCTTAAATCGGCAGGCTCAGAAATCCATGGAACATTATAAATTTCACCTTTTTCATTTTGCTAATAAAGGCAGTAAACTAATGGCTTAATTGGTGAAGAAACAGGGGGGCATTACCCGTATTGCCACAGTGCTGGATGAGAGGAATAGCTTTGTGAACTCAGATACTGACATTAGTAAGGTTCTTAGTTCCTTCTATGAAAAACTATATTCGCGACCATGTTCCCCTTTGTTGGCAGGTGAGATGTATCTTTCGAATCGGGCTCTTCCAGCTCTTTCAGCTTCCTCCAGAGCAAAATTGGATGCCCCCTTTTCAGCTGAGGAGATTGAATGGGCTATTCAAACTAGTGCCTTGGGGAAGTTTTCAGGCCCTGATGGGTTGCGTTGTGAATTTTATAAGATCTTGCATGCCAATATAGCCCCGTTTTTGGCTGCTGTGTTTAATGAAGCTATGGAGGCTGGGCGACTCCCTAGACACTTAAATGTAGCACAAATTATCCCAGGACAAGCAGACAGCATATTCTCACATGTGGGTGATGTCATCCATGGAGCTCCGGTACGGACAGCTGTACAAGTGTGCCTACACTGCAAGAACTTAAGAAAATTCATGACTGATCGCACCGCGCATGCGCGAGTGCCTTCCCGCCCAATGCAGGCGCACATCCCCTCAGTTTTATGTTTTCTGCAGAGCTAAGAAGTTGTCTTTTCAAATGGTGTTCGTTTTTGCCTTGCCTTCCCGGTCACACGTATTTTAATTAATTAAATTGTATTTTATTATACATTTCTCTTGGTTTCTTTTTTTCTTCTAAAAAAAATGATAAGTTTTTCCCTCACAGGCTCTTTATTGGCGGGGCTTTTTCACATCGCCTGAGCCTCAGATTAAATTTTTACTGTGACGGTTCCCTCATTGATATCTTGCCTGTCTTCGGAATCTTCACTCATCTTTATTTGAAGACGTCACGGTGGACTGTGTCGCAAGTCATTATGGCATCGAGCCCATTCATGCCGACTTTTAAGCAACCACCTTGACGACTCGCCTATTTTTTGGCAAGGGTTGCATCTTATCCATAGCTCCCTCGTTAGGCGAGTTGAAACACTAACGGTACTGGCAGAGAAGCCTAAAAAGTATTGGTGTCTTATAAGTGCCACCAGTATTTCAGTTGGTATCGCAGGTCATTAAGTCAGAGTCCATTCGTGCCGACTAAGCGATCATTCCCGACTGCAGGCACCTAGGGTACTGGAAAACTGATGGTACCGGAAGCTAGTGGTACTGGAAGCAATGGTACCGGCAAAATAGATGGTACCGATCGTACTGGACACCAATGGTACTGGAAGCCATGGTGCCAAGTGTACCGGCAACAATAGATGGTATTGATTGTACTGAAAGCCATGTGGTACCGATGGTGCTGAAGGCACCACCAAAAATAGCTGGTACTGGCTTATTGGCCAATGGTACCGGTAAAATTTTCTCTTCAAGAGCAAATCTATTTTTCCTGATGGATGAACATCAGTACTGACCATGTCTAGTCATACGCCTATCTGGTACCACTGATGTTTTATCGATGCACCATCATAGTCTCCCGGTACCAGTTTTACTGACTTTCCAGTTGTGCATCGCAGCATCATTCCTCCTGACACCCTTTCAGTTTGTCATACATATCTTGGTGCAACTTTGGATGGATGTTTCCCTTTTTGTTATTGAGTTGACCTATGATTCCATATGTACTTTTATTATTCGTTCCAGCATGGATTCTCTCCAGCTTGGCAGTTTTTGTTTCTGCTGTTGTTCTGCTGAATTTTATAGTCTTTGACTTTATTCCAGACTTCACTTAATTGGTCTTGTTTCAGAACTTATTCATTCACAGACCTTCCTTTATTCCTTCTCATCAATTGGACTTTTATATCAAGGTATTTCCATACTGGTGAAGGAGAGCGACATATTATGGAAGACTTTGATCACCAACTCTGCTGCTATTGCTACACGGCAGGGTCAACTGGGTGTTTTTCTTCAATCATGCCTTTCACTATACCACCAATGTTAGCCTGAGTTTTCCAATAGGTGTTTCACTACCTTAAAATTTTTTCTCCTACATCCTTTCTCCTGTTTTTCACATGCCGGAGGTTTGAGAATAGCTGTAGGAGAAGTGAAGGCCACTACATCCTTTTTGGGATATTTTTTTCCCCCTATTCTTTCAGTTGGACAATAGGGACTTACCTCCCCTTTTTTTCATCCATAGGCGACTGCTTATACTCTCTTGATCTCAGGGAATTTAACTTTCTCTTCTGGACCCTGCATACAGGTCATTCTATTTGCGAGATATCCTTACCATTGCCCTTATGACTCGGCTTTGCCTTCCCTCTTCAGGGTATCAACAGCCTCATTGTCTTAACTAAGGGGTTTTTTGACCACTCTTGGTTTTATGGGTTCTCACCAACTTTCTTCTCAAAGAGAGGTTCTGAATGTTATCCCTGGCAATTTTCTATCCTCCTTGGATTGCACTGATTGCCTATATTCTCTACTTTTCACTTACATTTCATCTAGATTCCTAAAAGTTTCTCAACAGAAGCTCCTGTGGTTCAGTGGTTAAAGGCACTGCTTCAATCTTCCACAGGTCATGGGTTCAGATCCATAGTATGATCAGCTACCCCAGCACATATTCCTATTTCTTTACCAACTTGGTTTCCTCTTTCAGAGCCTTAATCAAGTACCAGATTTGATGGCAGCAACCTAGAGGTCGCAGGGCCTTTTAGTCTTTATCTGATCACTGGCTCATTCAGGATCTTCTGTCTCAGGGTGCGCTCTTAGCAACACAACAGACTGCTATTCCTTTAGCTTTTCACACTTGGAATTAGTTTTTTCCCAAATCTCAACTTCAACCATCTCAGAAGCTCCACTTCATCGGAGCCCTACCAGATTCTATTCAACTTAGGATGCTACTTAGTCAACAATATCAGAATACCCTATTTCAACTTGGCCATCTTCTTGCCCAACTTCTCTACTCTCACAAGGTTCATGATGGTTCTTCTAGAGTACATATCCTCCACAGTCCATGTGACTCCCTTTGCAAGGCTTTGTAGCATGATATGAAAATATAATTCTGCTTGGAGTTAAAATATGTAGCATGATATATTTAGTTTTGTTGGAGGTAAATTATTTGTTTGCTTGAAATTATGGACTTAAACTGAAAATGATTTCTAACTGGGATTCTGAAAAGTTTTGAGGCCAGCACTGCTTCACCCAGGTGTTGTGTTAAATGCACCTATTACAAAAGAAAGGATTGAGCCATTGACCTTCAGAAAGTGTTAAGTACACCTTTTCAGATAAGACAAAGACATGGCTAGGGTGGATACCAGAGCTAAACAGAACTTTAACAGGATGTAGGCCAGCATCTCTTCACACCAAATTCATCTCTGGACTACCCCAGTCTGCACGAACAATAGAAGCTCATCACACCATTTTAAGCCACTCAAAGAAATTTAATTATGACTTCATCTGCCTAGAAACAGAGGGAATTGAAAGACTTCTCCATGATTGGATGTGAAGCCAGCCTCAGGAACTGTTCTCCAGCCTTAGAGTTGGGACAATTGCTATGCATCATGGGTTCAGCTTTCAAGCCAGCCACATCTATAAAGCCATACACATGCTCTATCTTCTTTCTCTTTTCTTTCCTTGGATCACAGAGCTGGACCATGCTGCGCTCTCTCTCTCCAGGCCATATGCTTAGATCGGGATGGTGCAGATAAGTTTATAAAGGGGGGACTTTTCTTGAAGCAGCCTAATGGCGAAACATGTCGATGTGACAGGTCCCTTTCCCAACACGATAGAAAAAAAACAAGCATTGAAAACATTTAAGATAAGTTTTTAATAACATAAATTAAGTTATTGATATTAATGTTTACTACTTTAAAAGATAAAAAAATATAAAAACATATAAAACACAGAAAATAGATTAATAGAGAGGGGCTAATGAAGAAGCCATAGCCATTAAGAAATATTTGGCAGTCATGAAAAATGTGTGGTGACCAAATGGCATGTCTGAAGCCCTGATAAACTATCTAAAAGACTAAGAAAAGAAAGATATTGGACATTGATGTTGGTATGTTATTATAGATCTCCACTAGGCCAGGCGGTCTTCTAAGGACTTTTCAACCAGCATTTGTGAGTAAATTTAATCATTTGACCTAAGCAAAATATTGTCTTGTGTGATACTATTTATCCTTGCTTAACGGTCCTATGTGCTCTATCTGCTTGATTTTAATGTTTTTATCATTAATTCTGCTCTAAAAGAAATAAATTTTCAGTTTGCTTATAAAAATGTTCTGAGTCTTAGTTCTTGAATAAATATTTACATATATTATACTTAATATATATATTACAGCTAAGTTTTAATCAAGTGAGCTATAGTCTTTCCCATATTAATATTTCTTTATAAATTATATTCCTCTCTTTGAGGGTGTGTATAGTTTATTGGTGGAGTTCTATCCATTTAATAATAATTTTATAACTGCATCTACAGATCCCTCAATGGGCCCTGCCTTCACAGTGCTCATAGATGATAAACACTTTCTCACAACATATTCCAGTCATCTCATCTCTTTGACAATCACTATAATACTGGATGCAATCTTCCCATCTTTTTAGGGGGTTGCTCTTTCAAACGCTTCTTCGGACAGTCCTGACCACAGATTCATCAAGCTATTCTTGCTGAGCTCATCGGCATGGGCTACGCATTCAAAGTCTCTAGTCCCTCATACATCGACGCCGTCATTACACCTGTTGGAACTCAGAGGGATTTTCAATGCTCTCAAAGCTTTCAGCATTTCTTCAAGATCAAGTTCTCCTAGTCCGTGTGGACACTCAAGTAGAAATGTGCTATGTAAACTAGCCAGGTGGAGCAGGGCTTCAAGAACCTCGAAAGATTTGGAATTGGGCACTTCCTCACAACATCTTTCTCAAGGCTGTTTACATTCAAGGGGAGCATAATTTTCCTGGTGAACAAGCTCAGATGCATTTTTTCCAACCTCACGAATGGACTCTGAGCTCAGCAGTTCTCCGAGCTCAGCAGTTCTCCATTCCATCATCTCTCTATGGGAGACTCCACAAGTAGATCTCTTTGCATCTCCCCACGATTATCAGCTTTTCTGTTTTGCTTCAGGTTGTATTTGCCTCATCACCTAGAAGCAGATGCTTTTCTTCTGAATTGGATGAACAAGTTTCTTTGTGTTTCCACCCATTTCTCTTGTCAAGAAGCTTGTTCAGCTCAAGCAGGAGTCTGTCACCATGATTCTGATAATACGTGCAAAATGGCTAAGAACAAAACCCTGATACTCATAGTTTCACTCTTAGCCATTTGCTCGTACTCTCAAAGTGTCCTTACAGTTTGAATTGTTTGCCCCAGTGTCCCTTGAGGAAGGTATTTTCACACATCGAAACTAGGATCCTTGTTGGGACTATATTTATGAATCCATAAAAGATCTTGCTGTTGATTGACAGGACATTTCCCTTGCCTTTTTTGCTGTACAATTGGTGTTTTGAGGCAAGACTTTCTTCTTTTGCCTGTTTGCTCCAGTATATAGGTGTGTCATTCTGTACCCCCACCCTGTCATTCCTGCGCTTGTCTACTGTTTCATTCTGATTGTTCTTCTCCAATTGCGTATCTTGAATGTCAGCCAGCCCTCTGGGCCATGAAGAATTGTATATACTATATTTATAACGTCTACAGGAGTACTACTTGAGCTCCTTTGATACTTCTGTTGATTTGATTATTCCTTCATTATTTGTTGAGCAGAACTGTTATTTGTTGGAAAGTTTTCCTACTTCTCCTAAGGAGGAGCTTTTCTTCCTGTTTGTGAACTAACTGTAGGTGGCAGTAGAGCTCCCACTGAAAGAGGATGGCCACAGAAAAAATCTGGAGTGGATTACTTCTGCAAAGCTCATTGCAATGGGGAAATTACCTATTTGTACAGAATGACACACTTATCTTCTGAAAAAGATATCAAAGTAAGGACATAGTCTCTTTTTACTTGCTACATTCCACTATAAGATGTTTTCCCCTCTCCTCTGGTATAGGCAAGACCTGTACTCCGACTATATAAATGTGGTAAAAATGTGCATTCTTGCTCCTGATTCCTATTGCCACACACTTAAGACACTTTCATATACTGCAAGTATGTGGTTCTTCTATGTACAGAATTGTTGACAAGATCAGAATTTGTGAAGGATTTTAAATCGGCAAGATGTTTGAAATGTTCTGTTTTGTTTGTTTTTTAAACTTTGTGATGGCTGATTTTTTTAAATTTGGTTTTCTTTCTGATAGGCTGCTATTTGGGATGCTGTATCCAGCTTATTATTCATATAAAGCAGTGAAGACGAAAAATGTGAAGGAATATGTAAGTATTGTATTGCACTAAATTTACAATAGTTTTATTTTTTCCCCTTATGGCTGAGCTGTTGAATAGAAACTCCACTAACCAGAAATTAAACCTTTCTTTTCCTCTTGACTGAGCAAGCTAGTTGTGTTGAATGATTTATATCAACAAAAATGAAGACAATTAACTCCACCAAAAAAGGTAAAAAAAATAGCAAACTACAAAAATGTGGAGCAAGTATAAACTGTTAATAAAAATGTAAAAATCTCATTGTCTTATTCAAACTATATTCTCATTTTAAATAAATTTGACTGAACAAGATTTCTGTTAGTCATAAATATATTAGAAAGTGGTGGGACCTCATATATACAAAGTCTGTTCGAAACGTTCCAGGACTGATTTTTATAAAAACTATTAAACAATCTTGCAACTTATTCCATTGAGTCCCCTTCAAAGTATTCCCCTTTCCTACATATACATTTTCCCCAATGTCGGTTCTACTTCTGGAAACAGTCCTTAAATGCATCTTCAGGAATCGCCAAAAGTTGCTGCGTCGAATTTTACTTTGTCTTAAATGGTGTTGAGTTGCTTTCCTTTCAGCATGGATTTACGTTTAGGAAATAAGAAGTCAGCAGGGGTCAAAGTCAGGAGAATAAGGTGGATGGGGGAAGAACTGTCATTGCATTTTTTGCTGCTGTTCTTCTGGTCATCGGTTATCAACTGTGGAACAAACTTTGCCATAAAGTGAGACATCCACAACATCTCTGTTACAATGTTGTGTCATGAACCAATGGCGATGTTGCATTCCTCTGCCAGTTCTCTAATGGTTAATCGCCGATTAGCATGCACAAGAACCCTCACTTGATCAACATGATAATCATCAGTTGACTTTGGTCTTCCAGTTTGATAATAGTCTTCCACTGATTCATGACCACTTCTGAAGTGTCAATTCTATTCAAAATACCTTGCACGACTCATGACATGTTCTCCTTAAGCCACTTTCAACATTTCTTAAGTTTTTGTAGTGGTCTTACCCAATTTAAAACAGCACTGTAGCGCTACTCATTGAGGTCTCACATGATGAAAAATAGCCAATCACAAAAACACACTTTCACAAAAACTGCTGTAGCTTGGAGTTGAAAATAGATATCATCAAATGGAAGAAAAGAGGTTATCGTGAGGTTTCAAGCTACTCAACGCCACCTAGCATGACTCAAAATAACCTCCCATTGGCGCACAATTCAAACTATACTGGAACTTTTTGAACAGACCTCATATACTCTGACCACAAAGGACACATGCAGACATAAGAACATAAAGATTGCTGTATTGCATTAGAGCAAAGTTAGACCAGGATGTGACCTCAGGAGGGAACTAAGTCTGGTGTGAGCAGCAGGAGATGCTGCTCACTGCCGGTGAAGATTTGAGGAGGTACGTTGGTGGGGGGGGGGGAGGGCTGTGGGTATGGTGAGGTGTAGAGGATGAGAGGGCCCCTGGTAAACCATAGATAAGTGAAACTGTGGATACAGAATCTGTTGATATGGGGCTCTCCCCTAAATATGGTTTGACAGTAATAGCTTGCATTAGATTTGGGTTTAGCTTCCATCTTTACAGTTACAGCTCAGGGCAAGTTACATTCAGGTACGGTAGACATTTCACATTAATAGGCAGCCTGTTATGATGAATTCAACTCAAATGGTGAATTTATATAAGGCTTTCAATCTTCTATCCCTAGCTTTAGTACTATTTGAAAGGGTAAATAACAATTCCTTGTTAACCTGTTCACACTAGAAACATAGAAACTGACGGAGAGAAAAGGGCCAAGGCCCATCTAGTCTGCCCATACCAATATCCCACCCCCTAACTCCCTCCTTGAAGAGATCCCACGTGCCAATCCCATTTTTTCTTAAAATCTGACACGCTGCTGGCCTCAATCACCTCCGGTGGAAGACTATTCCAGCGATCAACCACTCTTTCGGTGAAGAAATATTTTCTGCTGTCACCATGAAATTTCCCACCCCTAAGTTTCAACGGATGCCCTCTTGTTGCCATGGGACCTTTTAGAAAAAAGATATCTTCCTCCACCTGGATACGGCCCGTGACATATTTGAACGTCTCGATCATGTCCCCCCTCTCTCTGCGTTCCTCGAGTGAATATAGATGCAACTTATCCAGCCGTTCCCCATACGGGAGATCCTTGAGTCCTGAGACCATCCGGGTGGCCATTCTCTGAACCGACTCAACTCTCCGCACATCTTTGTGGTAATGTGGCCTCCAGAATTGTACACAGTATTCCAGATGGGGTCTCACCATGGATCTGTACAAAGGCATTATGACTTTGGGTTTACGGCTGACGAAGCTCCTATGGATACAACCCATGATTTGTCTAGCTTTGGATGAAGCTTTCTCCACTTGATTGGCAGACTTCATGTCTTCACTAATGATCACCCCCAAGTCTCGTTCTGCTACAGTCCTTGCTAGGGTCTCACCATTCAGGGTGTAAGGCGTGCATGGATTTTTGCGGCCAAGGTGCATGACCTTGCATTTTTTGGCATTGAAACTTAGTTGCCAGGTCCTTGACCAATGCTCCAGTTGGAGCAGGTCATGTGTCATACTATCGGATATTGAGCCTTTGTCAGGCACTGTGCTTTTGTCTGTTGTGCTCTCGCCCACTATGTTGCATAGTTTGGCTTCATCGGTGAATAACGTAATTTTACCTCGAAGACCCTTAGCCAAGTCACTTATGAAGATATTGAATAGGATCGGGCCCAAGACCGAGCCCTGCGGCACTCTGCTGATCACCTCCGTTGTTTCTGAGGGGGTGCCGTTTACTACCACCCTGTGAAGTCTACCACTAAGCCAGTCCTTAACCCATGCAGTTAATGTGTCGTCTAATCCCATCGAACTCATCTTGTTCAATAACCTGCGGTGTGGGACGCTATCAAATGCTTTGCTGAAGTCCAAGTACACGATGTCTAAGGATTCCCCCGTATCCAGCTTTGTTACCCAGTCAAAGAAGCTGATCAGATTGGATTGGCAGGACCTTCCCTTTGTAAATCCGTGTTCATGGGGATCTCGTAGATACTCCTCGGACAGGATCGTGTCCAATTGACGTTTGATTAGAGTTTCCATTAGTTTGCTCACTATCGATGTTAGACTCACCGGTCTGTAGTTCGCAGCCTCCGTCTTGCATCCCTTTTTGAGGAGTGGGATGACGTTAGCCGTTTTCCAGTCCAACAGGACTCTTCCATTACTTAGGGAAAGATTGAAGAGTGCGGATAACGGTTCTGCCAGGACATCACTCAACTCCCTGAGCACCCTGGGGTGTAGTTTATCTGGTGCCAGAGCTTTGTTCACTTTGAGTCTTGATAGCTCATAGTAGACACTGCTGGGTGTAAACACAAAGTTTTGAAATGGGTCTTCCATGTTTTCCCTTGTCTGCAGCTGAGGGCCGGATCCCAACGCCTCGCAAGTGAAGACTGAGAAGAAGTATTCATTTAAGATTTTGGCTTTATCAGAGTCCGATTCTACATAGTTCCCGTCAGGTTTCTTAAGGCGTACTATCCCACTTGTGTTTCTGTTTCTGTCACTAATATACCTGAAGAAGGATTTATCGCCCTTTTTGATGTTCTTCGCTAGATTCTCTTCCATTTGAAATTTGGCCTCTCTGACTGCTGTTTTGACCGCTTTTGACTTGGCCAGATAGTCTTCCCTAGATTCCTGCTTACCTGATTGTAGGAGATGAATGCTCTTTTCTTCTTTTTTATTTCTGATTTGATAAAACTTACATCATACCCTCTGAGTGTCCTCTCTTCTCCAAGCTCAAGAGCGCTGACTAAATATTTAGAGCAGATATATAAATGCATGATATTTCAAACTTGATCCAACTTAGAGCAGTCTTTTTGAAGTAACATTCTTCTACAGGTTTTGTCTGCTGATTCTACAGGGTTTATACTATCAGGTTAAGAGTAAGCTTGAAACTACTATATTTTTATGCCAGCCTTAGTGGTGGTTTGGGAATATCAACACAAGATTAAAGCCAAAAATAATGAACGAAGCTCTCCTGTGATTGTAATATATTTGGATTGTAGATAGAAAAGGGGAGGCATGACACGATGTAATCCAGGCACAGAACCAAATGAGTCTCTTTAGCTGGCATTTTATTCCATTAATCAAATGCTTCAGTAATATCTCCTCAAAAGGGATATTGAGCATGCATTAAAATGTAATAACTTTAAGAATAAGTTTGAATTGGCTAATGATTTTCATAGGCTGCAGACCAATTAACATATGTTTTCATTATGGCATCTTAACATAGCAATACTGATATTGTTTTGTCATTTGTTATACCATGTTATACCAACTGGTATGGTGGCAGTATACACTTTCTAAAGAATAACCATTAACACTTAAGACATATAAATTAAAAAGAAAACTAATGTAACAAGAAATAAATATATAGTAGTTTGAGCAATGGGTTGAACAACCAGGAAAGCCTGGTTCAAAACCTGCTGCTGCTCCTTATGATCTTGGACAAGTCACTTTACAATTTAAGTTTGTACTTGAGGCAATGGTGCACTGTTCTTCAACCGCTAGTCCGCGGACTGGTGCCGGTCCGCAGGAAATTTTTACCGGTCCGCGCAGGGCCGGCAAGATTAAGGTGACCATAGGTCCCGTTTTCAGACCTCCGTTTTCAGACCTCCGTTGTCCCCACACACAGCGTCCCAAAACTGTGCTCGGGGACAACGGGACAGGCGATCATTTACTGTCTCTACCTGTTGCGCAAAAAAAAAAAGCCTCTCTCCTTCCTTTCCCCAGGTCGGCTGCTATCTTTCCGCCCTGCTGCAGCTGCTAAAGCCGACAAGAAGTCTTCTTTCCAATCGCTGCCTGGCTGGCCCAGAACGTCCTCTCCAACGTCAGAATTGACGTCAGAAAGAAGACTTCATGTCGGCTTTAGCAGCGGCAGCAGGGCGGTAAGATAGCAGCTGACCTGAGGAAAGAAAGGAGGGAGGCTTTTTTTTGCGCGGCAGGAAGGGAAGGAGGTAGGCAGGCAAGCAGGCTGGCTTTGGCCAGGGAGGGAGGGAGAGGGGTAGACAGGCAGGCAGGCTGGCTTCGGGGGTGGGGGTGGGACAAAGTGTGGAAGGCAGTGAAAGGGACATAGGAAGGAGGCACTGGGGGCACTAAAGACATGGGAAGGATGCACTTGGGGCACTAAAGATAGGAAGGGGCACTAAGGACATGGGAAGGAGGCACAGGGGGCACTAAAGACATAGGAAGGGGCACTAAGGACATGGGAAGGAGGCACTGGGGCACTAAAGACATGGGAAGGAAGCACTGGGGGCACTAAAGACATGGGAGGAAGCACTGGGGGCACTAAGGACATGGAAATGAGGCACTGGGGGCACTAAAGACATGGGAGGAAGCACTGGGGGCACTAAGGACATGGAAATGAGGCACTGGGGGCACTAAGGACATGGGAATGGGGCACTGGGGGTACTAAGGACATGGGAAGGAGGCACTGGGGACACTAAAGACATGGGAAGGAGGCACTGGGGCACTAAGGACATGGGAAGGAGGCACTGGGGGCACTAAAGACATAGGAAGGGGCACTAAGGACATGGGAAGGAGGCACTGGGGCACTAAAGACATGGGAAGGAAGCACTGGGGCACTAAAGACATAGGAAGGGACACTAAGGACATGGGAAGGAGGCACTGGGGCACTAAAGACATGGGAAGGAAGCACTGGGGCACTAAAGACATGGGAAGGAAGCACTGGGGCACTAAAGACATGGGAAGGAAGCACTGGGGGCACTAAAGACATGGGAAGGAGGCACTGGGGCACTAAAGATATGGGAAGGAAGCACTGGGGGCACTAAAGACATGGGAAGGAAGCACTGGGGGCACTAAGGACATGGGAATGAGGCACTGGGGGCACTAAGGACATGGGAAGGAGGCATTGGGGGCACTAAGGACATGGGAAGGAGGCACCGGGGGCATTAAGGACATAGGAAGGAAAGAGGGAGGGAATAGAAAGGGACAATTCTTGGGCCTGAGTGCAGAAAGAAAAGGATGCACAGTCAGAAGGAAACGCAACCAGAGACTCATGAAATCGCCAGACAGCAAAGGTAGGAAAAATGATTTTATTTTCAATTTAGTGATCAAAACGTGTCAGTTTTGAGAATTTATATCTGCTGTCTATATTTTGCACTATATTTGTCTAGTTTTCTATAGTTACTGAGGTGACCGAGCTTGCGGAGATGGGGCGGAAACAGGGTTTTTAAATTTTAGTCCTAGTAGTTTGCCGGTCCACAAAATAATTCTTTAATTTCTGCTGGTCCATGGGTAAAAAGGTTGAAAAACACTGCTCTAGTGTACCTAAATGTAACTCACGGAGTTGCTAATGGAAAGGTATGAAATAAATTAAGGTAAGTAATGTGACTAAACTATAAGGTGTACATGAAGGACAAAATTCCAGTACTAGTGTCAACAACTTATGTACATAAAGATTGAAATAACCAAGCACAAGATTGAAATAACCAAAATCTATGAACTTATGGCCACAACCTCCACTAAACACATCAGATTAGTCACAAATACTCCAAGGAGATGGTAGATCATAACTCTATACCTCAGGACAAATTTGATTCATGTTCAGCTTTCCGGTACACTTTCTCTTTTGTTGTCCTAATTATAGGTTTGCTGGATAAGATTTTGTGCTAAGCAACCCCCAACACTCAACACGGGCGCATCAAAAACTAAAGGCACTTGTTAAATTACATGATGACCAGAACAGAGCTAGTGAAATGCAGCATATATTCTCTTACATTGTCTTTTGAATAGTTCGTTCACGCACAATGTGGCAGACATGAGGTCAGAAATATGGACGCTCTGTTGCATGATTTCACCATCGAAGAACGTCTTCGCTTTCTTTGGGCAGAGAGAATGAAACCTGTGTAAATTCACTGTGGATTATTGACTCAGTATGGCTATAGCACCATGAATCATTGAAAGGTTTAAAGTGGAAAGAACAGGTGAAATTGATGAAGGTCATTCTGGTCGTCCACAACATCATGCACACAAGGGCAGATTCCTTGATTAGAGAAGACTGATGGATGACGGTGGCTCAATTGTCTGCAGGTTTGGATATCAGCTATGGATCTTCATTTGCCATAATGCATGATGACTTGGGATACAGGAAAGTCTGCGCATGATGGGCTCCCAAACAGTTTACTAATCTGCACAAGCAACAGCATGTAGAGGTTGCAATCCAGTTCCTGAGACGGTATGAAAAAGATCTGAGTATTCTGGAGAAAATTGTCACCGGCAATGAGACACGGGTACATCACTGCAACCTGGAGCGCAAAAGACAAAGCATGATGAAGTAAAGGAAGTGGTGGTCACCTGGCTTTGGAAGCAGCTGAAAAACTACTTCTCTTCAGGAATGCAGAAGCTAGGGAAAATGCTCAAAGTACCTGTATGTAAACCACTTGGAGTGTGGGTGTGGTATACCATAGATACTAAAATATATATTTATATTTATATTTATATATATATATATATATATATATATATATATATATATATATATATATATATATATATATATATATATATATATATATATATATATATATATATATATACACTAGTTGAACGATACAACAAATGTGTCATCTTAAATGGGGACTATGTGGAAAAGTGATATGTTCACTTGCTCACAGTTACTTCTATTAAAGCAGTTAAATGTATTTTGCCTTTACTTTTTGATTTACCCTCGTGTGTGTATATATATTTTGCATCTGCCCTTTGTTCAATTGGACTTGAGGGCTTTTGCTAAATTAAGCGAATACAGCAATGCATTGGTCTGATTTTTTTGATTTAGCATGAATGATTCTAGTTTAAAGGTGTCTTCTGTTCTCTGTTGGCAAGAATGGATTAAAAGATTTTCTTGCTAAGTGACAGGAAAATCAGTTATTAGCTGATTCATTAAACATGACTGATATTGTCAATTGGTGGCATTCTTTGGGTAAAATCATAAATGATCTTGCCCTTCTAAGTGCCTACCTGTAGGTAGGGTAAAACAAGTTGGTTCCTTCGCTGGCGCTTCTTAAAAAAGGCTGAGAAAGCATAGTATAGATGTCAGTTCTACCAACCTAAAATTGCTATCAGTTACCTGAAGAGCATTTTAAGACATTGAAATTATTAGTTTCACATAAGGTTACAAATATAGGATTGGTGGTTCCTAATGTAGAGTTCTGCTATTAAATATTTTGAAAATAGTGTCTGCTATTTAACTGAAGGTGGCCAATATTGTGAAATTAGTTGATCCATTTGAGGGCTCAATGAGTTTCAACTGAGGTAAGCGATAGATGACTTCCTCAGGTAAGGAACAAGAGTTGTGTTTTAGACTCTTACCCAGCATCTTTATTATTTACTTCGTCTGGACACAATGAACTGAGCCTCTGTATAACCCATTATTAAGGAACTATCTTTAGTTGCCAAAACTTTAGCAAACACTTGCTTACCTGCATTAAAAATTGAGATTGGCCTGTAAGACTTATGTTTTATCCTTCCTTTCTTTAGGGATATTAGAAATTCAGGCTTCTAACATTCACTCACTCTGTTCATAACCTCTGTTAAAAGCTAAGACATTTCTTTGGCGAAGCCCTTATAGCAGTGTCTCGCAAACTTTTTCGAGCCGGGACACTAAACTTAGTATCTCCAGCTCGAGACACCCGGAAATGCACTGGCGTCGGTGTGATGATGTCACACGCAGGCATGCCGTCAGCGTGCAACGTCGGCACATGCACAAAGGCCCTTCAAATGGACCTTGCGCCAAGAAGAGAGAAGGGCTGACAGAGAGAAGAGATGCCGGCATCGGGAGATTGTTTACAGGACGTGCCTCTCTTTGCAAGAGGCATGTCTTGTAGACAGAGAGCTGGAACTGGCATCTCTCCTCTTCCCCAGTGTACCGCGGCACACCTGAAATCTCAGGAGGCACACTGGTATGCTGCGGCACACAGTTTGAGATACACTGCCATATTGTATTGTCAGATCATCCACACCCGAAGCCTTACCCATTTCCAGTGACTGAATAGTGGATAACCAACACATTCAAGCACTCACTGTGCTCTAGAGAGAACCAGGAGGTCCCCCCCCCAAAAAAAAAAACACTTTTTGTATAAAAGCATTAGCAGTATAGAGTTTTGTAAGAACTCTCAGAATTTTTCTTAAATTTACAAAAGACATGTATAACAGAGTACCTGAACTGTCTTTAAATATGGGCTGCCTGAGTTTTGCAATTTATCTGCAAACAAGTGACTACCTTTACCTGTGTATTTATAGTGTCACTGTTTCAATTTAGCCAACTTGAACTGTAGATCATCTTGATTTAAACTTTTCCAGGCATAACCATTCAGCCTGCAGCTCAATCCATACCTACAGAGAGCCTGTTGCTTTATGTTAGGACTTTAATTTGGTAATTTGGGCCAAGTATTTGTTTCTACGGTTCTCTCTGAATCTTTTTCTTTAGCAGCAATCTTCATAAAGAAGCCCTTGGAGATCACCTTCAAAGTGTCCCAAACAATATGATAAAAATGAAGGCCCAGAATCTAAGTTGTTACTAAGCAGTTTTATACTCCTTCACCACCTCTTCATCTTTTAATAAGCTATTATTAAGGGACCAGTATTTGGGCCCTGGCCTTTGTGTGAATGTCAAGAATCTCTATTGGATGATCTAAGAAAATAGTATTACCATTCTGGCAGGAGCCAAACTTTCTTCAAATGGAAGCATCCAAAAAGAGGTAATCAATATAAGAATATGCCACATGTGGCACTGAGTAGAATGTATAATCACATTGTGCTACATGTCCTTGCCCACATCAAAAAGACCTAAATCCTGTATCATGGTTTTCAGTCCTTTGTAGTGTTTATTCCAAGCTGTCTGCTTCACAGTAGTATCCAATGCAGGGTTCACACAAATGTTTAGTCACCACCCAGAATCACCACCCCTTTTTCAAACTCGGTCAAGATGATTTTAACAGAATTTAAAGAAGGCAGCCTGACCAACATTTGGGGCTTATATGGTTGCCAGGGTTTTATTTAAAACATCTAGTTAAAAACTGAAAAAATTAGGACACCCCATTAAATATTCAATTCTTTCTTAAAAATGTTAACATATTGATGTCAAATCTTTTTTTTTTTAAATTTCTCTGGAATAGAAAGTGATGTAATTGTAGGTAAACAACAAACATTTTCCTTGATTTACTCATGAAACAAAAGATATCCACAAAAATGTGTATTCTAATTGAGGAATGAATTAGGACACCTCGACATATCCTCCCACTTAAAGTGGCTCAAATCACACACAGGTGTATCACATCAGGTGCACATGATTAGAATATCGTTACTCAGCATTTTGAAGGAGGTTTGCCCTACTTAAACCTCAGACATTTAGTTTGTGCTCATGACTGCTGCAGTGAGAGTGAACACCATGGTGAGATCAAAAGAGCTGTTTGAGGCTTTCAGAAAGAAGATTGTAGCAGCTTATAGGTCTGCTAAGGGATTTAAAAAGATCTCGAAATAATTTGACATTAGCCATTCCATGGTCTGGAAAATAGTGTACAAGTAGAGGACTTTCCAAACAACTGCCAACATGTCCAGGTCTGGCCGTCCAAGCAAGTTGACCCCCAGAGCAGACCACAAAATGCTAAAAGAATTCCCCCAAACCCCTAAAATGTCATCACAGGATCTACAGCAGGCTCTTGCTACTGTTGATGTGAAAGTGCATGCCTCTATAATCAGAAAGAGAGTGCACAGATCTAACTTACATGGGAAGTATGCAAGGAGGAAACCTTTGCTAAGAAAAACATCAAGGCCAGACTGAAGTTTGCCATAGAGAACGTAGACAAACACTAGGATTTCTGGAATAGTGTTCTATGGATAGGTGAGTCTAAAAAGGAATTAGTTGGCCCCAGAAAAGAGGACATGTTTGACGTATACCAAATATAGCATTCCAGGATAAGAACCTCATACCAACTGTGAAGCATGGAGGTAGAAGCATTATTGTTTGGGGATGCTTTGCTGCAGCAGGACCTGACCAGCTCACCATCATAGAATCCATCATGAATTCTACTTTGTATCAGAGGGTGCTTGAGGAACATGTGAGACCATCTGTAAGAAAATTAAAGTTGAAGTGGGACTGGACTCGCAACACAGCAATTACCCAAAACATACCAGTAAATCCACCAAGGACTAGCTGAAAACTAAGAAATGGAGAGTCCTGGAGTGGCCGAGTCAAAGCCCTGATCTTAATCCCATTGAGATAATGTGGGGTGATTTGAAATGGGCTATATATGTAAGAAACCCCTCAAACATCTCACAGCTGAAAGAATTCTGCATTGAGGAGTGGCCAAACTTTCCTCAGACTGATGTCAGAGACTGGTAGATGGCTACAAGAAGTGTCTCACTGCAATTATTTCAGCCAAAGGAGGTAACACTAGCTATTAGGGTGTAGGGTGTCCTAATTTATTCCTTGGAATATACATATCTTTAATTTCATGAGTAAATCAAGGAAACCTTTTATTGTTTTCCTGTAATTGCATCACTTTATTTTCCAGAGATAAATAAAAAAAAAGAAATTTGACATCGATATGTAAACATTTCTTAAGAAATAACTGAATATTTCATGGGGGTATTCTAATTTTTTCACATGAATGGTATCTACCTTTGGATCTCTCTTAACACTGAATGGTCATAGCCAGGTGTTATGAAATAATATAGCTACACTTTTTGTTTTAGTGTCTGTGATCTAATGGCAGTAGGGTACATTCTGTGCTTAAATAGTTGTTCACGACACTTATGTAAGTGAGTCTCCTGCATAAATGCTATATCTGCATCTTCCGGCACACCAGTTCTTGAAATAGCAAATGTCACTTTCTGAGAGAGGTTAAACCCTTAACATTTAAAGTGAAAACTGAGGTGAGACATGATGAAAAGGAGGGCATTCCACCCTTCACTTGCAACTCTCAGTGATAAAAGGAAAAATATATTCATTCACCCAAAGAAGAGAATGACAAGGTAAAAAAATAATTCCTGGTCATCAGCAGCAGATGAATATAGAGACGAGTGGGTTGTGTCTATCCACCAGCAGGCAGAGAGAGAGAGCGACCACCAAGCTGAATTCTATTGTATATAGGGTGGTATGCTCACTGGTAAGCCAGTATTCTTTATTTTCGCAGGTGGATTGATGGTTTCTCTACAGCTCTGTTGGCTCTGTGGTGTGACAATATTAGGGGGGAAGAATACTGGCTTACCAGTGAGCATCCTATATATGACAGAACTCAAACTTGGTGTTCTCTATCTCTGCCTGCTTGTAGATGGACACAACCCACTTGTCTCTGGATCCATCTGCTGTCACTAAAGAAAAGCAAATTACCAGGTGTGAAACAATTTTACCTCCCCCCCCCCAATCACCCCCAAAAAAGAAAAAGGAGAAACATACCTTATTTCCCTCATCTACAGAGTCAAAAAGACACAGGCGGGGAAAATATTGAGGAAGTCCCGTCCCCCAGTCCATATTGTCATATTATCAATCATTTTGGAATCACTAATTATCAGTCCTCTGATTACAGCATAAGTAATTTAAGGAGTAAAATTACCAAGATACCTATCAAAAAGAAAACCCCTAATATTCAAGCTGGCATGTGCTCGACTAGAGGAAAAACTCCAGAATCAACAGAAAATTAAACTGATGGGCTGCGTTAAGAACTGGTTGAGTGGAAGGCGACAGAGGGTAGTGATCAATGGAGATTGCTCTGAGGAAAGGGATGTTACCAGTGGGGTGCCTCAAGGTTCTGTTCTTGAGCCTGTACTTTTTAACATTTTTATAAACAATACTGCTGAAGGGTTGTCGGGTAAGATTTCCCTCTTTGCGGATGATACCAAAATCTGCAATGAAGTAGACATGCCAGATGGTGTGAATAACATGAAGAAAGACCTGGCGATGCTTGAAGAAAGGTCTGAAATATGGCAGCTAAAATTTAATGCTAAGAAATGCAAGGTCATGCATTTGGGCTGCAAATACCCGAGGGAACGGTACAGTTTAGGATCGAAGAACTTATGTGTATGACAAAAGAGCGGGTTTTGGGTGTGATTGTATGTGATGATCTTAAGGTGGCCAAACAGGTTGAAAAGGTGACTGTGAAAGCTAGAAGGATACTAGGTTGCATAGGGAGAGGTATGGCCTGTAGGAACAAGGATGTATTGATGCCCCTGTATAAGACTCTGGTGAGACCTCATTTAGAATATTGTGTACAATTCTGGAGGCCACACCTTGAAAAAGATATAAAAAGGATGGAGTCAGTCCAGAGGAAGGCTACTAAAGTGTGTGATCTTCATCATAAGGCATATGGGGAAAGACTTAAAGATCTTAATCTGTATACTTTGGAGGAAAGGCAGGAGAGGGGAGATATGATAGAGACATTTAAATACCTACGTAATGTAAATGCGCATGAGTCGAGTCTCTTTCATTTGAAAGGAAACTCTACAATAAGGTCATAGGATGAAGTTAAGTAGTGATAGGCTCCAGAGTAATCTAAGGAAATATATTTTTACAGAAAGGGTGGTAGATGCTTGGAACAGTCTCCTGGAAGAGGTTGTGGAGACAGATACTGTGTCTGAATTCAAGAGGGCCTGGGATAGGCACGTGGGATATCTCAGAGAGAGAAAGAGATAATGGTTACTGCAGATAGGCAGGCTAGAAGGCCATTTGGCCTTTATCTGCCATCATGTTTCTATGTAACAGACTCTATCAACAGTTTCTGAGGACAAAACACAGTCATTCATTCTCATCTTCTGTGCTGCATGAAACACCCTCCCCCCAACTTTTTACATTTTTGTTCTCATTCTTCTGTTCATTAGTTTCATGGAGTGTCTTGTATTAGTGGTGTTTAACAGCCACTCTCTACTTAATCTTTCTACCCCATTCCTAGTTTTATAAACTTTTATTATATACCCTCTGTCTACTTTTCTCAAAACTGAAAAAGCCCTAATCTGTTCAGCCTCTGTTCCATCCATTTCTTTTTTTTTTTCATATTTAAATGTTTATTGAAAAGAAACTTTTGTGTTTAACCATGTACAGAGGTAACATAATAAATGCATTGCGACATACAGCCAAGAATATCATATACAAACAGCTATCAGATAACACACTAAAGAAAGCAAGTTGTTATCTGTTCCAATAGACAAACTTCCTCATTACCCAAGTCCCAACATAATACTAGTTCCCCTGTCATCCACAGTCCCCAAATCCCCCCCCCCCAAAGCCCCATTCTTCCGGCAGACAACAAGGCAGTGGTCTCTAGAAGGTCCCCTAAAGAGCATCCAGTATTTCTCCCAACTTCCTCCAAGTATGGTAATAAGTGGTATAACTATGACATCTCTTCGCTATGGCTATCTCCATCTTTCCCATAGAGAGTAATCGAGTTACCCATGCAGCTTGAGAGGGAGCTTCCACGTTTTTCCAATGGTTAGCAATTAGACATTTCGCTGCTGCTAAGCCCCATCTGAGGAATTTAGTCTGCCAAGAATGGTCCCTTTTATTATATAATCCTAAAAGACAACTCTGAGGAGATAGAGCAACACATTCCCCCAGACATTCAGACAGTATACCAGTCACAACTTTCCAGAAGGATTGAATAAGCCTACACTCCCACCAGATATGCATGAAAGATCCCCCTTGCTGTCCACACCTCCAACATAGATCAGGCACTCCAGGATACATTCTATGCAAACGTTCCGGTGTATAGTACCACCGTGTTAGCACCTTGTATGCATTTTCCTGAATCAATGCACAGGAGGACGCTTTATATGCCTCCCTGCAAATCGTCTCCCAATCTTTATCAGACAACATTGAGTCTAGGTCCCTCTCCCATTTCATTCGAAAAGAGTAAATAGCGGGTGAGTGTCCCCTCTTGTATTGGTAGATCACCGACAGAGGTTTAGGAACCTTCTGTAGCAACAACCAAAGATTTTCCAAGGGTTCCCTATCTTGCTGTAACCCAGATCCCCAACCCTGTGCTAAGATAAAATGTCGAATTTGTAGATATGCGAAGCAATCCCCATCGGGTAAATCGTAAAGTTGTTGAAGTATAGGGAATGTGATGGGCCCATCTTTTCCAATGAGGTCACGAAACACTCTTATCCCCTTTAGAAACCATCTGTGAAAGATCTTATTATCTCGGCCAGCTGGAAACCGGGGTTCATACTGTATCCCTGCTAGTGATGACACCTGAGCTCCGTCTCCCATCTGCTTACGCGTTTGACTCCATAATCGTACCAAATGTTGCACAAAAGGGTTAGACATGCTCTGGACCCACCTACGCTGCGCCCCAGATGACCATATCTTGAATTTCAAAGGTTCCATGTCACTATAATTCCTTTCTATTTGTACCCCACTTTTATACTCCCCTATTTCCCATTCCAGCACCATTTTCAGCTGCGCCGCTTGATAATACCACACCAAATTAGGCAACCCCCTGCCCCCCGCCTCCCTAGGAGCCCACAACAGTGATTGGGATAGTCTTGGGGCTTTACGATGCCAAATAAAACTACGAATTTCCCTACTCAGTCTCCTCAAGTCTCCTAAAGGGACCGGTACAGGCAAGGTCTGGAAAAGAAATAGCAACCTGGGAAGTACATTCATTTTTACGATCGCTATCCTACCCCACCATGATATCCACAGCCCATGCCAGCGTTGCAAGTCAGCTCGGATAGTTTGATAAATGGGCAAGTAATTCTTGTCATATATTCTCTGGAGATCCGAAGGAATATAAATTCCCAAGTATCTAATCCCTTGCTCCGCCCATCTGAAGGGGAAAGTATCCCGCAAATTATCCACCTCCTGCCGTGTCAGCGTCAAATTCAAGATCTCCGTCTTTGTTAAATTTATTTTAAATCCGGAAACCCTCCCATAAGTATCAAATATCTGTAGAATATGAGGTATAGAAATCTCAGGTTGTCCCACATATAAAAGGATGTCATCTGCAAACATCGCTATTCGGTGTTCCATCCCCCCACTGACTACCCCCACCAACGATGCATGATGTCTAATAGCTAACGCAAGTGGTTCAAGGGACACCGCAAACAATAAAGGAGAAAGGGGGCATCCCTGCCGAGTTCCCCTGTATATGGAGAAGAAATCAGTGTACGATTGATTAATCCGTAGGCATGCCCTTGGTTCCACATATAGAGCCCGAACCCATTCTCCAAACTTTCCCCCCAGACCCATCCTATCCATCACCTCCCATAAAAACCCCCAAAGAACCCGATCAAATGCTTTCTCAGCATCGACCGAGATCAAAATTGCCCTATCTCGGCTCTTACCTACTTCCCAAAGTAAATTAAGAGTTCTTCTGATGTTATCGCTCACCTGTCTCCTCTGTATAAACCCCGCTTGATCCTGATGGATCAGGGTGGGTAATACCTTCCCCAAACGTTGAGCTAAAACCTTGGCCAATATTTTTGCATCTAAATTTAACAAAGATATGGGTCGATAAGATCCACAGAGTAAGGGGTCCCGTCCCGGTTTGGGCAGTATCACCACCCCTGCTTCCCCCATCGTAGGCGGAAACCTACCTCCCCCGGAGATTCCATTAGCTACTCTAGCCAAGAGGGGCCCCAATTGTGCCGAGAATTGTTTATAATATCGGCTAGTATACCCGTCCAACCCTGGAGATTTACCATTCTTCAACCCGCCAATCACCCCTAGGATCTCAGAAAGTTGTATCGGCTCTCTTAAATATTCCTGATCAATTCTGATAACACTGGTATCTGCAGCGAGTCCAAAAATCCCGTCTGCGCTCCCTCCTCTATGGGCCCCGGGTGCCCGTACAGTTCCGAATAAAAAATTTTAAATTCTTTTTGGATAGAGGTGTCCGTGACGTGTAGTTCCCCCCCTACTTCTCTTGTTATTCGAGTTATAGTATTCCGAGCTTGTTTAATCCGTATATATCTAGCAAATTGCGTACTAGTTTTATTACTATGTTCATAGATATTAAGTCGGAATCTCTCTCGCATACGTTCCGTTTCTTCCACTTGAAGTTGGTATAGTTCATCCCTTACTCTTTGTAATTGAACCAACGATCGGGTGTCCCTCCTATTCTGATGTTGCATTTCCAACTGAGTTAAATGAGTTCTTAGCTGAAGAAAGGTTCGGGCTCTCTGTTTTTTAAATTTAGCCCCCCATTTAATAAATTCGCCCCGGACAACCGCTTTAAGAGCATCCCACAATATAGCATCAGATACTTCCCCATTATCATTCAAAGTTAGATAGTCTCCAATAAGATGGTTCACCGCCTCAACCACCTGAGGGGAACTCAGCAGGGATTCATTAAGTCTCCAATATTTACTGCCCCCCGGGTTGTTCCATCCATTTCTTATCATTTTTCTTACCCTTTCCTGAATCTTTTCAATTGTATTATATTTTTGGGAAGATAAGGTGAACAGCACCTAGTACTCAAGGTGCAGATGCACCACCAATAAGCTATACAGAGGCATAATAGTTTCACTTTTGTTCCCCATCTCTTTTCAAATGTTATCTAACATTCTGTTTATTTTTTTGTGGGGGGTTTTCTTTCTTTTTTTTTCATAGCAGAGACAGCACACTGAGCTGAAAATATCACTTGTTATTCCCAGTGACTCAATATCTGTTTTTGGGTGGTGATTCTTAAATTAGAACTGAACACTTTCTACTTATCCACTCCATTTCTGATGTGCCTTATGCATCACTGTCCATATGTACAGTGGGGCTCTACTGTATGTCCACACTTGACCCTTTTGTAGACTTTCACTCAGACCCAACAGCTTCTTTCATCAAAAGGTGAAGAGGCCACTTAGGGCCAGATTCTCAAAACTTAAGATTGCCTTTAACGTGGTCACTAAACCGGTTTCAGCTGATTTAGCCTGCATGCATTTTATGGGTGGACTATCAAAACTGCTTATTTGCGAGCTTTCTAGCAGTTTCCAACACTGCCATGCAAATGGGCTCTTCAGTGTTTAAATGAGCACTCTGGTGGATTCTTCAACATCGCTGAGTCATTCTCCAAGAGCTGTTTGGCGTTTAGCAACAAAAAAAAATCAGTGACTGGTCCAGGACTGCCTGTACAGTGCCAGCACTATGAAAAGTGCATCTCATGGCATATGTTTTGACTGTGGCTAATGAAACAAAATAAAAATTACCTGATTCACAAATTAGTCTTCTTTTTTTTTGGGGGGGGGAGTGGTAAAAGCATTCTTCAGCGCGTGTATTATAGCCATGTCTTACGAATTATAATAGTTTTTGCATGTATGTTAAAGGCTGACGTTGCATTTCCCCTATAGCCACCAAGCAACATACCCCAACACCCTCGGCAGCAGGAAAGATGCCCACTCTCTGCCTCCAAGCAACATCCCCTCGGCAGCGGGAGAGTTGCCCACTTTCTCCCGCCGCCACTCAAACCCCCCCCCCTACCCCTTACCTTACTTAGATGGTTGGCCGGAGGGATGCCTACTTCCTTCAGCCATAAGACATAAATTTCTTCCACTATTTTTAGGACTTATGTTATCAGCTGGCCTACATTGTAAGTAGATGCAGCAGCTGAGCTTATCGCGGCAAGGGATCTTCCTGCTGCAATAAGTTTAGCGGACGCAACTACCCCCCCTAACAATCGTGGCAGGAGGGATGCCCAGTCCCTCCTGCCAAAATTAGCAGAACCCAGTCCCTCCTGCTGGCACACCCTGCCCTCTTGCCAGACCGCTCATCCCAGGCCCCCCTGACCCACCCCTCCAGGGCCCCTCTCTAACCTCTTCTTGATGGCCGGGTTTTCCCTCTGAATGGCGGGCCTGCCCCTTCCCAGTGCATTGTGAGATGCACCGGGGAGGAGTCTAAGGCCTGATTGGCCCAGGCACCTAAGGCCCCGCCCATAGGAGGGGCCTTAGACACCTGGGCCAACCTAATATTCCAGTTGGCCCATGTGCCTAAGGCCTCTCTTATGTGCGGGGGAGGTCCCGTCTGACCGGCCATTAAGTAGAGGTTAGAGGGGTGGTTGGGGGGATTTGGGTGGGGCTAGGGGGGTCCTGATAGGGGTGGACTGGGCGGTCCAGCAGTTGGGGGGGGAGGTTGCGAAGATACCCTAGCATCTGGTAACTGTGATTCGGGTTATTCTTCCCAATGTGCATCACTTTGCATTTGTCCACATTAAATTTCATCTGCCACTTGGACGCCTAGTCTTCTAATTTCTTAAGGTCTGCTTGCTCACAATCTGCATGTGTTTTAACAACTTTTAACAGTTTAGTGTCATCTGCAAATTTAATCATCTCACTCGTCATTCCAATTTCCAGACCATTTATAAATCAATTAAATAGTACTGGTCATTTGAATACTTTGATGTTTTACTCTTATACATTAATAGCTGTTTTCATTTGCTCATTTCTGATCTGAAGAAAGCTTTGAAAGCTTATCTAACCATGCTCTAGTTAGTCTGATAACAAAGATATAATTTGGATTCTTTTTGTTTTGTTTTATTTCTTCATATTATCTAGGGCTTAGAATAATTGAATTTAGAGTGGTCATAAAGATGTTGTATAATAATGGTAAAGTAGGAGAACCTTGTGGTACTTTGCATGGTGGGGGTCAAATAGTCAGAGTGAGTCCATCCTTTAATATTCTATATCAGGGGTGTCCAACCTGGGGCCCAATGAAGTATTTTGTGCGGCCCCGGTTGAGGGCGATGCAGTGTTTTCCTCTGCTGCCCCCGGGTGTGTACCGTCTTGTCGGCTCCCTCCTCTGTCTTACTGCAGCGTTTGCGCGGCCCTAGAAACATTTTTTTCGGCCAATGTGGCCCAGGGAAGTCAAAAGGTTGGACACCCCTGTTCTATATCATTTATTTACCAGAAAACCTTGAAACCATTGTAGACAAGACCTGAAATGCCTAATTCAGGATAATCTATTTAGTAACAAGATACGATTTATTGTGTCAAATGCTGCAGAGACATCAAATCACAATAACAGCATTTGTCCACCCAAGCTGATCTTATCCTAGACCAGATCAACCAAATATGTCTCTACTGTGTGAATTTCTAAATCCATGCTGAAAGAATAACAACACATAATATAATCTTTTAGTTAGGAGGTAACTACAAACTGTGGGTGTCATCGTAGACAATAGAATTAAACTTTCTGCCAAAAAAACAAACAGAATAGTAGGAAGTTTTAAAAAAGGGATGGTTAACAAGACTAAGAATGTTATAGTGCCCCTGTATCGCTCCATGGTGATTGCAATACTCCAGACCTCATCTGGAGTATTGCAATCAGTTCTGGTCTCCTTATCTCAAGAAAGATATAGTGGTGCTAGAAAAGGCTCAAAGAAGAGTGACCAAGATGATAAAGGGGATGGAACTCCTCTCGTATGAGGAAAGACTAAAATGGTTAGGGCTCTTCAACTTGGAAAAGAGATGGCTGAGGGGACATATGATTGAAGTGGATCAATTTTTCACTCTGTCAAAAATTACAAAGACTAGGGGACACTCAATGAAGTTACAGGGAAATACTTTTAAAACCAATAGGAGGAAATATTTTTTCACTCAGATAGTTAAGCTTTGGAACGCAATGCCAGAGGTTATGGTAAGAGCAGATAGCGTAGCTGGTTTTAAGAAAAGTTTGGACAATTTCTTTGGGAAAAGTCCATAGTCTGTTATTGAGAAAGACATGGGGGAAGCCATTGCTTGCCCTGGATTGTTAGCATGGAATACTTCTACTCCTTGGGTTTTGTCCAGGTACTAGTGACCTGGTTTGGCCACCATGAGAACGGGCTACTGGGCTTGATGGACCATTGGTCTGGCCCAGTAAGGCTATTCTTATGTTCTTATAAAAGGTATGGTTGCTACCGGCCTGTAATTAGCAGCCTGAGAGAGGTCTAAATCTACTACTTTCGGTATGGCTGTAAGTGAAATTTTACTAAATGCCTCTGAAAACAATCTTTGCATCAGAGTTGAATTAACTGCTGCTTGGCTGGCCTGAACGTTCTCTCCAACGTCAGAACTGACGTCGGGGGGGAAGGCTTATGGGCTGTTGGTATGCAATTGCTGCACGCACCTGGCTCTTCCCAGAGTTGCGGCAACAATGGGGGGAGGGGGTAATTAAATGGAGCGGGTGGGTGGTGAGGGGGGGGGCAGTCGACGGTCAGCCCGCATTCCCCAACAAGCGGTCTGCATACCATGTAGGGTATGCGTACCGCAGGTTGAGAAACCCTGCACTAAGTCAGCAAATTTGCAAGTGAATGACTGGCCTTTTTTGTAGGTGGGACCTGATATAGTATATAAGAAGGAGAAATTAAGAAACTGTCTAAGGAGTGATGGAGGGGAGATGAAATCAAGATGTCGACGAGAGCGAATGCCTGAGAGGGAGGCTCCGCTAAATCATCCTTACCGGCATTGCTGAACAATGATCCCCATAATTGAACATGAGGAAGAGGAAGGGAGCCCCTCACACAAACCCTCCAGTGATGGCGGCAATCCTACAATGGCTGATTCAGACGACTTTAGAGGGAGCCTTTTTGTGATCAGGCGAACCTGCTACAACTACTTTGGGGGAGAGCCCGAGTTCTTCAGGCGAACTCGGCTTACAGGAATGGGCGGTGCTAAGCCGAGCAGAGGTTAGCTCCACCCCCAACCAGGAAGGAAGCCGGTGGAGGGAGTGTCTGAGGAGCCGAAGCCCAGACAGGAAGTTTTGGACCTCAGCGTTGGCGGGCCAGCTACACCAGCCTCATCAGGGGACGGAGTGGCAGGAGAAATACCTCAATTACCCCACACTAGGGCAGAGGTGAGAGGTCCTACTGGCAGGTCTAACATCAATTTTGGGGTTTTGGAGAGACCTGATAAGATAGACATGGAAGCCTTATGGCAGACCATTTCAGTTATGGATGCAAATCATAAGCTTTCCTTTTCTACTTTAAACACGGATTATGGGACTATCTACTCCAAAGTAGTGCATCAGGGTATGGCTCTAAAAAAAAGCGACTGAGAAATTGGAAAGACAGGAAGAAAAATTGACAGAAATGAAAGCTTTAGAAACTGAGTAGGTTAAAGAAAGAACTTTTATTTCAAGAAAAATGGAAAGCTTTGAGAATCAATTGAGGAGAAATAATTTGATATTCCTGAATTTTCCTTGATTGCACCTGTGGAGATGGCAAGGACATTTTGGCTATTCCATCAGAAAATTTGCCTCCTATTGTGAGAGCTAACTATCTTCAATTAAAGAAACCTGCGGTGGTGTCAACTCCTAATGGCAATCAAGGAGAAAATGGGACATATTTTAACTTAATTAATTTTCTAGAGAACTCTTTCGAGGTTATTACAGAGAGAAAAACCTTGCTGTTAACACTTGCTTTGGAAAGTGATAGGGAGTATATACTACAAATGTATTTCCATCATATAAATGATCAGTTCTTGGGTTCAAATGTTCGTGTATTTCCAGATTTATCTCAGAAATCCCAAAGGCAGAGGAAGGAATTCTTGGCATTGCGGCCAAGAATCCTCACCTTGGGAAATATATTTCTATTAAAGTTTCTTGTAAAATATTTTGTTACATATCAAAATAAGAATTACCTGTTTTTTGAATCCAAGCAAAAGAACAAAGTGTATGTGTAGCTTATGAAGTATAACTGACATAAACCGGCTGTAGGATATGCAGAGTATTGCCATTCTTTTGTTAATTTTAAGTTTCCACAGATCTTACGTTTTCCTGTTGATTTTGTCTAAAATTGTGGACTAAATAATGGTTGAATTACTTATGTTTTACCTTTCCATTTCTGTTTTATGGAATTATTGATCTGTTTCAAGTTTGTATACTTGAATGTAAAAAAGAAAAATGTTATAAAAAGAAGCTGTCTAAGGTTTCACATCCTCATCTAAAATATTTTTCAGACGCAGATTAAAGTCTCTTACTATCATGCTCATCTTTGATATTATTACCATATTTTTTGCACTATAAGACACACCTGACCATAAGACACACCCTAGATTTAGTGGAGGAAAACAAGAAAAAAAAACATTCTGAACCAAATTGTCTACTAATATATACCAGGCTCTGCACCCAGCCCCCCTCACTCCCTGTCAGGCTCTGTACCCTGTCCCCCCTTCCCTGCCAGGCTCTGCACCATACCTTTGTAAAACAACCCCCTGTCATCTGCCTGTTAGGAAGCAGTTTTGTTGTGCATGACAACCATTCAAGAATCCTACAGCAGTGAAAGAATGAAAGTAAAAAAGACAGGGGAAGAGAAAGAGAGAGTTATAAGTACAGGCCAGAATGGGAAGGAAGGTGCAGCCTTGTCTTCTTGGATGGGAGTGGCTTATGTGAATTTCCTTTGATGAGACTGTTACCTAGCATAGGAAGCACTCTCGCTGAATAGCTGGGAAATAGGTTGCAGGGATCCCAGGGTATCATGCACATTTCAGAGCTGTGAACTACTGACTACTCATTTAACTGCTCCTCTTCCCTAGGCTGTAAAAAATTAAATGTCTACCAAATATACACAACCGGCTATACTTGAGCAGCTCTAACATACGCAGGATATAACTGAACTTCCTTTCTAACATAAACTGGAGTTCTAATACAAAGCAAATGCACAGCATGTCACACATATAGCTCCTATATAACATAGGAGTTCTTATAGTGCTCTAAAACAAGCAGCATATAACCTGAAGCTCCTCTCTAACACATTGCTGGAGTTCTCAAAGAGTGCAAAAATAAAGCACGTCACGTATAAATCCCCCTCCCCTCCCGTTGTATCTCTTTACATGCTGCTTATAGCGTGGTGGTCCAGCAGTGTATCGGCTGGCAGAGCAAGTTTTCCACGCTCCTGCCTGGGCCGGTGCTGCTTCCTGAATGGCTGCAGTCAGTCGGCCGATACACCACTGGACCACCAGACTATAAGCGGCATGTAAAAAGGTACAACAGGGGGGGGGGCATTTTTAAAAAGATACTACGACGGGGGGGGGGGAGGGATTTAAAAAGGTACAACTGGAGGGGGGCTTTAAAACGGTACGACGGTGGGGGGGGGAATTTATATCTTCGCTGTGTAAGACACACTGACATTTCCACTCACTTTTGGGTGGAAAAAAAGTGCGTCTTATGGAGCGAAAAATACAGTATGTAGCATCCTATATAATAAAAGGCTAACTCGCGCATGCGCAGTCCTATTTTCGTGTTCCGTGCGCTGTAGGTCTGTGGCCGAAGGAGTGCGCATGCGCGCGAATACGTCACAACCAGATCGCCTCCACAAGCCGGACCGCAGCCAGACGACGTTCTCCGTTTCTCCTGTCGCCGCCGCCGATCTCCGTTTCTCCTTTGCCGCCCACCCCCTTCTCTTCCCGCGGGTCCGAATGGCGATTCAAGCAGCGCTTTTATCAGTCTCCACACGCTGCTTCGGGCCCTTCTACTGCCCTGATTTGCTCTGCCGCGTCTCTGATGATGTCATCAGGGACGTGCCAGAGTAAATCAGGGCAGAAGGGCCCGAAGCAGCGTGTGGAGACTGATAAAAGCGCTGCTGGAATCACCACCTTTGTAGTCCGGCCCGCGGGAAGGGGAAGGGACAGGGGCGGGTAGAGGAAACGCTAATGCTGCTGCACAGGGAACTGGTGGGGGGGGGGGAGGGAAATGGAGGGGAAGGGAATGCTGCTTTGGACGGACAGACAGACAGAGAGAGGAAGGGAAACACAAATAAAATAAGAAATACACAGGGGCAGGTGCTCAGGGAACTGGTGTGGGGGGAGGGAAATGGAGGGGGATGGAATGCTGCTTTGGACAGACAGAGAGAGGAAGGGAAACACAAAGAAAATAAGAAAGACACAGGGGCAGGTGCACAGGGAACTGGTGTGGGGGGAGGGGGATGGAATGCTGCTTTGGACAGACAGACAGAGAGAGGAAGGGAGACAGAAAGGAAAGAAGAAAGACACAGGGTCAGGGAGATACACAGAAAGACAGACAGGCAAAGGGGGCCAGGGACAGAGACAGACAGAAAGGACAGTGGGAGCCGCGTCAGGAGGGGTGCGGGATGCGGTAGTGGGAACTTTTCCAATGGGTGCAACTGGGCAGCTGTCGGGAACCTCTGATCAGGGGCAGAGCAAGGTAAGAGTATCATAGGGATAAGAAGGAGGAGGGAGGATAAAAAAGGAAGGGATGCCTACTGCTGGACAGGGGGAGAAGGAAAGAGATGCTGATGGACAGGGGAGGTGAAGAAAAAAGAACGGAGGACTAATGTTGGACAGGGGGAGAAGGAAAGAGGTGCTGCTGGACAGGGGGGAGGTAAAACAAAGGGAGAAGGGCTGCTGCTGCATAAGGAGAGCAGTGAAGGGGTGGTGGTGGACACAGTGGAGGTAAAAGGAAGGGAAAATGGACAGGGGGAGCAGGCAAGGGGTGGTGATGGACAGCCAAGGAAAAAGAAAGGCAGAAAGAAAGAAAGCGGCTAAGGAGAGAGAGAGAAAAAAAGACAGACACACACACATATGTTCTAGCACCCGTTAATCTAACGGGCTTAAAGACTAGTTAGATATAAACTCATACATCTTTGGAGCACATTTTGACCAACATCCAGGATGTCTATAACATAGTATAATGCCTAAAGGATGTGCAAGATTTCCTTTAAGTTGTCAACATAAAAATTCTATTTCTTGTTCACACGAAGAAATAACTTCCAAAAAATTTATATATATCATAGCTACTCCTCCCTCCCTCCCTTTTTTCTCTATTGATTTGTATCATCTCATAACCTGCTGGGCAAATCTCTAATGTTACCGGATCAGAGTTATTCTTTAGCCACATTTCCACAAATTCCAAATTCAGATTCCACAATCATATCTTGAATCAAAGAGATTTTGTTACGAATAGATCTTACATTCACATAACAGCATAGAATGGGTAGCAGTAGTAAATGAGATTCAGATCTTTACAAGTGATGGCTGTCAAATTACTGTTAGTGAAATTTCTATAATGAGTTTTCCAATTCTCCTAAGTAATCACTTAAATTTAAAATCTATTAGCACAATTTATCAAACATCTCTGTGATATATTGTCCGGTAAAATTGGTTGCATCTTTTTAAAATCGGATATTAATTACTGGCATTGCATTCTTGAAATCGGGTTCAGAATGCAGGCCTAAAAAGCCCCTGATGGTCCTTAGCCATCGGTTTACAAACAGTAACCACAATATTATAATCAAGTTGGCGTACACACTCCAAAATGAAAGTTAAGGTTAAATCAGAATATTGTCTTCTAACAATCTCTTTACTGAAGACATTCCATACCAATAGAGATTGGAATATTAGCCATAACCCAGAATCATACAACCTTATTTTAAACCAATACAGTGCCTTCCTTCCCTTAGTCTACCTGAAGTCTGCACAAAGGAGCACTCCTTTGTCGTCACGCAACAACTGGTGCATGGTGCCTCAGGCGCTGACTTCCTAATAAGTGCGATGCTGCACTGTGATATTACAGTGGATGAAGCTAGTGCTGATCCGAGGGAGAAGGTGGTCCTAAGAGATGGCCCTGGGGTCTAATGAATGTTACCAGCAAAGCCCAAGTCCCAATGGTGAAGGAAGCGCTCAGGTGATCAGACCTCTGGCACTGACTTTTTCCTGGTTATGTGACTCAAGCATCTCCCAGAATCCCTAGAGATGGCAGAGTCCAGAGTGACCTTTGTGGAACACATGGAGGTAATTTCATAAATAAGGTGCTAATATTTATTAGACAAATACACATGTAAATGATTAAAATACTATATCCATTAGTAAATATACCATAGATGTATTAATTTCAGTGTTTAGGTGAATGACCACGTGAAGTTTCTGCTCATAAGATCACACGACTTAACGCTTAGTTTTAAGAGACTCAGTGACTCTTTTATCAGGTCAAATCATTTTGTGCAATTTTATATGACTTTCAGTGCTTATCACTGTTATTTTATAAATAATTTTTAGTTAAACTTAGCTTGTTCTCATTCAGATATCCAAAGCTGAAAACCTTTGAGAGAAATCACCCTGACATCAATTCATGTTTGCTTCAAAAAACTGCATCAATGGGGTCTCCTTAATGTTTGTAAGTGCTATTTCTTTTTGACTCCTATGTGCAGTGTTCCCAAGAAAGATTGAATTAATAATTTATGAATTATGTATGCTCAGATGTAACCTGCTTAGGTGTTGGGTGTAAGGATTGTTAGTGTGGCCCCCACAATATTAGGTGGTAGGGGTTACGTGAGAGGCGCCCTTACAAACGCAGGTCCCAGGTTCAGTTTCCTCACAGAAGATTCACCAGGAGTAGAATCCAATAAGAAACACAGCCAGAGGTGATTGCATAAAGAATATATTATAGAAATAGGCTTACAGAAAAGCAATATTTATAAGCATTACAATTAAGCATTACAATTAAGTAGAGAGCAAAGCAGTTTCCCTGCTTTACAGAGTTCAGAGGCAAAGAGACAGAGAGTCTGAAGTTCTAAGGAGAGCCAGAGAGAGAAAGAGGGGGATGGGGTGATGGTCTAAGTTTCGGGTTCCATAGATAAAGAGAAGGATAGACAGAGAGATAGACAGAGAAAGAGAGAGCTCAAGAGAAACAAGAGAGGACCAGAGTGCCAAGAGACAAGAGAGGGGGGTGATGCTGCGAGGGGGCTTTTATAGTTTGGAAACTTATTCTAAAAACCAGAATCTATTGAGCTTCAATAGAAGTTAAATCTCCCCCCTCCTTCATAGACAGGAGAAAAATAGGCTGTAGTCGTATGTAATTTCCAGTCTGTCTCTGACAATAGTTTCTGATTAACTTTAGTTATCTGTGCACCTGGACCCATTGTCCTAAGCACCCTCTTAATCAGACATTAACACTTTTTAGCTAATCATGATTTAATCAGGGCTACTTAAAACAGTCTCCCTGCCCTCAGGGTCTATCTGCATTCACATGCCAGTCAGATTGATATAATTTCCCATAGGCCTTCGCTGACATTAGTTATGCCAAATGAAAATGCTGAATGCAAGCAATAGCTATGCTGACATTAGGTGGGAAAGAAATTTTTGAAAAAAATAAATGAAGGTATATTAAGATCTAATAAACTATAATCATATTTGTGCACATCCTTTTTTAAATGCAGACAATCTGCTCACACACTGTATTCTGTAACTAAATGCATATCATGTAGTGCCTATTTGATAGGTGTATGTACCTGAGTGATCTGGGCAAGGCGCAAACTTAGACATGTGGAGGGGCATAATCAAAAGAAACATCTAAGTCCATTTTGGCCTAACTCACAAGTAGTCCAAAGTCGGACACGGAAAAAGTCCATTTTCAAAAAATCCATCCAACATTTTTTTCCCCCCGAAAATTGTCCAATTATACGTCCAGCCGTCTGATCGTCCAGACCGCTAAGTCATCCATCTTTATACCCCATTTTCCTCCCAAAATTCGTACAAGTCAAAAATGCCTAGAAAAAGACCTTTTGGACGTGGGAAGGGCCAGAAAAGTAAGGGACTGGACACCCAGACATGGCAACAGAGTAGTGGGGCACCTTACACGGCACTGCTGTGAACTTCACAAAAAGGGTGCCACATAAACATCTCACAACAGCTCCCTTATAGGTCATGGTGAGACCCCCCAAAACACCCCTAGAATCTACTACCCACCTATCTATCTACCACCCCAATAGCCCTTATGGCTGCAGGAGCCACTTATATGGCAATACAAAAGGGTTTGGGTTGTTTTTTTGGAGGTGCACATGTTTCTCCATGAATGCAGTGATTAGAGTGGCTTATGGGCCTGGGTCCTCCTCTCCATAGTTCACAAACCCACTTCAAAGACCACTTAAGCCACCTCTGTGCAGCTCTATGTTCTGGAAGCAGATATGTAAAGTTGTTATTATGGTTTTTATGGGGGGAGGTTAGTGATCACGGGGGCTGTGTGTGTGTGGGTCTGTACTTTGTGTCTGCAGTGCATATCTGGTCACTTTGGATACCTTTTATGGACTTAGACCTGGTTTTAGATGGCCTAAATCACAACGTCCAAGTTCTGTCTAGGCAGTGCTGTAAAACTTTCGGTTATACATCTAGGACGGCCCACGTCCCTCCCAAATCCTACCCTCACCACTCCTCCTAAAACGCCCCTTTTAGCTCTGGTTGTTCAGCAGCACTGTGAAGGCCTAAGTCGTTTTTAAATACGTCTAAAACCCGGTTCAATTATCAGCACTTGGACGTTTTGTTACTGATCATCCTAGCGCCGATTTAGGCCGGTTTTTAGACATTTTTCTGTTTCAGTTATGAGTTATGTGTATATCTCTGGCATTTAGGCATGAACATTTACAACAGTTCTATGGCTGGGAGCCATTGGCCTGTTTTCCCACAGAAGAATGAGGCTGCAATCTTTATTTGCCATTGTCAGGGCTAGGTAATGCAAAGACATTAGTTGTGCTGGGAAGCTGCCTGGTCCATAAACAAGCCAAGGTGTTTTACCTCATACTGCTTAACTTTTATCCTTTAGTGGTAGAGTTCATAATGTGAATCCTTTGGACAATACTACAGCGGTGATCTATGTCTACAGGCAAGAGGGGCATCAAGAAAGCATCAGTAGAGTTAGAGGTCACCTTGCTTTGCCAGTGGGCAGAGAACCATCTAGCCACCATTTCTCTGGCTCATATCATAGATGTGGAGAACTGAAGTGGATTTTCTCAGTCAAAATGTTCTGGATCATGTTGAGTGGAAGCTTGAGGGCTTGAGTATTCCAGATGCAGAGGTTTGCTGGTGACCACTGATGTTTTGACTCAACAGCATCACATAGGAATGTCAAGCTGGATAGCTCTTTAGTCAAATGAGAGGTTGGCATCAAAGCACTACTACAGCTGTAGCCTTGGGAGAATTTCTGAGAGAAAAGGACATTTCACTGGGTAAGTGAAAATTGTGCTTTGGTGATTTAAAGACTAGGGATTTATTCCTAAAGAAAGACTGAACTTTTTCTTTAAAGCAGATTTGATGGGAAAAACTATGGAAACTAACTAATAGTTTTAAACTACTTGAACTTTCTTCCAGAAATGGAAACGTAATTGTCTTAACCTACAGAATTAACATAGCCTCTAGAAAGCACAGCAGGGTCTAGTTCAGTCTTCATTACCACCCATCCCTAACAGAGCTCTTTATTTATAGTCAATTATTCTAATGAAAACTCTCCTCTCATTTTTTATTACAAAGTTTTAATTAGATTAATTTCTTGCTGAGAAGCAAACACTAAATAAATCAGGCAATATACCATATAATCTTTAAGGCTTTTTATATTAGTCCTTGTACTGTAACAAGTTTTAATTAGACCTCAGTAATGCTAAGATACAGACAGCAGTCCAGCAGTGAGAGGGGTGCTGACTAGTATTTTGCATTGCGTGTCACATGTATGATTACCACTTGGCGAGAGGTCATATGTATTTTCTTGATGCATAAAGCTCCTATCTCTCAGAGAAAAAGTCCGTTCTCTTGAGGCTAGAGTAGCAGAGCTGGAGGAGCTGAGGGACACAGAGAGGTTTATAGAGGAGACCTACAGTGATGTTGTAGAAAAGTCCCACCTCCAATCTTACAGCCCCTGTGCTACATTGAAGGTGGGAGGTCTCCTTAAAGGAGAGCATCACCCTGGTGAAGTAGGAGGTAATCTTGTAGCCAGGACCTGCCCACCAGGGGATGCAATATCATCTCGTACCAAGGACGTGTCTCCAGGCGTTTCGCCTAGTAGGGAAGGGTTAGGACAGCAGTTGTAGTTGGTGATTCAGTCAGCCTATTGCAAAAGGATGGACTCTACCTTAAACAGGATGGAACCAGACTGCTAGTGCTAACATTTAAAAAGGAGAAAGAGCAGCTTTTCAATTAAAATGGGGGTGGGTTGAGGAAGCCAACAGTTGCTCAGGCGCACATAGTTAAGTGTGCAGTATCCTTGAAGGATACTATTGAAACAGGACATTTAGAGACCTGCAAGAAAAGTTGCAACAATGGTAAAAGGAAGCCAAGAATGTTTAGGGGGAGAGAAGAGTAAAGGAAGCAAATTTCTGTAAACTTCTAAACAGCCTGTAGATGCAGGGAACAGTCACAATTTTGAAATGGTCTTTATGCAATGCCATAAGCCTGAAAAATAAGATATATAGCACTAACTTAAGAGGTAGATATAATAGGTATTAAGGCATCTCGGAATCCTGATTATGTCATGATGATAGAGCAGATCAAGTTTTTTTTTTGGGGAGGGGAGGGTTGTGTTATATGTTAGAGGGAATTGAGTCAAACAGACTAAACATTTTATATGAAATGTAGTGTGAAATCCTTATGGATAAAAATTCCTTGTGTGAAGAAAAGGGTTGTAATACCATCCACCAGAACAGAATGAACAGACAGACAAGAAATATTTATAGATATTAGGAAAGCTCGCAAAGTGGATAACTGTATAATAATGGGTGATATAAACTACCAAGAAAATAGCAAACTCTACTCACTTTCAAAGAGGTAAAAAAAGAACTGTTTCAGTTTTTAAAAAGTGGAGAAAAAGACATCAGCAATAACAGTGCTTAGCTGCTCCTTTGCAACAAGCACACACACCTTCAATCATCAGTCAAAAAAACTCCAAATCTCAATAGAAACAATCCGAATTGCAAACAGTCTCCTTGACCAACTTTGGGAAAAGAATATATATATGTCTCTCAGTTTAGAAAAGGAACCGGAAACTGCACTGATACTTAGTCTATTGCTGGTCCATTGCCACGTTGTTGATACATTAAAAAATGCAACCACAGTCCTGCACCTTCAGTCCCAACAGATGTACAGAAAGGGTGATAGATGCATGGAACAGTCTCCTAGAAGAGGTGGTGGAGACAGAGACTGTGTCTGAATTCAAAAGGGCCTGGGATAGGCACAGAGGGATCTCTTGGAGAGAGAAAGAGATAATGGTTACTGCGGATGGGCAGATTAGATGGGCCATCATGTTTCTATGTTTCTGTTTCACAGCACATCATCAGGAGAAATCCCAATGAGAGTCAAACTTTGTGGCTGTTACAAACATGGAGACTTAATCTCCGACGCTGACTTTTAACCACCACAGTGTCATGATGTCATCATATCTCCAGCTCCAGCTGCTAATCAGCTACAGAAATGCCTTCCTCTCAATTGCTGAATTTAACCCCGTTGGCGATAAAGTCTGAAAGTAATAAATCCAACACTGTTCTTTCTCTCCTTCTTAATTCTTTTCAAATATCTCCTCACCTCTCATTTGTAGGTATCTGTTCCAACATAATGCATTTAAAAGTAGAGAAACTATGTTGCAAGCCCTCGCAGCGTTCCACTTTATGATGTTGCACAATGTCTGTTCAGTCAGCTTACTTTTAAGCTGCCGTGATGTCTGTCCAATGTATATCAATTGACAAGGACACTGGTTGCCAATGGAAGCAAGAGTACTTTTCAAATTTGCTTGTATTTGCTATAAGATGTTATTTGAATTAGCTCCGCTATATATCCTCTCTCATTTTGAATGGTACCGTTCAACTAGGCCTACTTGGCGAACTGATTTATTTACTTTTCCTAATCCCAAAAATTGCCATTATAAAAAATATTTTGATTGATCTTTGGCTTATCAAGCAGATAAAGTTCAAGTATGGTTAGATGACCTGATTCAACAATCTGCATCTTATTGCACCTTTAGAAAATTGGTTAAGATCTATTCGTTCAAAAAATTTGTTACGTGATTGATGAGTGTCCTAGTCTCTGACATTTGTCTGAGGAAAGTTTGGGGTTTCTTGCATGTACAGCCCATTTCAAATCAGCCCACAGCATTTCAATGGTATTAAGATTAGGGCTTTGACTTGGCCTCTCCAGGATTCTCCATTTCTTAATTTTCAGCCAGACCTTGGTGCCTTTACTGGTATGTTTTGGATCATTGGCATGTTGAAGGGTCCAGGTCCGCTTCAGCTTTAATTTTCTTATAGATGGTCTCACATGTTCTTCAAGCACCCTCTGATACACAGTAGAATTCATGGTGGATTCTATGATGGTGAGCTGGCCAGGTCCTGCTGCAGCAAAGTATCCCCAAACAATGAAACTTCCACCCCCATGCTTCACAGTTGGCATGAGGTTCTTTTTGTGGAATTCTGTATTTGGTGTATGCCAAACATGTCCTCTTTTTCTGGTGCTCAAATAATTCAATTTTAAACTCATCTGTCCATAGACACTATTCCAGAAGTCCTGGTGTTTGTCTACGTTCTCTCTGGCAAACTTCAGTCTGGCCTTGATGTTTCTCTTAAAGAGCAAAGGTTTCCTCCTTGCACACCTTCCATGCAAGTTAAATTTATGCAGTCTCTTTCTGATTGTAGAAGCATGCACTTTCACATCAACAGTAACAAGAGCGTTCTGTAGGTCCTGGGATGACATTTTAGGGATTTTGGAGACTTCTTTTATCGACTTGTGGTTTGCTCTGGGGGTCAACTTGCTTGGACAGCCAGACCTGGGCATGTTGGAGGTTGTTTGGAAAGTCCTCCACTGTACACTATTTTCCGGACCTTGGAATGGCTAATGTCAAATTCTTTCGCAATCTTTTAAAATCCCTTAGCATACTTTATAAGCTGCTACAATCTTTCTGAAGGCCTCAAACAGCTCTTTTGATCTCACCATGGTGTTCACTCTCACCGCAGCAGTCATGAGCACACCAAACTAAATATCTGAGGTTTAAGTAGGGCAAACCTCCTTCAAAATGCTGAGTAACGATGTTGTAATCATGTGTATCTGATGTGATACACCTGTGTGTGATTTGGGCCACTTTTAAGTGGGAAGCTATGTAGGGGTGTCCTAATTTATTCCTCAGAATACACATTTTTTGTGGATATCTTTTGTTTCATGAGTAAATAAAAAAAAACTTTTTGTCTTTTACCTGTAATTATTTCACTTTCTTTTCTAAAGATAAATAAAAAAAAGATTTGACATTGATATGTGAACATTTCTTAAGAAAGAACTGAATATTTCATGGGTGTCCTAGTTTTTTCACATGACTGTACATATCCACTTTTATATTCCTGTTCATTTCTGTGAAATTTCTTAATATTCTGTAATTTCAACTCATACCTAAATTTCTCCATACGTCTGTTCGTATCCTGCATCTGACCATCAAAATCCACTTCAACTTTCTGATTATTCAAAAGATCATCACATTTTTTTCTTTTCCTCTTCTATATTTTTCTGTAATCTCATAATAGATAGTAACATAAGATCCAAAGAACACTGATTTAATATCATATTCCAATGTGAAACAATTTCTGCATATTCTTTAAACAGTGGGTCTACAATAAACCCGCAAGCTCCGAGCAATGATTTCTTGCTTGCAGTACTCTACCAAAGCTGCACTGTGTAGTTCCAAATGAACAAGAGCCTGTTGATTTTCAAAAATCTTAGTCTATTTATCCATGCTGACATCTGTGCTGCCAAAGGTTGTCAATAATGCTGGAGCTTATAAAATAGTTTCCTTCTATCAGTCATGATATGATAGGACAATATATAGGGGAGCATGATAGTACTCAAAAGCATGGCATTACTTAATAGGATATGACAGGTCAAGAACTCATATAGCATGGAGTGGTGATAGCCGTTTGGTATGACACTGTGATAACTAATAGAGCATGACAGTATATTATAGTGCCTGAGAGTATGAAGCATGGTACTACCTTATGTTTGGAGGGTGGCCAATATAACATCGATTGTTAGAAAAGGTTCTAGGGGTGATCTAGGAAATTTTGAACTGGTAACTCTGAGTTCAGTTCTGGCCAAGATAGTGGAAATGTTTTTAAAGAATAATATATGGATCACTTAGATGAGCATGATTTAATAGATCAGAGTCCACATGGGTTCAGCCAAGTCTTGCCTCACTAATTGCATAATTTCTTTGAAGGTATGAATAAACATGTGGATAAAGGTGAGCTGGTTGACAAGGTGTATCTAGACTTTCAGAAAGCTTTCGACAAAGTTCCTCTGGAGAAAATTAATTAAAAAGTCATGAGATAAAAAGCAGTTTTCTGTTGTGGATTAGGAATTGGTGATTGGACAGAAAACAGATGGTAGAGTTAAATGTTTATTTTTCTTAATGGAGGAAGGTGAATAGTGGAGTGCTGCAGGGATCTGCACTGGGACTGGTGCTATTTATCATATTTATAAATGAACTGGAAATTAGAATGACAAATGAAGTAAGTAAATTTACAGATGACACGAAACAAGGAAGAGAATGTGGTGTAATGGTTGGAGCAGGCATGGGCAACTCGGTCCTCGAGGGCCGGAATCCAATCGGGTTTTCAGGATTTCTCCAATGATTATGCATGAGATCTATTTGCATGCACTGCTTTCAATGCATATTCATTGGGGGAATCCTGAAAACCTGATTGGATTCCGGCCTTCGAGGACCGGAGTTGCCCATGTCTGGGTTAGAGCTACAGCTTCAGCACCCTGAGGTTGTGGGTTCAAACCTTGCACTGCTTCCTGTGACCCTACACAATTCACTTAATCCTCTACTGCCCCAGCTACATTAGATAGATTGTGAGCCCACTGGGACAGATATGGAAAATGCTTGGAGTACCTGTATGTAAACCGCTTTGAGTGTGGTTGTGAAACTACAAAAAGGCAGTATATAAGTCCCAATCCCTTTTCCTTATTAAAACACACATGGATTATGAAAATTGCAGGGAGACCATAGGAAATCAGAAGACTGGGCATTCAAATAGCACATGAAATTTAATATGGACAAATGCAAAATGATGCACATTGGGAAGAATAATCCAAATCATTTAGGGATCAGTACCCAAGAAAAAGATCTAGGTGTCATCATAGACAATTCTCTGTAACCTTTCATCCAGTGTGTAGCAGCGGCTAAAAATGCAAATAGGATGCTAAGAAGTATTAGGAAAGGAATGGTAAATAATTCCAAGATTATTATAATGCCTCTGTATCGCTCCATGGTGCAACCTCCCCTAGAATAATTTGTTCAGTTCTGGTATCCATATCTCAAAAGAGAGTGGAATAAGAAATGGTTCAAAGAAAAGAGACCAAGATAATAAAAGGGATAGAAGGTCTCTCTTATGAGGAAAGGCTAAAGAGGTTAGTGCTCTTTAGCTTGGAAAAAAGACATCTAAAGGGAGTTACATATGATTGAGATCTACAAAATCTTGCATGGTGTAGAATGGGTAAAAGTGAATCAAGTTTTGTTTTTTACTCTACAAAGACTAAGGGACACTCAATGAAGTTACACGGAAATACTATAATATGAGGGCACATTTTTTCACTCAAAGAATAGTTAAGCTCTGGAATTCATTGCAGGATGATGTAGTAGTAGCAGCGGTTAGCGAAGCTGGGTTTAAAAAAGTGTAGACAAGTTCCTGGAGGTAAAGTCCATAGTTTGCTATTGAGATAGACATGGGGGAAGCGTCTGCTTGCCCTGGGATTAGTAGAATGGCATATTGCTACTATTTGGGTTTTTGCCAAGTACTTGAGACCTGGATTGGCCACTGTGGAAACAGGATACTGGGCTAAATGGACTATGATCTGATCCAGTATGGATATTTTTATCTTTGTAGATCATATAGGTTGCTTATGAAGAATGTTAAGGAGATTCCCACAATAAAAGCAGTGAGGAACATGAATGTGTAATGGAATTTATGTAGCATTCAATATGTGAGATGTTCCCCTATGAATTCTTTCCTTGAACCCTAATGACAGCAGTTAGCCAAGCTCTTTTATAATAAAATAAAAGCTATATTAATTTACATGCAAGTTTAACAATCAAACATGAACGCATGAGTGATTTAGGATTATATATAGTTATATTAGACTCGGAAAGATAAATAAATCAGTGAATGCACATAACTCCTAGCTAAACCCTACAATAAGGGTTGTACTAAACCCACTAGAAATAAGAGATGACAATACAATCTTATGAAGAGTTCTTCTGTAGTGAGGAATCTGTAGGCATGAAGCAGGAATAGCATTCAGCAGATCATAGCAGAGAGAGGGGTGGCAAGGCCTGATGGTGGCACTTTAGGCCTGATAGAAGGAACAGTACCAATTCGATTCCTGGTACTGATTTTTATAGGGTTCAGAGAGGCATAGTCTGTGGGAATGAGCAGACTTCTCCCAGTGTTCTCACTCTAGGACAGTGGCTCTTGTTTTCAAGATATCCCTAATGAATATGCATATGAGACATTGGCATGTAATAGAGGTGACAGGCATGCAAATATGCCTCATGCATTTTCTTTGTCTTGCTCAAAAAAGTTGTATAGAAAATATTTTCATTTATTTAACAGATCTTTTTACATAATCATTAGATCATACTCTAGAAATAATTCAGATATCCTCTTAACATTATATATAAATACTTTTCTAAAGAATTATTAATCGCCTTCCTAATTATAATCTAATATAAAAAAATGGTAGGCCGCGCATGCGCACTAAAAAAAACGTGTTCCCTGATCCGTCGCGAAAACACGATTGCGCATGCGCGGGTTTTACGTCACCACTTGCTCGCGGCGGCTTTCAAATAAAAATAAAAAATTACACAGCTGCAGCGGCCTTCCTCACCCCTGCCTCTCACTGTCAATGGTACCGGCTCCTCTCTCGAACTGCACCAGGATCGAGAGAGGAGCTGCAGCGCCGGCTTTCAACTTAAAACAAAAAAAAATAAAAAAACCCCAACTGGAGATCGCCGCTCTCACCCGGCTCCCACTGTGCAAACCCCCCTCCCCCCAACTGGAGATCGCCGCTCTCAACCCCCTCCCCACCCCAACTGGAGATCGCCGCTCTCACCCGGCTCCCACTGTGCAAACCTCCCCCCCAACTGGAGATCGCCGCTCTCAACCCCCCTCCCCCCCCAACTGGAGATCGCCGCTTTCACCCGCTCCCACTGTGCAAACCCCCCCCCAACTGGAGATCGCCGCTCTCACCCCCTCCCCCCCCAACTGGAGATCGCCGCTCTCACCCGCTCACACTGTGCAACCCCCCCCCCCCCCATGGGAGGATGCGCCGCAGCAAAGTGCTGCACAGGTACTGGAGGGGGAGAGACATATCGCTTCTGCACCGGTACAAACATCCCTCCAGCGTTGGCACTCGTTGCATGTTAAACAGGCTGCTTCGGCCTTTCTCCTGCAGTTGAGTCCCTTTGCCGCTTCACTGATTACGTCATAAATGACGCAACAGAGAGCCTCAACGGCAGAAGAAAGCAGAAGCAGCCTGTTTAACGTGCAGCGACTGCCAACGCTGGAGGGAGGTTTGATATTAAAGTCATCTTGCTGGGAGGGTCGCAGAGTCAGCGGGGGTTGGGCTGGGAGGGGAGAGAATCGTCTGCCTCGGGTGCTTCAGGCAGCAGCAGCGTTTACAATTCGCTGCTGTTGCTGGCTTCAGGCCTTCCTCTCTGGCCGGTCCTGCCTACTTCCTGTTTTCATGAAGACAGGACCCGCCAAAGAGGAAGACCTGAAGCCAGCAACAGCAATGAATTGTGAATGCTGCTGCTGCCCAATGAAGTAGTTAAATGAGGAAAGGGAGCAGAGGGGGAGAGAATGCCTTGGAGGGAAGGAGGAAGGTATGCCAGATCAAGGCAAAAGGAAGGAGGAGATGGAGAGAGGCCATATGGGAGAGAAAGAGAGAGATAGAAAGAGAAGAGAGGGCAGTGAATGGAAGGGGCAACATAGAGGGTGAACAGTATTCTAGCACCCGTTAATGTAACGGGCTTAAAGACTAGTGACTAAGATAAATGTCCTATAAAATGTTCTACAATCATCTTCTTTGTATCTCCTTAAATTCAATTATTTTGTTTGGTGTAAAATGTTTTGGCTGTCTTGTTTCCAAAATCCACTGGTGGCAAAATGAATGTTTCAGTGTTTCAGTTCACTTGTAATTATCTAGCTCCACACAAAACTGTTTCACCATTTAGGCGACATCAGGAGCTGGGATCAAAGGAGACCCTAAATACTCTCAAATACTTATAAATACACACTACAATTAATCATCTTTTAAAAAAAAAAAAAACACCTTCCATATAGTTAAACAGTAACCAATGTTTTATCCTAAGTTTTACCTTAATACATCATGCTGAAGTTAAACAAATGCCAAAGGCAGGATACAGATCACCATACTTTTCACACTATTCCTCTGGTTCATTGCTCTGACAACAAGGTGTCTGGTGCTAAGTGAAACCTGCTGACCTTTAAACTGAAGATGCTAATTGAAAACTTCTGAATTTAATTATCTAAATTGACCTATTGTCCAGATCAAATAGAATACCATTCAATTTCTCTGTTTAAACCTTCTGGTTCAGTAGTTCCACATTGATAAATTAATCCTTGTTCCTTTTGTAACAAGAACTCAGATATGTTACCCCCATGAGTTAAATTAACCTGAATTAATACTACAAATTTCAAGTCATCAATTCCATGATTTCACTGCCTCTAATGGGATACCTAAGGATCCTCACAAATTCTTATCCTTAAATTGCTCAGATGTTGTGCAATACGTAATTTAACCTTGCGTTTTGTTTGCCTAATATACCATTTACATCAGGGGCATTGGGTTAGATTTACCAACTTTTTTTCTGGGAGCGATCCGTGGCCGATTCCCGCAGGCCCAACGAATTCACAACATGAACAAATTCAAATTAGGACAATCAGAGGAATGCCCCCTCCTCTGACCACACAGATCGTGAGTGTGCGATCCTGACGCATGCGCAGACCATCTGCTTTCCCTGCAGATGGCCTGTGCATGCGTTTTGTGTCCGGGTTTTTTTTTAAATTGCTGGTTTGTTGCTTTTTTTATTTTTATTTTTTACGCGCACCGACTCTCCTGGTCTCCCCTTCCAGCTAAGCCCTACTCTATCCACCCAGACTCTCCTGCTTTCTGCCGCCTTCCCTGCAGGGCGAGCCTGCGGGTTTAAAGTGGAGCTGCACTGCAGGGTGCTGCCCCACTTTAAACCCATGGGCTTGCACTGCAGGGAAGGGGGCAGAAAGCAGGGCTGGAAGATCGGGACAGAGAACAGAGCAGGGGCAGGAGCCGCACGAGGGGGTTGAACGTATTTATTCCCCCTGGTGCTGCAAACTAGAGGTCTGCACAGGAATGGGGATCGCGGGGATCCCGCAGGAATCCCCCCTAACCCACGGGCCTCCCACAGGGACCTCCCTCTGGCCCATGGGACTCCCACGGGGACCTCCCTCTAGCCAACAGGACTCCCACGGGGATGGAAGGCTTTGGAAGCAGGGTTCATCCATATAATATAATGGACACGTCAGCCTTAGTAAAAGAGGGGGTTTATAAGTTAATTACCTGAACAGAAAACAAAAAAAGGGTTCCACCAAAGAGATTTCACAAGGAAAACAGAAGCGCAAACACAAAAGAAACTGTGGAATTGATGATCCTGTCAGAAGTAATTGCTGCTTTTTATGGGGAAGGGCGGGGATAGAGGTAATTCCTTGCGGGGATGGGTGGGAACGGAGAGGATCCTGGCGGGGACGGGTGGGGACAGAGAGGATCCTGGCGAGGATGGATAAGGATGGGTGGGATTTCTGTCCCCGCGCAACTCTCTACTGCAAACCTTTCTTCCTACACAGATCGGGGCAGAGAGCAGGGCAATGGAGCAGGAGAGTCGACAGAGACGTGTGCGACAGGCCCCCAGCTTCTATTCTTGATCGGCCAGCCCAATCGGTGTCCTAAATTTGTTTGGCGAATCACGGCACTGCCTACTTTGCATGCGTTTCCCCTCATTTGCATGCACAGATTTGAAGCGGATCGCAGGAGAAATTTGGGAATCGGGCCAGAGGGAAATGTGGTCACTAAGGGGTCGCAAACCGATCGGTACATGATTGGTTTGCTTAGTGAATATAGCCCATTGAATTTTATAAATAACTTAGCTTGTTTCACAATCAGAATAGGTTCTAATAAAAAATGGTTTTATCACTGTTAAGGATAATCACTTCTTTCAATAAACACAATGATTACAACAATAATGTCCCCATAACTCTCTTGATATCACTTCATTAATCTGATTTAATAAAATGAGTTTTTATTATGTGTATAAGCAAATCTAGGCTTATCTTGCAATTCAGGATGTAAATTCAAAACATGCCAATGTCGGTATATAGCTTGATGAATTTGCAGAAAACCAGATAATTGAATTTAAGGAGATACAAAGATGATGATTGTGGTTTGAAACATAGTGAGAATTGAACATTTTATAGGACATTTTATCTTGGTCATAATTAGGAAGGGACTCTAATTCTTTAGAAAAGTATAAATAATGTTAAGAAGATATTTGAATTATTTATAGAGTATGATGTAATGATTATGTATAAAGATTTGTTAAATAAATGAAAATATGTTCTATACAGCTTTTCTGAGTAAGATCTAATAATATATAGAGAGCTGATTTGAATTGATTTTCCCTCTAGTTTGTTGTATTGGCAATGTATATTCTTTAGGGATATCTTGAAAATCTGACTGGTTGGGGGTCTTCCCAGACAGATGTAAGAATCACTGCAAAAATTTCAAATACTACCCCCCCAAACAAACAAAACAAAACAAAAAGCCAGAGAGAAACTTCCATGAAGCCAGTGGGTTGCCTAATTCAGTGAATTAAGCAACCCAATTCAAAACACAAAAAAACCCTTTTCCGACAGACTAAAAAACAACAAGTATATTTAGGCATAAATGTGCAAAATATCGGAAAAATCAGAAAACAAAGCCATAGTTTTTTGTTCTCTCTTTTTTTACGTCCTCCCTCCCTCCAGCTCGCCTTGAGGTCTGCCATTGATTCTTTGAATTATGGGTTCCTGAGGAAGGGACGTGTTCCCGAAACCAGGCTTGGTTGAACCTGGTTCTATGGTGTTTCATCTGCCTTGTCCTCGCTCCCCTGGACGTTGGATGAAGTTTCATCGAAACTAAGTTGCTTTCTTTTGATTTTTTGGGAGTTGGCTGGGGGGGTTCCCTGAGTGATTGCTGTGATTGAATTCACCTGTGTTCATTGTGCACTGTTTTTTATGGTGATAGTGATAGTGTTATTTTTATTTGAAGCACACCCTAGGTACCCGATGATGGTGTGTAGGTGGTGGCCTGTTGGTCTCTACCTCATTGTGTGAAACGTTGGAGCACTGCTCCCGTCGCTGACCCCTCGCACTGAGGGTACCTAATTTCACTTTAACAAATTATTGAACTTCTCTTAGTTTTGTTTATTAGTGGCTTTTTGGTGTCTTCTGAGTCTTGCAATCACTCACGGAACCCTTGACCATTTTTTTGCCTTATTGCTGGTCCCTCTATTCCATGGCTTTGTAATTTCCTGAGAAGTCTTTCGTGTGGAACTTTGTCGAACGCTTTCTGGAAGTCCAAGTATATTATGTCCACTGGTTCCCTGTTATCAATTTGTTTGTTTACTGTTTCAAAGAATTGTAGTAAATTTGTCAAGCATGACTTCCCTTTCATTTTATGGAGATATCCCTGCAAAATTTTTGCAACTTTGAATCAAAATATTTCCTTGGCTATATAAGCAAAACAAATGAAACTTGGACCTCCTCTTACGAAACTGCAATAGCAGTTTCTAGCGCAGGGAGCCATGCTGAATGGCCCGCAATGCTCCCAACGCTCATTGAGTGCCTATGAGCGTTGGGAGCAGCGCAGGCCATTCAGTGTGGCTCCCTGCGCTAGAAACTGCTATTGCAGTTTGGTAAAAGAGGGGGTTGGTGACCTTATACAACTTTTTACAATCTATTCAATGGAACTAATGCAGATTTTCATTTTTTGAAATTGACTTACGTAAAAAGCCTCTATGTGGGCCAAAAAAATGGATGCACTAAAAAATTTCACAAAGTTTAGCCTTCTATGTCTCCTGAAGCTATCCCCTTAAAATTTTGTTTATTATTTTGTGACAATTTCAATTTATAAGCTAATTTTGTTAGTTTATTGTTTTACTTAAATTTTGGGATTTTTCAGGTATTTTTAACCAGCTTTTACAAAAAAAGAATCATCTAGAAATATTTTTGAACCAAAAGAGTATGACAATTTTATGAAGATGATGAATTCAGCAGAATGAGTCCCAGCATAAAAGATTGCAGAGTAGATGGAGTCAAGATAAAAATACAAAAGCGACTGCTGTTGAACAATCTAAAAGAGATGCATGTGGCATATCGTGGCAAATACGGAGCCAAAATTGGATTCTCAAAATTTCCCCCCTCTTTTACCAATGCATAGTGCGAGTTTTAGTGCTGGCAGCGGTGGTAACTGCTCTGACGCTCATAGGATTCCTATGAGTGTTGGAGCAGTCACCGCCGCTAAAACCCATGCTACGCGTTGGTAAAAGAGCAGGTTTGTGAGCTTAGACCAAAGTGGTGTATAACTGTTGTTGCTTCAGGCACTCATTTTGTCTGCATTTGTTAACATCAGAACATAAAGCTCATGTTACAAGGCACAAATATCAGACAATATAAAGTGCTTATGGAAAAAGATAGTTTGCACTTAACATAGTAGATGAAAGACTCGAATGGTCCATCCAGTCTGCCCAACTTGATTCAATTCAATTTAATTATTTTCTTCTTCTTAGCTATTTCTGGGTAAGAATCCAAAGCTCTGCCAGGTACTGTACTTAGGTTCCATCTACTGAAGTCTCCGTCAAAGCTCACTCCAGCCCATCTAAACCATCCCAGCCATCAAAGCCCTCCCCAGCCCATCCTTAACCCAAACGGCCATATACAGACACAGACCATGCAAGACTGCCCAGTACTGGCCTTAGTTCTTCAATATTTACTATTATTTTCTGATTCTAGATCCTCTGTGTTCATCCCACACTTTTTTGAACTCCAGCACCGTTTTCCTCTCGAGCACCTCCGTCGGGAGCGCATTCCAGGCATCCACCATCCTCTCTGTAAATAATTTCCTTACATTGCTCTTGAGTCTTTGAACTCCAAAGATTATATGCTGCAATGATGCCAAAAATGTCCCATTGAGGAAGCACTGACAGTTTATTTGGAAGAAACATATCAGGATAAATCAATCAAATTCAAGCAGTGGGTCTATACTGATTGTGAAACACTAAAAACAAGCAAACTAATATTGGATGATTTTATTGGCAAGTTTGCAAACAAAATTTGGAAGCTAACAAATCACCATTTGTTTCAAAGCATCAAAGTGAGTACTTGAAAACCTTGAAAGCCAATTTAAAAGAAAGCAAATTGATCTGATGAATTTTACTGAAAATTACTCTTTTGTTGTACAAGACGCGGCACAGGGCTTTCATTGGGAAAATTCACAAGCTGCATTACATCATAAATGTTTGCATCATCACAGATCACATGCAGCATGACTCAATATCCATTCATGTATTTATTCAAAAGCTGATTGAGTTTTCAAAGACAAAAATGAAAGTTAATAGAAACCATTATTTTTATGATGGCTTGGCTGCTCAGTAGAAGAACCTCAATTTTGTCAACCTGTGCAGTCATAAAAGCGATTTCGATTGAAGGGCAGTGGAATTTTTTTTCTGGTACAAGCCATGGAAAATCACCTGTGATGGAATTGGTTGAACAACAAAAAGATTAGCAGCTAGAGGTAGTTTCAAAGACCTAGTTAATTTCTTTGACAACAACATACATGGAATTAAATACATATTTGTTTGCAAAGAAGAAATCGATGAAAACCAAAAATTTCAAGAAGAAAGATAGCAAGAAAGCCGTTGGATGACCATGGAATAAAGGGAGTGCTAAAGGAGAACAAAGCCATCGCCGACAAACTGAACACATTTTTTGCATCTGTATTTACCGAAGAGGATATACACAACATAATGGAAGCCAACAGGCTATATGCAGGAAATGAAGACGGGAAACTGACAGGGTTGACGGTGAGTCTAGAAGAGGCATGCAGGCAGATTGATAGGCTTAAAAATGATAAATCCCCGGGACCGGATGGCATCCATACGAGGGTTATCAAGGAACTGAAGGGGGCTATAGCTGAACTGCTTCAACTAATAGCCAATCTGTTGATCAAATCGGGAAGGATTACGGAAGACTGGAAAGTGGTGAATGTTACGCCGATCTTCAAGAAAGGTTCAAGGAGAGATCCGGGAAACTACAGACCAGTGAGTCTGACCTCTGTACCGGGAAAGACGGTAGAGGCGCTGATAAATGACCGCATCATTGATCACCTTGACGGACACAATCTGATGAGGACCAGCCAGCACGGCTTCAGCAATGGAAGATCTTGCTTGAGGAACTTGCTGCACTTCTTCGAGGGTATAAACAGGCAGATAGACAAGGGTGACCCGGTCGACATTGTATATCTGGATTTTCAGAAGTCGTTTGACAAGGTTCTGCATGAACGATTACTTTGAAAAATTGTGAGTCATGGGATCGAGAGTGACGTACTCACGTGGATTAAAAACTGGCTGGCAGATAGGAAACAGAGAGTGGGGGCTAAATGGACAATACTGGAAAAGCGTCACGAGTGGAGTGCCACAGGGTTAGGTGCTTGAACCCGTGCTCTTCAACATATTTATAAACGACCTGGAAATTTGTACGACGAGTGAGGTGATTAAATTTGCAGATGATACAAAGTTATTCAGAGTAGTGAAGACGTAGGAGGATTGCTAAGACCTGCAATGTGACATAAACACACTCGAGAAATGGGCCATAACATGGCAAATGAGGTTTAACGTGGATAAGTGTAAGGTTATGCTTGTCGGTAACAAAAATCTTATACACGAATACAGAATGTCCGGTACAGTACTTAGAGAGACCCCCCATGAAAAAGACTTGGAAGTACTGGTCGACAATGTGTGGCAGCGGCGAAAAGGGCGAACAGAATGCTAGGAATGATTAAGAAAGGGATCACAAACAAATCGGAGAAGGTTATCATGCTGCTGTACCGGGCCATGGTACGCCCTCACCTGGAATACTGCATCCAGCACTGGCCGCTGTACATGAAGAAGGACACGGTACTACTCGAAAGGGTCCAGAGAAGAGCGACTAAAATGGTTAAGGGGCTGGAGGAGTTGCCGTTCGGTGAGAGATTAGAGAAACTGAGCCTCTTCTCCCTTGAAAAGAGGAGACTGAGAGGGGAGCGAACTGCTGAGTACGATGGACCACTGGTCTGACCCAGCAGCGGCTATTCTTATGTCAAATACTACTTACTTCATGGTCAAAACTTCCAATAAGGACACTACAGTGCCGTACTTGAGAATATCACAACTACTCTTTAGTTTTTATATTGCTTCCATTTTTGATAACAAATGGTGGATTGTCAACATTGTTGAAGTATTGATGAAAGAAAATGATACCCAGAAGGCCCTGTTAATTCATTTTACTGGCCTCAAAGGCAAGACATTTGTTAGGTGCTGGCACAACATCTCATGCTCTACGCTCCATCAGTTACATCATCTGAACGACAATATCAGCTTTTAGAAACTATTTTAGCAAATTCAGTTCATAAATTCAATAAAAAGCAATGAAGGAATAAAGACAGAACTTTTCACTTGGAAACCAATAGATAATACCCACTTTCGGTTTGGGAACCTAGGATAAGCTGCTCAGTCATTGCCTTGTGAACCAGATACCCGCGCAAGGCTTGGAACCTCGATGAAGAAATGAAGACTGCAGGCTTGGGAACCTGAACCAAGAGACCTACCTGTGGCTGGTATTGCACAGCTATCTGGTGGGACCTCTATGGTGATGACGTTGCTAGTTCAAATTTCTTGCCGGGTCAAATTTCTTGAACTGATAATGTTGATGCCACCATGAAGCTAGTTAAAGGTAAGGAAAACTTGAACTACAAAGAACGACTTAAAATTGCAAAAGAGCAGTCATATAATCCCACATTGAAAATTGGTGATTCATATCCTGATAAAAAAAAAATCTCTAAATGACTTGTTTTCTGCTTGGATGTGTTAGCTGCGTTGTTTTGAAGCTATAATGTGTTATTCTTCAGTGAAGCAATGGCTTGCTTGTATGAAATCTTTTTTAGTATGCCTGTTTTTTTGCCTTGTTTTTAAGGATTGACCACTTGAAGACAAAAATAAATTTTCAAGTTCATAGGACGGTCACCAATTAAATGTGGCACTGCCTCTCAGCTCTTGTGTACATTTTGGTTTTACTTGCTTAGGTTTAAAATATCCCAAGTACTCTAAACTAAAGTCAAAGAGGACATCACATGATTCATTTCTGTACAGATTGAAATACTAAGAAGTCTTTTGTAAGCCTGCTGGATTTCAACTGATAGGGCAAGCGATAGCATGTTAGAAAACCATGAGATACATGAAAACACCTGTATATCTTAGTTGACAGTTGGCTCTAGTCAGATCACAGTTATTTATTTTAGTATTTGGATTAAGAGAACATGAGGTCTATCCTTCACATGTATATTTATGAGCCCCAGTTACCTGTGGTAGTTAAAGGATAGATTTTGCTGCAAGTGTTTCTGAAATATTGCAGTAGTGCGGTTGTGCTTTTGTTTTCTAATCCTGCTTGTGTATTTGTAAAATATTTTGTTCTTTATTTGATTTTTAAGTGGGGAGTTTCAAGAGTGGAAGGAAGGGAGGAATAGAAACACAGTTAAGAGGGGACAGATTCAGGACTAATGCTAGGAAGTTCTTCTTCACCCAGAGGGTGGCGGACACCTGGAATGCGCTTCCAGAGGGTGTGATACGACAGAGTACGCTACTGGGTTTCAAGAAGGGTTTGGATGAATTCCTGAAGGATAAGGGGATTGAAGGGTATAGATAGAGGATTGGATGATTTCCGGAAGGAAAAGGGGATTGAGGGGTACTGATAGAGAATTACTATGCAGGTCCTTGACCTGATGGGTCACTGCGCGAGCAGACTGCTGGGCAGGATGGACCCCTGATCTAACCCAGTAGAGGCACTGCTTATGTCCTTAAATATAGAAACATGATGGCAGATAAAGTCTACATGGCCCATCCAGTTCGCCCATCTGCAGCAACCATCATCCCTTCCTTTAAGAGATCCCACGCAGATCATGCACCATTTTAGTATCCTTCTTCTGGACCGATTCCATCCTTTTTATATCTTTTTGAAGGTGTGGACTCCAGAATTGTATACAATATTCTAAATGAGGTCTCACCAAAGTCTTATACAGGGGCATCAATACTTCCTTTTTCCTACTGGCCATACCTCTCCCTAGCATCCTTCTAGTGTTCGCTGTCACCTTTTCAACCTGTTTGGCCACCTTAAGGTCATCATATACAATCACACTCAAGTCCCGCTCTTCTGTTGTGCACATAACTTCTTCACCCCCTAAACTGTACCATTCCCTCAGGTTTTTGCAGCCCAAATACATAACCTTGCATTTCTTAGCATTAAATTACCATTCTTCAAGCTTCGCCAGGTCTTTCTTCATGTTATTCACACCATCTGGCGTGTCTACTCTATTGCAGATTTTGGTATCATCCGCAAAGAGTCAAATCTTACCCGACAACCCTTCAGCAATATCGTTTATAAAAATGTTAAAAAGAGCAGGTTCAAGAACAGAACCTTGAGGCACACTACTGGTAACATCCCTTTCTTCATAGCGATCGCCATTGATCACTATCCTCTGTCGCCTTCCACTCAACCAGTTCTTGATCCAGCCCATCACTTTGTGATCCATCCTGAGGGCACTCAGTTTATTTATTAGACATCTGTGTGGAATACTGTTAAAGGCTTTGCTAAAATCTAAATATACCATATCTAGCGCACATCCTCTATCTAGTTCTCTAATCACCCAGTCAAAGAAATTGATCACATTTGTCTGACAAGACTTACCTCTAGTGAATCCATGTTGCCTCCAGATGGCAGATAAAGGCCAAATGGCCTATCTAGTTTGCCCATCCGCAGTAATAATTATCTCTCTCTCTCAGAGATCCCATGTGCCTATCCCAGGCCCTCTTGAATTCAGACATAGTCTGTCTTCACCACCTCTTCTAGGAGACTGTTCCATGCATCTACTACCCTTTCTGTAAAAAAAAGTATTTCCTTAGATTACTCCGGAGCCTATCACCTCTTAACTTCATCTAATGCCCTCTCATTGCAGAGTTTCCTTTCAAATGAAAAAGACTCGACTCATACACATTTACATTACGTAGGTATTTAAACGTCTCTATCATATCTCCCCTCTTCCATCTTTCTTCTCTCTGGCTTAATAGGGATCTGAGGAAGTGATGTAGTTTCTTTATTTTTCTTATGTTGGAATTGTTAATTCTAGGATTCGATATCTAAATTGTCACTGTGTTATTTGAACAAGTGTTTAAACTTGTAACGATTTGCTAACTGAATAAAAAAATGTTTAACGTGTTTGTTAAGGAAAAAACAGGGGGGAAAAAACCAAAACCACAAACTCAAATGTACCAAAGGCTGAGTGGAATTGTCCAGATCAGAATGATGTGCACTAATGAAAGTGTCCGCCAATGCATCTGATAATATAGGAATCTTTATTGATCCAATGACATAAAAATACATCCAACGACTTAATGACTCGACATGCACATGTTTTGGTCAACAGGCCTTCCTCAGGAGTCTTGAGCGCCACCAATGTGAATATCTAGAATATGTTCCCACTCTGATAGGTCTTACCAGACTTCGAACAAAAAAGAAAGTCAACTAACATTTCTCAAAAAATGAATATAACATCACATAACTAGCATCGTTTTTAGCTGAGAAATGCTTGTTACCTGATGTTTTGTTCGTTTTTTGAGAAGTTTTAGTTGACTTTCTTTTTTGTTCGAAGTCTGGTAAGACCTATCAGAGTGGGAACATATTCTAGATATTCACATTGGTGGCGCTCAAGACTCCTGAGAAAGGCCTGTTGGCCAAAACATGTGCATGTCGAGTCATTGAGTCGCTGGATGTATTTTTATGTCATTGGATGAATAAAGATTCCTATATTATCAGATGCATTGGAGGACACTTTCATTAGTGCACATCATTCTGTTCTGGACAATTCCACTCAGCCTTTGTAACATGTTTGTTATACATTCAGAGCAGAACAGATTTGTAGTTCGGGGAGTCTCCCTGTAACCTCCCTTCTTATTTGGTCCTTTATAGGGCTGTTGCCTGCTTTGGTACAAACTGAAGGGTGCAGCAGAGCCTTCCGGTGAAGAGGTGGAGTTGAAAACCTGGAGTGAATTCCTTCTCCATGGCTCATGGGCATGGGGAGAATACCCTGCTGTTCAAAATGACATACCTATTTACTAAAAAATATATTAGCAAGGAAAGAACCTACTCTCTTTATGTCCATTTTGATAATTTACCTTCTCTTTGTATTTTATACTGTACAGTCCTGAGTGGCTTTTGTAGTGTTCTGTATTACTTCACAAGATACCTGGTGCTGGAGAATGTTTATGCTGCTGTTATTGAGATGACACCAGAATTTGATTTTTTTTTTTTGTGTGTGTGGAAAAATGTCCTCCTGCTGCTCTGTTCCTGCTGTTGTGTCAGCAAGGCTTTAGTGGATGCAGAAATGTGATTAAATTTAACCTTGATGGGTCATTATTTTACAGGCTAAATAATTTAAACGCAGCAAATTTTACTGAGTATGTTTAGCATTTGCAGTTTTCATTATTTGTAATATATAGCCCTTTATCACCCCATTCCGTAAGATTCCTAGGAAAAAAAAAAGCACTGGGTAGAAGCAATCCTGAGTACAGAGCTTATTGCAGTCTAGCTGTTTTCATATATATTGGATGGTGGCCTCCAAGGTGTCTTTCATTGGACACAACAGGAAAATATTGTCTGCATAGGAAAATATGTGGATTTGTGGCATATATTAAATAGGAATGCTCTGTGGTATGTATTAAATAGGGATGGCGATAACAGTGAGCTTGCGGCATGTTACAAAAGGCTTTCCAGGCTTGAGATTTGTCATTGCCTTTCCTTACTTCATATGTTGGTCAAGAACTCCACAGACCATTTCATTACCATACCCTGTATACCTAGTTCACTTAATCTAAAAAGTAAAAGTAGTGGTCCCTTGCATTGAATGCAGCTGAGATGTCGAACTGTAGAAGTACAGATTGTGTGCCCCTGCTTAGGTAAGATTTGGCCTTTAATATCAGTTCTAGCAGTAATGATTCTGTGCTATGCATAGACCTGAACCCATATTGCGAGTTATGGAATCCATCTACTTTGTTTAATAAGTCAGCTGGAAGTTGACACAAAACTTTAGCAGTTTTGCAGGCCATAGTATTCCTGCCACTAGTCTAAAGTTCTCTGCTTTGGTTAGGTCTGCTCCTGTGGCGTAGGAATTGGAGTCGGTGCAATAGCTGATAGTGATTTAGGATGTGTCCTCTCTCGTGAAGACTGACGAGAAAAACTTGTTTAACCTGTCAGCTATCTCTTTTACCACTCCTTTCCTGTCTCCGTCGTCCAATGGTCCCACTTCCTCCCTGGCTGGTTGTTTCCCCTTCACATACCTGAAGAATGGTTTGAAGTTTCTTGCTTCCCCTGCCAGTCTTTCCTCGTACTCTCTTTTTGCTTTCCTAACCTATCGGTGGCATTCTTTCTGGTGCCTTTTGTGCTCCTTAGGGTTGTCCTTTGTTGGGTCCTTTTTCCATTTTCTGAAAAATGATTTCTTGTCACTTATTGCCTTTTTTACTGCATTGGTTATCCACGCCGGGTTTCTAGCTCGATTCTTTTTGCACCCTTTCCTAAACCTTGGGACGTACAGGTCTTGTGCCTCGTGCACCGTGCCCTTGAGTAGGGCCCAGGCTTCCTCTACGGTCTCCATCTTCCTTGAGCTGTTGCTGAGCTTTTTTCCCACCAATTTCCTCATGGCCTTGTAATTTCCTTTTCTGAAGTTGAGTGCTGTCGTTGTGGTTCTTTTCACCTTTGGTGTTCCTATGTTTAGTTTGTACTGGATCATGTTGTGATCGCTGTTCCCTAATGGTGCTAATACTACCACCTCCTTTGCGGGTCCCCCTAACCCGTTGAGGATTAGGTCCAGAGTGGCATCCCCTCACGTTGGTTCCGTGACCAGCTGTTTCATGAAACAGTCCCTCATCACCTCTAGGAATTTAGTTTCTCTCGTGCAATTTGAGTCAGGGCCAGTAAACACTGAACACATGCACAGACCATCTACAGGGAAAGCAGATATCTGTGCATTCGTCAGGATTGCCGCACACTAGTGACCTGTGCGGTCGGAGGGGGCGTTCCTCCAATTGCCCTCATTTTAATTTTATTGTTTTGTGAATTGGTCGGGCCTGCACGGATTGACCACAGATCGGGCACGGAGAGTCAGGTAAGTGAATCTAACCCTAAGAGAATCATTTTTGCATGGCTACCAGACTATCTCCTTTTGCTATGCTCAGGTTGGGCTGACACTTGAAAATCATGTCACTGCACATAAGTTTGAGCGATGACAACTTCAGTAATTCATCTATGTATCACTCCCATCTGTAAAGCAGCCACCTGGTTCTTGGATAAAGCATAGTTATCATCTGTAACAAGTGTTACCTGAGGACAGCAGGCAGATATTCTCCCAACCCTCCCACCTCTCCTAATTGGCTTCTTGGCTCTCTTATACTGGGCGGGAAGGCACTAACACATGAGCAGTACGAGCGGTCTTAAAAGTTTTAAAATGACATTACACTTTTTGACTGTCCATGCTGGAGTTCCATGGATGATGTCACCCACATGTGAGACTAACTGCCTGCTGTCCTCTGACAACACTTGCTACAAGTGAGTAACTATGCTTTATAGCTGGATTATCAGCTACTAGATCATCATATCCATCATACTCTTTTTACAATGCATGACTGAATTATGAAAGATAATGTCTGTATTTATATTTCATTTCACTGTTTAATGGGTTCTGGTGATCTTATTTACCAACATGCCAAACTGATTTATTTTGTCACCAGGATAAACAGATAACATTGTGTCTTAGGTACAAATGGGCATCCTTTTTAATTCATTGTCGGTTATAAAATTTTAATTGCGTAAAAGAGACATTTTTAAAGGATTGGGAGGACTGGGCTAAAATTTCTGTAGTTAATGTTGAATCTCATTGAACCATATTTAGGGTTTTGTTTTTGTTTTTTTTCTAAGCTGCAGTAAAAAATGGATGCACTTAAATCAGTTTTTTCCCTTGTGCAGAGGCCATTTTAACTGCAGCCATAAAATGGCCATTTTTCTTAGTATTAATGGCCATGTACTAACTTTGCCATTAATGTGTGGCTATTAAAAAAAGAAAAATTAATATGTGAACATGTAACTGCTACCCATTTGTAGACAGTTAAGGTTTATGTGCTTTTGCTGTGCTAACCAGTTGGTGTGTGCTAGTGTAGATGTCCACTGACATTCTCCCTCAAATTTTTCTTTTTGTGCAATTTGTGCACGTTTATTTGGCACTTAAGGAGTGCACCTCTTTGTATGCCATTTTAAGCTGTTAGGTGCATGTTAGCACCTAGCACAGCTTAGTAAAAGGGCTCCTTAGTATATTTACATTTATTTTTTTAGTTCTTTTTCTCTGAGAGCTTGCCTGTAAGAGGAGAGAGTCATATCTGTATATGCTAAAGCTTTTCCAGGCCATTACCTGTGCTTTGCCCTGCAAATGATGGTGTGTTGCTTAGCAACGTGAGGCATCCTAGTCTGTGGAGCTGTGATGCCTTTTGAACAGGCTGATTTATATTCAAAATGTTCTGTGGTAATCTACAGGTGATACACTCTAAAGCCATTAATGTAAGACTGAGGCTACATATTGCATAAAATTGTGAAAAAAGAAAAATGACCACCTGTAGTTATAGCTATATAGATAGATTCACAGCTTTTATTGTTTAGGTATTCTTGATGAAAAGAAAAGAATACTGTATGGGAAAATCATTACTGTGTGACTAGTATGAGTGGAGAAACTAGTAAAAAATTTAGGTAAAGCTTGAGAGGTATTTATCAGTAAAAGTAAAAAATGAACATTAAACTGTATATGGCAAACAAGATGGCCGTTTCATATGAAAGCCTAAGTACTCCTATACTTGCAATATTTTTAATGATCTAACTGTATAAAAGACAAGACACAGTGAGTTGGGTGAATCTTGAAAATGCTTATGAAATCAAACATCTGTGTTGACTAAAAAAGAAAAAACCCTTTTTAAAGTAGAATGTGTACCCCTTGGTTGTGATGTATATGACCTTCTGTCATATTCCCTAGAGCAGTGTTTTGCAACCTTTTTACACCCGTGGACAGGCAGAAATAAAAGAATTATTTTGTGGATCGGCAAACTACTAGGATTAAAATTTAAAAACCCTGTGTCCGCCCCATCTCCATGAGCTTGGTCCCCGCAAATCATCTGATCCCATCTGCACAAGCCGCAGTTATGATTTTATATTGAACGTATTTTATTAAAGTATAAAAAGAAACAATATTCTAAACAATTGTGATTTTATAAATACAAATATACAGAGCACGGACCAACAAACCTTGTCTCCCCTCCCCTTCACATATATCCCCTCTACTATCAAGAAAACTGAACAAGCCAAGTTATTATAGAATGCTACACAGAAATATCATGCTAACAGAATACTGCAGTCCCCAGTTATGTCTCTAGCTGGATATATATTTCAAATCTGATATATTCTAATGACAAAATAGAAATAAAATTATTTTTTTCTACCTTTTGTTGTCTCTGGTTTCTGCTTTCATCTTCTTTTCACTCTTTTCCTTCCAGCGTCTGCCCTGTCTCTTCAATCCAGCATCTGCCCGTTCCATCCACTGTCTGCCCTCTCCCCCTTCCATATGTATCTGACTTCTTTCTATGCCCCTCTCCCCTGTCCATCCAGCCTGTGCCTCCTCTCTCCTTTTTACATCATTCATTCCAGCTTCACTGCTTTCTTCATTTTTCTCTCTCCTACACCAGATCTAGCATCTTTATCCCTCTCTCATTTCTCTGCTGACTCCCTTTCCAGCATCAATCTCTCTCTCTACTTTCTCATTCCTCTCTCTCCCCTTTCCCTCATCTGATCTCTCCATTCCACCCTGACCCCCTTCCCCTCCTGTAATCTCCCTGCCAGCTGTTTCCTTCCTTTTTTCTTTCTCCCTTCCCTCCTTCCTTTTTTCCTTCTCCCTTCCCTCCTTCCCCTATCCAACATTAACTCTCTTCCCATCCCTTTCCCTCCTTCCCTCCCAGCAGCATCTCTCCTACCTCCTCCAAGTCCAGTAGCAGCTTTCCCTTTATCCAGCAGCTTCCCAGCTTCCTACAGTGGCTTCCTCCCCTTCCAGCAGCTCTCAGTACTTGCCTGCTGGAAGTTGCCGATGAATCACTGCCCTGGCAAGTAGGAGAGCTGCTGAGAGGGGAGACAGCCACTGTGAAGGATCTTGCTCGCACAGCTGACCATCTCCTTCCACCTGCACCTGTACCTGCAGCTCTCTCTGTTCCACTTGTACCTTCCCCATGGCTCTCTTCAGCAACTCGGCAGGGGCGGCGATCAAGACAGGCTGCCGACGTCGGGACCTTCACTCTCTGAGTCCCGCCTATTTTGTTTCAACTTCCTGTTTCTGAACAGTCGAGGGAAGGGCCTCACAGAGGGAAGGCCCCGACGTCGGTAGGCTGTCTTGATCGCCCGAAGCTGGGAGGAATGGCAGTCGGCAGGAACTTGAACTGCTGACTCGATCTCACCGGCCCTGTGCGGACCGGCAGAAATTTTCTGCGCACTGGCACCGGTCCGCGGACCAGCGGTTGAAGAACAGTGCCCTAGAGGCCTTTGAAGATCTATATAATAATACAAGATTTTTTAGGTCAGTTGCTTAACTTTATCTGTATTCTAAACTAAACTAAACTAAACTAAGCCTTAAGTTTATATACCGCATCATCTCCACGGAAGCGGAGCTCGACACGGTTTACAAAGCTTAAAAATACAAGAAGAGAGGGGAGAGAGAGTTTACAAGGGCATATGAAAAGAGGGGAAGTAAGAAGGAGATGTTATATATTAGAGAAAAGCCAGGTTTTCAGTTGTTTCCGGAACAGTTGGAGGGAGCCCAGGTTCCGCAGCGGGATAGTGAGATCGTTCCAAAGGCCCGTGATTTTGGAGAGGAGGGATCTTCCCAGTTTGCCTGCGTGGGGGATGCCACGTAGAGAGGGGAAGGATAGTTTATGTCTGTGGGCGGATCTGGTTGTAGCAGGCGTTTGGGCGAGGAAGGATAGGGGGATTAGTGGCGGAAGGATGCCATGAATTATCTTGAAAGCTAGACAGGAGCATTTGAAGTGAATTCTGGAAAGTACAGGGAGCCAGTGAAGATTGGTAAGTAAGGGGGAGACGTGATCAAATTTGCGTTTAGCAAAAATCAATTTGGCCGCAGTATTCTGGATGAGCTGGAGTCTGTGAAGACTTTTTTTTGTTAGGCACAGGTAAATGGCATTACAGTAATCGAGTTTGGATAAGATGATGGATTGTACCAGGACGGTAAAGTGTTTTTGGTGGAAATAGGATCTAACTTTCCTCAGCATGTGGAGGCTGAAAAAACATGATTTTGCCAAGGAGTTCAGGTGATCGTTTAGGGAGAGGGAGGAATCGATAATGATGCCGAGGACCTTGCTTGAGAACTCAAGGCGAAGAGCGGGACCTGTGGGTAGAGTGAAGAGGGTGGGCAGGTGTGCTAACTTTGGGCCGAGCCAGAGTAGTTTTGTCTTTGATTCATTTAATTTCATCTGAACAGAGAGGGACCAGGCATGAAGTCTCATTATGCATGAGGTGATGTTCTCTTGGAGGTTTGTAAGGTTCTGGTCTGTTTCGAGGAGGATAAGGATATCGTCTGCATATGTGTAAATTGTTTCAAGGGGGGATAGTTTGAGAAGCTTCAGGGAGGTCATATACATGTTGAAGAGGATAGGGGATAGGGGAGAGCCCTGTGGGACCCCGCAGGATGGTGTCCACGAAGTGGATTTGGAGCCGTTTGCGTTGACAATGTAGGAACGTGCGCGAAGGAAGTTTGAGAACCACTTTAGGACAAAGGAGTCTATTCCTATCTCGGAAAGTTGGTAGATTAGTATGTCGTGGTGCACGACGTCGAAAGCTGCGGAGAGATCGAACTGTAGGAGAACAGCAAATTTGTTTCGGGCGTGTAGTTGTTGCACCTTTGAGATTAGGGAAACTAGGAGGGACTCGGTGCTGAAGTTGGGCCTAAATCCGAATTGGTAGTGTTGGAGGATGGAGAATCTCTCTAGGTTAGAGGAGAACTGGGTAGCGACTATGGTCTCCAGAAGTTTTGTTAAAAGAGGGATGTTGGCTATGGGGCGGTAGTTCGATGGTAAGGAAGGGTCAAGATCGGCTTTTTTCAGAAGAGGGGACAAGGCAATGTGGCCCATTTCTGAGGAGAACAGGCCCGATAGTAAAGCTTTGTTTATAAGGTTTGTAAGGGAAGAGATGGCCTGCGCTGGGATGTTTTCGTAGAGGTAGGATGGGAAAGGATCTAGGATGCACTTGCAGGATTTAAGTTTCAGGCAGAGTTTAGAGATCTGGGGCTCGGATACAGGTTCGAAAGTAGTCCATGATCTGTCAGCAGGGATAGGGTCGGAGTCTTTCAGAGGAAGAGAGTTGTAAGAGATAGCTGGGGGGAACGAACTCTTTATGGTAGTGATCTTCTCGTTGAAAAAATTGGCTAAGTCATTTGAAGTCATTCTGTGCACACAATTTCAAATTTAAAACAATTTTATTCTCCAGGATATAAAACTGGGAAATCAAATACTTATGAAAGAACGTCTGCCAGTCTTATGTCCCTGTTTCAGATCTAATTTCATATGCCTCATCTATATCTGTTCTTTTGGGTGCTTGGAAAACCTGTGCTTGTATAGAGTGTATACTTGCTTGCCCATTTCATTAGTGGACTATGTTATTTTTGCTATAGATGCCAGCTCTGTGAGATGCTTCTCAGCCTTTCCCTGCATAACTAATACAGTGATTCTCAATCCTTTCCTGGAGGCATACCTTGCAAGTTTAGGGTTTTGAGATTACTACATTAAAAAGTGCAAATGTATCTCATGGGTAATCAGAAATCCATTGTATGCAAAACTATCTTATATATATTCTTTATCTGCTCCTTCCATTCCCTCCCTTGGAGGTCTGGCATCTTTCCTTCCCTTTTCTCCCCATCCCTGCAGTCAAACACCTCTCTTACCCTCCCCTATCCCCTCGGGATCTGATGCTTGTTCACCCAGCGCTGCTTTAAGTCTTCAGGCCATCGGCAGCGTGACTGAAGTAAACGCTGCCTTTGGCAACCTAGAAGCTTTGTTTCTACTAATGCTTTCTGCCTATGTAGGGACAAGAAGCTGTAGCAGAGGAACTTCTGGGTCACCAAAGGCAGTGCGTTTCAGTCACGATGCCAACAGCCCAAAGACATTCATTAGCGCTGGGTGAGCAAGCACTGGATCTGGGGGGGTTGGGGGGAGGGAGGGAGGTCTCTGGATAGGTGCGTTGTGGGAGGGAAGGAGAGAGCTATCAGGCCACTGAATGGGGAAGGGGGGGGGGAGAAGAGAGATGTCAGTCCAGGGAGAGATTCCAGACTAAGGCAGGGGGAGGAGAAGGGAAAGACAGAGAAATGCCAGACCACAAAGGGGGGAAGAGGGAAAGGAAGGAGGGGAGAGAGATGCCAGACTGTGGGAAGGAGAGGATAAAAATCCCAGACCATAGGAGGAGGAAAGGGGAAAGACAGATGTCAGACCATGGGAGAGGAAAAGAGAAGGAGGATATGGTACACAGGGATGAGAGGGAGAGAGAGAGGGTTGTAAAAGAGACATCATGGGCACTGTCTTTCTTATCAGGCTGCTTTTTATGACAAAGATTTTCATCCATAATTGATCAGAGCCATATCCTATAAACACTATAGAAAACTTTTGAAGACTTTTCTTTTCTCCAAATTTCTGACTAGCTAAATTCCTTTGCATCTCATTAATATTGTATTTTCCCATAGCATAATCTTTTATTAACCGCATTGAACTAATGGCTATGTGGTCTAGAAATTCGCTATTATGTTATGTTATGGGGAAGGAAAGAGAAATGGAAGAAATGCTGTTTATGGATATGGGAATAGGGGAGAAGAGGGAGGGAAGTGATGGCACACACAAATGGTGGGAAGGGCAGAGAGAGGGAGGAGATAGTGCACATAGTGTAACAAACCCACTGCCAGCAAAGGTTTTGTTCCTCTGAAGTGTAACAGCTAGACAGCCCCAGTGCAGTAGAGCTGACCAGGTCATTGCACTGGAACATGTAGTCGATGACTATCACTGGAATAGCCAGCCTGAGACAGGGAAAGTTATGCAGAAAGCTTGCACTCTTGTATAGAGCCTTTAAATCCTGTTAGGAGATTTTACCCTAAAATACCTGCTGTTGCTTTAAGAAAAGAGCAGGGAAATCTGATCTCTGGCAAATGTAAGCAGTTCTCTAGAGAACTGATACCCATCCCCCTGGTCAGGCAGAGGGGGCATGGTTTTGAGCTCCCTAAATGGAAGCTGGTGAGAGAGTCAGGGGGAGGGAGCCAGTAGAAGGAGCAGGAGACAGGAAAGAGGCAGGAAAAGATGTTTGTCTTTTTCCCAGTCAGACTGTGAGAGGCTGGAAGACTGGGAGATGCAGGAAGTCAATTTTATCCCAACTGGAGAACAGTTGGATAGCGTGGAGGCTATGGACTTTCAGATAGCAGAGAGTGAACCAGAGCCTAGTGTGGAACTGATGGAAATCAACTGCTGCAAATGTGAGTGTGCTGATTTGTGCTTCTAACTCTATGCGAAGGATATTGCTATGAACTGTGTTTTTGTTTTGGGTGTTTGCCTGGAAGAAAGTGGCTTGTGCTGATAGGAGCACACCTGCTTATGAACTGGAACATTTGTGGGTTGTTTTTTTCCCCCTCAAAACTAGCCCAGAGAAAAACTTTTGGTTTTTGCTATTTTTGTTTTGCTTGTTTGCTGGGTTTTGGTAGCTAATTAGTAGTATTTCATTGTAACAGCTGTGCCTAGAACAGTGTTCTTCAACCACCGGTCCGCAGAAATTTCCTACTGGTCCGCGACCGGAACGTGCCTCGGGCCTGAGGAGATCAGTGCTCCTACGCGCATCCTGCCCCTGAACCGGCAGCTTCTGTCTGATGTCGCAATGTCAGAGGAAAAGCTTCTGGATGATGCGCGGGACGCGGGAGTAGCCACCACACATGCCTTTGTGCACTGATCTTCCTCACGTTCCGGCCATGGACCGGCAGTGAGGAAGAGGGGAAATGAGGAAAAGGGAGCCATCCGCAGGCAGTGAGGAAGAGGGAGCTGGCCGCGGGCAGTATAAAACGGACAGGTGGGAGCGCTGGTATGTTTCTTGCAGAGGGGGAGGAAGACAAGAGAGACAGCTGGCTTTCTGAAGGCCTTGTTTGTAAACAAGAGAGGGCAGGACACCTAGCTTCACCCAACTGCCATGATGAAGGGATGGCACATGGAGGAAGGAAGACAACAAAAGTAGGGGGAAAGATTTTATTTTCAATTTAGTGATTGAATTGTCAATTTTGAGAATTTTCATCTGCTGTCTGTATTTTGCACTGTTCAGGAAGAAATGTATTTGTTTCTTTTTCTCTGGGGTTGTACTGCATGCAGAGTCTTGAATCTTAGGGTTTCGTTTGTATATATTAGTAATTTTAGTTTGTGGTCCCGTATTTGTATAATCTGTTCTGGTAGGAATGAATGTTGAGAAGCATACAGTGTGCATTGTGTAGTTTAATTTTGTGGTTAGCCATTATGTGTTGTTAATAAGATTATATTGTATGTGTATATATGAAAAATGAGTGGAAAAAATAGTGTTACAATTAGTACTAATATGGGGGTGGGGTCTGGCCCACGACTTAGCCCAGTGCTCTTCAACCGCCAGTCTGCGGACCGGTGCCTGTCCACAAAATAGTTATTTTATTTCCACTGGTCTATAGGTGTAAAAAGATTGAAGAACACTGGCCTAGAAGCCATTCTGAATGCTGAGACAGCCTGTGCCTAAGAACTGTCCTTTTCATGTCTGCTGGTTTCTGGACTTTAAAGGTCTTTCTATTTGAACTTGTATTTGAACTTTTTGCTTCACTTAAAACTAGAGAGGATTATTTAAAACTCTTTGAACAGAAAAACTGCCTGGTGCAAAGAACCTATCCCAGTGTAAAGCTAAGCCTTGCTACTAGTTATTCCAAGAACTTGCCTAAAGGTGTTTTTGTACCTAACCTCTCTGTACCTAGTGGCTTTACTTGGCATAGTGCTGATAAAGAGTTTAGGATTCTAAACGTTTAGCCAACTGCAACAGCTGGGGTGGCTCTTTGCCAGTTGTAAGTGTGCCTTGAACCCAAACACAAAGACTGGCCAGTGGCCAGGAATAATAAATCTCTAAAACTTGAACATTGGTGGAAGTTTCCTTCTTATGCTGACAGGGGCAGATACCCAAAATACTGGGGTTTGACCACAGCATAGCCATTACTAGGCCTAAAGCATACCCCAAGCTAAAGGGGACATGCCAGACCAGTATTTTTCGCAGCCCAAGTGGTCTGCGCTCATCAGAGACCCCGGGTTGTGACAATGGATAGATGAGAGGGACAACATGCAAAAGTACATAGATATGAGGAGAGAACAGAGAAATGGAAGAATCCGTCAGAATGAAATCCCCGACGGACAAGGCCAAGCAGCCTCTTTAAAGTGCTGCTGGCCCGACTCTGCTTCGGTTTAAGGTAGGGCTCGCTCACGGTCAGTGGGGAGGGAAGGATGGAGGGTCAGCAGGAGTTCGGCTGCATGGTGGTGGTGGGGCTGTGGCAGCAGTGGGGGTGTGGCGGGTTGAAGGGTTGCCGACGAATCCTGGGACTAGGGCTTATTTTTGGGGTAGAGCTTATATTAAGACCTACCCCGAAAATGATGTTAGATCTTATTTTCGGGGAAACACGGTAGTTATGGCCATTGAATTGGCAATAGAATATATACTGTATATATTCAAATATAAGCTGAGATTTTGGAGCCAAAAATGGGGGTCTCTGCTTATATTTGGGTCATTGCCCACCCGCCCCTCTCAGACTTGTTGCAAGCCTCCGGCAGGGAGAGGAAGCGGGACGGATACCTCCTGTCCCTGCCCACAGTGAGACTGCCAGGAATTCAAAAATATGTGGAGGAGGCAGGAGGGAATTAAAAGATTTTAGAGTCAGCTGGGACAGGAAGAGGGAGGGATCCCTCCTGTCTCGGCCCACCGCTGGACCACCAGGTCTTATGGCAGGACTGGTGGAGGCTTGCAGGTCATCAGGAGGGAGGGGGAGAGTACAGGGTAGGAAGGGAGGGAGGGGGACAAGGTGCAGAGCCTGACAGGGCAGGGCACTTGAATATTAACCTCCCCAGCTTATATTCAAGTCAAACCTTTTTCTTCTTTTTTGGGATGGGGAAAAGAGCTACCTTGACTTATATTCAGGTCAGCTTATATTAGAGTATACATGGTACATTAAAATAAAGAGCTGGCTTCATTTAAGTTGCAAAGCTTTTTTTGGTGGGGGGGACTAGGAAATTTACCTTGGTTCTTTTAGCTGTCTGGTTGGTGCTTCGTTTGCATGACTGACATTTCAGCCATCTTATTGTGGCTTTCATCAGAGTGACAAAGACACAGCAAGATGGCTAAAATGTCAGTCAAGCAGACACACCACTATCCAGAGAGCTACAAGAACAATGACACCAGCCACAGAAGCCTAAGAAAAGAGGTAATTTACCTTGTTTGCTAAAGGTTATACAGTTTCTTTTACAGAGAAAGCTCTTTGTTATTTGTAACTCTGTCTTCATGTAATGTTAAGCAGAGTAGAGTCCTGCGTTGGTGCACAGGTTAAGAAAGCTATGTCATAGGTAATTTTGTAAAGGCACTTTCATGTGTAGAGGCTAAGTATATACATGTAAAATATTTCTTATAAAACTATACCTCCATGTAAGAATTTATGTGAGGAGAGCCATGTGTACTTTTGTGACTTGGATGCAGGTGTGTAGGGTGTGTTTGGAAATGAAGTATAGGCAGAGGCTGGACAGAGTCACAGTTTATAAAACACATATGAATATAATGTGCACAGTAACTTCAAAGTAGGTCCATGGGTTCTTTTTGTCAGCAATTTTATGTTTTTTTTTTATACTGGTATTTTATAAAACCACGTGGGTGCCTATGTCTTTATAAAATAGACCCAAAATAGGCCTCTACTTAGCCTTTCCTCCTAACTAGCCTGTTATAAAATTTATTTGCTGTAAAGAATGACACTAAAACTGAATTATGGTACATACATTTTTATGATATTTTTCTTCTCTAGGTTCGGTGGATGATGTATTGGATTGTGTTTGCACTTTACACTGTGCTTGAAACGTTAACAGATATAACAATATCTTGGTAAGATATAATTTGTATAAAATAAGTTATGATTATGTTTTGGCAGTCTATAAGATAAAATCAATTTTAGCCAGCACTTCAATGAAATCTAAATCTTTGCCAAAATATGTTTAAGAAAAAGTTCTCAGCTAAAGTTTCTTCAAGGAAAATAAGTTGTTGGTTGAAATGATGCCTTCATTGAATTCTAAAATACTGATTCATTTTTCTTTCTCAAATAATACTTATGGCTTTAAGATGTATCCTTTCAGGGCCTTAGAGGTTTCTTCAGGTTGTTTTATTTATTTTCAAGAAAGAATACAAGGTAGAGAGTGTAAATTTAGTTTTCAAGTTGTGAAGGGGTGTATAGATGAGATCTCCAGTTGTTCTAATATTGTGTTGACAACTCAGTCTGCCTTAAAATGGATATAGCTGAGGTCATGAGATCCAAGCAATGAACTTAAAAATCTAGGGCCAGATTAAAGCAGGGAGACTTAGACAAGGAGAAGGAAAGCTACAAGAGTATCTCGTCACATTGCATGTATTAGGCAATCATTGTACTACTTGTAAAGTCTTCAGAGGGTAAGGCAGGCACTTCTTTGTGTTCATAAGAAATACAGATTGTTTTCATTTGGAATTGGGATCGGGAGAAGATTCTCAAATGTTTGCAGTAAAATCTGACAGGCAGCTGTCACAGATGCTACTGTAATAATTTCTAAAAGGTGAGTCATTCTTAAAAACTGCGATGCAAATGAGGGTCACTAAATTTGCCTGTGTCGATCGTTGGTGATAGCGCTCGGCACATGCACAGAATAAACGCAGAAAAAAGACCCCAGATCGAAGATTGGCAGGAGGGATGCATGCCTACTACCTCCTGCTGCTGATATCAAGCAACCCCCCACCCCCAGCAGCAGGAGAGATGCCCACGTCCTCCCGCTGCCATGCAACAACACCTAACAGCCCCCCCCCCCCCGACAGCAGGAGAGATACCCACTCACTCCCACCACAGTAGTGTCCCCAATGACTTCCATGCCCCCTTGTATATGAAGGCGGGCTGGAGGGATGCTTACCTTCTCCGGCTAGCAGGCCCACCTTTTCAAATGGTGAGCCTTCCCCTTCCTGGTGTATCCATGGAGTGCTGGGGAGGGATCTAGGGCTCTTATTGACCCATGTTCCTTAAGGCCCCTCCTATGGGTAGTCTTCTCTCTGGCTGTACTTCTTAAACAAGGTAGGGGGGCAGGGGGGTTGTCAGAGGCACAATGGTGGTGGTGGCAGGAGGGAGTGGGCATCCCTCCCGCTGCCAGCTTTACACGTTACCATTGTAGATCAGACAATTCTTCTTTAGATCTCCTGGGGTCTCTAAGGGGCCGTTACTGGTGCTTGCTTTTGAGTCAGCTGGTAATGACATTGAAGACTGGTGTCCAATCCTGGAGCACAGTTCTTACGGCAGCACTTTAAGCACCCAAGTTCTCGTCTCCAAATTTTGTTGTGACCAGCACTTGCTTTTGAGTCAGCTGGTAATGATATCGAGGACTGGCATCCAATCCCCGAGCACAGTTCTTACAGGTAACAGGCAGTACTTTAAGCACTCAAGTTCTTGACTCCCTAAATGCTCTTTTCTGAGCAGGGTCTGGGCTCAGCCCACATCTTTTCTGTGGCACCCAGACATATAAGGATCCTAGTCACTGAGCTCTGGGAGACCCCTGAAGGCTCACTGAAGGTTGCTAAAACTATGTCTAAGCTGCATCCCACAGATCAGGAATTCCAACAAATGTTTGCTCTGCCAAAGGTGAATTCTCTGGTAGCCCAGGTGACCAAACACACATCCTTGCCAAGTGAGGGAGGAGTAGTTTTAAAGTATCTGCAGAACTGCCGAGCGGATATGGTCCTCAGGAGGCAGTCTGAGGCTCTACCCTTTGGGATTAAGGCTGCAGCCACGGCCTGTTTCGTGGAGTGCACCTTTCATTCCAGACTATGAAATCAGAACCTGGTGGAGGCTGAGCCCATGCCACAGCTTGTGTTAGCTGGAGTAAATTACAAAGCAGATGCACTCTACAATAACATCAGAGTTATGGGGAAAGTCTCTGCATATTCAGTCTCTGCCCGTCGTATGCTTTGGATCAGACAATAGATGGAGATGCTGTTTGGGAAGGGCCTAGATGATCTTATGGCCAGTGTACAAGATCACTGTCCAAAATCTTTACCAGACAGCAGACCCTGAGAGGCCAGAGCCGGGGGTCCTTATGTGGGTCATGGTGCTCTTGTCAGTACTCAACAGAAACTTGTAACCAGGGAGCCTATCAAGGTTCCAGATAGAAATTTTCCGGGAACTATGTTTTCTTCCATTTGCATCTTTGCTTTTCTGACAGCTTTTCCTGCTTCTCGTAGCTTTTTCACATATTTTTGTCTGTCTTTCTCTTTCTGCAACATCTTGTAATTTGTGAAGGCTAACCTTTTTTTTCTCATCTTTTCAGCTTCTACATTTGAGAACCAAAGTGGCCTTTCTTTTCCTTTTACCTTTGTGTACCTTCCTAACATAATTTGTTGCCTTTCAGTTTTGCCCATTGCTTTTCTACTTCATTCAGCTGTTCACATGCAACTAACTCCTCCTTAAGGATTCCCCTATCTTGACAAAATGGGAGCATTCAAACTACTGTTTCTGCTTTGATTTAACTTCAGATCAGACACCTGGTTTCAGGGAATTCCTGTCTTCTGTAGGGCTCTCGCCAGCTTTGGTATGAACTGAAGAGGCAGCAGAGACCATGGAGAAGAAGGAGGAGTTGAAAAGCTGTGATTGACATCTTATGCAGTATGCTTACAAGTACAGAGGGATAACCCTATGGTTTGGCATATCATTCCTATCTACTAGAAAAGATATTATCAAGGTAAGAACCTAATTTCTTTGTAATTTCTGTGCGGCTATATTGTTAGCTCCCATCTTTGATTTTGTAATCCACATAGAACTCTTAAGGATGTTTTCAGAGTATAAGAATTTTTATAATGTAATGGAGCAATCCAGTATTTTTCTCTATGTGTAGCACATGGTAGGTTGTGCTGACAATGCTCCTATCCCTGGCTGCCCAGCGTGGATGCTTAACAGCCTCTCCGAGGTCACAGTCTCAGGACTGCCTGGTTGAACTTAGAGATTGGTTCTGCAGCCCCTAGTCACACTTCTTCGTGCCACTGTGTGAGGCTTTGGCTTGGTCCTGCAGGGCCATGCCCGAGGGGTACAAGTCCCCATTCTTCTGTCCCTCTTGGCTGTTCACTGTATTTGTGTATACTCCCTATGGGCTCCCCCTGCAGCTCCTAGGCTTTCCAAAAGTTCTTGCTTCAGCAGCATATATACTTAAAAAAACAACTAATCTAATTAGCCTGGGTAGCTTTATGCCCTTCGTCAGGATTGTTCTGCCCCTATTGTATGGGGTAGCTTGTTCTGTTTGCATGCGACAGATTACATGTCTGTGTATTTATTAAGCTGTGTATGGTGGACCAGGTTCCTGCTTTCTGGGGAACTCTGTGATTAGCCTTTATGAACACCTGTGTTCTGCTATCAGTATCTTGGTGCTTTGTTGTTACTGCCTTTCTCTGTGCATGCTGGGAAGAGTAGAATTCCTCCTTCCCTCCCTCTGAATTGCTCTCTTGAGGTAAATTGAGAGAGAGAGTAGCGTTGCCTAGGTCTAATATCCCACTATCACAACACTGTTGGATAGACTGGATGCACAACTTGGTCACCAAACACCTCAATTCCAGTCGCACTATTTCATTTCACAGCAATACTTTATTTTTTTATTTCTGTATCTTTGATGCAATATCAATGGGAGGTATTCAACGAACGAACTGCAAGCAGAACGAACTGCAAGCAACAAATGGATGGCTGAGGCGATGGTGTGACGAGGAAGGTTTCCTCTTTGTATGAAACTGGTCAACCTTCCTGGGGAAAAACAAGCTCTACAGGAGAGACGGACTGCATTTGAGCACGGCTGGGACGAGGATGCTGGCACGTAACATCCAGACCTGCATAGACATGACTTTAAACTGATAACAAGGGGAAAGCCGAGAGTCGATCTGACCTCGACACATCGGACCACAGTATCGAGCAAGGATACTGAAACAGGAAAGGAAGATAGTGGACTAGAGGCAAAATGGACACTTTATGGACATAAACCCAAGGATACAGTACAGGGACCCGAGAGGCAGGTAGAGCTAAAGAGCAAGACATGGAGGACAAAGCCGGAACCAGAGGGCTATCAAAGATCAAAGAAGCGGGAGGAGGACGGGATAGACACACCACAGGAGGCAGCCCGTGAGGACACCAGCAGGAGCATCAAATCAAGAGTAGACCCAAAAGAAAAGGTAACTAACCAGGACTTAAATTGCCTATATACAAACGCTAGGAGCCTAAGGACCAAAATGGGGGAGCTAGAAGTTATAGCCAGAAATAAGGACCTAGACATAATAGGAATCACAGAGACATGGTGGTCAGAGGACAACAAATGGGATGTGGCCCTGCCAGGGTACAAACTCTACAGAAAGGACAGGGAGCACAAGAAGGGGGGTGGAATAGCACTGTATATAAAGGACTACATTCCTTCATCCAGATCAGAAACAACAATAAGGGCAGACAGTCTGGAGTCACTATGGGTTAAGCTAACAGGAGGGGAAGGAGCTGACATCAAATTGGGACTTTACTATCGCCCACCAGGACAGCCAGAAGCAAACGACCTGGACCTGGAGGCCGAACTGAGGCAGGTGTGCAAAAGTGGAAGGGTGGTGGTTATGGGGGATTTCAACTATCCGGGAATAGATTGGGACATTGGGCACTCAAATTGCACAAAAGAAACTAAATTTATAGAGGTGATAAGAGACTGTTTCATGGAGCAGCTGGTCACGGAACCAACGCGAGGGGATGCCACTCTAGACCTAATCCTCAACGGGCTAGAAGGACCCGCAAAGGAAGTGGTGGTACTAGCACCGTTAGGGAACAGCGATCACAACATGATCCAGTACAAATTAAACATGGGAACATCAAAGGTGAAAAGAACCACAACGACAGCACTCAACTTCAGAAAAGGAAACTACAAAGACATGAGGAAAATGGTAGGAAAAAAGCTCAGCAACAGCTCAGGGAAGATGAAGACCGTAAAGGAAGCCTGGACACTGCTTAAAGGCACAGTGCTCGAGGCACAAGACCTGTGCGTACCAAGGTTCAGGAAAGGGTGCAAAAAAAATCGAACTAGAAACCCAGCATGGATAACAACTGCAGTTAATAAGGCGATAAGAGACAAGAAATCATCCTTCAAGAGATGGAAAAAGGAACCAACAAGGGAGAACCAGGAAGAGCACAAAAGGCACCAGAAAGAGTGCCATCGAGAGGTCAGGAAAGCAAAGAGAGAATATGAGGAAAGACTGGCAGGAGAAGCAAGAAACTTCAAACCCTTCTTCAGGTATGTGAAAGGGAAACAACCAGCCAGAGAGGAAGTGGGACCACTGGACGACGGAGACAGGAAAGGAGCGATAAAGGAGGAAAAAGAGATAGCTGACAGGTTAAACAAATTCTTCTCGTCAGTCTTCACCAGAGAGGACACATCCAATATCCCAGAACCTGAGGTGATTATAAACGGGGAACACGACGAAAAGCTGGTACAACTAGAGGTAAGCAAAGAGGATGTCCTCAGACAGATAGATAGACTGAAGAGCGACAAATCACCAGGCCCAGACGGCATCCACCCAAGGGTACTAAAAGAACTGAGAAACGAAATAGCAGAGACACTTCGCCAAATATGTAACCTCTCCCTAAAAACTGGAGAGATCCCAGAGGACTGGAAAATGGCAAATGTCACGCCCATCTTTAAGAAGGGATCAAGGGGTGACCCGGGAAACTACAGGCCTGTGAGCTTGACCTCGGTTCCGGGAAAGATGATGGAAGCAATGGTAAAGGACACAATCTGCGAACACATAGAAAAAAATGGGCAACTGAAGGCGAGCCAGCATGGCTTCTGCAAGGGAAGGTCGTGCCTCACAAACTTGCTGTACTTCTTCGAGGGAATAAACAGCCAGATGGATAAGGGGGAATCCATAGACATCATTTACCTTGACTTCCAAAAAGCCTTCGACAAGGTACCTCACGAACGGCTACTAAAAAAGCTGTGGAACCACGGGGTGCAAGGGGATATCTACCGATGGATCAAACACTGGTTGGCAGGCAGGAAACAGAGGGTTGGAGTAAAGGGACAATACTCAGACTGGCAATGGGTCACGAGCGGAGTTCCACAGGGGTCGGTGCTAGGACCTCTATTGTTCAATATATTTATTGACGATCTGGAGACGGGGACAAAATGTGAGGTTATCAAATTTGCTGATGACACCAAACTCTGCAGCAGGGTTAGGAACAAGGAAGACTGTGAAAACCTGCAAAGGGACCTAACGAGACTGGAAGACTGGGCAAATAAGTGGCAAATGAGTTTTAACGTAGAAAAATGCAAAGTCATGCACGTAGGGAAAAAGAACCCGATCTTCAGCTACAAAATGGGGGGAACACCGCTAGGGGTGAGTAACCTTGAAAGGGATCTGGGGGTGATGGTTGACACATCACTGAAACCATCGGCGCAATGTGCGACAGCCTCAAAGAAAGCAAACAGAATGCTGGGCATCATCAAAAAGGGTATCACAACCAGGACGAAGGAAGTCATCATGCCGCTGTATCGCGCAATGGTGCGCCCGCACCTGGAGTACTGTGTTCAATACTGGTCGCCGTACCTCAGAAAGGACATGGCGGTACTCGAAGGAGTGCAGAGGAGGGCGACTAAACTGATAAAAGGTATGGGAAATTTCTCTTACGCTGACAGGTTAAAAACGCTGGGGCTGTTCTCTCTGGAGAAGAGGAGACTTAGAGGGGACATGATAGAAACCTTCAAAATCCTAAAGGGCATAGAGAAAGTGAATAAGAACAGATTCTTCAAACTGTGGGGAGCCACAAGCACTAGGGGTCACTCGGAGAAATTGAAAGGGGACAGGTTTAGAACAAATGCTAGGAAGTTCTTTTTTACCCAGAGGGTGGTGGACACATGGAACAAGCTTCCGGAGGAGGTGATAAGCCAGAACTCTGTACAGGGGTTCAAGGAAGGTTTGGATAGGTTCCTGGAGGATAAGGGGATAGAGGGGTACAGATAGAACTTGAGGTAGGTTATAGAAGTGGTCAGTAACCACTTCACAGGTCGCGGACCTGATGGGCCGCCGCGGGAGCGGACCGCTGGGCGGGATGGACCTCTGGTCTGACCCAGTGGAGGCAACTTCTTATGTTCTTATGTTCTTAATATAACTACGTTCCTTAAAATAGATTTTATATTTCTTATTTCATTCTTTTTTTTCTGTTATTTTGATCTTCAGATGGCTGACAAGATGTTACACTCCTGTTCTTCCAGCCTTTCTCCTCATTGATCCGTTTATCTTATTTTCAGGAGGGGTGAAGCACTGTTTTAAAAATAAGTCACTTCAATAAGTAAACTAATCAATGGTTAAAAAGAAAGTAAATGTTAAGCAGATAAGAAAATAAGATAAATGGATCAATGAGGAGAAAGGCTAGAAGAACAGGAATGTTACACCCTGTCAGCCATCTGAAGATCCAAATAACAACAACAAAAAACAAATAAACCAGAAAAAAGAATGAAATAAGAAATATAAAATCTGTTTTAAGGAACGTAGTTATATTGAATGCCTCCCATTGATATTGTATCAAAGATATAGAAATAAGAAAATAATGCATTGCTGTGAAATGAAATAGTGTGACTGGAATTGAGGTGTTGGGAGACTAGGCCTTATATCCAGCATGTATAGAGCCTGAACTTTCCATGCTAAGGCAGTGTTTTTCCTCTCTGGGTAGTAATCCAAAATGATTTTTTTTTTCGTCTGTTGCTGCAATTTCTTTTTTTTTTTCTTTTAAATTTTTATTCAAATTCAAAGCATATTAATCTTACACATACACAACACTACTACATGGAAACCAGGGCTGTGGAGTCGGTAGATAAATCCTTCAACTCCGACTCCTCAGTTTCTGGTACCCACGACGCCGACTCCTCTGTATTTAATATGCTAATATATTTTCCATGTTGATTGAAGTAAGGCAACATACACCATTTAACCACAGAACTACTGGCTAGGAAGCTGACGCTCTACTGTATTGGCCAGTTTAAACAAGACAAAAAAATAAAAACAATAAGGTCTTATTTATTGTTTTTATCAAGTGGCTATAAAGTAGTAGCATAGCATACATAAAAATCAGGAACAGGATCTTTACCAGTTTAAAAATATGAACCATATTCTTTGGTAGTTTTAAAACAAAAACAAAGCTTAACTATATAAACAAAAACAAAAGCTGGAAAACCTAAAACATTTTATATATTAAACTTGGAATATAGTTGTAGTGTAGAATAGCTGTTAAATGCAATCCAAAACTAACTCAGTGTAGTGTTCTTAGAAACAGAATTGCTTGTGCCAGATCCTCTTTCATAGAAGCTCTTAAATCTGACTTGATTATTTTTAGAGCTGAAAATAGTCTTTCAACACTGACTTGGATGGGTGGCATTGCTGTTACGGTTCTAGCCACATCGCTAATAATCTCGGGATAAACAAGGATGGCTTCTTCTACAGTCAGTTTCGATGAGCGATCATACTTTTCTACTTCTTTTAATTCTTTAAAAAACTCCTGCTGGAATCTCTTTATTTGGATATTTTCTGGTTGTTTATCTTTTCACGCATATGTGACGTCGCTTTACTGAATTCAATATGAGAAAATAAGCAATGGTTCAGGTGTTAAAGCGATTTTACGCGAAATGTAATTTCCCGTGCAACATTTTTAAAATTTGCCCGCTTTATGGCATAGATTGGCGAAAAATGCCCACAAACTATGTGTTAATTATGACTATTGTTTGTGAAATGGGACATTTGAACTTGCTGTATTTTTTAAAATTATAATTTATTATAATTTAAATTTATCAGAAGTCGGAGTCGGTACATTTTTATTGACTCTGGATCCAGGTACCCAAAATTGCCTCCGACTCTGACTCTGACTCTGACTCCACAGCCCTGTTGGAAACAACCAAACATTGAGAGCTTGAGGTATTCACTCAAGTAGCATACAATTTTGAATAAAAGTATAACTAAATAAAGATCCCTTCCCACATCACCTTTCCTCCCCTCTGTGGTCCATACATCAAATATAAGTCTTCATGTTCCCTCCTGGCACAATTCTAATAGAGAATAAAATTTTAACAAGATTTTGCATTTAGATAAGTCTGAAGCAGACCCTTGTTCTTCTCATATATAAAAATGATATTTGTTGTTCTTGTTAATTGTTCCATCTGTAGGACAAATCGTAACTTATGATGCCAAGTTTCCATTGTTAACTTTGAATATATCTAGTGAAAAGCAATGATGCATCTCGTTTGCAAAAAAAGTTAGTAATACATTTTCTGTGGTTGTCCAAAAATGTATAAACTAAATAACCAAACCCAAGTGGTTTTTAACAAAAATTCATACTCATGTATCTAATAATAACCACTTAATAATATACTCTGTATCACACTGAGGCCTCAGATTCGGAGCATACGCGAAGTCCTATCACGGACTAAACGATCAGCGTATTCCAAGCTCCCCACTCCAGTCATAGGCCTCCTAACTGCACTAGTTTATTAACTTCTATTTTATCAAAAAGTCTTTTTTCTTGTACTTTTTATCTTTTTTTCTTATTTTCTTTACTTATTTTCAAAACAGCACTACTCTTATACTCTAAAAATTTTCTAGGTGCATTCTAAAATGTTTATACTAAATATATCTTCAAGTGAAATACAAAGCATCCGAATTTTTAACAGGCAGACAGATCACTTATCTTAATAGAGACTTGAATGTTAAAGCCTTAGCCTTCGTCTATCTGAGCTGACGCGGCCAGCGTTTCGTGGAAATCAATTACACTCCACTGCGTCAGGGCCACTAGCCACAGGCATTAAGGCATCTACGATAGAATAAAATATACGTTATTATAATAATAATATGTTATTGTACAGCACAACCAAATACTTACAGCGTGCTTTTAGACCTGCCAATTTACTCGAACAAAGGTAAAGGTAAAATGGTGACAGCGTTCGTTTTATACAACTGGCAACCTTTTGAGTCACATGATTTTCTCTTGCTACGTAGTCACATTTTTAAAAAGACAACACACGGTGAAACTCACAGATAACAAGTACTCGTAACTTGGACAGTAAGAATCTGATCTTTAATAGAAATGTTGCCATTCTATATTTACATTCAGGCCTTCAGGTTCTAAAGTGCCTAAACGATTTATCCAGCGTTGTTCGTGCTGGGCTAGATAACGTTTGAAGTCACCCCCTCTGTAGCTCTGAATAACAACCTCAATGATGATTGCTTTTAATGAAAAAAATCCATGGTTTTTTTCAATACAGTGACGAGCTAAAATGTCCAAAAATGTAGACAGCCCCACGTAATTCAGAGACCCAGAGAGGGTTGAATATGTTCACCCACTATTTGACTAGTTGCTACATATGGACATATGCTACATATGGACAGTCCCACCACATATGAAGGTAGGTTCCTGTATCTCTACATCCTCTCTAGTATGTTATAGATGTGGAACTGTTAAGTTTTATGAAGGTGCTCAGGTGTCATATACCATATCATCAATACTTTATAATTATTTTCTTTTAAGTTGCACAGAGATATTTGCCTTATTTACTTTGGCAATAACATCCTGCCACAGAGTATCTGCTATGGATGTCTTCAAATCTTGTTCCTAGTGTCGGATGTATTTAAATTTCCTAAAATTATGTAGTTTTATACAGTAAAGAAATAAAAACCATTTGCTATGGATTGATTAAGCTAAGGAAGACTCTGGTGTTCAATATCTCTTATTGGTATATCAACTCCACACGATTGTGTTTTGGCCCAATTGGGCCTGCCTCATGAGTCTATTGGTAGAGTAATGTAATGTCTAATGCCTTCTCAAGAATTCCACAAGAAAGAATGCAGGACGGAGGCTGCAAACTACAGACCGGTGAGTCTCACATCGATAGTGAGCAAACTAATGGAAACTCTAATCAAACACCAATTGGATACGATTGGATACGGGATCACCATCAACATGGGTTTACTAAGGGTAGGTCCTGCCAATCCAATCTGATCAGCTTCTTTGACTGGGTAACAAGGAAGCTGGACATTGGGGAGTCCCTAGACATCGTGTACTTGGACTTCAGCAAAGCATTTGATAGCGTCCCACACTGCAGGTTATTGAGCAAAATGAGTTCGCTGGGATTAAGAGACAAATAAACTGCATGGGTTAAGGATCGGCTTAGTGGCAGACTTCAGAGGGTGGTGGTAAACGGCACCCCCTCCGAAACGACTGAGGTGATCAGTGGTGTGCCGCAGGGCTCGGTCTTGGGCCCGATCCTATTCAACATCCTCGTAAGGGACTTGGCCAAGGGACTTCGAGGTAAAATTATGTTATTCGCCGATGATGCCAAACTATGCAATATAGTAGACAAGAGCACAACAGACAAAAGCACAGTGCCTAACAAAAGCTCAGTGCCCGACAATATGACACATGACTACTCCTACTGGAGCACTGGTCCAGGACATGGCAACTAAGTTTCAATGCTAAAAAATGCAAGGTCATGCACCTTGGCAGCAGAAACCCATGCAGGACTTACACCCTTAATGGTGAGGCCCTAGCAAGGACTGTAGCAGAACGTGACTTGGGGGTGATCATTAGTGAAGACATGAAGACGGCCAACCCAGTGGAGAAAGCTTCGTCCAAGGCTAGACAAATCATCAGTTGTATCCGAAGAAGTTTCGTCAGCCGTAAGCCGGAGGTCATAATGCCGTTGTACAGATCCGTGGTGAGACCCCATCTGGAATACTGTGTACAATTCTGGAGGCCACATTACCACAAAGATGTGCTGAGAGTTGAGTCGGTTCAACAAATGGCCACTCGGATGGTCTTGGGTCTCAGGGATCTACCGTATGAGGAACAGCTGGATAAATTGCAGCTATACTCACTCGAGGAACGCAGAGAGGGGTGACATGATCGAGACGTTCAAATATGTCACAGGTCGTATCGAGGTGGAAGAAGATATCTTCTTTCTCAAAGGTCCCGCGGCAATGAGAGGGCATCCACTGAAACTCAGGGGTGGGAAATTTCATGGCGACACCAGAAAGTACTTCTTCACCGAAAGGGTGGTTGATCGCTGGAATAATCCATGGTCTTGCACTACAGGTAATTGGGGCCAGCAGTGTGCCAGACTTTAAGACAAAATGGGATTGGCACGTGGGATCTCTTCATAGAGGAAGGTAGGGGTGGGTCATTGGTGTGGGCAGACTGGATGGGCCGTGGCCCTTTTCTGCCATCAGTTTCTATGTTTAAATATCACCTCTGTTTAAAAATCACCATTGCAATTGGCTTCCCATACATGAAAAGTGCAATGTCCTGCATGGGAACAGAAATTGCAGGACATTGCGCTTTTCAAATATGGGGAGCCAATTGCAATATTGATTGTGATATTTGTGTAATTCTTGAGAAGGCATTAGACATCACATTATTCTACCAATAGACTTCTTAGGCAGGCCTGGTTGAACCGAAACATGATTGTGTTGAGTCATGATATACCAACAAAAGATATTGAACACCAGAGTCTTCCTTTGCTGTTTGTTTTCTATTTCCACTGGATACCACCACTTTGCCTTGCTAGTGCCAGAATCTTTTATTTTGGGGTAAAACCATGAAGGCAAGTTATAATATTTCTGGGCCCAAGCCCTATCCACTTTAATCAGCAGGCTGTGACAGGATATATTAAGCAATTTGTTGAACTATTGTGACACACTTGTAAAGCTCTTCGTTTAAACTAAACTAAAATTTAATTTTATAGATTGGGTCATCAACCAGAAGGAGCTCAACTCAGTTAACAATAATGTAAAACATAATACATAAACATAACAAAGGAAATATAAACTAGAATAGTTAGCTTCCAAAGTGTTTAGCAAACAAGAAGGTTTTCAGGGCTTTCCAGAATAGAATGAAGGGACCTAAACTTCTTAATGCAAGTGGTAAGGCATTCCAGAATTCTGTTAGTTTGAAAGCGAAGGAATGACTGAGTCTCCTGAAAGTTCTATTTTTACCCTTAAGGGAAGGAAATGTAAGTTTTAATTTTTGAGAACTTCTGGCGAGATGAGATTTATGCATGTTCCAGTCTAAAGGAATCAGAGCAGTGAAAATGCCAAATAAGATCTTAAATGCAATACAGATGCACTTAAATTGAATTCTGAGATACACTGGAAGCCAATGTAATTCCTTAAGCAGAGGGGTTACGTGATCTAATTTACTCTTACCAAAAATGATCTTAGCAGCAGTAGTCTATATCAGTTGGAGTCTCTTAAATTTATTAATTTGTCATATGCAAATGTTTTATAGAATTATGTTGTACTAAATTTTTAAAATTTTCTGATATCTTTTGTTTTCTGTGCAGGTTTCCATTATATTATGAGCTGAAGATTGCTTTTGTTATTTGGTTATTGTCTCCCTATACTAGAGGGGCAAGTTTATTATATAGAAAATTTCTGCATCCTCTTCTTTCTTCACGGGAAAGAGTAAGTATAAAATACTCAGTTTCTGAGACATTATTCTGTTAATGCAGCATTTTTAGCTAACATGCTTTCCTTTACATTTTGCTAGGCCAGTCCAGATAAATCAGTTGTATCCTTCTACCAGCACATAGAGGTAGAGAAATTGAACTTTTCCAATGACATCACCAGTATAAAGGCTGTTGCAATCTGGAAACCTTCCAGCAAATGATGTAGGTTTGTGGTCCCTAAGATTGAGTCCCTTGGCCAGTTGCTCCTAGGGTTTGTAGTAGAGAATGACACGGGGAGCGATCCCCGCAGCGAACCGCTGCGTGGCTGCGGTTTGGCTGCGGGTTATGGTGACCTCATTAGCAAATCGCCGCAGACGCGGGGACAAATCCTTTCACCGACCGCAAAAACGGTGAATAGATTTGTCCCCGCAGGCCAATGTCCCCCCCTCTAGGAACCGCAATTTACCTGTGTTTTCACCGTGCTCCTCATTTGTCAGATCAACCCTTCCTGCCAATAGAACCCGCCCCCCCCCCCCGACGATCGCCCTCACTGGTAGGAGGGTGCCCAACCCCTCCTGCCGGCACCCCCAACGGCCCCCTATATCGCCAATAGGAGGGTGCCCAACCCCTCCTGCCGGTCCCTCCCCCAACAAACCCCGCCATCCCGAAACACCACCCTTAGTCTTACTTTCCAAGTTGGACCGGACAGCTCCTCGCTCGTCTGGCCAGCAGGCCTGCCTCCGTCCAAATGAGGCGGGCCCACCCCTCCCCTCCCCTGCCTAACCCACAGGATCCTAGGGCCTGATTGGCCCAAGCACCTAAGGCCCCTCCTATAGCGGGAGTGGCTTTAGGTGCCTAGACCAATCAGGCCCTAGGATCCTGTGGGTTGGGCAGGGTAGGGGCGGGCCCGCCTCATTTGGACGGAGGCAAGCCTGCTGGCCATACGTGTGAGGAGCCGTCCGGTCCAACTTGGAAAGTAAGACTAAGGGGGTTCCGGGGTGGGAGGGTTCGTTGGGGGGGGGTCCAGCAGGAGGGGTTGGGTACCCTCCTGCCGGCGATCTTAGGGGAGGCCATTGGGAGGACCGGCAGGAGGGGTTGGGTACCCTTCTGCTGCGATTGTCGGGAGGGCCGTTGGGGGGGTCTACAGGAGGGGTTGGGTGCCCTCCTGCCGTGATCGCTGAGGGGAGGGGAGACTTGCAGCCGTAGCCGCGGTCACTATGCTAATCACGGCAGGGAGATCTTTGCCGCGATTAGGTACAGCGGCCGCGTCTACTTACCGTGTTTGTTTTTGCATTGCTAGCCCCAGGGGTGGTGGAAGATTAGTGATTGAAAAACTGTATGAAAAATAACTATTTTAAATTTAGTGATCAAAATGTGTCAGTTTTGAGAATTTATATTAATTAATTTTTTCTCTGCGTGTTTGTTTTTGTATAGTTATTAACTAATATTTAACTAAGTTTTAAAGTTTTAAAGAATGTTTCCTTTATACGTAAATAAAGAAAAGTGAATGGGATTGCAGTGGCGGTGACGGGGCGGTGAATGGGGTGGCAGTGGCGGTGACGGGGCGGTGAAGAGGATGGTGAGACGGGGACGGGGCGGTTACGGGGATGGTGAGACGGGGACGGGGCGGTGACGGGGACCAATTTTTTCACCGTGTCATTCTCTAGTTTGTAGTCCTTACCTTACTCCGAAGCCCATGGCAGTGATCCCTAAGGGGCTCCTATAGAAGGTGGGGAGGGGACTATTAAAAAAAAAATTTGTGGTTTCCCTGTGAGGATAGCTAGCAAGATAGGTCTTTAGGCAGGGAGCAGAAACTGACAGTGTGGGAATTGCTCCCAGGACTCCTCAGTAGGGCAAGTCCTAGCTTTAGGTTCGTCAGGGTGTTTCTTGCCATTGTCTTGCAGTTTGATGCACAGGGTTAGGAGGTGATCGTTGCAGTTGTCCAGGTAGAACTGACATTTCAGCCATCATGCCAAAGAAAGCCATAGCAAGATGGCTGAAACACCAGTTCTGCCTACCCAGGCATGGCAAAACTCAGACAGCTTCAACATTCATGTTGCCAGCTGCGGAAGCCTAAGAGAACAGGACTAGGAGGTGCAGGGCCTGCAAAAACTGACAACATAACAGTGCTGCTGATTATTTTTGCCCCATTTGTGATGGGTCTTTTACCAACTTTTGTGTGTTTACCCCTGCCCTGCTCTAGTGCTGCAGGTGCCTTAGCTCTTTACTAGCCAAGCCTCTTTAAAAAAAAAAAAAAAAAAAAAAATGGTGTAGAGCTACAGAACCATTAGGTTGTGCTGCTGATAGTTCTGTTGGGTCCTCCCCTCAGAAATGGGGAGAATTCTCACATCAGAAGGGATGGGATTGGCACAGTACATCAGCAGCCCAGCCTGGATGGCCTTTATACTGCTTATTTTTTCTGACAGGAAATGGGGAGGGTGGAGTTTGGAGTAAGGAAACTACTTGGACCAGAATGCAGGGATGCTAAGGGTGGCCATTTCCAAAGACTGAGATTGAGGGCCAGTAAGTGAGGTTCTTCTTGTACTGCATTTGAGGGTATAAATTTGGCATAGTGGTGAAAGGACTGAGGCCTGAGGAAGGGTTGCCATCTACTCCTACCGACAAATAATGCCCTCAGAGCCACCTAAAAATGGATTTCTATATCATTGATAATATATTACATATTTTAAACTTGGTTATTTCAACCCTACTAAACATATACACATTTGTAGAAACAATTCACTTGAATTTAAAGATTTCTCAAAGAGGCAGAGTCTCATAATTTAAACTAATCAGACACAACTCACACATTAGGTATGCAAAATATTCTAAAACCCTGTCTGTTAGGACATTAAAATTGTATTCAAATTTAGAGGTTTTTTTTAGGCTCTGAAGATTCAAGAAATTGTTTACTATGACCTTTCTTTTTGGTCTGAGGACTTAAGTATTAAGCAACTACTGCTGTATTTAGCACTTGTCTTTTTACAGTTCTGTCGGAGGGTTACTGTAGGGATATATGTTGAAGCACTTTCTATTTATATTTAAGGGTTAATTGTGTTAATGCGTTTAACTGATGGAATTTTAATAACTGTTGATATGAGACATTATATATTTAATATATAAATGTAAACTTGAGTTTTATTAATGTTGAATTGATTAAAATTTAGATGTCACTTCAGTAAGGACAATGCACAGTACCTCCAGTGTGAAACACTATGCACGAGGTTGTGCAAAAACATCATAATACCACCATAACTGCATTAATTCCCAGGACTCAAAGAGCAACAACCTTACCTGTGAAAGGCAGCACTGTAAATATTAAACTGGGCCCTAAAATAGCAGTACACTACCTAGTGAGAAAACTGAACAAATGGGACTGCTGCACGATTTCTACACAGAAACTACTTGCTAGCAGAATACTGCAGTTTAGTCACACATTCAAAACACAGCCAGCCCCTTAACAAATATGAAACAAGAGACCACAAATCAGTAATAGAAAGAGAGAGAGAAGGCAAAAAACTTGACTGGAAACCTCAAAAAGACAGACTTTGCATATATAACAATACTAGAGAAATTCTAAAAGCTCCAATTAATTCAAAAGAGAATTCTTTTTTTCCACTTTTGTTTATCTGAGCATTTTATTTTCCATTCATGCTGGTCCTAGCGTTTTCTTTCCTGTTTTTCTGATTTTTGCTTATCTGTGCAGGGTCACCTGTCCATTTGAAATTTATTTTCTCCATGTCTAATACTCATCTTCTCTCTGATATCTAGCATCTACTCTTCTGTGTCCCTATCCTTTCTTTATCTTCCTCCCCCACCTCATGGTCTGGCATTTCTCTCTGTCCTTCCTACCCTGTGGGTCTGGCATTTTTCCATTTCCTTTCTTCCCATAGTGCTCTAAACTTGCCTTCAGTGGCCAGCAGGCAGAAGCGAAAGACTAGGCTGTTTCAAGCCAGTCACAGGGTCTTCCCTCTCATGTCTGGCCTATGAGGTCCTCTCAGAGGACATGAAGTGTAGCAAAGGGAAGGCCCTGTGGTTAGCTGTTTGCCAGCCACTGAAGGCAAGTTCAGAAGACTGTGAGGAGAGGGAGAGACACCAAATCCACAGGGTAGGGGGGAAGAGGGAGTGGGAACAAAGGGAGAGGCAGAAAGAGAGAACCTTAGGTCCGATCTCTCTATCTTTATCAATGGGAAATGGGGCAACTGGGCCCCCTTTATGCAAGGGATTTTTCCCATTGGCAAAAGTAACCCTGCTTGTAGTATCCCTAGGTGAGCCTAAGGATCACTTGCAGGGGATATCATTGATGGCACACTCCCAATGGGTCCTCTTTTGGCTGCAGTATCCCAATCTTTGGTGGGATCAGTGATCATTTTGATCCTAGCCTGTGAAAATGTGAGCGGGTGGAGGATCGTTATGGCCACAGGATATGGAAGCTGTAGAATGGGGCCTGATCCTCCTTGGTCATTGACTTGATGTCTGTGAGGGGAGGCAAGGGATAGTGGCTGAAGGTCATGTCCGATTGTGTGTGAAGGTGGCTGTCAAATTCCCCAGCTTGGTGTGACCATCTTTAGCCATGGAGAGTCCCTGAGGTCTAGGACACATGGTGGCCTTGGTTCACACCTGCAAGAGGTTAAGACCATACAGCAAGAGGCAGTGAAGATTTGTATTCTTCCTTCCTGGAAGATCCCTGGGAACTGGAGGACAATGACTTTGTAATTTCTTTTTTGAGAGGCTTCCTCTCCAGCTTCATCACCTAATTGATCCAGTGGCCTCAGTCCTAAAAATTGCTGCGGCACCTCAGGCAGAAGCTGAGGATGGGAACCCTATACTTAAGGAGCTTAGGAAGCCATCTTAGTCTTTCCTCTTGCATAAGGCTCTTTTCCGGATTGTGTTAATTGGACTGGCAGGCACCAAAAGGGATTCTGAGAGGGTACCAAACTATTGGGCAAGCTGCATCCTTTACCTCGCAAGGACCTGCCCAAGGAAGATGCTCTGGTCATGGCACTGACAAAAAAGACCACAATCCCAATAGAAGGAGGTTCATCCTGAAGGATGCCCATGATTGAAAGGAAGCTAGTGTTATCCCAGGACAAGCAGAAAAATAAGCAGCTTAATGCTACATTACTGGCATATTACTTTATTACCCACACAACCACTCTGATTAACTCTTTCTTTATTAACTAGCAGTTCTTGTGCTCTGAGAAATTCCCCTAATGGTACAGAGTCATAAAAAACAGTTCTTTCTTTGAAAAGGAATTAAACATCTCTTAAGAAAAATGTCATCCTTAAAACTATAGCTCCAGGGCATGAAAATGGTGTGTGTGTGTGTGTCTCAGTTTATATGTGAGGTAACTCCATCCCGCACCCGGGAAGGGAAGGGGGGGAAGACTGACTCTCTGCACCACTGGACCACCAGGGCAGTACTGTAGGCACAAGGCGGGTCTGGAAAGGGGGGCAGATTGGCTGGTTGGCTGCAGATCTGGCAGACAGGACACCAGGGAAGGGAGGAGGGGTCGCTTCTGCCCTGTACTGGTACTTGAATATAAATCACTGGTTTAAATTCAAGTCAACCTTTTTTCCTCCTTTTTGAGGGAAAAAGTTTACCTTGGTTTATTTTTTGATCGGGTTATATTTGAGAATATTCAGTAATAAAATGTTAATTTTTAAAACTGCACATAGGTAAGATCAATGGTGGTTTTTAATTTTTTCTAAACAAATTGTATGTGCATATTTTTGTAATTCTTAAATTTTCAACTACAGTTTTACCTTTGCAGGAAATTGATAATTATATTGTGCAAGCCAAGGAGCGGGGTTATGAGACTATGGTTAACTTTGGAAAGCAGGGTATAAATTTAGCCGCAACCGCCGCTGTGACTGCTGCAGTGAAGGTAATGCTTGTTTTGTGCTAACAATCAATTTCATTGTGTTTCAGGGAGGAAGGAAAGAAATTAATTGATTAGTTTTCAAAGCTATTTTCACAGATAAAACAGTACTCCTTACCTGTGGAAATAGTTTTATTTAATTGCCTGCTATACAGGCTGGCAAAAGTACATGTATACACTTCTCCCTCCGTATTCGCTGTGATAGGGGATTAACAGACCCGCGAATACAGAAAAACCGTGAATAACTTTTTCATATGCTATTCGCTGTTTTCTATTAAAACCCATCGTGAATATGGTGAAACTGCGAATAACATGGTGGGAGACCTGGCCTATTCCTGAAGGAGAGACAAAACACAGTGAAGAAAGTGCTGGGAATCAGTGATTTTCTCTGTAAATGCTTGGTATCAGCAATTTCTCTATGCAAGCTGACATAATGGGGAGAGGGGGAGAGGAACCAGCAAGCTAAAAGCCATGAATAATTGAAACTGCAAATGCTGAAACTTCGAATACGGAGGGAGAAGTGTAGTTCCATTTTGCATGTTGTTTGGGAACATATTGCTGAAGTGGATTGGGGCAGGGCTAGATAGGGTTTGGAATTAGACATTTAAAATTTTGAAATGTACTTTTTCTAATTAAAAAATAAAATTATCTGCATGAGTAATGTGTAAGTGTTTATTTTCCTAGGATAATTCTTAGTGGATATACAAGTATGCTTTTCATTTTGAAAATCCTATAGTTTCTGGATTGAAGAGTATATGTTTACTTTTCATTGGTGCAATCCATTGTAAAATTATCCTCTGTATGTGGGTTTATTTTATGCCTGTAGACAGGTGTTTTTTTGTGTGTTTTTTTCCATTTTCATGTCTTTTATTTGTTTGCAATTCTATTACATGTATTGCAGTGCAGTATTTCAAATGCATGTTGAAGCATATGAATTTTCAAATATCCTCTTCTGAACCAGAGAAGAAAGAGCAAATATGGTGGTGAGCCAGCTTCTCAATATTTCTCTGGTTTCAGCAGATGGTGCAGACATATGGCCTAATTCAGGAGCTACAAGTGGGCTGAGTAGACTGTTATCAAGAAGTCTAAGTTCAGATTCCTGGTGAAGCATAGACCGAGTCTGGGGGATGCTACAAGCGATGGTTCTTTAGGACTGATTTCCCTACTCACTTCCCTATTCCATAGAAACCACATTTAGGCTTTTATATGTTTAAGTGCATTAAAGTATATGTGTATATATGAAATCTGGTTTATAGTATGTTAGATAATATTCACTAGTATCCCCTTGGAAAGTTCTAATAGCTTGTATACATTCATAACAGGCGAGTTTTTCGTGTCAGGTGCATGTCATGTCTTTATTTTCTGCACTTTCTTGCTGGTAATACTGCACTGTCTTGTAGGAGTACTGGCTTGTTTCTGCTGTTCTCCTTCTACAAAGTTGAGGTAACTGCTGCACAAAATCAAGCATGAAATATTATTACTAGAGATGCAAAGTTTAGAGTTTGTATAATGAATACCTAATGGAGTTGATTCTTTGGGTTTTTCAAATTTAATTATTAAATTAATGAACTACATGAATATTTGCATCCTAGCTATTTGTGATTTGCATACTTAATATGAGTGCTTGAATTTATATTGAACTACATAGTGTCATGATTTCTGATGTCAAGTTTATATACCTGTGTATATGTGTGTGTGTATATATATATATATATATATATATATATATATATAGCTGCTGTCTGACAATTTAGCTGGAGTAAACTGAGCAAGGCATTTCCAAAATAACTTGGCTATGTTTCAGGAATATGAAGGAAGCAAGTGACATTACTATGATTTTTAAGCTGCAGGAACAATTACATGGAAAATGTGTGCCTGATTGGGACAGTTGAAAATAAACTGCATAATTCTGTTCTTTCTTAAAAAGTCATATTCCCTCATTAGTTCTTTATTGTGGAAGCAGCAGAGAAGTCCACAAGGGTTTGGTGCTGTTTTTCCCTCCTATGAGTTAGAAAGAAGAGGCAGCTCCAGAATTGATTTTTTGGGGGGTTTTCGATTTAGAGTTAGGTTCCCCCACCTCTAAAATCGCAAATTTATAGTCCCCAGTGTAGCTCTCCAGGCTGTTTATGGTGCTAAAATTGTTGCCACGGCACCCATCTTAGATTTTCTGATTTGAAAATAAAAGCCTCTATCTGCCTCATACCATCTTAATTTTGCTTAAAATCAGGTGTGATAGACTTAATGAGCCAGGATACCTTGGATTTATGCCAAGTTTGCAGTGGATGCCCTTTGAGCTAGCCATGATGCCACAGACCATCACCAAGGTAATGGTGGTTCCAGCGCTGAAGAGAAGAGCTCAAATGGCCTCTACGACAGGAAGAGCAATCCTCACGACTCCTATATTTGGGTTGTTCCAGTACACCTACACGTAGCGGGCATACAAGTATATTCATATCTGCATGATTGGCGAATAAGAGCCCAGTCTGAATCCGAAGGCAGGCTAGCTGTTTACAGAGTGATTCAGCTACTGAAGAAGCTGGGCTGGGTGGTCAACTTTTGGAAAAACCATCTGAAGCCAATGCAGATCTTGGAGTATCTGGGAGTTCAGTTCAACACAAGGGAAAACAAAGTGTTTGTTCCAGAAGCCCATAGAGAGAAACTTCAACAGATACAGGAATTCCGGAGCGAGTCTGCTTCAACAGCATGGCATTATTTGCAGGTGCTGGGATCAATAGTGGCAACCATGGATGTGCAAGGGCACACTTTTGTCCGTTTCAGGATATGCTGCTCTCCTGTTTTTTTCTGCAGAGGGATGCGCTTCACTAGCAGCTGTTTAGGACAGCAGAAGCCTGTTTAGGACAGCTGCTAGTTTAGGACAGCGGAAGCCTGTTTAGCCTGGTGGTTGGAACCCCAGTCTCTCACCAGAGGAGTTCCCCTTCTTATCTCTACATGGGTGTTAATGATGACAGACACCAGAGCATTGCAAGGGGCATTCAGTTCAGGGACGCTGGCTCCCTTCCCAGTGGAAGTGGTCATTCAACTGCTTGGAACTTCAAGCCATCCCCATGGTGCTTCAGGTGCTCGGGAGCGCACAAGTTTTCTTGGATAATCCAACGGCGGTAGCTGATGTCAATTGCCAGGGAAGCACCAAGAGGGCTGCTGTATGCTAGGAAGTCCAGATGCTGTTTCGATGGGCAGAGGCCCATCTTCTGGCACACTTGGTGGCACATGTGGCTGGAGTGGACAATGTGCAAATGGATTTCCTCAGCCGGAAGACCCTGGATCCTGAGGAGTGGTCACTGTCTCAAGAAGCCTTCACCTTCATGGTGGAGGTGCCCAACATTTGATATGATGACATTGATAGCCAACAAGAAGGTGGTTTGGTTCTTCTGTCGAAGATTCAAGCCAGAGAGTGAAGGCCTCGATGCCCTGGTGCAACCCTGGCCAAAGTAGGTCTTCTTAATTCCTTCCCTCCATGGCCCATGATAGGCCGACTTTTGCGCAGGATCATGATGTAACCAGGGGCCAGTGATTAAGAATGATACAGTAATAGAATTTGTCACCATCTTCATCCCTACGGATAACCAAGGGAAACCATTCCCATGTCATTCTTTAAGAAGAGAGAAAAGAATCAAAGTATGTATGGGTGTTGTACCTCAAGCCTTTCATTGAAGAATGCTGGTGTAGAAAGACTGAGGTTGAGATAGACACTAAAGAATGAAATGGGATGGTTTCCCAGGGGGACGATAACAAATTCTGTTACCGTGTCATTCTCTAGCGTGCCACTAGACTGGCCGAGGCAATGGAGGTATGCAGATCTAGTCTGTCTGCAAAAGGATCAAAGTATCACACTTCCCTGTCATCTCCGGCTGCTCATGCAGGGTCCAATTGCCCTGCAGGATCCAGAAAGCTGTGATCTTGGAACACCTGGCATTCTGCATAAAGTCTATTTGGATGGAGTGGTCTCTACCCATCTCAGATACTGGAAGAAAGTGACTATAGCAGCATATGTGAAAGCCTGGAAGTACTTCAAAGTTGGTGCTCTCAGAGGAGTGAGGACCCGAGCTTGGCACTGATCTCTGTGGTACTAACTAGTGCTGCCCGATTTCCGATTCAAATCGATTCATCAATTCGAATCAGGTGAATTGATTCGAATCAATTTGTTAAAAAAAAAAAAAAAATCGGCCTCGCCAATTCAGTTACCAACCCTCCCCCCTCGCCCCCCAAAGCAGGAGCGGAGGACAATCAAGAAGGATGGGAGGTGGAGCAAAAGAATACTAATGAAGCTCTCTTTAAGAATTCTTGTGAGAAAGGGATTTACTACCCACATGTTCAGGAATGGAGTGTCTGTCTACTAGAAAGAAGATTACCGAGATAAGAATCTAATCTTTCCATCCCAGCAATACAATTGGTTGTTTTAGTATGTGCCCTATGAATTCTCAGATATCACTACAATATTTCTGTAACTGAATTCTGCTAAATCTATTCACTTTGCATCATGCACTAATAACCAGGAATATGTATGTGAAAAATCTTGTTTATGAAACAGTTTTCAACTTCTTTTGGGTTGAAGAGGTCAGTCATGGTGCCCATCGGAATGAAAACAAAATTTAAAAAAAAATGATATTAAAGAAATGATCAAAATAAGACAGATGATATTTATTTAAAAAATTTATCAACTGCCTATTCCTAAGCAGCATTACAAAAGTAACATACATAAAATAAAACAAACAATACTTATACAAATATCATGAATACTTCATCTTAAAACCAAGATTTCATAGATCCTCACAGACTTTCTATATAAAGAGCAATAATATATAAGTTTCTATACCCATCCTGATTTCTCCATTATTGCATATGTAGAAACAAAGAAAAATGAAGGCAGATAAAGACCATGTTGCCTATCTAGTCTGCCTATCCATGCCATCAACTATCCCTTCTTCCTTAGAGATCCAATGTACTTATCCCAAGCTTTCTTGAATTTAGATACATTTTTTCATCATCATCACCACCACCACTTCCACTGAGAGGCTATTTCACACATTCACTACCATTTCCATGAAAAAATATTTTCTGAGGTTACTTCTTAGTCTGTCCTCTTTCACCTTCATCCTATGCCCCTTCATTGCAGAGCTTCCTTTCAATTGAAAGAAACTTTCTCATGCGTATTTATGCCACATAGTTATTTAAATGGTTCTAGGTCAGTAGCTAACCAGACAATTCCTATCTACCAATTGCCATCTGGAAAATTACCACCTAGGTTAATTCCCCTCTAACCAGTTCCCACCCACTTGTGATGGACAATTACCTTCTATCACATTTGCATGACCAATCATACATATAAAACATACTTTACTTGTAAGGAAAAACAATATCATCTTTAAAGCAATAGCCAATTCCATAAAACCAATTGTATAAAAATTGAAATCTTTTTATAAAAAATTGACAAAGATATTAAAAAAAACTGGATAATAAAGCTTTCATAATTGATGACATGTAGATCAAAAGTTAAAAGCCGTTTCTAAGGCTCTGGGACTCCACTGAACCACAGTGAGAGCTGCGATTTCTTTTTCTTTTTTTTTTTTTAAATTGTTTATTTGTAAGTATCAATGCACATAGAGCAAGCGCAAGACATCAAAACCCCCAAGGGGGGGGGGGTCACGTGATGCAGCCTACCTGACCGGTTGTTGGAGCGGAGAGCTCCGTCCTGATCCCGCTGAAATCAGCTAATTCTCGGCGTTTTTCCACCCGTTCCGAACCGCGAGTCCCTCGGGAGCAGTGCTGGGAGTCTTGCGCTGTTAATCTTGCAGTTCGGGGGCGAGTTGTCATCGGGCATGCCAATCCGCTCTGCGAAGACTTCTTGGGACCGGCCTCAGTCTCCCGCTGTTAAAATGGCGGCGGACCCCGCATCTTTCACCATCCCTGCGGGAGACTGGATACAAGAAATAACTAGGTCGGTTTCGGCTGCCCTGGCGGATCGCCTCAATAAATTACAATCGGCAGTTGATGAGGTGCACGAAAAATTTGATTCCCAGCAGAGGCGCCTCACCGATGTGGAGCAACGTGTCTCAGATCAGGAAGACACGTGTGCGTCCTTGGAGGCTCAGATGTCGGCGCTCCGCAAATCCAACACTGACATGCAGGAGCAACTTGAGGAGTTGGAGAATCACAGCCGTCGTAACAACCTGCGGCTGGTTGGTTTACCAGAATCTGTCGGAGATGCTGACCTGTACCGGATTTTCACTGTATGGCTGCCGGAGACGCTGGGCCTGTCGGGCTCCGGCCTGCAGTTTGATTGTGAAAGAGCCCACCGAATTGGCCCCAAATCGGGGGATGGCAAACGAGCACGTACAGCTATTGCACGTTTCTGCAATTGGAGAGGCAAGGAAGCTCTGCTTAGGGCCTATCGCAAGGCTGGAGCCATGGAGTACGAGGGGGTGAAGGTACTGGTCTTTAATGACTACTCGGTGCGTGTTGCTGCCCAACGCAAATTGATGTCGCCTTTCTGCACTGAGCTCCACAAGAGGGGGATCCAGTTTGCCCTGGTTTTCCCTGCCAAGCTGCGGGTCTGGAGGAACGGCGCCTCTGAGACCCTGACCACTGTGGAGGAGGCCCGCACCTATGTGAGCAATCTGGCTGCTCACCCTCTTCCTTGACTCTCGACCGCCAGGCCTAAGTTGTGCTATGGGTGACTCTGATGTTGACCTGCCGCAGGCGCTTGCCGCTATGCCTGTTGTTCTTGTTCTGCTGGTTCCTGATGGTGTATCGGCCGGACCCACATCTGGTCCTAGGATCTTTTGTTGGCTGCTTTCCATCACGCTCCTTTAGACTGCCCCTGGACACAAGCCCTTAGTTGTTGGGGCATGGCACTGCTCTTGAGCCTATTTCGGCTTGATTTGAATTTCTTATATCTTACATGTTTCTTTTTTGTTCGCTGTGTTGGTCCCTTTGGGGTGGACAGTTTGCGGGAGGGGGGAGGGTTCTGCTATGGGTAGGCAGTGGGTTTGTTAGGGACAGTGTATGGGTTACACGACTGGGGAGGGTGGGAGGGGGGTGTGGGGGGCTGGGGAAGGTTGTTGGGGGTGTGTGCATGGGGTTTTGTATGTTGGTGTGATTGTGCTAGGATTGTGGTTGGGATGGAATGGGGGGGAGGTCCCGGGGGGGTGCAGACTTATTTGGTATCTGTTGTCTGGCTGCTGGGTCCAGCTGGGAGACCCAGGAGCGGTTTTTTCTATCTTTTCTCTGCTCGGCTCCAGTCCACCTAGAATTGATCCTGGCTGACCTTAAGATACTCACATTCAATGTGGATGGTATCAAGTCTCCTATTAAGCGATCGCGAGTGCTGTCATGTCTCCGCAAGTTGGGTGCGGATATAGCCTTCCTACAGGAAACGCATCTCTCTCAGCTGGAACATACCAAATTACGCAGGGGATGGGTGGGGGATGTGTTTTCCTCGGCCTTTACGGGCCGTCAGAGGGGGGTGGCCATTCTCCTTCACAAACACCTTCCTTTTCATCTTCATAAGCAAATCCAGGACCCGGAGGGTCGCTTCGTTCTGGTGCTGGGTGAGCTCTGGGGTCTTAAGTTACTGTTGTGCAACCTGTATGCACCCAATGTCTACTGTCATAAGTTCTTCTCCACTGTATTGGCCCATATTTCACAGCACTCTGATTACAATTTAGTTGTGGGCGGGGATCTCAATATCACTGCAAACCCTGGTGTGGATTGTAAGCCGCCGCGGGCACGGACCCGGGACCACGACACACGTGGGGTGGGTTTTCTCACTCAACACTTAGAGCTGGTTGATGTTTGGTGTACTTTACACCCTTATGACATTGATTTCACTTTTTACTCACATGCCCACAAGGTGTATGCCAGGCTGGACTACCTCCTCCTTGATAAACGCCTTTTCTCTAGGGCCACTCACTCTGAAATTTATGAGAGCACACTATCTGACCATGCACCGGTGGGACTCCGTTTATGCTTGGCGCCGGCGGGAAGGACTTCCTCTTGGCGGTTGCCCTCTTCTTTGTACCAGGACCCGGAGTTCCGCATTTTCTTAAGGGCGCGTTGGTTAGATTACCAACTTACAAACGATACGCCAGATGTGGGCCCCGTTACATTCTGGTATGCTTCAAAAGCAGTGCTCCGTGGGCACATTATCGCTTATATAGCTGGCAAACGTAAACAGACGGAGGGGGAGCTCTTGAGGCTATCTACTCGGTTGCACGCCCTCCGCCAATCCCATATCACCACATTATCGGATTCGGATAGGGAGGAGATGCGGATGGTGCGGGGTCAGCTTGAGGAACTCCTCAATAAACGAACGGAGACCTCCTTGTACTATCAAAGATACCAGCTTTATAGGTGGGGAAGTAAAACGGGGAAGCTCCTGTCCAACTTGATCCGCCCGCACAAAAAGAGACAGGTTATCACTTCTATTAAAGACTCCAGGGGGGTTCGTCACGAGGGGGAGAGTCACATTGCCTCCCAATTTGTTCAATACTATCAGGCCCTTTACGGCCGCCGTTCTTTGGATGCCGACGCTATGTCACGGTTCTTCGCCGACTTGAAGTTGCCTCGGTTGACGGAGAGCCAAGCCGCGTCTCTCAATGGGCCTATTACAGTGGAGGAGATCTCCACCACGATCGGATCGCTCACTTTGGCTAAGGCGCCAGGACCGGACGGCCTGGGTCCGGAATTCTATCGGATATTGCGGGACCTAGTGGCTCCCCCGCTCAGCAGGATGTGTAATGCGGTGGCGAGAGGGGACGACCCTCTTTCTGACAACATGGCTCATATAGTATTGTTGCCCAAACCGGGGAAGGACCCTAATCTGGTGAGCTCTTTTCGTCCGATCTCCCTTCTGGACCAGGATATCAAGGTGTTAGCTATGACACTGGCGCGGCGTCTTAATTGTTTTTTACCGCACCTGATTCATCCAGATCAAGTGGGCTTTGTACCGGGTCGGTATGCCTCCATGAATCTGTTGAAAGTGTTAGGGGCCATTCACGAGCATAGGGGTAGGGGAGGGCAATCGGCAGTGGCGGGATTAGACATGGAGAAAGCGTTTGATAGTGTCTCCTGGGAGTTCTTATTTCAGATCTTAGAGGATTTCGGCTTTACGGGGAGTTTTGTGGGTTGGATTAAAGCTTTATATACCTACCCTCAGGCCCGTATACTTATCAATGGGAGCTTGACGGAGGCGTTTGCATTACAGCGGGGAACTCGGCAGGGGTGCCCGTTATCCCCTCTGTTATTTTTGTTAGCCATAGAACCCCTAGCTATCAAAATACGTCAGGCACCGGAGGTTCGTGGGATTCAAGTGGGGGGACAGGAGTGCAAAATTAGTATGTTTGCTGATGACATTTTACTATATCTGGATCGGGCTCCCATACATCTGGAGGCGGCTTTGAATATTGTTCGGGAATTTGGGGCCTTATCGGGCTTGCTGGTTAATTGTAGTAAATCCGAACTCTTGCTGCTGGCTGGCGGCCCCGAGGAACCGTGGCATGCCTTACTACCCATTCCGCCGTCGCTTCACCCGGTCCGTTATTTGGGTATTTACCTCAGCACTAACCCGGCCACGTTCTACTCCATGAATGTTCTTCGTCACCTTGATGCCATTGGGAGATTGTGCCTCCAGTGGCAGGACCTCCCTCTGGGTTTGCTGGGCCGAGTGGCCTTGGTGAAGATGGTCATGCTCCCCAAACTGCTTTATCCGCTCCAGACAGTGCCGATCTGGCTTCGCCGCACTGATGTCCTTCGCTTTCATTCTCTGATTTCTCGGTTTATCTGGCGCTCTAAGGCCCCTCGTGTTGTTCTGACAAAGCTGATGTTGGCTAGAGGACGGGGAGGGTTGAATGTCCCTGATTTACGACTGTACAATGTAGCAGCCCTCCTGCGGTGGATCCACGAGGGCCACACAGGCGTAGCGCGCTACTTCCCGCAGGGTTGGGTTGAATCCTGGAGCCTTCCTTTTCGGTTCTTCAATCTGCTTCACTCTCAACCGGATCATATGGCTCGCTCGGGGGGTCGCTCAGTTCTGTTGGCTCCTTTTAGGAGGGCCTGGCAGTGGTGGCGGCGTAGGCAGGATTTGCCGGTTGCGGTTTCGCCCTTTCTATCCATTGAGGGTAATACGGGCTTTCTCCCAGGTTGGGGACGGACGATATTTCTGGCTTGGGCACGCAGTGGATGTCGCACCATTTCTGATGTTTTGGCCGTCTCGGGAGGTACTTTCCCCTCGTTCCAACAGCTCCAGACAAAATGGGACTTCCCCCCCTGGTACTTGTTTTCTTTCCTTCAACTCCGCCACTATTGGGAGGTCACTCGGCAAGCTCATGCGCGGGGTTGGGACGCGGGGCCTCTAGATCGGATCTTTGAAGCGACACCGCCGGCGTTCAATCAGCTGTCCCACTGGTATAGTGTTCTCCGTCTCTCTGCTAAGGTTCCTGGGATGAGTGCTCTACGGGAAAGATGGGAGGGGGACCTGGGTCTGAGTATTTCCGAGCCCCAATTTATGGATTGCTTCCAGTCTCTTTATCTCTTCTCCAAATCGGCAGATTACCAGGAACTACAGTATAAAATCTTGCACAGAGTCTATATTACTAAACAGCGGGGGGCTCAGATAGGACTTTGGGCTAGCGACTTATGCAGCAAATGTAAATCACAGCCTGGCACGTACCTTCATTCTTTCCTTGAATGTACTAAACTCACTATTTGGACGGGGCTGCTGGGCCTTCTTGACGTGGTTACACACAGCTCTATTGAGTGGGACTATGGTACTCTCCTTCTGGGCTTACAGGGGTCACTGCGGGAACAGGGTCTCTCACTCCCGCAAAGACGATTCCTTTACAATGCCATTTTAGTGGGGAAGAAGATGATTATGACTTACTGGGTATCCGAGGACACACACCCCCAGGCCCAATGGCGAGCCAAGCTGAGAGAGATGGCGCAATTTGAGATCCGCTCCTACGGTAAATCTAGTAAGTTAGAGTTGAGGCATTATGTCGCTTTGTGGGAGCACTTGCTGGAGCTTCTTTCCCCTTGATCTCTTCTATCTGAGGGCTCTCTCTGGCCACCCTACTTGTATGGGGTTTTTCCATACCTGCTGCTGTCCTCACCACGGTTTGTTTCGTGTTTGCACTCTCTTCGGGGCGGGGGGGGGGGGGGTTGGGTTTGGGTTTGGTGGGGTAGGTGTGACTGGTAGCGCAGTTTGTGTGGTGACCGGGTGTCTTGTGAGTGTCTGTTGTGAGGACTGGTGTGCTTGATGAACGGTCTGGGTGTTGTTGTTTGTGGGGATTATTCACATAAAACTATGGCTGAGGGTCTAGCCCGGCTTCTTATCGTTGAGGGCTCTGGGAAGGGGTTTGCGTTTTCCAAGCTCTGGCCCCTTGCTGCGCCTTGACTTGCGCTTGTTGGCAATTATCAAAACGGGAGAGGCTGGTTCATGCTTGTTGTTGCTGTTCCTCTTCCTTTATGTGATATTTTGACAATGTGTATGTGTCTGCACAGTTTGTGGTTGCTTGTCTGGACCTTTTGCCATTTTCAATAAAAATACTTTGAAAAAAAAAATAAAAAAAATAAAAAAAAACCCCCAAGGGGGAAGTCACAACAGCAAATATACATATAAGAACATAAGAACATAAGAAGTTGCCTCCGCTGAGGCAGACCATAGGTCCATCCTGCTCAGCGGTCCGCTCCCGCGGCGGCCCATCAGGCCCATTGACTGAGCAATGGTCTATACCTATCTATACCCCCCAATCCCTTTTTCTTCTAGGAATCTATCCAAACCTTCTTTGAAACCATTTAGTGTTTTCTTGTCTACAACAGCCTCTGGGAGCGCGTTCCATGTATCTACCACCCTCTGAGTGAAAAAGTACTTCCTAGCGTTTGTTCTAAACCTGTCCCCTTTCAATTTCCCCCAATGCCCCCTTGTGCTTGTGGTGCCCCTTAATTTGAAAAATCTGTCCCTGTCTACTTTTTCTATGCCCTTCAGGATCTTGAAGGTTTCTATCATGTCTCCTCTAAGTCTTCGCTTCTCCAGGGAGAAAAGTCCCAACTGCTTCAATCTGTCGGTATATGGGAGATTTTCCATTCCCCTTATCAGTTTGGTTGCTCTTCTTTGTACTCCCTCAAGTACCGCCATGTCTTTCTTGAGGTACGGCGACCAGTACTGGACACAGTACTCCAGATGCGGCCGTACCATTGCACGATACAGCGGCATGATAACTTCCTTCGTCCTGGTTGTAATACCCTTCTTAATGATACCCAGCATTCTGTTTGCTTTCCTAGAGGCTGTGGCGCATTGCGCCGATGCCTTCAGTGTTGCGTCTACCATCACTCCCAGGTCTCTCTCCAGGTTACTAACCCCTAGTGGTGTTCCCCCCATTTTGTATGTGAACATCGGGTTCTTTTTCCCCACGTGCATGACCTTGCATTTCCCCACGTTGAAGCTCATCTGCCATTTTTCGGCCCACTTTTCCAGCTGCGTTAGATCCTTTTGGAGATCCTCAAAACCCCGCTCAACCCTCCAACTGTATGCACATATCACTGTGCCATTGAATTCTGTAAACAAAAGCTCCCCCCCACTCCCACTAATATTGACCTGCAGTAGGCACAAGAGTGTAAAACAGGGGTGCTCAAATGGTTGATTGTGATCGACCAGTAGATCGCAAAGGCAACACGAGTCGATCGCATTACCTTTGCAATATTTTTCTCCCTGCTGCTTCCCTGAGCCAGGCCTAGCGTGTACAAGCGCTGGACTTACCAGACTTCACCTCCAATGTCAGCTGGCCTGGAACTTCCTCCCTGACGTTAGAATTGATGTCGGAAGTGAAGTCTTGTGGGCCGGCGCTTGTACACGCCAGGCCTGGCTCGGAGAAGCAGCAGGGAGAAATCGGCGTGGTGGCTTGGGGGATAGGGAAAGAATTGGGGAAGTGGAGAAATCGGCGCGATGGCTTAGGGGGGCAGGGGGGAGAGAGAAAGAAAGGCAGAAATAAAGAGGGGTTGCAGGAGGAGAGAGAAAGACAGGCAGGCAAGGGGAGAGGGGGTGCAGGAGGAGAGAGAAAGACAGGCAGGCAAGGGGAGAGAGAAAGAAAAGGGGGAGGGGGAGCAGAAAGAAATATTGGTTTTACAGAAGAAGGAAGTGCAACCAGAGACTCATGAAATCACCAGACAAAAAGTTAGGAAAAATTATTTTATTTTCAATTTAGTGATCAAAATGTGTCCGTTTTGAGAATTGATATATGCTGTCTATATTTTGCACTATGGCCCCCTTTTACTAAACCGCGATAGTGGCTTTTAGCGCAGGGAGCCTATGAGCATCGGGAGCTGCGAGGGGCATTCAGCGCAACTCCCTGCGCTAAAAACTGCTATCGAGGTTTAGTAAAAGGGGAGGGGGTATATATGTCTATTTTTGTATAGTTGTTACTGAGGTGACATTGCATATTTTAAAGTCATCTGCCTTGAGCTCTTTGAAAGAAACCCCAAATTTAAATGATAATTAATGTTTTCTCTGCGTACAGTGTGCTTTGTGGTTTTTAAAATTTTATGGTTGGTAGATCATTGTGACTTGGTCATTTTAAAAGTAGCTTGCAAGCCAAAAAAGTGTGAGCACCTCTGGTGTAAAACATTAAAACAAAGACAAGCCAGAAGGCCATGGGAGGTCACTCCACAGAAAAGTCATAATAGCTCATTAACTGGTACCTAACAATCCATTAACACTCTCCAGTTAGCCAAAGTCGGCTGTCAATAACCCCGTGCCATAAAAACATTCAACCAGTATCCCCAACTTCTTTACACTCCACCTTCAGATATTGACTCTAGATGGCCAAAACCGTTGCCACCTATTTGTCAAAATAGCTGAGTCTATCGTTGGCATACCCAGCCCAAGCGCTCCCTCATAAGGGAGAAAGAAGAACTCCCGGGAACCTTCCAGTGCTGGGTAATAACCATTCTAGTCACCGTAAAGGCTAATAAGGAAAACCGATCTTGCATAACATCCAGCCCTTCCATCAGCACTCCTAAGAGCACTAAATCCACCCTCATAGGTACTGTCGGCTCCGGGCGGCTTTCCCGCAGAGGAGAGAATCCTGCATTCACCATGGGCACGGGCAGTGTGTCTGGGAGGGAATGCATGGATGGGAGAACATCGCAGGGGAGGAGACATAGGCATCCTGGGACTGTCGGCCAAGTCTCTTCCCTGAAGAAGCCCTTTATGGAAACATCAATCGCTCCTCCTAAACTTACTTGCTCCACTTCATCACTGACGCTGAAACCGTGGATTGAAGACAAAGTTTTATTTTATTTTTCTTTCCAGCTTATGATTTATCTTTAATCTTATCTATTGTTTTGCCTTTTGTCTTTATTTTATTCTATTTCTATCATTTAAATTTCTCCAGAATTCTACTGTTCAACGGCTCCCCCTTCTGCTTCTATTCCTTTCTCTCCTCTCTTCTACCTTCCAAAGTATTTAGATCAATGCTGTCTTGTTAAAATGTTTATTTTATTTTTATTTTTCCTCTAACTCTACTTTTCACTTCTCTATTACCCTCCAGGTACTTTAGTTAGATTGTGAGCCTTCAGGACAGTAAGGGAATTTTTCAAGTACCTTTCTTATTTCTAATCTTAATGTATATTTTCTGCAAACCGCTTAGAACCTAACGGATGTAGCGGTATATAAGAAATAAATTACATTACATTACATTACTGTAGTAGAAAGGAGCTTGCTCACATAATCAAAGACTGACCCCCAATATCGGTGTATACAAGTGCATTCCCACCACATGTGATAAAATGTGCCCTGAGACCCACAGCCCCTCCAACACGCTCGCACCTGGTAGGGGGAGAAGTGGGAAGGGGGGTGGAGAGGAAGGAGGGGTGTTGGCGCTCCGAGGAAGACTGTGATCGGAGTAGATTGCCCCCTTGCACTCTCCTTATGACGCCCCTGAAATTGTATATTGTAATTTTATTATATGAATATCGACTTTTAAAATATATTGGGTCTTTTAAAGCAAAACAAATATAAGATAAATCTTAAAATCTGTCAATATTACTGTAATTAGAAATGAAGAAAACTTTCATTTAGGTGCTTTAAATCTTATCTGTGATCTGAGCAGGTTTGATATAATCAACCTAGAGAATAAAAGACTCATCTTTTTGCAACAAAAATCGGAAAAGAAAATTCTTGTAATGAACTACTAGTGTCCTTTCTTTTGAAAAGTTGTCTTTACTTTTCAAACATTATAATTTGCAAAGAAACTAAAATTGAAATAGTGTTTCAAACTTTGTAACAGTTTTAAATTTGTGTATGTCTATTTTGTAAAACAGTAGTATTTGAAGCATGCCCTAACAGTATGGCTTATTGGGTTTGTTTGGGGTTTTTTTTGATCTGAGGTTTATACTGAAGCATGCCTTGTTACATGAATCTTAATTTTCTTGGAGTTTAATTTATAAATACTTTTGTATTACACAGAGTCAAGGAGCAATAACTGAACGTTTAAGGAGTTTCAGTATGCACGATTTAACAGCAATACAAGATGAGTCTGTGGGAGGGAGGCAGTATACCACTTTTGCTGAACCAAAAAAGAAGACAAAGTCCTCTGTCAATGAAGGAATGGGTATGTCATTTTTAAGCTTTTAGTTGACCAACATTGAATAGGATACTACGTAATTATAATAGAATTTTGAGTTTTATTATCATGTTCAAACAGTAAAAAGTCATTGTTATTTTTGAAATCTATCTGGAGAAGGTTACATGAAAAAAAATGGTAATTCAAATGTGGGCCCAATCCGTTCAGATGAAACTTAATGCGTCTAAGACAAAATTATTGTTGCTAGGCCCTAAACTTGATTGTCTTCCTAGCTCTGTAGCATTGATATTTGGTTCTCTCCTGCAAATCGAGTTTTCTGCTAAGATCCTGGGAGTTCTTTTTGACTCCTCGCTTTCCTTTAAGGACCAGATCAGTTTTGTGATTAAGAAATGTTTTTTCAATCTACGCATGTTGAGAAAAGTTAGACACCTTTTTCATCATTACCACTTTTCCATTTTGGTCCAGTCGATTATTCTATCTCATCTCAATTATTGTAATGCCCTTTACCTCGGTATCACAAAAACCTGTCTCTCCAGATTACAATTAGTCCAGAATACTGCTGCCAGGCTGATTTTTGGGAAGTGTAAGTTTGCTCATGTGACGCCACTGCTCTTCAACCTTCACTGGCTCCCGGTGTATTTTAGAGTCCAGTTTAAGTGTGCCTGTGTTGTTTTAAAAATTCTTCTTGGTATTTTTACTCCCTTAGTTCCTTTATCTTGGAATCTTTATAGATTCTCTTTTGCAAGAGGCAATCAACAATTTGAGCTTTCCTGCCCATCTGGTAAAGGTATCAAAAGAACCAATATTTTTGGCCTCTCTCTGTCCTTCAAGTTCACACAACTTTGGAATGATCTTCCACTTTTCCTGTGAAGTTCAGGTTCCCTTTCTTCTTTTCGTAAGGCTTTGAAAACTATTTTGTTTACTAAACACTTTGGTAATTAATTATTTTTGAGATCCATTCAATATGTTTCTTTCAGCTTAATCTAACTATTGGAAACCGCGTCGAGCTCTCTTAGATTGAAGTCTCGGTATACAAAACCAAGTATTAGATTAGATTAGAATTTTGAATTTTATTATCATGTTCAAACAGTAAAAAGTTATTGTTATTTTTGAAATCTATCTGGAGAAAGTTACATGAAAAAAATGGTAATTTATCAGGTCAGGTAGAATTACATTTTAACTTGCATTGTAGATTTTTTTGTATCTCATGATCATTCCTCTTCCCTTTACTCCAGATGCAGGACTAGCTGTTGCCTAGTGTAGCATCATTGGAGGTGGTGGGGGCAGCCCAATTTCAACAGCTTCTGTGCCTTTCCAGTGTCATCCTTCTCTGCTTGCCTGCTGTATGAATCAGTCTCTCTCTGCTCCTTAGCATTTCACCAGTGTTTAAACTGCAGCCATATGAACACTTTCTGTAATCATAGGCAGGATTTCCTTGTTCCTGGAAGTGTTTACATTGCACTGACAGTACTTTAACAAAAGGGCCTAGAACAAGGGAGTGGAGGGGCTAACTCCTATGGCTGCTCCACTAACTTAGTTAATCTGAAGGAGGGTAGAGGGAGAAGCAAGGGTAAATGCTATGGAGGGTGAAGAGAGGTAGAAGCAGAAAATGGGAAAGGGGAATACGGAATGGATTCTTGGGATGGAGGCAGGACAGATGAGGGAAGAAGAAGCACGAGCAGATTCTGGGAAAGGGATAGGGATGGAAGGGAATAAATAATGGGGAAGAAGGCAGGTGGGGATTAGAACACATGGGATAGTGGGTAAAGTAGGGATTTGGGTGGAAACATTAGGATTTGATAAGAGCAGAATCACGCCCCCAACCGACTGCAGGGATCTTTGAATAGTGATACCGACGCATACGCAGACCATCTGTAATAATAATAATAATAATAACTTTATTTTTGTATACCGCCATACCCGGAAGAGTTCTAGGCGGTTCACGTCAATTAAACAGAGTTACAGGCGGTTCTATACTGGAATTGATCAAAGTTGTGAACAACGAAGTTGAAGTTGGGGGGTGGTAGGGCAGGGGGGCAAGGTGGAGGTTAATAAGGAAGGGGCGTTAAGGATCCTGGTCTGTGCATGCTTACAGAGCAGCAACCTTTTTTTTTTTTTTTTTTTACTTTTGACTGCAGGGGAAGGCCAGGAGAGTCGGGTCAGAAGCAGGGCGGCGATGGGGCAGAGAAAGAGCAGGAGAGTCAGGGGCAGAGAGAGAGCAGGATGGAGATCGGGGCAGAGAGATGCAGTCGGAAATGACATAAGTGACTGGTCCCTAGCAGTCGCTTGTTTCTTGATTGGCCAGCCCACTCGGTGTTCCAGTTTTTGGTTAGTGAATTGCTGCCTGCCTACTTTACATGCTGTTTCCCCTCATTTGCATGCGCCGATCGGATTGGAGGATGATCGGCCACGAGGTTTGTGAATTGGTGAGGACTTGATCGGTGGGCTTAGTGAATCTAGCCTTTACTCTTCCCTGTTGATTTTAAGATTTTAGTTTGTCATTATTATGTTGGTTTTATCTCATGTGAACTGTTTAGTTCTTAAGCAGTATAGGAAAATTTTAAATAAATAAATAATTGTTCTCAGATTCCCAGTATTTTACTCTTTTTGCAGGCTAGGAAGAGAGAAATACATTTTCTAGTCAATCTGTCTGAAATAGAGGAGTAGTCTAATGGTTAGTTCAGCATCCTGAGAACCAGGGGGACTACATTTGATTCCCATTGCAGCTTATTGTGATTCTGGGTAAGTCACAACCTTCCACTGCCCAGGAACAAAATAAGTACCTATATACAGTATAAATTGCTTTGATTGTAATCACAAAGGCAGTATATCAAAACCCATTCCTTTTCCCTTTCCTATGATCTAAAGGAAAGATTTATAAACTATAAAGAGTTTTACCTCATGCAAAATTGCCATCCTATATAATAAAACCCTAGAGCGCGCATGCGCTCTTGAAATTTCGTGATCTCTGCCGCTGTGATTTCTGATCCGTGGCCACGTTCCATTTTAGAACGCGGAGGCAGGGATCACTCTAGACACTCCCCTCCTCACTCACCAACCGCTGGAGGAAGCGCAGGCAAGCTTGGTCCTGATTGGTGCTGGCGGCGGCTGCCGGGAGGAGGGCTTCATGGAGCGCCGCTGCATGCCAACACCTCACAGTCTCCTGAGCCCCGTCCTCACCACCCCAATTGTCGGCGTTCAGTCTTCACGCTTCCGCGACGCAGGGTAAGGGTAAGGGAGCCGAGTCAGTGGGGGTTGGGCTGGGAGGGAAGAGAAGCGGTCTGCCTCGGGTTTTTCAAGGCCTGGCTTCTTCGGGCAGCAGCAGCGTTTACAATTCGCTGCTGTTGCCAGCTTCAGGCCTTCCTCTCTGGCGGGTCCTGCCTACTTTCTGTTTCAGGAAGACGACTTGACAGAGAGGAAGACCTGAAGCCGGCAACAGCAATGAATTGTGAATGCTGCTGCTGCTGCCCGATGAAGTTCAAGGAGGGAAAGGGAGCAGAGGGGGAGAGAATGGCTTGGAATGAAGAAGAGATGACAGGGCATGGAGGGAAGGAGGAATGTATGCCAGACCAGGGGGAAAGGAAGGAGGAGATGCCATTTGGAACAGAGAGAGAGAAGAGAGGGCAGACACTGGATGGAAAGAGAAGAGAGGGCAGTGAAAGAAAGGGGCAAGACAGAGGGTGAACAGTAAATAGAAGGGGTAGAGAGAGGGAGACAGACACTGAATGGAAGTCTGAGGGACAAGGGGAGCAGACGTTGGAAGGAAGTGGGGAAGAGAAAGAAAAAAAGGCACATGCAGGATTGAGGGAAAAGGATAGAGTTAGAAATAAAGATAGACAGACAGGGGGCCAGGGAGAGAAAGACAGAAATAATGACAGACAGACAGCATCCAAGGAGAGAGACAAATAAAAAAAGACATAGAAAGGGGCATTAAGGACTTGGGAAGGAGGCACTGGGGACACTAAAGACAGGAAGAGGCACTAAGGACATGGGAAGGAGGCACCGGGGGCACTAAGGACATAGGAAGGAAAGAGGAAAGGAATAGAAAGGAACAATTCTTGGGCCTGAGTGCAGAAAGAAAGAAATGAAAGAAAGGATACACAGACAGAAGAAAACGCAACCAGAGACTCATGAAATCAATCACCAGACAGCAAAGGTAGGAAAAATGATTTTATTTTCAATTTAGTGATCAAAACGTGTCAGTTTTGAGAATTTATATCTGCTGTCTATATTTTGCACTATATTTTTCTATTTTTCTATAGTGATTGAGGTGACCGAGCTCGCGGAGATGGGGCGGAAACAGGTTTTTAAAATTTTAGTCCTAGTAGTTTGCCGGTCCACAAAATAATTATTTTATTTCTGCTGGTCCACGGGTGTAAAAAGGTTGAAAAACACTGGCCTAGAACCAAAAGGCATTGAGCGGTATACAAATGAATAATTATGTCATGTTGCTCTTTGAGTCTTAGGAGTTAGTACTGTTATGGTACAGTAAAGTTCTGATTGTGCTTTTGCACAAGTTTGTGCATAGTGTGTTTTTCCCCAGTGGAGGGATTGTATGTTGGCCTTACTGAGGTGACACCAAAACTTTAATTTAATTTTAGTTTCTTATACCATCAGACATGATTTCTGAAATAATCATAAAATATACGTACATATGTCATTTTTACTTCTTTTGAGAAGGTAATCTTAGTATGGCCAGTTGGTTGTACTGTAGAAGGGTGGGGCAAGGGAAGGGTATGACCGTATTTATGGCAATGGTCTTGGGGTGAGGCATGGGGTACAGTGCACGGCAGGTGTCAGGCTTTCCTTTTGAAAACACTGGCAGCCCTAGTGCTTTTGCATAACAGTATTTAGATAAAAAGACCTCAGTGGTGGTGTGCTTTGTAGTAGAAACATGACTAATATGCTTGCAGAAAAGACTAATAGTGTAATCTTTATTTTTCTTCAGCTTCTCAGCTTCTCTTTAATTTCAGTCATACAAACCTTATGCAATGTTTCATATTTTAAATCATATTTCAGCATTTGAATGTTTCCTTTTAATAAAAACAAAGTACATTTTTTTAATAGACCCAGCAGTTTCCTCCTAGTCCTTTGGTCTTCCAGCTTAGTTTGGAAAAATAACTATTTTGTTCAATGAGCCTTAATTTCCAAGAGATTATTACCTACAGCCTTAATTACCTAGAGATTATTGGAGGGCTATCCTTGGATGGGGGTTGTATACCAGTGTGCATTACACAGACCCTAAATCCAGCTACTAGGTGTTACAAATGCATGATGTCTGACTCCCTCCCAGCAGGGGATGTGATTGTGAATTTTATGTACATTGCATCCCCTAGGTTGGACCAGTCTGAGAAGTAGAAGATTTGAGCTGGGAAGTGTAACATAGATCCTTCTCATAGCAGTGCCCAGCACTAAGCTACAAGGCTGATTCTCTATTTTCCAGAACAAGAATTATATCATTTTTTAAACTGGAAAAGAGAATTTAAAGCTTTTTTTGGTAAAATTGTTCATTCAGGAATGGCTGTTAAAATAAATGTGAGTTGTACGAAACAGGCATTATCATTTATCAACATGTAAGAATAAATGTTTAAAAGGAACCAAAAATAAATTTCACTGTAGTCATATGGGTTATGAAATAATTAAAACCAGATGTCTGTCTAGAAACTTTGAGGCTGCATTCACTCAGCAATTTGTGCCATCTACTGGGAGTACTTAGTAAAAATTTTCTTAAAACTAAACGAAAGGGTATATATGAGGCAGTTCTGTAAAGCACGCATGCTTAGTTGCTAATTATACATGTTTCTCGTTAGAATAATGGTGTATTTACTTGCATAGGCCAAAATACCCCCTAAGCACTATTCTGTTCATACCTTGAATAGTGCATATTTTACAGGTAGGTATACACATAGGCAGAGTCTGGATGGACCATAGCAGGACTCGCACATTGGTAACTTTTAGGGTACTATAAGTTCTGGACATACACAGGTAACTTAAGTGCTCACATTTAAGCCAGCTCTATAGTTGGCATAAGTGCTTGCCTCTAAATTATATGCATGTAATTTTGCTTTTAGAGTAGTTTTCTATAATAGAAAGTAGGTGCCTTTATTCCTTTATAGAATATGTGCTAATCGGGCATCCTCTTGGGCATCCATAAATAGGCACACAGTTATAAAATTACCTCTATATTGCATTACAGATATAGAATGAGTTGTGATAATAAGAATAGATGTACTTTAGTCCAGCAATAACATTGTGCACATTCTTCAGCAGAGGCCATAATGTCTGCACAGGCCTTTATAAAATAGGGTGATACTATTAAAACACCTGGAGGTGCCATTTGAAACCCCAAACAGGCCAATATCCAAACCAAATGTTTGCGCTCACCTAATTTAGCTTATCTGTATACATTCAAAAATTTGATGGATAGTATTAGGCTATCCATGTAACTGTGAACTGGGTAGGGTGGAGGGAGCCCTAAAAATTATCCATTTAGTAGCAGTATTTTGCTGCTATATGGATGAGTAGCCTAATGGTTAGAGCAGTGGGCTGAAGCCCAAGTAAGCCACTTAAATCTTCATGGCCTCAGAGGAGTCCTTTTACTAAGATGTATTAGGTACTATTGTACACCTAATACAGCTATAAATGGAGTACCACAGAACATGTCCATGTATCCTGTAGTAATCTCCAAATGTGCATGTACTAACTGCGCTAAACTTTTTTTTTGAGGGGCTATATTGGGTAGAGAGTGGGCATTCCTGCACTAACAAGATAGCATGTCTACATTAACACACACTAGCTGGTTATTGGTGCAGGTCTGCTGCAGCAGCCAAAAACTCAGCAATGAATATCAGGGTCAAAGGCAAGGGGAATATCCGGAGGCCAATCCAAGTAATTGTGACTTAGATTGGTCTCCATGAAGACGGGATACTGGGCTAGATGGACCACTGGTCAGACCCAGTAAGGCCATTCTTATGCTCTTATATGAGCTAATTATAGGACAGTCAAGCCATTGTGATGTCACTGAGGTTGACTCTTAGGCATTGGTGGACTGAGGCGTTATGACATCACAATATCAGCTCTGGAATGTTGAATTCTGGTGTCTGGGTAATGCTGGACCATGGCCAGTGCTTTAGAGGATATGGGAGTTGACAGCTTTCTCCTTTTGCTTTGATGTTGAACAGACCATGAGTGTATATGCAGGGGCAGTAACTTTTTTGTGGGTTTTGTCTGCCTGATTTCCCAGGTCACTACCTCCTTCCAATTAGCAGAGGTCAGGCTGGAGGAGCTGGTGGTCTTCAAAGGCATTAGATGACCTCTGGGATTCTCTATGCTTCATCAGGATGACGTATAATAAACTGAGTACCCTTGGGTTGGGCCCCAAAGTGGTGGGCTGGGTCAGGAACTGGTTGAGAGGAAGACAACAGAAGGTAGTGGACAATGGAGATTGCTCTGAGGAAAGGGATGTTATCAGTGGTGTGCCTCAAGGTTTTGTTCTTGGGCCTGTTTTTTAAAAACATTTTTAAAAGTGATATTGCTGAAGTGCTGTCAGGTAAGATTTGCCTCTTTGCGGATGATACCAAAACTGCAATAGAGTAGACACCTCGGATGGTGTGAATAACATGAAGAAAGACCTAGTGAAGCTTGAAGAATGGTCTGAAATTTGGCAGCTAAAATTGAATGCTAAGAAATAACAAGGTCATGCATTTGGGCTGCAAAAACCTGAAGGAACGGTGAAGTTTAGGGAGTGAAGAACTTATGTGCACGACAGAAGAGCTGGACTTGAGTGATGTATGTGATGATCTTAAAGTGACCAAACAGGTTGAAAAGGTGAAAGCTAGAAGGATGCTAGGGAGGTATGGCCAGTAGGAAAAAGGAGGTATTGATTCCCTTCTATAAGACTCTGGTGCAACCTCATTTAGAATATTGAGTACAATTTTGGAGACCGCACCTTTTAAAAGATATAAAAAAGATGGAGTCTGTCCAGAGGAAGGCTACTAAAATGGTGTATGGACTTCATCATAAGGCGTATGGGGATAGACTTGAAGATCTCAATCTGTATACTTTGGAGGAAAGGCAGGAGAGGAGAGATATGATAGACACGTTTAAATACCTACGTGGCATAAATGCGCATGAGTCAAATCTCTTTCATTTGAAAGGAAGCTCTGGAATGAGAGGGCATTAGATGAAGTTAAGAGGTGATAGACTGAGGAGTAATCTAAGGAGATCCTTTTTACAGAAAAGGTGGTAGATGCAAGGAACAGTCTCCCAGAAGAGGTGGTAGAGTCAGAGACAGTCTGACTTCAAGAAAGCATGGGATAGGCACATAGGATCTCTTAGAGCAGTGATTCCCAACCCTGTCCTGGAGGAACACCAGGCCAATCGGGTTTTCAGGCTAGCCCTAATGAATATGCATGAGAGAGATTTGCATATGATGGAAGTGATAGGCATGCAAATTTGCTTCATGCATATTCATTAGGGCTAGCCTGAAAACCCAATTGGCCTGGTGTTCCTCCAGGACAGGGTTGGGAACCACTGTCTTAGAGAGAGGAAGAGCTAATGATTACTGCGGATGGGCAGACTGAATGGGTCATTTGGCCTTTATCTGCCATCATGTTTCTATATTTCTATATGACATGGCCCTTATGGAGTAGGATGCTCTAGAGCAAGGGTGTCCAACCTGCGGCCCCGTGAAGTATTTTGTGCGACCCCGGTCGAGGGCGATGCAGTGTTTTCATCTGCTGCCCTCGGGTGTTTACCATATTGCTGGCTCCCTTCTCTGACTTGCTGCAGCGTTTGCGCATTTGTGCGGCCCCAGAAATTTTTTTTTTCGGCCAATGTGGTCCAGGGAAGCCAGAAGGTTGGACACCCCTGCTCTAGAGGTTGTACTCAAGGGCACACCATGATTATGGATAAGCTTTACTTCTCAGGGAGTACCTGGAGAGGCTATTTAGGCTCTCCGGAGTAGATGCCTTGGTCATGGCTGTAGCTAAGAGAACCACAAATCCAGATGAGAAGGGGGGCAAACCTTCAGGATACTAACATATTAAATGATAGCAGATAAAGACCCGAATGGTCTATCCAGTCTCCCCAAATGCACACACTATAAAATAAAGATTTAATTTAAATTGTCCTTTTTCTTAGATATTTCTGGGCCAGAAACCCAGAGCTCAGCCCGGTACTATGTTTAGGTTCCATCTGCTGCAGTCTGTCAGCTCATTCCAGTCCATCGTAACCATCCCAGCCATCGAAACCCTCCCCAGCCCATCCTCAACTGAATGTTCATATATGGGACACAGGCCGTGGAAGCCTGCCCAGTACTGGCCTTAGTTTCTTTAATGTATACCCATTATTTTCTGATTAGAGATCCCCTGTGTTCATCCCACGCTTGTTTGAACTCTGTCTCCGATTTCCTTTCTACCACCTCCCTCAGGAGTGCATTCCAGACTTCAACCACCCTCTTCGTAAAGAAGAATTTCCTAACATTACTCTTGAGTTTACCACTCCTCAACCTCAAATTATACCCTCTGTTTTTTTGTTGGTTTTTTTAACTTTATTTCTTTATTGAACTTTCAAATTATTCACAAGATATCCTTGCTTAAGAAAAACAGAAGAAAAAAAAATGCAGCAGCATTAATTCAAATCTGAAAGGTAAACAATTAAACTTTCTTAGACCACCATCTAATCTTTGGAGAGATCCTGGAAATTGTGAAGAGAAACAATAATAATAACAATTATGGTAAAGCGGAATAGGCTTAACAGAAAGTTCCACTTAACAAACAAATGTTCAATTAAACACTAAGAGTAGACAACTTCTTCATATCAAGAAATGCTCGCAAGTGTTCAGGAACAAAAAAAAACATTTAACTCCAAGGTATTTCACTAAACATTTACAGGGGTAGGCTAGTAGGAAAGTTGTACCCGGTGTCACTGTCTCAGTTCTCATTGCCAAGAAAAGTCTGATGCTCTTGCGTCTCGCCTTGTGACATCTGGGTAAATCCAAACTCTTTTACCCAGAAATGGCAATTGGGAATTTTGAAAAGTGCATTAGCATCCTGCTCAAATACAAAGGAAATTAATAAAGTGGCTCGCTCTATGGAATCTGTGATGGAAAACTGAAGTATTTCTGTAAGATTTAATGAATCCACAGCTCGTGCGCCTTCATCGGGAATGTCACCTATCTCCTTTTTTTGAAGGTATATAATATATACGATTAAGTGGAGGAATTAAATCAGGAGAGTACTTCAAAATTTCAGTAAGATATTTTTTTAGCATTTCTAGAGGGAACATTCCCATTGATTTTGGAAAATTGAGGATACGCACATTTAATCTTTTGTTATAATTTGCTAATTGCTCTATTTTTCTATTTAGGATAACTTTGTCTTTAACCATCTCTGATGATAGAGTTTGTAAATCAACCACTTTACTCTTAACCTGATTAAGTTCTATACTGAAATGTTCTGTAGTACCTTGGAGTTTTTCACCCAAGGTATTGACAGTACTTAAAAGCGTCGCAAATTCTTTTGAAAACTGTAGTGTTGATCTTCATGAGAGCTTCTCATATGCTCTCTAATGACACCGCTGCCGGTTTTTCAAAATGAGAAGAAATCTCCATGATTTCTCCTGCCTCTAGTTGTACTCTCGTGGCTATAGCCCCTACTGCCGGGGTCTCCCTTGACGATAACAGCACGAGACTCCTCTCACTCAGCTGCAGTGGACACCGGGTGTGGTGGTGAAACTGACATGGGGGGGGGAGAGTGAAACCTCTCAGTCCAAAGTCCCAGACGGGGAACTGCCGGACGCTCCTCCGATGCTAGGGGAGCCAACTCCGATGAACTTCAGCATGGAGCGTTGTAAAAGAGTAGATGTCTGAGCCACAGGGGGGGGGGGCCGGCTCGAACTATTTCTTTACGTTTGGAATGTGGCAAAATTACTTCCAGTGGAAAAATATCGCAAAAAGAAACAAATTGCTCCCACTACAGATCGACTTCAGAGACGCCGAAGCTATGCTGCCATCTTCGATCCTTTACTATACCTTCTGTTTTTACCATTTTCTTTCCTCTGGAAAAATGTTTTTCTATGTTAATACCTTTCAAGTATTTGAACATCTGAATCATATCTCCCGTGTCCCTCCTTTCCTCTAGGGCAGTGTCTCACAAACTTTTTCGAGCCGGGGCACACTAAACCTAGTGTCCCCGGCTCGAGACACCCGGAAGTGTGCTAGCGTCTGTGTGATGACATCACACGCATGCGTTACATCAGCGCGCCGTCGATACATGTGTAAAGGCCCTTCAAATGGACCTTGCGCTGAGAGGAGAGAAGGGCCAGCAGAGAGAAGAGCCAGCGAGAAGAGAGAAGGGCCGGTAGAGATAAGAGGTGCCGGCGTTGGGAGGTTGCTTACAGGACTGCTCTAAGGAATATATACTCAGGGCTTCCAGTCTCTCCTCATACATCTTTTGGTGCAAACCTCCTACCATTTTTGACGCCTTTCTCTGGATCTCTTTAAGTTGTCTTATGTCCTTTGCCCGATAGTCTCCAAAATTGAACACAATACTCTTAAGTGGGGTCCTCACAACACCTTCTTTCTTCTACTGGTTACACCTCTCTCTGTACAACCTAGCATCCTTCTGGCAACAGCCACCGCCTTGTCACACTGTTTCTTTTCCTTTAGATCTTCGGACACTATCACCCTAAGGTCCCTTTCCCCATCCGTCCATATCAGCCTCTCACCTCCCAGAACGTATGGCTCCTTCTGATTTCTAATCCCCAAATGCATTACTCTGCACTTCCTTGCACTGAATTTTAGTTGCTAGATATTAGACTATTCCTCTTACACTTGCAGATCCTTTTTCATGTTTTCCACTCCCTCCTTACTGAGTCAGACAAATGGTCCATCTAGCCCAGTAGCCTGTGCTCACGGCGGCCACTCCAGTTCACTAGTACCTGGCAAGAACCCAAAGAGTAGCAACATTTTATGCTACCGATCCAGGGCAAGCAGTGGCTTCCCTCATGTCTGTCTCAATAACAGACTATGGACTTTTACTCCAGGAAATTGTCCAAAACTTTCTTAAAACCAGCTACACTATCCATTCTTACCACAACCTCTGGCTTAACGATTCTCTGAGTGAAAAAATATTTCCTCTGTTGGTTTTAAAAGTATTTCCCTGCAACTTACATAAGAACATAAGAATTGCCGCTGTTGGGTCAGACCAGTGGTCCATCGTGCCTAGCAGTCTGCTCACGCGGCGGCTCTTAGGTCAAAGACCAGTGCCCTAACTGAGACTAGCCTTACCTGTGTATGTTCTGGTTCAGCAGGAACTTGTCTAACCAGAACAAAAGAAGTTATTCTGCCGTTGTATCGGGCAATGGTGCGCCCGCATCTGGAGTACTGCGTCCAATTTTGGTCACCATACCTTAAGAAGGATATGGCGTTACTCGAGAAGGTCCAGAGGAGAGCGACACGTCTGATAAAAGGTATGGAAAACCTTTCATACGCTGAGAGATTGGAGAAATTGGGTCTCTTTTCTCTGGAGAAGAGGAGACTTAGAGGGGATTTGATAGAAACTTACAAGATCATAAAGGGCATAGAGAAAGTAGAGAGAGACAGATTCTTCAAACTTTCAAAAAATAAAAGAACAAGAGGGCACTCGGAAAAGATAGAAGGGGACAGATTCAAAACGAATGCTAGGAAGTTCTTCTTTACCCAACGTGTGGTGGACACCTGGAATGCGCTTCCAGAGGACGTGATAGGGCAGAGTACAGTAATGGGGTTTAAGAAAGGATTAGACAATTACCTACTGGAAAAGGGGATAGAGGGGTATAGATAGAGGATTACTGCACAGGTACTGGACCTGTTGGGCCGCCGTGAGAGCGGACTGCTGGGCACGATGGACCTCTGGTCTGACCCAGCAGAGGCACTGCTTATGTTCTTATGTTTATCTTGAATCCCTGGAGGATGTTTTCCCCTATAACAGCCTCCAGAAGGGCGTTCCAGTTTTCTACTACTCTCTGGGTGAAGAAGAACTTCCTTATATTTGTATGGAATCTATCTCCTTTTAACCCCGTTCTCTCTTGTTTTCTGCTTGGTGTTGTCTTCATCCTAAGGACCCGAAATCCATCTCTGTCTCCCTGATTTTGGATTATCTCCTCCATTTGTCTGACTCTGGTCTCAAATTATCTTCTATTAGAGGCCATCTTAGTGCTATCACTGCCTTTCATCAGCCAGTGGATGGTAAACCTCTTACAGCTCATCCTCTCATTTCCAGATTTATGAAAGGACTTTTCAATGTAAAACCACTCCTCAATCCTTAGCATTTTTTTGCTACTTCAGCTTGTCTGTGGTGTTCTTTGCTCACATGTTTAAAGACAATAGACTGTTTTCAGTCCAATTCTTTATATGTGAGTTTGTAAACCATTGGACCCCTGAGGAAAGCGTGTTCGCCGAAACACGGACCGTGTAGGGTCCGGTTGGATTTTTATCACAGTATTTATCATTGTACTTTTTAAATTAAATTTTCATGGTTTTATATGTCAGTGTTTAATAAATTATCTCCAGAGCATCTGTATTCACAGTTTTTGGTTTTGTTTTCATCGGTGGATTGTTTTCACTGTGGATCATTGGATCTCCCCATTTTTCTTTGTTGGACTTACGTACATATGCATATCTTAAATTTCATTCAGTGCTTACATATTACCACTATTCTGGTTACCTTTTAAATCCTTGTCGTTTCTCTCAATATGTTTTGTTTTCACTTTTCACAATGCTTTCTCAATATGTAATGTACATATCTATATGTACATATCCTGTTTTTATTTTGTTTTGAACTGCTTGAATATATATATATCTAATATAATAAAATGATAGGCCGCGCATGAGCACTAAAAAAACGTGTTCCCTGATCTGTCGCAAAAATACGAGTGCGCATGCGCGGGTTTTACGTCACCGAATTCTTCCTCCTCCACCATGCCACACCAGCCATGTCCGCCGCCAGCCTCGAACTCCTGGGGGCTGTCGGCGCGAGTCGGCCGGTGCTGAGGACCCGCCTCCGCTCTACACGGCGACGCCAGACCCGGCCCTACAAAACGCTGAGGCCCGTCTTCCGCTTCCGACCTACGCGCTTACACGCATCGGGCTTACCACCGCTGCCGCAAGCTGAGAGGGAGAGCGGGGCTGGCACGGCCGCTCAGTCTCTGCGGGGCTAACAGCCTCCAAAGCTCCTCAGAAGTCTGTCTCACCCCTTGAAAAGGGCTCACCTCCTTGCTCGCGCACATCTCCATCAAGGAAAAACAGCACTACCGGCCGAAGTTTATTTTAAAGTTTAAAGCCGCTGCGGCGGATCCTCTCATTAGCCACACCTGCGTCGGAGAAGGCTTCCGACGCAGACAGCGATAGTGCGAGGAGCCGCCTCAGCGGCTTTACACTTTAAAAATAAACTTTGGCCGGTAGTGCTGTTTTTCGTGATGCAGGTCTGCGCGAGCTCTCCCAGAGCCTGGCCTGCACCAAAACGCGCTCCTACGGCAGTAGGCTAGCGTGACTGCGCCTCTGGCCGAGAGCTACGTGGAGTACTGTGTTAGATGTGCGGCATGTGCGGTGGTGAGAGCAATGGCAGGAGGGTGTCCGAGGTGCTGCGAGGCGTCCAACTGCTACTGCTGCACAGGGAAGTGGAGGGGGAGAGCGAAAAGGGGCTGCTTTGGGGGAGGGGTATGCTGGGGGCAGGCAGCAATCTTGGTTTTCTGGGGGGGGGGGGGCAGAGAGAGATAGGCAGGGTGGGCCAGGGAGAGAGACAGAGAGATAGAAAGAAAGACAGACAAGGGGCCAGGGAGAGACACAGACAGAAAGAATGACAAACAGACAGGGGGCCAGAGAGACAGACAGACAGCGGCCAAGGAACGAGAAAGAAAGACAGACAGGGGGTCAGGGAGAGACAGACAGTGGCAAAAGAGAGAGAGACAAAGAAAAAAAGACAGCGGCAAAGCAGAGAGAGAGAGGGAGAAAGAAAGACAGACAGCGGTTAAGGAGACAAAGAGACAGACATTTATTCTAGCACCCGTTAATGTAACGGGCTTAAAGACTAGTATATATATATATATTTTTTTTTTTTTTTGTTTTTTTTTGCATTTCTCATTTTAGTTATTGGTTTGTCCCTTGAAGAAGGCATTCAAGTATGCCAAAACTGGGATCCTAGTTGGGACCTTAGTTTTCAGCTTGTGAGTTTTACGTTGAGTTTCTCAATAAATAGTTCCGTTGGTGGAACTTGGGCATCTTGCTTGCCTTTTTGCTTGTTTGTCACACATTGAGGCAAGTTTTCTTCCTCTCTTTGCTTGAAGGAACACAGAATACGCAAGTCAACTTTTTTTTTGCTAGTATTCAAAGTTTTATTCTTTGAACATTGTGGCTTCTGGAATTGGAAGCTGAGAGAATAAACTTCATGAAGAATTAATCCTGTGCTCATGGATCTGTATTTAGATTGTATGGTGAACATGGAAGCATGTATAATGTGCCAAGCTGGCTGATTAACAAAAGAACAATAATAAAAGCTTTACAAAAGTACTTGCAGATCTTACTCAGACTAATGACCCATTTTGACAGACTGTAAGTTGAAGAGCCTTTCCTTTCTGCATATTAGAGTCTTGTGGAAATATTGTTTCTGGAGAACTTGGTATCTTCATCTGCGAGCTTGGTGCCTTGCTTGAGTTTTGGAGGGTTTTTTTGGCCTTTTCTGGTCTTTTTAGCTCCTTAAGAGCAAAGTGTGCAGAACTCAGAAATCTCAGAAAAAAGGAGGGGGGGGGGGGGTGAAATTGTCTTGCGCAGAACAGTGTTTTTCTACATAAAAATATCCACTTGCCGTATATACTCGAATATGTTGATCCGAATATAAATCGAGACCCCTGTTTCCCCTCCCAAAAAGGAGGAAAAATGGTTGACTCAAATATAAGACGGGGGCTTAATATCCAAATGCCTTGCCCTGCCAGGATCTGCTCCCATTGTCCCCTCACTCACACCCTCCCCTGCCAGGTTCTGCATTCAGTCCCCCTCCCTGCCAAGTTCTGCACCCAGCCCCCTTCCCTCCCTGCCCTGCAAGGTTCTGCACTCAGTCCCATTCCCTACCAGGCTCTGAACCAAGCCCTCTTCCCTGCCAGGCTCTGAACATTGTCCCCCATCCCTACCAGACTCTATACCCTGTCAACCCTCCCTGCCAGGTTCTGCATCCTGTCTCACCTTCCTTCCCTGTATCCTATTCCCACTAAAAAGAGCCAACCTCATCAGTGATGTCACAATGGCTTGATTGTTCCATACTCCCCTCTGCCCTCCAACCCAGCCAGAAAATTAACGCTTCCCCTTAACTGAAACCACCTAGTGGTAGGCCGGGACAGGAAGGATCCCTCTCGTCTCCTGTCCTGGCCGACACTAAAAGTTACCACCCTCCCTCCCTCGCGTACCTTTTTCTTGATGGTGCAGCGTGTATCCCGCGTTGAACCCCTTCTGCTGATTTCGAAGGTAGTAGCCAGCGGCATACCCGGGCCCGCATGCAGGAGCGAGCTTTTTGTGCTCCCAGCCAGCCCTGCCACAGCTCCTTGATAGGCTGCTGCGAGTCCCGCGAGAACTTGTGGCAGCCTATCAAGGAGTGGTGCATGGCTGGCCGGGAGAACGAAAAGCTTGCTCCTGCATGCCGTCTGGTGGTGCTGCTGGCTACTACCTTTGAAATTGGCAGGAGGGGTTCAACGCGGGATACACGCTGGACCACCAGGGAAAAGGTACGCGAGAGAGGGAGGGTGGTAATTGTTAGTGTTGGCCGGGACAGGAGACAGGAGGGATTCCTTCTGTCCCGGCCTAATGGCAGGCCTGCAGGAAGTCCGGGAGGGTGTCATGTGGTCACTGGGGGATGACCTGAATATAGGATGAGATCCCCATTTTTGAGCCATTTTTTTGGCCTAAAAATCTTGTCCTATATTCGAGTATATACGGTATTAAAAAAAAAAAATGTGAGAGATAATATTCAGGTGAAGACAATTCCCACACGTTTTAACTCAAGATGTAGTCATATGATGATTCTCTGGTGTGTTAATATAGGATATGGAATTCCACTGAAGAAAGAGTCTGGAGATGACAAAACAGATGAAGAAACAGAAGGGGCACATTCAGAAGATGAGATGTATGCCCAAAGAGGTCTCAGACGGTCTCAGAGTATGAAATCTGTTAAAAACGTTAAGAGTCGTAAAGAAGTAAGATGTGTACAATTCTTTGGGTTTATGATGATTATTTGAATCAGTAAAATGAGATCAGTTTTACTGCTAGCAACAATTTCATGGGAAATTGTGTTGTAAGATTTTGAAAATGCTTTTCTCACTGCTGATGCTAAACAGCTTTTTTTAATTTGTGCAGTATTTTTTGTATTAATGATACCTATTTGAATAAAACTAGCACTTCAAAGTAACTAAACCAAATGGATAATCATTTGATACATACAGTATAATATTGTGCATCATTTTGCACTGTCTCTGGATCATTGATTTATGAAGCAAATTAAAATCTGTGTGCATGTCCATTTTTTATGCTCAGTTGAATGTTTTGTCTAAAAGGTGTAATTTTTTTCCAGGTCCGGTATGGATCCCTTAAGTACAAAGTAAAGAAGAGGCCACAGCTGTTCTAAATGGTTTACATTACAAGCGTCAACATCAACTGCTGTATCCAGTAACTTGACTTCCACATATCCTCATATCTGGATTTGTAAAACAGAAAGAACATTTTAAAACAATGTATGGTGATAAGTCTTATTTTTTGATAGTCAAAATAGCTGTATCTGATCAGCTTTGGATTTGATTTGTGAATATATATTTTTTAAATCTTGATTTATATAATCAGGAAGTGTAAAATCCTTCTGAGTGCATATCAGATTTTAATAAAATTTGAGAGCAATATTAAGTGCTGTAGGTTCTAGAACTTTGCAAAAAGAAAAAAACATTGACATGTTTGATACTTTTTTTAAAACTTGTTAATATCTTAATACTGAGTTGTTCTTTATTTTTCTTGCTTAAAAAGATAACCAAATTCTTATTTTCTCATTTTCCTGTTTATGGAGGGAGGGTGCTCTTAAAATGTGGTTTTCTTGTATGAACCATATATATATTTGGATTTGGGATTACATTATTTGTAAATGAGGTGTTCATACAGCACTTTACTATTCTTTCTAGTTTGCACACTGCAAATTGTTTACTTAACAGATTTTTCTCTATGTTTTGTTTTTATTTTTATTATCCTTACACAAGGCATTTTGAGGCAATTTCTATGAGGCACCTAAAGTTATGTGCCTAAATAAATAGAAATCTAAGGTTAGGCACTTAACTTACTCCCCCTTTTACAAAGCCATGCGGCAAAAGCCCCCTAGCCCTTTAAATCTCTATGGGCTTCAGGGCAGTTACTGCAGTGGCGGCAGCCACCATTGTGGCTTTGTAAAAGAGGGGTTAATTAGCTTTTAACAAGCTCATAATAGAAAACAATAAAAATTATTGAGTGATAGGTGTCTATCTTTTTAGGTGGGATTCTACAGAAGATTGGTGCCTGTTGCATGCCAAAGGCATGTTTAGGGGTAGAAAAGGACTTAGGTGTTACTATGCTTGATTCTTTAAAGGACTTAGGCACCTATAATGTAAGCCTTTAAAACCCTGGGCTAATTACAGGCACCTAAGTTTTAAGTTAGGTGCCGGTAGGCATTATTCTGTAAAAGGCGCCTAAGCTTGATTGACACACGACAGGCACCATTACAGAATTTCCCCTTAGAAACATAGAAACATAGAAGATGACGTCAGAAAAGGGCTACAGCCCAACAAGTCTGCCCACTCTGCTTACTCACCCCCTGTCTAAGCCCTAATGACCCAGTTTCCTTATCTTGACCCTCGCAGGGATCCCACATAGGTATCCCATTTATTCTTAAAGTCTGGCAAGCTGCTTGCCTCGACCACCTGCACTGGAAGCTTGTTCCAATGATCAATCACTCTCTCCCTTGTGCTTTATTGCTTTGGGGTTGGTTTTTCAGATCAGTAGTATTACACTTCTCCCTCCGTATTCGCTGTGATAGGGGATTAACAGACCCGTGAATACAGAAAAACCGCGAAAAATTTTCATATGTTATTCGCTGTTTTCTATTAAAAAACATTGTGAATATGGTGAAACCGTGAATAACATGGTGGGAGACCTGGCCTGTTCTTGAAGGAGAGGCAAAACACGGTGAAGAAAGTGCTGGGAATCAGCAATTTTTCTCTGTAAACGCTTGGAATCGGCGATTTCTCTGTGCAAGCTGATGTAATTGGGGGGGGAGGGGGTGGAGGAGCCAGCAAGCAAGCTAAAAACCGTGAATAATCGAAACCGCGAAAGCTGAAACAGCGAATACGGAGGGAGAAGTGTATAACATAATTTTTACACATGGCTTGGCAAACAGATAGTATCCGTTAAAATTAGCAGATATAATTACACATGCTATTTATAATTTTACCATGTGTAAACACATTGAAAACTGCAGCTTAGTTCATCATCCTGTTATATTTGCAAGGTTGACACTGAATTCTTATGTTACCTTTCTTCCATGTTGAGGATTAGGTTTAATTGCAGGGTAACTAAACGGTCTTTAAAGAATTTTAGAAATTTTTTTTATCTTCATAACAGTAACTTATTTTTTAGCCTTTTTTTTTTTTTTTTTAACACTTGCAGCCACTGCTGGCAGTGGAGTCTGAATTTGGAAGGGAATTCTATCCTGAAGTCTTATTACATTTTCCATCATATATCATTCCTCTATTTCTAAGATATTGAGAGCAATACAATTTAATGAATGTTTTAGTTTGTAACTTGCTTTTGAGCAACCTTTTCTAATTTGGGATGGATTAAGAGTACCTCTGGTTATGGGTGGGACTTCATGGATGAGCTCCTGACTTTCTGCTTACTTTTAATTTAACCTTATATGGGTCACCCCCACTCTCTCTAGACCTGGGTCCTGGGTGACTCTCTCATATAGATACATTACTGTTTCTAATGTTAAAACTGTTTGGTTTTCCACTTTTCAAATTATAAAAATGTAGATTATAAATTGATAGGAAAGGAATATCGAAAATGAAAACTCAATTAGTAAGGCCCCCTTTTTCAAAACCACGTTAGAGTTTTCTACCGGAGGCTAGCAAGGTAAATGCTCCAACGCTCATAGGAATTCTGAGTATCAGAGCATTTACCTCACTGGCCCGCGGTAGAAACATTACCACAGTTTTGTAAAAGCCATTGTAAGTCTTTTATCTAGTAAGTTTATTTCTGCCAGAAGTTGGATATGTCCATAATATTTAGGGTCTTACCATTAGAGTGGTTGCTCTGGTTTACCTCATGTCAACTTGGTTGCAGAAATCTTTGTTCACTGTGTCACTAAGATTCACAAGTACAGTATAAAATAGGGAGAATGCCTCTTAAAGAAGATTCTTTGAGGAAATTATGCAGAGGTTGCCACTGAACCTTGCATGATACTTGTAACGTATACACTACACTCAAATAGCACAGATAAGAAGAAAAACATTTTTCAAAAACTTTCTCTTGTACCACTGGAAATTCTTTATGAAGTATTAGAAATATACATTTGCATGTAGTTCAGACTTGCATCTAGTAGCCCACTGCACATATTTCTTTGATTAGGGCTGGATTTATGAAAAAATGCATTAACATTTAAACATGGATTTTGCCTTAATTTTTTTCTAAAATGTAACTATTGTTAGCTATTTTCAACAGCTTTGGTTCATTATATTTTTGCATTTGATTATTGCATGACTGCTGCTGGGTTCTTTGCAGATACTCTTGAAAGTTGTCTAAACAAGACAATTTTATCCTTTGAACTGTGTCTCATTTACTGTACCACTAGTATTTAGAGCCCATGTATTGTAACATCTTACAGAAGCTCATGTAAACTGTTCTGAATTGACTCCCCAGTCATTTGTAGCGGTATAGAAGCTCTCAATAAACATAAACTTATAAGGGAGCGAACAGCTACATGGTTTTTTATGATGATATATGCAATGTATATTTTTGCTGACTAAAAAATAAAGTTATTTATATCAATTCAGGCCTGTTCAGAAATGTTTAAAATATGGGAGATTGGGGGAAGCAGCTTTTTTTAAATGCTAAAAATTTAAATCTTTCTTTTCTCAGGTGTTCCTAAAAATATGTTTCTGTCTGGTTAATGCCAGGAAACTACAGATTTTTTTTTTAAACGCATCTCATACATTTGTTGATACATCAGTAGTGAAAAAGTCTTTGAAATAGATGTCACCTGGAACCAAAGATATCATTACTGACACATTCAATGCTTGTGTTGAACAAGATCTTATTTCTCTGGAACAAAAAAGAAGACAGCATTTAAAAAAAATCTAACTAAAGATGAATATAAGGCTTTTACGTTCCTTATTTGAGAATCGAGATAGTGATTAAACCTGCAGAAGAGGGTGGTAGCGTGGTGATACAAGATAGAGAAGAATATATAGGTGAAATTTGCAGACAGAAGGGAGACAGGGAATATTATACACCTCTGAGTATTGATCCTACTTCTTCCCTACAAAGAGAAATTGAAGAGCTTTTGGTTGCTGCAAGTGAAGCTGGTTATTTGACATCTAAAGAGAATTCCTCAAGGTTAAATGTCCTGTAATTCCTACTATATATGTACTGCCCAAGATTCATAAATCCTTAATCAACCCTCCGGGCACACCTATTGTGTCTGCCAGTGGTTCAGTGTTGGAATCCCTATGCGTTGTTGTTGATCATTTTCTGTACCCTTATGTCTCGAAGATAGAATCATATGTAAGAGATTCCATGCATATGATTAATAATATGGAGGATTTTGAAGGGGACCTTACAGATGTTTTGCTGGTGACTCTGGATATAGATTCCCTCTACACCAATATCCCACAAGCAGAAGCATTGGCAATAGTGGAGAATACACTAAGCAACAAAATGTTTGATCACTGAATACCCAACTATTTGATACTAGCAATTATTTATTTCATTTTATAGCCCAGAACAGGATCAATAACACACATTACAAGAACAGTAATGAGCTACAGGATCAGTACACACATGTACAGAAAATTGAGACAAGTTTCGATAATACACATGCTTTAGTGAGTACAGTATATAAGCTATATAGAGTCTCAGAATGGTATCTACATGGCTGTAGTAGATAAGAGCACAGCAATGGCTGACAGATTCATGTGACTTGAGTTATGGTGCACCAGGTTTTGGTTGGTTAATGTTTCAGACCAGGGGCACGCTGGTTTCTGAACAGTAGCATCTTTACTGCCTTCCAGAAGGGCAGTAGATTGTCGAATTCCCTGATGGCAGGAGGGAGTTGGTTCCATAGTTAGGCATGCTCTAGGAGTACGATTGCTTCCGGGCTGTTTCCAGGTAGATGCAGTTTGCTGGAGGGTATTGCGATTGGAGGGGTGTTGCGATTGCCTTAACTAAAAACCATTTCATTTTCAAAGGGGAATTTTACCAACAGATCAAAGGCACCACTTTGGGTACAGCTATGACTCCTGACACAGCAAACGTATATGTTGCCCATTTTGAAAAGATTTACTTATGCGATCTGTTTGTATAAAAGATATATAGATGATATTTTCATTCTATGGCATGGTAATCGGGAATCTATAGATGTCTTACAATTGGCTCAATATTAGAGATAAGCATTTAACTTTTAACATTACATACCATGAACAACAGATCAGCTTCCTGGATCTTCTTATTAAGAAAGATATCTTTGATCTCAAAACTACTATTTTTAGGAAACCTACAGACAAAAATTCATTTTTACATTACACGAGCTATCATAAAACATCTTTGTAAAGCAATTTACCTTACAATGAATTTCTAAGGTTAAGGAGAATTTCTACAAACTATACTGATTTTCTATAACAGACAGTTGAAGAATTTGCCATTTAGTCAGTTCTTGAGGGCACGTAAATTATGCTCTGACTTAGATTATTTCAAAGTATAGGCAAACTACCTTAGCCCGAAGATTTATTGAGAAGGGGATATCCTAGAGAGTGCATAAGAGACTTGTATTGAAAAAGCAGTTTGCAACTAACTGATGGTAAATCTTTACTTGTTAACCGAGCCAGTAAACCACAACCAGAATTAGTATACACACTAAGGGGTCCTTTTACTAAGGCACATTAGCTGTTTTAGCGCATGCTAAATGATAATGCGTCCATAGACTTATGGGCGCGTTAGCGTTTAGCGCATGTGTATATTTAGCGCGCGCTAAAACGTGTAGTGCACCATAGTAAAGGAGCCCTAAGATTCTCACTCTACTCACATAATTTTTTTTTTTTTAATGATTAGAAAACATTGGCATATTCTGGAAGAATATGACTGCTTTAAAGATCAAAAACCTATCATTGCTTATTCAAGAAATTACAATTTAAAAGAAAAATTAGTTCCTTCAACTTTTCTGTCCCCAGATTTTGAACATACACATACGGCAGGTAGCCACACTCCCTGTGGCTCCTGTTCGGTGTGTAAGCATTTGCTCACTTTATCTGCTTTTCAACATTCGACTAAGAACATTATGCTCCAATTAGATCACAATACAGCTTGTGCATCTAAACAGGTTATATATATATATGATAATTTGCCCATGTAATTTATTATATACAGTATATTGGCAAAATAAAAATAATGTTAAAGACCAGGATTATTGAACACAGGTGTTGCATTCTTAGGAATGTGACTTCCGCTCTTCTGGTGCAGCACTGGATCTCTGCAGCACACATGACTGAAGATTTAAAATTCTGTGCTATACGGCAATTGACCGCTAGATGGCATGGTTGTAATGTTGATTAACAGTTGTTGAGACGAAAACAGATTTATTTTCTAGTTTGATACAGTGAATCCTAAAGGTTTGAATGCAGAGCTTGATCTAAATGTTTATGAGTATATATAATGTTTCGTTCAGTCATGCAATCAGACAATATTTATTTTCTTACATTCTACTTCGTGAGGAACTGGACAACGTTCTGGGGCAAGAGCAAGCTCTACAGGAGAGATGGACAGCACCTGAGCGCGGCGGGAACTAGACTTCTAGCAAACAACGTCAAGAGAGGAATAGAACAGACTTTAAACTAAAAGGAAGGGGAAAGCCAACAGTCGACCAAGCGTCGACGATTTGGAAGAAGTATCCCATGAAGATACTAAGGGGAAAACAGGCTGGGAAGAAACAAGGGACAAATTACAGGAGTCAACTAACCAAGAAGAAGAGGTTAGAAGGCTTGTAACAAAAGAGAAGAAACTAAAGACCGAAGCACAGGGAAAGGAAATGAAGACAACACAATACCAGGATCTAAATTGCATATATACTAATGCAAGGAGCCTAAGAAACAAAATGGGGAATTAGAAGCCATTGCCAATGCAGAGGACATAGACATCATTGGAATCTCTGAAACATGGTGGAATGAGGAAAGCAAATGGGATACAGCACTGCCGGGGTACAAGCTCCATCATCAGGACAGAAAGGAGGTGGAATAGCCCTATACATAAAAGAAAACATACAATCGACAAGAATCGACACAGCAGAGACGACCAACAAGCTGGAATTGCTATGGGTTAAAATACCGCAAAGCAAAGGGCCTGAAATAAAGATGAGCCTATACTATCGTCCACCCAGGCAAACCGGAGATATCGATGAAGAAATGGAAGCCGAGATGAAGCGAGAATGCAAAAGTGGTAACACAGTCATTATGGGAGATTTCAACTACCCCGGGATAGACTGGAGTCTTGGAAGCTCAAACTGTGCTAGGGAGACAGAATTCCTGGAGGCTACACAAGATTGCTTCATGGAGCAGCTTGTTAGAGAACCGACAAGAGGAAATGCCACTCTGGATCTAATCCTAAATGGGTTAAGGGGACTTGCAAAAGAAGTGGAAGTAGTGGGACCATTGGGAAACTGATCATAATATGATCAAGTTCAAGGTTGAGGTAGGAATACCGAAAGGAAAGAGAACCATAGCGACAACTTTTGGAAAGGAAACTACGAAGCAATGAGGGAAATGGTAAGGAAGAAAATTAGGAACACTTCTAAAAAAATGGTAAATGGTAGAATATGCCTGGTCTTTTATCAAGGACACGGTGAACGAGGCGCAAAATCTTTATATCCCCAGATTCAGAAAGGGGTGCAAGAAGAGTCAAACAAAAGACCCGGCTTGGATAACTAAAATAGTGAAGGAAGTGATAGGCAATAAGAAAAATTCATTCAAGAAATGGAAAAAGGACAAAACTGAGGGGAACTGGAAAGAGCACAGGAAGTATCAGAAAGAATGTCACCGTGTGGTCCTAAAAGCCAAAAGAGAGCATGAAGAGAGGCTAGCCAGGGAAGCACGAAATTTCAAACCATTTTTTAGATATGTTAAAGGGAAGCAGCCGGCAAGGGAGGAGGTAGGACCACTGGACGACGGAGACAGGAAGGGAGTAGTGAAGGAGGAGAAAGAAGTCGCAGAAAGACTTAACATGTTCTTTTCGTCTGTATTTACAAACGAAGACACAACCAACATACCGGAACCTGAGCAATTCTACAATGGAAATCAAGCAGAAAAATTAACATCCATGGAAGTGAGCCTTAAAGATTTGCGCAGGCAGATAGAAAAAATAAAAACTGACAAATCCCCGGGTCTGGACGGAATCCATCCAAGGGTTCTGAAGGAATTAAAGGAGGAAATAGCGGGACTACTGCAGCAAATTTGCAACCTATCCCTGAAAACAGGCGTGATCTCGGAGGATTGGAAGATAGCCAACATTACGCTAATCTTTAAAAAGGGATCAAGAGGTGACCCGGGAAACTACAGACCGGTGAGTCTGACCTCGGTTCCAGGGAAAATGGCGGAAGCACTGATAAAAGAAAACATCGATGAACATTTTGAAAGAAACAAACTTCTGATAACCAGCCAACATGGTTTCTGCAAGGGGAGATCGTGCCTAACTAACTTATTACACTTCTTCGAAGGAATTAACAAACGGATGGACAGGGGAGACCCCATAGACATCATATACCTAGATTTCCAAAAAGCCTTTGACAAGGTGCCTCATGTACGTCTACTCCGGAAGCTGAAGAACCATGGGGTGGAAGGAGACATACATAGATGGATCAGAAACTGGTTGGCGGATAGGAAACAGAGGGTAGGAGTGAAGGACCACTACTCGGACTGGAGGAGGGTCACGAGTGGTGTTCCGCAGGGCTCGGTGCGCGGGCCACTGCTATTTAATATATTCATAAATGATCTAGAAGCAGGAACGAAGTGTGAGAGAATAAAATTTGCGGACGACTCCAAACTATTTAGTGGAGCTCGGACTAAAGAGGACTACGAAGAATTGCAAAGGAACTTGAACAAACTAGGGGAATGGGCGACAAGATGGCAGATGAAGTTCAATGTTGAGAAATGTAAAGTATTACATGTGGGACGCAGAAACCCGAGGTACAACTATATGATGGGAGGGATGTTATTAAATGAGAGTACCCAAGAAAGGGACTTGGGGGTAATGGTGGACATGACAATGAAGCCGACAGCACAGTGTGCAGCGGCCGCTAAGAGAGCATATAGAATGCTAGGTATAATCAAGAAGGGTATTACAACCAGAACGAGAGAAGTTATCCTGCCGTTGTATCGGGCGATGGTGTGCCCACATCTGGAGTACTGCGTCCAGTACTGGTCGCCGTACCTTAAGAAGGATATGGCGCTACTCGAGAGGGTTCAGATAAAAGGGATTGGAAAACCTTTCATATGCTGAGAGATTGGAGAAACTGGGTCTCTTTTCCCTGGAGAAGAGGAGACTTAGAGGGGATATGATAGAGACTTACAAGATCATGAAGGGCATAGAGAGAGTAGAGAGGGACAGATTCTTCAAACTTTCAAAAAATAAAAGAATAAGAGGGCATTCAGAAAAGTTGAAAGGGGACAGTTTCAAAACGAATGCTAGGAAGTTCTTATTTACCCAACGTGTGGTGGACACCTGGAATGCGCTTCCAGAGGACGTAATAGGGCAGAGTACGATACTGGGATTTAAGAAAGGATTGGACAATTTCCTGCTGGAAAAGGGGATAGAGGGGTATAGATAGAAGATTACAGCACAGATCCTGAACCTGTTGGGCCGCCGTGTGAGCGGACTTCTGGGCACGATGGACCTCAGGTCTGACCCAGCAGAGGCATTGCTTATGTTCTTATAAGATTATTTTCTTATTCATGATATGCAGTATTAGTGTGGTAACTTTTTTTTTTTCTCTATTATTCTCATTTATGCAATCAGATTATACTCAGTTGTATATACTTTTCACATACAATATTTTTCCTAGTCATGGTACACAGTCCCCTCCCCCCTTTTTTCTGTGAATTCTGTATATTTTTTCTATTAATTATGTTTTATGGTTTCACCATTTATTTCAATGGGTCTGTGTGTTTAATTAAATGTTGTCTCTTCAGTTTCTCTTTAATCCATCACATCTTTTTGTTTTACTTTATTTAGTTCTTATTTGCAATTCTATTCATGGTTCTTTTTCCTTTTGGGCATTTACATTTCATGCTTTTTGGATGACAGTTTGTTGTCATGTGACAAGCTGTTGCCATTTTTAACTGAGTAAGCCCTCTGCTGGTGTTTCTTTAGTTCTTTTTCTAGAAAGATCATTGTGTGATACAGCTGCTTTACCCTTGGTAAATCTTCTTTCAGTTCTGAGTTTAGTGGTCAAGTTTGTGAATCCTTTTTTTTTTTTTTATATCACCCTTCACAGTTATTTTTTTAGTTACAATTAATATGAGTCTAATGGTTGAGTTTTATGATTTTATTTTTAGTTACCTTGCCATATTTTTTTTAGTTACCCTGCATATTTTTAGATACAGTATTGTCTTTGTTTAATTGTTTTATTGCGTGCATAATACCATGGTTTTTACCACCTGTATTTTTCTTCACTGGCCTTTAAAGAACATAAGCATTGCCTATGCCGGGTCAGACTAGGGGTCCGCTCCCGCGGCGGTCCCCCAGGTCCATGACCTGTAAGTTCTCCACCACCTAAATTGTTTATACCCTAATCCTGAAGTAACCTGTATAGTAACCCTCTATCTATACCCTGTAATCCCTTTCGCCTTCAGGAAGTCATCCAATCCCTTTTTGAAACCCAATATTGTACTCTGTCCTATCACCTCTCCTGGAAGCGCATTCCAGGTGTCCACCACCCTCTGAGTGAAGAACTTCCTAGCATTCATTTTGAATCTGTCTCCTTTCAGTTTTTCTGAATGCCCTCTTGTTTTTGATGTCCCCGCTAGTCTGAAGAATCTGTCCCTCTCCACTTTCTCTATGCCTTTCATGATTTTGTAAGTCTCTATCATGTACCCTCTAAGTCTCCGCTTTTCCAGGATAAAGAGCCCCAGCTTCTCTAGCCTTTAGTGAATCGATTTGTATCAATTTGTTGTCCGAGAAAATCGGACTCACCAATTCAGCAACCCCCCACCCCGGTGAGATCTGACATACTTCTGAGGCCTCCTAAAGCAGCAGCAGCAGTGGAGCTCTGAATGGGCTGCTTTTCGGCCTTCCCCACCAGGTCCTTGCTTCTGTCATGTCACTGACGTTATCAGTGATGTGAAAGAGGGAAGCCCTAACAGGGCAGGCTGTTCAGAGTGCTGCCGCTGCTTTAGGAGGTCTCGGAGGGGAGGAAAGATGCTGCATATGGAAGAGAAAGAAGAGGGGAAGAATTGGGGTGGCGAGAAAGGGAGAGATGAAACAAAGAGGTAGAAAGGGCTGAGAGGGAGAAATTTGTCATATGATGGAAGGGAGGGAGATGTATGGAGAACAGAGAGGGAGAAATGTTGGACATAGGGTGGAGGGCAAGGAGAGATGGTGCATAGGGAGAGAAAAAGAAATATTGCACATAATAATGGAGGGGAGAAAAGGAGAGATGCTGCATGGAGGGAATAGAGAGGTTTGACCTAGGGTACAAGGCAGTGAGAGAGATGGTAGATAGTAGGAAAGAAACAAATGTTGGATATGGCAGTGGAAGATAGAATAATATAAATTAATTTTCTATTTTGTGATTACAATATGTCAGATTTAAAATGTGTATCCTGCCAGAGCTGGTGTTAGCGAACATGAGCTAGGAATTAACAGAGAGAGGAAAAGTAATTTTGTTTATACCACAGCACTGGCGTGGGGCTGGAGAGGGCAAAGGAGGGAGGGGTGGGTGAAGACTACAAAATAAACCTGCCAGGACATTTGAAAAAAATGCCCAATTGGGTGGGAAAATTAAATCAAATCAAAAAAATCGATTCAACAGGCTGAATTGAATCAAATTGAAAAAGTTTTCCCTGAATCAGGCAGCACTAGACTAGGCAGAGAGAGTGTGTAGACCAATCTTCAAACAAGAAATTGAGATCATTAGGGGATTATTCAATAGAAAAGCTACAGGAGATTATGGTTTGCTTAAGGAGTATTATAAGATCAAGATCGTAGTTTGGGGGAGTGGCCAAGATGGTGGCGGTGAGCTAAGTGGGTTGAAGTTGAGCTTTTGGGATCTGAATTTTTTCTTCACAAAATGCCGCATACTAAGCGCAAAGGCACGATCCGATTGGGGCCCTTACCTTCGGATTAGTCTACGCCGATGTGATAGATGCTGCTAGACTTCACCGCCAGGTCTCCTCTCGATGTTGGAGTGCGAGGAGCCATGGCGTTGCCTTCCTGGGAATTGGAAGGTACACCGGAGCCAGAAGTCTCTCTCTTGCCTCCCGACCTCTCTATTCCTCCGTGTCCTGCGACGGAGATGCCTGAGCTGGAAGGAACTCCTGATACCAAAGTGGTTTCAGGATTATTCCTTTATGAGGGAAGCACAGGTGAACACGAAGTCGCGGCAAAACGAAAACGCCAAGGAGTTGGGCGTAAAAACACAACTCCACTGGAGGGTTCCCTTGTGGACTTTTGGGAAATGCTCAAGAAAATGGAAGGAACAATTCGCAAATCACTGAAGAAACAGCAAACCTGGTAGGCAAAATTGGCTCTAGTGAAAACAGTTAATGAACTTAAAAATGATACAGATTTGAAGTTTCAAAAAAACTAACAAGGATATTATTGCATTAAAATCAGTCAATGAAATTTTAATAAATGACAAACTAATGATCCATAAGAAAATAGAACAGCTGGAAAATTACAACAGATTAAATTTAAGGATTTAAAATTTTCCAAAAACAGTTGATATTTCTCTGGTTGAAATGTTTAGAAATTATCTGGTACAGAATTTAAACTTCACACCTGAAATGTTTCCTCCATTAAATAAAATTTACTATCTTCCTACTTCTCCAAAAAAAAAAAAAAGGTGTTGAAGTACTTGAAATAAATATGGAATCTCAGATCCAGGTTCAAAAGGCTCAGATGGATCTAGGAAATATATCAGAATTATTGGAAGCATCTACGTCATATATTGAGGAGAGGGCAACGCTGCTTGCCTCATTTGTTTTTCAACAAGACTTAAATGCAATAATGAAGATGTACTTTAGGACTGCTTAGATTCCTTTCATGTTTGGATTTATCCTGATGTTAACAAAGTAACCCAGGAGAGGAGAAAACTTTTTCTTAATATGAGACAAGAAACAAAAGATTTGGGAGCTAACTTTCAACTTGCATACCCATGTAAATGACTCATTAAATATGCTGGCCTGAAGTACACTTTCTTTGTTCCGGACCATTTGTGGGCTTTTCTGGACTTAAAGAAAATCACCAAGGGTTAAATGATCTGTAATTTGATATAAGAGGAGTTAATCCCATTAATGGCTATTATTTATAATGATTTTCTTGTTTATGCTATAAGTCCCAAAGGTTTTGGGCTACTTCCCCTTAGATTTCATGTGGGGGTCTAAGAAGAAATTATTGATTTCTAATTTGTTAAATGTGATTCTCTATGACTTTATTTCTTTTTGATTTACTTAAACAAGCATTTTTGCTTGCCTTTTATTTCATATAAATGTATAAATTAAAAAAAAAAAGATCGTAATTTGGGATCTCTGATTTGTCATGGTGCGTTGGAGGGTCGACCCCTTCCTCCATCAATGTATGGGACTAACATAGGCATCAAAGTCAGTAAGGGATGATTCTAAATGTGTAAGTAAGGTCTATTGCTTTGCTTAAGACTTGCAGGTAATGTCAAGTGGTCGTCTGAGATGGAGAAAGAAGGTTGTGAATCTGGTTCTGTAAAGTTGGTGCTCTCTCCTTTGGGAGAAAATACTTTTTCCTGGTGAATGTCAAACTAGGCTAGTTAGAGGGTCTGCACAGGGTTCTAAATTGATAACATCATAGCTCACTGCTTCTCAGTCTCCATTTGCTGGCAGAGGGGCATAACCCAAGTATCTGGATTATTCTGGTCTAATAAGGAACTCTTCTTTATAGCCTCCCATAAGCTCAGCAGTAACAAAGATAATGGTAAGGTTAATTTCCCAAGTTTTTTTTATGTCACTTGGCCTTTATCTTAAAATGGAGTGGCCTATAGTTTAATATGTCTGAACTCCCAGTCCTTTTAGATATTGGGTTTTTTCTTTACATAGGAAATGGTGACACTGCTTGCATTAAAATTGCTTCCTATCTTGTTGGCGTTGCCCCTCAATTTGAAATACCACAATTATGGAATAAGCACTTGAAGATTTGAAGTATTTGGGTGAGATTTTAGAGGATAGACTGGTCTGTGTGTGTGTGTGTATATATATATATATATATATCTGTTTAAATGCTATGTTTAAGATCTACTCTTCTGTTTAATTTGTCTTGTTGGCAGTGCTGGCATTTGGACTGATGCACATGTACTAGATAAGGATAAAATAATGTTCTATCAGTGTCAGCAGTTAATACATTGCCTTCTTTTGCTTAATACAAACTTTCAGGCAATTCACAAGGAGCCCAGTTGTATTGCAACATGACAGCAGATTCTTTCACTTCAGATCAAATTCTAATCTATATAAATCGTTTCGACAATTGGAGTAGGAGTTCACTAAGTCTGGGAAAAAAGCTCTGACGGCTTCATTGGCACCTATAAGTTATGATCATTTTATCTTTAGCTTCATTGATACAAACATTTTTCATATAGAATGGGCCATTTGGATTCCTTGTAAAATTGCAAATTTTACCCCTGCAACTGATAGTAAATGTTTTTTTGGGTTCTAGAAGTTGGCAAACTTTCCCATATGCTGTTTTTAGTGCTCTAATCTTCAAACCTTTTTGAAGGCCATTTTGGATAAAATTGGTGAGGTTTTGGATATCAAGCTGGTTCTCCTCCAAAGTCTCTCAAAATTTCACAAATGGCTTGTTTGGATCTTCTTATTTTCTTAGGGCTCCTTTTACAAAGGCGCGTTAGTGGGGTTAACGCGCGTGACTTTTCATCACGCGCTAAGCCCTGCGCTGGCCAAAAACTACCGCCTGCTTAAAAGGAGGCGGTAACGGCTAGCGCATCCGGCAGTTTAGCACGCGGTATTACGCGCGTTAAACCACTAACGCGCCTTCGTAAAAGGAGCCCTTAGTGTTAAAGCTTATTCTTAATAACTGGAATGATGCCATTCAAAAATTATATGTAAGTGGTGGAACTTGGTTTGTGTTTCTACTAAATATGAATCTCTTGTTGTGGACAAATGGTCCATTTTATTGTAATATTTGAGAGCCTTAGATACACAAAGGCTCTCAGTAACCTTTCTTGTTTTGATGTCTTGCACTGGGTAGTCTCTTACAAGTGTTTTTAATTTTTCTGTTTTATGGTGGCTTATCTACTATAATAAAATGCTAAGCGCGCATGCGCACTCCTACCTGTGTGTTCCATGATCCGTATGTCTGTGGCCGACAGGAGTGTGCATGCGCGCTTACAACTGCCCCACACTCACTTACCTCCAGGAGCCGGAGGGAAGGGGGGGAGGCAAAAAGTTCGGCAACAGAGACGCCATCCCCTCTTTATTTACAGCTCTGAGCCGCTGAAGACTCTCCCCAAAGCCCTGGTGGAGGGTCAGCTGCTGCCCCCGCGCAGGACTGGTGAGTTGAAGGTGTTCTGGGCGGTGGTCGGTGGGAGCTCGAACCTGCGCAAGCAAAAAGCCCTTTCCAACCTCTCCTTCCTCACCGACACCGAAAAGAAGCCCCGCCGCACCTCCGTGGCACCTGCCCGGCCCCACAATTGCGCTCCCAGCACTCACTCCACATAGCTGAGAGGAACGGCTGGAGGGTGGCAGTTCCGGAGACTGAGGGAGGAGGAGGAAAAGAAGAAAAGAGAGCCACAGATCCATCTTCCTCCTCTTAGGACTCAACAAAATTAGAGAAACAGGTGAAGCAGCAGCAGTCCGGGAGGGGGAAGAGAGCGACACTCTTCAGCGGAGGTATTACTGTCAGCCGCAGACTGGGTTTCACGCCAACAATAATTTTTGTCCGGGTGGTAGGAAACAGGCCAGCAAGTGTGGACATGATGGAGGGAGCAGGTTTCAGTGGATATGGCATGCGGACATTTGCTGGCCACAGTGGAGAGTAGGCTGTGGTGCCATGACTGAAAGGTTCCTAAGGGGGGAAAAAAGGGGGAATTGGTAGTGGCAAACATGAATGCAGTGGATTTGAGGTGCAATTGGTGAAAATCGTGAATAGAATGGATATTAAAAAAAGGGTGAAAGGATTGTATTTGGGTATTTCAGCGCAGCAGTTTGTTCACGTCGGAAGGGAACAGCACTGATGCTTATTGTGTTGATTGTGAACTGCTGGATTATGGATGCTGTTACTCCTGGACAGGGGGGAGCAGGGAAGGGGTGCTACTGGATACGGGCCTTCAGGAAGGATGGAGGGGTAGAAGAAAGACATATGGCCTTGGGGAAGGACAAAGGGGACCTGAAAGGAAAAGATGGCAAAAGGGGTGAAACAGGGTCAGAGAGAGATGGTAGAGGGTGTGAGAGAGGGAAAGGGTGAGATGAGGGTCAAAAGGGTACAGAGGACTAAGGAAATGGTGAAAGGTGAGGTGGTGGGACTGGGATCAGAGGGAGGCACGATCCAGCCATTGTACAGGCGGGTGGCTTCAGGGTATAGGTGGGGCTATTCTAGCATCCATTACTGTAACAAATGTAATGGGCTTAAACACTAGTTTAAATATAAACTGACATTACAAAAATGTGTAATCATAGGTAAACTTAAAACGAATATGAGAAATACCCCAAGTAGATAGGAATGAAGAACATTCATGGTACCAACAACCAATAGAGCTCTAATTGGGAAGGAAGTCCAAAGTTAAAAATGCTGATCCAGAAATTCAGTTTGGTCCAGTGCAAATATTTCCAGTTACCTGGATGTTTGTTTTAAAAAAAAATAATAACATTAATGCAAAAATGACATACAATTTTAGGGAGTTGCCTTACTGAGACAGACCAAAGGTCCATTGAACCAAGTATTCTGTTTCCAAAAGTGGCCAATCCAGGTCACAAGTATGTGGCAAGATCCCAAAAGAGTAAAAAAATTTATGCTGCTTACCTGAAGTCCATCTTAATAATGGCTTATGGACTTTTAAGAAATTAACAAAACTTTTTTTTTACCCTATCTGCTTTCACCACAATTTTCTGTCAAGGAATTCCAGAGTTCAATTACATATTGTGTGAAGAAATATTGTCTGTTTTTTTTTTTTTTAATTTACTACTTTGTAGCTTCATTGCAAGTATTTTTGGAAAGAGTAAACAATCAATTCACATCTACCAGCTTCACTCCACCCAGTATTTTATAGATCTCTATAATATCTCCCCAGAGCTGTTTCTTCAAGTTGAAGAGCCCTAGTCACTTTGGCTTTTCCTCATAGGGAAGTCATCTCATCTCTTTTGTTGCCCTTCTCTGTACCTTTTTAATTCTACTATTTTTTTTTTGAGATGCAGTGACTAGAATTGCACACAGTATTTTAAGTGTGGTTGCACCATGGAGCAACACAAGAGCATTATACCATTCTCAGTTTTGTTTTCCATTCCTTTCCTAATAATTCCTATTTGCTTTCTTAGCCGCTGCTGCACACTGAGCAGAGGGTTTCAACTACCTAGAAAACCAAAGCATACTCCATCCCACACAGTCCAGCTTCAGATCCAATTTCAGCACAGAAACACTACTAGGATCCCTCTTGGACACTGCCAGGTAACATCTCAGCACAGGAAAAAAAATGATGCTCATACAGCACAGACCGTAACAGTTGTTATCCAGGGACAGCAGGTAGATATTCTTACACATGGGCGACGTCACCGACGGAGCCCCGCAGTGGACAGCCTCGAAAGCAAACTTGCTTGAAGATCTCGAGCTTTCGAGTGCTGCACCGCGCATGCGCACGTGCCTTTCCGCCCAAACTAGGGGGCGCATCTCCTGTGAGGATCCTCAGTTCAGATACCTAGCCAAGAAGCCAACCAGGGGAGGTGGGAGGGTTGTGAGAATATCTGCCTGCTGTCCCTGGATAACAACTGTTACGGTAAGTAACTGTGCTTTATCCCAGGACAAGCAGGCAGCATATTCTCACACATGGGTGACCTCCAAGCTAAGCAAAAAGGGATGGAGGGAAAGTTGGCAATTTAAGAAAAAAGATTTTGTAAAACAGATTGGCCAAAATGGCCATCCCTCCTGGATAAAGTATCCAGACAGTAATGAGAGGTGAAAATATGAACCGAGGACCAAGTGGCAGCCTTGCAGATTTCCTCAATAGGAGTTGATCTGAGGAAAGCTACAGACACCGCCATAGCTCAAACTTTGTGGCCCATCACTTGACCTTGCAGAGGAAGACCAGCCTGAGCATAGCAGAAAGAGATGCAAGCAGCCATCCAGTTGGAGATGGTACGCTTCGAGATAGGACGTCCCAACCTATTCGGATCAAAAGAGATGAAGAGTTGAGGAGATGTTCTGTGAGGTTGAATACGTTGGAGGTAGAAAGCCAAGGCACGTTTGCAGTCCAAAGTATGAAGTGCCGCCTCCCGAAGTGAGGGCAATCAAGAACACAGCTTTCCAAGTGAGGTACTTGAGAAGAGCCTTGTCTAGAGGTTCAAAAGGAGGTTTCATCAGTTGGGCTAAAACAACATTAAGATCCCAAACACAGGAGGTGGTTTAAGAGGTGGATGAAGATTAAAAAGCCCCTTCATAAAGCGAGAAACCATGGGATGCGCAGAGAGAGGTTTCCCATCCAGAGGCTGATGAAAAGCAGCGATAGCACTGAGATGGACTCTAATAGATGTAGATTGAAGGCCTGATTAGGACAAGTGGAGCAAATAGTCCAATACAGACGCTAGAGAGGAAGATTTCGGAAGAAGCTGACGAGTAGAACACCAAGAAGAAAATCTCGTCCAATTCTGGCTATAACATTGACGAGTGGACGGCTTCCTGGAAGCAAGAAAAACATACTGGACAGGCCGAGAAAATTGAGAAGAGTCTGTTAAGTAGAAAGGTATCAAGCTGTCAGGTGAAGAGACTGCAGATTGGGATGAAGCAAGGACCCTTGACTCTGAGTGAGCAGAGAAGAAAAAACTGGTAGAAGCAGAGGCTCCCTGGCACTGATTTGAAGAAGAAGGGAGAACCACGCTTGTCTCGGCCGGCGAGGAGCTATCAGAATCATGGTAGCATGTTCTGATTTGAGCTTGACAAGAGTCTTGAGAATCAGAGGAAATGGAGGGAAAGCATAAAGAAATTGATTCCTCCAGTCCAGAAGGAAAGCATCCGCTTCGAGACGGTGAGGCGAGAAGATGCGGGAGCAAAAGAGAGGGAGTTTGAAGTTGCTGGGCGACGCAAACAAGTCTATCCGAGGGGTCCCCCACTGAGCAAACACCTGACGAAGTGTGGGGGAATTGAGTGTCCATTCGTGAGGCTGCAGCAGACGACTCAATTTGTCTGCCAGACAGTTTTGTTGACCCTGTATATAGACTGCTCTGAGAAAGATGTGAGAAATTGCCCATTGCCATAGACGGATAGCTTCCTGACAAAGGGAGTGAGAACCCGTCCCACCCTGCTTGTTGACGTACTACATGGCTACCTGATTGTCTGTCCGAACAAGTACCACTTGGTCGTGAAGAAGATGAAGAAACGCTCTGAGTTCCAACAGATTGATATGACAACGCCGGTCTGCGGAGGTCCACAACCCTTGCGTACGGAGACGAATCTGTCATGAGGACTTTCTGATGAGGAAGATCGTGAAAACGCAAACCTCTGGAAAGATTGGAAGAGAGCATCCACCAGCGGAGAGACTTCTTTAACAAAGGATTCACTATTATATGGCATGAAAGCGGCTCCAGTGCTTGCTGCCATTGCGACGCCAGAGTCCACTGAGGGATGCGAAGATGAAGTCTGGCCAGGGGGGTCACATGAACTGTGGATGCCATGTGACCGAGCAGCACCATCATCTGATGGGCAGAAAGGGTCGAAAGAGAAGACACTTGCTGGCAGAGTTGAAAGAGGGTCTGTTGACGATTTAGTGGAAGGAACGCCCTCATGCTGACAGAATCCAGAGTCGTGCCAATAAACTGAAGAGACTGGGCTAGAACTAACTGAGATTTTGGAAAATTGACGTGAAACCCTAGACTTTGAAGAAAAGAAATAGTCTGATGGGTCGCTGCAATAACCCCCTGAAGAGAAGGGGCTTTGATAAGCCAATCGTCGAGGTAAGGAAACACCTGAAGCCCTCGAGAGTGTAGGGCCGCGGCCACCACTACCAGACATTTGGTGAACACTCTGGGGGAGGCTGCTAGGCCGAAGGGTAGAACTCTGTATTGGAGATGAAGATTCCCCACCTTGAATCTGAGATATTTGCGAAAAGTTGGATGAACAGGGATATGAGTATAAGCCTCTTTGAGATCTTTGAGTGAGCAAATCCAATCCCCCTGATCCATGAGGGAGTACAATGTTGGGAGCGAGAGCATGTGAAACTTCTCTTTGACAAGAAATTTGTTGAGGGCTCGAAAATCCAGAATGGGTCGCAAATCCCCCGTCTTTTTGGGTACCAGGAAGTACCTGGAGTAGAACCCTAGATTGTGTTGGGAAGGAGGAATCTCCTCCACCGCTCGAAGGCGAAGAAGCGCCCGAGCTTCTTGAAGAAGAAGGGGGAGTTGTGAGGAACTGGAATGACACTCTCTTGGCGGATGATCTGGGGGTACCTGAAGCAGGCGCAGAGAGTATCCCTCGCGGATTGTTGTCAGCACCCAGAGGTCCGATGTAATACTTTCCCAACATGATGAAAAAAAGGAAAGGCGACCTCCAATGGGCAGAAGAGAATTTTGCAGGGAGGATGGAATGCTCAGGACCGGAACGTCAAAAAGACGGAGCCGGTTTGGTGGCAGCAGGCACCTGAGGTTTCTGAGGGCGTTGCTGCTGCTGAGGACGTCGAGGATGAGGCCTAGAAAATGCAGGAGTCGTTTTCATGGGATATTGATGAGGTGGAGGCTTATATGCCCGGGCAGTAGACGGCTTGGGTTTAAACCTGAGCAGGGAAGCAAAAGAGCGCTCATGCTCAGAGAGCCTCTTGGTGGCAGCTTCAATGGAGTCATCGAACAACTCATTCCCCTGACAGGGTAAGTTGGTAAGACGGTCCTGCAAATTTGGGTCTATGTCGACTATGCGGAGCCAGGCAAGGCGGCGCATGGCAACTGCAAAAGCCGACACCCGGGAAGAAAGCTCAAAAGCATCATAAGATGCCTGCAACATAAAAAGCCTCAACTGAGAAAGAGTCTGAAGGATCTGTTTAAATTCAGACAGATGGTATTTAGACAAGTCTGGAAAAAAGGATGGCAACAGCTTCAAAAAATGGTTGAAGTATGATGTAAAAACATAATTGTAATTCAAAATTCTGTTCGCCATCATAGAATTTTGGTACAATCGACGCCCAAACTTGTCCATAGTGCGACCTTCACGACCAGGAGGGACAGTTGCAGAAATTTTAGATGGATGAGCTTTCTTGAGGGAGGACTCCACCACTAAGGATTGGTGAGAGAGTTGTGACTTCTCGAAGCCTTTACAGGGAACAGTGCGATAACGTGACTCCAGCTTTGATGGAATAGCCGTGACCGAATAAGGTGTCTCCATATTGCGGATGAAGGTCTGTTTAAGCACCGGTGTCATGGGCAACCTCAAGGTCTCTTTGGGAGGATGAGCGAGCTCCATGTCAGCCAAGTATTCTGGTCCAAATGAAGAGCTTGACCCATATCATAGACAAACTTGGCAAAAGAGGAAGACTTTGAAGAAGAAGGTTCCTCAGGGGAGACAGACCTGGAACGAGGAGCCACGGAATAAGAAGGTGAAGCCTCACGTGAGTACTGAGACAGCGGTTCTGACTCCACTCTCACTGTCACTGAAGAAGCCCCACTCCCAGTTTGTGGTGGAGTGAAGGAATGCTTCCTCTTCAGACCCTTCAAAGGGGATGTTCTCGGAGTTCGAGGGGTAGAATGCCTCGAAACTGGAGGAGAGAGATCCCGACGCAAAAATCTTGAGGGAGGAGTCCTCGACCTCGAATGCCTCGAAGATAAAGAAGAAGAAGCGGCGACCTTCGACTCAGAACGAGAAAGTTTATTCGAGGAAGTTTCCACATGCCCCGAGCTCTTCGAAGCGAGGTGTTTCGACGGCCTCAAGCGATGCTTCGGACGAGGCAAAGAGGATCTCGAGGTGATAACCAGTAAGGAGTCTGAAGAAGAAAATCTCTTGCGAGACCTGCCCCATGGATGCTGGATCAGGGTCTCAGGCTGCTGCTCAGGCTGGTCCACCCGAGGCAAAGTCAAGGACGGGACTAACTGAGCCACAATGGAAGAAATTTGAGTAGTCAAAATAGACTTGAGCATATCTTCAAACATTGGCACCGAGACCAAAGGATTTGGCGTCAAAAGTGCTCCCGTGCGCTCCAAGCAGGGCGACCTCGATTTAGAGTATTCCCGAGACTTGGAGGCACGTTTTGCCGAAGGCCTCGAGGACAGAGGCACACCCGGAGTCCCGGGTAGCATGGAAAGAGACTCTGGAAGCTTCTTGGGCATGGTACCTAAAAAGGAAGCAGGAGACTTACCCCCAGACGCAGGCTTCGAGGACGGGATCAAGGAGGCCTTCGAGGCCGAGGACCCTGAGGTCTTCGAGGCCGAGGCCGAAGCAGGTGTCGAGGGCGAGGCCTTACCGCCCGAGGTCGCCCCCAATGTCGAGGCCTTGGGTCCCGAAGAGGTCGAGACAGTCGAGGCCGAGGTTTTTTCAGGCTCCATGTTGAATAGATGAATGAATCTGTCGCAGTGGCGGCGAAAAGCACGAGGCTGAAGGGTCAGACAGCGATCACAATCTTCTGGACGATGAGTGCGACCCAAACAGACTATACAACGACTATGAGGGTCGGTGATAGAAATTGTCCTGCCGCACTGGTAGCAACGTTTAAACCCGGTCACAGACCGGGACATAAAAAAAATAAAGTCCGTCGATAAGAAGGGAAGAGGGCCTAGGCCCAAGCCCGCGGACTCGGAAAACAAAAAAGAAACAAACTTTTTTTTTTTTTGTACTTTTAAAAACAAGAAAATAAACAAGGGAATAAACCCTGAGCACAGCGACCGAACAATAGCAGCCGCGGTGAAGAGAAGGCAAATTGCTGCAGAGCCAGAAGCACAAGTCTTCTCAGCTCCGCGGAAAACTGAGGATCCTCACAGGAGATGCGCCCCCTAGTTTGGGCGGGAAGGCACGTGCGCATGCGCGGTGCAGCACTCAAAAGCTCGAGATCTTCAAGCAAGTTTGCTTTCGAGGCTGTCCGCTGCGGGGCTCCGTCGGTGACGTCACCCATGGGTGAGAATATGCTGCCTGCTTGTCCTGGGATAAAACTAGACCTGACCGCTGCTTTCGACCTGGTGGACCATAACATCCTACTACAAATCCTAGATACAATAGGTATCACAGATAAAGTTTACTCATGGTTTGAAGGATTCCTAAAATCAAGAACCTATAGAGTAAAATCAGAAAAAGAAAAATACGAACCTTGGTCTAAACCCTGCGGCGTTCCCCAAGGTTCCCCTCTATCTCCTACACTCTTCAACCTCTATACAGCCTCCCTCTGCACCCACCTGGACAAACAAGACATAACCTCCTAAGCAGATGACATCATCATTCTTGTACCTTTCAATCAACCAAAACTCTCCATGACAGACACAATACACTAAACACTAAAATCAGTAGCGACTTGGATGAAAGATCACAAGCTGAAATTGAATCCAGACAAAACTAAATTCATTCTTGAAAACAACAAAATACCAACCATAACCAACATTGAAATTAACACAATCAATTACCCCATACAACCGCAAATCAATAAAACAATACAAAAATCATTCTCAGTCATGAGAAACTTAAGACAAGTACAGAAATTCTTTGAGAAAACACAATTCCAGCTCATAGTACAGTCCCTAATACTAGGCCTTCTAGACTATTGTAATATCCTCTGTCTCCCCTGCAACAATAACAAAACAATTACAAACAATCCAAAACACAGCACTGAGACTCATCTACTCATTGAAGAAACATGACCACATAACAGAAGCATATCTCAAATCACATTGGCTTTCAATCCCAGCAAGAATACAATTTAAATTCTACTGTCTACTATTTAAGACTTTATACGGACACAGCCCAAACTACCTGAACAACTGCCTTATCCACAACACCTCAACCAGACATAGGAAAACTCACACCCCATTCTCCTACCCCCCAATTAAGGAGGTCAAACGAAAAAACTATATGATGGCCTCCTAGCCACTCAAGCAGCCAAACTAGAACACCAAATCGCCAATCTACTGACGGCATTCCTAGACTACAAAACTTTAGAAAAGAAATAAAAACCATACTCTTCAAGAAATCCCTGAAAAAGAAATAACACCGCAAGTCTCAAATTCCACTTCTCACTAAAGCCACATACCCAAAACAACCAGCCATACTCATTTCTTACTCTTTGAAAATGACCAAATATCTTTTTGGTAAGATCTTTTTGTAATACTTCCATGATAATTCTTTTGTAATCCGCCTTGAACCGCAAGGTAATGGCGGAATAGAAATCCCTAATTTAATGTAATGATTACACTGAGCTTTGCATGCCTACTTTGTATGTGGACACCCAGTCTTACAAGAGAGAATAATAAATAATTTTCTACTTCACAGTGAGTCTTTCCTGAGTGCCCTGGTAAGAATATCTAACTTCTTACACTAATACTGTACAAAATATAAAGATAGCAGATGTAAATTTGAAAAAAAATAACCAACCCCTGATAGATAACAATCATCACTTTACAAGATAACAAAAATAAAACAAAAAATAGAAAATAAAATACCATTTTATTGGACTAATAGTGTATTGCAATCTGTGTTCCTCCTGAGATTTCAAGTGTGCCGCAATACACCAGGGAGGAGGAGAGGTGCTGGCTGCCTGTCTACAAGACATGCCTCTTTAAGATGTGCTCAAGGCAGTATGTAAGAGGCTGCCTTTTCCTAGGTACACTTTTGTTATGGGACATGTGGATTATTACTAAAAATCATGTTTTTCATATAGAAGAGGGGATTGTTAAAAAAATGATGGGCCCTGGGTGTCACATATTCTATCTAGGTATGCCATTGACTGGGCTTGATGGACCTTCAGTCTGTCCCAATATTGCAATTCTTATGACTTTGTATGATTTTAGACTCCTGCTGCAGGCCTTGTGTCTGAAAATGGATGTCGTCAATTTAATTAAAGACATCTAATTAATTCACAATGGGTTTCTCACCATTTTTTTTGCCACTGGTGGACTGTCCTCTGCTGTTTTGTATCACTGTCATAGTACAGTATATTAAAGACAGACTTGTACTGCGATATTATACTAAAGTGTATACTGTGTTACTGACTTTCATTATATGTATTTTAATATAAATGCTAAAACAACCTGAGCCCTAATTGCAGCTAGCACTAAGTTTCCAACCTTTGGAGTTGCACTGGGTAAACCGTAGCTGTAAGTACAGACTCCGCTCAGTGGCGTACCAAGGGGGGGGGGAAAGAGGGGAGGGGGGAGGTCTGCCCCGGGTGCAGCCTTAGGGGGGAAAATTCAGCAGTGAATGGTGTTGAAACAGCTCCCTTTCTCCCTCCCTGCCCCTTACCTTCGTGGCGCTTTCCCGCCCGCCCGACAACAGGCCTGGTCCGACAAACCTCCCTGCCCTGTGGCTGCGAGTCTAAATTACCTTCTTACAGCAGCTGGAGTATTGAAGCTGCATGTGGCTGCTGTAAAGGTCATCTCTGACGCAACCGGAAGTTGCATCAGAGACGACCTTTAGGGCAGCCATATGAAACTACAACGCTCGGCTGCTGTAAGAAGGTAATTTAGACTCGCGTTGGGAGTGCCGAGATGTGACTGTGAAGGCCACCAGAAGCAGGAAGCAGAAGATTGCATCAGGCTGTGAGTTTGTTGGGCCGCCAGTCTGCCATGAACCTGCTCATTGCCTAGGGTAGGCTGATTGGGGCGCTTGGAGCACCAGAAGTGGGCCCGAGTGTTGATGCGGCCATAGGAGGAGCTGCAAGTGCCGGCCGGGTATATGCTCATCGTCATTGGAGTTCTGGCAGCTGCGGCGCAACTTGATGGGGCCTGATGGGGGTGTGGGGTGTGAAAGCGCCACGAAGTTAAGGGAGAAAAGGAGCTGATTCAACTCGGCGGCGGCAGTAAGGAGGGGAGGGAGCGCGATAGGGACCGGGCTGGCTGTGCACCCCCCCTAAGGCTGCACCTGGGGTGACCCTCCCCCCCCCCCCTTGGTACGCCACTGCATAGGAAAGAAGATGCCATATAGGGAGGAACAGAGAGATGGCAGACAGTGGATGGAAGGAAGACAGTAACAAGACGATGAGGAAAACAGAAACCAGAGAAGACAAAGGCAGAACAAAAATTTTCTATTTATTTATTGCTTTAGGAGACGTATGTCACTGTTTCTTTGGTGTTGCATTTTATGCAGAGTCCAGCTTCTTGCTGGTTCAATTTAACCTTTGTCTACGTATTTCTATTTTATCTCCCCTTTTACAAAACTGTGGAGCGTTTTTTAGCACCAGCCGTGGTGGTAGCCGCTCTGATGCTCAGAATTCTATGAGCGTCAGAGCTGTTACCACCGTGGCTAAAATCCACGCTAGTTTTTGTAAAAGGGGGAGGGGTTAGTTTGTGATGACATATTCCATACTAGGTGAAGGTATTTTCTGTGTTCTGTGTGTTCGAAAGACATGGTTTTCTGTTAGGATTGACGGTGTAGGATTGATCTGTACTAGTCTGGCTTGTTTAGTTTTACAATGGGTGTATTGATGTACTGCTCACTGTAATATGTAAGATGCTGCCTTTTCCTAGGTACTCGTGTGTGACGTGTGGCTTGTTACTAAAAATCATGTTTTCGTACAGATGGGGGGGTTGCCAAAATATGATGGGCCCCAGGTGTCACATATGCTAGGTACGCCACTGGCTCCGCTATTTAAAAACGATTAGGGTGTCAAACTCACTACACTTTCGTCCTTTCTTAGTACTTGACTCAGCCTCCTAGAACCAGCTCCTCCGTCTGGACGGTGTAATGCGACCGATAAAATTCTCTTCACTTGCCTAGGTTTGTTTCAGTTAATGTTTACAAACTTCACAATCTGCCGCCTTCGGTCACGTCTTTTTCACTTTATACAGCAGAGGGCGCGCTACGACTAAGCCAAGTGCAAGCAAGGGACAGCTACAGCAGACTCTTGGTCACGTGAAGGAGGAATAGTAAATCAACTACAGAATTACTGTAAATGGGTTGCAACGTTCAGGCGCTTACGTTTCTATGGCCGCGTCAGAAACTCGCTCATAAGTTACCGGAAGGTAAACAAGCTGCTCTGCATGACGTTACTGCTGCTCCAGTAGGAGGTGCTTTCCGCGCTCAAGGCTTTTTGCTACCTGTAGCTATGATACTTTTCCTGCTCGAAAAAGAGGAACTGTGCTCACGGGATGGACTTGGATGAAGCCTTTTGCTCCGCGGGGGAATTTGGCAGATGCCAGAGGTGGCTGGCGGCTGTCTTGGTACTGCTCCAGGTCTGTCTCGCGCCTGCGTAGATGTATGAATTCTGTGGTAAAGAAACGGAGCCGTGGCTGTTTAGAGCGCGAGATATTACTACTGGCCAGTGTGAATGAAAAAGTGTAGCGTAGACTTTTCACGAGGGGGTTTGCGGGGTTGTCATGGAAGGCTTGCGAGAAAAACACTGCTTTGTGACGCAACAATAAATTCAATGGATTTTGCCACCAAGCTTTTAAGCCGTCGTGCACTGTTACATTAATTATAGGAGTCCATGTATTCAAAAGAAGTGGGGCTAATAAACTATTTGCAGTTCTGCAGGAAAAGTGAGAAAAATTTACTTGATATCTGGGGTGCTCACAGTGGAGTAGTAAGGGGGGGGGGTGAATCGCCCCAGCACCATCTTGGTGGGGGTGCAGGCACCTCTCCCACCCCCCATGCGCCCTCCCTTACCTCCACCTCTGTCCCTCCTTTAAATCTTACAAACATGAGCAACTTCTCAGGCCTTCTGTTCCCGCTGGCCTAGCTTCCCTCTGAAATCACATCTGGGTAGTGGGACCAGGAAATGACTTCAGAGGGAAAGCCAATGCTGCAGCGAGCAGCAGGCCAGAGAAGCTGCTCCTGCAGGTGAAGATTTAACGAGGTATGGGACGACGTGAGGGGGGGGGGGGCAGAGATGAGGGTGTCTCCTACCCTCGCTATGCCACTGGTTCTCAGGGTTACTAGATTGTTCAAGAAGAAAACAGGACATGTGACTCCAGCCCGTTCTGCCTCATCCCCACACTAACATCTCTTTTTCAAGTTTAATCAAATTTGATAAATCGCTTATTACATACTAAGCGAGTGACATTAAAATATATGTTGTACAGCTTTAAAAGGGGATAAAAACAAACTGACAAAACAGACAGACTCAGATACATAAGGGAAGGGAAAAGATAAGGTAAAAGTTACAAAATTACTGTTATTCAGATGAGAAAAAAGAAAAAGGCAGGTAGGGGAAAACATAAGGATTGGGATAAAATTGTTAAAAAGGATTGTTTAAAGATTAAAAGAAGCTTTAAAAAGAAAAGTTTTTAAATTGGTTTTAAATATATCGAGGTCTTTAACTTCTCTTATGTATAAAGGCAGGGCATTCCAGGTAAGAGGGGCCATTACTGAAAATATGTCATGAAGTCTGGTTCCAATAATTTTCAAGGAAGGAACCATAAGCAACCCTTGAGTTGTAGAACGCAGAGAACGTGTCATGTTATGTGGAATTAGTAACCGGTTTATAAATTGAGGTTCATTGGTGGATAGTGTTTTAAATACTAGAAGTAATATTTTTTATCCCAGGACAAGCAGGCAGCATATTCTTTACGCATGGGTGACGTCACCGACGGAGCCCCCGGTACGGACCTTTTTACTAGAAAGTTCTAGTTGGCCGCACCGCGCGTGCGCGAGTGCCTTCCCGCCCGACGGAGGAGTGCGTGGTCCCCAGTTTCTTCGTTTCCGCGGAGCGAAGAAGACGTGCGTTTTTCAACTAAGATTGAAATCCTCTTTTTGCCTTCCCGCTCGCGTTCTTTTTCATTTTTATTCACCTTCGGGTGCTTTTTTCTTTCATTTAAAAAAAAAAAAAAAAAAAATATTTTCTTTTGACTTCGTTTTTCGTTCTTGCCCCGGCGGGGCCTGTTGTCACGATCCAGGCCTCGGGGTTTGATTTTGCGGAGGCCGTGTTTCCATTCATGCCCCCGCAGCCCGGTTTTAAGAAGTGCCAGCGGTGTGCACGCCCGATCTCCCTCACTGACCCACACAATTGGTGTTTACAGTGCTTGGGACCTGAGCATCGGGCGGACTCCTGCACCCACTGTGCCACTCTTAAAAAACGCACTTTGAAGAATCGTCAAATCCAGCAAAGTCTACTGTTCGGCACCGGCCCGACTATGGACTCGACTTCTTCAACTGCGGCACCGTCGAAATCGGCACCGACCACTTCGACACCGCCTGAAACTACATCGGCGCCATCGGCGCCACCGGCGCCAGGTAAGCCGGCTAAGAAGCCTTCCACCCTTGAGCGCCCTCCCACCTCGGTGGCGACACCAGCTCTTTCGGCTCCACGCCGAACCAAAAAGCGCTCCGCTCCGATATCGGTGAGTGCCTCGTCATCGGCCTCCTCATCGCCGGAGCGTAGAGCGGCACCCATGGAACCAAAGCAGAAAAAAGTGGTTCCGGTGCCACCCCTGGATGACCGCATTGCGGCCATCCTCCAGGATAAGTTGCAGGAACAACTCCAACAGCAACTTAAACAGCTCTTGCCCTCTATCCTGGCACCGCTACTTTCGGTACCAGACCGGCCCGAGCCCCGCACCGTCCAACAGGTATCCACGCCATCGGTACCTATGGACTCCTCCATGCCCATTCTCTCGGCGCCACATCTCCAGGCCCATGCCGAGGCTGTCGCCTTGACGACGACCGATCCTCCTCGGGACCGAACGGAACACCGGTCTTCCCGCGAACCTGACCGGCACCGTTCTTCCCGGGACCGAGACAGACACAGGTCTTCATCCCCCGGTACCGTCTCGGTACGCTCAGGCAAGTCTCGGTCTAAAACTCACCATACCGAGCCTTCCACTCCAGTCTCTCGACACACGCACACCGATGTCAGAGACCCGGACCTCTGGGAAGAATCCCCCCTCGGTACCGAGGAGGATGCATCGTCGTCGGACGAAGAGCCTTCGGCCCCCGATACCACATCTAAACCTGAGCAATCTTCCTTTTCTAAATTTCTCAGGGAGTTATCGGGGGCCTTATCCTTGCCTCTGGAATCTGACTCTAAGAAGTCACAGGCTTTCCTGGAGGCATTAGATTTCGATCAACCCCCTAAAGAGTTCCTAAAGTTGCCCGTGCATGACATCCTACGGGAAACTTTTTATAAAAATTGGGAGAATCCACTGACTGTCCCTGGGGCGCCCCGTAAACTGGATAGCCTTTACAGGGTTATTCCAATCCCGGGATTTGATAAACCCCAGCTGCCCCATGAGTCTCTCCTGGTAGAGTCCACTTTAAAAAAGACTCAGGGCTCTAGTGTTTATGCCTCCACCCCTCCTGGCAGAGAGGGCAAAACTATGGACAAGTTTGGCAAGCGGCTCTACCAGAATGCCATGCTTGCCAACAGGGCAAACAACTACTCTTTCCATTTTTCTTTCTACCTGAAACATCTGGTAATGCAACTCTCCGCCATGCAAAAGTACATGCCGGAGCACAAGGTTCCACTATTCCAGCAGCACATCTCCAGCCTGCTTCAACTGAGAAAATTTATGGTGCGCTCTATCTATGACTCTTTTGAGCTCACCTCCCGTGCATCTGCCATCGCTGTGGCTATGCGCCGCCTGGCCTGGCTCAGGGTCTCTGATCTGGACGTCAACCATCAGGACAGACTAGCCAACGCCCCATGTCTGGGAGACGAATTATTCGGAGAGTCCCTGGATACCACCACACAGAAACTCTCCGCCCATGAGACCAGATGGGATACTCTCATTAAACCAAAAAAGAAGGCGCCTCCTGCTCGTCCTTACCGACCGCAGACTTCTTATCAGCGCAGGTTCTCCGCTAGGCCGCTCAACCCACCTTCGCAGCAACCTAGGCGGGCCCGCCAACACCAACACACCCAGGCTCGTGCACAGTCTAATCAACCTGCCAAGCCTCTTCCTCCTGCCAAACCTTCTCAGCCCTTTTGACTTCTCTCTCCAGGGCTTAGCCAGTCTTCCACCCTCATTGCCTCTTCCTCAGCCAATCGGAGGCAGGCTACACATTTTCATCAGCCGTTGGGAGGTCATCACATCGGACCAGTGGGTCCTCAACATCATCCGCCACGGCTACTCTCTCAACTTCCAGACTCTTCCACCAGACAATCCTCCCGTAGAGTCTGCTTCTCTTTCAACTCAAACCCCCCTCCTTCTGAGGGAGGTCCAATCCCTCCTTCTTCTCAATGCCATCGAAGAAGTACCTCCGGAACAAAGAGGCCGGGGATTCTACTCCCGTTACTTTCTAGTTCCAAAGAAGACAGGAGACCTACGTCCCATTCTCGATCTCAGGGACCTCAACAAGTGTCTAGTCAAGGAGAAGTTCAGAATGCTCTCCCTTGCCACGCTTTACCCTCATCTCTCTCAGAACGACTGGCTATGTTCCCTGGACCTCAAAGAGGCCTACACTCACATCCCAATCAATCCAACTTCACGGCGCTACCTCCGATTCCAGGTGCACCATCGCCATTATCAGTACAAAGTGCTACCTTTTGGCCTCGCTTCATCACCCAGGGTGTTCACCAAATGCCTCATTGTGGCGGCGGCCTTCCTCAGGTCTCACAACCTTCAGGTGTTTCCCTACTTGGACGATTGGTTGGTGAAAGCACCTACGTGTCCGCTTGTGCTACAAGCCACTCATCATACCATCTCTCTCCTCCATCTTCTGGGGTTCGAGATCAACTACCCCAAGTCGCACCTGTTTCCCACACAGCGCCTTCAATTCATTGGAGCAGTTCTCGACACCACACTAATGAGGGCGTTTCTCCCCTCCGACCGTCAGCGGAATCTGCTCCGCCTGTGTCGTCAGGTGCTCCTTCATTACTCCATTCCTGCCAGACAGATGATGGTCCTCCTGGGCCACATGGCCTCGACGGTGCATGTGCTTCCCCTGGCACGACTCCACCTCAGGACACCTCAATGGACTCTGGCCAACCAGTGGTCACAGACCTCGAACCTTCTTTCTCATCCCATCTCTGTGACATCGTCTCTTCAGCGATCTCTACAATGGTGGTTGAACTCCTCAAATCTTTCCAGGGGCCTTCTTTTTCATCTGCCCCCGCATTCCATGATCATCACCACGGATGCCTCCCCTTATGCATGGGGAGCTCACCTGGGAGACCTACGCACCCAAGGTCTTTGGACCCCACAGGAGCGTCTACATCACATCAATTTCCTAGAACTACGAGCCATGTTCTACGCTCTCAAGGCCTTCCAGCACCTTCTTTGTCCTCAGGTTCTGCTCCTGTGCACGGACAACCAAGTCGCCATGTACTACATAAACAAACAGGGCGGCACCGGATCTCGCCTCCTTTGTCAGGAGGCTCTTCGCATTTGGACCTGGGCCACGGCCCGCAGTCTCTTCCTCAAGGCTGTCTATATCCAGGGCGAACAGAACTCCCTGGCCGACAATCTCAGTCGCATCCTGCAACCTCACGAGTGGACTTTGGATCCTCCCACGCTCCTCTCCATTTTTGCTCGCTGGGGCACTCCGCAAGTGGACCTATTTGCAGCCCCTCACAACCATCAGCTGCCCCAGTTCTGCTCCAGACTCTTCTCTCCTCACCGTCTGGCCCCGGATGCATTCCTTCTCGATTGGACGGATCGGTTCCTCTATGCCTTTCCTCAAGTTTCAAGTTCAAGTTTCAAGTTTAATTTTATTTGATGTATCGCTTATTACAAACTAAGCGATTAACAAAGTATAACAATCATCGTTAAATTATATAATATTGGACACTAAAGGGGTAAAATAATGGTAAAATAATATTTCTTTAACTAATCTACCTCTGATGTTGCGGACTTTATCCAAACTCCGCAGGGACGGAGCCACCATGATCCTCATAGCTCCCCGGTGGCCTCGTCAACACTGGTTCTCCCTCCTGCTTCAACTCAGCTCCAGGGAGCCCATTCCTCTACCTGTGTTTCCTACTCTACTTACACAGCAGCATCAGTCTCTCCTACATCCCAATCTGTCTTCGCTCCACCTGACAGCTTGGTTTCTCTCGGGCTGACCTCTCCAGGAAATCTATCTCAGCCTGTCCGTCTCATTTTGGACGCCTCCAGGAAACCGGCCACTCTCCAATGTTACCATCAGAAGTGGACCAGGTTCTCCTCTTGGTGCCTCCGTCATCATCACAATCCCACCTCTTTAGCGGTGGAAACTGTTCTGGACTACTTGCTCTCCCTGTCCAACGCAGGCCTCAAGTCTACATCAATCAGAGTCCATCTCAGTGCCATCACGGCATTTCATGAGCCTGTCCTCGGAAAACCTCTCACGGCTCACCCTCTGGTTTCCTGATTCATGAGGGGCCTCTTCAACATCAAACCACCTCTGAAGCCTCCTCCGGTCGTCTGGGACCTGAATGTGGTGTTGTCTGCCCTCATGAAACCTCCTTTTGAGCCACTTGCCACAACTTCACTCAAATTTCTGACATGGAAGGTGCTTTTCCTCATTGCCATCACCTCTGCCAGGAGGGTTAGTGAGCTTCATGCACTAGTTGCCGATCCACCGTTCACTATTTTTCATCATGACAAGGTGGTTCTGCGCACCCATCCAAAGTTCCTCCCCAAGGTGGTCTCAGCTTTCCACCTCAACCAGTCCATTGTGTTGCCTGTTTTCTTCCCGAAACCTCATTCACATCCCGGGGAACAGGCATTGCACAGTCTTGATTGCAAGCGTGCCCTGGCTTACTATCTTGATCGTACAAGGGCTCACCGCTTGTCCCCTCAGCTCTTCCTGACCTTCGACCCGAATCGTTTGGGTCGACCGGTCTCTAAACGGACGCTATCCAACTGGCTTGCAGCTTGCATCGCGTTCTGTTATGCTCGGGCCGGTCTGTCACTGGACGGTGCTGTCACGGCCCACAGGGTGAGAGCTATGGCCGCTTCTGTTGCTTTCCTCCGTTCCACACCCATAGAGGAAATCTGCAAGGCGGCCACCTGGTCCTCAGTTCACACATTCACTACTCACTACTGTCTGGATGCTTTCTCCAGACGGGATGGGCACTTCGGCCAATCTGTACTTCAGAATTTATTTTCCTAATGGCCAACCATCCCTCCTCCCTCTTTGTTAGCTTGGAGGTCACCCATGCGTAAAGAATATGCTGCCTGCTTGTCCTGGGATAAAGCACAGTTACTTACCGTAACAGGTGTTATCCAGGGACAGCAGGCAGATATTCTTACGTCCCACCCACCTCCCCGGGTTGGCTTCTTAGCTGGCTTATACTAACTGGGGACCACGCACTCCTCCGTCGGGCGGGAAGGCACTCGCGCACGCGCGGTGCGGCCAACTAGAACTTTCTAGTAAAAAGGTCCGTACCGGGGGCTCCGTCGGTGACGTCACCCATGCGTAAAGAATATCTGCCTGCTGTCCCTGGATAACACCTGTTACGGTAAGTAACTGTGCTATATGTTACTAGTCTTTAAGCCCGTTACATTAACGGGTGCTAGAATACTGTTCACCCTCTATGTTGCCCCTTCCATTCACTGCCCTCTCTTCTCTTTCCATCTCTCTCTCTCTCTCTCCCATATGGCCTCTCTCCATCTCCTCCTTCCTTTTGCCTTGGTCTGGCATACCTTCCTCCTTCCCTACAAGCCATTCTCTCCCCCTCTGCTCCCTTTCCTCATTTAACTACTTCATTGGTCAGCAGCAGCATTCACAATTCATTGCTGTTGCTGGCTTCAGGTCTTTCTCTCTGGCCGGTCCTGTCTTCATGAAAACAGGAAGTAGGCAGGACCGGCCAGAGAGGAAGGCCTGAAGCCAGCAACAGCAGCGAATTGTAAACGCTGCTGCTGCCTGAAGCACCCGAGGCAGATGCTTCTCTCCCCTCCCAGTCCAACCCCCGCTGACTCTGCGACCCTCCCAGCAAGATGACTTTAATATCAAACCTCCCTCCAGCGTTGGCAGCTGCAGCACGCTAAACAGGCTGCTTCGGCTTTCTTCTGCCGTTGAGTCTCTCTGTTGCGTCATTGATGACGTCATCGGTGACGCGGCAGAGGGACTCAACTGCAGGAGAAAGCCCGAAGCAGCCTGTTTAACGTGCAGCGACTGCCAACGCTGGAGGGATGTTTGTACCGGTGCAGAAGCGATATGTCTCTCCCCCTCCAGTACCTGTGCAGCACTTTGCTGCGGCGCATCCTTCCATGGGGGGGGGGTTTGCACAGTGGGAGCCGGGTGAGAGCGGCGATCTCAAGTTGGGGGGGGGTTTGCACAGTGGGAGCCGGGTGAGAGCGGTGATCTCCAGTTGGGGTTTTTTTTTGTTTGTTTTAAGTTGAAACTGGCACTGCAGCTCCTCTCTCGATCCTGGTGCAGTTCGAGAGAGGAGCCGGTACCATTCACAGTGAGAGGCGGGGGTGAGGAAGGCCGCCGCAGCTGTGTAATTTTTTTTTTTATTTGAAAGCCGCCGCGAGCAAGTGGTGACGTAAAACCCACGCATGCGCAATCGTGTTTTCGCGACGGATCAGGGAACACGATTTTTTAGTGCGCATGCGCGGCCTAGCATTTTATTATATTAGATTCGTTGATTAATGGGCTGTGTCTGGAGGGCCTCCAAGCATGCTTGTCCTGTCATTGTGTTGCATCTGCGCCTACCTGTAGGCTCTCCAGTTGCGGCCCTGAGCTGCCAATTTTTGAAAATCTGTCCAGATTTTCCCGGATGTCTGGTAATCATATGCTCAGTTACACATAGTTGCCACCTGTAGACGGACAACTCATCCGGGTTTTTGGAAGTAAAACCCAGATGTCTCAATTGAGGGGGGGGGGTTCTGTAAATCTTATTTTTAAAAGTTTCTGCTTGTCCTTTTAGGCTCTTCCACCTCCAAATTCTTAAAATTGCTAATTTTTTTTTTTGTTTTAGCATTTTGGAGGAGTTGTTTGGAGCCAAAATGCTGCCATGGTGGCCATCTTGGCTTTCCCGATTTTTTTTTTTTTTTTTTTTAGTTCTCCAGAAGCTTCAACTCGCCTTGTTTTGTCTCAGAGCTGGCAGGGATGGAGACCTGAGGCTTCTTTACCCCTAATTCATACCAAGTTTGCGATGGATGTGTGTCCGAAGACTGTCCTTGCGCCATGTGCTGCGTGGCACATGAAGGGAGGCGAGAGCAGTTGGCTTAGCCTCCCCTTTGCTCTCTAGGGCTGAGAAGTGTTGGTTGTGAGTAAATCCAGAGCTACTCTGCTCAGATCCAAAAAGCCTATGGGGCTCATAATCGAAAGAGAAAAACATCCAAAAACCGGCCTAAGTCGGCACTTGGACGAACATTGTCAAAATATGTCCAAGTGCCAATATTGAAAACGGGTTTTGGACGTATTTCTAAATAACTTAGGCCTTCATAGTGCTGCTGAATGACCAAAGCTAAACGGGGTGTTTCAGGAGGAGTGTCGAGGGCAGGAGTTGAGCAGGACGTGGGCCGGCTTAGACTTAGTCGTACAGCATGTATAACCGAAAGTTATACAGCCCAGGATTGACGGAACTTGGACGTTGTGACTTAGACCATTTAAAACATGGTCTAAGTCACAAAAACCCACCTAAAGTCACCAGATAAGCACTGCAAAAACATAATACAGACCCCCACACACTACCCCAGTGATCACCAACCCCCCCAACCCCATAAAAATCGTAAATCACACCTTTAAAATTCAGCCTCCAGACTATCATCACCTGGAAGCTTGGCATAGGAAAGCCTAGTCATCCAGCACAGAGGCGGCTTAAGCTTTCTTGGGGGTAGTTTAGGGACCCATGGAGAGGAGGACCCATGCCCATAAGCCCCTCTAATCACTGCATTGATGCTTAAACATGTGCACTCCCCTATACACCCCAAAACCCTTTTGTACTGGCATATAAGTGACTCCCGCAGCCATAAGGGCTATTGGGGGTGGTAGATAAGTGGGTCTAGGGGATTTTGGAGGTGGTTTGGGGGCTCACCATGACCTATAAGGGAGCTGTAGTGAGGAGAAGACATGGCACCCTTTTTGTGAAGTTCACAGCAGTGCCCTGTAAGGTACCCCCCTATTTAGATGCCATGTCTAGGTGTTCAGTCCATCACTTTGCAGACCCCTCCCACGTCCAACAGGGCTTGTTCTAGGCATTTTTGACTTGGTCGAAAAGTTGGACGAAAATGTGGTATAAAGATGGATGAGGAAAGCTAGATCCTACTTCAGCCAACAACACTTTGCCATCCTTGTCCAATCCATCATCCTCTCCAAACTAGATTACTGCAACGCCATCTACTTAAATCTATCAAAAAAAGTATTCTAAGACTCCAGCTAATCCAGAATACTGCAACCAAACTGATCTTCTCAAAACGCAAGTCTGACCATGCCTCCCCACTCCTTGCCAAACTTCATTGGCTCCCAATAATCTCCAGAATCCATTTCAAATGTTCCTGCCTGGCTTTCAAGATCATTCACGGAATCCTGCCTCCTCTTATCCCACTGTCTTTCAACTCCTCCAGTCCCGACTCCTCCAGAACTGCCCAAAAGCTTAAACTAGCTTTCCCCTCTCCACGCGGCATCCACTATTCAGGCAAACTGGGAAAATCCCTTCTCTTCAAAATCACAGGTCTTTGGAACGACCTCACCACCCTGCTGCAGAACCTGAGCTCCCTTCAGTTATTCCGCAAACAACTGAAAACCTGGCTTTTCAGCAAATTGTAGCTCTATCCTTCCCCCCTTTCTCTCCCCCCTTCTACTCATAAGTTCATGTAATCCTTTTTCTTCTTCTCTACCCACTATTTTAAGTTCTTGTAAACCGTGTCGAGCTCCATTCTCATGGAGATGATGCGGTATATAAACTTAAGGTTTAGATTAGATTAGATTAGATTTAGCGACTTGGACGATCAGATCGGCAGGACGTATAGTAGACGATTTTCAAAATAAAAATTTGGACTTATTTTTCGAAAATGAGTCCTAGGCTGTTTTTTTTACTTTGGATGACTTATGACTTAGATGAAAATGGACTTAGACGTTCCTTTTGATTGTGCCCCTCCACGTCTCTGCTTATGTTAAGGCATGAGAAACTTTCTTGCACTTGTGCATTAAGGAAAAGGAAGAGCCTTTCTGTGCTTTGATCTCCTTGGTGTTAGCCTTTCTCCAGTATGGCCTTTGATGAGGGACTTGCAGTAGCATTTCTCAGAGTCCAAGTGGCAGAACTCTCTTATTTCAGGGCTTGAGGCCAAAAAGCTTCATTGGAGTCTTATCTGGACACAGCCAGATTCTTAAATGGGGCACTGCATTTCATGCCCTCGGTAAACACTTGTTCTTTACATGGATTCTTAACATAGTTTTGCAAGGCCTCATCCAAGCTCCATATGAGCCGCTGAAGGAAACGTCCTTGATGGATCTGGCACTCAAGATGTTCTTTCTTGTTCCTTTTGCAAGAAGAGTCTTGGACTCTTTCTTGCAGAGATCCTTTCCTCAAATTCACAGAGGCTGGCGTTTCTGTACACACCATTCCATCCTGGGTTGTTTTGGCTTTCCATGTCAATCAAGGAGTCAGGTTGCCAGTGTTCCAGTCCATAGTAACATAGTAGATGACGGCAGATAAAGACCCGAATGGTCCATCCAGTCTGCCCAATCTGATTCAATTTAAAATTTATTTTTTTTTTCTTCTTAGCTATTTCTGGGCAAGAATCCAAAGCTTTACCCGGTACTATGCTTGGGTTCCACCTGCCGAAATCTCTGTTAAGACTTACTCCAGCCCATCTACACCCTCCCAGCCATTGAAGCCCTCCCCTGCCCATCCTTCACCAAACGGCCATACACAGACACATACCGTGAAAGTCTGCCCAGTAACTGGCCTTAGTTCAATATTTAATATTATTTTCTGATTCTAAATCTTCTGTGTTCATCCCACGCTTCTTTGAACTCAGTCACAGTTTTACTCTCCACCACCTCTCTCGGGAGCGCATTCCAGGCATCCACCACCCTCTCCGTAAAGTAGAATTTCCTAATATTGCCCCTGAATCTACCACGCCTCAACCTCAAATTATGTCCTCTGGTTTTACCATTTTCCTTTCTCTGGAAAAGATTTTGTTCTACGTTAATACCCTTTAAGTATTTGAACGTCTGAATCATATCTCCCCTGTCTCTCCTTTCCTCTAGGGTATACATATTCAGGGCTTCCAGTCTCTCCTCATACGTCTTCTGGCACAAGCCTCCTATCATTTTCGTCGCCCTCCTCTGGACCGCCTCAAGTCTTCTTACGTCTTTCGCCAGATACGGTCTCCAAAACTGAACACAATACTCCAAGTGGGGCCTCACCAATGACCTGTACAGGGGCATCAACACCTTCTACTGACTACGCCTCTCTTTATACAGCCCAGAATCCTTCTGGCAGCAGCCACTGCCTTGTCACACTGTTTTTTCGCCTTTAGATCTTCGGACACTATCACCCCAAGGTCCCTCTCCCCGTCCGTGCATATCAGCTTCTCTCCTCCCAGCATATACGGTTCCTTCCTATTATTAATCCCCAAATGCATTACTCTGCATTGAATTTTAGTTGCCAGGCATTAGACCATTCCTCTAACTTTTGCAGATCCTTTTTCATATTCTCCACTCCCTCTTCGGTGTCTACTCTGTTACAAATCTTGGTATCATCTGCAAAAAGGCACACTTTTCCTTCTAACCCTTCAGCAATGTCACTTACATACATATTGAACAGGATTGGCCCCAGCACCGAACCCTGAGGGACTCCACTAGTCACCTTTCCTTCCTTCGAGCGACTTCCATTAACCACCACCCTCTGGCGTCTGTCTGACAGCCAGTTTCTGACCCAGTTCACCACTTTGGGTCCTAACTTCAGCCCTTCAAGTTTGTTCAACAGCCTCCTATGAGGAACTGTATCAAAGGCTTTGCTGAAATCCAAGTAAATTACATCTAGCATATGCCCTCGATCCAGCTCTCTGGTTACCCAATCAAAAAATTCAATCAGGTTCGTTTGGCACGATTTACCTTTTGTAAAGCCATGTTGCCTCGGATCCTGTAACCCATTAGATTCAAGGAAATACACTATCCTTTCTTTCAGCAACACTTCCATTATTTTTCCAACAACTGAAGTGAGGCTCACCGGTCTGTAGTTTCCTGCTTCATCCCTGTGACCACTTTTATGAATAGGGACCACATCCGCTCTCCTCCAATCCCCAGGAATCACTCCCGTCTCCAGAGATTTGTTGAACAAGTCTTTAATAGGACTCGCCAGAACCTCTCTGAGCTCCCTTAGTATCCTGGGATGGATCCCGTCTGGTCCCATCGCTTTGTCCACCTTCAGTTTTTCAAGTTGCTCATAAACACCCTCCTCCGTGAACGGCGCAGAATCTACTCCATTTTCTCGTGTAACTTTGCCAGACAATCTCGGTCCTTCTCCAGGATTTTCTTCTGTGAACACAGAACAGAAGTATTTGTTTAGCACATTTGCTTTCTCTCATCACTCTCCACATATTTGTTCCCAGCATCTTTTAGCCTAGCAATTCCATTTTTATCTTCCTCTTTTCACTAATATATCTGAAAAAATTTTAATCTCCCTTTTTTACATTTTTAGCCATTTGTTCTTCCGCCTGTGCCTTCGCCAAACATATCTCTCTCTTGGCTTCTTTCAGTTTCACCCTGTAGTCCTTTCTGCTCTCCTCTTCTTGGTTTTTTTTATATTTCATGAACGCCAACTCTTTCGCCTTTATTTTCTCAGCCACTAGGTTGGAGAACCATATCGGCTTCCTTTTTCTCTTGTTTTTATTGATTTTCTTCACATAAAGGTCCGTAGCCATTTTTATCGCTCCTTTCAGCTTAGACCACTGTCTTTCCACTTCTCTTATGTCCTCCCATCCTAACAGCTCTTTCTTCAGGTACTTTCCCATTGCATTAAAGTCCGTACGTTTGAAATCTAGGACTTTAAGTATCGTGCGGCCGCTCTCCACTTTAGCCGTTATATCAAACCAAACCGTTTGATGATCGCCACTACCCAGGTGAGCACCCACTCGAACATTAGAGATACTCTCTCCATTTGTGAGGACCAGATCCAATATCGCTTTTTCCCTTGTGGGTTCTGTCACCATTTGTCTGAGCAGAGCCTCTTGAAAGGCATCCACAATCTCCCTACTTCTTTCCGATTCCGCAGACGGAACATTCCAGTCCACATCCGGCAGGTTGAAATCTCCCAACAGCAGAACCTCCTCTTTCCTTCCAAACTTTTGGATATCCACAATCAGATCCTTATCAATTTGCTGCGATTGAGTCGGAGGTCTGTAGACTACACCCACGTAGATAGAAGTTCCATCTTCTCTTTTCAGAGCAATCCATATCGCTTCTTCCTCTCCCCAGGTCCCTTGCATTTCGGTCGCTTGGATATTGATCTTTACATAGAGAGCTACTCCTCCACCTTTATGACCATCTCTGTCCTTCCTAAAAAGATTATATCCCGGTATGTTTGCATCCCATCCATGTGATTCACTGAACCATGTCTCTGTGATAGCAACAATATCTAGATCTGCCTCTAATATCAGGGCTTGCAGATCATGAACTTTGTTGCTTAGACTGCGAGCATTTGTGGTCATCGCTTTCCAGCTATTTTTCAGCGATAATCTCCTTTTTTGTATGGATTTTTGTGTCGTTTCACTTTCCGTTGCAATACTAAGAAATGAGTTGCTGATATTGCTTATGTTGCAGCCTTTACTACTATCACATCTTTTCTTTTGCCGGGGGTGGTCTCTATAATTGTCCTTCGTACATACACCACCCCCACCTTCTAGTTTAAATGCCTAGAAAAATATTGTCTAAATTTCTCTGCAAGGTTTCTTTTTCCTGCTGTAGTAATATGTAGCCCATCAGTGCAATATAGCTTTTTGTCCTTCCATGTATTTCCCCATCCTCCTATGTACCTGAAGCTTTCTTGATGACACCAGGCTCTGAGCCATCTATTAAAGTCCTCTGTGTTTTTCACTCTTTGCTCTCCTTTTCCATATGCAGGCAGTATTTCAGAAAAAGCTAAAGTCTTTACAAAAGATTTCACGCCCTCACCAAGCTCCCGAAAAGCTTTCTGTGCTGCAAGTGTGGAGTTGTTGGCCAGGTCATTTGTTCCCAGATGGATAACAACATCAGTGTTAAAATCCTTAGTTTCTTCCTTAATTATAGTCAGTATTTGCCTGGAACTCCTGGTAGCTGAGGATCCTGGAAGACATTTCACTATTTTGGTCTCCTCGCCCTGTGTTCCAAGGTTAATGCCTCTGATGATGGAATCCCCCAACAGTAATAGTTTTCTGTTTTTGGCTTTTTTATTTGTACTTAGTGTGCGCTTGTTCTCTTGAGTTACCTTCATTGGTTCCAGTCCCACCTCCCTTCTGTTTTCCTGAGTATCGCAGTGCACTAGTGGAGCGAAGGAATTCTGTAGAGGTAATATTAGTGAAGGTGGATGTTTCTGTGTTACATGTCGCAGTCTTCCTGAGCCTACTGTGACCCATTTATTCCTGGGCTGTTTTATTCTTTGAGGTAGAGGTGGTAAGTTGGTATGATTTTGTGGAGTGATGGAAGCTGCTTTAATTGTATTCAATTCCTGTTTAAGTTTGCAGAGCTCCTCCTTAATACTGGCAAGTTGAAGACAGATGGGGCAAGCCTTAAGCCTCCAAATAGTATGTCTTGGAATTAAAGCACCACAGTGATTGCATAGAATAAAGGTCATCTTGATTGATTGTGAAGTGACTTGATTTGAGTAGTCCTGATTATATGGGTCTCTATATATGAATAGTGGTCCCTGGGGTTGGTGGGACTATAAGTAAGACTACTAGTAAGGCAGAAATATAGGCTCTATACCACCTAAAACACAGTATTTTAAACAAAACTGCAGGTTCTATCAGTGCTACCCTAAAACACAGGATTTATAACAGGATTTTCCCTACTTTAGTCACCCTGAGCCACAGACACCAGAAATATAGGCTTTATACCACCTAAAACACAGTATTTTAAACAAAAATGCAGGAAGAGGAAATAAGATTTAACAGAGGAAAGAGAAGGATTTTTTTTGTGCTTTTTTATATTTTTTTTAGTAAGAAACAGGGAGGAGAAGAGAAATTAAGCAGATATAATGCTGAAAACCAGTCAAAAGAGCAGAATATGAAATGCTGAGTAACTTAGCTTTTAGATGTTTACAGGGCAGCCTTGTTCACAGCAATGTCCCAAAGATAATGCAATTAACCTTAGAAGTAAAACAGAGCCCCTCCCTTCCCCACCTAATCAGACACAATGGCTAAAAACTAGTGAGTCAGAAATATAGGCTCTATACCACCTAAAACACAGTATTTTAAACAAAAATGCAGGTACTATCAGTGCTACCCTAAAACACAGGATTTATAACAGATTTTCCCTACTTTAGTCACCCTGAGCCACAGGCACCAGAAATATAGGCTTTATACCACCTAAAGCACAGTATTTTAAACAAAAATGCAGGAAGAGGAAATAAGATTTAACAGAGGAAAGAGAAGGATTTATTTTTTTGTGCTTTTTTATATTTTTTTAGTAAGAAACAGGGAGGAGAAGAGAAATTAAGCAGATATAATACTGAAAACCAGTCAAAAGAGCAGAATATGAAATGCTGAGTAACTTAGCTTTTAGATGTTTACAGGGCAGCCTTGTCCACAAGTTCTAAGAAGGAGGACCGGATTCTGAAAACGTTGGATGTAAGAAGAATGCTTCTCTGATATCTTGAGGTTGTAAGGTTTAGCCCCCCAAATGTAATGTTGAAGTGGCCTTACAATCCGCCAGGTCCCAGGTTCAATACCCTTGTTGAAGATCCAGTAGGAAGTAAAATTACTGACAAAGACCACTAAGAGTGCTTGCATAAAGAATATATATATATAAATATATATATATATATATATATATATTCTTTATGCAAGCACTCTTAGTGGTCTTTGTCAGTAATTTTACTTCCTACTGGATCTTCAACAAGGGTATTGAACCTGGGACCTGGCGGATTGTAAGGCAGAAATAAGCTTAATATTAACAGAGAAGCAGAATTTTATAAAGATACATCAAGCATTACAATTAATGAGAGAGAAAAGAAAGTTTACCTGCCTTACAGAGTCCAGAGGAAAGACAGAGAAGAAGGTGGTGATGTTCCAGACAGACAGAGGGGGGTGATGCAGAGAGGGGGCTTTTATAGGTTGGAGTCTTATTCTAAAAATAGAATCTATTGAAGTTAAGTACCCATATCTTTTGTAAACTGTTTGAAACAATGGTGAATAAGGTGAGTGGGGTGTGAGAGACTGGAGAAGGAGTGAAATGTAATTTCCAGTTTCACTCTGAATGGTTTCTGATTAACCTAACTACTATGTTAGACCATGTACCTGGACTTATTGTATATCTTAAGCTGTCCATCTTTGGCACTAGACATTAACACATCTTAGCACATCTTAGCTGTCTTTAGCACCTCTTCACTGTACCAAGGTCTTTTGTTACCTTTAAGCACTGATTTAATTTATGCTGAGGCAATCTGAGGCTGTTTGCACTAACATACCCTAAGGTCAGACATGAATGATATGATCTCCCATAGGCCTTTGCTGACATTGGTACGGCCAGCAAGTTAAGGCATCTCCCATACTTTTTTTTTTTTTTAAATGAAGGCAAGCTTGCGGGACCCTTCTATATGGCATGCACTTCTGCAACTGTTTTGTAAACAGCCAGTTTGTCCTTCGCAGATGCCTCTCTCACCTCCAACATTATATCAGCATGTCCCCTTGTCCTGTAGAATCTCCAAGCTATGAAGATAAATAGTTCCCATTATGAGTTCAAACCTCTGTCTTAAGTTGTAGTTATCTGGGCAGGGAAACCCAATATGCTATATCTTACCCGTCTTTGAGCGAATGAACAGTGCATAAGGGATGCAGGAAGCTGTTCTATGAGGGAGTTTTTTGCCAGTGAAAGTATCAAAAGCAGTTTTGATTTGTATCTTTTGGTTCTATACTGCTACATTAGTCTGAGGCTTTTTCTCCCTCTTTTTGGGTGCATGCTGGGTTTGAAGAGGGGGTGGGTACCTCGGTGCCACGATCACACATTTTGAATCATTATATGAACATTTTTTAAAATGTGCAATTTATTTAGTAAAGTTACACAAATTAACGGCTATTACCCTGAACCAGGTCTGCAAATCCTGATTTACCATGTATTTCAATGTACAGAAAAGATGGGCACTTAACCTCTACCTTTGTTAGATCAAGTGTAATTAAAAGTTGATTAATCACCTAATCAGACATTCAAGGCATTACACAATTCTAAAAATACTTTATAAAACAAACATGGAGAACAAAAATTCATACTGGACAGAAAGAACTCATAAGGAACCCGGGACAGAAATACAAGGGAAGGGGATTTTGAATGTCATGCAAACACAAAAAAAACCACACATACATGCAGATAAACGGTCTGTGCAAAAAGCAATCTCTGTACTTTCGTACAATTTTAGTCTCATATATCTTTCTTATAAACGTGGTATCTCGGTTGGAATAAAATCTTTCCTACACAAAAGATTAGTTCTTCCCTATTGGGCTGCTCAACTGCATTGCTCCTTATAATCCTACCTACATTTGCTGATTCCAGCTACATGAGCCTTTTACTCAGGTCAGAATTCATGCACATACTTTCTCTAAAATACTTTCAACATACGCGTATATTCTTGATTCCACTGCCTGCTCTGAGCAACTAGAAACAAATAAACCGTCCAGACGTGCTGTTCAGACGTCCTTTAACTCATTCACTTCCACCTCATTTCAAATTCTGGTTCCTTAAATACTTAAAGCACCACTCTCGTCTCCTTCTTAAAGCACTTCCTGTCTCTCTCTTGAAATTAAATGATCTTTTCTTTCATGAAACCTAGCAGGCAAAATCCAACAGATATTTATTACCCCTCCTCCATCTTCCTTTACAAATACAGCACAATAGAAATATAGCTAGTTCTAACCAATTCCCTGATTCCTGCAAACAGCTTACATCTATTGTCTAACTTCAGATCTACAGATTCAGTGTCGTTTACCAAACAGACAGACACAGTTCCTAGAATCCCTCCCTGCTGTTTCAATGATGGATCAAGTCATTTACTAGAGCAACAAAAAAGAAACAGGAGAGGAATGATCAATTCCTCCACTTACCAGTTTGGTGACCAACCCCAGACAGATACCTGCACTTTAAACCAGGACTCGATTAATCAGTTGAGCCGGCCAGAGCCACGAGATCTACAAATTCCAAGAGGAATTAAGCCGGCTTAGCAGACAGGTCAGTTCTCAGACCAGACACAAGTGACCAATCGAGTAGCCTGTGGTCAAAAGATCTTCAAGTCCCTGTTTGGGTGCCAAATGAAAGGTCACTTTGGGCAGCCACAAAATTTAGAGACTTGAAGAAAGCATAGATGTTTATTAGCATACGTATGCGACTCCTGAGCTGGCTTCAGAAGTCTCAAAAACAGGAAGTTACAGAGATATTTATACATCTGGCTATACAACTGAATTCTAGAAAAATCTTTTCACGTGTTACTTTTCTTAACAATCATTGGTGCTAAGCTCACACTAGCAGGTCATTAGCAGTTCACTTATCTAAGCCCTGCAGTCTTTCTGTTACATGTCGTTTATGCTGAGATAGCCATAAGAAGTTAGAATGTCCAAGCTAACACCCAGTACAGGCAGGCTAGAACATGAGATAAGTTAGGTCTGCAGCTAAACATAATTCAGCATTTTATTAAAGAGAAAACTTAGTTCAACACTTAGGAAAACCAATCCCAGACTCCTTCAGTGCGTACCTGAACTGTGGGTAAATTGGGCATGACACTTATATTACATTCAACCGCGCTCAGTGTAAGATGTGCATACTTCAACTGTGGTTTCTGATGATGTGACGTGCAATATGTGCTCGTACTGCAAGGCAACGCTTGTTTATTGAGTTAAAATTTAATAAAATGTTTTGCACATCTTGCAAAACACTTGCAAACCATGTTACTCACTCTCCAAGGTTTGACTGTCTATGCATAACTTTCAGATACTGCTGTTGACCTGGATATTCAGTGCTGGTGCCCAGATACGGTCTGGCATTGAATATCTGGATCTAAATTTCTCTGTTTTTAACCTGATTATTGGTAATTAATTATGACTTTGTGGTTTGATTATATATGTTGTATTGCTACCTGCCTAGAATCATAGGAAGTATAAGTTACAAATTATTTTAAATAAATGGAAATAAGTTAATTAGTTGCAATGGTCAGCATTTAAAAGAACATATACTGCTGCAAGTTGAGTACTGACCCACAGATATTTAAGGCAGTGTTCAATGTCTTGCTTTAAACTAAACAAATATGTGTAATGTTTTCATAGGTTTATGTGGCATGCCAGTCTATGCTTATTGTACTTGTGGGTGCAGTGCCAGATTATCATATTGACCAAAAAGAAGTCCCCACCAGTCAAGTGGAGCTCCCCAAGCATGTCCGATTTGCAGATAACTTTACATCCATAGTGACTGAGGCAAGTATATTGTGTTGCATTTAGTGAATATGGTCTGAGAGTTGCCAACTGACTTCCTGTTTTCAGAATAGATTGATCCAGTCCTAGTTTTACACTTTTGCATTCCCAAGAGAAGTTGGACAAGAACACTAAGGGGCTCATAATCAAAACAAAAAATACATCCAAAAACCAGCCTACGTTGGTACTTGGACGACATAAAATACAGGTTGACTAAGTGCCGATAATCAAAACTGGTTTTTGAATCTATTCAGAGACTTTTTAGGCCTCTAATTCTGCTGTGCACCCAGAGCTCAAAGGGACGGTTATGGAGGAGTGATTAGGGTGGGAGGTGGGCAGGTTGGGGGCCAACCTAGACTTAGTCGTCCTGCAGCAATAATCAAAAGTTTTACAAGGTTGCCAGGATGGAACTTATATGTTGTGACTTAGACAAAGTCAAACCAGGTATAAATGCTGCATAGGGTTGCCGCTGAGCTGATCACGGCAAGGGATCTCCCTGCCGTGATCAGTTTAGCAGCCCAGGCAACCCCTCCCCACCCCCCATGAAGACTGCCGGCAGGAGGGATGCCCAATCCCTCCTACCGGATACCTCCCACGAACCCCGCAAAGATCGCCAGTAGGAGGGATGCCCAATCCCTTCTGTCAGTCACCCCCCATGAACCCCGAAAACGTCACCGGCAGGAGAGATTCCCAGTTCCTCCTACTGGATCCCCCCTAAAAGTTCGCCGGCATGAGGAATGACCAGTCCCTCCTGTAGGATACCCCCATTCCCCCCCTCAAAAAAAAGGTAGGCGACCACCGGACCCCCACCCTCTAACCCAGCAAGACCCCTCCCTACCTTTTCCACACATCCGCTAAGCCATAACTCTCCCCTTCTATCTGCTCAAAACACTGCTGCATGCCTTGTATTCTGCCAGGGTTGTTATACCCACATTACTCCTCTCCTCAGGTCGCTTTACTGACTCCTTGTCCATCTTCCCATACAATTCAGACTCCTCTTACTGAAATTCAAGTGTACTCGCTCTGCAGCTTCTCAGTATTTCTCCTCTCTTATTACTCCATATACCCCCCCACTGGGAAACTCCATTCGTTAGACAAGTCCCTCCTATCGGTACCCTTCTCCACTTCCAGCTCCTGTCTCTGTCCCTTCTACCTTGCTGTGTTGCGTGCCTGGAACAACCTGCCTGGCTTGTTACATCAGGCTCCCTTTCTGGTGGTATTCAAATGCAGACTGATAGCTCGCTTATTTGAAGCGGCATTTAAATCCTAACCTTGCCAACATTATCTGTCTGTCCTCCCCTCAGTAATCCCCTCCCATCTCTCCATCCCTCTTAATTCCTTTCACGAGCACTAAGCTTAGACTATCCTTTGTCCTATGTGATTCTACCTCTAATTCCCTACATGAACACTATGTTCTGACTCCCCTTGTGTCTGTCATAATTAGATTGTAAGCTCTTCTGAGCAGAGACTCTCTCTTGTCTGTACATTGTGCAGTGCTATGTGCTTCGGTAGCACTATAGAAATAATACATTTTTGTTGTTGTTATTTTCGGCTATAAGTTCATTTTTTCTGAGGCTATGGTGTCCTGAGACCCCACATTTGGGAATTCTTTGCCTGGGAAAGGATGCGGGTTCGAATGAGCTGCACTGCAGCTCCCAGGGCAAACCTTCAGGTGGACCTCTGGAGCCAGCCTGCTGTGTGCGACTTCAGGGCTTGGGGTCAGTTCCATTGGGAGGCAGCTTGCCTTCTGAATTTTTCACAGACTGGAGCACAGGCTTTGGATGCTCTGAATAAGAACCTTTGAGGTATCAGGGAGCCGGCTGCGTATTTTGCCCCCCAACCCGCCTTGCTTTGAGGTTCCGTGGGGGGATGGAGATCTTGGATGGGGTCAGTCTGACTGGTAGCCCGAAGATTTCCTGGTTTGGAGACCTTATTTGAAGTTTCTGATGCACAAAGTTCTTTCCTTCTCTTCCAGCTGGAAGGAAAGTTGACAGGCAGGCACTTTCACAGGGCTGTAAGTACAGCTTCATTATTTCCTTTGGGGGGGGGGAAGGGTCTAGAAATCTCATTTTTGAGGGATTTTGGGGTCTGGGTTTAGTTCCCCCACCTCCAAAACCCCTATTTCAGAGGCCAAGGTCCAAGCCACACTTCAAAGGCTCTTAGATATTCGGGCCATAGAACCTGACCCCGACAATGAATCATGCTGATACTCCAGATACTTTATTGTGCACAAATAGGCACAGAAGACTGGAGACTCATCTTGGATCTCAAGGCCATTAATGTATTTCTAAGAATCTTGCATTTCCACATGGAAATGGCCTGTTTGGTCATTACAGCGGTAGCCCCAAGGGAGTCTCTTGCCTCTCTGGATCTGACAGAAGCATATCTGCATATTTCCATCTTTCCAGGCTACAGGAAATAACTGAGGTTTAATGTACTTCAGGAACATTTTTAGTTTGTGGCTCTCCCTTTTAGATTGGGAGCAGCCCCCACCCCTCACACACACTTTCACTGAGGTAATGTTGGTGATTGTGTCCTATCTTGGAAAGATGGGGATCCAGGTACAACTCTACCTGGACGACTGATAATCAGAGCTCCGTCCAAACTGGAATGCGAGCAAGCAGTGCGACAGGTATTGGATCTACTCCAACAGTTAGGCTGGATAATCAACTTCAAGAAGAGAAATGACCCAGAGTTTAGAGTATCTGGGTATTCATTTTGATAAGGCTTAGGGCTGCTTTTTTCTTCCTGGGCCATGCAAACTGAAACTCAAGTGACAAGCCTTGGATCTCTTAGCGATACCAATTCCTACTGCTTGCTATTACCTTCAGGTGTTTGGTTTCAAGGCAGCCTCCCTGGAGATTGTTCCCTGTGCCAGGGTGCACATGCAGCCTCAGGATGCTTTTCTATCTTAGTGGTCCCATCTGAGGCATTCTCTTTAAATGCATCTTCCATAGATAGGGACAGCAAGGAACAACTTAACACTGGTGGCTTCAAGGGCATGCCTCTTCAAATCACGGAGTGGGTGACTCTCACGATTAATGACAGCCTATTTGGCTGGAGAGCCCATTGCAGGGACTGCTTGATTCAGGGCCAGTGGACTCGCCATTAGAAGGGATGGTCCATAAACCGTCTGGAGCTCTGAGCCATTTGGCTAGTGTTGAGAACTCTAGAACAGGTCCTAGAGGGAAAGTCCATGAGAGTGTTCTCCAACAACGCCACAGCAGTAGCATACAAGGAACAGACAAGGAGGCACCAGAAGCTCTCCCATAAGTCTGGAAGATCAGATGCTTTTCCAGTGGGCGGAAGTCCATCTGCAGGCTCTTTCCCTGCCCATGTGGCCGGAGTGGAAAATGTTCAGGCCGACTTTCTCAGTCGGCAGTTCCTGGACCCAGGGGAATGGTCTCTATCTCAAAGGGTGTTCAATCTTATTGTGTGTCGCTGGGTCAGCCTGGTAATGGATTTGATGACTTCTGCCAAAAACTCAAAAGTGAAGCACTTCTTCAGTCGTAGAGAGGAACCTGGAAACTTAGGGTTGGATGCATTTTGGACGCATTGGTTCAGGCCTTGCTCAGCCAAGGACGCTTTTATGTCTTCCCACCTTGGCCCATGGTGGACCGAGTCATCTGCAGGATCGCGATTCATCCAGGACTCACGATCTTAGTGGTCCCAGACTGGGCTCGCTGACTGTGGTATGCAGACCTAGTACATCTTCAGTAGGACAGGAGCCTCAAGCTCCCTCTTCATCGCAGGCTTCTCAGTCAAGGGCCAATCCCCATGAAGAATCCAGAGCACTTTGGTCTTAAGGCATGGCTCTTGAGTGCATGGCTCTAGTTCGCAAGAGATATTCAGATGTGGTTATTGCCACTCTATTCTGGGCTAAGAAGCCTTCTACTGTGGCGGCCTATGCCAAAGCTTGGAAGGCTTTTCAACAGTGGTGTGAAAGAGATTGGGTGGAACCACTCTGAGCTCATATTCTGGTTATCCTTGCTATTTTGTAGACCGGTTTGGAAAAATGTAGTAACTTCCCTCAAGGTAGAAGTGGCACACCTTTAATGCTTCTGGGTGCAAAGTGGTAAACATTTTGCTGACAGCTCACCCAGATGTGACCAGATTCCTAAGAGATGTGCTCCAGTTAAAGCTTCTGCTAAGGCATCCTTTCCCATTGTGGAATCTTAACACTGTCATAAAGGGCCTTACTAAAGCCCCATTTGAACCACTCAATGATGCATCCCTCTTGGATCTCACAGTCAAGACAGTATTCCTAGTGGTGGTTGCTTCGGCAAGACATATCTCACAATTGCAAGCTCTGTCTTGTAGAGAGCACTTTCTCCACATTAGGCAGTTGGGTGCAGCTCTCCAGCCTGTTTCCTCCTTCCTTCTGAAAGTTTTCTGATTTTCACGTTAACCAGCAGGTTCATTTGCCTTGCCTGCTTTTCAACCTACAGGTTCGGAAAAGCAGGATATAGGATATTTGAAGAAACTGGATATGCGAAGAGTTTTACTTCACTACTTGGAAAAGACCAATAAGTTTCATCTTTCCAATCATCTGTTTTTGTTAACCAGCCAGTCCAGGCATGGCAAATGGTGTCCAAGGTCTCTTTAGCCAGATGGATTTGAAAGGCCATTTTGTTGACGTACATCGCCTATGCTAAGTAGCCACTGGTTTCTCTCAAGGTGCACTCAACCAGGAGTGACTCATCTTCATGGGCAGAATCTCATGCAGTTCTTTCCACAGAGATTTGTAGAGCAGCTACTTGGTCTACTCGTCATACCTTTCAAGGTTTTATAGAGTAGATGTGGTGGCTCGAGAGGACACCGCCTTTTGGGTCCTCAGTCTTAAGGGCAGACTCTTCTGTCCCACCCTAGGAGTCAGCCATTGCTTGGAACATCACTTAACGCAGAGTTTCTCAACTTCTTCAAGCCAAGTACCCCCTAAGTCTTAAATATCAACCGAGTACCCCCGCCCTAGACCTCAACCCCATAATAATAGTACTAATTGTAATGCAATTTCTTCCATTCATTTTTCATATACACAAAATATAATCTTAATCCATAATTGTAAACACAAAGCATACTATGCAGAGAAAATGTTAATTATTATTTATATTTGGGGGGGGTTTCAAAGAGGTCAAGGCAGATGACTTTAAAATATGCAATGTCACCTCAGTAACAACTATAGAAAAATAGACAAATATAGTGCAAAATATAGACGGCAGACATATAAATTCTCAAAACTGACACATTTCGATCACTAAATTGAAAATAAAATAATTTTTTTCCTACCTTTGTTGTCTGGTGATTTCATGAGTCTCTGGTTGCACTTCCTTCTGACTGTGCATCCAATATTACTTTCTTTCTGCCTCCTACACATTTCCTCCTCCGGACCTCATTCCCTTCCCCAACCAACATCTTTCTCTGTCCTTCCATGAGTCCAACATTTTTTCCTCTGTTCTCCATTCCTATTGGCAACATGTCTCCTTCTCTTTCTCACTGTCCATCTATCTTTGTTTGTTTATTAAAATATTTCTATATCACCTATACAGCCAGAAAGGATCAAAGTGGTTTACATCACAACTCAATCATATTTAAGAAAAGAACTCCATTAAAAATAGGATAGGAAAGAGAAAGAAAAAAGGAAAAGAAATTAACATTTCTATACTTGTACTTTTACTTCTGCTTGCTATTGTATACTTGTACTATTACTTCTGTATGCTTATCTGCTCATTGTGCTATGCCTGTTTCTCTTGTTGACTCGTTAATAAACATTTCTAAAACATATCCACCATAATTATTATGTAAAATATCAAAATATATAAATACAAATTAATCAAATTAATGCAGATTGCAGTCACAATATTTATTTTATTTTATTATCTTTCTCTCATTCCCTCCCGTGCTGGAAAGGGAGTAGGAAAAGAGAGAGAGAGATCCAGGCTGCATCTCTCCCACCCCCTTTACTGCCACATCTAGCATTTCTCCCTCTCTCATCCCCCGGATCATGTGCTGCATTTTTCACCACTGTCCAACAGCCCCATACCCATTTCTCTTTCTATCACCCCCTCTCCAGCACCATGCCATATCTCTCTGTCCATCACTATATCCAACATTCCTCTCCCTTGCATCCCCCTCAATCTGTCCCTCTGTTCCCTCTTCATCACCATATCCAACATTTCTCCCTCTTATTCTTCTCTTCCCCATGCATCTCTACCTCACTCCTCTCTTTCTATGCCCAACAATTTTCCTTTTTATTCCTTTTCCCATGTTCACTATGAATTCCATGAATTCTGGCTTCAGCCACTGAGAGGTACCGAGCAGGAGCACGGTTTGGTGCTGCTGCTTGGTGCTGAGCGGCTTCCTGAATGATTCCTGCGAATTCTGAGCAGCAGTGCCAAAGCGTGTTCCCGCTCGGTACCGCTCAATGGCTGAAGCTGGAACTTGCAGCAACGACCGACTGGGTTAGCAGCGCCTGCTATACCTCTGGACCACCAGGGATTCCAGCGGCGGAGGAGATACGATGGACAGGGCAGGGAGAGGGGGGGGAGACGGACAGAGTGGAGAGCCTGAGAGGGAAGGGGGCTCTTTGCAATACCTGACAGAGGAGGGAGCTGGGTACAGAGCATGACAGAGGAGGGAGGGAAGGGGCCTGTGTGCAGTGCCTGACAGAGGAGGGAAGGAAGGGGGCTATATGTAGTGCCTGACAGGGAGGGGGCTGGGTGCAGAGCCTGACAGGAGAGGGGGTGCTTGGTGCAGATCCGAGCAGGGCACTTGAATATTAAGCCACCCAACGTATATTGAGGTAACCATTTTCCTCCTTTTTGGGGGAAAAATGGAGGGATCGACTTATATTCGAGTATATATGGTAATCTTTTTTTGGATTAATGAAAGATGATGCATGAGATTCCAAAAACCTGCAACAAGTGAAACCACTAACTGCAGGCCAGCCAAGAGACTGTCATATAGTACTGTACTGTTTGAGTTGTGAAATTATATTTTAAGTACCTACTGTAAACCTTCCTATGTAAATTGGATGACTGGGCTACTGATGCTTCTAATAGTCATTTTTAAATGTTAAACATCAGTAGTATTCCAGTCCTATGTAGCCCAAGGAAAAGGAGCACAGGCTGAGTACTGGGCTCTCGGCTATCCTTTATAGTGTTTTTTTCCCTTAGAAAATTGGCATCCCATTAACTTGAATCAAATTCCCCACTGATTCATTTATAAATCAGAAGGCCATACAGAACTGTTGAGTATTACAATATGTATATTTTTCAAAATTGGCTTTTGCAAAGAGAAATATTGTTAATGTGTTAATATTTGAAAACCAAAACAAAACCAACAAACAAATTTGAGTCAAGGGGTGGTGGGGAGAGTTAGTAGGGAAAAGAAGGAAAAGGGAAGAGGAGGAGAAATTTCATAATTGGTAACAATTTTTTGTGCATGTTATCTACTTTTTCAATAATAAAACATTCCTATTTAGCAAAAATTTAAAAGAGAAATCTTTATTTCCAACAGTGGTACTTAATCAAACAAGATGCATACAAAGTGAATCTTGCAGCATCCATGTTTTTTGTTGGACTACTTATTGGGAATATATTATTTGGCCCACTTTCTGACAAAGTGGGTAGGAAACCAGTTTATTTATTAGGTAAGAATGCATGTTGCACTCTTTTTCCTTTGCTGTTTCACTACTTTCTTTTAACCTCCTCTTAGTTTAGATGATTTGTTTGGATTTTAGCTGGGGCTATATTCTTTTTCTGTGATTAAGGAGGGAATTCATCAATGTGTGCTACTGAAGATGGGTTATTTTACCACAAGGTGTGCTATTTTAGCACAAAGTCTCATTGGATAAAATGGGACACTATGCTAAAAGCACAAATTGTGGTAAGATAACCATCTTAACAGTAATTAAAGTTTTAATAGGTGTAAGCCAGTGGTCTCAAACTTGTGGCCCAGGTACTATTTTGAGGCCCTCAGTATGTTTATCATAATCACAAAAGTAAACTAAAACAGTTTCTTGATCATATGTCTCTTTAGCTATAAATTATATTTAAGACTTAGCTAAAAGGAAAGATTTATAAACTATAAAGAGTTTTACCTCATGCAAAATTGTCATTTCTTTAATAAGACATTAACTATTTTTTCTGAGGCCCTCCAAGTACCTACAAATCCAAAATGTGGCTCTGCAAAGGGTTTGAGTTTGAGACCACTGGTGTAAGCTAATGAAACAGTAAAGGGAGGGTGGGGTTACAATAGGTACACACTGGTGATCATAGGGCTCCTTTTACAAAGTTGTGGTAGCGATTTTTCCATGGCCAATGCTCTGAATTGAATGGGCCTTGGTGCATTTGCTGTGGGTAAATCGCTACCATGGTTTGTAAAAGGAGCCCATAGTTAAGTTTTACATTTTTTTGAGGCTCAGATTTTTTTTCTGTGAATTTATTTTCAGCCTTTCAGAATTGTGGCCTTTATTAAAATTGCATTTCAGTGCAAAGAAACACGAGTCCTGAACTTGTGGGTAGTGCATCTTCACCCGTAAGTGATGCAGAAGGAATTATCTTATATTTTCAACTCTGCCTTCCTGCATCACTGTTTTCAACCCTCAGCAGACGTCCCTTCTTCTTCGTGAGATAGAATCCCTTCTTCTTCTCAATGCCATTGAAAGGGTTCCTCCTGGGCAGAGAAAGCCGGGGGTTTTACTCCCGGTATTTTCTCATCCCGAAGAAGACGGGAGGACTTCATCCAGTCTTAGACCTCAAGGGTCTCAACAAGTTTCTAGTGAAGGAAAAGTTTTGGATGTTATCTCTGGCAACTTTATATCCCATCTTAAATCGCAATGACTGGCTATGCTTTCTGAATCTGAAAGAAGCCTACACTCACATTACAGTTCATTTGGCCTTCCGACGATTCCTCCGATTTCAGGTGGCTCATCACTATTATCAATACAAAGTACTACCATTTGGCCTTGCATCCTCTCCCAGAGTATTCACCAAGTGCCTGGTTGTAGTGGCAGCAGCACTATGGTCTCAGGGCCTCCAAGTTTTTTCTTATTTGGATGACTGGCTGATCAAAGACCCTACCTCACAAGGGATGACAGTAGCGACTTGCATGACAATTCTCTTCTTTCAACAGTTGGGTTTCAAAATCAATTTTCCCAAATCCCAACTTCAACCATCTCAGACTTTACAATTCATAGGAGCTCTGCTTGACACCATTCATCTCAGGGCATTTCTACCGCAGCAAAGACAAGACAATTTGATTCAAATTTGCACTCCGACTTATCATCTACCATCAATCTCAGCCAGACAAATGATGGTACTCCTGGGCCACATGGCTTCCACAGTGCATGTCACTCTGTTTGCGAGACTTTATCTCAGATACTTCAGTAGACTCTCGCATCTCAGTGGCCTCAAGCTCTCAACACATTACAGTCACACCTTCACTTTGACAGTCACTGCAGGGGTGGATGAACTCTTCCAAGCTGTCCAGAGGATTTTGTTCCATACTCCTCCTCATCAGAAAGTTCTGACCATGGACTCATCCACTTACGCTTGTGGAGCTCATCTGGACGGTCTTCGCATACGGGGTCACTGGTCTCCCACGACCACCTTTGTCATATAAATCTGTTGGAACTCAGAGCATCTACAATGCTTCCAAAGCTTTTCAGCACATTGTGACCAACACTGTCTTTCTCAACTGCATGGACAATCAGGTCGCAATTAATTACATAAACAAACAAGGAGACATGGGTTCTCTCCGTCTTTGTCTGGAGGCCCAGAAGATTTGGACCCTTGCCATTGCTCTCAATATATTCCTGAAAGCAGTATACATTCAAGGGGAACAGAATTCACTTGCAGACAGACTCAGCAGCTTTCTTCAGTCACATGCGGGGACACCCTGCAGCTCTGCGTCTCAGTTTTTCTCAGTGGGGGACTCCTGAGATAGACTTGTTTGCGTCCCCCCCACAACCACAAGCTGCCCCAGTTTTCCTCCCGGCAGTACTCTACTCACCGTCTGGAAGTGAATGCTTTTCTACTTGATTGAAATCACAAGTTTCTCCTTGCTTTTCCTCCAATTCCTCTCATCCTGAAGACGCTTGTCAAGCTCAAGCAGGAATAGGCTGAAGCAAGAATCGACCACCATGATTCTTATGGTTCCTCGGTGGCCCAGACAACCCTGGTTTTCCCTTTTACCGTTCTTCCCCAAAAATAAGACAGTGTCATATTAATTTTAGGCCCAAAAAACGCACTAGGTCTTATTTTCGGGGTATGTGCATGATCATCTCTCCCTTCCTTTCTTTCACCCCAATTCTTCTCCTTTCCTTTCTCTCCCCCACATTAGCAGCATCTTTCCTCCCCTCCCTCCCATCCCTTGTGCAGCAGGACCCTTGCCCAGCTTCCCTTCCCTTTCTCCTCTTGTGCAGCAGAACCCTTGAGCAAGCAACCCCCGCCCCATGCACCCACTGCGCAGCCGAATCCCCATCCTTCCCTCCCATCAGAACCCTGCCGCAAGCCCTACATACCTCCCTAAGCAGCTTCGGGCCGGCAGCACTCTAAACAGGCTGCTTCGGCCTTCCACCCGTGAATTCACTCTGCTGTGTTACTGAACTTGCGATGCACTTTTAAAGCTGTCTGTACTGGGGCTCCATGGTTGACATTGCCCATGTGTGAGAATATCTGCCTGCTGTCCCTGGATAACACCTGTTAATGGTAAATAACTGTGCTTTCTCCGAGGACAAGCAGGTGGTATATTCTCACGGCCATGTATCAGTGTACTGTTCCTTTAAAACGTTAGCACTGTCCATACCACGCGTGTGCCTTCCCGCTTAACATTGACTTGCAGGACCTTCAATTCTACTTTTTCCATGGAGCAAATAAGTTGTATTTTTTTTAAACACTCCTGTGTGTGGTAGGGGAGTTAGGGCAAGGAGTTGAGTATGTGGAGGGGTTGATTCTGGGGAGGGTAATTCATCCCTGCAATCCAGGAGCATTGACTTGTGGCTTTGTGCAGTCCAATGCTCCTAGATGGTAAAATAACCCCAGCAAAGAGCTGGGGTTACTTTATTGTCATTTATGGGCCCAAATACAACTTGCTGTATATCGCTGCAAGTTGCGTTAGGCAATTTGCATAGTAATGAGATGCAAAATATGAATTTGCATATTTCGCATCTCATTATTTTATAATGCACAGCAACTTAAATATCGCCATGCTATTTTTGGAACTGCAGCGTTATGGTTGTTTAAATCGCGGTAAGGCCCATTTACTATGACTTATAACCCTAACTCTGCTTGATGAATTCAGGTCTCAAAAGCACTTTGATTAGAGTTCTTCTCAATGCTATCAAAGCTTTTCACAGACCAGTTGATGGTAAACCTCTCACTGCTCTTCCTCTTTGTCCAGATTCATGAAAGGACTTTTCTATGTCAAACCACCTCTCAAGCCACCTTCAGTGGTTTGGGATCTTCCGATTATATTATGTAAATGTAGTACAACAAGGTCGTCAGTATTAAAATGAGAACTCTGGGCAATGCCCAGACATTGCTTGGTGATGCATGAAATGAAGCACTGCTCTTTAACAGTCCAAAATTACCGGCAGGTATGCAAGTGCTGGTAGTGTGTTAAAAGCACATCTCAAGCATGTGTGGCACAAGTGTACGCTTGCAGGTTGCATGAGAGATAAAGAACATAAGAAGCGCCATCTCCGGATCAAACCCTCGGTCCGGCGATCCGCACACGCCTTTATTATACTTGATGGAGTGAGAGGTCCATATATGTATGTGTGTTAAAAACGCATCTCATGCAAGTGTCTTAAAGTTGTGTCTCATGTGCCTCCATTAAAAGCATATGCCAACCGGTCTGAGACATCATATATGTCTTGCAGAAGCAGTGTAGAAAAAATATTTAAACGGTTTGTTGGTAGTTCTCCTCCCCTCCCCTCCACCTATGTCATTAGTGGTTGCTTATGATGTGTGCCCCAATGCGCCACAATAAGGCACGTCTATGATTGACACACGTGCCCTATGATGTAGCATTTCCTGGTGCATGCGCACATTTATGTCTCTTTTCATGGACTATTCTGCAAGTGTCAGTCCCATTTTCTAATGACTGTTTAGATGGAATTTCTGTGGACCTCTGCAGAGCTCATTTGCATGCGAAGTTTTTGCAGCATCGCTCATCTTTTTGAAATCAGAAAAATTACTGGCTCTACAATGACCCACAGGATTTAACGGTAAGTTTAGAACATCGGGCCCTTAGTGATTTAGCACTTCTCTTCTGAACTTGACTAACCACAATGTTTTTTACATCATCAAACCATTTTTCACTTGATTGTTCTTAAGATGACCTTTCCAGCTGTAACCTTGCAAGCCAAGAATTACAAAGTACAGGACCAGCATAAAATTACAAAGTACAGAAGAAAACTCTATATCTAGTTGATGGCAGTTTTAACTCCTTAAGACTGGGAAGCAGGAGCAGATTTTTTTGGGGAAGAACACTGTGATCCAAGGAGGAACATATTTGAAGAGTTTCTCAGACAATTACGCTGGTTGACCTAAATGCCAGGCCTTAAATATCAATCAATTAAACTGGTTGCAAAAAGCTTAGACAGGTCTAATATGTCAAATTAACTCCAGTCCAAAAAATAGACCTATCATTCCTTTTTCCAAATAAATTTTGTAATAGAAGTATAGTACATCTCATTCTTCAATCAAGATTATTTCTTTGATCATGAAGGAGCCATCAGAAGTGGCACTCTATTGTGTATAAAACACAGTCTATAGATTTTTATTAATTACTGCACTTCCTCATTGGCTCTTCATTCATATTTTATCAATTTATCAAATAACTTATTTTAATGTTACTAAATAGTGAATTATATATAAACTTATCTGTAACTCCAGTATTTTGCACTGCCTAGCTTGTACCAGCTGTTACTTTTTATAAAATCCTCCACCGACATGTATGTTTCATTTGCATGTATATATAAACTGCTTCAGGGTGCGGTAATTTATTTATTCTTAACTTCAACATTTCAGGCATTCACATTCACCTCAGCAAGAGACGAGAACAGTTAAGAATAAATAAATTATTGCGCCTTGAAGGAGTTTGTATATACATGCAAACGAAACATGCATGTCTGTGGAGGATTTTATTAAAAGTAACAGCTTGTTCTTGCTTTGTTCCAATTTAAAAATTTAATAAAAATTTTTAAATTGGAACAAAGCAAGAACAAGCAAATGAAACAACAATAGAGGAACAATGAACAACTCACTTTTTTGACAGTATTCTGTCTGAACTATAATACAGTAAATTGACATGTGATATGTTTTTTGTACAGGCCTATTTTTTGATGTTGCTTTTGGTTATGTCACGGCATTCGCTCCAAACTATAAAGTTTTTGCAGTGTCTCGTCTGGTTGTCGGAATCATGAATGGTGGCATGTCTCTGGTGTCTTTTGTCTTGACACAGGAATATGTAGGAAAATCTTACTGGGCTTTAACAGGTAAGAATCCAATATTGATACTATATTCAAAAATTTGAAGAACCTTAGATTTTGCAAAATTGTTAAGTTAGGATGGATTTTCATCAAATTGTATTGCAGATTGGGCTGATGTTATGGTAAGCAGAAAGTATTGTTTGAAATAAATTTAATTCTTTGAACTGTATGAAAGAAATGTCATGTATGTGGGTAAAAAGCATCTAATGACTTATTTATTTGAAAGCTACACTCCCAGTGTGATAGAAATGTTTAAATGTTGCATTAAAGGAAGGTATTCAGGATTGTTATTTGATTTAAGGAGGATATTATTGCATGCAAGTTTTATTTTCAATTGTGTTTTTGTTTCCATTAAAAAAAAAGTCTGCACAAAAAGCAAATGCCATTTACCTGTTGCAGTTTTCAGTGCCAAAGTAAATTTTCATTCTGTTATATCAGTCCAGAAGAATGAGTTGAGTCCTTCAAAACCATATTCCCATCCTGGAGAAGCAGCTCTTCACAACCTTGGATTACAAACTGGAATACTACCTAGATCGGACTAAACCCTGCTGTTTGTGGCTTTCCATCTCTACTTGACTGGCAGAATGTATCTCCTTCATGTATACAATCAAAACAAATCAACAACTCCCCTCAGAAAAACTTAGAACTACCAAGCATAAATCATAACAAAGAGGTGCTGCAAGCATAGCAAACTGAAAGAAAGTGCCTCAGTTATGCTGGCGGGGGAAATCCACTCCACCATCCATCCATCGTAGGCAGAAAAAACTTTTGTTGCTATAAACATGCACCCTCTATGATACAAAAAGGTCTAATTCAAAAACCAGAGAAAAAAACGCGTTTCTAATCCGCACAAAAGAAAAATAGCACCTAAGACTATCTGTCACAAACAAGCCCTCCTTCATGTATATGCATGCAGACTGTGAAAAATTGTAGGCAGAAATTAGGAAATTGGAAGACTTGGCATCCAAGTAGCAGATGAAATTTAATATGGACAAATGCAAAGTGATGCACATTGGGAAGAATAACTCAAATTTTAGTTACCAGATGCTAGGATCCACCTTGCATGTCAACGCCCAAGAAAAAGATCTGGGTGTCATAGTAGACAAATGCTGAAACCTTCTGCCCAAAAAAGCAGTGATCAAAAAAGCAAACAAGATGCTAGGAATTATTAGAAAAGGGATGGTAAACAAGACTAAGAATGTTATAATGCTCCTGTATCGCTCCATGGTGTGACCTCATTTTGAGTATTGCGTTCAATTTTGGTCGCCTTATCTCAAAAAAGATATAGCGGAACTAGAAAAGGTTCAAAGAAGAGCGACCAAGTTGGTAAAGGGGATGGAACTCCACTCGTATGAGGAAAGACTAAAGATGGTAGGGAACTTCAGCTTGGAAAAAAGACAGCTGAAGGGAGATATGATTGAAGTCTACAAAATCTTGAGTGGTATAGGGAAATACTTTTAAAACCAATAGAACAGTGTTCTTCAACCTTTTTACACCCGTGAACCGGCAGAAATAAAAGAATTATTTTGTGGACCAGCAAACTACTAGGACTAAAATTAAAAAACCCCGTTTACGCCCCATCTCCGCGAGCTCGGTCCCCGCAAACCATCTGATCCCATCTGCACAAGCCGCAATTATGATTTTATATTGAACGTATTTTATTAAAGTATAAAAAGAAACAATATTCTGAACAATTGTGATTTTATAAATACAAATATACAGAGCACGGACCAGCAAAACCCCTGTCTCCCCTCCCCTTCACATATATCCCCTCTACTATCAAGAAAACTGAACAAGCCAAGTTATTATAGAATGCTACATAGAAATATCATGCTAACAGAATACTGCAGTCCCCAGTTATGTCTCTAGCAGGATATATATTTCAAATCTGATATATTCTAATGACAAAATAGAAATAAAATTATTTTTTCTACCTTTTGTTGTCTCTGGTTTCTGCTTTCATCTTCTTTTCACTCTTTTCCTTCCAGCATCTGCCTGTTCCATCCAATGTCTGCCCTCTCCCCCTTCCATATGTATCTGACTTCTTTCTATGCCCCTCTTCCCTGTCCATCCAGCTTGTTCCTCCTCTCTCCTTTTTACATCATTCATTCCAGCTTCACTGCCTTCTTCATTTTTATCTCTCCTACACCAGATCTAGCATCTTTATCCCTCTCTCATTTCTCTGCTGACCCCCTTTCCAGCATCAATGTCTCTCTACTTTCTCATTCCTCTCTCTCCCCTTTCCCTCATCTGATCTCTCCATTCCACCCTGACCCCCTTCCCCTTCTGTAATCTCCCTGTCAGCTGTTTCCTTCCTTTTTTCTTTCTCCCTTCCCTCCTTCCTTTTTTTCCTTCTCCCTTCCCTCCTCCCTCTATCCAACATTAACTCTCTTCCCATCCCTTTCCCTCCTCCCCTCCCAGCAGCATCTCTCCTTCTTCTCCCTTCCCTCCTCCCTCTATCCAACATTAACTCTCTTCCCATCCCTTTCCCTCCTCCCCTCCCAGCAGCATCTCAACTTCTTCTCCCTTCCCTCCTCCCTCTATCCAACATTAACTCTCTTTTCTTCCCATCCCTTTCCCTCCTCCCCTCCCAGCAGCATCTCTCCTTCTAACTCTCTCCAAGTCCAGTAACAGCTCTCCCTTTATCCAGCAGCTTCCCTGCCTCCTACAGTGGCTGTCTCCCCTTCCAGCAGCTCTCAGTACTTGCCTGCAGGAAGTTGCCGGTAAATCACTGCCCTGGCAAGTAGGAGAGCTGGTGGGAGGGGAGGAAGTCACTGTGAAGGCTCCCCAGGATCTTGCTCGCACACGCTGACCATCTCCCTCCACCTGCACCAGTATCTGCAGCTCTCTCCATTCTACTTGTAACTTCCCCGTGGCCCTCTTCAGCAACTCGGCAGGGGCGGCGATCAAGACAAGCTGCCGACGTCGGGACCTTCACTCTCTGAGTCCCGCCTATTTTATTTCAACTTCCTGTTTCCGAACAGGCGAGACTCAGAGAGGGAAGGCCCCGACGTCGGCAGACTGTCTTAATCGCCTGAGGCTGGGAGGAACATTAGTGAGCAGGAACCGCAGTCGGCAGGAAATTTAACTGCCGACTTGATCTCGCCGGCCCTGCGCGTACCGGCAGAAATTTTCTGCGGTCCGATACCGGTCCGCGGACCGGCGGTTTGAAGAACTGTGCAATAGAAGGAAATATTTTTTCACTCAAAGAATAGTTAAGCTCTGGAACATTTTGCCAGAGGTTGTGGTAAGAGCAGTTAATGTAGCTGGTTTTAAAAAAGGTTTGGACAATTTCCTAGAGGAAAAGTCCATATAGTTTGTTATTGAGACAGACATAGGGGAAGCCACTGCTTGCCCTGGATCCGTAGCATGGAATGTTGCTAATATTTGGGTTTTTACCAGATACTTGTGACCTGGATTGGCCTCTTAGCCTCTGTGAAGATGAGATATGGGCTAGATGGACCATTGGTCTAACCAAGAAAAGCTATTCTTATGTAAACTAGGCTGATGCTGCAGGGCAGTGTAGCAGCCCACAGTGTCTGAGTTGGTAGCTTATTTCTGCTTCACCTGTCACTACTGTTTAAAACAAAACCTCAGGAGAAACAGTCGGTTTGGAGAAGTAGTTCTATAAAATCTTTTTACTTCCTGACTGCCAACTTTCCCTCTAATAGTTTTGGGTTTTGCTAGGATTATTTATTTTTAAAATTTATCGACCACTTAAATCTATGCAGTTTCCATAAAAAAAATACATATTACAAAAGATAGCATATATAACAGATTATGACTGTTATAATAACCGAACTTAAAATTTAACATTGCTAAGAGTACTATATTGCGATACAACATCAGGCCCTTCATGTTGATATATCCATTATCCTCATCCAGAATCATGATTCTGGCAGCTTGAGCGTCTAACATGTGAGAATATGATACCAGCTTGTCCTTGGAGAAAGCAAAGATACTTACCTGTAGCAGGTGTTCTCCGGGGACAGCAGGCATTTATTCTCACAACTCACCCACCACCCCTAGTTGGCTTCTTATTTTTGTTATCCGAGGACAAGTAGGCAGCATATTTTCACATGTGGGTGACTTCATCCACAGAAGCCGGCACAGACAGTCAAAAAGTATACTTTCACTTTAAATATTTAAGACCAAATTTGACCATGTCTTACCGCTCCTGTCCAAGCTTCACTGGCTTCTGATAATCTCCAGGGTCCACTTTAAATGCGCCTGTCTAACTTTCAAGATCCTACACGGCATCCTTCCTCCCTTTATTCCACTTTCTTGGAATTCCTCAAATCCTAATTCCACCAGATCCACCCAAAAAGTTAAAACTATCCTTCCCCTCATTAAAAGGCATTTCCCATGCAGGAAAACTAGGAACCTCCCTCCCCTTCAGAATCACTGAGCTCTGGAACAACCTTACCTCCCCTCTTCGGAATCTGAGCTCCCTCCAACTTTTCCGTAAACATCTGAAAACCTGGCTATTCTCAAAAATGTAATACTTCCTCCCTCTCTGTATACTAAGCCCTCTAAACATTCTTTATACTATGGCCTTTAACCCTTCATTGGAGTTCCTTTCTATCCCAACTCCTGTAAACCGTGCCGAGCTCTGCGATTGTGGAGAGGATGCGGTATACAAATCTAAGGTTTAGTTTAGTTTAGACCACCCTTACCACGTGCATGCTGGTGCCTTCTCACCTGATTTCGGCTCACCAGGACTATCAGTTTTCTGCGGAGCTGAGAAGCTGTTCTTCAGAGTTTCTCTAAGAATGTCAAACTATTGTATTTTTTTGTACCTTCTTGTTTAATTGTTTTCCTTAGTTTAGTCATATTTTTCTATTTCATTTATTTTTCTTTCATTCAGTTTAAAATTTTTTTACTATGTTTCTTTTTCAGGTCTTCAGGATTTTTCAACCTTTTTTCAGACTGGGAGCATCGACTTGTTTTTAGTATACCATCTACTTGACCTCCCCGGACAATTGTCCTTCGACCTAGAGTCAGCAGTTTTTCCTTTGATAGCCAAGGCTTCTAACGGCTTCAAACGAGATATATCTTGCACACTCTGCTCTCAGTTGTAAAAGTGGTTGCTAAAAGCCAGTAAGTTGCAACTCAAGAAGTTTTTCAGATCAACTATGTTTACGTCGACTATGCCTGGTGTGGTGGCGGCCAAAAAAGCAAACAAGATGCTAGGAATTATTAAAAAAAGGATGGTGTTACGGGAGGAATTTGATCTACCGCCCACTGATTATTTTGCATATATGCAAATTCAACAATACCTTAATTCTTTACCCTCTGGTTCCCTTACGGCTCCTTGTCAGGAGTTGCTATCTACGGCCTTTACTATTGGTTCCAAACTCCCTGTTCCTCTTAAATTTCACCATCGTCATTTGAAAGATGAGTCCCCCCCTTGTTTGACCATTCAAGATTGAGGGATGCATGGGTGCGTGACCTTGCTGTAGATTTATCTGAAGAAGTGATTTTGCAAGCTGTTCACAGGTTGCCTACCTATCGTAAATATACTACTTTTTGGGAACAACATTATAAGCTTGTCCTTCGCTTGTATATTTCTCCTAAGAGGGCTTACCTCTCTGGGTTCCGGGAGTCAGCTGCTTGCCTGCGATGTCAGACCCCCGAGGCAGGCTTGGGACACATGTTTTGGACTTGCCCCGCTATTATTTCTTTTTGGGATGCAATTTTTCTCTTTGTGCAGCACATTTGGACCATTACTATCCGCCGCTCCCCCTTAGTTTTATTTGGAGCTGTCCCCCATTATTCCCCCCGTATCAGGGGGGCTGCTGCCTTTCTCAAGTAAACATAGAAACATAGAAGATGACGGCAGAAAAGGGCTACAGCCCATCAAGTCTGCCCACTCTGCTTACCCACCCCCTGTCTATGCCCTAATGACCCAATTTCCTTATCTTGACCCTTGTAGGGATCCCACATGGGTATCCCATTTATTCTTAAAGTCTGGCACGCTGTCTGCCTCGATCACCTGCACTGGAAGCTTGTTCCAATGATCAACCACTCTCTCTCTGTGAAGAAATACTTTCTGGTGTCGCCATGAAATTTTCCGCCCCTGAGTTTGAGCGGGTGCCCTCTTGTGGCCGAGGGTCACTTGAGAAAGAAAATATCATCTTCCACTTCGACACGTCCCGTGAGGTACTTAAATGTTTCGATCATGTCTCCCCTCTCCCTACGTTCTTCGAGAGTGTAGAGCTGCAGTTTGTTCAGTCTCTCTTCGTACGAGAGACCCTTGAACCCCGAGATCATCCTAGACAGTTCTTCTTGCATTGAAATGTATCCTACTTAAATGGCTTGACCAGGATGCGCTGGACTATTCTCTACGGCGGTGCCGGATGATTACTCTTCTGATGTGGGAACGACGAGATGTGTTGGATTTTTATTCTCTCTCCCAGGGAGCTCTTTTCAGTGCACTTGGGAACCCTTTTGGACTACCATGACACCTGTGGCACGTAACCGCTTGCTTAATTGTTAAGGCTCTTTTATATTGCTGTCTTCTATTTATGTATGCCTTTGCCCCTTTTATAATGTATTACAGTTTATCCTAGGGCTTCTACTTGGAAGGAGGACCGGGGGTGGGGTGGGCGGAGGGGGGGGGGGAACTGTTGTGGGGAATGGGTAGTTGGATATTGTGGGATATTTCATATACCTTGAGCTTGTTTTGCTGCTTTGTGTGCCTATTTCTGGTTTTTCTATTGAGCTCAATAAAATATATTTGAACTTAAAAAGGGATGGTTAACAAGACTATGAATGTTATAATGCTTCTGTATTGCTCCATGGTGCGATCTCTCCTGGAGTATTGCATTCAATCCTGATAGAAAGATATAGCAGAACTAGAAAAGGTTCAAAGAACAGTGATCAAAATGAAAAAAAGGGATGGAACTCCTCTCGTATGAGGAAAGACTAAAAAGGTTAGGGCTCTTTAGCTTAGAAAAGAGGCTACTGAGGGGAGATATGATTCACGTCTACAAAATCCTGAGTGGTGTAGAATGGGTTCAAGTGGATCAATTTTTTTTTTTTTACTCCGTCAAAAATTTCAAAGACAAGGGGACATTCATTGAAGTTACAGGGAAATACTTTTAAAACTAATAGGAGGAAATATTTTTTTGCTCAGAGAATAATTAAGCTCTGGAACGTGTTGCCAGAGGTTGTACTAAGAATGGATAGTGTAGTTAGTTCTAAGAAAGATTTGGACGATTTCCTGGAGTAAAAGTCCATAGTCTGTTATTGAGACAGATATGGGGGAAGCCACTGCTTGCCCTGGATTGGTAGCATGGAATGTTGCTACTCTTTGGGTTTTTGCCAGGTACTAGTGACCTAGATTGGCCACTGCGAGGACAGGTTACTGGGATAGATGGACCATTGGTCTGACCTGGTAAGGCTATTCTTATGACATTCAACCTCAAACTACTCCAGCATCAACACCGACACCGACTGCTTCATCTTCCTCATCAGTGCTACTATCATCAGGGGAGCTTCGTAAGAAAGATGTAAAGCATAAACACATTTCTCCATCTTAGCAGATATCGGCATCATCTCAAGTGTCTTCACCATTGACGAATTCTAGGCATCAACACACCAATTCCAGATTGCCATCACTGCAGTTGGTATCTCCTCTGAGGCGTGCCTTTACTCCAAGGTCCTCAAGGCCTCGATACCAGACACAGACCTTCTGTACACTTGCCACTATTGGTACCGGCGCTATCTCTGCAAGATCAGCTAAGAACGCTGTTGCAGAAAGAATTAGGTGGAATGTTGCAGTCACATTCTGTGCAAGTCCCTGCATCGACACACTAGGGCCCTGATTCTCCAAAGTGCATCCCGATTTTAGGCGTCCTACAGCTGTCTAATCAGCCAATCCGGATGCACATTTAAAAAAAAAAAATGCTCCCCAAGCAAGCCTGAAGGCACCTCCGGGAGCCTAGGGAGACCCGCAAGATGCCTAAGCTCGTCTAAGGGCCTTAGGCGGGCCTTAGGCTGAACCTAGGCGGCCCTACGCGTCTCCCTAGTAGAGGAGAAGCTTAAAATGTAGGCCAGCAAAATGCTGGCCTACATTGTAAGTAGACGCAGCCGCTATACTTATCGCGGCAAGGGATCTCTCTGCCGCTATAAGTATAGCGGGCCGCGGCCCCCTGACCAGGAGGGTGCCCAAACCCTCTGGCCGAAGACGCAACCCCCCCACCCCCCGACACTACCGACCACCCCCCCGACACTACCGACCGCCCCCCCCCGACATTACCGATCCCCCCCCGACAATATCGATAGCTGGCAGGAGGGTGCCCAATCCCTCCTGCCCGAAGACGCACCCCCCCCCCCCGGCGCTAACCCCCCCAAACCTCCAATCCACCAAACCTGTTCTTAGAAGGGTCTTGCACGTCTTGAGCCGGCAGGCACGCCTCGTCGAAATGAAGCGGGCCCGCCCCTTCCCGGCCCATCCCGCCGAAGCCTAAGGCCTGATTGGCCCAGGCTCTAGAAGCCTGGACCAATCAGGCCTTAGGCATAGCGGGTCCGCCCATCCCACTTAATCTAAGGCCTGATTGGCCAATCAGACCTTAGACTTAGTGGGGATGGGCGGACCCGCTTTACCTAAGGCCTGATTGGTCCAGGCTTCTAGAGCCTGGGCCAATCAGGCCTTAGGCTTTGGCGGGATGGGCCGGGAAGGGGCGGGCTCGCTTCATTTCGACGAGGCGTGCCTGCCGGCTCAAGACGTGCAAGACCCTTCTAAGAACAGGTTTGGTGGAGTGGAGGTTTGGGGGTTGTTAGCGCCGGGGAGGGGGGTGCATCTTCGGGCAGGAGGGATTGGGCACCCTCCTGCCAGCTATCGATATTGTCGGGGGGAGGGGGTGAGATCGGTAATGGGGGGGGCGGTCGGTAGTGGGAGGGGTGCGTCTTCGGGCAGAGGGTTTGGGCACCCTCCTGGTCAGTGGGCCGCGGCCCGCTATACTTATAGCGGCAGAGAGATCCCTTGCCGTGATAAGTGTAGCGGGCCGTGTCTAATCTAACCCATTTCTCTAACCCGCGTCTGTAACATGGACGCCGGTTACAGAATCGGGGTTTAGTTTAGGCCGATTCTGAACAGGATGCCTCTCCCGGGCGTCCTATTCAGAATTAGGGCCTAGGTGTCTTGCGGGCCTCGCCTTCAATATAGGCGGCCTGCCTGGGGAGCATTTTTTTTTAAAAACGTGCATCCCGATTGGCTGATTAGACAGCTGTAGGACGCCTACAGCTTCCCAAAATCGGGACGCACTTTTAGAGAATCAGGCCCTCAGTCTCAGCCCAGTTTGAGCACTGCCCTTAAACCCCATTGAGGCATCAATCTCGGATACCACGGCGTTGAGTGTCTAAGTCGAGAAGACATCTGTCTTCTTCCAGGGAGCACTGCTCATCATCTCAATGCTCCTCTCGACGCTCTCAACGATCTACATCTACAAGGGCTGACCGAGGAGTATGACTCAGACCTGTCACCATGCTCTTCTAACAACTACCCCAACTTGCCTGTGAATGAGTCCTACGGGATTCCTTCTAATCTATCTCCTTCACCTCTTCGACAAAAAATGGCTCCAGAAAGTCTGTCATTTACAAAGTTTATCAGACAGATGGGGAAGGCACTTCCAATTAATATGGAATCTGAGTCGGAGCCTTGAGCAGAGCTTATGGATATTCTTGACTACAAATAGTGGCCTAAGGAATGCATAAAGGTTCCTCTGCACAGTCTTTTAATTTTATTTAAAATAATCTATCCAAAAACTGTTATCTTTTGATCAATACATACCATCACAGCATCTGAATGCTTTCCAACACCTGGCCAGTGATCTAGAGGCTAGAAAGTACATGGTACATTCCACCTTTGATGCTTTTGGCATAGTCTCTCGTACCTGGCAGTCTCTATTGCCATGTGTAACAGGGTTCCTAGAGAGACCATTCAAAATTATTCCTTCACCAAGTATTTGTTGAATTCATAGTCTGTTGAGCTTGATGAGGTGTTGGGGTCTTAATCCATCAGTAGTCATTTAGATAAGAGAACACATGAAAGCCACTTGAGTGGCAGATTACAACCACTACCACTAAGCATTTCGTGAATACTCTGGGTGCTGAGGCCAGTCCAAATGGGAGTACTTTGTACTAGAAGTGGCATGTTCCCACTTGAAAGCAAATATATTTCCTGTGGGCTAGGAGGATGGGAATGTGTGTATAAGCTTCTCTAAGATGTAGAGGGCAGAACCAACAGTGGTTCAAAATTGGCTGGGAATTTCAGACCTAGATGCCAATGTACAAGACCGACTCTCAACCTCGAAGGAGACAGTTCCCTCTGCACACACAATCTTTTTGGGGACAGTATAGAAGAGGCAACTCAAAAGATCAAAAGACTTACTGATTGCATGACTACCTTGTCTTCCTCCAAGTCAATCTAGTCTCAAGCACCAAGGAGATATTGTACTGCCTCCAAATGTTCCACTTACTACACCAAATGGAAGTATAGTCAGCCAGCCTATCTTCCACAACCACCCACTCATCAAATCTGAAGCAACTCAGGAAGCAGAGGCAGCAGAAGATGCAGTCTCAGACTCAGTTCAAACAGCAGCAGTCTTTTTGAATTCACACTAAGAGCATCGTCAGAATTTCTCAATTTTTATCATGAGACTCACCCCATAAGAGGTCGACTTGCCCACTGTTCTCATTGGTAACATCAGATCACTGGGTCCTTCAAGTTGTGAGGTAGTGCTGGTCTGGGAGGTTGTTTCCCCTTAAGATAACTGTATTTTACTGTATTTTCCCATCTAACCAGCACTTTGTTTCTAGCTAGGGGGAGTGTGACACAATTTGGTCCAGCCGCGAGGCACTCGCGGCCGGCCTGAAATCGGCGGTTTGAGCCGATGAGGTGCTGGAGCTCCGTCGGCAGTGGCTGTAGGCACCCAGTGTTCCCTGCCGATGGTGCCTCGGGAGTCGGCTGGGAGCAGTGGGGAAGCCCGGTCTTTCCCAACCGCCCACGGAGGGATTCCCAGAACCACTGAAGGTTGGGTTGCAAAGGATTCCCTCTCAGCTGATTTTTTGACAGCTGATGCCGACTTGCCTGTTTTAGCGGTTGGGACTGTTCAGGCTTCTCAGCCCCAACAAGCCATGGAGGGAGCATTTTTGGTGGGAACTTCGCCATTTTCTCTGTCTGGCCCCTCCATTTTGTCTGCAACCTCAGGTGACCGTCCCCCTGTATTGCAAACACAGGGGCAGGTTTCAGCAAGGATCCCTGCTGGGGCAGGGAGTCCCTGGGGATCCCTGGGGGTTTTTGCCCCTGATTTAATTTCTTTCTTTGTGCAGACAGTTGGGGGTCCCACGTGCACCCGGGGGTTTTTTGGGGTGGTTTTTTCCTAACGCATCCCCTGTGGTTTTGCCTCCCTCTTTTCATTTGGCATCCCCTCTTCCTCCTCTCTCTTCCATGCGCCCGCGGGAGGGCTTGGATTGCAGATTGGTGGTCGGAGGAGCGTTTTGACATGATTGAGGACCTGGTCACTTTGGCGGGCTTCCAGGATCCTCCAGAGGGGATGGCCGTTGGCAGCGGGGTATCGGGTTTCCCGTCTTCCGGCGCAGAGGCATCCGTGGTGCGTTTTTTATTTAGAGGGATGCGCTTTTTGACCTGATTTAGCAGGTCTCCTCAGTGCTGCTTTTTTGACGATGCGCCACCGGAGACCCCGCATATGGGGGCCCTCTGCTTCAGGGGGGTCTGTCCCGTTTTCCCGCTCTTTTCCTGTGGATCAGGATTTTTCGGGATATCATGCTGCCGCAGTGAAATTTGCCGGGGGCGCTGTTTCGATTGGCGCATGCCCTGGCTCATTGGGATCCCATCCCGGAGGGGGATAGGGCTACCTTATTTTTGCCAGTGGTGGACGCAGTGGTCTCGGTGATTGGTAAGCGCCATACCGTGCCTGTTGCGGGTTGTTTCTGCCCTTAGGTCTCTGAGGAGCATACATTAGAGACACTTCTTAAGCAGAATCTTGATGTCTCTGCCTTGGGGTCCAGGTGGCTATTTGTGTGGGGCTGGTGGCTCACGCTGTGTTTTGGTGGTCTGAGCGTGTCCTGGATCGTGAGTCTGATGTCTGGTCCTTTGTGGATCAGGAGGTGGCGAAGATTGAGGTGGATGCCTCGTTCCTCTTGGATGCTCTTTCTGACTTGCTGCGGCCTGTGGCTAAGTCTGGGGCTTTTGGTGGCCGCGTGCCGTACCTTGTGGCTTCGCACTTGGTCAGCGGTTGCCATGTCCAAATTTAATTTCCAAAAATTTTCCTTTCGGGGGTCTTTTTGTTTGGAGAGGACTTAAATAAGTTGGTTCAGACTCTGATGGACTCTGAGATGCCCCATCTGCCTGAGGACCGTGCCCACCCGGCATCTCTGGGTGGCACTGCCCAGGGGTGTCTGTGGGTATTTTGCAAGTTTCGCCCTGGACGTCGGACTGCTTCTATCCAGGCTTCCGGTTTTCCCCCGGGCTCAGTTGGCTCAGCACATGCAGTCCTTTCAGGGGGCCTGTCGGGGGGTTGGGAGTCCCCCCCGCTGGTTACCCCGCTGCCCGTCCTGCCCGATGGCTCTTTGCCAGCGCCTCTTTGGTTCTGGTGGGTGCCTGGCTGCGCTACTTGTTTCCCAAGTGGGCCAATCAGTGGGTCCTGGGGGTGTTGCGGGACGGTTATGCTCTGGAGTTTGCCGCTCTCTGCCAGACTATATCTTGCCTCTCCATGTGAGGCGGCATGGGAAACGCTAACCTTTCGCCAGACCCTTCAATACTTGCTAGTTCTCAAAGCGGTTGTTCCAGTGTCCCCTCAGGAGTGCGGCACCGGCTGGTACGCCATTTCCTTTGTGGTGCCCAAGAAGGAGGGGACCTGTCGGCCTCTTCTCGATTTAAACAGGGGTCATCAGGGCTCTTAGAATTCCCTATTTTCGCATGGACACACTGCAGTCTGTCCTTCTGGCGGTTCAGCCGGGGGAGTTCCTGACTTCTCTTGCTGTGACGGAGGCCTACTTGCATGTTTCCATTCGGTCCTCTCTCCAGCGCTTCCTTCGCTTTGTGATCTTGGGTCAGCACTTTCAGTTCTGTGCGCTTCCCTTTGGCCTGGCCACGTCTCGCCGGACGTTCACCACAGTGATGGTGGTTGTGGCGGTCTTGCGGTCGGAGGGCATTCTGGTGCACCCCTACCTGGATGACTGGTTGGTTCGGGCGCAGTCGTTGCAGGAGAGCACCCGGGTTACGGCTCGGGTGGTGGAGTTTCTCTGGTCACTGGGCAGGGTGGTCAACCTTCCACTCAGCGTCTGGAGTACCTTGGGGTTCTGTTCGACATCTCCTTGGGGAAGGTCTTCCTTCCAGGGGCCCGGGTAAGCAACTTACAATCTCAGCTTTGCCTCCTTATGGCATCCCGGTGTCCTTGGGCGCAGGATTTCCTCCAAGTCTTAGGGTCGATGGCAGCGTCCCTGGATGTGGTGAGGTGGGTGCGGGCCCACATGCGTCCTCTTCTGAATGCTCTGCTCCAGAGGTGGTTGCCCCAGAGGCTCAGTTTGGATGTCCCTGTCCCTCTGTGAGGCTTGGCATGCTGCGGTCTTTGTTGGTTGCTCCAGACTTCTCATTTGGTTCAGTGGGTGAATCTGGATCTACCGCAGTGGCCGGTACTTCTCATGGATGCTAGTCTCCTCGGTTGGGGGGGCTCAGTGTCTAGGTTGCTCGGTTCCAGGCACCTAGTCCACGGAGGAAGCGTCCTGTTTGTTCCATGTGTTGCAGCCTAGTGCTGTCCATCTGGCGCTGTTAGCCTTCCACTCCCTTTTTAATGGGCGAGTCAGACAGAGTTCTGTCAGACAGGCCACAGCGGTGGCTTTGGTCAATCATCAGAGAGGCACCGCGAGCGCACAGGTGGCGTGGGAGGCGGCTTGGCTCTTCCTTTGGGCGGAGTCACACCTCCTGGACCTCTCGGACTCTCACCTAGCTGGGATGGAGAATGTTCAGGCGGACTTCCTCAGTCGTCACATCTTAGCTCCCGGAGAGTGATGTCTCAGCCCCGTGGCCTTTCAGTTGATAGTGCAGTCTTGGGGTCAACCCCTGATGGCCATGAGTGGCATTGCCAAAGTGCCCCAGTTCTTCAGGTTTCGCAGGGTCGGTCTGGCCGAGGGTCTGGATGCTCTGGTTCAACCATGGCCAACGGAGGGGCTGTTTGTGTTCTCTCCGTGGCCATTAGTGGGCAGAGTTCTTCTCCGCCTTGTTTGCCATCCAGGTCTTGTGGTTCTGGTGGTTCCAGCTTGGCCTCGACGTCCGTGGTATGCAGATCTGGTGAGGCATCTGGTAGCGGATCCTCTTCCTCTGTCATTCTTGGACAGGGTCCCATTTCCATGTTCGACCCGTCTCCCTTCTGTCTTACGGCTTGGCTCTTGAAAGGGGTTGCCTAGGTGAGAAGGGGTATTCAGATTAGGTGATCTCTACTCTTTTGGGGTCCCGGAGACTTTCTACCTCTCGGGCTTATGTGCGGGTTTGGCGTCTCTTTGAGGGGTGGTGCCAGGTGTTGAGAGTGGTCTCTTTTTTTTGTGCTTCCTTGCCTAACATCCTAGAGTTCTTGCCAGATGACTTGGCTTGGTCTTCTCTCCGGGTTCGGCTTGCGGCCTTGTCAGCCTTTCGTGGGTTAGTGACAGGTCAGCGTTTGACAGCCATTCCTGAGATGATTCGCCTTTTGCGGGTGGCCAAGTTGCTCAAGCCTCCCGTGCGACCCTCTGTTCCATCTTGGGATCTCAATCTGGTTCTTTCTGTTCTTGTGCGCCCACCTTTTGCACCGTTGGGCGGCTGCTCTTTGAAGGACCTTACTCTGAAGGCGGTCTTTTTGGTGGCCATTACTTCCACTAGGCGTGTTTCTCGGCTACAGGCTTTCTCTTGTAGGGTCCCCTTTTTGGAGTTTTCTAGGGAGTGGGTTGTCTTGAGGCCTGTTCCTTCCTTTCTGCCAAAGGTAGTTTCTCCTTTTCATGTCAATCAATCTGTTGTCCTCCCGGTGTTGGGTAGTTGGGAGGGCTCTTCTGAGCCACGATAGCTGCGTGAGTTAGCTGTCAGTTGGGTCCTTCGCTCTTATGTGCAGCGGACCCAGGAGGTCAGGAAATCAGATCATCTCTTTGTCCTTCTGGCGGGTCCTCGTAGGGGGGCTGGCGCTTCTACGACTACTCTTGCACGCTGGATCAAGTAGACTATTGCTTCCGCTTATCTTCTGAGACAGAAGCCTGTTTCAAAGTTTTATCAAGGCTCATTCCACTCGGGGTCCGACAGCTTCTTGGGCTGAGTCTTCACTTGTGCCTCTGGTGGACATTTGTATGGCTGCGGTTTGGTCTTCCTTGCATTCCTTTGTCAGACACTACCGGGTAGATGTTCGGGCGCATTGGGGTGCGGTGTTCGGTGAGCGTGTTCTGGTGTCGGCCCTTCGGGGGTCCCGCCCGTGATGGGAACTGCTTTGGTACGTCCCATTCATAAACATTAACCTCTACTGGTCTGGAGAGTGCTAAAGAAGGAGAAATTAGGTTCTTACCTGCTAATTTACTTTCTTTTAGCTTCTCCAGACCAGTAGAAGTCCCTACCCTGTCTGTTGTTGTGTTGTTGGGGCTGTTGCGTGGGCAGTTTTGTTTTTTGCTGCGGGTTCTAGTATTTTTCTAGGGCCGGGGAGTATTAAAGAACAGCGGCTGTGGCTCAGCTGGCTTAGCTGGAGAGCTGTGGGGACATTTTCTTTCTGGTATCTCTTCTCTGCATTTTCCAACAGCATTTTGGGTACGTTAGTTGTTACTCCTGTTTGGAATATTGTTTATTTCTGTTTTCAGTTCTTGGTTCTGCTTGGCTATTCGGCAGACTGATGAGAATAGAGAAGGGGATATCTTATGTACTATCTCACAGTTTTGTTTTCAGTCTCCACCTGCTGGTCATGATTGGATATATACCCATTTGTAAAGATTAATCTCTACTGGTCTGGAGAAGTTAAAAGAAAATAAATTAGCAGGTAAGAACCTAATTTCTCCTTCCAGTCTTCTGTTCTCCACCCTATCTTCCCATTTGTCTGGAGTCATATGCCTTTCTCCTCTACTGGAGGGATAAGTTTCTTTATGCTTTCCCTCCAGTACCTCTAGTTGGGAAGGCTTTATTCAGACTTCACCAAGAACAGGCCACCATGATTCTCTTAGCACCTTGGTGGCCACGTCAACTGTGGTTCCCTCTCCTACAAGTCAGTATACGGGAACCCATCTCACTTCATGTCTTCCCAACATTGCTCACTCAGAATGAGGCTCTCTTCTCCATCCCAATCTGTTTGTTAGCTCTCATAGCGTGGTATCTCTTCTCCCAGCAAGTAGATGCTTTTACACTATCTACATCAGTATCAACCATCATTGAAGCTTCCAGAAAATCTTCCACACAGCACTGCTATTGTTTTAACTGGACTGTCTTCACAGTATAGTGTAATCTCAACTCTGGATACAAACACTTGTTCTAGACTATCATTTACGCCTTAGTGCTTTTCATATACCTCTGGATAAAAGAATTATTATCTATACATCTTCTAGTTTCCAGATTTATGAAAGGCCTTTTTAAAAAAATATCAAACACTAATCAAGCCTCTTTGGTTGCTTGGAATCTTAATGTTATACTCAGGGCTGTGGAGTCGGTAGATAAATGTTCCGACTCCGACTCCTCAGTTTTTTGTACTTCTGACTCCGACTCCAGGTACCCGAAATTTACTCCGACTCCACAGCCCTAGTTATACTTTCCACTCTGATGAAACCTACATTTGAACCTCTCTCGACTTCGTCTCTCAAGCATCTCACTTGGAAAGTAGTTTTCCTCATATCTCTTACTTCTGTACGCAGAGTCAGTGAACTTCAAGCGCTTATATCGGATCCTTCTTGCACAATGTTCTACCATGATAGGGTGGTTCTTTGCACTTATCCCAGGTTCCTCAGGTTCTTCCTGAAGGTTGTCATGGAATTTCATCTGAACCAGTCTATAGTACTCTCTGTCATTTTTCCAAGGCCACACACTCACCCAGGTAAAGCTGTATGCCACACATTGTGCTGTAAACATGCACTGGCTTATTACTTGGATCAGACCAAACCTCGCACAACTTCTGCTCAGCTATTCCTGTCATTCGATCCTAACAGACTTGGAGCTCCTATCACCAAGAGAATCATCTCTACATGGCTTGCGGACTGTATGGCCTTTTGCTATTCTTGAGCATGGCTGACGCTTGAAGGCCGTGTCACCAAGATAAAGTTGCTCAAGAAAAGGGTCTGGGTGTCATTATAGACAATACGATGAAACCTTCCATCCAATGTGCGGCAGTGGCCAAAAAAGCAAACAGGATGCTAGGAATTATTTAAAAAGGGATGGTTAACAAGACTAAGAATGTTATAATGCCCCTGCGTTGTTCCATGGTGTTACCTCTGGAGTATTGCATTCAATTCTGGTCTCCTTATCTCAAGAAAGATATAGTGGCGCTAGAAAAGGTTCAAAAAGAATGACCAAGATGGTAAAGGGGATGGAACTCCTCTTGTATGAGGAAAGACTAAAATGGTTAGGGCTCTTCAGCTTGGAAAAGAGACAGCTGAGGGGAGATATGATTGAAGTCTACAAAATCCTGAGTGAAGTAGAACGGGTACAAATGGATCAATTTTTCACTCCATCAAAAATTACAAGGACTAGGGGACACTCAATGAAGTTACAGGGAAGTGCTTTCAAAACCAATACAAGGAAATTTTTTTTCATTCAGACAATAGTTAAGCTCTGGAACGCGTTGCCAGAGGATGTGGCAAGAGCAGATAGCGTAGCTGGTTTTAAGAAAGGTTTAGACAAGTTCCTGGAGGAAAAGTCCATAGTCTGTTATTGAGAAAGACATGGGGGAAGCCTCTGCTTGCCCTGGATTGGTAGCATGTAATATTGCTACTCCTTGGGTTTTGACCAGGTACTAGTAACATGGATTGGCCACTGTGAGAACAGGCTACTATGCTAGATGGACCATTGGTCTGACCCAGTAAGGCTATTCTTATATTCTCCGCATCCATCTGAAATTCTTGGCAAAAGTGGTTACGGAATTTCATTTGAATCAATCGATTGTGCTTCCAGTTTTCCTTCCAAAGCCTCATACTCACCCTGGTGAAGCAGCTCTTCACACCTTGAACTGCAAACTTGCATTTGCTTATTACTTACTGTGACGAGCCAAGCGGTCATTTTCCCATCACATTGCCAGAACCTGCAGTTCGTCAGGCAGGTTTTCTGACAACCCTCTCTGTATTCACATACATATACACTTCTAGACACACTTGAAGTTACAGTATAATGAACACTTTTATTGGTATACAGGCTCAGAGAAACAAAAACTCCATACTTTAAGTTCAGTCTCTTAGTCCAGTGTAACAGTTTGTTTTATAGACAGTATAACATAACTTTATTCATTCTATACCACCACAGTCAAACGATTTCTAGGTGGTTTACACAGAAGAGAGCTGGACAATCAATGAAGTACAAATAGTTAAAAATACAACATGTTTCCTATGTATACACAATATAAAATTTTTGTTATCAATGAAACTTCAATTTGGAGATTAATTTATCAAACAGTACAGTGTTTTATTCAGTTAATCAGCTCTCAGCAATTTCAAAACCTGCGTGGCTTACCTCAGCCACCAGCTGTTCCTTTCCCAGCAGTGTTAGGCTCTTCAGCACACAGCCTCAACCAAATAATAATTGGCTTACTTCAGCCAGCACCTTTACTGTCCAAGCTTCCAATAGATTCAGCAAGTCGCCTCATCCAGCCAAACACAACAACACTCACTATACCAGCTCTTCCAAGCAATCCTTTCAGTCATCTCAACTTCTGCCGGGGTTCTCCTTAACCCACAGCTTCTGAGCCTTCTCTGCTCAGGGAAGTCTCTTTGTGGAGGCTCTCACCTTCCCACAGGTACCCTCTCCTAGGGAACTCTCATGGGGACATCTCGGAATGAATCCGAGACCGGGCATATTAAACTCTTCCTGCCTGGGTTCCACCCCATGACTCAACAGGGTAGCCTATTCATGTAATTCAGTGCCACCTGCTGGATGAGAGTTGAGCTGTAGTTCACCGTCACCTACTGGATGAGGATTGAACTACAGAGCTCAATGCATTCTGGATCCTGTAGTTTACCCACTAATTGGCCAGCGCCCTTTACTGCAAAGCTAATGTTCTTGGGGAGTCCCCTGAACCCCTCCTTATTGTTGTTTCTTCTCCGAGGGATATTCACTTGCTTTAGTACGGACTGAGAAGAGGGGTGCTGCCCAGGGAAACAAAGAGGCGGAACTGAGAAAAATGATTGATTGACTTCTTCAATCTTACTCGTGAGTTGGGGGTTAACAACCCATTTTTAAGAAATTGTATGCTGTTCAACAGGAAAGAGAATTATTGAGGTAAGAACCTAATTCTTCCTTATATGCATCCACAGTTAATATCAGAAAACCTCTCATAATTGTGGGCCCCCACATAATAAGTCTTTATGCTGTTGACATTCATTTAAGTGGCTAGCTGAATTTATTGTACAGATCATGCTAATCCTATGCTTGTATAGTTTTAGCACTACAATGTTGATCTTGGAGAGAATTATAGCATGGTAACGTTTATTTTGTTTGTTCATTAAAAGGTGTCTCTGTTTCAATAAGAAATAGGTTAGAGTTGAATGTGCTGAGAACACCAGCGTCAGAAACAGAGGAGATACCTTTTATTGAGGCCAATTAACCCCCCAACAAAAAAATATCCTTTTGCCTCTACATAGTAACATAGTATGATTTAAAAAGAAATAGAAAAAAGTCAACGGCACAGTCATAACTATAAACCTTCCTGTGCCTGAACTTTAACCTTCAGACAGCGTTAAGAGATATGAAAATGAACTGCAGATATAAAATATGACATCCAATTTTTATTTTTAATGTTGTGGGTTTTTTTTGTTTTGTTTTTAGGTACATTAACAAATTTGACATTTGCAGTGGGCATAACATTTTATGCTATACTGGGTTATTACATAAGGGACTGGCGCATCCTTGCAATGGTGGCCAACTCCCCAGGAGTTTTCTTCTTTCTTATATCTTTGTGAGTAAATTTTACTATTTTATATAATACATGTAAGTAACGTCTTTTAGTAAAAGTGAGGAAGTATTTAAAAAAAGAGCACAAACATAAGCTAAGTTTTCCGAGTTCTAAAAAGTCAGATTGTTATGCAGTATAGTCATGGTATAACATTCAAACTTAACTGTTAAAGATGCATTAAAGTCATTTAAGCACTTTTAGTATAGCTTAGCGTGCACTAAAAGCTGCATGTCCTATTTTATACCTATGGACCACGTGGCACTAAGGGCATACTAATGTTTATTAGTGTGCACTAAGCTTTAGTAAATAGGCCTTTTAGGGAGCTGTTGGCTAACACGAGGAACGGCTGGATAAGTTGCAGCTGTACTCACTCGAGGAACGCAGAGAGAGGGGTGACATGATCGAGACATTCAAGTATCTCATGGGCCGCATCGAGGTGGAAGAAGATATCTTCTTTTTCAAGGGTCCCGCGGCAACAAGGGGGCATCCGTGGAAAATCAGGGGCGGGAAACTGCACGGGGACACCAGGAAATTCTTTTTCACTGAAAGGGTGGTTGATCGCTGGAATAGTCTTCCACTTCAGGTTATTGAGGCCAGCAGCGTGCCTGATTTTAAGGCCAAATGGGATAGACATGTGGGATCTATTCACAGAGAAAGGTATGGGAGGGTCATTGGGGTGGGCAGACTAGATGGGCCGTGGCCCTTATCTGCCGTCTATTTCTATGTTTCTATGTTTCCTTTCATTCCATTTCCATTCCCAGGTTCTTAGACTAACTACACGGTCGAGTCACATTATATGACTACCTGCTAATATGCAGTAAAACTGCCTCTGGCAGTATGGATGGCAGTCCAATGCCTTGAGAGTGACTCAATAAGATGCTGGATGATTGCTAGAGGTATCTGGAGCCATACAGACTGCAGTGCATCCAACAGTTGCCGATGGGTCCATGGTGGTGGTCCTCTATTCCACCTTTTATACAGGTTTATTATCTTTCTGTTAAAGACTTTAAGGACCAAAAGAATCCACAAGAAGTGATTCAAGATCCACTGGACATATCAGCTTTATTAGAGACTTCTGATAGGGAAGTAGCCACCTCGGCTACCTTGCTTCTTTCAGTCGCCCTTACCTTAGACAAAACGTGGCTATTGAAATTATACTTTAAAAACAAACATAAAGAGTTCTTAGGACTGAAAGTTCAAATGTTTCCTGATTTGGCCAGGGACACACAGACGCACATCTGGAAGCTTCTTGGTTCGTTTGGACAGTGAGTTCCACGGTAGTGCCATACCAACCTGTGCAGCTGACGTTCAGCCCTTGCATCAATGGCTTGTGCTGCCCAAAGTTACCACATTGGGTCATCGAAAAGGTTCCTTGTGTCCACTCATGGGGCACTTTAACCACAGCAGCGCGTGAACAGTTCACAATCTTTGCTGCTTCTGAAATGCTGTCACTCTTGGCCCAGTAACTGATGATCATGCCTGTTTCAATGTCTGATAAATCACTGAAGAAATTGAAAGTTTGTACTTCTAAGAATTCCTTGAAACAACAGATCAAAGAGAACTCCATGTTAGAGACTATAGGCAAAAATAGACCATGGATAATTCTGAATATCATACAAGCGCATTTAAATCGAATTTTAAGATGAATAGGGAGCCAGTGAAGATTTCTCAGTATTGGAAGTACATGATCAAATTTCCTTTTTCCAAAAATCAATTTGGCCACTGTATTCTGATATTTCCTTTACTCAAGCAAATGTAAATAGAGTTGCAATAATCTAACTGAGCCAAAATAATGGCTTCCGTCAATACACCAAAATGTTGCTTAGAGAATAGCTGACGCACCCTTAGCAGCATAGTAAATGCCAAAGAGTACATTAACAGACTGAAGAAGTTTTGCATGTCATGATTCCATCAGCAGTAAAACTTTTCCCAGGTAACTACATATTCCAGGGCAACAGTGCCCCATGCCATCAAGCAAAAACAGTTGTTGACTGGAAGAAATTCAAGAATAATCTCTGTCCTCTCTTTGTCTGCCTGGGGTCCGGACTTGAATCCAGTTGAGAAGTAATGGTATGAAATAACACTGGAAATATCCAAATGATATCCTGCATCAAAGAGAACTGGTGGCCACCCTTTGCAGCTTGGAATGAAGTAGTTACTAGCCATCATCTTCTAAAGTTGGTCCATTCAGTGTCATGACAATATAAGACTGCACAAGTAAAGGCTGACAAATACTAACACGCATCCAAATGTCCATTTTCTTGCCACATAAAAAAAAATAAAATAAAAGTAAATATCTTTATTTTAATTGCATAATATCATGTATCATGGAAAGAGCATCTGGCAATATTTCTTGATGTGTCGGCTGCATTTGACACGTTGGATCATGTTATTTTACTTGATAGACTGAAAGGTTGTAGAATTGGGGGAGTAGTTTTAAAATGGTTCTCCGCTACCTTGCAGAATAGGCAGCAAGAAGTTTTAGTGGATAGTGTATTGTCCCACTGGCGGAAAGTTACGACGGGTGTCCTGCAGGGCTCAGCCCTGTCAGCTGTTTGGTTTAATCTCTATCTCATCCCCCTCTGTAGACTTCTGCGGTCCACGCAGGTCTCGTATTAATTTATGTGGAGATAGTGGTTACTGTGGATGGGCAGACTAGATGGGCCATTTGGCCTTTATCTGCCATCATGTTTCTATATTTCTAGTTTATGCTCCCCATTGAAGGAGCCATTAAGGAAGCTGCTCAGCATTGAACAGCACAAAATCGCACGCCTACTCGTGCTTCTCAGCGTGGCTGAAGACACAGAAGCCTGTTAACAGCGGGGCAGGAACTTGGAAAGTTCGTTCCTACCCGCTGTCCACTGCACCTCCACTGAGATCATCAGTAGAGGTATGAACCTGAGTCTAGGACAGGGAGGGCTGCAGGGTGCACGGCAGCTTCGGCAGGGTGCAGAGCCTGGGAGTTGAGGGTGCAGTGTCTGATGGGTGAGGGAAGGAAGGGTGCTGGGTGCAGAGTCTGACAGGGGAGGGAGGGAGGGAGGGAAGGAAGGAAGGGGACTGTGTGCAATGCCTGACAGGAAGGGAGCTGGGTGCAGTGCCTGAAAGGAGAAGGAGGGAGGGAAGGAAGGGTGCTGGGTGCAGAGTTTGACAGGGGAGGGAAGGAAGGAAAGGGGCTGGGTGCAATGCCTGACAGGGGAGGGAGGGAAGGGTGCTGGGTGCAGTTGCTGGCAGAAAGGGAGCTGGGTGCAGAGCCTGACAGGGCAGGGCACTTGAATATTAAGCCGCCTGACATATTCGAGTCAACCATTTTTTTCCTCCTTTTGGGGGGAAAATTGTATCTCGACTTATGTTTGGATCGACTTATATTCGAGTATATATGGTAATTGGTTCTGTGCTATATCAGAAAAATAGGGACTTGGATGCTTTAGATAATTGGATTTCAACAGATAAAGAGTAGGCTTTTATTTCAAAGTGTAGTCATTTGAATATTTGCAGTTATAAGGAGTTATTGGCTAAATAATCTGTTGGACCTTCATTTATTGGTTGCTCTGAAGTATTTATTTAAAAATTTCAGGTTTTAATTTAACTCTGAAGTCTTTGAAGAGTGAAGAACCAACTAATTATTCAAGTGTGTTCTTAGCATTATGAAGTATTATATTCAGATGGTAGAATTTTAGAAAAAGATCTAGCTTCACGACTATCTGAGAACTAAACTCTTAAGATTTTGTGTGAAAATCAGTGATAACACAGTTGAAGCAGGTGAAGATTCAGTTTTACTATGAAAGCATTAAATGTTGAGCTATTTTAATGCTTTGTACATTGCAAAATTTAAATCATTATTGAATATTTTTTCTTATTATTTACATTGTGACATTCTTAGGTACCCATCTTGCCTCTTTCCTTGTATTACTTAGGGCTCCTTTTACGAAGCCGCATTAGCGGCTTTAATGCGTGCGACTTTTAATCACGCGCTAACCCCCATGCTAGCCGAAAAACTATCGCCTGTTCAAGAGGAGGCAGTAGTGGCTAGCGCGACTGGCGGTTTAGCGTGCGCTATTATGCACGTTAAACCGCTAACGCGGCTTTGTAAAAGGAGCCCTTAGATTATTATAAGCATTTTATGATCTGGTAGAGATCAATACATTGATGTTTTTCTATAAAATATGTTGTCATCCTATTACCTTATTGTGAATTTTTTTCTGAACCCTATTATTTTTGACTGCTACTTTGGATTTTGGTATGGAAAATTTAATTTTAGAGACATCTCAGTGTTTGTTTATGAATAGTTGATACTATGAGGCTTATTTTCAAAAGAGAAAAATGTCCAAAAAGGGGCATAAAGGGACAGATGGATGTTTTTTCTTGCCAAACCCTTCCAATTTGCTATTTTCGAAATCTATTTTCTTGACAGATATCTAGGCTTTTGATTAGTACAGTAGTTATCTCAAGGGGGCGTGTTAAGAGGTGTGGTGTGGGTGGGAGTAGGCAGGCTTATGACTTGGATGTTTTTCTGCCAAAATCAAACATTTAAGAATATGTCCTGGGAAGATAGAACTCAATGGGAAACCAAGGTGGCAAGGGGGCCCCTTCTGGTGACTCAGACAGGCCGTGACCTGTTCGGGCCGCCGCGGGAGCGGACTGCCGGGCGGGATGGACCTATGGTCTGACCCGGCGGAGGCACTGCTTATGTTCTTATGTTCTTATGTTCTTATGTTCTTATGGAGTTAGACCTGTTTTAATAACAAATAAGTGCTTAAAAGTTGCCCAAACTGACCTGATGACAACTGGAGGGCTTTAAGCATGACCCTTCCCTCCCCCCAACATTTCCACAGTGATCACTGACCCACCCTTTAAAGATGTAAATTTATCAGTACATACCTGCCTGTATGACAGCTTCAGATGTAATGGCTAGTTCTAGTAGAAGCATATTAGTAGCCTGGTGGGCAGTGTAGTCAACCACAGAAATAGTGGCTCAAGTCCATACTCCACGCTAACCACTCAATTATGGTGGAATCTGTGAGCCTTCCAAACTCCACTCAAATCCCACATGTGAGGTGTCACCTGCATGCATAAGGGCTATTATTGTAGTGGTATATAGTTAGACACAGTAGGTTTTAGGTGGCCAGGCTTGTTCTGTGTTTTTTTCATTTGGATGTGTTTTTTTACAAAAATGATTCAGCAAATAGATGTACAGAGGATAGACATACAGAGCACACACACGTTCATTTTTGAAAAAAAACAAGATAAGACGTTTTGCAGTTTTGAAAATGAACTGTTTGGTGCTGGATTTTTGTGCGTGTTCCACAAAACGTCTAAACTCAAATTTAGAAGTCATATTGAAAATGCTCTATACTTACACAAAACATTTTTAACATAACCTTATATATATACTATATATAATTTGACAAGACACCTGTTGGGCTTTGAGAATAGGCTTCCTTTTCCAAATTTTGAATTCTTTTTGTAGATTAATTCCAGAGTCACCAAGATGGCTGTATTCCCAAGGAAATGTTGCTAAGGCCGAGGAAGTGCTAAGCTATATGGCCTTTAATAATGGAAAAAAAGAATCTGTTATAAAACTGAAACCATGTGCAGTGAAAGTTGATGACTCTGCTTTTGGCATCCTGGACCTAGTAAAACATCCAATCCTGCGTTGGCGAACTGTCATCTTGATGTATATTTGGTAAGCTGTAAAACAAGAATGTGTCAAAGTAGCAGAATGCTGACCCCATTGAGTGCCTCTTTTATCATGTATAAAGTAGCAGAATGAACACAAAATAAATTCAGAATAGTAATGTGGGGGGGGGGGGGGGGGGGGGAGAGAGAGAGGAAAAGGTTGATTCGAATATAAACCAAACTTGCGCCTGTTTTGTGAGGTTACTGTGGGAGTGAATGACTGTTAGAGCTTCTATCTTAGTACCCTTAGTACCCTGAGGTTGTGAATTCAATCCCAGCCTGCTGCTTGTGGCTCTGGGCAAGTCACTTAATCCCTCTATTACCCCAGGTACCACAGTTACATTGTAAGCCAGCAGGGACAGATAGGGAAAATACTTGGAATTCCTGATTACTATTCAATGTATTGTAACTACTTTGGGTGAATCTCTTCATGAAAAGGTGGTAAATAAACATAGCAACTACTGTGGGAACTTGCATCAGCTGTTTTGACTAGTGAGACTGCATGGTACAGGAGCATAGGAGGATTACTGTTACCCTGGCTCACCACTGGACCAGCAGGGCTTAAGGTAGGTCCAGGGAAAGGCTTGCAATGGGTCTGAGAGGGGGAAGACTCAAATACGAGGTCCGTTAAAAAAAAAAAAAAAGTTCCAGGACTGATTTTATAAAAATTCATTAAACAATCTTACAACTTATTCCATTGGGTCCCCTTTAAAGTACTCCCCTTCCCTATGTATACATTTTCCCAAAATTGTTTCCACTTCAGGAAACAGTCCTTAAATGCATCTTCAGGAATTACCAAAAATTGCTGCATCAAATTTTGCTTTATGTCTTCTATGGTGTTGAATCGCTTTCCTTTTGTTGTGGATTTAAGTTTTGGAAACAAGAAGAAGTCAGGAGGGGCCAAGTCAGGAAAAGTAAGGTAGCTGGGGAAGAACTGTCATCGCATTTTTTTGTGCAAAATTTTTGAATTTTTACGCATTCAAAATATCTTTCACGACTCATGATATGTTCCCCTTAAGCCACTTTCAACATTTCAAAAGTTTCTGTAGCAGTGTTACCCAATTTAAAACAGAACTTCATGCTGTAGCGCTGCTCATTGAGGTCACACAGGATGAAAAATAATTGATCACGAAAACGCACTTTTACAAAAACAGCTGTAGCTCGGAAACAAAAAGGAAAAAGGAGGTTACTTGTGAGATTTCAAATTACTCAAAGCCACCTAGCGCGGCTCAAAAGACTTCCTGTTGGTGTGCAATAGAGAATGACACGGGGAAAAAATCTGTCCCCGTCACCGCCCCGTCACCGGCCCACCATCCTCTGCACCGCCCCGTCACCGCCGTTCCCTTCACCGCCCCGTCACCGTCACCGCCATCCCATTCACCGCCCCGTCACCGCCACTGCCATCCCATTCACCGCCCCGTCACCGTCCCCGCTGCATCCATATAAGCCTTAGTACTGTAATATTTAGCTTATTCCTTTCTTATAAATCAAAGTTCCTGCTGCTGAACTAGAGAAAGAGATGTTCAGCTGGCAGGGCTTTGTTTATAAATTTTTATCAACACAACTAAAGCAAAAAATAAATAGAATTTTTTTTCTACCTTTGTTGTCTGGTTTCTGATTTCCACATCTTCTCATTCAATTCCTTCCATCCACTGTGTGTCTTCTCTCTGCGTCTTCCATTTGCTGTTACTGTGCCTCTCCCTTCACTCCCCCCCCCCCAATTGGTCTAGCACCCATCTTCTTCCCTCCGCTCCCCCATAGTCTGGCATCTGTCTTCTTCCCATTCTGTCTTCCACATTTCCCTTCAGGGTCTGTTCCTCTCCACTCTCCTTCAATGTCTGTCCTATTCCTTTCCACCACCATCCTTCCCTCCCTCCTTTACCATCTGTTCCTTTCTACCACCCTTCAGATCCTCTCGCGTGGCCTATCTATCTACCTTTCTCCCTCTTATTTTCATGGCACGTTACAATGTAATTTGTGTAAGCCACTGCAGCCTGCGAGCTCGGTCCCTGTCCCATCCCCACAAACCATCTCGCTTCTGTGCTGCTATTTTCCCCATTTCTAATATCTTCCCTATGTATCTGCCATTGCCCCCCCCCCCCCTGTGTCCATATACCATCCCCATGGCATGTCCCCTTTATGTCTCTGTCCCTATGCCCCATGCACATAATTTCCCCTCTTTCTGTTACCTTCCTGTGTCCAGATTTCCCCTATCTTCCTCTTCCATACCAGTGTGTCTCTTCTTTTCAACCCCATCTAGCTTTTTTCCCTCTTTCTTCCCCCCCCCCCCCTGCTTCTAGCATCTGGCTCACCTGCCTGTCCTTCCCTTTCTTTCCTGCTGTGGATTTTTTTTCCGTTTTCATCCCCCTTGGCCCAGAATCCTTTTCCCTTTCACTCCCTCCTTCCAATTTGAGCCGGGAACACTAGCGATCGCACGGTCCCCGCAGCCACTACCTGCCTGTCCAATCGATCCTAGTGTTTAGCCAGCTCTCTCCCTTCTCCTCACCTTAGTTTATAGGTTTTCTTTTTCGGCGACCCGCACGCTATCAGAGAGCCGCGCACACGCGCGGCTGCTCAGTGTTCAATCTTCTGCTCTGCTGCAACTTCCTGTTTCCGGTTGCGTCAGAGCAGAAGATTGAACACTGAGCAGCCGCGCGTGCGCGGCTCTCTGATAGCGTGCGGGTCGCCGAAAAAGAAAATCTACAAACTAAGGTGAGGAGAAGGGAGAGAGCTGGCTAAACACTAGAATCGATTGGGCAGGCGGGTGTGAGCTGCGGGGACCGCGCGATCCTTCATGCCTCACTGCGGGGACAAGACCATTCACCGCCCCGCGGGCGGTGAATGGCCTTGTCCCCGTCGCTGCAGCGACTGCTAGTTTTCTTCCCCGTTTTCGGCGGGTGACCCGCGGTTAAAATGCGGTGGCCGCGGGTAAACCGCCACCGTGTCATTCTCTAGTGTGCAATTCAAACTGTCCTGGAACTGTTTGAACAGACCTTGTATAAACAAAGACCCCCTGTTTTGGGGCCTTTTTTTCTTTTTTTGCCCCATAATCTAGATTTATATTTGAGTATATGCACAAATCATTATTAATTCCTTTAGTGACGCTAAAAAAAAGTGTTCATAATAATAAAGTTGCACATATAATGGGGACATATCCCAAAGAGAGATGTAACTTATTTGTCCAATACCAAAATTCCCCCCAAATAAACTCGAGAAAAAAAAAAATCTATCAATGTGGTCACTTTCAAATGAATTGATACCTCAAAAGCAGTTCCCTTGCAGTGTTAATGTTCAATAGTACAAATCCTCACATAGTACATAACCCTCACATAAATTAATATCTAAAGGGAATGCAAATAAGGATTTTTTTTTTTTAGTTTAAGTTGTACAAATGTGAAACGGTATCCAGAATGTTTGCATATCGAAGGAGAAGGCTAAGAACCCTAGAAACCACAATATCACCCCCTCCCCTGCCAAAGATATAGGTTCAATTTCCACCAAAGATACATCAAAAACTTACAAAATAGGTATTTCATGAAAATTATTTAAACTGTGCTAGTCCTAGATGTGCTAAATAAAAAAGATTTTAACAGGTGTGCGAGGGAGTCTATAGGGCACTACCACTCCCCCTGCTGATTATTCTCTCACGTTGTCAGTTACCTTAATATAGGTAGCTGTTTCTTAAGGGGAAGTGATACGGGAAAGGAGTCAGGGAGACAGGAATCAGGAAGTATAAAAGGGCAGGGTCAGAGCTAGGTCAGGAAGCCCAGGGGAAAGAAGGAGGAAGAGGTGATTCCTGTGTAAGCCTTGACTACAACCCTTAGATACTCAGTTTGGCTGAGGTAAGCCAATCTTCCTTTTATTGCTGAACACCTGTGAGTTTGCTCTGAAGTCTGAGGCCTAGATTCTTTAAAAGTCATGTTAAAACCTGACAGGCTGCTGTCGCAGCCGTTATAGTAGCGATTTTTAAAAAGTGAGTCATTCTCCAAAAAACGGTCATGTAAATGAGGTTGGCAGAGAGTAACAAAGATTCGCTAAATTTGCAAGGGCATGTGCCCATCGCTGGTGATAGCGATGGGCACACGTGCAGAATAAAGGCAAACCTCCCCCCCCCCCCCCAAACAACAAAAATTGAGCCGCAAGTAACCCTCCATCTGACAATGGGAGAGATGCCCAATTTCTCCTGCCACCAAACAACAAAACACCCAATACCCAACTCGGCAGCGGGAGATAATGCCCAATCTCTCCCGCCACCAAGAAGCATACCTGCATCACCCCCCTCGGCAGCGGGAGAGATGCCCAATCTCTCCCACTACCAAGAAGCACCCCCAGTAGTGGGAGAGATGCTCAATCTCTACCACCGCCAACCGACACACTCCGCCGGCAGGGAAAGAGATGCCCAATCTCTCCTGTCGCCAACTGACAAACCCCCGGTAGTGAGAGAGATGCCCACGCTCTCCCGCTGCCATGCAACACCCTTCCCTTGCCTCCGATGACCCCGCTCTCTCCCTTTTACCTTACTTTCAGATGGCTGGCTGGAGGGATGCCTATTCACTCTGGCCAGCTGGCCCGCCTCTTCAAACTGGCGGACCTTCTCCTCCCCGGTGCATCCTGGGATGCACCAGGGAGGGGCCTGAGATTCTGATTGGCCCAGGTTGTTTAAGGCCCTATCCATAGAATGCACCGGGGAGGGGAAGGCCCACCAGTTTGAAGAGGCGGGCTAGCTGGACGGAGGTAGGAGGCATCCCTCTGGCCAGCTATCTGAAAGTAAGGGAAGGGGGAGGGGGGTCGTCGGAGGCATGGGGGGGTGGTGTTGCATGGTGGCAGGAGAGAGTGGGCATCTCTCCTGCTGCCATGGGGGGTTGGGGTGTGTGTCATTTGGTGGTGGGAGAGATTAGGCATCTCTCCCACTTCCAGTGGGTGTTTCTTGGCAGCGGGAGAGATTGGGCATCTCTCCCGCTGCCAAGTGGGTATTAAAGGTGTGTTTCTTATGTTCTTGGTGGCAGAAGAACATAAGAAGTTGCCTCCGCTGAGACAGACCAGAGGTCCATCTTGCCCAGTGGTCCGCTCCCGCGGCGGCCCATCAGGCCTATTGCCTGAACAGTGGTCTCTGACTAATTTTATAAATTACCTCTAATCCTATCCCTATAACCTACCTCTACTCCTATCTGTACCCCTCAATCCCTTTGTCCTCCAGGTACCTGTCCAGACCTTCTTTGAAGCCCTGTAGCGTGCTTCTGCTTATCACATCCTCCGGTAGCGCGTTCCATGTATCCACCACCCTCTGGGTGAAAAAGAACTTCCTGGCGTTTGTTTCCCCTTTCAATTTCTCTGAGTGCCCCCTTGTACTTGTGGTTCCCCATAGTTTGAAAAATCTGTCCCTGTCCACTTTTTCTATGCCCTTCATGATCTTGAAGGTTTCTATCATGTCTCCTCTAAGTCGCCGCTTTTCCAGGGAGAAAAGCCCTAGCTTTTTCAGTCTGTCAGTATATGAGAGGTCCCCCATACCCTTTATTAGCTTAGTTGCTCTTCTCTGGACTCTCTCAAGTACCGCCTTGTCCTTCTTGAGGTATGGCGACCAGTACTGGACACAGTACTCCAGGTGCGGGCGCACCATTGCACGATACAGTGGCAGGATGACTTCTTTCGTCCTGGTCGTGATACCTTTCTTAATGATACCCAACATTTTGTTCGCTTTCCTTGAGGCTGTGGCGCACTGCGCCTACGCCTTCAATGTTGTGTCTACCATCACTCCCAGGTCTCTTTCAAGGTTGCTCACCCCTAGCGGTGATCCCCCCATCTTGTAAGTGAACATCGGGTTCTTTTTCCCTACATGCATGACCTTGCATTTCCCTATGTTGAAGCTCATTTGCCACTTTTTGGCCCACTCTTCCAGCGTTGTCAGATCTTTTGGAGATCTTCGCAGTCCTCCATGTTTTTTACCCTGCTGTATAGTTTAGTGTCATCCGCAAATTTAATAACCTCACATTTTGTTCCTGTCTCCAGGTCGTTAATAAATATATTGAACAGGAGTGGTCCCAGCACCGACCCCTGTGGAACTCCGCATCTCTCCCGCTGCTGAAAGGGGCTATAACACACACACTCAAGAAGTGTGCTTTTACTATTCCCACAAAAAAAGAGACAATTTATGATTCTTCATGCAATTTTTTTTTTTTTTTTCATTAGTCACAGTCAAAACACATGCCACAAGATGCACTTTTAACAGTTCTGTCACTGTACCAGCACCCCCAGATTATGCCGCTCTTAGAGAATGACTGAGATTTTTTAGAATCCACCTGAGTGCTCGTTTCATTATTCAAGAGCCCATTTGCATGGCAGTGTAGGAGACTGTTAGAAAGCTCGCTAAAGACTGCGATAAGCCGTTTTGATAATCCGCTGCTAAAATGCATGCAACCAATTTAGCGACCACATTGAAAATCTGGCCCTGACTGGGGCCAGACCCTGTTGCCTGACTGAGGAAAACTGTTGAAAGACTGTGTTTGGGGTGTGGCAGTCACAAGCCATGATCTTGCAGCATATGGGGAACAGTCCATTATAGAAGTAATGAGCTCTTATACACAGCCTGGAATTCTTTAAAAAAAAAAAAAACCAAAGTTGAAGGTTCCAGCATAAACTAACAATGAACCTAGCTTTAAATAACAAATTTGGAACGTAAAGCAGTCAGTCAATTTATTAGTGATTTTGTAGAGCGAGAAAAAAAAAAAAGATTGCGGAAATTAAAATATCTTTGGTGAAATGAAAAAATCATAAAAACACTTGCCACCCAGTTTTCTAGTTGAAACTCAAGGGTATTCTTTGTTCTTTGTATAAGAGCTTTTGTGAATCATCCACTTTTTCAGGCAGATATTATGATGTAGTTGGGTACTGTTGAACCTTTTATTTGAAACATTTCTATTAAATTTTTCAATAAAAGACATGCTACAACAAAGTGAGAAAATACGTCAGAACGTAAGTGGGGTCAGTAGTTCTCAGAGAGTTTAGGTCTTATGGCTCTTTGATAACTATAGGTACAGCTGTTTCTTTTCTCACCCTCCCCCCCCTCCCACATATGAAAAGCTCTCTAGAATTATACTCCTTTAGTATATATACAACTAGTTCTGTATCATATGTTGTTTAAAACCAAACTGTGACCCCCCCCCCAAAAAAAATACTTATTATTGGTATGGAACTTTATCTACATATTTTAACTGTTTTTTCATTTTGGAAGGCCCTTGGCATCCCAGGTAAATAACAAATGTAATTTATTTCTCCATTTGAAAAAGTTGGGGGCTTTTGATTTGTTCAAGATTATAAGATACACTTCGGTTGAACTTTTCATGACTCAACGTGCTCTCACAAGTACCTATTAAGGTAGAAATTTTCCTGGAACTGCAGTAGCCAAAGTTCTGGTTCTTGCTCCGCAGTGATTGAAGAATGGAGGTCAGCTCCTGGACTATGTGGAGGCTTGGGAACAAATAATGACTAACCGTTCAGTCCTAGAGATTATTAGAGAGGGTTACATGATAAAATTTTCACACCCTCTCTGACTGGTTCATGGATTCACCGGTGGGCTGACCAGAGAAGGCGGAAAAAGTCCGTGCAGCGTTACAAAGGATGCTAGATATTCAAGCCATAGAACCAGTTTCTCCAGAAGACTTGGGCTGTGGCAAATACTCGGTATACTTTGTCATGCCCAAAAAAGGCTCAGAGGAGTGGAGACTTATCCTGGATCTCAAACACATCAACGTGGCTCTGAGAGTTTTGAATGGAGACCATTTGGTCTGTCATCACAGGGGTAAAGCCAGGAGAATTTCTGGCCACCCTGCATTTGACGGAAGCTAACCTCCACTTCCCAATTTTTCTCAGACCACAAAAAGTTTCTGAGATTTCATTTGTTGGAGAATTGCTACCAATTCTCTCAGCGCTTGTAACGATATCCTGAACTTTCACCAAAGTAGTGGCCACTCATCTCCACAGAGCGGGTTGGACAATTGGCTCATCAGAGCATCGTTCTAAATGGAAAGAGAAAAGGCAGTAGCGGCAATTGTGGACATGTTGCAGAGTCTAAGCTGGATTATGCCACTTAGTTCTGACCCAGTCCCTAGAATACCTGGGGGTCTTATTCAATACAGCAGAAGGCTGAGTCTTTCTTCCAGAAGCACTCGGTCAAATTGCAGATCTGTTGAGGAAGCCAGCGCTTACTATGTGGTATTTCCTTCAGATCCTTGGGTTGATGGCGGCCACAATAGAGGAAGTATCTTGGGCAAAGGCACATATGCATCGCCTCCAGGATGCGTTGTTGTCTCGCTGGCCATTTCAAATAGACTTCCTGGAAGTTCTACTCCCTTGGACAATGGCAGCCCAAAGCAGCATAAACTGATGGCTCCACCCGCAGTCTATATCGAAGGGGATCGATTCCTTATTTGGCTGGGGATCTCATTGCAACGCCCACTCAGTTCAAGGATAATGGACTCCGTCCCAGCAGAAATAGTCTATCAACAGGCTGGAACTGTGAGCCATTCGTCTTGTGCTGCAATGGATGCAATAGTTACTGGAGGGCAAAGCAGTCTTCTCTGACATTGCCACTGCAGTGGTCTGTATCAACAGACAGGGAGGCACCAGGAGTGCTCCTCTCCAGCAGGAGGCAAAAGCATTGTTCTGTTGGGCAGAAACTCACCTGCAGGTGATCTCTGCAGTGTACATAGCTGGGGTGGACAATATTCAGGTGGATTTTATCAACAGACAGTCATTAAACCCAGGAGAGTGGTGGTTGTCCCTGAAAGCATTCCAGGCCATCATGGGACAATGGAGTTATCCGACCTTTGACCTCATGGCTACTGCAAAAACAAAACAAAACACCAAAAAGGCATCCAAATTGTCCCTGTGGATGCTCACAAGCACATTTCTGGGGTTCTGCAGCAGCATCACGGCTGCACTTTGCCGGGAAAGCACTTGTGTTGTTCCATGACTCAAACCCGGACTTTTTTCCTGGCCCTCACACCATCTGGGCACTAACACCTCCTGAGGGACAAGAGGAAGCTCAGCCAGTGGCTCCTGCTCCTCCCTCATGCACTGTGCGGCACGGATAGTCCTCAAAAAGCCATCCAGTGCAAATCTGGCATGAATTCACTTTTTAGTTCCTGCATGATCGGGGCTGTTTCTGTTTTAGCTTTAACTCTGTGTGCTTATTTCTACGGCAGTTTGGTGGATAGAGGTTTCCTCCTGAATTCATGAATATGATGTTCAAAGCTTATGTGATTAATAAGGGCTGCATGGATCCCTTGGGAATTGTTGTCCTGCTGGTGCCGGGGTTTCTCCCCAAAGACCACAATTCCCCAGCAATTGTGCCATGTGCAAGAAGGGTAGGACCAGTCTGAGTAAGACTGGGATGAAGAGGGCTCTATTTCAATGCCTTGCTCTCCCAGTTGGGATCCTGTGTAGCAGCAGATGCTGCTTCATCTCTAGGAGGACTGGATCTGGATCTGGTGAAGGCCCTTGATCTCAGAGAAGACCTGACTGTACACAGGCTGTTTAAGTCTTCAGGTGATCATGGAATCCCTTCGAGAATTAAAGATAGAGACTGCAGTCCTCGCACAATTTCTACTCTCCTAGACCTCCCTTCTCTCAACAGTCTTATCCATTCCCTGGTCATCTCCTACCTTGACTATTGTAATTCCTTATATCAAGGTACTACACAGAAGGAAATACACCAATTACAAATTATCCAGAACACAGTTTGTGACAGGAATCTGGCTAGCCCTACCAGAAACAGGGAGAAAGTCCCTGTAAGCCCCATCAAAAACCTTGTTACCAGGTATAGGAAACATCCTGAACAGTGTAAAAATCCTGTGCACAACTTTAGAAAGGAGCCCGTCCCTTTAAGAATGTCCAGAGCTCAGGCTGACATTGAGAATGCAGGGCCCTTTAAGAGTGCCTATCCCTGCTAGGAGGGGGCATGGCTGGTTGCCGAGGCTCCCATTTACTGAGCGTTCCTCCTCAGATAGAGAGGAGAAACAGCTGGGACAAGCAGCTGAACGGAAGCTGGGAAGGAAGCCAGTCCTTCCAGCTGACCCAGGGCCAGCACAAGGCAGTTTCTCTGAGGACTGGGAGATGGAGGAACTGGAAGCCAGCCATGCCAAACCAGTCTCAGAAGCCCAGCCTGAGGACTTTGATATGAAATGCCGAGAGGACTATGTTTTGCCTGACTGGGAAGAACAGCTGTTGGACTGTGAGTAGGCTGTTAAGCCAAGCAGTTTTTCCTCACTGGAGTTTTGCATTTTGGCCTTTTGTTTTAAAGCCTGCCAGAGTATTATGCTGGGGCATTGTGGGGTTCTAGCTACCCCAGGAACTATAGAAACCAGAAGCTGAAAGTTTTGTGTTTTATTTTGGAGCAGCTTGTGCACTGCTCTGAGTTGTTCTTGGGGGTGAAAAAGTAAAACCTGAGCTTGTCTTTTGGGAGGGCGGCAACACCTGTGGTGTACAGGCCTATCTCTTCCCAGCCTGTTGGGGATTCGGCTCTACCCAGCAGGGCCACAGCCAGAGCCAGGGAGAGTGTTTTCCAAAGGAGAAGTGTTTGACACTTGCACTGTTTTGTTAGGCCCCAGAGTGAGGCCAGAAGGAAAAGTTTTGGACTTTTGTTTATGGACTGGACTGAGTCTAAAAGCACGGCTTGTGCTAAAGTGGAACTTATTTGTTTCCTAATAAGAACAAACTGAATTCATAGAAGCCTTTTTTCTTTTTGCTCGTGCCAATTCTGCAATTGTGTTTGAAGTTTGTTTACCATTAAAGTGTTTTGCCTTATTCAACCAGGAAAATCTCAATGTGCAATTCTTGGGAGGCACTGAATGCTGTGCTCCACCACCTTTATTCAAACTCTGAGACTGGGGATTCAGAGGGGCAACTAGGCCTAGCCAGGATCCTGTCCCACAAGTTATAAAACTCATTCTTAAAGCTAAAAAATTTGGTCATGTAACTCCTTTACTCCGCAACTCTCATTGGCTACTGTGACAAACCAATAAGCAGTTCAGGGTTTGTCCCAAGTAAAGACAGGATTTTCACCAAGCCCCATTGTAGGAAGGCAGATCAGTTTAGTGCCTGGAGCCCTACCCCTTGAATAGCAAGAAAGATCATGCTGGAGAATAACAGGAGAATGTGTGGCAAAGAGGCTTTGCCCTGGCTGGGGCAAACCCAAACTCAGCCAAGGGTTTAGTACCCAGTTGTGAGCCTGTGCCTTTAAGGCAGAGATCTGCTAGAAGCATGGGTTTGAAGCCTGCTAAGTATATTTAGGAGCCTTTTCCTTTTTTCCCACCCTTGCCTAGGGGATGGGGTTTTCAGCTGCTTAAAGATAGATCAGGTATCGTGAGCAGGGAGGTGCCGAGGGAGCTGCAGACGGTGGTGCAACAGAGTCTGGAAGGCAGCAGGAGCTTACAACTCAGACAACTCAGACTAGGTTATGAAAGAGGTGGAGGAAGTTCCTCCCATCCCAGCAGAAGGTTTGTCTGTGCTACCAGAGACTATGGAAATCTATGAATGCTTGCCTGAAGTTTGTGGTGTCCCAGAGGAAATGCAGATCAACTAAGCCAGTGTGAGTTTCTGTTTGTCACTCTTCTTTAATGGTACTTGATTTGGCTGCAAAAAGGAATTTTGATTTTTATATGGCAAGTTATACTCTTACTTACCTGGGATTATGTAAAGCTGAGTTTTCTTCAGGTGTTCTTGAACCAAAGCATTTTGGGGAAATGTTTTTTTTCTTTGAAATGTGTATGCCATGAAAGGGTGTTTGCTTGAAGCACCCCTGTTTTCCATTTGCTTCAAATCATTGTGCTTCGTCCAGCTGAGGTAGCTCTAAGTGATTGACACAGAGACAGGGGAGATTAAGCTGTTCTGTTTTTCTACTGAATTAACACCTAACATAACTAAAAGCCTACTTTAGGTTCTCTGTTTGAAAGTACCTCATTACCAAGAACTGTTCATGAACTGTAGGAACAGCAGTGCTGTTGAAGTTTTATGCTGGTTTAATGAGAGGTTTATTTAACCCAAAGAAAGAGCTGTGGTTGAACCATTTTGCTCAGATTGCTGTTTGTCTAGCTAATCATTGGCAAAGTCTGGCAGTCTCTTACCAACCTTATTCCAGCTCAGCTCTAGCATTGCCCTGGTACAAGAGGAATTAAGAGAACCATGAATATATAGGATATTGTTTGTTTTGAGAAAATAATGATTTTTGGTATCAGCATTATTTTGATTTATCATTGCAATGATGTCTGAACTATTGAGAAACATTGGTCAGGATTTCATCCAACTGCCTAAGTGAAGATAACAGCCAGCTTGGTCAAACCAGAGACCAAGAACTATTGGAATTATAATTATAATTCAAACTGACCAGATTACAGGAACTGAATTGCTTTCTTTTTGTGTTCATGAAAGTTATGTTCTGTTGTTCATTTTTCCTGTGTACTATGAACATGAGGCATCTTTAAAACTTTTGAAACCTGACTGGTGGCCTAAATAAACTTCAGTTTGTTTTGGACATTTTGACTTAGTTCTTGTTTATTAAAGAAGAAATACAAGCATGCACTCCTAGGCAGTGACCTAGTGCTTTGTTAAGTCCTAAAAGGATCCTCTGGGTTTATGTTTTGCTACAGCCTGGAGCTCTAACTGAGGTAGTTAGATACATGGCCTTCATTGATAAATTCATCACCCCTTATTCCTCATCAAGAACGCTTAGATCCAATTCTCAGAATTTATTAGTAATCCCCTCCATTCACAAAATCGTTTACGATACCACTCGTAAAATAATCTTTTCAGTTATGGCCCCATCACTTTGGAACGCAATGTCCCAGGACCTTAGACAAGAATCTTCCCTGGTGAAATTTAAATCAAAACTTAAACATTCTTATTCAAAGATGCATTCTATACATGATAACATATAGTTCACCTGTGTCCCCTCCCTTTTCAATTCTATTTTTCAATGTAACTTTACTTCCTTTTCCCCCTTTTTCCTCTTGGTCTCATGTTAGTTTGGTTTAGTCTATGAAATTCCCCCAATTTTAATAGAGTAGTTTTTATTCTTTTATATTTCTTTATATATACGTGATAGATGGTATATCAAGAAAATATTAAACTTAAAACTTGCTTGCTTATGAGTAACACAAAAGCACAGACCACCTATTTTCCCTCTCATCAGGACATTACAAAAATGCTAATGGACCATTGGGACGTCCCAGAGGGGCCCCTTTGGGTGGGCAAAGCCATGGCAAAGCTCTATTCGATGAATGCTGAATTTAACCAGCTCTTTGTTCCACCGAAAGTGGATTCCCTGGTGGTGCAGGTTACCAAGTGTACCTCCCTTCCCAGTGAAGATGGTGTGGTATTAAAGGATGCCCAGGACTACAGGCAGGATATTTTTCATAAGAAATTCTTCGAAGCTGTGGTTTCAAGTTTAAAAGCAGCTGCAGCGGCATCTTTTGTCACCCAGGCTTGCCACTCCAATTTGCTCTGTGATCTGGAGACAATAGTCGGTAGGGATCACCAGTTTCTAGTGTCTGGAGTGGATCATATAGCTGTTGTTCTGTATGATCTTTTCAGAATCGTGAGCAAAATGTCTGCTTATTCCATTTCCACTCGCAGAATGCTGTGGATCAGACAGAGGGCGGGGGATTCCTCCTCCAAGTCGATCTTGAGCAAATTACCATTTAAAGGACATTTACTCTTTAGGAAAGGTCTGGATGATCTTATGAGCAGTGTGCAAGATCGCAAGCCAAATTCTTTACTGGACAGCAGAAATCAAGCCCCTAGGGGGTCAGGTTGCAGTAATTTGTGGAGCTCCAGATGATATCACCACTTCTCAGGAGGACCTTAAGGTTGGAGATCTTTTCAAAGCTTCAGACAAAGATTTGCAAGTGCCAGGCACCCTCAGTCTTCAGGATCGTGTTCCACCACAACTCCCAAGAAGCAGTTATGACGCCAAGCCATCAGCCGAGCCTCCACGCATCAAAGGGAGGTTATCGGTCTGTTGCAGTGCATGGGTGGAGATCACTACAGATCACTGGGTGTGGGACATTATACAGAAGGGGTACAAGCTCGAGTTCTTTCTTACCTTCCTGAACATTTTTCTGGCCTTTCCAGCTGGAAGGCCAGAAAAGCAACCAAATTCCAAGCAACAGTGCAAAAGACTGCTGGGTCTGGAAGCCATAAGAGCCCATACCAGAGAAAGACTTGGGCTCCAGCTGATACTTGGTATACTTCATAGTGCTTAAGAGAGCCTCAGAAGACTGGAGGCCGATTCTAGGCCTCAAGATACCCCGTTTCTGGATGGAAACGGTACGATCAGGAATTATTTCAAAGGCGCTTGGGGAATTTCTTGCCTTGAGATGGGACATGATCGAAACATTCAAGGTACTGAAGGGGATAGACTTGGTAGATAAGGACAGGTTGTTCACCCTCTCCAAGGTAGGGAGAACAAGAGGGCACTCTCTAAAGTTGAAAGGGGATAGATTCCGTACAAATGTAAGGAAGTTCTACTTCACCCAGAGAGTGGTAGAAAACTGGAACGCTTTTCCGGAATCTGTCATAGGAAAAAACACCCTCCAGGGATTCAAGACAAAGTTAAACAAGTTCCTGCTGAACAAGAACATGCGCTGGTAGGGCTAGTCTCAGTTGGGGCGCTGGTCTTTGACCAGAGGGCTGCCGTGTGAGCGGACTGCTGGGCATGATGGACCACTGGTCTGACCCAGCAGCGGCAATTCTTATGTCTTATGCTGGATTTGACGGTGGCCTATCAGCACATTTCCATTTTTCCAGAGCACAAGAAGTTCTTGTGTTTCCATGTGCTGGAGCAACACACAGTTCATGGCCTTGCTCTTCAGGCTAGCCATGGCACCAAGGACCTTCACCAAGGTGATGGTTGTAGTTGCAGCACACCTGCGCAGAGCAGATATACAGGTACATCCGGTCCAGGTGATTTATCACTTTTAACTTGTCGATGTGACTTAGTACATCTTCCAGATTCACCGAGATGTCTTTCACTTCCTCTACATCATCACCCTCGAAAACCATTTCTGGTTCAGGTAGATCTCTTACATCTTCTTCCATAAATACCGAAGCAAAGAATTCATTCAGTCTTTCCGCTATGGCCTTATCCTCCGAGTGCCCCTTTTGCTCCTTGATCATCCAATGGTCCCACTGATTCCCTCACAGGTTTTCTGCTTCTGATATACCTAAAAAAATTGTTATGAGTTTTTGCCTCTTTTGCAAGTTTCTCTTTGCTGTCTTTCTTAGCTGTCTTTATCAGTGCTTTGCATCTTATGTTTTCTTCTTATTTTATTCATTTGTCTTTGGGATATATTTTATTGGTGGAGAATTATTTCATATAAGTAATGATAGGAGCAGAATAGACATGTTTATCGGGGAGAGCCCCCATACTCCTCCCTATTCTATTTCTTTTCCTGGGGTGACTGCTTTGATATGAACTGAGGAATTGGAGGACAGCCCAGAGGGATGGGAGACGGAGTAAAATAATGCTAATGAGGCTCTTTACAAGAATTCTTGTGAGAAGGGATTGGCTACCCGAAAAGTTCAGGAATAAAGTGTCTACTAGAAAGAAGATTACCAAGATAAGAACCTAATCTTTCCATGTTTCCTATTCCCTCTTTCATTCTATAGAACTAATGTCATAATTCTTATTGGTTATCAAAACACTCAGAATATCTTTATCCTAAGTAAAAGCACTGAAATCAATGGGTGGAGTTAATTTCCCAGACCTCCTGTATTATTGCCTTCCTATTATGTCACAGTGCAATTTGGCTCACCTCATCAGATTCAATGTCAATACAGAGATGGCTACAAATTGAAAAAGCCCTTTTGACTTCTATACCTTTATCCAGGTCTTCGGGTATGACCCTCCCTCCTTCATTTCTTTCCAGTCCCATTAGTGAAACCACTTATATTTTAGAAATTCAGTGATCCAAGTCCCTGTATCATTCTATTTGGTTTAATTCCATTGTTTTAATTGATAGGACTAAAATCTCATGGCCCACTTGGCAAAAGTTAGATATTTGGAATATTAAAGTCCTTGTTAATAACTTTCTCCAATTTGAGAATCTTTGCTGAATTAAAATCTTGGTCCGGTCTTCCTGACTGTTAATTCTATGATGAGATTCAGATAGTGCATTCTGTTAAGAAAGTGAATATAGTTTATTATAGATTTAAAAGAAATTCCCTCTGCTTTTTTATTGTAAACAATCCACTGCATTAGGCTTTTCAGCTTCTCACTTTTACAAATTAATTAAATCACTGACTTGTAAACATTTAATTGGTTTAAAAAAATGTTGGGAAGAAGATCTAAATTACTCCTGTAAGAGAAAGACTGGTCTAGTTTTTGGAATATAACTTTCTCTTCATCCATATCAGCCATAGAATCACATTTAAAATAATGTTACTCATCTTCAAAACTTTAGCTTGTGAAGAACCCCAATTTATATCTAGACTCTTGATACCCTATAATACTCAACGTTCACTTCGTTCCTCTAACCAAAATCTTCTCTCAGTTCCTTCCTTGAAAATTATTGGTACTAGAAGGGCAGATATTTTTTCTGTGACAGGTCCCCTATGGTGGAATGCCCTTCCCCAATATATTCGTGATGAAAAAGACATTTTAATATTTAAAAAATCTTTAAAATCTTATCTATTTAGAGATGCCTTCAATGTTTAAAGCAGATTATGTTTTTTAATAGCTGAGATTTTTATGTACCCTTACCTATTGTTTTTTCCCATTTTTCTATTTTAAACGAAAACTGTAACTTTTAATTTTTTCCATCCCAACTATATGTTTGTTTTAGTCAAATGTTTGTTGTTAATTTGTGAACCTCTTTTTTCCTTATTATATATTGTGATGTACATCGCTTAGTGATTACAATAGGCGATAAATCAAATTCTGTTAATAAACTTGATAAACTTGATCCAGATCATTATCTATAACTGAAGTGAAGGAGAGGCCTAGTGGTTAGAGCAGCTAACTTAGCACCTGTCTAAAATATGTAAACCACTTTGATTGTAATCAACCACACAGAGAAAGTGATATATCAAGACCCATCCCCTTACCTCTTTACCCTCTAACATAATCTATGTGTTATCTTGCCCATAGATCCTGTTGGACCCCTATTAAATCACATTATATAATCCCCCTCAATGTCTTCAAACTGTTGGTCCTGTAAAAATAAGAGCTAGGTTCTGTGAAACATATGACTATTCATGTTCAAATCTATTGGAAAGATGTTTGGACTTTTATATGTATGATTTTACATATTTCACCTGGAATCACTTACAGTACAAGTTATGTTGCAATCCATATGTTTGCAATATATTTTGAATCACCATCAGTGTTCTTTTCTGGACACCTTGTTATCTTTGTCTATTAAAGTCATTTTGAACTCAAGAAGGTTTAACTAAAGTTCACTATAATCAATAGTGGAATTTAGTATGTACAACCAACATGTTTGAAATATATATTGTCAAGAAGTCTATTTCATGTTCTAAAGCTTAAATGGTCAGTATTGTCATCTCATGTCCATCATGACTCTACTGTATCCACATGTCTTAAGTTCCATTGTTCTCTGTCTAATGTTATATATTAGGTACATTATAACCCTTTTCTTTGTTTTCTTTTTGTATATACTGTAAATAGAATAAAATACTTAGAGTTAAAAAAATTGTTGTATAGGTTTATGTGAGAAAATTATGCACTGAGCTTCAGTGTCTGGTTATAATGTGGTTTGTTAGAGCAACTTTCTATTGTGGCAGGTTGATGCTATGTATTCCATTTACAGTATAAATGTGCAAGTGACTGCATTCTCTTAAAAACAAATTTCATCAAGGTTCATTTTGATTTTTATTAGGAAATCTAATCAACACTATTGCACTAATGCAATCTTTTAATGTAATTTGTGTGTCTTTTCAGGTATGTTTGCAGTTTTGTATATTATGGTCTGACATTAAATGCTGGTGAACTAAAAGGAAACCTGTATCTAAATGTGGCTCTTTATGGTCTTGTGGAAGTTCCAGCATTTCCCCTCTGCCTATTTTTTATTGAAAAATCATGGTAAGCTTGAAAAAGCTAATAATCAACAGTTATGGACCATCCAATTCAATGTGCATTGTTGGAATACAGTAAAACCTTGGTTTATGAGCATAATTAGTTCCGAAAACATGCTTGTAATCTAAAACACTCAATATATCAAAGCGAATTTCCCCATAAGAAATAATTGAAACTCATACAATTCGTTCCACAACCTCAAAACTTTATTACAAAATACTATGCGTACTTGTATTGTAAGATCTCGCTCATTTAGAACCGTCGCTACACTCCTGCAGTATCGGAGAGAGAGAAGAACCATTGGCTAAGTTGTGATGATGTTACGCGTATATACTGTATGTTCTTTTATTGCAAGACCTTGCTTGTTTATCAAGTTAAAATTTAATAAAATGTTTTGCTTGTCTTGCAAAACACTTGCATACTAAGTTACTTGCAATCCAAAGTTTTACTGTATTTTGAAAGTATCTGTTCTTGTGATTGATGTGATATTGAAGAATGCAGTGCCTCCAGTGGATTATAACACTTGTATAGTCATCCAGCTCAGAATCACATGACATAATGTGATAGGAGCACATTCAAATTGGAATATATCATGCAATATAAAATCCTGGGTTTTAAACATTTAAATTCTCAGCTTGAACAAAAAGATTTTATGAAATACTTGATGGCACCTCATTGTGCCCCTTGCTTGAATACTCTTTCTCAGAGGACAAGCAAGCAGTATATTCTTATATATGGGTGATGTTGTCCATGGAACTTGTTACGGACATATACCAAAGTATACTGTCACTTTAAAACTTTAGCACTGTCCATACTGTGTATGCCTTCCCGCCCGACATTGGCTCATGGGACCTTTAGTTCTTTTGATAGTCAGGTGGGAGAGAGTTTCATATAGGTACAAGTACACTTCCAGGCAGTACTCACTGGTTGAAATACTGGATAATGGGCCAGAACATATGTGAAAAAAGTTTCAGGGGCATGTAAAAGAGAGACAACAGATTAAGGTGAGAGTACCTCTAATTCAACCTCTGTGAAGGTAAAATAGGAAGTTGCCCTGAACCAGTCATTGAGATGGCGTAACTGACACGCTATAGATAACAGATGTATATTTAACAGGCCCAATCCTCCCTTATCTTTAGGAAGAGTCAATTTAGAATAAGGCAGGCACGCTTGCTTACCATTCCACAAGAATTTCTGCAATGCTCGACGAAGTTGAGTGTGATAATGGACAGTACAAAGCATAGGTAACATTTGGAAGAAGTACAGCCATTGTGGGATGACATTCATATTATACAATGCAATGCGTCCCTGAGGATAAGACTGCCACACACCCAAGAGAAGCTCCGTAGAATGCAGTAAGGGGTCTAGATTTACACTAATCAAACTGGATAGATCTGCATGCAGGCAAAATACCAAGATATTTGAGTTTATTACTGTCTGCCCATCTTAATGGGAACTCCCCTTCCCAAGAACAGCGCAAAGAATCTGAAATCGCCAGAGCCTCAGATTTATGTGCATTTAAGCGATAACTAGAACAGTAATTAAACTCAACCAGTACCGCCAAAGCATGTGACAGGGAGGAATGAACATTAGTAAGGACCAGCAAAACATCATCAGCAAAGGCCAAGGTTTTAACTAAACCTGCTGGAAATCGGACACCTGCCACAACCAGATCTTTCTGAAGTGTATACAATAAGGGTTCAAGATAAAGCAAAATTAATAAGGTGGACAGGGGACAACCATGATATGTTCCTCTGCAAATAGGAAAGGGAGAAGTAACTGTGCCATTAATCAAAAGCGAAGGAGAGGAGTACAAGGCTCACATAGCTTGTAAGTACCTACCCCTAACTCCCATAAATTCTAAGACTTGAAAGAGATATGATCAGTTAACCTGGTCAAATGCTTTCTCAGCGTCAAGGCCTACCAGTAACAAGTTTATGTCCTGCAATGTACTGTGCAAAATAGACATTAAGATCTTCCTCACATTAATCACCGATTGGCACCCTCTCACAAAGCCAGCCTGATCATGGCAAATCAACTGAGGTAGGTAAACTGCAAATCTATCAGCTAACAATTTGATATTCACATTTAACAGGGAAATAGGGCGATAGGATGGTGACCATGCTTCAGTAACAAAGTTATCAAGGCCGTGTTGGCCCGTTCAGGGACCTGACTCTAAATATATTGGTGTCAACAGACCAAGGGAATACGCACTAAGTCGGAAAGCAGCTTAAAGAATTCAGGGGTGCACCCGTCCAATCCAGGGGTTGTCCCTCATTTAAGACCCTTAATAGTCTTTTGAACTTCTAGACAAGTTAAAGAGGCGTTCAACAAGTCCACCTGTGCCCCGCTAAGACGAGGTAGTCTAGCATCTTCCAAGTAGTCCGATAAAGAAGAACCAGAGTTTAAAGGCACCTCCTCATAAAATTGGCGAAAATAAGCCTGGAAGACCTCTGAGATATCTTCTGTTGAGGTCATTCGACTTTCATCCTGTTTCTCCAAGACATTAATAAATCTAGTGCCCTGTGAATCTCATAATATCCGAGCCAATAAGCAACCTGGATTGTTGCCATGCCTATGAAAGGTATGAGCGCAGTAGTAATAAAATTGTTTAGCTCGTTCATGCAGTAAAGCACTAAGGGCAGCCCGGACAGATAAATAATTTTCTTTATTAACTCCCATCGGAGAGGAAGCATATGTTCTCTTATAAAGTCTACATTTATGTTCCAGGGCGGCAATTCCATGAGAAATATGCTTTTTGCGAGCAGACATATAAGAGGATAATATCCCCCCTCAAAACTGCTTTCAAAGCTTCCCAGTATAAAATAGGGTCAGTTTGATGATGTGCATTAAATTTCTCATATTCCTCCCATTTTTGAATTAAATACTTACAGAAGCAGTCATCCATCAGTTGTTAAATAGGTAGGAAATCGCCACAGTCTATGGGTGCTGGGATTCCCCGGAAATTTCAAATCCATCCAGATCATACAATGGTCCGAACAAGCTGCAAGGCCAATGGTAGCAGACAACACCATAGAAAATAACTTGGCCGTGAGAAAAATATAATCAATTCTGGACTGCATATTATGAGATCTGGAAACATGAGTATAATAAATATTAAAAGGATGGAGCAGGAACCACACATCCATCAGGTTTAGATCTGTAGTAGGTTAGGCCCTTACGGGCGCCTAAGGCTGGCTGACCATGCCTCTTGTGTACTATCTACCTGAGGATCCATAACTTAAGTTCAAGTCGCCCGCTACCAGTAACGGATAGTTGGGTTATTGAGAGGCTAAACGAATGAGTTTCTGAAGAAAGGCATGCTCATAAACATTGGGCCCATAGACCTCCAGCAAATGGAAAGTCTGGTTAAACAAAGGTGAAGTAATAAGTACCTGCCATAAATGTGTGAAGCTAAGTAATCTGACAAGAAGCGATTTCCATATTAAGACAGCTACTCCACATTTCTTTGTTTGGTTAGATGCATAATATATTTGACCCACCCAATCTCTCCTCAGCTTTGCATGTTCAACATCAGACAACCTGGTTTCCTGCAGGCATGCTATATCCATAGAGCTTCACTTGAGATAGGTCAAAATCTTTGAGCGTTTTATTGGTGAATTGATACCAGACACATTCCAGGAAGCAACCCTTACATTATCAGGTGACTTTGGTGACATCAAGGGGGTTGGTTGCTGAACAGTAGATTAATACCCCTGAATGGAAACAATCCCCAGGCCCCAGCCCAAACCTGGGGAAATACATACACAAGGAATAAACAATACGCTCTGTGCGCAAAAATAATGTTCAAACTCCCCAACTCAACTCTCACTCCCAAAGAATAAAAAAAACAAAAACATAAAACAAATAGAACAGAAAACAAACAAAAAAATCTCAACACCACCCATTCATTCAGAACCCCTCATCCCCGCCCCATTCATACACTCCACAGACCTGTGCAAATACCATCATATCCTATCCCAATATCAAAACACTGTATCACACTCACGCTAGCCAAACGATCGGATATAAGTATGAGCGCCAAGTAACGATCCGGTGCTTTGAGAACCCCGATACCATCAACCTGTAGTCAAGTATGTAGTTATGGAAAAGGAACAAAGAAAGGGGGGGTGCAGAGCCAGCCAGATCCCCTTACCTTCGTGGCGCTTTTCCCCAACCGACCGACAACAGGCCCGGTCCGACAAACCTCCCTGCCCTGTAGCCGTGAATCTAAATTACCTTCTTACAGCAGCTGGATTCAGGGCAAGGAGGTTTGTCAGATCGGGACTGTTCTGTTGTCGGGCGGGCAGGGAAGCGCCACAAAGATAAGGGGCAGGGAGGGAGAAAGGGAGGAAAGGTGGAGTGGAGAGGAAAAGATGCTTAAGGGAAATGGGTAAAACTGAGGGGGGAGAAGGACGCTGAAAGCACTGGAGAAGATAGAGGGGGGAGAAGGATGCTGAAAGCACATGGGGAAGACAAAGGAGTGGAGAAGGACTCTGAAAGGACATTGGGAAAACAAAGGGGTGGAGAAGGACTCTGAAAGGACATGGGGAAGACAAAGGAGGAAGAAGGATGCTGAAAGGACATGGGGAAGACAGAGGGGGAGAAGGACACTGAAAGGACATGGGGAAGACAGAGGGGGAGAAAGACACTGAAAGGACATGGGGAAGACAGAGGGGGGAGAAGGATACTGAAAGCACATGGGGAAAACAGAGGGAGGAGAAGGACACTGGCAGGACATGGGAAAGATGGGGGGAGAACGGCGCTGAAAGGAAATGGGGAAGAGAGAGTGGGGAGAAGACGCTGAAGGGAAATGGGAAAGAGAGAGTGGGAAGAAGATGCTTAAGGGAAATGGGAAAGAGAGAGTGGGGAGTAGACGCTGAAGGGAAATGGGGAAGAGAGAGTGGGGCGAAGACGCTGGCAGGGAAGAAGACAGAGATGCCAGACTATGGGGGGAGCAGAGGGAAGAAGATTAGTGCCAGACCAATTTGGAAGGGGGGGGGAGAAAGGGAGAGGCACAGTAACAGAGCAAAAGGAAGACGCAGAGAGAAGAGAGATAGTGGATGGAAGGAATTGAATGAGAACATGAGGAAAGCAGAAACCAGGCAACAAAGGTAGAAAAAAATTATATTTCTTTCTTTTCTTTTCTTTCTTTTTTTGCTTCAGGATAAAGTAGTATATTAGTTGTGTTGATAAAAATTAATAAACATTAGAGGCTTTGGTAGAAACCCGTTTATAAAGTATGTATTCTTCCCAATTAATATTTCCAAATTAATAAAGTCTCTTTGCTTATTTGTAAATGGGTTTCTACCAGAGCCTTTAATTCAGTAGCATAATTAAATGAAATAACTATTTCTGAAGTTTATAGGGACGGGCGGGGACGGAGGGGATTCCTTGCGGGGACGGGTGGGGACGGAGGGGATTCCTCGCGGGGACAGGTGGGGATGGAGGGATTCCTCACGGGGACGGGTGGGGACAGGTGGGACTTTGACGGGGACGGGTGGGATTTCTGTCCCTGCGCAACTCTCTAGTCTGGATCTATTTTCCAAGTCATTGAGTTTCTCTGAACGGACAAGTGCTTGCAAGGATTCCAAGTCTGCAGCTACTCCACGTGCATCAAACTCTCATTTCCAATTCAATAGTTCTCTACTTGGTATCTGTGAGCAGTTGTTCCACTCGCAACATATGCGCGGAAAGTTGTTCGATTCTAGATTCCAAAGTTTTCACCATCGCTGCAGTTAAATAGACCAGAGCATTTTTGGTAAACTGTGTAATTGCTCCAATAGGCCCTTCCGTCATCTTATCCTTGCTAGGCTTTACCCGATCTTTCTTCGTACTCTTAGTCGACATAGCTGAACCAGAGTGAGCCAGATATCTGTCCATAGATGAGGGACTCAAGTTAAAGTCCAAAGAAGAAATTATAGGAAAAAACAGCATAGCTTAAAGGTGATGGTGTCAGAGGCTTCCAGAGCATGGCTGGATCACGTCATTCCCTGTTCACAACATCATGTGATGACTCCAACTTTTTTTTAAAAAATGGTTTTCCTTTTATCATGATTTTCTTTAATTATATCCTTTTGACTTATTTTTATGTCTAATTACTTTAATGTAGCGCACTCAGCACTACATGACATTAAATCAGAATCACTACTACTGAGGGAAGGCAACAAATTTCATGTAATATATAATCACAGTTGACAAAAACTTTGAATGATATCAAAAGCACATAAATCTTGATTAGAGAAACCACTTACCTTATGTGCACCGTTACAGACCTTCATCCTCAGCTAATTGTAGCATAGAAACATAGAAACATAGAAAGTTGATGGTAGATAAGGGCTATAGCCCATCAAGTCTGCCCACACCATTTACCCACCCTCTTAAGTCTACTGACCCCCTAAAGTACAATTGTAATTATACTGTCACTCTACTGACCCGCTCATTCAAGTCCTAGTGACCCTATCCCTTGGCATGACCTCGTAGGGATCTCACATAGGTATCCCATTTGTTCTTGAAGTCTGGGATGCTGCGTGCCTCGACCACCTGAACTGGAAGCTTGTTCCAATGCTCAATCACTCTATCCGTGAAGAAGTACTTCCTGGCGTCTCCACAAAACTTCCCTCCCTTGAGTTTGAGCAGATGTCCTCTTGTGGTCGAGGGTCCCTTGAGAAGAAAGATATCATCTTCCACCTCGACCTGTCCCGTGATGTACTTAAATGTCTCAATCACGTCTCCCCTCTCCCTACGCTCTTCGAGAGTGTAGAGCTGCAATTTGCTCAGTCTTTCTTCGTACAGGAGACCCTTTAGCCCCGAGACCAACCTGGTGGCCATCCGCTGAACCGATTCAATTCTGAGCACATCCTTACGGTAATGTGGCCTCCAGAATTGCACACAGTATTCCAGATGAGGTCTCACCATGGCTCTGTACAATGGCATCATGACTTCAGGTTTCCTGTTGATGAAGCTTCTCTTGATGCAACCTATCATCTGCCGTGCTTTAGATGAAGCCTTCTCCACTTGAGTGGCTGCTTTCATGTCAGCACTGATGATTACTCCTAAGTCTCGTTCTTCCGTAGTCCTGGTTAAAGTTTCTCCATTCAGGGTGTAGGTTCTGCAAGGATTTCCGTTACCGAGATGCATGACCTTACATTTCTTGGCGTTGAAGCCCAGCTGCCAGATCAAGGACCATCTTTCTAAAGTACGCAGGTCTTGCTCCATAGCATCCTGTAGATTATAGCCGTTTACTATATTGCATAGTTTGGGTAACACAAACATGAAATAACTACTCCTCTTCACCCACACTCGAAACTGATTATAAAGTGCTTATTTTTTGAAAAAAAAAAAATAAAATAAAATAAAAAACACAAAACTTCGCTATTTCGCCAAAATATAACTTCATGAGTCACTATGTCGCCTTCAAAATCGACAAAAAACGAAACTGTTCCACCTGTGACGATCGGAGGGAAGAAACAGAAATCTGATCTGAACACGCCAGAGAAAATGGCGTCCAAGAACGATGAGGCTTCATTAGAATTGCTCTTGAAAGAAATAAGATCAAATCGGAGCATAATTCAAGAACAGGTTGATGAAATCAAACTCTTAAGGGGTGAGATTGAGGCAATTAATTCCCAATTTGTGGATGCCCGACACCGTTTGGACGTCCTAGAGGAAAAAACATCTGTAATATCTTCACTACAAGAAACGGTAATTAAACATGACAAACTGATCACTACTTTACAAAGAGACTATGAAGATCTTTCTAATCGAAACAGAAGATCCAACTTAAGAATTATTGGGCTACCTGAATCATCGGAGGGCTCTGATATGGTTGCCTTTCTTTCTGCTTTCCTGCCTGCTACCCTGGGTCTCGTCTTCTCACCTCCACTGGAAATAGAACATGCTCACCGCGTGCCGTCTCATCTCTCTGCACATGCATCTTCTCCCAGACCTATTGTGGCTAAACTCCTCAGATTTCAACACACATTACAGATCCTCACAACAGCTGCAAAATCTAAATCTCAACTCCTCCACCAAGGTAGGAAGTTCTTTATAGTTCCAGACCTGGCCAAATCCACGGCCTTGAAGAGAAAAGCATTTCTTTCCCATCGACAAGAACTTAAAGACATAGGAGCCAAATATGGTCTTATGTACCCAGCAAGGATGAAAGTGACCTACAACAACCACACATCTTCATATACTGACCCTAATGACTTAGTTGCATTTCTGGAATCTTTAAAAGTGCGCTGACATGAATTGATGCAAACAAACTTACTGGTTTCTCAATTATATTGCAAATATTAATAAGCACACCAATTTTCAATTTATTGATATAGTATGGGTGTGGGGTTCTTTGCTAGCTTTCCTATATGTGTTATATCTTTGTACTCACAGGAGCACCCATAAAAACTTTTAACTCTATGTATGAGAATGTGATCCTTTGCGATGACATTTTTTACTCTTTTTCTTCTACCTTTATGTTCTTTCTTTTACTTTCTGACAGGAGTGTCTTCCTCAAACATTCTCTTTACTATATACACACATTGAACATGTGTAAAATATACTGCAATATATTAAGGTATTTAAAAGATTATGGCTGACTTGCATATTTTTTCTTTTAATGTAAATGGACTAAATCATCCTATTAAAAGGAAAAAGATAACCAACTATATTTTTAATAAGCACCCTGATGTGGTTTTTTTTTACAAGAGACTCACCTACCTCTCGCTGCTGCCTTAAAATTCCAATTAAAGGGATACTCCTCTCACTTTTATTCTCCTGCGACCCAACGTAAGAAAAATGGAGTTTCAATATTTTTTCATGATAAACTCTCTCCTGTAATACACTCTTCTACGACGGATAAAGATGGAAGATGGTGCTTGGTGCACGCTGCGTTGCACTCAGTAAACTTTGTGTTCCTAAACATATATGCTCCAGTCCTAGATCACCCAGAATTTTTTCAAGATCTTCAGGTGGCGTTAGTAGAATACAGTTCTTACTCTTTAATACTTGGAGGCGATTTCAATCAAATTCAAGATATTTATATTGATAGATCATCTTCTTGCAAACCCTCCAAATCCAAGTCATTCACAGCCTTACACGCCCTAAAAGATGCCTTCTCCCTTGCAGATCCATGGCGTTTGTTTAATCCAAAAGGTAGAGAATACTCTCACTATTCACCACCTCATAATACCTACTCAAGAATAGACTTCTTTCTTATATCCTCCTCTCTCATTCAAGACCTTGCAAACAATGTTATTCACCCAATTTCTCTTACAGATCATGCGGCCACCTCCCTACACTTACTTATCTCTGCCCCTCGCAAAGAATCTTCTTCTTGGAGACTAAACAATGCTTTACTCTTAGACTCAGAAATAGCTGACAAAATTCAATCTTTCACTGCTGAATTCTTCGAATTTAACTCCAAAGATCCAGAAATTTGCCCATCCATTGTCTGGGAGGCTTATAAAGTCTCCCTTAGGGGTGAACTTATTAATCTTGCCTCTTGGAAAAAGAAACAATCCATGAAAAAAGAGAAAGAATTAGAATCTTCTATCAAAGAGTTAGAACTACAACATATGTCTACCCACTTACATGATCCATCCATTTTTCAACGTATACAAAATCTTAAATACGAATTTAACACTTTAGTCTCCAGTACTGCTAGACGAGATATTTTTATCTCAACCTCTGGACATTATATGGGAGACAACCTTATGGGACGCCCTTTGGCTAGATATCTTAAAACTAAATCCAAACGTCTTCATATCACAGCCATTCAAAACTCATTGGGACATATGGTTAAAACCCGGTCTCTGATCTCTTCTCAGTTTGAAAACTTCTATACTACTTTATATAAATCTGATTTTTCTGCCTCAGAATCGGAGATAGACTCTTTTCTTGCTTCTTTGATTCATCCGACCTTATCGGACTCTGTGAAACTAAAACTGGACTCTCCCATTACTGTATCTGAAATAGAAGCCGCAATATCATCTATACCTACCGGCAAAGCCCCAGGTCCTGACGGGTTTACCAATGAATTTTTTAAACAGTTTCGTAATCTCCTGGCTCCTCATCTTCTTTCTTACTATGAATTTCTCCACTCTGATCCAGACAAACAATTCAACTTCACTGAGGCCACTATAGTAGTTATTCCCAAACCTGAGAGAGACCCTACCTTGGTTAAAAATTTTCGCCCCATTTCTCTTCTTAATTTAGATTACAAGATCATGGCAAAACTTCTTGCACTGAGACTCAACAAAGTGATCCCCTCTCTTATTCACAAAGATCAAACGGGGTTTATTAAACAAAGGTTTATAGGAGACAATATACGCCTTTTTCATCATATTAATGCCCATGCTAAAACACTCTCAGATCCAGTAATCGGCTTGGCCATAGATGCCGAAAAGGCCTTTGACCGAGTTGAATGGCCTTTTCTATTCCAAATTTTAAAGTGGTACAACTTTGGCCCGTTTTATACAAACTGGATTAAAACTTTATATCATCAACCCACAGCTCGCATTTTAATTAATAACTCTCTCTCCAATAAATTCTCCCTACATAGAGGTACTCGCCAGGGCTGCCCTCTGTCGCCGCTGCTATTTAACTTAGCGTTGGAACCTCTCCTCTCTGCTATCCGACAATGCCCAACAATAACAGGAATTGAAACTACTTATTGTCATATCAAATTAGCAGCATACGCTGATGATATCCTTCTCTTTATCCGAGATCCTGTTGCTTCCCTTCCCTCACTCGTTAACATTGTCTCTCATTACTCCAAGCTTTCTGGATACTTAGTTAACTGGGAAAAATCAGAAATTTTCCCTCTTAATGATCTCATTTACCCCTCAGACCTCGCCCAATTTCCCTTCACGTGGTCACACGGAGCTGTAAAATACTTGGGAGTGTTAATACATAAAGATCCAACTCAAACTCAAGATCTAAACATATCTAAAATTAAAAGCTTAGTTCTTAACACCCTGTCTCGTTGGTCTCCACTCTTTCTTTCATGGTGGGGCAGAATAGCTTCCATCAAAATGACCCTTACTCCTCAGATAAACTACACCCTCTCAATGCTTCCCTCCTTATGCAAGAAGAAATTTTTTCACTGGTTGAATAAGAAAATATCTGACTTTGTGTGGAATAACAAAAAACCTCGTATTGCTCTCGACAAACTGAAAGCCTCTAAAATTAATGGGGGTCTGAATGTACCTGATTTTCATTTTTATTATATCGCATCATTGGCCAAATATGGAGCCTACTGGATTACTAACACTAGTACCCAAGATTCACCAACCTGGTTTGACCTGGAACGATTTTTATGTGCACCACTACATGTTTCATGCTTGTTGACGGTGCCAGTACCCAAACTCTTGAGAAAATACTCCTTATTGAGTGCAACGCAGCATGCCCTTCATATACTAGACACAATCGCAAAGATTTCAGTTAAAGACAGTCCACTCTTGTCCATTTGGAACAACCCCAAAATCCAAATCAATAGTAAATCTCTTTCATGGAAGAGGTGGCAGCGGGCTGGTTTGTGGTCTCTCCATCAGATAACCACTCTCACTTCGTTTGTTCCCTTTGACACAATTTGCTCTACTTACTCGTTGTCTCCTTCTGCTTACTCACAGTGGCTTTCTCTTACTGAGATGTTATCTTCTATGTCTATACGCTTTGATTATATGACATCCACTCACACTTTGTATCACTGGTCCACATTGGCTATATCAAAAGGTAAAGCGATATCTCTCTTTTATAGTATTCTAAGAGATCACTCTTTTACATTTTCCTCTCACTCCATGAAACATTGGGAACCTATGCTGACAACCTCACTTTCTGATGTTGACTGGGAACTCTTTTGGTCCTCGACAAACCGACCTCTTTTATCATCCAGAGTCTCACAATCAATGTTCTTCATTATGTGGAATGCGGTATGGACACCTTTTCGGATGTGGAAAGCTAATCTAAAACAAGACTCTATATGTTGGAACTGTATGAAAGAAGTTGGGACTCTTGATCACATGCTTTTCCATTGTGCTCAAGTTCGTTCCTTTTGGACGTGCATTTGGGACACCATAAAGTCTATTACCAATTGTTCAGAAGAAATTTCCTTTGACATTATAATTCTCCGATCTCAACACCCTTGTTTTACACAATCTAACTGTCCTCCTAAACTCATTGATGCAATGTTTGTGACTGCCCTTATGCACATCTTGAAAAATTGGAAGTCCTCTTCACTACTAAACTATACCTTCTGGTGGAATTCTTTGAGCATGTATCATAAATTTGAATCATATGCTTATGAAAAGAAAAATATAATTCGACTTTCCAAAAATTTGATACAATGTAAATCACCCTGGAAATTCCTGGACTCATATGTTAAATCTATTTCATAGACACTCCTCTCTTCTTCTTCTTCCTCTTCCTCTTCTTTTTCTTCCTTCAATTTCTCTTTCCTCTTATCTTTCCTTTTACTAATTTTTCATGAACAGTCTTAGTACTTTAGATCTTTTAAAACGATTCAATTCTACAATGCACAATGTAACTGAATATTAGTTATACTAAATGTTTTGTTTTATATTTTGATACCATGTACTTGAACTGTTTCCTATATTTTTTCAAAAAATCAATAAAAAAATATTGAAAACAAAGCATAGTTTGGCGTCATCAGCAAATAAGGTTACCTTGCCTTGAAGCCCTTGAGTCAGATCCCCAATGAATATGTTGAAGAGGAGTGGGCCCAGGACTGAACCCTGTGGCACTCCGCTAGTCACCTCTGACATTTTAGAGAAGGTACCGTTAACCACCACCCTCTGAAGTCTGCCACTAAGCCAATCTTTAACCCATGCAGTTAGAGTCTCTCCTAATCCCATCAATTTCATTTTGTTCAGCAGCCTGCGGTGTGGGACGCTGTCAAATGCTTTGCTGAAGTCCAGGTACACGACGTCCAAGGATTCTCTTGAGTCCAGTCTTCTTGTTACCCAGTCAAAGAAGCTGATTAGATTGGACTGGCATGACCTACCCTTGGTGAATCCATGTTGGCTGGGATCCCGGAGATTTCCCTCGTTCAGGATCGTATCTAATTTATATTTAATTAGTGTTTCCATGAGTTTGCACACTATTGAGGTGAGGCTTACCGGTCTATAGTTCGCAGCCTCAGCCTTGCAACCCTTTTTATGTAGAGGAACGACGTTGGCTGTTTTCCAGTCCAACGGAACTATCCTCGTACTTAGTGAGAGATTGAAGAGCACTGCCAATGGTTCCGCCAGAACATCTCTCAATTCTCTGAGCACTCTTGGGTGTAAATTGTCCGGTCCCATGGCCTTGTTTACCTTTAGCCTTGCCAGTTCGTTGTAGACGTCCCCAGGTGTGAACTCAAAATTCTGAAACGGGTCATCCACGTCTTGTTTTATCATCAACTGTGGTCCGTGTCCCGGTGCTTCGCAGGTGAAGACTGAGCAGAAATATTCATTTAGTAGTTCTGCTTTTTCAGAATCCGCCATCGCGTAGTTTCCGTCCGATTGTCTAAGGCGTACTATACCATCTGTGTTCCTTTTCCTATCACTGATATACCTAAAGAAGGATTTGTCCCCTTTTTTAATGTTTTTTGCCAGAGTTTCTTCCACTCGAAGTTTGGCCTCCCTAACTGCTGTTTTGACCGCTGCAGATCTGGTCTTATATTCTACTTTAGTTTCTCTTCTCTGCGTACGTTTGTAGGAAAGAAATGCTTTTTTCTTCTCCTTAATGAGGTGCGAGATCTCTTCAGTGAACCATTGGGGTTTGTTGTTTCTTTGTCTTTTATCTACTGATTTTATGTAGCGATTAGTTGCTTCGTGTATAGATGATTTCAGGTACGACCACATAGTTTCCACATTGCCGGTCTCTGCTTGGTCCTGCAGCGTCTGATGAACGAAATCTCCCATGCGTGCGAAGTCGGTGCTCCGGAATTTGAGCACCTTTGTTTTTGTAATTGATTTAGGGGATCCTTTCCCAAGGTTGAACCATACCATGTTATGGTCGCTGGAGGCTAGCGTATCTCCTACCGAGACCTCTGAGACGCTTTCCCCGTTGGTGAGTACCAGGTCTAGGATCGCCTGGTCCCTAGTGGGCTCCGTTACCATCTGTCTGAGATGTACTCCTTTTATGGAGGTCAAAAGCCTCCTGCTGCTGCTGGTTGTTGCTGAAAATGTGTTCCAGTCTGCATCAGGCATGTTGAAGTCTCCTAGCAGTACAGTGTCGCCCCGTAGAGTTATATTCTCTATGTCTTCAATTAATTCTGCGTCCATGTCTTCCGGTTGTCTTGGAGGTCTGTATACGACACCAAGATACAGGCATTTTTTTGCCACCTCTTGCCAGGTTTACCCAGAGGGACTCCCCGGTATACTTGACATCAGTGATCCTGGTGGTTTTGATGTCCTCTTTAATGTATAGTGCTACCCCTCCACCTAACCTGCCCTCTCTGTCCTGACAAAGTAGATTGTACCCCGATATAGCCATATCCCACCCATCTGCGTCCGTGAACCAAGTCTCGGATATTGCCACCACGTCCAGGTTGGCATCCCTAATTTCAGTTTCCAGTTCTAGAATTTTATTGCCTAAACTGTGTGCATTAACATACATGGCCCTCCACACTTTGTGTTTGTTGAGTCCCTGTAAGGCTATTCCTGACTGAGTCTGTGTGGCTCCTAGAGAACTGTTTGCAAATTGGGTCCTTACCTTGGAAACAGAGTGTCGACTTGTCCCATCAGGATAGTTCCTTTCCACACCAGTATATGAGTAGGTCCCCTCCCCCAACTTACCTAGTTTAAAGCCCTGCGAAGCAGGCGGGCTAGTCGGTGTCCGAAGATGTTCTTACCTCTGCTGGTCAAATAGAGTCCGTCTGGTCCCTGTAGTCCCTGCAGTGCCTCTCTATGATCCAGGAATCCGAAGTTCATATCTCGACACCATCCTTGATAGTAACGATAAGTGTCCCAAAGACCCCAATAGTAGTGATATGTGTTCCAAAGACCGACGGGTCCCATTTCACTGGATATGCTTTTTCAAGGCTAGTACCAATCTCAATCTCTGTGAATAAATGATAACAACTGAATGGTTAAAAAACCCAAACATCCTAAAATTATCATCAGTGTCTAGCGTAAACTCAACATATATTTGAAAGCGCTCAATTACAAACATCAGCAATTTGTTTTAAAAATGGTGCTTCCTTTTATTCAGGATGCCAGCGCATGCGCAGTAATTCTAGTGACATCAAGATTCTGTAATTTATGTGGATACCTTTTTGATCAATCTGCTAGTAGGTATTTAAAGATCAAGATATTATATTTTAACACATGGGTCTGTTATAAAGACATTCTATTCCTGCTTTTTATTAAAGATAGCGCTGGATAATTTTTTAACGCTAGCACATGCGCTCCAGATATGCTGGCATGAATATGTTTTAGTCAAAGTCACTGCGCTGTAATTTTTTGATGAAAATTTTCTTGGAAAATGCTTTCATTTACCTAATAAAGGTCAAAAATAATGTCAATAAAGGTGACAATAATATGCAAAACCCGTTTGTGGTGCATTATTTATCATCCATTTTTTATGAACACCCATCTATGTTCCCATTTTCTCTAACTTTCTAAGATGCCTACAAATCAAAATGTCTACCATTTCTTAATGTGGGACACTATTTTTACAGAAAAACTGACTAGTCTAATTCATTATTCAACTGAATCCATTTAACTTATTTTCTTTGTATTCTGTTTGTCCTATCACCTTCCCTTATATGTTTAGGTTCCATATCGATATCCCAGCATTTCAATTCTGTGAACATGTTATTCTTATTTTCATAGTGCTGTACAAGTGGCTCTGTTCTTCTAAAACATTTCAAGTTTGATTTATGTTCTCTCATTCTCAAATCTCTTGTAGTCATGCCTAAAGCATTTCACAGGGATATTTAATCCCATAGATAATGAAAGATGCTTTAAAAGTGGTAAAAAGAATAAGATTATATTTTCTATCATCACTTGGATTGATGAAATCTTTACATTGTACAGTAATGACACAAATCTTATAATTTCCATACTTGTAAATGACCTCTTGTACCTGCAATGTTATGTTTAGAGATGTCACTTAGTAACATCGGAGGGCACAATTTTTCTTTAAGGTTTCTGTGTCTTGAGAATGCTATTCTCAAATCTTTCTTTTCAAATGCTGGGTAAAGTTTGAGGATATCCCAATTGTTTTTCAAAATGTTAACAATAAATTGGTTGCTGGAAGAGTATCGCATAACACAGATCTCCCAATCCTTATCTAACACTTCTGTGTTATTTTTGTTCAAATTTTTATTGATAAGGAGATCTCTATTTGAAAATCTTACCATTTGTAAGCATTTTTTAAGACTCTTTCTGGGAATCGTCTCCAACAATTTTGATTGTAATACCTTAGCTTTCACTTTCACTTTCAAATCTATAGTTGAACAATTTCATCTGATCCTCAGCATTTGAAAAAATGGCAACCCTTCTTTTGAGTTTTCTAGGGTGACAACTTTTAAAATTTAGAAAAGTGTTTCCTATCAGTTGCCTTAGTGTAAACTTTTGTTTGAAAAGCATTTTCAATTTGTGTAACCTGAACATCTAAAAAATTGATGTTCAATTCTGGGCATTCTACAGTAAACTTTAGATGTTTATCACAGGTATCCATCTGATAAAAGCTTGTAATTCTTTCCTTGTGTCCTTCTATAACATAAAGACATCATCAATGTAGCAGTATCAAGCATGAATGTATTGTCTGAAAGGTGAATCCATTCTTCTTCAAATCTAAGCATGTATAAATTAGTGATGGAAGGAGATTTACAAGTACAGTTTTTTTTGGTCAAACAAGAAAACATTTTCTTTCAGAGCAATCCGTTTGGATTTCTGAGATCCTTTTCTTCTATTTATACATATAAACTTACATTTATGTGTAGTGGCATGCATTCTCAATAAATAGACCTTTGGTTCATTGTTATCTTTACGACAGTCCCAGATGCTGCTTCTCTTAACAAAGCACGCCTCGGCTTCAGCCCAGCCTGACATACTTCAGCCAAATGCTGCTTTGCAGCCTTCACATCCTCGACATTGTTCTTCATCACAATGTTGTAATTTAATACCTTGCCAGCAGTCTCAAACTTGTGGCCCATGGGCCGCATGCGGGCCCCCCCCCCCCCAGGTACTATTCTGCGGCCTGCGATCTGGACGCGATGATTGAGTGTCAGCTCCCTTGCTGCGGTCTTTTTTACATTCATAGCCACAGGTGACGGCTCCATGCGATCTGCGCCTACATCGGAAGCCTCTCTGATGTCACAACATCAGAGAGAAGGCTTCTGATGCAGGCGCGCATTGCAGTTAAAGAGCACTGGGCTAAGTCGTGGGCCAGACCCCGTCCCCATAATAGTACTAATTGTAACACTATTTTTTCCATTCATTTTTCATATGTACACACAATATAATCTTATTAACAACACATAATGGTTAACCACAAAATTAAACTACACAAAGTTTCAAGTTTATTAGGATTTTATATACCGCTTATCAAGGTTAGTAAGTGGTTTTACAATCAAGTACTCAAGCATTTTCCCTATCTGTCCCGGTGGGCTCACAATCTATCTAACGTACTTTCTCAACATTCATTCCTATCAGAACACAGATAACCCCTATGCAAATACGGGACCACAAACTAAAATTACTACTATATTCAAATGAAACCCTAAGGTTCAAGACTCTGCATGCAGTACAACCCCAGAGAAAAAGAAACAAATACATTTCTTCTTGAACAGTGCAAAATACAGACAGCAAATGAAAATTCTCAAAATTGACACAATTCAATCACTAAATTGAATATAAAATCATTTCCCTACCTTTGTTGTCTCCCTCCCTCCATATGCCTTCCCTTCATCACGGCAGTTGGGTGAGGCTGGGTGTCCTGCCCTCTTTTGTTTACAAACAACGCCTTGAGAAAGTCAGCTGTCTCTCTTGTCTTCCTTCCCCTCTGCAAGAAACATACCAGCGCTCCCATCTGGATGTTTTATGCTGCCCATGGCCGGCTCCCTCTTCCTTACTGCCTGCGGCGGCTGCAGAGCTGAGATTTACCACCACTACTTGCTCCATAGAAAGAGAGAGAAGCCTGAATAAAGGTCTGATTTCCTTTTCTATCCCTGTGGCTCTTCCTCACTTCCCCTCTTCCTCACTGCGGGTCCGCGGCCGAAACGTGCCTCGGGCCCGAGATCAGTGCACAAAGACACGTGCAGCGGCTCCTTGTGCGTCCCGCGTATCATCCGGAAGCCTTTCCTCTGATGTTGAGACGTCAGAGAGAAGGTTGCCAGTTCTGGTGCAGGATGCGCGTAGGAGCCGCCGCCTGTACCTTTGTGCATTGATCTCCTCAGGCCCGAGGCACGTTCCGGCCACAGACCGGCAGAAAATTTCTGTGGACTGACACCGGTCCGCGGACCAGCGGTTGAAGAACACTGATCTAGAACATCAGTAGTCTCTTTTGCTATGGACAGGCAGGTATGGCTCCATGTTTCCAATCTGGAACCCAGTGTCCAAGACTGTCTGACAAACATATCTTGTACAGGGAACGACCATTTTGGGGACCAAATAGAGGAGACTACTGAAAAAATAAAGCAGCATACTGATTATTTGATAAACATTGTCCAAAGTACAGTCTGCTCCGCCTACACAGCAGTCATGAAATACTCTGCTCCTTATTGACAACAACTTTACTATCCGTCCAGGCATAATTTTTCTCAGCCTATCTCCTCATTCCAATCTTCTCATAGACATTCACATTAGCAGAGATAACAAAAACAGCAAACATCTCTTCCTTCAAAGTCTTAACAGTCTTTTTGACTTTCTCATAGAGAGCATAGCTAATGTCTCTCTCACTCTCTTCCAATACAGTTACCAGTAGGGTGTCTGATCCACCATTTTTTAGCCATGCTGGACCCACATAACAGACAAATGGATCTTTCAGGTAGTCTCTCAAGGATATGCCCTTCACTTTCTGAAAAAAACCTCCAAACCACCCTCCAAAATTCGCTTCAGAAATCTCTGCTTCACCAGGAGCTCTCAGCCCTTCTTCATCTCGATGCAATACAACCAGTTCCACCAAAGGAGAGAGGCAGCGGGTTCTACTTCAAATACTTTCTGATTCAGAAAAAGACCAGCAATCTCTGCCCAATACTAGATCTGCATGCTCTCAACAATACACAATATTCAAAATGAGGTCTCACCATAGTCTTATACAGGGGCATCAATACCTCCTTTTTCCTACTGGCCATACCTCTCACAATGCACCCTAGCATCCTTCTAGCTTTCACCATCACCTTTTCAACTTGTTTGGCCACCTTAAGATCATCACATACAGTCGCACCCAAGTCCTGCTCTTCTGTCGTGTATATAAGTTCTTTACCCCCCTAAACTGTCCCATTCCTTTGGGTTTTGCAGTTCAAATGCATGACCTTGCATTTCTTAGCATTAAATTTTAACTTCGCCAGGTCTTTCTTCATGTTATTTACACCATCCGGGGTTTCTTCTCTATTGTAGATTTTGGTATCATCTGCAAAGAGGCAAATCTTACCTGACAGCCCTTCAGCAATATCGCTTATAAAAATGTTAAAAAGAACCTTGAGGCACACCACTGGTAACATCCCTTTCCAACATTGCTATTGACCATTACCCTCTGTTATCTTCAACTCAACCAGTTCCTGACCCAGCCTGTCACTTTGGGGCCTATCCTGAGGGCACTCAGTATTTTTATTAGACATCTGTATGGAACACTGTCAAAGGCTTTGCTAAAATCTAACTACACCACATCTAGCGCACTCCCTCTTTCCAATTCTCTGGTTATCCAGTCAAAGAAATTGATCAGATTTGTCTGACAAGACCTACCTCTAGTGAATCCACGTTGTCTCTGGTCCTGTAATTCACAGGATTCCAAAAACTTCACCATTCTCAGTTTTAAAAGTATTTCCATTAATTTGCTTACCACAGAAGTCACACTTACTGGCTTGTAATTCCCTGCTTCTTCCTTCCACTTTTGTGTAGAGGGACCACATCTGCCCTTCTCCAGTCCTCTGGTACCACTCCTGACTCTAGAGAAGCATTGAAAAGGTCAGTCAGTGGAGCTACCAGAACTCACTAAAGCATACCCTGAGAAAGCCTCAACATGATGGCTGAAATGTCAGTTCTTTCTACATAGACGTGGTGAGACGCAGAAATCTGCTGCAATCACTACTGCTTAGATCAACATTCTAGATGAGATGTTCAGTTTGGTCAGGCAGTTCTTAAAAATTTATTCTCTCTTTAAAAGCCATCTTCCCTCCAACTTCAGGGATATTACCATCCTCGTGACAGTTATAATTTACCCTTTTCCTGGAGGCATGAGTCTGGCATCTTGGAAGTCTCATATGTGAGAATATACTGCCTGTTTGTCCTCAGAGAAAGTATAGCAAGTAGTCTCCGAAGACAGCAGACAGATATTGTTACAACACACCCACCTCCCCTAGCTGGCTTCTTAGCTTTTGGATGGAAGTGAAGGTCTGGCGAGCTGACGTCAGGCATAAAGGCACATGTGTGGAATTTAAAGTGCTAAAGTTTTAAAGTGACAATACACTTTGGTACGTGTCCATACTGAGCTCTGTGGATGACTTTGCCCATATGTGAGAACATCTGCCTGCTGTCCTCAGAGAACACCTGCTAAAGGTGATTATTTGAACCCCAGTTGCTCTTTGGCGCCTTGATTGTTGATAATCTGAGGCATTTATCAAGTTAATTTAGAGAAACAGACAAGGGTCTCATTAAAAATTCCTCTCCCCCCTCTGGAGACTGTTTCAATTTTGGACAGTTGTTTAACCTTTCTACTTAAACCTCTAAATAGGTCAGGGCTGGATAACTTAGAGAAAAGGTGATTGAAAGGTTGTGTGTGTGTGTATATATATATATATATATCGGATGTTTATGAAATTATGATTGATTAGAATGGTTAAATAGGTTATAAAATCATGAGTGATTCGAATGGTTAAATATGGAATGGCTATTTAATCTTTTAAACAACTCTAAAGGAAGAGGATAATCATAAGAACATAAGAATAGCCTTACTGGGTCAGACCAATGGTCCATCAAGCCCAGTAGCCTATTCTCACGGTGGCCAATCCAGGTCACTAGTACCTGGCCAAAACCCAAGGAGTAGCAATATTCCATACTACCGATCCAGGGCAAGCAGTGGCTTCCCCCATGTCTTTCTCACCAAACTAATGACCAGGAAACTGAAAAGACAACTTAGAAAGCATTATTTCACAAAGTGCATAGTAAAAATTATGGAATCTATTACAGAGGATGTGGTCAAGATGATTGGCATAGTAGGGTTGAGAAGCGTAGCAAGTTCCTGGAGGAAGAGTCCATAAAAATTTATTAGCTAGATAAATTTAGTAGAGTTATTGCTTATCCTCAGAAATGACCTATAAGTAATCCTGTTTTTAGGATCTATGGGGTACTTGTAACCTGGACTCGTCCTTGTGGAGACAGGATGCCTGGCTTGATGAACCTTGGTCTGCCTCCATTTGGCTTTTCTTTTGTATCTGTTTAGCAATGGGAGGAACCTGAAGTATACTGGAAACATACCAAAGAGTTAACCGGATATTTATTATTTATTTATTTTAATTGTATTTTATTTTAAGGTAATATACAGAAATAAAATAAAAAACAAAGGAAGTAAGGTAATACCATTTTTTTATTGGACTAACTCAATGCATTTTATGATGTTTTTGAAGGTAAACCTTCAGATCATTTCAGATTATTTTAAGAACTTATAGCCCACTTAAACCTAAGCGGGTTCCAAAACTACATACATAGATCATAAAATAAACATTAAACATGTAACATTCTTCATTAAACAATAAAAAAAACCAAAATCACACATTCTGTATCCAGTATCTCATAGTAATCAATATCTTTATCTATTTACAGAAAAGCTGAATACTCCTGTTTAATTGGACAAGTAGATTGCAGGTATCATTCATAAGATAACCAGAAGACAGGATAGTTATAGTCAAAGAGAGAGTCATGCCCAGTGCAATAGGAATGGTATGCTATACCTTAGGGTGCTCTATCTATTCTTGCGAGCATACTGTAGAAAGATGCCAATCATAGTTTTTGAAACCACCTCCTTCTCTGCTGCTTTTTTCAATTTCTCTTTCTGCAGACGAGCATGAAAGATGTCTTCTGATTTGTTTGTTTTCTTTCTTTTATTTTGCAATAGTTTTGCTGCTTTCTACTCTTCCTGTGTGGAAAGGAACATATTTTAAATCTGCAGCTGGCAGATGTATCCTTCAGGGATCTGTTTCAGCCAGCCTACTGAAGATTAGTGGAGTCCAGGGTCCATTCCCCTGTTGTTTGCTTGCCCCTTTGACTTGGTCAGGGGCTGGAATGCAGGCGGTTTAGATGCTAATAGCATTCCTTTGGAGCACTTATGGTGCCAGCTGCATTTCATCTCTCTCTTTCCCCCCTCCTTTTTTGTGAGAGTTCTGGGTGAGTTGAGGTTGAGTCCATGGAGGTCCAACCAGCAGCCCAAAGATCCCAGCAAAGATTTCAGCTGCCATAGAAATAGTGCCCTGTCAAGGGCGCATATGTCCCACTTCAGAATGTGCTGTCATCTCGTTGGTCTCCCCAGAGAGACTCCCTACAGGCCCCTCTACCCTCCGGAAGTGCAGTACTGGATACCCTGGTGCAACCATGGCTGAATTCCAGACTGTTATATGTGATTCCTCCATGGCCTCTGGTAGGCTGGATAGTCTGTTACATAGCATCTCACCTAGGGAGGGTGATCCTTCTGGGGCCTTGAATTGGCATAGGCGTCCTTGGTATTGAGGATCTAAAACGCCTACAGGTGGATGAATGTCTCTGGCTCCAGGTGTATCCCAGACTTGCTCACACAGGGGCCGATTGTTCTGGAAGATCCAGGTCACTTTGATCTTATGGCATGGCTCTTGAGTGTGCGACCTAAGCCAAGAAAGGATATTCAGAAGTGGTCATTACTACTCTACTCAAAGCCAAGAAACCATCCACTCCTTTGGCATATGCTGAGAGTGGGATACTTTTCAGTGCTTGTGCAATAAGGAGAATCCTGGAGCCCAACAAAACCCCAGTGTCGTCGGTACTGGCCTTCCTTCAAGAGGGCCTGCACAAGGGATTAGCAGTCCCTTAAGGTGCAGATAGGAAAGAAGGTTTAGAGTTTATCACACCAGTTTCCATTGACAATGTCCCTCTCGAATCAACTTCAATAACCAAAATATTAGGTGTTCTTATTGATAATAAACTTTCATTCCATCCCGAAATCAGTGCTCTGGTCAAAAACTGTTTCTACAAACTTAGGATGATCAGATCTTTGGTCCCCCTCCTTGACGTAAATCCCCTTAATGTTTTAATTCATTCCCTCATAATATCTTAAATTGATTATTGTAATTCATTATAAAGGGTTGTGTCAAAAAGATATAAAATGCCTTCAACTCATACAAAATAAAGCTATTAAAATTATTTTGGGCTCCCAAAAATTTGATCATGTCACCCCTTTGTTACAAAAAGCTCATTGGCTGCCTATTTCACACCGGATCAACTATAAAATTGCTCTTTTAACATTTAAAACTATACAGACTAACACCCCTGCATTCATATGACCCTCCCGGAACTTTACTGATTCCTTATGACCCTCCCGGAACTTTAAGATCAGCCTCTCAACATTCCCTTAATGTTCCAACTTTAAAAAATAATTGGTACTCGTCGTACTCTCATTTTCTCAGTCACTGCTCTGTTAATTTGGAACTCCCTCCCTCTATACCTCGGAGCCGAACAAAACTTGCAGAAATTTAAAAGTAGCCTAAAATGCTTTCTCTTTAAAAGATGCCTATAATTGATTTCTTACATAAGTATTTACATCTGCATTACTTAATTTGTCTCCCTTCCCTATTGTATTTTCCTTTTATGTTTTATTATGTAATAAATTGTAGTTCTTCCCTTTTCTCCCAATGTTTTCATGTTATAAGTATGAAGCATTTAATCAAAATTCAAATAAACTATGAAACTGAGAGAAGTACATCGACCTATCTATTCTTCCAGATATTATTAGATTCTTCAAAGGAACCCTGAGGCTCAGGCCGCTGATCCGAGAGTCCTTCCCTTCCTGGCATCTCAACATCGTGTTAGAGCAGTGGTCTCAAACTCAAACCCTTTGCAGTGCCACATTTTGGATTTGTTGGTACTTGGAGGGCCACAGAAAATATAGTTAATGTCTTATTAAAGAAATGACAATTTTGCATGAGGTAAAACTCTTTATAGTTTATAAATCTTTCCTTTAACCTTTCATTTCCCGTAAGTTTAGTCTAGTCTGTCTAATATTAAGTACACCATTTAATTAATTTTGTTTTATCTTCGTTTAAGATATTTGTATTGTTATTGGCTTTTTTTTATTTGAACCTCACCATTTTAAATTGTTAACTTGCTTAGAAAATTGATAAGTGATTGTATCAAATTTTAATAAAAACTTGAATAAGACATTAACTATTTTTTCTGCGGCCCTCCAAGCACCCTATTTTTTTCTGCGGCCCTCACAGTTAAAGTTTAACATTTTTCCTTTAACATCTTTCCATTTCCTTTGACTTAACAAAAGATTATAACAGTTATAACTCACCTCCTTCAGCACTGCCTCCAATCGTTGCTCCAAGCTGCACTGCCTCCAACCATTGCTCCAAGCTGCACTGCCTCCAACCATTGCTCCAATGGTTATCTTATGTTCTGGAATGTTGCCCGCTTCACTGCTGTAACCTCATGGAAGCGCTTTCCTGCGTCTGCATGCGATTGGACTCCACCTCACAATTGCGTACAGATGCAGGAAAGCGCTTGTGTGAGGTTACAGCAACTGCTGGACATTTATGGAGTGGACAATCGCATACAGAGTCCTAGGGCCTCAAAATAGTACCTGGCAGGCTGCATGCGGCCCATGGGCCGTGAGTTTGAGACCGCTGTGTTATAGGGTCCTCAGAGGGCCCTGAATGAGCCTTTGGAGGAGGCTTCTCTCATTGATCTTGCAATCAAAGCGGTGTTCCTAGTTGCAATTACCTTGTCCAGAAGAGTCTCAGAATTGCAGGGAACCATTTCTGAGTATCACAGACCATGGGAGTGACCTTGCGTGCAGTACCTTCCTTTTTGCCAAAGGTTGTTTCAGCATTCCACGTCAACTATTGATGTCAGGCTACCAGCCTTTCAACCTACAGGTTATAAGAAGAAAGACAAGGCTTTAATGCTGCTGGACATCTGTAGAGTTCTCTTGTATTACTAGGAAGTGACTGAGTTTCAGCTATCAAATCATCTCATTGTCCTAACCAAAGAGTCAACCCGAGGCAGACCAGCCTCCAAGGCTACCATTTCCTGGTGGATTTGGACAGCGATCTCCTCCACCTACAATTGGTTGCAACAAATAATCGCCGGTGTTATTGAAAGCACATTCAACCAGAGAAGTAAATTCTTGCGGAATTGAGGGCAATACACCGGAGGAGATATGTAGATCTGCGACATGGTCTTCCCTACACACATTCACTGAATTCTATAGGCAGCACAAAAGATTTACACTTTTGGATCCTCAGTATTGAAAGCAGGCTTATTTTTCCCACCTGGGACTTTGGGAACTGCTTACTTACATCACTAAGGCTCAGCATACCATTCCTGTTAGGTACATCACTAAGGTTCAGCATACCATTTCTTTTGCACTGGAAAAAGAGATTAGGTTCTTACCTTGATAATATATTTTCCAGTAGATAGAAATGATATGCTGAACCCCCTGCCCCATACTTTCTCCAAAAGTTGATTCCTCAGTGGGGCAGGTCACTAAGTGTACTGCTTTCCTTAGTGATGGTGGGGTAGTGCTGAAGGACGCTCTGGACTGCAAAGTGGACTTTGTCCTCAAGCACCTCTTTGACGTGGTGGTTGCTGGGCTGAAAGCAGCGGCAGCCTCTTCTTTTGTGGCCAGAGCTTGTCTTTTGAAACTCCACCATGATCCTAACACTGCTGTGATCCAGGATCTTGCCTTTCTGATCTCCGGGGTGCATTATATGGCCGATGCCTTGTACGATACATTCAGAGTGTTCAACAAACAGTCAGCGTACTCCATCTCGATGTGTAGGATGTTGTGGATCTATCAGTGGTCCAGTGATTTGTCCTCTAAGGCAACCCTGAGCAGGTTACCCTTCAGAGGGCAATTGTTGTTTGGCAAAGGTTTGGATGACTATATGGCCAGTGTGCAGGACTGTAAACCTAAGTCCTTCCCAGATAATAGGCCCCGACCCCTTTCCCCCTAGTGGATCAGGGTGCCTAGCTTTCGTTCCCATCAGTTCTATGGGGGCTGCTCAGAGCAGCATTCTTCTCAATCAAGCTAACAGAAATTCGGTAGTCAGCCATCCACAAGGATCCAACCAATTACAACCTTTAAGAAACAGTTTTGATGCCAGGTCTTTCTTTGCTGCTTTGCAAATTTGTATGTGTGTGTGTGGGGGGGGGGGGCTCTTGGCCTTTCTGGCATAATGAAGGGCCATTACCTTGGATGATTAATTGCCTAGAACTTTGGGCAGTTCAGCTGGTTCTCCTCCACTTTGGGCGTCTTCTCCGAAAGTGGGTTGTGTGTGTATTTTTGGACAATACTACGGCAATGGCTTATGTCAGTTGCCAGAGGGGGCATCAGGAATGCTTTTCTGAGCACAGATGGAAAATCACCTTGTGGCACTTTCGGCTGTGCACGTGACCAGAGTGGATAACATCCAGGCAGATTATCTCAGTTGTCAGACTCTGGACCCCAGGGAATGGTCTCTATCCCACAGAGCTTTCAACTGCTTAGTGAAGCACTGGATTGTCTCACGTTTGACCTCATGGTGTCAGTGGCCAACAAGAAAGCAAATCGTTTTTTCAGCTGCCATCGCGAAACCGGCAGTGAAGGCTTGAATACGCTGGTACAGTTTTGGCTGCTGGAGGGTCGTCTTTATGTTTTTCATCTTTGGCCCATGATCGGCTGTCTGCTGAGATGGCTCACAGGGGTTGGGTGATTCTCGTAGCACTCGACTGTCTGAGCCATCTATGGTACACTGACCTGGTTTATCTGCAGCCTCAGACTTCCTTGTCATCCTCATCTGCTCACGCAGGGCCCAGTTGTGCTTCAGGATCCAGACCGTTTTGGTCTTGTGGTCTGGCTATGTAGCATACAACCTTACTCCTAAGGGGCTATTCTTCAGTCATGATTGCTACTCTTCACTGCAGCAAGAAGAAGTCAACTGTGGCGGCCTATGCAAAAGCTTGGAGATGTTAGCAGGTGTGGTGCATCCAGAAAAATGAAGATCCATGTGGAATGGCCTGGTTGGTCAAATCCGAAAATGTAGAGATAGGAGCTTATTTAGGAAAATGCTGAAAACACAATTATATGTAGATGCATTTCTGTGAGAAATTGATTCTATGTAAGGACTGAATCTGTTTGTCTTGTTTTAACCTTGTTTTGAATTGTATAATATCTTATATATGGAACCATTTGTAAACCGCTTAAAAATAAATAAATAAATACCACTGGTGCCTCAAATACTGGAGTTCTTTCAGGATGGGCTAGTGAAGGGACTGGCTCTCGCTTCTCTTTGGGTTCAAATTGCCAGTCTCTCCTGTCTGGGTCCTAAGCCTCTGAAAGGTTGCTTGGTCACTCATCCGGACATCAAACAATTTCTGAAAGGCATGCTGAGGCTTCAGCTACCCTGCCTGACTTGGAATCTCAAACTGGTTTTCCAGTCTCTGGCTCATCCACCTTATGAACCTCTGGAGCAAGCATCTTTAATGGATCTCGTCAAGACTGTCTTCCTGGTGGCCATTACTTCACCTTGCAGGGTCTCTGAGCTTCAGGCTTTATCCAGCTGGGATCCTTTTCTTAGGATCACAGATTCCAGCATGTATCTAAGCACTGTTCCCTCCTTCCTTCCAAAGGTGGTCTTGGCCTTCCACATTAACCAAGTGGTTCAGCTCCCTACCTCTGGTTCGAGGGAGCAGGATTGGGTATTGTGGTCACTGGATGTGCGTATGAACTTGTTGCGGTACCTGGAGGTCACGAACAAGTTCCAGGCCTCCGACCATCTGTTCATAGTGGTGGGTCCTGCCTGCAAGGACAGGCCGACATTGAATGCCATCATTTCTAGATGGATCCATATTGCTATTGCTTCCACTTACATTGCAGCCGGAAAGCAGCCTCCTTTTTGAGGGCTCATTCTACTAGAGCAGTGATTCCCAACCCTGTCCTGGAGGAACACCAGGCCAATCGGATTTTCAGGCTAGCCCTAATGAATATGCATGAGAGAGATTTGCATATGATGGAAGTGATAGGCATGCAAATTTGCTTCATGCATATTCATTAGGGCTAGCCTGAAAACCCAATTGGCCTGGTGTTCTTCCAGGACAGGGTTGGGAACCACTGTACTAGAGGCATTTTCTCTTGGGCAGAGTCATTGGTGATCTTCTTGGAGATTTGTAGGGCTGCTACCTGGTGCCCTTTGCATACTTTCACCAAGTTTTATAGGATCGATGTGGCAGCCTAGCAGGATGCTGCTTTTGGTTCCTCTGTTTTGACAGCAGGCTCAACGATCCCACTCTGACTCTACAGGACTGCTGTTACGTCCTACTTGTCCAGGAATAGAGCGGGATTGTATAAGAATGAAAGATTAGATTCTTACTTTTGTTAATCTTCTTTCTTGTAAATCCACACTCTATTCCTGGAACCTCTCCTGTGAGATGCTGATTGTCTGTCTTTAAAGGTACTGGTAACCTGGATGTCTGATTTCCTGCCCAGCCTTTCTAAGAGTACTATTCAAATATATTTAGCACTTTGCTTTGGGGTCTCTAGTTCTAGCACCCCCTTCTGTTAGTGCAGGCTGTCTCTCCTCATAGCATGTTTCTTTCAGGTTTATACTGTTTAATAACCTGTTTCAATTGTTTGTGATTGTTACGACATTTCATGTTATGAACAGATTAGACTTATTGGTTGGGGAGTGTCCCCATATCCCTCCTTTTTGTCTGTCCTCTTCAGGTGTCACTATCTGCTTTTGCACGAACTAGAGTCCTGAGGTGAGCCCTAAGATAGGAGGGGAGGGACTTGAAAACATTATTTAAATGATGCTACCTACAAGCTGTCTAGCGACCATAGATGCATAACCCACTTGTCCAGGAATAGAGTGTGGATTTACAAGAAAGAAGATTAGCAAAGGTAAGAACCTAATCTTTCGAGATGCTCTTTACATGAATATCCCTCAGACAGAAGCCCTAAACATAATAAGAACATAAGAATTGCCGCTGCTGGGTCAGACTAGTGGTCCATCGTGTCCAGCAGTCCGCTCCTGCGGCGGCCCTTAGGTCAAAGACCAGTGCCCTAACTAAGACTAGCCTTACCGACATACGTTCTGGTTCAGCAGGAACTTGTCTAACTTTGTCTTGAATCCCTGTAGGGTGTTTTCCCCTATAACAGCCTCCAGAAGAGCGTTCCAGTTTTCTACCACTCTCTGGGTGAAGAAGAACTTCCTTATGTTTGTATGGAATCTATCCCCTTTTAACTTTAGAAAGTGCCCTCTCGTTCTCTCTACCTTACTAAGAAACCACATGCTTAAAAGGACTCCTGTTGAATTCCTTTTGATTTTAGCAGACTATGCGCTAAGAAAACTATTTCTGTTTTGACAGTCTCTTCTACAAAAGAAGGAAGAGCAATGGACTGTACAGAGGTTCTTTCCATAGCTAATTTATAATATGGGCGAATTTGAAATTTGTTTTTTGACAAACCAGACTTATTTTGATCAACTAATAACTTGGAAAAGTTGTATAGATGACATTTTTCTGATATGGAGGGGCACTAGAAAATAGTAACTGGAATTTCACGTATGTTTTAACAATCTAAATGAAAATTTTAACTTGAAGTAAGTGATAAAGAGTTTCCATTTATAAATATTCTAATAAGGAATGGAAAAGGTAAAATTTAGAGTGCCACGGGGATCTGTCCTTGGGCCGGCTGTGTTTGGCATCTTTGTGAGTGATATTACGGAAGGACTGTCTGGTAAAGTTTGTCTTTTTGCGGATGATACCAAACTCATTAATAGAGTAGACACCCCAGGAGGTGTAGATTACATGAGGAGGGATCTAGTGAAGCTTGAAGAATGGTCCAGAAACTGGCAAATTTAATGCTAAAAAATGCAGGGATGCAAAAATCCAAAGGAACAGTATAGTTTAGAGGTGAGGTACTTTTGCGTACGAAAGAAGTGCAGGACTTGGGGGTGATTGTGTCTGATGATCTCAAGGTGGCAAAACAGATAGAAAAGGCGACGGGCAAAGCCAGGAGGATGCTTGGTGCTTAGGGAGAGGAATAACCAGTAGGAAAAAGGAGGTGATAGTGCCATTGTATAAGTCTCTGAGGAGAACCCATATGGAATATTGTGTACAGTTCTAGAGACCGTATCTTCAAAAATACATAAATAGGATGGAGTCGTTCGAGAGAGCTGCTACAAAATTGATTAGTAGTCTTTGTCATAAAGTGACCTCAATATGTATACTCTGGAAGAAAGGTGGAAGAGAGGAGATATAAAGATGTTTAAATATCTCTGTGACATTAAAGTACAGGAGGTGAGCCTTTTTAAATGAAGGAAAACTGGCATGAGAGGGCATGGGATGAAATTAAGAGGTCATAGTTTTATGAATAGTCTAAGGAAATACTTTTTTACACAAAGGTCGGTAGATGTGTAAAATAGTCTCTTGGTACAGGAGGTGGAGACAAAAACTGTGTCTGAATTCAAGAAAATGTGAGACAGGCATGTTGAATTTCTTAGGGAGAGGAGATAGTGGATGCTGCGAATGGGTAGACTGGATGGGCCATTTGGCTTTTATCTGCCGTCATGTTTTTATGTTTCTAAGCACCAGTAGTTTTAAGAAAAAGACTGATGTTAGTAAATCATTGCATTATTAGTGCTGCCATAGCAGAAGTTTAAAAAACAGCCTACCGTATAATCACTTCCTAAGACTGATACCTTTGTTCAGATGAGTCTGATTTCAAACAGGTAGATTATATGAAGAGAGAGTTTTCTGAGAGGGGTTACCCTATGTATGGAAGGCTTTTACAAGGTTCAATTCAGTGTTAGAAGGGAACTTTTAAAGAAGAGTGTTAAGAAGAATGTAGAATTGGGTGTGCCACTGACATTGTGAAGATATTTAAAAAAACAAACAAACCGGGGCCCTTAATCATTGACTCCCTTACAGAAAAATCTCCTAGTAGTTTATGGTAAAAGCGAAATGAATCTGACATGGACCATTTTTTGGCAATGCCTGCTTCAGGGATTCATACTCTCCTAAAATTGTAGTAGTGTATGAAGTCCTTTATTTAGAATGTGTACCAACGAATAAGCAGTACCAGCACCTCAGCTTAAAGTGTTTGAAGCTTGTGCTGATGAAAACAGAGCTTGCAGGGATGGGGCAGGGACAGGGATGGAGAGAAATCCCATGGGAATAGGGACAAATTTGTCCCTGTGTCATTCTCTACTTTGAGGGTTAATGTCTTACAACCCTTTTCTCACTGTTTTTCAGAATTTACAGACTACCTTTGCAATTCTCTCTTCCTTCCTATTCTTATTAGGAATTACTGTACATTCTATGGTATCCTTATTCCTTGACTATTTGCAGCTTCTGGTTGGAGTTCTAGGACTTTCTAAAGTACTGCATTAAGGTGGATTGAAGACCTCGGTGGTACTTCTGTTTTGTGAAGAAATCTCAACATATATATTATTTATTGGGAGCATTAAAACATCATTGTCTCCTTGTATGTTGGAAGACATCTTCTGCCGTGAGTTCAGAGATTTTTGGTACTTTACCTCCTTCAACCTTATGGGCTTAGTTCTTAGAGACTTTGGGCTCCATTTACAAAGGTGCATTAGGGCCTTAACGCACGGAATAGCCCACGCTAAAATTCCGCGTGTGCTAGCCGCTACTGCCTCCTCTTGAGCAGGCGGTAGTTTTTCGGGTAGGGCACACTATAGCGTGCGCTAATCTGGTGCATGCGCTAAAAACACTAGTGCACCTTTGTAAAAGGAGCCCTTTGTTATTCAGTCAAAGAGGCGATTCCTAGTTTATCCCAGGACAAGCAGGCAGCATATTCTTAACGTATCGGGTGACGTCACCGACGGAGCCCCGATACGGACCTTTTTAACTAGAAAGTTCTAGTTGGCCGCACCGCGCATGCGCGGGTGCCTTCCCGCCCGACGGAGGAGTGCGTGGTCTCCAGTTTCTTCGTTTCCGCGGAGCGAAGAAGACGCATGTGCTTTCAACGGCTGTTGAAAACTCTATTTTTGCCTTCCCGCTCGCGATTTTTTGATTCCTTTTGATTTTATATTTTGTCTTTCGACTTTCATTTCCTTTAAAAAAAAAAAAAACAAAAAACCTCGTGTCTTTTCTTTTGTTTTTTGCAGCCGGCCCCGGCGGGGCCTGTTGTAATCATACAAGCCTCCGGGTTTGATTTCGCGGAGGCCGTGTTTCCCTTCATGCCCCCCCAACCGGGCTTCAAGAAGTGCCAGCGGTGTGCACGCCCGATCTCTCTAACTGACCCACACAATTGGTGCCTTCAGTGTTTGGGTCCAGAGCATCGGGCTGACACCTGCACCCGCTGTTCAACTCTAAAGAAACGCACTCTTAAGAACCGGCAAATCCAACAGAATATCCTTTTCGGCACCGGTTCTGCCATGGATCAGGCCCCGACGTCGACGGCACCGCCTAAATCGGCACCGACCACATTGACACCGCCTGATCCTCCTTCGGGGTCGATAGCGCCAGGTAAGCCGGCTAAGAAGCCTTCCACTTCCCTAGAGCGCCCTCCAAGTACAGCGGCGACTCCGGTCCTTCCGGCGTCCCGCCGATCCCGCAAACGCTCCGCTCCGATCTCGGTGAGTGCCTCGTCATCGGCCTCCTCATCGCCGGAGCGTCGAGCAGCACCTATGGTACCGAAGAAAACTAAAACGGTACCGGTGCCCCCATTGGAAGACCGCATCTCGGCCATCCTCCAGGACAAATTACAGGAGCAGCTACAAAAGCAACTCCAACAGCTCCTTCCGACTATACTGGCACCGCTCCTTACGGTACCAGACCGGCCCGAGCCTCGCACCATTCCTTCGGTGTCCACCCCCTCGGTACCGATGAACACTTCCATGCCGGTCTTATCTGCACAACCTGAACTCCAGACTTGTTCTGCAGAGGACCCTTCCCGGGCCCAAGATCGACGCCGATCGTCTCGGGACCGGGATCGGCACCATTCCTCCCGGGACAGGGATCGACGCCGGTCTTCATCCCCCGGCACCGTATCCATGCGATCTGGCAAGTCCCTTTCTAAAACCCACCATACTGAGCCGGCTATCAGGGACCCAGACTTATGGGAGCAATCCCCACTCGGTACCGAGGAGGATGCCTCTTCTACTGATGAGGAACCCTCCATGGCTGAAACCACTTCCAAGCCTGAGCAATCCTCCTTCACGAAATTCCTTCGGGAGATGTCTGCGGCTCTCTCAATACCACTTGAGTCCGACTCTAAGAAGTCCCAGGCCTTTTTAGATGCCTTGGACTTCGACCAACCTCCCAAGGAATTTCTCAAACTGCCCGTACATGATATCCTACGGGAAACGTTTTATAAAAATTTGGAAAATCCCCTTACTGTTCCGGGTGCCCCCAAAAAACTGGACAATTTATACCGGGTCATCCCTATTCCGGGATTTGATAAACCCCAATTGCCCCATGAGAGCCTCCTCGTAGAGTCCACTCTCAAAAAATCCCAGGGTTCCAGTGTCTATGCCTCCACCCCTCCTGGCAGAGAAGGGAAGACAATGGACAAATTTGGAAAGCGCCTGTACCAGAATGCCATGCTGGCTAACAGGGCGAACAATTACACCTTCCATTTTTCATTTTATATGAAACACCTAGTCCAACAACTTTCTGCTCTACAAAAATATGTTCCTGAGCGTAAGGTCCCACTCTTCCCACAACAGATTTCCAACCTCCTCCAGCTCAGGAAATTCATGGTGCGCTCGATTTACGATTCCTTCGAGCTCACTTCTCGAGCTTCCGCACTGGCAGTGGCCATGCGACGCCTAGCCTGGCTGAGAGTGTCTGACCTTGATGTGAACCACCAAGACCGCCTCGCCAACGCACCCTGCCTTGGGGATGAACTTTTTGGGGAGTCTCTAGACTCCACAACACAAAAGCTTTCGGCTCATGAGACCAGATGGGACACTCTCATTAAGCCTAAAAAGAAGACTCCACCTGCGCGACCATACAGGCCTCAGTCCTCTTATCAACGTCGATTCTCTGCCAGACCGCTGAATCCTCCTCAGCAGCAATCTCGCCGTCCTCGCCAACAACAGCACACTCAGGCTCGCTCTCAGTCTCACCAGGCGACCAAGCCTCTCCCTCAGACTAAACCTCCTCAGCCCTTTTGACTCTTTTCTCCAGGGCATAGCCAGTCTCCACCCTTCGATGCCTCTTCCTCAACCTATCGGAGGCCGCCTCACCATCTTTCTCCAACGCTGGGAGGCCATCACATCAGACCTGTGGGTTCTCAACATCATCCGTCACGGATACTCACTAAGGTTCCAGACTCTTCCCATAGATCATCCTCCCGTAGAGTCTGCTTCTCACTCCTCCCAAACTCCACTCCTCCTCAGGGAGGTCCAATCCCTTCTCCTCCTCAATGCCATCGAAGAAGTTCCACTGGACCAAAGAGGTCAGGGATTTTACTCCCGCTACTTCCTGGTACCCAAGAAAACGGGAGATCTTCGTCCTATCCTCGACCTCAGGAACCTCAACAAGTGTTTGGTCAAGGAGAAGTTCAGAATGCTCTCCCTTGCCACGCTTTATCCTCTTCTATCTCAGCACGACTGGCTATGTTCCCTGGACCTCAAAGAGGCCTACACTCACATTCCAATCCATCAGGCTTCACGTCGCTACCTCCGATTCCAGATACAGAATCACCACTATCAGTACAAGGTGCTGCCCTTTGGTCTCGCATCATCACCCAGGGTGTTCACCAAGTGCCTGATTGTGGTAGCGGCCTTTCTCAGGTCCCACAACCTACAAGTGTTCCCCTACTTGGACGACTGGTTGGTGAAAGCAACTACGTCCCCACTTGTGCTGCAAGCCACTCATCACACCATCTCTTTCCTCCATCTCTTGGGGTTCGAGATCAATTATCCCAAGTCACATCTGCTTCCCACGCAGCGCCTTCAGTTCATCGGAGCAGTTCTCGATACCAATCAGATGAGGGCATTCCTTCCTGCCGATCGGCACCGGACTCTGCTTCACCTCTGCCGGCAGGTGCTCCTCCATCCATCCATCCCTGCTCGCCAGATGATGGTCCTTCTGGGCCACATGGCCTCGACAGTCCATGTGATTCCTCTGGCACGACTCCACCTCAGGATACCTCAATGGACCCTTGCCAACCAATGGTCCCAGACCACAAATCTTCTTTCTCATCCCATCTCTGTGACATCATCTCTTCAGCAATCTCTTCAATGGTGGTTGAACTCCTCAAATCTTTCCAAGGGCCTCCTCTTTCATCCGCCCCCTCATTCCATGATCATAACCACAGATGCCTCCCCCTATGCATGGGGGGCTCACATGGGGGATCTCCGCACCCAGGAACTCTGGACCCCTCAGGAGCGTCAACATCACATCAATTTCCTGGAACTCAGAGCCATGTTTTATGCCCTGAAGGCCTTCCAGCACCGCCTCTACCCTCAGGTTCTTCTCCTGTGCACGGACAACCAAGTCGCCATGTACTACATAAACAAACAAGGCGGCACCGGATCTCGTCTCCTTTGTCAGGAGGCCCTCCGTATCTGGACCTGGGCCACGGCCCGCAATCTTTACCTCAAGGCTGTCTATATCCAGGGCGAACAGAACTCCCTGGCCGACCAACTCAGCCGCATCCTTCAACCTCACGAGTGGATTCCCACTCCACTCCATCTTTGCTCGCTGGGGCACTCCGCTGGTGGATCTTTTTGCAGCTCCTCACAACCATCAGCTGCCCCAGTTCTGTTCCAGACTCTTCTCTCCGCATCGTCTGGCCCCGGATGCATTCCTGCTCGACTGGACGGATCGGTTCCTCTATGCCTTTCCTCCACTGCCTCTGATGTTGCGGACCTTATTCAAACTCCGCAAGGACAGGGCCACCATGATTCTCATCGCTCCCCGGTGGCCCCGACAACACTGGTTCTCCCTCCTGCTTCAGCTCAGCTCCAGGGAGTCCATTCCTCTTCCTGTGTTTCCTACTCTTCTTACACAGCAGCATCAGTCTCTACTACATCCCAATCTGTCTTCACTCCACCTGACAGCTTGGTTTCTCTCGGGCTGACCTCTCCAGGGAATCTGTCTCAGCCTGTCCGTCGCATTTTGGATGCCTCCAGGAAACCTGCCACTCTCCAATGTTACCATCAGAAGTGGACCCGGTTTTCCTCTTGGTGTCTCCTGCACCATCACAATCCCACCTCATTGGCGGTGGAGACCGTACTGGACTATTTGCTCTCTCTGTCCAATGCTGGCCTCAAGTCTACCTCAATCAGAGTTCACCTCAGTGCCATCACTGCTTTTCATGAGCCTATCCTAGGAAAACCTCTCACGGCTCATCCTCTGGTTTCCCGGTTCATGAGAGGCCTCTTCAACATCAAACCACCTCTACAGCCTCCTCCTGTCGTCTGGGACCTAAATGTGGTTTTGTCAGCCCTCATGAAACCTCCCTTTGAGCCTCTTGCTACTACTTCGCTCAAATTTCTCACATGGAAGGTGCTTTTCCTCATTGCCATCACCTCTGCCAGGAGGGTCAGTGAACTCCATGCACTGGTCGCTGATCCACCGTTCACTGTGTTTCACCATGACAAGGTGGTTCTGCGTACCCATCCTAAATTCCTTCCCAAGGTGGTTTCGGCTTTTCACCTCAACCAATCTATTGTATTGCCTGTCTTCTTCCCGAAACCCCATTCTCATCCTGGAGAACAGGCGTTACACACCCTGGATTGTAAACGTGCCCTTGCTTACTACCTTGACCGTACCAGGGCTCACCGTTCCTCCCCTCAACTTTTTCTGACCTTCGATCCCAACCGTCTGGGTCGTCCTGTCTCTAAACGAACGCTGTCCAATTGGCTTGCTGCCTGTATTGCGTTCTGTTATGCTCGGGCCGGCCTGTCGCTGGAAGGAGCTGTCACGGCCCACAGGGTCAGAGCCATGGCTGCTTCTGTGGCTTTCCTCCGTTCCACGCCTATTGAGGAAATCTGCAAGGCGGCCACTTGGTCTTCAGTTCACACGTTCACTACTCACTACTGTCTGGATACCTTTTCCAGACGGGATGGACACTTCGGCCAATCTGTGTTACAAAATTTATTTTCCTAATGGCCAACCATCCCCCCTCCCTCTCTGTTAGCTTGGAGGTCACCCATACGTTAAGAATATGCTGCCTGCTTGTCCTGGGATAAAGCACAGTTACTTACCGTAACAGGTGTTATCCAGGGACAGCAGGCAGATATTCTTACGACCCACCCACCTCCCCGGGTTGGCTTCTTAGCTGGCTTATCTTAACTGGAGACTACGCACTCCTCCGTCGGGCGGGAAGGCACCCGCGCATGCGCGGTGCGGCCAACTAGAACTTTCTAGTTAAAAAGGTCCGTACCGGGGCTCCGTCGGTGACGTCACCCCATACGTTAAGAATATCTGCCTGCTGTCCCTGGATAACACCTGTTACGGTAAGTAACTGTGCTTTATTTCTTGTTCCATCTTGTCTAGGGGTGGGAAACGAGGGCCGCAATCCAGTCAGGTTTTCAGGATTTCCCCAACAAATATGCATGAGATCTATTTGTATGCAAATAGATCTCATGCATATTCATTGAGAAAATCCTGAAAATCTGACTGGAAATCTGCTTTAATCCATTAGGTTCAAGATAGGGGCATAGCCATGATAATTTGCTGAGTCTGAGGTTTTTCCCACCCTTTTGGTTGTGGAATTGTCTTGTATGATCACTAAGGAAGGAGAAATTAGATCTTACTTGCTAATTTTCTTTCCTTTAGTCTTAGCAAATCATTCTAGGGTCTTTCCCATCTGTTGTATGTTGCTTGGTTCAGTATGTGGTAATTTTATTCCTTTTCTTCTTGGTATGTGGTAATTTTACTCCTTTTCTTCTGGCTACAATCTTTACAGTTATCTTTCAGGTTTACCACTCAGGTTTTCACTATTAGGTTGACAGTTCAGGATTATGATATCAGCAATTGGACTATTTTTATAGCTTTTCCTCAGAATGCCTATTATGGATTTGTGGTCCTACTCTATGAACAATAAAGGCGCTACTGGAATGGTATCTCAACACAAATTCTATTATGACAATGGCATTTCAAAGGATATTAAGAAATAAGTGGCCCACTGCTTTGATATTTCAAAATACTGATGATCTGATGCTACACAGAGGCTTTATAAGGCAAAGTACTCAGAACTTTTTCTTTTCCTCCTTCCAACCTCTGGTCAACATATAAAACCCACATTTTCTGGACTAGTCTGGTAGGACTAAAGGAAAATAAATTAGCAGGTAAGATCTAATTTTTCCTTTCTTTCAAATATTTATGGAATCTTGATTTACGTCTGATATTTGTCATCATGGAGTGTATCTAACAGGGTATATATATGTGTGTGTATTTTTTTTTTTCTCTTCTAGGTCAGGCAGGCGTAGAGCAATAGTTGCTTTCCTGACTGTTGCAGGTTTTGCATGTATATTCATCCTGCTTATACCAGAACGCTCTGGTAAGTATGTAGCACAATGTTAACTAAGTCAAGAATTGTTAATAGGCTCTGTCCTAGAAAGAAATCTTTAATGATTTTTGTTATGGTGAAATTTAATTCAAACCAGTTAACTTTCTTTTCTTGAGTATCCTAGACCAGTTCAATCAAGTGGATTGAACCCCCTTATCAGCAAATTGAGGTAGAGAGACAGAACTATTCCACTTCCAGAGACATGACTAATATAAAGGCTGGTTCAATCTGGAATTCTCTAGTAGGGCCAGTGCCAAAACATAACTAGGTCCCTTGTGCCACAGACTTAAGTTGCATTGGATTAAAACTGAAACTCATCTAACTACAGTATGTACAATCACTGATAAAATGTAGAGAGAGCCTGAGATAGATCCCATAAGCTGTAGCCTTCTAAGGCGAATCCTGGACTAGTCTAGCATGACTCAAGGAAAGGAAATTAACAAGTGTGAATTCTGTTACGTTCCTTCTGGATTCCATATGCTAGGTGTTCAATCCCAACCCGCAGTCTGGGTATTGCAGGAATTCGAATCTTTTAAGAACACATTATTTACGCTCCCTAGTGGTAAAATCAGTTTTCAATTTCTGCAAGCAGAAGTCTTATACTGTTGCTCTGCTTCTGTTTTTTATTTTTTTCGATTAAAGTTTGATTAAACTTCATTTTTCAGTGGATTCAGTGCCTTAAGACCCCTCCCCAGTGGTCCGCTGTCAGAGAAAAGGATGCAGTCCTGCATAGCCGGATTGCAGCTTCACAGAGAAACTTTGGTCCTGGTCTGTTCTCCTGTGCCTTTTCCATTCCGTCCATGGATCTTAGGACAGGTTTCAGAACAGTGTGATTCCGGACAGCTTTTTCCGATATGCTACAGTTATATCGCTGTTTTATCTCCTGAATCCTGCTCTTTGGCAGATCTGAACAGCCTGAGGTAGATTCTGCCTTGGCGCAGGTTTACAGCGCGTAGCCCTCTATATGGCTGGGGAGTGAATATTCAGGTCTCACAGGATGCAGGAGACTGTTCTGATACAAAATATTCTTTTCTAGCATCCTCAGGTAGCCGAGTGGCTGTGGTCACTTCATTTTTGGCATAAGCCTGTCATTCCGGCCTGTGCAATGCATCCTCTGTGGTGGTATATGCCTGTTCTCCGCTGGTGTGGATTCATATGGCTGCGGTGCCGGGTGTCCTTTATGATCTCTTTCGAGTCTTAGTACATGTTCTGATGCAGAGTCTGAGCACGATCTTTTTGGCCCTATCTTTTGGATGCAGATGCAGACTCAAGGTTCTCCTTCAGCGGCCATCCTTTCAAGGGCCAGATTATTGTTTCAAGGGCCAGAGTTCAGGATGACCTCTTCTCAGGTGTGGTGCTCGCCACCCTACGTTGCTCCTTGTAATCCAGTTTCGCTAGCTGTCTGAATACGATTGTAGTTCTCTTCGTTCCTCCCGCAGGTATTGTCAGGGATATTCAGGTTTTTCCTCCTTGATACATTCATAGGGCTACGCCTCCTTTACCACAGTTCCGATTCCAGACATCCTCAAGTTCCTGTGCAGTGGCTACGCCACACACACACAAAAGAAATTAGAATAAAAAGTGCCAATGTCATGGTTTCCTCATTCGCAGGCTGTCTTCTATTGTTTGTCAGTGTGGAGGAGCAGCAGTGGCTCAGAGTTCCTGGGCAGAGAAATCCTCTAGCCATACTAAAGAATTTTGCAGAAACTGAGGCACCCTTACCAATACCCCGCAGGAAGGTTCTGTCTGATGGAAGCAGGAGGGAAAGATATTTAACTCCCAAAGATAAGTTTATCTGGGGGGAGGAATATCTGACTAATGAAGATATAGAAACTGACAAAAAAAAAAAGCATTTACACACATACCGTAGGTAAGGGGTGGGGAGTCAGAGTATGAAGGGGAAGCTCATATGGAGGTGGAAGAATATGAGCCAGTTTTAAGTGACCCAGAGGGGAATATGGTATGGATGAAGAAGACATGTTTGAATGAGACAGGGCTAAGAAGAGCCTGGAACTGTTTTGGTTTTAAAGGTTTGATCCTAATTGGAGACATTGAAAGTGAAGTGTGTGAATGAAGGTTTGGAAAAGACACAGTATTGCTTTTGGGGGAAGGGGTGTTTGAATGTGTTTGTGAGTCCTGGGGAAGTCAAGCATCACACTCCTGAAGCTGAGGTGAAAATTAAACCCCCTAAAGCTGCCTTAACTGTACTTCAGAGTGGATAAGGAAACTCGGGTGGGGTCAGGATCAACTGATCATTTATTGAGAGGTACGGTTTCCATACATACTGGTCCTCAGTTGTGAGATAGAGCAGTATTGTGTTAGTGTTACAGAATTAGAAAGAAAACTATTGTAAAGAAAGTTTGTGGAATCCTAAAGGCTACTACAGGGGGCTGGGAGCAGAAAGAGGCTGGCTGCTGGGCTGCCTAGCCCTGACAGGGGGCCTGGGGACAAGGGGATCCCTCTTGAAGAACTCGCAGAACTGTATTAAAAGGGAGCACCCCAAAAAATGGGACACTCACAAAAAATGGGACACATACTAATCACCCCTATCCCCAAAGACCAGAAAGCGTCCTCGGCTCTAACATCCAATTTCAGACCCATAGCAAGCATTCCCCTCTTCACAAAGTTACAGGAAGGATTGGTCAACCTTCAACTAGTCAACTACCTGGACAAATTTAACCTCCTTAGCGAACACCAATCAGGATTCAGAAAAGGATACAACACAGAAACTGTCCTAGCCTCCTTACTGAATCACCTTTATGATCTCTTTAGCAAAGGCAAAAGCGCACTGATCCTACAATTAGATCTCAGCAGCGCGTTCGACCTGGTAGATCATGAAATCATGCTACGGTGCCTTGAAGCAATGGGAATTTCAGGAAAGGCAAAGAAATGGTTCCAAGAATTCCTAACAAACAGATCCTACCGGGTAATCAGCAATGGAAACTTCTCCAAACCATGGAAAAACCCATCAGGCGTGCCTCAAGGTTCCCCCCTATCACCCACTCTTTTTAATATCTATATCGCCTCCCTAGGTCACCTATTACAAAAACTAAATTTAATATACTACATTTACGCGGACGACATATCCATCCTTATACCCTTAAACGACATCACAAAAGAAATTGTAGATAACCTCTCAAACACAATGACCGAAATCGATAAATGGACCACTAATTTCAAACTAAAACTAAACGCAGAAAAAACAAAAGTCTTCCTGGCTAGTCCTAATGACACTATTACGAGAACATCGCTAAAAATAAACAACCACGAATACCCAATTTCCAAAAACATAAAAATACTGGGTATCACTCTTGACACTCACCTAACTATGACTGACCACACAAATTCACTAGTGAAAAAATGCTTTTACACGCTATGGAAACTAAGAACCATAAAAAAATACTTCGACCCTACATCATTCAGGTTGCTGGTACAGGCACTGACCCTATCCCTCCTTGACTACTGCAATATCATCTACCTGGGCATCCCACAAAAGACAATAAAAAAACTGAGATTAATACAAAACACCGCCGTCCGCCTAATTTTCGGACTAAGAAAAAAAGACCACATCAGCCCCTACTATAAAAAGCTGCATTGGCTTCCAATAGAAGCGAGAATTCTTTTCAAATTTGCTTGCACCTGTTTCAAGCAAGCCTGGGGACTAGCACCATCATACCTACAAACTCACTTCAGCCTACACAACCCCACTAGAACGACCAGAAACAAAAACATCTTTGCTTACCCAAAGACTACAGGCTGCAGATACAAATCCTTCTTGGACAGAACCTTTAAGTTCCAAGCGAACAGACAGCAAATCTGGCTGAAAAACCACATAAACGAACCCAATACGACTTATAATGCATTCCGTAAATCGATCAAAACCGCCCTATTCGCAAAATTCATTGACTAAAATAGTCCCCTCCCCCACTAGGACTCCCCTCCCCAACAAACGCCTTTCTCTCTCTCAAGAAGCCCCTCTTTTTCAGATCTCCTCTACCCTTAGAACTCCAACTTATGGATGTCCTAAATCTCTTAGATACTCCTTGCCCATAGATCTCCAATTTAACACGTAAGTTTTCCCATTTAGACTATCGTACTGCATTAAGATTCCTTGTACGGTATCATATTTAGACTTATTATATGTTACTGTAGTTAGACTCACTGTATTATATACTATTGTATTTAGACTGTATTATATGTTATTGTATTTAGACTCACTGTATTGTATTGTAAGTGGATCTATGATATTGTATTGTATTAAGTTTTTTGCTATTCGCTGAATGTCCAGCCTTCTTATAATGTAAACCGCCTAGAAGTTGCCTGACTATGGCGGTATAGAAAAATAAAGTTATTATTATTATTATTATAAAAGGCACTGATTGTAAGCAGGTTTTTGTTTTGTTTTTTTACTGGTTTGCGGTTTGAAATGGTGAACTTACAAAGTGGATAAATCCTATTGTGAACTGAAAATGTAAACCAGAAAAAGGAGTGGGGAAGGGACATGGTCAACCAACTTCAGGGACAATCAATTTATTGAAAATGTTTATATCAGGAGTGTCAAATGTCGGTCCTCGAGGGCCGCAATCCAGACGGGTTTTCAGGATTTCCCCAGTGAATATGCATGAGATCTATTTACATGCACTGCTTTCATTGTATGCTAATGTGGCCCTCGAGGACTGACATTTGACATCCCTGATGTAGATAAACAACTACATATACAACATATACACAAAATTATGTAGGCCTAACAAAGAGTCTTTCAATCCTTTTGTGCTGGACCCCAACACGGTCCATGTTTCAGCTATAAAAACCTTCCTCAGGAGTTTAAGAATGAAGCCCAGTAGATGGCGCCAAGTAATAAAACCAAAAAAGAAATACTTTGTTAAAAGCCTGCTTGCTCAACATGGTTCCAAAAATGCTGCGAGTTTCCACATAAGCTGAATGGCAGCAGCGATCATTGTACAATATTGTAATCCACAGGTAAGGCATGGGAAACTTTCCAGCACTGGTGCATTAAAGAGAAGGCAGAGTCTTTCTCTGCTCTGATCTCTGTGGTGTTAGCCTTCTTCCAGGAGCACAGCCTTGACAAGGGACTTGCAGTGTCATCCCTCAGAGACCAAGTAATGAAACTCTCTTGCTTCAGAGCTCAAGAGCGTAAGTCTCTGTTGTCGTTTCATCCGGACATAGCCAGAATCCTTCAAGGAACCTTAACGTGGTTTTGCAAGGCATCGGGCTTCATATGAGCTGCTGAAGGAAGTGTTCTTGATGGATATGACACCGAGGACTGGTTTACTTGTGGTTATTATTTCAGCAAGAAGTGTCTCAGAGCTTCAGGCTCTTTCTTACAAAGAGCCTTTCCTCAAGTTCACAGAGGCTGGAGCTTCTTTACGCACTGTTCTGACCTTCTTGCTGAAGGTTGTTTCAGCTTTCCATGTTAATCAAAAAGTCAGATTACTGGCATTCCAGTCCACAGGTTCTAATGACCGGATTCTGAAGAAATTGGATGTGAGAAGAGATCTTCTATGATATTTTGAGGTCACCAACGAGTTCAGGCTATCTGACCATCTCTTTATGTTCACTAGTCAGGCTAGATATGGCACACTGGATTCCAAGGCCACGATATCCGGATTTGTCAGCATTTGTTGCCTGGAAAACAGTGTTCAGTCTCTTAAAAGTGCATTCGACTAGAAGCTTGACTTCTTTGTGGGCGAAAGTTTGGTAGGTCTCCCCTGAGATTTGTAGTTCAGCGACCTGGTCCATTCTACATACATTTTCCAAGTTTTACAGAGTGGATGTAGTGGCAAGGGAGGACTTTGCCTTTGGGTCCTAAGTGTTACAAGCTGGCACAGTGGTCCCATCCTAGATTTCTGGGACTGCTTTATTATGTCCCGTCCGTCCAGAATGACACACCTATTGCACTAGAAAAATAAATTAGGTTCTTACATTCCTAATATCTTTTCTAGTAGATAGGTGTCATTCTGGATCATTGCCCTGTCAGTTATCTCCTGCGCCTGCCTACTGTCTCAATCAGAAAGTTTGAGTCCAAACTGAAATTTGGATGTCAGTCACACCTTAAGGGTATAAAGAATAACCTATTGCAGTGGGGTATACTTGAGCCCCATAAATGTTCTTTTTGGCACGATTGTTTCACGGCAGCTAATGTAAATCACGAAGAATTGATGTGATATGATCAACTTTTGAGGCATGTGTAATCTTCTATGCTCATATTCACTCTCTTCCATTCTGGATTGTTTTGTTTTAGTTGCAGGAAAAGGTTGTGGAGCTGCAGCATCTTGGGCTTCTTCCTCTGGATGGTATTGTATTTTGCATTGGTTTGGTTCTAAGTGTATGCACAAAACTTGTAGGGGGATGGGGGAATACAGCTTGAAGTACAGTGCTGCTACTGTGCTCATTAGAAGTCAAGTTTACATTAGCTGTGAAGTAGTAGAGAGAGAAATGGCAGTCACCAGTACTGCATATGCTTTGACCTTAGGTCTCCCTTGGTGATTCCACTAGGACCACAAGATATTGTGGCCCTTCCTGTGGCTGCAGAATTTGCAAGATACCAGGGTCACTGATTATAACAGTAAGCAGGAGCAGCGGAAAACCTTTTGATTGGAGGGGCCAAAAAATGTCGGTCTCCAGCTCTCCTCCCAAGTTCTCTAATTGCTGATGTTGTTTTGGGTAAAATACTGGTAGGATCTTGGCTCTGGTGGCCTACCTCATTTTGCTGCCTTTGAGTAAGGGATGCTTTAACCCCCAGAGACCCAAATATAGAAAAAAACGTAAAAAAATGTTTTCGAACGTTCACATGTTGTTATAGGAGGCTTGTGATCCCTAAATCAGTGTTTTTTTTTTTTATTTTGACATTTTAGTAACTTTTGGGGAGGATGTTGTAAAATTGCAACGCTGGGCCTGTAAGGTAGCAGAATTTCAATAGTGTCACTCTCTCTCTGAACACATGTAAGGAATAATTAAAAGTTTATTTGTACTTTACAGCTTATAAAGACCCACCTAAGTTTATGTATATACACAACAACAATAGTATAATAAAGAAAAAAGTAATTTTTATTATCAATTTAATACAAAAAATGAGTATCATATAAAAACGCAAATTTTTCCCTGTGAAGCGCCCATTGACTTCTATCAGCGGTAATCAAGAAATTTCGTGTTTTTGCACAAAAAATTTCATGTTAGCGCAAATACGGGTAAAAACGGCCACGCTATGAAATAGCACTTGTGCTATCTTCATAGCACGGTTTTGTGAATCGAGCCCTATATGTGCATGTTTTATTTGTTCATTTATTCAGTTATGGTAGTTCCAAAAACAGTTATTTTGCTCTGAAAAGCACAGGCGAACATTGCACTTCCTGCAAAGTGTGTTGGTATAGCCTTTTGCACAGTGTCGGCACCGTCCTCTATCGGCTTTGATGGGAAAATGTCCAATCATGTCCTTGCAAACTTCCTTTGGAGGGTGTGCATTTGACTTTTTGGCTGTCATGGCAGCTGAAGAACCTCCATCATCTGTAAACTGCCTCTTTTGGGAAGTCAAGGTGCCCCCTCTTGATGAAACTGGGCTTGCAGATGGTCGCCCTCGCTTTGACACTGACCCAGCCGTTCCGATCAGGATAAGAGAAGATGCCAACTGGGCCTGAAACATTCTCCTGTTTAGCATCTGTTTCTTTGGGATATCCAAAGCTTTGCAGTCCCTTTTGTATAGGAGCCAAGCATTGATCACAGCTAGGTTAATGGTGTGCCAGAAGATGTAAAGGTACCAGCGGTAGGACTTCAGTGGAAACTTGTATTTTGCTGCAAATGAGTCTAACAAATCCACTCCGCCCATGAATTTGTTATAGGCAGCCACGATATAAGGCCTCTCAACTTCAACAAATCTTTTGGCAGTTTTGTCCCAGCGTTGAATCTTCTCCACTGGTTGTGGGCCAGCAAAGGAAGACACAAGTGTAACCTGTCTGTTGTCAAACCATTTCACAGCACAAATGTTGTGATTTGACTCCACTCTGACATCAAAGCTTCCTCTTCCCTTTTTCTTCAAGCTTTTCTCATCCTCAAGATTACAGTTTGGAAGGCGCACTTGTCTGGCTGTTCCTGTGTAATGAATTCCACAATCCAGCAGCCTAACTATCAATGGGATGCTGGTGAAAAAGTTGTCTGCATAGATCTTGTAGTTGTGACTATGTGGAAGTGTGGAAGCAAGTTTCATCACAACATCCCCTGATAGTCCAAGTTCAGATCTTGCCCGTATTCCATTCACACTGCCTTGGTACACATCAAAATCACAAAGTATACCAGAGATTCCAGTCCTTGCCCACAGCTTGAACCCCCATGGGTTTGGCTTGCCACGCATGTACTGTTTGATGCTGCTGAATTTCCCCCTGAAAGGGATCATCATTTCATCAACAGAGTTATGTTCTTCAGGGACCACTTTTAGGCATTTCTCTCTGAAAGCATCAAGCCATGGTCTGAGTTTCCAGAGTTTGTCACTTTTTTGTTCCATCTCAGACACGGTTAGATTGTTCACAAAATGTAATGATGTCAACAGAGACTGGAATCTGTTTCGTGACATTACATCAGCGACAGGACTGTATCTTGTGTCTGCTTCCCAGTACATACGGACTCCAGGCATTTGGACAAGACCCATCTTCAGATACATGCCAATCATCTGCTCTATTTCCTTTGTGTTTGTGTTTATAGATGATCCTTTCTTCTGAAAACTGTACTGATTTGTGTTATCTGCCAGAGCGTTGATCATATCTTCTGTCACAAACTTCTGAAAGTACTCCAGTGGTGTGCAGAGGGAATGGACATCATTACTCCAAAGCAGGCAACAGGGTTGTATGACTTCATGGCCAGATAAACAGACCTATTTACACATTCAACCATCCAATGGTGTTGCAGAACTGAACAATAGGTTCTATTAGTAATGTACATGAAGTTTTAAAAGGAAAAAAAATGGGGGAGGGTTTATTTTGTAGCCTTAAATGTGATGTTGTAATATTACAACACTGGGTCTCAGGGGAGTGCAGACAAAACCTTGCTATCACTTTGACCCACTGTTGTAAAATTACAACATAGAAATAACCAGCTCTAAATCTCTTAAAATCAGTATATTCAATGATGTCATAAAATCTGCATGATCTACACATATTAATGATCACATAAAAAAATATTTCAAGCTTTTTACTTACTTTAGTCCTGATGTATCCCGTCCAAAACAACAAGATGATATACTCCAAAGCAGGCAACAGGGTTGTATGACTTCATGGCCAGATAAACAGACCTATTTACACATTCAACCATCCAATGGTGTTGCAGAACTGAACAATAGGTTCTATTAGTAATGTACATGAAGTTTTAAAAAGAAAAAAAATGGGGGAGGGTTTATTTTGTAGCCTTAAATGTGATGTTGTAATATTACAACACTGGGTCTCTGTGAGTTAAAGATGAGATTAGCAATAGGATAAACAAAATGTCATGAATCTGTTATTCATGGCTAACATAATGATTTTTTTCTTTCTAGGTGTCTTCTTGAATCCAACAGCCCTAGCAATGTGTGGAAAATTGTCTGTTAGTGCTGCATTCAATATTGTTTATATTTATACCTCAGAACTTTATCCAACTCCAGTAAGGTAAATGTATTTTATGTATCTAATACATTCTTTGAGAGAAAGTTCCATGATATTCATCTGTATCTGTCAGTACACACAGACACACACACAAGGAACAGATAAGTGCCTTTATATTTTGCAAATGCATATATACGTACAAATTATCACATCAATTTACAACTTCCAGTGTCCATATACTTTTAACATAATCCTTAATCAGATAAAGGTTATACCCGATCCTCAGAGGGTTAATGTACCCAATGGTTCAAGTGGCCAAGCTCACTGAACCCAATCTTCATGGGATCGAACGTGCTTTTTTTATATATATACTTTTTTTGTTATTCTAATTTTCTTATTTTTAGAACCATACTTATATGGAATACTTATGTGAAATTTATTACTTAGCTTTCACAATTTTTCTAGGGGAGCGCCTCCACCAACATGCCCATGTTTCATGCGCCTTCCTCAGGGTCGAGGCTCCCTAATAAATTATCTCGCTTAATAGAAACCCCTTCCCTCCAGTTCCTCCCCATCAGGTCCTGTAGCTCTCTCCTTTACTTTTAGCCCCAGCTCCCTCCTGTGCCCTTACTTCCTGCCCATTTGCTATGCCTTGCATTCATTCTCTCCTTGTCTTCTTTGGAGCTGACGACTCCAGCTCCCCTTTCCCTTGAGGGTTCAGTGGGTCCAGCGTGCCTGCCTCCCTCCCTGCTGCTGACACATATCTTGAAGAAGAAAAACGATCTATGCACACATGCCTGCTCGATGGTGCTCATGGTTTTCCCTCTGCCGGACTCCTCCTTATGATGCAACTTCCTGTCTTTGCAAAAAGAGGAAGTTGCATCATAAGGAGAGGCCCCAGCAGAGGGAAGGCTGCGAGCAGGTGTGTGTAGGTGTGTGCCAGCAGCAGGGAGGGAGGGAAACTGGCTAGGGGGAGGGGGAGCGAGGGGGAGGGGAGTTGGAGCTGCCGGACCAGTGAGCGAGGGGGAGGAGCTGAAGCTGCTGAACTCGCAAGCGAGGGGGAAGAGCTGAAGACACTGAACTCGCAAACGAGGGAGGAATGGAGACACTGGACCCATGAAAGAAGAGGGATAGCTGGAGCTATGAGGAGGGAGGGATGGCTGGAGCCGTGAGGGGGCTGTGATTATGGGTGGGGGGTCCCCATGGGCTCAAAGCTTTTTACCACTCCTGCGGAATGATAAAAAGCTTTGTTCTCACATTTGCGGCTCCAAAGAAGACAAGTACAAGCATTTACCTGTTCCTGTGGTTTTATTGTGAATTGCCATGGTTTTCCACGTGAACAAGTCACCGTGTCATTCTCTAATTCAGAGCTTTAAGTCAGATGATTTTCTGGCATACCTCTTGGTTTGTGACACAGGCACAGGTATTTTGCTCTAGCACATTAATTTTTAAGCTGGAGTCACTTAGGATCCAACTGAGCTGAAGGAGACCCACCAACTATCTTCCCATGCAAGGCTGTGACACTGTTGGCCAGTATGTGTCCATGACATCTACCCCACCAGCCTGTTTTCAAACTTTTTATTATGTGTATCCTGTAGAAGGCAGGCATTTCCAAATGCATTTTCTTTATCTATTGAGAAATGCCTTCTCCTTCAAGCATGTGGCTTTTCCTCCCATTCACTTTCCTCTTTGTGGCATGATCTTGGGTAAAGAAGCAAAGAGTAGCTGAAAAACAGCCAGAATGATGATGAGGACCGCACCAGAGGACCTTAGGGATCGTGATTGGCCCCCAAGCCTTGCATTGAAGAACATTGCTCTAGCAACTACCTCCTAGGTTTTCCTGTAGGGAAGAGGAGGAAGGGAGGAGCTGAGTCTTGAGCAGAGAATAGTCACTTTTAGTCTTGAGCAGAGAATAGTCACAAGTATTCCCTTGTCCAGCATCTCCTCTTCTGTTGGTCCTGCCACTCATCTATACACCTGTTTTCTGGCTTCAAAGTTCCACAGTCCTTAAAGAGTCCTGGCTGTATGCAAATTATACCCTTGGCACATTAAAGTATTGTGCAGATAAACTTCCATATATTCCTTTAACCAGTTCTGTGGGAGGTATTTGTCTGTTTAAGAGTGTTTCTTTATTAACTCACAAAACACTGAGGGCAAGATTCTCAAAAGTTTAACACCGCCGCTAAACTGTTTTCCCGGCGGTTTAGCCTGTATGCAGTTTAGTGGTGGATTATCAAAACAGATTATCTCCATCTTTAGTGATGTTTCCAACACTGACATGCAAATGGGCTCTTCAACATTGAAATGAGCCCTCTGGTGGATTCTTAAAAAATACCAAGTTATTTTTAAAAAGCAGCATCGGCTTTTGGCAACTAAAAAAAGCGACTGGTCCAGGGGTGCTGGTCAGTGTCAGAGACTGCTAGAAATCCCATCTGTGTTTTGATGCAGCGAGAGAGATGCCCATTCTCTCCGCTGTATCTCAACATCCTTTCCCTAACATCCTAGCCATGACCCCTGGCAGCAGGAGAGATGCCCCCTCTCCCCTGCTGCACTAAAAAAAAAATCCTGCCCGGTCTGACCCAAACGCACCCCCCTGCCCCTGCCCCTGGCAACATGAGAGATGCCCACTCTCTCCTGCTGAACTAAACTACCTGCCCTGACTAGTAGTGACCCCCTTGCACCCCTCCCCCTTACCTGAACAAAGAGATGGACATCCTCACCACAGCTGCTGTGTTGTCTAAACTGGATATTCCCCTCCCCGGTGCATCTTGGGATGCACCGGGGAGGGGCCTGAGATTCTGATTAGCCCATGGTGTTTAAGGCCCCCCCCTCTAGTGAGAGGGGCCTTAAGCAGCTCGGGCCAATCAGAGCCTCAGGCGGCCAGTCAGAGCCCTAGGAGCTTCAGGCTTATTTTTTTATTTAGTTCAGCAGGAGAGAGTGGGCATTTCTCCTGCTGCCCGGAGAGGGGGGGGGGGGGTCACAGCTAGGATGTTAGGGAACAGGGTGTTGTGATGCAGCAGAGAGAATGGGCATCTCTACATTACACCTGTCCTAGACATAACCCACAAATACCAAATACATATTCACTCCTTCACGGATGACATCCAACTTTATTTACCACTGGGAGAAACTTGCGACTCCCAGATCATGAAACTCCTAAACTGCCTCTCGGAAATCAAAAACTGGATGTCCCTCAACAAATTACAATTAAATTCCTCCAGAACAGAACTCCTTTCGATCTGCAAAGTGCACCTCATCCACACCCATCCCTCCCTGCACTGGGACTCAACTACCAAAACTGCAAAGGACCAAGCCCGCAGTCTAGGAATATTCCTTAACTCCAACCTATCGCTTTACAACCATATCTCACAGGTGGTATGTTCCTCATTCTACTACTTTCAACAACTCTGAAAAATAAGGGATTACTTTTCTGAGTCTGACTTCACCCCATTACTCTATGCTCTTGTAATCTCACACATGGACTACTTCAACGCACTATTCATCAGACTTGCAACGAAGAATATATGACATTTCCAGTATGTACAAAATGCAGCAATCAGACTTCTAAAAAACCTCCATGCCCATGACCCTGTGTCCCAGGTTTTATCATCAGCTCACTGGCTACCCATAGCCAAATGTTGTGTCTTCAAGGGACTCATGCTAGTATTCAAATCCTTGCACGACATGGCACCAGGCTACATGACAACAAAACTTCCTCCGTAATTGCTCAAAACTCCCCCCCTGGTTGTGCCCTTCAACTGCAAACCGTTAAACAATGTTCCTACTCCCACTTCATACCGAGCCCCTGGAATCAACTGCCCCCACAGATCAGATCCCTTGAAGGACTCCTGAATGTTAAGAAAGCAATAAAATCATACCTCTTCACCTAACTCCCCTGCCTATAGTCGGTGGATTACAAAGAAATGTATATTGGTAATAAATTCTCAGCATATATCACATTAGGATAAAAACTTATGTTGAAAAATCTTGCACTGTAACTATGGCAAATTGTGACTTGTATATTGTATTAGATTCCTAGTATGTGTCGAGTTAGGATAAAAACTTGTATTGGAAAAACTTTTACTGTAGCTATGTCAAATTGTAACCACTTAACTGTATATTATGTACGTTAACTTGTAACCCTCTCTAAGCTCGTTGGGGAGAATGGGATAGAAAATGAAATAAATAAATAAAAAGGAAGTTGGTTGGCTGAAAGCTTTTCAGCACCCTCTCTATATTTACCAATAAACTTTATGAAAGCAATAAAAGCTTTTCAAACTATAAAAAAAAAAATCAGTCTAGCTGTACATTATACTGGGTTAGTTTTGTTGCTTGCTGTGCCACTGTTGAACCTGATTAACATGCCTTAGATTTCCTAATTAAAGGCTAACAGAGTAAGGGGGAAGGTATTAGTCTGCTATTGAGACATACTTGGTGGAAGCTATTGCTTGCTCTGGATCAGTAGCATGGAACGTTGTTACTATTTGGGTTTTTCTCAGGTACTTGTTACCTGGATTGGCCATATGAAAACAGGAATTCTGTTCTAATTAGTTCTTATTTGACATGTCTTTTGTATAGAGCAGTGGTCTCATACTCGTGGCCCGGGAGCCACATGCGGCCTGCCAGGTACTATTTTGCGGCCTGCGGCTGTACCAGTGCTGCCCACTCTTTGCAGCGTCCTCCAGCTTCCTCCCCCCCCCCCCCCCCCGTTCTTACCTTCAGCTAATTACCACAGCCTGCAGAGAGGATTCTCGGTGCTGTAGTGATCCTTGCAGGCTGCTGTCATCCTCAGCACCATGTTCCCTCTGCCACGATCCTGCCCCTGATGTCAGAGGAGGGACGGGACCGTGTCAGAGGGTACGTTCTGTAGAGGCCAATGGCAGCCTGCAACACCGGTGACCCTCTCTGTAGGCCGCGGTAATTAGCTGAAAGTAAGACCGGGAGGTCAGGGGGGAAGTGGGAGGATACTGCAAAGAAGGAGGGGAGGGGGGAGATTTATAAAATAAAAGAGTTTTACCTCATGCAAAATTGTCATTTCTTTAATAAGTCATTAACTATTTTTCTGCAGCCTTCCAAGTACCTACAAATCCAAAATATGGCCCTGCAAAGGATTTGAGTTTAAGACCACTGGTATAGAGTGTGACAGAAATTCTAAAGTAGTAATCATGTCACTAAGCAGTCTGGTGGCTGTGGAGCCTTTCAGTAAGATGTACTGGTCAATGTTGAAATAGTGCAATAATTCTTTTTTTTTTTTTTCCTTGGCTCAGGAATGCTGGGTTAGGTGTCTGTGCAATGGCTTGTAGATTTGGTGGGATTTTAGCTCCTTTTGTACCATCAATCGTAAGTTTGCTTTGTATTAAATCAACTTATTTCTTATTCTGTTGTCTTTGTTATATAATCGCTTTTCCCCTTACCTTGTGTAATTCATTGAACTGTTTATGTTCATTGCATTATTCATGTATTACCCTCATAAAATGTAAAAGTTATTCTTATCAATGATTGTTATATTCTAAAATGTTCTTAATACTTTCATTCTGTATATATTTAAATACAGTAGAATCCCGATTAACCAGTCCTCAAGCAATGGGCATTCTCACCCAACCAGCAAAAAAAATTGCTGGCAAAAAAAAAAATTCATCCCCAAAGCAGCAGCGGCTATTCTGAGCCGTGAAACCCCCTCTTTCCCTCCAGCCCTGTAACAGCAGCAGCAGCGATCCTGAGTTGCAAACCCTCCTCCGTCCCTCCCTTCCTTACCCGAAGTGGCAGCGGCAGCCGGTGAGCAAAGGAATCACTAAAAACAGGTTGCTCATGGTCAGCCCTGGCAGGGCCTTTCCTCTGATGCATCACTTCCAACATGGCAAAGGAAAGGCCCTGCCAGGGCTGGCCACAAGCAGCCTGCTTACAGTGCTGCCTCTGCTGACCGGCTGCCATTGCTGTTTCGGTAAGTGAAGGGGGGTCCAGGAGGCTAGACCCGCATAGAGGGAGGGAGAGCAGATGGGAGGAAAGGTTGACCAGAAGTCTATATGTGGTGGGAAAGGGTCCAGCAAGAAAGAGGAGATGGATAGATACCTGTAAGTGGAGGGAGAAGGAAGGAGAGAAAGTGATGCTGGACCTACCATTGGGAGTGGGGAGATGATAGAGTGAGGTAGGAAGGGAGACAAAAATATTTTTACAATAAATTTCACTTTGTGAGGAAATTTGGAGAGGTTTTGACAAGGGGAAGTGTTTTCTCCTGGTATCTCTTGATGTAGCCACAGCGTTTGAGTCAGTCTGGCACTGTGCTTCAGTGGTTCATTTCATTTCTTGTGAATAGGAGCTTTTGTGTATCGGATGGGAGTGTGCAATCTGAATTTTACACCTTGACTTATGGAATGCCACAAGGTTCAGCCTTGTCAGTGTTATTGGTTAACCTATTTATGGTACAGATTGGAAGTGTATTTTTGGATTTAGGGATCCAGTATAGGTTATATGCGGATGATTTGCAGTTTCTATTTGAGGTGCCTGATGATTTCTCTCAGTGTTTTAAAGTGCTGTTTTCATATTTGGATGTTATTGTTGCTTGGATGTCAAAGAATGGGCTTCGATTAAACATAGCAAAAACAAAAATCTTGTGGTTATTGGCTGCTAGAATACTGGATGCTCCCGTGAATTTTATTTACGATGGGGTTACAATTCCATTGCATCAAGAAATTAAAAGTCTGAGGGTTCTATTAGATTCCTCTTTATTATTTTGGAGCATATTGCTTCGGTAGTTAGGATAGTCTTTTTTAAGATTCACCTAGGTATTGTGTAAGCGGCTCTCCCCGGACATCTACCGGCAGGTAATGCAGTGCTTCATGGTGCCTCACCTGGATTATTGTAATGCCCTATTCTGTGGTTTGCTGAAAAAAGCATTGCGTTCATTACAGGTCGCACAAAACGTATCCACTAGGGTTATAGGTGGCCTATCTCGTACTGAGCATATTACCCCATTGCTGGTAAAGTTACGCTGGCTGCCAATGTTATGGCGAGTTAAATTCAAAATCTTAATGCTGGTGTTTAAAGCCCTTCAGGACATGTCGCCGAAAGTAAGAGCCCTTTGATTCGTCCATATATTCCATCTCGTCCACTGAGATCACAATAATATCAACTTCTCTTGGAAGTCCCATCTCTGCATGTTATCACCAAAGTTACAATTTGTTCTAGGGTTTTCAGTGTCATGGGCCCTACTGATGCAAAATACCAGGCTCCTCTTTCCTTTCAAAAAGCTGTCAAAGCATTTTTCTTTCAGGAAGCTTTTGCTGATTTATGAAGGGAACTGTGTGTATTAAAAATGAAATAAGTTGTATTTGTGTGGGAAGGATTGGGGTTTTCCTGATATCTATGTGTATACACAGGAGAAGAGAAAACAATTTTTGTTATTGTGCCCATTTCTTCTTACATTTTCCTTGCAAATGTTTAATTCCCTTTGAGTCGAATAGATACCTTTTTTATGACCCGAAACAACTTAAGGCTTTTCTTGAAAATAAGCGACGGATACAGATCCCAATACTGGATAGGGGGATATAAATACTGAAACTTAGTTTTGTAATGGGAAGGCATAGAAATTTAAGTCTTGATGATTGCTGTATTTGATTATTCATTTTTATTCATTCTAATAATGTAAGCCCCTTTTTCCTTTTGTTCTCCTCCCTAATAATAGTGGGCTTATCGGAATTTAATTGGTTTTCCTTTTCTATACAGAATATCTGTTAGATTTACCTTTTGTTAAATTTTGAATAATGCAACTGAATTTTATTTCCTAATGCATGTTAATGCTATTTGTTATTTAAAATGCAGATTAAAAAAATAAAGAAAAAAAAGTAAATTGATGGTAACACATAAGGTGTGTGTATAAATGGGTAGAACAAATGGTTCTTTTCTGCTGCCATCTTCTGTGTTTTTAACTAAGTAAATGAACTAATTTGAGATCTTTGATTTCAGAAATCTTTTAACCCATCTCTGCCGTTTATGGCATTTGGAATAAGTGGATTATTGGCAGCAGTCCTGAACCTGCTTCTTCCGGAAACCCTAAATAAGCCGATTGCAGAGAGCCTTCAAGATCTGAATTCTCATGCCTACCAAGCCCTTGAAAACAAAAAGGCAAAGTAGATTTTTCTACCTTCAAAATCAGCAGAATGTTTCAGAAGAGTAAAATTATTTAAATAAATAAATAAAAACCAACAAAAAGGTTGTAGAAAGGGTTGGCCTAATCATTAGGCAAGACTAGATTGCCTATGGCAGCAGCTTATTGGGAGCAGTAAAGAGTGACTGCAGTCAAAGCAAAGCAATAGATCCCATCAGCTGTACAAAATCAAAGAACCATAAGTGTGTACTTTTGCCTACAAGACGAGTGGGCAATTTTCAAATAACCCATTTGCTTAGTAAATGACTTCAGGAAATTTCTCTCATTATTTATATGTGCATGTGTGCTGCTCTCTCCCTCTCCCTCCTCCTCTCCTGCTAGATATCAGCCCTGGTAAAATAACAGGTGATAAGGTAAAGTAATATAAAATAGCCTCTTTTACAAAACCGCAGTAGCATTTCTCCATTGGCAAATGCACCAAAGCCCATAGGAATTGAATGGACTTCGGAGTATTTGCCGCGGGAGAATCACTACTGTAGCTTTGTAAAAGGGGTCCAGATTTTTGCAGAAATCATTTATTATTGCCTTAACATACATTATTAGTAACCCTCTCCCTCCATAATGTCTCTAAGATTATATTGACAAAGTACACATAATACACTGTACCATATTGAATATTTTTGGAAACTGTAATGTGTTTTAAGCAAGAGTAAATTATTCTGTAAAGGCTGTTCACCTTGGCTGGATTGAAGAAAGGGAATCGTTTATATTTATTTATTTACTGCCTTTTCATAAAGAGATTCCACCCAAAGCAGTTTACAATACACTGAAAAGTAATCAGGTACTGTAAGTATTTTCCCTATCTGTCTCAGCAGGCTCACAATCTAATTGGGGCAATGGAGGGATTAAGTGTCTTGGCCAGAGTCACAAGGAGCAGGTTGGAATCAAATTCACAACCTCAAGGTGCTGAGCAGCAGCTCTAACCATAAGGCAACGCCTTCATTTGAATTTAGTCTGCTGACAAAATAAATTTTGGAGGAAATGTTTCCTATTTATGGGAATTCACAGAATTTTATTTATTTATTTAAATTTCAGTTCTTTCCACATACATATAGGAAATGTTCTTTGTTTCAGCCATTAAGGGTGTAATCCTATAACAGGGCATTTGTTGTAGGTACTGGTTATCAAGCCCATTTCAGTCCTTATAAAGAAAAGTAAAGGCCTACTTTCTTTGAAGAATACTGGCGCAAGGAGCAGAGGGTTAGGGTACATCTAGGTGCAAACACTTGTACCAGTCTTATAGCATGAATGTACATAAATTGAGTGCTCTGTAAAGTATTTGTAATCTCCACTTACACTATGCCCATGAGCATGCCCATTGGCAAAGTGTGTGCCATCAAAGCATGGCACGTACTTTCTCCTTGGACAGGCAGGATGTAATCAGCCACACATGGGCGTTGACATCCTGATGGCAACAGTTTGAAATTACCATCCAGAATGCCTTCCTGCACTTTTGCTCAAGCTTTTTCATCTGAAGCAGTATCGGATTTGCTGTCTTCACAAGATTATTTCTTATAAATGAAAACAAGCAACATGACACATGCCAAGTGATGTAGACCCAAAAGCACCTTTAAAAAAATGGTGCCTGTGGATAAAACTGTCTCAAACGGCCCATTGGAATATCTGTAAGGGTTTTATATGTTGGAACTCTTGCTGTGAGCACCCATGAATCTCTAAACATATACCCTGTGGAGGCCTGGTTACTTAAAATCATTTTCCAACTGTGCCTATTTTTAGTGCTACTAAAATAAATAAAAACATGATGGCAGACATCCTTTATTGAGGTTTCTCCCATCTACTTAAAGCAGCAAATGCTTGATGAGAGTTCCCCAGTAGGTAAATAATTAGGAACCCTGGGGAATAATATCTGTCTGCTCTGATGAGGTTTTTAGTCACATGACTTTATATGACACAGTGAATTTCAGTTTTCATGTGCTTCTAGCAGAGTGAAGGCTGTTAGCATTTTTTTTTTTGTTTGAAAATGTTTATTAAAAAAGCAAACGAAGGGGGGTGGGGTAATGGAGGGGCTGTTAGCAGTTTAAGCTTTTTTCTTAACAAATTACCCGTAAAAATGTTATTTAAAAAAGGCTTATACATGTTTAAACCACACTGGGCTAGCCATCTGGCTGTATTCAGCCTACGACTGCCTAGGCACTATCTGGTTAGTGCCAGGTTATGGATGGAGCTGGAACTTAACAGGATAGTGGTGATATTTAGTCTGCTAATTGTCTAAATGGATAAAGTTAGGACAGCTGCCCTAATTTAGGGCTAGATTCACTAAGAACAACCGATTGTGTCCCGACCACTTTGCGATCACTTAGCAACTCCAACCCGATTCACTAACTTTACTCTAGATCCGATTTGCACCCGATCCGATCTGCTCATGCAAAGAGAGGGAACGGCATGCAAAATACGGGCAGATTGCAATTCACTAAAAAAAATTAGGAACACCGACTGGGCTGGCTGATCAAAAAATAAACGACTGCTGAGGACCAGTCGCTCAGGCCCTTTCTGACTGGCCCTGACTGTCCTTTCCTGCCGCCTTGAAATACTGCCTCTCTGCCTCTCCCCAGAGCCTGTCTCCCTTGTCGGATGCTTCTAAAGTTTAATGTCCTTTTCTGAAAATGGAATAAGACCAATACAGTGTTCTTCTGCCTCGATTGCCACCCTGCTTCTGCCCCAATCGTAGAGAATGACCCAGTGGATGATACCCGCGGGGAGCCTTGGGTAACCCGCCGAAATGGGGAATGAAAAAATAGTCACCACGGGGATGGGGACAAGGCCATTCACTGCCCCATGGAGCGGTGAATGGTTTTGTCTCTGCAGTGAAGGGATCATGCGGTCCAGGAGCCCCCTCCCGCCCGATCGCCACATCCCACCATCTCCCTCCCTCCCTTCTCCCTCACCTTATGTGCGGAATTTAATTGTTGTCCCAGCGGCACGCTTTCAACAAGTTGTACGCGGCTGCTTCTGTTAAATCTTCTCCTCTGACGCAACCGGGAAAGGGAAGTTGCGTCAGAGGAGAAGATTCAACTGACTTGTTGAAAGCGTGCCGCTGGGACAACAATTAAATTCTGCACATGAAGGGAGGGAGGGAGGGAGATGGTGGGACACAGTTCTTGGGTGGCAGGGTGCTGCTGGACCACGCGATCCATGAAAGGGAAAGAGATGCTGGGCTAAGTGGATGAAGACACAGCAGGAAAGAGAAAGGGGAGGTGAGCCAGATTCTGGAACTGAAGGAATAAAGAGGGAAAGAAGCTAGATGGGGTTGGAGAGGAGAGAGAGACACATTGGTGTGGAAGAGGAAGAGAAGGGAAATCTGGACTTAGGAAAGTAACAGAAACAGAGGGTAAATTATGTGCATGGAGGCATAGGGACAGAGACAAAAAGGGGAGATACATGGGGGGGGATTATGCGCATGGGGGCATAGGGACAGAGACATAAAGGGGAGATACATGGGGTGGGGTTATGCGCATGGGGGCATAGGGACAGAGACATAAAGGGGAGATACATAGGGATGGTATATGGATATTGTGGGGCAATGCGGGACACAGGAGGGAGTATACAGAGGGGAGATATTAGAAATTGGGAAAATAGGAACACAGAAGGGAGATGGTTTGTGCGGATGGGACGGGGACTGAGCTCAAGGGGACGGGGCAGAGACGGGGACAATTTTTTTCCTGTGTCATTCTCTACCCGATCGCCATCCTGCTTCTGCCCCGACTCTCCTTGCCTTCCCTGCAGTGCGAGCCCATCGTTTTAACCCGCGGGTTTAAAGCGGGTTAAAACCCCACAGGCTCATGAAAAAGTAAAAAACAAGTTAAAAAAAAGTTTTCTTTCTCTGCCGAGCATGGAGGGCTAGTGCATGTGCAGACCATCTACAGATGGTCTGCGCATGTGTCGGGATCGCTTGAGAGGGAACCATTTGGTCGGTTGGGGCATGATTCTGATAGCCCTCATTTGCATGAGGGCGATTCGTGAATCAACCCCTCGGCCACGGATCAGATTCAGTCTGTGGCCTTAGTGAATCTAGCCTTTGATTCACCAAGCTAACTTGGCACTGGTTTGTATATCAGCTAGCTCCTGGTTAACTGGCAGGTAACCGTACATACTGGATATTCAGTGCTTGAGCAAAGACGTGGCCCAGCATTGAATAGCTGGGGTTAATTAGCCCATGGCTGTAAGTGGCTTGAATGCTGGCTACTGCAGGCTGAATATGCAAATACAGTATAATCCTCCCTTCCTGAATATCTGTGCTATGCAGGTAATGAGACACTTTATCAACGCCATCTCTGCTCAAATTAATGTCTGACTAAGCACTACAGGACAGATTCTATATATGATGCACTCATTTGCATACTATTCTGAGAGATGTGCACACAACTAAATTGGCCAATTCAATTAGTGCCAGTAATTGGGTGCTAGCAATTATTGACATTAATTTGCAACATTTTGGATTTGTGCATGCATCTTGCTAAATGCTATTCTATAAAGATCAGTGTGCAAATCTTATGCTGTGCAACTCAAAAAGGGGGAGTGGCCATTGGAGGGTCATGGGTGGGTCGGGCATTCAATGAAAATACACTCAGTATTACTGAATTCTGTGGATCCATTTCTAACTTATCTGGATTTATACTAGGTTTCAGTTGATGTAAATCATCACAACCAAAGTTTGGCACAGAAATGAGCTCTAAGCACTATTCTCAGGGCCGCCATCAGGGCAGTACTACCAGTCCTGCAATCAGGGGCCCGAGCTCCCCCAGGGTCGCAAGCATAGTCTCCTCTCCTCCTCCTTACCTGCCCTGCCGCAGCACACAGCCAAACAGAAGCCTTCCCGATGTCAGCGCTGACGTCAGAGGGAGGGCTGACATCGGGAAGACTTTTGGTCGGCTGCTTACGGCAGGACAGGTAGGGAAAAGGCAGTCGTGTTCCGAAGGGGGGGAGGTCCGCCCCGGGTGCAGCCATGGGGGGGGGTGTGTGCACAGCCGGTCAGGTCCCCTTAGCCTTGTGGCGCTTCCCCCGACCGACCAACAACAGGCCCGGCCGACAAACCTACCTGCCCTGTAGCAGCGAATCTAAATTATCTTCTTACAGCAGCTTCAATACTCCAACTGCTGTAAGAAGGTAATTTAGATTTGCGGCTACAGGGTAGGGAGGTTTGTCCGACCGGGCCTGTTCTGTTGTCGGTCGGGTGGGGAAGCGCCACAAAGGTAAGGGGCATGGAGGGAGAAAGGGAGGAAAGGTGGAGTGGAGAAGAAAAGCACATGGGGAAGACAAAGGGGGAGAAGGACCCTGAAAGGATATGGGGAAGACAGGGGGGAGAAGGACACTGAAAGCAAATGGGGAAGACAGAGGGGGGAGAAGGATGCTGACAGGACATGGGGAAGAGAGAGTGGGGAGAAGACACTGGCAGGGAAGAAGACAGAGATGCCAGACTATAGGGGGAGCGAAGGGAAGAAGATGGGTGACAGACCAATTTGGGAGGGGGGAGAAAGGGAGAGGCACTGTAACAGAGCAAATGGAAGATGCAGAAAGAAGAGAGACAGTGGATGGAAGAAATGAGAACATGAGGAAAGCAGAAACCAGGCAACAAAGGTAGGAAAAAAATTCTTTTATTTTTTTTTTTTTTGCTTCAGGATAAAGTAGTATATTAGTTGTGTTGATAAAAATTTATAAACATTAGAGGCTCTGGTAGAAACCCGTTTACAAAGTATGTATTCTTCCCAATTAATATTTCCAAATAAATAAAGTCTTTTTGCTTATTTTTAAATGGGTTTCTACCAGAGCCTTTAATTCAGTAGCATAATTAAATGAAATAACTATTTCTGTAGTTTATAGGGACGGGCGGGGACGGAGGGATTCCTCGCGGGGACGGGCGGGGATGGGTGGGAGTCCTCACGGGGACGGGCGGGGATGGGTGGGACTTTGGCGGGGACAGGTGGGATTTTTGTCCCTGCGCAATTTAAACATGCACCTTTCTTCCTCCATCCCATAACACAGCCTGGTGGTGATGATTATCAGATTGATTCATGAATATATAATGATGTTATGAGTGTGCACCTCTTCCTTCCCATCCTCCTTAGCATGTCACATACAGCATGTTACATTACACAAAGTCTGTGTAATGTAACATGCTGTATGTGACATGTTGAGGAGGATGGGAAGGAAGAGGTGCACACTCATAACATCATTATATATTCATCCATAGCTGCATGTTAATGATGTGCTCATATGCACTTATTTATCATCATAACATATACATCATCATTAACATGCAGCTGTGGATGTGTAAGGACAGGCTGAGGAGGATGGATGGGAAGGAAGGAAGGTGCACATATCAACATATCGTACATTTTTAACATGCATGATGCAGATATAGGCAAGCTGAGGAGGATGGGATCATACAGATGTGTATGTTCAGATATGCGCTCAGATGTGTATGTTTAGATATGCGCTCACATATACAGTCAGATATGTATGTTCAGATATGCGCTCAGATGTGTATGTTTAGATATGCGCTCAGATGTGTAGTTTTTTCAGATATATTTATTAAGCTTACAGAAGCTTACAGTATTTATAAAAACACATTAAATACTTGTTACAAAAAATATTGTGCAATTGTGATCTACTTCTGGCCTACAAAGGTCAAAAGAAATCCTTAACTGAGATTTTACATTCAAAAGTGAATTATAGCTACTAGCACTATTATTTATTAGTTATTTATTATGCAGATGTTTGTTAGTTTGTTATTAGTTCAGTATTAGACATATGTTAGTTTAGAATAGATAGGTATAGATTAGTTTAGTTTAGGTTAGGTTAGGGCCCTGCTGAAAGAGTCTACCTTGACGTGGTTGCAGGCTTACAAATCTTTTGGTCAAAGAGTGCGGTGACAGAAAAGTATGTGTGTATTCGGCCCATGGAAGAAGGGGGGTCGGGGGGGGGGAAGGGGTGCGTGGGGGCCCAATAGGATTGCTCAGTAAGGGGCCCAGAAATTTCTGATGGCGGCCCTGACTATTCTATAAATGGCATGCAGCTTTGGAGCACTGTGTGGACTTTTTTCAGTGCTGGGTTGGTCAGCGCCATTTACTAAATCTAATTCTTAATGACTAAATTCCAGCACAAGAAAAAGTTAATACCACAGAGCCTATCATGTCAATATCTGTACCAGCTCTGTTCAGACCACTCAATTCATTCTCTGAGTGGAGCAGAAAATGTTAATTTTCTAGTTAGCCCTAGCCTCAGTCAAGTTCCTTTAGGGCAAAAGTGTTTCTATTAAACATAAACCATACTCCTAAGAAATCAGAAAATTTATTCCAGTGGAAAATAACGAGGGGGGTTCCTGTTGAAGTAAGAAATTGATTGATGGTATGCAGCTAGTTTCTCCCATTCATTGTATACTGAGCTTATGCTATCTACATCAGAGCTTGTAACAAATTAATCCAAATGCTGACAGGAAACTTCCCAGCACATTCTGATAATGTCATCAAGAGGTACCTAGAAAATATATGCTCTTGCTTATTTTTCCAGATCTGAGTATACTTTAAAACATGCCGCCAAAAAGAAATACATTGAGCAACACTTTACAGAAGATAATGAAATTGTGAGAACTTATTTATTTATTTTATTTGTATACCACTTATATCCTAAGTGGTTTTACATTCAGGTACTTTATCATATTTTCCTATCTGTCCTGGCGGGCTCAAATTCAAGTGTACCTGGGGCAATGGGCGGATTGTGACTTGCCCAGAGGTCACAAGGAGCAGCAAGAGATTTGAACCCACAACCTCAGGGTGCTGAGGCTGTAGCTCTAACCACTGTACCACACATCTTATTGCTGACATGAATGCTTATATGCTGCTCTAATTTATGAGGGGCATATTAGGATGTCTACAGAACACTAAGTGGCCTAAATTGGTACGTGGACGATCAAAAAGACAGATCATCCAAGCACCGATAATCAAAGCTGGTTTTAGACGTATCTAAAACCAGCTTAGGCCTTTCCCCTGCCTCTGAACGCCTAGAGTGAAAAGAGGCGTTTTTGGAGGAGGGGAAAGGGCGGGAGGTGGGCCGACCTAGATTTAGTTGTACAGCAAGTATAACTAAAAGTTTAATGAGGTTGCCCAGTCGGAACCAAGTCAAAACAAGTATAAGTTCTGAATAGGAGCCTCTGAGCTGATCACAGCTGCCACAGTCAGCTCAGCAGCCCCGGCAACCTGCCAACCCCCGATCGCGATCCCCCCCCCCGACTGCCGCAAATACTGTCAGGAGAGATACCCAATCTCTCCTGCTGAGGTGCACCCCTGACACCCCCCCCCGAATACCGGCAGGAGAGATCCCAGGCCCTCCTGCCAAAAACGGTACCCCTGAACCGCCCTCCCCCCGCGAATACCGGCAGGAGGGAGGCCAGGCCCTCCTGCTGAGGTGCACCCCCGACACCCCCACGCCCCAACACCAGCAGGATGGATCCCAAGCTCTGCTGAGGTGCACTCCCCGCAATTACCCAAATGGTCCCCCAAACCCCGGCTCCCCCTTGCTTACCTTAACGTTGGCTGGACAGACAGGTCCCCAGTCTGTCCAGCTGGCAGGCCCGCCATCCTTGGAATTGCGTCAGGGGGTGCACCTTGGCAGGAGGACCTGACCTTCCTCTTGCCGGTATTTGAGGGGGGTTGGTGGCCGTCTTCGGCAGGAGGGCTTGGGATCCCTCCTGCCGGTTCAGGGTTTTGTCGGGGAGGGGGATCGCGATCATGGCTGCGATTGTTGTGGTGGATGGTGGGCCAGTTATAGATGCCTGCTACAGAATCTTGCTTTTAGGTGAAGGATTGTCCCCTCCGCGTAAAAGGTCTGGGTATAGAAACATAGAATATGACGGCAGAAAAGGGCTATAGCCCATCAAGTCTGCCCACTCTAATGACCCACCCCCCTGTCTTTACTCCCTTAGAGATCCCACGTGAATGTCCCATTTTCTCTTAAAATCTGACACGCTGCTGGCCTTAATCACCTGTAGAGGTAGACTGTTCCAATGATCGACCACCCTTTCTGTGAAGAAGTATTTCCTGGAATCACCTCGAAATTTCCCTCCCCTGATTTTCAGCGGATGCCCTCTGGTGGTCGAATGACCTATAGGACAGAAGATATCATCTTCCACCTCAATACGGCCCGTGACATATTTGAACGTCTCAATCATGTCCCCCCTCTCTCTTCATTTCCTCTAGTGAGTACAGCTGCAATTTATTTAGCCTTCATACATGAGATCCCTGAGCCCCGAGACCATCCTGGTGGCCATTCGCTGAACCGACTCAATTCGCCGCACATCTTTCCGGTAGTGTGGCCTCCAGAATTGAACACAATACTCCAAATGAGGTCTCACCATGGATCTGTGTTTAGGACTTGAGCGATTTTTTGGTCGGGAACGTGGTATAGGGTTAGACTTAGTGGCAGTCTGGTCCAGTAGATTGCTGAATGTGCAGGTAGGCCATTCTAAAAAATAAAATAAAATAACATCTCAGTTTGGATGTTTTTTTGAGAATGGACATTTCCCTGATGCCAACTTCAGCATCTACTGACTTAGGCCAAAAGAGGACTTAGAAGTTTTTTTTTTATTATGCCCCTCTATGGCTGTGTTGTTCTAAAAGTATCTCTGCTAATTTCAAAAAGTGTCCCCTAGTCTTTGTAATTTTTGATGGAGTAAAAAATCGATTCACTTGTACCCATTTGACACCATTCGAGATTTTGTAGACTTCAATCATATCTCCCCTCAGCCATCTATTTTCTAAGCTGAAGAGCCCTACTAACCTTTTTGGTTTTTCCTCATACGAGAGGAGTTCCATCTCCTTTATCCTCTTGGTTGCTCTTATTTGAACCTTTTCTAGTTCTGCTATATCTTTTTTGAGATAAGATGACCAAAATTGAATACAATCTTCAAGGTAATGTTTGAATGGTGGGGTCTTCTATGCGCCTTTAGGAAACATGAGGAAGCTGCTGCCTTTAAATAACATAAATAGTATCTCTATCTTTTGAAAAATTTCGGCAACACTGGATTGACCGACTTAATTTAATTGCTCTCATTACCATGTCTAGCGATTCATGGATATTTCAACTTGCAACTCTATTACTACATGTTTCTTGATTTTAGTTCTTGTATGTTATCATTTGTTCAAAAAATAAAATATATTTGGAAAAGAAAAGAAATTATGGGAGCTAAAATAAATAGCACAATTCGTTGTATTAGTCTGCAGCAGCAGCACCTTTTAATGAATCTATTAGTGATTTTTTTAAAGTTATGTTGTTTTTTTTAATGTGGCTTTTTTTTTTTTTTTTAAAAGCAAGCTGGATTAGAATGTAGAAATTTGGTTTTTTTTTTGCTTTTATCCTTAACCTATAAATTAATGATAGAGGAAATACTTAGGAAGGTTGACGTGGTCTTTGTATTGTTCCATGCAAGAATCCTCACTATTCATTTTTATCAATATTATCTTTTAATAGTTTAAGGGGTACTTTTTTCTGAGGTTCGGTGCCAGGAATGGAGAATAGGCAATTCATGTGCTAACCAATTAGCGCATTTACATTACTGCTTGCTATCTGATTAGCGCAGGGATACCATGTGAGCCCTTACCACCTACAAAAGGGTGATAGAATGGCCCAGATTCTGAGCAGAGTGCCATAATTGACAAGCGCCTGAAACAATGGCGCTGGTCGCATGTCACTCAGATTATGGTGCCGTTTTCAGAATTGCAGCCTGTATTGAAGATAGGTGCCGGAAATATAGGCCAGGGTTTTACAGACCTACATTTCTGATGCCTACCTTCAATGTAGAGTCATGCTTAGTGTGTACGTCAATCCCGCTTCTTTTGACGTTCGGCATTGTTACACGTCTGCGTACAGTCATGTGAAAAAATTAGGACATACCATTAAATATTCAGTTCTTAAGAAATGTTCACATATCGATGTCAAATCTTTTTTTATTTATCTCTAGAATAGAAAGTGATGTAATTGCAGGTAAACAGCAATACTTTTTCTTGATTTATTCATGAAACAAAAGATATTCACAAAAATGTGTATTCTAACTAAGGAATAAATTAGGACACCCTAATAGTGCTACCTCCTTTAACTGAAATAACTGCAGTGAGATGCTTCTTGTAGCCATCTACCAGTCTCTGACATCAGTCTGAGGAAAGTTTGGCCCACTCCTCAATGCAGCTGTGAGATGTTTGAGGGATTTCTTGCATATACAGCTTGTTTCAATTCACCCCACAGCATCTCACTGGGATTAAGACAAGGGCTTTGACTCAGGCACTCCAGGACTCTCCATTTCTTAGTTTTCAGCCAGTCCTTGGTGGATTTACTGGTATGTTTTGGGTCATTGTCATGTTGCAGGGTCCAGTTCTGCTTCAGCTTTAATTTCTTACAGATGGTCTCACATGTTCCTCAAGCACCCTCTGATTCACGGAAGAATTCATGGTGAATTCTATGATAGTGAGCTGGCCAGGTCCCGCTGCAGCAAAACATTCCCAAACCATGACACTTCCACCTCCATGTTTCACAGTTGGTATGAGGTTCTTTTTCTGGAATGCTGGATTTGGTGTACGCCAAACATGTCCTCTATTCTGGTGTCCATATAATTCAATTTTAGGCTCGTCTGTGCATAGAACACTATTCTAGAAGTCCTGGTATTCTCTCTGGCAAACTTCAGTCTAGCCTTGATGTTTCTCTTAGAGAGCAAAGGTTTCCTCCTTGCACACCTCCCATGCAAGTTAAATCTGTGCAGTCTCTGACTGTAGAGGCATGCACTTTCACATCAACAGCAGAAGCCTGGTGTATGTCCCGTGATCTGTAAAAGACAGAATGGAATTGTCCAAATCAGAATGATGTGCACAGTAGAAAGTGTCCTCCTACTCATCTGATAGTATATTCATCCAATGACACAATTGTTCATCCAATGACTCGACATGTACATGTTTCGGCCAAACAGGCCTGCCGCAGGAGTCTTCAGAGCCTCCAACAATGTCAATTAACGTGGTGTTTAAAACTGCTTCCACTCTAAAAGGTGTTGCCGAACTTCAGCAAAAAGCAAATGAAGAATATCAAGCAGACAATGCTTGTGAACAATTGCTTGAAACAAAGCAAAGTAACGCGCGTCCTACTGGGGTTTTGTCTGGGATTTTGCTTATTTAGTCCTTTATAATGGTGCCACTTTTAGAATCTGGGCCTAAATGCTCACATTATAATTATTAAGTGACTGTGCACTAATAGCAATGGCGCATTTCCATTAATACAAAAAAATAGAAAATAGGCTATGTTAATAGTCATGGTAAAAATGGCCTTAGCATGTGGGGAAGACCCGTATAGAAGTATATTAAAGCCCTTTTTGCTACAGCTTAGTAAAAAAAATCTCTAAATAAGCTATAGTCACCAAAAGGATTGTTGAAATGCATAGGTTGCAAGATTGTTAATTTGATGTGTTCTGTAGGTTCATAATTTACTTTTACTCATTAATAAAAATAAAAGCATTTGGTAGCATTCAGCAGTTGTGAGAAGACTGAGATTAATTAATTAGAGATCTATCATACAGATCCCTCATGCCTCCATCTGAGCAGGAGTGCAGCAGAATAAAGAACTATTTCCAAGACCTGCCTGTGTTCAACCACTTATTGTTGTAAACATGGTCGTTTATTTTTCTTCTGTTAAACCTGGGCCAGGCAGAAGTAGCAGCCTCAGGTGGTAGTAGAAATTCATTTTCTTTATAACCTTTTAATGGTATATTTAGAACATGTAGTCATACTTTTAACTTTAAGCAAGACCTAGCTATTACAAAGCAAAGTTTTCTAACAGTTTTGTTTTCATTTGTTTAACAGGTAAATCGATTAGAAGAAAACACATAACACTTGAAAAGCAAAATCTGGTGAAAAAAAAATGGGCATCTTATATAAAGGTGTTCTTAGTGAAGCAGGGAAACTACTAAGCTGTCTAGAAGGCCAAGTACAGGGATAACACACAGATTGATACATGCTTGCATGTTGGTTAGTTCTATAAATGGGCCAATTTATCTGATGATAAAGATCATTTTCACTAGCTGCAATAATGTAATACTTTTTTAATCCTTATGTGCCATGTCACTAAATATTTCACAATTGGATGATCACACATTTTCCTATGTGAAATGGTAAACTTGTGGAAATAAATATAATTGGCATAATCCTTTGTAAGAAGAATATACGAGGGCTGTTCAAAAAGTATCAAACCTTTATTCATAAAAAAATAGTCGTATTCAGATACAACAATCTTATACTAATCTTCAAAGTAGTCCCCTTGGGCTGCCACCATACACTTCTTCCAACGGTTCTGTCACTGTTGGAAGCACCGCTGGAACATCTCTTTTGAGATTGCTCACAACTGGTCATTCGCATTCTGCATGATGTCTTCTCTTGACTGAAATCTGGACCTTTTCAGGGGCATTTTCAGCTTGGGGAAAAGCCAGAAATCACATGGAGCCATGTCAGGAGAGTAGGGAGCCTGAGGAATCACAGGCGCGATGTGTTTGGCCAGGAAACTCCATATCAAATGTGAAGAATGGGCAGGTGCGTTATTGTGATGGAGCTGCCAATTGCCCTCTGCTCACAGGTCCAGCCGTTTGCATTTCACAGCATTACGAAGGCAATGCAGAACCTCTTGGTAGTACCTCTTGGTGATGGTTGTGCCATGTGGCGCGTACTTGTGATGAACCATGCCACTGGAGTCAAAGAAGAAGGTCAGCATGACTTTGACATTGCTGTGGACCTGCCTTGTTTTTTTGGCCTCGGGGATGTTGAATGCTTCCATTGTGATGACATCAACTTGGTTTCTGGGTCTTACCCATAAACCCAAGACTCATCGTCAGTGATCCCTGTGCAGAGGAAGTTGAGATCACAGTCTCCAGCATGTCCTGTGCAATCTCCAAACAGAGTTGCTGCTGCTCAATTGTTAGCAGCTTTGGCACAAACTTCACTGAAATTCTCCTGAAGCCCAAATCCTCAGTCAAAACGGAATGAACAGATCCAATGCTGATGCTTACCTCATCTGCAAGTTCTCTGATCATGATTCAATGATCCTGCATCACCAGGATCCTCACTTGGTCAATGATAATCTAATTTCTGGATGTTGAGGTCTTACCAGAACATGCTTTACTCTCTACTAATGTACGGCCATCTCTGAAGCAGTTGTACCATTTCTTTATCTGTGTGGTGCCCATTGCTTCATCCCCAAAGGCCTGTTGAATCTTGCGGATCGTTTCCATTTGGGAATTGCTAAGCTTTACACAAAATGCAGTAGTGTTGTTCAACTTTTTCTGTCATTTTGTCAAAAACAGAAATCAGACACTGCTCACTTACACTTCCTCACTCATCAGCAGTCTGCTGGCAACAAGCATGCACTTTAGGATCACCTACATATGTGCTCCAAACCATGCCTCCCTAGCTTTATTTGTTTACACAATAAAAATTAAGGTCTGATACTTTTTGAATAGCCCTCGTATAATAAGATTTTTAAAGTTATAATAAGAATATCACCATGTTATAATTGCAGGTTTACTTCTTACTGTATTGTATTCAACCATGATGCTTCTTGCTTAAATTAGTTGACAGTCCTGAAAATGTTCTCTGACTTCTGTATAGTTTACTCAGATGTATCTAGCTTGTGTTATTCTTTGTTGAATACTTTGAATATCTTAGAGAACTATTGCCAAAATTCCTCTATCCACATAATTTTGTGATAGTAACTTAAAAAAAATAGGGGGCAGTTTTTCAGCTGCAGTAGCTGCTTGAACCGGTTATTGCACCTGCATTTAGGGATTATCGTAGAGGTGTGGCAGACACTCCTCTCTAGCACACCAAGGAGTTCATAGCAGCCCTGTGGTTGAGAAGCACTGGCCTTAGCTAGTTTATTTTTACAGACCTGTTTAATTATTGACTAAAGTTTTCAGGGTCCATGGTAGTTAATTCAAACATGATTATTATCTTCAGTTCCAATATTTTATTTTATAATAGTAGGTTGCTTTTATATATTATAGATAGTAATGCTGTGTTCTATCTATTATTTTAAGTTTTCTTTTGTGTTTTATAATTTTTGTCCATTTGTATCCCAGCAATCTGCTTAAGCTTGGATAGCGTGGGCCAACAAAATAGAAATATTCTTATAGAATATCTGGTCCTATATGAATAATGTAATAGGGTATGTATTTACATATAGAGAAGTTTTGTATATAAGACAAAAATGTATAGTGCAATGAGTACTATTTTGATACTTAGGTGCAAAGAAAATATTTGCAAACATTCACTGACTTTTACTAAGTTATAGTAGAAGTTTCTACCTTGGGCTGGTGAGGTAAATGCGCCAACTCATAGAATTCCTATGAGCGTTAGAGCATTTACCTCACCGGCCCGTGGTAGAAACCTCTTCTGCAACTTTGTAAAAAGAACCCATGGTATTTGATTTATTTTCTTAAATAAACAAAAAAAATTACTGTCAACTGTCAAATGTTTCAGATATTTGGATGGATCATGAACTTTCATTTACATTTCATTATTAATTTTTCATTTGAACACTCATGCTAATTGTTGAACTGTTTTGGTGATAATGACAAAAAATATATTCTATGAAAGAGGAAGAACTTGTGACACTAATAAAATTATTTTTATGATAGAGCTCAGTAATTTTGTATTGTTTTAGGATGTATTCTGAACATACAGAGAATCTTTCAAGCTATCAAATTATACAGATTTATTTGAAATTGTGCTGGAATTCAATTGAGGTGACCTGTCTTACATTAAACCTTTACAGAAACCACTTTCTACTAGACTAATATCTGCAATGAGGATTATTAGAATGGACACATTCCTAAGGGTTCTTCATGCTTTGGAAAACCACTCAAATCACAATTATATTACTCTTGACTTGTCCTAATCAGTTTTGTTTTCATTAAGAGGAAACTTTTCAAAGTATCTTTTGATTTATTTCATGTTTTTCCAGTAATAATTCTGTTACGTCCCTTCTGGATTCCATATGCTAGGTGTTCAATCCCAACCTGCAGTCCAGGTGTTTCTGAAATCCACATATTTTCTGAACACATGGTTCACCCCCCCCCCCCCACAGACTGAGAGTCAGCAAACAACCTTTCTTTAAGTAGTCTGAGCAGAAGTCTTTTGTTGTCGCTCTGCTTCTGTTTCTTATTTTTTTGCTTAAAGTTCCTTTTTATGGTGGCTTCAGTGACTTGAGACCCCTCCCCGGTGATCCCCTGTTGGAGAAAAGGATGTAGTCTGGCAGAGCCGGACTGCAGCTTCACAGAGAAACTCTGGTGAATCTGTGGAGCTAGCCTGCTGTGTGCCACCCTCTTCAAGTGCCCGGGGTCCTTTCCCAAGCAAGTTTGCTGGCCGGTGACTCTGTCACAGGTTTGTAGTGCAAGCTGTGTGCATCTGGATAGAAACCCACCCGGGTTTTAAGGTGCAGGCTTCCTTTCCTGCCCCTGATTGCATGGCAGAGGATCCATAGGGGCAGAGGTTGTAGTCAGTTTCTGTTCGACTGGCAGTCAAAAGTTCTTCATTCCTGTGTGTTTGGAGCTTTTGGCACCTGGGCCACCTGAGGTCTTAGGCCTCATTCCCAGTGCATTCTGGGATGCACTGGGAGTGTCCTAAGACTCTGATTGGCCAAATCCCTAAGGCCACGCCCTAAGACCAAAGTTGTTATGGGATTACCCCCTGATGACGGTCCCCCTCCCACACACCCTGAACTTAAAAAAAAAAAAATTGGCAATTGTGAAGTCCACTCCCTCCTGCACCATGAGCTCCCTTGTGAACCCCCCACCTTTAAATTGAAAATCAGCAGATGGGATACCCACTCCTATGGTAGGTGCCTTAGGCACCTGGGCCAATCAGAGTATTAGACTTCTCCCAATACATCCCAGGATGTACCGGGAAGGGGAAGGCCTGCCATTTTGAAGAGGTGTGCCTACCGGTAGGATGAAGTATGCATTCCTTCTGCTGGTCTTCAATTTAGAGGTACAATGAGAGATGCTTTGGGGGCTCATAGCCCCAGCAGCAGGACGGAGTGGGCATCTCCTGCCCATCTTTAATTTAAAAGTGGGGGAGTTCATGAGAAGGCCCTGTCAGTAGAAGAAGAGTCGGCATCTCTCCTGTCAATCTTCAATTTAAAGGTTGGGTTGTGGGATGCCTAAGAAGAATCACACAGCAGAGTCCTATACAGAATCGCATCTGCCTTAATAGACAGATGCCTAACCCTCCTGATTCTCTAACCAGAGCCCATGTCACCGGTGTCACTTATAAAATTGTGCCTGTCTGATCAAGGGATCCCTTACCATCACTTGATCATGGCAAGAGAATTCCAGATCAGCTGAGCCAGTGGCTTTGGGGAGTCCTCAACCTAACTTTGTTCACACACCAATATAGTGAAAAACACCCAGTAATACACACTCAGGTAATTCTTATACTTAATGAGTATTCGGAGTTCAGATTCCACCAATTCAAACGAACTGGAATGGAGTGGTGTTCTTCATAATTCCCTTTTATAATTTTTATTTCTAGTTTATAACTTAATTTTCTTTATAACTTATGTAGTTTAAAATTTAACTTATCTTTTTAGTCCTTCCGGTTCCCCTTCCCGACGCGTTTCGAGTATCTTTATCAAAGGTCGGGGGAACTGCAATAAATACAAAAACCACATTATATCTTCAAATACTCCCCTATTTTCAATATAGTTATCAAAAACAACAACCCTGACCTAAGGATAAGCAAAAGCTTGTTCCATTTATCACTGCTGCTGACATTCTAAGATGGCCGCAGCAGCAAACCTGAGCCTTAAATAAGCCCCTCCCCTGACTTCCTCATCATACCGGCTAACAGCCTATCACACAATCCCTCTATCTCATTCATACTAATCCTAATCAATCCTGATCCCCTCATGCATCCACTTGGGCCATCCAGTCCGAGACTTTGTTCAGACCAGTAGGGGCCATTGTTTCCAACTGAAACATCCATCTGAGTTTTCTTAGATTTAACATGCGCTCTATGTTGCCACCCTCCCACCCTACTGTGATCATATCAAGTACCCTCCACTTTAAATCAGCAAGGTTATGATTACAAACCTTCCAATGTCTAACCAATGTCTAACCTTCCAATGTCTAACCTTCCAATGTCTAACCAATGTCTAACCTGGGATTTATGCTCCGTTAAGCGTACCTTTATTGCCCGAGTAGTACGGCCAACATATAGTTTTGGGCAGGGGCATTGGATCAGATAGATGACACAAGAGAGATGAAACAACGTTTTTACAACCGGGGATACCCCCAGATGTGGTCCAAAAAGCATATAAGAGAGCCAAGTACGCTCAAAGGGAATTACTATTACTAACTAAGTCTAATAGCAATAATGGGGAAACTGAAACAGTAGTGTTTGTGCAATGCTTTTCTACCCTGGCTCAAGAAATTGCATGGATCATTCGTAGGCATTGGCATATTGCCCAACTGGCCATCCCCACCCTAACTGAAAACCCTATTTGTTCTTATCGTAGGGGAAAAAATTTAGGTGAAAGTGTTGGGCATTATATCTTTAGAGATGTGGAAACCCGCACCGTGGGGTGTCATGTTCCTTGCGGTCGGTGCCAATGGTGTCCTTATGTTATGGCTGGGGAAAGCTGGACTCATCCCACCTTGGGGAAAAAATATATAACAAGATATCACACGAACTGCAATTCGGATCATGTCATCTATCTGATCCAAGGTGGACCCTAGCATCTGGTAACTGTGATTTGGGTTATTCTTCCCAATATGCATCACTTTGCGTATTGTCTTTATCAACCTGTATGCAGCATCTTTTCTTCTTATCCCTCCCAAACCACATTTAGAGCTAACTCTTGGTCACTCACCTCCCTCTTTTCACTCTTTGCTGGTCAGTTTCAATGATCAGAGTCAGCGGCAGCCATTGCTACAGGCTGCCTGCTGGAGACCCAGAAGCCTCTCCTCTGCCACATCTCATCCGGGCAGAAACAGGACATTGTAACAACAGTAGAAGAGAGGCTTCCTGGTTGCCAGCAGACAGCCTTTAGCCATGGCTGCTGCTGACTGACCCATTGAAGACAACTGGCAAAAGTGAAGAGAGGGAGATGCAGGGACCGTGGGACCCAGCATTCTTTCCGAAATTCTCTGCTGCTGGGTGGGCAGGCTTGGTTTCCAGGTCCACCCATTGCTACCCCCCAGCTAGATCTACCCATTGCTACACCCATGCCACCTTCTTCTGCTTACCCGTCCCTCCCTCCCTGTCACCTGTCTCTCCCACCTACCCCCCATGGTGCAACACTGACGCTGACTCGACCCCCCCCCCCCCCCACCGTGATGTACCTTATTTTCCCTGGTGGTCAAGTGGTTTCTTTGTAAGCAGAAAAGAGCCCAACTTGAAAGTCTCGTGAGGCTGGCCCATGAAGTCTCGGCAGTCATTTTGAACATCTTCGAACCAGCGGCGCTCTAAAAGCCGCAGGGGCAGGAAAGAGTTGGGCTCTTTCCTGCTCCCAAAGAAGAATTTTTGGTGCATGCATAGAAAGAGGCATAGCCCCTGATGAAACCGAGTGTGAAACGATTGGGCAGCCGTCGGGCATAAAAGATAAGTGCCTTCCTTTCTTTAGCACCTTAAGCACTAAAAGTACTTTATATTTATCGAATGTTATCAAATGAAGTTTACAAAATCAATTTAGAGCCCATGCCACTTTACCAAGACCAATGATGAATTTACCACCCCAGTAAGGGCACGAAAAATCATTTAAGTAGTGCCTTGGGTAGTTGAGGTCTGGTTATTCAATCTGACTTGATATCAATTTGTTCTCTGGTTCATACAATTGTTATTTGTTTGAACAAATTTTTGTTTTCTTCAGTTCAAGTTGAGTGGTCAATTACCATGCCATTTAATCCAATTAAAAACAATTAAGTTGCATGCGGAACTAAGTTAGGTGTCGCTAGGCATCCATGATTAGGGCACCTAACCTAGGCACTGTTTATAGAATTGGACCTATAGTTTCTTTTGGAAAATTACCCCACAAAATTATCACACATTTACACATGGAGGCTTATTTTCATAGCACTTAGACAGACATACAAAGTTCCATAGGTTGCTATGGTACTTTGTGTGTCTAAGTGCTTTGAAAATGAGCCCCCTAGTTTTTAGTACATATAAATCTCATAGCTTATATTATGTCCTTACACACTTATTTTATAAAGTATGCATGTTAATGCTAACCTCTCCTCATCCTTTCCCTAGCAATTCCTCTGCTCAGCTCAAATAAACAGCCTGTATTCGCATAGGTTTACATGCATATGGTTCGGGTGATTTTATAACAGACTATTTCTTCATTAAAAATTATTTTTACCCATATCGCCTTCAAAATATTTTAGTGGAGGAGTAGCTTAGTAGTGCATCATCCTGAGAACCTGGGGAGCTGGGTTTGATTCCCTTGAAAATCTGGGTAAGTCACTTAACCTTCTATTGTCCCAGGTACAAAATAAGTACCTGTCTATAAATATGTAAACTGATTTGATTGTAATCATAGAAAGGCATTATATCAAGTCCCATTTCCTTTTCCTAGTGCATGAATTTCCACATACAGAATAAATGAATATTCAGTGGATAAATTTTTGGATTCAATGCAAGGTCCATTTCAGAAAGTGCCTGATGTGTATAAGGAATGCTCCAAATAAATCAGTAAAACAAATTACTTGTGTTCAGTTCTCGTCTTGTCATGCTTGTGCCTGTCTACTTTTCTTTCTGTTCTTGACTGTTGGGATTCTGTGTGCAAACTCTATAGGAGAGACAGGACTCACAAGAAGGGTGGAGGAATAGCACTATATATAAAGGACACCATTCACTCGACCGGAATGAATACGGCAGCAAAGATGGAAGGATTGGAATCATTATGGGTCAAATTACCGGGAAGAAATGGAGCTGACATAAAGTTGGGACTGTACTATCGCCCATCTGGACAAACAGAAGCAAACGACAAAGAACTGGAAGCAGAATTGAGGCGGGAATGCAAAAGCGGAAGTGTGATGGTAATGGGGGATTTTAACTACCCCGGGATAGACTGGAGTATTGGAAATTCCAACTGTGTGAGGGAAGCAGAATTCCTAGAGGCTGTGAGGGACTGCTTCATGGAACAGCTTGTCAAGGAACCAACACGAGGGGATGCCACTCTCGATCTAATCCTCAACGGGCTAGGGGGACCTGCAAAGAATGTGGAAGTAATAGGACCACTAGGAAACAGCGATCACAACATGATCCAGTACAAATTAGAAGTAGGAACATCAAAAGTGAAGAGAATCACAGCAACAACGCTCAACTTCAAGAAAGGGAACTACGATGCTATGAGAGCAATGGTGAGAAAGAAACTAAAAAACAGCCCAAAAAGGATGGAGACCGTAGAGAAAGCCTGGTCCTTATTCAAGGACACGGTGCAAGAAGCACAAAACCTGTACATCCCCAGGTTTAGGAAAGGATGCCAAAAAAAAAAAATCAAACAAAAGACCCGGTATGGATAACAAATGAAGTGAAGAAAGCGATAGGTGACAAGAAAAAATCGTTTCGAAAATGGAAAAAGGACCAAACCGGGGAGAACTGGAAAGAACACAAAAAACACCAAAAAGAATGTCACCGAGTGGTTAGGAAAGCAAAAAGAGAATACGAAGAGAGGCTGGCTGGGGAAGCAAGAAACTTCAAAACGTTCTTCAGATACGTTAAAGGGAAGCAACCGGCGAGGGAGGAAGTAGGACCGTTGGATGATGGAGACAGAAAGGGAGTGGTAAATGAGGAAAAAGAGGTAGCTGACAGGTTAAACAAGTTCTTCTCGTCTGTCTTCACGATCGAGGACACATCAAATGTACCAGAACCCGAAGAGATCATAAGTGGAGATCAAGAAGAAAAATTGTCACAATTAGAGGTAAGCCATGAGGATGTCCTCAAACAGATAGATAGATTGAAGAGTGACAAATCACCAGGCCCGGACGGAATCCACCCAAGGGTACTAAAAGAACTAAGAAACGAGATAGCGGAAACAATCTGACAAATTTTTAACCTATCCTTGAAAACTGGGGAGATCCCGGAGGATTGGAAAATAGCAAATGTCATACCTATCTTCAAAAAGGGATCGAGGGGTGACCCGGGGAACTACAGGCCGGTAAGCTTGACTTCAGTTCCGGGCAAGATGGTAGAAGCACTGATAAAAGACAGCATCTGTGAGCACATAGAAAAAAATGGACAACTGAAAGCGAGCCAGCATGGCTTCTGCAAGGGAAGATCATGACAAACGAACTTACTGCACTTCTTTGAAGGGATAAACAGCCAGATGGACAAAGGGGAACCCATAGACACCATTTATCTCGACTTCCAAAAAGCTTTTGACAAGATACCTCATGAATGGCTACTTAGGAAGCAGTGGAACCACGGGTTGGAAGGGGACATATTCAGATTGATTAAACACTGGTTGGCAGGCAGAAAGCAAAGGGTTGGAGTGAAGGGCCACTATTCGGACTGGAGGAGGGTCACGAGCGGTGTTCCGCAGGGGTCGGTGCTCGGACCGCTGCTGTTCAATGTATTTATAAATGACCTGGAATCGGGGATGAAGTGTGAAGTTATAAAATTTGCGGATGACACCAAACTCTGTAGCAAGGTTAGAACCGCAGAAGAATGTGAAGACCTACAAAGGGACCTAAACAAACTGGAAGAGTGGGCAAATAAATGGCAAATGAACTTTAATATAGAGAAATGCAAGGTCATACATATAGGGAAAAAGAACCCGATGTTCAGCTACAAAATGGGGGGATCAGTGCTAGGGGAAAGTAACCTTGAAAAAGACTTGGGTGTGCTGGTGGATACAACAATGAAATCAATGGCACAATGTGCAGCAGCCTCAAAGAAAGCAAACCGAATGTTGGGTATTACAACAAGGATGAAGGAAGTCATCATGCCGCTGTATCGCGCGATGGTGCGCTCACATCTGGAGTACTGTGTCCAATATTAGTCACCGTACCTCAAGAAGGACATGGCGATATTTGAGAGGGTTCAGAGAAGAGCGACAAAATTGATAAAAGGTATGGAGAACCTTTCATACGCAGACAGGTTAGAAAGGCTGGGGCTCTTCTCCCTGGAAAAGTGGAGACTCAGAGGAGACATGATAGAGACTTTCAAGATCATGAAAGGCATAGAGAAGGTAGAAAGGGACAGATTCTTCAGCCTATTGGGAACCACAAGAACAAGGGGCCACTCAGAGAAATTGAAAGGGGACAGGTTTAGAACCAATGCTAGGAAATTCTTTTTCACTCAGAGGATGGTGGATACCTGGAATGCGCTTCCGGAGGTTGAGATAGGACAGAGAACACTACCGGGTTTCAAAGAAGGATTGGATAAATTCCTGAAGGATATGGGGATTGAGGGATATAGATAAAGGTAGAGATAGGCTATGAAAGGGTCTAGATAGAAGGACAAGGGGGATTAAAGGGTTTAGACAGGGATCACCTTACAGGTCATGGACCTGATGGGCTGCCGTGGGAGCAGGCTGCTGGGCGCGATGGACCTCTGGTCTGACCCAGCGGAGGCAACTTCTTATGTTCTTATGTTCTATCAGTGATTTGGTGCTTCCCTGCCAACACTTGGCTCCTTCTTCTAATAACAGTACCTGGCAGATTTATTTAATTGTATTCTTTTTTTTTTTTTTAACTTTATCTTTATTAAATTTAAAATTTTATGATAACAACAATCATAATGAAATAAAACAGTATCCATTATACATCAAATCATATAAGAAAATTATAAGGAAAATTTAAACATTCTTTCAACTGTTAATTAGTCCACAATCATTAAGGGAGGAGTATCAAAGATCGAAGACTATTTTACTCCATCATTTTATCAGGAAACAATCAGGCATCCTGAAGTGGACCCAACTTGCAAACTAGGAACATTATCTTGGCTACAGATAGGGGTACTTGCGGTCGTCACCTCTTTATCCAAGATAAATCTCGATAACTGTGCGGATTCAAAGAAAATATATTTAGCTCCCTTGAAATTAATCAAACATTTACACAGAAATCTCAATACAAAGGTAGCTCCCATTTTTAAAACCTGTGGTCTCAAGAGCAAAAACTGTTTCCTCTTTTTTTTGTGTTATCCTAGAAACATCTGGGTACATTCTTATTTTTTGATTCAGTAATAAAACATCTTTGTATTTAAAAATCAACTTCAAAAGCCAATCTCTATCTGAATCTAAAGCTAATTGAACAAAAAGTGTGGCAAGCGTTAAGTGCTCTGATTTTGACTTTTCTAATAAATTTGTCAAATCCAAAACATCTATTGCGGGTTCCTGATGATCCTCCGGAGTTTTCTTCTTTCCCAAGGAAATATAATAAATTTTTGAAATTGGCGGAAAAGAATTTTGTGGGACTTTCAGAACCTCCGAGAGATAATGTTTAAACATATCCAGAGCTGTAGTAGTAATTGATTTAGGAAAATTGATCAATCTCAAACTTTGCCTCCATGTTAAGTTCTCCAAAACTTCCATTTTAAAGTTAATATTATCATTATCTTTTATAAGGAGCTGATTTTGTGCTCCCAATACTTCCAATTTTTTTTCCTGCTCAAGTGATTTTTTTCTCACATTAAGCAAAAGCTTCCAACTTTTTTTCTTGCTCAAGTGATTTTTCCTCAAGTTTGCCCACTTTTTTTTTGCAAAATTACAGTCTCAGATAGTATCCCAGAACAATGAGTGGATAATGTTTGCAATTGAGTTCCCAGAGAAATCTTTAAAGTTGAGTTTGCTTCCCAAATAGAGTTTAAATCAACCATAGAAGGCTTTTCTAGGGGATCAAGTGAGCAATTAAATTTTAGATCTTTAAGTTGCACAGTACCTTCTTGCAAATTCGGCAATGGTAGTGATTCTTGCCATTCCTCCAATTGTTCCAAGACTTCACGCAGCAGCAGTTGCGTTGAAGAGGCAGTAGAAACTCTCTGGACTGCTTGTTCTTCATCTTCCTCCTCCTCACAACTCATGGAGGCAGCCACCATACTCCCCTCACTCTCCACGTCCTGCAGTTCCGGTCGGGGGAGTGACTGCGCCGGCATGTCTCGTTCCTCTGGTGAAAGACTGGTTGCCTCGAAAGAGATGCAGGGGCTCTCCGACATGCCCCCACCTTGCGCCGAGGACTTTTCATCCAGTTCTCTTTGGGGCCTGCATTCAATGAACGCATCCATTGGCCCAAGTAATTGCTGTACTCCAGGTTCCACAGGAAAAACCCGGTTCTTGGATTTACGCTTCACCATAATCGTAGTAGAAGGCTCAATGGTGTTCAGCCTAACGCCTTCAGGCCGCCATCTAGGTAGGCTCATTTAATTCTATTCTTTATGATGATTGAAAAAGAAAATCAAGTCTGAAATAAGTTTGTTCCTTAAGTACTGAAATGCTTTTTTCTGTAATTGACTGTAGAACAGTCTCTGAGATCCTGGAACAATGCTTTGTATTATTACTTGATAAAACACCAACATTATTTTGTCTTAAGAATTTGTTCAATTAAAGCACAAAACTACTGTGACCCAGGTGTCACTACAGCTCTTGTAGTTGAAGTTCTCTTTCATGCCCTTTCAGGGGTGGAAACGCTTTGGAAACTGCATAGAGGAATAACACCTAAGATTGTTCTTGAAGGGTACCCAAATGGGGTGTGCCCAGGGTGGAGCTATGTGGGTCTCTTAGGTTAGGTTTAAGTCCCAGCTTTTTCTTTTTTTTGCCACCCAGATTGTAGTCTTAGTCCTGAAAGGTCAGACAAACTTCGGACGTCACAAGCCCTGCCAATCTAAGTCTGGATTTAGGAACAGGCATTGAAGGCAGCTGTCTCTGTGTCCAACTTCTGATAGGTGCTGGGCATTGTTGTTGCTACCATGCCCAGCACAGGATTAACACTGTATTGGACCCTAGCCAAATATATATTTGAGGGCCCCTCTACCAGGATTTCCCCTTCCCCCTTTCTCTGATTTACTTCTTTTCTCCCCCTCTCCCCCAATATATCACTTCTTCAGAAATAGCAGGGAACATGAAGAGGCTATCTAATTCCATTATCAAGTTTGTTTACGTCATTCCCTGAGCGTTAAGAAAAAATTAATTGATTAACATCTCTCTTCTGGAATTGCTTCATGTACATGGAACTTATTGCCTGTTGAGATGCAATTAGAATGTGATTATATGATGATTTGAAAGTTTTTAAAGACCTGGCTTTTTCATAAGCTTTGTACTGTAATTAACATTTATTTATTAGGATTTTTTTTATTTACTTGTGAGATTTGATGCAATAGGCTTGTTATTTTGGAGAATATATTGTAATTTCTTTTTCTAGTATAAATTGTTTAATGCTGATATTAATAATATGAGTGAATGTATAAATAAATATCATTATTTCCGTACTATATATCCCACCCATATACTATTGTTTTATATTGGTTATATTGATTGGTATTAATTGTACACTGAGAAATTGCTGTTATTAGATATTATAAGAAACATAAAGGCCCTTTTACTAACCCCCTCTTCTACAAAGCCATGCTAGCAGCTGCCACATGGCAACAGCCCCAAAGCCCTTTATATCTCTATGGGCTTCAGGGCCGTTACCGCATGGCAGACGCTAGCATGGATTTCTAGAAGAGGGGGTAAGCTTTCCACAGCTTCAAATGGCTTACCATGGGACATATTTAGGTGCCCTATGATAAGTTCCAAATCGGCACATGCGAACTGTGCTATAAAATATTTTAAAATTTTTGTTAGAGGGGATATGTATGAAAACAAAGAGTAAGCATTCCTGTGCTAATCACAGTTAGCATTTCCCCATTACTGTACACTGATCCCCTAATTCTATATGTGGTGTTCAAAATTGCATGTGCAAGTATGGGGGCATGTCCAATTTGCACACAAAATTTAATTGAATTTTGAACCAATTAACACCAATAATTGGACGCAAACAACATTTATTAGTGCTAATTGGCAATAATTAGAATTTACACATTCATCTTTGTAGTTGGGATTCTATAAATATGTGTGTAAATTTTTATGCAAAATCCAAAAAAAGGAGGGAGGGGCATGGGAGGGCATTCCTAGAATTTGAGTGCAGTTATAGAATAAGGCAGATCTGTGCCTAATTTAGATGCAAAGATTTATACTAGGATTCAGCTGAAGAAAGACTAAAAAGGTTAAGGCTCTTCAGCTTGGACAAGAGATGGCTGAGGGGAGATATAATTGAAGTCTACAAAATCCTGGATGGAGTAGAACGGGGTATAAGTGGATCGATTTTTCACTCCGTCAAAAATTTCTGCCGTCATACTCTATGTTTGTATGTTGCATGAAGCTCACTTCAACTGCTGCTGCTCCATAGCATGGCAAGACATGATTCCAATCTCTGCTGTTGTCATAGTACAGGTAAGAGGAGGCTCAGATACTCCGGAGCTCCAATCAAGTAATTGAGTGAGTTTAGTTGCAAAAATGGATGGTGTTTTTCTGGGTCTCACCCTGCTGTCTCCAAGCTGCCTTCTCATCTCCTACACCTCTGATCTTCAGTATTTTTATCCATTGCATCTCTTCTCTTCTGTTACTCTTCCCTGCACAACATAGTTTGCAGAACAGACTTGCTATAACCATACCAAGCTGACCTTTTCACTGTGTGCATAACTATCTTCCTTACCTGTTTGCACTGTTCTTTCAACAGTTGCAGCTGAAAGAGGAGATGCCTGGAACCTTGTGTCCAATTGCTATTTAATTTTATATCAACCCAGTTTACAATGTAAACCCCAACTCAGAACTCTGTAATCATTCTTGTTTCACAGATTCTTACCTTTTGGATTATGCATTGCATTTTTACCTTTCAGATTACTATGCAATGCAAACACATAAAAAGTATTGTCAGCATGTAAACATATTTCAGTAATTTATGTATTTTTGCATAATTTCCTAGAAATTTCAGGTAGGAAAATAATCTATTACACAAAATTTAAAGCTATTTGTTGATTATTCACATGAAATTGTACCATGTTTTCACGCGAATAGTGCTTTTTAAAATGATGATATCTCCAAAATTGACACACCCTACTTCCCATGTCCTTCATCAGTAGACTTACCTAACTATGCAACTGTCACAGGTGTTCTGCTTCCCTACCCAGTATCTTCACTGTGGACATTCACTTTGCTAACACCAATGCAGAATGCTTATTTCCATATAACCATTTTGGTTTCACATAGGTTCGGTGCTGCAATAAGACTGTAAACTTTCTCCATTTGTTGTAATGCAAGAAAAACACAATTAGGTGTATATGGTGCCGCTTAAGTTTTTAAAAAATTCATATTTATGTTGACAGGAAGGGTGAAAGTGCAAAATATTATTGACTGACTGTCAGGCTTTCAGTTAAGTAAGTGCCCGTGATAGTTAATCAATAGTGTTTGTCCTAAATAATACCAGTCTTTGATTCTGAAACAAATGCCACCTGCCTTTCTAGGCATCAGGCAGTGGCAGTGCTGTGTGATAACAATGATAAACTCATTTGCTGTTGTCTTGATGGAATTAAGATCAGCTCCTGTTCCTCGAGTCTTTGATTGATCTTTTTATCTTAGCTAAAGACCAGTAAGTAACATTCTTTTAATGGAAACAAGGGATAGATGGTATTGTTCCCTTGCACGCATCACAAAACAATATTTCAGTTGTATTAGATGAACAGTTTGATTTTTTTTTAAAAAAGCAAGCAGATTTATCCCATAGCACCATTAGTTTGCTAACATAATTATGATTGGGCCTCATATTCATGATCACTGTTTTGCTGATCACTGCCGGCATTATACCCGGAAACTCAATGCTGGGCCATGTCCAGGCACCAGCATTGAATGTCTGGGTTTGAGGAGGTGGCTAACACATTCCCCCCCCACCTTCATTGAGTCATGGTAAAGGTTTCTACCGCAGCTCAGAGTGCTAAATGTTCTGAAACTGCTCTGATTCTCATAGAATTCCTATCAGAGCAGTGTTGGAGCATTTAGCACTCCGGTCCGTAGTAGAACCCTCTGTTGCGGCTTAGTAAAAGAGGGGGATAGTTTGTTAATTGCTGTATTCAGCACTTAACCACCTATGAGTTACTGCACAAGGACAGGACTAACTTTTATGGGGTCCTATTTGTGTGGCTGGTTAAGTGCTGAATATCGGCACTTAACGGGTCAAGTACTATCTCTGTCCCAGAATACCCCCAAATAGCCATTTTTCAGTTCAGAGCTATTTTCCAACAGCACTGTTATGAGCACTAAAAAAATATTTTAAAAATATTTTGGAGTATCTTTATGTTGTTTTTATAAGCTTCTGTGGGGGTTTTTGTTGGTTATAATATATCCCTCCACTTTGAAGTCAAGCTCAGTCTGCAATATTATCACAGAAAAACTGAAGGTGGAGTCAACATCTGCACTGTTAGTGCCTGTCTGTGTTAACTGGAGGCCCCATCAAAAAATTAGTCCTTCTGGCTAAATGGTGGAAACATTAACCAGGAATATCTATCTTATTATATACTTAACTAGTGTTTTAGCCCGTTACATTCGTTACAGTAACGGGTGCTAGAATAGCCCCACCTATACCCTGACCCTGATTCTGACCCCACCCATGCCCTGCCTCTATCATGCCCGGACCCTGCCTCCCACTGATCCCAGTCCCACCACCTCTCCTTTCACCATTTCCTTTGTACCCTTTTGGCCCTCCTGACAGGGTCTTTACTTACGCGAGGCGGCAGCAGCAGTCCTGACGTACCAACCTTTCCCCCCTCAGTGCCCCAAAGCAGCAGTGGTCCTACCATTTCCATCTCTCCCTTTCCCCCTTTCACACCCTCAACCAACATTGCTTTCTGATTCTTCCTTTATCCAAGGCCCAGGTGCACTTCCACACACTTCCTAAAATTGCTCCTCATGGCCCAAAAACATGTTGGAAGGGAAGAGTAGATTCTCTTCCCTCACATAATCAAGCAGCACACATACCTCCAGCCCCTTCATTTTCCCCTGAAACTGATTAAGTCACCTCTGCAACCTCAAGGATTATTAAGCCATCAATCACAGCTGTCACAGGCGTAACCTCCTGAAGATCAAGTGCTCGCCCTTTATTTAGGGGATGGCGTGAGTCAAAATATCCAAGATGCAAAGCACACCAATTAGTGAGCTTCATTTTGCCTCTTTGCCAGACATAAAGTGCCGCTGCTAAGCTATTCATGACATAAATCAGACAGGTGAAGCCATCTAATGCCGCGGCCTGCAGCCGCCGACAGCTGCGGCGGCCTTCAGCTGTCGACAGCCGCTGCTGCGGCCTCCAGCTGCCACGGTCGACATCCTCCTCGGGGGATTCTCGCGCATGCGCACTCCTACCTGCGGTGCCCTACAGTTGCGCGCTTAGGGCTTTATTATATTAGATATAAGAATTGCCATACTGGTACAGACCGAAAGTCCATCAAGCCCAGTATCCTGTTTCCACAGTGGCCAACCCAGGTCCCAAGTAACTAGCCAGATCCCAAGTAGTAAAACAGATTTTATGCTGCTTATCCTAGGAATAAGTGGATTTCCCCAAGCCATCTCAATAACGGTCTATGGACTTCTCTTTTAGAAAATTATCCCAACCTTTTTTAAACTCTACTATGCTCAGTTCACCACATTTTCCAGTAAAAATTCCCAGGGTTTAATTACATGTTGAGTAAAGAAATATTTTCTACGGTTTGTTTTATATTTACTATATAGTAGCTTCATCATATGCCCCTAGTCCTAGCATTTTTGGAAACAGTAAACATGCGATTCACATCTACCCTTTTTACTCCACTCTTCTCCAAAATAATCTCAGTCTATCCCAAATATTATTCTCTTTTTATTAAAGTACTAGCTGATGACCCGGCGTTGCAAGGGTATTTAATTATAGCAATAACACTGTAAATGGATTCAAATAAAGATACTTTATAGTGGTGAATGAAATTATTGTTTTACAGCTTAATAAAAAGTACAATATTCAAATTATAATGTGAAATATTTGACAAAATGAATACAATACAACTAACGCAAAACGTGATTATAAACAAAATTTTTAGTTTCACCTCCAGGAGCAAGAACATATAAATTAATGGGGGAACCCACCCTTGAGCAAGCAACATAGAGTTGTGGGCCGAGAGACCCCCAGAACATATCACCCCAGGAAGTGAGGGATCTGCATACCAAGTTTCGTTCAAATCGGTCAAGCCGTTTTTGAATTACTGTGAGAATGGCAGCTTTTTACAGTTTTTCCATTGACATGAATGGGTGAAATCTGATTTTATGTTTGTAGCTCCGCCCACATGTGCAGGTGGGCCGCGAGAACCCCAGAACATATCAGCCCAGGTAGTGAGGGACCTGCATACAAAGTTTCGTTCAAATCGGTCAAGCCGTTTTTGAATTACAGTGAGAATGGCAGCTTTTAACATTTTTTCCATTGACATGAATGAGTGATATCTGATTTTCTGTTTGTAGCTCCGCCCACGTGTGCAGGTGGGCCGCGATACCCCCAGAACATATCATCCCAGGTAGTGAGGGATCTGCATACCAAGTTTCGTTCAAATCGGTCAAGCCGTTTTTTGTATGATCGCGGCATATACACACACACATACACACATACATACCTCCGATTTTATATATATAGATTTTTCAAATAAAGGATATTATTAAAAGAGGACTTCCCCTACTTTAAATTTAAAAAAAGTTAGAACTAAAAAAAAAAAGAATTGTATTATTCAATAAATAATAAAAATATAAACAAACAAGGACTTTCTCTACTTTATTCTTATTGCTTTTGGAAAATAAATCTTTGATGCATAAGATCTGAGATGTTTGTCTTTTACGCTCCCCCCTTTACAAAACCACAAAAGCAGTTTAGTGCCAGTCGGCGCTCTAAATGCTGTGCACTGCTCCAGCGCTCACAGGAACTCTTTGTGGAGACCCTCTGTCGCTCCCTGGGGAAGTGAACAATGATTGCTGCCACTCTTGAGGCACTGCAGGATATCGGTGCAGTGACATCAGTCCCTCCCTCCAAACATTGGACAGACAGGTACTCCTTCTATTTTATTGTTCCAAAGAAAGGTGGATCCTTCTGCCCGGTCCTGGACCTCAAACAGGTTGATTCCCTGCAAGTTCAGCACCTCCAGATGGAAACTCTTCAGTCTGTAATCATGGCCGTTCAACCTGGAGAATTTCTCATCTCCCTCAATATGACAGAGGCCTATCTACACATTCCAATTTGGCCCCTGCATTACTGGTTTCTCTGGTTTGTGATTCTCGGCCTTCACTTCCAGTTTGCCACCTTGCTGTTTGGACTCTCCATCACTCCCAGGACATTCTCTATGATAATGGTGGTGGTGGCAGCATTTCTGCGCAGAGAGGGAATATGGGTTCATCTATACCTGGACAACTGGCTGATTCAGGCTGACTTGGCGTGGGATGCCAGAATGGCCACCAATCGGGTGGTCCCAATTTTGCAGTCTCTCAGTTGGGTGGTCAACACGGCCAAGAGTCACCTCAAACCGACTTGACATCTGGAGTACTTGTGAGTGCTGTTTGACATGGCTCGAGGGCTGGTCGTTCTTCCAGACACCAGGATAGCCAAGCTACAGGACCAGATCTACCACTTGCTCTTTGATCCATGCCCCTCTACTGGGGACTATGCACAAGTCCTCTGCTCCATGGTGACAGCGCTGGATGTAGTCCCCTGGGCCAGGGCCCACATGAGATCTCTGCAGTGGTTGCTTCTGTCCCACTGGTCACCTGTTGTCAGGACTATGCAGTTTGCCTCTGTTGGTCCATGGAGGCCAGAGCCAGCATGATATGGTTTCTCCTTATGTCCAGTCTCTGTCGTGCGAAGTGGTGATGACTGATATCAGCCTCCTGGGTTGGGGAGGTCACTGCCATCACAGAACAGCTTAGGGGCAATGAAGCATGATGGAGGCAATATGGCCTATAAACCAGCTGGAACTTGAAACGATCTGCCTTGCCCTGCTGGCCTTAACCGAGCACCTCGTGGGAAAACCAGTCCAGGTCCTGTCGAACAACATGGCAGTGGTGGCTTACATCAACAGGCAGGGGGGGTACAAAAAGCGAGTACATGTCAGAGGAGGCTTCACTCCTTCTCTAATGGGCAGAAAGGACAGTCTCTCTCCTGTCCGCGTCCCACAATGCGGGCATCTCCAATCTCGTGGCAGACTTCCTCATCAGGAAAACATTGGATCAGTCAGAATGGGAACTGTCTCCGACAGCATTCCAGCTCAGCTCTCAACACTTGGGCCTCCCTCTCATGGACCTGATGGCATTGAGATGCAACTCCAAGGTCCCCCGGTTCTTCAGTCGGAGGAGGGATCCGGAGTCCAAAGGGATCAATATGCTCTCACTCCTGTGGCCTTCCGACTCTTTCCTCTACATGTTTCTGCCTTGGCTGCTGATCGACAGGCTCCTCAAAAGAATTTGCTGACACCAGAGTCAGATTATTCTGGTCACCCCGGATTGGCCACGTCATCCATGGTATGCCTACCTGATCCAGATACTAGTAGACAATCTGTTGCGCCTTCCGGTATCACCCAGTCTCCGCCAGGGGCCAGTTCACATACTAGACCCATCCCGCTTTGGTCTTATGGCCTGGTTCTTGAGCGAACGTGCCTGAGAAAGAAGGGTTTCTCAGAGTCTATTATTTCTACCCTCCTCCAGGCCCATAAGTGATCCATGTTTGCTGCATACATCAGAGTGTGGCATCTCTTTGAGGCTTGGTGTTCTACTTTGGCTATTTCTCCTTTCCATATTCAGTTGCCCCACATTTTGGCCTTTCTGCAGGTTGGCTACCAGAAGGGTCTTTCTGCCAGTTTGTTGTGGGTTCATGTTGCAGCATTAGCTTGCTTCTGTAGCTGCCTTAACAATTCCTCTTTAGTGGTTCACCCAGATGTAGTGCACTTCCTAAGAGGTGGGGGGGAGGGAGGGGGGGGGAGCAGTTGCAGCATCCTCTATATTGCCCTTGTCCAGAATGGCATTTGAATCTCATTCTCAAAGCGCTCCAGCAACCTCCTTTTGAATCTGTCTGGCGAGCTACGGTCAAACACCTTACCTTGAAGATGGACTTTTTGGTGGCTATCTCTTCGTTGTGTCAAGTGTTGCACTTACAGGCTCTCTTATTTTGCGACCTCTCATGCTTCACTGAGGCAGGTTTTCGATTCATACAACAGTTCCTTCTTTTTTGCCAAAGGTGGTCTTGACATTCCATCTCAACCAGCCTCTGTTCCTTCCTTCCTTTCGGGAGGAGGACTACCCCGAGGGTTTTCCGCAGTTGCATCTCCTTGATGTCAGTTGCGTTTTGATCCATTGCATGCCACCAATGAGTTTTGACATAGAGAATGACACGGGGAAAAAATCTGTCCCCGTCACTGCACCGTCCCCGGCCCACCATCCTCTGCACCGCCCCGTCACCGCCATCCCTTTCACCGCCCCGTCACCGCCACTGCCATCCCATTCACCGCCCCATCACCGTCCCCGTCTAGCACCCATCTTCTTCCCTCCGCTCCCCCATAGTCTGGCATCTGTCTTCTTCCCTTCCAGCGTCTTCTCCCCACTCTGCCTTCCACATTTCCTTTCAGGGTCTGTTCCTCTCTACCCTCTTTCAATGTCTGTTCTATTCCTTCCACCACCACCCTTCCCTCCCTCCTTTACCATCTGTTCCTTTCTACCACCCTTCTTTCATATCTTCTATCAGTCCCCCCACCATCACTAGCAGTCTCTCTTCTCCCTTACCATGAGCAAATAGAACTTCTGAAAATTGTATTGCTGAGGCATCATTTCTAGTACGCCTTTTTTTCCAGATGGATAATGACATCAATTTTATAATTCTTACTGTCTGCTCTGATTTCATTCACAATTTGGTTTGTGTTTTGTACCTGAGGATTCCATGAGGCATTTAACCTTTTCCTGTCTCTTCTGTGATTTCAAGTTGATTCCTTCAATAATGGAGTCTCAAGGCAGTAGCAGTTTTCTATTTTGGGCTCTTTTGACATTGTTTAAGGGATTTCTTGTACATTTGGTGCTGGTCTTCTTTGATGAGGTCACTTCAGAATCTATTTCCAAGGAAGATAAACTTTTTCCCTTTCACCCCCTCCTTCCTTGTGTGAGCCGGAACACGCGGTCCCCGCAAGCAAGTAATTTTATATCATTTTCATTCTATTCATTCATAGAAATTAAAGTCTAGATAATGCCAGTCACATAACAAAACATGATTTTACAAAAATAATTCCCTGCATAGTCAAGCCTGCAAGGATTACTAGATGTCTTTCAGCAGCTCCCCTCCCTCCCTCCCCCTTACCTTTGTGGCCAAGTCAAAATGATCTACCAACAATAAAATTTTAAAAACACAAAGCACGCTGTACGCAGAGAAAATGTTAATTATCATTTATATTCCGCGGGTTTTCAAAGAGGTCAAGGCAGATGACTTTATGCAATGTCACCTCAGTAACAACTATACAAAAATAGACAAATATTCCCCCTCCCTTTTTACTAAACTGCGATAGCGGTTTTTAGCGCAGGGAGCTGCGCTGAATGCCCCATGCTGCTCTCGACGCTCAGAGACTCCCTGCGCTAAAAACCGCTATTGCGTTTTAGTAAAATATGCATAATATTGCATAGTGCAAAATATAGACAGCAGATATAAATTCTCAAAACGGACACATTTTGATCACTAAGTTGAAAATAAAATCATTTTTCCTACCTTTTTGTCTGGTGATTTCATGAGTCTCTGGTCCTTCTTTCTTCTCCTGCCCCCCCCCCTTCTTTCTTTCTCTCTCCCCCTGACCCCTCTTTATTTCTGCCTTTCTTTCTCTCTCCCCCTGCCCCCCCTCTTTATTTTTTCCTTTCTTTCTCTCTCCCTCTAGCCCCCACAAAGCCATCGTGCCAATTTCTCCACTTCCACGATTCTTTCCCTACCCTCACCCCCAAGCCAGCAGCCGATTTCTCCCTGCTCCTTCCCCGATGTCCTGATGTCCTGAACTTCATCGGGCAGCAGCAGCATTCACAATTCACTGCTGTTGCCCGCTTCAGGCCTTCCTCTCTGTCGGGTCCTGTCTTCATGAAAACAGGAAGTAGGCAGGCCCCGGCAGAGAACAAGGCCTGAAGCCGGCAACAGCAGCGAATTGTAAACGCTGCTGCTGCCCGAAGAAGGTAATGGAGCACGAGGCAGACCGCTTCTCCCCCCTCCCAGCCGAACCCCCGCTGACCCTCCTATCTCCCCCCTCCATGAACCTTTCCGACCCTCCCAGCTAGAGCAGCAAACCTCCTTCGCGGCTTTCTCCTCCCTCTGTCGCGTCACTGATGACGTCGACAGTGATGCGGCAGAGGGAGGAGAAAGCCGACGCTACTGGAGGGAGGTTTGCTGCTTTCGCTGGGAGGGTCGGAAAGGTTCACTTGGGGGGGAGAGATAGGAGGGTCAGCGGGGGTTCGGCTGGGAGGGGGGAGAAGCGGTCTGCCTTGATGCTCCTAGGCCTGGCGCCATTACCTTTTTCGCCCCTCCCACCCCCCCCCCTTGGTACGCTACTGCTCTCTAGCTCTTCTTAGTTTGCCGGTTTTCTTTTTCGGCGACCGGCACGCTTTCAAAGAGCCGCGCATGCGCGGCTGCTCAAAGTTCAATCTTCTGCTCTGCTGCAACTTCCTGTTTCCATTGGGTCAGAGCAGAAGATTGAATACTGAGCAGCCGCGCATGCGCGGCTCTTTTGAAAGCGTTCCGGTCACCGAAAAAGAAAGCCGGCAAACTAAGGTGAGGTGGAGAGAGGAAGCTGGTTAAACGATCGAGCCGGCGTGCGGGTGGGCGGGTGGGGGCTGCGGGAACCGCACGATCCTTTATGCCTCACTGCGGTGACAAGACCATTCACCGCTCCACGGGGCGGTGATGGCCTTGTCCCCGTCCCCGCAGAGGCTGCTAATTTTCATTCCCCGTTTTTGGCGGGTTACCCGCGGCTAAACGCTGTAGCTGCGGGTAAACCGCCACCGTGTCATTCTCTATTTTGACATTCAAACTATCACTTTGTTATCTTTGGGGGCTCCAACAAAGGGGTTATGGCCTCTAAGGCTACAGTGGCTCAGATTCGGGAAGCAGTTTCCTCCACTTATGTTCTTGTGGGCAAACCCATTCTGCTTTGCTTGCCAACATTGAGGCAGTAAATTTCTCATCCAGCTACTGTGAGAGAGCTGAGGTTTTTGGGGTTTTTTTCAAGTTTTATTTAAAATTTGATACAAATGCTTATTAAAAATTTCTAAGGGTCTACAGTACAGATCTTCAGAGAGGTCACAGTGAGTACAGTAGTGTAGCTATATTGATAAACATTTATAATAAGGCAACCTTTTTATAAAGGACAAATTTTAATAATTTTTTTTAGTAACTTTTGGAGACCAACATCCCCTTTCTCAGGCAGTGGCATACCAAGGGTGGGGGTGGGGCAGTTCGCCCCAGATGCAGCTCCTAATAGGTTCTCCTCCAACCCTTTTCTATATTGTGGATGGTGGTGCTAAAAAATAATCGGCCCTGGGTGTCACATACCTAGGTACACCACTGGAGACAATTATATAGGATCTCTAAGGGAGAGGAAGGGATATTAGATGGCATGGTTGGGCAAACTGTATAGACCAGCGGTCTGAAACACATGGCCCGTGGGCCACATGCGGCTCTCCAGGTGCTATTTTGCGGCCTGCGGTCTGAATGCGATAATCAACTGCTCCCTTGCTGCAGTTGATTTTTCCGGTCAAAGCTGCAGCCGGCGGCGGCTCCTGGCGCCATCCACATCAACATTTCTCTTCCCCCTTTCCTTCCTTGTGGAGCAACAGCGTGTCTGGCCGGCTCAGTCGATCATTCCGTTCAAAGCCGTGGTTGGCGGCTCCTCGCGCTATCCACTCCTGTATCGGAAGCCTCTCTGACGTCACAACATCAGAGAGGCTTCAGACACAGGCGCGGATCTCGCGAGGAGTTGCCACCCACGGCTTTGAACGGAATGATCGACTGAGCCGGCCAGACACGCTGCTGCTCCATAAGGAAGGGAAGGGGGAAGAGAAATGCTGCTGCTACTGTACAGTGAAAGGGAGAGGGAGGGAAGGGGGAAGAGAAATGCCTCTGCTGCACAGGAAAGGGGGAAGGGAAATGCTGCTTCTGTTGCTGCTGCACCCAATTGGGGAAAGAGAGGGAAGGAAGGAGAAGGAAGACAAGGGAGAGGAGAGGAACAAGAGGTGCCAAGTTCATGGGAGGGAGGGAAGGAAAGGAGATACCAGACCATGGAGGGAGAGGGATAGATGCCAGGACATGGGGGAGGGAAGGAGAATGATGCCAGACCAGGGGAAAGGAAGGAAGAAAGGAGGGAGGGAGAGAAAGGAAGGAAAGAGATGTCAGACCATGGAAATAGGACGGAAGAGAAAAATAGGAAGGGAAGGGAAGACATGGAAACGTAGATTTTGAAAAGAAAGCAGAAAAATTGAATATTAAGTTAATGTCAAAGATGGATGCAAAGCAGAAAGTGAAGACGGAGAGAAAAACAGTCAAAGGACAAGAAGGCCCTGAAAACATAGTTAAAAGCACAGAAAAATAAAGTCACCAGCCAACAAAGGTAGGGAAAATGATTTTATTTTCAATATAGTGATTGAAATGTGTCAGTTTTGAGAAAGAAAAGATATTAAACTGTAAATGTGAGGGCTGCAGAAAAAAATAGGGTACTTGGAGGGCCACAGAAAAAAAAATAGTTAATGTCTTATTAAAGAAATGACAATTTTGCATAAGGTAAAATTCTTTATAGTTTATATATCTTTCCTTTTAACTGTTAAAGGAAAGTTTTATAAACTATAAAGAGTTTTACCTCATGCAATATTGTCATTTCTTTAATAAGACATTAACTATTTTTTCTGCGGCCCTCCAAGTGGCCCCGCAAAGGGTTTGAGTTTGAGACCACTGGTATAGTCCATAAGGTCTTTGTCTACCTTCATTATTCTATGAGTATATTTCTGTGTTTTTGGGGATCTGCTGGGTGCTTGTGACCTGGACTAGCCACTGTCAAGATACAGTATGCTAGACTCAACAAACTTTGGTCTGACTCCACCTGCTTTTTATATGTTCAAGAAGATGTATGGAGGAGTATACGAGGGGGCGTTGAAAAGTTCTCAGCCCAACCAACCAACATCCTAAATTCTGAGCATTATTTTGCCACTGTAGCTGAAAAGAGTGTCATCTTATTTTGTTAAGTTCCAATTTGCAGAAATAAAATTCTGTTTTGACATTGTTTCAGATCATTGATTGAACCATATCCATGTCATTTTCTTCTTGGTTGGGCTGAGAACTTTTCACATCTCCTCATACAGTGTTCATAAGCATTTAAGTATAAAATATTCTCTGCCCCAAGAAGCTTAAAGCCTGTGGTTACTTAGGCTGATGGGAGATAAAAGGGTCCTTTTACTAAGGTGCGTTAATGGATTTAGCATGCACTTACAAATTAGTGTGCTCTAAGCCATGCGGCCCATAGGTATACAAAAGGCTTCATGGCACTTAGTAAAAGGATCCTAAAATGACTTATTTAATATCAGAACAAGTGGCAGTGGCTACCTGTCTTCCTGTTTCTGTGACCCTTTATAATTTTGAACACTAACCTTCCCCCCCTCCTTTTCAGACACTTCTTTTAAAAACCATAGAGGCCTCTTGTACCTCATACCAGTTGTTCACTTTTCTAATGTGATCTAAAACCCAGGTTAAAGCCTTAACTTGGATTTTTATTCTAATACATGAACTGGGTGGGAACAGGACAGGATCTTATGCAAATATCTTGTGTAAAATAAAGCATGTTTATTTTAATATGCATTAACATTGATGGAGAATTTTAACTACACCTCCAGAGATCTTCACATTAACAGCAAGACATAAATGCATGTCAAAATGTACAGTAGAAATATGCATCCTAAATTTTTTTCAAGAGCTAAGCTAATGTTTTGTTGTTAGTGTCAAATTTTACAGTTAGATAATGCGTTAATAGCAAAACACATGTTAATAGTAAATAGACCCTAAGGTCCTCTAAATAAATTCTCACAAGCAGAGGAAGAATGATTTGAGAGTATGTGTTTGTAAAAGTAGGATGTTCTAATTACTTTTATAAATGGATTCCTTTCTATTTTGCATTTTCTGTGCAAGGGCATGCCTGGGAGACATTATGTATATTATTGAGATATGTGAGTTAGAAGAAATATATTACAGAAAATGAGATTTGAAGGACTTAAGTGACTGTTGAGGGATGATCAGGGGCTTGCATGTGGAAATATTAATTTTCTGCTGTCATGAAGTGGCACATACTAATGTGATAACAATTTAATGTGAGACCTGCAGGTGGCAGCAGAGATAAACATATGGCAAAAAGATTGGTTTGAGTGTTCATCTGAATTCACAATAGCTTTGAAACCCATCATTTATAAAGCAGCTGTCCCTGATGTTTTAAATAATTCAGTTAGTAATTATGGCAAATAAAACATACTCACAGGATTATTTTCTATTTTATTTCAAGTCAAATTACTAGAAGTCTTTGAAGATCTGGAAAATGTTTAATTTGTCAGTACCATATCAAAGCTTCATTAGAGTGCATTGCTCCTTACTAGATATCAATGATGGTGCCACCCTCATGTAGAAAGACATCTTTTCTATATAAACACTTAGCGGCAAATTCTATAAAGAATGCCTAAAAGTTAAGTGTCGTTTAGACAGTGGTGTACCTAGCATATGTGACACCCGGGGCCCATCATTTTTTGGCACCCCCCCCATCTGTACGAAAAACATGATTTTTAGTAACAAGCCACACATCACACATGAGTACCTAGGAAAAGGCAGCATCTTACATATTGCAGTGAGCAGTACATCAATACACCCATTGTAAAACTAAACAAGCCAGACTAGTACAGATCAATCCTACACTGTCAATCCTAACAGAAAACCATGTCTTTCGAACACACAGAACACAGAAAACACCTTCGCCTAGTATGGAATATGTCATCACAAAATAACCACTTCCCCTTTTACAAAACTGTAGTGTGGATTTTAGCCACGGTGGTAACAGCTCTGATGGTCATAGAATTATGAGCATCAGAGCTGCTGCCACCACGGCTGGCGCTAAAAAACGCTCCACAGTTTTGTAAAAGGGGGGATAAAATAGAAATACATAGACAAAGGTTAAATTAAACCAGCAAGAAGCTTGACTGTACATAAATGCAACACCACAGAAACAGTGACATGTCTCCTAAAGCAATAAATAAATAGAAAATTTTTGTTCTACCTTTGTCTTCTCTGGTTTCTGCTTTCCTCATCTTCTTGTTACTCTCTTCCTTCCGTCCACTGTCTGCCGTCTCTCTGCCCCTCCTTATATGGCATCTTCTCTCCTTCTATGCCCCTTCCAGAAACTGTATGCCTCCCCCTTCCATCTCTCCTTTCACCCCCATTGGTTTGGCATCCCTCTCCTTCCCTCTCCCATACCTCTCTTCTGCAATCCCTTTCTTCCCTCATTTTCCTTTTCAATTTATTTTCTGCATCCATCTAGATTACGTTTTTACTACCCTCTCATCAATTTCCTTTTTTACTGTCTACCTACAGCTCGCCACCTCTTTCCCTCAACCCCTCCAGTATTTCTCTAACTCAATCCTTTTCCCCCATCATCTGCCTTCTTCTATCTCCCCACTTCCATCATCTGCCCCTTCCCCCTACTTCCATCATCTGCCCTCTTCTCTCTTCCCTTTCTCCCCACTTCCATCATTTGCCCCTTCTCTCAATCTCTCCATCCACCACAGGCCCATCTTTCTCCCTTCCTCACCTTTCCGATTTTGGCAACAAGATCAGCAACCCCCCTCTCCCCACGATGACACTTAAGATCGGCAACGGGCCTCCTTCTACCCCTGGCATCAACAGAACTTCAGATCAGCAATGCGGTGCTCAGTCAAAAGTGGAAACAGGAAGCTGAGTCAAAGGGAAGCTTTTGACGTGAGCTCTAGAGAATGGCACGGGGAAAAAAATCTGTCCCCATCACTGCACCGTCCCCTTCACCACTCTGTCACCGCCATCCCATTCACTGCCCCGTCACCGTCCCCGCAGCATCCATACAAGCCTCAGTACTGTAATATTTAGCTTATTCCTTCCTTATAAATCAAAGTTCTGGCTGCTGAACTGGAGAAAGAGATGTTCAGCTGGCAGGGCTTTGTTTATAAATTTTTATCAACACAACTAATATACTACTTTGTCCTGAAGCAAAAAAAAAAAAAGAAAAAGAAATAGAATTTTTTTTCTACCTTTGTTGTCTGGTCTCTGCTTTCCTCATGTTCTCATTCAATTCCTTCCATCCACTGTCTCTCTTATCTCTGCATCTTCCATTTGCTCTGTTACTATGCCTCTCCCTTTCTCCCCCCTTCCAAATTGGTCTGGCACCCATCTTCTTCCCTCCGCTCCCCCCATAGTCTGGCATCTCTCTCTTCTTCCCTGCCAGCATCTTCTCCCCACTCTCTCTTCCCCATTTCCCTTCAGCGTCTTCTCCTCACTATCTCTTCCCCATTTCCCTTCAGCGTCTTCTCCCCACTCTCTCTTCCCCATTTTCCTTCAGCATCTTCTCCCCACTCTCTCTTCCCCATTTCCCTTCAGCATCTTCTCCCCACTCTCTCTTCTCTATTTCCTTTCAGCGTCCTTCTCCCCCCCGTCTTCCCCATGTCCTGTCAGCGTCCTTCTTCCCCATGTGCTTTCAGTGTCCTTCTCCCCCCCGTCTTCCCCATGTCCTGTCAGCGTCCTTCTTCCCCATGTGCTTTCAGTGTCCTTCTCCCCCCTCAGTCTTCCCCATGTGCTTTCAGCGTCCTTCTCCCCCCTCGGTCTTCCCCATGTGTTTTCAACATCCTTCTCCCCCTCTGTCTTCCCCATGTGCTTTCAGCGTCCTTCTCCCTCCTCTATTTTACCCATTTCCCTTAAGCATCTTTTCCTCTCCACTCCACCTTTCCTCCCTTTCTCCCCCCCCCCCCGCCCACCCGCCCGACAACAGGCCCGGTCCGACAAACCTCCCTGCCCTGTGGCTGCGAGTCTAAATTACCTTCTTACAGCAGCCGAGTGTTGTAGTTGCATATGGCTGCCATAAAGGTCATCTCTGACACAACTTCCGGTTGCGTCAGAGATGACCTTTAAGGCAGCCACATGCAGCTTCAATACTCCAGCTGCTGTAAGAAGGTAATTTAGACTTGCGGCCATAGGGCAGGGAGGTTTGTTGGACCGGGCCTGTTGTCAGTTAGGTGGGCGGGGGGGGGGAAGCGCCACGAAGGTAAAGAGACCTGGCCAGCTGTGCACCCCCCTTAAGGCTGCACCTAGGGTGGACCGCCCCCGCCCCCCCCTTGGTACGCCACTGCGTTTAGATGTCCAGGAAAACAACACTCAGCGCGATTCTATTATGCATAGATGCACAACAGAGAATCATGCTCAGTGGCGTCCAGCGAATTTATGTGCATCTATATAATTAGGTGCCCTTTATAGAATCACCTTTTAGGCATTGCATAGACATCCTGACAATGTCTATAACTTTATCTCGTTTTCGTGTTATGATGTCATTAGAACGGCAATTTTACGTTGGTTTTTACATTAAAATTGTTTGCAGTAAAATGGCACCACTATTATATTTTATTTATTTATATTTTAATTATTTATATACAACTTATATCCTAAGTGGTATTTACATTCGGCTACTTTATCATATTTCCCTTCTGTCCCGGTGGGCACAAACTCAGGGTGCTGAGGCTGTAGCTCTAACCACTGTGCCATGCACTCAGCTTATATCCTCTGCTATTTTCCCAAAAAAACTCCTTTGACCTCTGTGTTCCTCAATCAAAGCACATGAAAAATATATATATAGGTATATATTGCATGCTAAGGCCTCCTTTTATTAAACTGCAGTAGCAGTTTTTAGCATTGGGAACCGCGCTGAATTCCTTGCGCAGCTCCCGACGCTCATAGGAATTCTATGAGCATTGGGAGCAGTGCAGGGCATTCAGCGTGACTCCATGCGCTAAAAACTGCTAGTGCAGTATAATAAAAGGGGGTATAAATCTTCTGTTTTTTGGTGTAAAGAGGACACCTCTTTGATAATAATGGAAAAAAGATGTTTAATAATGCATTAATCAAAGCAGATGAAATATATATATATATATATATATATATATATATATACATATATATTGCATACTAAACCTCATTCCCAAAGGGCTCCTTTTACTAAGCTGCGCTAGCGGTTTTAACGCACGCTTAATATGCACTGCAATGCCACGCACACTAGTCGCTAATGCCTCCATTGAGCTGGTGTTAATTTTTGGCATGTAGCATGTGGTTAGCACGCACGGCAATGTTGCGCAAGCTAAAAACGCTAGCACACCTTAGTAAAAGGAGCCCAAAGTTAAAAAAAATAAGATGAAAAACCCTACTCACAGTGGCTGGGCCAGAGCACGTGGACATGTTTGATGCACAATCTTCTGAATAAGGAAAAATTCAGAGATGCTCAATAAACTAACTTGAATAAAATGGAGAACAAACTCGTATCGAGTGAATTTTATTACCAGACCTCAAACATCCAAGGTACTACTTGTTAGTTTTTTTGTGCCTTTACTGGGGTGATGTGTTCATCATCAGTCTTGGTAAAGTGACGTGTGCAAATTGATTTGTAATTTATTTTAAACAGGCTCTATAAAATTCTAAAGTGCTTAAAATGCTGGGGTACCTGACCATACTAGGAATTTGAACTCACCACCTTGGGAAGATGGAAGCACTGCCTTTAACCACTGAGCCACAGGAGAGCATAGCCATCTCAGGGTAAAAATAAGTTTTCCTCTGGACCCTGGAAATGATAGAGTGCAAATGTAAATGGTGAAGTCCAAAACCCATACTCTCTTATGAGACCAAAAAGAAGCTGTTAAGGTACTAGGGGGATTTGAACCCAATATCTATGGAAGAGTGCCTTTAACCACTGAGCAACAGGAGCTTCCATTTAGGCCGGGGTTCCTATTATATTTTTTAGTGACATTCTGCATATTGATGCATATTTAGTGACATTCTAGGTGCATATTGATGATGTCACAATGAAGTCAAGATTGTGATTTATGCATGTGTATGAACACCTCAATATTATAAAATGCACAATTTTTCTAACAGAGGAAAAAGACCTACAAACCCCCCAGATGTTGAGTCAATTGAAAAACATCTATATTTTAGGGTTTGTTAGGTAATAACATTGGTCAAAAAACCTCTGTTGTTTTTTAATCCCTGAAAAATTATAATTACTTTAATTTTCAATATGTTTTTCTGTTTTTTTGTCTTTACATAATCAAATAATAATAATAATAAATGTAATCTTTTGTACCACCATTACCCAATAGTTCTAGGCGGTTTACAGCGTAAGAAACTGAACAATCAGCGAAGTACATACATATCATAAGATTTAAAAAAAATGCAAGATTAAAAATGGTAAAATAATTACAATGTTAAGAAGGCCTAATTATGTGATAAATTTGTCAAACAAAGCAGACTACTAATTTTCAAAAAGAACAGTAAGACACGGCTTGATGAAGGCATTCACCGAGCCAACATTGAAGTTTGCCTGTCTGAAATGCTAAAGTCCTTTCAAAAAAGGTCTTATATCTAACACCTTTAAAACATGTGGCAGGCACTACTTCTCTGACCAGATGACCAGTGGAGGGATTAAGGCATTAAGGCATTACCCACTAACCAAAGATGTGGAAGAAAAAGTATATGCCAGCCTTTATGACAGCTTCAGATGGCCTAGGGGGTATGCAGTGAACATCACATAAAAAGTCCCAGGTACACATCTTACCATAACCTGCTTATATTGTATGGTGAGTTTTCCAAAACCTACTGTACTAATATAAGGACTATTGTTGTGGTGTACGGGTGGGTACAGTAAGTTTTGGGTGGATTTTGGAGGGCTCACCATACAATATAAGTAGATTATGGTGAGATGTGGACCTAGGATTTTTTATGTGATACTCACTACAGTACCCCTTAGGGTGCCCCTATGCTCTGCTCAGGTGTTTGCATGGTCAGTTTGTTAAGAATGCTGGCCACCTCTATGTCCCAATAACATGTATGTGTGCATTTTTCTTTTTCAAAAATGGTCCTAAAAAACTAAGGGCTCCTTTTACAAAGGTGCGCTAAATTGCCGTGCGCATTAGCCGCTACCGCCTCCTTTTAAGCAGGCAGTAATTTTTCAGCTTGCACGCGCTATAGCGCGTGCTAATCTTGTGCGTGCGCTAAAAATGATAGCGCACCTTTATAAAAGGAGCCCTAAGTTCAAAAACATCTAGAAAATTGTCATTTTCAAAATAAAAAGTTAAACATTTTTCTGATTTAAAAAAATGGTGATTTTCTCGACTGGATTTGTGGACATTTTCCCCCAAACATCCAAACTCAGACTTATACTTCGTATTGAAAATGCCCCTCCCTGTCTACCCCATCAGCTGATGGCTTTCGAACACAACAATGCAATTTAGAGTCAAAGATACAGGGCAAGGACATTATTAAATATAGGGATCCTTTTACTAAGGTGCGCTAGCCGTTTTAGCGCATGCTAAACTCTAATGCGTCCTTAGACTATAATGGACGCGTTCGCGTTTAGCACACGCTAAAACGGCTAGCACACCTTAGTAAAAGGGGGCCATAAAACGTAAACTCTCAAAGTTTCATCATTTCTCACTCTGTAAAAGGAGGAGAAGGTGAACAACAGGGACAACCATCCAGAGCACAAAGTCAATTGGGGGCAGAAAAATAAAAAAAAATGTAAGTGTGCACTAGAAGAGGGCATCTCTCCTCTATCACTGCGGGTCAGAAGAAGGTGGACTGGGTTTAGGGAGAAAAAAGTAGAAAACAAAAAAAGAACTAGGGACCAGAGAGCACAGAGAGAGAGAGAGAGAAAGAAAAAAATGCAGGGGTTAGGAACAAAGGCAGAAATATTTTTGCCCTGTCCTAGGTGCTAATATGCCTGTAAAGGCAACAGGCCATTCAAATAGTACATACTGTACAGGGGAATTGTCTACACTGTATAGCTTAGATATAAGCAGACATTTGGGAGTTCTATGCTAGCAGTTATCACACTGTAAATCACGCCTTGAACTCCTAATTCTAGAAAGTTGTGTGCCCAAATCTATGCAAATTTGGGAAAACAATTTATAGAATAGGGTCAGTTGTGTATATAACTTAATTTAATAGAAACTAGCTGTCCTTAACCAATTATTGGCTATAATTGGTGCTTATTTGAACTAATTGGTAGTTTTAAGTATAACTGCCCTTAGTCAGCATTCTATAAGATGCATGCTCAGATTCCAGAATGCACAACTGCAAAGGAGCGAGGACCTAGCAGGTCAGGGGCATGCCAGGCAGTTATGTATGTGGGTTATAGAATACTAGTATTTATGGGCTGGATTCTCTGTAACTGGTGCCGAGATCGATGGCCGTCTTTAAAGCAGCCGCTGATTGCGTGTCAATCACCGGCGCCGGTTCCAAAATCACACATACGGGAACATAGGCATGTAGGCCTGGGTTTTCTGAGCCTACATATCCACATGGTTACACGACAATAAGCTGGCTCTTAACACATCTAAAACAGAGACTATGCAATTTGCATGCAGGGAGGGTCAGAAATTAAGAGCCCACATAACCATAAACAAAACTACACTTAAGGTAGTCACTAGTGCTGCCCAATTTCCAATTCGAATCAATTCACCGATTCGAATTGGGTGAATTGATTCAAATCGATTCATTTTGTAAAAAAATCCCTCTGGATGATTCAGTGACCAACCCTCCTCCCCATATCTCCTAAAGCAGGAGCGGCAGCACTACCTCTTGCTGGCCATCCACTGTCGTTCCTGCTTTAGGGGGGGAGGGGGGAGGGTCTGTCTGGAAGTGCTGCAGTGTCCTCCGGCTCCCCCCTGGCAGCACTTGTGGCAATAGTAGCAGCAGCCAGCACAGTACTGCATCTGAAAACAGCAGAACTACAACATCTAGCATGCAGTTGGACACATCAGCCTGTTCGATCAAGAGTATAGAGGTGTCAAGTCTATATTCTCTCCCCAAGCAGCATAGAAGAGATGGCCACCTATTGAATCCCTTACCCGAAACCTCTCAGCATCTGCACTGAAGTGCTTCACGTCCAACTTTGCGCCAGCTCCCAATTTACGGAACAGATCGGAGTCCATGCTTCCCCAGCATGCCTGAGAGGGGTGGGACTCCGAAAGGACTGAATGGAAGTGAGCTAACAAAAGCCAGGTGAAGGGCGTGGCAGTCTGCAACTAGTCCAGCAGGAGCAAGAGAAATAACTAAGGGTTTATTTACAACAAGCTAAGCCTGCAGCAAAGTTTATTTATTGCGTGCATAGATTATTATGGTAGTTTGTTAGTAAACGAGTTCCTCCCAACCTACCCATGGAGTTTTATGTAGAAAGAGTAAGGATAATGGTTTTTGATATACTGCCTTTCGCTGTTGACTTATTATATGGAGGCACATTCTCTGTCCCCAGTGGATTCATAATTTAAGTAAATGTGCCTGGAACAATGAAGGCCCAGAGTCACAAGCAGCTACCATAGGATTCAAACCCAGCTCCCTAGAAAGGTGGCCTAAAAATCCCAAAATTGTCTCCCATCCCAACCAGCCCCCTCCTTTAGATGTCGGGTAATCTTTCTACCTTGCTCTCTCAGTACTTGCTTCTGCAGAAATGTCCTGTGCATACTTGAATTCTGATAAGGGGTGGATAAGAAGAGCAGCTGCTTAGGGAGCCCAATCAGGTTTGGAGCTAAAAACATCATGTTGGCTCATCCCATGAAGAAAGAAGGAGACCCTGGCAAGCGACTTATCAGAAGACAATCAGAGCCTGGGACCAACATGATTTGAATAATGACCAGATAACAAAAGGTAGAAACAATAATTTTATTTTCTGCTTTGTGATTACAATATGTCAGATTTGAAATGTGTATCCTTCCAGAGGTGGTGTTGGACCGCGAACATGAGCTAGGATTTAACAGAGAGAGGAAAGTCTTTTTTGTTTGTTTATTTTGTTTACACCACAGGACCAGTGTGGGTAGGAGAGGGCAAAGGGGGTGAAGAAGCTATAAAATAAACCCACCAGGATGTTTGAAAAAAAAGATAAAACAACACCCAATTGGGCAGGAAAATCAAATCGAATCGAATCAAAAAATTGATTCAATAGGCTGAATCGAATCGAATCAAATTTTTTTTTCCTGAATCGGGCAGCACTAGTAGTCACTAAGGTAAAGATACTTGGGGTCATATTGGATCAAAAACTGAGCTACCATGATCACATAAGTTCACTTGTGAGAACATGTTTCTATAGGTTAAGGTTGATCAGATCATTATCCGCATTTCTGGAGGAATCATCGCTGAATATTCTAATACACTCCTTAGTCATATCAAAAATTGACTATTGCAATGCTCTGTACAAGGGATCTACCTTAAATCACAGAATTATATATAAAATAGCATTACTCACACATAAAATACTAATAACCAAAGCTCCTGCATTCTTAGAAAGATTTCTAATCCCCTATATTCCCACAAAATCTTTAAGATCCGAAGAAAAATCTTTACTATTAGTCCCTTCACTAAAATTCGTTTATTCAAGGAGGGACGCGATTTTTTCTGTTACAGCCCTTCAAATTTGGAACTCGCTGCCGATCAATATAAGAGAAGAAAAATTACTTAGTAAGTTTAAAAGTCTTTAATAAGCTGGCTTTTTAAGGATGGTTTTAACTGAATCATCGGACTAGTAGTGCTGGTAAGCAAAAATTCAGTGGGTAACCTCCCCCAACCTCTTGTATCATTACCTAACCCTTTTTATTTGTTTACGAATTGTATTTAATCCTTTTTTTTCCCTTCCTTCCCATTTTCACATGTATTGTCTGATAAAATAGTACTAACTGTTTAGCTTAATTATTATGACTTTTTTGGGTTTTTAACCCAATTTTATAACTAAGTGTACATCGCATTGGATTTGGATTTTGCGATCAAATCAAATATTTTAAATAAACTTGAAACACCTGTCTTTGCATGAATAGCACCTACGTAGTCACTTTAGGCTGCCTAAAGCCACTTCTGGCATTGGCTACGCCTACTTTGGCTTTCGGTGGCCTAAAGTGATTGCGGTGCCTTTTATTTAGGCGCCAGTAAATGCTTCATCCTCATCTTCTCTGCCATTTCTAATGGCATTCTTCAATTAACTTAGGCACCAGTAGGGCGCCTACCAGTGCCTAAGTTTGGGTGCTGATTTTAGATTTTCCCCTTATGTGCCTAACTGCATTTAGGTAGGCACAAGCAGGTAAACCGACCTTTTCATTGGTGTATGTGCTTACGCCGAAAGATAAGCACATAACCTCAGACTGACGCTAGTATTCTATAACAGCTTAGCACACCTCACCCCGGAGCCTTACTTTAGGTGACCTCTCGACAATTGCTTAACGAGAGTTAGTCACCTTCTTTTTCCTGCTGGCCATTTCTCTCCCTAGGTGCCCAAGCATCTTGGTTTTTGTCATTGCTTTTTCTCCCAATTCAGCTACCTTACAATTATCAAATATGATCACACAAGTTCCGCTTTTTCTTGCATAGAAGTACTTCCCCTCCTATACTGTACAAATGTTCCCTAGGATTTTTGCAGCCAAATGCATAACCCTGCATTGTGTAGCATTAAATCTTAGCTAAGATAAGTGATAAGGATTAAGGCTAACTTGTGAACTCTATTCTAGATATTTTGAAATGTTAGTGCCTTTTTAAGAACAAAAAAAACCAAACAAACAAAAAAAAGATCCCCACACGCTAATAGCTGAACTAGAAGAGATTCAGAGTCAAAGTCACTGATCTTACATATCTGGAAAAAGATTACAGATTTACAGAGCAACGACTAAATTAGGCAGCAGATAAGAAGGTCATAGACATTACAGCAAAGTAGGGGACACCTTAACATTCCAAACAACAAACACTCTATGAAATTCTGATATACATTTAAAAAAATTCAAGACATCTGCTTGAGTCCCCTCAAAACTAATTTTACAATCAGAACATAAATATGCACCTAACTTTAGCACTAGGCATTTGGTAGCACCAGGAATGGATTGCTTTGTAGCTGGGAAAAGGGAAAGCAATGAATTTGATTGCAATTTCTGATCTGCCAGCAATAATCAGAATGGATTTGCTGTCTAGCTGTGTAGCTCCTTAGCATAAAGCAGAAGTAATTCCATACTGGCTGAGGACAGAGTGCGCGCTGCCACAGAATGCAAAGCAGCACAGCCTGCAAACTGCACCCTAGGCAACCTGCACAGGTCTACAAATAAAACTGAGGCTGCTGCACCTACAGTAGATGAGAAACACACATGGGCTTTTGTGTAAACCTAGCAGATAATGGAGCACCTCACCCTTCCTCCTACAGAATAGTAACCCACCAGCTCACCGAATTACCCAACAGATTATATAAAATAAGAAAAGGCTTCATTTTGAATGTCAACACGAATGCAAAAAAGTGCCAGCAGGCAAAAATAGTGTTTTTGTTTGTTTTTATTAATAAATAGTTTTAAACAATATGAAGGCAGCCTTGCAATGGGTATCTAAATTTAGGTGCCAAGTGTATGCACCAATGTACAGACTAGGCATTACGGAGCAGATTCTGTATACAGTGGCCAAAGTTGGTCTTACAAATCTGTTCACATTGCTGATTTGTACATGCAACTTAATTGCTTAACATGTCAATTAGTGCCAATAATTTCCAATTAACTAGCAATTTGCACTAATTAGCATTTACATGCACAACTTTCTAAGCATATTCTATAAAGTGGTGCATGCAAATTCTAGTGCGCAGATCTCAATAGGGGGCAAAGCCAAGGGAGGAGCCTGGGTGGGTTATGAGCATTCCTAAAAGTTATACACACTGTTATAGAATATGCCTGGCATTTAGGCCTAAAAAATATACAGGGATAACCAATTCAAACCGTTGGTATGATGGAGTGACTAAAGTGGTCAATAGAACAAAATAAAGTCACTGCTGAATCATTAAACAATATACTTTGTGCATTCAAAAACTTATTTTGATACTTAGAATTCTGCTCAAAGACATGAAGGCTGATTACTCCGCCTCACCTACCAATCATTGCAGTGTTCAAAAAATATTTTTTGTAAGGTTTTCAATGAATAAAGTGCTAGCCTTGACAGCTATGCTAACACTACAAACACTTCCATAATTTTTATATTTGTAAAGTGTAACTTAACTTTGAACCAGTCACTATTCAAAGTTAAGTTACACTTTACAAATATAAAAATTATGGAAGTGTTTGTAGTGTTAGCATAGCTGTCAAGGCTAGCACTTTATTCATTGAAAACCTTACAAAAAAAACTATTTTTTGAACACTGCAATGATTGGTAGGTGAGGCGGAGTAATCAGCCTTCATGTCTCTGAGCAGAGTTCTAAGTATCAAAATAAGTTTTTGAATGCACAAAGTATATTGTTTAATGATTCAGCAGTGACTTTATTTTGTGGCATTTAGGCCTGGCTTTTATTGGCGTAAATGCCTCTGCCTAAATATTAGTCGCACAGACAGGCACTAGGTATGTTCCTGTAAACCACATCTAACTCTGGAGGCAGTTTATACATCTATAGAATTTGGTTCCATGTGGGTGAATGAGGTTACAGTATAAATTGGTATTTATTTGCATATGTGCTAAACACTATTTTATAAAATTGACAATCTACTTGCATAATGTGTAATAACAAATTGACTGTACCAGTGGATGGAGCATGGGCATCTTATAACAGTACCAATTGTGCACATTGCAGGGTGGCATTCAGGTGCACCAGATTATGCCTGCCATGGACCTGGCAAAAGTTGTTACATCTAAGTTTCGGCATGCCAAAGTGTCTTTATGGGTTAGGCGAGCCTTAATGCCATTAAAGAATTGGCACTAAGCGGGTGCTTCTTTGTTACACTTGCATTTAGGTATAGGGCTCTGAATAGTACCCCGAATATACTCTGAATAGTACCCCGAATACATTATTCATATTTAGCCGAAAACTGATTTAAATTCAAATATGAATAATCTGGGGCTCTATGGCGCTAAATCCTGCTGAAATAAACACTTGGGGGTCCTTTTATCAAGCTGCGGTAGGGGTTTAACGCACGTTAAACCGCCTGCCGCGCTAGCCGCTAACGCCTGTTAGTTTTCTAGCTGGCTGCGGGGGTTAGCGCCTGATGAAATATCCGACACGCTAACCCCACTAGCACGGCTTGATAAAAGGACCCCTTGATCTCTGATTTCTATTATTATTTCTTATGTTAAAGTTCAATGCCCATTATTCATATTCAGCCAAATAATATTTTTCATTCTTTGTATTCAGTCGAATAGTCAAATACGCTAGGTGACCTTTTATAGCATTACCTCTTATGTCCTATTGTTAGGAGAAAAGTCTTATCGTTAGTTCTAGTTCCTTGGTTTTCATTTCTTCTGGTATTTCTTCTCGTACTAAGAAACGAAAGTGTTTCAAATAACAAATCAATCTATTTTTCCTTTCACCTCTATATCTGGCATCACTAATAATAAAACCCTAGAGCGCGCATGCGCTCTTGAAAATTTGTGATTCCTGGCGCCGTGAGGTGTACTTCTGTGGCAGTATTCTATTTCACACCTCACGGCGCTTGCAGGGGCTGGGGGCGCGTGCGCTGTGGCTGAAGGCGCGTGACTGTGCTCTCTCCAAACCTCCCAGCTCCAGCGGCATATGCAGCACCAATGGTGGACAGCAGCCCCGCTCCGGCCGTTGACCCTACACAAACCTCCCGGCTCCAGCGGCGTAGGCAGCACTATAAACGCGCTGCTTCGCGGCCTTCTACTGCCGATTTCCTCTGCCACGTCTGTCTCCAATAATGTCATCAGAGACAGACGTGGCAGAGGAAATCGGCAGTAGAAGGCCGCGAAGCAGCGTGTTTAAAGTGCTGCCTACGCGGCTGGAGCCCGGAGGTTTGTCGGCGGTGGGAGGGTCAGGAGCAGGCCAGATCGAGCAGGACAATGGCAGTAAAAGAAGGGGGAGGGGGCCGAACGGAGCAGGGAAGGGTAAGGGAAGAGAAGGTAAGAGAAGGGAAAGGGGGGTGGGGGAAAATGCTGCTACTGCTTCTGCACAGGAAAGGGGGGATAGGAGGGAAATGCTGTTGCTGCTGCATAGGGAAGTGGGATGGAAATGCTGCTGCACAGAGAAATGGGGAAAAATGACAGACAAACAGCGGGAGGGAGGGAGACAGAAAGAAAGAAAGAAAGACACAGGGGCAGGGAGAGGGACAGAAAGACAGACAGAGAAAGGGGGAGAGAGAGAATCAGCGGGAGAGGGAAAGGGGGCTGCTTTGGGGGGAGGTGTGCTGTGGACAGACAGCTTTGCTCTGGGGGGGAAGACAGAAGAGGGCCATGGAGAGACATTTGGGGAGAGGTGTGTGCTGGGGGCAGACAGCTTTGCTCGGGGGGGGGGGGGAGGGGGAGACAGAAGGATACAGACAGTGGCCAAGGAGAGAGAGATAAAGAAACACAGAGAGACAGACACATCTATTCTAGTACCCGTTAATGTAACGGGCTTAAAGACTAGTTTAATAATAATAATAACTTTATTCTTTTATACCACCATAACTAAAAGTTGTAGGCAGTTTACACTAAAAAGAGCTGGACAATCAGCGAAATACAATAATACAGTAAAAAATACAAATATTTGTAAAATAGAATTTCAATAATAAAACTTACTAAGTAATAAACTTATCGAACAAAGTGGTCTTAATTAATTTCCAAAAACTGCAATAGGATAACATAGCTTGCTGAATACATTAGGAACACCAAATTTACTGACTAACTAGGCTGCAAATTAACTGCATGAGAAACTTATATTCAACTGGATTTATCTCATGTTAGAAATTCTTCTTCGCAGCGAGACCTGCACATTGAGATTATTAATATCACGTAGTATTGTTCAACTCAATTGTTTGCACTAAGAAGGAAGCTTGATTGTGGATTTAAAGGTTTCTCGTACTTCACACATTACACATATGCAAAGGTACAAAATTATCCAAGGGAAATGCATGAACTTCAGCATAGGTGGCGTATGAATTTTGACTTTGGGGAGGATATTTTGGTAGGCACTCTTTGGCTGTACTATCTATTCTAAAATGCCAACAAAATACTGTGGCAACCAATACCTGCTAATATTGCAATGCATGAATTGACACAGTTGATCTGAAAGTTTTAAAATCAGAATTAAATGGGTTAGTCTAATGGTCTAATGTATGGCAACTAAAATTCAATGCAAAGAAATGCAGAGTGTTGCATTTGAGAAGTAGAAATCGGAGGGAGCAGTGTGTATTGGGAGGTGAGGGGCTGATATGCATAGATGGGGGAGAGGGACTTAGGGGTGATAGTACCTGAGGATCTGAAAGCAAAGAAACAGTGCGACAAGGCTGTGGCTGTAGCCAGAAGGAGGCTAGGCTGTATAGAGAGAGGCGTAACCAGCAGAAGAAAGGTGGTGTTCAATTCTGGAGACTGTATATAGTGAAGGATATAAGAAGACTTGAAGCAGTCCAGAGAAAGGTACCAAAATGGTAAGGATTTGAGCCAAAAGACACACAAGGAGAGACTGGAAGATCTGAATACGTATACTCTAGAGTAGAGAGTTGTGCAGGGACAGAAATCCCACCCATCCCCGACCGACCCCACCAGGATCCTGTCCGTCCCCACCCGTACCCGCCAGGATCCTCTCCGTCCCCACCCATTCCCTCAAGGAATTACCTCCATCCCCACCCGTCCCCATAAAAAGCAGCAATTACTTCTGACAGGATCATCAATTCCACAGTTTCTTTTGTGTTTGCGCTGCTGTTTTCCTTGTGGAATCTCTTTGGTAGAACCCTTTTTTTGTTTTTTGTTCAGGTAATTAACTTATAAACCCCCTCTTTACTAAGGCAGATATGTGCATTATATTATATGGACGAACCCTGCTTCCATCCCCGTGGGAGTCCTGTTGGCTAGAGGGGGGTTCCCATGGGAGTCCTGTGGGCCAGAGGAGGGTTCCCGTGGGAGTCCTGTGGGTTGGGGGGATTCCCGTGGGACCTGCGGGATTCCCGCGATCCCCATTCCTGTGCAGACCTCTACTCTAGAAGAGAGGAGGGACAGGGGAGATATGTTACAGACGTTTAAATACTTAAAAGGTATTAATACAGAATCAAATCTTTTCCAGAGAAAGGAATATGGTAAAACTAAAGGGCATAAATTAGAGAGCTGCACGGGAACGGGGATGACGGGAATCCCGTGGGTCACGGGGATCCCGTGGGGACGCCCCCTAGGGTCACGGGGATCCCGTGGGGACGCCCCCTAGGGTCGCGGGGTTCCTGCGGGGTTGGATCGCAGCGGGGTTGGTCGAGCCGCGAGGGTAGTCTCCTTCTCCTTACCTGCCCTGTCGCAGCACACAGCCGAACGGAAATCTTCCCGATGTCAGCGCTGACGTCGGAGGGAGGGCTTAAGCAAAGCCCTCCCTTCCTCCGACGTCAGCGCTGACATCAGGAAGACTTCCGGTCGGCTGTGTGCGGCAGGGCAGGTAGGGAGAAGGCAATGGCGAACGAAAGAGGGGGGAGGGGGCGGTCCGCCCCGAAGAATGTGCACAGCCGGTCAGGTCCCCCAATCGACCGACAACAGGCCCGGCCGACAAATCTCCCTGCCCTGTAGCCGCGAATCTAAATTACCTCTTACAGCAGCTTCACTACTCCAGCTGCTGTAAGAAGGTAATTTAGATTCGCGGCTACAGGACAGGGAGATTTGTCCGACCGGGCCTGTTCTGTTGTTGGTCGGGTGCAAAAGCGCCACAAAGGTAGAGGCAGGGAGGGAGGAAAGGTGGAGTGGAGAAGAAAAGACGCTTAAGGGGGGAGAAGGCCGCTGAAAGCACTGGGGAAGACAAAGGGGTGGAAAAGAACGCTGAAAGGACATGGGGTAAACGGGAGATGAGGGGGGGAAGGACCCTGAAAGCACTGGGGAAGACAAAGGCGTGGAGAATGCCACTGAAAGGACATGGGGAAAACAGGGGTGGAGAAGGCCGCTGAAAGGACATGGGGAAGACAGAGAGGGGAGAAGGATGCTGCCTGACAGGACATGGGAAAGATGGTGGGGAGAAGGACACTGAAAGGAAATGGGGAAGAGGGAATGGGAAGAAGACGCTGGCAGGGAAGAAGACAGAGGTGCCAGACTATGGGGGGAGCGGAGGGAAAAAGATGGGTGCCAGACCAATTTGGGAGGGGGGAGAAAGGGAGAGGCACAGTAACAGAGCAAATGGAAGACACAGAGAGAAGAGAGGCAGTGGATGGAAGGAATTGAATGAGAACATGAAGAAAGCAGAAACCAGGCAATAAAGGTAGGAAAAAAATTATTATTATTTTTTTTTTTTGCTTAAGGATAAAGTAGTATATTAGTTGTGTTGATAAAAATTTATAAACATTAGAGGCTCTGGTAGAAACCCGTTTACAAAGTATGTATTCTTCCCAATTAATATTTCCAAATTAATAAAGTCTTTTTGCTTATTTTTAAATGGGTTTCTACCAGAGCCTTTAATTCAGTAGCATAATTAAATGAAATAACTATTTCTGTAGTTTATAGGGACAGGTGGGGATGTAGGGGGATTCCTCGCGGGGACGGGCGGGGACGGAGGGGATTCCTTGCGGGGATGGGTGGGGACGGAGGGATTCCTCGCGGGGACGGGTGGGAGTCCTCACGGGGACGGGTGGGGACGGGTGGGACTTTGGCGGGGACGGGTGGGGACGGGTGGGATTTCTGTCCCCGCGCAACTCTCTAGCATAAATTGAGATTATGGGGCGGTAGACTTAAGAGTAATGTTAGGAAATTCTTTTTCATGGAGAGGTTGGTGGATGCCTGGAATGCCCTCCTGAGAGAGGTGGTGGAGAGAAAGATGGTGATGGAATTCAAAAAAGTGTGGGACAAACACAGAGGATCTCTAATCAGAAAATGGAGGGTATAAATTGAAGAACTAGGGCCAGAACTGAGCAGGCTTGCATGATCAGTGTACATACCATTGTGATGGGCTGAGAAGGGCTTCAACGAGGACTACAATTCTTTGGGATGGTTTAGAAAGGCTGGAGTGAGCTTGGACAGCAACTCCAGTACAGTACTTACCCGATATTCGCGGGGGTTCCGTTCCAGGAACCCCCACGAATCTTGAAAAACCGCGAATACAGTTTTTCGTGGGGGAGACTGGAGAGAGCAGCGGGAGAGGCAGGAGAGAGCAGCTGGAGCGCTGGCGAGTGCAGGAAATCACTCACTGTATCTCCGACCACCTCTTCCTGCACTAAGTCGGGCCTTACCAATCAGGAGCTGCGTGTCAAAGCAGCTCCTGATTGGTAAGGCCCGACTTAGTGCAGGAAGAGGCGGTTGGAGCATACAGCAAGTGATTTCCTTCACTCGCCGGCGCTCCGGCTGCTCTCTCCTGCCTCTCCAGCTGTCCTCTCCTTGTTGGCGGTTCACAGTCGGAAAATACCGCGAATGACCGGGACCGCCGACTGCGAACAACCGGGGGAACACTGTAGTTGGAACCTAATTGCAGTGCCAGGAAAACTTCTATGGCAGAAATATCAAAGAAAAAAAAAATACTGTAGGGCAGACTGGATGGACCACAAGGGTCTTTATCCGTTACTGTGTAGTTGGTGGTGGTGGGGGAGAGAGGGCAGAGGAGGAGAACTTTGAAGGGCTGCGGCAGCACTCTGTCATAGGAGAGGTCTCAATGTAGTGTCCGGTGGTGAACAGAGAAAAATAAAAGCTTCATGGCCATAGGAGACTGCTTGCTCTTGGGGACCCACAATCAGCACTACTAGGTGATCAATCCATTTATTAGCAGAAGATGGTAGCATATAGAGAAGGGCATAGCGAAGTAGCAGTCAAAGCAAAACAATCATTGCTGACAAGCACACAAAGTCAAAAGGCCATCATAATCACTTTGGGCTAGATGCAATATCATACTATCACATCCTAACAACATTAAATGGTTTTATTTACCACAGATACCATTTTATGCAATGTGACCTTTTTACTAAAATGCATTAATGGCATTTGCATGTATTAACACAGTAAATCTATCTCTTTGTCTTCATAACATTCTTGAGTACATATGAACAGCCACACCAAGTACTGCTTTTTATTACGACTTTCTTTATGTTGTAGGCTTTATGACACCGATATTCGGAAGTTATGCTGAGATTATTTTGGACAAATATGTGCTTTTGAAATTTCCCACCCAATGTCTGGCCGTATTTTATCTAAATAACGATTAGCCAAATGATTGGAGGGCTCTAGAAGAAACCTTGATGCATACAGATATAGGGATCCCCTTGAATGTACCCCTTACTAGAGATATCAGAGTATCATTCTGACTTATTAATGAGGCAAAAGATAGATTAATGGTTCATAGGTATTCCCTCAGTTGGAAAGGTGTCTAGAAAGTGAACTGATAAAGCTCAGAGAAACATAGAAACATGATAGCAGAAAATAATATGAAATATTGAACTAAGGCCAGTACTGGGCAGACTTGCACGGTCTGTGTGTCTGTATATGGCCGTTTGGGGGAGGATGGGCTGGAGAGGGCTTCAATGGCTGGGAGGGTGTAGATGGGCTGGAGTGGGTTTTGATGGAGATTTCGGCAGTTGGAACCCAAGCACGGTGCCGGGTAGAGCTTTGGATTCTTGCCCAGAAATAGCTAAGAAGAAAAAATTAAAAAAATTTAAATTGAATCAGGTTGGGCAGACTGGATGGACCATTCGGTTCTTTATCTGCTGTCATCTACTATGTTACTATGATAGCAGAAAAAGGCCAAATGGCCCATCCAGTCTGCCCATCTTCAGTAACCATTATCTCTTCCTTTCTCTAAGAGACCGCATGTGCCTACCCCATGCTTTCTTGAATTCATACACAGGGAGATTGTTCCATGCATCTACCACCTTTTCTGTAAAAAAATAAAAAATTCCTTAGATTACTCCTTAGCCTATCACCTCTTAACTTCATCATGTGTCCTTATTCTCTGAGTTTCATATAAAACTGCCATTATAGAATTCACGCTTAGCACACATTATCCTAGCACCTAAAGTTTAATGCTTTTTCTTGAACCTACTCCACAGTGCCTCCTTTCCACCAGTTTGATGCATTCCATTGTAACCCAGGGCCAGCCCTATCCAGCCTGCAGCTGCTTCTGTTATTCAGAAAACAAGGCTCCTTAAACTTTCATGCTTCTGTTCTTGGCTTAACCTTCCAGTACCTGTGTGGATGGCTGGTATTAAAAAAAACCCCTCTTTATCTCTGGAGAATCTCAACTTCTTAGGAAGCAGACACTTCAAAGATCAGAAAACTCCCTCTTCCCCACCATGTACAGCCATCTGAGCCTCATTTAACCAAGTCACAGAGGAGACTCTTGAAAAATTCCTGCTCTCTTGATCCCCACTCAAGTAAAATAGTACAGCTTGTGAGCACAGACCTCATTGAAGGGGCCACTAAAATTGTTAACTCTTCTCATGTTCAAGGGCAACTGCCAGCAATGCTACAAAGGGCTGCAATATGCACCCCCTTCTGAAAAAGAGCTCCCTTGACTAGGATAAACTCAAAACCTAACCTCCAGTCTCCTATATACCTTTCCTAAAAAAAATCTTATTGAATAGAAAGTCTGCATTCAAATTAATGACTGGCTAAATGAATGTACGCATACCTTCTATGTGTGAATGGTCCTAGTTATAAATCCCGGTTCAAGCATGTCAGACCAGCTTGCTAAAAGGATTAATATTTTTGGACTTATGGTTGCATCTCCATTCTTTGGCCATCTCTGCTCTTTTGTTCTCTACTGGTTTGTTTGTAGAGGCTGATTTTCTGTTTTCTTCTTCAGATTCAGGGCCTATCATTGCAAAGTTCAGATGGAATTCTCATATCAGTCACTTAGCCCAGGACAATTGCTGCAATGACCAGACTAGCTGTATTGGGGTGGAAGGAAGTATGAGAAAAACCACAAAGCTTGCAAGTGCTGAGAACCAATGATGGTAGAAGAACTGCAAACCGGAGCTGAGCCAGTCTAAATGCAGCCTCCCAAATCACTCATAGCACTGCTATAGGTCTTTGATATTTTTAAAGAGTGATATTTGTCTACTGTCCAAAGTATTTCTTTACCAATTTTAACTTTTAGAATACATTAAGTAGCAAAAATTCAAAACTTAACTTGCTGCGTAAACTGGTTAATCAAAGATGAAACCTAAGTGGGTTCTGATGCGTTTTGCCACTGATGCGTTTTGTCAAACTGACTTCTTCAGAGAATCCCCTGTAGGCTCGCATCAGTTATGTGGTTGACATCTTCCCAGAAAAATAAGTAATGAAAGTTATACTTAAACAAACTCTCGATGCCACCAGTGGATACCTCACAGTCTTCTGATTACTCTTCCTCTTGGTTTGGTGATGTAACTCCCCCCAGCTATTAACCCTACATTTCTACCTCCATAGCTGTCAACGATGGAGGAATGCCCACCCTTCCACCTCACTCGTTTATGTCAGTTTATGTCACTCCCAGACTCTGAGAAGTGGGAAGCTAACTCTGTGGGAAGTGATAGCAAGGAGTGAGACTTTTCCTGGGATCCTAATGAGGAAGAGGATTTAGTAATGCAGTGGCAACCTGGATCAGGCGCCACTGATTGAAAGGAGAAATCCCTTTATAGCTAAAGTTTATGTTACAATGAACTATGTTTTCTGCCCTGGTCTACACAAATGTAAAGAATTCATGAATCTAAAACTTGCTGTCCAAAGAAAGCTTAAAAGATAGAAGCAAATTACATGTGTTTGAGATTCTGCCTGCACATGGGCAGGGCTGTGAGAAACTGTGAGGGAAGATTACTTGCTTTATTTCCCATTGCTTCTAACAGACCTATAGCAGGATATAAAAGGGGTTTTCTACCTGAAGGGTTTTTGTTTGAATCATTAAGCCTATGATTGTTTTGTAATATGATTTGCCAGAGCTATGAAACTTTATGAAGGCATTATTCCACGAATGGAACTGTTTGGTTTTGGGTTACAGAAGAAAGTCTTGTTTAAAAGATTTTTGGATGTAGGACTCTTTATTGCACCTCAGTTCCTATTTGGCTACTCCCCGGCTACTGCTCAGCCTGGTAGGCAAGCAACACTTTTGCCTACTCCCTGACACAATATATATACATGAGTACATATAAAATCTATTTCTATTAGACCCATTCTTCCTTTGACATGTACAGTCTTGGCATGTACTGATTCTTGTAAATAACCTCATAGGCATAGAGTTTTCTTGCTTGTATATCCAATTTTTTCAAGATTTTTATGAGGTCAATCTACATTTTCAAAGCTGTAGGAGAGTATGGTAATTGCTAGATGATGAATGGCTTGTATCTTATTCTATGATGTTAAAGCACTTTTAAATATAAATTTTAATTTCCTATCATATTCCTTGCTGATTTTTTTTCTCTTAGTAATTTATGTGGATTGTGCCTTTCTGTTGAAGTTTCTCTATGTCATAATCATCAGTCAGAGAGATGTTTTCAGTTTTGCTCTAATATTTAACATGTTATTTCAAATGAATTAACTTCCTTATATAGGAGGAATTAACCTGTTCCTCCCTGCTTATTGATGCAATACATGACTGGACTATGAGCCACTGAAAAACTCTCAGCCCAACTAACAAACTTGGGGCAGTCTCCATTGAGGGCTAAACACTTAGCCCAGTGATTTTCCATTTTTTTTGTTCCATCAGAAAAATATGGAATGAAAAAAGTGGAAAATTGCTGAACTAACCCCCTCTTCGCTAGCGGTTTTAGTGCAGAGAGCCGCGCTGAATGGCCCACGCTGCTCCTGATGCTCATTGAGTTCCTATGAGCGTCGGGAACAGCGCGGACCATTCAGCGTAGCTCTCTGCACTAAAAATCGCTAGCGCCATTTCATAGAAGAGGGGGTAAGTGTATAGCCCTCAATGGAGATTACCCCAATTTTGTTGGTTGGGCTGAGAACTTTTCAGCAACCCCCTGTAGTTTCTAGCTGATCTCTAAAAAACCCCTTACAGTACAGTGTTTCAGAGTGCATTTAGTTCCACAAAATTTGATGAAGATTTTCCTGAGCAGACCAAAGATCTTAAGTGTGGTCCATTTATTTAGGTTTCCCATCAGTTTACTGTTGTAAGGACTATTTGGACAGGAAAAATTGAAGTTGAATTCATATTAAGAGATTGAATTAATTTATTCACCAGGATAGAGATTTCCTAAGATGTCTGGTAATTAAGATTATCCCCCCCCCTTTTTACAAAATTGCACTACCATTTTTAGCGCCAGCCACGGAGGTAACAGCTCCAATGCTCATAGGAATTCTATGAATATTGAAGCTGTTACTGCAGCGACTTCTAGAACTTGCAGCAGCCAATCAGCTAGCGGCTCTGCACAGGCAGGAGTGAAGGAAGGTTGCTCCTGCCGCAGTTCACCACTGGACCACCAGGGATTCTAAAGGTATGCAGGGGAGGCAGGAGGGAGGTAAGAATTCTTAGAATTGGCTGGGACAGGGGTGGGAGGGATCCCTGCTGTCCCAGCCCACTTCTGGACCACCAGGGACTTAAAAGGTACACTGGGGAGAGAGGTAAAAAAGTTGGTAGAGTCAGTTGGGATAGGAGATGGAAGGATACCTCCTGTCCCGGACCACCACTGGACCACCAGGTTTCCTGCCAGGTCTGGAAGAGGCCTGCAACAGGTTCGGAAGAAGGGCAGGTCAGCGCTGACCTGAATATAAACTGAGATCCCCATTTTTTGGGCCCTAAAATCTTGGTTTATATTTGAGTATATATGGTAGTTGGTGTCCAAAGAGTAGGACTTGCTATTGACAACATCCTTACCTTGTTTATATGTTCCCACTTCATGCACCAATGGAATTTGCAAAAATGACTAACTAGACTGATACCATTAGAACATTTGGCATAACAATTTCAATATGCCCCAAACAGATGCCTGATAAATCATTAAAATATCTTGAACCATGAATACCAGGGGAATGATCCTTTCCAGTGGAAGAAAGAGTTTTGGCAGAGTTATGTCTGGGACAGCTCCTATGAATTGCAATTGATATAAAGAATTCAAATGGGATTTTGGGTTATTTATGATAAACACTAGAGACCCCCAGCAACCATATGGTTCTGTACATTGATAATTGGGGTCTTGATCAACCAATTGTCCAGACAGAGGAACATGCACTCCAAGTTTGCTTATGTGCATGGTTACTGTGGCAAGACATTTTGGGCGTAGATGGTTATAGCTGTATAGCGGGATACTGAAGTTTAATAAACTTGAAAACTTGGCCTGAGTCTATAAACGGTGCCTAACTTGGTAGATGTCAAGGAAAATAGCACCTACCACATGTCAATCAAAGGAGCCATTTAGGAGCCATTTATAGAATCGTGCTTAGTGGTGCCTAAATCAAATTAGGCATTGGTGGGTGGTAGGCACCTCAGTGTAGATGCCTAATGCGAGGTAGTGGGCACCTACCAACTTATTAATTTTTTTTAATTGGTTTAAATTGGTGTTTTAATAGTGCTTTCAATTATCAAGGCCAATTAACCAATTAAAAGTAATTAAGTTAGGTGCCTAATTTGGTAGGTGCCTTTTATAGAATCAGGGCCTTTGTGAATACATGTAGAGCTGATGCTAGTTGAAATAATAGGATGTCATATAGATAAGAGTTTCCCTAGTATAGATAGGAGAGACTTCTGGTAACTGTGGTATTTCTCTATCTGGGTGTAAGCTTCCTAAAGGTCTAGAGAAAATAACTAGTGCCTAGGAAAATCATCTTAAAGTTTTTTTGGGATAGATATTTGTTTAATATCCATAGGTCTAGGATGGAATGACATCCTCCTTCTTAATTTGTGAACAGGTTATACTTGTAGTGAAATCACTGATTTTTTTTCCCCTTGGTGGAAAGGGTTCAATCATTTTTGTTTCTGTGAAAGAAAAGATTTCCTTGACAAATATTTCCTAGGTAAAGGATACCTATGCATTTGAGTGTAGTAAAATCTTCTTGGAGCCCTACATAAGAACATGAGAAATGCCTTCCACCGGATCAGACCGAGGTCCATCAAGTCCGGCGCTCCGCTCACGCGGCGGCCCATTTAGGTTCTCTATTATGAAAACCTGAAATTACTGTATCCCTCAATATGATTTGCAAGAAGGTGTGTATCCAACTTGTGCTTGAAATCCCGAAGAGTAGTCTCCTCCACAACATCCACAGGAAAAGAATTCCAAGCGCCCACCACTCATTGTGAGAAACAGAACTTCCTGGCATTCGTCCTGAACCTGTTGCCACCCAATTTCAGGCTGTGACCTCTTGTCCGTGTCACATCTGAAAATGTTAGTAATGCTGCTTCTTGATCTATTTCATCCAATCCTTTTAATATTTTAAAAGTCTCTATCAAATCGCCTCTCAGTCTTCTCCTCTCGAGTGTGAACAGTCCCAGTTTCCTGAGACGTTCTTCATAGCTCAAAATTTTCATTCCTTTGACTAGTTTCGTGGCTCACCTTTGCACCTTCTCCAACATAGTTATATCCTTCTTGAGGTAAGGAGACCAGTGTTGGACACATGTAAGATCCTAGCAGGGTGGGTCAGAGGTGACCTTAGAATATAAGAACATAAGAATTGCCAAATAGGGCCAGACTGAAGGGCCATCTAGCACAGTATCCTGCTTCTAACAAGGACAATTCAGGTCACAAGTACCTTGCAGAATCCTCAAAAGTAGCAAGATTCCATATTATCAACACTACACTGAGCATCCTATCCAGCTCCTCCTTCAAGGCTGTCAATACCAAAGTTGAAGAGGACACATCTTCCTTGATAACCTCAGGGGTATTGGTAGAACTGGCATTTTGAGGATGAGCAGTCTTCCATCTGGGATGCTTAGCAGATACAGCAGCTGCCAGCATCTGGGTGCCCTTTACATCATGTCTGATGGAGAGTGATATAGTACATCAGGTGGAAGTGAAAATGCATTTGACATCAGTAACTGTCAATACTGATTAACATAGAAATATAGAAAAATGAAAGCAGATAAAGCCTTTATAGTTATCTAATCTGCCTAACCATGCAATTCACTACCCCCTCCTCTCCCTTAGAGATCCAACATACTTGTTTCAAGCTCTCTTGTATTCAGATATACTCTTCATCTCTACTGGGAGACCATTCCAAACATTCACCACCCTTTCCCTGAAAAATATTTTCTGAGATTACTTCTGAATCTAATCCCTTTCATATGCACCCTCATTCCAGAGCTTCTTCTCAATTAAAAGAGACTTGCCTTATGAACGTTTATGCCATGTAGGTATTTAAACATTTCTATCATATCTCCCATTTCCTGCCTTTCCTCCAAAGTACACATATTGATATCTTTAAGTCTATCTCTATATGCCTTATGTTGAAGACTATCAACCATTTTAGTAGCCTTCCTAAGGACCAACTCCATCCTATTTATATCTTTTTGAAAGTGTTTTCTCCAGAATTGTACACAATATTCTAAATGAGGTCTCACCAGAGGGTTGTTTTTTTTTACAGGAGTATCAAGACCTCCTTTTTCCTACTGGCCATTCCTCTCCCTAGGCACCCTAGCATCCTTCCAGCTTTCACCATCTCCTTTTCAACTAGTTTGGCCATCTTACGATCATCACATACTATCACATTCAAGTCCTACTCCTGTTTCATGTAGAAACATTCTTCACCCCTTAAAATGACTGACTATGGTATAAATGTGTACATATACGCAGGATGATTGATTATGATATAAATGTGTCTGTATTGCAAACCAGCTCAAAAAAATGCTAACTCTGCATTATACACCATTACAGAAGCTCATATAAACCGCTCTGAATTGAATCCTCAGTCATTAGTAGCAGTATAGAGACTTTCAATAAAGATAAACTAGACTGTTCCTTCGGGTTCTGTAGCCAAAATGCATGACCTTAGCTGCAAAATTTTGGACCATTCCTCAAGCTTTGCTAGGTCCTTTCTCATGTTATCTACAACATCAGGGGTATTTATTCTATTGCAGATTTTGGTATCATTTGCAAAAAGGTAAACATTACCAGACAACACTTCAGCAATATTACTTACAAAAATGTTAAAAAGAACAAGCCCAAAAACTGAAACTTGAGACACACCACTGCTAACGTCCGTTTCCTCAGAGTGATCTCTATTGACTACTATCCTCTGTTGCCTTCAACTCAACCAGTTCCTGATCCAATCTATCACTTTGGGGTCCATACCAAATCTTTCTTCAAGTTCAGGTGCCTATAAATACTTAACATCCAGGAAATTGATAACCCCTCAATGCTGATGCATCCCCAGATTCCAATGCAGCTCCTGGATCCTTCTGAACAAATTGCACCTGATGTTGATGACATTGGATCAAACATAGATGAAATGAAAACTATTTATGATTCCTCTTTATGACCTTGAAGTCTTTTCATTGTCATATGTGGACAGAGATTAATTTGTAAGAGTACATAGTCTATCCCAGTGGTTCCCAAACCTGTCCTGGAGGACCACCAGCCAGTTGGGTTTTTGGGATAGCCCTAATGAATATGCATGAGAGAGATTTGCATATAATGGAGGTGACAGGTGGAAGTGTAGAAGCTTTTTCCTTCTGGTGGCTTTGTTGGATGATGTCACCCATTTGTGAGAACTTACAATCTTCTTACTTATCCTTGAAAAAGAAAGCTAAAACCACCTTTTCTCATATGTGACTGTCTCTGAGAAAAGGTGACTAAAGATGTGGATTCAAAATGTTGAGAATGGCCAATTTTTCATGTCATGAATCCATAAGCAGTCTGTAAAAGTTACATGTTTGAACTTCTGCAACTTTTAATTTTTTTTTTCCAAATAAAAGGATAGGGTTTAGACTGTTGTATTACATTTGGTCTAATAGAATTCATTAAAACCTCATTTTTTTTTTGTTTCTGGTGACTTTAGTCACCTTTTCCCAGAGATGATCATATAGTATAGTATCATAGCATCATGGGTTTAGAACAAGTGTGTCCAACCTGCGGCCCCATGAAGTATTTTGTGCAGCCCTGGTCAAGGGCGATGCATTGTTTTCCTCTGCTGCCTCCGGGCGTTTGCCATCTTGCCGGCTCCCTCCTCTGTCTTGCTGCAGTGTTTGCGCGTTTATGCGGCCCCAGAAACATTTTTTCAGCCAATGCGGCCCAGGGAAGCCAAAAGGTTGGACACCCCTGGTTTAGAAGAAGCCAGTGGAAACTGAGCTGCAAATGCAAAGGAATAGATGGAAATTGTCAGGCTAAAAAATAAAATAAGTTTTCCCTCCAGGAAAAAAAATCTTTTAAACTTAACCTTAGTGTTGCATGTGAGATACAGCATCATCATCATTCAAAATATAGTTTCTAGTTATTTCCAATTTAACTGCAAAGGGGACAACATAATCTTTCAGTCTGGACTTGTTAATGAAAATGGACTTCAGCAGAAAGTATAATTAAAATTCCTGAAGTATTTTTGTTGATATTTCAAGAGGACCTATTATTTCTAGTGATGAAACATCTAATTGAAGCCTCCTGGGAAGAACCTCACTTCTCAATGTTACAACTCCTGACAGTTACTGCATGGCAGTCCTATTTAAATGCTTTATTTAACCTAAACATATCTGTTTCTCATTTTACATCTGTCACTCATTTCAGTGTCAAATTAATTCAATGTGACTTTTTGGGCCTGCAATCTGACAACATGTCAGGTGTTTTCTCTCCTGTGCAGATTCATAGCCACACATGGCCATATATACCAGGTGTTCATGTAATCTAAAGGACACATTGACTGCTCTTTGACATTTATATGCTCTTTTCTCAGTAGGAGAGACATCGTAATTAATGACAGAAAAAGGTCTGCAAATGACTGTTTTAGGGTAATCTGCATATTTTATGGGACTCTTAAGTTGCTTAGATATATCTGAATTATTGATATAACTAACTGCTAGTCCTTTGCATCCACTGCTAAAAATGTATTTTACTTTTCATTTTACCTTACTGTATTCCAGTGTTTCCCAAGGCCTACGCTGGAGGCACACCTTCTGTGATGGCAACTTCTTATGCAGAAACTTCTTCACAAGGACAAATGTGAATATAACACCCAAGAGCAATATGCCTATAGTCTGTGCTTGGCATTTTGAATGAGCCTAACATCCCTGTTCAACCCCCACCCCAGGAATTCACTGACCACTGGTGGTGCCAGGGTTTTTTCTTCAAGTTTTCAAGTTTATTAAAATTGGTTATATCGCTTATCATAATTCTAAGCGGTGTACAGACTTCATAAAAATAGGGTCATACATACAATTGTAATTAGTTGGACATACAAGTGACTAACTAACGTATAAGAAACAAGAGGGTAGGAGGAAAACCCTGTTATGTCAATAGGACTGCAAGACTGTTAGGGATAGAACAATAGGAAATGGGAGTGCTGCACACTATGGAGTCCTCCAACATTGCCATACCCAAGTGGGATAATGAAGAAGGTGTTATTTTAAGGGGGATATCTCCTGGGTATGGCCAGCAATTTGGACATGGAGCTCATATGCCAAGTTTTTCAGTTTAATTTGTCTTTGAATACAAAATCATTTGCCACTATCATTTCATTTGTTCCCATTAAAGTCAAAGGGGGTAAACAATTTTATAATATAATAATGGGGATTTCCCTTCTTTTTTTAAAGAAACTTGCAGCCAGGCATCTGTAATAGAGGCAACATTACTACAAGTCATCAAGAGTAGAGCAAAAATGCCATGGCACCATAAGAGAAGCAAAGGAGAGTAACAGAGGCATGCAGATTCTAAGCCACCATCAGAAGAGCAAAGCAACAGCAACACTTGGGGAGGAGTGAAATGGCACCGACATTGGTAAAAAGACTTCAAGACATTGGGAAAGGGGTAAAGCTGGCTGGATGACCCCAAGGCATTGGGAGTGGTTTAAAACAGTAGAAACATTGGTTGGAAATTCCTTAAACTTTCAGAGAGGACAAACACAGTACCTAGGTAGGCGTGGAGATCCTGACACACCCAAAGGGGACCAACATAACAGCATGGTTATAAGGAAGACTCTAAAATATCTGAGGAAGTTCAACAAAGCAGTGGGATAGGCTAGAATGCCCTAAAAACACTCAAAGAGGGCAAATACAGAAGCAAGATGGGGTAGAAGGCTCTAACAAACCTGAAAAGGCTTTACATTGCAGCAAACATAGAAACATGACGGCAGAAAAAGGCCAAATGGCCCATCTAATCTGCCCATCCGCAGTAACCATTATCTCTTTCTCTCTCTGAGAGATCCCACGTTCCTATCCCAGGCCCTCTTGAATTCAGACACCGTCTGTTTCTACCACCTCTTCCGGGAGTGTTTTCCACGCATCTACCACCCTTTCTGTAAAAAGCAAACAAGATGCTAGGAATTATTAAAAAAGAGAAGGTTAACAAAACTAAGAATGTTATAATGCCTCTGTATTGCTCCATAGTGCAACCTCATCTGGAGTATTGCATTCAATTCTGGTCTCTTTATCTCAAGAAAAATATAAAGGCACTAGAAAAGGTTCAAAGAGCGACCAAGATGATAAAGGGGATGGGAACTCCTCTTGTATGAGGAAAGACTAAAAAGGTTAGGGCTCTTTGCTTGGAAAAGAGACGGCTGAGGGGAGATATGATTGATGTCTACAAAATCCTGAGTGGAGTAGAAAAGGTACAAGTGGATTGATTTTTCCACTCTGTCAAAAATTACAAAGACTAGGGGACACTCAAAGTTATAGGGAAACTAATAGGAAGAAATTTTTTTTACTATGAGAATAGTTAAGCTGTGGAACGCATTGCCAGAGGTTGTGGTAAGAGTGTATAGCGTAGCTGGTTTTAAGAATGGTTTGGACAGTTTCCTGGAGAAAAAGTCCATAGTCTGTTATCGAGAAAGACATGGTGGAAGCAACTGCTTGCCCTGGATTGGTAGCATAAAATGTTGCTACTCCTTGGGTTTTATCCAGGTACCAGGGACCTGGATTGGCCACCGTGAGAACAGGCTACTGGGCTTGATGGACCATTGATCTGATCCAGTAAAGCTATTCTTATGTTCTTATGAAAAGCTCTCAGAGCAACACAGTAAGAAGAGTGGAACGAGCCACCTAAACCAGCAAAAGGGGGCAAAGGGCACAACAATGACTTGAACATTAAAGGCACTGATAGTAAAAAAGCAGGATCAAGAATGGCAAGAACATCTTAGTCTATGTGAAAAGGGCACAGCAGCATTAATAGTAATTTGAACTCATCAAGGAGAGGAGAAAGGAACCCAAACCAATGGAACATTGCAAAGCTCCAAAATATGACTGTTGAAAAAAAATCAGTGGTTGCAACACAATATCATGGGGGATCCTAAAACACTAGTAGAGGACCAAAATTGTTGCAAGATAAGTTGGAAGGCTCTAAAATCCTGGGCAATGGGCAAAGAAGCACCAAAAGGGTTAGATCTAGGTCAGATTTATATGGGAAATTGAGTCTATTTGAGATGCATGATGGTTTATCTGATTGTCCTTCTAAACATGTCTGCCTAGAAGAATTTGACTGTAAAAGCTTCCTTTCTGTCACACTGCTATAAAGATCACATGGAAGGACTCAATACCGCTATTCTGAAATGATTGGAATGTAGCCTAATGGTTCATATTTATTTTTCCCTGTCTGTAAGGAGTTACTATTGACCTGACCTCAAAATAGATTCTGACATAATAAGATCATATATTATAAAAAATCTAAAGAGACAGTGGCATGAAGACCACAAAAGCACTGGGAGAGGGATAAAATGAAGCCAACTTTGGTATGAGAGTTCCAAATCGATAGGAGAGAGTAAAGCAATACCAACAATGGCTAGAGGAACCAAAGGCACTATGAGAAGAGTAAGTAGCACCAATTCTGGCTGGAAGACCCAAAGGCAATGAAGATTAAGGGCCAAATTCTATAAGGGACGTCTGAAATTAGGCATCATTTAGAAGTCCAGTGGGAAAATGCTGAGCGTGATGTACTATAGATGTACTATAGAGAATCGCGCTCAGCACCGCTCAGCGAATCTAGACACGTCTAAATAGTTAGATGTCCTTTACAGAACCACCTTTTAGCTGTCACATAGATGCCTTCACAATGTCTATTATTGCATCTCATTATTATGATGTTATTAGAATGGCAATTTTATGCTGTTTTTCATTAAAATTGTATGCAGTGAAATACTGACATCACTATTATATTTTATTTATCTTTTAATCTTTTTTTTTTTTAATTGTGCTTCTGTCATTGAGAAGAGAGTGGGATTTGAACCAACAACATCAGGGTGCTAAGACTGTAGCTCTAACCATTGCACCACACACACACTCAGATAGTAAACCACAAGTCAATGCCAAAGCCAAGCTTATATCCTCTTGATTTACAAGCAATTATTTCTCTAGGATAAATATCAAACATGTATCTTCAATACTTGTCCAATTCCTCTTTTGGCCTCTACGTATGTTCCTCAAAGTTCATGAAAAAAAATCTAATATAATAAAGCCCTAAGCACGCATGCGCACTCCCACCTGCGTGCTCCCGTTTTCTGTGCATTGTAGGGCACCGCAGGTAGGAGTGCGCATGCGCGAGAATCCCCCGAGGCGGATGTTGGCCGCGGCGGCTGCAGGCCGCAGCGGCGACTGTCGGCGGCTGCAGGCCGCAGCAGCAGGTGTCTGAAGCCTGGCTGGAGGAGGATGAGGAGGAACTGCGAGAGCTCCACAGAGGCAGGAGGTGAGGAGACAGAGACAGAGACAGATGGATGAGAAGGACAGAGGGGCTACTAGGGGGACCAGGAGAGATGGTAGGGGATAGGGAGAGATAGACTTCAGGGAATGTGTAGGGGGCAGGAGAGAGAGATGGTGTTGGGGAAAGACAGAGGGGGACAGGAAAGGGAAAGATGGCAAAAGGGGTGAAACAGGGTCAGAGAGAGATGGTAGAGGGTATGAAAGGGGAAAGGGAGAGATGGAAATGGTAGGACCACTGCTGCTTTGGGGCACTGAGGAAGGAAAGGTTGGTACATCAGGACTGCTGCTGCCGCCTCGGGTAAGTAAAGACCCTGTCAGGAGGGCCAAAAGGGTACAAAGGAAATGGTGAAAGGTGAGGTGGTGAGACTGGGATCAGTGGGAGGCAGGGTCCGGGCATGATAGAGGCGGGGCATGGGTGGGGTCAGAGTCAGGGTCAGGGTATAGGTGGGGCTATTCTAGCACCCGTTACTGTAACAAATGTAACGGGCTAAAACACTAGTATATATATATATATATTTATATTGCATGCTAAATTCTCTATTTTTTTAGTAAGAGGACTGCTTGCAAAAGCAGGTTTCAAGTTTCAAGTTTATTAAAATTTTGATATAAACGCAGTATCAAATATATTCAATGTGTATAACAATAATAAATTGAGGGGACAAATAAAACCATTTAAAACAATGAACATACAATCATATCCATGCACGGGTATTTAATTATAGCAATAACACTGTAAATGGATTCCAATAAAGATACTTTATAGTGGTGAATGAAATTATTTTTTTACAGCTTAATAAAAAGTACAATATTCAAATTATAATGTGAAATATTTGACAAAATGAATACAATACAACTAACGCAAAACGTGATTATAAACAACAATTTTAGTTTCACCTCCTGGAGCAAGAACATATAAATTACTGGGTGAACCCATCCTTGAGCAAGCAACATAGAGTTGTGGGCCGCGAGACCCCCAGAACATATCACCCCAGGTAGTGAGGGATCTGCATACCAAGTTTCGTTCAAATCGGTCAAGCCGTTTTTGAATTACTGTGAGAATGGCAGCTTTTTACATATTTTCCATTGACATGAATGGGTGAAATCTGATTTTCTGTTTGTAGCTCCGCCCATGTGTGCAGGTGGGCTGCGAGACCCCCAGAACATATCACCACAGGTAGTGAGGGATCTGCATACCAAGTTTCGTACAAATCGGTCAAGCCGTTTTTGAATTACAGTGAGAATGGCAGCTTTTTACATTTTTTCCATTGACATGAATGGGTGAAATCTGATTTTCTGTTTGTAGCTCCGCCCACGTGTGCAGGTGGGCCGCGAGACCCCCAGAACATATAACCCCAGGTAGTGAGGGATCTGCATACCAAGTTTCGTTCAAATCGGTCAAGCTGTTTCTGAATTACAGTGAGAATGGCAGCTTTTTACATTTTTTCCATTGACATGAATGGGTGAAATCTGATTTTCTGTTTGTAGCTCCGACCATGTGTGCAGGTGGGCCGCGAGACCCCCAGAACATATCACCACAGGTAGTGAGGGATCTGCATACCAAGTTTCATACAAATCGGTCAAGCCGTTTTTGAATTACAGTGAGAATGGCAGCTTTTTACATTTTTTCCATTGACATGAATGGGTGAAATCTGATTTGCTGTTTGTAGCTCCGCCCACGTGTGCAGGTGGGCCGCGAGACCCCCAGAACATATAACCCCAGGTAATGAGGGATCTGCATACCAAGTTTCGTTCAAATCGGTCAAGCCGTTTTTGAATTACAGTGAGAATGGCAGCTTTTTACATTTTTTCCATTGACATGAATGGGTGAAATCTGATTTTCTGTTTGTAGCTCCGCCCATGTGTGCAGGTGGGCCGCGAGACCCCCAGAACATATCACCCCAGGTAGTAAGGGATCTGCATACCAAGTTTCGTTCAAATCGGTCAAGCCGTTTTTGAATTACTGTGAGAATGGCAGCTTTTTACATTTTTTCCATTGACATGAATGGGTGAAATCTGATTTTATGTTTGTAGCTCCGCCCACGTGTGCAGGTGGGCTGCGAGACCCCCAGAACATATCATCCCAGGTAGTGAGGGATCTGCATACCAAGTTTCGTTCAAATTGGTCAAGCCGTTTTTGCGTGATCGCGGCACATACACACATACATACACACATACATACCTCCGATTTTATATATATAGATTAAACATTTACAGGGGAAACGTAGGACAAAAGTAGCCCCTAATTGAGTGACCTGTGGTCTCAAAATAAGGAACTGTTTTCATCTTTTCTGGGTTAAACGAGATACATCAGGAAACATTCTGATAGTATTGGTCAAAAATGGAACATCTTTATATTTAAAAAACAATTTCAACATCCATTCTCTATCAGAATCAATAGCAAATTGTACCATTAAAGTAGAGGCAACCTGAACCTCAGACTCCAACCTCTCAAGGAAATTAGTTAAATCCAAACTATCATGAGATAAATTCTGCTGGTTTGGATTTTGAGACTTAATTCTTTAAGGCAGGTAATATATCTTTGATAGAGGTGGGTAAGAAGTTTCCGGCACCTTCAGGATCTCAGTCATATATCTTTTGAACATAACTGAAGCAGCCATTGGAAAAACTTTGGGAAAATTTATAATCCGCAAATTACATCTCTTGATGGAATTTTCCAGAATTTCTTGTTTGAAATGTAGGTTTGCACTGTCTATAACCCAATTTAAAGCTTGCGCTCCCAAAGTTTTCATCCGAATTTCCAAATATTCAGATTTATTTTCCAAAGTTGTTACTTTATTTTTGAGTTCCAGATTTTCTGAAAGTACCTTGGTACAATTAGTAGAGAGTTGCTGTATTTGGTTCCCCAGAGAAGCATTTACATTAGCAATAGCATTCCAAATAGATTCTAAGTTGATTACCTCACGTCTCTGCAAGGGGAACAACTCTACTCCAGATGCCCCTGTTGGCAATAAAGTAGTTATATCCACAGCAGCCACCGCTGAAAGCTCATGAGTCGGTTGAGTTCCCCCCACTGAACGCTGTGTTGATATCTCCTGCAGCTCTTCCTGCCTCAAACTAGAGCCGGAACCTCCGCTCTCCACAACCGGCAGGGAGACGTTCCGAGCCAACAGATCTTCCGCTGCATCGGGGCGGGTTGGCGGCATATGCTCCACCGGGGACAGAGTAGCGCCCTCAAAGGAGAACTCCAGCGCTTCAGCCTGTGCTCGCTCTCCAGCTGAGGAAGTTCCCGGTTGTGGTGTCCGCAAGCCATGCTCCAGGAAGGCGTCCATCGGGCCAGACCGCTGTTGTGTTTTATCTGGGAACACCCAAGCTTTGACTTCCTCTTTACCATCGGTAGGTATTGCAAATTGAAGTCTAACGGGACGGCGTCTCCTCGAGTGCTTCAGACCGCCATCTTAGTCAAGCCCCTCCCCCTTTTTGCCGCACAAAGCTCTGATGCACAATCTTGACATCATTGTGACATCATCACCATTCCTATCACCCGCGGATAACCATGGGAAACAATCCCTTGTCATTCTTTAGTGTCTGTTTTAACCTCAGTCCTTCTACACCAGCATTCTTCAATGCAAGGCTTGCGGGTCAGTGGTTGTGCCCATTCATACTCTGATTCTTCCCTCTCTCCTTAAAGAATGATATGGAGATGGTTTCCCGCGGTTATCCACAGGGACATGAATGGTGATGAATTTTGTCACCATGTCATTTTCTAGTCCAAACACAGTAGCTCCTAATGCTGTTTTGATCCTCGTTTGAGCATACATCAAAATCAGGTACTTTGGATGTACTTCAACGTTATCTTCTATCTTCCTTATATGTATAATTAATTCCTGGAGGCTGAGTGGAACACACCTAGTTTCCCACCCCGGGGAAACAGGATCAGCCTACTCCTCTTTCCTGGCACCTCAGTAAGGTACTGTAGCCTTCGATCACTATGCTTACATTAATACAATTAGTGCAATGTATTTAACAGACAACCTATGCAAAACAATTTTTATAATTTTGTGGGGAGGAGATTAATGACATGGGGACAAATTTGTCCCCATCCTCACAAGATCTATCTTCATCCCTGTCCCGTTCCCGCGAGTACTGTCCCTGTCTCATCTCTGCAAGCTGTCCTTATCTGCACAAGCCTCAAACACTTACGATTTTAAAGTGTTTGAGGTTTGTGCAGATGAGGACAGAGCTTGGAGGGATGGGGCAGGGACAGGGACAGAACTTACGGGGACAGGGATAGAGATAGATCCTGTGGAGATGGGGGACAAGTTTGTCCCCGTGTCATTCTCTAGTACAGGGAAGAGGAGCAGATAAGCAAAATTTGCAGTTGAGACTTGTCAACAATTGTTATTTTACACAGGTAGGGATTAGGTTGAAGTATCAGCCTGCTATTTTAAAGATGATTTACTAAAACCATTTTGTTATTAAGCTGTAAAGTACTTCTTTTCAAGTGTACATAACAGAATCTGAATGATGGTGCCTGTGGGTATATTTTAAGCATCTATAAGTTGAATCAGAATGCACAAATTTATGTTTGGGACCTTTAAAACTAGACAGCCTACTAACCTGCTCTGAGAAACCTGTGGGAAGAACAAGATCTTTTTGTTTTATGCTTTAGTTTAAACACTAGTTTAAGCCTTTCAAACCATTAGGTACAACTTTATGCTGAACTGTAAATATGGAAGCATTTTAGCTTATGTGCCAGTAATGAGAGCACAGCCAAAGAGAGACCATCATCAAGGCTGCCCTATAGATCTTAATCAGTTCTGAGATGGCAGTTGGCCATATCACAGCACTTTGGTTGCTTTGTAAGAGCACAGGGGAATTTTATAAAGGTTGTTTTTGTGCACAGGCAGCCATGCACATGCATAGCTGGCCTCTTACAAAATCTTGGCTGGTATGAGCATATGCTTTGATATGATGGCCCACAGGGACAGAGTTTAAGTGGAGTGTACTGGAGTGCGCCCTAGTGCTGCCCAATTCAGGGAAAATTTTTGATTCAATTCACACTATTGAATCAATTTTTGGATTCAATTCAATGACATAGCTTTTAAAGTTTAAACATTTAAAACATTTTATTTAACCAAGGCAATATCATGTCAAAGATGGGAACATCCAATCTATAATGTATCTATGCAGCTTACATATTGATCTAACCCAGTATGGCTGTTCTTACGTTCTTATCTTTCTCTTAAAGTGCTGTTTATAGAATTAGGGCCTTATATCACTGTCAGACCACCCTTGCTGAAAGCCCAAAGAAACTGCTGAGCCAAAACCAAAATACTGTGCATATTATCAGCTTTAGAAATTGTGTGTGATTGGACGGGATTTTGCAAAAGCAATCATATTTTAATACAGCTGCCTCTAAGTTTTTCCTTCCCTAATATGTAATTATAGTAAGTGACCATGAAATTAAACAAACATTTAGTTCATGTTTAGCATATTGTGAATCTTTGCATGTGTTAGTAGTTAGCTAATACACCCTTCTTAAACCAAACACTACATACTTTGTGCTTCCGTCACTTTCTTAAAACTACTGATTTTGCTGTCACCAAGAAAAATACAAAAAAGGTTGCCATGTTCGACTGTTTTGAACAACTGTTTTCACATAGATCAAGTTCTTAGATTATGACAGGCTAGTCTACTAAAGATAGAACAGAACAAAAGAAGCAGTCAGAGAGAAGTCACTAGAGTAGTTATTTCATGATGGGAAAACAGCAAAGAGTAACATGTAGGTCCTTGCTCAGGTATTAGACATAATTTTCTGCTAAATTATTTTAGGATTTTAAATCTGTATATATATATATATGTCACAACACTCTTACATACTTATTTGCAAAGTGTTCTTTCCTTTTCTGTACATCTGGAAAAAAGCATTAGTAAATTGGCCCCTTCATGTTGCATGTAGGTGACCATACTTTAGATTTGGACTTTGCATCTTCAATCATGACCAATAATTTGAGTTTTGAAATAATTTCAGTACCTCTAAAAGGACTGTTGGCTAATTATCAAGTTTGTTTCACATTATGTATTTAAACCTCTTGTTGCTAGGATCAGTCTTTGACGGGGTTCTTCACATAAAATTATAGTTTGTTGGTGGATCCATGTTGAGCCCAGAGATAATGCGGGGGACGGGAGAGAGAGAGGGCTGTTGGTATAACAATTCATACTCTTCACTTTTTCCTGGCACTCTGCACAGCCGATTCCTCCTCCTCTCCACCCCCCCCAGTCAGCCAATCAGCCTTCTGCACAGCTGATTCCTCCTCCTCTCCCCCATCCCGGTCAGCCAATCAGCATTCTGCACAGCCAATTCCTCCTCCTCTCCCCCCTGTCAGCCTTCTGCACAGCCAAACCGCCTGCCAGCCTAAATATTGTTTTTTTAGCACCAGCCGCCGCCCCTGCAGCCCTCTCCTGCCTCCGATCCGTTCTTCAAAATTTGTGGGTGCTCCTGGAACAGAACCCCTGTGAATTTCGGGGGAGTACTGTAATTAATTTGAGGGGCTAAAGTCATTTTTACCCTCTTTTACTAAGGTGTGCTAGCCAATTTAGCGCATGCTAAATAGCTCGCGCTAAAGGCTAATGCATCCATAGAATATAATGGATGCATTAGCGTTTAGCATGCACTAATATTTAGCGTGCACTAAAATGGCTAGCGATGAGACTTTTCCCCCTCCAGTTTACTTAAAGTACAGTAAGTACAGAGGAGACCATTTTGATATTGTTTGAGTCGCCAGATTTTTAATTCTAGTACTATTTAGTTCTAGAATATGAGAGGGGTCTTTGTGGATAAGGATGCCAAGGTATTTCACTGCAGTAGAGGACCAAGTGAAGTTAAACTGGTTCAAGTCAAAGGGAGATATTAAATCATTTAATGGTATTATTTAAAAATTTCTCCAATTTATTTTATAACAAGACATTGAGGAACAATTGATAGCTAATTGTATAAAGGCTGGAAGGGAATTTTTTGAATCTCATATGAAAAGCAAGATATCATCAGTGGAGGCAGCTAATGAACCCCCCTTTTATCAAGCTGCATTAGGGTTTTCTAAATCTCAGGCTGTAGCGGTAAAAGCTCCGACGCTCATAGAATTCCTATGAGCATCTGAGTTTTTACCGTCACAGTCTGCAATAAAAGACCCTAATGCAGCTTGATAAAAGGAAGGATTAATTTGTCTTGTTTTGGTTTGGATTCATTGAATTTGCTGACATTGGCAGAAAGGATAATAAAAAGGGTTCAAAAGTAAGGTTAAATAATAATGGAGAGGGAGACAACCTTATTGTGTGCCTCGTTTAAGTGTGATGAATTTGATAAGAGAATTGTTAATTAGCATTCTGGAGACCAAAATTATACCATTTTAGAACATGTAATAGGAATGCCCATTCTTTTTTTTTCTTTTATTTATATGTACTCTTATCGAATACTTTTTCAGCTTTCTAGAGCTAGGCCTTTCAAAGGTTTTGGAAAGGTTTTTGCAAAGTCATTGATGTGAAATCTCAAATTATCACCAATATATCTGTTTTTCATAAATCTATCTTGGTCATTTGAGATGAGATCATTAATTATTTAATCTGGAGGTGAGTAATTTTGCCATTATTTTATAGTCTAAATTGAGAAGTGAAATGGGTTGGTAATTTTGAACAGTGGGGTCTCTGTCTGGTTTAGGAAACACAACTATAGCTGCTTCAGCAAATTGCAGTTGTTATTCAGTAAAGTCATGGATAAAATTATATTTTAACAGTTGTGGAGAGAGCTGATATCTGAAATTTTATTTTGAAAAATTCACCAGTTAGTCCATCAGGTTCTGGGGCTTTATGTTTACAGGAATTGTGATGGCAGAAATTATTTCTTCTACTGAGATTGAGGAATCTAGTTCTTGTTTAATCTTTTGAGTAAGGTTTGGATGCTTTATTTTATTTTATTTATTAAACTCTGGAATAAAATTGTTCAAATTGAAGTTGAATTTGGGTGGAATTTGTTATGATTTGGCCATTCAAATTTTGTATGGATGAGATATGGAATTTTTTCTTTTTAGTTTTTAAATATCTAGCTAGGGATTTGCACATTTTATTATTGCCAGAATAAGGTCCAGATGATTAGATAAATAAATCATGATGAGAACTGTAAGAGGAAATGGAATTGTATTCATATTTTTATTTTTAGGATTTGGTTGTATAGTTCAGGTTTAGGATTGATGGCATTCATATGTTGAACTTCTAAATCTTTTATAGTTGTTTCAAGTTCTTTTACTATTTTAGAGGGATTTATTCCCCAAGCAACTAAACTAATTATTTCTCCTCGTAAAGAAGCTTTTTATGCTTCCCAAATGGTTGCAGGAGATAAGGCTGGATCTTTGGTGTTTAAGAAAAATTCAGATGTAAACTCAGATATTTTTGGGATAGTGTCATTGTCATTAAGAATACGATTATTTATGAAGCAGTAGAGTTTGTTGGGTCTTGAAGTTTTAAATGTAAGGAAATAGGAGCATGATCAGAGAGAAGAATGGGGTGTATTGTAGAGTCTTCTATATTGGAGGATATAGAAGAGGATATAAGAAAATAATCCAATCTAGCATAGGTATTGTGTGGGGAGGAGTAATGAGTGAAATCTTTTTCTTTTGGATGGAGAGTTCTCCAAGGGTCAATTTAAAATTACTTATGAAGGAGGTTACTTCACAATGGTTTTTGGACTTAGATGGACTGCATTGGGAGGTTCTATCCATATACATGTCTTGTGGCTGGTTAAAATCTCAAACCAATAAGTAATGGAATGTTAGCATAATCTAAAAGCTGAAGTTGTAAGTTTCTAAAATAAATCTGGGGAGTCATTAACAGGAGCATACAAATTCAGTAAAATTAGTTCTTGCTTGATTATTTATTTTGACATATATTAAACACCATCTTCCTTCTGCATCAGTCTTGTTGGTATGTATTTGAGTTGATAGATTAGTTTTGACGAAAATGAAGATGCCATTCTTTTTTTTAAGGATAACTGAAGAAAAAAGATGAATGGAGTAACCTTTAAATGAGAGCTTAGAGGAATGTGTAAAAGAAAGAAGGGTTTCTTTAAGAATAGCATATCAGGATTATGTAGTTAAATGCCTTTTTTCTTTTGATACAATGATTTAACCCATTGACATTAAATGCAAGGATATGCAAATTAGCCATTAAATACAAGAATAAGTGCAATGATATGCTGATGATAAAACCACAATATAAAAGGAAGCCATGTATAATTTGAGAAGCAGATTACTGAGATCAAGTTAACCTGTAGAGATATAACAAATTGGTTAAGTACAGTTTTAAAAGTATTACCAACAAAACACATTGCTGCAATGGCAGAATATGTTGGTATAGGAATGAGATTGAGAATGGGTGAGCTTAAAGACTCTGAGGGAGCGCAAGACAGTTGAGTGTAGACGGGCTGGTCTTCGGTTGGTTGTTGTAGAGCTATTCCTGGGAAGAAATCAGATAAACTAAGTTGAACAGGAGGAAGATTAATTTGTTGCAGAGACCTCGAGATTAGTGTCATTGCATCTTGACAGTTTCCAGAAATGTCAGAAGTTCCAATAGATCGGTGTAATTAGTGGTGCAGTTATTGTATGTTACTTTCATTTGTGCAGGGTACATTAAGCCAAATTTAGTTTCTATGTCTTTCAAATCTTAGTAGAGAGACAAAAAATCTTTAAGTTGAGCTGCTGTCATATCAAAATCGGGAACAATTAATATTTTCTTTCTTTGAAAAAGGAATTGAGAATGAGATTTTACTGCTGTCAGGATTTGAAGAGTTTGCTGAAATCTAAGGATCTTGGGATTTTTTGATTGGAGGAAATGCACGATGGAACCCAATGTGCTCGCTTGATTTCAAGGGTGTTGAAAAATTTCAGGCCTAGTAGTTTAGGCAGAAGATCTATTAAGAAGATAATAATATCTGCGCCTTCTGATCCTTCTAGAAGACCAATAAGTTTGATATTATTTCTACTGTTTTGATTGGATAGGACCTCTAAATCTCATTGTAAGTTAGATATATCTTGATCAATTTTATTAAGAAATGAGAGTTTAATTGCAAATTCATGTGATTGTTCTTCTAGGGCAGTGGTTCCCAAACCTGTCCTGGAGGACCATCAGGCCAATCGGGTTTTCAAGCCAGCCCTAATGAATATGCATAAGAGAGATGTGCATATAATGGAAGTGATAGATATGCAAATCTGATCCATGCATATTCATTAGGGTGATCCTGAAAACCCGATTGGCCTGGTGGTCCTCCAGGACAGGGTTGGGAACCACTGTTCTAGGGCATCAATACAATGACGCGCATTGGTGAATTGTGCATTCAGCGTTTCACATCTCAGCTCGGACTAATTTAATTTCTTTGACTTGTTCCATCATAATAGTTCTGAAGAAGTGTATTTCAGAGATGAGTACATCGAGCTGAGATCTGGAAGTCTTATTCAATGCTTTTTTTTAGGAGAGCAAGGTTCATGCTTCAGTTGCTTGCTGCTTGGTAAAGCATTGCTGGATGTTTCAGATTTGTTATTTTTGGACAGAGACATCACAGAAGATCAAAATTCTTGTAAGATTACCAGGAAATAGCATGATTTTCTAAGCTAAATTTTCCTTTCCATGAGAGCAGTCACTCCATGCATCTATTCAGCTTGCTGATCAAGCCAAATAAGAAGAATCTAATGATTCAAAATTTTCTGAAAGAGCTGGAAGTAAACATACTAACGCTGGATTTTACAAAGCTATAGTAGAGGTTTCTACTGCAGACCAGCGAGGTAAATACTCTGACACTCATAGAATTCCTATGAGCTCCGGAGCATTTTCCTTGCTGGCACATGGTAGAAACCTCTATCGCAGCTTTGTAAAAGGAGCCCTAAGTATTGTAGGTAATAAAGTGGCCATTCTACTAAAGCTTAGTTTGTGGTAACAGACATTATTTATTTATTCAGTTTTCTATATTGTTCTCTCTGGGAAGTTCAGAATGGTTTACAAGCATTTTTCCCTGTCTGTCCCGACTCAATCTATCTAATGTACCTGGTGCAATAGGGGGATTAAGTGACTTGCCCAGGATCACAGGGAGTAGCATGGGTTTGAACCCACAACCTCAGGGTTCTGAGGCTGTAGCTTTAATCACTTCAGCATATCCTATTTTATACCTATGGGCCACTTAGTACATACTAATCCAAACAGACAAACTGGCACAGCATCAGAGCCCAGCGAGGTGAAGGGGGGAGACCTAATTGTCTCACCTCACCACACTGGACTGTGTCTTTGGTGGGAAGCCCTGCCCTCCCATGTTGATAATCAGCCATTCTTTGGCCATTCTTTGTGTGAGTATATGCCCCGTGCCTATGGCCAGCACATAACTGTTAGGCACGGGACACACACCTGCACAAAACATGCAGAACAGCTGCGTTCATATCACGGGGAAATAAAAAATAAACTTACCCGACAGCTCCAGCAATCAGGAACTGTGCTGTGCCTACCGCTCAGCTCTTGTGCACAGGCACCAAGCACAATTCCACCCCCCCTAGTCCCATCCCCCTTTCACCAGGTTCCATGCTCTTTGTGCTGAGCATAGCCCAGCAAATCGATATCGCTCCCAACCTGGTGTTTTTTACTGGGTTGCCAGAGCTTTGTGCAACCTACCCTCAGTGGGGATAAAAACTCCAGGGGAATTAAGGGAACAACATCTCCTAATCTCTCCAGTGGAGTGTTGTTCAATGGGAGTAGTTTACCAAAACATAAACGTACTTGGTAGCAGGATTCATTTCTGAGATTGATCATTTAGGAAAAGAGGGATGGGACTTGATTTACTGCCTTCCTAATTAATACCTCGCTTAGGAGGAGAAGGCTTGCGTGTGGGATTCTCAGAAACATCCAGGTGATAGTTTCATATAAAATATCTTGTGAAAATATTAATATTCTCTAATGGTTACAGGCAGTAGGAATCTGTCTTCTTTAATAGCAATAATGGGCAGGGATTTGATAATAGGTAGGGTTAGCTTTCCTTAAACCATCAAAGGAATAAGCATATGAAAGGATGCATGATCATGTTCTTCATTCATTAATTCACTAGGACATTGCTGAGAACCCTGAAATAAGTAAATTTTCTTATGTAATCAAATTACTTTGTCCCTAAAGTGAGCAGCACAGCACAGTTTTAGTTGAATAATTAGTCAATTTCTCCTGATTTGGGATTTTCTGTAGATATTAATCTAAACGCTGCTTGCAGGCACTTTCCTGCCAATAAATTCTGACCAGTGTATATTTCTTAACTTCTTTTCATTGAAAGTTATACTGTAGTTTTTAAATGTATGTACTATTCCTTCTTGTCTACTTCTGAAAACATCTGACATTTTCTGACTAAATGATGTCATTACTTTTTTAAACTAAGTAAAATGTTTATAAAGCAATAGACAGATCTCTGCCCACCATAGATCTGTTCTTTTTTTCTGGTGCTATAATATTAAAAATGTTAAACTATCCAGTATTTCATTCACACATTGATTTCTTCATTTTGGGGCCCTTTTACTAAAGCTTAGCATGTACTAATCTAATCTGGAACTTAAGAGTCGTGCTATGCCTGAAAAGGTTCAAGGCGACTTACAGTACAATTTGTGGAGATACAGTTTATGGCTGTGCATGAATGCAGTAGAGATACATTATGGAACCTTTGAGATTCTATAAGGTAGAGATTGTCGTATAATGCATTTAATGAGATAATTTGGTACAGTTCAAAGATGTTGCAGGAAGTACATTGCATATATGGAAAGAGTAAAATACAGCAAGACGAGCTAATACATTTTAAAGAATGATGCCATGAAGTATATTACATATTGGGAAGGGGTAAAATACAGCAAGAAGAGTTAATACAGTTTGAAGAATGATGCCATGAGGTAGATTGAGTCTGCTATAGTCATTAACCGGTGGTTGGTAGTCTACTTGGTGCCATGGTGGCAATAAGGTGAGATGAGGTTGCATGAGTCAGTTTCTTTGGGTGTATTTTATGTCGAAGTCTGAGATGATTGTTGGTAGATTATATGGAGTCGAAAAGATAGGTCTTTAGTTTAATGCAAAATATGAGATATTATGGTTCAGATCTGATGGTTGTTAGGAGATTATTCCAGAGAATGTGAACATTGTGTTGAATATGTGTTTATACTTGAGCTTTTTGTTGAGGGGAGGTTCAACTGTATCCTGTCAAGATTTCTTGGCAAAGAGGGCAAAGCTGAGGAGAATAAGCAATTAAGTGGTGCGACAGAGTTTCTGTTGAGTACTGTATGTGCTAAATAATGCAGGATGTTTTGAAATTTATTTGAAATGAGATGGGTAGCCAGTGTAGTTGTTTGAGATAGTTAGAGATTGAGTTGTATTTTTTCAGCCTGAATATGAGTCTTATTTCTGTGTTTACGGATAAAGGTGGTGTTGATACTGGCATAAAAGGATTTGTAGTAATCCAGCCGTGATAGGATCAGCATCTGCACAAGTAGGGCAAAGTGTTGTTGATGAAAGTATGGCCTGATGAGTCTCAGTTGTCTCATAATGAAGAAGGTTTTCTTCCAGAGGTTGTAGACTTGCAATTCAAGAGATAGAGTAGAGTCCAAAATGATACCTAGAACTTTGGAGGATTTTTCTAACACAAAAGAGTTTCCTGATGAAAAGATGATGTTTGTCAGAGCTGTCTGAAGTGGGGTGTGAAACCAGAGAATTTTGCATTTAGTTGTAGTTTGTTGATTGTTGCCCATGTTTGTATTTTGTCAATTTTGTCTGAGATTTTTTTGGGTTGTATCAGATTGGTTGCTGTTTATTGGGATGCGAAGGATGTCATTTGCATGTGATAGTATGCATTCATTGTCATTGAATTTAATTTTGCTAAGTGAGCTCATAAATAGATTGAATAAAATTGGAAAAAGTGGAGAGCCTTGGGGTACTCCACAGAAGGCCTTCCAGTTGTTGGAGAAGATTTCATCTCTCCTGACAAGGTTTTCCCTTTTTGTGAAGAAATCTTTGAATCAATTTAGTGTGATGCCTGTCACTCCTATTTCTGAGAGCCTCATTAGGAGGAGGTAGTGATCTACTGAGTCAAATTCAGCAGAGATGTAGAATTGGAGAAGAGCCGCTTGCTGGCCTATGCTTAATATCTGTTTTATTTTTGTAGTCAGGGTCAGGAGGGGTAGTTCTGTGCTGTGTTTGGAATCTGAACTGAGAGGGATGCAAGCAGGAGTATTGTTCAATATATATTGTGAGTTGCCTGATTACATGAGTTTCTAGGAGTTTGGTCAGTATGGATATTCCAGTAATGGGTCTGTAATCTGAGGGAGTGGAGAGATCTGCATTCTGTGATTTAGGTATTGGAGTGAGAGCTACTTTTCCCATTTCTTCCAGAAGTTGACCCTGGTCTAGAATGTTATTTAGGAGTTTGGTAATCTGTGTGATGATTGCTTCAGGTGCGAAAGTGAGAAGGTAAGAAGAACAGCTGCAGGGGGTGGATAGCTTGTTTAGTTGGGTGGGGGGGGGGGGGGTTGCTTTGGAAATTGATAATGGGGTGAAGGAGTTCCATATTTGGTCAGCATTGCAGGGCTCTTCTGAGTTCTCATGTATGAGGTGTGTTGGTCTTTGAGCAATGGTCATTTTAGCACCTTCTGTTTGAACTGTTTGATCTTATTGAGAAAGAAGTCAGCAAGGTCCTGAGCTATTGGCTGGTTGTGATGACCTGTGATACCCTGTTCCAGGGGTGCCATACAAGATGGAATAGCTTCTTGTTGTATAATGTTTTATTTTCTATTTCGCTGGCATTTGAGTTATTCTCCAAGATGTTATATTTGTTGATTGCTATCCTCCATAGTATTTTTTAGTTGGGTGATTTAGTCTTCTGCCATTGTCTTTCAAGCCTTCGGCACATTTGTTTTTTTCATTTTCAGTGTCTCGGTGGATCAGGGGGAGATTTTAGTTTGTTTTATTTTGCAAGGGTGTTGTGGAGCAAGAGAGTCTAGGGTGTGCGTAATGGAAATGTTCCAACTTGATATGCAGTCCAAGGAGGTGGTCAGAGATTCAGTAATTTTGTTCCAGAACAGGGTGGTGTTTATTTTTCCTCTTACAAGTTTTTCTGGACTTGTTGTTCTGGCTTCCTGCCATGAGATTCAGGTTGAAGTTAAGGAGGTAGTGGTCTGACCAGGGGATCGGGGTCTTTTGATGTTGGTGGTGTGGATGTATAGGTGGGTCGAGGAGGGTGTGGATGTGAGTAGGTCGAGGGTATGACCTTTTTCATGCATTGGACCCAATGGCATGATAGTGATTTGGCTGTCTTCTAGTAGTTTTATGAAGTTTAAGAACATAAGAATTGCCGCCGCTGGGTCAGACCAGTGGTCCATTGTGCCCAGCAGTCCACTCACGTAGCAGCCCTCTGATCAAAGATCAGTGTCCTAACTGAGACTAGCCCTACCTGAGCACGTTCCGGTCCAGCAGGAATTTGTCTAACTTTGTCTTGAATCCCTGGAGGGTGTTTTCCCCTATGACAGACTCCGGAAGAGCGTTCCAGTTTTCTACCACTCTCTGGGTGAAGAAGAACTTCCTTACGTTCGTATGGAATCTATCGTCTTTCAATTTTAGAGAATGCCCTCTCGTTCTCCCTACCTTGGAGAGGGTGAACAACCTGTCCTTATCTACTAAGTCTATTCCCTTTAGTACCTTGAATGTTTTGATCATGTCCCCTCTCAATCTCCTCTGTTCAAGGGAGAAAAGACCAAGTTTCTCTAATCTTTCACTGTACGGAAACTCCTCCAGTCCCTTAACCATCCTAGTCGCTCTTCTCTGGACCCTTTCGAGTAGTACCGTATCTTTCTTCATGTACGGCAACCAGTGCTGGACGCAGTACTCCAGGTGAGGGCGCACCATGGCCCGGTACAGCAGCATGATAACCTTCTCCAATCTGTTCGTGATCCCCTTCTTTATCATTCCTAACATTCTGTTTGCCCTTTTGGCCGCCGCCGCACATCCTGTATTTATGCATGAGATTTTTGTTACCTACATGCATCACTTTACACTTATCCATGTTGAACCTTATCTGCCATGTTGATGCCCATTCCTCGAGCCTGATTGTGTCACGCTGCAGATCTTCGCAATTTCCCTGTCTTCACTACTCTGAATAACTTTGTATCGTCTGCAAATTTAATCACCTCACTCGTCGTACCAATGTCTAGATCTTTTATAAAGATGTTGAAGAGCACGAGTCCAAGCACCGAACCCTGCGACACCCCACTGGTAATGCTCTTCCAGTCCGAGTATTGTCCATTTACCCCCACTCTCTGTTTCCCGTGCTCCAGCCAGTTTTTAATCCACGTGAGTATTTCACCCTTGATTCCGTGGCTCGCAATTTTCTGAAGTAGTCGTTCATGTGGAACCTTTGTCAAACACCTTCTAAAAATCCAGATATACAATGTCGACCGGGTCGCCTTTATCTATCTGTCTGTTTACTCCCTCAAAGAAGTGCAGCAAGTTCGTCAAACACGATCTGCCTTTGCTAAAACCGTGCTGACTGGTCCTCATCAGTCCGTGTCCATCAAGGTGATCAATGATGCGGTCCTTTATCAGCGACTCTACCATCTTTCCCGGTACCGAAGTCAAGACTCGCCGGTCTGTAGTTTCCCGGATCTCCCCTCAAACCTTTCTTGAAGATCGGCGTAACATTCGCCACCTTCCAGTCTTTCGGAATCTTTCCCGATTTGATCGACAGATTGGCTGTTAGTTGAAGCAGTTCAGCTATGGTCCCCTTCAGTTCCTTGATGACCCTCAGATGGATGCCATCCAGGGATTTATTGCTCTTAAGCCTATCAATCTGCCTACACACCTCCTCTAGACTGACCATCAATCCTGTCAGCTTTTCATCTTCGTTTCCAGCATATAGCCTGATGGGTTCCGGTATGCTGTGCAGATCTTCTTCGGTAAATACAGACGCAAAAATGTGTTCAGTTTGTCGGCAATTGCTTTGTCCTCCTTTAGTGCTCCCTTTATTCCATGGTCATCCAATGGTCCCACTGCTTCCTTTGTGGGTTGTTTCCCTTTAATACATCGAAAGAACGGCTTGAAGTTCTTTGCCTCCTTGGATATTTTTTCTTCGTAGTCTCTTTTGGCCCCTTATACCGCCTTATAGCACCTGTGTTGATGTTGTTTGTGCTTGTTCCAGTTTTTGTCTGTTTTTGACCTTTTCTATTCCTTAAACGAAGTTTTCTTGTCTCTGATCGCTTCTTTCACCTCTACAGTGAGCCACGCCGGCTCTTTGTTCTTTTCCCTCTTTGATCCCTTGTTGATATGCGGTATATATAGATTTTGCACCTCAGTGACCGTGTCCTTACAAAGGGACCAAGCTTGTTCTAGCATTTTTACAGCGCTTGCCCTCTTCTTAATCTTCTTCCGTACTATGAGTCTCATCCCTTCGTAATTCCCTTTTCAAAAGTTTTGGGAAGCATTGTTACTGGTAGATTCAAGAGGTATGTTGACATCTCCAAATATAAACAGTTTGGTATATTGGCAGATGAGGCTTGATATTATTTCTAGAAGTTTCAAAGTTGCTTTTGATTGGGAGTTAGGGGGCCTGTTTGCCAATAAAATGTCGATGCTGTTTATGGTGGAGTTGGGCTTGTCTTCAAGCTTGCATGCTATGTATTTAAGATTGGGATGGGTGGTGGAGTCATTCAGGGTAATATTGTATGAGTTCTTATATACTATGGCTATGCCACCACCTCTCCTGTCTCTTCTGGGCATTTGGATGATGTTGTATCCTGATGGAGAGAGGTGGGGTAGTTCTGGGCTCTTTGGTTCTTTTAGCCATGTTTCTGTGAGGAAGGTCAGCCCCAGGTCATTTGTTGAGACCAGTTCATTTAGAATGAATAATTTGTTTACCACAAATCTTGCATTAATTTACATGCAAGGGACCAGAGTGAAGACTTTATCTTTCTTTGAATGATATGTGTTTGCTATATACTTTAGGTTAGTGTGATTTATGAAGGGGATTGTTTCAACTGGATTTTTGCTGGTAGTGCATTTAAGCCTGAGGATGGGGTCCATAGCTGTCCTCCAGCTGGGTGGACATTGGGGCCTGGGTTTTTGATGGATGGAGTGCCAAGAGGAGACAGTTCTGCTAGTGGGTGATGTGGTTTGAACTTCTATGAAGCCAATGAGGCAAAGAAGATATAAGATTTGAGTGTGTGAGGGTTTCATTGTGGTTGCTTAGTTTATGGGGTTATGGGGTTTTGCCAGCGGTGATGGGTTTGAGAGGTGATTTTGGCTGTATGTAGAGAGGTAGAGTGGTGATTTTGGCTGTGCGTGGAGAGGCAGGGTGAGTTTTCAGTGGTTATTTTTTTGTGGTTGTGATGTTTTAAAGAGATCTTTACCTGATATGGGGGGTTCTTCTTTACCATCAGATCCAAGGGTTTGTGGAGACTCTGGTGAGGATCAGGCAGAGTTTCCTACTTAGTCCTACTTGGTCCATTCAAAAGGCCCTTTGGCAGGGCCAACGTGGGAAGGCAGGGCTTCCCACCAAGGATACGGTCTGGTGTGGTGAGGGGGGACAATTAAGCTTCCCTTCCTCCTCACCTTGCTGGGCTTCAATGCTGTGCCAGTTTTTCTGTTTGGGCCCTTTAAAGGGCCAAAGAAAGGCTGATTGCAGTCCCGAGTGGGAGGGTGGGGCTTCCCACCAAGGATGTGGTCTGGAGTGGCGAGGGGGGATGAATAGTCCTCCCTCACCTCACTAGACTCCAATACTGTACTCAAACAGCTACAGGCAGCTCTAGACATGCCGGAAAATTTTGCCTGATAAGAGGTGGGTGTCCCCTTCTGTGCTCATGTTAATACTAATGAGTTCCTTGTAATGCATTTCCATAGGATTCTTGGCGGCTGCTACCGCGATTGGTAAAAGCCTCCGTGAAGTCTTTTGTGCATCAGAGGCTAAGTTGCCAGTCTTACTTCCATGGCAAGCTTTTGAGCAAAGGAAATCAGTGTTTGTGTCAGTGCCAGGAAAATATACATTTATATTTCTAAAATGACTTAAAGTATGTGCTGGCACAAACACATTTGTGTCCTGGTTTTCAACCCATGAACATCTCAATGGGTGTTTTTTTTTTTTTCTAAACTGGATGTTTATGTTGCCTACACTTGGTGCATAAATGCCCATTTCTTCTGTACTTTAGAATAGCCTTTAATGTCAGCAGATTCTGTTCTATAATATTAGTGGAGGAAGCAAGGGAGTAGCCAGAAGTCCATTTTGGAAGGGCCCAGGGGTGGACTGAGTGGGTCACATATTTCTTCTCAGCTCTCCCTCCCACATTTAAGTCTCACCTTTGCTGGCGGGGATGCCCAAGTCCTGCCAGCTGAATAGATCTGCTGCCTGAGTCCTACAAGTTTGCAGGCTATTTCAGCTGTCAATGCTGGCACTCTGGCACATGCTCAGTTACCTGATGTGGCCACATTTCATCTTCACAAGGGCTGTGTCAGGTGATTGCACAGTACTATTCCCTTCATAAGATATTGAAAATAAAGATAAATGAATTGTACAATTTTATGCTGATATGGTTGATATTCTGTATTTTCAAGATCCTATGAAGGGAGGCATTGCTCTGACGCAGCTTTGTGAGGCAAAATGTGGCCATGTGGACAATGAATTTTTAAAGCATTGCAGCACTACTGATAAATGTTTTTGAGCTTTTTATCTGCTCTTGTTTCCTGTTCTCTAAAAAAAAAATGTTGGCATTTACATGGCCCTCCATAATTCTGCAAATCGGAACACTGTACTGTAAGTTTGTCTACTTTAAAATTTGGGGGGGGGGGGAATACTTTTTTTTTTCAGTTTGCAAGTTATTAGAAAATATAGCAGCAGCCAGTTTACCACTCTATTCTATTAAACTTGATAACAAACAAATGTTATTTGTGGTTGACGGATTTTAGAGCAGGTCATTGCTTTGGAGTTTCTTTTTAAATCAACTTTTGAATGAGGAGCTCCACCTTGACCTTTTGCTTTTAGGTTTTAAATATATCAACCTCTCTGTAAACCTTAGAAAGGGCATGAAGACTTCTGGTATACATGAGTGCTCAATGCATCTTGAAGCAAAAAAGACGAAGCAGCAGTGTGGAACAGATTGCTGCACTGTATGTACCTTGTGTCTAGGATAACCCACTCTGTGATTTATTTATAAAGCAATACAAACTACTGTGGTCTATTTACGTATATTCAGACATTTTGCTTGGCACGGTAGTAATCGACTGCCATATTTCAACAATATGCACAGGAAAATAATTTCTATTTGTTTAGTCATTTTCCCTATTTTCAGATTTGTTTCTTTGGCACATATTTGTTAACAGAAAAAGTGCACAGGTTAATATGCATTAGATTGATTTTGCATGTACTAACTTTTGAAAGTGCCAGGCCAATTGGGTTTTCAGGATAACCCTAATGAATATGTATGGAGTAGATTTGCATGCCTGTCACTTCCATTATATGCAAATCTTTCTCATGCATATTCATTAGGGCTAGCCTGAAACCCAATATCCAGGTTCCTCCAGGACAAGGACCCACTGCCTTAATGAAATGAATGAAAGTTAACAACTGCATATTCCTACCATATAGATCAGAGGTTCTCTACCCAGTCTACAAGCTAGTCTGGTTTTCAGGGTATCCCTGATGAATATGTAGTGCCCTTATTATGAGTTAAGCATATAAGAATAGCCTTACTGGGTTAGACCAATGGTCCATCAAGCCCAGTAGCCCGTTCTCACAGTGGCCAATCAAGATCACTAGTACCTGGCCAAAACCCAAGGTGTAGCAATATTACATGTTACCAATACAGGACAAAAAGTGACTTCCCCCATGCCTTTCTCAATAACAGACTATGGACTTTTCCTCCAGGAACTTGTCCAAACCTTTCTTAAAACCAGCTACGCTATCCACTCTTACCACATCTTCTGGCAACGTGTTCCAGAGCTTAACTATTCTCTGAGTGAAAAAAAATTTCCTCCTATTGGTTTTATAATAATTTCCGTGTAACTTCATCGATCCACTTGTACTTGTTCTACTCCACTCAGGATTTTGTAGACTTCAATCATATCTCCCCTCAGCCGTCTCTTTTCTAAGCTGAAGAGCCCTAACCATTTTAGTCTTTCCTCATACAAGAGGAGTTCCATCCCCTTTACCATCTTGGTCACTCTTCTTTGAACCTTTTCCAGCATCACTATATCTTTCATGAGATAAGGAGACCAATATTGAACGCAATACTCCAAATGAGGTCGCACCATGGAGCGATACAGGGGCATTATGACATTCTTAGTCTTGTTTACCATCCCTTTTTTAATAATTCCCAGCATCCCGTTTGCTTTTTTGGCCGCCGCCGCACATTGGGCAGAAGGTTTCATTGTATTTTCTATAATGATACCCAGATCCTTTTCATGGGTGCTAACCCCCAAGGTGGACCCTAGCATCCGGTAACTGTGATTCAGATTATTCTTCCCAATGTGAATCACTTTGCATTTGTCCACATTAAATTTCATCTGCCACTTGGACGCCCAGTCTTCCAATTTCCTAAGGTCTGCCTGCAATTTTTTACAATCTGTTTAGTGTCATCTACAAATTTAATCACCTCACTCGTCGTTCCAATTTCTAGATCATTTATAAATAAATTAAATAGCACCTGTCCCAGTACAGACCCCTGCGGCACTCCATTGTTTACTCTCCTCCATTCAGAAAAATGACCATTTAACCCTACCCTTTGTTTTCTATCCGATAACCAATTCCTTATCCACAACTGAACTTTGCCACCTATCCCATGACTCTTTAATTTTCTCAGGAGTCTCTCGTGAGGAACTTTATCAAAAGCTTTTTGAAAATCTAGATACACTATATTAACTGGCTCACCTTTATCCACGTGTTTAGTCACATCTTCAAAGAAGTCAAGCAAATTTGTGAGGCAAGATCTCCCTCGGCTGAACCCATGCTGACTCCGTCTCATTAAATCATGTTTGTCTACGTGTTCCACAATTTTATTTTTTATAATCATTTCTACCATTTTGCTTGGCAACGAAGTGAGACTTACCGGTCTGTAATTCCCCGGATCTCCCCTGGAGCCCTTTTTAAAAATTGGCATAACATTGGCCACCCTCCAATCTTCAGGTATTACAGACGATTTTAGCGACAGGTTACAGATCACTAACAGCAGGTCAGCAATTTCATGTTTGAGTTCTTTTAGTACCCTGGGATGTATACCATCCGGTCCGGGTGATTTATCACCTTTTATCTTGTCGATTTGGCTCAGTACATCTTCAAGATTCACTGAGATTTCATTCAGTTCCTCTGCATCATCACCCTTGAATACCATTTCCAAAGCAAAGAATTCATTCAGTCTTTCCTTATCCTCCATGAGCATCCCTTTCGCTTCTTGGTCATCCAACGGTCCCACAGATTCCCTCACAGGTTTTCTGCTTCTGATTTACCTTAAAAAATCGCTATGAGTTTTTGCCTCTTTTTCAAGTTTCTCTTCATATTCTTTTTAGCTGTCTTTATTAATTTTTTGCATCTAACTTGCTAGTGCTTGTGTTTCTTCTTATTTTCTTCATTCTTTAAAAGGATGTTTTCTTGGCTCTAATAGCCTCTTTCACTTCACCTTTTAACCACGCTGGCTCTCGTTTCCTCTTCTTTCCACCTTTGTTGATACATAGAATACATCTGGTCTGGGCTTCCATGATGGTATTTTTAAATAACATCCACACCTGGTTTAACAGTCCTAACCTTTACAAATGATCTTTTTAGCACACTGTGGGGTTCACAATAAAACTTTAAAATGTCCAAAAACCAGCCTAAGTCGGCACTTGGATGTCCTAATAGCAGGGACGTCCAAGTGCCGATAATCAAGAACAACTTTCTGGACGCGCAGCAGCACTTCTAAGCTGCTGTGCGTCAGAGCTCAAAGAGGCATGCTGGAAAGTGTGTTATGGGAGGTAATCTGGTGGGCTTCAACCTGGATGTACTGCAGCCATAATCAAAGCTTTCCCAGAGGGAACTTAGACGCTGGCAGTTAGACCTGTTTGAGTTGCCACAACCTTTGGCAATGCATTCCAGAACGTAACTATTCTTTGTATCAAGAATGCCCAGGAGAGTGCCCCGGTGAGAGAAATGAGCAATTGATGGTCCCTCAGGGATTTAGGAAAATGATCTTGTTGACAGCCCATGACCACCCCTTTGCTGGACATAAGGGGGCTAAAAAATTGAATAAATAAACACTATTCTATAGAGTGCAAAATTTTCGGCGCCATTTATAGAATCTGGCTTAATGTGTAAAACACAAACAAAATAAATGCATACACACAAACAATGCAGATACAAACACAGACATGTGCATACATGAGCACACACACACGTTAGAAAAAAATTCCACGAACCATTCTCCACGTGCTTTCTCATTTGTGCACATGCATATCTGTATTTGATTGCTTGTGTTTATTTTGCTTCTTTTTCAACTGTGATGCATATGTGTGTGTATATGTTTTGTATGTTTATCTGTTTTGTTTTTCAGCTAGTGTACACAGTATGTGCATGACCGTATGTATCTGTTTGAATGTGTGTTGCTAAGTGTGTGAGTAGGGTTACTAGATTTTCCCGAAGGAAAATCTGGACCCATGGCCACGCCCCCAGGCCCATCCAGTTCCGCCCACATACTGCCCTGTCCCAGCCCCAGCCCACCCCTTTACTTGTTTGTGTGTCAGGATGGCATCCGTGCATTCACAGATGCCATCCCGATGTCGGAAGCTTTTCAAAACCCAAAGTGCTGGGTTTTGAAAAGCCGTACGGACCCCCAGACATGTCCTCATAAAGAGGACATGTCCAGAGAAATCCGGATGCCTGGTAACCCTATATGTGAGCGTACTTTGAAAGGACTTCATTTCTTTTCTGCTCTAAGCACTACCCTCACCCACTCCCTTCTTGTGACTAGAGAAGCTCTGTTCTCAGTTTTGCCATTGATTAGAAATTATCCATATTCTCAGTGACAAGATCAGCCTTCCACAAGACTCACCTCAACTGGCTTCTCATTGGCTGGATACGTCCCATTGCCTCTGTTGGTGACACTGGAAGCAGGCTGAGCAGACTCACTCACACAGGCAGGAGGAATGAAGAACTGAAGACAGAGTTTTAAACAGAAAAATGTCTTCTAGCTTCTGGACATTAATGGAAAAAAAACTGCTGAATCCTGACAAAAGACAGACAGTTGTCAATTTTAGCCTTAGGAGTAACAAAGAAAATGAAATATGTATCAGAATGATTAAAAATGGAACTCATGAAGGATAGGGAATCATTTCTCTGAGTGTGTGTGTATAAAAAATATGTTAGTCCAATACAATATCACCCTATTTTCCATATTTTGCTTTATTTTTATTTACTAACCTTTAAGGTAGACTAACATAGTTACCACAGAACTTTATTATAAATTAAACAAAATAAACAGGCGGATAGTCAAAAGCATTTTTGCAGATACTGTAACAGCATCTTCTCTCTGGACAAGGGCTGTTTAGAATATTCAGAGGCACTTTTCAGATGATATCTCTGGATGTCCTTACATCCTGCTTCTGCACTATGCAGATAGTACTGGAGTGAAGCATGGGCAGATCCAGGGCAAGTCCAGAACTTACCCAGACAGTGGCAATACTTAGTTTATCTGAATAACTTAGGGTCGAAGGTGGTAGCCAGATAGCAGACTGAGGGGGCAAGTTATGAAGAAGGGCAACTGTTAAAGACTACTCTTGAGACTCTGCCATGTATTTGTGACCTGGATTGGTCACTATTGGAAACACAATACTGGGCTAGATGGACCCTTAGTTTGACCCAGTAGGTTAAGCACATTTATTTAAATGTGGGCTTTTACCGCACCCTGACTTATCGCAAAAGTCAGCAACCGGCTGAATAACACTGCTTGTGAGCTACTTCAAAAGCAGTGTAGTCTACTGTCCTGTGAGAATCATGCCACAAAGCTGAGGCTGGATGCTCCTGGGCTGCATCCTAAAGTGCTGGCCAGAGTTAACAGAAGATGTCCTCCCTAGTTCTCCTCAATCACAAACCTCCTCCCGTTCCACCTGGAAGATATCTTGGAGGTCTGGAAGCCCTCTCTGGAATTCTGCCCCTCCCCACCCCCCTCAAGCCTACCTTCCATGTTCAGGTAGGAGCAATTTCCATTTGCTCCTGCCTTTGCTGACATCGGATTCAAAATAATAGCATGATCCATGATCCATCACTCAGCTGCCCCTCACTATCTCTCTTCCCTTATCTATCACTATGTTGCCCCCTGTGAGCTCTGCTCAGCTGTTAAATCCCTCCTATCTGTGCCCTTCTCTTCCTCTGCCAACTCCAGACTCTGTCCCTTCTATCTTGCTGTGCCGTAGGCTTGGAACAAGCTGCCTGAATCCCTACGTCACACTCCATCCCTGGCAGTGTTCAAGGCCTAGTTAAAAGCCCACCTCTTCGAGAGTGCTTTCAATTCCTAACTCCTCTCACCTTGGGTTCTGCTTTCCTAACCCTATATGTCATGTCTGTCTGTCCAAGTTAGATTGTAAGCTCTTCTGAGCAGGAACCATCTATTAAATGTCAGAATGTACAGCACTGTGTACACTTTTTACCACTATATAAGTGATTAGCAGTAGTAGTAGTAATCCATTCACCTCTTCAGATCTGTTTATCTGGCCCCACTATGTCCATGGCCCTTCTATATTAGGAAGGATGATGAGGGATGCTCGTGGCAGTTTGCTTAGCGCCATTTTTCAAACATTTTCCATTTTAGCAGGTTGATTTCTTTCTCTTGCCAAGTCGCTCCCAGTTCCTGAAGAAGAAGGTTCGTCCTTTGAAACGGAGTCCGTTGAACATTAAAGGCAGAGTGTCTTCTCGTTTGGGCCAATGATTCCTCAGAGAGCCTGAAGATAAGTACTGTTTTGGTCTTGAACTGTTTTCCCTGCAATGGCAGTGACTGTTTTTCAATATGAATCGCTGTATGTGTTTAGCGACAGCAATGACTTTTGATTCACTGTAATTATTCACTGATATTGTTTAGGCACTTCTTGTTTTGCATTATTGTGCATTATCACATGGCAGGTTAGGGCCCGAGGATGTAACACATGTTACCCTTTTGGGTTTTATTTATGACAGCTTCTCTAAAGGGGTTCTGTGAATTCCTTGGTTGTGAGCTGTGTGAACTGAGGGCCCATCCTACCATTCTATTATTATTATCAGATTAATTGAAATATTTAAATATTGGTGTTTCTCTTATCTTGCTGTTGCTACACACAGTATTAGGAGAGATTCATTCTCTTTTTTTAGCGATAACTTTTGGCAGGTAGGACAATACTGACAAAAGTTGGTTATATCCTGTTGAATTCCTGGGCAAAAGAATCGCCGCAGTACCTGTATTCTAGTCCCTTCAGCCCCTTTATGTCCAGCAAGGGGGTGGTCATGGGCTGTCAGCAAGATTATTTTCCTAAATCCCTGAGGAACCATCAACTGCTCCTGTCTCTCACCGGGGCATTCTCCTAGGCATTCTTGATACAGCAAACACTTCTTAACCTTCAAGCGGCTTTCCCCCATTTGATGCTCAGAAGCCCGCCACCAGGCCTCCTGAAGTGAGGGGTCAGACCTTTGCCCAGTTGAAAAGGTTGGGAAAATTTCCATCACATCCCAGGGCAACCAGGGAATCTCTCGGGAGTGGGATACTTGCTTTAATGTCTGACTTCTATACTGCCACTGTTTCCTCCTCTGGGCCCGACTTCCTCTGAACTGGAACAGGAAAAGGGTCCCTCTGGCTGTCTCTGTCCATGGGCTCCTCCTGGTTTGGTATGCCGGGTTCTGTGGGTTGCAGTGCTTCCTTTCAGTTGAATCTCAGCAAACAGCATCCCAGAGGTCCAGCTCAAGAAAAAGGTCCTATCGCATTGTCCTGATGTCTACCACTGCCTGAAGGGGGTGCCAGATCCCACTTCTGATACCACATGTCACCCGCCAGGCCTTAGTCCAGGCAATTACAGTGCCTCAGTGGGTGGCATTCACGATCATGGCGTGCCTCTCAGAATGGAGAAGGCCCCCACAGGGTGGTACACTGCAAGCCTGTGCACTTGCGTTCCTTAGCACTTTGCTTGCTATCAATAACTCTCAGAGTGGTTCTTCCAAAAGAAACAAGTTTCACATTTATTTTCCAAAACATTCAGGAAAACCAAAATAGTCAGGCAATTACAAAGTGTCCTACAATCCATAGGACCACTTTATGTTCTGTCCAGGCAACAAAAATACATAAACTTTTATCAGGATACAAATTAAATACAGTCAAGGCATTCCCATATGACTCCTAAACATAAGATTTGTACAGTTCCATTGGGGATGGCCGATTGTCACGCCCAACAAGGTGCCTGGGCTTCAAAAGCCATAATTCTGTCCTCTTCACCGAGCGCCTTCTTTGCTCCCAATAGTGAGAGTCACCAAAAGGAAAGCAAAGAAAGAACCCTCCCCCACCCCCACAATTCAAAAGTTCAGCACCTTAGTGCATAAGCCATGCTTTCAGTGTTACTTGCAGGTCCTAGCTCCAGAGAGCTGACTGGGGTAGAATTGCTGAATTCACTTTATTTTATTATGCTTCTCAAAAGCATCCCACAAAACTATCCCAACCCAGGTTTTTCCAGAAAATACCCCAAACATTTCTAACCCCAAAAGAACTTGAAACTTATGCTGGCAGTTATAACAACTCCAAAAGGAAACACATGGGACAAACGTTCCCCCAAAAGGTTTTAAGTCCAGTGAGGGCCCCTTTCTCACTGTGCTAGTTTACAAACACACCAGCTTTTAAGCCTTTCTTGCAATTCTCATTAAAAAACCCATTCTTATAATTCTGCCCTTTAGGCAGTACTTTTTCCCACAATAAAGAGAAGAAAAGCCTAGCAAACAAATCCAGAGTCAGTGGCAAGCCATAGTAAGGGTTACCTCCACTCCTGTATCTCACCAGACTCTGTCAGGGTTGGCTTTTCAGCCACTTGCCACTCCATAGGCCCTGTGCTTGTGCTGGAGAGACTTCCATAGAAGCTCCTCTAGACCTCTCGAGCTTGTATGAGTCATGTTTAAATCTCAGTTTGCCACAACCAAACCTGCATGTGAGTGTAACAGACTTTGGTGCACTTTGGCTCCCTCTCTGGTTGTTCAAAATATTTTCCTTTTTTTTTTTTTCACTATAGGGAAATGTCTGTTGCTTGGGATAGACAGCTTTAGGAACTGTGTTTTCTACACTTTTAGTTGTGCATGTCTTTATACCTTTAGATGTTACTGCTTCCCCAGATTTGCAGGTGACAGGACAGGCACTAGAGTCAGGCTTGTTATAATGTGAAAATTTCAAAATTAAGTCCCTCTGCATACATCTCCCCCCAAGCTGTTATTCCACAAGTTTTTTGGTCACTGAGAGGAAAGCAATTTTCATTCTGAGGAATTTACCTAAATGCAGACATTAGCTGGGCAAATCCTTTTTTTAAAAAATGGAGCCTTGTGAGAAAAACTCCCACTGCACTTTTCCACAGGTTTTCCCTTTCAGAAGATACAGGGGGAAAAAAAAAGATTTGAGAAAAGGTATGCTATATCAAAATTGTGTAAGCAAACAAAACATGATAGCATTTTGCACATTTATGTTGCCTGATCCTTAAATCTGGAAGGTTAGCAGGCCTAGGTCTAAAAGCACTCCCTTTAGTTATACTGGCAAACATAATAAATAGAAAAAGTTTTGGTAGGTGTTCCTTAATTGTGCTGGTAAAGGATTCCATCATATTGTTGCCAGGTATGGGAAGGTTGTAGATTGAATAGTTTTGCATTTGATTCCTCTAGGATTCAGGAATCTTTTTCTCATATAATTGCTGATCGGCTTTGAGTCTGGATTTGAATATTGCCAGAAACAGAATTTAATGTAGCGAGTTAGGCAATTTGTTCCAGGCATACAGTGCAGCAAAGTAGAAGGGATGCAGTATGGAGTAGGCAGTAGAGGAGAAGGGTACAGATAAGAGAGACTTATCCAGTGAGCAGAGTGCCTGGGGGGTATGGGAGTGTGGGGAGAGATGAGAGAAGAGAGATACTGAGGAGCTGTGGAGCAAATACACTTGTAGGTCATTAAGAGGAATTTGAACTGTCTGCGGAAACAGATAGGAGCCACAGAAGTGACTTGAGGAGAGGGGTAATGTGGGCATAGCAACATTGGTGGAATATGAGGCATGCAGCAGCGTTCTGCAGGAAAATACTTTTAAAACTAATAGGAGGAACTATTTTTTCACTCAGAATAATTAAGCTCTGGAACGCGTTGCCAGAGATTGTGGTAAAAGCGGATAACATAGCTGGTTTTCGGAAAGGTTTGGACAAATTCCTGGTGGAAAAGTCCATAGTCTGTTAAGACATGTGGGAAGCCTCTGCTTGCCCTGGACTGGTAACATGGAATATTGCTACTCCTTGGGTTTTGGCCACGTACTAGGGACCTGGATTGGCCACCATGAGAACGGGCTACTGGGCTTGATGGACCATTGGTCTGACCCAGTAAGGCTATTCTTATCATTGATGGCCACTCTTCCACTCTGCTCCTGTTATGCCCATGAATTGCCCCAATCTGTGTTAAGAAGCTAATGTGGGTTTATTGTTTCCCTAACTGGTTTTAGTACAGAGGAGGCATTACCGCAAGTTTGTGCTAATATCTACTGTCCGGTAAAACTCACGCTAGCTGCTTAATGTAGCTTAATACAAGTGCTCCATAACGCTTTAACATTTTTTTTCTGAATTGTGCCATTAGATAAAAAAGTTTCTAGATTATTATTCCTTGCTGCTCAGTGCCAGGATTATCTTTGCAGAGTGCTCTACCGTTTATTATTCAACAGAGGGGATGCGCAGCCAAAGAACTTTGGGGGTTTTCTCTTCACTGCTCATTGTGCACTATGCAGACAACGTATGATGCTTGTAAAATAATCTGCACCTTCGATCAGGGTAATAAGAATGAAGAATATTTACAATATTTCTGTCCTTTCACATGAAATGCTTGTAGAACAATAAACATCTTTTCCTTCTCTGAAAAGAATCTCTTTCCAGGGCTAACCACCAAGCAGATCAGGAGTATATTCTCAATTTCTGTTTTAACAACACAAAGACCATTACACTAAATCATTTCCCCATGGAAAAATTTCAGTATATATGAAACTGTCAAAAACCTCCATTACACACACAAAGGATACTATATTATGTACAAAAAAGGAGTACTATAACTAACAGGGGAACAGAAAAGATAAATGAACATCTGTAACAGAGGTGGGCAATTCCTAAATGGCAAAGGGTCAGAACAAATCTTTGAGTTGCACTGTGAAGCATTTCTATTATCTTCATGACGGAGTGGATCCCAGGAATTTTCATCAATAACAGGTCGGGGCCATGCATGCTTTATGGCGTGACTCAGTTCGGCTGATTTCAATTTCCCCAAGGTTGTTGAGGAAGAGCAGATTTGCCACCTTTTCTCAAGAGATGAAATGAGATCACTAATTAATTTTCTTTTACTGTAATCTTCAAATAAAAATGTTCTAAACCTCAACAGCAAGAAACTAATTTGACTCAGATATAAAACAGCCCTTATTGGTCACTTTAAATCTGATTATGCAGATGACCATAAAAAATATCAGTTAAGAGATGCATATCTACTAATAGGCCTGATTATTCCCATTTGTACAGAATGGGATAAATCAGCAAACTGTATATGCAGAGTACAGACCCTTTCAGACTCATGGCACTCTGCATTGTCTCATGATTTTTGGGGGGTTATGGCAAGCTAGAATGGACAATTACAAATGTTCGGCTCTCCTGAAGTCAATGGAAATTCAACATGATATCCCACCTAATTCAGAATCAGTGGACCCAGCTGCCTGCATTTGTGATGCAGTTAAATAGCTTAGTGATGATTCCCCATCTACTTTTGATAATGTGCTCTTATTCACAACATTGAGAAATAGGCTCTTAAGGAGGGGTTCCCAAACCTGTCCTGGGGAAACTCCAGCCAATCAGGCTTTCAGGATGTCCACAATAAATATGCATGAGATAGGTTTGCATAATAAGGAAGCAGTGTTTGCAAATATTCTGAAATCTGACTGGCTAGAATTGCCCCAGGACAGGTTTGAGAATCACTGGAACTATTCTTGCCTGCTTGCATCAATGGAGGCTGCAAAGAAATGCAGCATTGTGCTCATTTTTGACAGTGGCATATCTAGGGTATGTGACACCCATGACCGATCATTTTTAATACCCCCTCAATATAAAAAATGATTGGAGGAGCACGCCCCTAGGAGCTGCACTCGGAGGGCTCCCTTGGTACACCACTGCCTGAGGAAGGGGATTTTAGTCTCCAAAAGTTTAGTAAAAACTGTATTATAATTAGTCCAATAAAAAGATTACCTTATTTCTATTTTCTATTCATAAATGTTTAACACTACAGTTACAATACTACTTTATTCTAAAACAATAACAAAAAATATTTTTTCTACCTTTTGTCATCTCTGGTATCTGCTTTCCTCATCTTCTCTTCACTCTGCATTCCATCCAGTGTTCACCCTCTTTCTGTCCCCTCTTTCCTCCATGCTCTGGCATCTCTCTTCTCCTTTCCTTCCCTCCCCAACTCACCCCATGGTCTGGCATCTGCTTCCCTTTCCCCATGCCCTGGAATCTTTCGCCTCTCTTTTCCTTCCATCTCTCCCTCTTCCTCTATGCTCTGGCATCTCCCTTCCTTCTTTTCCCTCCATCCCTTCCTTCCCTATGGTCTGGCATCTCTGTCTCCTTCCCTTCCCTCCCTCCATGCCCTGGCATTTCTCCCTCCCCCTCAATGCTTTGGCATAGATCTCCTCTCCTTCCTTTCCTTCTCTTCCCGATGGTCTGGCACCTCTGTCTCTCCCCCATGCCCTGGCATCTCTCTCCTCTCCTTCCCTTTCATCTCTCTTTCTCCCTCTCCCTCCATACTATGGGATTTCATTTCTTCCCTCCACCATATGCATGATTTCTCCCTTGTATCCCTCTCTATCTCTTTGTGGTATCTCACTTCCTTTCCTCCACCCCATGTCCAATAATTCTTCCTCTCTCCCCACATATACAGCAGCATTCCATCCCTCCCATCGCCCTGTGTAGCAGCTTTCCATCCCTCCCTCCCATCCCCCTGTGCAGTACCTTCCAACAGACTCCCCCACCATGAGATCTGACATACCTTCGGGCCTCCCACAGCAGGAGCAGTGGTGGTGGTGGCTGGTCATTAGAGGTAGCACTGCGAACAGGTTGTTTGCACTCTGCTCCGTCAGGGTTTCTCTCTGCTACATCATCAGTGACTTCATCAGTGATGCAGAAGAAGGAAGGCCCCAGTGGGGCAGGCCACAAGCAGCCTGTTCAAAGCGCTGCCTCTAATGGCCGGCCACTGCCCTCTCTGCTGCTGCTGCTTTAAGAGGCAGGCCCAGAGGTATGTCAGTTCCTGGACCGTGATGCCGATGCCGACCCCGGGAACACCTCCTCATCGTTTGAACCCCTCCTGCCCCCTCCCTTGGTAAGCCACTGATTTTTGACTCAGCATTAAACACTTTTAGGATAGTACTATAAGGAAATGCCTTGATTTAGGCAGCAGATACACATGTAAATGTTCAATAAATAAAACAGTAGCAACCAGCTTCAGGTCCTCCCTCCCAACCAAAAAACTTGTGCATCTAAAAGTGAGACAGATCTCTATTAGGCCTTTTCTCTATCACCCAGCTCATTTGTATTCCCTTCTTCCAGTTTACCTGTAATTAAAAGTGTCTTCATGGGACAGGAGTAATGCCTGTTTACTTTGTTCTGTTTGAACCCTATTCAAAATGGTGTTGGCTAATAGGAGGATGGCACCATTTTGTTTTATGGATCCAAGACCGGTGCCATTTTGAATAGTGACAACAAAGAGGCACAACCAGTCACAACAGGGTTTGGATGGGGGGTGCTCAGAATAAGCTGCAGTACTAACCTGAAACAACACCACTCAAGAAGTAAAGGGCGCTCTCAGTGTGAACCATCAGCAATGGGAGCAAAAGCTCCGATGCTTCACTTCCGGGCTGAGGCAGGAAGCCTCCACCACCACACCATCATTGAGCCCCCTATGTGTATATAATAATGAAAGACACCTACAATAAGGCCCTAAATAAATAATGCAATCCAAACAAACCCGTGAGCAATTTAAACTCAAACGGTGGAGATACAAGCTGAGCGACCCCCACACAAACCCTGCCAGCCGAAACCCGCCAAGCTAACTACAACGCAATATCAAAACATACTTAAACACAATCAAAAAAATACTTATCTAAACCAAACTGCCACAATAAGAACGCCAGGAGCCGAAGTTCAACCAAGCTGGTTTCGGGGAGGAGCCCTTCTTCAGGAACCAAGCCCCCGACCGCAAACCAAAAACAAAAAAATGAAATGAAAAAAAATGCCGAAAAACGAAGCGGGACGGCTGGAGGGAGGGGTAACCGAGCGGGAGAGCACTCGCGCCTAAAAAGCGGACCAGGAGTTACGTCACACACAACCCAACCAATCATACAGGACGCACAACGCGTCCTAAATCACTCATACAGGGGCGGGAAAAAGGAAAAAAAAGGAAAAAAAAGGGGGAAAAACCCCAAAGCTACAGAAAGAAAGAAACCAGCAAAACCCGTGCAGTACTAGAACCCAAACATGCTGGAAACCACCCAGCACAGGACACCTGCACGATAACACGGCACCCAGAAAGGATAGACAGGAACCCTAAATAATGGTGTTCCATTCCACACTTTCATTAAGGCCGTGGGGAACAACAGCTTGAAGTTGGAAAATCCAATATTGTTCCCTAAGGTTCCCTAAGGGCCTTATTGTAGGTGTCTTTCATTATTATATACACATAGGGGGCTCAATGATGGTGTGGTGGTGGAGGCTTCCTGCCTCAGCCCGGAAGTGAAGCATCGGAGCTTTTGCTCCCATTGCTGATGGTTCACACTGAGAGCGCCCTTTACTTCTTGAGTGGTGTTGTTTCAGGTTAGTACTGCAGCTTATTCTGAGCACCCCCCATCCAAACCCTGTTGTGACTGGTTGTGCCTCTTTGTTGTTACTATTATAGGATTTTTGGCATATTTATTGAGTGTAGTGTTGTTGTATTATTAGTCTCATTTTGAATAGTGAAGCAGCAGTGATCATTCCTGCTTTATGAAGCCCTATATGAAGGTAGGAGATTGGGAAAAATCTGTTTGGGTATGCATTACTTTTTAGAGGCACAATTATTTGGATATAGAAGGGGGCTCTGGAGCTGGCTGCTACTACTTGTTTATTTAAAGCAAAAAACAATTGCTTTTATTCATTTTTCTTTGGTTTTATTTTCAAAATGAAATGAACAGTACATTTCATTACAATTTTTTTCAAACAAAAGCACATCCCTAACAGATACCAGCATTTTCTAATGGAAAAACAGTTGGAAGATAAATAAGAGGATTATATCGCTTAGCTTTGGGTATAAAAACCCATAATGTTCTGTTCCCTCAGGTTTCCAACAATATTTATTTTGTAAGGGTAATGTTTAACCCATTGGGAGATATTACTAAAGTAATTTCGCATTGGGCTGTACTATTCTCTGAAAATACAAATGATAATTTCTCTTTTTAGTTGAAACTCATAATATCTTTTACTGCAAAAAAAAATAGTTTCTGCATAGCTTTTGGCTTTAAAAATCTGTCATGGTATTTGCAGCTGCCTCTGTCTTGGCGTCTGTCAAAGAAGATGAAAAGAATCTGTCATTTATAGTCTTTTTATTTTGTCTAGTCCTAAGCACAAGCGGCTAGCTAGCGATTGCCTTTTCATAGCTCACAAGGGACTTCTACAGCTGTCAGATCTAAGGAAGTCTTATAAACCATCTCTCTTAGCTTAAATTATTTGATGATAGCATCTGGTGACAACAGTTGAAGGGATAACAAAATCTCATACACTCATTGTCTCTCAACCTCCCCGATCTTTCATTTCCATTTTGTTTTATGACTTAAAACTATAGCGTTGGCCTAGTCCATCCCAGTGTTTGTGAAACTACAGCAGAATATCCTTTTTCCCTTACCAAACATATCCTGCTGAAATCATCTCAGCAATAAGTTAATATAATTGTGAGTATGGCTGGTGGCTGAGTGGCAGTACTCTATACTGTTGTATGAATAATCTGATTGTAGTTCCTAGGTCTGGTTCACTGTTCCTATGGTTAGGCAAAGCTTTGAATGCCATGGAAGCAGTATTTATAGCGAGTCCTAGCCAGTGTAAAATGGTGATATCTAGTTGTTGTATTTAGGTCTTGAGACCGCTGGATTCCAGAAGGAATCTAATGCATGGCCTCCAGCCAAGCACCATTATCAGGTTGCATGAGCTGAAAGAGTTCTCTCAAGTAATTAAGAAATGAAAAAAGTCAAATATTTGAAAGAAGGCTGAGTGGCTCAGTTAGGCTCCTAAATTAGTGCCCTGTTTTCATTCTCAAAATTTAGGAGTCTATGGGGCATTGTACTAAAGGGTGTTAAGCCCTAATACATGCGTGCAATGTTTTGCATTAAGCAATCTGTTTGTGCATATATTTATTTTCTGGAGGGAACATGTCAGGATAAGAATGGACACGGACATGCTATCCAGCTAGTGCGTTCTGATTACCGTTTGCTAACTGATTAGCACATCCATAATGTAGGAGCCCTTAGTGCCTCTTAAATAGGAAGTGGTACACACTCCCCATCAATTTTTTCAGGTTACTGCGGACCCCTTGTTGGTGCAAGGGTCACGGTACCTAGCAGGGTTCCCAAATAACTCCACACAACCACTCCCCATCAATTTTTTCAAGTTACTGCGGACCCCTTGTTGGTGCAAGGGTCACGGTACCTAGCAGGGTTCCCAAATAACTCCACACAACCAAGGGATTCGGCAAGAAAATGAATTGTAAGATGTATTAGATAGTAATAGGAGAAGAGTGGGTAAGCTCTTCAAATGGGTACCAATTGGTACAATTAGATAATGAAAAATATTAATACTATAGGGTAAATTACAGAGGCAAAAGGATGTGACAGGTTACCCCTCTGAATTGGCAACAGTTCAATGGCCTGATTAACTTCTATAATCTACAATCAGTTTGATACACTTATCACTAGTTCGAATACTCAATTCTGAGGAGTGTCATTTGCATATATGAGACCTATTGTAGTAAATAGGCATGCACACAATGTTCCACTCTAAGAAAGTCTATGGAAATGTTGCAGCTATCTTGCGTTGGGTACTATGATCCTCACTGGCCCTGGAGACAGCTTGTCGGCTCAGGAACTCTGGATCATCTGCTATGCTAGCTGAAAACAAACCAATAAAAGAAAACCCTAATCTAAAAAAAAGGGAGCTGACAGAAGAGAGGGGGCTAACTAGATGCAAAGAAGAAGAAGAAAATAAATAAAAGAAACAACAACAATTGCTTCTGGGCTCACATTCAGGCAGACTCTTCCCACCTGTGGTAGGCTCACTGTAATCACTGGCTGACTACCGCTAACTCCCAAAGGCAGGCTCTGAGACAGGTCTCAGCAGACAGGGTTACATGCAGTTTCCAGGGGCAGACTCTGCCAGTTAAAGTTCTCTAGGGAGAGGGGTGAGGCTGTTTGGGGCTCTCTTGGGCCTTCTTTTCTCTTTCTTGTAGGGGTCCCTTACGTGGCTCTTTTCTCTGCTCCCAGCATCTCGCTATCTCTCCTGTAGTGTGGTCTTATGCAGCCAGGCCCTCCCCCTCTCGTGCAGATCTCTCTTTAGGCAGCTCTCTCTCTTCTTATTCTCTCATGCAGGTCTCTCCTCCAGCTCTCTCTTCCAACCAGGCTCTCCCACTTCAGCATCCCCTAGGGCTCACCTCTTCTGGCAGACTCCCTGCAACCGGTCAGTCTCTTAGCAGCTCCTCTCCTTCAGCCTAGTTTAGTTTAGACTGTTGTTGCTAGGCAGGGGTTCTTCTTCTTTCTTCAATTTGCTCAAATTTCACGCCGGACTGAGTGATTGGCTGTCTGCTGTCTCCTCTCCCATTGGCCCCCCTCTTTTGGCAAGCCTGCCTTATCCCCTGATTGGCCGGCTCCTCCTTCAGCACTGCCTCTTTCTTCTGCTGAGCTCCTGATCGACCCAAAACTCTCAGTCCTCCCCTGGGCTCCTTTGTTCCCTTATTTACATTAAACACACTAATGAAAAACTTTATGACAACCTAATAGCCTCCAAAGCAGCTAAACCGGACAGACAAATCACTACTCTGTTATCTTCGACTTCAGACTAAAAAGTCTGCAGGAGAGATATTAAAACCATACTCTTCAAAAAAACACATAAAACCTATCCAGCACAACCAATCCCAACCAAATATCTAAAACTCTATTTACCCTTAGATCTCTCTAATACTCTTTTTTCTATCAAACGTTATCTAAAACCCATAATTTCACCCTATTCTTATCTCCTAAAGACCTCCACTTCCCTTTGGTAACTCTTTATCCAATGTTTATTACCTTAAAAAATTCTATGTCATCGCTTATTCTATTCCTTTTAATTTGAATGTAATTCTTGTTTTTAGTTTGAATGTAATCCGCCTTGAACCGCAAGGTAATGGCGGAATAGAAATCACTAATGTAATATAATGTAATTAGTGCATGACCTGAAAAAGAAATACTAGAAATTGCTCAATTTCCTAGGCGTGCAAGAAATGGGCTTAGCATGTGGAGAAGTTCTGTGTTAGCACATGCTAAGCCCATTTGCTAGCACACTTTAGTAGAAATACCATTGTGTTTTCAACTGAAAATTCATCTACATTTAGGAGCTTAGAAGTTATGCATATGAATTTAGGCCTCCCATTTATTTGCTTAGATTTGTGAGCGTAGCGCTGAAAATCAAAAATATGCTAATTTTTTCCCTATCCCAAATCTGTCCCTGTTGCCACCCATTTTTATGCTCCTAAATTTGGTAATTTAATGAAATTTAATGCCCCTTTTGTCAAGCTGCGCTAGAGGTTTTTAGCATGAGTCAACATGGTAAATGCTTTGAGGCTCATAGAATTCCTGTGAGTGTCAGAGCTAAAAACCTCTAGCGCAGCTTGATAAAAAGGGGGGAGGGGGATGTTAGGCACTCAGTCTTATTAATTTTTTTTTTTTAAAAAGGTCAATTTTGGAGCATAACTAGGGGATGGGGCTTGATATGTCTGTGTGGTTACAATCAAAAGTTTACACATTTTACACAGTTACTTATTTTGCATCTGGGGCAATGAAGTGTTAATTGACCTGTCCAGAGTCATAAGGAGCTGTAGTGGGAATTGAGCTCACAGCCTTGGGGTACTTAGATAGATGCTCTAACCACTAGGCCACTCCTTCAACCACTAGGCCATGCACAAGGGGCCCTCCTACTAAAATGCATTAAGCCTTAATTTGTGCTTAGCACATGAAGAATCCTTAGGGCTAGATTCACAAAACTTACCGATCGTGTACCGATTGTTCCCCGACCCGATTCACTATACAGCTGTATGATCAATCTGCGATCCGATCTGTACATGCAAATGAGGGGGAATGCCATTCATAAGTAGGAAGCCATCGATTCACTAAACAGAAGAAGGAACACCGATTGGGTTTGCCGATCCGAAATGAAGCAACTGCTGAGGACCAGTTGCTACTGTCCTTGCCGACTCTCCTGCTCTCTGCCGCCCTGAAAACAACAATCAGCATATGCATACTCCCCCCTTTTTATATATTGTGCAAAAATGCGAGCCTGTAGTTTTAACCTGCAGTTTTAACCCGCGGGTTTAAAGTGTGTTCTGTTTTGGCTGCAAAGCATGTTCTGTTCCATTCTGCCTGCACAAATTTAAATGATTTATTTTGGGAGCTGCTCTGTACCTATGCCACCCCTCCCCCTTTGTTTTGATCTCACTTATGTGGAGAGCAAGCGCATGTGCGGACCGCATCTACAGCCAACCAGGATGGTCTGCGCGTGCGTTGCAATCGCTCTGCAGTGATCCGTGGGGTGTGCGTCCGAGCCGCACATGCAAATGAGGACTCTTTAGTGAATCAGTCGCCCGGCAGAACTCGGCCACGAATCACTCAACAACGATCCGGACCGGTGAGTTTCGTGTAGGAAAAATAGCTTACAATAAACCTGGAAACTTGCAGGATTAAGTGTATAGCTCTCAATAGAGACTAGCCCCTTCTATAAAACTGTGCTAGCAGTTTCTAGTGTGGGGAGCTGCACTGAATGGCCCGTGCTGCTCCCGACGCTCATAGAGTTCCTATGAGCGTCGGGAGCAGTGCAGGTCATTCAGCATGGCTCTCTGCGCTAGAAACTGCTAGCACAATTTTGGAAGAAGAGGGGGTAAGTTGTTTAACTTACTATTTTACCAAACTTTTCAATTGAGCTTAGAAGTTTGATAAGTGGTATATCAAATTTTTATTAAACTTGAAACTATTCTATGAGGACATGTATAACTGTAAGGTGAGCTTACATGTGGGTGGATCATTTGGGGTGCTCCCACTTACACACGTTAAGTTACAGCAGTGGCCTTCAACCTTTTTCATGAAAAGGTCCGCAGCGTGAAGGCGAGAAAGCTCTGAGGGCCACCGAGAGATTTCGAGCTTACACATACTACTAATTTTGTAAACCGCCTTGACCTGCTTGTTCAGGCTGGGTATTAGACATTAAAAATTAATACAGTGGTACCTTGGATTACGAGCATAATCCGTTCCAGGAGCATGCTTGTAATCCAAAATGCTCGTTTATCAAAACAAAGTTCCTCATTGGGGAAAATGGAAACTCAGATGATTCGTTCTAGAACCCGGGGTCTATACCTATCGGGGCCAGGTGCTGCAGTGCCGTCTCCTCCGTCTGCCTCCTCCATCCGTCATCGGAAGAAGAACCTGACAGTGCCGCTTCGGGGGGGATACCAGCCGCCGAAGAACCCCACAGTGCCGCTTCGGGTGGGGGGGATGCCAGCCGCTGGGGAGAACCTCGCAGTGCCTTCAGAGGGATGCTTCCTCCATCCGCCGGCCAGCCCTCCACGTCGGATGCCCCTCGCATGCTGGAGAGCCCCCACCCGAGCCCACGCAGCCGAGCGCCGCCCCACCAGCACACCACGCATGACACGCACAACGCCGATGATTGACGCTATGCGCGTCACATGCAATGTACAGGAGGGACAGCACCCGGCCACACAGGCCCAGACAGAGGTCCTCCAACCTGCGTAAGGCACCCGATGTAGAAGGCTGGCCGGAAGACAGAAGAGAAATCCCCTGTAAGTATTCGTTGATCGGGGCAGTGCTCGGTTTGCGAGTCAAAAGTTTGCTGAGTGTTTTGCTCGTCTTGCAAAACACTCGCAAACCGGGTTACTCGCAGACCGAGGTACCACTGTACTAATATTGATTCTACAACACTTCAAGGACATATTTTAAAAGCTCACTTTTTAAAAAAATTGTCAGCAGTAGCAATTTCTATAAATAAAACACCTGAGTAACCCACTTAAGTGATTTCAGTTCCTATATCAAGTGGGCAAGATTGAAATCAATACATTTACCACTACTATTTATCATTTCTATAGCGCTTGCTAGATGCGCATAGCACGGTACATGAAACCCCTGCTCAATGAAGCTTACAATCTAATTAAACAGGACAAATAGGGGTTAGGGTTTCGAAGAGCATTTCAGCTAAGTGTTTGAGGGCTACAATGGAGGACTTCGGGAACCGTGCATTGGAGGCCACTGACTTATAGCACCTACAATTATACCAGATCTATGGCTGGTATAACTACAGGTGGCTAAACATAAGGCATGCCAATGCTCAGTTATACTAGCATTCTCTAATGGAACTGGGGCACCCTGATGCCACTTGGTGAGATCCTATTCCATAATGGCAATTAGGTGACTCAAAGGAGGTGCCCGTGTATAGAATTGACTCCATTATGTGTGTACATTAAATTAGACAGAACAAGGATCCTCTGTGAGTGAAATACCAGCAAAGGATGACAGAGTAGATAGCAGCAAAAAAAAAAAAAAAGTCACATAGTAAATGACAGCAGATAAAGACTTAAACGGTCCATCCCATTAGTTATTTTCATTAAAAATACATGATTAAATTAACTTGTCTCTTCTTTGATATTTCTGGGTCATAGACTATAAAATCCATCTGTTATTGTCTTAGGTTCCAAATGCTAAAGTTGCCGTCCAAACTCTCTCCAGCCTATCCAACCATCCTGTTTGCAGGGTATCTACTATAAAGTCTGGCCAGTAACATCCTCATGTTCCAAGTTAGTGGTGTTTCCATTAATGCCCTTCCCAGCCCAATCTACACCAAATTACCACATATGGGATACAGACCATGCAAGTCTGTCAGTACCGGCCTTAGTTCTTTAATTTAAATCCTTCGTTTTCTGATTAGAAATCCCTTATGTTTATCCCACCTTTTTTGAATTCCATCACCGTTTTCTTCTCTACCACTTCCTTCGGGAGGGCATTCCAGGCATCTACCACCCTCTCCATGAATAAGAATTTACTAACATTGCTCCTGACTCTTCCTCCCTGCAACCTCAAATTATGTCCTCTAGTTTCCCATTTTCTCTTCTCTGTTATTCCCATCAGCGCTTACCTTGCAGCCATCTACTCCATTGTACATTAAACTATCCACAGCAATAGAAAAATAAAAGCAGCAAAAGTGATATAAATATCAGTCTTAGTGAAATCACTTAATGGCTCGCTGTGTGAATGTGAAAACCTGCTGCCTATACTAATGAAATCAACATGTAGCATTTTTAATCAATTACATGTTCACTAAATTGAACCTCATATTAGAAAATAAATATTATCTCGCTATTTGAAGTATGAATGACTCTGAATCAACCTTTAAATCAGGAACAGGATCAATCTCAATCATATATGGACGATAAAAAAAAAATTGCTTGCAAAAGAGGAGCATACGAGTTTGAAAGATTATTTACCTTGTCAGACATGATCATCAGCCTGTAGCACTGGACAGTAAGGCCCAAATTCTCTAAACAGTGCCATAACCCCCTCTTTTACGAACGCATAGCACGGGTTTTAGTGCTGGAAGCGGCGGTAACTGCTCTGACGCACACTGTGAGTGTTGGAACAGTTTCCGCCACTGCCGGCGCTAAAACCCACACTATGCATTCGTAAAAAAGGGGGTAAGTTAAGTGGTGGTAGGCGCCCTGTGCCGCCTAACTTAATTGTTTTTATTGGTGTTAATCGGCATGGTAATTGACTGCGTCGTTTAAAACCCATTAAAATGGCATTTAAAAAATGTGGGTGCCTGTAAGTGCCTCCCAAGAAAAAGGACACTGTAATGGCGTCTACAGAGGTCAAAGTAGGAGTGGTTTATACTGGAAATGACCTTTGGCACCGCTAGGCACCTCTGTAGACGTGATTCTTGTCAAACACGTCTAGGCACCGAGATTGTAGGCCTTCAAAACCCTTGCCTACATTACCAGTACCTATGCTTAATGGTAGATGCGATTTTGCAAATGGTGCCATGGTGTGATTGACATGCAGTTGGCGGCATTTTTTAAGGCGGCTGCCGATGTAGGCACCTTTTGCAGGATCTGGCCCTAAGTGAAAGAGTTTCTTCTAAAAGGTTGTCAGATTTTGAACACCAGGGTTTCCTGCTGAAGTCAATGGTTGGATAGGGTAATACACAGGTAGACTAGGCACAAGATATCCTGCACTTTTCTAAGGTTTCCAATCAAACAGTATCAAAAACCACCACCTTAGATCCTCCGATTCAGGATCGTTTATAGACCTCAGCGGTGCAGCTGTGAGACAGATTTCATACACAGAGCAGATAGCACCAAAATCTTCCCCTGCTATGCTTCTATAAAGAGATGAGTATTTGAATACTGATAAATATAAAATATAAAACAGACCGATGAAGATTTTGGTGCTATCTGCTCTGTGTATGAAATCTGCCACACAGCTGCACCGCTGAGGTCTATAAACGATCCTGAATCGGAGGATCTAAGGTGGTGGATTTTGATACTGGACAGAGTAATGCCCGAAAAATAGGTGGGCCAATCAGTCTCAATGTTCATGTGTGTCCCTTACCGAACATGGCATGGTTGTATGCTTTTTATCTATCTGGTGTCCCATATGGCCTCCTTTAAGAAATTTCGATGAATTCAGTTACACAACTAATTAATAATTTTCTTTCAGAAAGTTTGGTACACGTCTCTTTTTTATCCCATACTTGCTCAATGTGTTTATTTATTTATTCAATTTTCTATACTGTTCTCCCAAGGGAGCTCAGAACGGTTTACATGAATTTATTTATGTACTCAAGCATTTTTCCTCTGTCTGTCCCGGTTTTGTGTTCCATATTTGTCTATTCCTTTTGTTGTTGTAACTTGTTGCAAAGTAAGGCTGGGGGGAGGGTCTCTTCATTTGTTCTATTTTTAAAAAATATTCTTTATTGAAGCAAAAGTCAAAACAAAAGAGCAAACAATAAAAGCTTTACATCTCCATGCATAAAACCCATTTCCAAGATTTGCATAAACCTGCAACATAAAATCATATCAAATTATATGCCCTCTTCATATTGTTCTCTCATAGTACAAAACAGACAGTCAATAAGATGGGATTTTGTCAAGGTGTGATAAAAGCTAAGATTTTACTGTATCTTGGTTTACTATGGGACTAGCAACCTATGGTATCTCAGAACTGAAGGTTATTGAATCCCATGGTAAATGAACGCTTCTGTTTGTGAGACACATTGCAAGCAGCATTATTCTATGTGCCCATGAGCATCGGATCTCAAAGGCATGTCAGGACAGCTTTAAATCAACCCCATCAAAGTCCCCCCGAACCAAGATGGCCCCCTGAATCAAGATACCCCTATGCTCCCTGAACCAAAACCTCCTGATGGCCCCCAAAATAAGAACTCTTTGAAACTCCCCATCCTGACCAAAGCCCCCCAACACCCCTAGATTATACCCTTTCAGCAAAGGACTCTGGGCCCTTACTTTGTGGTCCAGTGGGTGATGAGCAGGAGTGATCCTCCTTTGCTCAAGAGCAGTCAGAGCTGCCTCTAAAATGGCATCCCTATTGGTATTCTTGAGCTATTACTGCCCCTAGTGGTAGTAGTGTGAGACTACAGCTAGGGGGTACCATTTTTGGTGATACTTATGCATGGCTTTACCTATTTCTTCTTTCCTTCAGTTTCCAAAACCTCAATTAATGATATGTACTGTAAACTGCTCTGTTATATGCATGAAGAGCAATATAGCAAATTATGAAATAAATATAAACAAATCTTTGTCTTTCTCTCCTCCCATTCACTTGATATTATCTAGCACTGATTCTTGTCATCACCATCACTTTTAATTTTGTTCTGTGGCACATCCTTTAGGGCAGTCACAGACCCTATAAGTACACTGGGTCAGATTTGTAGCTGGCATAGTCATCAGATTAATTATAGGCCAGCAGTGCTGCTTAACTTAATCTGTAATATTCAGCAGCACTCTCTATATAGGTAGCAATGCTCCACATACTGATTGACCAGTGATCACATTGACACTATCAATTCAGATCAGGGTCACTATTCAGCAGGTCTGCTATTGAGATAGACATGGGGGATGGAGAAGCCACTGCTTGGTAGCATGGAATGCTGCTACTATATGGGTTTCTCAAAATACACAAAACAGATCATTCCAAAATCTATCCAATCCACAGTATAATAACTTAATAGGAAAAAGTGGGTCCTTGTGGATAATAAAATATCAATTGTTCCCAAAATTTTTTTCACAAACTAATGTGATAAATCTCATAGAAATGTCAATAAAGCCTAAATAATATCCTAATCAAGTTGTTCAAACAACAACCCAGATCTTAAAGGCTTTCTCATATAACATGTTTAACTAGGAGGTTGAAATATCACAAAGAGGCAGTAATTCAGTACATAGAACCTCTTATAACATTTATGTTATTTCAAGTCCTTATCCTGGATTTTTAAAGTGCCATATAATCATCTACATCAGATCTCCTTCCCACCCTTAATTATGAACTTCCTCGGTGTCTAGTTCAAGTTATAATATATATTTGTATTTACATAGAAACATAGAAATAGACGGCAGATAAGGGCCACGGCTCATCTAGTCTGCCCACCCCAATGACCCTCCCCTACCTTTCTCTGTGAATAGATCCCACGTGTCTATCCCATTTGGCCTTAAAATCTGGCACGCTGCTGGCCTCAATAACCTGAAGTGGAAGACTATTCCAGCGATCAACCACCCTTTCAGTGAAAAAGAATTTCCTGATGTCCCCGTTCAGTTTCCCACCCCTGATTTTCCATGGATGCCCCCTTGTTGCCGCGGGACCCTTGAAAAAGAAGATATCTTCTTCCACCTCGATGCGGCCCGTGAGATACTTGAATGTCTCGATCATGTCACCCCTCTCTCTGCGTTCCTCGAGTGAGTACAGCTGCAACTTATCCAGCCGTTCCTCGTACGGGAGATCCTTGAGTCCCGAGACCATCCGGGTGGCCATTCTCTGGACCGACTCCAGTCTCAGCACATCGTTACGGTAATGCGGCCTCCAGAATTGCACACAGTATTCCAGGTGGGGCCTCACCATGGATCTATACAATGGCATAATGACTTCAGGCTTACGGCTGACGAAACTCCTGCGTATGCAACCTATGATTTGCCTTGCCTTGGATGAAGCTTGCTCCACTTGATTGGCAGTCTTCATGTTCTCACTGACGATCACCCCTAAGTCTCGTTCTGCTTCAGTTCTTGTTAGGATCTCGCCATTAAGGGTGTAAGTCTTGCATGGATTTTGGCTGCCCAGGTGCATGACTTTGCATTTTTTGGCATTGAAGCTGAGTTTCCAGGACCTAGACCAGCGCAAACATAACACCTAAATTTCTAAAAAAGAAGGAAAAAACATAAGAAAAAACAGCAACACTTAGCTTAAATGGCTATTTGCCAACTCCAACGTTGGTAAGTAATTCACTGGACACCCTTGAATTACTTACCAACGTTGGAGTTGGCAAATGGGATTTTCAGCTTGAAGAGACAGCTCAGGGGTGATATGATAGAGGTCTTTAAAATACTGAGTAGAATGGAAAGGGTAGATGTGAAATGCTTGTTCACTCTTTCCAAAAATACTAGGACCAGTGGACATGCGATGAAGCTACTAAGTAGTAGATTTAAAACAAACCAGAGAAAATATTTCTTCACACAACATGTAATTAAACTCTCAAATTTGTTGCCGGAGAATGTGGTCAAATCAGTTAGCTTGGCAGGGTTTAAAAAAGGCTTGGATAATTTCATAAAAGAGAAGTCCATAGGCCATTATTGTGATGGTTTGGGGAAATCCGCTGTTTATTCTTAGGATAAGCAGCATAAAATCTGTTTACTACTTGGGACTAGCTAGTTACTTGGGATCCGGGTTGGCCATTGGTCTGTCCCAGTATGGCAATTTTTGTGTTCTTATGTTATGTTGTGTAGATGCAATGAAGGCGCTGTTTTTCTAGGTGCTGGTAAGTATCTATATATTTTAATCATTTTTAAATGGCTTTTTCCACTTACATTAGGTGCCAGTAGGGTTGTTTATAGAATATGGGCCTAAACACCAATTCTATAAAGACAGTTCTGTGTAGAAACTGTATTTATAGATAATTAGTTTAAGTCATTTTCATGCCTATCTTTAAATATGAGCATTTACATCTATCAAAGGCTGGTGTAAATACTTGTGCGGAAATGGAAGTATTTTATAAGTCTGCGCTTAAATCCTGACAATGCCCCTAACACATCCATGCCCCCCCTCCCTGAGCCATGCTACCTTTGGATCTGTGCACAAGATGTATTATAGATAAGATGCGGATTGCAGATCCACAAATAAGAGTTGCCACACTGGGGCAGACCGAAAGTCCATCAAGTCCAGCATCCTGTTTCTAACAGTGGCCATCCCAGGTCAAAAGTACCTGACAAGATCCCATGAAGTAAAACAGATTTTATTCTGCTAGTCCTAGGAATAAACAGTGGATTTCCTCAAGCCATCTCAATAATGGCTTATGGATTTTCTTTGAGGAAATTATCCAAACCTTTTTTAAACCCTGCTAACTGATTTCACCACATTCTCCGGTTATGAATTTGGTACCAATTAACACTTGTTAAAGCTAGCTATTGATTATCACCAATTTAATCAATTACTTTTGGCACAGATCTGTAATCTGTACTCAAAATTGCACACCAAATTCTGGTCCACCTATATAGAATTGGGAGAGAATATTGGAGATGTGGTTGTACCATGGAACAATGCAAAGGCATTATAATAATCTGTTTTGTTCGCTATCCCTTTCCTAATAATTCTTAACATTCTATGGGCTTTCTTAGCCTTTACTGCACACTAAGCAGAAGGTTTCAACATATCATCAATGATGACACCTAGATCCTGTTGCTAGGTAGTGACTCCTAATGTGGAAACTTGCATCATGTAACTATAGTTTGGGTCCTCTTCCCTACATGTATCATTTTGCACTTGCTCACATCAAATGTCATCTTGGAAAACATCAAAGAAATAGTAACCATACTGATACTGAAATACATTCTTCCTCATCTGGAAAGTGACATTGTACAAGATGTTGATTGATCTTGACTGAAAGAAAAGTTTCTATTTTCCTTAGAATATCCATTTATTCATTAAAAGAGCACCTTGGGCTGGTCTCTTGCCTTTCTTATACAATTCTTCCCACAGAGTACTGACTTACATAGAATGGAAGAGAGGAACTTTGAATGTAATAACAATAATGATTGACCAGTAAATGTGAATATTTCCACATGACATATTATTCCATAACACAATACTGTATTCTTTCTAGATAAAATCTCCTTTCATAATTGCTGGGTTGTAACACAGTTCATATTTTCTCCACAAGTAACTCTTGTATAAACTTTGGATTTGCTTTTAACAAAATTTCCTGACACACTTATTTGAATAGAGAAACTATTGTGTACAATATTACTTGAATGCTAAGTGGCCAAATGGGAGTCTATAATTCAACTGTTAATTTCACTATCATTCTCTTACATATATTTTAGAAGATTAATGAAAATGTATTTGTTTAGTAAATTTGGAAATTGATTACCATATATATTTGAATATAAACTGAGATTTTTGGGCCCAAAAATGAGGGTCTCGGCTTATATACGACAACATCACTACACATTAACAATTTAAACTATCCCATTCAACCAACGATGAAGATCCTAGGAGTAATACTAGACCAAGGCCTAACCATGAAAGATCACATAGACTCCTTAATCAAAAGAGGGTTCTTCACTCTCTGGAAACTTAAGTCCATCAAGGCGTACTTCCACACTACAGCTTTCAAAATGCTAGTACAATCCCTAATACTAAACCACCTGGATTATTGCAACATCACCCATCTAACGATCCCCCAGAAGCAAATGCAAAGACTACAACTGATACAAAATGCAGCAGTCAGGATGATTTTCGGGCTGAAGAAGTCCGATCACATAACCCCTTCCTACCGACTCCTACACTGGCTGCCGATGGAAGCGCGCACAAAGTTCAAGCTAGGATGTTTCTGCTTCAAAGTATTAAATGGTCTTGCCCCAAAATACATTACAGATCTCTTCTCATTCCCAACCAACAGACACGAAAGAAAAACACACATGAAATTTGTCTCCCCACCGGCTAGAGGGTGCAAATATAAGAGACACCATCAACAACTGCTATCATATCAAGCAGCCATATGGGGTAAAGACCTAGAAAAACTAATTGCACAAACAAACAACTATGAAGAATTCAGGAAACACCTAAAAACTTACCTATTCTTGAAATACCTAGGCAACGAACCGGAACATCAACCCCCCTCGTAACATCATCACATACCTGATCTTACAAACTGCTAACCCCAACCCCTAACCACTAACTATGAACACTCTATTCAATTTACGGAACATTTCAACTTCTGTGCTAACAGCTTGGCACTTCCTGGCCTTGCAACACACAAACTGTTACTAACATTATTAATATTATCAAATGTATAATGCTATACTCTTTAATCCATTGTACAAGATGTATACGGCTATATTCTTTAATTCATTGTATGCAAAGTTTCCCTTTATTGTATTGAGATATACACTGCTATACTCTTTAATTCATTGTACGTAAAGTTTCTCTTTATTGTATTTACATTTCCTTCATTGTATTCACAGTTTCTTTTAATGTAAACCGCCTAGAAGTCGCAAGATAGCTGGCGGTATATAAAAATAAAGTTATTATTATTATTATTATATTTGGGTCATTGCCCACCTGCCTCCCTCTTCTAGATTTGTTGCAGGCCTCCCCTGGCAGGGCACATGAATATGGCCTGGTGGGGTTGGCTGAGCCATTTCCTGTCCCGGCCGAATCTGCCAATTGGTTATACCTCCCTTCCATCACCCCCTGCGTACCTTTTTGGATCCCAGGTGGTCCAGCGGTGTAATGGGCATGAGCGAGCTCTCCTCGCTCCTTCTCAACGCTGAGATGCTCACTGAATGGCTGCCCTGAGTTCTCGTGGGACTTGTAAGAACTTGCAGCAGCCATTCAGCTAGCGGTTCAGCATCAGATAGGAGCGAGGAGAGCTTGCTCATGCCCGGTATACCCCTGGGCCGTGAGAACTCGAGGTGGCCATTCAGGGAGGGGCTCAGCACGGGGCATGAGAGCGAAAAGCTTGCTCTTGCCTGATACACCACTGGCCCACTAGGGATTCAAAAAGGTACACGGGGGGAGATGGGAGGAAGATAAAAAATATTGGCAGAGTCAGCTAGGGCAGGAGATGAGATGGATCCTGCCTGTTCTGGCCCACCATGTCATACAGGGAGCCCTGTAGGACATCAGTGGAGCCCTGTAGGACATCGGGAGAGAAGGGGGGACAGGGTACAGGGCAGGGAGGGGGCTGAGTGCAGAGCCTGGCAGGAAGGGAGGGGGGACAGGTAGAGAGCCTGGCAGGGAAAAAGGGGGGGCTGAATGCAGAGCCTGGCAGGGGAGGGAATGAGGGAGGAGAGGGCAGGGCACAGATCCTGGCAGGGCACATGAATATTAACGCCCCCTCTTATATTTGAGTCAACCTTTTTTCCTACTTTTTTTTGGGGAAAAAGGGTACCTTGTCTTATACTCTGATTGATTTATATTCGAGTATATACGGTATTGTTTGTTTTTAATTGTAAATTCAACAGTTAATATGCTGGTTTTATCTTTTGTAAATCACATAGTGCCACAAGGTATCTGTAATTCATAAATAAAGATTTATGATATGTTAATTCCATTTAAAAGATGTTATTCTATAACATATCAGAATCCATTCACTAGAGCTACTTAAGTAAACACAAGACAAGACATGCATCACCTTACACTTATCCATGTTAAACCTCATTTGCCATGTTGCGGCCCATTTCTCGAGCGTGTTTAAGTCCCTGCTTAAAAGAGCTTACAATCTAAACAGACAAGACAGACATTAGACATTGAGAAGTAGTTTGCACCTGCATGAGACAATCATATACAGTAAACACAGTTACTGTATATGATTGTCTCATGCAGGTGCAAACTATGTCTAATGTCTGTCTTGTCTGTTTAGATTATAAGCTCTTTTAAGCAGGGACTTAAACACACTCGAGAAATGGGCTGCGACATGGCAAATGAGGTTTAACATGGATAAGTGTAAGGTGATGCATGTCAGTAACAAAAATCTTATACACGAATACAGGATGTCCAGTGCAGTACTAGGAGAGACCCCCCAGGAAAGAGACTTGGGAGTACTGGTAGACAAGTCAATGAAGCCGTCCGCGCAATGCGCGGTGGTGGCGACGGCGAAAAGGGCGAACAGAATGCTAGGAATGATTAAGAAGGGGATCACAAACAGATTAGAGAAGGTTATCATGCTGCTGTACCGGGCCATGGTACGCCCCCATCTGGAATACTGCGTCCAGCACTGGTCACCGTACACGAAGAAGGACATAGCACTACTCGAAAGGGTCCAGAGAAGAGTGACTAAAATGTTTAGGGGGCTGGAGGAGTTGTCATAAAGTGAGAGATTAGAGAAAGTTGGCCTCCTCTCTTGAGAAGAGGAGACTAAGAGGGGACATGATCGAAACATTCAAGATAATGAAGGGAATAGACTTAGTAGATAAAGACAGGTTATTCACCCTCTCCAAGGTAGCGATAGATTCTGTACAAACCCAGAGAGTGGTGGAAAACTGGAACACTCTTCTGGAGGCTGTTATAGGGGAAAACACCCTCCAGAGATTCAAGTCAAAGTTAGACATGTTCCTGCTAAACCAGAACGTATGCAGGTAAGGCTATTCTCAGTTAGGACACTGGTCTTTGACCTAAGGGCCGCCCTGGGAGTGGACTGCTGGGCATGATGGACTGCTGGTCTGTCCCAGCAGCGGCAATTCTTATGTTCTTATGTTCATCTTTGTTACTCTGTACAGCGCTGTGTATATCTGGTAACACTATAGAAATAATAGTAGTAGCAGTGAAACATAAAACTTTACTTATGAATCACAGATACCTTGCGGTCCTTTTTCCACTTCAATCTGTTCCTAACTCTTCCGCATGCCTCATATTCCGTCAATGTCGCTGTGCCCACATTACCCCTCTCCTCAAGTCAGTTCAGGAAAATGGTAAACACCATGTTATATGAGAGAGTATTTTCATAAATGAAACAGTACAGTATGGGGCTCATAATTAAAAAAAAAAAAAAGTCTAAAAAGTGGCCTAAATGGCTACTTGGACAATCAAAAAGCCTGATCTTCCAAGAACCCATAATCAAAGCTGGTTTTAGACGTTTCGAAAACCAGCTTTGGCCTTTCCCCTGCCTCTAAACGCACAGAGAGAAAAGAGGCGTTTTTAGAGGAGGGGAAAGGGTGGGTGGTGGGCGGGAAGTGGGCCGACTTACACCTAGGCGTACAACATGTATAACCAAAACATTTGACAGGTTGCCTAGTCGGCACTTATACGTTATGACTTAGACCAAGTCAAAACAGGTATAAGTGCCGAAAAAGGGGCCACTGAGCTGATGGCGGCTGGCGCGATCAGCTCAGCGGCCCGGCAACCTACCCACCCCCACTGCAACAATCGGGGCAGGAGAGATGGGTCATCTCCCCTGCTGCAATAGCGATATCACCAAGTGCCGCCAAACGCAGCACTTGGGATCACTAAAGAGGCAGGAGAGATGACCCATCTCTCATGCAGCGATCCACCCCTCCAATCGGGCCAGGAGAGAGCCCAAGCCCTCCTGGCCCCACCGAGGCTGGCCTGCCGGATGGGCGGGCTTGGCACCCGTCCGTCCGGCCAACATTTTTTGAGGTACGGGAAAGGGGGGTGGGGATGGGGGGGGTCGTGGGATCAGCGGGGAGGGGGCGGTAGTGGGGGGGTTGCGTCGAGGGCAGGAGAGCCTGGGATCCCTCTTGCCTGTATTTTAGTGGGGGGTGGGGGTTAGAGGGGGTCACGGGCCAGGAGGGCTTGGGCTCCCTCCTGGCTGGATCGTGTGGTGGAGGTGGGTTGGGGATCGCGGGGCAAGAGGGCTTGGGCTCCCTCTTGCCCTGATAGTGTCGGGGAGGTTGGGGGTGCCGCGGGGTAAGAGGGTCTGGGCTCCCTCTTGCCCTGATGTCATGTGTGTGTGTGTGTGTGTGTGTGGGGGGGGGGGGGGTGGATTCTGTAACCGGTGTTGTTTTTGATAGACACCGGTTACAGAATCCAGGTTTTAGGCGAAGTACTGGCTCCTCCTTCACCTAAAAGCCCTTGTTTTGGACGTTTGGGGCTTAGGTTTTTTTTAGGTTGATTATATGGTATAAGTTTAGACGTAGTGGTGGTCTGGGCATTTAAACAGCTGAACATAGAGGCAGGCCATTATAAAAAAAACAACCTCCTTTTGTATGTTTTTTTATTGATAATGGACATTTTCCCTGCTTCTACTTTCAACGTTTAAGGCCTTAGGCCAAAAGGGGACTTAGATGTTTTTTTTTTTTTTTTAATTATACCCCACCACAGGTCTATTGAGTCTGTCTATGTTAATTTTTCTGTGTTAATTTTATTGTTTATGCTTTACTGTGACCCGTGCAGAATTTCTGGATGCAGTGGGCTATAAATTTTTAAATAAATAAATGTCACTTCATTGGCTCCCTATCAATTTCTCCATACCGTTCAACTCCTCTTACAGACCTACAAGTGCATTCGTTCTGCAGCTTCTCAGTATCTCTCCTCTCTCCCCATACTCCCCCCCCCTCCCCGGGCACTCCGCTCATCAGAAAAGTCTCTCTTATCTGTACCCCTCTCCTTTATAGCCAACTCCAGACTCCGTCCCTTCTACCTTGCTGTACTGTATGGCTGGAGCAAACTGTTTGGCTCGATCCATCAGGCTCCGTCTCTGGCAGTATTCAAATTCAGACTCAAAGCCCACTTCTTTGAAGATGCTTTCAATTCCAAACTCCAACCCACCTGTTAAGTACCAAGTCTGTCTTATCATTCCTTTTGTAATTCCCCTATCTGAGCACCTTTTTGTCCAGTTTGTCTGTCTTAACTAGAGTGTAAGATCTTTTGAGCAGGGACTGCCTCTTCTGTGCTTTGATGCATAGCGCCTTGCATATCTAGTAGCACTATAGAAATGATTAGTAGTAGTACCGGTACTAATGAAGGAGAATGAAGTTGGAAGAAAGAGTTTTCTCCAGCAAGAGGAGCCAACTTTTCAAAATTATTAGGTGTGCGAAATCCAATGAAAATGACCTCACTCTGGACACTGTCGAACCAGGACAGACAGGGAAAAATACTTGAGTACCTGAATAAATTCATGTAAACTGTTCTGGGCTCCCTTGGAAGAAGGGTAATGAATGAATGAAAAAAGGAAAGAAAGATTTTAATTACGGAGTCTGAGGATGAGCACTACAATTTCCTACAGTCCACTGGATTAATTGATCCTTCTATTCTGAAAATCTTCTTTGTATTGCAGGGAAAAAGACTCAGGGAGGCAAAGTTCTACTGAATCTATGCAAGATGACTGCAAGAGAATTGACACCCCCCCTTACCTCGTCAGGGGATACATGGCCCCTAATGAAGGTATATCCTTGTTGGGACAAAACACTGTTAAAGAATAAATTGATATCATTTGGTTGTTAGGACATCTCTCTTACCGCAATAGGTAATCAGTGACACAAATGAATAGGACTTTTATAGCTTTGGGCCTGGTTTGAGAGTAGATAATGCAGCAGTGGCAACAGCAGGAGAAAGGGAAGAGAGGAGAGGTTCTGCTGCCCTAGGCAGATGCCTGGTCTGCCAGTGCCTAGTGGTAGGGCTAGCCTTGTTCATAGCTCTCAGACTTTAACTACTGTGTTGTGCAGAAATATTCTTCAGGGTGGGGAGGGGACAGCAGATGAAACAACAGCTTACATAAGTTCCAAGCTACACCTGTACGCCCCTACCTGCCCCCTCTGCTGTAGAGCAGAGAGACGACTGTGCATCCCCCCAGGAAGGTCTCTCCTGATGGAAACCGCCCGCAATCGCTCCTACAGCCACTTCATCCCACACACAGCTTTGGAACCAACTCCCCCCCCACAAATCAGATCACAGAACTCATTAATGACCTTACGAAGAGCTGTGAAGACCTTTCTCATCAACTATAGGTCCAGCCGCAAACAATCCCCTCTAAACTCTCTCCCACCAACAACCACTAGTTGGTGACCCTCTGGTCCAATCTACTGTAATACCTCCCCAGGCATTTCCTATGAATGGCCCCACCCCAAGCTGTCCTCAAGTTACTGTACTATATTCTATGGTGTTGTATTGTCCAATGTTACATACTGTGAATATTAGCTTGTAATTCGTTCTGAGCTCCCGGAAGGACAGGATAGAAATTGAATTAAATAAATAAATATGCACAAAACTACTTGCATTGCTCTACTTGAAATAATTACCTGCAAAAGACAGTGGGTGCAAATTTCTGTAAGCAATTTTTGAGGGGCGATAATACATAGGTGTAAATGAATACTGTTGATCTAATCTTTGGTGCCAGCTTCACGGATAAAAAGTGTACCAACACAGCTAGTTTGCTTATTGCTTTCTATGTATTTCATGAGACAATCTGACCAAACATTGCAAAATCAAGCAAAATCAAAGATCCACAACACAGACAAATTCCGACTCATAGAATGCAAAGACAACACAAGTCTGTTCAATAAAAGCTGATGCATTCCTTGTAAGCCATTGTTTTAAACAACTTCTTCATTGTTTGAGATCAATGGATTCATTATCAAGATCTGTGGTGGTTTGGCAGCTTTGATGTTCACTTTGTAGTCAAAATTGAAAATGTCTTCAGCAGTTCATCTACATTTCCCCAGCGCAAAATAAATCTACAAATTGCCACTTACATAGAAAAAATGCACTGTCTTTGAAAAGATGCTTCTCTTCACTAATTTGGTATTGAAGTTCACTTTATCATGTCTATATATAAATGTTTACAGGTAAATAATCAAAGATCACTGGGTCATCTTCAAATGCGATTCTTGTTTTGTTGTGGATGGGGTGACCAGACATTCTCTTCATATGCCTTTTATTTAAGGTTCCATGCTAATATATATAAACTAGTCTTTAAGCCCGTTACATTAATGGGTGCTAGAAAGCAGCCCCCTTTCCCTCTACCCCTCCAGTTCCTCCCTAACTGTCTCTCCGTGGCCCCCCTTCTGTCTTCCCCCCTAAGCAAAATGATCTGCCTCCCAGCACACCCCTCCCCCCGAAGCAGCCCCCTTTCCCTCTACCCCTCCAATTCCTCCCTGACAGTGTCTCCGTGGCCCCCCTTCTGTCTCCCCTCCCAAGCAAAGCTGTCTGCCTCCCAGCACACCCCTCCCCCCAAAGCAGACCCCTTTCCCTCTACCCCTCCAATTCCTCCCTGACTGTCTCTCCGTGGCCCCCCATTTTGTTTCCCCTCCCAAGCAAAGCTGTCTGCCTCCAAGCACACCCCTCCCCCAAAGCAGGCCCCTTTCCCTTTTCTGCTCCAGTTCCTCCCTGTCTCTTCGTGGCCCACCCGATTTTCTCTTCTCACGGTCTGGCCAGCTCTCCTAGTCCCTTGCCGCCGGCGCCACCCCCTTCCCTTCCCGCGGTCGACAAACCTCTTGGCTCCAGCAGCGGCCGCAGCACTGTAAACACGCTGCTTCGCGGCCTCTACTACCCCGATTTGCTCTTCCGTGTCTCTGATGACGTCATCAGAGACACGGAAGAGCAAATCGGGGCAGTAGAGGCCGCGAAGCAGCGTGTTTGCAGTGCTGCGGCCGCTGCTGGAGCCAAGAGGTTTGTCGACCGTGGGAAGGGAAGGGGGTGGCGGCGGCGGCGGCAAGGGACTAAGGTAGCCGGCCAGACCGCGAGAAGAGAAAATCGGGTGGGAGGCTCAACGGGGATTGGGGGGGGAGGGGCGAAGACGCACTGAGCCCTTGCTTTCTCCCTAGCTCCCAGTGCCCTAGCGGTCTGTACACCGCGATCTGGAGAGCAGGGAGTCCAACGGTTGCGGCTGGGAAGCAGTAAGGCTGGGGACTCGTGCATGCGCACGTCTGCAAAGCCACAGACATACATCTCACAGATCAGGGATTTCAGATCACGCAGGTCTCAGTGCGCATGCGCGTCTAGCGTTTTATTATATTAGATTAAATATAGTTTAATTTAAAGCGTCTTTGTTTTCTTCCCTCTATATGAAAACACCAATGTTTTCAGTTTAGAGAATTTTGTACTTCTTTTATGATTGGGGTTAGGCAGCAGTGATCCCCAGTGACTTCTGCCCTAGCCAGCACCAGATTCATTATAGCTTAAGTAACCCCTAGCAGAAGTCATATGGTACTACCACTAGGGATCCTGTTTCTGTATAAGGGTCCTAATGGTAGTACTGCGAGGGAGACACTTTTGGGTACGGGGCACTAGACTTGTGAGGATCCTTCAGCTTCAGTTTGAAAGGGCTTATATTGGGAGAGGATCATCTGGAGGGGCTTTGGGATGGGGAGGGGAGGTTCGCCCCATATTAAGGTACACCGACAAATCTGCTCCGACAAATGTGCCCTGACAATTGCGCGCATGGGCAAGTGCGCGCAGGACAATTGCAGCCCGTGAAAGATATCTGGAAGGCCCTGATTTGCTGAGACTTTGTAACCCTCAAAAAGACAAAATAGCATCCTGTCAGGGCGGACCTCCCATTCAGTGCGCGCATTTGTCTTGTGCGCAAATGTTGGGGCGCAATTGTCAGCGCGCATTTGTCCTGCACACATTTGACGGGTCACCCACATTAAAATATGGCTTGCAATCATCAGGCCATGGCTTTGCAGTGTTTTCCTGGGGTTATTTTTCTAGCTATAACATAGCTTGTGGTGCTTAGAGTTTACATAGTAATGCGCGCTCGACTTTTCATCACGCGTTAACCCCCGCACTGGCCTAAAAACTACCGCCTGCTCAAGGGAGGCGGTAGCGGCTAGTGTGGCCAGCAGTTTAGCGTGCGGTATTACACGCGTTAAACCACTAGCACGGCTTGATAAAAGGAGCCCTAAATTATGGCACTGCAACCTGCATTAGAGCCCTTTAACTCACATTAAGGGACAAATAATATGGGATATCGCCTTAATGCAGCATGATAACTCCCTCCTAAATATAACTAGTTAAAAATGTTCCCCCTCTGATAAAGTAAATTTATTCTGCTAAAAAAATTAACCCCGCCCCTTTTACAAACTGTAGCATGTTTTTAGCGCTGGCTATGGCAGTAACAGCTCTGACACTCATAGAAATTCTATGAGCGCTGGGGCTGTTTCCGTCGTGGCCAGCGCTAAAATCTGCTCTATGGTTTTGTAAAAGGAGGGGAGTAAATGAATGAATCAAATAAAAGTTCTGTGGATTTAAAACATGCTTCTGTCCTAATAAAGCCCTTTAACTATAAGGGCAAGAGGCTCAATAAAGTTATGCTGGTAACAGTAACATACCGGCAGCATCATGGAGAAATTATCCGTATGAAATCCCAGGGGTGATTTATTGTTCCTGAAAAAAGAAAATGACAAAGATCAGATTGTTCCTGTTCCTCACAGCTGTCTCATAAAACACCTAAAGTCATCTTAAAACTCCAGAAAGTCCCAGGATATATTTACATAGGTTACTTTACTGATGATTTCTTAAAAATTAATCTTGCATAACTCTGGTATAAGTTTAGCAAAGATCTGCAAAGTACAGCGTCTTGGCACAGAATATGCACACTGATGCGCACCAGAAGTCACTCTTACAAACAAAAACACCGCAAAGCCAACCTCGCCTCTTTAAAGCCTGTGCTCCCCGCCAACCTTCCCAACCACGCCCCTGACTCTCTAACCCCAGTCCCGTTACTTTACTGCAACGCCAGATCCGTATGCAACAAGACCCAAATTGTGAAAGACCTTCTCGCGGACTCTGATCCTGGATTCTTCTGCATCACAGAGTCCTGGATCACCAAAGACGATCTCTATACACAAAACGAGCTATGCCCTCAGGGCTACCAAGGCCTCTTTTCTCCTAGATTAAACCGAAAAGGAGGCGGCCTGGCACTCCTCTACAAATCTTTCTTTGATGTTCAGCTCCTCGAAAAAGGCAGCCATCATTCACTAGAATACATGTTAGCCTCAGTCAATGATGAGCTCCATCTTCACCCACTGGGTATCTTATTATTATATCGCCCACCCACCCCCTGGAGCAATTCCTCCGAGCTTGTTTACAAGACCATATCTAACGCGTTCCTCAAGTTCCAAAGACTACTGATCATCGGAGATATTAACCTCCACCTCGATGACACCACCTGCAAGGATGCATCTGATTTCAATATTTTCCTCACATCCCTTGGCTTCTCCCCCCCTGTTCCCTCTCCAACCCATGATAGAGGCCACACACTAGACATCATCAGCTTCCTCGATCTCACGGATTACAAAACTTCGACCGACGACACCCGTTGGGACCACGTTCCCTGGTCCGACCACTTCTTAGGAACCTTCTGCCTCCCCATCTTCATGTCACACCTTGGAACCTCACCCCATACCTCTAAGTCCATTACTTTCCGCAAGAAAATTTCAAGTGATCAGTTCTGGTCCAAATTCCTCAACAATCTCTCATCCAAGCCTAAGCCTTCAGATTCTGTTACCAACTGGCACAATTGGATTACTCTCTCAAAATCCATCTATCACTCTCTTGCCCCGCTTTCCACCAAAACCGTCACCTACTCCCGTAAGGCCCCCTGGTACCTCCCACACCACAGGGTACTAAAACAAAAATGTCGATCCCTGGAACGCATCTGGAAAAAATCTAAATCCCCCACAGACAAACAAATCTGGAGAGTCAACATTAAACTTTACAACAACACTCTCAAAAATGCTAGGAAAAACTTCTATGGTGACAAGATCTCCAGATCAAACAACCAGAACAGCATGCTGTTCAATATCTGGCGCTCCCTAATCCCCAACACCAACCCTTCCACACTCCCCTCCTCCCCATCAGCCGACCTACTAGCAAACTTCTTCAATGGAAAGGTCACTGCCTTAAGAAGCTCTTTCCCCCCCGTAGTCTCCTACAATTCTCTAGTGTTCACCACCCCCATTCCCACTCCAAATGTCATCACCCCTGTCCCAGTCAATAGATCCTGGACTGCCTTTGAGCAAGTATCCGAATCGCAGGTCCTCAAGCTCTGCCAGAAATTGAAATCCTGCAATTGAACCTTGGATCCATTTCCATCCTATCTATTTGAGAAAATACCCGCACAGGCCATCTCATCTCTCACCAAACTCATAAATTCTGCCCTATTATCGGGCCTCTTCTCACCTGAAATGGGACACATTGCATTGACCCCCCTACTGAAGAAAGCTGACCTAGATCCCTCCATCCCATCCAATTACCGCCCTATAGCGAACATTCCGCTCCTAACCAAACTGCTTGAGTCCATTGTCTCCTCCCAACTCTCAGCCTACCTGGAAAGATTCTCTACCCTCCTACCCTATCAATACGGCTTCAGACCCAACTTCAGTACTGAAACCCTCCTGATTTCCCTAATCTCGAAGATCCAACAACTTCATTCTCACAAAAAATTTGCCGTTCTCCTTCAATTCGACCTCTCTGCAGCCTTCGACGTTGTCCATCATGACATTCTAATCTTCTTACTCTCCGAGATAGGCATTAGCTCCACAGTTCTTGAATGGTTCTCAAACTTCTTACGCTCTCGCTCTTACAACGTTACCAAGAATGGTACCTCATCCTCCCCGTGGAAACCGACATGTGGAGTCCCACAAGGCTCCCCCCTATCTCCTATCCTCTTCAACATTTATATGTCCTCCCTGAACCTCCTCCACCTTTCCCCCCTAGAAACACTCTACACTTACGCAGACGATATCCTGGTCCTCCTCGAGACCGACGCAAACCTCACCAATCTCGCAGCAAACATCTCTTCATGCATAACCAACCTTCAATCCTGGGCCCTCGCTGTACAAATGAAACTGAATGAGTCCAAAACCAAACTACTTTGGCTTGGCCCTAAACTTGATCATCTACCCACCTCCATCCCACTGCCCACAGGCTCCTCTCTACAACTGGAGTTCTCTAGCAAAGTCCTGGGCATCACCATAGATTCCTCGCTATCCTTCAACGACCACCTCAATTCCCTGATAAAAAAATGCTTTTACAGCCTTCACATGCTGAGGAAAGTGAGGTCCTGCTTCCACCAAAAACACTTTGCCGTGCTCGTACAGTCCATCATCCTCTCCAGATTGGATTATTGCAATTCCATTTACCTTAGCTTAACAAAGAAAAGCCTCCACAGACTCCAACTAATCCAGAACACAGCGGCCAAACTTATCTTCTCAAAAAGTAAATTTGACCATGTCTCTCCGCTCCTGTCCAAGCTCCACTGGCTTCCTGTCATCTCCAGGGTCCACTTTAAATGTGCCTGCTTAACCTTCAAAATCCTCCACGGCATCCTTCCACCTCTTATTCCTCTAGCCTGGAATTCCTCAAATCCATTCTTCACTAGATCCACGCAAAAACTAAAATTATCCCTCCCCTCCTTAAAAGGTATCTCCCTCGTTGGTAAACTCGGTTCCTCCCTCCACTTCAGAATCGTTCAGTTATGGAATAGCTTCCCTTCCCCTCTCCGCAACTTGAGCCCCCTTCTACCATTCTGTAAGCTTCTGAAGACCTGGCTCTTCTCCAAAACGTAACCTCATCCCCTCCCTAGTATTATCACACCTATCCTCTCTTCTTACCTACTTCTATAAATCTATTGGAGTTCCGTTCCTTCCCTAACCATGTAAACCGTGTCGAGCTCCACCTGTGGAGATGATGCGGTATATAAACCCAAGATTTAGTTTAGTTTAGTTTAGTTTAGAATATTTCTACATTTCTTTATATTTTTCAATTAATGAGCAATGCAAGATATAGTAAAGCATTTTGCTATGCTATCTGTGGGTGCCTCCATTTAGGTAGTGTTCTTCAATGCAGGGGTCAATGGCAGATCTCAGAGACCTCTTTGGTGGCCCTCATAGTCTTTCAGGTTTTTGGTTTTTTTTTTTTTTCTGCTACTGTTTCTACTACTACTTATTTCTACTAGGCATACACAGCACTGCACACCAAACATGGAAATAGACAGTCCCTACTTGAAAGAGCTTATAATCTAGTTATGACAGACAAACTGGACAAAAAAGGTGCATCTATATACAGCATTCAAATGGAGGATTGCATAGGGAATGGAAGACTGCTGGTGTTTATCAGATGGTTTGAAGTTAGGAACTGAAAGCAACTTCAAAGAAGTGGGCTTTGCATAGGCAGTGGAACACTGCTTCGTTTGGAGGAGCCCAGGAGCTCCTGAGTCTTCCACCCACCTCCTCCCAGCGTCGTGCAGCTTCCACAAGAAGGCCTGTCCCCGGAAGTAGAATGAAGGGTTCCGGGGCAGGCCTGCTGTCTGACGCTGTGCGGCGGCTGTGCGGTAGACTCCCAGCGGGATTTAAATAAGTCACCGGAATAGCCATCCAGATGATTACACGTAACTGGAACAGTTACGACAGACTGAATTACACATTTTGGTGGACAAATATTTGTTCTAAGTATAAATATGAGAGAATGAATGCGGAATGTTTGGGGTCTAGTATGATATTCAATAAGGTGTGGAGCCCATTGACTGCATATGTTGAATTGCAATGAATGTCAGGTACCTCCCTTTTAACAGATTTCTTACACATCCGGGGGGGGGGGGGGGGGAAGGGGGAGGGGAAGGTATTTGGGATTGCTAAAAGTATTTATCTATAATATTGCAATAATATATGCAGTGTAATAGTTATGTGAGGAAGGGAGAAAAGGATTGGCAATGTAATAATTTTGTGTATTTTAAGTGCATTATGTATAATGCTCATGTTTAATATAGTTGCATTGCACTGTCAAAATTTGAAAATCAATAAAGAATTAAACAATAAATAAGTCACCCGGGAGAAAGGCAGGAGGGGAGGGCAAAAACGGAAGAAGAAGAAAACCAAAAACAACCGAGAATTTTTGGGGAGGCCATGGCCCCTGTGGCCTCTCCCATTCCGAAGCCTATGGGGCTTTGAGTCTGGATTTGAATACTGCCAGAGACAGAGCGTGACGTACTGAGTCAGGCAGTTTGTTCCAGGCATAAGGTGCAGCAAAGCAGAAGGGACAGAGTCTGGAGTTGGCCATAGAAGAGAAGGGACAAGGACAAGGCATTTCTCAATAGACAAAAGAGAATGCCTATGGAAATGCTTACAATGTTGAGAATATTCTCAATGAAGTTTGAAGGTGGGCAGGTAGGGATGGATGTCATTGACACACACTGGTCTGGGAAGATATTTGGTGGCTCTCCTTCAGCTCATTAGTATCCAAAGTGGCCCCACTTGAAAATTTATAATTTAGGCACTTTTATGCCATTCAGTGAGACATTATTCTAAAGTTGTATCTGGGTGCTCAGACTCTGTTATAAAAATGCTAGTGAAAACAAGCTCCGAGCCACATAGGGAGGAGCGAAGACAAATCGGCCGAAGCCTTGGGGCCAATCGGCTAAGGGTAGGGGGGGGGAGGGGGAGGAGGGCAGGATAGATTAGGGGTGAGCGGAGGGGAGGTCGCCCCTCTCGATCCAGCATCACACGAGGCGAACGCGGCTTCCCTTCCGCTCACCCACTGCAGCAATTTGTTTGTCCCTCACCTTGCTGGAGTGCTCCCACGGAGCTGGAGGCTGGCAGGGCGTCCTTTGGGCGCCTCTGGCTCCAGTGTCCTGTGAGCGAGTGTGGGCTGGGACGTGGGGCCGCTGCACACGCGACAAGGAGCAGTCCCCGACCCATAGGGAGCGGAAGGGAGATCGCGGGAGACCATGGCAACGTGTCTCCTAATTGGCAGGTTTGTCTCCCCACGTGCATCGCTGGCTCGCTTTGCTCCCGGCGTGCACTCACTCCTATGGAGTCACACCCCCCCGACTCTTCCTTATTGTGTCACGGCCTGCCAGGGCCCGCCGAGACGCTCCCTCGGATCCTGCAAGGTAGGAGCGTCTCAAAGGGAGGCCGCCGCACACGACAGGGGGAATCTCCGGCTGGCCGCGGACGGGTGCAGTCCGTGCCGCGTGGCTGGGCGGTGTGCGCGGCCGGTTGGTCGAGCCAGGGAGGGGGAGGGGGGGTTGTGCGTCTCCGGCGGCAAGGGAAGGGGAGTGTGGCTGCCGCATCCTGGCAGCCGCGGTGCGAGAGACGCCGGAGTTCTGGGCCGTCGGTCTCCGCACCAGGATTGGGCCGCTACTGGAGCAGAGTGGCAGGGCATCTTCGTTTTTGGCGGTGGGTTCTTTATTTCCTTAAGCCAATGTTCTGGCCTCATAAAATTAGGATTACTAGATGCCTGGGGAAACCCGGACATGTCCTCTTTTTAGAGGACTGTCTGGGTGTCCAGATGGATTTTCCAAAACTCGGCAGTTTGTCTGGGTTTTGGAAGGCCCCGCATCTGGAGGGCCTCTGAGTATGCACAGTTGCAACCCGATGATGTCACACAAAGTATACACGCGCCTTGCTATCTAGACAGCTACAGTAAACCTGCACCAACCTCCATAAGGATGACACACTGGGAGAGGGGGAGGGGTAGCAATATAGATCTGAGTCTGCCGCTGATGCTGCCGTTAATGCTGAAACTGTCATGCAGAATTGCACATAGGAATTGAAATAATATAATATGCACATATAACTATAGGGGCAAAACACTCAATATCAGCACACCTACCATTTACATTCCCATAGTTACACCAGCCTTAGACCTTGTATAAGTGCAGTGCAGTGGAATAAATGCAGCAGGGACATATGTAACTGACAATATTCTGCAAGTTATGTGTATAAGTGGGAACCCCACCTATGTCCCACCCATATATACACTCTCTTGGGTTTATACATTATCGCCACTGCATGTGCCCTTACTGAATCGGGTGCCCTGCTGCCTTTTCCTGAGTAAGGGTGCACTTATGCACATAGATACTAATATTCTAAACATTTGTGCACTCGTAGTTTATACATGCAGGTGCCCAGTTATAGAATTGTCCTTCACATGTGCACTTTTCAACTTCTCTAGTAATAAAGCTACCACTAGAAAACTAAAAGCAATTCCGGGATATTAAATAGAATGACAGACTGGAGTACCATTTTAATTATTGTGTGATTGATTATTTTCCCATTCTGGCCTACGACATTCCCAGAACTGCCCGACTAACTTAGAACTCCTTTCACAAAGCCACGGTAGGGGTTTCTACCACGGGCCAGTGAGGTAAATGCTGTGACGGTCATAAGAATTTCTATGAGCATTGGAGCATTTACCTCACTGGCCTGTGGTAGAAACCTGTGCGGCAGCTTTGCAAAAGTCAACTTTAATCAATGAGGAGAAATGAGCAATTGAAATCCAGAATTTATAGAGAAAAAAGTTAAGGATGTAATAATGCAGTTGCAATAACCATCCTTATGAAGAAGTAAAATTTCCTTTTAAGTGACTTCAAGTCATGCCTTTTTGTTCTTTATTATACTATGGAATTAATTTTATACAGGTTATATTGTAAATACACAGGTATATATATCATAAGGCTTGTATGTTGGGGTTATGCATTGCATGTCATTATATAAAGGGAACTAAGGGGAAAATTCACCAACAGACGCTAAAGCCCATATTCTATAAACGGTGCCTAAGCTAAGTGAAATATGCCATTTAAGCAATGTTTTAAACTGATTTTCAAGGCGCCCATTGGCACCTAAAACCCAGTGCCAGAATCGCACTTCTGTAGATGCTTTATGGTGCCTAACACCACTGTAGGCGTGGCTAATGGAATAATGGGGTTGTCTTTGAATTTGGGTCTTCCTGTTTGTACGGATTCCTCCGTGCGGGGTGAGGTCACGCGAAGCCCGCATTTTGTTTAAATATCAGAAGCGGCCATATTTTTTTTAGAGTAAACTTGCAACTGTCAGATGTTAGGAACAGCGCTGGAAGGTAAACTTTGCTGCTTTAGAGTGAGAATTTCAGCTTTGCAATTTTGTAATCAGCTTTCTTTTGATGTTGCAGCGCATACAAACTAAGACTCACCTCAGCCCTGAAGAAGGAAATTGAAATGGATGTTATTTGGATGGGGTGCAGTTGCAACAATAAAGTGAAGTAAAAATCTTGTACTATAGCTTGATAGCAAAACAAGTATAAGAAGATTTAAAACAATAAAAAAGTAACACATGAGTGTAGAAAATTTAAGAAATTTAAGAAAACGTTTAAAGCAAGCTAAGAAGAAAAATAGGGGTAAAAATTGGTTCCCTTCACTATAAATTATCAATGACGACTCCAGGTAGCAGATGTTAAGCTACTTCGCTGGCATTCTGAAGATCCAGCAGAAAGGTGTATCAACAGTTGCATCTATAGTGTTTCAGGTGAAAGAGTTCACCAAACAGCACAATATTTAGAATAAAAAACTTCTGTGAGAGATTTGATACAAACTTCAAACTGGAAGATGTACAATATTACAGACCCCTCCTGACACTCTTCACAGCAAATGTTACAATGTTTATAGATCCTCAGAAGTACCACCTAGCACTCAAACATATTCATTGTGCCAGGCTTTATGTACTACTTCCTCACCGGTTCTTCAAAACTTTAAAGTATAACTTTATAAATAATTTTTCCACCTTTAGTGTATAAATAATTTAAGTACTTGGCTTAAAATTGTGGTCATGCTTTCAGGGATGTTCACCGCCAACATGTTTCACCCGAAGGGGTTTTATCAAGGCTCATATCTCTTTATCAAGGGGTCAATTATAGCGGCGGTAAGCTTGATAAAGAGATATGAGCCTTGATAAAACCTCTTTGGGTGAAACATGTTGGCGGTGAAAATCCCTGAAAGCATGCCAACAATTTTAAGCCAAGTACTTAAATTATTTATACACTAAAGGTGGAAAAATTATTTATAAAGTTATAGTCAAAAGTTTTGAAGATCTGGTGAGGAAGTAGTACATAAAGCCTGGCACAATGAATATGTTTGAGTGCTAGGTGGTACTTCTGAGGATCTATAAACATTGTAACATTTGCTGTGAAGAGTGTCAGGAGGAGTTTGAAATATTGTACACCTTCCGGTTTGGGGGGGAACCTTTTACAATTACGCGCTCTCACGCTCTTAGGGGCGGTGCTCAATGTGCTCAATGCTGACGCTCTCTAAATTAAAAAATTGCCGCAAACCCTCCCCACTACACTTACAATTGCACCCCGACAATTCCGTTCCCTTCATGCGCACACTTGTCGCTGTGTGCATTTGACTTAGCGGAATTGTCGGCTTGCCAATGTCCTTCGCGCTAAGGTCGGTGTACCCAACTGTGGTATAAGTATGGTCTGGAGCAGAGTTTGGGTGGTGTTCAGAAATAATCATGATTTACACATGTAGAAGTATGTTTACTAAACGTTAGTAAGTGATAATGTGCATGGTGTGACATTTGTGCCACCACATTCATGGCATTCCTATGAGTAAAGCAGCGGGAGTGCATCAATGTATGTTTATGCAAATTAGCGTTAGTAAACATGCCCTGTAGTTCATAAAATATTCATAATTACATGTATGATATACTCATATATTCATACCCTCTCTGAAGCTGGTATAAATAGATTGTATTTATTTTACTTTGATTTATGCAAGATTTGTGTTAGTATTTTACCAAGACAAATATGTGGCCTTCTTAATCTTATACACATAGAGGGCCATTTTCAAAAAGAATGTCTAAGGCCCCCTTTTATTAAACCGTGCTAGAATTTTTTAGCGCAGGGAGCCACCTGAAAGCCCCGCGCTGCTCCCAACGCTCATAGAGTTCCTATCAGTGTCGGGAGCTGTGTGTGGCATTCAGCATGGCTCCTGGCGCTAAAAAACGCTAGCGCGGTTTAGTAAAAGGGGGCCTAAGTCTGACTTGGACATTTCCTGCTAAATGTTCAAAGTCAGAAGCACAGAAATGTCCATTTTCAAAAGCCAAACCACTAGAAGTCCAACAATATGTTTATTTTCAAAATTGCCTACTTGGATGTCTAGGCCAAAAGGACATCCAACCCTTAGGATGCTTAATATTATACCCCATTTTTGACCAAAGAAACGTCCAAGCTGAAAACATCCAAATGGCCAATAGAGAATTGGGACACCTTTAGAAGCTACTGCTGTGAACTTTACATAAAGGGTGCCAGAAGTACATCTCACCATATACCCCTTATAATTTATGGTGAGCCCTCCAAAACTCACCCCAAACCTGATAGACTCATCTGTCTACCACCCCAATAGCCCTCATGGCTGCAGGTAACACCTATATGACAGTAGACTAGGGTTTTGGTGGACTCACATTTTCCACCATAAATGTAGCGATTAGAGTGGTGTATAGGCCTGGGTCCTCCTCTCTATGATTCACTAGCCTATCTACCAGGTTATTTAAGACACCTGTGTGATGCTTTAATATGTTTTCCCATACAAAGTGCTGCTGTTCTAGAGACAAGTATGTACTCTTTCATTCAGATTTTTTAGGGGTGGGAGAGAGTTAGTGAGCAGTGGGTCATATCTTAATGTATCTAGTGGTCATCTGGTCAGTTTGGTACCTTTGTGGCATTTAGATACTTCTAAAACAGGTCTAGCTTTGAACTTCTAAGTTCCGTCCAGGACATTTTGGAAAAGATTCGATTATTGCTTCAAGACGTCCAAGTTAAGTACGCCCAAAGCCCTCAAAAAACATGCCCATAAAATGTCTCCCAACACTTCTGGAACTCAGGATGCACAATGGATGAAACGTATCACAAGATGTCCAGGGAAATGGTTTTAATTATTGGCACTTGGACGTCTCAGCGATTAGGACATCCAAGTGTTGACTTAGGTGGTATTTTGGACATTTTAGGGTTTTTAAAAAAAAAATTATGAGCCCCATAGGTAAAATTTTATGAAATGACATTTGATAAGTGCTCAAATCACATTCTGGATATGGTAAGTGACCATATGTTCAGTCTTTTGCTTCAATAACTAGAAATAAAGCAAGTTTAGATTTGAAAAAAAAAAAAAAGTCCTTAACAATTGCAATCTTTACAAGTGTCCAATTTTACTTCCTGGACCACCAGCATGCTCCAGTAGACTGTGTGTTATGGAAATGAAGAAATAATCAAGGAACTTGATGTCAGGGCTAGTAAACTGCCTCTTGAGTTGCTGGAATGGGCAATGGCCATTGAAAAGATGTTGCTAATAACAAGACAATGATCCAAGCAACTGAACAATTACCGAGCACATACTATGGAACCTAGAACCTGAGCTTTCAGTTTGGTTAATTTAGGTCAGAATATGTATTGCTGCTAAAGGGTAGTTTTGGGCGGCCATCCATACTCCTTACAAATAGTGACAGAGCACTTAGATAGATTTTCAGTCTATCACTATCTGTTTAGTGATTAAAAATCTATGGATGGTGAACGTACATGTTTACCGGCCAATGGTAAAGTCCTTTTGAAAATTTGCTTAAATGTTACTTGTTCTTCACTTGCAGGAGGGTAAGTCAAAGATCTTAAATGATTTTTTAAATATAATTTAATGCTCTTTTAATCATTTCTTGGCCTTTTTTAAATAGGCTCCGGCCCCTTGATTATTATGATCCTGAAATTGATATCACATAATTCAAGAGCACATCTCTGTGAATCAAATTCTTCTGCTAGCAAGAAATCCTAATATTTTTCAAAATGGAGTATGGAAGGAAACTTTGGTTGATGTTTACCTCACTGTTGCTGACAGAAACTTGATACCTTGCCATTGAGACCAACTCCACCAGCTTACAACACAGAAGAAATTGTTAGCCTACCTAGGATAAGAAAAGGAATTTCATTGTATTGTCAGTTTTTCATTACTTTTATATCAGATAGATTTTTCATACACATTCCCAAATCCCCTACATTCCTGACCTGCATGAAATGAGTTGAGTTTTTATTTGCAGTATTATTTGTTCTCTCGTTAGATGGATGTGGCCTTTCTTTAACTCACTGCTGAAGATAAACAGAGAGGCAAGTTTTGTAAGAAATCATAGTTGCAGGAAAAAAGAGGAAATGATGAAGTCATATACAGTGTATATGAAAAATAGGATGATCTCTGTAGATAAAGATGCAGTCATGAAGTTGAATGTTTTCCAGCATATCAGCAATGCACAAGTTATGGATCATAGGATTATTTTTTTTTAACTTTTTTCCACTCTTTATTTCCAACTAAATTATAAAATGATGTTCTATTAATCTCAAAGCACAGTGCAAACTAATGTAATGTAGTTTCCCCTTTCATGTGTGGCCTTCCAGCTCAGGGGCCTATACTGTATAATAATTTGCTCTAACTATTCAATACAGGAAATGCCACATATTAACAGTTAACACAGCACCTTAACATTGCACTGTAATTCCAACATGAAATAGCTAATGTGGAAGGGGGCATGGAATGGCTGGGGACTAAAAGCATTCAGTTAACGTGGCCACATTTTAATTGTCAACATGAAGCAAATAGGAGAGAATTCAATAAATAACACTCAAAATATGGCACCGAAAAACTTAAGAACATAAGAGTTGCCATACTGGGACAGACTGAAGGTCCATCAAGCACAGTATCCTGTTTGCAACAGTGGCTAACCCAGGTCACAAGTACCTGGCGGGATCCCAAAAGAGTTAAAAAAGAAGCTAGACAATTATGTTAGGTAATTTTAACTTACAAGGTATCTTTGATTCGTTGGTCACTCTAGCTTTAAATTCTTCAAGATCCTCAAGTTGCAGAACTATCCATGCATTTAAACCTTCTTTTCCCACTGTAAAAGGTGCCAGATCTATCAGTAAAAGTGTTCATTCCTTCTTCTATTTATTAACAGCAATTTGGAATGACCTACCTTCTAAAATAAGATCTATCGAAAAATCCTGAAAACTACTCTGTTTCAGAGTATTCTAGCAGATAAGTTTTCATGAGGTCAATTCTCTCTATTAACTACAACTACTGTTAATCGAGTCGGGCCTTGTTTCTCAGGAATGAATCGAGTCGGGCCTTGTTTCTCAGGAATGACTCGATATATAAGTCCACAATTTAGTTTACCGTATTTTCACGCATATAACGCGCGCGTTATACGTGTTTTTACAAACCGTGCAAACCCTTGCGCGGTATACGCGTGAGCGCGTTGTACAAAATTTTTTTTACATAGTTACCCCCCCGACGTCCGATTCACCCCCCGCAGGACCGCTCGCACGCACCCGCACCCCCACCCCGAAGGACCGCCGACTCCCCGACTCCCCAACACGATCGAGGCAATAGGGAGCTCAAGCCCTCTTGCCCCAGCCAACCTTGGCACCCCCGACACGATCGGGGCAAGAGGGAGCTCAAACCCTCTTGCCCCCCCAACTCCCCGACACGATCGGGGCAAAAAGGAGCCCAAGCCCTCTTGCCCCGCCGATTCCCTATCGGGCCAGGAGGGAGCCCAAGTCCTCCTGGCCCTGGCGACCCCCCCCCCGCTAGTTGTTCGGGCCAGGAGGGAGCCCAAACCCTCCTGGCCACGGCGACCCCCTAACCCCACCCCGCACTACATTACGGGCAGGAGGGATCCCAGGTCCTCCTGCCCTCGACGCAAACCCCCCTCCCCCAACGACCGCCCCCCCAAGAACCTCTGACCGCCACCCTCCAGCCGACCCGCGACCCCCCTGGTCGACCCCCACGACACCCCCACCCCCCTTCCCCGTACCTTTCTGTTGTTGGCCGGACAGACGGGAGCCAAACCGGCCTGTCCGGCAGGCAGCCAACGACGGAATGAGGCCGGATTGGCCCATCCGTCCCAAAGCTCCGCCTACTGGTGGGGCCTAAGGCGCCTGGGCCAATCAGAATAGGCCCGGGAGCCTTAGGTCCCTCCTGGGGGCGGGGTCTGAGGCACATGGGCCCAACCCGACCATGTGCCTCAGGCCCCGCCCCCAGGAGGTACCTAAGGCTCCCGGGCCTATTCTGATTGGCCCAGGCGACTTAGGCCCCACCAGTAGGCGGAGCTTTGGGACAGATGGGCCAATCCGGCCTCATTCCGTCGTTGGCTGCCTGCCGGACAGGCGAGTTTGGCTCCCGTCTGTCCGACCAACTACAGAAAGGTACGGGGAAGGGGGGTGGGGGTGTCATGGGGGTCGGCCAGGGGGGTCGCGGGTCGGCTGGGGGGGCGGTCGGAGGTTCTTGGGGGGGCGGTCGTTGGGGGGACGGGGATTTGCGTCGAGGGCAGGAGGGCCTGGGATCCCTCCTGCCCGTAATGTAGTGCGGGGTGGGGGTAGGGAGGTCGCCGTGGCCAGGAGGATTTGGGCTCCCTCCTGGCCCAAACAACTAGGGGGGGGGTCGCCAGGGCCAGGAGGACTTGGGCTCCCTCCTGGCCCGATATTGTCGGGGAGTTGGGGAGTCGGCGGGGCAAGAGGGCTTGGGCTCCCTCTTGCCCCGATCGTGTTGGGGGTGCCAAGGTTGGCTGGGGCAAGAGGGCTTGAGCTCCCTCTTGCCCCGATCGTGTCGGGGGTGCCGCGGTTGGCTGGGGCAAGAGGGCTTGAGCTCCCTCTTGCCCCGATCGTGTTGGGGAGTCGGCGGGGCAAGAGGGGAAGCAGCAGGACACCGGTAGGAGCTTCTACATGATGGGGGGGGGTCGGGAGACTGTGGGGGTGCGAGCGGTCCTTCGGGGTGGGGGTGCGAGCGGTCCTGCGGGGGGGGGGGATGATCGGACATCGGGGGGGGCATCAGGCTTTCAGGGTGGGGACAGGACTTCAAGGGGGAGAGAAGAGTCGGGGCGGGCGAAAGAAGAGTTGGGGTGGCCAGAGGAGAGTCGGGGCGGGCGACTGGAGAGTCGGGCAGCATGCGCGGTATACGGGTGTGCGCAGTATACAAAAATTTCTGTACATAAATTTGTGTTTTCCGCGCGCTATACCCGTGAGCGCGTTTTACACGGGTGCGCGTTATCTACGTGAAAATACGGTAGTTTAGTTTAGTTTTAAATCTACTACTTAGTGACTTCATCACATGCCCCCTAGTGCTATTCTATAATGGAAGCATGCCCTTTATTGAATAGTGTTCGCTGCCATAGTTAGGCCTGCTAGTGTAAATGCTGATGCTCAGCGCAGGAACACTTCAGGTAAATTCTGTAAAGCCGTGTTCAGTGCCCCCGACATATTCCCTTTTCAGATTCATGCAATTGAAGTTAGGCACTATATTTTGTAGAGTAACATGCAGTGAGATTTGGATGCAGATTTTTAAGACTGCCAATCAACATCCATATTTGGTTGTTAGCACCCAGTTATTTAAACACATATCTCCAATGCACACACAAAGTTGGGCATGGAATATTGGGTGAGATATATCGAATGCCACCTTAAGAAGTGCTGCTAACTATCATATTGTCTGACTAACACATGGTAATGGAATTTTCTCTGCAGTAACAGAATGGCTAAATGCTGAGAATTACTTGAACACTTAGGACGTAATTTTATATATGTTTTTGCATATATGGCCTCTTATTATATATCAACCGGCATAAAAGTTCATGTCATGACATGATGGAGTGTATTTTGTTGGTAGGTGTGTATAGGGGCAGAGTGTGATTGGAGCATGGGCAGAGTTCACAAGAATGCATATAGATTATAAAATATGCTGACCTTTGAGCATTACAAGTACAGTCATTTATACTTGCTCCAGGGTAGGTGGCCGCACTTCCAATGAAGGCAAAAATTATACTACTTAATGCAGTATTTTTTGTTAATTTTAGAAAGAAACCTGAAATGATTCATCTGGGTTGGTAAGTCTACAATTTTGCAAGTACGAGGGGCGTTCAATAATTTATCTATCTCAGTAGTAAAGAAAAGAGTTTAAAAAAAAATGCCTGTTGTACAGTATTTTTCAATATAGTCTCCTGATAGCTACATACACTCCACTTTTCCTGCATTGACTTTAACCCCTTTGAAAATAATTATTCTGTTTCACCTTCAAACCTGTACGTCACAGCTTTCTTCACATCTTCATCACTTAAAAACTGCTGTCTACGGAGAGATTTCTTCAAAACTCAGAACAGCAAATAAACTGAGGGAGCCTGGTCAGGACTGTAAGGTGGATGGTTCAGCTATTGAAACCCATATTTTTGGATGGCAAACTGTAATTGTTGTGACATGTACACTGGCACATTGTCGTGAAGAAGCAGCATGCCTGCTCTGAGTTTTCCTCGTCTTTTTTCCTTGATTGATTCCCACAAAGTGATCATTGTATTGGCATAATTCTCCCCCAGTTATGGTTGTGTGGCATGAACTCCAGAAGCAAAAGTTCTTTATCATCTCAGAAGACAGTTGCTATGAGTTTGCCTGCATATTTTTCTGTCATGAACTTTTGGGGGGTTTGGGATGACTTGTGCTTCTACTGCATTGACTCCATTTTGGACTCAGGATCTCTGTGATAGACCCAACCTCATCTCCAGTCACCAAACAATGAAAAAAATTCACTTGGTCTTCACGGAGCATCTCCAAGTTCTCCTGACAGCACTGGAGACTTGTGGCCTTCTGACATGGAGTCAGCAATCTTGGAATCCATCTTGCACTAACCTTGGACATACCCAACTTTTCATGAATTATTTTTTCAAACTGTATCTGCCATGATCCCATTTCTTCAGCTATTTGGGAAACCTTAATTAGTCTGTCTGCCAAAAATTAAATCCTCAACTTTCTTGCACAGGCTGACCAGTGTGAGGGTCATCTTCAATGGACTCTCTACCCCACTTAAACTGCTTGCTCCAAAATTTTACTCTGTAGGATGATGGGACAGACTCACCATAAAATACAGACGTGTTCATGAATCTCCTTTAGCTTTTTCCCTTCTGTTGTAATAAATTTTATCACTTTTCGGTGCTCCAAATCTAGCAGTCACATGAGGACTCTCCTAACATCCAGTCTCTTGGAATGTTAGACTCACAGTGAGCCACAGCTGTGCAAGAGCAACACTGAGATATGCCACAAAATGCACAGACTTGTTTCAACACGCTTGTTACTTTCTTTCATATTAAGGTAAAAAAATGATTGAACACCCCTCGAATTTTAGAAAATGGTTTGTCAATATAGCTCTTTTTCTAAACTATATGCTGGACAAAATGTTTATGCAGTCACTACATCTGGCAGGAAATCTCATTTTACAAATAAAACACGTCCACAACATCAATGGCAACCACTCTGCCACATAGATGTTTCTAGTTCAAAACTTTGATATCAATGTGGGGATGTCAGACCACACATGTCAAAGTGCCAAACAATACACAGATGTGCTACTTGAACCCTCTCCCTGAATAGGCATCCTTCAATCAGACATCTAACTTCCTGGTCAGGCCTCCCCCCCACCCATCCCACTGAAGACCTTCCCTCTGAGTCAAATCCTTTCCAATGTACCCAAACTCGTTTTCCCATCCCTCTGGTTCTTCAGGCACTTCTGGAACTTATCTGAAAGTGTACTTCATTTTGAGTATTGTGTTCAATTCTGGTCTCCATATCTCAAAGAAGATATAGCAGAATTAGAAAAGGTTCAAAGAAGAACGACATGATAAAGAGGATGGAACACCTCTCAAATGAGGAAAAGCTAAAGAGGTTAGGGCTCTTCAGCTTAGAACAGAGATAACTTGGAGGGAGGATATGATTGAGGTTTACATAATCCTGAGTTTTGATTTTTTTTTACTTTTTCAAAAATTACAAAGACTATAGGACATTCAATGAGTTCTGTGGAAATACCTTTAAAACACATAGGAGGAAATATTTTTTTTCACTCAAAAATAGTTAAGCTCTGGAACTTGTTGCCAGAGGATGTAGTAAGAGTGGTTAGTGCAGCTGGGTTTAAAAAGGTTGAACAAGTTCCTGGAGGAAAAGTCCATTGTCTGCTATTGAGATAGACATGGGGGAAGCCACTGCTGTCCCTGAGATTGGTAGCATGGAATAATGCTACTATTTGAGTTTCTGCCAGGCAGTTGTGACCTGGATTGGCCACTGTTAGAAACAGGCTGCATTATTAACCATATAAATGTTTGTTTTCATAGTCTTAGATCTATGTTCTTATTTATGTATGTAATATTTGGTGACGGGACAAAAGCACGCTGACAATTGAGTGCAAGACTCCAGTGCGCCGCCGTAAAAGTTTATTTTAAAGAGATCCGAGGGGGAGTATGTGGGGGGAACCCCCACACTTTACTTAATAGTGTTCGCGCTGCCTTTGGGGGTGTAACCCCCCCCATTATACAGAAAACATATCTATTCCCCTTAAAAATAGGGAAAAAGTTAAGTTTCCTCTATAATGGGGGGTTCCAACTCGAAATAAATACTCAAGGATTAGGGCCCGAATATATCCCTTATTCACTCAAAAACAAGCCCCACACGGACAAACGATACACACACCCAGCAACACTACAAGGCCTTACTTACAACCCACAACATTCACACTCCCCAAAGAGAAAGGGAAAAAGAAAAGAAGTGGAGAAAAAGGCCTCAGTTCAGCTTCATCTGGCCAAAAAAACTCCACTCCTACAAAAGCTGTTTATGTGTAAATGCTGAAAAATAGTCCAAGAAAACAAGGCAACTAAAGTAGCCTGCCAGGTGGTATCAAACAGCACGCCAAATACAGATGAAAGTCAGTGGGTGAATGTAACAAAAGGCAGTATAGTCCAGCTCATAACATCCATAGCAAAAGCAAGAAAAAATAACTTAGCTGCTAATGGCCTCCAAATCCAGGGCAGGCAGTCCTTACACCCAACGGGAACCCTCCGTTTCGCATCAAATCACTGCGTCAGTGGTTCCAACTCCCCAACCACTCCCCCCTCCCCGGCAGCGTGAACACTATTAAGTAAACTGGGGCCCCCCTCGGAGCTCTTTAAAATAAACTTTTATAGCAGCGCACTGGAGTCTTGCACTCAATTGTCTGCTCTGTAATGTCAGTGCGCTTTTGTCCCATGCGCTTATGACTGTGAACCGTAATATTTGTATGCTGTTTGTGGTTCAATCGCTTTTTCTTTCCCATATAGACTACTGTAATATTGTTTATTTAGGATGTGCTAAAGGATTGTTTATTTAGGATGTGCTAAAGGATTGCTGAAAAGATTAAAAATTGTGCAGAATACTGCATTGAGGGTAATTTTTTCCTTCTCTAAATATGATAGAATTATACCATTTTCCATTCCATTCCATTGGTTGCCAGTAAATACAAGGATTTATTTTAAGTTTTGTGTTATGATTTTTAGTATTCTATATGGCCAAGTGCCATATTATTAGTGGAATTGATTTTATTACTAGCAGGAAGGTCAGGTCATATTTTACGGAAGCAATTCTATCTTCAATTTCCCTTACCAAAGACAATTAGATCATTTGTTCAATAGAAGGCATCCTTCTTTTATTAAGCTCCTATAATTTAGAATGATCTCCCTATTTTAATAAGATCAGTAGGTCATTATACTATTTCTAGAAAACTTTTAAAGACATTCTTATTTTAAAAATGTTTATCTTGAAATGTTCTATTTAAATATTTGCCATTGTGTTATGTTTAACTGGATTTGTTCCCAGTAATAGAAATATATTGTTATCCGCCAAGAACACGTAAGGGTTTTGGTGGAATATAAGTCAGAATGTAATGTAATAAGCGGGTTATAAATGAATAAATCTAAATATAATTTTGGAAGTTACTTTGTGATAACTGCAAAACCATAGCACAACTCAGTAAATGAGGCTCTTATTGTGAACCAGATCTCTACAGGACAGTAACATAGGCAACTTCCTGTTTCCTTGAATGCAGAATACAGCTGTCAAAAAAACCCCTAGGCTGCACGAAGAAATCCTGGTTTTTACTTCACTTGTGCTGCCTGAAGGAGGGCAGGGAAAATGTTAATTATCATTTATATTCCGTGGGTTTTCAAAGAGGTTAAGGCAGCTGACTTTATGCAATGTCACCTCAGTAACAACTATAGAAAAAATAGACAAAAATACCCCCTCCCTTTTTACTAAACTACGATAGCAGTTTTTACCACAGGGAGCTACGCTGAATGCCCTGTGCTAAAAAACGCTATTGTGGTTTAGTAAAAGGGGGCCATAGTGCAAAATATAGACAGCAGATATAAATTCTCAAATCGGACACATTTTGATCACTAAATTGAAAATAAAATCATTTTTCCTATCTTTGTTGTCTGGTGATTTCATGAGTCTCTGGTTGCACTTTCTTCTTCTAACTGCATCCAATATTTCTTCCCTTCTTTCAGCCTCCTGTATGCTTCCTCTCCTCCAGAGCTCATTCCCTCCCCAAATTTTTTTCTTCCTCTCTCCCTGCCCTCCTCCGCTTTCTTTCTCTCCGTCTTTCTTTCTGTCTCCCTGCCCCCTTTTATTTCTATATTCTGTCTTTCTCTCTCCATGTCCCTTTTCTTTCTGTCTCCCTGTCTTTCTCTCTCCATGCCCCCTTTCTGTCTTTCTGTCTCCCTGCCCTCCCCCAAGCCACCTCCACCGCCACTGGGGAACAGGCTGCCACCGCTGCCACAATCTGGGAACAGGCTGCCGCCATAAAGAGAACACTGAAGCGCCGGGCTGACCAACCTTCCCCATCCAACGTCAATTCTAACGTCTTAGAGGAAGTTCCGGGCCAGCCAGGCAGCGATTAGCTGACCCGGAACTTCCTCTCCGATGTCAGAATTGACGTTGTGAGGAACGTTGGTTGGCCCGGTGCTTCAGCGTCCTCTTTACAGGGTCAGGAAGCAGGTAGAATGGAAGGCAACGTGAGTCTATCACAGAGCCCAGGATGGGCTCCGCGATTGACTCACGTTTCCTTCGCGATCTATTGGTCGATCGCGATCGACCTTTTGGGCACACCTGGTCTAAAGGATTAGAAGGAAAATGTGTCTGTTTGCAGATGACTTGAAGATTTGCAACAAAGTAGACATGCTGGAGGGAACAGAAAACATGAGAAGAGATCTGTGAATGTTGGAAGATTGGTCTAATGTTTGGCAGTTAACATTAAATGCAAAGAAGTGCAGAGTGATGCAATCAGCTGAGTGGCAGCAGAAGAGATCCCCCTAACCCCATTGCAAGTTGGCCGGCAGGAGGGATACTCACTCCTTCCTGCTACCACCCCTGAACCCAACCGCATTGTCTGTGGCAGGAGGGATGCCCACTCCCTCCTGCCGCAAACCCCAAAACAATCCCCAGCAGCAGGGATGCCCACTTTCTACCAGCCAGCTCCCTCCCAACATCCCCAGCAGGAGGGATGTCCACTCCTTCCTGATGGCACCCTCCAACATCCCAGGCAGGAGGGATACCCACTCCTTCCTGCCGGTACCCCATCAACATCCCCAGCAGGAGGGATGCCCATTCCCTCCTGCTAGCATCAATATACCCAGCAGGAAAGATGCCCACTCCCTCTAACCAGCACCCCCAAACACATATCCCCCTACCCCAAAAACCCAATCCCCTACCCCCCAAAGTCCCTCCAGACCCTCCTGGACCTTTATAAGCAAGGTTAGTCAGAGGGATGCTTATTCCCTCTGGCCAGTAGGCCTGCCTCTTCAGAATGGTAGGCTTTCCTTTTCCCAGTACATCCAGTGATGCACCGGGGAGGGGCCTAAGGCCCTGATTGGTCCAAGTGCCTAAAGCCCCTCTCATAGGGGCTTTAGGCACCTGGGCCAACCGGAGACTTAGGCCTCTTTTCCAGTGGGGCGGGGGGGGAGGGTCTGGGTGGGCTTTGTTGGGTGGGTGGTCAGGATTTCGGGGGTGGGAGATCATGTGGTCATTGGGTTTGCCGGCAGGAGGGAGTGGGCATCCCTCCTATCGGGGATTGTTTCAGGGTTTGCAGCAGGAGAAAGTGGGCATCCCTACTGCTGGCCGGCTTGAGGTGGGGTTCGGGGGTTCCCTGCTGCAGCCAATCAGCTGATTGTGGCTGGGAGATTTCCTTGCCATAATCAGTTTAGCAGGCATGTCTTTTTGAAATGTAGGCCAGCATTTTGCTGGCCTACATTTCAGTTGTCTATCGCAGCATTAAGGAGATAACTAGGACCACTTAAGCTTACCTAAGGCCACTTCTGGGCGAAATCACACCCACGCCCAGCCTTGGGCAAGCTTAAGCGTCCCTAGGCATCTCCCAGCACTTGTGAAAGACAAATAGAGGGGCATAATCGAAAGGGACGTCTAAGTCTGTTTATGTCCATCTCGCAAACTGTTCAAAGTAAAAAACAGCTTAAGACACATTTTCAAAAAATACGTCCAACTTTTTTTTCGTTTCGAAAATTGTCTAATTATACGTCCTGCTGATCTGATCGTCTAAGCCGCTAAATTGTCCATTTTTATACCACATTTTCGTCCAACTTTCCATCCAAGTCCAAAATGCCTAGAACAAGCCCTGTTGGACGTGGGAGGGGTCTGCAAAGTGATGGACTGCACACCCAGACATACCACCTAAATAGTGGGTACCTTACAGGGCACTGCTGTGAACTTTACAAAAAGGGTGCCACGGCTTCTCCTCACTACAGCTCCCTCATAGGTCATGGTAGGCCCCCCAAACCACCTCCAAAATCCCCTAGACCCACTTATCTACCTCCCCAATAGCCCTTATGGCAGCAGGAGCCACTTATATGCCAGTAGAAAAGGGTTTTGGGAGTGTATAGGGCAGTGCACATGTTTACGTATCAATGCAGTGATTACAGGGGCTTATGGGCATGGGTCCTCCTCTCTATGGGTCCCTAACCCACCCCCAAGATGACTTAAGCCGCCTCTGTGATGGACGACTAAGCTTTCCTATGCCAGGCGGCCAGGTGATAATGGTCTGGAGGCTGAATTTTAAAGGTGTGATTAATATTTTTATGGGGGTGGGGGTGGGTCGGTGATCACTGGGGTAGTGTGTGGGGGTCTGTATTATGTGTTTTCAGTGCTTATCTGGTGAGTTTAGATAGGTTTTTGTGACTTAGATCATGTTTTAGATGGTCTAAGTCACAACGCCCAAGTTCCGTCGATCCCAGTCTGTATAACGGTTATACATGCTGTACGACTAAGTCTAAGCCGGCCCACATCCCGTACAGCTCCCGCCCTCAACACTTCTCCCGAAATGCCCCGTTTAGCTTTGGTCATTCAGCGGCACTATGAAGGCCTGGGTCGTTCAGAAATACGTCCAATTACCGTTTTTTAGTATCGGCACTTGGACGTATTTGAGAAATGGAGTGCCGACTTAGGCTGGTTTTGGGGCGTATTTCTCTTTCGATTATAAGCCCCATAATGTGTAGGTGGCCTGCCTCAGGGTTTTTTTTTTAAATTTTATTTTTTTAAGAAAACATGCGTCCCGATTGGCTAGTTAGACAGCGGTAGGACACCTACTGCCACCTACACTGTTTATATAATTTGACCCTTAGGGAGTAAAAATCCAAAGGAGCTATATATGCTTGGGGGTGAGAAGCTGATATGCATGGACAAGGAGAGGTACCTTGGGGTAATAGTGTCTGAGGATCTCAAGGCTGCAAAACAATGTGACAAAATGGTGGCCATAGCCAGAAGGATGCTGGAATGCATAGCAAGAGGAATTGCCAGCAGAAAACATTACATTACATTACATTACATTAGGGATTTCTATTCTGCCATTACCTTGCGGTTGAAGGCAGCTTACAAAAGATTTATAAACGGGGGTTACAATGGAAGAACAGATGATATACTAGAGTGGTAGATAGTAGATCTTTTGACATTTTCGGGGCAAGGATTTATACAGCTTACAAGAAGTGTGTAAATGGAGGTTACATTGGTAGTATAATTGTTATTGCTGGGGTAGTAAGGGTAGAATCTTTTGTCAATTTTAGCGTTGTTAATAGTACGTGAAGTTAGGGCTGATTTAGGAATTTCTTGAAAAGTATAGTTTTTATTTCTTTTCTGAATGTCTTGTAGTCTGAGGTGGTCTTCAGCAGGTTGGAGATCCAGGTATCCAGTTTTGCGGCTTGAGTGGCTAGGAGTCCGTCGTGTAGTTTAGATCTTTTTACTTCTTTGATCGGAGGAGGTATGAATGGGGAATGCGCTTTTCTGTGTCTGAGTGTGGATGCTTGGTTGAGGCGGTTGTTCAGGTAGGAAGGACTGTCTCCATTTAGGATTTTAAATAGCATGCTGTAGAATTTGAATTGTATTCTTTCTTGGATTGATAGCCAATGTGAGTTGATGTAAGCTTCTGTGATGTGGTCATGTTTTCTCAATGAATAGATGAGTCTCAAAGCTGTATTTTGGATTGTTTGAAGTTGTTTGATCATAGTCGCAGGGCATGGGAGGAAGAGGATGTTGCAGTAGTCCAGCAGTCCTAGGATTAGGGATTGTACTATAAGCTGGAATTGAGATCTTTCAAAGAATTTCCGGACTAGTCTCAGATTTCTCATGATTGCGAAGGATTTCTGGATTGTTTTGTTTATTTGGGGTTGCATGGTACAGCATCTGTCTATGGTCATTCCTAGTAGTTTTATGGTGGTTTGGATGGGATAGTTGAAATGTTGATGACCCCCGTGCAAATCGTTTGTGAGGCTTCACTTGGAATACTGTATTCAGTTTTAGAGGCTGTACCTTGCTAAGCATGTGTCCGGACACAGCCCGGAGGTCAGGAATAATGAGACGAGGTTATCGGAGGTGGGGCTTGGTGCAGGACAGGGCTGAAGGTGGAACAGGGCAGAGCTTGGGGCAGAACGGGGCTTGCTGCTAGAGGAAAAGGGTGTGGCTGGGGGCAGAACAGGGTGGAGCCAGGCATCTGGGATTATGCTGAGAAAAATATGGTAACCCTACCTATTCAGTTTGGAGAACAGATGGCTCAGGGAAGATGTGATAAAAGAGGTCTATAAAATACAGAGTGGAGTGGAAAGGGTAGATGTGAATTGCTTGTTTACTCTTTCCAAAAACAAACCAGAGAAAATATTTCTTTATTCAATGTGTAATTAACCTCTGGAATTTGTTGCCAGAGAATGGTGTGTAATCAGTTAGCATTGCAGGGTTTAAAAATGTTTGGATAATTTCCTAAAAGAGAAGTCCATAGGTCATTATTGAGATGGCTTGGGGGAATCTACTGCTTATTTCTAGGATAAGCAGCATAAAATCTGTTTTACGCCTTGGGATCTCGTCAGCTAACTGTGACCTGGGTTGGCCACTGTTGGAAACAGGATATTTAGCTTGATGGACCTTTGCTCTTTATTAGCATGGCAATTCTTATGTTCCTAGCTCTAGATTCTTGCCATGATTAAACAATATGGTGGCAGCAAAAGTGAGGTTGGAGAAGGAGGAAGAAAGAAGAGAATACAGTGGGATCTGGGAGTAATTTGATATTGGAAATGGCAGTCAGGAGTGAGCTTGTAAGCTACAAAAGCAGTATGGAAGGAATTAGCTGTGGTGTTGCAGTTTTTCTTTGGTGGGAAAGGATGTTATGGTACTTTTAGAGTACTAATTTCTGATTCAGAAGAAGTCGTGACACATAAGTCCAAGATACCGCTCCATCACTGTGCAACCACAGGCAATCATTTCATCTTCCTGTACCTCTGGGATGAATTTTAAAACATGAAATTAATCTTAATCCTGATTTTCTCAGTGCAAAAATAATTATAAGTTCCCTTATAAAATATATTTTCAATAAGAGGGAATCCATCATGCTAAATGTTCCTTCTGTGCAAGAACTGCTACTTATGTGCCTGTACACTTCATATTATTGACTTTTTGCTATCTAGCATTTTGCTGAAGTTATAGAGCAATGTTCTCAAATCTAATGAAGCATAAAAGCCAGAATTGCATAAAAAATGTATAGAAGTTTTTCTACTGGTTGCAACTGTGCATGATGGCAGTCAGAGTTCCCATGTGAGGGAAGGATAGGATGAGCTATAGCACAATCAGTATCAGAAAATAAAATAAGGCTTTAACAATTGAAGGAAGGTTGTTTAAAAGATAAATACAATAATATCTGTTTCCATTGAAAGCAATATTTTAAATTACAATTATATTGCAGAGTCCTTTTTCATTGTGAGGATAATGATTTAAACTTGTTTCAGAAGGGGGCTAATTACCATGATCATTTTTCTCTTCCCCTCCCCCCCCCCCCCCCGATTTAAAGAGTGGATAGGGGTGAATTTATGAAGGAAAAAATGAAAATGAAGATGATAAATAAATTGGTTAGGTCAACCCTGATCACCCCGAATAACAACTCCAACCCCCTCTTTTACAAAGCCACGCTAGCGGCTGCCGTGCGGCAACAGCCCCGAAGCCCTTTAAATCTCTATGGGCTTTGGAGCCGTTACCACAGCGGCCCGCGCTAAACGGCTTTGTAAAAGAGGCTCCAAGTTTCCAAGTTTATTTAAAAATTTGTTAAACCACCTATACAAAGTTTCTAAGCGGTGTACAATTAAAAATTTGGGTTTACACATATACAATGTTGAATGGACTTAAATAAAGTCGGACATAAAAACAGGTACAATAGGTGAAGGGCAAGAACTACATTATAAAAAGAAAAGTTACAAATAAGGTAAAAACAAAAGGGAGGGAATTAAAAATCAGGTAAAGGACGTGAGAAGCTCACAGGGCGTCCTTAAGAGGATGAGTATATGTTGAAGGCATCTTTAAATAAAAATGCCTTTAATTTTGATTTAAATCGAATCAAGGACGTTTTCTTCTCTTAAATGCATAGGTGCGGATTCTATAAGGAAGGTGCTGTTACTGAAAATATAGATGTACACATTGTGTTAATATGGTTTATAGAAGGAATACATAAGAGATGTTGTGAAGCTGATCTGAGAGATCTGGAAGGAGTATAAGGAATGAGATACCTATTCATAAACTCAGGACAGTTAGATACACAAGTTTTAAAGGTCAAAAGAAGAATTTTATATGTAATTCTGTGATTAATAGGAAGCCAGTGAGCTTTCATTAATAATGGGGTCAAATGATTGTATTTTTAAAAATTATTAATAATTTTGATCAATATATTTTGTATTATCTGTAAGCGCCTTATTTCTTTTTGAATTATGCCTTTGTAAAGTGTGTTGCAATAATCAAGACATCCGCGGGAGGGAGGCATGTGAGAAAGAGGACGAGGGGCGCGTTGGGACATGGAAGGGAGGAAGAGGGACGCGTTGGGACACAGAAGGAAGGGAGGGGGGGTATGAACATGGAAAGTGTTGAACTCATGGAGAGAGGGAGAGATTGACGGGGAGGGCAGAAAGAAGGGAAGGAGAAATGTCACACTCAGGGGAAGGGGGAGAGGTCAGAGAGTAAACATTAGACTCATGGAGGGGGAGGGAATGAAGACTGGAGGAGAGGAAGCATGCATGAGGCTTATAAGCCCTTCAACAGTGTGTAAAGAACGCCATATTTTTGAATAGAGAGAGACACGTTTTTCGAGTCCTAACTTTAAAGCTCATGTTCAGATTGGTCACACCCTGAGGCAGGTAACGTGAAACGCTGGCCACCATTGGTGTTCCGATTGAGCTTTTAAGATAAGTTTGAGTTTATTCTATTTAAACCATTGATCACGTTTATGTGCATTACACTGCAGAGAGTTTTTGATGTCCACAGGAGGTTTTTTTTTGCCTATGAGGTTTCCTGCCTGAACACTTTAAGCCAAATAAGTGGCGGTGGGAGGGCCCTTGTCTGAGGCTTTTCCTCCTGAAAGGGTTGTCCTTGCTCCTGCTTTGTTTGATATACACTATCCTTACTGCAATATCCTAGTGAATGTGTTATTTTGACTGATTTTGGATTTTCACTATATCTGAGTTTTTTTGTACCCATTATTGCAGAAAAGCATCCAAACCAGAAGCTTGCCCTAATCCCACTCAAAATTTTCCCCCAACATGTCCCCTTGAGATTTAGAAAACCATCTACACAATGGCTTTTGAAAATAGTGATTTGGACATTTTGGAGAAAAAAACGGTTGCCCCTTTATGTTGCTTTTTGGATATTTTTCTATTTTGAAAATCACCCCCTTAGGCACCCTCGTGTCTTTGTAAAAGAGTAGTGCAAAATCCTGGCGTCACTAACCGGATCTTTGCTTTTCAATATTAGCTGGTCTGGATCATTCTTCACACTGCTCTTGCACATCTTAGACTGAACCACCTCCTAGGGTATAATTATTCCAGGGAAGCTCCTAGATGTACTATTAGTAAGCCAGAGGACTAGACAAGGTTTAATAAATTTTCATTCATGTTTTTAATCCTAAACCACACCAAAGGCTGCATAAAATAAATCTAGCATATTTGCTGTTTTACAAAGAAGTTTTATTTATTTATTTATTTATTTTGTTTTCTACTAATTCTGTTTATATAATACAATATAATCTAAACAACCTTAAAAAAAAACAACCATAATTGCATAACAAAAACTTTGACATTAACTCTAAGAGTTCTTAATCTAACCGTGCTATAGAGTCATCCTCGGCATGCTTATGGTACAGGAGTTCTTGGTATTTTGTCAGTTATTATTAACAAATACCAGAGTAGAAGGTAAGTGAGCTGTTCTAATAAAAGGGCATATTCTGCAATTTACATCAAGACAGATTTTAATAAAATGTTTAATCCTTAAACGAAGTAGGAAATTGGTTTTATATATTCATACTATTCCAATTAAGATTGGTATTTAAAGAGGATGTTCTCTAATGCTGAGGGTTTAACTTATTTTTTCCCTTAGGCCCAAAATCTAGTATAGCAGCAGAAAAAAAAAATACTATATTCTATCTTTGGAGATGCTTATATATTTTCTATTAATGTTGCTTAAGAATTTAGGTGAAAAAATAATGGGCCTTATATTTAAAAAGACTTATATGGTCAGCGCTGGAACTGCCTACATATTTATTTATTCAATTTTCAATCCCGTTCTCCTAGGGACCTCAGAACGCTTTACATGAATTTATTCAGGTACTCAAGCATTTTCCCCTGTCTGTCCCTAAGGGCTCACAATCTATCGAATGTACCTGAGGCAATGGGGGGATCTGACAACTCGCCCAGGGTCACAGGGAGCAGTGTGGGTTGGAATCTACAACCTGCAGTTCTAACCACTGCGCCCCATTTTCAGACATAGTAAAAGATAGCATGACAAATATTGTCTGACAAGGATGGCAAACCAAAGTTTACAAAGCATAGTAAAAATATAATATGACAAAAACATGGTATGGTGAGACATAGCATGGCGAGCATAGTTCAGCAAAACATAGCACGGTAAACATAGTATTACAAAACATGGCTAACATAGTATGGCATGGCTAGAAAAAATGGTTAGGCAAGCATGCATGACAAAGCATAGCATGGAAGACATGGAACAGCAGACAAGGCATGAGAGATCGAAACATGGCTGACAGTATGGCAGAGTATGTTAAATATGGCGTATAGTAGGACAAGGATGGCAAACAGTGTGACAGAGTGTATTAGAACATTGTACGACATAGGATGAATTTCATAACTTTACTGAAGCTTCAGCCCTCAGAAACACCACTCATCACTCAAATGTTTATCATAGCTATAAGCTTGACGTGTTGTCTCCTCACTGGCCCACTTTTTTTTATCCTAATCGGATTTCAAAATTTAAAGTGCAAAAGTTTCAAAGTGCTTAAAAAGTGCCTTAAAATGCTTTTACATATGTACTAAAGGTTTATGACTTATCTCGGTTTTTATGATCGGAGAAACTCGGATCCTTCCCTGATCATAAAAACTGAGATAGGTCATAAACCTTTAGTACATTTGTAAAAGCATTTGACTAGTAGCACTTAAAGGCACTTTTTAAGCACTTTGAAACTGTTGCACTTTAAAAACTGCACTTTAAATATTGAAATCCAATTAGGATAAAAAAAGTAGGCCAGTGAGGAGACAACACGTCAAGCTTATCGCTATGATAAATATTTGAGTGATGAGTGGTATTTCTGAGGTCCGAAGCTTCAGTAAAGTTATGAAATTTACAGCTATTAAGAGTGGTTGAATCATATATCACAACGGATATTTATCACTTGGAATAAGAAGTATTTATGAGCTACATGTGATTCCAAGTTAGAGTACTATTGAAGAAATATCCATCTTAGTGGGACTCAGACATAGGATGAGGCATATCAGCGTTTGAGACTCAAGTCAGTGGAGAACCAGGCCTTTTGTTAGAAGGTCTGGGGAATTAGGATCAATGCATTCTCATAGAGGGTCAGGGGAAGAGCTGAGTTTTTATCGCCTTCATGAAGCTTAGTAGACCTTCCAACAATCTTATGAGGGTAGGTAGTTTGTTCCAGACCACTGAAGTCAGATCAGCTAACCCCCGCAGTCACCATTAACCCTGGAAATTCAATGCCGGACTGTTTTCAGTGACCAGAATTAAATATCCACTTTTTTTTGGCCAGTGCTATCTTAACCAGCTAAGTTAACATTGAGCACTAGCCAGTTAAAGGCCCCTTTTATCAAGCTGCGCTAGAGGTTTTTAGTGCGAGCAGGTGCGATAAAGGCTCCAATGCTCAGAAAATTCCTGTGAGCGTCGGAGCACTTACCTCGCCAGCTCATGCTAAAAACCTCTAGTGCAGCTTGATAAAGCAGGTCCTAAGTCAATAGTGGCCAAAATTAGGCCTGTTGTTTACCGTGCCCAATTTGGCCGCTGAACTTAGCTGGCTATGCTTGAATATTTGTGAGTAGCTGGCTCTGTCATGTGTAGCCAGTGAGTGGCTAACCCCCCACCCGCAAATATCCAACAGAGATAGCTGGCTGGTTAAATAGTGCTATTTATTGGGCAAATAGTCTTTTTCTTTAAAATATTTGCCTCCATTAGAAGCATAATTGTATGCATAGACCATGACGTTGTAGGCTTTTCATGTAGGGGCCAGTATTCAGACCCGGGAGGCAGGCTGCTTCCAGTGTCTGACACTGAATATCCAGGGGTGGTTTTTTTGTTGCTAAAAAGTTAATCAGCTAAGTCAATATTCAGCACTGATGGTTAAATTTATGGCGGCCGAAGATAAGAGTGCTGTTTCTGCAGTCCAATATGGCTGCTAAACTTAACTGCACAGTGTTGAAAATTGCCAGTTACTGCCTGATATAGCCAGTTAACTTTTAGCCGCTAACCTTGAATATACAGTGGAGATAACTAGTTATCTCTTGCTGAATATTTATATTTAACTGGAATTGGTTAAACCCTATCTAACTGGTCAGCGCCATTTCTGGCGTGCTAAATAATACTGAATATCAGCCAGATAAAATTTTTTCTGTGTAATGTGGAGTGGGATTAAGGACAGATCAGGGGCTGTCAGAAAAGTTTAGTTTAAAAAAAAATATTTGCTATTACTACCTTTACTGCAAAATACAAGCCAAAATGGTATATAGTCAAATCAGTATAAAGAAAAGAACTTCAATAAAATGATAGAAAAAAATTTGTATAACATTGGTCACTAGAAAGCAATCAATGTCCAGTACTAAAAGAGGAAACCGTGTATGTTGTCTCAACAAACAAGCCAATCAGGGCTCCAAAGGCTGGCCTACAAGATAAAGTTTTAAGTTGTGTTTAAAAATTGGATAATTCACCTTGAATCTGACTCGGTAAATTGTTCCACTCAAACAGTGCCACAAAAAAGAAAGCACATTGTCTCGTGCACTCTAACCTGACCTCCAAAAAGGTCTGGCAGTTAAAATTTAATGTGAAGAAGTGCAGAGTGATGCACATGGGGCGCAGAAATCTAGAGGAAATATATGAGATAGGAGGAGAGAGATCGATGAGCACAACTCAGGAGAGGGACCTTGAGGTGATGGTATCTGAGGTTCTCGAGGTAACAAAACAATGTGACAAGGCTGTAGCCAAGGCCAGAAGAAGGGTATGGCACAGACACCTCTTGATTGATCTCCCAGGGAAAACAATTTTATTTGTTGAGTTACACATATACTCTCAGGCCTAGGTGCACTAAAGAGGATTGGAAAGACTGTGTGGATCTCTCGGATCCGATTTTTTGGCTGATTCAGAAAAAGGTTTGCATGCAAATGATTCACGCGGAGGTTCGTCGTAATCCCCAACTCTGCCATCCGATTGATGGCTTTGAGAGTGACTCTCACACATGTGCAGAACCGGTAGGTAAAGCCCGAACAGCTGAGAGGCAGAGGAAGCCTCAAAAGCAGTCTCCTGCCACTCAGCTGTTCAGGGCAGGAAACCTTTTTTTTTTTTTAATGGGCACAGATGTTGTGCATGTTACACATGCACAATATCTGCCTCATTTAAAAAAAAAAAAAAGCACCCCTCACCAATGACAGCTCTCCCTGATGAACCAGCACCAGGACCCAACCCCCCCATAGCAGCGAAAATGGCAGGAGGAATGCCCAATTCCTTCTGCCATGCTGCCTCCACCCCCCACATGAGAAAAAATGGCAGGGGGGATGCCCACTCCCTCCTGCCATGGCGACTTCCTACGCATGAGAAAATTGGCAGAAGGGAAAAAAGGCAGGAAGGATGTCTATTCCCTCCTGCCACCAGATGCTCACCCGAATCTCCCCTATACCTTTTCTGTTGGAAGTAGGAGGGAAGCACCATCTTCATGTATCATGTATCACATGATGCACTAATGAGGGAAGTACTACCATTTTGGATCTGCTGGTCATGAAGTTGGAGGGATCATGCTTCCCTCTTATGTCCACCAGAAAAGCTACTGGGGGAGGGTTGGGGGAGCATCCTGTGGCAGGAGGGAGTGAGCATCTCTCTTGCCTTTTTTTTTTTTTGGGGGGGGAAGGGGAGGGGATGGTTCAGGGGACTCCATTGGCAGGAGGGAGTGGGTTTCCCTCCTGCCAATTTTCTTTTGCATGGGGGGAGGAGTCGCCATGGCAGGAGAGAATAGGCATCCCTCCTGCTATTTTTTCTCATGTAGAGGAGTGAGATCGGCATGGCAGGAGGAAGTGTGCATTCCTCCTACCATTTTCGCTGCCACAGGGGGAGTGTAGGGGGGGTTGGTTTCAAGTGCCGGTTCATTGGGGAAGACTGTCATTGGCAGGTGGGAGGTGGGGGTGCTGTTTTTTCTAATGGGGCAGCTATTGTGCATGTGTAACATACACAACATCTGTGTCCATTAAAAAAAAAAAAGGTTAGAAAGGTAAGCGACTGGTATTGACCAGTTGCTTTTTTTGGATCGCTAAAAGCAATCACTTTTTTTAGTGCATCGAGAAGCCATGCTAGAGCATCAATCGCTTTACTAGTTTACATGGCATTTCAATATTAATGAGCTTATTTCCATGGTTGGATCGGGGAATGAGCGACTGTGCAGAAAACCATGCGGTGAGTCATTTTCTGCATCGGGTCTGCACATGCGATCGTTGCTAAAGCTGTTACAACAGCTTTAGCGACGATCGCTGGCTTTAGTGCATCTGAGCCTCAGTCAGGATACTGATCATAAAACATGGCCTTGTACATACTAAGGATTGCTGCTATATTCCTGTTTTTGCTATTTGGTTAAGTTTCTAAAACAACTTAAGTGTTAAAAGCACAGTATAATCAAATTCCTCCTTTACAGTGGAAAACATTCTTTGTCAACGTACAGCATTGTATTTGTTTATGATTATTAAAACTTGCTACACTGCCAGGCTTGTACAGGTCACAGCAGTTCACAGTACAATAAAATTAGAAGAAATATGAAATAAAGGCGCTCCAATTAACACTCATAACAGCACAGAAACTAACATATGTCTTCTCTTCCTCCCCCTCCTTTCTCTTTAGTAACTGTGTGCATGTATGTAATCATTTCTTGCATTTATAAGTTGCCCCATTCACCTAGAATTTCTTTATTACTTATGTAAATGATTATTATATGTATATTTGCTCCAAAACTGTATGTGCTCTGGTAAGTCTACTTTGATAAGTCCCCTTGAGCATAGATGTCAGAACGGGGGAAACCACAGGGGCATGGCCTCCCCCCAAATTGCCACTTTCAACATCCCTGGTGGTCCAGAGGTGCAGCGGGCAGGAGCGAGCTTTCTGGCTCCTGTCTCACTGCTAACCTGTCCGGTCACGGCTGGTTTCTTCTGCTGCTGAGCTGCAATGAGTGGGAGCGCGCTTTGACGCTCTTGCTCGATGCTCAGCGGCCTCGGAGGTCTGGCATCTTTCCTTTTTTTCGTCTCCATCCACAGATCCACCTTTTCTCAACTACTCTTTCATCCAGCATCCCTCCCTCCTTCCCCACCACCACAGGGTCCACCATCTCTCCCTTTCTTTTCCCAGCTACCCTCCTATCCAGTATCTATATCCCCCCTTTACACCATCCCTTGTGTCCAACTTCTCTCCCTCTCCTCTATTTTTAGACCCATTATTTCTTCCCCCCAAAGTACGGCATATGCATGTCTCTTTGAACCCCCCTTCCCTCCCTCCATCCCTCCCTCCATGTACTTCTACACCAGGGCCCATTCCCCTGAAGGCCTGTACCCCCCTGAAGGTCTGTTCCCCCCCCTGAAGGCCTGCACTCCACCCCTGAAGGCCTACACCCCACCCTGAAGGCCTAAACCCCACCCCTGAAGGCCTGCTTGTCCCCCCTGAAGGCCTGTACAACCCCCCCGAAGGACTGCACCCTCCCCTGGAAGGCTTGTAACCCTCCCCCCGAAGGACTGCACAACTCCCCTCCAGAAGGCCTGCGGTTCCCCCTGGCCTCCCGGCATCAATTTACCTCATTTCATCAGCCTGCATAAGATCGCTAATGCTAGTGATCTTTGCAAGCTGCCATTGGATTTTCCGAGCTGCCTTCTCTCTGCCGCGGTCCCGCCCCTCCTCTGATGTCAGAGGAGGGGCGGGACCGCGGCAGAGAGAAGGCAGCTCGGAAGACCCGATGGCAGCTTGCAAAGATTGCTAGCACTAACGATCTTATGAAGGCTGATGAAATGAGGTAAATTGATGCCGGGAGGCCGGGGGGGGAAGCCAGATAGAAGCACTGACACTCCCCACTCATCCTCTAAAGCAGGATCGGCAGTGGCCAGCCAGCAAGAGGCAGCGCTGCCGCTCCTGCTTTAGGGGGCAAGGGGGGGGGGTCAGTTGCCGAATCGGGAGGCCAATTTTTTTTTGTTTTTGAATTGATTCGAACCAATTCACCCGAAATGAATCGGTGAATCAATTCGAATCGTGAATCGGGCAGCACTAGTAGAAACCCCTACTGTGGTTTTGTAAAAAGCCATCAAATGTTAAGCACACAGTTATTATGTCCATAAATATAAATTTTTTATGTAATTGGTTTCATTCTGGCACTGAGCCAACATTATTTGGTTATGAGGATAGAGTTTTTAATGCCATGATTTTGATAATACGTTGATATATAGATAGATAGATATTATTTATTAGGTGACAAAGTTGTTTTTTGTCACTTTCACATATAGGGTTGGAGTCTCTATATTTGGCACAGAAAAAATTGGCACTAAACATGATTCTATAAAGGGCACACATCCTTTGTAGAATCACACTTAACACTGATTCTCACACTTACCCCCTCTTTTACAAAAACATTGGGCTCCTTTTACAACGGTGCGTTAGGGCCTTAACGCATGGAATAGCATGTGCTAAAATGCTACGCGTGCTAGCCGCTACTGCCTTCTCTTGAGCAGGCAGTAGTTTTTTGGGTAGCGCTTGCTAATCCGGTGCGTGCACTAAAAACGCTAGCACACCTTTGTAAAAGGAGCCCATAGTGCGGGTTTTAACGCCAGCAGCGTCGATAATTGCTCCGATGCTCATAGAATTCCTATGAGCATCAGAGTAGTTACCGCTGCTGCCAGCGCTTAAGCCTGCACTATGCATTCGTAAAACAGGGGGGGAGGGGGGTAATTTTAGGTGCCATAATTATACCTGCTGAAACCAGATGTAAATGCTGGCACCCTAGTTAGGTGCACCGAGGCCATATTCCATAATTCTACACACAAGTTTTCAAAATGCCCCTGTCTTGCACTTAGCCTCACCCCTTTTGAGTTATGCACTCGGAGAGTTAGGAGCCGTGCCTTATAGAATTGCGTGCAGCCAGATGCACTTATAAAATTTTAATGAGTGATTTCTGGGTAGTGTCAAGGGTGCTACTTCCTCCCAGTTGCTGGTTCCTCTGTTATGCTCCCTGCTGCTGCCAGGGTCAGGTTTAAATAGGAGAAAATCCTGCCTATACCTGCGTGGGATAGGTATGTCCAGGTACTCTCTCTGCCTCCTCCTTTGGTGAGACTGTATATTGCAGTATGGAAAAAACAGCTGTTTTTTCTGTGAAGGGAAAAAATGTCTTTTCTGCTTATTTCTGTGTACTTTCCCATGGTGCTGCACTAAGCTTATGTGCCACTGATCCGAGCTATGAGAACTGGATCTGGGATAGACAGCCCTGCTTGTCTGCTCATCGGGGAAACTTCTCTGCTGGGCTTTAAACCCCTTTAGCTCTGGCTTGCCCTTATAATTCCCCTGTGGCAAGTCGGGAATGGCACTAGAATTGCCACAGCATCAGGGCCTGAGTTTCCCATGAGGTTGGTATTGAAGGAGGTAATCCTTATACCATGACATTTTTTATTCTCTTTATATGTGTGATTTTGTATTAATAGAGAACTACATGATACAATGACTCAGCTTTTATGCTGCAGATTTTAATAATGGCCCTTTTATAGTCAGAATTCCTATTTCTGTAATGTAATGTCCTTCATTTAGGGACATATTTAATTTAAAACTTTAAAAGAAAAAACCATGGCAATAAAGTTTTATACTATGGCTGATTTGTTTTAAGGAACAGTGGTTTTACAAGTAAAACTTTTAATAATGTAAGTTTTATTACAAATAGATATTCAATTTTGTGAAATAGTGATGACATTTTCTTATAGGTGAAAATCAACACTGAGAGAATATGTTGAGTCATATGGCTATTTGTGATACAGTGGTTTATGCTATCCATTAGAGGGGTTCCTTTACTAAGGGCTCCTTTTATCAAGCCGCGCTAGCGGTTTAATGTGTGTAATAGCGCGCGTTAAATCATTGGCCACGCTAGCCGCTACCGCCTCCTCTTGAGCAGGCGGTAGGTTTTTGGTTAGCGCGGGGGTTAGCGTGTGATGAAATGTAGCGTGCGTTAACCCCATTAGTGCAGCTTGATAAAAAGAGCCCTAAGTGTGGTAGGGTTTCACGCTTACTGCACATTAATAGCAAAAAATTAATTTGTGATAAGTACAAAGTTTGTGTGGTAAATGTAGAGGCTTGCACAAGGCAGACAGTTACCAAACTGAGGACAAAATCTAAAATAAATTTTATTATAGTAACATAATAGATGACTGCAGAAAAGATCAATTGGTCCATCCAGTCTGGTCAGTTATTCTGCTCCAAACTGCCAAGGATACAGTCTAGCTGCCAGCTATAGGGTGTGATTCCCTATAGCAGTGACTCTCAAACTTTGTCAAGCCACGGCACACTTAACGTAGTGGCCGTGACTCGAGGCATCTGGAAGTGCACGGACGTCAGCATGATGATGCCACATCATAACGTCAATGGTCGCACATGCGTGAAGGCCCTACAGATGGTCCTTGAGCCACCAGTGTGTGTATGTGTGTGTGTGGGGGGGGGGGGGGGCAGAAAGGAAGACGTGGAGAGAAAGAGATATGCTGGTGCCGGCTGATTGCAGTCAGTTGGCACCTCTCCTCCCCAGTATCTTGCGGCACGTCTGAAATCTGCCCTATAAGATATCACTTCTCATTTGAGACATTTCTTCCCCAGTTTCTTCCATTGTCCTTTGTGGCTGAGCATGCAATATCCTTTTTATAATTCATGCCCAGTAACTCAGCTGAAAGATCTCACAATAATCTAAAACGTTACCAACACCTGCACAGCTCATACTTGAATATTTGATCTCCTGTGTCTCGACCTTTCTGGATGAATCTGAATGATGTAGAATCTCAGATCCAGGATGTTGTTGTTGTATTTAATTAAACTGGGTCCTTTTGGAAATAGTATCTCTTATACTGGTACTACTTCAGTTTACTAGTTACGGGAAGGTATAGCAGGGGCAAGATGACCGTTTATCTTAACTGAAACAAGGATGACCATTTTATCAGGGAGTTCTTGGGAAAGATTTTAGAGTGAGAACTATATCTAGTGAAAATCATCAACTTTCCAATGGTGTATAAATTTCAAGAGAATACACAGAGAAAAGGAAAACAAAAAATGATTACTTTACTGGAGGACACAAATATTCATTTGATAACCAGATTTGAAAGACTGCAATTTGCAATTCCTTTGGAATTTACTTTACCAGTAGGTACTATTCTGATCAACAAAGCAGGCCTAATAAAAACCTAACAAACTTATCATAAGCTTTGTTTCACTATTCTAGATTTTTTAGGGCTTTCAGCTAAAGACTGAATAAAGAGCCTTCATTTGCATCTACTTGGGTTTTTCTCCATATTTTATATCTTCTTGGGGGCTCTGCTTAATGTTTCAATTCTAGGTCAGTGAGCACAAATTAGCACACTCTGGAACCAAATTCTGAGCCTAAGACTGGCTTTTAGGTTTTGCTATTGAGTATGAAGCAAGATTCCCTTTTCTGTGGACAGGGAGTATTGCCTTTACAACATCTCCAGATCCCAGCAGCCCAGGGAAATGGAAGATCTGACTTGGGATCACAGTTCCTTCTAAGTTGAGCGAGAGTCATCTACCTATAGTCCTGCCAGTAGAGGGTGCTATTTCACTATCAATTTTCAACATGGAAGGATAGGTAAACTCTTCAGGATTCCAGGGCACCTGCCTCTTCCTAATGGTTGAAGACATAATATTGAAGCATAACCCCCTACTGGCAGCAATGCAGTTGGAGGACTCCTGTTCATCTTAGACTTAGAGGTAATAGTGATTTGGGTGCTGCTGACATTTATTATTTTATATTCTTTATTAATTTTCAAATCACATTCAAAAGTGCACAGAATATGTAATCAATTAATACAATAATTAGCACTTACAACCAAACAGATAATAACATAAAGTACTTTCCCCCCTCCCTGGATGTGTGTGAAAATAAATTAGGAATCAAAGGCTTATTTATTCAATCCGTTTTTACAAATTCTGTTAATGGACCCCAAGTCTCTTTAAATTTTTTATGATGTCCCAGTCGTTCCGAATTAATTCTCTCGTATCTGGCCCCCTCATGAGGCCTGCTCCTTTTTCTTCCCCTCTTTCCGCATCCTCTGTCTAGTTCAAATTAAGCTGATAAATAATTGAAACTATGTTACTCTGTAATTCTAATAACAAATCTGTAATTCTAATAACAAATCTGTAATTCTAATAACAACTCTGTAATTCTGACAAATAATTGTAAATCTGCCTGTCTATGCAGATCCTAATGTAACTCAATGTAAACCGCCTTGAACTCACATGGGTATGGCGGTATATAAAAATAAACTATTATTATTATTATTATTATAGTATCTATAAAATTGACACAGGGTTTCCCACCAAAAGTTGAAATTCAGCCTGTTCCAGTTTTTCCAATTTTTTTTTTTTTTTATCAACTGCATAGCTATCCCTGTTATTATAAGAAGTTTGTTCTTGCTTGCAGTAACTGGACTCTTAGATTTTAATATAGTCCCAAATAACACTATGTCATAGGACAATGGAATTGAAGTTTCCAATATCATTTTGATTTTGCCCCAAATAGACTTCCAAAAATTGAGTATCAATGGACAATAGAATAGCTAGTGATCCAGTGTCCCTATATCAAGATGACGGTGTCAGCATCTATTAGATTTTGAACTATCCAACTTTTGTAAACAAACAGGGGTCCAAAAAATTCTATATAACAGAAGAAAACAAGTTTGTCTCATAGATGCTGACGCTGTATATCTCATTCTCCAAGTCCAAATCTGTGGCCATTGAGTAGCAGAAATCTGCTGCTTTATCTCAATGCTCCAAATTTCTTTTAGGCTTGTTTTAGGTTTTTTATTCATGTATTCAGATATTAATTTGTACCACATGGCGGCCTGGTGCCCTTGAAAATCTGTCTGGAAAAATAGGCCCAGCAAGCTATACATATTTTTTAAGTTGTGCCAATCAGGGAACCCTTTCTGAATGGCCTGTTTCAACTGCAACTATTTAAATCCTTGAGACTATGATATGCCAAATGATTGTTGCAATTGTAATAAATTTACCATTTTCCCATTGGAAATTACATCTTCCAAAGTACGTATGCCTGCCTGCAACCAATGTTTCCAGAGGACTTTAGACTCGCCAATTTATATTTTGGAGTTTAACCATAGGGATTGACATGTAGATTGATGTATTGGAATAGGTGTTAAATTATTAATAAATTTAAATGTATTCCATGTGGAAAGAAGAATACTATTGTCCTTATATATTCTAGGCATCTTGATACTCAAAATATGGTTAAGACTTAATGGAGACATGAGATGACTCTCTAATTAGCATAGTTAAAATAAAGTCATAAAATTATTAAAATAACACAAATTCAATAAAATAATATAATATAAAACAATCATAAAAACATGTAACACCACTTTTGTCTGGCTATGGCACTGAGATCTTATACATGTACATGAATAGCAGTGCTGAATAGGTATTAATGGAAATACCACAGTCGGCATTTAAATTAATACACTGATAACTGTTGCTAAAAATTTGACCCATTGCTTTCATAACCTTCATTATGAAAATTCTGAAAACTGGATGTGTCTTGCGTCATAAGTACTGAAAATACAAACTGCTCTGGACTGAGCATTTTAGGCGTAAATTATTTTTCTAAAATTTTTATTTTATATATCTCATTTACTTACCTGTTGCAGCACTCTACGGGGTCCTAGAATATATGACTGGCTGTCTGTCTTTATTTATGTCTCTCTCCCTGCTCCTGTCTCTTCCTTCCTTTCTTTCTGTCTCTCTCCCTCCTGCAATTTTTCCCTAGCCTCCTTTGTCTGTCTGTATTTTTTTCTGTCTCTCCCCTCCCCCCCCACTTTCCTTTGCAGAAGCAGCAGTGATATTTCCCTTCCCCTCCAAATCCCTGTGTAGTAGTAGCAGCATTTCCCCCCACCACCACCCCATTCCCTTCTCTTCCCCCCTCCCCCACTTTCCTTTGCAGAAGCAGCAGCGGTATTTCCCTTCCCCTCCAGGTCCCTGCTGAAGCAGTAGAAGCATTTTCCCCCACACCCCATTCCCTTCTCTTACCGTGAGCTGCCCTGCTCCGTTCGGCCCCTCCCACTTCCTTTCCAGCGTGCTGGCCTGCTGTGGCTGAAGGTTTTTTTTCGGCGGCTCTTCTCACGATCCCCGTGGTGGCAGTTCCTCCTGTTCAAAGCGGCCTGCTGAGGTTCGTGGCCGGCTGTAACGAACCTCGCAGGCCGCTCTCCAACTTGGTAGCATGTTCCCTCAGACGCGATTACGTCAGAGGGAACGTGCTACCATGTGGAGAGCGGCCTGCGAGGTTCGTTACAGCCGGCCGCGAACCTCAGCAGGCCGCTTTGAACAGGAGCAGTAACGTTTTTTGCGGGAAGGGGGGAGTCTAGTAAGTACACAGGGCCGGACGCAAGAGGAGCCGCCACCGCGAAAAACCCCAGCGAGACCGCGAGTGTGGGGCCGTTGCAAAGAGCTGACTTCTGCAGCGCCGTAGTCAATTTTGTTTTGAATGTGTGAGCAAGCAGTGAGTTTTTTTTTCCTGCAGGAGTGTATGAGCGGTAGTGGTTGTTGCGGGAGAGGAGGGGGTAGTTGGAATTTGTCAGCTTCGCGTGGGGCCGTAGTAAGCGCGGGGCATGCTGCAGTCTTGGCGGCCACGGACATACGGATCATGGAAGCACGCCGATAAGACTGCGCATGCGTCGCCTACGGTTTTATTATATAGATATCTCATTTACTTACCTGTTGCAGCACTCTACTTATCTCGTCAACATCTTTTTGTAGTGGGAAGACTAATTGAACACATTGCTGATGCCTTTTACAAAAAAGGACTGATCTGATTAGTTCCTTTCTTCTCTCAATGTATTTCATCTTTCTATAAACAGTCTACTTTCATTTTATTTACCAAGGCAATAATATTTTTTACTCAGTTGTGCATTGTAGCACTTAATAATAATAATAACAGTTTATATACCGCAGTACCGTTAAGTTCTATGTGGTTTACAAAAGATTAATGAAGTACAAGTTGAGAGAACTTAAGGGATGGGAAAACAAGAGGGGGATAGGGCAAGAGAACCGGAGGATAGGGCAAGAGAACCGTTATAGAGGGGAAAAAGAGGAACGGGTCAGCTGTCTAGATACTTCAGGAACAGGTGAGTTTTGAGGCGCTTCCTGAATACCTCGTAAGTGGTGGGCGAGTGCAGTTGTTCTAGATCTTTACCCCATAAAGCTGCTTGATGTGAGAGAAGGTGTTCATGGTGTTTTTTTTAATTTGCAACCTCTAACCACTTCATATTTGTTCTCCACATTTTCCTACAAAAAAAATTGTATTCTACTGAGGTTAGCTGTATATATTGTTGCATTGAAAATAGACTCATTAAAAAGTCATCACAGATGCCCTGTTTAAATGAAATTACTGTAAATTATTATTGTACTTTCTTGAAAAGAGAGTAATACTGTACATTATTATGAGTCCTAAGCAAACAAAAAGTCTTTGTATTAATGGATGATAGAATCGGCAATTAACACACAAATCTGAATGTGTGCATTAACAACCACATTAATCTGCTAGGTATTAAGAGGGCAATTTTTAGTCATTTATCTCATTAAAATGGCTAAACCAAAAGCATACACTGGTGTCACAGGCCCATATTTATGGCACCAGTAGTTCTACTTTATAGTTCTCATCAATAATACATCACTGAAGATACTTAGGGATCCTTTTACTAACACTTACTGTGCACTAATAGACATTAGTATACACTACGGCCTGGATTCTGTAATTGGTGATGTTGTCGGTGACCACCTTAAAAGCAGCCGCCAATCGCATGTCAATTACGTGACGGTGCTGGGTACAGAATTATGCCTCCGGCAAAGATAGGCACTGGAAATATAGCCCAGGGTTTTCCAGGCCTACATTTCCGGCACCTATATTTCCAGGGAGTGTGTGGCCCAGTGGTTAGAGCTACAGCCTCAGCACCCTGAGGTTGTGGGTTAAAATCACTTGCTGCTCCTTGTGACCCTGAGCAAGTCACTTAATCCTCCTTTGCTCCAGGTACATTATATAGAGTGTGAGTCCACCGGGACAGACAAGGAAAAATGTTTGAGTACTTGAATGTAAACCACCTAGGCTATAAATGGTATATAAATACTAAAATTAAATAAATAACTTTGATGTGAATCATGCCTTCTTAGGCACTTTAGGCTGCCAAATGCCACTTCCAACATTAGCCACACCCACAGTGGCATTAGGCAGCCTAAAATGCCTATGGAGGTGTGATTCAGCCAATCAGCAAGCGGCTCTGCAAGGGCAGGAGTGACCTACCTTTGCTCCTGCCCATGCAGAGCTGGTAGCTAATTGGCTGCCAGGAGTTCTTACGGTCTCACGAGAACTTTCAGCAGCCAATTAGCTAGCGGCTCTGCACGGGCAGGAGCGAAGTAGATCACTCCTGCTGTGATTTACCACTGGACCACCAGGGATATTAAAGGGCATGGGCAGAGCCGCTAGCAGCTCTGCTTGGGCAGGAGCAAAGGAAGGTCGCTCCTGCCATGATTCATGCTGAACCACCAAGGAAACTAAGGGTAAGCGAGGGAGGCGGGAGAGAGATTAAAAAAAAAAAAAATTAGAATCAGCTGGGACCAGGAGGTGAGAGGGATCCCTCCTGTCCCAGCCACCGCTGGACCACCAGGTCTCATGGCAGGCCCATCAGAGGCCTGCAAACAGGTTCAAGAGCGGGGAGGGGGGGTCAGATCTGCGCTGACCTGAATATAAACTGAGATCCCCCATTTTTGGGCCATTTTTTTGGCTCCAAAAATCTCGGTTTATATTTGAGTATATACATGTTCACATTGGATTATCAGAAGACATGCTCATCATACTGTATTTTAAAATATAATAGAATAACATACCCATGCAATTTTACCTGACTGAAGTTGCTCATAGAAAACTTTGTAGGCAATGAAGCTCTTTCCAATTTGCATATCTGCTGGAAATGAGTTCCTTTGCTTCTTGTATTCTTGTTAGATGTAAGAGGTTTCCACTTCAGGAAAACATATAATTCTGTGTTGTTTGACTGATAGCTGAACTGTGACAACTGCATATTATTTTGTACTAGACTAACTCGTGAATTGGTTTTGAATAACAGTTTGTTGTGCTTAGTATATTTCCATCACAGTCATTGACAGTTTAAAAAAAAAGTGAATTAATTAAGGATTTTTGGACAAACTCGGTTAACACAAATTTGGTTCTGCCTAGACACTGCTGACCTTGTAAGTTTCTGTATGAATCACTTTCCTAGCAACTAACTCACAAAAATGCTAATGCTTTCAATCTCTGAATAACGCAGACACATTATCCAACAGCTATCATTATATCGCTTTGCAATGATGTAAAATCAATGTGACCATGTCTATTAGAACAATATCATGCTTAATATTGGCTTTTCTATTGTAACCAATTTATGTTTTTAGGTGCATTTTGCTGCATGGCTATCCTTTGTTATTAAAGGTCTGTCTGTTCATCTGTTGGACCATCCATCCATCCCTATGCAGAAAATTAAAACTTAAGTTCCTGAGGATGAGTGCTGTCAAGGTCAAAAAGCTGCTAACCCCAACTTCCCTGGGAATAAAACTTTTTTGAGCTTCAGCAGAACTTCTCCTGTCCTGCCACAACCAGTCATTTATTTAGCACACTACTGCAGCAGTAGCAACTATATTCTGCCCAGTATATCATCCCATCACTTTTGCCTCCACCCTACCTTATTTTTCATGGTTGCAAATCACAACTTAGGAGAATGAGAGAGGAGCTGGGCACCCAAAATCTAGAAATCATCCACTGTTCTCCTCAGTTGCCTCAGCCTTATGAAGCTCCATGTGACTTGCACAGATCATTCTAGGGCTCTGCTTAGACAGCCCCTACCTCTTCCTCCACCTTTAGGTCTAATGGAGGCCATGAAGGGAGGTAGTTCTTGGGGTGGTGGTGCCCTATGCAAGTCATTGTTATGTATTGTGATGACTGTTTGCATAAGAATGCACAAGTTGCAGCAGGAGAGGGTGTCGGGGGATCAACGGAGCACAGTAGCAGGAGGGAGTAGGCACCCCTCCTGCCAATCATGGATGTGGGATGTTGGGGGATCAAGGGATCCCAGTGGCAGGAGGGAGTGGGTATCTCTCCTGCCGATTATGGATGTGAGGTGTTGGGGTATTAGGCATGGGGGAGTGGACATCTTTCCTGCTGACTGCGGATGTTGGAAGGGTGGGTGGGAGGGTCCTCTGCCATAGCCAACTCAGCTGAGCGATGCAGGGGATATTTTCCTCCTGATCAGCTGAGTTGGCAGTACTCCCTGAAGCCACGGTTTTGGGGAGTCCTATAGGCTCGGCTGATTAGGAATTCCCATACCACAATCAACTGATGGTAAGGAATTCCTTGGCAAAGAGGTGACTGAGCCACATATCTTTGTGATCAGGTAGGCACAATTCTCTAACCATCGCCGGTTGACATGGGCACCACTTAGAGAATCGGGGAATAAGGTGTCTGTTTTTTAAGATAGACGTGATTCTGCATAGGACTCCAGTCCACAATTCTTAGCCACCTTCTTAGGCGGCCACCGAGACTGGCATCCTATACAGAATTAGAGCTAGATTCTTTTTGGAATACTACTTTATCTTTTCTACCTAATATAACACCAGTTTCTGATCCCAATGATTTATATACAGTTTGGAAGGTCCAATCATTGAATGTTTTAGATAATATAGCTCCAGTAACCAAGAAGAAAATCATCTATTCTTATAAAGCTCCTTGGTTCACCGAATCTTATCATATTCTAAAACGGGAGTGTAGAAAACTGGAGTGAAAATGGAAGAAAACTAAATCTATTCAAGATAAATCATTTTGGAGAACTAAAATCATGCTATACAAATCTGAATTTAGAAAATCTGGGAAGCAGTTTTATGGTGATCAGATAAGTAGATTTATGGATCATAATGGCACGTTGTTTAAAATCTGAAGATCTTTATCAGTTCCTTTAAAGAATGAACAACATCCTCAATCCCCTAATGCTGATGATTTAGCCAGCTATTTCTTGGAGATCAAGACTATTCAGTCCTCATTTACATCTAAAGATGCATTTTCTGTCTCTTTATATTCAGCCAATAATTTGTTCCTGTAGACAGACAATGGACTTCTTTTTCTCATGTTGCTGAAGACCAAATTATTTCAATATTAAATAGATTGAGCCGTTCTTCTTGTCCTTTGGATCCATGTCATATTACTGTTTTCCAGAATTTACTTGTAAAGGCTGCACATTGGCTAACATCTTTAATGAATCAGTTTTTAGATCATGGATTTTTTTTTCTTTACCTATGGGTCGCATTGTGCTTACTCCACTAATGAAATCCACTACATTAGATCCTTTAGTACCAGCATGTTATTGTCTAATAGGAATCAATAGTTTCAAACAACTTTCAGACTTTTTAGATACATTTTCAGTATTACATCCATTTCAACATAGCTTCCATCCATGTTATAGCACTGAGATTATTACTCTCTTGTTATTTCTCAGATTAAAAAAATATTACGGTAAGTAGAAAGCATTTTGTGGTTCTTTTACAATTTGATTTATTGGCAGTGTTTGATATAGTCAATCACAAAGTTTTTACATCCTTCCTTTCACAAATAGGTGTAGGAGGTAACATTTTGAAATGTTTTGGGTTTTTTTTTTGTCCTTAAGATCCTACTTGGTACAAATGGTGAAAGAACATCCATAGCTTGGTTTCCTGACTGTGCTGTGCCTTAGGGATCTTCACCATCCTCTATCCTTTTCAATATTTATATGACATCATTAAGGGCTCCTTTTACAAAGGTGCGCTAGCATCTTTAGCGCATGTATCGGATTAGCGCACGCTATAGTGCAAGCTAGCTGAAAAACTATCGCCTGCTCAAGAGGAGACGGTAGCGGCTAGCGCGCGGGGCATTTTAGCGCATGCTATTCCACGCGTTAAGGCTCTAACTCACCTTTGTAAAAGGAGCCCTAAGTGTTCTCTTTTTAGGGCCACATAAATTTCTTTTTACATATATTACTAGAAGTTAGTCCAGATTTAAATAACTTTGCCTCTAATATTCTCTCCACAACAGTTGACCCACCAGTTGTGTTTCGCTGGGATGGTAGTGAAAGGCGATCTAGAACTGGGCCCTCGCAGTATCACCACTGATTGGATAATACCGACCCCTCAACAACCGGTCTCCAGCCCCATCCAGCTACCGCTACTGGGAAGCAAGTTAACCTGCCAACCAACACACACAAACACACACAGAAAACAAACAAACACACATACAGCAGGCAAAGAGACAAACACCTAAACAAACACAGACAGAGAGACCACAGGGACGTGGAGGGGGGGGGAGGAAAATGCTGCACAGGGAAGTGGGGTGGGAGGGAAATGCTGCAGCACAGGGAAATGGAGGGGGAGGGAATGCTGATGTAGCTACTGCACAGGGAAGTGGAGGGGGGGGAGAGAAATGCTGTTGCATAGGGGGCAGGGAGAGAGACAGTGGGAGGGAAGGAGACAGAAAGAAAAGAAGAAAGAGACAGGGGCAGGGAGAGAGAGACAGAAAGAAAGAAAGAAAGAAATACAGCGGCAGAAAGAGACAGAAATAAAGAAAGACAGACAAATATATATTCTAGCACCCGTTAATGTAACGGGCTTAAAGACTAGTATAAGTAATAAACTATCTGATCTTTCCCAACCCTATTTGATCCTAATATAACACCCAAAACCCTAGCCAGCTGCTTCTAATCCAATCTCTGTCCCAATGTAGGAGACACAACTAAATCATTCAGGGAAATATTAACAATATCCAGAAAATTGGTTCTACTTATACTGACCACAAGTCCACTAGATGTTAACCAATTATTCAATTCAATCAAGCAACTATTCAGCCTGATTATGGCAAGATCTCTATAGTCAATGGTACAACTGAGTCACCTAATTGTCCATAAAATATTTTAAAAACTAGAAAGGCACATTTGAACTTGACTTTTGACTGACTAGGAAGCCAATGTAGTGATTGCAAGAGGAGTGTGACAAGTTCAAATTTGTTTTTGTTTAAAAATCAACTTAAATTGCAGTATTCTGTTATGAGTTGTAGATGTTTTAAATTACATTTACTAATACTACAATAAACTGAATTATAATAGTCCAACTGAGCTAATACAGTTGACTGAACAATCGTGGCAAAATGATGGTGATAAAATAAGGCTCATATCGACTTCAGTTGATGTAAGCTTAGAAAACATTTTCTAACTAGATTATTTATCTGTTGATGAAAAGATAATATAGAATCTAGACTAATACCGAATATTCTTGATGATTTTTCAATAGAAAGGCTTCTCAAGAGTCTAAGAAAATATTATTAGGAAATTTTGGATAATCAGGCCCTAAGCTCAACAATTTAATCTTCACAGGGTTTAACTTCATCATGGTCAAAGTTGAGCAGTGCAACAAGCTGATAATACAAGAACAAATATTAGCGGCGGAGGAAGCAGCCGAGAGCTACCCGCAGCCACCATCCAGGATCTTCCCTCACATACACCTATCACCGGCCGGCAGGGAGCTGAGGATGAGCGTCCAGACCTCCGAGCGGCTCCCGGTCACTGCCGTAAAAGCGCCAAAGCTCATAGGAATTCTATGAGTATCGGAGCTTTTACCACAATGGCCTGCAATAAACCCCAACACAACTTGATAAAAGGGGGCTTTAGATTTGTGATGATAGGAAAAGGAGGGACACAATTTTTTGTTATACTTTGCTTTAAAATAGGTAATATGCATTACTCTTCACCCCCTTGATATAAAATAGGCTGTCAGATTTAAGCAGCTAGCCAGGCTTACCAATATGCCTTAGGGGCTCTGAGAAAAAAAACAAACAAACCAAAAACACGTAAGTTTCATACAAAACAAAAGTGTTGCATCGGCCAAATAAATTTAAACAGATTTCTCCTGTAAAAACCAGCTCTGCTAAGACTGACATACTTTTCAATAGCATGTGTGGGGGAACTGCAGGTAGTATTAAAGGTCAGATATAGAGAGGCCCATCAATGCCCTGTGAAAAACGGGTCAACATCAGACCATGCTGTCCTATTTTTTGAATGCCAAGAGTATTACCTTCCCTTTCTCTCCATGGATCAGGCAGGCTCATGTTCATCAAAGCCGAGGATGAGCGTCCGGACCTCCGAGCGACCCCCGGAACCACTCGGCAGCTCTGACTTGGCCGATGTTGCTTCGGCCCGGCAGCCTCCTGGGGGTGAAGCTGCCGGGCGCCCTAAGGCAGCTCCTGAACGCGGCGCTGCCCTCCTGGCACGGTTGGTCGACGCTGAGCTGCTGGGGGCAGATAACCGAGCCATCCGCGGACGGACTGTGCGAGGCGGGCGGCTACACGGATCACCGGGGACTGCTGGAGCTGGAGCTTCCGTGCGAGCTGACGGAGGGGGTGGTGGCGGGTGGACAGTGGCGCTGCTGCTGGTGTCAGAGCTGGTGACAGGACAAAGGCGCGCCGAGTCGGAGCTTCGTGCTGGTCTGCGTCTTTCAGGACTTTAAAAACTTACCAGCCAGCTGCTCCCCTCCTGTCCGCCGGCAAGACCGTGAGAGAGGAGCCTGCGTGGACCGAACAGGCCGAGCCCCGACCAGTTTAACTTTCCGGTGGCTCCTCACGATCGCCGCCTTCTCCAACGCAGGAGCCCGAGCCCCGACCAGTTTAACGCTCCGGTGGCTCCTCTCACGAGCGCTGCCTTCTCTGACCTTACCGGGCCCTTTGAAAGCAGCGCTAAGTGGAGAGCAGGGAGGCTGTTGTGAGGTAATAAGCGCGCATGCGCACTCTTGTGACCACATCCTGACAGATCAGATCTCAGGGAACACGGCTTAAGAGTGCGCATGTGCGCTAAGCATTTTATTATTATAGATTCCATTTTATACAAAGTGGATTATAACATTACATATAATTAAAACAATAACTTGACAATCACATCACATACATCATAACAAAGCATATAAAATTTCAGATAACAGGTTTCATAAAGGGCATTTTTATAATTAAGGATAATTAGACAATTGAAATCTTTCTGGACAGGAAATCATTGATAATTACATATGCTTTTTTGTAAAGTCTTTTGAATTATTGCAATGTCTTATATGGGTTTAACTTTGACTTTGTTTAAAAAACTCCAAATTACCCAGAATGTAGCAGCTAGATTGTTGTTGGGGGGACTTCATTGGGAAAGTGCTAGACCCCTTCCATACCAATTGCATTGACTCCCTATGAAGGAAAAATCCCTTTGTGGTGCAGATGCCCACGAAGTGGAGAGTGAAGATACCCGGTGGCCTACATTAGCCATAAGCTGTTCCCTAGAGAGAGGAACTATGCCATGATTAAAAAGGAAACCCTAGCTATCAAGTGGACTTTGGATGATACTTCTTAGTCATCATAGACTACGAACCCCTGATGTGGATGGCTTGTCACAAATAGATGAATGCCGGCATTATACGGTAGTTTCTCAGGCTCCAGTCCTTCAATTTCATGGTTCGACATTGAGCGGACTAAGATCATATCAATGTTGATTTCTGTCATGAGAGGTGGATTCCAACATGGCAGGCACTCAACTAAGCAGGGTTAAGCTGAGGGGATGGGTAGGTGAGGGAGTCTAAAGGACACTGCTACTTCCCCTTAAGAATATACCCATTTCCTTAGTGTCAGGGCCACCTTAAAACCCTAGATCCACCCAAGTGGGGAGTGACATGAGAGGGGTTGGAGCCAGGAGGGCATGACCCAGGAAGTATAAAAAACTGGGCCAGTGCTAAGTTAAGAAGGTCCAGAGGGAAGAGGCAAGACTCACTGTATATGCCTCCATGCCGATGCTATGAAACTGTAACCACTATGTTCAGGTAGGCCAAGTTCAGCTTGGAATCTTGAGAATTTGTGCTTTGTTTATCTGCTAGAGACTGCTCGTAAAGAATTACCGCCTTAGGGCTGTATTCTACATACAATGCCTGAAAAATTGGTGCCGAAAAGAACACTTAGCACAATTCTATAAAACACCTCCGAAGTTATGAACAGTTTAAAGAATCATACTTAATGCCTGTACACATAACTAACCTTTAGGCACACCATTGAGGCCAATGAAAACCAGGCTTAAATACTTGTGCCCAACTCATGCATGGCTTGAGTGTATTCTATAACAGTGCACCTAACTTTTAGGAAGGCCCATGCTGTTCCCCTGGCCAAACTCTCTTTTGAGATTTGCACTAGAGAATGACACGGTGACGGTTTACCCGCGGCCACCGCATTTAAGCCGCGGGTCACCGCCAAAAACGGGGAAGAAAACTAGCAGTCACTGCGGTGACGGGGACAAGGCCAATCACCGACCGCGGAAACGGTGAACAGGTTTGTCCCCGCGGGCCAATGTACCCCCTTCTAGGAACCGCTATTTACCTGTGTTTCACCGTGCTCCTCATTTGTCAGATCAACCCTTCCTGCCAATCGCAGCAGAAGGGTACCCAACCCCTCCTGCCGGTCCTCCCAATGGCCTCCCCTAAGATCGCCGGCAGGAGGGTACCCAACCCCTCCTGCTGGACCCCCCCCCCAACGAACCCTCCCACCCCGGAACCCCCTTAGTCTTACTTTCCAAGTTGGACCGGACAGCTCCTCGCTCGTCTGGCCAGCAGGCCTGCCTCCGTCCAAATGAGGCGGGCCCGCCCCTCCCCTCCCCTGCCTCCCAATGGCCTCCCCTAAGATCGCCGGCAGGAGGGTACCCAACCCCTCCTGCTGGACCCCCCCCCCAACGAACCCTCCCACCCCGGAACCCCCTTAGTCTTACTTTCCAAGTTGGACCGGACAGCTCCTCGCTCGTCTGGCCAGCAGGCCTGCCTCCGTCCAAATGAGGCGGGCCCGCCCCTCCCCTCCCCTGCCTAACCCACAGGATCCTAGGGCCTGATTGGCCCAAGCACCTAAGGCCCCTCCTATAGCGGGAGTGGCTTTAGGTGCCTAGACCAATCAGGCCCTAGGATCCTGTGGGTTGGGCAGGGTAGGGGCGGGCCCGCCTCATTTGGACGGAGGCAAGCCTGCTGGCCATACGTGTGAGGAGCCGTCCGGTCCAACTTGGAAAGTAAGACTAAGGGGGTTCCGGGGTGGGAGGGTTCGTTGGGGGGGGGTCCAGCAGGAGGGGTTGGGTACCCTCCTGCCGGCGATCTTAGGGGAGGCCATTGGGAGGACCGGCAGGAGGGGTTGGGTACCCTTCTGCTGCGATTGTCGGGAGGGCCGTTGGGGGGGTCTACAGGAGGGGTTGGGTGCCCTCCTGCCGTGATCGCTGGGGGGAGGGGAGACTTGCAGCCGTAGCCGCGGTCACTATGCTAATCACGGCAGCATTTAAAGTACATGTCGTGTTTGTTTTTGCATTGCTAGCCCCAGGGGTGGTGGAAGATTAGTGATTGAAAAACTGTATGAAAAATAACTATTTTAAATTTAGTGATCAAAATGTGTCAGTTTTGAGAATTTTTATTAATTAATTTTTTCTCTGCGTGTTTTGTTTTTGTATAGTTATTAACTAATATTTAACTAAGTTTTAAAGTTTTAAAGAATGTTTCCTTTATACGTAAATAAAGAAAAGTGAATGGGATTGCAGTGGCGGTGACGGGGCGGTGAATGGGGTGGCAGTGGCGGTGACGGGGCGGTGAAGAGGATGGTGAGACGGGGACGGGGCGGTGACGGGGATGGTGAGACGGGGACGGGGCGGTGACGGGGATGGTGAGACGGGGACGGGGCGGTGACGGGGACCAATTTTTTCACCGTGTCATTCTCTAATTTGCACAGTATAATTTATGCACACTACTTTATAGAATAAGCTTAGAAAGTAGTGTGCTCAAATTCTAATTAATGTCAATTATTACTTGTTAATTGACACTAATTAGAATCAGTGTTGTGCAAGCCACTGGCTTCCGTTCCTTTTTTAATCAAACTTACTTATACCATATTTACCCCGGAGATCTCTTTGCTTTTCTTTGCAGTGTCTTTTGGTTGTTCCTAATCTCCACCAAGTTCATTTGAATACCATTACGACTTCCTCCTTTGGATTGGTAGCTCCTGTCCTTGGGAATAATCTTCCCTTTTAACTTAGATTTGAACATTCTGAAGCCAAATTTAAAGAACTTATAAAGGTGCTTTATTTTTCTATTGCCTTTCTACTCATATCTAATGAATAGTTTAGGATATGCAGTTGAGTCAGATGGTCCTTCACTGCAGGAATGAGAACTGTCTGACCTTTCCTTTTGCATTTTTCCATACTCAATTTGCCATATGATATATTGTAAACTTTCCATCCCTTTTCCCTGTTGTATATATCTATATTATATTGTATTGAACTCATAAATTCCCTCTACCTTTAATTTTAATTCTGTAAACTGCTTAGATAGACCACTCGGGTCTTTATCTGCCGTCCTTTACTATGTTACGATGTTACTATGTTAGATTACCAAAATAAATGGGTCCTTTTACTAAGGTGCACTAGCCGTTTTAGCGCACCCTAAATATTAGCGCAAACTAAAAGCTAATACGTCCATAGAATATAATGGATGCGTTATCGTTTAGCACGTTCTAATTTTTAGCATGCGCTAAATTGGCTAGCGTGCCTTCGTAAAAGGAACCCTTAATGAACATGAACACGAACATAAATTATTGCTCCTAGAATAAGCTGATATGACATGTGAATCTTTATTTCACCTACCTGTTCTAGACATTGGTCAAATTATGAGAATGTATTTGCATGCCAGAAGAAGACATATGGGCTAAAAGCTTCATTTTGCATAGGATATTGAAGTAGGAACTGAGATGTCAATGTCAGAATGTTCACATTTCTCCCAGTATTTTACAAAAGACTCTCCTGAACATGGAGCCTTTAGTCAAATACATAGAAGAAAGTAGAGAGTTGCACGGGAACAGAAATCCCACCCATCCCCGCCAGGATCCTCTCCGTCCCCACCCGTCCCCGTCAGGATCCTCTCCGTCCCCACCCATCCCCGCAAGGAATTACCTCCATCCCCGCCCGTCCCATAAAAAGCAGCAATTACTTCTGACAGGATCATCAATTCCACAATTTCTTTTGTGTTTGCGCTGCTGTTTTTCTTCTGGAATCTCTTTGATGGAACCCTTTTTTTGTTTTCTGTTCAGGTAATTAACTTATAAACCCCCTCTTTTACTAAGGTTGATGTGTCCATTATATTATACTAGTCTTTAAGCCCGTTACATTAACGGGTGCTAGAGTAGATGTCTGTCTGTCTGGGTATTTTTTTCTTTGTCTTTCTCTCCTTGCACGCTGCCTGTCTGTCATTTTTTCTGTCTGTGAATCTCCCTGTGTCCTTAGTGCCCTCAGTGCCTCCTTCCTATGTCCTTAGTGCCCCTTTCTATGTCCTTAGTGCTCCCAGTGCCTCTTTCCTCCCCTCACCCCCCCTCTGATGCCAGCCTGCCTGCCTCCCATCCCCCTTCCATTGACCCCCCCCCGATGCCAGCCTGCCTGCCTTCCATTGAAACCCCCCCACCCCCTCCGTTGCCTGCATCCCCCTTCCATTGAACCCCCCCATGCCAATCTGCCTGCCTGCTTGCAGCATGTTTCCATGAAACCCCCTCCACCCCCCTCCGATGCAAACAACCGTGCTTTATTGTCAGGTCAGTACTATAAACTACGATTTGTTTTAGCACACAGCCTCTAGAGCAGGGGTGCCCAATACGTCGATCGCGATCGACCAGTAGCTCTGGAAGGCAACGTGAGTCGATCGCGGAGCCCATCCCGGGTTCCGTGATAGACTCGTGTTGCCGTCCTGATCTACGGGCCGATCAGCCTTCTTCTCCAGTGTTCTCCCTAGGGCTTTTTAGCTGGGCGGTTCGCCCAGCTGTCATCTGCCGCTGCTGAACATTAAAAAAACCCAAAAAAAACCAGCTTGGAGATTTCAGCCCATGGCGAACTTATGCTCCGGGCTCTAACGTGTGCATGCCGGCTTCTCTTCTCTTCCCTCCGAAACCGGAAGTTATGTCTGGGGGGGGGGGGGGGGAGAAGGGAAGCCGGCACGCACATGTTGAGAGCCCTGAAGCAAGCGTTCGCTACGGGCTAATGCGGGAGACAGGTTAGTGAAGCATTTGTTCTTCTTCCTGCCGGGTCCTGCCTACTTTCTGTTTCCGCGAAGGCAGGACCCGGCAGCATTTCCTCCAATAGGTTGATCACGATCTTGGGCTGATCAGCCTTCCTCTTCCCGACGGCAGAATTGACGTCGGGGAGAGGAATGCTGGTTGGCCGAAGCAGGGAGAGCTTGGGGCCTGTTATTGGTGGCGTTTGGGTCCTGGTCCCCGATGGCAATGGCAGTGGCAGTGGCTTGGGGGAGGGCAGGGAGAAAGAAAGAAAAAGGGCAGGCAGGGAGACAGAAGGAAAGAAGAGAAACAGAAAATAAAGAAAGGGAGGCAGAGAGAAAGAAAGGGCAGGGAAGAGGAAGGAAAAGTTGGGGGAAGGAATGAGGTCTGGAGGAGAGGAAGCATACAGGCTAAAAGAAGGGAAGAAAGATTGGATGCACAGTCAGAAGAAGAAAGTGCAACCAGAGACTCTTGAAATCACCAGACAAGGTAGGAAAAATGATTTTATTTTAAATTTAGTGATCAAAATGTGTCTGAATTTATATCTGCTGTCTATATTTTACACTAAGGTCCCCTTTTACTAAACCGCAATAGAGGTTTTTAGCGCAGGGAGCCTATGAGTGTCGAGAGCAGCGCTGGGCATTCAGCGCAGCTCCCTGCGCTAAAAACTGCTATCGTGGTTTAGTAAAAAGGGAGGGGGGTATATTTGACTATTTTTCTATGGTTGTTACTGAGGTGATAGTGCATAGAGTCATCTGCTTTGACTTCTTTGATAAACCCTGGAATAGGAATGATGATTAACATTTTCTATGCGTACAGTGTGCTTTGTGTTTCTTTTTAATTTTATTATTGGTAGATCATTTTGACTTGGTCATTTAAAAAGTAGCTCGCAAGCCCAAAAAGTGTGGGCTCCCCTGCTCTAGAGTATCAGGAGAAACACAAACACAGACTAAGATCTGGGCTTATGTGTTTTACATGCAGTTTCTCTCAGTTCAAAACAAAACAGGCAGAGTTTTTATTGCAGACTCTGTTATTGGAGGAGGGGGATTGCAACTTCACATACACGCATAGCTGGACTCAAAGAATACAGTTATTTTGCTTTTATCTCTTTCCCTCTGTGAAATCAACGTATCTTCTAGTTTTCTACGTTTCTGCACAAACAAAGCAGAACTTTCCTCCCTTAAAAACGAAACCCTCCCGCTAATTCTTTTCCATTCCTCTGGCAACTCCCTGCATCAATCCCCCAGGCGTCCTTCAATCAGGAAATAACACCCCATTGGTCCTGGGGCAGGAAGCTAATTTGCATCAAAATTGCAGCCTGCTCTCCTTTTTTCCTCTCAGGTTCAAATTTAGATAACTTTGTTGGCAAGACAATTTCACAAAGTTTTGCTGGATTTATACTGAGCTTTTCCTGCTCATCGTGAGAGGTCTGTGATTCTCTCTGTTAGTTTTCCAATTCTTCAAAGCCAGCTTCAGTTCACATTAACCCTATTGCTACTGAAAATGAATTAAACCCACATTAGGAATTGCAGAGGACTGAAGAATTTGAACTTTTACCTACATTTTTTAAATGCTAGTAAAAGGAGCAAGCAAATTTGTAGAAGACCCGAAGCGCTAAGAGGAGCGGCAGCAGGAGGGAGGAGTTGTTGGCGCAGGCGCCGTGAGGACTGACACAGAAGAACACCTCACGCCACCAGGACTCACGATCGTTCAACAGTGCATGCGCGCTCTAGGGTTTTATTATTATAGATGGACGAATCCTGCTTCCAAAGCCTTCCATCCCCGTGGGAGTCCCGTTGGCTAGAGGGGGTTCCCTGTGGGAGTCCCGTGGGCCAGAGGGGGGTCCCCGTGGGAGTCCCATGGGTTAGGGGGGATTCCCGCGATCCCCGTTCCCGTGCAGACCTCTAGAAGAAAGTAGTAAATACATGTGCATTTGTTGGCACATACAGTAGGAACATCAGTTTCAAGGATCTGCACTTGCAGAAAGAAAGCAACATCATTTGTCATTTTCAGTGTAGAGGTGCTGCAATTGTACTTGAAAGTAATGAAATCCCCTTATCTGAGGGGCGACCCCCTAGTGATACTGTAAGACTACTGTAGGCATCACAGAGCCAGGGAGGATCTTATTACATTAGAAGCTCTGGGGGTCTCAAGATATACATTTGGATATAGCAATGGTTGTGGGTTTACATCAGGGTTTTGTGGATTTATCACAACCCCACGTGTAAACTATGAGAACAGAAAAAGGATCGGGAAAGAGACATAGGGCTAGATTCACTAACCTGCCCGATCGTGACCGATCCGTGTCCGATCCAGGCAGGTCTGATGGATTCTTCAACCAGTAATATTCAAATGGGGGCGATAGGAGGAACGCCACCATCTACCGGCACGGATCGTTAGTGTGCGATCCCAACGCATGCGCAGACCATCTGTAGTGTAACATAGTAACATAGTAGATGACGGCAGATAAAGACCCGAATGGTCCATCCAGTCTGCCCAATCTGATTCAATTTAAATTATTTTTTATTTTTATTTTTTTTATTTTTTTTTTTCTTCTTAGCTATTTCTGGGCGAGAATCCAAAGCTTTATCCGGTACTGTGCTTGGGTTCCAACTGCCGAAATCTCTGTTAAGACTTACTCCAGCCCATCTACACCCTCCCAGCCATTGAAGCCCTCCCCTGCCCATCCTCCTCCAAACGGCCATGCACAGTCACAGACCGTACAAGTCTGCCCAGTAACTGGCCTAGTTCAATCTTTAATATTATTTTCTGATTCTAAATCTTCTGTGTTCATCCCACGCTTCTTTGAACTCAGTCACAGTTTTACTCTCCACCACCTCTCTTGGGAGCGCATTCCAGGCATCCACCACCCTCTCCGTAAAGTAGAATTTCCTAACATTGCCCCTGAATCTACCACCCCTCAACTTCAAATTATGTCCTCTGGTTTTACCATTTTCCTTTCTCTGGAAAAGATTTTGTTCTACGTTAATACCCTTTAAGTATTTGAACGTCTGAATCATATCTCCCCTGTCTCTCCTTTCCTCTAGGGTATACATATTCAGGGCTTCCAGTCTCTCCTCATACGTCTTCTGGCGCAAGCCTACTATCATTTTCGTCGCCCTCCTCTGGACCGCCTCAAGTCTTCTTACGTCTTTCGCCAGATACGGTCTCCAAAACTGAACACAATACTCCAAGTGGGGCCTCACCAATGACCTGTACAGGGGCATCAACACCTTCTTCCTTCTACTGACTACGCCTCTCTTTATACAGCCCAGAATCCTTCTGGCAGCAGCCACTGCCTTGTCACACTGTTTTTTCGCCTTTAGATCTTCGGACACTATCACCCCAAGGTCCCTCTCCCCGTCCGTGCATATCAGCTTCTCTCCTCCCAGCATATAGTGGTCTGCGCATGTGTCTAAGACCTGTCCGAGATGCAACTTTTTTTAAAATTTTACTTTTTAGCCCAGCGAGCCCATGGTTTTAACCCGCTTTAAATCTGTAGGTTAAAACCATGGGCTCGCTGTTCGGGGAAGAGCAGGAGAGATTCGGGGGAGAGCAGGGTGGCAGACAGGAGAGATTTGGGGCAGCAGAGAGCAGGGCATGCAGAGAGTAGGGCGGCAATGGAGCTTCAGAGTCGGAAAGGACGTTTGCGATTGGTCCCCAGCAGTTGCTTCCTGGGTTGTTGATCAGCCAGCCCAGTTGGATTGTGAAATTTGTTTTGTGAATCGCGTTCCTGCCTACTTTGTATGCTATTCCCCTCATTTGCATGCATGGATCGGAATCGGATTGGCAGGTAAGTGAATCGGGCCAGAGTAAAATCGGGTCGTAAAGGGGTCACAAACCGATCGGTACACGATCAGTTTGCTTAGTGAATCTAGCCCATAGGTCAAACCACTGGAAGGAAAATCAGTTTATTAAAATATCAACAAATTTCAAATTAAAAGTACACATATATAACATATGCATAAAATGTGACAGGCATAAAAAAATCCTTTGTAATGAAATGTATACTGGACCCCAGTCCTTTGTAATGAAATGTATAATGGACCGCAAAACAGTCTGCGTTTCGGCCAAATGAGCCTTCCTCAGGGGTATAAACAGGTAGATAGCGCCAAATTGCAAGAAAAATCAAGCCAAAATCATTAATTGAGTTACTTATTAAACAATTCCTACTGTCTAGCACAATGTCCAAACAAACACAATCTTGAAAAAAACGCTGCGAAAACTCGAAAGTTGCTGCGTATTGAGGGTCTGTGGGTTTATATCAAGTGTGTCAGCATTTACATCGAGAGTGTCAGGGATTGTGGTTTACATCTGTGGTGTCACTGGAAGTTTCATCAGGGTGTCAGGGGAGTCAAGGGGGATAAGGAAATCTGGGGAGATCAGATCGGGAGCAGGGATCAGATGTGGTGGGGGAGTACGAATGAAGATCTGTTTTCCTTATTTATGCTTGAACTCACACCACATTATTTGTTTATGTTTGTGTTTATTAAAATTTGATATCCTGATGAAACTTACAAGTTCTCAGCGGTTTTACATAATAATAAAATACAAATGAAAACAAGAAGAGAACGCCATATAAAAAATAGGAGGGTAGAAGGGGAGGGAGCAGAGGATAGATTCTGGGTGGAACAGGGAGAGAAAGGGGGCAGATGTTGGATGGGAGAGAGAAAGGGGCAGATGCTGGATAGAAGGGGGAGAAAGAAAGAGCAGACAAGGGATAGAAGAGAGAGAGCAAACTGGATAGAAAGGGGAGAGAAAGAAAGCAGATACTGGCTGCAAGGTGTGAAAGAGGGTAAACACTGGATGGAAAGGGGAAGGGGAGGGCAAACACTGGATGCAAGGAGGGGCAACTACTGGAGAGGAGGAGGAAGAGAGCAGAAACTGGACAGACGAGGGAGAGAGAATCGGCAGAATCTGGATGGAAGGACAAACAAGAAGAGAGATGCAAGATGAAAGAGAGATAAAGAAAGGGCAGATGCATGACATGACAAATAATAAACATAAAAATGATAACATCCTGATGTGTAAATAGTGCCTGGTAACCTCTCAATTAATGAATATGGCCGATTGGGATATTGCAGATGCCTGGGTTATCTGGCACTATGGGTAATGTGGTGCTATGTAGTACATGTTTGCCCCATATGGTAAAGGCAGGGCAGATGCTTGACACACTTCCTATATTTAATGTGCAGAATTTGCACCTACCGTGTGCTTTTGTTTGTAACTACTGCATGGTAATTGTCAAAAATTAAAACCAAAAAAACTCAAAAAATGTTACTCACCAGCAGTGGGAATAACCACTATAGATCCACATTGATAGAAAAGGGTGGAGAAAAAGCCTCTAGTAATTAATATCACGCAGCAATCAATATAGATTTTTAGTAAAAGAGCCTCTTACATGTTTCAGCGCAACAAATTAAGCCCAAAACCCTGAAATGTGAATTTGTGCTAGGAGGTTACACACAATTATCCTCTCAAGCGCTTGTTTCATATCCTGGCTAAAATGAAATTTTTGGAACTATGCCTATAGTCATCCCTATTTTCAAATGAGAAATGCGAGTATAATTATATTTTTGATCTACCAAAATCATGCCCACAATACATCTCTTTTGAATCTGTGTGCCCCAGCCCATATGCACATATAAATAGTGGCATTCTGGAATCTCCATGGACACACATATGCAATCTGTAGATATAAATGTCAAGATATTGAAAGGAATTGACTTAGTAGAGAAGGTGAAGAGAACCAGAGGGTACTTGCTAATGTTAAAAGGGAATAGATTCCGTACAAACACCCAGAGAGTGGTAGAAATCTGGAATGCTCTTCCAGAGGCTGTTATAGGGGAAAGCACCCTTCAAGGATTCAAGAAAAGGTTGGATAAGTTCCTATTGGAACAGAACATATGCAGGTAATGCAAGACTTAAATAGGGCACTGGTCTTTGACCTAAGGGCCATTGCGTGAGTGGACTGCTGGGCATGATGGACCACTGGTCTGACCCAGCAGCAGCAAATCTTATGTTCTTATGTATTTAGACTTGATTATGACATGCAAGGATTCTAAAATGTATTAGAAAGAAGCCGATTCCAAGCAGATACCAGGATAAAAAAGCAGTATAAAGATGGTTTATTTGGCTTTTATGAGAAATGCAGGACCTTTGAATCATCTTTTTTTAAAGCATTGGATGTAATCATTTCTAGTTGTCAAATTCAGCATAGAACCTTCAGCAATAAGATTTCTAATTCCCTGATTTGGGCAAATTGAGCCACCTAAGAAGATTAAGAAATTGGTAAAATGACAGTCAACAAATAATTTCAGCAATATTTTTATATATACTATATTTTCATAAAAATATTTTATGCTAACTAACCGGAATGCTCCAAAGTCATTAGCATCTCAACATGCAAGACAAGAGTCTTCTACTTTTAGAATTTTTTCGACTTAAAGCCTAATGAGGTGAGTTAATATACTCGACTACTGGCAGCAATATTCAAATGAAGCACTTAATGTGTTAAATGCTAACAGGCTGTAAAGTTAATGTAATTTTGTGCTTCAGTGGTAGCCTCAGAGCAATTACATCCCCAAATTTTCTTCTCAAGCCTGTTTATTTCCACTAGAATGCATTGAAGATCTAATATCTTTCTGTTTAGTATTCATAAGACAAGTGCAGTCACTTTCTCCATCGGATATTGACTCCCCAGTAACTATACATCCCCAGATTAACCACAAGGGGTCTTTATCTGGTTTAATAACAAGTGTTAGTGTCAGTCATTTTGATACTGATGGCCACATACATTAATATGATTGATCGAGAACTGAGAACCATGACTTTTGTCCATGAGGAACTATTATGATCTTGATGCAGTTTCCTAAATCTGTCTAGTTGCACAGTGAGACGATAATTTTAGTAGGAGTACCTAATATTTGGCACTAACCTCTACTCTCTATAAAGGCACTCAAATCTGGGCACCCCAAATTAGGTGTGGATTCCATATCGGCACCCAAAATGACTAGGTAATGGATTCCAATTATTTATTTATTGGAGTCATAAAGCACTTAATTGGTACTAATTATGATTTGGATGCCAATCTGGCTGTGCATTATACTGTAACATAGGGCACCTAAATTGGATCATATGCAACTGAAAAGGAGGTAAGGCCATGGGAGGGGCATGGGCAGGTCATGGGTGTCCTCCAAAGATGAGTGCAGTGTTACAGAATAGTAGGGATCCACATCCAACTTGCGTGCCAGGATTTACACCAGGAGTAGCTAAATGGTGAGGGTATTAAAACTGAGATCCTGGGGAACTGGGGTTGATTCTTATTACAGTTCCTTGTGAGCCCAGCTAAGTCACTTAACCCTCTATTGCCCGAGGTCCAGAAAACACTTAGGGACAGAGAACGTACATGCATATACTCCAGAAGTCTATACAAAGCACTAAGAATGGCATGCACAAATTTGGGTGTGCATGCAATGTAATTGCGTAGTGAGCCATTAGTGAAAAATAGTGAAAAATTACAGGAGTAAATATAGGCACAGATCCTGTGCCTAACTTTATGCACAGAATTAAAATGGGGGTGCAGAAATGGGAGGGGCATGGGCAGATGGGGGGCATTCTTAGAATTTACAGTATAGAATATGAGGGATCGACCCCTAATTTACCCCCTCTTTACAAAACCCTGCAAGAGGTCTTTAGTGCCAGCCGGTGTGCTGAATGCTCTGCGCTGCTCCGACAGTCAAAGAGTTCCTATGAGCACTGGAGCAGCGCAGAACATTTAGCATACCAGCCGGCGCTAAAATCCTCTTTCACGGTTTTGTAAAAGGTGGGGTTAATTTCAGCTGGAGTTTCAAGTTTATTCAAGTTTATTAGGATTTTATATACCGCCTATCAAGGTTATCTAAGCGGTTTTTACAATCAGGTACTCAAGCATTTTCCCTATCTGTCCCGGTAGGCTCACAATCTATCTAACGTACCTTGGGCTATAGAGGACTGAGTGACTTGCCCAGGGTCACAAGGAGCAGCGCGGGGTTTGAACCCGCAACCCCAGAGTAAGTTCTCATGCCCAAAACTGAGCACGGAATTCTATAAAGAGCACTCATCTTGGAGCACCCTTTATAGAATAATGTTGCGTGTTGATTTTTATCAGTGCCTAATTTTCAGTGCCATGTACAGATTTTTTCCCCTAATGACATATGAGGCGGTGGAGTGGTGGGTAACATCAGTATTTTAGTCTTTTATGCTTGTAATTGACCTCTTATGATGTACTGGCTAATATGGAAATATAATAACTTTCTCCAAACTACCTCCAAAAAACTCCTTTTTTAAATCGCCCCTTAAAGGGACTGTTTATTTTTTTCTATTAAATTTTTCTATTAATTATTGAGCCTCAGCTCCACCACTCCACCGCTTCAATATATTTTCACCGCGGTGACCTTTACGTGGTACTATCATCACCGGCTCAAAAAAACTTTTAATCTTTCTATTAATTTATATAGTCATTCACTTAAAACCTTTATTCTACTTTAAAGTGCTTTGTGCTTTATATTATGTGCTCATTTGTATTCCATAATAAAGAAATAAATAATTATACTCTTAATACTAATTTAATTTAAATCATAAACTTATCTGAATATAGTTCTTTTTTCAATCATCTCTCAATTTGATTTTAGGCGCATTATGGAAGGAATGTGAAAACATATGCACTAACTTTCATGGCAGAGTATGGCACAGTGGTTAAAGCTACAGCCTCAGCACCCTGGTGTTGTGGATTCAAACCCACACTGCTCCTTGTGACCCTGGGCAAGTCACTTAGGGCTCCTTTTACAAAGGTGCGCTAGCGTTTTTAATGCACGCACCAGATTAGCACACGCTATAGCGCGCGCTAGCTGAAAATCTACCACCTGCTCAAAAGGAGGCAGTAGCGGCTAGCGCACGCGGCAATTTAGCGTGCGCTATTCCATGCATTAAGGCCCTAGCGCGCCTTTGTAAAAGGAGCTCTTAATCCCAGCATTGCCCCAGGTACATTAGAATGATTATGAGCCTGCCGGGACAGATAGGGAAAACTGCTTGAGTACCTGAATAAATTCATGTAAACTGTTCTGAGCTCCCCTGGGAGAAAATTAAATAAATAAATGTATTTTCAATGTGGTTCAGTAGACTGAGTTAGTAAATCCCACTATATACTAGGGGTTAGTAGGTAACTTTTAGTGTAAGTACTGTAAGACATAAAATACCTACTGTACCTGAAATATCATTCACCTTGAGCTTGTGTTTAGAGAAGTGAATAATTAGAGCAAAAAAATAGAAAGAAAAAGAAATAGAAAAAAACCCAACTTGAATTCAATTTTGTTTGTAATTCACATCAGAAAGAAATAATTGACTAACAGCTAAAAGCAAGGACATAAAGAAGTGTGATGAACACATTACTATTTGCTGAGGAGGTAATATTCAAGGTACCGACATAATTGAAAACAGATAAGGCAATTAGGAGTGAAAAACCAGGAAGGTAACTAACTACAGTCAGAGAAAGAAGTTAAAGAAAATTTGAGGAAGTACTTTGGGGGAAAAACCCCTTCTACTATGATGAGTTATATCTAAATCCTTCTATTCGTACTAACAGAACATAACATAAGAATGACCATACTAGACAGACCAATGATCCAGCTAACTCAGTTTTCTGTTTCCAACAATGGCTAATCCAGGTCACAAGTACCTGGCAGAAACCCAAATAGTAGCCACATTCCATGCTACCAATCCCAGGGGAAACAGTGGCTTCCTCCATGTCTGACTCAATAGCAGACTATGGACTTTTCCTCCAGGAACTTGTCCAAACCTTTCTAAAACCCAGCTGCGTTAACTGCTGTTACCAAATCCTCTGGCAACAAATTCCAGAGTGAAAAAATATTTACTTCTGTTTTAAAAAGTATTTCCATATAATTTCATTGAGTGTCTCCTGAATCATTAATATAATGTGTCCCCTTTATTCATTCAGCAGTTGAAAAGGACTTCCCCTTGCGTTCCCTTTTTCAGAAGTACTGAACAGGCCTAAGTTGTTTTTAAATACCCAGTTCGATTATCGGCACTTGGACGACTTGTCTTACTGATCATCCAAGTGCCGATTTAGGCCAGTTTATAGATGTATTTCTGTTTTGATTATAAGCCACTTATGATTTTAAGTGTTTGAGGCTTGTGCAGATAGAAACATAGAGTATGACGGCAGAAAAGGGCCGACGGCCCAACAAGTCTGCCCATCCAAGAACCCTCCCTCCCTCTCATCTATTAAGCATTCCTCTGGAGCGACCCCACCTGTCTGTCCCATCGTCCCTTGAAGTCGAGCATGTTGCTGGCCTCGACTACCTGACTTGGAAGACCATTCCATTGATCAATTATCCTTTCGGTGAAGAAGTATTTCCTGGTGTCCCCATGAAATCTTCCCCCTCTGAGCTTTAGCGGATGTCCTTTAGTCGCCGTGGGAATGGTAAGAAAAAAGATTTCTTCCTCCACTTCAATGCGGCCCGTGATGTATTTGAATGTTTCTATCATGTCCCCCCTTTCTCTGCGCTCTTCGAGAGAATATAAGCGCAGCCTGCTCATACGTTCTTCATATGGGAGATCTTTAAGTCCTGAGACCATCCTAGTGACCATTCGCTGAATCAACTCCATTCTCTTCACGTCCTTTAGATAATGTGGCCTCCAAAACTGAACACAGTACTCCAGGTGAGGTCTCACCATGGATCTATATAACGGTAGTATAACTTCAGGCTTTCGGCTGATAAAGCTCCTTCTGATGCAACCCAGCATTTGTCTAGCCTTTGCTGAAGCTTTCTCCACCTGATTGGCAGCTTTCATGTCTTTCCGGATGATTAGTCCCAAGTCCCGTTCTGCTACAGTGCTTGTTAAGTTTTCACCATTTAGGGTGTATGTTCTGCATGGATTTCCGCTACCAAGGTTCATCACCTTACATTTTTTAGCATTAAAATTCAGTTGCCAAGTTCTGGATCATTGTTCCAGTAAAAGCAGGTCCTGTTTCATAGTGTCGGACATAGTTGTGCTGTCAGGTTCTGCTGCGCTGCCCACAACGTTGCATAGTTTAGCGTCATCGGCAAATAATGTAATTTTGCCACGAAGTCCCTGAGGCAGATCCCTTACAAAGATATTAAATAGTATCGGGCCCAAGACTGAGCCCTGTGGTACTCCACTGGTCACTTCCGATGTTTTTGAGGGAATACCGTTTACCATTACCCTTTGAAGTCTGCTGCTAAGCCAGTCTTCCACCCATGCAGTCAGTGTTTCTCCTAAATGAGGATGGAGCTTACAGGAATGGGGCAGGGACAGGGACAGGGACAGGAAAAGAACTTGCGGGGACAGGATGGGAAAATGAGTTCCCGTGTCATTCTCTAATTCACACCACTTGCCTATTTTCATTTATAGAATGGAATTCTTTTAGGTGTCCTGTTATTGAATTGCCCTCCAAGTGTTTATGAGAGAATTGAGCTTAGGGTCCCTTTCACAAAGTCGTGGTAGTGAGACTGCCGCAGTAAATATACCGAAGCCCATAGGAATTGTTTGGGCTGTGCATTTACCATGGCAGCATTGCTATCACAGGTTTGTAAAAGGGGCCCTTAGCTAATTAGCTCCATAATGAGACAATGTTTTAAGGAAAAGAAAATAAGTGTTCATGTTGTAAAGACAATATTTATTACCTTACTCTTATGAGAGGCTATCATTTAATGATAAGAGATATAGAAGCCACAGTAATTTATAAGCACCTTTGTTTTTTAATAAACAGGTTATCTTTATTCTGATTTATGTGTATCTGATTTTGGCTTTAGCAGTTTACCACCACCATAGACTGGAAGGACCTAGGGCCAGATTCACAAAGCAAACCGATCGTGTACCGATCGGTTTGCGACTCCTTTGCGACCAGATTTCCCTCCTGCACTAACCTCTCCAGCGATCCGCTTCGAATCCGTGCATGCAAATGAAAAGAAACATATGAAAAGTGGACAGGGACGCGATTCACCAACCAAATGTTTTAAACTAACTGGGCTGGCCGATGAACCCAAGAAGCAACTGCTGGAGACCAGTCGAAAATGCATTTCCGACTCTCTAGCTCCATAGAAGCCCTGCTCTATGCTGCCCCAAATCTCTGCTGCCCTTCCTCACACTGCGAGCCCGTGGGTTTAAGTGGGTTAAAACCACGGGCTCGCTGGGCTAAAAAGTAAAAGAAATATATTTTTTTTAAAGTTGCGGCTCAGACATGAATGGATTGCATCAGGTCCTGGCAGAGGAAAACAGCACAACACCCCGGCGTCACAGAGCCCATAATATGAAAGCCGCTCTTCGCCTTCCCCCACTCTCCAAAATGAGCATGGAGTCTCTTTGCTTGCTTGATTTCCCCTCGGGTACTGAAACAGGAACAGGATCGATGGGCAGAGCGCGGCGCAAATTCGCGAGGGCAGAGGTTGGCGATCTGCCATCCTGGAGCCCTAACTGATTGAGGCGATTTGTAGCCAGAAAGCTTTCAAAAATCTCTGAGGTTACGTGCAGGCAGCAGCTTTCCTTAGAACCCGGTTGCACCGAGCAGTGCCCCGGGGGATGGTTGCTTTTATTTTTCCTGCACGCCGATCTTGATGCGTGTTCTTACCACCCTGGCAGGACCTGCATGTATATGTATAATAAAAAGAACATTTCCTGCAGAGATTTAGGAGCACTCTTCTCTATCGCAGATTGCTTTTATTAGACATGCAGATTTGCTTGATAGTTAAATTACAATTCTTCACTGCCATCTTCGCAATAACTCGTCTAGTAAACTGCACGGGTGTAGACGCATGCGCAGACCATCTACAGATGGTCTGCACATGCGTCGGGATCACATACCAGCGATCCGTGCAGGCAGATGGGGGTGTTCCTCCGATTGCCCCCATCTGCATATTGTACTTTGGAGAATTCATTGGACCTGCCCGGATCGGGCAGATTCGTGAATCTAGCCCCTAGGATTAAAGAGATCTTCCTTTGCATGTTACATAAAACAAAACTACTTCTTGCATGGTGCTTCTGTAGGAACTCTAAAGCTGCTGTTTATCATAGCATCAATACTGAAATAAATTTTTCTGAAAAAAAAAAAAGCCATTCATTCTTTTCCATTCTGTAACATACCCTTTGTTAGATCAACTGTTTGCAGATTCTTTTTTTTTTTTTTTCTAATAATTTTTATTGAGGTAGCAGCTAGCACCATAACAAGGAAACATAGGCTACAACACAACAGTATTAAATAACAAAACAGGCGGGCCCGGGAGTTCTGTGTTCTCTCGGCCGGTATGATTGGGGTGTGTATGGGTGGTGAGTTTGGGGGGGTTTGACTGGGGTTCAACTATTTGCAGATTCTGACACAGCACTGGATCTTTGCTGTCACTGAGAAGCAAATACTAGCATTACCAAAAGTTCATATTATAGCCAGTCTAGAACATAGTTATAAGATTGACAATCAAATCCTTTATCTTTGATGTTACAGAGTCAGGAGTGGCACTAGGCAAACCACTGCCTTGTGCATTAATTGAAACTGGGTTGCTCCCCTTCCACTCCAAAGTCATTATACTCATAGCTCCAGAGCAGTTCTTCATCGTTCAGTACTCTTTCCATCTACACAGCATCTCCTTCTTTCTCCCAAATCCTCTGCTCAGCCACTTTATTTCCCTAAACCTCTCTCCCTCAATCCACATAATACAAGGGACACAAGTGTAGGTTGAACGCCAGAATGGTGGCATTCCCTTTCGCATGACCATCTTTAGCTACTCATGTTGTATGTTTCTGGCCCTCTATGGATCAAGTAACTGAACTGAAATAAGAGATTTCAGAAAAGACAAAATAAAGTAACTAGTGTCCATTTCTATTTGATCAGAACCAGTTCTTAATCCAAGGATTCCTAAAACTGCATTAGGGAATCTGCATGATAAAAGTCTACTTGCTTTTATTTATTTAACACCACTTATATCCTAAGTGGTTTATATTCAGGTACTTTATCATATTTCCCTATCTGTCCCAGTAGGTTCAAACTCTATCTAGTGTACCTGGGGCAATGAGGGGATTAAGTGACTTGCCCAGGATCACAAGGAGCAGTGAGGGATTTGAACCCACAGCCTCGGGGTGATGACGCTGTAGCTCTAAACCCCTGCACCACACACTCCCTCATTTGCCTCACAGATATTCATTATGGATGTCCTGAATAACAAACTAGATCTGAGGTCTTTTGGACAGTTTTTGGTTAAACCCTGCCATAGCCCTTGCGGTTCTTTGCTTTGAGCCCTCCTTAACTTCTGAGTTTCCATTGCAAAAACAGAAACACACTTTTAATTCAATATGTTGCATTTCACAATATGTGAAAATAATTTTTGGTGTGATTGGGGACATGGTGTAGCTGAATATCAAAGAAAGTGATACAGCACATTTTCTTTAACGAGCAAAACTCAAATCAATGTGCCTGCTTTTACCTTATGCTTCAGTGAATTCATGAAGCAGATGTACTTGGATTTCAAGATGTCTTTTTTTTGCTCCAATGCTCTTATTAGAGTTTGTCTTGAAAGACATTGTACTGTAACAGCAAACTCTATTAGAAGATCCCCTTTGCCTTTGTTGTGCTTCTAAAATCCTTGTCAATTATAATGTTAAATTCACTAGAAAGGTCCAATATTTTGAATGTTGTACAGCTCTTCCTTACAAAGAAGTCATTCAGCCAAAATGTTCAGGTTACAATATAAGTCATTCTTTATAATGTCTTTTATTAAAGTGGAGGCAGATATGGATGAGAAAACATTTAATAATTTCTGTCTTTTCTTTATCAACTTTATAATAAGATTCATGTGTTCATCATTTTATTCTGTATCATTACTGTCTTCTCAGAATTAATACAGCATATTTTTTGCTTTGTCACTCCTCTTTTATCAAGCTGCTGTAGAGGTTTTTAGCGCAGGCCGGCAAGGTGAGCGTCAGAGCATTTACCGTGCTGGCTTGCACTTAAAACCTCTAGCGCAGCTTGATAAATGGTACCCGTGAGTTTCTATTACTTGCAATACTATTATGAATACAGCAGACCCCCAATATTCACGGGGGTTAGGAGCAGAGCCGGCCTGCATCCCCGATCTTACCTGGTGGTCTAATGGTGACGCGGGGCAAGAGCAATCTTCCCACACGCCTGCCCCATGCAGAGCCATCATCAAAATGGTTGCCATGAGTTCCTGTTGTAGTCTCGAGGCAGCGTTTCTGCATTACAAAACAAGGGACCAAAAAATCGCGAATAACTGAATTTGTGAGTGGGAAAACTGCGAATCGGGAGAGGGAGATGCATCTTCATTTTCTGCTGAAACACAGATTCTTTTTTTTTTTTTTTAAACCTGTTTAAATTATGTGCATGGAAAAGATATAAATACTATATAAATGATGTGCCATTCTTAAACTAATGGTAAAATTCAATGAATGAGGCCAATTTCAGTTCACCACAACCATAGCATGAACTGAGTCCTCATTTGTGTGTCTTTGAACATATGCAATGTACATAGAGAAGGAGTGGATTACATGATAAGGACAGTTTGCTGTTCATATTTGACCTGTTGATATGGGTCTTTCACAACAAAAATTTTTTTATCAGTATTGTGATGGTGCTATGTATATGTTACTATGTGGGTTGGGAGGGTTTGTGCATGAATGAATGAGGTGTGAATGATATATTGTTGATGTTTAAATTATTGATGAGATTTGGATTTAATAGTGGGAAATTATATTTATATATGAAAACTAGCTGATGGCCCGGCGTTGCACGGGTATTTAATTATAGCAATAACACTGTAAATGGATTCAAATAAAGATACTTTATAGTGGTGAATGAAATTATTTTTTTACAGCTTTATAAAAAGTACAATACTGTATTCAAATTATAATGTGAAATATTTGACAAAATGAATACAATACAACTAACACAAAACTTGATTATAAACAACATTTTTAGTTTCGCCTCCAGGAGCAAGAACATATAAATTCTTGGGTGAACCCACCCTTGAGCAAGCAACATAGAGTTGTCCATGGGAAAAACAGGGGGATCTTATATCCACTCCACAGTATGTAATAGTCTGTCCCTGTGATTTGTTGATTGTGATAGAGAATGCAAGTCTCACTGGAATTTGCAATCTCTTAAACTGAAAAGGAAGATGTGTTGGAATAAGTGGTATCCGCGGGATAAATACGGTTTCACCTTGTCCCTGTCCCGAACAAAAGTTTCAGTATTGATTTAAACAACTAAATATGTGGAAACTCAGGTTGAAAAGAAACTCCATGCAGGTTTTTTCCGGTTCAGAATGGAACCTGTATTCCTAGTTCAGCATATGTGAGTACTCATGTAATGTAATAACATTATGAACTGGGGTGCATGAAGGAAACAGTTACAAACACAGTTAGAACATACAAACTCTATATGTATGGTGTCCGTGGTAGAATAGTAACGATGTCCCTAGTGGTTATAGTGTCATAAAAAGTGTTTTATAGTGGGAATTACTGTGAGAATGGCAGCTTTTTACATTTTTTCCATTGACATGAATGGTTGAAATCAGATTTTCTGTTTGTAGCTCCGCCCATGTGTGCAGGTGGGCCGCGAGACCCCCAGAACATATCACCCCAGGTAGTGAGGGATCTGCATACCAAGTTTCGTTCAAATCGGGCAAGCCATTTTTGCGTTGGCAGCTTTTTACATTTTATCCATTGACATGAATGGGTGAAATCTGATTTTCTGCTTGTAGCTCCGTGCACGTGTGCAGGTGGGCCGCGAGAACCCCAGAACATATCACCCAAGGTAGTGAGGGATCTGCATACCAAGTTTCGTTCAAATCGGGCAAGCCGTTTTTGCGTTGGCAGCTTTTTACATTTTTCCATTGACATGAATGGGTGAAATCTGATTTTGTTTGTAGCTCCGCCCACGTGTGCAGGTGGGCCGCGAGACCCCCAGAACATATCACCCCAGGTAGTGAGGGATCTGCATACCAAGTTTCGTTCAAATCGGGCAAGCCGTTTTTGCGTTGGCAGCTTTTTACATTTATTCCATTGATATGAATGGGTGAAATCTGATTTTCAGTTTGTAGCCCCGCCCACGTGTGCAGGTGGGCCACGAGACCCCCAGAACATATCACCCCAGGTAGTGAGGGATCTGCATACCAAGTTTCGTTCAAATCGGGCAAGCCGTTTTTGCGTTGGCAGCTTTTTACATTTTTTTCCATTGACATGAATGGGTGAAATCTGATTTTCTGTTTGTAGCTCCGCCCACGTGTGCAGGTGGGCCGCGAGACCCCCAGAACTTATCATCCCAGGTAGTGAGGGATCTGCATACCAAGTTTCGTTCAAATCGGTCAAGCCGTTTTTGCGTGATCGCGGCACATACACACACACATACATACACACATACCTCCGATTTTATATATATAGATATACGATATGAAACATTATTCTACTATTCTACCTATAAATGGTGCTTTATTCATCATAACTCTTTATTTTCTTTTGTTCTGAACAGCTATAATGGAAGAGATTTTGCAATCTGAATTAGTTTTTACTGTTGTTTGATATAATCTGTGTTCAAAGGGACACATAAATATAACTAGCCATGAAGAATTATACTATAGATAGGCCAGATCAGGTACAAAATTAATTCAGTGTATCCAATTTATTGCGCTAGCTGAAACTTCTTTTCTAATCTGACTTCATAATACCAAAAGTCTGGGACTGAAAGCAATCCTTTGTTAGAGGAAGTGCAGAAAGCAATTTAGAATGGTCTGAATTTCATTTGGGGTAATTTCTACCTTTGGTCACGTCATCACTTTGCAGAACGTGGAAGCTAATTTTCCAAACTCGATTTTTGTTTTACAGCTATCGTGTAATGCACCTCTACCTCAGTCAGCTCTTCCCATAAACAATCTAAACCAATTTACGTTGACTCTCTTAGTTGACATGGGCTGTCATTTATGTTAAACTGGTCAGTAAATCATCCTTAATATTTAATATTTTACCTTAATATCTACAGGCAAAAGGTTTGGCTTTTGCTTTAATGCCTATATGTCTAGCGTATGTAAGACTGAGAAGACAGAGAGTGTGTGTTTCTTTTCTATGTAATATCTTGTTTTTAAAATTCTTTAGTTATAATTTTTCAACAACATTTACAACAAAAAAAACTTCTTGTGAAAGGAATACATTCGTACAGCAAAATAAAGTTAAATATTAACAGGTCTTTTACTAAGGTTCGGTAGCCATTTAAGTGTGCCCTAAATATTAGCATGCGCTAAATGCTAATGAGCACCAACGCATCCATAGGATATAATGGACGCATTCACACACGTTAGCATTTAGAGCATGCTAATATTTAGTGCGTGCTACAACGGCTAACGCACCTTAGTAAAAGGAGCCCTAAATCATTCGAAAATGTAAAGTAGAATAATTGTATGTCCTTCCTTAGACCACAACAATGGTAAGTGGAGTTAAGGCCAGAATATCGGAGAAGTAAATGTCTTAATCAAAAATCTATGTAATATCTTTATGTATACTCTCTCTCAGTGACGCAGCCCATAAGAATTGAGTGGGCTACATTGCATTTGGTATGCGGGACTTGCTTCTGCGACTTTGTAAAAGGGGCCCTAATCTTATCACTTATATTTTTCATTCCCTTCCTTATAAGTTATGATATTTCAATAAAAAATAGCTGTAAGTTTCCAAAATGGAAACCGATTTGCATCTATATCTATGCATTTATTACATATACTAGTCTTTAAGCCCGTTACATTAACGGGTGCTAGAATAGATGTGTCTGTCTGTCTGTGTTTCTTTATCTCTCTCTCTCCTTGGCCACTGTCTGTATCCTTCTGTCTCCCCCTCCCCCCCGAGAAATGCTGTCTGCCCCCAGCACCCACCTCCTCCCCAAATGTCTCTCCATGGCCCTCTTCTGTCTTCCCCCCCAGAGCAAAGCTGTCTGTCCCCAGCACACCTCCCCCCAAAGCAGTCCCCTTTCCCTATCCCTCCATGGCCCCTTCTGTCTCCCCCCAGCACACCCCTCCCCCCAAAGCAGCCCCCTATCCCTCTCCCTGTGTCTCCATGGCCCCTTCTGTCTTCCCCCCCAGAGCAAAGCTGTTTGCTCCAAGCACACCCCTCCCCCCCAAAGCAGCCCCCTTTCCTTCTCCCGCTGACTCTCTCTCTGGCCCCCTTTCTCTGTCTGTCTTTCTGTCCCTCTCACTGCCCCTGTGTCTTTCTTTCTTTCTGTCTCCCTCCCTCCCGCTGTCTGTCTGTCATTTTTCCCCATTTCCCTGTGCAGCAGCATAAGGGGTTAGGGAGTTTCTCAGGCTGGCAAACTGTCCTCTCCTCTCCCTCTCTAATGCTCCTCCTATGCTTTCCTTTTCTGTTCTCTTCCTCCTTCCACCATCCCCTCCTCTTTGTCCAATCTCTCTCTCTCTGCTTCTCTCCTCCTCTCTGATTTTCCTCTTCTACCTTGCCTCTCCTCCACCCTCTGATGCTCGTCTCTCCTGATTCCCCCCTCTGGTGCTGGCCGACTCGTGGCTGGCACCCATTGGTTGCTGCGCGCGAGACCTGCCAGCGGCCGGATGCAATGGGAAGCAGTCATCTGTTGGAGGCTGTAGTCGGGAGTCAGCGCCGTTAAAGCTGGTGGTTCTTCTTAGAAAGAACCACGCGCCTGTTTGAAAACTGTCACGCCGCTGGAGCCGGGAGGCGACAGAGAGCAACCGTTGCCAATCCAGCGCGTCTCTCCCCGTCTCCTCCCTGTGCGCGCATGCTCGCTCTCAGGCCTCCCCTCCCCACCCCACCATCCTAACTCATACCTGAGGCCGTCCACCACCAACACCACTTCCGCAGCTCGCTCGCGCTTCGATACCCCGTCCCCTGTGACGCGGGCCGCCTCGCTGGAAACAGGAAGTGTTTGGGGGGGAGGGCTAGATGCTGGATAATCGGGGGAAACAACGTTCAGAGGAGGGAGGCTGCGGGGCCTGTTGCGGATGGTCTCAAAGGCAAATGGAGAGAGAGGGAAGTAGCCGTATTGTGAGGTGGAGAGTAGGGAAGTTTTTCTGGTGCGCATGTCTTTCAACAGGGAGCAGGACAGATCGTAAGCCACGCATGCGCACTTCCTATGTGTCACTACAGCTCACGGAAAACCGGCACACACATAGGAAGTGCGCATGCGCGGCCTAGCGTTTTATTATATTAGATATATATCTACCTCTATAATATATATATGTAGACATATATGTAATAAATGTATGTAATACAAATAAGTTTCAAGTTTATTTTAATTTGATAGATCGCTTAATTTAGGTTTTACTAAGCGAGTTACAATATATAAAAAATAACATATAGTTTGACGTGATATTTAAAAAGTTTAAACAATGGTTATGTTTAAAAAATGTTTAAACAGTAATTATAACTATATATAAATATATCTATGTACACCTACAATGTAACCTCAAAAAACAGGGAGGAATGGAGGGAAGTATAATACAAAAATATCACTTCAAAACAAAAGCACCACACAAGCCAAGAAAGCTAGTTTATTACTTAAGTGAAAGAAAAGCCTCAGACAGACGGAGAGGTGTACCCACACTCTTCCACCAAAGCGTCATAGGCAAAAAACTTTCGCACAAGTTTAAAGTTAGCAGGTGGAAGCAAAAAAATAGCCGAGATTAATGGTAAAAACCACTAAACACAAACAGGCCAGGCCGAAAGCAGCAGTTAAGATCTGCGTACTGATAGCCTGGATTTAGCACTAAGGCCCTGAAGCAGTGGTTACCGGCCACAAAACAATCGTCGGCCTGGCCTGTTTGTGTTCAGTGGTTTTTACCATTAATCATTCTCGGCTATTTTTTGCTCCTACCTGCTAACTTTAAACTTGTGTGAAAGTTTTTTGGCCTATGATGCTTTGGTGGAAGTGTGGGTACACCTCTCCGTTTGTCTGAGGCTTTTCTTTCACTTAAATAATAAGCTAGCTTTCTTGGCTTTCTTGGTGCTTTTGTTTTGGAGTGATATTTTTGAATTTTTGCATCTATAATATATACATGTTGATATATATGTAATAAACATATAGATATAGATGCAAATCAGTTTCCATTTTGGAGACTTCCAGCTATTTTTTATTGAAATAGCATAACTTATAAGGAAAGGGATGAAAAGTGTAAGTGACAAGATTAGGGCCCCTTTTACAAAGTCGCAGAAGCAAGTTCCGCTTGCTGAATGCAATGCAGTCCATTTAATTCTTATGGGCTGTGTCACATTTGCTGTGCTGGGACTTGTTACCGTGGCTTTATAATAGGGGCTCTTAATTAGATCTGTACATTTTGGAGTTAGCAAAATAGGTTTGCTGCAAACTGGCTTTCCTTTTATGTTTGCCTGTCATTTGTCTGCCATTATTAGTATTTTTTTATTTTTTTGTGGGAGTTGAATGAAAGCTGTCTGCAGAGTTTTCATGTATCTGCAAAGCAAAAAGCCATTTTCTCATCCCTTAACACACTGAATGACAGAAAGGAAAACTTGAAAGGAAATGGTATCTAGATAAGAAGGAGAGGATTGTTGGAACATGTTTTGGGTGACACTGGGATAAATGCCTCAATCTGTAACTTTCAAAAATAGCAAGCATTGTGCAAGAATTGAATGCTTGTAACTCTGCAGGTCCAAGCAGTTTGCTAAAAACTTCCAATAGGTATATTGAGCTGAAACAGGAGGAGGAGGAGGTGAAGCTAGCTAGCAATTTTAGATAAGAGAGGAAAAGAAGCAGATTTAACTTGATCTCATAAAAAGTAGGGAAATAATGAAGTGTACTAAAAGTCTGCAAGTAAGTTTGCTTGCCCATTTTTGAAATAGCTCTTTTTTCCATCATGGAGTTGATTTCCTATAATTTCTGGAAGGTGAAAATTGTACAGATAAAAAATAATGCATGTAAAACTTACTGTGGGACCCTAGGTCTTGAATGAAGAATTGCTGGACAGTTCCCCACAGATTGAGGCTTATTTTGCATGGTTTTCTATGCTTATTTTTCCCTTCTGGATGCTGTAGCAAATTAAGGGCTCCTTTTACTTTTTACAGTGGGCCAGCGAGGTAAATGCTCTGACATTCATTCAGTTCCTAAGAACGTCAGAGCATTTACCTCGCCGGCCCACAATAAGGAACTCTACCATGGTTTAATAAAATTAAATACATCTTTCTGGTGGGCAACGATTATGATGATTCATAAATATGAATGTAAAGCCAATTCCTTTGCTAATAAAAGCTTAAAATCTAATAAAATATGGTCACTGATAGCAAATATTTCTTATTTAACCTAACTTAGAGATACGATCCAACTGGTATTATTGAGAATAGTATATTATATAAATAATTTTAATGGTTTATTATAACCAAAATTGATCTAATCCCTGGTCTACATGGGAGTATTTATAGTTATCTGTGAGTAAATGACTTCATACCTATATTGGTTAGATAACATAGATGCTTTTAGTCCTCATTGCATCTATGATTTGAATGCAAGTAACATTTCAATTGTAAAATATCCTTGATTTTAATTTATTTATGTACATTTCTTATGTTAAAATTTCAATAAAAATATTTTAAAATGAAATAATAATAATAAAAAAAAAGCCAGCATAAATCCTCAGGTAAGGGACACATTGTTTTACAAGGGTGCCTGTATACTGAGTTCCACATTTCCAAGAAATTACATTTAGCTTTACAATATCCTTTATGTGTTCGACATAATTTTTATGCTGGAAAATAAAGAAAAGGGTAATGTCATTGTGCCCTTGTATTATATTTACTTGTGCAATCTGGATATCTCTTTATTATACTTCAGCTCATCTTGTAAGCCTAATTTATGATGGGTTACTTAATCTGCATCCAATTAAATCATATGTGGTTCTTTGCTGGCCTCAATGTATAACTTTTTTAAATTTACATGCAGGAAGCATTAAAATGGCAGAAATCAAAATAGCTCTGGATTTAATGTGTTGCATTATCTTATAGGACAGCGATGGCGAACCTATGGCACACGTGCCAGCTGTGGCACGCGAAGGCCTTGCAGCTGGCACGCGGGAAGGTCCACAATTAAGATATGCGGTGCGGCGGGAGGCGAGTGTGCCGGTGTCTGCTTTGCAGCTCACCTGGCAACAGGGCCGGACTGGCCATTGGGAGGACCGGGCATTATCCCGGTGGGCCGCGGCCCATCCTCCTGTGCTGGCTGCAGTCCTGTGAGTGGATGTTTAGCCTGCCTGTCTTCCCCTTAGTATCCTATGAGCCAGGCAGTGTGTGAGGGGGAAGTGGGGGGGAGGAAGAGAAGCTTCACACTGAGTCTGTCACAGGAACTCAGTGAGGCTGTAGTGTGACTCCACATGTGACATCTGTAATCAGGAACAGTTCCTAGTGCTCCCATGCTAGAGAGGTGAGAATATGGGGGGATGTTAATGTGTCTAATAATGTGCTCCTCTGTAAAAACCTCTGTATCTTCCATGGGGGACATGCTAAATTCGAGGAAATAAAAAAACTGCTTATGATGATTGCATAGAGAAGTTCAGTAAGCTGAGAGGAGGGCTGGGCTCTCTGTGAACAACCAACACACTAATCCTCTGTGCTGTACCTTATGGAAAACTCAATATAGCAAAAAACAGTAAAGTGTATATGTGGCCCTTCACAGTGCTTTTGTAAACATCATAATAAAATAACAAAGGCTCCAATAATGAAAAATAAAAGTCCTTTTCCCATACACTCAGGTTGCACAAGTCCGGTTTTCACCCGGACAGTATATTTTTTGACCAAAACGGATGTCTACAATTAGTAAAATTCCCCAATCACATATTTTTTTATGGGGACGGATTTGTATACAGCACTTCATTAGATTTTTTTTATTATACAAATTTTATCTTTTTGTAGACTTGAAGTCTTGAACAAAGAAAATGAGTACAGCAAAAAAAGCAAAAACAGATAGTGGAAGACCATTCCAAGAGGCCTGGACAGAGACATATGGAGTGATTGAACGCAGTGGGAAAGCATTGTGTATTATGTGTAATGAAAGTGTTGTGTCTCGCATATCAAGTGTCAAACGTCACTTTGAGACCAACCATAACAGTGTTGCTGAACTTGGTTTAGCTCAAAAAAAAGAGTTCCTTGTAGGAAAATTAAAGAAATATTACTCCCAGTCTCTTAGTTTTAGCAACTATCTTTCAAAAACTAATCATCTTACAGTTGCCAGCTTTCAAATTCCACTGTGCATGGCAAAACATGGTAAGCCCCTCTCTGATGGAGATTTTATCAAAAAGGCAATTTTGGCTGGGAGTAATTCACTCTTCCATGATTTCCAAAACAAGGATAAAATTGTGCAGCGCATCTCTGAGATGCCGCTAAGCAGAAATACTGCAAAAGATAGGGTTCTGCGAATGGCTGCTGATGTTAGTCAACAGCTTACTTGCGACTTACAAAAAGCACCCTTCTGCTCCATGTGCTTGGATGAAAGTACAGATATTACTAACCATGCAAGACTAGCGCTCATTTTGCGTTATGCTACTGGTGACATCATGAGAGAAGAGCTGGTAAAACTGCTGTCTTTGCCTGGAAGAACACAAGGGATAGATATCCACAATGCTGTGATGGAGGCTTTTTCATCACTAGACATAAGTCCAGAAAAAGTGGTTTCAGTTACTAGCGATGGAGCACCTAGCATGGTGGGGACAACATCAGGATTCATTCATTTCTTTGCTAAGGAAGCAAAACATCCACTGATTCAATTTCACTGCATAATACATCAAGAGGCTCTCTGCGCCAAAGAAAGCAGCAAAAAACTTGACGATGTCCTCAAAGATGTAACAAAAATGGTGAACTTCATCATGGCGCGTGCTCTTAATTTTCGACAATTTCAAGCCCTTCTTGATGAGGTTCAGGCACAATATAACACTTTACTGATGTACAATAATGTCCGGTGGCTGAGCAGAGGACGAGTGTTAGAGAGATTTGTGGCCTGCTTGGAAGAAGTTAGGCTATTTATGAATGAAAAGGGGATAGACTATCCTCAACTCACCAACATGGCCTGGCTTACCAACCTCATGTTCTTTACAGATTTTACTAACCACTTTAATGTACTAAACAAAAAATTACAAGGCATGGGAAAAACAGCAGAAAGCATGTTTAGTGACATCAAAGCTTTTGAGAGAAAATTGCATGTTTTTGAAAAAGACCTTGAGAGTGGACAGCTAAAATATTTTTCCAACCTAAAAATACATTTGGATAATTCTACAACATTTGTGGACAGTCATAAAAAACACCAGGAAATCCACAAAGCATATTCCACCATTGTAGCCGAAGCAAAGGAGAATTTTAGTAAAAGATTTTCTCAGTTCCGTAAGATGGAGACAACCCTTTCATTTATAACTTCCCCAGAAAAGTCCACATTTGAAGATCTTGATCTTTCCTGCTTACAGTGGTTGGATATTCAAAATTTGGAAATGGAGCTACTGGAATTTCAAGAAAGCTCTATCTGGAAAAGTAAATTCAATGACCTGCGTGCGGCTCTTGAACGTATTGAGTGTGAAAGAGTGACAAATGAAATCACTGCTAGCAGTTCTGAAAATGAAATCCTAAAAGCGTGGAATTCTCTGCCAGACAATTTTAAGTCCATGAAAGCACTTGGGATTGCTCTTCTTACTTTGTTTGGGTCATCCTATGCTTGTGAGCAGCTGTTTTCGGCTTTGAATCATATAAAATCTGATGCTAGAAACAGATTAACGGATGACATGAGTGCTGCATGTGTTGCTCTGAAATTAACGCACTATGAGCCAAGGATTGACAAGTTATCAGCATGCATGCAACAACAAAAATCACATTAATTTTTTTCAGAGCATGCCCAATGCATATGTTTACATGAAGCAGTGTTTTCAGTTTGCAGTTAAGACACTTTCTAAGTTATTTAAATATTATTTAAAGATGTTATTTAAAAAAGGGACTTTACATGGCCCTGTTGTATTCCAATCTGGAATTTCCAATAAAAACGGTTGGTTTAATTGAAAGCTCTTTTGCTTTCTTTACATCATATTATTAGAAATGTAATAATTTAACTATTTTCTAATTTGATTGTAAATTTTACAAAAAAACATGTATAGACTCTTTGGGAATACACACCGAGTCTTGACACAGTTAACAGTTTTAAGAAGTTTATCTTTTTTTTTACTCAGGATACATTTGACATGTTATGTGAATAATACATTTAAAATATATTGTGTAACTGAATCAAATTCTTCCTAAATTCATTAAATTGAATGAAATCATTAAAACATTATAAATTGCCAATAAATTGAAATGAAAACCAAAGGATTGTGAATCAAATTGATTCTCTGACAATACAAAGATTCCAACCTTTAAAAATGATGTTACATAGTTCAGGCAACTTTATAAAGAGTTTTTAGATACTAAAATCTTGTTATTAAGGTTTAATTGATGTGCTGGCACTTTGAGGAAATTCTTTGGTTTTGTGCGGCAGTTTGGGCACTCGGGCTCAAAAAGGTTAGCCATCACTGTTATAGGATATTAAAGACACTGGGATAGGGTTACCAGATTTTACTATTGTAAAATCTGGACCCAATGGCCACGCCCCCAGGCCTGCCCAGTTCTACCCAGCCCAGCCCAGTTACGCCCCCATCCTCACCCCCCCTGCCCCACACCACTCAACCTGTTCTCCTGCTCGGATGCGCAGGGGTGACGGGATGATGTCACTGCATGCGAAGTGATGTGATGACATCCCATGCATGTGCACATACTCATGAAGTCACCATGTTGCGTCTACGCCTGCGCAGATGCCCTTCCAACGCTGTCCCGATCTGGAAGCTTTTCAAAACCCGGGCAAAGTGCTGGGTTTTGAGAAGCTGTTTGGATTCCCAGACGTCTGGTGACCCTACGCTGGGATCGATATTCAAAGATATTTAACTAGGCAGGAGAGGCTTCTGCCCAGTTAAATCCCTCTGGAGGGCTATCTGGGGATACCCAGCAGCATTTATGTTGAATCGATTTTTATTATCAAAATATACAAAAACACAAACCAACAAACACGAATCACAGTTACAAAGAAATAATCAGATACAAGAGATCGGATTCAACACCCCTCCCACCCCACCCCCACCCCAAACCCCCTGATCTGAAAAATAGCAGAACCCTAGTGCAGTAGGCTTGGACTCAGATAACCCACTGCCAACGAGAAAAGCTAAACTCCAACACTGAGAAGAGAGAAAAAAAAAAAAAAAAAAAAACTGGGGGGGAGGGGGGGGGAAAAGAAATAGAAGGTGCACCTGGTGCCCTCACAAAAATACAACAAGCTCGGGGCCCAGAGAGAATTACAATAAATTCAGGATGTCACTTCGAGCACGTGGTGCTAATGAAAAAAGATAAGAATCCCAGATCCGCAGAAATTGGCGTTTTCTTCGCAGGCTAAAAGACGCATCCTTCCGCTCCAACAGCAGCAGAGCATGCAAACGATTCCTCCAAGCCCAAAAGGAGGGCAAGGTATCTCCAATCCAAACAGCCAGAATCACCTTCTTCCCCAGGACACCCACCCGTCTCATAAACTGCCGCTGACCCGAATCAGACAAACAAAAGGCCTCATATTTATCCAGCAGGAGACCAGCAGCAGAAAGGGGGAGTGCTTTACCAAAAATGCGCTCCACATAAGATAAAACCCGTCTCCAGAAGAGTTTAATTTTCACACAGGACCAAAAGGCATGAATAAACGAGTGGGGTTGCTGGAGACACTTGGGACACAACGGAGAATCCGTATAACCTGAATAATATAACTGACTTTTCGTAAAATAGCCGCGATGAATCACCCTAAATTGACACTCCCGGAGATCGGCATTAACAGACACTCCTGGAATTCTGGAAATTAAGGAAGGGAGATCCAAAGCGTCCTGAGCCATCCCCAAATCTTGACACCAGCGAGCTTGGAGTGCAGCACGATCAGCCGGACCTAACCAACGCTGGAGATCTTTATAAAGACCTGAAACCGTAAACCCAGTCTCCAAATAGGGATCCAGTAGTGTCGCAAATCTATCCTCAATCGGAAACGCCAAAGCGGCTCGGGGGAGAGATTGGATATAATGATGAAGTTGCCGAAACGCAAAAAAGTCACCCACAGAAAAAATTCCAGACCGGACTAGAACATCCCAAGATTTTAAAGAGCCATCAGCCTGGAGAACATGAGCAAGCAGCGTATAATCCCGAGATGCCAGTTTACGAAAACAAGCATTCTCACTACCAGGGCTAAATTGCAGATTCCCCTGAATAGGTAAGTATCTGGTAGTCGAGGGAGTACCCTTCCAGGAATGCAATACATAAGACCAGATGATGCGTAGAGAGTGTAACAACACACTTCCCCTAAGTGGCACCGGTAAGGCAGAACGAGGCGATTGCACCAAGGACAAAATATGTCAAGGGGCAAAAAAATCCTTCTCATAAGGTTTCGGAGTAAAATCCTGGCGATCCGAAAGCCACTCCCCCAGGTAACGCAACAAACAGGCCGCATTGTATAACCGGAACTGCGGTAACCCCAGTCCCCCGCTTCCCCACGAGCCAAACAGGTAACGCAACGCCACCCGTGGTCGTCGACCCCCCCAGCAGAATCTAGAAAGCATAGAATGCAATTTAGTAATGTCCCGTTTCAAAAGCCACAAAGGAAGTAACTGCAAAGTATAAAGCCATTTTGGAAAAAGGATCATGTTAAACAAATGGATCCTGCCTAATAAAGACAGTGGAAGAGGAGACCAACGAGCAAAATACGCAGTCGAGGAACAGAACAAAGAATCAATGTTGACGCGATATAACGTCGAAGTGCAAGGCGTCAACAAGATCCCTAAGTAACGAAACGAAGAGGAAGCCCATTGAAGCGGGAAGGGCCCAGGCCAAGAGTCCCGTAACGACGAGGACGTGGCCAACGCTAAAGATTTGTCAAGATTAAGCTTAAAACCAGAATAATCGCCATATTCCTGAAAAGTGGCCATCAGATTGGAAAGAGATACAATGGGATCTGAAATATGAACCAAGAGATCATCCGCAAAAGCTGAGATCTTGAATTCGGAAGAACCAATTCGAATGCCTGAAATAGCTCTATTAAGCTGAATATCACGGATCAAGGGGTCTAACGACAGAGCAAAGAGCAATGGAGAAAGGGGACAGCCCTGACGCGTACCACGACGGATGGGGAACAGAGGAGAACTATGGCCATTGACCCAAACGAAGGCTGTAGGTGAATGATAAAGCACTCGAATCGCATCCTGAAAAAACCCTGTTATGCCATACCGAGTTAAGACCGCAAATAAAAAGTTCCAAGAAACACGGTCAAAGGCTTTTTCCGCATCAAAGCTGACCAATAGGGAAGGAAGCCGGGTCCTCTCCACAAATTCCAAGGAAGCCAGTATGGATCTAATGTTTTTCACACTAGTACGCCCCTGCACAAATCCCACCTGAGGGGAAGCAATCAAATCAGGAAGAACACAAGCCAATCGATTAGCCAAAACCTTGGCAAACATCTTGGCCTCCACATTCAACAGTGAGATAGGACGGTAAGAAGAAGAAAGGGCAGCATCCCTATTAGGCTTCAACAGCACGATTATTTGAGCAGAGGAGAGAGAATCCGGAAGGGTACCCCGCCGGACAGCGGCCGTGAAGGTCTCAGCCAGTACAGGTGCTATGGTGGGATGGAGGAGTTTATAGAATTCCATCCGGAAACCATCCGGCCCGGGGGCCTTCAGCAACGACCCATTCTGTATTACTCCTGCTACCTCCTCAGCCGTGATAGGGGCGTTAAGACGCAGCACTGCCTGAGCAGACAGGCCCGGAAGGGAAAGGCCATCTAAATAGGCCGTGCCATCCATTAAATCAGATTGTTGTGAATAAAGTTGTCTATAGTAGTCATAGAACACCGCGTTGATCTCGGCATCCGTCCGGACCATGGCCCCCCCCATCTGAGCGAAGTTGGAGGACAGGAGTACGACCCGCTGACCGACGGACCACCCTTGCCAAGAGCGTCCCACGTTGGTTCCCATGGCGAAAAAGTTGATACCTATAATAAGCAAGCGACTTGACCGTTCTAGCATGCAACAATTCCTGAAGCTTGCACTGGGAGGCCAAGAGCTGAGAACGCAAAGAGGAAGTGTGAGAATGACCGTAAAGCCGACGTAGGTCACCTACCCTACGTTCCAAGTGTAAAATCTCCCTATCTCGAGCACGTCTTTGATGGCTGGAATATGACATGATCTCCCCGCGCAGCACCGCTTTCGCAGCCTCCCAGAAGAGAGTAGAGTCAGCCCGATGTTCCATATTATGATGTTGATAGTCAGACCATTTCCGAAGCAGAAACTCCTGAAACTTCGGATCCTTATACAAACGGAGCGGAAATCGCCAGCGGAAGGAGCCCGGGGAAGAGACATCCAAATGCAAGGTCAACAAAATCATGGTGTGATCAGAGACATCAAAGGAACCAATCGTGGCCGACTCAATCTGAGAAAACAAAGAGCTAGAAGTCAACCAGTAATCAATCCGGGATAAAGAGGCATGAGCCCTAGAAATGTGAGTATAATCACGCTCACCTGGATGAAGCGTCCGCCAGACATCAAGAACATCCAATGATGAGCAAAGTAAAGAAATACCCCTAGTAGGATGCACCCTATCTTGGGGAGTAGGAAGCGATTTATCCAACAAAGGGTCATGAACGCAATTGAAGTCCCCTCCCACCAATAAAGGAATATCAGAATGTTGACCAAGAAGGCGAATAAGCGAGGAGAAAAACCGAGAGTCATAGCTGTTAGGAGCGTAAACATTACAAAGAATCACAGGCTGACGATGAAGGAGCGCCTTAGCAATGATATACCGTCCCCCAGGATCCACCCACTGCTGTTGAAGGACAAAGGGCAACCCCTTCTGAATCAAAATCAGAACTCCCGCCTTACGGTTGTTCGCCGGTGCGCCCAAATGTTGACCAACCCACCAAGTCTGGAGTTTAGCATGCTCTGCCGCTGACAAATGCGTCTCCTGCAAGAAGACAAGATCAGCTCTCTGACGGTTCAAGGCTCTCAAAATTTTTTGTCGTTTAATAGGTGAAGTGACCCCATTTATATTCCAGGAAATACATCTAAGAGGCTTCATAAATGAAATTAGAAAGACAAAGGACAGGCAAAAATCCAAAAAGAGAACCGAGAGCAAGGCCGTCCCAGCCAGCGACCAGCTCCCAGAACCTCAATCCAGACCCGAGCTTCCACCACCAGACAAAAGGCCAACTGTAGGGCACCAGGAACACACAAAAATAAACAAAAGAAAAGGGAAGAGAAAAGAGAAAAAGAAAATAAAAAAAAGAAGTAGAAAGAGAAAAACAAAAAGAAAACCCCACATACCCACCCACCCACCCGCCCCGTCCTCCCACCATCTCCCCCCCATCCCTCTTGTGACCCACTAGTGGTCCAAGGGCCCTGTGAAGTAGCTCCCAACCCCCCCCCCTAGCAGACCATATGTTCAAGAAACCACCCTCGCCGAGTCAAAGCAACCCCAGCCATAGGCAGTCAAAAAAAAGTGCAATGCACCCCAGTATCCACCCCAAACAACACAGAAACAATCCCAACCACCCCTCGCCCGCCCGATGCCCCATAACAGACTAGGCATTAATTTTGGGCAACCACCAATCAGGAAACAATGCAATAGAAATCAACAAGCAAATGCTCAACGGAGCCACCATAGGTACCATCAACCCCCACTACCCAACACTCAAATATTCCCTCCCCGTCTTACCCAGCCACGCTAATCCCTCAATCATACAGTCACTCAGGAAGGGAGAAGCGCTCCCTATATACAAAACACTCCATCCAACTCAACAGAAACATGCACTCCCCTCCCAATCATCCACACAGTCCAGGCAGGATAAGAAAAAATATTGTCCGAAGGAAGTTCAGATCGGTCCATCGCGCCTGCACCACATCAAGGTCTGCCAGCCCTCAAAATAAGTACTGCCCAGAGCAGACCACCACGGGAGCTGGCCATCTGGCATCAAGGCTTCCAGGACACATCAGACAGAGGAGGCATATAACGATCAGTGGAACTCCAGCTGAAAAGAACCAATGGGCTATCAAGGAGCAGGGTCTGGGGCCTGCAAGGATTGCACGAAGCGAAGCGCCTCAGCCGCCACCACAAAGAAGTGAGTCTGACCAGCATGTCGGATCCGCAGACGTGCAGGATACAGCAAGGCAAAAGATATTTTCATCCGAAACAGCTGGGAGCAGATGGGAGTAAACTCCTTCCGTTTGGCTTGTAGAGCTGGGGAATAGTCCTGGAAACATAACACCCTGGAGTTGTCATACAGCAGAGGGCCCGAGGTGCGAATGGCTCGCAGAATCTCTTGTTTATGGGCAGAGTTCAACAACTTAAGGATGACAGTTCGAGCTCGCGAGCCTGGTGCTCCCAGCGGGCCCAAACGATGAGCGCGTTCAATTCTCAGGGGACCATGTGCTTCAGATAAGGTTAAAGAGCGCTGCAGCCAAGATTCCAGAAAGGAATGGAGCTCACCATCCTTCACTGATTCAGGTAAGCCTACCAGTCGCAGATTCCCCCGACGGGACCTATTCTCAAGGTCCTCCACCTTTGCTTCCATAGCGGCCAGCTGAGCTCGCAGTTGTTGATGGTCCCCTTCACGTTGCTGAACTCTATCCTCCAACGTGGTGAGACGCTGCTGATAGGAGGAAAACTCTCCCTGCAGCGTCTCCAGCCGAGTGTCCACAGAATCTAATTTGTCCCCGATAGGTTGCAGTTTCGTGGTCAGGGATCCCTCCAGCAGCAGTTTCACTTCGGCCACTATTTCAGACACCCACGCGGTCGGCGCCGGGAGCGGCGGAGGAGACTCGCGGTCGGCCATCTTGGACTCACCCGCGCGACCGCGATCCCTCTCCCGGCGCGGCAGCTTGCTGGTCATAAAGCCCCGATGGCAGGAAAACACTGGGAGAGAGTCACACCACCTCCAGCGCCAAAATCTGCGGCGAAATCGCGGCGTTCCGGGGTCAAGAATCGCCGATGGTGGGAACGGGATCGGGAGCTAACCCCACCGACGTCTGCTCAGCAGCTCGACATCACGTGACCCCTACCCAGCAGCATTTAACTAGCTAGTGTTGCTGAATACTCCCTCTAATCACCTAAGCCAAAACTGGCTATGCTATGGGCAGTCAAGAGGCGGAATTGGCACTTATGAGGGGGTGCTGAAAAGCTCTTAACCCAACCAAGAAGGGAATGACGTGGATACGGTTCAATCAGTGATCTGAGACAAGGGAGGAGTCCATTTGCTTTGAATAAAGACTCCTCCCTTGTCTCTTTTTGTTGTACTGGTGTACTTTGAGGTGAGGAGTTTCTTCTTTCGCTCACTGGTTCAATCAATGATCTGAAACGTCAAAGCATAACATTTCATTTCTGCAAATTGGTGCTTGACAAAATAAGATAATACTTTTGTCAGCTACAGTGGCAAAATAACGCTCAGAATTTAGGTGAAATGAGGAACAGGTTATAGGAGCAATAAGAGGGTTCCTGATTGGAAGGTTCTACAGTAGGGGTGTCCAACACGGCCCCATGAAGTATTTTGTGTGGCCCTGGTCAAGGGTGATGCAGTGTTTTCCTCTGCTGCCCCCGGATGTTTACCATCTTGCGGCTCCCTCCTCTGTCTTGCTGCAGTGTTTGTGCTTTTGTGCGGCCCCAGAAACATTTTTTTCGGCCAATGCGGCCCAGGGAAGCCAAAAGGTTGGACACCCCTGGTCTACAGTATTTTTGAAAAACTGTCTAAGCTGTAGGTTCCAGCCTTCCTCTGCATGGATTTTTACAGCTTATATTTCTTCCTGAAGCATACATTCTGCAAGCAAATAGAACAGACAAAGCTCTTAAATTCAGCGTGCGTAAAGTCTGTTTACAAATGAGCAGCCAGTAGTTAATTATGGAAGGTACTTTTAGATTGATGAGCTAAAGACTGTTAGTCACTATTTTCTAAATGAGAACAGGAAAGAGCTGGCTCCTGAGTGAGCAGCCATTATTGCATTAACAGTAAATCAAACCTGTAGGGAGGAGATCACAGATAATTTGCTAGCGATTAACAATTGCCTCGAAAAGTATGCTCTTTGGACAGTGGTCAATCCAATAGTCCTAAATTACAGTTCTTGGATTATTCATTATGGAATTACAAGGTACAAACCCACCCTAGGCTTATAGAATGTTTTACGTTTGGAATGACAGATTGGGTGCGTTCACATCCAGCAATATAAGACCAGTGTATGCAGGTTCAAATTGTTTCCTTATTCACATACTCAGTTGTAAACCTTGAAAAACTCACAAGCTCTATTTCTAGGCCACAAGGGGAGTCCTTCATCAGAAAGATGGCATCACAAAGTAGATCTCTTTGAGACCAGAAATATTCATACCCTAAAGCAGGGGTAGGGAACTCCGGTCCTCGAGAGCTGTATTCCAGTCGGGTTTTCAGGATTTCCCCAATGAATATGCATGAGATCTATTTGAATGCACTGCTTTCAATGCATATTCACATTTGTCTTCTGTCTTTTGTCAGCATGAGAAGTGGTATAGCAGGAAGATCTACTCGTTGTTGTTTGTGCCATCATCAGACGATAAGTGAACTGTTTTGTTCTTTTTCTGGCTCCCTGTGCACAGTGGTGGCTTTGGTCCCATTTTGAAAAATTACATTTTGAAACGTGTGGAGTTTTTTGCCTATGATACAGAGTAGGACTGGCTTAAAAACTCATTGGGTTGCCGTCCGTATATTGTTGATAAGTTGAGGCTTTTTCTCCACCTATTATAAATGTATTTTCATGGGGTATCCCCACCACTAGGCTAATAACAATTTTTTGCTGATTGTATTTAAACATTTCTATCATATCTCCCCTCTCTTGCCTTTTCTCTAAAGTATACAAATTGAGATCTTTAAGTCTGTCCCCATATGCCTTATGACAAAGACCACGCACCATTTTAGTAGCCTTCCTCTGGACTGATTCCATCCTTTTTATATCTTTTTGAAGGTATGGTCTCCAGAATTGCACACCAGAATCTTGTACAGGGGCATCAATACCTCCTTTACCTACTGGCCATACCTCTCCCCATGAACTCTAGCATACTTCTAGCTTTTGCTGTCACCTTTTCAACCTTTTTGACCACCTGAAGATCATCACATACAATCACACCCAAGTCCTGTCCTTCCTTCGGGTTTTTGCAGCCCAAATGCATTTCTTAGCATTAAATTTTAGCTGCCAAAATTCAGACCATTCTTCACTAGGTCTTTCTTCATGTTATTCACACTATTCGGGCTGTCTACTCTATTGTAGATTTTTGTATCATCTGCAAAGAGGCAAATCTTACCTGACAGCCCTTCAGCAATATTGTTTATAAAAATGTTAAAAAGAACGGGCCCAAGAACAGAACCTTGAGGCACACCACTGGTAACATCCCTTTCCTCAGAGTGATTTCCATTGACCACTACCCTCTGTTGTCTTCCATTCAACCAGTTTCTGACCCAGCCCATCATTTTGGGGCCCATCCCAAGGGCACTCAGTTTATTTATTAGATGTCTGTGTGGAACACTGTCAAAGACTTTGCTAAAATCTAAATACACCTTATCTAGCACACTCCCTCTATTCAATTCTCTGGTCACCCAGTCAAAAAAATTGATCAGATTTGTCTGACAAGACTTACCTCTAGTGACTCCTTGTTGCCTCTGGTCCTGTAATCCACCAAATTCCAGAAACTTCACCATTCTCTGTTTTAAAAGCGTTCCATTTGCTTACCACAGAAGTCAGACTTACAGGCCTGTAATTCCCTACTTCTTTCTTACTTTCACTTTTGTATAGAGTAGTGGTCTCAAACTCAAACCCTTTGCAGGGCCACATTTTGGATTTGTAGGTACTTGGAGGGCCTCAGAAAAATATAGTTAATATCTTAATAAAGAAATGACAATTTTGCATGAGGTAAAACTCTTTATAGTTTCTAAATCTTTCCTTTTGGCTAAGTCTTAATAATAATATTGTAATTTATAGCTAAAGAGACATATGATCATGAAACTGTTTTATTATACTTTTGTGATTATGATAAACATACCAAGGGCCTCAAAATAGTACCTGGTGGGCCACATGTGGCCCCCCCCGAGCCGTGAGTTTGAGACCACTGGTATAAAGGGACCACATCCACCCTTCTCTAGTCCTCCAGTACCACTCCCGACTCTAGAGAAGCATTGAAAAGGTCAGTCAGCGGAGCCACCAGAACTTCCCTATGTTCTTTCAGCACCCTCGGATGTATACCATCTGGCTCCATCACTTTGCCTTTAATTTAGCTAGCTCCTCATGAACACAATCCTCTGAAAATCGATCAGGGTCTACCACTCCTCCATCCTTATTCACATTTGTCTTCTGCATTCCTGCTCCCGGTGCTTCAGCCATGAAAACAGAACATAAATATTTGTTAAGCAATTCAGCCTTTTCTTTATCAGCTTCTACATATTTCTCCCCTTCACTTTTGAATCTCACAATGTCACTTTTGCACTTATTCCTATCAATAATAATAATAATAACTTTATTCTTCTATACCGCCATAATTGTGCGACTTCTAGGCAGTTCACATTGAAGAGAGCTGGACAAAAATGTTTTGTCTCCCCATTTTACTGTATCGGCAATTTTTTCTTCCATTTGTATCTCTGCATTCCTCACTACTCAACCAGCCTCTCTTAACTTTTCCAGATATTTTTGCCTGTCTTCCTCTTTCTGTGATCTTTTGTAGTTTATGAAAGCTAACCTCGTATTCCTAACCTTCTCAGCTACTGCTTTTGAGAACCAGAGAGGCCTTCTTTTCCTCTTACTTTTACTTACTTGCCTCACAAAGAAGTTTGTTGCCCTTACAATAACTCCTTTCAGTTTTGCCCACTGCATTTCTTAATCCTTCCAGATGTTCCGATACAGACAACTCCTTGATGTAATCCCCCATCTGAACAAAATTTGTTTTTTAAAAAGTCTAGAACATTTACTTTTGAATGAGCCCTCTCTATACCCGTCTCAATATTAAACCATACCATGCAATGATCACTGGATTCCAGATGATCACCCACTATAACATCAGAAATACTTTCCCCATTTGTAATCACTAAGTCCAGTATGACCTCATACCAACAGCTGGAATATATCTCCTTGTAGAGAATCCAGGATCTCCCTACTTCTAGAAGACCCTGAAATAGGGATACCCCAATCGACATCTGACATGTTATAATCATCTATTAGTAAAATTTCCCCTTTTTTAGATATATTCTGAATAGCTACTATTAAATCTCTGTCCACATCTTCCATCTTTCCAAATTGATCTACAGTGCCTCTTCCTTGCCCTGTAGATCCTGCAATTGTGTGGCATTAATATGATCTTTAACACATAATGCTACTCCCCCTCTGTTTCTTCCTACCCTGTCTTCCCTGATCAGATTATAGCCCGGTATAACTATATCCTAATCATGGTTCTCCATGAACCACTTCTCTGTGATCGCCACAATATCCAACTCCTTCCATCACAGCTTCTAGATCCAGAATCTTGTTTTCCATACTTCAAGCATTAGTATATACCGTATTTCCCCACATATAGGCCGCCACCCTGTATAGGCCGCAAAAAATGCCTATACGAGTTTAAAAACTGGTAGATAAGCCGCCCCATTTTAGTAGGCGCAGTTTATCTACCAGTAACTGGGTGGCCTATACAGCATTTTAAAATCATCCCCCCACCCTCCCTCTCCTTACCTCCATTGCTGGAGGCCGCCTCCTTGATTTGCGCTGCCAGCGTTGCAGAGCAGGAGCGATCTTTGCATCTGAAGGCCCCGCGCTGCTTCCTGTATGGCTTTGCTGAGGAAAGTAAGGGGAGGAAGGTAAGGGAGGGCAGGGGGATGATTTTAAAATGCTGTACAAGCCGCCCCAGATATGCATGCTGCACCCACTGGGCTGGCTTGCAAAATCCATATATAGGCCTATATATGGGGAAATATGGGGAAATATATGGGAATATATGGGGAAATTTTTCCAGACATTGCCCTATTTTCCCATCCGTGTAGAGGTATTCAGTGATTTATTTACCTGAAGGCTTATACTCACGTGGGAGCTTTGATCACCCTGCCCCTTCACTTCTAGTTTAAAGCCTTCTTCAGTAGATTAGCCAGCCTGCCGCCGAAGACACTTCTTACCATCTTTGATAGATGGATACCATTTCTGCTCAGAGAGAAAAGAAAATATGTGGTGTGCACAGGTTAGGTAGATAAATAGGAATATTGAAGACTGGCTGGGAGGGGGATAATATGGGTTGTATATGGACCAGAGTAGACTGAAGACATAGCATGAGTTTGCTGGGCTGGAAGTAAGATGGCAAACTGTGATGATGAGTTGGGGTTGAGGAAGGAGAGAGACTGGCGGGACTTACAGTGCTCCCCTAGCATTTCTTTTAGCCAAAAATCCTCCTTATACGGCACCACCTGCTGTGCTCTTCGTTTAAGGACAGCCTGACCAGTTGTGTTCATGACCCGCCATGTTTTAAGTTCTTTTAAATGGACTTGGTTGGTAATTTGTGCCGAGTTGAGCGCCCCAAATCATTTTGAAAAGTTGGCTCCTACGCTTGGGGGAATTCTGTTTACGAGTACAATTGTTCAGCCCCCATTTGTATGGATGCAGGCTGCTTGTGGTTTGTGTTTATAGGACAGATTACATTGTCTATAGAGACAACGGGGTTGTATAATAGGACTGCAAGACCCTGTAGTCTTGTAGTTCTCTGTAATAGGCGCTTTCAGAGCATATGTCCAGCTTCTTATGGGATTCCTTCTGTTTGCTTGCTTGCTCCTTAAGCATGTTGGGCAAGTAACCCCCAACCTTCTCTCTTCATTGGGTCCGTAAAAGTCTGCAACATGTTTCTTCTGTAAACTGAAACTTCCATATCGTACTAGGGTTATATCAAGTCCATTGCGATGCTGTCAAGAGTTTACCAGTGAAAAAGTATAAACAAAATTACAATTCAGCATGCTGCTGAATGCTCCCAGACTCTCATGCATGGAGTGAGCTGGTTGAGAACAGACTCCCAGTTTGCAAGGTAATAATTCTTGTCCAACATATCTGAACTGTAAGTTATTTTTCTTGTTTGATTGTTACATTAAAGAAGATTTTGGTTCAAGAATTCTGAGTCTCTTTATAGTAATATTCTAAACTCTGGTTTAAACTTACTGTCAAACTTTCAGAAACACTTTTGCAAGGACTGTACAACAATATTTCAAAATTCTGCATTGATTATTTTGCGTTTCTACACAGAATTTCTCCATCCTAAGTCCTGAACTTCCCTCCTGTCTTTCCCATCTCAGGCTCCAGGCTCCCCTATTCCATCTCTCACTCTATTTGCAGTTCTGTCTCACTAAGTCTCAGCAAAACCCATAATTCTGCCCAGGGCAGGATTAGTTCTTCCAGGACCCCTAGGCACACAAGTACACTGGGCCCCCTAGCCTTGCCCCCATTCATTTACCTGTTTTCTTTACTTCTTTATTTCCACTTGTATTTCTTTTTTTTCTTTTATTATAAAATTCAAAACAAACAACAAAGATTACCATACCAGTGTAGTTTTAGTTCTATGCAGGACCCAAACATCTCTGAACAAATCCCCTCTTCCTTCCCACCTACTTGCCCAGGACTTTAACTCAGAATCCTTTCCATACATATATAAAAATGTTCAAATGCATTGTAAAGCAGTAATACGATCCGAAACATAAGTCTATAACCAAGTTTGCAACTCCTCTCAACTGCCTCACTCTATGTTGTCCAATTGTAACCCATATGTATATATAAAAATCCAAATCTGTAACTCCTCTAGTACACTCCACTCCATATCTCCATCCCTGGGGGATTGTCATTAGAGGGGTGTAACCAGGTCCCATGCCCTGAGCCCTCATGTCACAAGGGGCTCCAAGCCTGTACAAAGCTGAAGGAGGCTGGCAGACTTTGGGGCCTATTCCACTCTTCTCTGGATCTCAGTCTAAAAGTGTCCCTGCTCTCCCATCCCCCATTCATCTTTCACATTGGGAGCTTTTTATGATTCACCTATATTTTCTAATGATTCTTATAGATTGGGTTTTGGATTTTGTTGGATTTGTCTTACTGGTATAGGGACTTTGGATCATCTATTGTATTTTTGTCCGTTTATTTTAATATATTGGAAGTCAATTTTGGGACAAATACATTTAGTACTAGATTCAAATGTTCCAATGTCATATGAGGCTATAATTTGTGGAACAATTTTACATGTGAAACCCACTCTAGATAAATATAAGAGTCGTCTATTTATGATCCTAACAGGTATAGCCATTCAATTGATTACAAGTAATTGGAAAAACCATGATAGAATTAATTATACATTTTGGGAGGTGAATGAGTGTACTACATACAGATACGAACGAACTAACGCAGAATGTAGGGGTTTTAGTGAGGTATTTAATAAAATTTGGAGCCCATTGACTAAATTTGTAAAAACATAATAATGTATTTTCATCATATCTCTTCTTTTCTTGGTTTATTTATCTTTACACATCCAGAGGGTGGGGGGTTGGAGGGAGGGGAATAAATATTGATAGTGATATTTGGGTAACTTTATTCTTAATTTGTATTGTATATAAGAATATATTATGATATTATTATATGCAGGAAAATGAAATTATTGAATGATATTTATGTTACCTGTATAGATAATAGTGTAATATGTGTAATATCTTTTGTTCTTTCATTTGTATGACACTGTTTTTGATTAAAAACCAATAAAGAATTAAAAAAAAAATAAAAAAATTATTGTACACCTTTCCCAAATGGAGCTCAAGGTAAGTTACATTCAGGCACCTTACTTTATCAGCCTTCTCTTAGTTTGCTGCTACAAACTAGTCAAGAAAATGTGCCTCAATCTACCTACAACAAATCCGATTTAAAGACTACACTAATGCTCACTCTTCCCATACACAGCAATGACTGCTTCCCCCCCCTCCTCCCCCCCTTTAAGGCTTCTAATGACTCCCTTTTACTCCCTCCCTTCCCATGAACAACTGGGAGATCTGAGGACACCGTGCCCAGCAGAGAGAAAGCATAGCTGGGATGAGTATGGATAATACAGGTGCCCTTAAAACCTTTGATCTTACTTACTTGGCAAGCACAGCCTGGTGAAGCAGAACGTGAGACCCAGAAATGTGTCATTTCTCCCACCATCCAGGGTCCTCATTAGAAAGGAGGCGGGGAAGGCATGATGCTGCGTGCAGAAAAAGGCAGCCTGGCCCAGTAAAAGTCTGAAAGATGCGGGAGCAAGGGCTTTTTTTTTTCTGGTTCACCCCAAGTCCACTGATATTGATTTATGCCTTGCTTAGCTAAGGGGCAGACAGACCTGACTGAAAGATAGCTGGGTTTGCTAAGTTAGTGCATGTCTTCGAAAGGAAGTGATGTTTGAGAAAGAAGCACTGTTCTGTTGCAAGCGGTGCTGTTGCTTGGGCAAAGCTTCCCTCTGACGCCAACCGCCCAGGCGGAAACAGAAAGCTGTATCAGAGGAGAAGCTTTGGGATGAGCACCGCTTACAACAGAATGGTTGCTGCCGATGCTGGGGGGGGTGGGGGGGGGGGGCATGTTGCCGATCTTTTCCAGGGGCCCGTCGCCGTTTGGAAAAAAAAAAAAGCTGAGTCGTCTTCTTGTTACTTCTTTCTTCAGCAGGCCCCCCTGGTAAGTTCAGGCCCTAGGCACGTGCCTCTTGGGCCTACCCGTTAATCCAACCCTGATTCTGCCTCCTCTCCAAATCTTCTCTTGCATACAATACTCCTACCTCTCATTCTCCACCCCTTCAGGCATAGACCCCCTTCTTATTCTGTCTTTTCCCAGGTGCACACCTCTGCCTCTCATTCTTTCTCCTTCTCTCCCCAGCTATCATTGCATCTTTCCCCCATCCTCCCCATGGCATACACTCAAGGTTGATATCCCATCCTACCAGTGGCATATTCTCAGCTTTTTCTACCCCCTTCCAATTATCTTGGTATATTCTCAGTTTTACTGCCCCCTCCCAAACTCCAGGGCACACTCACATCTTACGCTGTTGCTCTGCTCCCCCTCTGTCTATGACATACTCTCACTTTGCTCTGCCCTTCTCCATTCTCACTTTGAACATTCTAAACTTGCTCCCCATCCCCCTCATAGTCTTCTCATGGCACACTCAGTTCTCTTCCCTTCTCCCTAAAAATTATGTGGCAGGAGGAAAAAGTGAACCATTTCACATCAGGCCACTTCCAACTCCTTTGCTATATTAGACCCAGCTGTTTATGTGAATCATGTAGGCTTCCCTACAGCCCCATGGTTCACCTAAACAGTTGGGTCTAAGCTGGCAGAGGTGGAGGAAGTGACATGATGTGCAGCAGTCACTTCGTCCTCCTTCTGCTGAATCTCTGTGGGGGAAGGGAGAGAGACTGAGGACTGACCCAATGGCACGCCTTTGCAGAATTCTGCTCAAGAAGTGCATATTTCTGTTCATGCTGTGGGGGTGGAGAATTCATCTGTGCTGCGCATTTGCACAGAATTCCCCCAGCAGTAGTACCTGAAACAATAGAGAGTTAAAAGACATAACATAACATAACGAGGAGCAAGTGTTTTTTTTTATGACAGGATAATCGTGCGCGAGACACCAGCGCGCCGACAATCCAGCGTTGACAATTCAGCGCAAGACAGAAGCGCACCGCCGAAAGCTGCCCAAAAACTTATTTTTTAAGAGCTCCAATGGGGGGTGTGGGGGGGGCGGAACCCTACCACTTTAATGCTTAGTGTTTGCGGTGCCGTTGGGAGGGGGTGTGTGGGGGTGCAACCCCCCACATTATAGACTAAACTGAACTTTTCCTGAAAAAAATAGAAAACTGTTCCGTTTTCTCTGTAATGTGGGGGGTTGCACCCCCCACCAATGGCAGCGCGAACACTATGCATTAAAGTGGGGGGAGTTCTCCGCCACACCCCCATTGGGGCTCTTAAAAAATAAGTTTTTCGGCGGCTTTCGGCAGCGCGCTTCTGTCTTGTGCTGGATTGTCAGTGCTGGATTGTCGGCATGCTGGTGTCTTGCACGCCACTGACTATGAACCGTTTTTTCGGAAGACATATGCAATTATCAGCAACCTTGTGTACATTTGCTGATGTGTGAGGGGGGGGGCATAATAATGAAAACATGGTTTTCAAAGATAAACATAAAAATTTTGATCATTGGTCTGTTTATGAAGTACACCGTCAAAAGTGTGGAGGACAATGGCGCGCCAACAATCCCACGCCAACATTTGAGCACAGGAGAAATATGCATCGCCAATTCTGCCGCTTTGAGGCCTTCCATTTTATGCTATGAGGGTGTGTGTGTGTGGGGGGGGGGGGGGGAAACCCCCCACCTACAGTTAGAACTGCTCGCGCTCCCGTTAGGGTGGGGAGGTGTTTGGGGGGAACCCCCCCCCCCAGTACACTGAAAACTCCTGTTCTTCCCGTATTCAGTCTTTGGGACACCAGAACGGAAGCGCAAGGACTTCTAAGTGTAGTGGAGGGTTCCCCCACCCCCCTTAGAGCGTATAAGGGAAGGCCTCAAAGCGGCGTAATCAGCGGCACGCATTTCTCCTGCGCTCAAATGTTGGCATGCCGTTGTCCTTCGTGGTTTTGACGCGTCACCATTTATGAATAGTGAGGAATTAATCATTAACATCATTTAAATTAATTGGGAAAGATAATATGTTATCTCATATTAGTAGGAAACCAGATGATTTGCTGTCCAAATGTATACTATTGACAAAGTAAAATATATTGAGAAGATGTTAAGTTGTGGGATTTTTTTCCATTTTATATGTGTTGAAAGGTTGAATAATGAAAACTTCATTGAAAAGCTTTTGTGAAAAAAGGTCAAAACCTTGAGACAATTTCCTAGAGAATAAAAGCCCCACTTAAACAGCAGGCATGGCAAGTGATATCGGAAATATGCCTTTTTAGAAGGCTGAAGCTTGTGAAGTTTATTGAGCCAGTTTTCTGAACAAGCGAAAAGGTTGTATTTACTTTGCCTGATGCACTCCCTTACATTCATCCTCTACAGGCTATTAAGATTAAGTTAAAGGCAGCAGCAACATTTCAAGTTATTTTACTCATGCAGAGAAGAAAACTATAAGCGCTTAAAAAGCCATGAGTGATGTTTGATAAATCTAGAATGGCGTTTCATGTTAACATCCAGTAGGTCTCTCAAATAATGACATGGTAGCTACAGTACCACAATGGACTGTGCACAAAGCGGCACTTATATGCTGAAATACTGAACTAGAAAATCACAGTTATTTGGCTTCCTTGCATTATAAACAAAATGTGTTTTTATGAACCACACTGCTTCATTCTTTTTCAGTGACAGATCTGAAGGCTATGATATCATGTACTGCAAGTTACATAGATACCTTTTGTTTTCAATGTATGAGCTGTGGAAGACACTGGGAAAAAAATAAATCCCCAAACAATGTTTATGAAGGAACATATTTTCTGGTCAGTAAATAGGTGGAGAGGTGCTGCTTAGTGACAACTTTTAGGACAGTGACAAAAATGGTGTGGGATTTGCACCAAAATAGGGTTACCAGATTTCTCCAAAGGAAAACCTGGACCCATGGCTACGCACCCATGCCCATCTTGTTCCACCCGCATCATGCCCTGCCCTGCCCCAGTCCCATCCCCCTTAACCTGTGCGCTGGGATGGCATCTGCGCATGCGTGGGTGCGATACGTGACATCGCACATGTGCATGTGACCTCACCGCGTTGCATCCGTGCGTTTGCAGATGCTTTCCAGACGTTGGAAGCTTTACAAAACCTGGACAAAGATTTTCCCGGACCCCCAAACATGTCCGGGGAAATCCGGACGTCTGGTAACCCTACATCAAAAGATGTATGATAAGACACTGGAAGACTTGAAATGTATATCCTAGAGGAAAGGAAGGACAGGGGAGATATGATACATTCAAATACATCACGGGCTGCATTGAGGTGGAGGAAGAAATATTTTATCTTACGGGTTCCACGGCGACAAGAGGGCACCCGCTAAAACTCAGGGGGGGAAGATTTCATGGGGAAACCAGGAAATACTTCTTCACCGAAAGAGTAATTGATCGATGGAATGGTCTTCCACGTCAGGTACTTGAGGCCAGTACCACACTCGACTTCAAGGGACAATGAGACCGTCTGGTGAGGTCGTTCCAGAGGAATGCTTAAAAGATGGATTCCTGAGGAGGGAGGGTTCTTGAGTGGGCAGACTTGTTGGGCCGTCGGCCCTTTTCTGCCGTCATACTCTATGTTTCTATGATGTTTAAATACTTGAAAGAAATTAATATATAATATATAACTATTTTCCATAGATGAGGAAACAGTAAACTAGAGGAGCTATCAAGACTCAAGGTAAACAAAGCTATGGGACTGGACAAACTACACCCCAGGGTGCTCAGGGAGTTGAGTGACGTCCTGGCGGAACCGTTATCCGCGCTCTTCAATCTTTCCTTAAGTACAGGAAGAGTCCCGTTGGATTGGAAAATGGCTAACGTCATTCCACTCCACAAAAAGGGATGCAGGACGGAGGCCGAGAATTATAGACCGGTGAGTCTCACATTGATAGTGAGTAAACTTATGGAAACACTAATCAAACGCCAATTGGATACGATCCTGAACGAGGAGAATCTACGAGATCCCCATCAACATGGTTTTACGAAGGGAAGGTCGTGCCAATCAAATCTGATCAGCTTCTTTGACTGGGTAACAAGAAAGCTGGATATACCCTGTTTCCCCGAATATATGACACTGTCTTATATTTTTAAAAACTCCAAAATATGCACAAGGTCTTATTTTCAGGGGGATGTCTTATTTTTCCATGGAGAAGAATACAGTACACATTTATTGCTGAAAAAAAGACATTTATTACCTGTATATGGTACAGGTCATCACAAACCAGAAAAGCTGTATCACAAACCAGAAAAAACTGTATCACAAACCAGAAAAACATTTAAGGCCCTGATTCTCCAAAAGTGCGTCCCGATTTTAGGCAGCTGTAGACGTCCTATAGCTGTCTAATCAGCCAATCGGGATGCACGTTTTAAAAAAAAAAATCTTCCCAGGCAGGCCGCCCGGGAGAGGCGTCCTATACTAAACGCCGATTCTGTAACCGGCGTCTTTAGAGAATCGGATTAAATTAGACGCGGCCGCTATACTTATGGCAGCAAGGGATCTCCCTGCTGCAATATGTATAGCGGCCGCGATTGTTGCGGCCGCCTGTCCCATCACCGACAGGAGAATGCCTAACTCCTCCTGTCGGAACCCCGAGCCCCCTCCCCCCCAAACTGGTAATCGCCGACAGGAGGATGCCCAACTCCTCCTGTCGGAACCCCGGAACCCCCTCCCCCCCAAACTCGTAATCGCCGACAGGAGGATGCCCAACTCCTCCTGTCGGAACCCCGGAACCCCCTCCCCCCCAAACTCGTAATCGCCAACAGGAGGATGCCCAACTCCTCCTGCCGGAAAGCCCAACGACCCCCCCGCCCCAACTAATCTCCCTCCCCCAACTAACCTTTCAATGTTGGTCAGCTGGACGGGTCTTGTTGCCGTCCAGCCGACGGGTCTGCCTCGTGGAAATGAGACGGCACGCCCCTTCCCGGCCCATCCCCGCTAAATCTAAGGCCTGATTGGCCCAGGCTAGGCACCTTGGCCAATCAGGCCTTAGGATTAGTGGGGATGGGCGGACCCGCTATGCCTAAGGCCTGATTGGTCCAGGCTTCTACAGCCTGGGCCAATCAGGCCTTAGATTTAGCGGGGATGGGCCGGGAAGGGGCGTGCCGTCTCATTTCCACGAGGCAGACCCGTCGGCTGGACGGCAGCAAGACCCGTCCAGCTGACCAACATTGAAAGGTTAGTTGGGGGAGGGAGGGAGGTCCCGCGATGATTGCTTCTGCTGCCTCTGCGCCAGAAAACGTATGTGACATCGGAGGGGGTGGACTGGCAGCCGTAGTCATCGCGGGACCTTAACACAACTCCCTGCGTCTGCTGGCCCACCTCTTCTGACGTCACTTACGTCTTCCAGAGCAGAGGCAGCAGAAGCAGTCATCGTGGGACCTTGCTGGTTTGGAGGGAGAGAGAAGCATAGAAGGGTGGTGGAGGGAATAGAAAGGGGGTCAGGGTGGTATGGAAGGGTGGTGGAAGGAGAGAATTGGAGCAGCTGCTGATGGAATTGGAGTGCTGGGAAAGGAGAGAAACATAAGGATTCAGATACTGGAGGGAATTAGGTTGGAGGAAAAGAAAGAGGACAGATGCTGATGGAATTGGTATGTGGGGGAAAGGATACTAGATGGAATTGGGTTGGAGGGAAAGAAAGGGGGCAGATGCTGATGGAAGTGGGGGGAAGGGGGAGGAGAGAGTGAAATTTCAGAACATGGGGGTGTGGGAGAGGGAAGGGAAGAAGGGGAGAGGAGAGAGATGCCAGACCATTGGAGGAGGAAAGGGAAGAAGATGGATGCCAGACCAATGGGGGTGAAAGGAGAGATAGAAGGGGGAGGCATACAGTTTCTGGAAGGGGAATAGAAGGAGAGAAGATGCCATCTAGAAGGGGCAGAGAGAGGATAGACAGTGGATGAAAGGAAGAGAGTGACAAGAAGATGAGGAAAGCAGAAACCAGAGAAGACAAGGTAGGAAAAAAATTCTATTTATTAATTTTTTTGCTTTAGGGGAGATGCATCTCTGTTTCTGTGGTGTTGCATTGTATGCAGAGTCCAGCTTCTTGGTGGTTCAATTTAACCTTTGTCTATGTATTTCTATTTTATCCCCACTTTTACAAAACCAGTGTTCTCCCCAGAAATATTTTCCAGCCGGGTGGCATGAAAAAATAGCCAGGTGGGGCGGGATGGGGAAATTTGGTGGTGGGGAAAATTAACCCCCTCTTTTACTAAGGTGCGCTAGCATTTTTAGCATGCGCAAACCCCTGCGCTACGTGGGAAAACTAGCGCCAACTCAATGCTGGCGTTAGCATCTAGCGCGCATGGCAATTCCTCCGCGCGCCAAGTGCACACTAAAACCACTATCGTAACTTAATAAAAGGAACCCTATTTTTATTAGTTAATTATTATTATTATTTTCCAATGCTCAACATGACTTCCTTTTTTAAGGTTTGACACTTGTGCCAGAATATTTTTACTAAATTTAAGAAGTATTTGCCCTCTTTCAAATGGTATAGAGGTTTAAAAAAGGGAAAGGCATTAATGAAGTCATTAGATTCAATCTAGCCATTTATTTCTGCATGAATTTAAACAACTAAAAAAAAAGATAAATATAGCTCATCCAGTCATACAAGAAATGGCTCTACAGCAGGGATGCCCACACTTTTTGGGCTTGCGAGCTACTTTTAAAATGACCAAGTCAAAATGATCTACCAACAATAAAATTTTTTAAAAAACACAAAGCACACTGTACGCAGAGAAAATGTTAATTATCATTTATATTCTGCGGGGTTTCAAAGAGGTCAAGGCAGACGATTCTATGCAATGTCACCTCAGGAACAACTATACAAAAATAAACAAATATACCCCCTCCCCTAAATCGCAATACTGGTTTTTAGAGCAGGGAGATGCACTGAATGCCCTGTGCTGCTCTCGATGCTCATAGGCTCCCTGTGCTAAAAACTGCTATTGCGGTTTAGTAAAAGGGGGCCATAGTGCAAAATATATACAGCAGATATAAATTCTTAAAACAGACACATTTTGATCACTAAACTGAAAATAAAATCATTTTTCCTACCTTTTTGTCTGGTGATTTCATGAGTCTCTGTTTGCACTTCCTTCTTCTGACTATAAATCCAATATTTTTTTCTTTCTGCCCCTCCCCTTTTCTTTCTGTCTCTCTTTCTTTCTTTCTCCCCCTGCCCCCCCAAGCCCCCATCCACTGTCCGCCCTCTCCCCGTTACATTTGGCATCTTCCCTCTTTTTATGCTCCTTCAATAAACTGTCTATCCTGTGCCCCTTCTCTTCTCCCTTGATTTCAGCTCTGCCGTCTCTCCATTTTTCTCTCTCTGTCAACACCCCGTCCCCTATGCTCTGGCAACTCTCTCTTCTCCTTTCTTTCCTTCGCACCCCACAGTCTGGTGAAAAAATGTTTCTTTATGCTGTGGAAACTAAGGACCATTAAAAAATACTTCAACCCAACATCCTTTAGGTTGCTGGTGCAATCGCTGATCTTATCCATTCTTGACTACTGCAACATCATCTACCTGGGTATCCCACAAAAACAGTAAAAAAACAGATTAGTACAAAACACTGCCGTTCGCCTAATCTTTGGACTGAGAAAAAATGACCACATTAGCCCCTACATTAAAAAACTGCACTGGCTACCAATAGAAGCGCGAATACTATTCAAATTTGCTTACATCTGTTTCAAACAAGTCTGGGGACTAGCACCTTTCTATCTGCAAACTCACTTCATCCTACACAACCCCACACGAACAACCAGAAACAAAAACATCTTTCCATACCCAAAGATCACGGGTGTAGATACAAATCCTTCCTGGATAGAACCTTCAAGTTCCAAGCGAACAGACAGCAAGTCTGGCTGAGAAACTACATAAATGAACCCAATCTGACTTACAATGCATTCTGAAAATCAATTAAAACCACTCTATTTGACAAATTCATTGACTAAAACTATCCTTTCCCTCTCACTAGGATTTCCCCCTCTGAAAATGCCTTTTTTTCTCTCAAGAAGCTCATTTCATGTATTCTTTACCCATGGAACTCAAATTAGTTTGTAAGCTTTCTATTCAGACTTATTGCTATTCGCTGACTGTCCAGCCTTCTTTCAATGTGAACCGCCTAGAAGTCGCTTGACTATGGCGGTATAGAAAAATAAAGTTATTATTACTATTCCCTTCCCTGATTCTCTGGCATCTCACTTCTTTCCTTTTCTTCCATCTCTCCCTCCCCCTCCATGCTCTGACATCTTCTCCTTCATTTCCCCCTTCCTTTTCCCTTGGTCTGGCATACTTTCCTCCTTCCCTCCAATCCCTGGCATCTCGTTTCATTCCCTCCCTCATCTTCTTTCTCCCTCCAGTTGGGTGCAACAAGTCTCTCCCCCTCTGCTCCCTTTCCTCCTTCTGTCACCCAAGGCCTGGCATCATGAACTTCTTCAGGCAGCAGCATTCACAATTCGCTGCTGTTGCCAGCTTCGGGCTTTCTTCTCTGTTGGGTCCTGCCTTCATAGAAACAGAAGTAGGCAGGACCCGGCAGAGAGGAAGGCCTGAAGCTGGCAACAGCAGTGAATTGTAAATGCTGTTGCTAGCCGAAGAAGTTCATGACGTCAGGCCGAGCACCCAGGGCAGACTTCTACTCTTCCCCCCCCCACGGCCCTCCTATCTCTCCCTCCCTTCCATCATGAGACTCTAAACAGCACTGCTCTACTCTAAGCAGGCTGCTTCAGGGCTTTCTCCTGCCGTGATTCCCTCTGGCACGACACTGATGAGGGAAGGAGGGAGAGATAGGAGGGTCGGATCGGGTTGGGGGGGCGCCCGGGATGATGATGAGGCTGCTGCTGCTGCCAGCGAATCCAGCAAGGGTGAGGCCCCAAAGCACAGCACTGACGGGACCCCCCTGACCATTTCAGGCCCTAGGCCTGTGCCTACTTAGCCTATCCTTTAATCCGACCCTGCTTCCCCCCCATATGCCCTGACATCTCTCTCTTCCATTCCATGGTATGGTATCTTCTTTCCCTCCCTCCCATGGTCTTTGCATCTCTTTCCTCCTTTTCCTGATCTTACTTCTCCCTCCTTCCCTCTCTCTCCCCAATTAGGTGCAGCAGCATTTATCTTCCCCTCCCCCCATTGGGTACAGCAGTATCATCAGCATTTCTCTTTCCTCCCCCCAATTTGGTACAGCAGAAGCAGCATTTCTCTTCACTCTCCCCCCTAATTGGGTGCAGCAGCATGACTCTTCCCCCTCCCCCTATTGGGTACAGCAGCAGCATCATCAGCATTTCTCTTAACTCCCCCCCCAATTGAGTACAGCAGAAGCACCAGCATTTCTCTTCCCCCTCCCCCTCTAATTAGGTACAGCAGCATTTCTCCTCCCATTCACCCCTCCGCCCTGTCTCACACACCCGGCAGATTCACTACAGACAAAGGCAAGTTGCAAGTTTCCCTTTGTCGCTGACCTATCTCCCAAAGGTCAGTGACAGAGGGAAGCTTACAACTTGCTGCTCATGCTTACTTCGGGCCTTTCTCGTTGCCGGGTCCTGCCTTCGCGGAAACAGAAAGTAGGCAGGACCCGGCAGTGAGAAAGGCCTGAAGTAAGCAAGAGCAAGTAAGCTTCCCTCCGTGGCTGGCCTATCTCCCGCATGCTCCGGGGCTCTAATGGTCCGTGCCGGCTTCTCTTCCCTCCCCCCCGACATAACTTCCGGTTTCGGAGGGAAGCCGGGTTCGAGTCGCTTGCTGGGTTTTGTCTGGTGGGAGTCTTTCAGTGGCTCTTCAGGCTGCGCATTAAGCAGTGGTGGCAGCAGGATTCGGCAGATGACAGCCAGGTGGTAATCTAAATTTGCTGGGCGGAGCGCCCGGCTGAAAAGCACTGGGGAGAACACTGAAAACTGTAGAGTGTTTTTTAGTGTCGGCCGTGGATAACAGCTCTGATGCTCAGAATTCTATGAGAGTCTGAGCTGTTACCATCGTGGCTACAAAACACACTACAGTTTTGTAAAAGGGGGAGGGGTTAGTTTGTGATGACATATTCCATACTAGGCGAAGGTGTTTTCTGTGTTCTGTGTGTTCGAAAGACATGGTTTTCTGTTAGGATTGACTGTGCAGGATTGATCTGTACTAGTCTGGCTTGTTTAGTTTTACAATGGGTGTATTGATATTGTACTACTCACTGCAGTAAGTAAGATGCTGCCTTTTCCTAAGTACACTCTTGTGTGATGTGTGGATTGTTACTAAAAATCATGTTTTTCATATAGATGGGGGGAGGGTGTGTGTGAAAAAATGATGGGCTCTGGGTGTCACATATGCTAGTTACGCCACTACAGTTGAGATTTTTTTTGGGGGTGGAGAGGAGGGGGAGAAGAACCAACATACTGAGTCAACACTACTTAATGTATCAGACAGCGAAAGTAAAAACAATTTAAGTTGTTACAAATAGCTATCCTATGTTTCCTGTGAGAAGAAAAAAACAGAAAAGCTAAATAAGTGTTCCTAAGGCAGATGAAAGAGGTACATGTGTGTGGTTGAATTACTCTTATGGAGTAGAGGTTGTTAATTGGGTGTAAAACTCCAATGCTCATAGAATTCCAATGAGCATCGGAGCTGTAACCACCATGGCCTGCGATTAAAAACCCTAACACAGCTTGATAAAACGGGGCCTTAGTATCTCCTCTTGCTCAATCTAAATATCTTTGTCAGCTGTGTCAAATAATTTTTGAACTATGGGGATGTTCCCAAAAATATCCTTTTTTTATGGCACTTGTAATTTGGAAAAGCCTAATGTGCTTACTAAAAAAAACCCAAACAGTTGAATCAAGCTCAAAACAACTATACTGGATTATATCAACCAAACAGATATTTTGTTATGCGGTAACATTAGTTGTGAAATTAATGATGAATATCATGAATCTATTAAAGTTTTCCTATTGGCAAATTACATTCTCTGGAGATATCCATTTTTTAATACATACCCCCTCTTTTACTAAGGTGCACCAACCAATTAGCGCACGCTAAATGCTAACGCGTCCATAGACTAACATGCACACATTAGCGATTAGTAAAAGAGGGCCATAGTCTGAAAGCTAAGTACTAAGCTGTTTGCTCATTAGTAAATACAGCTTGAATGAGTAATGTATTTCAAAGTTATGCTAATTAAGAAATGCAATCTATGCATATTAGCATAATTAGCATGTAATTTAAATATAAACTAATGATTAAAAAAAAAATAATCCAAATATTTGCATGCACTCAATTGAGCAAATAGCACAAAAAGCAAGTACAACAATTAGCATACCACAAAAATAAATGCATATTTGAAACTATGTAGTTTGCTTTCTATTTTTAGACAGCCATCAGTTCACATCTGGACACTGTCACCTATGCTATTTCCGATAAGTGTCTTGTGATGACATTTTGTCAAATGCCTTCTGTAAATCCAGGTACACAAATATTTTATGAGTTACCTTTTACGCATATCTGTTAATCCCTTGCCAGCAAGAGGCCTAAAGAGGTCCTTGTAAAATGTTTGTGTCCCTGAGCCCTTCACTACAGTGAGCAGGGATCTCCTGCAGTGCCAGTGCAAGAATACTTTCACATGGATGCATTTCCAGCTCTGCCAGGCACGGAGGGCCAGCGCATGCGCAGACCAGCTACAGGCAAAGAAGATGGTCTGCGCATGCATCGGGATCATTGGAGAGTGATCCATGTGGTTGGTTGGGGGCATGATTCCGAATGTCCTCATTTGCATGAGGGCGCTTCGTGAATAAGCCCCCCAGCCACGGATCAGATCAGATCCCTCACGGATAGGCTTGGATCTGTGGCCTTAGTGAATCTAGCCCAAAGTTCAGTACTTTAGAAACACAAACAGCTCCTTCTTCAACACAATGTGGTGCCCCCCTCCACTATGTGTAACAAACACTGAAACAAATGTTCTCACTTTGCACAGTTCATACTCACTGGTTCCCGTGAAGGGGAAAGAAAAACCTTCCACAAAACAGTTCAAACATATCAGGCACAACAAGAAAACAAAATGTTCATTTTAAGGCTTTCAAGTGGAAATCCTGGTCCAGGCTCAAACAGTAAGTTATCACGCTTTAACTTACTTCCATGGCTTCCATTCCTCTCCCTCTGCAACAAGCTGGTCAGAAAACTCCATAGGCTCCTCCAGGTTTAAAGCTTCTACCTCTGAGCATTGAGGAGTTTTTTCAGCTTCCACCATTTCCTAGTCATTGCCTTGTCAGATGTCTGTCTCTGGGAAGTATGCCTCCTCTGCCTTCCCTGCTGCCATCTTCTTATGAGGAATGAAAGTTCCCTGCTTTTCAGCGTATGTCCCCTGCCCAAACCTGTGTGTGTCTGACCTAGGACTCAGCTCTCTTGGGCTCCCCCTGTGGTCATACTGCACATTGCTAGATTTCTTAGTGCATTGTTTTTGCTTTCTGGGTACAGGTTTACAGACAACTGCTTTTTCACTGGGTATAATTTCCATCTCACTATCATTCAGGGCATCCTGACAAGGTTCATACTAAGAAAGGTCTCTCTCAGGATAGGCAGCCAAATCAGTAAGCGAATGTAACCTGGCCTTTTGGTGTGTTTTCCTAACCCCAGCACTAATTTTCTTTAGGTTCTTAAAGGGGATCAAAGCAGGCACAGAGCTTGTTTGGTCACAATGTGAGGTGAATGTGACCTGAGAAATGGGCAAACAGTTTCATCCTCCATCATGACAATGCTTTGCGACACACATTGCTTCTGGTACAATTTCTGTCAAATAAAAATATTATGGTGTGTCCTTATTCACCTTATTCACCAGATCTGGTACCATGTGACTTCTGGCTCTTCCCCAAAGTCAAAATGACCATGAAAGGTAAACGTTTTGAATCAATTCAGGACATCGAGGCAGCCATGACAGCGCAACTAATAATAATAATAATAATAATTTATTTTTGTATACCGCCATACCCAGGGAGTTCTAGGCGGTTCACAACAAATAGATGAGTTACATACAGTGCAGTTGAAAAAGAAGAACATAACAAGACAATCGAAGGGTCAAACTAGTTTACATTGACAATTTAAGTAAGGAAGGACTAATACAGAGCATAAACGATATTTACCGTAAAAGAGTACAATTGAATTTGTGAGAAGGGGGAGCAAAGCATATTGTATGAGAGGAGGGGGCAGGGATCATTGGGAGGGGGGAGGAGGAGGGGGAAAAAGTAAAGAAAGGTGGGCCGTGTTGAGGGGGGGGGAGAGAAGGAATTGGTCTCATGAAAGACACTCATGAAAGAGGACTTCCAGAACTGCTTCAGAAAGTGGCAAGAACGATGGGATAAGTGTGTTTGAAGTAAGGAGGAGTATTTTGAGTTAGATTAATAACAATGTGTCTTTTACTATAATCATTTTTTTTAACATTTAAACATTCACTGTATTTTTTTGATCATACCTTGTAATATTTTCTAATGCAACCCAACAGCAGCTCCTTCTTGCCCACATCTTCTATCTGACCTTTCAGACCTGTCCCAAGCATGACCAAACTCCATTACAGTTTTGACCTCTCTATGTTTTTAAATATCTCATGCAATCATAGGTCTGCTATTTTGGGCTGTAACTGCTATTCAAAGCAGGCCATCCCTATATTTTCATAAGACAGTAGTGCCTCTGCTGTTTTAGGATATAGCAGCAGGTTCTATCTAGTTATCTATCTAGACTTCACAGCCAGGAGGGTTTTATGAATATGCATAAGATAAATTTGCATGCATTGGAGACGCTGTATGCACAAATTGATCTTATGCATATTCATTATAGATAGCTTGAAAACTCAACTAAAACGGGGGTTCTCAAGACAGGTTTGGGAAGCCCTTGATATAAAGTCTGCAGGGAAAAAGTACCCACTGATTAGGCATATGCTTAGTTTGAAAGTTGTCCTTTTAGCTACAAAATACAGTTTAATATAGGATAACAGAGATGGAACTTTTGTTAGGTAGCACTGTGGATGGCTCCTTGATAGTAGCACATTGAAAGCCTGGGATAATGCACAGGATACATGGATGTGAGGATATCATGGTAAAGTCAGAGAACTAGAAAGGTTCCATAATACTGAATCAGGAATCAGAAGACTAATGAGCCTTGAAGTCCTGTGTTTTGCATTTACTTGAAATCTTTATGGGAATGGACCTTACATTTTTTTAGATGATAAAGTTAGAAAAGACCTAGTAAAATATAAGATGAAGTTATAATTCCGAAGCAAACATATACTCTATTAAACAGATTAAGTGCCCGATTCTATATAGATTGCCTAAAAAATTGGTGCTGACTAGTGTGGCACTAAGTACGATTCTATAAAACTTAGGTGCATTGTATAGAACTATACTTAGGGACAGATTCTGTCCATGATTTGGACATCCACCAGCTTAGGCATCCAAATAAAGTGGATAATGAGCCCAATTAATGAGTTTAACAAGCATTAATTGGTACTTAGACATCCAAATGCTGGATGCGATTCTACAAATAGATGTCAACAATTTTGTGGACGCCCATCGTAAAAAGCTGCACCTAAAAAGTAGGCGTGGTGTGGGAGAGGCTTTGATGTGGACGTCTCTAGTGCAATTAGCAAATTTCAGAGTGTCCGAGTGTGTCTACCTAATGCCTACATTGCAGGTGATTGAAAAGCAGGTCTACTTTTCAGCGTGGTTTGGGTGATCGATAGGCGTGACTTAGGCAGGTTTTGGACGTCTCCAATGCGTTCTGCTAAATAGGTTTATGGGGCTTTTTTTTTTTCTTTATTAAGCTCAAAATACATTTAATAATGCACCACATAAACAGGCCACATGAATACAGATATATTGCATGCAAAATCTTCTATTTTTGTGGGCAAACAGCAATGGTATTTGCTAATTATAGGAAAAGATCCATTAACATGCACAGCTCAGGACAAAGATATCTTTATATTGGTTACATAAAAAGCTTCTCTTTTTCTGAGTAGAGTGCTACAATATGCAAAGTCTTGAAAGAGCTGCATTAAGCAAGCAAGGATCATGAATATATATATATATATTGCATAGATAACTTCATTTCCAAAAGGTTAAGAACAGAAAAAAAGACACAGACCCTCACCATGGCTTCTAGTTCAGAGCAAATAGATGTCTCCAGCTGCACAATGGTGACCTCATCAAGGTGCACCTGGAAGGTAGAATGCCATTAATAAAATAGGAATATCTGCTGACCATACTTGGGATTTGAATCCATGACTTTTGGAAGATGAGAATAGGTTTTTACCCATTGAGCCACAACAGCTTCCATTCAGGTGCCTGTTCCTGACATGTGATATAATACCTTAGGGATCTCCTCAGGTATCATATCACTGGTCTGATATAGAGATTTAAAAACAGAGGGGACAGGAGGGTGCCCTGCAGTACTCTTTCAGCAGCGATTTCTTGTTTCTGCATAGGCAGGCTGCTGCTGAAAGAAGACTTCTGGGGCAGGTAAATGACAATATGATGATTTTGTTGATGCTGCCCACAGATTTAAAAAAACAAACACCGGGGAGGAGGTAGGTGTGTAGGAGAGTTTGGGAGTTGGGGAGTCAAGAGTTGAAAGCCGAAGAAAGAGGTTTTGTGGTAGGGTCCCGCTGGGGGAAAGGAAGGAAATAACATTATACACCATGGGCTGGGGCTGGGTTAGGGAGTTGGGAAGGCAGGGAGGACAGATGGTCAGGGGGTTGGGTAGGAGAAATGCACAGCTGGGGGGTTTAGGAAAGATAGAAAATAGATGCTGCACAGGTGGGGTAGTGAGAAGGGAGAGAAAGAAATGCTGCTGGTGAGGGAGGGAAAAGGAGCAGAGAATTGTTGGACATAGGTGTGTGGTGTGAGAGAGAAAGAGAGATGAAGTATATGGGGAAAGGAAGAAAGAGGGAGAATTGTTGAACATGATAGTGGTGGAGAGGAGGGAGGGAGAAATGTTACGCTGGAAGGGAGAAGAGATGACTCAAAGAAGGGAGAGATGTCAAACTACTAGAATGGGAAGGAGAAAGATGCCAAACCACAGAATGGAAGGGGAGAGAGAGATGCCAGACTGCAGAAAGGAGAGGAGAGAGATGCCAGACCATGGGAGAGGGGAGAGATTCCAGGCTATAGGAAGGAAAGGAGAAAGATACCAGACCATATGAGGGGGGAAGGGGGAAGACAGAGTGTCTGACCATGGGAGAGGGATGAGATGGTGCATAGGGATGAAGGAGAAGGGGAGACAGAGGGAAGAGTTGGTGCACAGCAATGGGTGCGGCAGTGAAGGGATAAGAAGAAATGCTTCTTATGGATAGATGGGAGTAAGAGAGAAGAAAGAGGGAGGAGATGGTACACATGGATAGATGGGAAGGGAAGGCATGGAAAAGTAGATTTTGAGAGGAAAGCAGAAAAATGTTAAAAGTTAATGTTAAAGATGGATGTTTGGCAGAAAGTGAAGGAGAGAAAAACAGCAAATGGATAAGATGGCCCTGGATACACAGTTAAGAGCACACACAGAAGGAAGTGCAGCCAGAGACTGGGAAAGATGGTTTGATAACTAAAATCACCAGACAACAAAGGTAGGGGAAATGATTTTATTTTCAATTTAGTGACTGAATTGTGTCAGTTTTGAAATATTATACCTGCTGTCTATATTTTGCACTGTTCAGGAAGAAATGCATTTGTTTCTATTTCTCTGGGGTTGTACTGCATGCAGAGTCTTGCATCTTAGGGTTTTGTTTGCATATATTAGTACTTTTAGGGCTCCTTTTACGAAGGTGCGTTAGCAGTTTTAGTGCCTACTTAGCGCACGCTACACACTAATGCCTCCATAGAGCTTGCGTTAGTATTTTTCATGTAGCCTGGGGTTAACACACGCTAACTTCAGCGCGCACTAAAAACGCTAGCGCACCTTAGTAAAAGGAGCCCTTAGTTTGTGCTTCTTATTTACATAGGGGTTATCTGTGTTCTGCATGTGTGACCAAGGCCAGGTGTTCTGGTAGGAATGAATGTTGCGAAACATACAATATGCTTTGTGTAGTTTAATTTTGTGGTTAACCATTATATATTGTTAATAAGATTATATTGTGTGTGTATATGAAAAATGATTGGAAAAAATATTATTACAATTAGTACTATTTTGTGGGTGGAGCTTGCTGGCCCCCCCAAACAAAAAAGCATTTCGCTGCCTATGTGACCATTCATACAAAAAATGAAAAATCGTCTTTACTGCAGCAGAAGTGACCTTGGTGTACAGGAAAAACCTGCGTAAGGGCACGCCAAAGCTACTTTTTACTGTAGCTAAGTAAAGGACTCCAAAATTATTAGTGGGAGATTAATTCAGCCTTCTCAAGAAGCTGTAGGCCTTTTGGACTAGTTTGGGCTAAATACCTGTGATTAATAGGATTTTTGCCCCTTTTTGTGAGTTTTTTGGTTTTTTGAAGTATGAAGCTTATTCCCCTTTTATTTCTTTTGTTTGATCTGTTGGATCTTCCTCTATTTTAGGACTTGAGATAAGTTGTCATAAAAGTTTGGATATTGACCCTCAGCTTTTCATATTTTCGCAGGGTTTAGTTCTTTGCAGAATTCAAAAGAAATATATTTTTGCAAGCAGAAATCAATTTCTGTTACTGCTTCAGTCACTTATCACAGTTGGACAAATCAACTTTTCAATCTTCATACGAGGGGGTACAGAAAATTTCTCAACCCAACCAACCAACTTCCTAGATTCTGTAGCTGAAAAGAGTGTTATTTTATTTCATTAAATGCCAATTTGCAGATACAAAATTTTATGTTTTTGACATTGTTTCAGATCATTGATTGGCTATATCTCTTTCTGGTTGGCCTGAGAACCTTTGAGCACCCCTTCGTATTTTTCTTCTTGCATAATATAGAGTACATGAATATCTAATTGCTTGTTTTAATGTTTGCTAGCATGGGAATTACCACGCTCATATTAGTATGCAAATTTGTAGTTTCAATTGCATATTTACTTGTTCTTCTGTAACATCATTTTAATATTCCCTACATATTCATAATTTCCTATGTGACTTTTCTGAATTACTGTATCTGGTGTATAAATAACAAACAAAATAAATGATTAATACTGTAACACTATAATATATCAGAATTAATTCAAAGCCTATGATTTGCAATGATGCTTGTCACAATAGAGAGACTTAAAAAAAAAATAATAAAGAAAAAAACACTAACTAAAGCATGGTTGTCAACCCAGCCATACTGGTTTTCAGAATATGCTTGATGAATATACTGTACATGTATATTTGTTCATGTACTGTATATTTGTTCATGACAGAAGCAATGTATGCAAATATATCTGATCAATATTCATTGTGGGTATCTGAATATTTGACTGGCTGGGAGTGTCCTGAGAACTAGACTGAGACCCACCGAACTAAAGTAAGTAATACGGGCAGACTAGATAGATCTTATGGTTCTTACCTGTTTTCATATTGTGTTTCTATCAGAGAGTATAGTACTTTGACTGCAAAATTGCTTTCCAAGAAAATTCAGTTAAAGCAATAATTGAAAGAGTAAAATTTGAGAACATAAGAATTGCCACTGCTGGGCCAGATCAGTGGTCCATTGTGCCCAGCAGTTCGCTCACATGGCGGCCCTTAGGTCAAAGACCAGTGTCCTAACTGCATATGTTCAGGTTCAGCAGGAACTTGTCTAACTTTATCTTAAACTAAACTAAACCTTAGGTTTGTATACCGCATCATCTCTACATTCGCAAAGCTCGACACGGTTAACAGGAGTTAGGGAACTCCAGAGGAGGGAAGAATGAAGAGGAAATTTAGAGGACTAGAATAATCAGAGAGGGAGGAAGAGTTACATTTTTGAGAATAACCAGGTTTTCAGATGTTTACGGAAGAATTGGAGGGAGCTCAGATTCCTAAGAGGGGAGGTAAGGTTGTTCCAGAGCTCAGTGGTTCTAAAAGGGAGGGAGGAACCTCGTTTTCCTACAAGGGAGATGCCTTTTAGAGAGGGAAAGGAGAGTTTCAGTTTTTGGGTGGATCTGGTGGAATTGGGATTAGAGGAATTCCAAGAAAGAGGAATAAAGGGGGGGAGGATGCAGTGTAGGATCTTGAAGGTAAGGCAGGCACATTTGAAGTGGACTCTGGAGATTATCGGAAGCAAGTGGAGCTTGGACAAAAGCGGTGAGACATGGTCGAATTTGCTTTTTGCGAAGATAAGCTTAGCAGCGGCATTTTGAATCCGCTGGAGTCTTTGAAGGTTTTTCTTTGTTAGGCTTAGGTAGATAGAGTTGCAATATTCCAGTCTGAAAAAGGATGGTGGATTGGACAAGGACGGCAAAGTGTTTTTGATGGAAACAGGTTCTCACTTTCCTCAGCATGTGAAGACTGAAGAAACATTTTTTTATTAGAGAGTTGAAGTGATCATTGAAGGAAAGTGTAGAATCAGTGATGACTCCCAGAATTTTACTTGAGTATTCAAGATGCAGAGTGGGGCCAGAGGACAGAGGGATGGCGGTGGGCAGTTGGTCCAATTTTGGGCCGAGCCAGAGAAGTTTTGTTTTGGATTCGTTCAGTTTCATCTGCACAGTGTAGGCCCAGGATTGAAGGTTCGATATACATGAGGATATGTTCGCAGAGAGGTTAGTGAGGTTCCAGTCGGTCGCAAGGAGGACAAAGATGTCATCTGCGTAAGTGTAACGTGTTTCAAGGGGGGAGAGATGGAGGAGTTTAAGGGAGGACATATAAATGTTGAAAAGGATAGGGGAGAGAGGTGAGCCTTGTAGGACTCCACAGATCGGGTTCCAGGGGGAGGAAGAAGTGCCCTTCATGTTGACTGTGTAGGAGCGGGAGCGTAAGAACTTCAAGAACCAGTCAAGGACTGTGGAATTAATGCCTATCTCGGTGAGTTGGTAAAGTAGGATATCATGATGGACAACATCAAAAGCTGCAGAGAGGTCGAATTGAAGAAGGACGGCGAACTTGTTGCGAGAATGGAGATGTTGAACTTTTGAGATTAAGGAGGTCAGAAGAGATTTGGTGCTGAAGTTGGGACGGAAGCCGTATTGGTAGGGTAGCAGAATGGTGAATTTTTCAAGGTAGGAAGATAGTTGAGTGGATATGATGGATTCTAGCATCTTGATAAGGAGAGGAATATTTGCTATTGGGCGGTAGCTGGAAAGTGTAGAGGGGTCTAGATCAGGTTTTTTCAGTAGAGGGGTTAAGGAGATCTGGCCCATTTCTGGGGAGAATAGACCCGAATGGAGGGCGGAGTTTATGAGAATGGTAAGAGATGAGATGGCCTTAGGGGGAGTGTTCTCGTAAAGGTAGGTGGGGAATGGATCCAAGGTACAATTGCAGGATTTCAATTTGAGGTAGAGATTATGGACCAGGGATTCAGAAACAAGTTCAAAGGAAGACCAGGATCTGTCAGCTGGGATAGGATAGGAGTCTGTAAGGATAGGGTTGGGGTCGATTGGAATCAGAGATTTGTAGGAGATTGCAGGAGGGAAGGAGCGCCTCAAGGTGGAGACCTTGTCGCTGAAGAACTTTGCCAGAGAATCAGCTGAGGGGGAGGAGGGGAGGATAGAGGCATTTTTGGAGGTTAAGGAATGCCAGATGTTAAATAATGTGCTAATCTGGTTGTTGGATTTGGAGATTTTGTCACCGTAGAAGTTTTTCCTTGCTTTTTTTAGAACAGTATTGTAGAATTTAATATTGACCCTCCAGGAGTGTCTGTCTGTAGGGGATTTAGATTTTTTCCATTTTCGTTCCAGAGCTCGGCATTTCTGTTTCAGTTCTCTGTGGTATGGGAGGTACCAAGGGTCCTTGTGGGAATAGGAGATGGTTTTAGTAGAGAGAGGGGCGAGGGAAAGGAAGGTGGACTCAGAGAGGGTGACCCAGTTTTGCCAGTTTGTTTCTGGTTCTGCAGGTTTAGGGGTGGGGGAGAATTTGTCAAGAAAATTGGTCCAGAACAGATTGCTCGAGATTTTTTTGCGGAAGGTGATAGAATTTGAGGTGCGGGATGGGGGCCCAAAATGTGACATGAAGATTGGGAGACAGAATGCCCCTAGGAAGTGATCGGACCAGGGAACGATTTCAAAGCGAATGTCAGTGGTTGAGGTTTTGTGAGTAGTGAGATCCAGAAAACTGATAGAGTCTAGTGTGTGGCCTTTTTCGTGGGTAGGGGAGAGAGTGGGAGGGGGAAAGCCTAAAGAGGAGAGGAAGCTATTAAATTCGGATGCGTCCTTGCTGGCGACATCGTCAAGGTAGAGATTGATGTCTCCGATGATCAGTAATCTTTGAAATTTGAGGAAGGCGTTTGTTATGGTTTCGAAGACGAGTTCTGAGGAATTGTTCCAAGGGGTAGGTGGGCGGTATAGGAGCAGGATATCCAGTGGATGAGGGTGGTTCTCATCGTTAACTGAGGCTAGCATGTATTCTAATGAGGAGAGGCTGCCCTTTTCAAGGAGCTGGACATCGAAGAATGATTTGAAAAGGAGAGCCAGGCCGCCTCCTTTTCGGTTAGTTCTAGGAGAGAAGAGGCCTTGGTAGCCGTGGGAGCAAAGTTCGTTTTGAGTAAATTGGTCATCTTTTGTGATCCAAGATTCTGTGATGAATAGGAATCCGGGGTCTGTCAAGTAGGTCCTTCAAGATTTGAATCTTATTACAAGCGGATCTGGCATTGCAATAAAGTGTCAAGACTGAGGTGAGAGAATCAGAGGCAGGGTCGGAGAGAGTGGAAGCGGGGACAGGTTTTAGGGAGGTGTGGTTGACTTTATGAGGGTTTTTATAGGATGAGTGGTGTTTGGGGCGTATCAGCGTGGGGATTCTGAGGCCAGGGTAGATACTGTGGGCATTTGCAGGGTTGAGGAGGTTGGGGGAAGGGGATGTCATTTAGGGGGAGAGTTTGAGAGAAGAGCAGAGTAGGAGAAGAAGAAGCCAAGAAGGTGGCTTCATGATGAGGGTTGGGGGACCTATGGGCTAGACGGGCCTGTTTGGGCGTATGAGAGGTTAAGGATAGAGGAGCAACTAGATAATGACGTACTAGGTATCAGCACAGACGATATTAGAAGAAAACTAGTAGAGCGTTTCTAAATTTGGAAAAATTCTGAAATTGATCCAGTGGAAGGGGAGTGAAGATAATTTGGCTATTGATTCAGTGCTCAAATTAGCATAGACTGTTAGATACAATAGGCATTTAACAGATTATTTAAGAATCGACAACAGTTATCAAATATTAAGAAAAACAGCAAGCATTTAACAGATTATAAGAGTCAACAAGTATTTATCTTGAATCCCTAGAGGGTGTTTTTCCCTACAACAGCCTCCGGGAGAGCATTTCGGTTCTCTACCACTCTCTGGGTGAAGAAGAACTTCCTTATGTTTGTATGGAATCTATCCCCTTTTAACTTTAGAGAGTGCCCTCTTATTTTCTCTACCTTGAAGAGGGTGAACAACCTCTCTTTATCTACTAAGTCTATTCCCTTCATTATCTTAAATGTTTTGATCATGTCCCCTCTCAGTCTCCTCTTTTCAAGGGAGAAGAGGCCCAGTTTCTCTAATCTCTCACTGTAGTTATAGCACAGGTATATTTACCTTACTACTTGCAAATTAATTTGAACAGGTTCTTTATTAAAAAAAATATATATATGAAATTCCACAAATGATACACACACAAACTGGAAATTTGTATATTGTGCTATGGTAAAACTGATTCCTCAGACTCATTAATTCTTTGACTAACTTACTTTCATAGGCCAGCAGACTTGCCATCTTCTCCCTGGTTTTGAACAGGACTTTTTGGTTTCTGTCATTTACCACTTCTACTCTTGTCGACTCCCATTTCTCCCCTAGTTCTCATCCTGCAATGATAGAGTGCCTAGCTTTTGTCAGTTCCAACTTTAAGGTATGCATTATTTAGTTCTTCACCTGTTTGTGCTGCAGTGTCTTAGCACAGTTAGTATTAACTCTTTTGGTGGCTTCTTATCTATCTTTCCTTTCTCTTCAGAGGCCAGCCATCATTGGTGAATGTCCTGTAGCTCTTTCGAGCCTACGGTATTCCTTATTGGCTGCTTCAAAATCATCTTCCCATCCCCACCATAATACCTTGTGACCCTGGGCAAGTCATTCTACCCTTCATGGCCCCATGTACAGGGACAGAGAAAGTACCTGCAAAAAATATTTATATAATATTTATAGTCTTAGTAGTTTGCAGTCAGGTACTCAAGCATATTTCCCATCTGTCCTGAGAGGCTCATATTCTTCCTAATGTACCTGGGATAATGGGGAGATTAAGTGACTTGCCCAGGGTCACAAGGAGCAGCATGGGATTTGAACCCACAACCTCAGAGTGCTGAGGATGTAGTTCTAACCACTGTGCCATAGGATGTCACTATATCAAATTCATAACCCTGTGCCCTTTCTTGTTTGGGTCTTTATTTCTCAGTTCTGCCTTTAGGTTTTCACAGTGCTTTTTGGATCGTGCTCTGCCTTTGGCTCAATTACTATTTCTCCTTTCAGAACCATAGGCTTGGACTCTCCTTGTATGTTAACAATGCCATTGCCATTCCTTTCTGTATCCATATCACTACGAAGTTGATATTCACTCAGAATTTTGCTGACTGCAGCTGGATTTATTCCTAAATATTCAATGCTGGGTCAACATCTGGGCACTATCTTTGAGTATCTGGAATACACAGCCAGCTAAAATATAGCCAGTTAACTATGTTATATTGTGGTCCTTTATATATATATAGTTCATTTTAGACAGGGGAAATTCTATAAACGGTGCCTTAATGTAGACACTGGTAGGTGCCCTACCAGTGCCTAGATTAAAAGGGAAACGTTGTTTCAAATAGTACTTAAATAAAATTTCAAGAAACAAATGGCACCTCCGGAGGTGCCTACCAGCGCCTAACACCAATGTAGGCATGGCTAATGCTGGAAGTGACATTAGGCACTATTCATGCCAAAGGTGGATGCCAGAAATGTAGGCCTTGAAGACTCTGGCCTACATTTCCAGCGTCTACCTTTGCCAGATGCGTGATTCTCTAAACCAGGGGTGTCCAACCTGCGGCTCGAGGGCCGCATGTGGCCCCGTGAAGTATTTTGTGCGGCCCCGGTCGAAGGCGATGCAGTGTTTTCCTCTGCTGCCCCCGGGTGTTTACCGTCTTACTGGCTCCCTCCTCTGTCTTACTGCAGCGTTTGCGCGGCCCCAGGAACATTTTTTTTGGCCAATGCGGCCCAGGGAAGCCAAAAGGTTGGACACCCCTGCTCTAAACGGTGCCATCGCGTGATTGACATGTGATCAGTGGCCGCCAACAACAGCGCCGTGTAGAGAATCTAGGCCTTAAGGGCTGAATATTGGCACTTAGCAGGCAAAGTGCTGATTCCACCCCGAGCGTCTTTAGTGTTCTCATCTGCAGAGAGTAGTGCACTATTTCAGACAGAGCTCCAATTCTGTAAGGAGGTATGCAGGTTACCACAAATTAGCCAGCTTCAGCTTAGACACCAACCCCCCTCCCTCTCCCCCCCAATTCTGTACAGGTTGCCTAAAGTTGAGCATATAGTTATGGGCATGGATCACAGATACCCATAGTAATTAGCTAAATTGGTGACAACAATCAATTGACCGTAACAAGTTCTAATAGGCACTAATTACTGGTTATGCGCATATCTGCTCTGCAACCCTATTCTGGCTTATAGTTTTATTGAGATAGTGCACATTTATGCTTTCACTATAAAAAAAAATGGTGAGGGCTAATGAAAGCAAATGATATAGAAACATAGAGAATTGGACTGATATCACATTAAGAATGATTATGGCTTACTCTTGTGATGGTCCATAAAAAATATGTTTGTTTACTATTGTTTGGGGTTATCTTTATTGACTCTTTGAATTTTAAATCCCCCCTTTCTCATACACGCTTGTAGCCTGATTTGTGCTCTTCTTATTGCTGGCATCTCTCTCAATCAAATGTATCTCTTATTACTGCTGTGTGACTCCTTCACTCAAGGCTTTTACATGCCCCTTGAGTTTAATCAATGCTCCCATAGCAGGTAACCTAAATCTTTCCTTGCTGTTTGCACTTCCCTCACACAAGCAGAGCAGGATTAAAGCAAAGGCAAACTAGGCACATGCCTAGAGTCCAAATATCACTTCTGCCTTGATGCATTTCTAAAACACTTCCAGATAAATTTGATTAACCTTAACATGTTAATGTAATTTTGAAAGTTTGCTGTAATATCGCTGTCTGTATACAGTCTCTTCCTCTGTAAACTGCTCTGAACTGTTTGTGGTATTACGGAAAAATTATTATTATTATTAATAATTCAGTGGTTCCCAAGGAAGATTTTTTTGTCTTAATAAGTCAGCTGCAGGCAGAAAGAAAAGTATGTGAGGTGGGGAGGAGGGAACCAGAACCACTAATACCCACGGGGCTGGGGGGTGGGTGGGGGTGGAGTGGGGTATCTGTGTATTCCCCCCCCCGCCCCATGCACTCTCAGCTAGCAGAAGGAATCAATCAAGCTACTTTTACCTTTCCTAGTTTTTCTCTGCAGTCAGAACAAGACCTCCCCACTTGAGGAAAGTCGGTCACAAATGAGCTGAAACAACCACAGTCCAGAAGAGGGGTATGAATGGGAGGGGGAGTCAAGGGGGTAGAACAAGAGTAAGAAATAGAAGGGTTAAAAGAAGCAACGGGGAGATGGGGAGGGAGGGGGGCAGGTGGAGAACCAATGGAAAGCAGGCAGTGGAACAAGGAGAGGGACATGGTACTAGTGACGCCTGAGGTAGACTGTGTGGCCATTGGAGCTGGAGTATGCGGCAGCGTATCTTTGGTGTACATAATGATCGGTGAGGAGTTGAGAAGGGGAGTGCTGTGATTCTGACAAGACAATTAAAAAATGAGGCATGGGGTGCATCAGACAAAGGGTGAACATGCTCATAGTACAGTGCAGGGGCACCTGAGAAGAAAAATTGGTTATATTGGGCCTCAGTGGGATAAGATTTGAGAAGTATGTGGGGACCAGAGTCCTTTCTTTTGGTGCTGCTGCTCACTCCAGCAGAATTAATAGCTGGCAAGGTGGGGGGGCTCCACTCGTATGATACTGCTCTGCCAAACAATGAAAAAGAGGCAGTTATAATTCGGGTAGGGGTTTATATTTGCTAGTGATGCAAATGTGGAGGGGCAGAAGAAGGGATATGAACAAGGGACAGAGCAATACCTTCCTAAAGAAGGAGGGTATGGCCATATTTATGGGGAGCAGCCAGTATAGATTATCAGGCTGCCAGGTAGAGGGCGCCTTGGGCAGTCATTTTAAGAGGGGCTTCAGACTTTATTTCCATTACTCTGAAACCTCAAGTGATTACCAGGCAACCTATGCCTCTGGAGTGCTCCCTATCTATCATCTTCACAGTGGCCATCTCTAACACCTCCTTTTCCCAGCAGTTGCACCATATAGAGACAATAATATTCTTTGCTTTATTCTCTATCAAGAAGGGCCTAATTAGTCACAGTCTTGCATGCACAGCAACATTTCTTTGTTTAGCTAGCATTTCTGCATCTAAGATTTAGGTGACATGCCTGGCATAATAGTTTGCTACTAAAGTACTTTATGAACCTCACAGTTCTGGAGTTTTCCATATTGATTCCTACATAATGGAGCAGAATAAGTGTTACAGAGTATGTAAATCAGGTAGGTATGTGATTAAAGTGTAGGTGACTGTATTTTTTTTATTTCTTGTTCTTAATTTGTTCTGATATCATGGTCCACACATCCTCATATGACCTTAGTCATGTTCTCTAGCAGACAGATAGCATCAGAACAACATAAATTATCCATATAGCTTTATGTGGTCTCTAAACCACTGAATATTACATAGCAACGTTCATAACATAGGGGCCCTTTTACTAATGGGCATTAAGCCCTAAAACATGCTTAGAGGGGAATTCATCAAGCAGCGATAGGACCTTCATGCAGGTGTTCGGGCCTTAACCCATGTTAAAGGAATTAAAGTGTGATAAATACTAAGAAGTCCATTATATACCTTTGGGCTTCTTAGCATGTAGCATGAGATAATTCCCTTAATGTGTGTTAAGGCCCTAACACCATGGAAAGTCCCTAATGCTGCTTGACAAATTCCCCCCTAAATATACAAGAAAACACAGGAGGGGCCTAAGGCTACTGGGCCGATTCCGGTTGGCCCAGGTGCCTCAGGCCCCACCTGTAGGCGGGTCTTGAGGCACCTGGGCAAATCAGGTCCTAAGGCCCGCCATTCGATGGCTTGGGACCCGTCCGTCTGGCCAACATATTTATAGGGAGGGGGAGTGGGGGGCCGATTGGGAGTTTGGGGGGGCAATCGTGGGAGGGGGTGCACCAAGGACAGGTGGGCCTGGGATCTCTCCTGCCTGGATCTTAGTGGGGGTGGGGGGTAGGAGGGTCATCTGGGCAGGAGGGCTTGGGCTCCCTCCTGCCTGAATCGTTGTTTTTTTTTTTTTTTGGGGGGGGGGTGGATTCTGTAACTGGTGTTGTTTTTGACAGACACCGGTTACAGAATCCAGCTTTTAGGTGAAGGACTGGCTCCTCCTTCGCCTAAAAGCTCTTGTATTAGGTGTTTGGGACTTAGGCTTTTTTTGGTTGATTATATGTTGTTAGTGTAGACTGGGGCGGTCTGGGGCAGGCCATTATAAACGTAGAGGCAGGCCATTATAAAAAAAACCTTCCTTTTGGATGTTTTTTTAATAATGGACATCTTCCCTGTTTCTACTTTCAACGTTTAGGGCCTTAGGCCAAAAGAGGACTTAGTTTTTTTTATTATGTCCCTCCACATGTTTAGAGGGGGTGTGTCATGGACAGGGAATGGGCAAGGAAGCATTAATCAACTGGTATATTCCGCTTAGTGTGTGCTAACTGGATAACATAGTCTTAATGCAGGAGCATTTAGCATCTCTTAAATGGGAGGTACAGCATGTCAATGGCAACTTAGTGCATGGTCTGCAAAGAAAGAAAGAAAAAAGAAAATGCATTAAAAAGTTTTGCATTGAATCTGGGCTTAGCATGTCTTAATTCAAGACTTTCCCATGTGGTAAGCCTAGATGCCATTGCCCTTTAGTAAAAGAGCTCCATAGTAAATGATGGCAGATAAAGACCTGCATGGTCCATTCAATCTTTCTAAACAAAAAACAAAACCCGGTCAGAACCACTTACGTACCTGCTACTCTGTGTAAGTTAGTCTTTCATGATCAAACACTGGTAGTGCAAACAGGGCAATTTGCCTCCATACCAACCATATAAGGACAGTTAATATGGCAGAGTCTTGGAATAATATATGTTTAAAACCAACAATATTGCTAACATTTAACCGATTTCAACATTAAGCATATGATATTAATGTGATACAAAATATGTATCTTCATCTGTATTTTACTACTGTATTTACAGGACATAGGCAGTAGAACGCCTTATTGCCAAATGCTGGAGATGCCATCAAGGTTCAATCCAGCCCATCCTGATGTGTCTTTGCCATGGGACACAGACCATAGAAATCTGTCTGGCACTGGACTTTTTTCCCAGCTGGACTTAGTTCCCAGCTACTGGAGTTGCCAATAAAGCAACACTCTGGCCCTTAATAATACATCAAGAGGCATGTTTTGATTCCATCCTCTTTCTGTTAAGGGATCCTCTATATTTATCCCATTCATGTTTGACCTCCTTCATCACTTTTGTCTCCATCACTTTCACTGGATCTCTATTTGGAAATACTGTATATAAAAGCACTTATCTGTAGAGCGTCAGCTGCTATATAGATATAACAATGATATTAGTGGTAGCTTGCAGTATTAAATAGCTTATCTTACATTGCATGTATAACTCTATGCAACATATAATTCTATGTAGCATGCATATTTTTATGTTTAATTCTGTATAACAATATGCTACTAGAACTCCATTTTGAGAGAATTCAATGGGACATGTAACATAACCATATTCTATCCTCTAAATTTGGTTCGACTGACTTTTTTCCTGATTTTAAAAAATTTGTTGTACACATTTATTTTAATAACTTTTTTCAGTGAGCTTTATAATATTTTAACACAAGCAAATTTATTGTACACATGTTAAAATTAATATGTTAACACACATTACATTGAGTTTGCAAGCACTAAAATTACTAAAGTGAGTTAAGTAACCTTTTCAGTGCTAACAAATAAAAGTCCCTCAAAAAGCTCTAGAGCCATTTCACATATACCCCAAGCAATTTGCTGTAGAAAATTTTGTTTCTGTCTCAAATGGGGTGAGTTAGCTTGCAGTGTTTATAAGATTCTTTTATTAAGCTGGGGTAAAGTCTAATTATAAAAAAGTGTGCATGCGGGGTGCACTGAGGCGTTCCAAGATAATTTTGCCATGTGCACTCGCTACCCATGTGCTGAAAAGTAAAATATATTTTTAATGCAAGGGGCATGTCTGGGAGCGGAGAGTGGGAGTGTCTATGCAAATCAGGTAGCATGTTGGCGGTGTTGCACACTAACCAATTAACACAGGTTTGGTGCATGAGTCCTTTCTGCATACAAAATAGATGGTGATAGGGGATCATGTGCTAATGGGAAAATTTGTGCATGGCCATCAAGGGAAAATTGGACAGTTTCCTGCTGTGGCAAAAATGGTCTTAGTGCACAGGAAAGACCCACATAAGGGCATGCTAAGGCCACTTTTTGCTCCAGCTTAGTAAAAGAGCTCTGTAGAGGGGAGGGTGGCCTATTCCAATCCCAGACTTTGTTCCTTTCATCTAGCTGCCCCCTATGCCTGGGATGAATTACCCGAGTTTGTTCGCCAATCCCCTTCCCTTCCCTTGATTAAAAGCAAACTGAAAATCCACTTTTTTGATATAGCCTTCAATTCATAACCCTACTCCCCACTGCCCACCAACCTAGCCAGCAGATTAACTGTTCCCCTTAACTATATCCGTGATATCCTGTTTGTCTGTCTTGTCTGTTTAGATTGTAAGCTCTTTCGAGCAGGGACTGTCTTCTTTGTGACTAACAGCCCTGCGTACGTCTGGTAGCGCTATAGAAATAATTCATAGTAGTAGTGGTTGGAGCTGCTGCCTCGACACCCTGAGGTTCTGAGTTCAATCTCAGTCTGTTCCCTGTGACTCTGGGCAAGTAACTTAACCCTCCATTACCTCATGTACCACGGTTATGTTGGGTTTTACTAAATAGCAGTAGAGGTTTTTACTTTGAGACAGCGCAGTAAATGCTCCGATGCTCATATAATTCCTATGAGTATTGGAGCATTTACCTCGCCGGCCCGTGGTAGAAGACTCTACCGCCATTTAGTAAAAGGAGCCCTTAGATTGTGAGCCTGCTGGGACAGATAGGGAAAATACTTAAGAGTACTTGATTATTATTCAATGTATTGTAAACCTCTTTGGGTGAATCTCTCCATGGTAACATAGTAGATGACGGCAGATAAAAACACGAATGGTCCATCCAGTCTTCCCAACCTTACCCACTCTTTAAATTACTAATTTAATTTAAATTTTCCTTCATAGCTATTTCTGGCCAGAACTCAAAGCTCTGTCTGATAGTGTGCTTAGGTTCCATCTACTGAAGTCTCTGTCTAAGCTCACTTCAGCCCATCTAAACCATCCCAGTCATTGAAGTCCTCCCCGGCCCATCATCAACCAAACGGCTATATACGGCCACAGACCATGCAAGTCTACCAGGTACTGGACTTAGTTCTTCAATATTTACCATTGTTTTCTGATTCGAAAATAATGAAAAGGCAATTAATACATACTAGGTAAGAATTGAGCTTCTGTAAATAAATATTTTAAAAAATCTACATATATTAAAACCCAAGATATTTAATATCCTCAACAGATTAAAATAAGCAGGGCTTAAGGATGTAGAGCAGGGGGGACAGTGGAGGGCATTTGGCCTGGGCCTAAAACACAGAACAGGGCTTTTGTTTGGAAAAAATGTTTATTTCTGTAATATTTTTTAACTGAACATGAAATTAATTTGGCTATTGGATTTTCTTTAATTATAAAAAATTTGCATGCAGCTTCTATATCTGGGGTTTTAAAAAAAAATTATTATTATATTATTGCAGTCCAGGACTCTAGGGCCTCCTAATTTGCACTGACCCTCTGTGATTTTCTGAAAAGCCTTTAAAATAAGAACCCTGATGTTTTGGACAAAGTAATGCATGCCATGTCATAAAAGCAGTATGCAACATGTACATATTACTCTTTATAAAGACACTTTAAAAACTAAAAATACAATTTGGAACAGACTGCACAATGAAACCGAATGTGCAAATAGTAGGAGGCCACAAGTATTGTATAATTAACATCTGTGAACATTTGCCAAGGTTATTGCACAATTTCCACATTTTGTCTAATTTTTTTACTGCACCATCTGTTTATTAATTATTCTTACAGGTAGTTGGTATACTGATATCTTCTGAAAGTAGTGAAAAAGGAAAAACAGATTAGGGCCATCAGTGGTTTCTACTAGAGAATGACACGGGGACAAATTTGTCCCTTTCCCCGCAGAACTCAATTTCCCTGCCCTGTCCCTACAAGTTTTGTTGTTGTCCCTGTCTCATTCCTGTAAGCTCTGCCTTAACCACACAAGCCTCAAACACTTATGATTTTAAAATCACTCTATTGGTTCCCCATTCATTTCCAAATACAGTTTAAACTCCTCTTGCTGACTTACAAGTGTGTTCATTCTGAAGCCCTCCAATATCTCTCTTCACTTATCTCCCCTGTGATCTCCGTTCATCGGGCAAGCTTCTCTTATCTGTACCCTTCTCTTTCCCTTATTTCTTGCGGCACCGTATGCCTGGAATAGGCTGCCTGAATCAATACGTCATGCTCCATCCCTAGCAGTATTCAAATCCAAGCTAAAAGCCCACTTTTTGAAACTGTTTTAAACTCTAACTCCCACTCACTGCTGTCAGATACCTATACCCACTGTATCATTTCCTCTACCATAATCTCCCCAACCCTGAAATGTCCTGTCTAAATTAGATTGTAAGCTCTTCTGAGCAGGGACTGTCTAATGTATGTTAAAATGTACAGCGCTGCATACGCCTCTCAGCGCTATAGAAATAATAAAAAGTAGTAGTAAAGTGTTTCAGGCTTGTGCAGATGAGAACGGAGCTTGCATGAACGGGGCAAGGGACTGGAAAAGAACTCGCCGGGACAGGGAAAAAAATGTCCCCGTGTCATTATCTAGTTTCTACCTTCTACTCTAGCTGCAGTGGTGAAAAGGAAGCAATTTCAGAACAGTTTCAGGTTTATAACCTGGCATAAGATCATCATAGATCTTTTGATGAAATTTATCTAACAAACATCACACATTTTAACAAAATGATATCTTTGCCTTCCTTTCCTCGGTTTGCAAACTCATATATATTTGTGGAGGGTCTGGGTGTGAAGAAAAATGCTAAAGTGTGTCTTGTTAGAGTAGCAGGAATGTGAATCTTCTCTGTGAGTAGTTTTACTTAAATACGTAGTTGTTTCTATTTTCAGTGTGTAGAGATGTGTGTGTGTTTGGGGGAGGGGATGGGATGTGTGAATGTAGAGTGTGACTCTCTTGGCATACAAACATTCTAGCTCATTTGCCCCTGTGCACAAGGTGGGCCAAAAGTAGGTATGCACTTCCCCCTCTGCATTTGCGGTGATAGGGGGAACAGCATGGCAGCGAATACCGAAAAACCATGAAAACTTTTTGCATGTTATTTGCGGTTTTTCAGTAAAATAGTCCTTAAAAAGATAATAAACTGCGAATAACCTGACCTGCGATTTGCTCCGTACAACGCCGGAAGAAGATATTTCCTCCATGAACCGCAGGTGAGCAGGGATTTCCTATGTGAAACGCCGGGTTCGGTGATGTAAATTAGGGGGGCAGAGTCAGGGAACAAAATACCGTGAATAATCAAAACCATGGTTAATGAAACCACGAATACAGAGTGGGAAGTGTACAGTACAGTGGTACCTCGGTTTACGAGTGTACCAGTTTGCGAGTGTTTTGCAAGACGAGCAAAACATTTGCAAAATCAGTGCCTCGGAAACCGAGCATGGCTCAATTTACGAGCGTCCCCCCTCCGCAATCCGGCACCCTCCCCCCCGCGATCCGGCACCCCCCCGCCACGATCCTGCCCCCCCTGTCATTATTGGGCACCTCCCCCGCCATGATCCGGCCCCCCCCCCCCGACAAGATTGGGCACCCCCCTGCCGCTTCTTACCCTCATCTGGGCACCCTGAAGATCGGCCTCCTCGTCTGCTGGGCCTTGAGCATCTGCACATGCTCAAGGCCCAGCAGACGAGGAGGCCGATTTTCGGGGTGCCCAGATGAGAGTAAGAAGCGGCGGGGGGTGCCCAATCGCGTCGGGGGGGGGGGTGCCGGATCCTGGCAGGGGGTGCCAGATCGCGTCGGGGAGGGGGTGTCGGATCGCAGGGGGGCAGGGTGCTGGATCGCAGGGGGTGGCCTTCGAGGGGAGCAATGCCGGTTCTCGGGGGGGGGGGGGGGGAACGCATCAAAGCGAGTTTCCATTATTTCCTATGGGAAAACTCGCTTTGATAAACGAGCATTTTGGATTACGAGCATGTTCCTGGAACGGATTATGCTCGTAATCCAAAGTACCACTGTATTTATTCATTATTTCTTTTCATTTTATAGGTGTCATGAATAACATTCATGTGAAGTTTTTTTGCATCAGTTATATAATTTTTGCTTTTACTTGATTATCATTCAGTACTGTATTATACCTATTCAATACCTGTAAATAAAAATAAATAATGAATAAAGACCTTATATTTAAGTCCTCAACCTCCTACATTCTTGCTATTTTCCCACATTTCCCTCCCTCTCCCATTCTACCAAACCATTCTTCTATAGGTATATTCTACATGCTACCTAAGGTTCATAAACCTTGAAACCCTGGCTTACCAATCATATCAGGTAGCAGCACACTCGCAAAGGAAATATCAGAACTCAGAGAGGATTCTTAAACCCTAAATAAACGAGGCGTTGCTGAAAAGTTCTCAGCCTAACCAGCCAACTTCCTAAATTCTGAATGTTATTTTGCCACCATAGCTGAAAAGATTATTATCTTATTTTATTGAGGGCCAGATTCTGTAACTGACACCCAAGTGGGTGGCTGCCGTAAAAGTGGTCGTTGGTAGCCTGTCAATCATTTTAGGGCACCGGTTACAGAATCGTGGCTTTGGGGAGTCCCTGTGCTCAGCTGATGGGGGAGGGAAGAATTCCCCTGCTGTGATCATCTGAGCAGCTTCAGCAGGGAACCCTGAACCCCCCCCCCCCCCACTATCCGCAGCAGAAGGGATGCCCACTCCTTCCTGCTGGCACCTCCCTAACATCCCCCATACCTTTTTCTTGAAGACCGGCCAGAGGGATGCCTACTCCTTCTGGCCGGCAGGCCTGCCTCTTCAGAATGGTAGGCTTTCCCCTTCCCAGTGCATCCTGGGATGTACCGGGGATGGGTCTAAGGCCCTGACTGGCCCAGGCACATAAGGGCCCTCCCATAGGAGGGGCTTTAGGCACCTGGGCCAACTGGAGTCTTAGGCCTCCTTCCCAGTGGATTCTGGAATACACTGGGAGTGGCCTAAGACTCCAATTGGCCAGATCTCTAATTACTATCCAACAATATTATACATGGAGATGACGTTACTGCATATGAAAAATTATACATGGAGATGACATTGCTGCATATAAAAAATTTCTAAAGGCATCTATCCTGAGCCACCAAAACAAATTGGAAGTTATTACAAAATGAATCAGATTCATCCTAACCAATATCTACATCTACAAACCATGTGTACTGCTATGGATATCAGGATGGTATCATAATATGGTAACCTTTTTCATGGCAGACCTGGAACAGACATTTATAAAAATAATAATTTTCAGACTAAACCCTTTAAATATTAGTATATTGATGACATTTTAATGATTTTGACTGAGGGAGAAGTGACTCAATTTCACAATTCTTTCAGTGCAAACCCATTTTAATCAGATTCCAAACAGACAACTTCACAAAAAAAGTTAACTTCTAGATACCACAGTTTCCACTAATAATGGGTATATACAAATATCCATACCAGCTATTCTCAACTGGTGTTGGGCTGTAAAATTTGCAGCATGTCTCTCTCTCTCTGAGGTTGAGATAGACACTAAAGAATGACACGGGATGGTTTCCTACGGTTATCCGCAGGGGCGGACCAATTTTATCCCTGTGTCATTCTGTAGCATGCATTAAAGCCTAATGCAGCTTAGAAAAAGGGTTACTTAGTACTGTATATCTTGAAAAACCACTATGTATGTGTTGACAATGACATATGTTATTCATTAAAGACCTGTCTTGCTTATCTCTTTTGTTAGATTGATTCAGAAAGACAGGCAAACAAATTTCTTTCTTTTTTTTAATTTTCATTTTCTATCACAATTCTTTCAATGAAAAATGCTTTTATTTTAGTTTCTCCACATTGTCAATATATTTATTGAACGGACACGTATCAGAACTTTAGTAAGTGTCCTTAGGCATATGTTGTTTAAAGATGCAAAGGTAGGCCCTGTTTATCTTTCCCTTCTTTGAAGATGGTATAAGGACATCTATGTTTGTCTTTCTTTCTTTGACATGAATGTTTAAACAGAGTTGTAGTGAAGTGAATTCAATTGTTTTGTTAAGCCGTATTTACAGACAGCTTTAGTTAAGAAGCTCTGCTGGTCAAGGCTTTTTCTGACCCTCTGTGGACTTCAATCTCCAGATAGGAAAAATGCTGATGTGTTTAAAGTTTCATGTGACCTGTATCCATATATGGTTTGTATTTACGTCACATGCCATCACATGCTGGCAAACCTGATTCGTATAAAGATGTGAAACTCATAGTAAAAGACGGACATATTTGAAAGATGGTTTCTGGTCTTTAAGATGTGTCCCCAGGTACCTGACTTACATATGACAGAGACAGAGAAAGTATGGGGCAGGAATTGGGACCTGAATCCTTTTCAGTTGGGGGCACGTCCGCGATGGGCAGATGATATCACCGGTATTTTGTGAGTATTTCTGAATTTTTTCTGTTCTTTAATACTCACTGGGTAGTGGTGACCTGTACCCAACCCCTTATTTTAAGTTCAAGCTTTGGGTTCTATTATGGAGTTTTTTTGGGAAAAATCTCGGGGTACTTTCGGTAAGCGCCCCTCATGAATATATACGCAGCTGCCATTCTTTCGGAAAGAATGAAATTATTTATAGAACCCCCCTGCCCACTCTGTCATTTGTAAGGTTAACACTTTTATAGAGTATAAGATTTTATTGTCTCTTATTACTGTACCTCGCTTATAAGGTAAGATAAGCGAATATTTTTGCATTGTTATATTGCTTTTGTAATGAGTCATAAAGGCACTTACTCCTAGACAAATGAGACTTGTACGGCTGTGTGTGTGTATGACATTTTTCCTTCAGCTCCCATCTTTCTGTGTCACCAATGTTTACTACTGAGGTAGGACATGCTGTTATGTGGAATGAATTGAATGCGCTGTTTGAATCAGTCTAAGATCTTTCCTTTGTAGTTAAAAAAAGAAACAAGAAAAAGAAAAAATTCCGTTTTAGAGGTTTTCTTTCTTGTGCAGAGCAAAGCTAATCTGTTCTTTGCTTTCATTATCAGGGTCTGTGCATGAATGTTTTTGTCCCTTCCCCCAGACTTCTCTGTTTGGGCTTCCACTGACCCCCTATAGTGCTTCTTTGAAGTTACTCATTCTTGGTTTTATAAAGCAGTAAGGTGAGATTCCACTGCTTGTCTCTTGACTTTTCTCCGGCATTATCAAAACCACCATCTCTTCTTATAATACGCCCATCGCTCTTGTTGTCAAAGCTAATGGCATTCCCTGTTTCGTCCTAGATTTCGGGCTGTTAGAGTTTTGGTAATTCTCATTGCCCTTATGTTTCTTCCACCATTCCACCGGCAGCCAATGATTTTTTTCTGTCATTTTCCTAAAGAATGCTTTATTTTTAGTCCCTTTGGTGAGGCTGCCTTCACCTTTAAGCAACAGTATACCTAGTGTGGAATGTCCTTCGGGCTATTCTACAAGTCATGCACTGCCCTTCATGGTCATATTCTCATTTTGTACAACTTTTTGTGTTCCATAATTCAGGAGACCTGTCCGATTGATAGTTTGTACCTTTTATAATGGTTGTCTGTGTGTGGTCACAAGGTGTCACGAAATAAACTGCACTGGTGTAAATCTGAAGTGAAATACCTGGGTTTTGTCCTGTCTCATGGTCAGAGGAAAATCTGCACTTTCTGCATTGCTGCTGTTCTGCCCCGCCCAGCTAACAAGAAAGACATGCTTACTTTTCTTGCTATGATTGGTCACTGCCGCCAATGGATCTCTGCTTGTTCCTTCTATGACCAGATTTTGAGACAGACCCTGGTTTCTGAAATGACTGCTCTTATCAGATGGACTTATGAAATGTTGGACATTTAAGATGTGCTTTGGTTTCTAGCTCAAGTTTGGGTTTCCCTGCTTATGCCCACATGTTTTATCTCTTTGTTTGGGACTATTGTAACACCATGAAGGGAGAACATGGCGGTAAATTACGCTCTGTTGCCTTTTTTTATAGTCACTCCTGTTCAAGAAAGCCCTGGCTGCTTGTGCTATGGTGGTAGAGATGGTTACTTTTCTGATCCTAGGTCACCCCATTACCCTTCATACTTTTCACGATGTCCAAGCCCTTCTTTTAAATAGGCTTCTGGGTCTCAAGGGTGAACAGGATTCTCTTCCTCTCTTTTTTCACAGCTTCAGTCCTTTGTTACCACCCCCTCCTCTGAATTTGATGCCTGGCGTTTGGCAGGTGCCCAAAGCCGCCCTTCTGGACGGACTTTGGTGCAAAGAGGGGAAACCCTGGATACCAGCTGCTAGCTCTCCCTTATTCATTGCCCAATATCATGGTATTGGTTATCGTAGTGCTCGCTCGACATTTTAACTTCTTGCTAGTGATATCTTCATTCTTGACCTTTTGCTCCTTGATACAGAGATATATAGCTCAATAATTACAGCTGGCACGGTTGTGAATTGAAAATAAATTGGAAAATACAATTCCTTTCTATTGTTTTAGCTGAAATTAGGATGTTGCTAATTTAACATGTTTTTTCCGGATTTATACATAGCCATCCCAGATCCGTTTTGGCACAGATATTTCTAATGTTTTCCACGGGTCCTCTTTATCACTGCAGAGATAGAGACGCTCCAAAGAGACATTAGCTTTATGCCTTTTTTCAAATATGAGATGGTTATGATATACATTATTTGTTGTTTTGGTTTTTTTATATATCAATGTGTTTATTTGCAGAGTTAAATTCAGCCCTGCACACTTGACAGATGGAGTAATAGCTCCACGCTTAAAACTTTATGTTTTGTCTGTGTCATGTCTACTTGTTTTAGTTTAGTGGGTACCCCAGGATACATAATATTGGCCATTTCTAGAGCTCTTTTTCCACTTCTTACTAGCCTAACTGCGCAATGTTCTTTTACCTATAGCTTTTATATTCTGAATATAGTTTAGTTAGGGGTTATAAGAAAAAGTTTTACTTTATACAGCATTTATTTCGTGGTGTTCCCTACATATGATCCATTCAATATACATTTCTGAATACATCCAGTACATCAGTATGGTCTCTCTGAAGTGCATAATAGTTATATGAAGCACGAAAAAACATATCTTTTTGGATTGTTCAATTAAGAACCTTAAGTAACTGAGTATTGTCTCTCTTTTGTCATGGCTATGCTAAGTGAATGAATTGGTATTGTACATGTTGCCACATTCAGTACAGGCAACATGGTTTCTCTTGTTTTCTATCTCTTATTTGGATCACATTGGAGTACAGCTGCTGAATGATATTTGGAATGCTTTCCAAGCATTTCTTTTCAAGTATCTCTTTCTGTATGCACAGACATCTGGCTGTTCTCCCTTTGAGGTTCTCACGGGATGACCTTTCCCCGCCCCATGGGTAGATTTTCCCTTGATACAGGAGGAATACGTCTAAAAGCTAATTGAAATATTAGGGCTTGTTCAAAGAAACGTGTCTTGCACTTCTCCTTTCTCTCCACAGATTCCTACCCATTTTTTCCAGCCTGGTGATTGTCCAGCAGCTTTCCAAGGATCGGAAGCAGACGGATTTCCCCTTTGGCCTTCCCACTACTGTGATCGCTGTGACCAGGCCCGCTGCACTCACTGAGGAGTTTCCTGTTTGGATCCACGCAAGTCGCTTGAAGAGGGTTAACCTAAAACCCCAGAAGCAAGTCTTCCCTGCGCAGATTTCACCTCCTCCAGTGGAACAACATGATGATCTCATTGCAGCATTCTACCAACTTTATCATTCTCTTACTGGCACCGCTGCTGCTAGTTTTTCTCCCTGTATGGATCATTTCTAACTGGGTCTACAGGGATGATGTGTTCTGGGTCCACGACACTTTCTGCCCATACCCATCTGTAAATGACACTCCTGCTGTAAACAGCACCCCCGACACCTCTTTGCGAACACGACGTCAAGCTGGACTACTCCCTCGCAAAGGCTGTCCTTCAATTGGAATCCAGAAAAGACCGATAGTATGCTACCCTTTGGTATAATTCCAGCAGTGTGCAAGTTGCCACCTTCTCCTTTGAGTATTGTGACATTGTGGACTGTTCATTAATTGATATCTCAAGGCTGTGCCATTGGTCCTCAGAGATTCCTAAAACTAAGGACATATATGTATATGTTACTGACTCACGTTGGGGGTTAAGTGTGCATTCTGGGGAGTGGTAAGGTGGAATATTAATACTGACTGGGCTTATAAACTAGAAAATACTCTGAAAAACAGTGGACCAAAATGGTAAATCACTGCTTACTTGTATGACCCTTCATAAGGTTGGACACTGTTATAGGAAAAGTGTTCCTGCACAAATTATTAAGCTTTCTCTTACTATTGACAACCCTAGACCTACTGATGAAGGTATGTACATTATGAACATGTGGTTTAAGGGTGGGTCTAGCTATCATCAGTTTTCTTACGGGATCTATCTACCTCCACTCATCTTCTCCCGCCATTTTGTGGGGGCCCCAAAAAATACTAACCCACTGGCCCCTACATTCAATAAACTTACTGACATGATGGCTATTGCCAATCCCACTTTTGAAGATATTGTGGCTGTTGAGGTAGGGTTTTCAGAACGTAACCTTTGGTTAGAATGGATGAAATTCACTGCTGATCAACATAATAAGAGTAATTGTTACATATGTGCTCAAGCTAGACCCCATCTAGGAACCGTACATCTGGACCTCCCTCCTGGTATCCAACCATGCCTTTCTGGGTTATTTACCAGTATCTCCTCTAATTTTACCTATCCTCTTTGTGCACTGTAGTGTTCTAAATACCCTTTGTTGCCAGGACAGCAAAAGCTTGATATTGCCGTTACCATCTATAAGGGCAATTACATATGTCATGTTTCTAATCTGACACAGGGTAGTTTTGTAGGTAATTTACCCCCAGGTTATTGTTCTGTCTTGGCTCATAGGTATGCCCTATTGTTGCTGCATCAGATTTGATATTTACTGGCTTTATGGAGACTTTTGGCTCCCTGTTAAGCTACCCAGCCAGTGGATAGGCCAGTGCACTTTAGTTAAGGTTACTATGCTTCTGCATATTGTTTCTGAAAGGCATCCTTCCTATTCACATGGTTTTTCCTTTTATTTGTCTTGATATAAATCTGATCACATGTATACATAGATGCTATAGGGGTCCCAAGAGGGGTCCCAGATGAATTTAAGGCCCGAGCTCAGGTTAAGGCTGGGTTTGAGTTCCTTATTCCCTTTATTACTATTAATAAGAATGTTGATCGGATTAGTTAAAATTATTATAATCAGCAACGCTTTGTGAACTATTCTAGGGACGCCTTGCAAAGTATTACTGATTAATTAGGCTCCACTTCTCAGATGGTTCTCAAAATCATATGGCCCTAGATATGATTCTAGCTGAGAATTCTGAAAAATTCTCCTCAGTACTTTAAGCTGTTGTACTTTTCTTTCTGACAATATAGGTCCTACTATGGACATTCAGAAATTAGCAGACCTCTTTGCTGAGTTCAAATGTAACTCTGATTTATCTAATTTTTGGGATCAGCACTTTAGTTGAATGCATAATCTCTTATTATTTGCACTCTTGTCTTGACTGCTCATGTATTGTGTTATTCGTATTACAGCTCCTAAAAAGACCCCTCCTTGAGAGACATACCTAGAGTATCACTCCCTTCCAGCTCATGCTGTGTATTTGTGACGTCATTTACATGACGTAAGAGGGGAATTGAACGGACACGTATCAGAACTTTAGTAAGTGTCCTTAGGCATATGTTGTTTAAAGATGCAAAGGTAGGCCCTGTTTATCTTTCCCTTCTTTGAAGATGGTATAAGGACATCTATGTTTGTCTTTCTTTCTTTGACATGAATGTTTAAACAGAGTTGTAGTGAAGTGAATTCAATTGTTTTGTTAAGCCGTATTTACAGACAGCTTTAGTTAAGAAGCTCTGCTGGTCAAGGCTTTTTCTGACCCTCTGTGGACTTCAATCTCCAGATAGGAAAAATGCTGATGTGTTTAAAGTTTCATGTGACCTGTATCCATATATGGTTTGTATTTACGTCACATGCCATCACATGCTGGCAAACCTGATTCGTATAAAGATGTGAAACTCATAGTAAAAGACGGACATATTTGAAAGATGGTTTCTGGTCTTTAAGATGTGTCCCCAGGTACCTGACTTACATATGACAGAGACAGAGAAAGTATGGGGCAGGAATTGGGACCTGAATCCTTTTCATTTATAAATTCAGAAATATGACTTCGTTTATAAATTTTCTTCCATGGAATACTTTTTTTTTTTTTTAAGCATTCATATGCATTTTCATTTCAGCTATCATTATCTTCCAGTTTCTTTTGCTTTCAGATGTGTTCAGATTGTAGCAAATGCTTGGTTAAAAAAGAAGTATTACTGACCTTGGAAACTGCCTATGCATGGGACTAATATATCTTTCAGAGCTTGTTTTGCAAAGCTGAGTAGCAAAGTAGTTCCACTGTTCTGATCTTTATATATTGTGTTCTGTAAGACATAAATTAGCTGCTGCATAACTTATAAAGTACATGGAATTTATTTCACATTACCTATGTGTGTGCTGTCTGAAGACAATACTCAAGGAGCAATTTGTGGGAAAATTAGATTATCTACAGTTTAATACTGAAAGTTAACAGGAAGAGCAAATGTTTTCCAGGGATGCACTGGCAGTTTGGGATTTCTATTTCTAATTTGTGGTTCCTTTTTTATTTGGTGATAATGTTGGCAACTGGCTTCGGATTATCAGGATATGCTGATCCATGCCTGGGTTTACCTTACTGCATGCTTTGCCTTGTTTTTTTGCTTTTCTTAGGGAGTATAATAGGGATATCATAATAACAAGTTAGCATGGGATAAAAGCTGAACTGGATCAATCTGGTTTGAAAATTTGGAACTAGTTGGCAACACTTTGTTTATGTCTAATAATTAGTTCATGTATGTCTAATTAATTTAAAAATGTTCGTCTCCCAGTTATTTTTAAATACTTTGTACAACGCTTTGTAGTTTTGGATAAGCGTTTAATCAAAACTTAAATAAACTATGAAACTATGAACAAAAGTGAGATATTTTTCTAGAACATGGGGGAGGTGGGTTACTAGGCTATGGTAAAAGTTGTTATTTTACTGTAGCTTAGTTTAACATAGGAGTCACTAAGCTGAGATAAATCAGTATCTTGGATTAATGACTCCAGTTTTAAATGAAGAATACAAGCTGTGTTAAGTCTCTTGGAGAATTAGGCATCTAGTATGCATCTCAGTCCTCCCAGGGAACCATCTTAAAGTAGGGTTACCAGACGACTAGGAAAACACAGACATGTCCTCAGACTTTCCAAAACCTGGCAGTTTTTCTGGGTTTTGGAAAGCCCCGATGAGCTCCGGCCATATCTGGAGGGCATCTGAGCATGCACAGATGACGTTGCACTCATCGGCGCATGCTCCAGGCCCTTTAGACACGGCCAGAGCTTGATGAGAAAGAGAGGAAGTCTGTGGGGGTGGGCTGGGGCAGAACAGGGAGGAACCAAAGGTGGAACTGGGCGCACTGGGGCAGGGCTGGAGGTAGAACAGGCCAGGGCCATGGGTCTGGATTTTTACGGCCTGAAAATGGTAACCCTATTTTAAAGGGGATGGTGCTGTATTAATACTAAGCACCTGACAAATTCCTCCCCCATCCCTCCAAAGATAACTGCAAACCTAAACATCTCCAGATAGACTACCCACAGTGGCGTAGCCAGGGCCCGCAGACTGCCCCAGTCACCAGTACTGCTCTTCCACCTCATCAAAATCTTCCACGGCTGTGAGCAGCATCTCCTAGCTCAGGGGTAGGCAATTCTGGTCCTCGAGAGCCGGAGCCAGGCCAGGTTTTCAGGATATCCACAATAAATATGCATCAGATAGATTTAACATAAGAACATAAGCAATGCCTCCGCTGGGTCAGAACTGAGGTCCATCGTGCCCAGCAGTCTGCTCACGTGGCGGCCCAACAGGTCCAGGACCTGTGCAGTAATCCCCTATCTATACCCCTCTATCCCCTTTTCCAGCAGGAAATTGTCCAATCCTTTCTTGAACCCCAGTACTGTACTCTGCCCTATTACGCCCTCTGGAAGCGCATTCCAGTTGTCCACCACACGTTGGGTAAAGAAGAACTTCCTAGCATTCGTTTTGAATCTGTCCCCTTTCAACTTTTCCGAATGCCCTCTTGTTCTTTTATTTTTCGAAAGTTTGAAGAATCTGTCTCTCTCTACTCTCTCTATGCCCTTCATGATCTTGTAAGTCTCTATCATATCCCCTCTAAGTCTCCTCTTCTCCAGGGAAAAGAGTCTCAGTTTCTCCAATCTCTCAGCGTATGAAAGGTTTTCCATACACGCTCTCCTCTGAACCCTATCGAGTAACGCCATATCCTTCCTAAGGTACGGTGACCAATATTGGACGCAGTACTCCAGATGCGGACGCACCATCGCTCGATACAACGGCAGGATAACTTCTTTCGTTCTGGTAATAATACCCTTCTTGATTATACCTAGCATTCTATTCGCTCTCTTAGCGGCCGCTGCGCACTGTGCCGTCGGCTTCATTGTCATATCCACCATTACCCCCAAGGAGGTAATGCATGCATATCCATCTCATACATATTCATTGTGGATATCCTGAAAACCTGACCTGGCTCTGGCTCTCAAGGACCGGAATTGCCTACCCCCAGTGGCGTACCAAGGGGGGGGTGTGGGGGGCGGTCCGCCCCAGGTGCCAAGCCCTGAGGGGGTGCTCCCGGTCGGGTCCAGTTCCCCCCCCCTGCGCCGGGTGTCGGGTCTGGAAACAGCCTGCAGCAAGATCGCGATGCCAGAGATCTTTGCCTGCTTCGGCTGTTTCCTCCGCCACGGTCCTGCCCCCTCCTCTGACCTCAGAGGAGAGGCGGGACCGCGGCGGAGGAAACAGCCGAAGCAAGCAAAGATCGCTGGCATCGCGCGATCTTGTTGCAGGCTGTTTCCCCAGGGCAGTAGCGTACCAAGGGGGAGCGGGGGGGGGAGGTCCGTCCCGGGTGCCGCCTTAGGGGGGGGTGCACAGCTGGCCCGGTCCCTATCGCACTCCTACCCTCCCAGCGAAAGCAGCATCGGCGCCATTACCGAAAAAGGTAATGGCGCCAGACCTTGGAGCACCGAGGCAGACCGCTTCTCCCCCCTCCCAGCCGAAACCCCGCTGACCATCCTATCTCTCCCCCCCCAAGTGAACCTTTCCGACCCTCCCAGCGAAAGCAGCAAATCTCCCTCCAGTAGCGTCGGCTTTATCCTCCCTCTGCCGCATCACTGATGACGTCATCAGTGACGCGGCAGAGGCAGGAGAAAACCGCGAAGGAGGTTTGCTGCTCTCGCTGGGAAGGTCGGGAAGGTTCACGGGGGGGGGAGATATAAGGGTCAGCGGGGGTTCGGCTGGGAGGGGGGAGAAGCAGACTGCCTCGGTGCTCCATTACCTTCTTCGGGCAGCAGCAGCGTTTACAATTCGCTGCTGTTGCCGGCTTCAGGCCTTGTTCTCTGCCGGGTCCTGCCTACTTCCTGTTTTCATGAAGACAGGATCCGACAGAGAGGAAGGCCTGAAGCGGGCAACAGCAGTGAATTGTGAATGCTGCTGCTGCCCGATAAAGTTCAGGACATCAGGACATCGGGGAAGGAGCAGGGAGAAATCGGCTGCTGCCTTGGGGGTGAGGGTAGGGAAAGAATTGTGGAAGTGGATAAATTGGCACAATGGCTTTGTGCGGGCTAGGGGGAGAGAGAAAGAAAGGAAAAAATAAAGAGGGGGGGCCAGGGGAAGAGAGAAAGAAAGGCAGAAATAAAGAGGGGTCAGGGGGGAGAGAGAAAGAAAGGCAGAAAGAAAGAGGGGGACCAAGGGGAGAGAAAGAAAGGCAGAAATAAAGAGGGGGTCAAGGGGGAGAGAGAAATAAAGAGGGAGGCCAGGGGGAGAGAGAAAGAAAGGCAGAAATAAAGAGGGGGGCCAGGGGGAGAGAGAAAGAAAGGCAGAAATAAAGAGGGGGGCCAGGGGGAGAGAGAAAGAAAGGGGGGGGGGCAGGAGAAGAAAGAAGAAGGACCAGAGACTCATGAAATCACCAGACAAAAAAGTAGGAAAAATGATTTTATTTTCAACTTAGTGATCAAAATGTGTCCGTTTTGAAAATTTATATCTGCTGTCTATATTTTGCACTATGGCCCCCTTTTACTAAACCGCAATAGCGTTTTTTAGCGTAGGGAGCCTATGTGCGTCGAGAGCAGTGTGGGGCATTCAGCGCAGCTCCCTATGCTAAAAACCGCTATCGCAGTTTAGTAAAAAGGGAGGGGGAATATTTGTCTATTTTTGTATAGTTGTTACTGAGGTGACATTGCATAAAGTCATCTGCCTTGACCTCTTTGAAAACCCGTGGAATATAAATGATAATTAACATTTTCTCTGCGTACAGCGTGCTTTGTGTTTTTAAAATTTTATTGTTGGTAGATCATTTTGACTTGGCCACAAAGGTAAGGGGGAGGGAGGGAGGGGAGCTGCTGAAAGACATCTAGTAATCCTTGCAGGCTTGACTGTGCAAGGAATTATTTTTGTAAAATCATGTTTTGTTATGTGACTGGCATTATCTAGACTTTAATTTCTATGAATGAATAGAATGACAATGATATAAAATTACTTGCTTGTTTTTATGTGCGTGCGCTGAAGGAAAGTGGAGAGAGAGTGGGCTGAGGATGCTGAAGGGAAATGGGGAAGAGAGTGGGGAGAAGACGCTGATTTATAAATTGACAATTGTACAGAATATTGTTTCTTTTTATACTTTAATATAAACAATTCAAGGCTTGTGTGGATGGAATCAGGTGGTTTGCAGGGATGGGGACCGAGCTTACGGGGATTAGTCCAATAAAATGGTATTTTTTTTATTTCTCATTATTTGTTTTATTTTTATTTGTTAATTTATAAAGTGGTGATTGTTATGTATCAGTTTTTTCAAATTTACATCTACTGTCTTTATATTTTGCACTGTATTAGAGGACATGTGTTACTGTTTTTTGTGGTGTTGCATTGTATCCAGGGTCTGGTTTCTTGGCGGATCAGTTTAACTTTTGTCTACATATTTCTATTTTTAGTTTGTGATTATTCCATTTTGGGCGAGGGTGTATCTCTGTTCTGTGTGTATGAAAAGAACACAGTTTTCAGTTGGCATTGACTACAGGATCAATTGACTGTGTGGGATCTGGCTTGTTTAGTTTTACAATGTATGCGTTGGTGTTCTAGTGCTCACTGCAGTGTTTAAGATGCAGCCTTTTCCTAGGTACACTCTTGTGGTGCGATATGTAGATTGTTACTAAAAATCATATTTTTCATATAGATGGGGGGGGGGGTGTCAAAAAATGATGGGCCCCGGGTGCCACATACCCTAGGTACGCCACTGCCTACCCCTATACTAGCTGCTGCTCATGCTGTCCTCAGTTCTCCTTCTTATGTTACTTCCTGGTCACAGGACTAGGAAGTAACATCATAGGGAGAGTTGAGGCTGCCACGAGCAGCAGCTAGGAGTTGCTGCTTGCTGACACCGAAGATTTTGAAGAGGTATGCCTAGAGCAATCACCCCTATAGCCCTCCCTCTAGATTTACCTGCAGAAATCCCTGGTGTGCCAGTAGAATGATGTATGAACAATCCCCAGTTGCTCTTACTTCTTGTGGCCCTGAGTTCAAAATGGCGCCATGACTCCTAGCAGTAATCTCAATGTACTACTATTAATGTACTTGCTATCACTTTCCTGGCACCTTAACACAGATTGTGATCCCTATCTGGGACAGAAAGGGAGATTTTGTGTGCCGTACTTCCTCATGGGTTAACCAATTTTAATGTTAATAATTTCTCCTTATTATATTCTTTTGTACACTGCCATGAACCGAAAGGCATATGTGCAGTATATAAATAAAGAATTATGTTATGTTATGTAATGGTCAAGCTGCCATATAAGGGCCTAAATGAATGCACAGTAAGTACAAAGGTTGTGTGATACCTGCTTGGAGTGTGTCTAGCATGTCGCTTACAGTTACTGCACAGAAAAGTTCCTTACCACTTGCTAAGTTCATCTGCAATTGAAAGGGGATAGATTCCCTATGAACGTAAAGAAGTTCTTCTTCACCCAGAGAGTGGTCGAAAGCTGGAACGCTCTTCCGGAGTGTGTCATAGGAGAAAACACCCTCCAGGGATTCAAGACCAAGTTCGACAAGTTCCTGCTGAACCGGAATGTACGCAGGTAGAGCTAGTCTCAGCCTTTGACCAGAGGGCCGCCGCGTGAGCAGATTGCTGGGCACAATGGACCACTGGTCTGACCCAGCAGCGGCAATTCTTATGTTCTTATGTTCTTAATGCCCCAAAGGCATCAACATCCTAATTCTATAAAAAACGCTAAATCTGCATGTACAAATTTGGGCACAAGCTTTGTGTCCTCTCGTCATTGGTTCAGTTTAAAAGTAGTATAGACAATACTTTCTTTTATTTTAATTCCTTAATTTAATTATATTATAACTTTTTAGATTTTACTTAGCTTTCTTTTGTAGTATCATGGTCGGGGTTAGTAACAGCCAACATGTTTTGCCATAAGCTTTCTCAAGGCTTATCCTTTTTTAATGAACTACCAGTTCTTGCGACATATTCTTTAAACAGAAGAATATGTTGCACAAATATTCTGGAAATTGGAACGACGAGTGAGGTGATTAAATTTACAAATGACACTAAACTGTTCAAATGTGGGTTTTTTTTTAAAGTTCTTTATTGATTTTCCAACTATCAACAGTGCAATAAACAAGCAGATAAATACATATAATAATTCAAGAAAAGCATGTTCATCTTACATACATGAGCAAACATTTTTGCGCCTCCCAATGACTAATCAAGAAAAACACAAATACAGAGATTCTTTCAATAACCTTTCCCAAATTAAAATAATGGTATATCCCCACCACCCTCCTACCCTCTCTGGACGTGTATAATCAAAGGGCTAAAATTAAAATCAATAATCATTCCTTACAGAATTTTGTCAATGGTTCCCAAACATCCTTAAATTTTCTATATTGTCCCAATTGTATTGCTAACATACATTCCAGTTTAAAAGTGTGACATAAAGATTCCCAAATTTGTTTGTTAAAATGCGTGCAGATTGTGAAAAATTGCAGGCAGATCTTAGGAAACTGGAAGACTGGGCATCTAAGTGGCAGATGAAATTTAATGTGAACGAATGCAAAGTGATGTACACTGGGAAGAATAACCCACATCACAGTTACCAGATGCTAGGGTCTACCTTGGGGGTTAGTGCCCAAGAAAAGGATCTGGGTGTCATCGTAGACAATATGATGAAACCTTCCGCCCAATGTGTGGCAGCAGCCAAAAAAGCAAACAGGATACTAGGAATTATTTAAAAAGGGATGGTTAACAAGACTAAGAATGTTATAATGTCCCTGTATTGCTCCATGGTGTGAGCTCACATAGCGTATTGTGTTCAATTCTGGTCTCCTTATCACAAGAAAGATATAGCGGCACTAGAAAAGGTTCAAAGAAGAGCGACCAAGATGATAAAGGGGATGGACTCCTTGTATGAGGAAAAACTAAAAAGGTTAGGGCTCTTCAGCTTGGAAAAGAGACGGCAGAGGGAAGATATAATTGAGGTCTAAAAAATCCTGAGTGGAGGAGAACGGGTACAAGTGGATCGATTTTTTTACTCTGTCAAAAATTACAAAGACTAGGAGACATTCAATGAAGTTACAGGGAAATACTTTTAAAATCAGTAGGAGGAAATATTTTTCACTCAGAGAATGGTTAAGCTCTGGATCACGTTGCCAGAGGTTGTGGTAAGAGTGGATAGTGTAGATGGTTTTAAGAAAGGTTTGGACAATTTCCTGGAGGAAAAATCCATAGTCTGTTATTGAGAAAGACATGGGGGAAGCCTATACTTGCCCTGGATCAGTAGGAGAGAATGACATGGTGGCGGTTTACCCGCGGCCACCGCATTTAGCCGCGGGTGACCCGCCAAAACGGGGAACGAAAACTAGCAGTCGCTGCGGCGACGGGGACAAGGCCATTCACCGCCCCGTGGGGCGGTGAATGGTCTTGTCCCCACAGTGAGGCATGAAGGATTGCGCGGTCCCCGCAGCCCACCCCCGCCTGCCCAATCGATCCTAGTGTTTAGCCAGCTCTCTCCCTTCTCCTCACCTTAGTTTGTAGGTTTTCTTTTTCGGCGACCCGCACGCTATCAGAGAGCAGCGCACCCGCTGCTGCTCAGTTTCGATCTTCTGCTCTGACGCAACCGGAAACAGGAAGTTGCAGCAGAGCAGAAGATTGAACACTGAGCAGCCGCGCGTGCGCAGCTCTTTGGGAAAGCGTGCAAGTCGCCGAAAAAGAAAGCCTGCAAACTAAGGTGAGGAGAAGGGAGAGAGCTGGCTAAACACTAGGATCGATTGGGCAGGCAGGTCGGGGCTGCGAGGACCGTGCGATCGCCCATGTTCCCGGCTCAAACTGGAAGGAGGGAGTGAAAGGGAAAAGGATTCTGGGCCAAGGGGATGAAGACGGAAAGAAAAACCCACAGCAGGAAAGAAAGGGAAGGACAGGCAGGTGAGCCAGATGCTAGAAGCAGGGGGGGGGACGAAAGAGGGAAAAAAAGCTAGATGGGGTTGAAAAGAAGAGACACACTGGTATGGAAGAGGAAGATAGGGGAAATCTGGACACAGGAAGGTAACAGAAAGAGGGGAAATTATGTGCATGGGGCATAGGGACAGAGACATAAAGGGGACATGCCATGGGGATGGTATATGGACACAGGGGGGGTCAATGACAGATACATAGGGGAGATATTAGAAATGGAGAAAATAGGAGCACAGAAGCAAGATGGTTTGTGGGAATGGGACAGGGACCGAGCTCGCAGGCTCCAGTGGCTTGCACAAATTACATTGTAACGTGCCATGAAAATAAGAGGGAGGAAGGTAGATAGATAGGCCATTGCGAGAGGAGCTGAAGGGTGGTAGAAAGGAACAGATGGTAAAGGAGGGAGGGAAGGGTGGTGATGGAAAGGAATAGGACAGACATTGAAGGAGGGTGGAGAGGAACAGACCCTGAAGGGAAATGTGGAAGACAGAGTGGGAAGAAGACAGATGCCAGACTATGGGGGAGCGGAGGGAAGAAGATGAGTGCTAGACCAATTGGGGGGGGGGGGTGAAGGGAGAGGCACAGTAACAGCAAATGGAAGACGCAAGAGAGAAGACACACAGTGGATGGAAGGAATTGAATGAGAAGATGTGGAAAGCAGAAACCAGACAACAAAGGTAGAAAAAAAAAATTATATTTATTTATTTATTTTTTGCTTTAGGATAAAATAGTATATTAGTTGTGTTGATAAAAATTTATAAACAAAGCCCTGCCAGCTGAACATCTCTTTCTCTAGTTCAGCAGCAGGAACTTTGATTTATAAGAAAGGAATAAGCTAAATATTACAGTACTAAGGCTTATATGGATGCAGCGGTGACGGTGACGGGGCAGTGAATGGGATGGCAGTGGCGGTGATGGGGCGGTGAAAAGGATGGCGGTGACGGGGCGGTGCAGAGGATGGTGGGCCGGGGACGGTGCAGTGACGGGGACAGATTTTTTCCCCATGTCATTCTCTAATCAGTAGTATGGAATATTGCTACTCCTTGGGTTTTTTGCCAGGTAATAGTGACCTGGATTGGCCACCATGAGAACGAGTTACTGGGCTTGATGGACCATTGGTTTATGTTCTTTTATAAAGCCGTGGTATTGGCTGCTGCTGTGGTAATCACTCTGACACCCATAGGGATTTAAAGGGTGTCAGAGCGTTTGCCACACAGCAGCTGCTACTGCTGCTTTGTAAAAATGGGGGGGAGGAGGGGGTAAATAATTTTTTAAGGATTTTTATGGAATTTGGGGGTTAGAGTATAAACACAAAAGATATAGAATATCAGTTAGCGTAAGTGCTAGTATTCTATAATTTACTTGCACAAATTGGTGCCTATGGTGGTTAGTGTGGAAGTTTTAACCTTTTGACTGTTTTTAGCACACAGTAGCTATTAGTGCAGGCCTATGCTAGCAGCATGTGCTAAACCCCATGCTAACTGCTTAGCACACTAAATTAATTTAACACACATGTTAAAGAACTGAATGCATGGTAATGAGTACACTTCTGTAGCAGAAAGGTTGTGCACTTTTACTGAAGTGATTCCAGAATATCTATATTATGTACTTTGAATGTCACCTGTGAAGTTATAATTGTTCATACCACAGCTTCAGCCTGTAGGTAAGTGTGTAATGGAACAGGAGAGGTGCGAAATTGAAGGCTTGCCCAAGGAACCTAATATCCTTGGCTTAGCACTGCAGTGAATTTCTCTTTTTGACCTGCTGTTTGGAGAAGTGCTGGAGGGTAGAAATGAGCTCACATTTCTGACAGTTCACTTTTGGACAGTAGCTCCCAAATTAGGTGCTTTTGGATGTACATGTTTGGAAAACATCCGCTCCGCATTCTGATAAGTGGTGATTAGAGATGTGTAAATGTAGCAGCATTGCCACATATGATGCCACTGATTTATGAAGCAAATTATCACAGAGCAGACATTACAAATGCAATTCTCAAATGTGTTGTCATAATTAATTTTTAGTGATGTGCTCAGACCAGCCACAAAAGTGCTCAATGGGTTCAAGCAGCAGTGGCACGCAGGACTATCACAGCACTTCAAAAGTCCTGTACTGCCCAAAGTTAAACATTAAATAAAACCATGCTCCTCACCTGTCTACTTATCTTTGCCTTGTTACTTTTGGTGGTGTTATTCCATTTCTGCCACTTCTTGCTTAACCCTTATGTGCTGTTACACTATACTAAATCAGCGAACGAAATAAAGGGGCAATAGAAAAATACAATCCTTTTGACCGAGAAGATGCTCAGAACCAACAGGTGGCAAGAAAATCACAAAATCGGGGACAAACCCCTGTAAGTGTTTTCAATAGTCTATCATTGCACCATCTTCAATTGGTTGAAAGGTTTAAACTGTGTCTGAATAAATATATATGTTATTTAAAAGTGTCCATTTCTTTTTAAATCAGCAAACTCCAATAAATTACAGTGCAACTTATTTTGAAAAACTTAGCTTGAAAATAAGGTGAGGTTGTGAAGAAGTTGTCTCACTATAGCGGGTCCTGATGCGTTTCGCCAGTGGCTTCCTCAGAGAACCCCCTCACGCTGGCTGTAACATTTGAGTAAAACTCATTCCTTACTTTTCGCCCATAATTCAAGGAAGAGTGAGGAATGAGTTTTACTCAACTGTTACAGCCAGCGTGAGGGGGTTCTCTGAGGAAGCCACTAGCGTCAGGACCCGCTGGAGTAAGACAATTCTTCACAACCTCACCTTATTTTCAAGCTAAGTTTTTCAAAATAAGTTGCACTGTAATTTATTGGAGTGTGCTGATTTAAAAAGAAATGGACACTTTAAAATAGCATATATATTTATTCAGACACAGTTTAAACCTTTTTACCAATTGAAGATGGTGCAATGATAGACTATTGAAAACACTTACAGGGGTTTGTCCCCGGTTTTGTGATTTTCTTGCCACCTGTTGGTTCTGAGCATCTTCTCAGTCAAAAGGATTGTATTTTTCTATTGCCCCTTTATTTTGTTCGCTGATTTGGTCAGGCCTTTGGGGACTTTTTTGTTTAAATTTTTATCCAGCAGTGTCATTGGGGTTACACTATACTACTCACCTACACTGATTTATGGCAATACATACAGTGAGGAATCTACCCTGTGATGTTTCATGGCAGAGTACAGGAGTGGTTTGTTATCGCTTTCTCCCAAGTAGTGTGTGACTCAACTATGTCATTGTTGCCCAACTGTCTACAGCACCTGGTATGCTTAGGTGGTCTCCCATCCAGGTACTAGCCAGGCCTGACCCTGCTTAGAATCTGATAGTAAGAGTAGGCCTACTCAGGGCAGCCAGGCTGTAGGACATATGTCTGTGTAAATCCATTTATATACAGTATACTCTCTTGGTGATTAACATAAGACCATAAGAAGTGCCTCCGTTGGGACAGAACTGAGGTCCATTGTGCCCAGCAGTCCGCTCACGCGGCGGACCAAAAGGTCCAAGACCTGTGCAGTTATCCTCTATCTATACCCCTCTATCACTTTTTCCAACAGAAAATTGTCCAATCCCTTCTTGAACCCCAATACTGTACTCTGTCCTATCATGCCCTCTGGAAGCACATTCCAAGTGTCCACCACACGTTGGGTGAAGAAAAACTTCCTAGCATTTGTTTTGAAGCTGTCCCCTTTCAACTTTTCTGAATGCCCTCTCGTTCTTGTATTTTTCAAAGGTTTGAAGAATCTATCCCTCTCCACTTTCTCTATGCCCTTCATGATCTTGTAGGTCTCTATCAAATACCCTCTAAGTCTCCTCTTTTCCAGGGAAAAGAGCTCAAGTTTCTCTAATCTCTCAGCATATGAAAGGTTTTCCATACCTTTTATCAGATGTGTCGCTCTCCTTTGCACCCTCTTGAGTATCGCCATATACTTCTTAAGGTACAGCGACCAATATTGGACGCAGTACTCCAGATGCGGACGCACCATCGCCTGATACAACTGCAGTATAACTTCTTTCGTTTTGGTTGTAATACCCTTCTTGATTATACCTAGCATTCTATTCGCTTTCTTAGCGGCCGCTGCGCACTGTGCCGCCGGTTCATTGACATGTCCACTATTACCCCCAAGTCCCTTTCTTGGGTACTCTTATTCAATAACATCGCTCCCATTGTATAGCTGTACCTCGGGTTTCTGCTTTCTACATGTAATACTTTACATTTCTCTACGTTGAACTTCATCTGCCATCTCGTTAACCATTCCTCTAGTTTGTTCAAGTCCCTTTTCAATTCTTCGCAGTCCTCTTTAGTCTGAGCACCACTAAATAGTTTGGTGTCAACTGCAAATTTTATTATTTCGCACTTCGTCCCTGTTTCTAGATCATTTATAAATATATTAAATAGCAGCGGTCTGAGCACTGACCCCTGCGGAACACCACTCGTGACCTTCCTACAGTCTGAGTAGTGGTCCTTCACTCCTACCCTCTGTTTCCTACCCACCAACCAATTCCTGATCCATCTGTGTACGTTTCCTTCCACCCCATGGTTCTTCAGTTTCCAAAGTAGGTGTTCATGGGGTACCTTGTCAAAGGCTTTTTGGAAATCTAGATATACGATGTCTATGGGGGGTCTCCATTGTCCATCCATTTGTTAATTCCTTCAAAGAAGTGCAATAAGTTTGTTAGGCACGATCTCCCCATTCAGAATTCATGTTGGCTGGTTATCGGAAGTTTATTTCTTTCAAAATGCTCATCGATGTTGTCTTTTATCAGGGCTTCCGCCATCTTCCCCGGAACCGAGGTCAGACTCACCAGCCTGTAGTTTCCCAGGTCACCTCTTGATCCCTTTTTAAAGATGGGCGTAACATTGGCTATCTTCCAATCCTCTGGGATCACGCCTATTTTCAGGGATAGATTGCAAATTTGCTGCAGTATTTCCACTATTTCCTCCTTTAGTTCTTTCAGAACCCTTGGGTGAATTCCGTCCGGACCCGGGGATTTGTCAGTTTTTAATTTTTCTATCTACCTGCGTACGTTTTCAAGGCTTACTTCCATGGATGTTAATTTTTCTGCATGGTCTCCTTTGAAGATTTGCTCAGGTTCCGGTATGTTGGATGCGTCCTCTTTTGTAAATACAGATGAAAAGAACATGTTAAGTCTTTCTGCCACTTCTTTCTCCTCCTTCACCACTTCCTTCCTGTCTCTGTTGTCCAGCGGTCCCACCTCCTCCCTAGTCGGCTGCTTCCTTTAACGTATTTGAAGAACGGTTTGAAATTTCGTGCTTCCCTGGCTAGTCTCTCTTCATACTCTCTTTTGGCTTTTCTAACTGCAAGATGACATTCTTTTTGATACTTCCTGTGGTCTTTCCAGTTCTCCTCAGTTTTGTTCTTTTTCCATTTCCTGAATGAAGTCTTCTTATCGCCTATTGCTTCCTTCACTTCTTTAGTTATCCAGGCCGGGTCTTTTTCTCGACAGATTTTGTGCCTCGCTCACCATGTCCTTGAAAAAAGACCAGGCTTGCTCTACCGTCTGCCACTTCTTGGAGGTGTTCCTAAGTTTCTTCCTTACCATTCTCCTCATCGCTTTGAAGTTTCTTTTCTTGAAGTTGAAAGTTGTCGCTATGGTTCTCTTTCCCTTCGGTATTCCTACTTCAACCTTGAACTTGATCATATTATGATTGCTGTTTCCAATGGTCCCAGTACTTTCACTTCCTTTGCAGGTCCTCCTAACCCACTTAGGATTAGATCCAGAGTGGCATTCCCTCTCGTCAGTTCTCTGACAAGCTGCTTCATGAAGCAATCCTGCGTAGCCTCCAGGAATCCTGTCTCCCTAGCGCATTTTGAGCTTCCAAGACTCCAGTCTATCCCGGGATAGTTGAAGTCTCCCATAATAACCGTGTTACTGCTTTTTCATTCTCTCTTCATCTCGGCTTTCATTTCTTCATCGACATCTTCGGTTTCTCCAGGTGGACGATAGTATAGGCCCATCTTTATCTCAGGCCCTTTCCTTCCAGGTATTTTAACCTATAGCGATTCCAGTTTGTTGGTCGTTTCTGCTATGTCCACTCTGGTCGAGTGTATGCTTTCTTTTATGTAAAGGGCTATTCTACCTCCTTTCTGTCCTGACCTGTCTTGGCGATAGAGCTTGTACCCCGCAGTACTGTATCCCATTTGTTATCTTCATTCCACCATGTTTCAGAGACCCCAATGATGTCTATGTCCTCTGCTTTGACCATGACTTCTAGTTCCCCCATTTTGTTCCTTAGGCTCCTTGCATTGGTATATATGCAGTTTAGATCCTGGTATTTTCTTGTCTTTATTTCCTTTCCCTGTGCTTTGATCTTTAGTTTCTTCTCTTGTGCTACAATCTTCCTAACCTCCTCTTCTGGGTTAGTCAACTCCTGTAATTTGCCCTTTGTTTCCTCCCAGCCTTTTTCCCCCTTAGTATCTTTGCGGGATAATTTCTTCCAAATCATCAATGCTTGGTCAACTGTCGGCTTTCCCCTTCTTCTTAGTTTAAAGCCTGCTCTATTCCTCTCCTGACGTTGTTTGCTAGTAGTCTAGTTCCCACAACGCTCAGGTGCAGTACATCTCTCCTGTAAAGCTTGCTCTCTAGTTTTGAAATAAAGCCAGTGTTGGACAGATGAACATACTCTAGCATAGACCAAAGGTCCACCAAGACCAGTATTCTGATTCCAACAGTGGCTTATCCAGGCCACAAGTACCTAGCAATATACCAAAAGAGTAAAAGACTGCTTATAATATTTCCAGGTTTATTTCATATACCACCCATTGACACAGCCATCTATCTGGCTGTTCACAATCTAATCAGGTACTCTAAGTATTTTCCCTATCTGTTCTAACAGGCTCACAATTTAACTATGATACCTGGGGCAATGGAGAGTTAAGTGACTTGCCCAGGATCACAATGAGCAGTGCTGAGCTCCATTCTGTAACCTCAGGGTGCTGGGGTATCAGTTCTAACCACTAGGCTACCCTACAAGTGAAGGTGATTTATATCTCAAGTGGTATGGGAAGATATCTTAATATTAAAATCAGAAAGTTAAACAGTATTAGCAATGTTTTTGGTTTGCGCGTATAGGGCCAGATTCTGCCCAAAAGAGCTATTATTAGCAGCCACCTACAAAATGACTGTCCATCAAGTTTCAATCACGCAATTGCACCATTTGGAGAATCATGGCTCCATGAAAGGTAGATACCAGAAATATAGGCTAGGGTTTTAAAGGTCTACATTTTTGGTGCTATTTTCCATGATAATTGTGTCTACAGAGGTGCCTAAGGACATCTAAGGCCACTTCTGGCGTTAACCATGCCTACAGTGGTTGTAGGTGTACTTAGGTGCTTCTTTAGTTAGGATGAAGGAGCCATTGTTTGGAGGCATCTAAGGGCAACTCCATTTTTTAAATGATGTTTTAATTGGTTTTTAATTTGTGCAGTCAAATACTGGGCTGATTGAATCAATTAAATTAAGTTAGGCGGCGGTAGGGCTCCTGCCACCATCTAACTAACGACACTGTTTTGAGAATTTGCTCCATATTGTTCAAAGACTGAATCATATTTACCTGCCTATATATGATTGGCATGATGGAAAATTGTTAATTGGTGTTTAATCATGAGTGATTATTATCTGCTCTGGACATCTTGTTGGGAAGACTGGATAGACCGTACACATTTTTATCTGCTGTCATTAACTGTGCATTTTTTGCCTATCGCCCACAAAATGGCCTATTCTGTTATACATTGTGCCACACTATAGGTCAGGGGTGTCCAATGTCGGTCCTCGAGGGCCGCAATCCAGTCGGGTTTTCAGGATTTCCCCAATGAATATGCATTGAAAGCAGTGCATGCACATAGATCTCATGCACATTCATTGGGGAAATCCTGAAAACCCGACTGGATTGCGGCCCTCGAGGACCGACATTGGACACCCCTGCTATAGGTATTTTCTAAAAGTCTCAAGCTTACCAAGCCTTTTGTAAACTAATTATCTAGTTTTTACACTTGTCGTTGAAGTATCACAGACATCAATGCCCCCTCTAAGGATTGGCCGGGTGTGTGGAAATTGTTTCTCATGTGAGTGGCAATATTTTTTTGCGTGAGCAACAAGTTCTAAAAAAACAACAACAATTTTCCAGATTTGCAAGTATTTTTATGAGTGACCGTGCAAAATCTGTGAGCGATGCTCCTAGAATGTATGAGTGATTGCTCATGTGCTCAATTAGTATAAAGAGTTCTATTCCTTTTTGGTGATCTATAGGCACAATTCATCCCTGAAGGGTGAAAAACTTAGGGGGGGGGAGGAATTCATCAAGCAGCATTAGGGCCTTTACACAGGTGTTAGGGCCTTAATGTGCATTATGAGAATTAATGCATACTAAATGCTAAGAAGTCCATTTTATACCTATTGACTTGTTACCATTTAGTACACATAACATTAGCATTCACATTCTCGTCATCTGCAACTGAAAGCTAATCACCATCAATCAATAATTACACTCAGTTTTATTGGAATAAATATTTGGCCGCAGCTTTATTATCTATCTGAATATTATCTCCACTTACAATACAATCCGTGTCCAAAAACCAAGCTTTATAGCTTGTTGTAACCTTACAGCAATTTTTACTGTGACGAACTTGTAGTGCATTTCGGAGATTCACTGGTGTGCTACCAAACGCTATTTTTCCAGGCTTCTTTTTGTGATATTTTTCTTTTTACCTTTATTACCATGGACCCCTGATGAAGGTTGTCCGGAACACGGACCGTGTTGGGTCCCCCGTCTGGTAAAAGGTTTTTAGTTAAGATTTATTTGTCAAAATAAAATTTGCCTGCACCGTGTACAAGTCTGCAGCCATGGTGACCCAGGCCACGCTTCCCCTCACAGCGGTATCGCATAAGAGTGTTACATTTATTTATTTACTAAATGCTCATCTCCCAGATCCAACTGGGCCAAACCCCATTTTCCACCCCTCCCAAAGCTGTGACCACCTCCCCCCAACCCCATAAGCTCAACCAAGCCCATCAAGTCGACATATAACCTGTAAACCCCCCCCCTACCCCACAACACTGCCACAAAACATAACACCAGCACAAATGGGAGGGAGGGATAATTTTTTTTCCTGAAGAGACTACTCTACTGTTCCCCTTTCCTCACAGAACTCACTCCAGCCTGCCACAACATCCAACCAATCCCATATCTGCTCCACCACCATCACCTTAGAAACCTCCCTAATCATTTTTCTTTCTTACAAGCTCATTCTATTAACCCTTTCTTACCTCCTCTAATAAACTTGTCAATCCTTATTCTATAGACCCTTGACAACACCTCATATATTCCCCTCACCCTCTGCCCCTCCCTCCCTCTTTTACCCACACCACCATTCAATAAATATTACCAGCAGGTGACATCATCTCAGCTAATGTTATATCACACCAGATGAATCTGGTGTTCTTCTTTAATTCTCTTAGGGTCAGATTCTGCAACTGGCGCTGATATTGACTGGTGCTTCTAACCGGCACTGGTCGCATATCAATCATGTACCAGTGCCAGTTGCAGAATTGTAGCCACATGTAAAGGAGTCACGGGAAATGTAGACTAGGGTTTTACTGGCCTACATTTCCAGCACCTACTTTATATGAGAATCATGACCACAGGCACTGGTAGGTGTTCATTACAGACAATTAGAAAAATGATTTCTGATTACATTTTTTCTATCCATTTTAAATCATAGTTGCTTAAACTTGATGGCTTTCCCCAGTTCTTCTTTAATAATGGCCCCTGGACTTTTCTTCCAGGAATTTGTATAAACCTTTTTTAAAGCCAGCTATGCTAACTGCTTTTTAACACGTTTTCAAAGCCATGGTAGAGGTTTCTATCGCAGGCTGGTGAGGTAAATGCTCCGACACTCAGAGAATTCCTGTTATAAAGGTGCCTGTAGGCACCTACATTTTTTTTAAATTATTTTTTAATTGGTTTTGAATGATGTGGTCATTTTCCATGTCATTTATTGCCAATTAAACCAATTAAGTTAGGCGGCGGTAGAATGCCTACTGCTGTCTGTTGTTGTCCCTATGAGAATCAGGGCCTTAATGCACATTTTGGTCCTAATGGCCATGCGAAGACCCTAATGCTGCCAGATGCTGCTTAAAAATGGTTCAGTCATGCAAAAATAAATAAGTTAATAATTAAGTAATTAATTAAATAATTAATTCTGGGCATACTGGTTGAAGAGCCACTGCAGATGATCAGATTACACCCTCTGCTTTCACTGTGAACTTTTATGTGAGGGATCCTTCATCCAAATTCTTCTAATTTATTTGCTGGCATGAATTCCAAAAGCTATTTAAAAAGAAACGGTGTCACTTCCCCTGGCAAAACTGATAAATCTAAATGAAACAAGTTTTGTCATTTTACTTAATCATATGGTATGAGAGAAAAGTTATAAAATCATCACTGATTTCATTGTGCTTTGAAGTCACCTTTAAGAAGGCTGGATTTGTTTATTCCCATTAGAGTGAAGCACTCATTTTTAATAAATGATTCACCAGACATCATCTCCTAATAGGGATGTGCATGGAAAAACTTTTGATTTGGTTTGCTTTTTGACCCTGAATTATTTGGATCATTTGTGTTCATTACAGACAACTAGAAAAATGATTTCTGATTCAGTTTTTTATATCCATTTTAAATCAAAGTTGCTTAAACTTGATGGCTTTCCCCAGGTCTACTTTAATAATGGGCCATGGATTTTTCTTCTAGGAATTTGTCTAAACCTTTTTTAAAGCCAGCTATGCTAACTGCTTTTTAACATGTTTTCTAGCAACAAGTTCCAGAGCTTAACTAACCCTGACTTTTACAAAACCGCGGTAGAGGTTTCTTTTTTTTAAATTAATTTCTTTTTATTCATTTTTAAACTTTCAACAAGTGATTTATAATACAATCATATACACTCTATTATTACTTTTTAATCACACATATATTGAATCATAATATAATTCTTCCCTTCCTCCCTCCTTCCCTCCCTCCAATATAACATTATAATTTCAAATAATTTAAAATTAAAACCCACCCTCCCCCCATCCTATACATCAATAAATAAAAGGGGAAGAAATAACTATTAAATATCATCATTCCTTACAGTAATTTGTTAATGGCTCCCAAACATCAATAAAGTTTTTATAACGTCCTTGCTGAATAGCTAATATTTTCTCCATTTTAAAAATATGGCACAATGAATTCCACCAAAAAACTATAACTTAATCTATCATAATTTTTCCAATTTTTTGTAATTTGTTGAATGCCAACTCCTGTCATTATAAGTAGTAATTTATTGTTTTTAAAGGAAATTTGATTCTTTTTCCTCATTGATGTACCAAACAATATCGTATCATATGAAAGCACTACTGGATTCTCAAGTAAATTATTAATTTGACTCCAAATAGATTTCCAATAATTAAGTATTAGAGGACAAAAAACTGTAAATGATCCAATGTACCAGCTTAATGATGACAGTGCCAACATCTATTAGACTTAAAGGAATCTAATTTTTGTAAACGCACTGGGGTCCAAAATGCTCTATGCAACAGAAAATACCAAGTTTGTCTCATAGATGCCGACACTGTACATCTCATCCTCCAAGACCAAATACGTGGCCATTGAGACGCAGTAATTTGCTTAATCTCAATGCTCCAAATGTCTAGAAGATCATTCTTTGGCTTTTTATTAATAAATCCAGATATTAATTTGTACCACTGGGCAGCCTGATGTCTCAGGAAGTCCACCTGAAAACATAAGAAAAGCAAGCTGTACTTATCACTGAGATTTTTCCATTCAGGGAACCCTGCCTGAATGGCTTGCTTCAATTGCAACCATTTATAATTTTGTGATGTATTAAGATCATATTTGCGTTGCAATTGTGAAAAGTCAAGCAACTTACCATTAGAAATAACATCATCTAAAGTACGAATACTTGCTTTCATCCAATATTTCCAGATGACCTTATATCCGCCAATTTTAATCTTGAAGTTTAGCCATATGGTCTGATATGTTGATTTAAGTATTGAAATAGGTGTTAAAACATATCTTAATGTTTTCCATGTATCAACTAGTATTCTGTGATCTTTATATAATTTAGGCATTTTGATACTAAGGACATGACTTCATCTCAAAGGAAACATGAGTTGCCATTCTAAAGTCAACCAATCTGGAAACTCTTTCATGAGCTCAGGGAGGATCCAGTACATACCTTGACGCATAATATAGGCTTGATGGCACCTATAAAAATTGGGAAAATTTACCCCATCCTCCATAATTGGTTTTTGTAAAGATACCATAGCAATTCTTGCAGATTTTCCAAGCCAAATACATTTTGTTAGAATACTATTTAATTTCTTATAAAAGGACCCCTGAAAATAAATTGGTAACATACTCATTTGATAGCAAACTACAGGCAAAAACATCATTTTTACTGTCTGAACTCTCCCCCACCAAGACAAATGTAGTGGGTTCCAATGTTCACACATTTCTGTAATTTTTTTTAATAGTGATTTGCCATTTACCTTCATTGTTTCTTCTATTGTATTTTGAATCCAAATCCCTAAGTATTTAATGCCTTCATCTTTCCATATAAAGGGAAACGAATCAAATAATCCCTTTTGACAATGAATATTTAATGGGAGGATCTCTGATTTATCCCAATTTATTTTATACCCTGATATTTTCCCAATTTTATTTATCAATTCTAGTAAGTGTGAGATGGTAGATTCAGGATTTCTCAAATAAAGCAAAATATCTTCTGCATATGCAGAAACTTTATATTCCCGACCTGAATAAGGAATACCCTGAATCTCCTTTGATTTTTGTATAGCCAATAAAAGGGGTTCCAATACAATATTAAACAATAAAGGAGACAACGGACATCCTTGTCTAACTCCCCTCTGTAAGTCAAAACATTCTGAAAAATTATCCTATATAATAAAAGGCTAACTCGCGCATGCGCAGTCCTATTTTCGTGTTCCGTGCGCTGTAGGTCTGTGGCCGAAGGAGTGCGCATGCGCACGAATACGTCACCACCCGATCGCCTCCACAAGCCGGACCGCAGCCAGACGACGTTATCCGTTTCTCCTGTCGCCGCCGCCGATCTCCGTTTCTCCTTTGCCGCCCACCCCCTTCTCTTCCCGCGGGTCCGAATGGCGATTCCAGCAGCGTGTACATCAGTCTCCACACGCTGCTTCGGGCCCTTCTACTGCCCTGATTTGCTCTGCCGCGTCTCTGATGATGTCATCAGGGACTTGCCAGAGTAAATCAGGGCAGAAGGGCCCGAAGCAGCGTGTGGAGACTGATAAAAGCGCTGCTGGAATCACCACCTTTGTAGTCCGGCCCGCGGGAAGGGGAAGGGGAAGGGACAGGGGCGGGTAGAGGAAACGCTAATGCTGCTGCACAGGGAACTGGGGGGGGGGGAGGGAAATGGAGGGGAAGGGAATGCTGCTTTGGACGGACAGACAGACAGAGAGAGGAAGGGAAACACAAAGAAAATAAGAAATACACAGGGGCAGGTGCTCAGGGAACTGGTGTGGGGGGAGGGAAATGGAGGGGGATGGAATGCTGCTTTGGACAGACAGAGAGAGGAAGGGAAACACAAAGAAAATAAGAAAGACACAGGGGCAGGTGCACAGGGAACTGGTGTGGGGGGAGGGGGATGGAATGCTGCTTTGGACAGACAGACAGAGGGAGGAAGGGAGACAGAAAGGAAAGAAGAAAGACACAGAGTCAGGGAGATACACAGAAAGACAGACAGGCAAAGGGGGCCAGGGACAGAGACAGACAGAAAGGACAGCGGGAGCCGCGTCAGGAGGGGTGCGGGATGCGGCAGTGGGAACTTTTCCAATGGGTGCAACTGGGCAGCTGTCGGGAACCTCTGATCAGGGGCAGAGCAAGGTAAGAGTATCATAGGGATAAGAAGGAGGAGGGAGGATAAAAAAGGAAGGGATGCCTACTGCTGGACAGGGGGAGAAGGAAAGAGATGCTGATGGACAGGGGAGGTGAAGAAAAAATAACGGAGGACTAATGTTGGACAGGGGGAGAAGGAAAGAGGTGCTGCTGGACAGGGGGGAGGTAAAACAAAGGGAGAAGGGCTGCTGCTGCATAAGGAGAGCAGTGAAGGGGTGGTGGTGGACAGCCAAGGAAAAAGAAAGGCAGAAAGAAAGAAAGCGGCTAAGGAGAGAGAGAGAAAAAAAGACAGACACACACACATATGTTCTAGCACCCGTTAATCTAACGGGCTTAAAGACTAGTTATTAATATACAGTTTAGCAAAAGAGGAGCTATACAAGGCCTGAATCATTTGTACAAATCCTGAACCAATTCCAAACCAGTTCATTGTCTGGTACATAAATGTCCATTCCACACGATCAAAAGCTTTCTCTGCATCAAGTGACACAGAGAAAGCTGGATCTTTTAAGGTTTTTGATAAGTTTAACATATGAAACGCCAGTCTGGTATTATTAGAAGAATGCCTTTGAGCTACAAATCATGTCTGATGCATTCCAATAATATACGGGAGTGCCTTGGCCAATCTCAAAGCAAGAGTTTTTGCCAATAATTTCCCATCCACATTAATCAATGAAATAGGCTGTAGTTTGAGACCAAAGTAGGATCTTTATTTGGCTTAGGCAATACTATAGTTAAAGATTCCGCCATAGTACCTGTAATACAACCATTATTTAGTTGGTCTTGATATAAATTTAATAATTGGGGTAGTAATGTGGTTTGAAATGATTTATAAAACTCAAAAGTGAAACCATCTCCACCTGGAGCGGATCCAACTCTAAGAAATTTCAATGCTGTCTGTATTTTCTTCAATGTAATCGGTTTTTCAAGAGATTCTTTTATATGATCAGGAATTTTAGGTCGATTGGCTGGTGAGGTAAATGCTCTGACACTCACAGAATTCCTATGAGCATTTACCTCGCCGACCCACAGTAGAAACCTCTACCGCACCTTTGTAAAAGGGAGCCTAAGAGCTCCTTTTACAAAGCCGCGCTAGCGGGGTTAACGTGAGTGACTTTTCATCACGCGCTAACCCCCGCGCTGGCCAAAAACTACCGCCTGCTCAAGAGGAGGTGATAGCGGCTAGCGTGTCCGGCGGTTTAGCGCGTGCTATTATGCGCATTAAACCGCTAGCGCGCCTTTGTAAAAGGAGCCCTAAGCGTTGAGTGAAAAAATTTTTCTCGATTTGTTTTAGTATTCAAGCAATTTTATTGATGAACAACACTATAAGATAAAAAAGTACAGCTCAGCAAAATTCAAATGACCGAAACAGAAATAACAGCATTGAGCCAAAGAATGTGCTAAATAAGTGAAACTGTAACCAACATATTTTACATACACATAAACTCCATACCACATCACCACCACAAAACCCCTCAACAAACCCACAACCCAAACCCATTCTCTCAGCCCACAAGCAATACACCAAAGGTTCTCTGATTTGTTTCAAATGTACTACTATATAACTTCATAATATGTCTTCTAGTCTCTTTATATTAATGAAATTATAAACAATTGATTTCCATTTACCTGTTCAGATCCACTCAGGATTTTAGAGACCTCTGACATATCTCCCTTCAGTAGTCTCTTCTCCAAACCGAAGAACCTCAACTTCCCTAGTCCTTCCTTATATGACAGTTGTTCCAGCCCCTTAATCATTTTGGTCACATTTATCAGTAACTTTTATAAATTTACTATATTTTACTCATTACAGTAGATATTTATAAAATTGTCTTAGAGAAATGGTACTCATATACCTTGCAGGCAATGAATGGATCAGGTTTTCAGGATATCCTTAATGAATGTATGAGATGGATGTGCAGACCTCCATTGTATGCAAAATTCTGTTATGCATATTCATGAAGGATATCCTGACAACCTGCTCAGTGAGTGGCCTTCAAGGACTGAGAGGGAGATTCTCAAAACTCACTAGTAAAATCCGGTGAGTTGATGTAGTGATGGGCGATTCTCAGCATAATAGCATGCAAATTATATGCACACTATTTGTGCGGAAAATTGCTGGTAAAGAGCGAGAGGAACTGTGCCTGGCGCTTGCTAGAAAAGCATAGGAGGGGCCTTAGGCATCTGGGAACGGGAAGGCCTGTCATTGTGAAGAGGCAGGGCTGCCGGACAGAGGGAGTAGACATCCTTTCAGCTGGCCTTTGTCATAGAGGTATGGGATGCAGGGGTTGTCAGGGGAGTAGTGGACTCTGCCGATGGGAGTGAGTGAGCATCCCTCCTGCAGGAGTGTCAGCGGGACTGTCAGGGGGGAAGACAGGGAACTCTGGTGGTGGGAAAAGTGGGCATCCCACCTTCTGGAAGTGTTGGGGAGCTGTCAGAGGGGTGGGGGACCCTGGTGGTGGGAGGGAGTGGGCATCCCTCATATGGGAAATGTTGGGGGTTGTCAGGGACCCCAGCGGTGGGAGGGAGGAAATGGTATCCATCCTGCCATCCTTTGATTTTGGAGTCTTTTTTTTTTTTTTTGTGAGGGGGGGGGTCTGAGCTGTCAAGCCTTACTTTCCTGTACTAACAGAAGCCAATCAGCACACACACGCTGACTGGAAAGTAAGGCAATGACAGCTCAGACACTGCAGGAAAATTTTGCCTGCAAATGTGCCACAACGAGGTTAGGGAATCACCTGGTGATGATAGAGAATCGCTCGGAGTGCTCCTTTAAATATTAATGAGTCAATTTTAATACCATTTTAATATTAATGGCCTCATTGTACTACATTTGCATAGCAGAGTTGGAAACTGCTAGGAATCTTGGAAAAGGCTGTTCTGATAAACAGGCGGTAAAATACTGGTTGGAACCAGTTTAGTGACCATTGTTAAGGGCACAGTAAGTTTTGAGAATCTGGCCCTGAGGCTGAATATTTTATTTATTTATTTAAGGCCCTCTTTTGCTAAGCCACAGTAAAAGTTTCTACCACGGCATGGGGCGCTAAATGCTCCAATGCTGTTCGATGCTCATAGGGATTATGTGAGCAGCATCAGGACATTTATTGGTCTGGGCAGTGGTAGAAACCTGTACTATGGCTTATTAAAAGGTGTGTGTGTGTGTGGGGCGGGGGGAGGGGGGTGTAAAGTTATTTATATACAGCCTATCAATGGAAATTGTCTAAGTGGTTTATATTCAGGTACTCGAGCATTTTTCTTTAACTGATCTAGTGGACTCACAATCTATCCAATGTACCTGGGGGGCGATGGAAGATTGAGTGATTTGCCCATGGTCACAAGGAGCAGCATGGGGCTTGAACCTACAACCTCAGGGTGTTGAGGCTGTAGCTCTAATCACTAGGCATTCAGAAAATATAATGCATATTTTAAGCATTATGAAGTTAATTTTCTAAAACTGTGCCTATTTAATACAGATTTCACAAGCCTTTTTTATGGTAGTATTGCAAGTCTACCAAGAGCTTATAGCATTCATTTTAATACATGGAACTGCTAGGGGAAGGAGTGAGAGGAGATTGTTCCTACTGTCTTCCTTTTGCTGGGCCTTGAGCATCTGCACGTGCTCAAGATTTCTAGTCTCACTGTCTCTGAGATTCTCGGAGATCTCCGAGAATCTCGGAGAGAGTGAGACTAGAAGGCCTTAAGCATGCGCAGATGCTCAAAGCCCAGCAAAAGGAAGACGGCAGATCTTCGGGCACCGGCACTGGCATGTCCTTTGCGTTGGTGCTGGTGCCATATGGGGGTAAGCCAATGTGTTTGGGTGGGTGGGTGCGTGGGGGATGCCAAATCATGGCGGGGGGGGAGGGGGGGACGCAAACGGGGAGGATGCCGTATTGCGGGGGGGATGTGGAGCAGTGCCGGTGGCCTTGGGGGGGTTAAGGTGGAGCAGCGCCGCTGGCCTTGGGGGGTGGGGTTGGGTTGGAACGCATCAAGCGAATTTCCCTTTCTTCCTATGGGGAAACTCGCTTTGATATACGAGTAACTTGGTTTACGAGCATGCTTCTGGAACAAATTATGCTCGTAAACCAAGGTTCCATTGTACTTCATATTTTGCTTTAATTATTTTTAACAATGAAATGATAATTTGGCTTTTTTTTTTTTTGTAAAGCCGTAAACTGTACTATTCAATGTGTCATGAGCATGAACATTTATCTGTTAGGTGTGTCACAACAGAAGAAAGGTTGAGACCCACTGGGATAGAATGGTAAACATTGGAGTCAATTCGTTCATTTTAAGGTCAAAGAGGAGCAAGGTCTTCTAAGTGCCTGAATAACGATAGTCTATCCTTGAGAAATGTCCCATTGAAAAGTGTGGTAAATAAGCATACTCGGTTGGAGGAGGGTGGGCTTTCTCACATATGGATGGAGATTTCATGTTCCTTAATCATCAAACTTATTTATTTGGATTTATTAACGGCCTTTTCATGAAGAGAATCACCCAAAGTGGTTTATAATTTATTGAACAGTAATCAGGTAATCTTAAGTATTTTCCCTATCTGATCCAGCAGGCTCAAAATCTAATTGTGATATCTGGGACAATGAAGGGTTAAGTGACTTGCCCAGAGTCAGAAGGAGTAGGCTGGGATTGTACTCACAACCTCAGAGTGCTGAGGCAGCAGCTCTAACCATTAGGCTGCCCCACCACTCCACTCCACCTGCAAGCTAAGGAGCCCTTTTAAAAAGGTGCACTAAATCCCACACAGCCCATTAAATACTCTCAAATTTAATTTTTTGCTGGTTTTACAATTTTATAATTTCAATTATAATGTGCCGTGAAAAACATTTGCTCCGTTTAGTGTGCTGGAGCTAAAAAAGTTTGAGAGACACTAATCTAGGAATTAGATCAAGGCCACATAAAAACTGGCTCAACTCTTTCTAAACCAACTCTTTCTAAAACCATGGAGTTCTAGGTTTATAAATGCTGGCACTCCTAACACCACTCTATTCTTCAGCTACAACCAAAATCCCTCCCTATCTCTGAAGTCTTACCAAATTCATCTTTAAAAAGTCATGCTTTTTAACTTTCCAAAACATAAATGATTATTCTCCTCCAAAAAATGGGATACATTTTTTATGAGGTTGTAAAAGCATGAATTAGCAAGCCCAAAGTATTAATATACATGTTAGTACTGAGGCCAGAGGGTTGAGAACATGTTTTCTTTGCCCCTTAAGTTTTTTTTTGTATATATATTTTTTTAATATTCTTTATTCATTTTCAAAATTACATTAAATGTAAAATATATTCATTCACAGTAACAATAAATATATCACTTATAAACAATCATTGATACATTATATACATTTTTATCCCTTCCCCTTTCCCATCCCTCCCATCCATATCTTCCATTATTATATAATATATGTAATAATAAAAATACCCCCCTCCCTATATCCTGAACTGATAATCAATTTTTTTTGTATTTTATGTCACAAGAAATTATACAGAGGTGTATCATAAAACCGTTTTATAGCAAGTTGTATTCTATAGGTGACAGTATGTTATACTGATATGAGAAGATTCTGTCGGAACCATTCGACATATTCTATTTTTACACCATAAACTTGGAGAAGAAGCATGCATAATTCGTATGCTTGAATATCCAAAGTGACTACTGAGGTGCTGCAGTATATTGAAATGGTATGCAAAGTGATAGCTAATCATATTTCATTTGCTTGCTCAAGGTATTCTCCTATTATGTACTTATGAGACGAGCTCATTGGATAGGATGTGTATTTCTTTTCCATGTATAATAAACCATATATACTAGTAAAATAATGAATGTGGATGAATAATAAAGTTTTGCTGCAGAGTCTTATGGGTAATGGATTACTAGTTCATAAATCAGCTGACGTTTAAATTTTACACGTTTCATTGTTCTACCTGTGCTTATTAGATCCTCCAGTAAACAATGTGACAGTGTAATGCTGTTCCAAACATTACTCTAATAAAAGATGACACAACACTGAAAGTTCTAAGATTGATGAGTAATTAGTTAATGAACATATTCCCATCTATCAGTAAAGAGGAAGATAAGAAATCTGTTTTCTAATTCCATGATGCTAGAAAATGCTGATTATATGTGTGCTGACAGCTGAATGAAAATAGTGCTTTGTGATGCAAGAGTGTTGTAATTATTAGAGGGTAGTTAAATTTATGGTTGCCTTCTATGTCAACTAAATCTTTTCTATGCCATGCACTGTCAAATGAAAATTAATTTCAGAATGGAATGTTTTTTCCTATACCAGTGTTATTGCAAAGCTTTTGACTTGTATATAGATTTCTTTTACAATGTCTTGGTTAGGTACAGAATAAAAACAGGTATGGCAGTGATTTAAACATTTACGGGTCAATATTCAGCCACCACAGCTTTTTTTTTTTTTTTTTTTAATGCTAGCTGTGGTGAACAAAAACATTTGGGATATTTAGTGCCATTAACAGGATCCCATGCTGACTATCTGGATAAGGGGGTGTGCACCAGAGCTTATTCGGTCAGTGGCAATATTCAGTCTGCTATCTGGATAACATGCCTTCTATCTATCCTAAATTATCAATGTAATTTATCTGCATAATGCTGAGTAGGGTAGAACAGGTAAACTTGGGATTATACATCATCCATTGTATCATGCTTCCCCACAGATCTTACAAGAATTTTTTCAGATCTATAAACCGAGAAGAGAGCTTACAGATGTAAATGGGATGAAATTAAGGGCTCCTTTTACTAAGCTGTGATAGCGTTTTAAGCACACGCAGCATTTTAGCACACTCTAAACCCGCGCTACGTGGCTAGAACTAACGCCAGCTCAATGCTGGCATTAGTGTCTAGTGCGTGCGGCAATTCAGCACGCATTAAGTGCGTGCTAAAACCGCTATCACAGCTTTGTAAAAGGTGCCCTAACTTTGGAGGGAAGAATGTCAACTATGCATGCTAGAATCGGAGCATCAATGATATCTGTGGCTGGCGTACAACAATGAAATGCCTTGTCTGGTATCCTGCAGTTTTGTATGGAGAGGATGAATTTTATGAAAATGCTGAAAACTCAATTGTTTGATAATGCCTTCTTATGCTAAGATGTGCTTCAGTTGATTATCGCCTTCTAGAATTTTTCTGACATCGAAGGATGATTTAAAGCTTGTTTGTACTTCTGAACTGATCGAATTTGTGCTCTATCCCTATTATAATAATAATAATAATAATTTTATTTCTTATATACCGCTATACCATAAGTTCAAAGCGGTTTACAACAAGATTCACGCAGTGAGAGTATGCGATGATTAATGATGTTGTCTTGACATGTCTATGTGATAATTGGAGGGAAACAAGATTCTATGTTTGTCATATGGAAACCGCTTAGTTGTATGCAGTATATAAAGTTTTTAATAAATAAATTGTTGATTCTTTCAAAAAGTACTAAGACTTAGGGGACACTCAATGAAGTCACATTGCAATTCTTTTAAACCACATAGGAGAAAATATTTTTTTGCTCAGGGCCGGATTCTATAAACGGTGGCGGTATCAGCGGCTGCCAATCGTGTGTCAATCGTGCATCGGCACCATTTATAGAATTACGGCTGTTTTTAAAACAGGCGCCTTAAATGTAGGCCAGCATTTTACAGGCCTACATTTAAGGTGACTGTCTTGCACCTATGGAAGCATATGGGGCTGCCTAAGGCCACTTCTGGTGTAAATCACACCCATGCCAGCCTCAGGCATGCCTAGACGTACGAATGGCATGCCTAGGTGTACAAATGGCACCTTCAACATAAGCGCTGTTCACTGCATCAAATTTTTTTTTTTTTTTAAATCTGTGTTCTGATTGGTTAGTTAGACGGCAGTAGGATGCCGTTACTAGAATCTGGGCCTCAATGAATAGTTAAGTTTGGAAGTTGTTACCAGAAGATATGATAATAGTGGTTAGCATATCTGGGTTTAAAAAAGGTTTGGACAAGTTTCTGGAGGGAAAAAACTCAGTCTGTTATTGCAGTGGTGTACCTAGCATATGTGAACCAACACTTTCAATTGTCGACTGCTGTGTTGTTAGGACATTAAAAGATAACGTTTTGCTGAAACACAGAAAAACGTTGGTAAGCCATCTCCTTTGGACTCAACAGAAGCGGTTGTTTCCGCTCTTCTAAGACTGATCGGTCGGGTCACACCCTGATGCAGCTAGTCGGTGAAACGCTGGCCTCCGTCGGTGTGCCGATCAGTTTAAGATAAGTGGCTTTATTCCTCTATCTTTATTATTACACAAGTGAAGCATAAGTTCTTTGCTCGCACCATTCATTTTTGAAGGTTTTGCCTGTGAGGTTACCGTCTAACCACCTTGAATTCCACGTTTTGTGGTGGTGGGAGGGCCTTTTCTGAGGCTTTTTCCTTCTTTTTGATTGAATAGCGAGGTGACACCTGCTTCACTGTGTTTCAGCAAAACGTTATCTTTTAATGTCCTAACAACACAGCAGTCGACAATTGAAAGTGTTGGTTCACATACATTGGTTTTTCAATATATCTGTGTCTTCATAGTACCTAGCATATGTGACACCCGGGGCCCATCATTTTTTGACACCCCCCTATCTGTACGAAAAACATGATTTTTAGTAACAAGTCACATGTCACACATGAGTACCTAGGAAAAGGCAGCATCTTACATACTGCAGTGAGCAGTACAACATCAATACACCCATTGTAAAACTAAACAAGCCAAAATAGTACAGATCAATCCTGCAGTCAATCCTAACAAAAAACCATGTCTTTTGAACACACAGAAAACAGAAAACACCTTCGCCTAGTATGGAATATGTAATCACAAACTAACCCCTCCCTCTTTTACAAAACTGTAGTGTGGATTTTAGTCACAGTGGTAACAGCTCTGACGCTCATAGAATTCTGAGCATCAGAGCTGCTACCACCACGGCTGGCACTAAAAAACGCTCCACAGTTTTGTAAAAGGAGGGGATAAAATAGAAATACATAGACAAAGGTTAAATTGAACCAGTAAGAAGCTGGACTCTGCATACAGTGCACAATAGAAATAGTGACACATGTCTCCTAAAGCAATAAATAAATAGAAAATTTTTTTCTACTTTTGTCTTCTGTGGTTTCTGCTTTCCTCGTCTTCTTGTAACTCTCTTCTTTCCATCCACTGTCTGCCGTCTCTCTTTCCCTATATGGCATCTTCTCTCCTTCTATGCCCCTTCCAGAAACTGTATGCCTCCCCCTTCCATCTCTCCTTTCACCCCCATTGGTCTGGCATCTCTTTCCTCTCCTTCCCTCTCCCACACTCCTCTGCAATCCCTTTCCCTTTTTTCCCTTTCAATTTATTTTCTGCATCTGTCTAGATTACGTTCTTACTACCCTCTCATCAATGTCCTTTTTTACTGTGTACCTAAAGCTTGCCACCTCTTTCCCTCATCCCTCCAGTGTTTCCCTAACTCAATCCTTTTCTCCCCATCATGTGCCCTCCCTTTATTTATCCCCTCTTTCCATCATGTACCCTCTTTCTTCAACTCTTCCATCTAGTACCTTCTCTCTATGTCCACTTCCATCCAGCGTCTGCTCCCCTCTTTCTCTCCTCCCATTTCCTTCCTGCATTTACTCCCTTATCTCTCCCATCTGCACTTCCATCCAGCATGGGCTCCCCACTACCATCCAATGTCTGCTCTTTCTCTCGCCATCCACCCCTCTTCAATCAGCATCTTTCCCTCCAATATCCTTCCCTCTTATGTCTCTCCCCTTTCTCTGTACATCAATTCTATCAGCACCACCTTTCCATACCACCTTGCCCCCTTTCTTTCCCTCCACCACTCTTCCATTCCAGCAATCTTGCTCCTTTCTCTCTCTTCATTCAGCAAGGATGACTGTAGCTGCCAGTCCACCCCACTCCGACGTACTTGCTCTGGAGTGGACTCAGCAGCCTCATGCTGGAAGGGCCTGTGATGACTCGTCTGCTCCAGAAGAAGTAAGTTACGTCGGAGGGGATGGACCTGGCAGACGCAGGGAGTTGTGGCAAAGTCCCGCAATGACTGCGTCTGCCGGGTCCACCCCTTCCGACGTAACTTACTTCTTCCGGAGCAGAGCCGGCAGATGAGTCATCACGGGACCTTCCTGCACCTCAGTGCAGCTGCCGACTCTGCTGCAGAAAAAGTAAGTCAGAGGTAACGTAACCATTTATTTTTTTCATCAAAAGGGGACATCTATTAATTGACTGTGTATCCTTTCTTTCATTTCTTTCTTTCTGCACTCAGGCCCAACAATTGTCACTTTCTAGTGCCCCCAGTGCCTCCTTTGTGCCCACAGTGCCCCATCTTGTGTCCTTAGTGCCCCCTTCTCTTGTCCATAGTGCCCCCAGTACCTCAAATCTGATATATTCTAATGACAAAATAGAAATAAAATTATTTTTTTCTACCTTTTGTTGTTTCTGGTTTCTGCTTTTATCTTCTTTTCACTCTTTTCCTTCCAGCGTCTGCCCTGTGTCTTCAGTCCAGCATCTGCCTGTTCCATCCACTGTCTGCCCCTTCCAGAAACTGTCTGTCTCCTCCTGCCATCTCTCCTCTAGACCCCCACTTTGGTCTGGCATCCATCATCTTCTCTCTGTTCCCTCATGGTCTGACATCTTTTTCCTTTCATCTCTTTTTCCCTCCCCCCCGTGTTTTTTAGCATCTCTCTCTTCTCATTTCCTCCGCTCAGATCTGATATCTCTGCCTCCTTCTCCATTCTCTGGCATCTCTCTCTTCCCTTCTTTAGTCTTCCTTCTTTATTTTCTGCCTCCGTCTAAATTAAATTCTTTTTTACTATGCAGTCCTCAGTTTCCCTCTTTTCACTATGTCTATCCACAGCATTCCACCCCTTTCCTTCACCCCTCCACTATCTCACTAACTCTATCTTCTTAACCCATCCAGCATATGTCCTTTTTCTTTATCTCTCCTTCCAACCAGTATGTGTTCTCTTTTTCCACTTCCATTCAGCATTTGCTCTCCCTTCTCCCCACTTCCATCATATTCCCTCTTCTCTCTCCTCACTTCCATAATCTGTCCCTTCTCCCTCCCCTTTCTCTCCACTTCCATCATCTGCCCCTTCTCCCCACTTCCATCATCTGCCCCTTCTCTCAATCTCTCCATCCACCACAGGCCCATCTTTCTCCCTTCCTCACCTTTCCAATTTTGGCAACAAGATCCGAACCCCCCTCACGGATGACACTTAAGATCGGCAATGGGCCTCCTTCTACCCCCAGCATCAACAGAACTTCAGATTGGCAACGTGGTACTCAGTCAAAAGCGGAAACAGGAAGCTGAATCAGAGGGAAGCTTTTACGAGAATGACACAGGGAAAAACTCTGTCCCCGTCACTGCACCGTCCCCTTCACCGCTCTGTTACCACCATTCCCTTGACCGCCCCATCACCGTCCCCGCAGCATCCATATAAGTTTCAGTACTGCAATATTTAGCTTATTCCTTCCTTATAAATCAAAGTTCTGGCTGCTGAACTGGAGAAAGAGATGTTCAGCTGGCAGGACTTTGTTTATAAATTTTTATCAACACAACTAATATACTACTTTATCCTGAAGCAAAAAAGAAAAGAAAAAGAAATATAATTTTTTTTCTACCTTTATTGTCTGGTTTCTGCTTTCCTCATGTTTTCATTCAATTCCTACCATCCACTGTCTTTCTTCTCTCTGCGTCTTCCATTTGTTCTGTTACTGTGCCTCTCCCTTTCTCCCCCCTTCCAAATTGGTCTGGCACCCATCTTCTTCCCTCCTCTCCCCCCTCATAGTCTGGCATCTCTGTCTTCTTCCCTTCCAGCATCTTCTCCCCACTCTGTGTTCCCCATTTCTCTTCAGCGTCTTCTCCCCACTCTGTCATCCCCATTTCCCTTCAGCGTCTTCTTCCCCTTTGTCTTCCCCATGTGCTTTCAGCGTCCTTCTCCCCCTCTGTCTTCCCCATGTGCTTTCAGCGTCCTTCTCCCCCTCTGTCTTCCCCATGTGCTTTCAGCGTCCTTCTCCCCCTCTGTCTTCCCCATGTGCTTTCATCGTCCTTCTCCCCCTCTGTCTTCCCCATGTGCTTTCAGCGTCCTTTTCCCCCTCTGTCTTCCCCATGTGCTTTCAGCGTCCTTCTCCCCCTCTGTTTTACCCATTTCCCTTCAGCGTCTTTTCCTCTCTACCCCACCTTTCCTCCCTTTCTCTCTCCCTACCCCTTACCTTCGTGGCGCTTTCACCCCCCCCCATCAGGCCCGGGCCGACAAACCTCCCTGCCCTGTGGCTGGCGGTCTAAACTGTCTTCATACGGCAGCCGCAGTGTTGTAGTTGCATATGGCTGCCGTAAAGGTTGTTTCTGATTCAACTTCCGGTTGCATCAGAGACGACCTTTACGGCACCCATATACAACAATCGCTGCCTGGCTGCCCGGAACGTCCTGTCCGACGTTAGAATTGACGTCGGGCAGCGAGAGTTGGTCGGCCCCGTGGAGATCTTGGGCTGTTCCCGATGGCGCCAGCAGCAGCCTATTCCTCGGCGGCGGTGGCATGGGGGAGGGCAGGAAGGAAGAAAGAAAGAAGGGGGGGGGGGCAGGGAGCCAGAAGGAACAAAGAAAGAAGGGGGGGACAGAGAGCCAGAAGGAAAAAAGAAAGAAGGGGGGGTGACAAGGAGCCAGAAACAAAGCAAAAAATGGGACAAGGAATCAGAAAAAGACAGACATAGAAAAAGAAAGAAAAAGTTGGGGGAGGGAATGAGGTCTGGAGGAGAGGAAGCATACAGGAGGCTGAAAGAAGAGAAGAAATATTGGATGCACAGTCAGAAGAATAAAGTGCAACCAGAGACTGATGAAATTACCAAACAAAGGTAGGAAAATGATTTTATTTTCAATTTAGTAATAGAAATGTGCCAGTTTTGAGAAAGAAAAGATATTAAACTTTAAATGTGAGTGCTGCAGAAAAAATAGAGTACTTGGAGGGCCGCAGAAAAAATAGTTAATGTCTTATTAAAGAAATGACAATTTTGCATAAGGTAAAACTCTTAAAGGAAAGTTTTATAAACTATAAAGAGTTTAACCTCATGCAAAATTGTCATTTCTTTAATAAGACATTAACTATTTTTTTCTGCGGCCCTCCAAGTACCTACAAATCCAAAATGTGGCCCCGCAAAGGGTTTGAGTTTGAACCCACTGCAGTATACTATCTTTAATATTAGACATAGCAGTGCTCTGTAAACTACCTACAGATTTATCTAATTTCTCTAACTTATTTCCTAGCCCTGCTATATGACTTTCATGCTCATTCATTTTTATAGTTGTCTGAGAAAAATTGGCACAATTTCAAAATAGTAGTTTGTAATGAAGACTCAATTCTATTAACAATTAACCATACATCATTTAAAGCAGTGGTCTCAAACTCCAACCCTTTGCAGGGCCACATTTTAGATTTGTCGGTACTTGGAGGGCCTCAGAAAAAATAGTTAATGTCTTATTAAAGAAATGACAATTTTGCATGAGGTTTATAGTTTATAAATCTTTCCTTTTGGCTAAGTCTTAATAATAATATTGTAATTTATAGCTACAGAGACATATGATCAAGAAACTGTTTTATTGTACTTTTGTGATTATGATAAACATACCGAGGGCTCAAAATAGTGCCTGGCGGGCCGCATGTGGCCCCCGGGCCACATGTTTGAGACCACTGATTTAAAGTGATATCTTTATCTTTAGGGAGAACATTTGGATTTGGCTCCGTAACCATTTGTATAGGAGTCAAGCTTTTTGTTCCCGTCACTCAAATTTGTTCTAAAACATTAAGTCCAGCTGTATCAAGAAATTGTGACGAAGAGGCTACATTCTCAGTCTTAGAGGATGTCTCTACACTTCCAAGAAGATATAATGGCTGGGGTGGTGGTAATGGTTCCCCAGAGGAGAGGAAAGCAGACTGTGTATCTAAAGTTACCTGGTCTTCCACCGGTGGTAAAGTCAAAGCCATAAGATGACGATCCATAGGACCTATATCTGGAACTAAAGAAGTAATTTTCGCTTTTCTTTTACCCATGGTAGAAGGAAGAGATAGTGGCCTGCTCCCGACTCCTCATGGGCTCAAAAGGGGCCCCTTTGGGCACGTCCCTTTGGACTAGTGACCGCGGGCCACATACCGCAGCTCCCTGTTCTTTTTATGAGGCCCCAAAGGACCCCACCTGGAAGCACTGGGTGCCAGGTTGCTGCGAGGGCTGCCTGCTCCGATGTTGTAAGTAGTGCTGCTGGCAGCACTGGCTGGTCAGGCTGTCTGTCACCATTTATGGATTTAAATAGTAGATAGTAGAATTTAAATAGTATTTTTGCTTGAATTGGGAGCCAGTGTGAGTCAAGGTATGCCTCGGTGATGTGGTTGTGTTTTCTTAGTGAATAGATTAGTCTCAGGGCTGTGTTTGTATTGTTTTTAATTGTTTTATCATTGTTGTAGAGCAGGGGAGATAGAGGATGTTGCAGTATCAAGGAGACCTAGGACTAGGGACTGGACCATGAGCTGGAATTGTTTTCGGTCGAAGAATTTTCAAACTTGCCTTAGGTTTCTCATGACCGCGGATGATTTCTGTATTGTTTTTTTGATTTGTGGTTGCATGGTGCAGTACTCAGTATCTTTCTAGGACAATTTGAAAATAATTGCTAACTTTGCAGGCATTTTGAGGGTATACTGTATACCTCATGTGAACATTCCTAGATAGATAACCAATGTGATTTCTTTTTGAAAATTCACAAATGTAAAGCAGTTGTATACCCCTTTTTTTCATGCTATTTGTATGGATGCTGGGAGGGAGAGGGAGGCAAAATAAAAATAAAAAAATCAAATATTTTTGAATGTTTTCCTCCAACATGCCTACAAATCACCATTTTGTAAATACATGCTGTTGTTTGAAACAAAATAGAAATGTCAACAAGGTAGAGAAACAATTGGCCTCTTAGAAAGCCATGCTAGCAGCTGCGCTGCGCTAACAGCCCCGAAGCCCATAGAGATTTTAAGGGCTTCGGGGCTGTTGCTGCGCGGCAGCAGCTAGTGCGGCTTTGTAAAAGAGGCCGAATGTGTTTTTTGGTGAATTGATTATACTTAAAATAAGAATATTCACATGATCTATAATTAAGAAAATGGCCAAAGGTCTGAGAAAAAAAGTCAGTTGAAGATAAATAAGAACACCACTTGAATCAAGCAAATAAGACCATTCCATCAACATAAGATCCTTTTATATGGAAGGATGCCCCTTTGCATAGTTCCAGATGGGTGCAGAGGGGCCTGCTCACACCCAGGATCATTAGACTATCAGGTAGATCTTGGGGAGGGACGCAGGTTGGTGGGGCAGGGAAGAATCAGACTCTATGGTGGTTGGACCTTATATGTTTTTGGTCTGGGAAGGGTGAATCAAAGGAGATGTGACCTCAGGAGGAAGGGGAACCTTGAGGAAAGATCTGAATTGGAATGAGCTCAGAGGGGTAGGAGTGACCCAAACTGGAGTGACCTCAAGAAGAGATTGGAACAAGAGGATGTCAGGGGAATTTAGAGACTTCATGGTGAATCAGAACAGAGGGATGACTAGGGGAAGGGGTTGTACCACCATGGCAGAATTTTATATAATTGTTTCAGATCCATGCTGTACTGTCTTACATGTTGTGGCAGATGATGTGGGTCAGCTGAAATCTGGTATAAATACCATCAACTCATGGCATTTACATGCAAAAATGGTGCTATTCTATAGCAGTGCAACCTTTCAGCATTACCTGACCCACCCATGCCCCTCTTTGGTCACGCCCCCTTTTGAGTTGCATGCAATGGGATTTAGGCACCCAGTGTTATTTAAATAGTGTGCAGGCAGGTGTACATGCAAAAATAAATTTGTGCCAATTTAACTTCAAAATTTGCTAAAGTCAATGGCTCACTAACCAATTTGTTTATGTGCACATTGTATATCCGTGCAGAAATTTGGGTGCCACATATAAAATCTGGAGTATGATTATCTGCTGGCCAAACGTTGACTGAGAATATGTGACTAGCTTGAGTCAGTAATGACTAGGCCTAACTCTCCTCCTCTTCCATCTCAGGAACCAGAACTCTTCCTGGTCACTATACAAGATATGATATATTTCTGAATATTTACAATAACTTTTTATGAAAGAGGATATGGACAATGAAATATACTTTCTCTTCTCTTTTGCAGAAGGCAATGCAGACCCTTTCTCTGTCCTACTGTCCTTGTAAACAAATGGTTTTCTCTGACTCTGTCTATACAAGCAAGACCAAATGAGCTCTCTGTCTGCAAGCAAGAAAGAACCATCTCCAATGCCTCAAATATAGCATACTGACCAATATAACACGGAAGAGGACATCGGGACATATGAATTCACTGATCCAATGTATAAAATAAAATTAAAACAATAATTTCTCTTGATGCATATTCTCTTTGCAAAGATGCGTAGAGAAAAAATATATATCTATGTATGTATGTTGACGGCTGAGTACTGTAATCATATCTAAACTATAATTGCATTGAAATAAAATTGCTCTGCACCTTAAAGAAAAACAGCTTATTGTTTTCTTAACTTTCTGATTGCATTGCATTCATAAATCTACTACAGTACAGGCTCACAATGAAGGTTACTGCATATTACTCAATCAATATATATTAAATCTTTTCATTGTATGAATTTAATTTATTTTAAACTATTTATATTATGAAATGGAACAAAGTGGAGGCTGGAGGATATAGTTGAGTACCCAATGGTTAGAGCAGCCAATTATGAACCCAAACAAAGATCCTAAGGTTGCAGGATCAAGTCCCACTATAGTTAATTTTTTTTTTTTTTTAAGAGAGAGAACAATTGTGAACCCTCCAAAGACAGAAAAGTACATACTTCCTTTATACATCCAGTATATACTACTTAATCAGAGCACCCTTCTGTCACCTGGGCATGCCAAGTACCACGTATAAATATGGATGTTCATCTTTTGACTGGGATATCCCTTTCCCTTCTGCAACACTGGACAACAAAGTTTTTGCTTCTTCAACACTTTCGGGTGTATCTTACAGATTTTTGGCTGCTGATCATGAAAATCACATACTGTTTTAACAAAAAGAACATTTTTATAATTTCTTGTTATACTTTCAAGTTAATGCAATTAATTCTTAGCCTAATTCTTAATATAACCCCATTGTTCATGTTATACCTTCCTGGATAAAGTGTGGGCATGTCCAGGCGTACATTCAGGGCAGGTTGCATAACGTCCATGAAAACAATGCAGCATGCTTGCATCAGGTGATGGAAATGATGCATGAAATGTAATGATGCATGGAATGCATGAAATGATGCATGGAATCAGGTGATGGAATGATGCACATTCATGGAATTGATACAGCAGATTGCATAACGTCCATGGAAATGATGGGCATGCTTGTACATGGGCTTGATGGATGCTGTCTGAAAAGGCTATATAAAAACATATGAAAACATGGAACTGCTGTTAAAGCATATCCAGTACACAAAGAACAACTCGAACATCTGCGATGATCTTAAAGTACTGTGCTACTTGGAATGCAGCTTGGATATGCATTACATTCAAAAGAACTGGCCACTCTATAAGAATTTGGTTCCAGGACAGAAAAATGTGGTACATGAACCACTTGTTGACCCAACAAAGATATGTTTGCCTCCTCTTCACATAAATCTTGGACTGATGAAAAATTTTGTAAAAGTGATGAACAAGGAAGGCAAAGGTTTTCTGCATCTAAGATGTTTCCAAGAATAGATAAAGGTAGGCATTTTTGTCGGTCCACAGATCAGACACGTCATCAATGATTAGAGATTTGAAGATCTGTTAGTCAGGCCAGAGAAAATTGCCTGGAAAGCATTCAAGGATGTCGTAGAGAATTTTCTAGGCAGTTACCAAGTTTCCAAGTTTATTAAAATTTTACTACCTCACACTTTGGGAAAACCATCAGGGCAGCTTACAATCTAAAATATACTAATGTGCATACATTAGACACAATAAAATCATATTTGAAACATAACGGATGGACATGACATAAAGCACAGGGGGAGGAACTACATAATATAAAAGAAAAAGAAAGAGAGGGGGAGGGGATACATTAGTGAGCATCAAATTATATTCAACTGGTTGACAAATTTCTTAGAGCATACAAAACCATGAAGTGCAACATGCCACTGAAGATGCACTTTCTACATTCACACTTGGACTTCTTCCTTGCAAATCTTGGTGCAGTCAGTGACGAATATGGTTAAAGGTTTCACCAGGACATTGCCACTATGGAAAAAAGATATCAGGGCAACTGAAATCCATCAATGTTGGACACTACAGCGAGATGCACTGGACACTGAGTACAAATGAAAATCAGCACGGTGAACTATCACATCATTTCAGAAACTTTGTGCATTAAAATATGTTATAGTCAATTAAAGATGCCATCGTGTTTTTCAAAATTCCTACATGATATAGTCAGTGGAAAATTATATTTGTGTTTATTTTGAAGGGGTCTATCATAATCACCAGTTTGTTTTATGGAAGCAAAACCTTTGGAAAAATTTGTTGTCCAGTGATCAAGTTTTCAAGTTTTATTTAAAATTTGATTGATCACTTAACAAAATTCTAAGTGATTAATATGATTAAAAGAATATTACAATATTCAAGGGGATCCAACTGGCAGAGTTGGTTGTCCAACTTTAGCCCTCTGTACTCCCAACAAAACACCCAGACTATCTCTTCTTGCCATTTGGAAATACAGCAGTTTTAGACATCCATATTCTGTCTTTGGACATCCACACTTATTTCAGAATTGACTGTTTTAGAATTTTGTTGTACCGGCAACATTTAACAATTAGATATGAGGTTCAAAACTGAAATGAAAATACGTCTATAAACCCACCTAAATTGGTACTTGGACGATCAGAAAGACAGGTCCGTCCCAGTATTGATAATCAAATATGGTTTTAGACATATCTAAAACCAGCTTAGGCTTTTTGACTGTCACAGCACAGTGGCAGAACTGTGGTATTTGGACTCTTCAATAAGGGACTCTCAATAGATGTCCTTTTCTGAATTGCAAACCTATTACAAACTGCCTCTGCATCAACAGTATCGCTGGATACAACTAAGACACTGCCTGAAAGCTCTTTTCCTGGATATAGGACACTTAAAACATACCCCTGACTTGCCTTCACAGACATCATTAATCAATAAGAATCACAAAGGAGAAAATCTTCAACTTCCTCATTAACAAGTATGATGAGTGCTTGGCACGGTGATTTGGGAGTTTCAATAGAGGAAGAGTGTGGAAGAGGTCTGGAAAAACATGTTTAGATCTGCCCGTTTTGGCAGTGTTCTCCAATCTCTATTCTTCCTTCCACATAGAACATAATAGGAAGGGAGAGAGAAATGTACTTCAGGGAAGTTATAGAATGGAATTGGAATGAGACTCCTAGTCAAGCTTTCTAATTATCAAATGCATCATTAAAAAGAAAGCTTTTTAATTTGCTTTTAAATTTATCCAAATTGAGTTCTTCCCTTAAATAAATAGGGAGGGAATTCCATGTTTGAGGGGCTGTGACAGAAAAGATGACATACCACCGTGTGTTAATAATTTTAAGTGAGGGAATAACTAGTAAATGTTGATCATTAGACCTCAATAATCTAGTTGAGGTATAGGGAATCAGTAATTTATGAATAAAGCCGGAGTTTTGTATAGCAAAGATTTGAAAGTAAGCAGATTTAGTTTATATATTATACGGTGCATGACTGGGAGCTAGTGCACTTTCTTAAGAAGAGTCACATGATCAAATTTCTTAGCTTTCATTATAAGTTTAATTGAAGCATTTTGGATGATCTGTAGATGTCTGATTTCATTTTGGGCTATTCCCTTGAATAGGGCATTACAATAATCATTTCTGAGTGGAGTTTCTTGTGGAGTTTTTTTATGCCAATGAGAAAAAAGTTAGCAGCTTGAAATCTTCTTTGATTACTGCGTTAATGAACTATTTATTGAGGCTTTTTCTCCACTTGTTAGAATTAAATGTGGATCTCTGGGAACCCACCCACCTCTGGTGAGTAACATTTTGTGATTTTTGATACCAAAAATTGTATTCCATAAAGCCTTCAAAAGTTTTTTGTTGTTATAAATGGAGCTAAACTTTGAGGTACTGTATAAATATCCTGCTTCACATCTCTGTAATGTTTAATCATTGGTTGCTTAACTTTAAAATGAAACAGTCTGTACCAAGGCACCAATGTAATTATCTATTCATTTTTTTAGAAAGAAAATATAGCTATGAAAGAGCAGTGATGAAAGGGTTGAATGTTGGGGATCCTTACAGTTCGGTTCTCTCTAATCAGTTTCAGATTTCTTCTCTTTCCTTTTAAAAAGGTTGAAGCATTGTCTCATGATGTTCTAGGTGTTAGATTAAAATAGAAAAAAAAATCAATGGTATAAAAAATGAATGCTAGATTTAAGAGGACAAGACTTTTGTCTGTACCTTGGCTCTTATTTCATTTTTGTGCATATAATCCATGGATTGCTGGCAAAGTAGTCTCTTTTCTGTACCTCAGGAGAAAACCCAACCTACATGAATCCAAAACATATCATAGTTTATTTAAGTTTTGATTAAACGCTTATCCAAAAGTACAAAGCATTGTACAAAGTATTTAAAAATAACTGGGAGATGAACATTTTTAAAATATTGGACATACACAACTAAATAGCTGGGAGACGGACATTTTTAAATTAATTAGACATACAAGAACTAATTATTAGAAACACACGAACTAAACAAACATACTTATGACTTGAAAACAATGGGAAAAGAGGGAAGAACGACAATTTTATAGAAAGAATACATAAAAGGAAAATGCAACAGGAAAAGGCAAAAAGTTAAAAATAGCTGGAGTAGATACGTGTATAAAAATCAGTTATAAGCATCTTTAAAAAGCAAGCATTTTAGGCTGCTTTTGAATTTCTGCAAGTTCCGTTCAGCTCTAAGGTATAGAGGGAGAGAATTCCAAATTAAAGGGGTGGTGACTGAAAAAAATGAGGGTACGACGAGTACCAATTATCTTTAGGGATGGGACATTAAGGGAATGCTGTGAGGTTGATCTTAAGGTTCTGGGAGGGTCATAGGGGATCAGTAGTCTATCTATGAATGTCGGGGCATTAGTTTGCATGGTTTTAAAGGTCAAGAGGGCGATTTTATAAGTAATTCTATTTAGAACAGGAAAACAAAGGGGTGATGTGTTTTGTATAAGTTGAAGACGTTTTATATCTTTTAGACATATCCCTTCATCAAGGGCTCCTTTTACTAAGTTGCGCTAGTGTTTTTAGTGCATGCTGCCAATTAGCGCCCGCTAAACCCCACACTATGCATAAAAACTAATGCCAGCTCAGCGGTGGTGTTAGTGTCTAGCGTGCGCGGCAATTTAGTGCGCACAAAAAAAACGCTAGCAAAGCTTAGTAAAAGGAGCCCCAAGTGTCTGACAAAAATGATTACAACTTGCTCTATAGATTTTCCTAAAAAATGAAAGTTTAGATAGGGCAGTAATTTTCTATGATGTACAGATTCAAGTTTGGTTTCTTTAGATCTGTTGAGTGCTGTGTCACAAAGGACCACATTCAATCATTTCCATCTCTGGATTAGCTGCTGGTGTGCGCAGGGCAAATATAGCGAGTTCATTTTTGGCTAATTTGTGCCTATGGCCTGATTTTTGGACTTTTTTCAATTTTTTTTCACAAATTCATTTTAATTAAAAACATGTAAAAGGTTAACATGCATTACATTGATTTTGCATACATTATTTTTTAAGGCACACTACTGAATATAAAGTATACTAACACACTATCCAGTATGAGCTAAACCCTCTCCCTAAAAAGCATTTCCTTCCCTACCAGCTCAAGAAACAAGCACAGATAATCTGTTGACTGAGAGATTATTCTTTATGGATAGATGGTTTATAGCTGCAGCATAAATTAAATATACAAGGAAATTTAACAGAGGCATCAAACTCAACAGCATCTTAATTAGCTGCTATAGCTCAATTACTGGGAAATGGCCAATATCTTGGCAGAAGCACATAGCTCACATGACCAATGCTATCGTTTATGTCTCATGATAGCAACATCCTGCTCGCAGGCATAAAGCGCAAAGGCTGCCTTATTTTTCCATTGCAAATGCACTGGGACAAACAACCGTGTAAGCCTTGCTGTTGACATTGTCTGGCATTCTCCTCTTTGACTGCCATGACAAGTAACTTGTTTGTGAATTTTCACTCCTGTGTGAAAAAGCAGGACTGGACCACTCTTCAACTTCAACCAAACTGTGATGAAAATAGGTTTAGTAGGGCTACAGCACCCGACACTTGCATATTATCTTGCCACCATTCATTCCAAACGTTTCTTTTTCTACTACTACTATTACTACTACTGAGAGTAGCAAGCAACGGTCCTGGTTCTTAAAGAGCATAAGAACAAAGCTAAGTACTCTAAGCTCTATGAGGTTTAAAAGTTTACAGCACGTATGCACTTTTTGAAATGGCACCTTTAAGCCTAGTGCACTTTTGCACTAGTGTACTTTCTGTTGGTCCAGAGTCTCTCAAATGAACTGTGAGGTTTAAATAGTCTGTATTATGAATGAATTACATAGTCCCTTTAGTATCAAACAGTATTAAATAGCAGTTTTAATGAAAATTATTGAAGAAATAAAATTTATACTTAATGTTAGAAAAAAAGGTAGGGAGGATGGGTTCAAGCCAGTGATGTGAATGTGAGTAAGAGAAAAGAAATGTCTTTCTCTTTGAAAGAACCCTGAAGGGGTAAAAATCTAATACTCAATATTCTGAGGCTTGTCCCCATCTATAAACAGAGAAAAAAAAGAGAAAAGAAATTATATCCAGTGTCATTTTGGTTTATTTTAGTGGTTCTATATATTGTATTTAATTGATAGGTAACTATCAAGTTTTTTTCTACTTTTGTTTTTGTGTGCCTCATGAGAATGTCGGAGCTTGAATATTATGATGGACTCGACACGATCGTGCCACAGGAGTCTTCTTGTAAATCAAATCGTACAATATCCACAGACTATTCAACACATTCCTCTCCTTGTTGAACTAAACATATACTGCTGACTGCAGCGCAAATGAACAGCATCTGCTGCTATCCGCAGTCAGCAGTTTATGTTTAGTTCACCAAGGAGAGGAATGTGTTGAACAGTCTGTGGATATTGTACGATTTGATTTACAAGAAGACTCCTGTGGCAGGCCCTTGTGGGCCGAAACACGATCGTGTCGAGTCCATCATAATAAAAGAGACTGAAAACCAATTAGTCACCTTTGTTGTTTTGTTTGATGTTCCCTAGGGCTTCCCATTGTCTCCAATCTTATTTAACATCTACATGAGTACTTTGAAATACCATGACTTGAATATTCGGGAAACTCTATTAACTAATGCTGATAACATCTTCATATTACTTGAGGTTGACCCAGATCTTGTTAATCTAACACCCAATATTATCCATTGCATTGCTAAGCTTCGGTCCTGGGCGATGATGGCCCAGATGAAATTGAATGCCGCTAAGACCAAACTTTTATGGATCGGTCCAAAGTTAGATTCTCTTTCCTCAGCTGTGACCTTAGACTCAGAAGAATCTCTGAAAATTGAGTTTTCCTCGCTAATATTGCATATTGTTATTGATTCATCTCTTACATTTAAGGATCAACTAAATTCTCTTGTTAAAAAAGTGTTTCTTTAGTCTTCGTATCCTGAGAAGAGTGAGTGCGCTCTTTCATCAGCAACACTTCTGGTTCAGTCAATTATTTTATCAAGGTTGGATTATTGCAACTCAATGTATTTGGGTCTCTCAAAGATCAGTCTGCAGAGACTTCAATTGATATAGAGTACCGCTGCTAAGCTCATTTTTGGTAAGAGTAAATTCGATTACGTAACCCCATTGCTCAAGGAATTACATTGGCTTCCAGTGTATCTTAGAATTCAATTTAAGTGCATTTGTATTGCATTTAATATTCTCTTTGGCATTTTTATTACTTTGGTTCCTTTAGATTGGAATATACACAGATCTTATCTCGCTAGGAGTTCAGATAAATTAAAGCTTACATTTCCTTCCCTTAGAAGTAAAAATAGAACTTTCAAGAGATTCAGCCACTCTTTCATTTTCAAACTAACTGAGCTCTGGAATGATTTACCGCTTTCACTTATAAGTCTAGGCCCCTTTATTTTATTTTGGAAAGCTCTGAAAACTTTCTTGTTTACTAAACACTTTGGAAACTAAGACCCTCTTCTATCAAACTGCGATAGCAGTTTTTAGCATGGGGAGCTGCAATGAATGGCCCGCACTGCTCCCATAGGAACTCAATGAGCATCAGGAGCAGCGCGGGCCATTCAGTGCAGCTCCCTGCGCTAAAAACTACTATCGCAGTTTGATAGAAGAGGGCTTAAGCAATTTTAGATTACATTCTTCTTTTATACATTACTGTAAACCGAGTCGAGCACCTTTTTGGTTGAAGACCTGGTCTATAAAATTAAGTTTTAGTTTAGTTTAGGGCAATTTTTATAAGGATGCTGATGTCAACAAAAAGGGGCCAATCCTGACATTTTGTCAAGATTTCTTTGAGTGTGAAAGGTGTTTTAAAGCTATGAAAATTATTTTTACGCGATTTTAATGGTGTGGCATTGTGGCTGAATCCTCTAATTCTATTGGGTGATCTGCAGTTATTTTCCGATGCATTTGGTTCTGTGGGATTTAGGATTTATTTTGCAGGGTCATGGTGTGCAGAGGTTTGAGAAGAGTTGGATGAGCAATTTAGGCTCTCTGGAATTATTTCCTATTTGGATTACTTTTACAGTATGTTGTGAAGCGAAAGATTGAGGGTGGTTATTAGATTAGATAAGATGGCTATTGTTTTGCAATTAATAGGTAGATGGTGCATTGTAATTTGAGTGTTAAGAATACCCATTTTGTAATGTATGTATTTAAATGTAATGCTTTGGATGGGTTTGGAAGGCTTACCATTCAATATAAGGGGGTTATGGTAAGATGTGGACATGGACTTTTTATGTGAAGTTCACTGCAGTGCCTCCTAAGTGCCCCCACTGCTCTGCAGGGATATCTGTTTGGCCAGTCTATTAAAATGCTGGCACTTCCTGCACCTCAATGGCTTCATTTGTGAATTTTTATTTTGGATGTATTTTTTTCCCCAAAAATGGTTCAGAAAGATAGACACACTGAGGGCAAACATATCTAGGAAATGGTCATTTTTGGAAAAAAAGATAGACCTTTTCCTGATTTGAAAATGATCATGTTTACCAAAGAATTTTTGGATGTTTTCCACAAAATATGTTTGGGGTGGGACTAGGGAGGGCCCAAAATTCCGATGTCCAATAGGGATAATTGAAGGTGAAGAAATATCAAATTCTAAAAAGGAGGACATTTTTATCTAGACCAGTGATTCCCAACCCTGTCCTGGAGGAACACCAGGCCAATCGGGTTTTCAGGCTAGCCCTAATGAATATGCATGAGAGAGATTTGCATATGATGGAAGTGATAGGCATGCAAATTTGCTTCATGCATATTCATTAGGGCTAGCCTGAAAACCCAATTGGCCTGGTGTTCCTCCAGGACAGGGTTGGGAACCACTGATCTAGACCTATTTCAGTCATGTCCAGGGTATGGATGGAGTTGGGCCAGAAGAAGGCTACTAAAATGTGTGTGGACTTCGTGATAAGGCGTATGGGGACAGACTTAAGGATCTCAGTCTGTATACTTTGGAGGAAAGGTGGGAGAGGGGAGATATGATAGAGTCGTTTAAATACCTACGTAATATAAATGCGCATGAGTCGAATCTCTTTCATTTGAAGGGAAACTCTACAGTGAGAGGGCATAAGATGAAGTTAAGAGGTGATAGACTCTGGAGTAATCTGAGGAAATACTTTTTTACGGAAAGGGTGGTAGATGCATGGAACAGTCTCCTAGAAGAGGTGGTGGAAACAGAGACTGTGTCTGAATTCAAGAGGGCCTGGGATAGGCACGTGGGATCTCTCAGAGAGAGAAAGAGATAATGGTTACTGTGGATGGGAAGACTAGATGGGCTTTATCTGCCATTATGTTTCCATGTTTCTATACAAAAATGCTCTAATAGAGCAGCTGACCACTGGAGGGATTAAGGAATGACCCCTCATGAATCACCCAATGGTTGCTATCTCCCTATCTCTCCCCTGAAAGTGAAACCCAAAGGAATACCAGGAGTTTTGATAGCATCAGGTATTATGGGCATTCTAAAGGAAACAGAAAACACATATGAAGAGTAGCTAGTGGTCAGTACAGTGGACTGTAAATTAAAAGACCCAAGTTCAAATCCTACTTCAGCATTCTTTTTTTTTTAACTTCTGAGCACTCCAGAAACACAGATGTACCTATTGTATCTAAATATTTATGACACCTGCAAACTTGAAGGCTGTTGAAGTGGTGTATCTCCAAGTACAGTATTTCCCTGTCTTTGGAGGACTCACCATTTAAAATAACAGAGTTGTAGAGGGATTTGAACCCAGGTGCCCTGGTTTACAGTCCATGCTCTGACCAGTAGGCTGTCCTTCTGTTCTGCAAGAACATCTGTGTAGCCATTTTTGGAAAAAATGCTGCCAGACAGATGTCCTTGTGCCTGTTTTTTGGTATTCATAATCTATATGTTTCAGTTTTTGAAATTGCAAGTCATGTTGGGCCTTCGCACATATTTGAACAGGAAACCCCGACATATTTCCTGTTCAGCAATGGCTGTGAAAAGGACTTTTTTTCTGGATGTTATGAGCAGTAAGTCCCAATTCTGAGTTAGACATTCTTTCAAAACATCTTCTTCATGTTACTATGTTTTTCTTTTTCTATTACTGTTGTGGTATATAAAGATATAAGGCTTACCTCATTTTCCTTATCTTTTCATCTATTTTTTTAGTAAATGACAGTTAAATACATCAAAATGCATTATGAAGAATGTATACAAAGCCAGTAGCATAGTAAGGGGGTGGCAGAGGGGCGCCGGTACCTCTCCATCCCTTTGCCACAATTGCACCCTCCTTTCCTCTTCCCCACCCCTATTTCCACCCCCACCTTTTTAAATCTTTGATAGAATGAACAACTTTTCCAGCCTGCTGCTTGCACCGGCCTGGCTCCCCTCTGAAATCACTTCCGGGTCATGGGGCCAGGAAGCAATGTCAGAGGGAAAGCCAACGCCAGCATGAGCAGCAATCTGGAGAAGCTGCTTGCGCAGATGACAATTTAAAGAGTTACGGGGAAAGGGAGGGCACGGGTATGTGTGTGTACCACTGACCCGGGCACCTCCTACCCTTGCTACACCTCTGTAAAAAGCAAATAATTTTAAGTGCAAAGGAAGTTCTAAAACAAAGAAGTCATAATAAGAGGACTCAGTTACTAAAAACATTAATATGGGGCTCTTTTTAAAATTAATTAATCATTAGCAGCTTTTTGTATATGCCATAGTTCATTTCACCTTTTACAGAAACCCGATTTCTTATTATGGGTGCTGAATTTTATTGCCGTGTCCTCCATGGCAGCTGTGCAGTTTGGGCTCATAAATATGTAAATGTTCCCAGGATGATGTTTGCGCTAGCAGGATTACAACTGCAGAGACTTAAGTAGATAATGATGTTTCTGCTCCTGCTGTCATAACAAATGTCAGCAAACCGCATTACAAAGTCTCCCCCAAATATCTATCTGTTTGTCTGTCTATTTATCTTTACAATGTTAGTGGTATAGCAGGTGACTTACATTAAATTTTAAAGCACTGCTTCCAGTTAATAGGTATTTAGTATATTTCAAAGAAAATCTAATTCACAGTACCAAAGTAAAAATTATTTCCTGACATAAATTATTCAGAAACTTGACTTTTTGCCAAAGATAATGGAGGATAAAAACAGATGAAGAATTTCTACCACTGAAGCTATAAATGTATATAGTGTTATTGTCACCCTAAATGAGTGACCTGTATTCAGAAATTTTACTGTTTTACCCATACTATGAGCTGCCTTTTATTATTGCAATTCAAAACTTTAATCATACATACAACTGCTACGTGAAGCAGAACTTCCTGGCATTTGTCCTGGGCTTGTCCCCCCTCAGCTTCAGTCCATGACCTCTTGTCCTGGTCACATTTGAGTTATTTACGATATCAAATATGACCAGGACAAGAGGTCATGGACTGAAGCTGAGGGGGGACAAGCCCCAGATAAATGCCAGGAAGTTCTGCTTCACGCAGCGAGTGGTGGACACCTGGAACGCTCTCCCGGTGGAGGTTACTGTGGAACCCACCGTTCTAAGATTTAAGGGCAAGTTAGATGCACATCTCCTCGAAAGATGCATAGAAGGATATGGGTGACTAAGTTTTCGCCAAGTTACACCTGGCTGGGCCTCCGTGTGAGCGGATCGCCGGACTTGATGGACCTAAGGTCTGATCCGGAGATGGCAGTTCTTATGTACACATTTCAGAACAGCAGCCACAATAGGCACTTGGGTCCATATTCTGTACATGGCGCCGTAAGCTTGGTGCCAGTAGGCGCTTACATTGTACCTGCTGATGCCTAACTTAATTGCTTTAATTGGCATTAATTGGCAAAGTAATTCACCAAACCACAAAAAAAAAATGAATTAATTAAAATCTCATTAAAGTAGGCGCCGGGAGGTTAGGGGCGGAGATGACCTTACGTGCCACTCCCAAATTCTCCCAAAAACTTAGGCGCGGGTAATATAAGCCTTTAAAACCCTGGCCTACATTACGGCCCCTAAGTTTTTTCTTAGGCGCCAGTAGCCGTGATTCTACTAACGGCCCTTAAGCATGACTGACATGCGGCTGGTGCCATTTTTCTAGGCGCCAGTCGATTTAGGTGCCGTTAACAGAATCCGGACCTTAGGAAGCAATTCTGTAACTGGGTGCTTCCAATTAGACACTCGAAGAGCACAAGTTAGGAGCCTATTCTATAACAGAAGGTAGGTGCCTACTTTCAATTATAGAATACTAGTGTAACCAGTGCTTAACATTTACATGCTTCTACTTACACTAGGCATAGAGCTGATGTAAGTATGCGTGCCTATGTGCAGCAGGTGTGTGAGTAATTTAGGCTCAAATTCTGTATATGGCATCCTAAGTTGCATACACAAATTGGTGCATATAGCAGATTTGTGGGCAACTTGTTTCACAAACCAATCTGCGCCAATAATTGGCATTAAACAACAAATAATTGTTGCAGTGTGGCACTAATTAGAAATTATATATGCAAAACTTTAGAGGCATATTCTGTACAATAGTGCATGAATCTCCAATGAGTGGCCAGGGGTGGAGCATGGATGGAACATTGGCATCCCTAAAAGTGCACTGTTATAGAATATGAATCTTTAAACAGCGTTTAATCCAAGAGAAAGAATAACAAAATAGGTAACTAATAGAAAAATACTTCCCCCTCCTCTTCTCAACCCTCCTACCTCCCCCTCCCTCTCCTCCTTCTGTCTTCCCCCCTTCTCCTAATCCTTCCTCTCTTGATGACGCCTTGAGCCTGAATAGGTATGTGTGACGCACAAATAACAGATTAGGTGCAAAATTGCATAGATCATAAAAATTATGTTTAAATATATATATAAAGGTCCTCAGTATTCACTAATCTCAAATCAGGACAAGCCTGCAATATTTTCCTGATTTGAGAGTAGTGAATACTGAGGACCTTTATATATATATTTACACATAATTTTTGTGATCTATGCAATTTTGCACCTTGACTCCCCAGTAGCAATAATATAATATAGAAAGTATTTTTCTATTAGTTAATAGAATATGAATCAGCACACAATTTAGGTACAGGTATTTAGGCCTGATTTTCCTTAGCTTAAATGCTATGCCATGTAAGGCCACTAACCACGATTCTATATATAGCAGATGCCGTTTATAGAATCACAAGTGATATACAATAAAACCTTGGTTTGCACACATAATTCGTTCCAGAAGCATACTTGTAATCCAAAGCACTCGTATATCTAATCTAATCTAATCTTTGGTTTATATACCGGGTCATCTCCCAGTGGAGCTCAACTCGGTTCACATATAATTAAGACTAGAGTACATAGCAGAAAACATAGGAGAAGGAATAACTAATTAAAAACTAAAGTACATAAGAAAAATAACTATTATCATTTCATTGAGGCTGTAGTTAAACCATTTAAAAATTGCGAGAACAACAAAGCGAATTTCCCCATAGGAAATAATGGAAACTTGGACGATTCGTTCCCCAATCCAAAAACTTTAATACAAAATACAGTATATATTTATCCTGTTATGGTTTACCTTTTCTAACAATGCTGCATGGTAGATATTTATTTTGATTCTGGACCATCCTTTTTCCTTTTACAATGCTACAGGGTCAAAACTAGTTGGGACTTTTATAATAAAGATCATTTACACAGATGGAAGTTTGCCGGTTCGTTTGACATCTCATCTGTCTCTCTTTCGTACATTTAAATTTAGGTGCAGCCATTTGCACCAGGGAAACCGTGGTGCAAATGCCTGTACCTAAATTTATAACAATCTATGGCAACAGTGTATGCTCTTCCAGTCACCGCATGTTCAGTATAATAATCAAATATAGTCGGGGCTGGATAAATTCCTCTTATATCCTCAATGCTCCTTGATTTTATAGGAAGCCTCAGCCCCACCACTCCACCGCTGTATTATCTTATAACCGCGGGAAGAATTATGTGGTGCCTCATCATTGGCTGTCCCTTCAAGTATTTATAACGTGTCGTTGTGCCAGTTTTGATCCCATACGAAATAAATACAGGATAAATATCTTGTCTATATATATATATATATATATAAATGTAAAGTACTTAAATACTTAGCTCCATATCAGCCAAAAACCTGGGAGTCTGACCCAACATGTTTCGCTCACAAAGAGCTGTATCAAGGGTCTCCCTAAACAATAAACAAGTGTAAAGAGAAGAAAGTTGTAAACACAAACATTTCTGTCCAACTAACCCCCCTATATGCAAACTCAACCTCTATTATCTCATATCTCAGACTCACCGAGGTTGCTGCCGTCATCCGACTCCACTTTTCTTCAGTTGTAAGAGAAAGATGGCGGCGGCCTTCTTGCCCGGATTTAAATACCTCCCACCAACTTAATGAACATACACGCCCCCTGGGTCCCATTCGCTCGAAAATCAGCCAATCACAGTCGTCCATTCGATCTCACAGTTCAAGCCCCTAGGTTCTACTGTATCAAGGGTAAAAATATAGCGTTGTTCAATATTTTTACCCTTGGTACAGTAGAACCTAGGGGCTTGAACTGTGAGATCGAATGGACGACTGTGATTGGCTGATTTTCGAGCGAATGGGACCCAGGGGGCGTGTATGTTCATTAAGTTGGTGGGAGGTATTTAAATCCGGGGAAGAAGGCCACCGCCATCTTTCTCTTACAACTGAAGATAAGTGGAGTCGGATGACGGCAGCAACCTCGGTGAGTCTGAGATATGAGATAATAAGTGTTGAGTTTGCATATAGGGGGGTTAGTTGGACAGAAATGTTTGTGTTTACAACTTTCTTCTCTTTACACTTGTTTATTGTTTAGGGAGACCCTTGATATAGCTCTTTGTAAGCGAAACATGTCGGGTCAGACTCCCAGGTTTTTGGCTGATATGGAGCTAAGTATTTAAGTACTTTACATTTATATATATATATATATATATATATATATATATATATATATATATATATACAGACAAGATATTTATCCTGTATTTATTTCGTATGGGATCAAAACTGGCACAACGACACGTTATAAATACTTGAAGGGACAGCCAATGATGAGGCACCACATAATTCTTCCCGCGGTTATAAGATAATACAGCGGTGGAGTGGTGGGGCTGAGGCTTCCTATAAAATCAAGGAGCATTGAGGATATAAGAGGAATTTATCCAGCCCCGACTATATTTGATTATTATACTGTACCTAAATTTAGACATGGATGCCCTTATTCCATAATTACAGATGTAACAAAGTATCACCCCTGATCTATCCATGACTTGTCCATTTCCACATCCCCTTTCTTGACTTGCACCTAAATTTATGCATGTAAATTGTAATTGATTTTAATTAGCACCAATAATTGCTTGATAAAAAGTAAATTATTGGCCCTAATTGGCTTGTTCAATTAAATTGTGTGTACAGTTTGGGTACATGACCCAAATTGCATGTGCAATTTGTAGTGCTTTTTATAGAATTCAGGGGTTAGAGTGTGCTATGGATTTTGAATTGTAGATTTTAGGTGGGCAGTTATTAGCGTGGGCTACTGTAAAGTTAGGTTATTTTACCCCTAAGTGGTTTATTTTAGCACAGGCCTCATTGCATAAAATGGGACCCTGTGGTATAATACCCAACTTAACAGTAGTTCATGTTTATAATAGCTCCCATTAAGACTTACCTTTTGCCAAAACTGTGCTCAAGGCAAGTAACAATTAGGTATCCCCATGATTTCCTTGCCAAAATTGGCTTATAGTCTAAGTTGTACTTGTAATAACAGAAGGTTAAATGACTTGCTCAAGATTGCAAGACATATCAGAGGGAAATGCCTGGCTTCTCTGCTTTTTAGGTTGCAACACAAATGCTCCTCCACAATACTGAAACTTGCAATATTTCTTTAAACATATAAAACTCATCTCGTCAAAATGGTATTCCAGGAGAAGATCCAGCAAAGCACTAAAGCAATTATATGACTCACTTCAATTACTCATCAATCATTCTATATACTCACTATTTGTGTAAATTTCTCAACATTTTAGCCAATTAAGTATATCCTGTTTCCTTTAACTAATATGAGCCATATTAAATAAATCTATATTTTTATATTAGCATTTTCATGCTACGGTTTATGGAAAGCTATTTCCTAGTATTTGATATTTATAGTAAACTAGTCTTTAAGCCCGTTACATTAACGGGTGCTAGAGTAGATGTCTGTCTGGGTATTTATTTCTTTGTCTTTCTCTCCTTGCATGCTGCCTGTCTGTGAATCTCCCTGTGTCCTTAGTGCCCTCAGTGCCTCCTTCCTATGTCCTTAGTGCCCCTTCCTATGTCCATAGTACCCCCAGTGCCCCTTTCTATGTCCTTAGTGCTCCCAGTGCCTCCTTCCTCCCCTCACCCCCCTCCGATGCCAGCCTGCCTGCCTCACATCCCCCTTCCATTGCCCCCCCCCGATGGCAGCCTGCCTGCCTCCCATCCCCCGAGCAGCATATTTCCATGGAAACCACCCCACCGCCCCGATGCCAGCCTGCCTGCCACTGAAACCCCCCCACCCCCCTCCGATGCCAGCCTGCCTCCCATTCCCCTTCCTTTGAACCCCCCATGCCAGCCTGCCTGCCTCCCATCCCCCTGAGCAGCATGTTTCCATGGAAACAACCCCACCCCCCCAATGCCAGCCTGCCTGCCTTCCATTGAAACCCCCCCACCCCCTCCGTTGCCTGCATCCTCCTTCCATTGAAACCCCCCCCCATGCCAGTCTGCCTGCCTGCTTGCAGCATGTTTCCATGAACCCCCCCCCCCACCCCCCTCCGATGCAAACAACCGTGCTTTATTGTTCAGGTCAGTACTATAAACTACGATTTGTTTTAGCACACAGCCTCTAGAGTATCAGGAGAACCACAAACACAGACTAAGATCTGGGCTTATGTGTTTTAGGCAGAGTTTTTATTGTAGACTCTGTCATTGGAGGAGGGGGATTGCAACTTCACATACACGCATAGCTGGGCTCAAAGAAAACAGTTATTTTGCTTTTACCTCTCTCCCTCTGTGAAATCAACGTATCTTCTAGTTTTCTACGTTTCTGCACAAACAAAGCAGAACTTTCCTCCCTTAAAAACGAAACCCTCCTCTAATTCTTTTCCATTCCTCTGGCAACTCCCTGCATCAATCCCCCAGGTGTCCTTCAATCAGGAAATAACACCCCATTGGTCCTGGGGCAGGAAGTAAATTTGCATCAAAATTGCAGCCTGCTCTCCTTTTTTCCTCGCAGGTTCAAATTTAGATAACTTTGTTGGCAAGACAATTTCACAAAGTTTTGCTGGATTTATACTGAGCTTTTCCTGCTCATCGTGAGAGGTCTGTGATTCTCTCTGTTAGTTTTCCAATTCTTCAAAGACAGCTTCAGTTCACATTAACCCTATTGCTACTGAAAATGAATTAAACCCACATTAGGAATTGCAGAGGACTGAAGAATTTGAACTTTTACCTACATTTTTTAAATGCTAGTAAAAGGAGCAAGCAAATTTGTAGAAGACCCGAAGCGCTAAGAGGAGCGGCAGCAGGAGGGAGGAGTCGTTGGCGCAGGCGCCCTGAGGACTGACACAGAAGCACACCTCACGCCACCAGGACTCACGATCGTTCAACAGCGCATGCGCGCTCTAGGGTTTTATTATTATAGATGTTCAGTGAAACTAATTAAACAAGTTCTTCAGTAGACTACAGTATTTCATTAAATAAAGTACCTGGAAGACTGAGCTTCACTTGGAGAAGTAGGGTGAGTGAGCTGCAGGGGAGGAGGAAGAATAGTTACAGAGACAGTGCCTTAGCAACTTTCAGTCCTGCCTTTCCCTGTAGCCTGTTGTGTGGCTAAGCTTCCTTAAGAATAAGAGCATAAGAATAGCTTTACAGGATCAGACCAATGGTCCATCTAGCCCAGCATCCTGTCTTCGCAGATGCCAATTCAAGTCACAAGTACCTGGCAAATATCCAAATAGTAGCAGCATTCCATTCTACTGTCCAATGTCTGTCTCTACAACAAACTATGGACTTTTCCTTCAGGAATTTGTCCAAACCTTTTTAAAAACTGGCTGCATATCAGGAATTTGTCCAAACCTTTTTTAAAATTGGCTGCATTAACCGCTCTTATATCCTCGGTAAACGCATTCCAGAGCTTAACAATCCTCAGAGTGAAAAATTATTTCCTCCTATTGGTTTTAAAAGTATTACTCTGTAACTTCATTGAGTGCCCCCTAGTCTTTGTAAATATTGATGCAGTAAAAAATCAATCCACTTATATCCGTTCTACACCACTCAGGATTTTGTAGACTTTAATCATATCTCCCCTTAGCTAATGGATATAGCACACCAACACCTCAGCAAAGGGAACAGGATACTACTTATCCAACTAGATCTTTCAGCAGCTTTCGACCTAGTGGATCACAACATACTACTCCAGATACTAGACGCCATAGGGATCACAGGTTTGGTACTCAACTGGTTCCAAGGCTTTCTAAAAACTAGAACTTATAAAGTAAAGACAAAAGACCACATATCTGACCCTTGGTCAAACCCCTGTGGAGTACCACAAGGATCTCCATTATCACCCATACTTTTCAACCTCTACGTATCCTCACTGGGCACCACTCTAGACTCCCTAAATATAGTCTCATTCAGCTACGCAGACGACATAACAATCCTTCTCCCCTTCAATACCCAAGACCCCAACTCATCAGGACGACTGAAAATAACTCTGGAAACGGTAGAAACATGGATGACCAACCACAAACTGAAACTGAACACTGATAAAACCAAATTCCTGCTGCTAGAAAAAGACAAAGAACCTACCTTAACTGATCTGACGACAAATGCAATCACATACCCAATACAACCAGCACTCAAAATCCTGGGAGTAACAATAGACAGGAGATGCACAATGCAGACTCATACTAACAAAACCATCCAAAAAGCCTTCTACACCATGCGCAACCTGCGAAAAATAAGAAAATTCTTTGACAAAATTCAATACAGGATCTTAGTCCAATCACTTGTACTAGGACTTGTAGACTACTGCAACAGCCTTTATCTACCCTGCCCCGCTTACATGACCAAACAATTACAGACAGTACAGAACACAGCACTCAGACTTATCTACTCGCTAGGAAAATACGATCACATCACTAATGCCTATCTCGACTCACACTGGCTACCGATACAAGCAAGAACTCAATTCAAACTATACTGTTTATTATTCAAAGCACTAAACGGAACAGCACCTCTCTACCTAAACAGCCGCCTAACCCGAAACCTCTCAACTAGAGTAAGGAGAACCCAGACTCCATTCACCTACCCCTCACTCAAAGGCACAAAACGCAAAAAGCTATATGACAACCTACTTGCTACACAGGCCGCGAAAATTGACCCCACCATATCCAAGCTGCTGACCACAACTACGGACTACAAAGCGTTTCGAAAAGATATAAAAACCATACTATTCAAAAAACACATCCCAATATTATAATCTACCATCATCTTCTCTCCCTTCATAACCTACTGCAACTCACAACCAACTGCAACTTCGTCCCCATAGGCAACATCTAATCTAGCTGCATCGGGCGTAAAGCCAATTCATATCTAGAAACACAGTCTCCCCAAATACCGAAAAAATCAGATATAGCAACCTAGGAACAGACGATTTTTGGTAACATAAGATTATGCGTTGTAATATTATGTAAATTAACATAAGGTTATGCGTAGTAATATAACATAAGGTTATGCTTTGTAATATCATGTAATGTAAGTTATGCAATGTACTGGAATAATAAGGTAAAATAACATAAAATAACTCTACGTAAAGTCTTGTAAAGTTATGTAAGATAAATTATGTAAGATAAATTATGTAAACTTAATGCAAGTTATGCAAGCACGGTAAGGATAATGTAAAGTAACACAAAGTAACTCCACGTAAAGTTATGTAAAGTTATGTACGTAAAGTTATGTAAAGTTATGTACGAAAAGTTAAGTAAAGTTAGGTTTGCAAAGTTTGTAAAGTTATACAAATAATTGTATTGTCATCGCCTGGAAATGTCCAGCCATCTTCTAATGTAATCCGCTTAGAACCGCAAGGCACAAGCAGAATAGAAATCACTAATGTAATGTAATGTAATGTAATGTAATGTAATGTAAGCTGTCTGACCAATGGGCTGTAAAAGAAGGCGGGAGCAGCTGCTATATAAACAGTGCTTTATCAACATTCAGTCCTGCTTTTCCCTGCAGTCTATTGGTTGGCTAAGGTGACCGGTCACTTGAGTCTCTTCCAGTTACCTTAGCCTCTCTTAGCTCACAGAAAAATGATGTCAGCATGTTCAGAAATGTTTGAAACTTGCTTTTACGCTTGTACTATACATTTGTCTCTCTTTGCAAGAACTAACAATAGTCTCCCATCATACTGGGATTAAACTTTCCCTGATATCTGCTTTCCATTACCTTGCTATCTTGATGAAATCTTTCCCCATGCTTATCGCTGACATCACCAAGATTGGGTAGGAAGAAGTCGAGGTGAGAATGTAAGAAGTGCATTTTAAGTGACATTCTGGCACCCATTAGCTGATATGCTATCAGCATATTCTCCACAAGCTCATCATAATTCTTTGATCTGTAATTACCAAGAAAATTCTGAACAACCAGCACGAATGCTGTTAATTCAGAATAGCAGACAGTGCAACACACATGAGTTGCCTACGCTTTATTTTGGTCACCAACTTTACAGCCAAAATAATGCTTGTATGCACTTTGAAGTCTGCTGGACAGATTCTTTCGCTGATCTTGTGCAAAAAAATTTCTACAGATATAACAGAAATTATCAGGATGGTTAACAAACACAACCTTGTCTGTTCATAATAATTATAATATCTTAGACATAAACAAACAAAATATAAAAATTCACAGGTAGAAAAAGCAGTACAATCACTTTTTAGTATAAACCAGTGGTTCCCAAACCTGTCCTGGAGGACCCCCAGGCCAGTCGGGTTTTCAAGATAGCCCTAATGAATATGCATGACAGAAATTTGCATATAATGGAGATGCCAGGAATGCAGATCTGCTCCATGCATATTCATTAGAGCTTTTTTGAAAACCCGACTGGCCTGGGGGTCCTCCAGGACAGGTTTGGGAACCACTGTTATAAACTTTCAAATTACTGGTATATGTGATTGATGAGCTGTCGTAAAATGCAATATTGTGTTACAGAAACAGTAAACTACCGACGCTTCACGGTAGCAATATTGACGAAAATGATAGAAACACAAACTGATGCATAACCTAAAAACAGGATGTGATAGACAAAAACTGTTTTCAGATTTAGAGTCAGCATGTGGCATTTAAGGTACAGGTGACATGCTTGTTGACCAGTGTTATCATACAATTATTTTTATTGTTTTTTTGACCACCACCCTCTGAAGTCTTCCACTCAGCCAATCATTGCATGGGTGCAGTTTATGATTAGCTTTTGAATGTAACTCCTTCTTCCTCAGATCAGAAATAAGCAAATGTTGGCAAAATTAGCATACAGTATATAAAGGAAACATGAAAGCATTTCAGTGATAGTTGGAGACAAAGAGGTGTCAAAGCAATTTGAATTTCTTTGTAGTGGGAAAGTTAGTTATGGTCTTTGTTAAGTAGGAGACAGAGAGATGACAAAGCAGTTTATGTTTCTTTGTAGTGGGAAAGAAAGCCGAGGTACTTGTTGAGTCCTGTCTGGTAGGTATCAAAATATTTTATCATTTTGATTTCAAAAGCCTTATGTTATATGATTGTCTTAAAATTTCCTTTTAGTATTCTCTTCATAAAATTTTTGGGGCAGTGGTCAGTTTTTCCAAAGTGCTGTCCAACAGAGGTGACATTCTGATTGGCATAGTAATTTTTAATATATCTTTGTAAGTTGATCCTAGTCTTTAGCATCTGGCCTGTTTCACCAATGTAGCAACCTTCTTCGCACTTTTTGCATTGAATGATTTATACCACTTTGGAAGATGAGCACGTGAAGGATCCCTTTATGTTGAGTGACCATGGAATCCTTTGAGATGTTCTTGCACATTTTTCAGCTTGCCACACCGCAAGGATGTGTGCCATTCTCTTCTTTGAGGGTTTGTGTAGGGAGTTTGCTTACCAGTTTCTGTTTCAGATTAGGTGATGTAAGGCTAGCACAAGTAGAGCTGGGAATATTTCTTTTAGTAATTCATCTTCTTGGAGTAGTGGTTATAGTTCTCTTATAATTTTTCTTAGTTTTTCCAGCTCTGGATTGTATGTCACTACCAAAAGGGTCTTTTCTGTCATTTTCTTGTCCTTGTAGTTCAATAGGTTTTCACTGGGCATTTTAAGGGATGAGGCAATATTCTTGGAGATTATTTTGGGGTTGAAAATAATGTCTTGGAAGAATTTGAAGAGTTAGACATTACACATGAATAATAAGCTTTTATTGCTGCTCTCAGCTAGGAGTTATACGTTCTACATTCCCTACAGTTTCACAAAGTTGATGGGGATCATTGTTTATGCCATAGGCATTCTGCAATCCTTAGTTGCCTTTTAAGAAGATGAAACCCTGCATGGAGCCATCTATTTTTATTGCCATGAGATTGAGAATATGAATGTTTAGGGGCTATATTATCTAGAGTATCAAGTAAGACTGAGTCCCAGCAAGATGACTGATCCTTAAGAGACCAATAAAAAAAAAGTCAGAAGGGAAAAAAGAAAACAGAGGTGGCAAGATGAAATATCAATATTGCTAAGATGTCTAAGTACCTATGTACCTCGGGGTGATGAATCAGTGAATGTTGAATCAGTAGAAAATGGACAGTGATAGTGTATTGTAAAGGACATTAAGAAATGATTAGACCAAAGTACAGAATCATACGAAAATAAAGACCAAGTCACAGAGTTCAAAGTTGGGGGGCAGAACTAAGTCTACACAGTTCCTGCACAATATTCAATTCCTTGACTAGATTATTCCATGTACTGTCATGCATCATAATGCACTGCCATGCTCTATTATGTGCTGCCTTACCACGCTTTGTAATATCAGGCACTAAAATATACTGTCAAGCTCTATTAGTTATCGCAATGTCATACCAAACTCATAACATCACCACCCCATGCTGTATAAGTTCTTGTTCTGTCATATCCTAGTAAGCATTGCCATGCTTTTGAGTGCTATCATGCTCCCCTATCTATTGTCCTATCAGGTCATGATCTAAAATGTACTGTCATGCTCTATATTATAAGAACATAAGAACTGCCATACTTGGACAGACCAAAGGTCCATCAAGCCCAGTATCCTGTTTCCAACAGTGGCTAACACAGGTCCCAAGTACTTAGTTAGATCCCAAGCTGCTTTTCCTAGGAATAAACAGTGGATTTCTCCAAGCCATCTTAATAAGGACCTATGGACTTCTCTTTTAGGAAATTATTCAAACCTTTTTTAAACCCTGTTATGGTTTATTATGTATGTAAACTAGTAACCCATCTGAGCTCTTCTGGGAGAATGGGTTATAAATAGATTAAATAAATAGACTAAGAAATAAATAGACTAAGAAAAGGATTTGCCCTAGAATCATAAGGATTATTCATAAGGACATTAAAATCTCCTAAAATAAGGGGTTGGAAAATTTTGAAACCATGTTAGCTAAAGTCTAGCATAGATTGTCCCATCTTTTTGGCAGATAGAGCTTGAGGGTAGTAAAGTAAAAGCATATGTAGGGGAATTGGAAAAGCAATTTTTAAGAGCAAGAGTTCTGAAAAGAAAAAACTTGTGTCTAATAACTCAATGAGAATCTATCAGAACAGATAAAAGCTAAGCAATCACCCCTACGAACTAAGCAAAAAGCAGAAAACACAGTATAATTTGGGGGAAGACAGGCATACAGATGGGAGTCCTCGCCTGATTTAACCTAAGTTTCAGTCAGACATAAAAATCAAAATTCTGTAAGGATAAAAGGTTGTAGATATAAGGGGATTTGGATCTAATAAATCTACGATTATGTAATTAAATCCCATTTAAGAGGATGTGAATAACATGAGGAGAACCTAGTAATAGTGCAAGAGACCAAACTAAGGAAAAGAGCACAGGGGAAAAATCCTTCTTACAATGGAGAATCAAAGAACAAACAGTGAAGGTGACCTCTGTATTCAATGAATTTTTGATTTAAAGGCTCGACACGTATGTGTTTCAGTCTAACCTAATACTTTACCAATTCCCCAAAACAACCTCATCTACTCTGTATCTCCTCTAGAAATTACTAGATATCTTCTACATGTAATACCTTTGTTGTAATTCTTTTGTAATCCGCCTTGAACCGCAAGGCAATGGCGGAATAGAAATCTCTAATGTAATGTAATGTAACCGGTCTGCATCAGGAGTCTGCAGATAAATACATATATAAAAGTACTTAAATCATGTACAACTTTAAAAAACTAATAAATACAAATAAAACATTTTTTAAAAACAGTCACCAGAATAATGTTACTCATGACCAGCAAAGGTATTGTGACCTCATGCTAAAGTGCAAATAATGCATAACATCAAGTTTCAAGTTTATTAAAAAAATTTTGATCGAATCGCAATTTCAAGAAATTCAAAGCGATGTACAATAAAAATGGGGAATACAGACAAAACGATTAATAACATTGGCATAGACGATCACAACTAGTAAGCTACTAATTAAACAGGAGGGAGGTGCAGGGGAACTACAATTAGAATAAGAAAGATAACAATAAAAGGTCAAAACATGACAGGAAGAAATGATAAACAAAGCCTCGTATGAATCCTATGTGTCGAATGCATCTTTATACAAAAAGCTTTTTAATAAACCTTTGAATCTATCTAATGACTGCTCTTCCCTCAGTTGTTTCGGCAGTGAGTTCTAGGTTTGAGGGGCTGTAAATGAAAAGATAGTATCCCTTTGAGTATTTATGTTCAAATCTGTTTTATTATGCAAGAACAACAGAAAGTACAACAGTAGGAAAAAAACATGTTATATGATGTCACCCAACCATATCCGCGGAGGACTGGACTCTGATGTCCCCCACGAGCGAACCCCACCCCCACCCCACGGAGAGAACACCCCCCCCCACCCCACCCACCCACCCCCAATGAACATACAACTCTCAGGCAGGGAACAGCATTGAGACAGAAAGGCACTGACTCACAAATGGAGTCTATTCAATATGCGGCTGCGACTTTCAGGGGTTAAAATGTTCAAATACGGAGTCCATGTGTGAACAAAGTCTCTGCTCCGGCGACGGGACAAACAAGCTAAGCGGGCTGCATCTTAGAGATGGGATGGACAAAAGATTTTTGTCCTCAGATCTTAATTCTCTTAAGGGCACATAAGGAATTAATAGAGGAGATTTACAAAATAGTACTTTATAGTTAGTAAGGCTGTTTTGAATGTAATTCAATGATTTATTGGTAACCAATGAGCATTCTTTAAAAGGGGTGTAAAATAAATGAAATGCAAAGACTAAACAAACAATTATGAAACGATTGTGAAAAACAGATGATCATTAAAAGACAATACTACAAGTATAACAACCTGATGATTGCTTATGATTATATTGCATACATGTGTTAAGGCTAAATAAACTAAATATGCAACCAAAGTAATATCAGTCACCATTATTGCACATCTGTTTGTTTACAAAACCTGTGTTTCCCATTATTGTTATTATTGATTGTGTAAATGTTTTAAGTAAAAATCATACCTTGATAACTGATGGATTTAATTCAATAACCCACTGACATCTTATGAGGTTGAACAATCTGTAAAGTAGCAAATGATGGGTCAAAGAATGTATCAGAGATCATAACAATTTAAAAGGACAAAGAAAAAAGAAAAGAAGAAAAATGGAAAAAGACAAAGACAAAAGAGAAAAGAAGAAAAAAAGAAAAAGAGGGGGGGGAGAAAAAGGATAAAGAAAAAAGTTGGGGGGAGGGGGGAAGAAGGGAGAGGGGAGGGGAAGCGGAGGGGAAAGAGAGGGAGGGTTGGGAGAGGGGAGGGGGAAGGGGGAATGGGAGGAGAAGGAGGGAGGAAAGAAAAGGGGGGTCTGCACTTTTCTTTGTTGTTACCTAGCTCCCTTGTTGCATCCTTGATTCTTCTCCAAACTTGGTCTGCACGTTTTTCATTGTTGCCTAGTTCTCTTGTTGTATCCTTGATTCTTCTCCACAGAAGCCTTCTCAACCTTGTATCTAGTTCTAGCTTTGTAGCAATTTCATGCCCTCTTGTTACTTTTTCCCTGAGAAAGACAATACTATTGCCGAAACTCTGATCCAAGTTGGGACTTTTTTCTGGGTATATCCTGATATATATGTTTAAGTACTTTGGTTGGAACATTTGTTTATTTGAACTAATTTTAATAAATGTAACTGTTGGGTGGCTTTAGACATCTCACTTGCCTCATCAAGTACTCCACCGCTGCTCCTAAAATTATGAAGCTATTCTGCAAAATGCACAGTAGGTGTTTGCTTGTAATACAATTGCTCTTATACCAAATACAGTACTTTTTTTGGCAGAAGTATAAACAGTCAATAAGATCTATACATGATATTGCAGCTAAAATCATTATTTTTTTTTCTTTAGGATAGAATAAAGAAGTATACACACATCAGAGTTATTTGTGTAACTAGTGAAATCTGCACAATATTTTCTGTGGGGTTTTTTTTTTAGTTAGATCTTTGAACAACCTTTCATACCACTGATCATAAGATATTGCTCAAAAGACCACTGAGGACTCTCTGGGATAGCCGAATTGATGGCAAATTAACTAAGCTGCAGGAAATTTTCAAAATTACTCCAAATGCTCTCTGTGCAGTACCATAATGTTTGATATCATTTGCAGTTATATTCCTTGAATATATAAGGTTACTCAGAGAATCAATTAGACCTTTTGGGGGTAAGTTTATAAATCTTGAGCATTAAGTAGTAATAATAATAGCAAAAATAATAACTGTATTTATAATCTGCCCATACCTTATAGTTCAGAATAGCTCACAATATGTCTAAGAAAACTGGAACATATCCAGGAATTATAAAGATCTAAAATAGAAGAAACAATTTATCCTCAATGCCTACAAATTTATATAATATCACTCTAAGGGCTAGATTCACTAACCTTGCGATCCGTGTCCAATCTGTGGGCTATTGGAGGCAGGCCGACCGATTCACCAACCATCTTCATGCAAATGGGGGTGATCGGAGGCACACCCCCATCTGACAACACAAATCGTTGGTTAGCGATCCCGACGCATGCTCAGACCATCTACTTTGCCTGTAGATGGTCTGCGCATGCGTTTGCTGTCTGATTTTTTTGTGGGAGTTTATAATTTTTTACTCGCCCCCGACTTTCCTCCAAAGTCCCTGCCTTCCTTCTCCTTCTTGCCTCTGGTGCTGTTCTAATCCTGTGCACAGATCATCTTACTTTTAACTTTTTATAGCGAGCCCGTGGTTTTAATCCGCTTTAAACCCACGGGTTAAAACCACGGGCTTGCAGTGCAGGGGAAGGCCGGGGCAGAAGCAGAACAGCGCTGTGCGGCAACTCGTAACTCCAGAGTTGGGGAGGCAGAGAGCAGGTAGAGGCCGAGAGAAGGAGGGCCGAAGGAGGCACAGAGAGAGTCGGGGAGTCAGAGAGCAGGTCATGGCAGAGAGCAGGAGAGCCAGGGGAGGCAGAGAGAGAGTCGGGAAGGCAGAGAGCGGGTTTATTTCAGGGCTGCAGGGCTGGCAGGACAGTTGGAATGGAGGTGAGCGACTGGTCCCCAGCAGTCGCTTCTTGTTGATTGGCCAGCCTAATCGGTGTTCATGATTTTTGTTTAGTGAATCGCGTCCCTGCCTACTTTGCATGCCATTTCCTCTTATTTGCATGCACGGATTGGAATCGGATCGGTACACAGGTTAGTGAATCGGGTCAGAGGGAAATCGGGTCGCAAAGGGCTCACAAACCGATCGGTACACGATTGGTTTGCTTAGTGAATCTAGCCCCAAAAGAACAAACTTCATAAATAAATAGGCTTTGATATTCCTACAAAACATCCGGTAAGACAAAGAAAATTGAATTATGATAATAATCCCATTGCTTAGTTAAGCTGCCTGATAAGATAGTAATTGATCAAAAGGTTTTGATCTTTTCATGCCTTTAGGTGAAGAATAACAGAAAAAAAGTATTTGATTTCCTTGAAACACGATCTTCCCTTTTTAAAATGAACTGATTATGAAAATAAATTGGAACTAGCCCAAGTAGAACTTTATAAAGCAGGGGTTTCCAATCTTTTGGCTTCCCTGGGCCGCATTGACCAAAAAAAATGTTTCTGGGGCTGCGCAAATGCTGCAGCAAGATAGAGGAGGGAGCCGGCAAGATGGTAAACACCTGGGGGCAGCAGAGGAAAACACTGCATTGCCCGCGACCGGGGCCACACAAAATACTTCATGGGGCCGCACAAAATACTGTTATAAAGGAAGCAATAAAATTTAAAAATTATTCTCATTTAACAGGTAGCCAATGAGATTGTAAGAAGTAAAGAGATATGTACTATCTGATTTCTTTAATAAGTAAATCAGACATAAAGCCAGGACAGATAGGGAAATGCTTGAAGTCCTGGGCCCGATCCTATTCAACATCTTTATAAGAGACTTGGCAGAAGGGCTGCGAGGTAAAATAACATTATTCGCCGATGACGCCAAACTAAGCAATGTAGAGGGCAAAAGCACAACAGACGTAAATTCAATGTCCGACAACATGATGCACGACCTACTCCTACTGGAGCGCTGGTCTAGGTCCTGGCAACTCAGCTTCAATGCCAAAAAATGCAAAGTCATGCACCTGGGCATCCAAAATCCATGCAAGACTTACACCCTTAATGGCGAGATCCTAACAAGAACTGAAGCAGAACGAGACTTAGGGGTGATCGTCAGTGAGAACATGAAGACTGCCAATCAAGTGGAGCAAGCTTCATCCAAGGCAAGGCAAATCATAGGTTGCATACGCAGGAGTCATTATGCCATTGTATAGATCCATGGTGAGGCCCCACCTGGAATACTGTGTGCAATTCTGGAGGCCGCATTACCGTAAGGATGTGCTGAGACTGGAGTCGGTCCAGAGAAAGGCCACCCGGTTGGTCTCGGGATTCAAGGATCTCCCGTACGAAGAACGGCTGGATAAGTTGCAGCTGTACTCACTCGAGGAACGCAGAGAGAGGGGTGACATGATCGAGACATTCAAGTATCTCACGGGCCGCATCGAGGTGGATGAAGATATCTTCTTTTTCAAGGGTCCCGCAGCAACAAGGGGCATCCATGGAAAATCAGGGGCGGGAAACTGCACGGGGACACCAGGAAATTCTTTTTCACTGAAAGGGTGGTTGATTGCTGGGATAGTCTTCCACTTCAGGTTATTGAGGCCAGCAGCGAGCCTGATTTTAAGGCCAAATGGGATAGACATGTGGGATCTATTCACAGAGAAAGGTAGGGGAGGGTCATTGGGGTGGACAGACTAGATGGGCCGTGGCCCTTATCTGCCGTCTATTTCTATGTTTCTATGTTACCTGTATGTAAACCGCTTTGAGTGTGCCTGTAAAACTACAAAAAGGTGGTATACAAGTCTCAATCCCTTTCTCTTTCCCAAAGTCTATTCTGAACTGTCTGTAATGCTAGGGTTATTATTAAAGAACACCCTAGATAAGCAATATTATATAGTAGTCAATCTGACTTAGAATTATTGATTGTACCAAAATCTTAAACTGAATTAAATTAAAATATTTACGAATACTTCTGTTTCCTATGAAAAATCTTTCTTGTTAAATAATGTAACTTATGTTCCAATTTTAATATACTAGCCCCCTCCTTTATAAAGCCATGCTAGCATTTTTAGCACCAGCCTTGGCGGTAACAGCTCAGATGCTTATAGGAATTCTATGAGCATTGGATCTTTTACCACGGAGGTGGTATATAAATAAAAGCCTAATATAGTAATAGATGATTTCACCTTATATACCATGTAATTTTAATTTAATTTATTCAATTTTTCTATACCGTTCTCCCAGGGGAGTTCAGAATGGTTTACATGAATTTATTCAGGTACTCAATCATTTTCCCTGTCTGTCCCGTTGGGCTCACAATCTACCTAATGTACCTGGGGCAATGGGGGGATTAAGTGACTTGCCCAGGGTCACAAGGAGCAGCGTGGGTTTGAACCCACAACCCCAGGGTGCTGAGGCTGTAGCTTTAACCACTGCGCCACACACTCCCTCATCTATTCATGTAGTTAACATGAATAGATGAGGGAAGATCAAAAAAGTTATTTTATCAGAATTCAGTTTCAAATGTTATGTTTATACAAGGGGCTGTTGAAAAGTTCTCAGCCCAACCAACAAAGTTGGGACAGTCTCCATCAAGAGCTATACACTAAGGGCTCCTTTTAAGAAGGTGCACTAGCGTTTTTAGCGCGCACTACACTGCTCCATGCGCTACACGGAAAATACTAATGCCAGCTCTATGGAGGCGCTAGCGTCTAGTGTGCACTAAGCATGTGCTAAAAACGCTAGCGCACCTTCGTAAAAGGAACCCTAAGAGGCCGATTCTATAAACAGGCATCCTGATTGTAGGCAGCAGTAGGCATCCTATCGCCGTCTGGCAGCCTATCAGGATGCATGTTTGTTTTTTAAAAACCCCTAGGCAGGCTGCCTACACTGTAGATATTTGTTGTGGATCCTCAGTGAAAAACAGTAAAAAAAAAAAAAAATGTACATAGTCAATGGAACTTGTATACTGCTTTTTTTGTGGTTTGTGAAAGCAGTTTACGTAGATACAGGTACTATTTTGTATCTGGGGCATTGGAAAATTAAGTCACAAGAAGCAGTGCTGGGATTTGGTCCTACAACCTCAGGGTGCTGAAGTAGCAGTTCTATGCCTAAGCTACTCCTCACCTCCAGATTCAAGATATATAGAAACATAGAACATAGAAAGATGACGGCAGAAAAGGGCTATAGCCCATCAAGTCTGCCCACTCTACTGACCCACCCCATTAAGTCTGAGTGCTAGTGACCTAGTTCCTTAACTCGACCCTCGTAGGGATCCCACTTGGATGTCCCATTTATTCTTAAAGTCAAGCACGCTGGTGGCCTTGATCACCTGCATTAGAAGCTTGTTCCTGTGATCTACTACCCTTTCTGTGAAGAAATACTTCCTGGTGTCACCATTAAATTTCCTTCCTCTGAGTTTGAGCGGGTGCCCCCTTGTGACCGAGGGTCCTTTGGGAAAGAAGATGTCATCTTCCACCTCAACACGTCCTGTGATGTATTTGAATGTCTCAATCATGTCCCCCCTTTCCCTTTATTGGTTAGTCCAATAAAAGTGTATTATTTCTTTCTTTATGTTTCTACATACTACAGTTATTAGAACAAACTGAGCTATTCTCCTCACAATTACATTCCTCCTATCCCAGTCCTGACTTGTTACATTCTATTAGCTCACAGTTACAATCTACCGTATTTTCACGCAAATAACACGCACCCGTATAAAACGCGCACACGTGTATAGCGCGCAGAAATCACGATGATAAGCACAAAAACTTTGGTATAACGCGCTCACGATTATACCGCGCATGCTGCCCGACTCTCCGTTCACCCCCCTGACTTCCGTGCTCTGCCCCGCCTCTCCGTGCGCTGTCCCGACTCTCCGTTCACCCCCCCTGACTTCCGTGCACTGCCCCGCCTCTCCGTGCGCTGTCCCGACTCTCCGTTCACCCCCCTGACTTCCGTGCACTGCCCTGACTTTCCGTGCGCTGTCCCGACTCTCCGTTCACCCCCCTGACTTCCGTGCACTGCCCCGCCTCTCCGTGCGCTGTCCCGACTCTCCGTTCACTCCCCCCTGACTTCCATGCACTGCCCTGACTTTCCGTGCGCTGTCCCGACTCTCCGTTCACCCCCCCTGACTTCCGTGCACTGCCCTGACTTTCCGTGCGCTGTCCCGACTCTCCGTTCACCCCCCTGACTTCCGTGCACTGCCCCGCCTCTCCGTGCGCTGTCCCGACTCTCCGTTCACCCCCCCCCGACGTCCGATTCATCCCCCCCCCCGGCAGGACCATTCGCACCCCCACCCCGAAGGACCGCCGACTCCCCGACAATATCGGGCCAGGAGGGAGCCCAAACCCTCCTGGCCACGGCGACCCCCTACCCCCACCCCGCACTACATTACGGGCAGGAGGGATCCCAGGCCCTCCTGCCCTCGACGCAAACCCCCCTCCCCCCCAACGACCGCCCTCCCCAAGAACCTCCGACCGCTCCCCCAGCCGACCCGCGACCCCCCCTGGCGACCCCCACGACCCCCCCACCCCCCTTCCCCGTACCTTTGGTAGTTGGGCCAGAAGGGAGCCCAAACCCTCCTGGCCACGGCGACCCCCTAACCCCACCCCGCACTACATTACGGGCAGGAGGGATCCCAGGCCCTCCTGCCCTCGACGCAAACCCCCCTCCCCCCCAACGACCGCCCCCCCCAAGAACCTCCGACCGCTCCCCCAGCCGACCCGCGACCCCCCTGGCGACCCCCACGACCTCCCACCCCCCTTCCCCGTACCTTTGGTAGTTGGCCGGACAGACGGGAGCCAAACCCGCCTGTCCGGCAGGCAGCCAACGAAGGAATGAGGCCGGATTGGCCCATCCGTCCTAAAGCTCCGCCTACTGGTGGGGCCTAAGGCGCGTGGGCCAATCAGAATAGGCCCTGGAGCCTTAGGTCCCACCTGGGGGCGCGGCCTGAGGCACATGGGCCCAACCCGACCATGTGCCTCAGGCCGCGCCCCCAGGTGGGACCTAAGGCTCCAGGGCCTATTCTGATTGGCCCACGCGCCTTAGGCCCCACCAGTAGGCGGAGCTTTAGGACGGATGGGCCAATCCGGCCTCATTCCTTCGTTGGCTGCCTGCCGGACAGGCGGGTTTGGCTCCCGTCTGTCCGGCCAACTTCCAAAGGTACGGGGAAGGGGGGTGGGGGGGTCGTGGGGGTCGGCCAGGGGGGTCGCGGGTCGGCTGGGGGGGCGGTCGGAGGTTCTTGGGGGGGGGACGGTCGTTGGGGGGGAGGGGGGTTTGCGTCGAGGGCAGGAGGGCCTGGGATCCCTCCTGCCCGTAATGTAGTGCGGGGTGGGGTTAGGGGGTCGCCGTGGCCAGGAGGGTTTGGGCTCCCTTCTGGCCCGATATTGTCGGGAAGTCGGCGGTCCTTCGGGGTGGGGGTGCGAGTGGTCCTGCCGGGGGGGGGGGGGATGTATCGGACGTCGGGGAGTCGGCCGGGCAAGAGGGCTTGGGCTCCCTCTTGCTCCGATCGTGGATGCGGGTGCGGGTGGGAGCGCGTGCGAGTGGTCGTTCGGGGTGGGGGTGCGAGTGGTCCTGATGGGGGGGTGAATCGGGCGTCGGGCGGGGTGGGAACTATGTTTTAAAACTTTCGTATACCGCGCTCACGCATATAACGCGCGAGGGGTATGCGCGGTAGGTAAAAACGCGTATAACGCGCGCGTTATATGCGTGAAAATACGGTAATCACTGCCTCCTATCAGTTTGCATTTCTGGACCTCCTTCTCTTTATCTTCTTTTACAATTTTATCACACACTTTCTCTTCAATAAGGATTACTACTTGTTCTGCCCCCACTTTATATGAACTTAAATCCCCAGAGGGCTTTGCTTCTCTCAGAGAGCTAGGCTGCATCTACAGAGTTTAAGCCCACCTTATTCTTCAGTTTGAGAGGGAACAGATGACATATTTATAGACCACATGGCTGTATGAGAACCTGAGTTTAGCATTGTTCTCCCACCAGGTTTTCTGCTTTTATTTCTAATGATCTAACATAGTTTAGTTTTATATCTATATCTGGAGAACAGTGTTATTTCCACAAGATATAGACACACTCCCAGCTCCCTTTTTGAATAGGAGGAGCTGGTAGAGTAAGAAGATTCTGTGACAAAGTTGAATTGCCTTAAAGTCATCAATTGAAAGTGTTTATTCTTTGTTTTATGTTATTAAAAAAGAACTTGTTCAAGAACTACAGAGTCTGGCTGATAACACTAAGATTACAGAAATAAGGGTTAACTTAATAAGAGCCTCATACAATTGCCAATATAACTCAGAGTGAGTTCAATAGTGTTTAGCCATTCTGACGAGTCCTGAGGAGATTTCAGTGAAGAAATCTATAAAATTGTACGTTATAAGAAGTTGTATTGCATTGTATTGTATTGCTTATTTTTCCAGCAATACCTCATTCTATTAATTTACAGCCTCTTCAAAATTGTTTACAGAAGGTTGTTTGGTCAACAGATGCTAACAAACTAGTGTTAAATATATTCAAGACTACTGTGTGTTGGCTTTTTAGGCATCTAATTTCTCCAGCTTCTCCTATTTTTCTTTGGGATTTTCCAATTCAACCAGTCAAAACATTTAAGTATTTGGGGTTTTACTTTGATTCTGAACTATCATTTAAACAACAGGTCTCTTCAGTAGTACAGATATGCTTTCAGGTCCTTAGATGTCTTTGAAATGTAAGACATTTATTTGACTTTAATCACTTCATTCTCTCATTGATTTTTACATGTCTAGATTACTGTAATATTGTCTTTGCAGATATACCTCAATATCAGATATGACTTTTGTGGAAATCTCAAAATACGTTAGGTTGTTATGTAAAGTAATGCTTATGTTCCACCAACTCCCTCTAAAAAAGACCCCCAAATGGATTATACTGTAGATTACAAATAATTAAGCTATGAAAGAGTTAATAATAGATGGATCATAACAAATATGATGGACCATTAGCCTGACACAGTAAGGCTATTCTTATGTTCTTATGTATAATTGTAGTAATTTAGTTGAAAATGTTGAAAATGCAACATAATTTTTGAACCAGAAAAATGTCTATATTTTGTTTCAGAAATTGCTATTTTACAGATTTTTTGTGCTTAATTTGTATTTCTTTAGGTACCATAAAAAAAGACCTAGAGAAAAATACTGATTTAAGTGGTCACAGCTAAATTATATATGCATATTTATACTATATGATGAAGCCCTTTGGCCAACAGTGACTACAGCTGCCATGTTGTGTTAGGGGTCCCAGCTAGTAGTCTTGTAGATCAAGAGTGGGAGGACTTTATCACTACGAAAAAACTCAGAGATAGTCAACTTCCATCTTCTAGTTTAACTGCAATAGTCCACTGTACCCTCAGTTATCTCTAAAATCTCTTGATCAGGACTTCCCTCCATTCTGCACTCTTTCTGTGGATCAGGAATGAATTCCTTTACTTCTAGAGCCTTCTATGTCAACAGGAAATAAGTATAAGTAGAGAGTTTGAAGAATATGCAAATTAGGCCAAACCCAGCCCATGTGCCTAAGGCCCCGCCTACTGGAGGAGCCTAAGGCTACTGGGCTGATTCCGGTTGGCCCAGGTACCTCAGGTCCCACCTGTGGCCGCCTGGGCCAATCAGGCCCTAAGGCCAGCCATTCGAGGGATGGCTGGCTTGCCGGACGTACAGGCTTGGGACCCGTCTGTCTGGCCAATGTGTTTCAGGTATGGGGGGGTGTCGTAGGTGGGGGTGGGGGATAGGGTGGTCGCCTGGGCAAGAGGGGTTGGGCTCCCTCCTGCCCGATCTTGTAGGGGGGGGAACGCGTGGCCAGGAGGGCTTGGGCTCCCTCCTGGCCAGATCGTAATCAGCGGGGAGGGGGGGTTGCGGATTGGCAGGGCCAGGAGGGCTTGGGCTCTCTCCTGGCCCCGATCGTAATCAGCGGGGGGGAGGGGTGGTGTCACAGATCGGCAGGGCTTGGCCTCTCTCCTGGCCCGATCGTTGTCAGTGGGGCCAGGAGGGCTTGGGCTCTCTCCTGGCCTGATGTTGTATGTGTGTGTGTGGGGGGGGGAGGGGGGGGGAGGGGGGTAGATTCTGTAACCGATGTTGTTTTTGACAGACACCGGTTACAGAATCCAGCTTTATAGGTGAAGGACTGGATCCTCCTTCACCTAAAAGCTCTATTGTTGGGCGTTTGGGACTTAGGCTGTTTTTGGTTGATTATATGTTGTTAGTGTAGACATAGTGGTGGTCTGGGCATTTAAACAACTGAAGGTAGAGGCAGGCCATTATAAAAAAAACCCTCCTTTTGGATGTTTTTTTTGAGAATGGACATTTTCCCTACTTCTACTTTCAATGTTTAAGGCCTTAGGACAAAAGGGGACTTAGATGTTTTTTTTTATTATGCCCCTCCATGCCTTTTTGTTTTATAGTAGGGACGCAGTTGAACAGTCATCACTCCTTTGATAGGACAACACTCTACTTGACCTTACGGTCTCAGTTCCAAAATAAAAATATCAGTATTCACTTAGGGGTCCTTTTACTAAGGCACACTGGCCGTTTTAGCCCGCGCTACATATTAACATGCGCTAAATGCTAATGCATTCATTATATTTGATGGACGTGTAAGTGTTTAGCGTGTACTAATATTTAGCGTGCGCTAAAATGGTTAGCGCTCCTTAGTAAAAGGACTCCTTAACGCTTAGTCCAAAAACAGATTAACAACTCCCCCACATGATAATATATTAAGGTATATGCGTCTTCATTTGCCCCAGCTTTGGGCTCCTGCTTAGGGGTTTGTGCCCCATGATTCTTAGCCTGATCTATTTATCTGTTGTGGCTAGAAACTGTTCTCTTCCCCATGCTTCTCACTCTGCCTGCCTGTTTTCTGGGGAGAGCTTTTATGAGGCCCTTTATGGGCAATGTTTTCTGTGGGTAGGGCTACCAGATTATATGATCATAAAATACGGAGCCGTGGCCCCACTCCCCAAACCTGCCAAGTTCCACCCAGCCCCTCCCTGTTCTGCCCAAATCACACTCTGTTCCACCCCAACTCCACCCCCTCTTCTCATGCTTGAAGCTGCATCAGGAGGACATTTGCGCATGCACAGATGTGATGAGATGATATCACATGCATGTGCGCATGCGTGTGACATTACCGCATTGCATGCGCAAATACCCTCCCGATGCGGACAAAGTGCCTGATTTTGAAAAGCCATCTGGATACCTGGACAGCCCTCTAAAAAGAGGACATGTATGGGTAAATCCGGTTGTGTGGCAACCTTACCTCTGGGGCTAGCAAGATTTCCCTGCTCTCATTCATCTAGACCAGTGGTCTCAAACTCAAACCCTTTGCAGGGCCACATTTTGGATTTGATAGTACTTGGAGGGCCTCAGGAAAAAATAGTTAATGTCTTATTAAAGAAATGACAATTTTGCACGAGGTAAAACTCTTTATAGTTTATAAATCTTTCCTTTTGGCTAAATCTTAATAATAATATTGTCATTTATAGCTAAAGAGACATATGATCAAGAAACTGTTTTATTTTACTTTTGTGATTATGATAAACATACCAAGGGCCTCAAAATAATACCTGGCGGGCCGCATGTGGCCCCTGGACTGCGAGTTTGAGACCACTGATCTAGACTCTTCCTCTCAGAGCTCTTTTAGTTGGTGGGCTAGCTTTCCCTATTTCTTTCTCCCCTTTCTGGATTCTTAGAGGCAACAAATGTAGCCCTGAGTCTCATGGGAGTTGTAGTTTCCATCCATCACCTATGTACTTTGTTTTCATACATGGTCAGTGTCCAGAGCTCTCCCTGTGGTCTTTTCCTGACCTGAAACAACCTGGGCCTATTACCTAAGTAATCAGGGAGCCAGAGCCCTCCCTTGTGGCATCCCATGGAGAGGGCTCAATTTGTGGAGGTTTACAGGAGTTTCTGCCCTCACCTTGGCTCACTATATTCTCTGTGCTGGTGTAAGGTCATATGGGACATATAGGAGCAAATTCTATAAATGGCGTCCCAATTTTAGGCAGCCTATGCTGCCTAAAAGCCAATCGAGATGCACATGAAAAAAAAAAACCTCCAGAGACTGGCCTCCAGGAAACAAGTGAGGTGCGAAGGGCCACATAACCTTGCTAGGCATAGGCATAGGCATAGGCATGGTTTCACCCGGAAGTGGCCGCTGAGCTGACCGGCAAGGGAACCTCCCTGCCACGATCAGTTTAGCGGCTGTGGCAGGGACCATTCCCCACAAACACTATTAGCAGCAGGGATGCCCAGTTCCTCTGCCGAGATCCCCAAAGTCAGTCCCCCACCTTTGAATGTCTGCGGCAGGAGGAGTGCCCAATTCCTCCTATTGCCACCCTGCTGACACATCCTCCGGTAGGATGGATGCCCAGTCCCTCCTGCTGGAACTCCACTCCACTGTAAAGACTGCGGCAGGAGTGATGCCCAATCTCTACTGCTGGAACCCCCCCCCCCCAAAAGTTTGCTCCCAACCCCCCCAGGACCCCCTCAGACCTCCCCTCTAACCTTGAATTGTTGGACGGATGGCACCTTCCTGCATCCGGCTGGTAGGCCCGACTCTACTGCAATGGTAGACCTGCCCCTTCCTGGTGCATCATGGGATGCACCAGGGAGTGGCCTAAGGGCCTGATTGGCCCAGGCACTTAAGACTCCTCCTATAGGAATTGGGCACTTCTCCTGCCACGGACATTCGGGGGTGGGTGGAGGCTGGGTTTGGGGGTCCTGGCAGGTGGGAATGGGCATCCCTCCTGCCGGTAGTCTTTGCATAGGGGATGGGTCATGGTTGCTAAACTGACTGTGGCAGGGAAATCCCTTGCTGCCATCAGTTCAGTGGCATAGAGATTCTCTAACCCAGGGGTGCCAAAATGGTCGATCGATTCGCGTTGCCTTTGCAATCTTTTTCTCCCTGCTGCTTCCCCAAGCCAGGCATGGCACGTACAAATGTCGGACTCACAAAACTTCACCTTTGAAGCCAATTCTGACATCAGAGAGGAAGTTCTGGGCCAGCCAATCGCTGCCTGGCTGGCCTGGAACTTCCTCCCCGATGTTAGAATTGATGTCGGAGGTGAAATCTTGTGGGCCCGGCACTTGTGCGCGCCAGGCCTGGCTCGGGGAAGCAGCAGGAAGAAATTGCGTTGGTGGCTTGGGGTTGGGGGTAGGGAAAGAATCGGGGAAGTGGAGAAATCGGCACGATGGCTTGGGGGGGCAGGGGGAGAGAAAAAGAAAGGCAGAAATAAAGAGGGGGAGCCAGGGGGAGAGAGAAAGAAAGGCAGAAATAAAGAGGGGGGAGGGCCAGGGGGAGAGAGAAAGAAAGACAGAAAGAAAAAAATATTGGCTTTACAGAAGAAGGACGTGCAACCAGAGACTCATGAAATCACCAGACAAAAAGGAAGGAAAAATGATTTTATTTTCAATTTAGTGATCAAAATGTGTCCGTTTTAAGAATTTATATCTGCTTTCTATATTTTGCACTATGGCCTCCTTTTATTAAACTGCAATAGCGGTTTTTAGCACAGGGAGCCTATGAACATCGAGAGCAGCGCAGGGCATTCAGCGCAGCTTCCTGTGCGAAAAACCGCTATCACGGTGTAGTAAAAGGGGAGGGGGTATATTTGTCTATTTTTGTATAGTTGTTACTTAGGTGACATTGCATATTTTAAAATCATCTGCCTTGACCTCTGAAAGAAATCCTGAATACAAATGATAATTAACATTTTCTCTGCGTACAGTGTGCTTTGTGTTTTTTTAAATTTTATTGTTAGTAGGTCATTTTGACTTGGTCATTTTAAAAGTAGCTCGCAAGCCAAAAAAGTGTGGGCACCCCTACTCTAACCGGTGCTTGTAATATGGGTGCCGGTTAGAGTGGTGGTTAGGCGGTTTAGGATGATTCAGTATAGGGCACCCGTGTGCAATTCTCAAAAACTGCTTAGGTGGCTTCTGTGAACAGGTGCCGTATTCTGAATCTGGGCCATAGTTCTCCCGCCTTTTAAAAGAAAATTCCCTTTCACAGTCTGAAACGGTCCTGGACCTGCCACAACTGCTACATTAGTATTCTGTAAAAGAAAGTAGGCCACTATCAGAGATCAATGATTCATGGCTTAAGGTTTCGATATTCTATCATCAGACTGTGAATTGGGGAAAGTGGAGACACTCTTTATCTTGGTTTGAAAGAATGTCTTAGTTCCGAGCATTATAGCTCCCATCTAGCCCATGTGAAGCAGCAAATGTTAAATTTTTCAGTATGCCAGCATGAGATTAGCAATTTAATTTTTGAAAGATATAGCCTACAGTAGGTGCACTGTTCCTGTTTCACAGTGCTGTGACAGCTGCTGGAACTATTGATCTGATCTTGGGAATAACGACAGACCATTTGAATGTGTCAACTCCAAACGATGTTGCTGAAACTATTACTGCCATTGTAAAAAGAGCTTCCAAATTATTTTCTACTAATTCATGTATACACATTATGGAAACAGCTAGCCTAAATAGATGAATGAATGAACAAACGAAAATAGATTCCTAACAAGTCACCATCTTAGCTTTGATTAGGGATAACCTTCATACATAACAAATTACTGACTTTCAAAAACCATATAAGTCAGTACAAGATTTCCTAACTTCCCAAAATCCCCAAACATTAGAAAATACTTCCATTGCCTAACAGACCCCCCTCCCACCCCCCAAGATCCCCCCCCCCCCAATCATTAAAAGCGAGAGAGATCTACTAAGGCTGGCCTGCCATTCAACAGTCAGAACTTCATAGGTCTTTGAAGGGCTCTTTAAAAGGATCTACCCTAATGATCACATTTCTAGTGTTTTTATTCTTATATCAGGAAATGCATTTTGGAGATTATTGCAACACAAAAGCGAATTATTCATGGGTCAGAAAATCTGAATTTTCCCTAATCTTTTTCAAGTTACTCCTAATAAAGGAAAAGATTTTCTTTCTATATGCCTAGAAGCTTTTGCTGAGCTTTTCCTCATGCAATAACATGGGATATGGCATTGGCATTTCTTATATCATTACAAAAGAATGCAGATTTATCCAAGGCTAATCTAAAATGATTGCAGACACTTCAGAATACCACAGCTCACTTCCTGTGTAAAACTAGCTGTCATGATCATGTCTCTCCATTATTACATTCTCTTCATTGGTTACCTGTACACTCCTAGATCCAGTTTAAAATTTTGACTCTGGCCTTTAATGCATGTCGTGAAAGCACTTCTCCCTATTTAGCTAAACTAATACTTTATGTTCCAAATAGATATTTACACTCTCTCAATGTCTGTTGATTAGTTCTTCTGCTCTTAAATAGGTCTATTGGGAAACCACTAGAGGCTGGGCTTTTTTCTTTCTGGATCCATTTATGTGGAATAATTTGCCTTTGATCTTACAGTTTGAGGCTTCCTTTGACAAATTTAAAACAGGTCTAAAAACATAATCCCCCCTCCTTTACAAAGCTGTGTTAGCGGCTGCCGCATGGTAATGGCCTCAAAACCCCTTAAATCCCTATGGGCTTTCGGGCAGTTACCGCAGTGGCCCACAGTAAATGGATTTGTAAAAGAGGCCCATATTTATTTTGGGGGCATTTGAGAATGAATAGTGCTGATGGATGAATGGCAGTAATTCAGACATGAATGTTATGCTTACCTTTCTATGTGTGTGTTCTTTCCTATATGATTATGGAATTCTTTTCTTGATTTTAGTTGATATTTTATCATTGTAAATTGCCAAGACTTGGAAACCCAATTTGTGTGATTAATTAAGTTCAGAATAAATATAAACATCTCCGGGTTGTCCGGGTCTCACTGAGTCTGGGTAGTTAGAACCAATGTTTCAGCCATCATTTTGTGGTTTTCTTCAGGGCATGATGGCTGAATGTCAGTTCTACCTACCCAGCCATGGTGAGACCTGGACAACTGCAACAATCATGACTCCAGTCGCAGAAGCCTAAGAGAACATCTATATTATATATTGGCCTTCTTAGGAAAATTATTAGCAGTCTCCAAGTTCTTCAGAGCATGACTGCCTGTATTGTATTGGGCAGAAGTAGATATATTGTCAACCTAGCATTTCCTTCCATGTCCAGCAACTTGTGCTCAAGGTTTTCTCTATATGAGGGGGTGCTGAAAAGTTCTCATCCCAACCAACCAACTTCCTAAATTCTGAGTTATTTTGCTACTGTAGCTGAAAAGAGTATTTTATTTCGTTAAGTACCAATTTGCAGAAACAAAATTCTATGTTTTGACTTGGTTTCAGATCATTGATTGAACTTTATCCACATCATGCTCTTCTTGGTTGGGCTGAGAACTTTTCAGCCCTACCCCCCCCCCCCCCTCTCGTAGCAGGGGACATTCAGGGCACCAGCCTTAAAAAGCACCAAAATCCCCAGCCACTAATGTCACTGCCAGTATCTCACCTGGTGCAATGTTTAAGCATTTCTGTCTCATCCCTCCCAACAGATTTGGCTTTTCTGGCCTCTCTCTCCCCCCTACATGCCAGTCACTCCCTCCTCTTCCACTCCTTGCTCTTTGTCATTAACATCAATCAACAGCTAATTAAGTTATTAATTTACACACACAGTTGACATAATGCTATAACTTATGTGTGCCACCTTGTGTGTTAAGTATATAATTATGCATACTGGTTTATAGAATTATGAGGCATATGGAAAGTGCTGGTCAGAAATCCATTTCAGCAGCCTGACATTATAAAATAGGACAAATTTCTATATATGGTACCGAAAATTGATACCAAAAATTGAGCGCTAGGCTCCAAGGCGCTCTTAGTTGGGCACCATTTATAGAATATCACTTAGCTCTAGGAGCCATGCCTAACTTTTAGGCGTGAGGATTTAAACCAACTTGAAACCAGGTATAAATCCTCACACCTAAATTAGGTGTGGATAGGGTGCATTCTATAATAGTGTGCCCAATTTCTTGGAACACCTATGACCTGCCTGTGTCTATCCCATGGCCACGCCTTTTTCTGAGATCCACACATTAGAATTTGTGCATTCATTTCATGGAATATACTTAGTAAGGCATGCATAAATTCTAATTATTGCCAATTAGCTTTGATAATTGAATATTATTGCCCTAGTTATTGGTGCTAATTGGTTGATTATTCAATTAAATTGTACATAAAAATTGGGCAGTGCACCCAGATTTCCAAGTGCAATTTTGAGCACCATAAATAGATTCTGGGAGATAGTGAAGAGGTGAAGGGAGAGTGAAGAAAAGACCATAAAACTATTCGGAAAATGGCAACATTCAGCTGGTATCCAGATAGAGTATACATTCCGAATAGACCTATTAAATTGCAAATCTAAATAAAATGAATAGCAGCAGTGGCACTGACTGCATGATATGTATATTTAGTGCCACTGTCTATATGTATTTCTGTGCTGAAAATGTGCATAATAATTTAAACATCAGTGCCAGCATTTGCAGTATTATAGGGGGCATTTGATAGGACGTTTAAGTCTGAGTTTGGACGTTTTGGAAAAGATGTCCCTGAAATCCAATAGAGAAAATGTTCATTTTCAAAACAGCAAGACATCTATGTTTTTTTTAAATGACCTATCTAGATCTTTTGGCCCTTAGTATATCTTTTTTGGCCATTTTCGAATACAAAGATGCCCACTTGAAAAACGCACAAAAACAAGCTATTGGGATGTTCAAGCAGCCAATGTTCTTAGCAAACTGGACGCAGACAGCTGAGCACAGCAGAGCAGTGCAGAGGGGCAGTCTATGGGGTACTGCAGTGAATGTCACATCAAAAAGTCCCAAGTACACATGTCACTGTAATCCGCTTATAACTTATAGTAAGCCATACAAAATTCTACCCAAAATTCACTGTACCCACCTGTACAGCAGCCCTTTTACCTACAAGTGTCATGTTTATGTAGGTATAGTACGTTTTGGGTGGTTTTTGGAGGGCTCACCATACAATATAAGAAGGTTACAGTGATATGTTTACTTGTACCTTGGACCTTTTATGCGACGTTCACTGCAGTACCCATTAGAGTGCCCATCTGCTCTGCTGTTCTTGGCTGCTTGTGTGGCCATTTTAAGCTATGGGTGGTGGGAGGGAATCAGTGACCACTGGGGGAGTAAGGGGGTCACGCCTTAATCCATCCAGTAGTCATGTGGTCAGTTTGGATATCTTTTTGACCCTTATTCATTTTTAAAACAGGTCTAGCCCAAATGTTTAAATGGTGTCCTGGGCATTTTGTTAAAAGTTTGATAATCCCTGCAGAATGTCCAAGTCCTAAGCCCACCGAAAACATGCCTATAACACTTCCCCTCAAGAATTTGATGAACTGGAGACAAAATGACCAGAAAGATCTCTAGAAAGTTGATTTTGAAAATGGCCACTTAGACGTTTTGACTAATAAGATGTCCAAGTGCTGGTTTATGCTGTGTTTTGGACATCTATCTTTTTTGGAAATAAGCCCCATAGTCACTGCTGCCCCTTAATAACATCACATCCTTAGAGTTTAATTGCGTAGAATGACAATAAAATGCTTTCTGAGGAGATATCATTAAAAGACTACATAGATTCAGAACACAAGATAAAAATAGCAACTGCCAAATTATCAGCTCCAGGCCAAGGCCCAGAAATGTATCATCTCTGAAATGGCTTCTGAGAAGAGAAATATTTAGAGAAAATCAGAGAATTAAGCATAATTCTGATACTGTTAGATAAAGTTTCTTTTTCCATAATAAAGTAATTAGAATGATATTAAAATCTTTTGCAAGAATCATGGAAAACATTGGCAAATCTAATAATGTATTTCTTGATCCTTGAATGTTGAAAGAACTTCTTGATGCTAGAGTGGTTATTTCTAAACCCCTTTCCTCATGGGAAGGTGTGTCTCACTGGTACCCAGAGGTTATGAGATCAAATCCCAGTGCTGCTCTTGTGACCCTAGGCAAGTCACTTAATCCTCCAGTGCCTACCACTTTGAAATGTCAAAGCTACAAAAATGTGGCGTACAAGTCCCCATTCCCATATAAGGGAATTTTCAAGCTGTCCTTATTGGGACAATTTCCATTGCTAACTTTTACCTGTGAATGATTAATAATTTTCAAAGCAATAATATAAATGCATTTTTACTTTGAATCTGGCCATGATTACAAAGTATCTCTAGATGTTGCACCTGCATTTTTTCTGAATATTTATTTTCGGGGAAAATAACACTTGTGGTGGCTAATTTTATAAAAGTGTACCTATGTGAAAAATCCAAAAAGAAGCCTGTCTTACAACCATTTTATAAAGGCAACATAGGAACTTATCTCCTTGATTCTATCTATAGTGCCCTGATTTGTATGCGGGCCTCAGAGGCATGTACAAACTACTTGAATAATGAGCTCAATAACATCAATAATTTTGTGCTTACACAATCAATTGTTCGGATTAATTGTCAACCGTTAAAAATGTGTGTGCATTTTGCTGCATGCTGTTCTGTATGGTACCTAACTCCCATATTCTGTAGCTCAAAAGGGGGTAGGCCATGGGAGAGGCATGGGCATGTCAAGGAATTTCCAAAATGTTATTTGCTTAGTTATAGAATATTGCCTCAGTGTCCTTGACTTGAGTGCCAGCATTTACATCAGGTTTCAGCACTTAAAGGTTTAGGCATGGGAATTGGCACTTAGCGTGATTCTACATGTGTCCTTTATAGAATTAGGCCTTGCTTCCATGATAACACTTTTCTGCACCCAAATATCAGTATGGAAATAGCCCACAATGCTAGGCACCATATTTAGAATTCCCTAGCTAGTGCCTGATCTGGCATTGCATGTGGCACAGTGCCTGTGTAGAAGCAGATACACTTATTGCTCCTTAATTTTTGAAGTTTAGTAAATATGCTCCTTAGTAGCATTTTCTACAAGAAATTTTCCAAATGGATAGAATACAAGAAGACAAATCAATTTCCATTATAAGAGGAAACACCAACTAGTAAGACAAGGTCTGAGTTGTAAAACTGTTCTCCTACACTACTGAGATATTCTAGCCAGCTCAGGAAAAATGATTATCCTTTGGCTATAAAAAGGAACATTTTTATGCTTAAAGAACAATTTCAAATTAGACATGTTCTCTGATTTATTATGAAAGTTAACAAGTAATGTGGAATGAAATGATATGAGGGGGGCCGCTGAAAAGTTCTCAGCCCAACCAAAAAGAGAATGATGTGGAGCCATGAAACTTACAAGTTAATGATGTGGAGCCATGAAACTTACAAGTTATTCCACACTTTTCTTGACACTTTTTGTTTCATTTCACATCATTGAATTGAAAATTGTCAAGTAAAGTGTGGAATAACTTGTAAGTTTCATGGCTCCACATCATTCTTTTCTTGGTTGGGCTGAGAACTTTTCAGCGTTCCTTCGAATGATATTACATCGTGAGAAGACTGAAAATAGATGGCTCTAAAATGTTAACTGAATTAAGGTGATTTAAGCTCCTCCCCCTCCCTCTCCCTTACTTGGTTCCAATTTTATCTGTTCTGATTAAATGATAAATGTTTATCACAGTCAAAGTCTCTGAATGAGGAAAGTCTAATATCTCACTCAAATATTTCTGCAGTACCTTAAGAGGAAAATAGAAAAACTTCCTTAGACCCAACAAACTAAAGACAAAAATTCTCTCGTTTGGCGACTATGGAGCACTGCCAAATACCAATCTACCGCTGGTGACAGGAGAAAAGGTAAGGATCAAGAACATTTCAAAGATACTAGGGGCTGTTTTTACTAAGCTGCATTGCTGCGTGCACCAGACGCTAACGCCAACATTGAGCTGGCATTAGTTCTTGGCATGGGGTTAGCGTGCGTGGCAATGCAGCGCGTGCTAAAAACTCATGCGATTAAGAGCAATAAGATCCATTTTAACTCAGACCAGTATCAGAATAGTTGTGCAAGCAGTATCATTCCCATACCTATTCTACTCTAACTCCTTATATTATTGCATTACTGAAAAATAATTTAAGAGGCTACAATTGCTACAAAATACAGTGACTAGACCTATCTTTTGAGTAAGGAAATTTGAAAAAGCTAGTTCATTGTTAGCAGATCTATACTGACTTCCAATGAAAAGAGTTCAATTTAAGATTGCTTGTATAGTTTACAAGGCAATTTATGGAGAGAACTCAAACAAACTAATATCAGTTATTAAGCTCATGCATTCCTCTCACACCTCTAGAACAATGCTGCACCTTAAAGTGACATTACAGAATCCAAGCCAGAGGGCCCCTTTTACAAAGCCGCTACCATGGCTTTGTAAAAGGGACTGAAAGAGTGCACATTACTAGGGAGAGAGTCACAACCAAATATTTCAAGCTCTTCAAACACAAACTTGTTCCAAACATGGGGCTAGATTCGGTTTGCGACCCCTTTGCGATCAGATTTCCCTCCTGTGTTATTCACTAACCTCTCCTGCGATCCGCTTCGAATCCGTGCATGCAAATGAAGTGAAACGCATGCAAAGTAGGCAGGGACGCAATTCACAACACAAATTTCGCAATCCGACTGGGCTGGCTGATCAACTGAAGAAGCGACTGCTGGGGACCAGTCGAAAACGTCTTTCCGACTCTGGAAGCCCTGCTGTCTGCCCTGCTCTGCAATCTCTCCTGCCTACTCTGCCCTGAATTGCTGCCCTGCTCTGCCCAGATCTCTTGTCTCCTGCCTGCTCGGCCCGAATATCGCCTTGCTCTGTCCCGCCCTGCGAGCCCGTGGTTTTAACCCGTGAGCTTTAAGAAGGTTAAAACAACGGGCTCAATTAAAAAAATAAAAACTAAATCTATGCCGGGCCCGGCTTTCTCTGCTAGTACACCAGTTTTACATTCCCCTTCCCTCTGCCCTAGATAAAAAGAAAGAAAAAAAAAAACTCGGCCGGCCCGGAGGTCCAGCGCATGCGCAGACCATCTACAGATGGTCTGCGCATGCACTGGAATCGCTATAGAGCAATCCGGGCAGGCAGATGGGGACGTTCCTCTGATCGCCCCCATCTGCACATTGGTGTTTAGAGAATTCATCAGACCTGCCCAGATCGGGCCCAATTGGGCAGGTTCGTGAATCTAGCCCATGGTCTTTAGTCACACATACCCCCTGTTTTACTAAGGTGCGCTAACTGATTAGCGCGCGCTAAACACTAACTCGTCCATAGACTAACATGCACATGTTAGCGTTTAGCACGCACTAATTGGTTAGTGCACCTTAGTAAAACAGGGCCATAGTCTTTCTTAACCAAAAGTATCTAACATGCATCATCTGTCTGTATTCATCAGTTTGACGATGGTGCAGGAACAGTGGCAGTCTTTGTAAAGATTTTTTCCAGTGTCATCTAATTAATAAAGGTTTCTGTTTCAGTAGTCTCTCTTTGATCGAATAGAGTACCATAATTTCATGCTCACTGATAAATGCAAATTGTTCCATGCCAGCAATTAGCAATTAAAACATATTTTGTCAGAGTAGTATTTAATGAACTCTTGCCATAAATGCAAGTTGTTCCATGCCAGCAATTAACTGGTCACACATTTTCATCATATCATCTGTAGGGATTTTTTCTCCGGTTTTCACAAGGTCTTCATCATCACTACTATCCTCAAGTTTTTCTTTAATACCATTTCAGCAATCTTACCATCACTGAAGGAATGCACAAGTGCCTCTTTGTCAATATATTCAGCACTTCATCAATATCGACTGCCTCTAACTTATTAACATTTTCTGATGATAGACTTCTGACATAAGCAATGAGGTTTGATATCATCACTGACATGGAAACCTTCAAAGTCTTCCTCTACAGGTTCATATTCATCAAACATAGTTGATGGCCAAAGTTTTTACCTAGCATTTTTTAATGCTGATTTGGTTACATCTTTCCAGGCACTGGGAAGTGCATAAATGACATCCTTAAGACTGAACTCCTTGAGAAAGTCTTGAATTGTTATGCCTCAGGCCCCGCCCATAGGAGGGGCCTTAGGAGCCTGGGCCATTCAGGCCTTAGGCTTACCGGGGATGGGCCGAAAAGGGGCAGGCCTGCCTCATTTCAATGGAGGTGAGCCTGCCAGCTGGATGGTAAGAAAACACATCTGTCTGGCCAATTTTGAAAGGTTAGTGGGGGAGTCCTGAGGGGGTATGAGGAAGAATCAGGAGTAAGACCTTCATGAGAATGAAGGTGAAGACCCATATGAGACCCCAAAAGTTATATTTGTAAGAGAAACACTGTACTTATGAATTCAAGTTTCTGAACAATCAGCAAGAAAGAATATGCTCTGTAAGAGATTCATCTTTGCCCCAGAAAGCTGGCAAGCATCTTCTGACTATTACAACATTGGTTATCTGCTGACAGTAACAGCCTTGGACATTTTGAGACTTTTCAAGAAGACAAGTCCAAACGAGAAGATAAACTCAAGCAACAGTACAGGACAAGATGTCCTACCAAAATGTTATCTGAACTGCTAACGAAGAACATTCATGCTCAGGAAGGGAGGGGGCTTACTTTCAGAAATTATTGAAATTAGTATTAAGAATGCATTGTCAGGGAAATAGAAAGGTCAGATTTGACAGTGGGTGATATCATGCTTCAAAATTGCTCCGAGATAAATATGCAGACTATACAATCAATAGATATGACAGATGTGTCAACCCAATAGAAAGTGAGTATGTAATCTGTAACTAGGCTAGTCAACTAAATTAAAGTATATAAGTAGTATACTGGCTGGTCTAAGCTTCAGGATGGATTCATGACAGGAGATGGCCATTCTGTGTATGTTATCCATTGGCTCAATGTGCTGTACTTTGTTGTTTCATGAAATCTGACTTTTGTCTATTGCAAATAAACATATTTATTTACAGCAATTGGGTTGTTGCGAGGTCGAAAAGGTTTGCAGCCACCTTCTCATTTGGTGACCCAAGCCCTTTGTCTGTCCAGATCCGACTGGTGTGACGTGAGCGGAGGTTTATACTATTGGTTTCTCAGGAGCAGGCTGGTGGGACTCCAGAAGCACTTGTAGGAATCTATTTTGACTTTTGCTTCTCTGTATTGTAGGACAATACGTCTAGGGATCATAGTGTGCATTTCTTTTTGTGCTAGCTTTGTATGATAAGTTTGACGTTATGGTCCTTGAGACTTTTCTATGTTAGAATTTGTGCCCATGAATTCTTTAGTGCTTTGATGCTGTTATTGCTCAGTTCAGGGGCACTGAGCTTGTCTCCTGTTCTTTTGTGGTTTACAATACAGAAAGAAATTGCAAGGGAGTTCTGTGAGGGAGTATCGTATGGATGCTGGAGAGGGGGTGTCCAGAGGGGGGACATCTTGTGGCAGGAGGGGTTGGGCACCCTCCTGCCAGTGATCATGTGTGTGGGGATCTTCATCCAGCAGGAGGGGTTGGGCACCCTTCTGTTGGCAATCATCAGAGGTGGGGGTGGGTCTTCTGGGCAGGAGGGATTGGGCATCCCTCCTGCCTCGTTCGGGGGGGGGGGGGGGGAGACAGTGAGCATGGTTAATTGGACACCAGCGCACTCATAAAGCTGCAGACCAATTAAGCTGCTAGCTTCCACTCAAGGTGTGCAAAATAACAAAAACATGGAAATGACGCATAACGCAAGATTCACCAAAATAATTTTATTGCTTTTATTTTTCCATCATGGAACTCAAAAGACCAGTTGCATTAGCGGGAGGTCGTTATAGTTGCCATAATGCTGGCCTTCTGATAACGAACTCAACCCGCTACTTTGAAACTCCCCAATATATACCTTCAGTCCAGTGTGACATCATTGGCCATGGGCAAACCAAAAACAGAGGTGGTCTTTAAATTCAGACAAAGAAAATTCCTTTACATGTTTAAAAGTTTCAGAAATCATATTTTTTTTGTTTACATTCATTTCTGAATATACATTAACATTTTATTACATATCCAATATTCTTTTTGTCCTTTTCAAAAAGGTATATTAAGAGAACCTGCATTTGTTAAGTGCTGAGATATTCTCAGCCCTTCCTGTCAGCCTTAGAGAAAAAGGAGAAGGAGGGGCTGTTTCCCCCTCTCCCTGAGCTGACAGCTTCATGTTACACCTACACAGCCCTAAGCGTGGGCTTCCAATGCCCCCCTTCCTATGCTTGAGACTGGAACAGCAGTCTCTGACTAATTATTTCCAGATGCTGTGTTCAGGAATTTTCCTTAGTATGCTTTTTATAAACCATTTCATTTTAAGTACCCCTTCTTTTACAAATCCATTCATATCACCACATATTCAGGGGCCTCTTCATTCATTCAGACCATGTATTTCATTCATATTTAATGCATATTATATCTCAGTTTAGAATATGAAATCTAATATACTTTGCCTAACCAGCCGAAGGCACATTTGGTATCAATTAGAACCATGAGACTAGAAGCGGGAAATCCCTGAACAAAGACAGGGAAAAAGGCTGAACACAAAATGGAGTAAAACCAAGCAGAAGATACAGAAACACAGAGAACCCAAAATGGAGTCACCACCTCAAGATGGAGGTCAGGTACATCCTGATTTCCTTCATGATCTAGCCTAATAGCAAAGTACATAAAAATAATATTATTATGCTTTTCCTTAATATTAATCTGTAGTGTGTTTTTCTGGCCCTGGCTACATCCATATTCAGATTTTTATTCACCAATTTTTCGTACGCTTCTATTGGGTATGGCCTTAACTAACACATATGCTTGTATCTAATAGGGTTACCCAGAATCATACGAAAAGCAGGCACTTTTGTAAAAATTCCACAAAATACTGCACTATCATGTCCTGACGTCCATTTCATTACCGTCCCATAGACATCACCCTCTACTGGCCACGAGCCACTACTGCTCAACAGGCAGCCATGGTTGCTATACCTATCATGGCAAGGAGTATAGCGGCCGCGTCTATTTACAATGTAAGCCAGCACTTTGCTGGCCTACACTGTACGAGTCTCCCACTGGCCTAGGGAGATGCATAGGGCCACCTACGTTTGCCTAAGGCTACCGCCTAGACTTAGGAGAGCTTAGGCAGGCTTTTGAGCTTCCCTAGGCTCCCAGAGGTACCTTCAATATAGGTGGCTTGCCTGGGAAGCATTATTTTAAAAAACGTGCATCCCGATTGGCTGATTAGACAGCTGTAGGATGCCTACAGCTGCCTACAATTGGGATGCAGTTTGCAGAATCAGGGCCTGTTTTTCTGATTACCCATGCTTTCTTGTTAGCATAATAGCCCACAGGTAGATAATGTATACCCTTGAAACATTGTGAATGTTGGCTTTTTCCAATCACTGCCAATTTTAATTTGTGTGTACTGTGACCAGTCAGGCTCCGGGCCTGTGAAAGCTGGGAGAAAGGGTGGAAAAAGGCCCAAAAAGGGGATTGCCAAGGCCAGATCCCAGTACCAACCTGACCTGCTGAGGGAGCCACAGACCCAGAATGGGGGGACAAGGAAACCCTACACAGTCACTATCATCTATAAAAGAATTGCTATGGACATAGATTTTAAACCTATTCCTAGGAATAGGGAGCAAGGCTAGTGCCCTAGTGTCTACCTGGGGAGCCAGAGAGAGGCCCAGGTTAGAGCAGGCTCAGTCAGGGCAGGGTGTGGCTCCCCTCATGAAAAGCCTGTGGATCTGACTAGGGTGTTAGGGAAGCTAGGGAGGAAGCACAGGTCTCTCCCTCAGGAAGAGGTTGTAGGCTCAAGTGAGGGTAATGCCTTAGACTTGATGGAAGTGGAAGAATCTGGGTCCACTCCAGAGTTTGCAGCACCAGACCAAGAGAAGCCGATGGAGCTTCAGGGAGAGCTGTTTTCTGAAGAATTGTTGGCAGCACCTTAACTGATGGAGGTGGGTTTGGCTGCCATTTGCAAGGACTGACTGGAGAACTGTGAGTTTTTGCTTTTGCCTATTTTTACTGAGTATGCTTTTGTTTGCCTTTTTCATGGAATGCCAAAACTGTGGGGTTTTTTTGCTGTTTTTGTTCTCAGCCCAAGCTTATAAAAAGAGGTAGTCTGGAGTCAAATGTAGCCCCTCTGGGAGTAAAGTATAGAGCGTGGAGGTGGGCTACTCCTGAGAAGGCTCACTGGTGGGTATTAACAGTTTCATAAAACTCATTATGTACTACAGGTATCCTCTTTCTCTAGGAAAGAGAATATAATAATTAGTTCTTGATAAAAAAAAAAAAAAAAGAAGAGAAAGATCCCAAAACAATTCAGTACAATGAGAAATTACTTGCTCTCTATTCTATATTAATCACCATCAGTGGTTTAAAAGCTCTATGGCAACCTTTATACCCAAAAGAAATGCATGATACTTGCCTTCATTGAAGCTACCTTTCACCCCTTACAGAGATTTAGACATATTTTGTCAGAGTGATATTTAATGAACTCTTGCTTGTTATATAAAAATGAACTCTATTTCTAAAGAGTCCTTTCTATAAAAAAAAAAAAAAAAGAGAAAGATCTATGTGTGCTCTGAAAAAATAGCAAAGATTTCAGGTTGTTTAGTCCATGGATATAACATAGAGTTATTTAAATTCATGTAATGTGCTTTAAACACTAGGAAAAATGGAATATAAATACAATTTAAATAAATAATAAATTAAAGTTGTATCTGTAAATATCATGACATTTAAATGCATAACACTGTGGAAGTTCAGTTCTAATCTATAACCATGCCCTTAGAAATGTTGCCTGTTCTTGCATACAAAATTATCTCCATAATGATTCTGCATGTATATTTTATGACTGATAAATATAAACATTGGCAGATAGTAAGGTCCGGATTTTATAAACAGCACTGGTATTGGCAGCTGACTAAAAACGGCCACCGATCACGTGTCAATCATGCATCGGCACCATTGATAGAATCACAGCTGTTTTTAAGACAGGTACCTTAAATGTAGGCCAGCATTTTACAGGCCTACATTTAAAGCACCTGTCTTACGCCTAGGGTTGCCTAAGGACACTTCTGGTGTAAATCAAGTCCACGTCATCCTTAAGACTTCTGTAGGTGTGTGAATGGCGCCTTCAATGTAGATGGTGTTCGCCGCATCAAATATTTTTAAAATGGTGTGTCCCGAATGGTTAGACGGCGGCAGAATATCTATCATTGCCTAATTTTGGAACACCGTTACTAGAATCTGGGCCTATATGGCTATTTTGGGCACACAAGGGATCAGATTCTATAAATGGCACCCTAGTTAGCACCACTAGGCACCCGAATTGAGGCTGCCTAGCAACGCGCAACTAGAATTTGTCCTGTCCTGGTTTGTCTCCTACCTTTCCCAACCCACCTTTAGTGTATGTGTTGGTGAGTCCTCTTCTGCTGCTACCCCACTAGTGGTTGGTGTACCCCAAGGTTCTGCCTTAGGTCCTCTTCTCTTCTTTCTCTACACCTCTTCCCTTGGTGTCCTGATCTCCTCCCATGGCTTTCAGTATCACCTATATGATGATGACTCCAAGATCTACCTCTCTACACCTGAAATTTCACCTAAAGTCCAAGAAAAAGTCTCTGCTTGCTTGGCTGACATTGCTGCCTGGATGTCCAGCCATCATCTAAAACTAAATATGTCCAAGACTGAGCTGCTACTCTTTCCTCCAAAACCCTACTATCTCTTCAATATCCCCAAAATTTGCCCCTTCCTCTCTGAGTACACTACCCAGACCCTTGTTCAAGCTCTCATAACCTCACACTTAGATTACTGCAATCTACTCCTAACTGCCTCTTCCCCTTGCAATCTGTGGAAAATTCTGCTGTGCAACTCATCTTCTCTCAACCTTGCTATGCTAATGTCACCCTTCTTAAGTTACTTCACTGGCTCCCTATCTGCCATCGCATATAATTCAAGATCTTATTGTTGACCTACAAGTGTGTTCATTCTACTGCCCCTCAATATCTCTCCTCGCTTCTCTCTCCTTATACACCTCCTAGAGAACACCGTTCCTCAGATAAGTCACTCAGTGTTACCCTTATCCTCCACTGCCAATTACAGACTTTGTTCCTTTCATTTAGCTGACCCCTATGCCTGGAATAAATTACCTGAGTTTGTCCATCAAGCCCCTTCCCTTGTTTAAAAGAAGACTGAAATCCCACCTTTTTTTGATATAGCTTTCAATCCTTAACCCTACTCCTCTGCCTTCCAACCCAGCCCGCTGATTAACCGTTTCCCCTTAACTGTATCCATGACATCCTGTTTGTTTGTCTGTCTTGCTTGTTTAGATTGTAAGCTCTTTCAAGCAGGGACTATTTTCTTACTCCTTTGTGATTCTGTGCAGTGCTGCATGCATCTGGTAGCGCTGTAGAAATAATTAATAGTAGTAGTAGTAAAATCCACATTTATCCTAAATTAGTTCAATTAGCTTAAATGGCGTGGTAATTGATTGTGCCATTGAAGTTAATTGAATAAGCAATTTAAAAACACCTAAAAGTTAGGCATAGTTTTCAGTGCTGCGCCTACCAACGTCTAAGTGGAGGTGCCTTCCAATACCTAATGAGGCCTTCCTGAAAAATAGGCATGGCTAGGGGCGGATAATAGGCATGGTTAAGTTAAGCATCACTAGGCATCTGAGTTAGGTGCTAGTAAATTAGGACCTGTAAAACCCGGCTTAATATACAGTTACCTACCTCTAGGATGTCTTGCAATGCTTAAGTATGCTTAGGCATCGCTAGGTGGGATTCTATAAACAGCAGTGAGCAGCGCTTACAATATAGGTGCACTTCGGCGGAGTTTATGGAATTTGGCCACGGTGTATGATAGGGGGCATATAACAAATTTGAAAAACATACCTAATTTATCAAAGTAACCTACACATACATGTGCCTTTTAAAAAATAATCCCAGAACTAGCACCCTAGCACAAATGGACTTGCACAAAGTTATATCTGCTCCACTGTAATCTATGGGGCTCATAATCAAAAAATATAAATGTCTAAAAAGCATCCTTAACTAGCACTTGGACATCTTAGTCACCAGAACGTCCAAGTACTGATAATCGAACTTCGAGTCAAAAATCAAACTTTTTCTAATGCCGCTATATCTTTTTTTGAGATAAGGAGACCAGAACTAAACGCAACAATCAAGATGAGGTCGCACCACTGAGCACTACAAAGGCATTATAACATTCTTAGCAAAAATAAATTACTGAATGTTTTTTCTCCTTCCAATGAGCAACCAACGGGGCAGACTCCTGCCCCATATGAATCTGAGTTTTGTGTTCCGTCAATCTAAGGTTCATTGGTCTTGTTGTTACGTAGTAAAATAGTAGATGATGGCAGATAAAGACCCAAATGATCCAGCTAATCTGCCCAACCTGATTCAATCTACAAATTTGTTGTTGTTTTTTTTCTTCTTCTTAGCTATTTCTGGGCAAGAATCCAAAGCTTTGCCCGGTACTGTTCTTAGGTTCTAACTACTGAAATCTCTGTCAAAGCTCACTCCAGTCCATCTACACATATAAAGACACAGACCGTGCAAGTCTGCCCAGTACTGGCCTTAGTTCTTCAATATTTACTATTATTTTCTGATTATAGATCCTCACAGGTAACAAGACATTCCAATGTTTATGAATAATTTGAATAATAGTCAATGATAAACTTGTATGAGGTAAGATAAATATTAATAGGTCTTCTGTTTGTTTTTACTGATAAATTCAACAATAGTTCTTTTTTCCAATAAATTTTATTGATTTTTAGATATTACAAGAAAAAAGTATAGAATAATTATAGTAACTTTTAACCATCAAAAACAGTTGTACATAAACATGAATGCTTATTAGGGTAATAGAATAACAAAACAAGCTGTATTAAAGATTTAAGGATTAAATAATGAATAGATCATTTATATTGTATTATGTTTATTGCAGAAGTTGTCTATAAGTGCCCATACTCTATTAAAATGTAATAATGTATGTTTTTTTTTAATAGCGATGACTTCATAATTACGTATGGAACATATGTAACTCCACCATCCTGTGAAGCTGAGTTTTGTATTATCTTTCCAGTTACATATGATTAAATGAGTAACAATAGCAAGTAGGATATTGAAAGGTTTTGTTTGATGATCTAGAATGGTAATGTCAGGGTTGGAAGAACGTAAAATGAGAATTTTATATGTAAATGGAATAGATTTATCTAAATCTAATATGAATAATTGTAGATTAGAGCAATGAAATAAAAGTTGAGCTAATGTAACAGGCTTGGGCTTTAAAATCCTCCATGGTAGTATAGTAACTGTTTGGAACAAGGAAGAGTTGGGTAACTGATCAATGCTTATGTATATGAAGAAAATAATAAGATTCCATGTGCACCATTCCAGTCATTATAGATAAGATATACTGGGAAAAGTAATGTTTATGATGATTTACTCCTCTCTCCCCTTTTTTTTTTTACAAAACCACAGAAGCAGTTTTTATTGCAGGCCAGCGCTCTGAATGCTCTGTGCTGCTCCTGACACTCATAGAATTCCTGTGAGCGTCGGGAGCAGCACAGAGCATTAAGCGCGCTGGCTGACACTAAAAAACACTTCTGCAGTTTTGTAAAGGGGGGAGGGTTGTTTTTAATTATTTAACTTCCCCACAATACTACAGAATTATCCCCCTCTTTTACTAAGGTGCGCTAGCTGATTTAGCGTGCGCTAAATATTAGTGCACGCTAAATACTAACGCATCCAAAGAATATACTGGGCACGTTAGCTAAATCGGCTAGCGTGCCTTAGAAAAAGGACCCCTATATGCAGTATTTTATAAAGTATGCATGTAAAAGGAGCCCTGTATTTAGTCCTTTTTGGTACATACTATTTGTAATTAAATGAATGGTAAATTAATTTTTAGAGTTTACATTGATATATTCACTAGTATTGGTTATACCAGCCATATAGTATTTTTTTTATTTCAGCAGTGTTGAGGACTGACCAGTTAATCTACTGTAGAAAATCATTTTTTCCCAACTGCTTTCTTCCAACAGAATGTTGAAAAACTGTTTTGGAGAGTAATTTGAAATATTTGAAAATAAAATAAGCATCTCTTTGATTGAGATACAATGTCTGGGGATGCCATTTCATGCAAGAATCACTAGAAAAACACCTTCTTGGTTAGTATTACATTTTCTACATTAAAAGGTACAGTGTACTTCTTAAACATAGCTAGTTATGTTGATTTTCTCGCGATAGCATGGACTAAACACTCATATTTTACTTTTTATCTTGATATGTTTAAAACACTTTCTCCATTTACGTTTCTGCCTCTTTTTTGAATAAATGATTTTTCAGATCATATAGGGCAAAGAATATCTGGACCTGAACTTGATAACATTCAGAGGATTATGTCCCTTCAGTAGGCTAATTCATCATTCCTTACAAATTAGAGTTTATTGGATACTTATTTATTTAATTTTCTATACTGTTCTTGCAGGGAAGCTCAGAACGATTTACATGAATTTATTCAGGTACTCAAGCATTTTCCCCCTGTCTGTCCTGGTGGGCTCACAATCTATCTAATGTACCTGGGGCAATGGGGGGATTAAGTGACTTGCCCATGGTCAGAAGGAGCAACGTGGGTTTGAACCCACAACTTCAGAGTGCTGAGGCTGTAACCACTGCACCACACTCTAAGTAGAGTGGTAAGCTCTTACCCCCACATTATTTACCAAATAATTGCTAAGGTGCAAACATTTTACAATTGCCTTTTGCTAGGTGTTAAATAAGGATAGCAGGGAAAAACAAAACAAAACATTGTTATATAGTTTCCTGTATTGCTTGAAAGTTTTTTTGCTTTTATGATTTTGTTTTATTTCACTTGTTTCAGGGCAGTTTTTGTTAATTGAGGTAGCTGCTCTCCACTTGTGGCAAACCATCCCGACCTTCCTGATCACAACCCAAACCCCCAGTAACATCCTATGCCTGCTAAAAGCATCACTTGAGCCCTCCCTAGTACCAGAATTAAGAAAAGTATTATCTCCATCCCCCACCAAAGAGGCAATCATTCCTCTGGCACCCACCAGAGATATCAGTGGTATAGTGTCAGGGCAGGAATATACCCTTTCACTACCTGTCTCATTGCATTCTAGTACCTTGGACAGGAACACCAGGAGCTTGAGTTTAAGAAGTATCACACACTAGGGATGGGCTATTGTTTGAAATGAATGTCATCCATAGATAATAGTGTACACTGTACTAAACTAAACTAAAACTTAAGTTTATAGAACAGGTCATCTCAATGGAAAATGGAGCTCGACTCAGTTAACAATCATGAACTAATAATAACAACAATAGTGTTAAAGATTAAATAAACCGAGAAGAAGAAAATAAACTGAAAGAAAAAAAAAAAAACCCGATAAAGAAAGTTCAGAGAAGCGAGATGTTAGATACTTAGAGAATATTAATGTTTTCAATATTCTACGGAATATTTGAAAATAATTTAAGTCTCTTATTACAAGTGGAATTACATTCCAAATCTCCATTAGTTTGAACATATAGGAATTCACCAGTCACGCAGTGCACACTCCTTACACATAGGGTCAGATTCTACATATGTTGCCTAAAAAAATCAGCACCGAGCAGTGCAGTGCTAAGCATGATTCTATAAAAGTTAGACTTGCTGTATAGAATCACGCTTAGCACTGCCTAAGCAGCATTGGATGTCACTAGGTATCTTAGCGTTTAGCACTGTATTTATACCAGGGTTTTCTTGGTCTAAATGTGTGCGCCTAAGTTAGGTTGTTAGAAAGGTTTGGACAATTTCCTGGAGAAAATGTCCATAGTCTGTTATTGAGACAGACGCGGGGGAAGCCACCGCTTGCCCTGGATCGGTAGCATAGAATGTTGCTGCTCTTTTGGTTTTGGCCAGATTCTAGTGATCTGGATTGGCCACCGGGAGAACGGGCTACTGGGCTTGATGGACTATTGGTCTGACCCAGTGAGGCTATTCTTATGTTCTCATGTGTATGTATGGGTGCCTAAGTACAACAAGACCACACCCAGCTTACAGTTTTCTCTAAATTGCACACATAAATGGAAGCCCCGTCCATGTGCTGCCTGTGTTTCACACCTGTGTAAATCTCCCTTGCAAATATGCCCCATGCAAGTCAAGTGTAGAATCGCACTTAGCAACTCTGCTGGCAATTTTATGGGTTAATGCACACTTACATGCATATGTGCTAGTAGTCTAGCATTTATGTCTACAAAGGGCATGGAATTGCAGGCGCCTAGATCAGGGGTAGGCAATTCCGGTCCTTGAGAGACAGGTCAGGTTTTCAGGATCTCAACCATGAATATGTATGAGATGGATTTGCATGCACTGCCTCCTTGAGATGCAAATCTATCTCGTTCATATTTATTGTGGATATCCTGAAAACCTGACCTGGCTCCAGCGCTCCAGGACCAGAATTGCCTACCCCTGGCTTAGATGATAGAATTGCTCTTAATGTGGATAAGTACCTTAACTGCAAATATTAAGAGGTGCTATTCTGAAAATTCTTACAGATCAATTCAGCATTAACTACCTATTGCTGGGTCACAGCAAAAGCAGAATTTTGGGTATTCCATCCAACTGTACTAGAAAGTGGCTAAATATTGCTCTTATCCGTAGAGCTAGTGATAGTCACTGATGCATATGGTTATACAGTGCCCCTTGCCATCCAGATAGCAGTTCTGATATATTGAATAGATTTAAACACTACAGTCATTGCATTAAAGACACAACAAATGCAGCACTGAATATTAGCCTGGCGGATTTCAATTTCTTTTGTGTTTGTTGTAGATTTAATGAGTGTATGTATAAAAACACAAAACCATTACCCGATAGCCTCAAAACTGGGAGCACCCCAATTTATTTATTAGGGCACTGTGACATTTTGCTAAGAGTTCTGCATCCTTTTCTATCTGAAGGATTTCTTGTGAAAGTTTTAATGCCTGCAACACCATCAGCACAAATGACTTTTGTGCAGCATAAAATCTGCTTTGTAAAAATTCATAGCTTTACTGCTTTATGAACCAAATGTCTTAGACATCTGACTTTTGGACCATTAACTCTTTTAAATGCTAGTTTTTAGATTCCTAAACATCATGAGCTGCTAAATATTCAGTTGGCATCATCATTTGTAGCTAGTACGAAGTGGCAATAAGCAGTTTCAGTCCTTTGTACTCAGCACTTTTTCAGGATAATCAATCAATCATAGTTTAAGAGTGTTTTAAGACAATATTGAGAGAAAGCATTGGGACATTAAGTGATGATGTACACAAGGTCACATAGTACGCAATATTGATGAAAATTCTACAGTACAATAAATCGATTGTATACTTACAGTCTAACACAATGGCACATTTTCCCTTCCTCCACACATGCCTACATGGGGAGATTTAGGGCCTGATTCTGTAAGTGGTGCATTAAAAATAAAAAAATTGGTGTCGATCAGAACGGTGCTTAGCATGATTCTATAAAAAGGCACACACTCTTTTATAGAATCGTACTTAACAGCTGAATGTGCCACTAACATTTAGGCACATTAATTTAGGCCAGGAAAAACTAGGCCAAAAGACCTGCACCTGTGTGTAGATTGGACATATTCAATAACACTTTTTGGAATGCCCACAATTCGCCCAAGCTCTTTTCCTGGTCACGCCCCCTTTTGAGATTCAGGTCTTGGTGGAGGGTGGAATTGGTGAGTAAGTTGTTCATTGGAGAGCTCTGAAGAAGCCGACCATTGGGAACAGGCAGAGACTAAAGATTGAGGGAATATGGGGATGCAGGGGGGAATGAGTGGTGCCTGAGCATGCCCAGAGGGGTCCCAGAACCACAAATGCTCAGAGAGAAAAAAAATCTCTCTGAACTATTGGAGAGCTTATCTGATGAATGGAATATTACCCATATGTGTTCGACTCATCCTGCTTGTTCTAGGAGAACAGTAATATAAAAGAAACAACAAAGGTGCTCAATAACTTTATTGCATTAATCAAGACTTTACACGTATGTGTTTGGGCCACTATGGCCTGCCTCAGGAGTCTGAATCTTGAACTTATGGTAAAAACAAATATCAGCTATATTTATTTGACTTATTGTTGTAGCACTAAATAAATGAGAATAAAAAAATAATAATGTGTCCGTTGGTCAAAGTAGAGTATCAGCCACTGGAAACCATACCAAAGTAGAGTATCAGCCAAGTAGAGTATAAGCCAAGAAAACCATACCAAAGGATAGGACTGCCAAGAGGTCTTGGGCTGCAGATCGCAGGGATCAGGAGACTAAACAAGAAGGAGTATAAACTTGAGGACTGAATCTGATGACAGAGAATATTCTTTGTAAAATACTGGGAATATGTTTGTGGAAACCATGAGTGGAGTGACACGATCAAACTTCTTACAGCTATGTAGGAGCTTGACAGCAGCATTCTGTAGTGCTATGGTGGGGCAAAAACAACACTTATGTGTTTCTTCCCTGTCACCTCCTGAGTTTAAAATGGCATATCTGACTTTTAATGTCACTCCTGATGTTGTTACCATTTATGTTCTTCTATACTATAATCATTGTAGTTATTCCCGGTTTCCATCTTGTACCGGGCATCTGCCAATATGTTACTATATTACTATGTCCTAGTCCATGTTAATGTCTGCTCTAACACACTGTGGAGCTCATAATCGAAACAGAAAAACATATAAAAACCAGCCTAAAACAGCACTTGGACGATCAGTAACATAAGTCATCCAAGTGCTGATAATCAAACTGGGTTTTAGATGTATGTAAAAATGACCTAGGCCTTCACAGTGCTGCTGAACGACCAGAGCTAAAAGGGGCATTTCAGGAGAAGTGTCGAGGGCGGGATTTGGGCGGGATGTGGGCCGTCCTAGACTTATTTGTACTGCATGTATAACCAAAAGTTTTACAACACAGCCAAGACGGAACTTGGACGTTGTGACTTAGGCCATCTAAAACCAGGTCTAAGTCACAAGAAGGCATCCAAAGTGACCAGATAAGCACTGCAGACACAAAGTACAGACCCCCACACACTGCCCCAGTAATCACTAACCCCCCACCCCCATAAAAAAAACGTAATAACAACTTTGCATATCTGCCTCCAGAACATCAGCACCTGGCAGCATGGCATAGGAAAGCCTAGTAGAGCTTCACAGAGGTGGCTTAAGTGTTCTTGGGGGTGGGTTAGTGAACCATGGAGAGGAGGACCCAGGCCCATAAGCCACTGTAATCACTGCATTCATGGAGAAACGTGCACCCCCCAAAAAAAACCCCCAAACCCTTTTGTATTGCCATATAAGTGGCTCCTGCAGCCATAAGGGCTATTGGAGTAGTAGATAGGTGGGTCTAGTAGATTCTGGGGGTGTTTTGGGGAGCTCACCATGACTTAGATTCCTCAACAGAGCTCTTGCTTTCTAAGCAAGTCAACAGAACGGCTGGCTAGGTAACATCATCATGCACTCTTCATCCTACCTTAACTTCAGAAAACTAGTCCAAACCAACCTGTTTAACCGATTTGTAACCTAGAACTCTTAAAGCCTTACCCCAGTATTGTACTTGCATGTCTCCTGGTATTGTACTTACATGCGACTCTTACTCTGTCTCTCTTCCTCCCCACAAATATTCATGTATTCAAAGACTTCATTGTTATTTTTTTTTTTCACTGACTGTCCAGCTCTTCTTATTGTAAACCGCCTCAAACTACTTTGGCGGTATATAAAAATAAAATTATTATTATTATTATAAGGGAGCTGTTGTGAGATGTTTATGTGGCACCCTTTTTGTGAAGTTCACAGCAGTGCCCGTAAGGTGCTCCACTACTCTGTTGCCATATCCGGGTGTCCAGTCCCTTACTTTTCTGGCTCCTTCCATGCCCAAGAGGTCTTTTTCTAAGTGTTTTTGAGTTGGATGAATTTTTGGTCGAAAATGGGGTATAAAGATGGATGACTTAGTGGTCTGGTGATCAGACGCTGGACGTACAGTTGGACGATTTTTGAAAAAATGCTAGACATATTTTTTGAAAATGCCTTGTAACTTAGGCCAAATCGGACTTAGACGTTTCTTTTGATTATGCCCCTCCACATGTCTTTTCCCCTTTTTTTTAAATTGTAAATTGCTTAGAAGCTTGATAAGCGGTCAAATCAAATTTTAAATAAAACTTGAAACTCTCAAATTACTGAGAAGTCACGGTGAAGGAATATAAACTGGTGCTTTAGAAGCAATTTTTTAAAAAAATTGTTACATTCATTTCTAAAATGAGATTTGAGTTTGTAAAGTACTATGTTAAAAAAATCTAAACTCATATATTCAGATTGCAATTTGGACTTTACTCTATGTGAATGGAAAAAGAAAAACAGATGATTCTTTAAATATAAAACTTGGCAGCCCTAGACAACTATATAAAAAGTCATTGGTCACTCTTGGTGAGTTCTGAACCTCAGAAGCATGAAAACAATCAAGATAATAGAGAGACTGTTTATTACCTACAATGTCTCTGTTCATTAATTCTGGCATCTGCACTTCTTAACTTTTGTACTACTGATCTTCCTCAAACTGTGTTCAAAGAAATTATCTGTCTTCTAGAACTCAGAATGTGAATAAAAAAGCTATTGTTTTCAATGCACATGAAGGGCAATTCTATAATCTAGATGCCTGCATTTATTTGCCCCTGCGCATGTAAATGTCTAGAATTTTGTACACTTAACACATGAAATGCCAGCATGGTGACAAAACACCACTATATGGCATACCTAACTTATATAGCCTGCAAATGAAAGAATGCACATAGATGGATCATGGACATAGTTCCCATTTTTTATATGCGTAACTTATAGACTACTATTAGTTATATGCCACCCTGATGCAGTAAGGTACCCAGGCTTACACAGCTCTATGCTTGGTGTAACTGTGAGTACATATTGGTTCGGCCTGTTGATGCTGCATTATGCTAGTATTCTGTGCCACAGAGGTTGGCAGTTGTGGTCTTCGAGTGCCGCAACCAAGTTGGGTTTTCAAGATTTACTTAATGAATATGCATGGCATATTTTTGTATACAGTGGAAGCAGTGCATGCAAATCAATATTATGCATATTGATTTGGGAAATCTTGAAAATCCAACTGGGTTGTTGCCCTTGAGGACTGTGGTTGCCAGTGGCATGGGGGGGGGGGGCGGACTGCCCCAGGCGCCGTCTTGGTGGGGGCGTCAGCACCTCTCGGCCCCCCCATGCTACACTCATGCCCTCCCTTCCCCACCCCCCAGTACCTCTTTAAAATCTTCGCCAGTGCGAGCAACTACTCTATCCTGCTGCTCACGCTGGCCTGGCTCCCTCTGACATCACTTCTGGGTCACAGGGCCAAGAAGTGATGTCAGAGGGAAAGCCAATGCCAGGGTGAGCAGCAGGCTGGAGAAGCTGCTTATGCTGACGAAGATGTAAAGAGGTATGGGGGTGGAAAGGAAGGGCGCAAGTGTGGCATATTAGAGCTGAAGGAGCGAGAGGGGGCACAGAAGGAGAGGGGGTAGAGGAGAGCCACTGGTGGTTACCTACCCCTGCTATAAGAACATAAGAATTGCCGCTGCTGGGTCAGACCAGTGGTCCATTGTGCCCAGCAGTCCACACCCGCGGTGGCCTCTAGGTCAAAGACCAGTGCCCTAACTGAGACCAGCCCTACCTGCATACGTTCCAGTTCAGCAGGAACTTGTCTAACTTTGTCTTGAATCCCTGGAGGGTGTTTTCCCCTACGACAGCCTCCGGAAGAGCGTTCCAGTTTTCCACCACTCTCTGGGTGAAAAAGAACTTCCTTATGTTTGTACAGAATCTATGCCCTCTCGTTCTCTCTACCTTGGAGAGAGTGAACAACCTGTCTTTATCTACTAAGTCTATTCCCTTCATTATCTTGAATGTTTCGATCATATCCTTTCTCAGTCTCCTGTTTTCAAGGGAGAAGAGGCCCAGTTTCTCTAATCTCTCTCTTTACAGTCCTTACCCAGATACTAACGCTGAATCTCTGGGTATGAAGAAGCCATCAGAGGTTTTCCAGGTACCACTGATATAAATTTTCAGTGGTCAGATAAGAATCTCAACAAGTTAGGATGACGATTGTCGAAACAGTGCAAACATTTAAGGGTAAATTCTATAAGAAGCGCCCATAAATTAGGCACTGATGTAGGCACTTTTCAGCACGATTTAAGTAAAATTGGGTGCTGTTTAATGAATCATGCTGAGCGGCACCTATTTTGGAGGTACCCAATAAATAGGCCAGCTCTGGGCACAACTAAAAGTTGGGCGCCTATATGAGTGCTTAAGCTTGTTTAAGAGCAGTGATTCTGCAACAAGGCACCTAACACGTAGCCACGCCCACGCCTAACATGCATAGCACCTATTTTTTTTAAGGCCGTCTAAATTTTTAGAGGCGCCTTATTGCAGAATCGCTCTTTCTTGCTAGGTGCCTAAGTTTAAAATATTGCTGATTAAAAAGCTTAATTGAGCTTGTTAACCAATTTAGTTAGACACCTGTCTAGGTGGGTGCCTCTGAAATAGGTGCCTAACAGGCGCCGGTTACAGAATTTGGGCTTTAATACTGGTACTTAGGTAACTATCTAGTTGGCTGAATTTTGATGGTACCTGGATGATTTTTAGCTTTACCTTGGCTCTAACCCAGACTACCCTGGCATAACCCAGATAGTACCAGGGCAGTCATTCAAGATTTTCAGTTGCAATTTTCGGACAAAGTTACTTTTATAACAGTGCTCCTATGCAGAGCTAATAAACATGTGTTTCAAATGACATAACAGGGGTAGGAAAAAGCCTCAAAATGTAAGTGGCATTAGTAGACAAGGGTCACATTCACTTCAATCATTGGATCAAAGAGCCTCCCTCAGATTTTTAAAATATCAAATCAACAATAAAGACCCTCTTTTATTAAGCTCCAGTAGAGATTTCTATCATGGCCCAGGGCACTAATGCCCAAATTCTGTAACGTTATCACACTTATCTGAAAAAGTAATCTTCATAGTGCTGGGCAATAGAAGCAGGAAAAACCTCAATAGGCGTTGAAGCTGGATAATTAATGCTCATTTCCCTGACAAAGCTTTTTGCAAAACAGGGAGCCCTGTTGGAAATCGTGGTGACAATGTGCAGGTGGTGGGGACTCAGTGGCCTCTTTGCACTTTGCTCATGCTCCACTTTGTGGGTTTTTCTTGCTTCTATTGCCCAGCACTATGAAGACTACTTTTTCAGATAAGTGTGATAACGTTTTGATATTTATATTTATGTAACAGTGATTGAATTAAGAAGAGTAAATTTTCCCACTTATCTTTGGAGTTTTTTGACCGAGGATGTGTCTTCCTGTTTCAATGACTGTATATTGAGGCAGGTTTGTCTATGTGGGAGTTGTATTTTTTTTGAAGATACTCCTATTAGACACTGAGATCTTTTCTCCAATTTTGAGTATGATGGGGTTTGAAGGTATTGATGTATGTAGTGCTGGGTAGATTATTGGATGTATACTTTTGAAGATACTATATTAACATCCTCTCTTGTTCTTTGTGCTTTTTCTATTCATATTAGACATCATAAGAACATAAGAATAGCTGTAAGGATTAGCGACTGCCCAAAATGTAAGGTTTTGGAGGGGTAATGTTGAAACAAACAAGCCCCAGTGATATAATGTGGTAGCCTTACACACCGCCTGGTCCCGGACTCAATACCCTCGTAGAAGATTCCGTGGGAAGTGAAATCAAATGACAAGCACAGCCAAGAGTGATTGCATAAAGAATATATTATATAGAAATAGCTTACAGATATATAGAAAGAAATAGAAATAAGCTTTGCAAATACATTGTGGATTCAGAGACTGCTTGTGTGTGTGTGTGTGTATGAGAGAGAGAGAGGACAGTTTACCTGCAATATAGTCAAGATGAAAGAGAAAGGGAGGGGGCAGGGGGTTGGTCCAGGCTTCAGGTTCTAGAGAGCGAGTGGTCTAGAGCACTGTTCTTCAACCGCCGGTCCGCAGATCGTGCTGGAACGCAGGAAATTTCTGCCAGTCCGCAGAGGGCTGACAAGATTGCTGCTGCTGCTGCTAAACCCGACAGGAAATCTTCTTTCCGACGTCAATTCTGACGTCGGAGAGGACGTTCTGGGCCAGCCAATCGCTACCTGGCTGGCCCAAAACGTCCTCTCCGACGTCAGAATTGATGTCGGAAAGAAGATTTCCTGTCTGGTTTAGGCAGCAGCTGCAGGGCGGTAAGAGCAGGGGAAAGGAAGGAGGGAGGCTTGTTTTTTTTTTTTTTTTGCCGGCAAGGAGGGAAAGGAGGTAGTCAGGCAAGCAGGCTGGCTTTGGCCAGGGAGGGAGGGAGAGAGGTAGAACAGGCAGACAGACTGGCTTCGGGGATGGGACAAAGTGTGGGAAGGCAGTGAGAGGGGACATAGGAAGGAGGCACTGGGGGCACTAAAGACAGGAAGGAGCACTAAGGACATGGGAAGGAGGCACTGGGGGCACTAAAGACATAGGAAGGGGCACCAAGGACATGGGAAGGAGGCATGGGGGCATTAAGGACATGGGAATGAGGCACTGGGGGCACTAAGGACATGGGAAGGAGGCACTGGGGGTACTAAAGGCATGGGAAGGAGGCACTGGGGGCACTAAAGACATAGGAAGGGGCACTAAGGACTTGGGAAGGAAGCACTGGTGGCACTAAAGACATGGGAAGGAAAGAGGGAGGGAATAGAAAGGGACAATTGTTGGGCCTGAGTGCAGAAAGAAAGAAATGAAAGGATACACAGACAGAAGGAAACGCAACCAGAGACTTATGAAATCACCAGACAGCAAAGGTAGGAAAAATAATTTTATTTTCAATTTAGTGATCAAAACGTGTCAGTTTTGAGAATTTATATCTGCTGTTTATATTTTGCACTATATTTGTCTATTTTTCTATAGTTACTGAGGTGACTGAGCGGAAACGAGGTTTTTTAATTTTAGTCCTAGTAGTATGCCGGTCCACAAAATAATTCTTTTATTTCTGCTGGTCCACGGGTATAAAAAGGTTGAAAAACACTGGTCTAGAGAGAGAGGGGGGGGGGGGGGGTTGCAGAGAGGAGGCTTTTATAGGTTTGAATCTTATTCTAAAAATACAAACTATTGTTTTTCCCAGTATCTTTCTGTTTATAATTTGTAAATTGCTTGAAACAATGGTTAGTTTAATTGATAAGGAAGGTGTAACACTTACAGGAAAGGTAGATGGGATTAGTTTCGGGCTTCTTTGCACCATTCAAGTAGCCTATCTTCTTGATAAACAATCCAGTATGGCCTGATGCTTAATGCATGTGAATTCTGTGCAGGAACATTTAGCTGGGGCTAGTGTTCATCTTAAGTACCAGACCACATCTTTAGAATCTTAGGTCTGTTAATCACTGATACTTTAGTGGTAATTTTCTGAGGCTGTCTGCACTGACATGCCCCAAGATCAGATATGAACGATATGATCTCCCATAGGCCAATGGTCCATCATGCCCAATAGCCTGTTCTCAAGGTGGCAAATCCAGGTCACTAGTACCTGGACAAAACCCAAAGAGTAGCAACATTTCATGCTACCGATCCAGGGCAAGCAGAGGATTCCCTCACGTCTTAATAACTATGGTCTTTTCCTCAGGGAATTTGTCAAAACCAGCTATGCTATCCGTTTTTACCACAACCTCTGGCAATGCGTTCCAGAGCTTAACTATTCTCTGAGTGAAAAAAAATTTCCTCCTATTGATTTTAAAAGTATCTCCCTGTAACTTCATCGAGTGTCCCCTAGTCTTTGTAATTTTTGACAGAGCGAAAAATCGATCCATTTGTACCCATTCTACTCCACTCAGGATTTTGTACACTTCAATCATATCTCCCCTCAGCCTTCTCAGATAAAACTCCTAAGCAGGAAAAGAACCTGACCAAGACTGCAATTAAAATCAATCCCTGAAATAACTGTCTCAGCAAACTAGTTTGTACGTCATGGGGGTAGAAGCCCAGACTCTATGAACCTCTCCTTCTACCATTATACATTCAATTACTCTGATTAAATTAGCTGGACAAATTTCCATGGTAGAAATTTGCTCCTGTTTCCATTTTAATTTCAAAGTGCATAGAGATAATGAATAAAATAGAAATAAAGAAACAATAAAAGGATAATATAATAATACCTATAGGAAGCTAAAATTCCCATGATATTTTTATTTAAATGTGATTCTATAACCTGCTCATTTTGGTTCAGAGAATAGTGCAGACCATTATTCCGTGATAGTGAATATATTTTTGGGATTGTTCCCTCTGTGTGTGTGTGGTTGATATCAACTTTTAAGAATACATCACCTATCTGAATATTGCCCTTATTATTGCCAACTCTTTCTCCTTGCATGTATTGCTTAAGTTTGCAAGACTAATATTTTTAGGATGTAAATGATGGCTGGCACATTTTTTTGTATAACCATAATGCTTCATAATTTTATCTTGTAAATGAATTCCTAAAAAATGAAGGTCAAACTCAAATAAGCATGCCTTCTCCCACATAGTTAGAAATGAGGTTCATTCCTGTCATGATATGTGCAAAACTAATTCATTTGTAGAATGGCCCGAGACAACTATTTTAAATCTTTAATTGTCTATGAATAGTTTGACTCAACAGTGTTTCAATAGAGTTAAGATCAATCTAATTTTAATCTAGCTGCAGGGCGTTTTTTTTTTTTTTAACTAATGGGTTTTATTGCTTATATTTTTAAATGTATTTGATATACATACTACCCTTCCTTTTAAACAATCACAAAGCAGTTAACAAAACAATAAAAACACAGTTAAGAGGATAAGAAAAAGAACTCCATTATTAACAGAAAAGGAAAGGGGAGAGTAGTCTAATAGAATAGAATGTAGCACTAGTAGACTCTTACAGAAGCCAAAACAGTGTAGTTTAATCAGGCAAGAGAAGCTCCATGGTTAAACCCATGAAGGCTGTCCTGGGAGATGAAATTCAGCAGCACTTAACTGGAGAATACTGATGAATGCCTACTCTGACTGCCAGGGCAGTCTCTGGTTTATGTTGAGATGGGCAGACTGAATATTTTGTGGGTCGATAATTTGTAGACTCCTGAGGCAGGCCATTTGGGCCGAAACATGTGCATGTCGAGTCATCGCATTAATAAAGCAGAGTATTGAAATAATCAAGTACACTGTTGTTTTTGGACATATCCACTCTTTGCCTGTTATTGTCCCATGGAGATGACTCTCCTGGTTTTGTTTGCTACATTGACTTTGGGGTCACCATGTCATTTGGTCCTTGGGACAATGTACTGAGTTATACAGAGAAATGTCTACAGAGACTTCTACAAGATATTCCTGAAGCTGATGTATAGGCATCCCATACAGAAACAATTTTTGATAAATGGACTGATGTTATAGATCTTAAAATGAGTATAATACAAAATGAGTTACATTATGCCACGATTTTGCAGTACTGTAGAGTTAAAAGGAACCCAAGAGGTCTTAGAATCATGAAGGAACCTCGCCTCTATCTAGATGATGAATCTTTTTTTCATGACTTATATTGAGATGGTCCAGGAGCAGGAGCAGTCAGGGTGAAGATAAGAGTTATCTGGGCACTTCCTATATTCAGTGATAGTGCATAGCAAAAAAGCTATCCTAAGTTAACTGGGTAGCTATTTGGAAAAGAAGATGAAGGAGAACCTGAGAGAAACATAAACACATAAGAATAGCCTTACTGGGTCAGACCAATGGTCCATCAAGCCCAGTATTCCGTTCTCATGGTGGCCAATCCAGGTCACTAGTATAGGGGTTGTTCCTTCTTCTCACACCTGGAGTTAGGCATCTATGATGTCACAAAGCCTGAACCATCTTTTGCAAGAAGAGAAAAGAAGAAATCATCTTTGCTGCCTGCCTGGTACATTCTGGACTTGTTTACAAGAACTCTTTGTTTCTTCAGTCAAGGACATCTGCCCGGCTCAGCTCCTGAGAAAGTTGTAGGAGGAATTAGCTTCCATGATTGGTATGTGTCTCTCTCTTATCTACTGAGGCATCTCTCTGGAAGGCTGGTACACGACGATATAGAATGGCTACTAATTGGTGAAAGACTACTCATTGGGATTGTTGCCGGATTGGTCAGAGGGAGGTCATCTGATGAGAACTAAGTAGAAGGAGCCTAATTATGATTATTCTGTGCTGAGGTGTAAGGGAGCTTGCATCTTAACATAGTTTTCTCTGCACACCTTCTATTACATTACATTATATTACATTACAGATTTCTATTCCGCCATTACCTTTCGGTTCAAAGCGGATTACAAAAAGAGTTATGGAAGAAGGATTACAATGTTAGATCAGAGAAGGTTTGCAAGAGAGGGAAAAGTAGGATCTGGAGTTAGGGAGGGGATGGTAAGAGGGGGGTTAAGCTTTATCATGGTATTAAGCTTTATTAAGGGATTTCTTGAAGAGTATAGTTTTTATTTCCTTCTGAACATCTTGTAGTCTGGGGTTGTTGTCAATAGGTTGGAGACTTGGTTGTCTATCTTCGCTGCCTGAGTGGCCAGTAGTCCGTTTGTATAGTTTTTTTCCGTTTTACTTCTTTGATTGGGGGGTAAGTGAATGGGGTATGTGTTTTTCTATGCCTGGTAGAGGTGGTTTGGATGAGGCGGTCGTTTAGGTAGGTTGGGATGTCTCCATTTATAGTTTTAAATAGTATACAGTAGAATTTAAATTGTATTCTTTCCTGGATTGGAAGCCAATGAGAATTGATGAATGCCTCAGTAATGTGATCATGTTTTTTCAATGAATAGACGAGTCTCAGAGCTGTATTCTGAATTGTCTGTAGTTGTTTAATCATTATTGCAGGGCAGGGGAGGTAGAGAATGTTGCAATAGTCTAGGATACTTAGGATTAGAGATTGTACTAGGAGCTGAAATTGTGTTTTTTCAAAGAATTTTCGGACTTGTCTAAGGTTTCTCATAACTACGAAAGATTTCTGTATTGTTTTATTAATTTGTGGTTGCATGGTGCAGCCTTTGTCAATAGTACATACCTAGAAGTTTTAGGAGTGGTTTGCAAAGGGTAGTTGATAGAGTTGATTTCTAAGTTGGTTATGTTGGATTTTGTTATTTTCTAGGAGGATGAATTTAGTTTTCTATAATAATAAAATCTGATAAGTTACCTCTTGTGACTTAGCTCTCTGACTGAGAGTGAAGAAAGAAAAAAAGAACTGCTTTGAAACAGATCTGGTTTTACCTCACATAAGGAAATTGTGAATAAACTAATTTACAGCTTTTCCAATGGACTTACAGACTGTTCTTAATTAGAAGAATTTTCACATCTGCTAAGCGGAGGAAAGGACGAGTTCTCATCTCCCTGTTTTGAGGAGGTACGACCTTCAAGTGGTGAGAATAAGGAATTATCTATCTTATCAAGCTGGGTCAGATAAAATTCTATTGTCCATGGATAAGGTTATTTGGGGTCCCATGGGTGATAAGCTATTTTTAGGGTTGCTGCTATTCAGAATTATTATTATAAGGGAATTACTTAGTGTGTAAAATAGTAATTTGCTCAATTATTTAGGGATTATTGATTGTAATAATTATGTATTGAGATATATGTATGTACAGAGACATTGTGAAGAATAATTAGTTATTATTTACTGCTGGCCTTGTGAATTATATTTTTCTATTTCTATAATAAAATATTCATATAGTCCTGGTCTTTATTCTTAGTATAAAACTGGCAAAATAACGAACCTGTGATAAGGAGTTTATGGTTTCCCCTAGAACACTAGAGATATGCATGTAACTTGTTTATGTAGCACTAATGAGTTAGACCCATAAATCTACCTACACTAGTACAAAGACAATTTGGCACCACAAGCAGAGCTTAAATCCTCTTTGAGGGTGTAACGTCTGCCACTAGAAACACATCCTTCAGAAAATCCAAGAGCTATTATGGCTTATAGTTGGGCCTAATTCCAGAAATTACCAGAAGCCTTGACATGAGCCCCTGACAGCTACTGGCACCATAAAATCTGCTAAACTAAAAATCCCCTTTGAAATTTTCTGTTCCAAGCAGGTGCAGGAAACTCAAACAGGAAAAATATGAGGTCAAAAGTGTAACTTTAATTACCAGGACTGCAGGTAGCTGAAAAAAATAAAAGTACAGCACTAATAATGAGCTTTTGCAAAACTGTCAGCTAAGGAAAAATCTGCAAGCTATCACTGGAAATGAAACTGATTGGTTTGGAAATAGCCAAGAGCAAAATATATACAGAAATAACTGTATATTTTCTCTTGCTGTTACAATTACTTTTTGGTGGGTGAATCTTCTTATGATTCAATAAATATGAATGTGAGGCTGCTATAATTATTACTACTATTTATCATTTCATTTCTATAGCGTTGAAAGGCATACACAGCACTGTACATGTAACATTCAATAGACTCTCCCTGCTCAGAAAAGCTTACATTATGATTTCATTTGATTTAATATACACATATAAACTAAACCAAACTAAACCTTAAGTTTATATACCACATCCTCTCCATAATTATAGAGCTCAGCATGGTTTACAAAAGCTTAATATAAGGAAAGAACAGCATAATGGGGTTGGAGGATGAGGATAGGGGAAGAGAGCCTTGATTTTTGTGAATAGCCTAGTTTTTAGATGCTTTCTGAACAGTTGGAAGGAGCCCAGATTCCTTAGTGAGGCAGAAAGGTTATTCCAAAGCCCTGTGATTCTAAAGAAGAGAGATTTCCCTAATTTTTCCGCATAGAGGATACCTTTTAGCGAGGGGAAGGATAGTTTAAATTTCTGGGTGGACCTGATGGTATCAGAACTCAAGGAGTTCCAAGATAGTGGAATTAGGGGAGGGAGGATGTCGTGTAAGATCTTAAAAGCTAGGTAGGCACATTTAAAATGAACCCTGGAAATTACTGGAAGCCAGTGAAGTTTGGACAGAAGTGGGGAAACATGATCAATTTGCTTTTTTGCGAAGATCAGCTTGGCTGCAGTGTTCTGAATTCGCTGAAGTCTTTGAGAGACTTTTTGTTGGTTAGACTTAAATAGATGGAGTTACAGTAGTCTAATCTGGAGAGGGATGATAGATTGTACAAGGATGGCAAAATGTTGGTGGAAGCAGGTTCTCACTTTCCTTAGCATGTGGAGGCTAAAAAAGCATGACTTTACCAAGGAGTTGAGATAGTCATTGAAGGAAAGAGAAGAGTCAATAATTATGTCTAGAACTTTGCTTGAGAACTCAAGCTGCAGTGTGGCACCAGAAGGCAGTGAGATGAGGGTGGGTAGCTGTTCTAATTTTGGGCCGAGCCAGAGTAGTTTCATTTTGGACTCGTTCAGTTTTATTTGTACTGTGAGGGACCAGGAATGGAGTTTCATTATGCATGCTATTATGTTCTCAGAGAGGTTGGGTAAGGTTCGAGTCTCTCTCGAGAAGGATGAGGATGTCATCAGCATATGTGTAGTGTTTCAAGGGAAGATGATGGAAGAGTTTCAGGAAAGACATATAGATGTTGAAGAGAATAGGGGATAAAGGTGATCCCTGTGGGACTCCGCAAGGTTGTTTCCAAGGAGAGTGACGTGGGTGCTATTTGTGTTACAGTGTAGGAGTGAATTGTAAGAATTTCGAGAACCACTCTAAAACTGTGGAGTCAATTCCTATCTCAGAAAGTTTATAAATTAGAATATCGTGGTGGGGACAACATCAAAAGCTGCAGAAAGATCGAATTGTAATAGGACAGCAAACTTATTACGAGAATGTAGTTTGTCGCACCTTTGAAATTAATGATGCCACATATTACTGATAAAATTTGGGTCTTCTTTAAAAATTCACACACAACAACCATTTGCCGTCTAGTTATTTCTCTATTTTTATTTGTAATCTGTATATAGAATTCTTCTTACTTATATTACCCTCATATTGTGTTGTTCCTAGTAGATATACCTGTTAATATTGTTTCATTAATGATATTTTGTGCAATATTTGTTATTGTATCTTTCCCCTTTAGTTATTTCTCTGTATAAAGAAGATCTGATCCCCTATTAGTAGTTGCACGAGAATATCAGGGTTGCCATTTTGGAGCTGGCAAAGGACTGGGTAGGAGACACTGAGCATCGCTTCTGCCCAAAGAGCCCAAGAGTAACCCTCGTAGCCCTGGAAGATCCTACCCTGACCCACCAGTGACAAAAATATGGTGAGGGAGGGGAGTCATGGATGGGGAGGGGCTTCAAACTGAAGATGGGGGCTTGAGTCAGGGGGACTTGAGGCTTGAGTCATGGGGGTCTCTGATCTAGTGGTCTGGGAGCATGAGGCTGCGGCTTTGTGGCTCAATGCTCCCAGATGATAAAATAAACCCAGTTAAAAGCTAGGGTTATTTTACCATGGTTTTGGGCCCTAACACAAATCGCATTAGGATATTTGCATAATAATGAAATGCAAAACACACATTTGCATATTTTACTTCTCATTTCTATCTAATCCATGGCAAAGTATTTATTGTCATAGTATCTTAGGTCAGGCAGCTTTAGGGTCTTTTAAGTTGCGTTAAGGCTCAATTAATGTGACTTAAGGCCCTAATACTGCTTAATGAATTCCCTTTAAGTCTCTATAAACACTAATTTGCAAGATGTAGGAAAGCTTTATATCACAACAATATACAGAGTGGAGGAGTAGTCTAATGGTTAATGCAGTGGGCTGAGAGCCTGGGGAACTACATTCAATTCCCTCTGCAACCCAATTGTTAGTGCAATGGGCCAAGAACCTGGAGAGTTATAGTAGATTCAATTTCCACTGCAGCTCCTTGTGACCCTGGATAAGTCACGTAACCCTCCATTGCCCCAGGTACAGAACTTGGATTGTGAGCCCACAAGGGACAGAAATAGTACCTACATATAGTATATGTAAACCACTTTGATCGTATCTACAAAAAGGCAGTATAACAAGTCTATGACATATAACAAAATTCTAAATTCAAGTTGCAATCCTTCTATAAGAAAAGCATAGGACCTAAAGCAAGAATCACATTGGCAAATGGAACTGCTATAACATGGAATTTAAAACTGTCATAGTCTGAGATTTTTCAGTAGATATGATGGCCTACCATTATTTCAGTAATAATCTTATCTACACATGGGTAATGTCTAATATTCTTTTGCGGATCTGAACAATAAATGAAGCACAAACTCTGCTATTTAAATTATACATAGTATCTTAGCTTTTTTTGTATGTGCATGCTTTCATGTACATTAACCCTCTAATTCTGTATGTAATTCTAAATGTAAGTACGATTTGTGCATTAAGATTATAGAATAATAGCCCTTGTGTGATGAATGTAATATTCGTATATGTAAGTGTGATGTGCATGCACAGTGGTATTCTAGCATGTGACTGAACTGGTCACATAGAGAGGCATTTACAATAGGATGTCTAAGTCTAAGTTTGGATGTTTTGGGAAAGATGTCCAGAAATCTAGTAGGGAAAATGTTAATTTTCAAAACTGCAAGACATCTATCTTTTTGTTTTGAAAATTACCTATCCAGACATTTTGACCATTAGTATGTCTATTTTTTGACCATTTGTAAATACAAAAAACATCTAAATAAAAAATGCACAAAAACAAGCTATTGGGATGTTCAAGCAACCAGCATTCTTAGCAAACTGTCCATAGGCAGCTGAGCACCGCAAGCAGAGCAGAGGGGCATTCTAAGAGGTACTGCAGTGAATGTCACATAGAAAGTCTAAGGTACCCCTGTCACTATAACCTGCTTATATTGTATGGTGAGCACTCCAAAACCCACCTAAAACTTACTGTACCCACCTGTACACCACAACAATAGCCCTTATGCCTGCAGGTGTCATCTTTATGTAGGTACAGTAGGTTTTGGAAGGCTCACCATACAAGTTATAGTGATATGTGTAAGCAAGTTATAGTGGCACGTGTACCTGAGACGTTTTATATGACATTCACTGCAGTACCCCTTAGAGTGCCCCTCTGCTCTGCTTACTGTCCTCAGCTGTCTGTGTAGCTATCTGAAGCTGTAATATAGGCTGGAATGTATTTTTTTTTCACATCTCTGGATGGTGAGAGGGGATCAGTGACCACTGGGGGAGTAAGAGGGGGGTCATGCCTTAATCACTCCAGTGATCAACTGGTCAATTTGGGCATCTTTTTGACCTTTATCCGTTCTTAAAACAGGTCTAGCTCCAAACATCTAGATGATGACTTGGATGTTTTGTTAAAAGTCCTAACCTGCCCAAAACACACTTCTAACATGCCTCCTTAAGATTTAGACACACTGGAGACAAAACAACTAGAAAGGCATCTGGAAAGTCAGTTTTGAAAATGCCCACTTAGATGTTTTGACTAGTAAGACATCCAAGTGCCAGTTTTTGCTGTCTTTTGGACCTCTATCTTTTTTGAAAATGAGCCCCATAGCATAGCAGGGGGCATTTCCAAGAAGAGGGGTCATGGGTGGGTCCACACTTACATAGTTTCAAGTTTCAAGTTTATTTAGCATTTGATGAATCGCTTATATAAGATTTCTAAGCGATGTACAGTTTAAAAGCCACCAGGTGGTGGTCTCACATACAATTTGAACGAATTAATCGTAAGACAAACAATTTACATCAATTGGCATTATAACAGTTGAATTAAGGACAAACATGAGTGAGTAGGAAAGGAGGGGAAAGTTACAGTATCATTATCTGTTGAAGTTTACATAAAAGGGAAAACACAATAAGGAGTAAAGGGGATTAGTGAGTTTAATAGTCACAACAGAATGTAAAAAATTAAGGTGTGCCATATTACGTATCAAACGCGTCTTGAAATAGAAAGGTTTTTAAAATTTTCTTAAAGGATAAAAGATCTTTTTCCATTCTAATATAGTTTGGAAGGGAATTCCATAATGTAGGGACCTTAACGGAAAATATATCATTTCTTCTTGTGCCTATAATTTTCAATGGAGCGGAATTGATAATAAGTTTGAGTAGGATGATCTTAACGAGCGAGAGGCATTATATGGGATAATCATTTTTGACATAAATTGCGGTTCATTGAAATTAGTGTTTTTCTATACCAAAAATATAATTTTTAAAGGTAATTCGGTGGAAATGGGAAGCCAATGTGATTTAATCATTAATGGTGTGACATGATCATATTTTTTTCGCTTTATGGATTAATTTTATTGCAGTATTTTGAATTAACTGAAGTCGCCTTTTTTTCTTTCTGAGTTATATTGATTAGAGAGAATTACAATAATCATTTTTGGATATGATCAAAGAGTGGACCAGAATATTGATCGATTTTAGAGTCTAGGAAAGTAGAAATAGATCGGATAAGACGTGGTCTATGAAAGCATGATTTAACTATTTCACTGATATGATTGTGAATGATAAGTCTTCGTACAACTATAACCTCCAAGGATTTTCAGTTTAGGTACAGATTCCAGAGGGGTGTTGTCTAGAATAAATGGTGAGATTGGTATTAAGTTTCTTTTCCAGGTGAAAATCATGGTTTTAGATTTTTGAATATTCAGTGCCAGCTTGTTACAACTTAGCCAGTTTTTTATTGATTCTAGTTTTTCATTAATGGCTTTTATTTCTTCATCTTTTTCTGGGTTGAAGGGATGTAAGAGTTGAATATCGTCTGCGTAGGAAAAAGATGTAAAGCCTAGTGATTGCGAGATGGTAAGAAGAGGTGATAGAAAAATGTTAAATAAAAGAGGTGACAGTATTGAGCCTTGCGGCACTCCATAGGTTGAGGTGTAATTTGAAGAATAGACGTCATTAAATTTGACTCGGGAGGAACGGTCTGATAGGAAGGAAGTTAACCAGTTTAGAACTTGACCACCTATGCCTAATGATTTCATCCGATTTAATAAGAGTTCGTGGTCAATTGTATCGAATGCGGCAGATAAATCTAATGAGAAAAGGGCTACAGATTTGTGGTTATGCAATAAGGTACAGCATTTACGCTTGCCCTTTTAAATGGTATAAGTGATTACCCCTAAATGTTGGTGTGCAAATACCATCTGATGCTCTATTCTGTATGGAATCTGGGCACCCAAGTGCCTTTATAGAATTCACACTCAGTGCAGTACATTTTGGCACCCAGATTTGGTTGGCCCTTATACAAGTACCCCTGGATTCTCTCCATTTTTTGATCGAAAACTTCATGAGAGTGACTTAATATTTATTAAAGTTAAAATTTTAAAATACAGTAAAACCTTGGTTTGCGAGCATAATTTGTTCCAGAAGCATGCTCGTAATCCAAAGCACTCATATATCAAAGTGAATTTCCCCATAGGAAATAATGGAAACTCAGATGATTCGTTCCACAACCCAAAAACTTGAATACCAAAATACAAGACCTTGCTCATTTAGAACAGTCACTTACACTCCTGCAGCGTCAGAGAAGAACTATCGGACTCAGTTGTTGATAATTGTGATGCGTGTATAATACTTTATAGACTCGTATTGCAAGACTTTGCTCATTTTGAACAGTCACTACACTCTTGCAGTGTCAGAGAGAGAAGAACTATCGGCTCAGTTGTGATGATGTGATGCGTGTATACTGCATATACTCATATCGCAAGACCTTACTTGTTTAGAACAGTCATTACACTTGCAGCGTCAGAGAGAGAAGAACCATTGGCTCAGTTGTGATGTGTGTATACTGTATGTACTTGTATTGCAGACATTGCTTATATATCAAGTTTAAAATTTAATCAAATGTTTTGCTTGTCTTGCAAAACACTTCAAACCAAGTTACATGCGCTAATGCTAAGAAGACATTTTATTCCTATGGACTTCTTAGCATTTAACGTGTGTTAACAATTAGCATTAGTTAAATGCTAAGAAGTCCAAAGGAATAAAATGGGCTTAGCATTAGCACAAGTTTGACTTGCTAATCAGTTTATGGAAAATGAAGGCATGTTTTTGGTGCAATAAAATATCTGTTCTACAGATGATAGATGCACTTGCTGAAGATGAGGTCAGCTGAGTGTGCATGATGGTAGTAAAATCCTGGCTTTTATAGCAGGTTGACTAAATAAATGTGCTTTTGCAGATAACCTTTGTTTGCATTACAAGGTATAATAAAATGATTTCTGGTATGCACATATTTTTTATGGCTCTTTTGCCAGAATGACAGAAACTTATTTGTTATTCAGACCATTTTTTTCTCATTAAGAATATAGGTCTCTCGCAAATGTTATTTGCAACAAAATTTCCCCAAAATAATCTTCATTTGCCTTCTTTGTCTAATAGTGATGATGCAAAGATTAAACAGGTTAGTGGACAAACGACCTGTTCTAATAATGAGACAAGAATGATTACAGGTCATTATTCTGAATAAACACTTATCATTCATTTTGCCATTTTGCTGTATGAAATAATGCAGGGAGATGTTTCTGCAGAATCATATGCAGGGTTTAATTTACCAATAATAATATTTTTATCTCACAGGGTGAATAGTGGGAGTTATTTGGGACATTAGTAAATTAAGTATCAATTTGATACAATTGACAATTGAACTGTGTTTGTGGCTTAATTAGGAATGAATGGGCTCCGGATGGAAAACTTGAGATAGGACCCCCTTATAACACCATTGCTCCTAAAGTAACGGGGACTAAGAGGGTGGGGGGGGGGGGAAATACACATTTCCTACAGCTGATATACTGTATAACAATAAATTTTAAAAAATACCTTTTTCTACCTTTGCTCAGTGAGTATTGCTTTGGTCCTAGTATCTCTCATCTGCTTTTTCCTTAAGTTTAAAGTTTATTATAGATTTGATATATCACCTTATCATTTATTTCAAGGTATTTGTACAATCTAAAATAAGGTAAAAAACAAGTAATACAATTAACATTAACTTAACAAAAGACTACAGGGCTCCTTTTACGAAGGTGCCGGTAGGGCTTTAACGCGCGGAATAGCACGTGCTACTTGCCACGCGTGCTAGACCTTAACACCAGCATTGAGCTGGCGTTAGTTCTAAAACGCTAGCACACCTTTAGTAAAAGGAGCCCAATAGTACACGGACTGGACAACAGGTACGAATGGAAAGAGGGGAAGAACTACAATGGGTTAATAGGATAAGTGAGGTACAAAGGGAAAAACAAAAGGACGGGTTCAAAAGCAAATAAGTCCAATATTAAATGAATTAGTAAAAGATATAAGTTTTAAAAACCTTAAAAGGACACTCAACTTGAAAGCATCTTTAAATAAGGAATGTTTTTAACTCTCTCCAGGGTTGCCTCTCCTTTTGATATTTCTTCTCTACGTCCCACCAACCATTTTTGTTATGCGTCTCTATCTGTCTTGTCCAGCAACCCCCTTCTATGTCTGTGTTTCTGTCTCTATGCTTCTTTTAGAGCAGAGGTGTCAAACTCAATCACATTAAGGGGCCGGAATCTAAAACATAGGCTAAGTTGTGTGACAAATTTTTTATTAAGATACTTAGGGGTCCTTTTATTTAAGGTACGCTAAGTGATTTAATGTGCGCTAAATTCACACCTTAATAAGGGACTTTCCCTCTCTCTTTTAAGTCCTAGTTACATAAGAACATAAGATAGTTGCCTCCACTGGGTCAGACCAGAGCGTCCATCGCGCCCAAGCGGTCCGCTCCCGCGGCGGCCCATCAGGCCTATGACCTGGTGAAGTGGTCCCTGGACTATTCCTATAACTACCTCTACTTCTATCTGTACCCCTCAATCCCCTTATCCTTTAGGAACCTATCTAACCTTCCTTGAACCCCTGTAGCATGCTCTGGCCTATCACAACCTCCGGAAGCGCGTTCCATGTGTCCACCACTTATTGGGTAAAAAGAATCTTCCTAGCGTTTGTTCTAAACCTGTCCCCTTTCAATTTCTCCGAGCGCCCCCCTTGTACTTGTGGTTCCCCACAGCCTGAAGAATCTGTCCCTGTCTATTTTCTCTATGCCCTTCAGGATTTTGAAGGGCATAGTTCACGCTTGCTGTCTAACACCCAGCTCTGGCAGGATACATATTTCAAATCTGACATATTATAATCACAAACAGAAAATAAAATTATTTTTTCTACCTTTTGTTGTCTGGTCATTAATTGAAGTCATGTTGGTCCCAGGCTCTGGTTGTCTTCTGATAACTCGCTTGCCAGGGTTTTCTGCCCATTTGTTGTTTTGTTCTTTCTCCGTGCTAACCATCCATCTTCCATCTCTGTCCTTCCCCTTCTGTTTCCCTTCCCTCCCCCAGAGGTCTGGTATCTTTCCTTTTTTCATCTCCATCCCCATTAGCTGCATCAATGGACCCCACCATCCCCAGATCTACCATCTCTCCTTTACTCAACTTACCCTTTCATCCAGCATCTTTCCCTCCTTCCCCACCCACCCCAGGGTCCACCATCTCTCCCTTTCTCTTCCCAACTACCCTCCTATCCAGTATCTCTTTCTATCCCTCCACACCATCTCTTCTGCCCAACTTCTCTCCCTTTCTGTTTCTTCCCTCTCTCCATCACATTGTCCACCATCTCTCTCCCTCTCCTCTGTTTTAGACCCATTATTTCTTCCCTACCCCCCCCACCATCAGTCCGACATATGCACGTCTGTTTGGACCCCTCCTTCCCATGTACTTCTATACCAGGGCCCACTGTTGTCTCACCCCCCCCCAAGGCCTGCATGTTTTCCCCCTTCTTCTTCCTGGTCTCACCTTCGAGATTTGGCCTGCCGTTCCTTCCCTCCCTCTATCCCGGCTTCCCGATCTCATCTTCATAGCAGCCTGCCGAGGATCGCCAGTTGGCTGTAGCGATCCTAGCAGGCTGCCTCGGCCTCCGCAGCACATTCCATTTGCCGTGGTCCTGCCCCTCTGATGTACAGGACCGCAGCAAAGGGAACATGCTGCTGAGGCTACGGCAGCCTACTAGGATCGCTACAGCCGACCGGCTCTTGCCTCCGGTCCTTCTGCTGATGGGGGAGGGAAGAGAAGAGAGAATAGTTGAACATAGGTGCTTGGAGCAGAAAGGAAAGAGATGGTGTACAAGGGGAAAGGAACAAAGAAGAAGAATTGTTGGACATGATGGTGGTGGAGAGGAGGGAGAAATATTGGTTTCTTTTCAAGCAAGGAACAAAAAAACAACCCAAAACCACTACACCTTCTATTGGCTAAGTTACAGTTTTTTGGTTCCTTGCTTGAGAATAAACCAATGTGATATATAGAACTGGAACTGTGTTGGTGGAGTTTTTTTTAAGACCCATGATGCTGAACTGAGGTCTTTTTACTCTACAAATCTTTTCTTACAAGGTATTGTGAAAAGTTGGAGGAGCTAAATAGTGGTGCTAGTGCCTCTGTTATCATTTGAGCACATCTATCTTTGATCTTGTGATTTCAATGATCCCAACATTGACTGGATGAATATTAAATCAGGGAGTGCTAGGGACATAAAATTCATGGACATTCATCATAAATGACTGCTTCTTGGAGCAACTAGTCCAGCAACCAACAAGAGGGGGAGCTATTTTAGATTTGGTCCTTAGTGGAATGCAGGATATAGTATAGGAGGTAACTGTGTTGGGTCCACTTGGAAACAGTTGTTATAACGTGATCAAATTTGAGCTGATATCTAAAGAAATCTACTGTAGTGGGACTTAATTTCTGAAAGAGTGCCTATGATAAAATTAGGAAAATGGTTAAAAAGAAGCTAAAAGGATCAGTGGCAAAGGTTAAGACTATAAACCATGTGTGGATATTACTTAAAAATACCATTGTGGAGGCCCAGACCAGATGTATTCCACATATTAACAAAGATGGAAAGAAGATGAAATGAGAGCTGGCATGGTTAAAAGGAGATGTGAAAGGCTATTAGACTCACAAATCATCCTTCAAAGAATGTAAAAAGGATCCAAATGAAGAAAATAAGAAGAAACATAAGTATTGGCAAGTTAGATTCAAAACATTGATAAAGAAAAGCTAAAAAAATAATATGAAGAGAAACTTGCCAAAGAGGCAAAAATCATAGTTATAGTATTTTTAGGTACATCAGAAGCAGAAACCCTGTGAGGGAATCTGTGGGACCATTGGATGATCAAGTAGCAAAAGGGGCGCTCAAGAAGGATAAGTCCATTGCAGAGAGACTGAATGAATTCTTTGCTTCAGTCTTTACGGAAGAGAATGCAAGAGATCTACCTGATCTGGAAATGTTTTTCAAGGGTGATGATGTGGAGGAACTGAAACAAATATCGGTGAACCTGGAAGATGTTCTAAGTCAAACTGACAAATTAAAGAGTGATAAATCACCTGGAATGGATGGTATACATCTCAGGGTAATGAAAGAACTCAAATATGAAATTACTGACCTGCTATTAGTGATCTGTAACCTGTTGCTAAAATCATCTGAAGTACCTGAAGATTGGAAAGTGGCTAATATTATGCTGATTTTTTTAAAAGTTTTTCAGGAGAGATCCGGAAAATTACAGACCAGTAAGCCTGACTTCAGTGCTGGGCAAACAAATTCCACATGAGAGGCTCCTGAGAAAATTAAAGAGTCATGGAATAGGAGACAATGTTCAGTTGTGGATTAAGAATTGGTTATTGGATAGAAAACAGAGGGTAGGGTTAAATGGCCATTTTTCTGGAGTGCGACAAGGATCTGTTCTGGGACTAGTGTTGTTTGGCTTATTTGGAATGATGAGTGAGGTGATTATATTTGCAGATGACAAACTTTTCAAAGTTGTTAAAATGCATGCAGACTGTGAAAAATTGAAACACTGGGCATCCAAATGGCAGATGACATTTAATGTGGACAAATGAAAAGTGATGCACATTGGGAAGAATGACCCCAATTATAGTTACCAGATGCTAGGTTCCATCTTGGGTGTCATTGTAGACAATACACTGAAACCATCTGCCCAATGTGCTGTGGTGGACAAAAAAGCAAATAAGATGCTAGGAATTATTAGGAAAGGGATGGTAAACAAGACTAAGAATGCTATAATGCCCCTGATTTGCTCCATGGTGCAACATCACCTTGAGTATTCAGTTCTGGTCCCCTTATCTCAAAAAATTTAATGGAACTAAGAAAGGTTCAAAGAAGAGTGACCAAGATGATGGAACTCCTCATATGAGGAAAGACTAAAGAGGTTAGGGCTCTTCAGCTTGGAAAAGAGGCAGATGAGGGGAGATATGATTGAAGTCTACAAAATCCTGAGTGGTGTAGAATGGGTACAAGTGGATAAGTTTTTTACTCCATCAAAAATTACAATTCCTGTGGGCTTCGGTTCATTTGCTGTGCCAGGAATTGTTACTGTGGCTTTGCAAAAGGGGGCCTAAATTGTGGGAAGCTAAACAGCACTTTTCTTTTGTCTTCTGTACTTTTTGAATGGCAAATGCTAAAAACAGAATCACAGTAAACTAAAATATATATATAGTAGTAAGATTTTATCACTGATCACAAGTTGTTTAAAAATATATATATTTAAACAACTTGTGATCAGTGATAAAATCTTACTACTTCAGCTGAAAAGAACTGAAATGAATGATTTTGGAATAAAAGATTCTGGTTATGGTGTAGCAAACAGAAACATGACAGACTTCTTATTCCACTTACTTTACTGAAAAAATGTTATCTATTTGTAAGTGAGATGGGTTGTTAACATGTCTGGTGGGTTTTTTTTTTTTTCTTTTGCTTAGAGATAGACATTTATTGATTTCTATCAGTCTTTGGGTTCTTAATCATACTTTTTTTTTCTTCTTCAGGAAAGACACTTTATATTATTTATTTCTTAAACCCTAGAAAGACCTTTTTTTGTCTTCTTCACCCCCCCCCAAATCTTTCTGAACATTCTTTCTTTCTTTACTATAGAAAGACTCATTTATTTAAATTTTCCTTGAAGTAGTAACATGACATGTATACCCCACTTTTCTATAATAGTCTCTGCTCAGGTTTCTACTGCATAAGATCTCTTAAATCAATTTGGTTGTAAGCTCACAAACATTTTTTTAATGTTAAAATATTTAGGATTTATTGATGCATTGGGGAGATTATACTCAAGATTGAAGAATATGTTACTATTTCCGGCACAATTTTTAGCTTGTGGAGATCATCAATTTTTAAGGCACTGACCCTTATAAGCAGAATATGACCCAGATAATCAATGCTGGACTTAGTCCAAACATCAGCACTGAATATTCAGGGCTTGCCTGGCTGCCTCAATTTATCTGTATGCTGGCCAATATTCAGATTGGTTTTACAGAGTTCTTACTAGTTGATCAGATTTTTTGACTTATGGGACTAGGTTTGATTCTCATCACAGCTCCTTGTGAGCTCACTAGGTACAGAGAAAGTACTTACATATGAGAAATGCCCCCCCCCCCCGAACACTCCCTCTCCCCCGGCAGTGGGAGAGATGCCCACTTTTTCCCGTCACCAAGCAATGGTTCCTAGCATTTAGTGCACACTAGTTCAGTAGGCACATGTTACAGTAAGCTTTAGTGAAAGGGCCCCTAAATTTGTTTCCATCACATCTTCAGAGCGGGCATTCCAGGCATACACCACCCTTTTGCAAATAAATAGCTAAGAGATTCTTTTACTAAAGGGAGTTAAGACTAAAATGCGATTAGCCTGTGCCAACAGGCTACCACAGAAACATGTTAAAATGTTTTATGGATTTTGCCTGTTGATGCATGCTAACCTATGTATTACTGATTTTTGAAATATATTTTTTAGAGTACTATACTTGTTTTGGGCAAGAACTGTGTTATCCAGTTATGCAAAGTTAACGCTGGAGCACTTATTGCCTCCTGACTCTATGCAAGCACCATATGCTAATGACAACATTTGCAATCAGCCTGCAATAGAAAAGCCTATAAGTGCTTTGCAAAATATGGGCTTAGCAAGCAGTAAAATACTGTTACCATATGTTAAACCTAGATTTGAATACGATTTTCAATCTGCTAAGTAATTGCATAAAACAGGGGGCTTGAAATCCAGTTCTCAAGGTCTACAACTCAGCCTGGTTTTCAGGATTTCCACAAAGAATATGTATGAGGCAAGGTCTGAATATCGGTCGGTGCCCAGTGAACTTCTAGGTTGGCGGACATATCCAAATATTCAGTACCTGGAGCTACGCTGGCTGGAAGGACTTACCAACTTCTTACCACTATGGACTGAATACTGGGCTCATAGGGGCTTATTCTATAAACGGCACCTAAAAGAAAGGTGCCAGCTGCGTGTCAATCAGGCTTAGGTGCTGTTTACAGAATCACGTCAAGTGGCGCCTATGTAAAAATTTAGGTGCCTGAAATGTAGGTGAGGGTTTTAAAGTCCTAAATTTCAGTTGCCTAAGTTATTGCAGAATCACGCTTAGTGGCACCTAACTCACAATCTGCCCTTAGAAACATCCACTTTGACATTAGGCACTGTTAAGTGCATTGCGATAGGTGCCTATCTTTTATAAAATTGAATAGGCACCTATCACACAATTACATTTTATAACATTGCATTACATTACATTAGTGATTTCTATTCTGCCATTACCTTGCGGTTCAAGGCAGATTACATTATTACAGTTTACAGTATTACATATTACATATGAGGTATTAGGTCAATTGGAGATACATAAGAAGTAGTCTGGAAATTTACTAAGATGGCAAGGATCAGGGAGTGTTGCAGGTGGTGCGCATTTGGTTGTGTTAGTTTAGTTTAATGTATTTTTTTGAATAGTAGGGTTTTTGTTTCTTTTTTGAAGGTTTTGAAGTCTGTGGTCATGATTAGTAGGTTGGAGAGTTGGTGGTCCAGTTTTGCAGCTCTAGTAGCTAGGAGGTTGTCATATAGTTTCTTTCGTTTGATGTTTTTTGTCAGCGGGTACGTGAATGGTATGTGGGCTCTCCTGTGTCTGGTTGAGGAGGATTGATTTAGTTGATTATTCCAGTATTCTGGGCTGTCTCTGTTTATGGCTTTAAATAGTAGGCAGTAGAATTTGAAGAATACTCTCGCTTGAAATGGGAGCCAGTGTGTTTCGAGGTAAGCCTCTGTGATATGGTCGTATTTCTTCAGCGAGTAGATAAGTCTAAGGGCTGTGTTTTGTATTGTTTGAAGTTTTATCATATTTGATGGGCATGGGAGATATAGTATGTTGCAGTAGTCTATTAGTCCTAGGACTAGGGATTGTACCACGAGTCGAAATTGTTTTCTGTCGAAGAATTTTCAAACTTGCTTTAGGTTTCTCATAACTGCAAATGATTTTTTTTATTGTTTTGTTGATTTGTGGCTACATGGTACAGCGTCTGTCTATCAGCACTCCCAGGAGTTTTAAAGTGGGTTGAATGGGGTATGAGATAGAGTTTATGACTAGGTTTGTTATGGTTGTGGTTTTGCTGTTTTCTAGTAGAATGAAGTTTGTTTTGTCAGGATTTAGTTTTGTAACCAATTATTGAGGCTGCTAAGGATATTTTGCCAATTAAGTTAGGGGCCTAAGAGATGCATAACTTTAGGCACTTTTTATAGAATCAGTCCCATAGAGGGGCATTTACAACAGGACATCTAAGTATGAGTTTGGATGTCTTGGGAAAGATGTCCAGAAATCCAGTAGAGAAAATATCCATTCTGAAAAAAACAAGACATCTAGTTTTTTTTTAATGACCTATCTAGACGTTTTGGTCCTTAATACATCTATCTTTTTTGGCCATTCTCTAATAAAAAGGTCCACATGAAAAATGCTAAAATCCAGTTTTTTCAGACGTGCTAGTAGCCAGCATTCTTAGCAAAATGATCACAGAGAGCTGAGCATAACAGAGGAGCACTCTAGGGGGTACTGCAGTGAATGTCACATTTCAAAGTCCCAGAAAAGGACACCAGAAAATTCAAGACAGGGATAAAGACTATCCTTTTCTAAGACTACTTCAACTGAAACTGTGAGCAGATAGAGGGAGGAAGCAACATAGTGGAAAATAACAAGCTCCCCCCTTCCACTAGGAACACTATAGAGGACAGGAGATGCTATGTTACATATAATAGATCTTCATCTCCAGAAACATTTAAGGTACGAAGAATATAATAATGTTGTACATAGTAGATTTTCTTCCCAGAAACATATAAAGTATGATGGATATAGTAAATGGACATTAGTATAACAGTAAACTGTAATCCTATGCATTACATGGCATCCCTGCCAAGCAACTGGAGGCTGACAACAATCACAGTGGAATCCATCTGAATCTGTATTTAAAATCCTTTGCAGATGCCTGTGAAAACTGCTCTAAATTGACCCCACAGTCATTAGTAGCAGTATAGAAGCTTCCAATAAAGATAAATATGCTCCATGAAGACCAAGTGATTTTTTTTCATTGTCTGGTGACTGGAGATGAGACTTGGGTCCATCACAAAGATCCTGAGTCCAAAATGGAGTCAATGCAATGGAAGCACAAGTCATCCCCCACCCTATAAAACTTCAAGACAGAAAAATCTGCAGGCGAAGTCATGGCAACTGTCTTTTGGGATGATGAAGGACTTTTGCTTCTGAGGTTCATGTCACACAAGACAACCATAACCGGGAAGAGTTATGCCAACACAATGATTGCTTTGTGGCAGCTATTCAAGGAGAAAGGACAAGGAACACTCACAGCAGGCATGTTGCTTCTTCATGACAATGTGCTGGTGCACATGTCACGACAATCACAGGCTGCCATCTGAGAATGTGGGTTTCAGCAGCTGAATCATCCACCCTACAGGCCTGACTTGGCTCCCTCAGATTATTTCCTGTTATGAGTTTGAAGATATAATCTGAGAGATTTCCTGTTATGAGTTTTGAAGAAATCTCCCTATGGGCAGCAGTTTTCAAATGATGAAGACGTCAAGGAATCTGTGACATCCTGGTTTGAAGTTTTGACAGAAGAATTCTTTTCAAAGGGGTTAAAGTCATTGCAAGAAAAGTGGATGAAGTGTATGGAGTTATCAGGGGACTATACTGAAAAATGAAACAAACATTTTTTTTTTAAACTCTTTTCTATCCTACTGAGGTAGATAAATTATTGAATGCCTTTTGTAGATACTTAACAGGTGGCATATATATCCGTTGGCTAGGAGTGAAAAAAATATGTTCTGGAATCCACTACTTCCAATGATGAGTTTATTTTTGCTATGCTTATTTGCAAACCATGGTATTTCCCCTTATTTAAGATTAATATGGCCTGATATTTTTATTTAATTAAAACATTTCTATTCCCCTCCATGCCTAAGGAGATTACAATAAAACACACATATCTTATCACATCAATAAAACATAAATACATCACAAACATTACAAAACTACTACAGAACTGTTAGCTGCCAGAATATCCTTTAAGCAAGAAAATACAAATTTACATTTCAAAGAATCTGCTAGAAAGATCATCCATTCTAATAAAATGCTTTTAAAAAACAAGAGTTTTTAGCAGCATTTTAAATGATTTCAAATTATTGCATAATCTTAAACCTCATAAAGCATTCTATAACTGTTGACCAGCCACCAAAATAACTGCAGACCATTTTATCTAGTTGTGAGTGGAAAGAAGCTAGAATGATGAAAATGGTGAATAAGCTTAAGAGCAGAATTGGGAAATTTTCATATTTGTGCATTTTCTGAGAGGTTTGATAGTAGTTCATGATCATAGCAGATTGTCCTATTTTGTATTGCTCTGACAGTATTCATTCATATGATATTAGAATGGATATTAAATGCATGTCAAGATATATTCAAGATCATTGTGGGCAATCTGGAATCCCAGCTGTAGGGCAAAATAGTCACTGTCTTCACATTTGGTGGATATTTAAAAAAAATATGCCCCTCAGCTAAGATGATTTTGTGTCAGTCAGATTCTTTGAGTCAGACCACAGAGCAGGGATTCTCAAATCAGTCCTTGAAACTAAACTAAGGGCTCCTTTTACTAAGCTGCGCTAGTGGTTTTAGCGCATGCTTAGCGTGCACTGCATTACTGCACGCACTAGACGCTAATGCCACCATTGAGCTGGCGTTAGTTTTTGGTGCATAGCGCAGGGGGAAGCGTACGCTAATCTGCAGAGTGCTAAAAACGCTAGTGCACCTTAGTAAAAGAGGGGGTAAATCTTGGACTTATATACCAAGTCATTACTGAGAAACAAGGCTTGACGCGGTTAACAATAATTGTATTTATTTCAATATATTTATTAATTTTGCACTAGAAAAAACAGAACACTCAAGGTTACATAGTGTACAAAATAATGCATGAATGCCAATACTCTCCCACACTTCACTATTTACCTGAGCTCCCCCCCACCCCACTCCTAAAACAACAAGAAAAACAGAAAGCAAGAAGCATATTCCATTCCAGTGTAATCTATCTAAAGGAAAAAATCAAACATTCAACAAATGACTACGAGCTCTGGATGTCAAAGTATGCCAAAAGAGTTCCCAACAAATGCTAAAGGCTCGTCCCAAAGCTGTATCCAAAGATGAAAACTGTAAACATTCCATAGAGGCCTGTTGTAACATCAACATGCGCCAATGGGAGAGTCTGGGAGAATCCAATGAGATCTAACAATGAAGAATCACTTTTTTCCCTCAACAAAACTGAGTGTTCCAAAAAACTCTGGAACCCCTTCGGAGCAGAGCGCGGAAGAGGGTCCAAAGTAAACAACATTACTGGGTGAAAAACAAATTTGTAATTCCACATAGCCTGGATATGGCGACATACAAGCTGCCAGAAAGTTTGTACAGGACAATAATTGTATTGAAAAGAAAGAAATAACCTCATGGAAATGTATCTGCTAGAAAATGCTGAAACAGAGTAGTTTTCAGGATTTTTCAATAGGATCTTATTTGAGAAGGTAGGCCATTTCAAATTGCTGTTAGTAAATAGGGGAAAGAATGAACAATTTTACTGATAGATCTGATACCTTTAACAGTGAGAAAAGAGAGTTTAAATGAATGGATAGTTCTGCATCTTGAAGATCTCGAAGAATTTAAAGCTAGAGGGACCAGGGAATGAAAGATACAAAGTAAGATTTGTAAAATTATGTGCACACATTTAAACTGACCTCTCAATCGAAAAGGAAGCCAATGTAAACTCCTTAACAGAGGTGACACTTGGTCATACTTTGTTTTACTAAAGATCAATCTTGTGGTATTATTTTGAATTAGCTGGAGTCTTTTTTCATTTCCTTTACTCAAACCCACATAAATGGAATTATAGTAGTCATACCAAGACAGTCAGATTTCAGGACATCCACAATAAAAAGGCATTAGATTTTCATGCAATGGAGGCAGTTCATGCAAATGTATTTAATACATATTCATTATGAATACCTTGAAAACCTGATTGGTTTGGTGTATCGCAAGGAATTGGTTGACAACCCCTACTTAAAAAGTAGAATCCTGTAACTATGCACAGTTTGTACAGAGTAGGGACATTTGGGTAAGTTCAGCATTATATCAAAAGTTGAGGGGAAAGATATAGGAACTGCAGGGTAGAACTATCTCATTTTAATCAATTAATTATTGTTACAGTTGAAATGCTTGTGTTTGTTAGTTCAGCTATTTAATAAACCTATGAGCTTTATTGTTGACGTCTGCGAACCTTGAAAAAGTCTGAGTGCCAATGTTGGATGATGCAACTGGTATAATTAGTTATCCTGAAAAGTCTTCCTATTATGAATTTGCACAACAGTATATTAAAATGCCTATACCATCACTTAATGCCTTAAAAGATCAACCAAGTTTGCCTATTATACTTAAGGTGACCATACGTCCCGTTTAGAATGGGACTGTCCCATTTTTAGATCCTCTGTCCCGTTGCACTATATTTGTCTATTTTTCTATAGTTACTGAGGTGACATTGCATATTTTAAAGTCATCTGCCTTGACATCTTTTAACCCCCCCAAATATAAATGATAATTAACATTTTCTCTGTGTACAGTGTGCTTTGTGGGATTTTTAATTTTATAGTTACCATTATGAATCAATAAGATATTATGTGTACATGAAAAATGAATGGGAGAAATTGGGGGCGGGTTTGGAGGTGGGGCTAGGGTGGGATTGGGGGCAGGACTGACAATTAATAGATGTCCCGTTTTGATGAAAAAAATAAGTGGGGGTTCAAGGACTTGAAGCTTCAAGTTGGTATAAGATTTTATGCTCATACCTACATAAGAAACCGCTTTCTAGACTTCAGTCTATGTGGTCCAGAGAATTACAAAGTTCTGTTCCATCTGAAAACTGGAAGAAAATATGCACTCAAAGGCTTCTGCATATTAAGACAAACTCTGTACTTTGTGCTCCATAGAACATTGTGGAGCCCGGTCAAGTTACAAAAATTGGATGCTAATAAATCCAATGCATGTTGGAGCTGCAAGAAAAAAGTAGGTACACTTGACCATCTTTTGTTTTACTGTCCACTGGTTCAAACATTCTGGCAGGAAGTGTGGAACAAAATACAAAACATATTGGAAGTTTGAATACCTCTTTCTTATGGTATGGTGATTTGTGGAGCATGTGCAACATCAACAACCTTACTGACAGTAAATAAAAACAAATTGTTCTTGATATTATCTAGAGTGGCAATACAGTCAATAATTAAGAATTGGAAGGATTTTACGTTGTTATATTTTCATTTTATGGTGGGAAACTGCGTGTCTCTTCCATAGGTATGAAGTTAATTTAGCTGAAAGATTTGGAAATATGGCCTCATTTAAGGAAATTTGGAGCCCTTTAGAGGGTTTCGTTAATCAGTGTGTGTGATAGAATGATTGATCTGCCAGACAATTGGGAGGGAGATAGGGTGGGGGTTTGGGATAGGAAGGGAGGGATGGGAAGCAAATGAGATGCTTCTGTTAAGAATTGTCTAATGTATGTTTACATATGTTTATAATATATTTGTGTGTTGCATTTCTTTGTAAGATGTTAAAAATTTAATAAAAGACTGAATTTAAAAAAATGCCTATACCAATACCACCACTCAGAGATCATCTTCACACACCATATATCTCCATTTCGTCTTAATGCCCACCTACGCTAAACAAAAGCAATGCAAAGTCTTCACTTGTGCAATTCTCTTTAGCTTCAACAAACACATCCCCTGAACACTGTGGTCAGAGTTGACTTCAAACACTGACCACAGAGTTTAAAGTTTACCTGGATATTCAGTGCTGAGCCATATACAGATACTGGCACTGCATATCCGGGTTTAAGGTAGCCGTTGGAAATTATCCAATACTGCCAATATTCAATGATCGGATTCAGATACCTGTCTTGACAAATTAGGATAGCTATTTTGCTGTTCTAATTTCCTCAGGTAGATATCCAGATGTCAGTGCTGAATATTAACTGTTCCCCAGATAACTTCCACAGTTCTGCCTTGGCTCCACCCCCCACCTCCTGGACAACCCTACCACCATCCAGATAGTGCTGAGATGTTTAGGAAAGATTTTTAGTGGCATTTTCTGTACAAGGCTCCATTGAGTGGCATTTATCTGGGTAGGAGCTGCTTCTACCCTGAGAAGTGCCACTGAATATATCAACCCCCCACAGAATTTTAGAATCACTACACATGCAGCTTCAAATGATTTTGTAACTGTTTTGTATATCTTTTCTCTATTTCTCTTTCTCTTCTAGTACATAAGAATCATTTCTATTATCCAGAAATATCAATATCCAGAATGGCATTGATCTGATTAAAATAGCTTTCATTGTGCAATAGTATTATTTTCAAGCCTACTTCTCTATGAACTCTCACGAATACTATTAACTAGTGGTTTCATTTTTTTAAAAAATTTATTTAAATACCACTTATATCCTAAGTGGTTTACATTCAGGTATTTCATATTTCCCTATCTGTCCCGGTGAGCTCAAACTCTATCTAGTGTCCCTGGGGCAATGAGGGGATTAAGTGACTTGCCCAGAGTCTCAAGGAGCAGTGAGGGATTTGAACCCACAACCTCAGGATGCTAAGGCTGTAGCTCCAACCACTGCAGCCACACACTCCCCACTTATACAAACATCGCTATTGACTTAATAAAACTGAGATGAGCAGACACAAGGTGTTCTTTCAGTGATTTTGCAGAATGAAATTAGCAGTATATCAAGCATGTCACTTGTCCAACTCCTTCCTGACTGGGTTGGTGAAGTCTGCTTCTCTGTTGCATCCTGCCTTTAGAGCACAATGATAGCATCTTGTATTTGAAAAAGGAACACAAAAACTCTGGTACTGCAGAACATTAAACCTTAATGATATCTTAGCCTACATCTAATAAAGTGGACTCTTAATACGGTGCTGCCAGCACCTATGCTATTTTTCCTATTATAATCTACAATGGATACCATATAGACATTTGCAACATCAGTTCTGAATTCATAATGCAATCAGGAGTGGATTAGACCAAGAGGCAGAAAATGATACGTATGTGACAACACTCCAACAACATGAATTGTTGAAAGGTTATCAGCATGCTAACTTAATAGTGTAGCATTGAAAAAGTCAACCCTTAAAGTAAAGGCCATATTAGTATATATCAGGGTTGACAACTGCTTGGAAATCTAGAGCTGGCAAAAACAAATAAAAAGGAAAATATCCAATTTGCCTGTAGAGTTCATAAATTAGTTTACTTATTTGTAACTCTTATCGACTGTCACTTCTCTTCTACATCTTCAGGTGGAAAGCAAGAGCTACCACTAAGCCATGAATCCTTTCTTTCTCTGCCAACAATGGTATATGGGAGGGAGACAAAAGTCATACATAGAGACCATTTTAAGAGACTATTCTGCCAGGTAGACTAACCAGACAATCCAATAAGTATGTGTTCAGTTATTGGAGGTTATGGCAGCATGGATTAATGGTTGGTTACAAGTGCTCACAAAATGTGACATGCATAGGTTACAGGTAAACATCAAAGCACCTTATTTATGTAAACATAGAAACATAGAAATTGACGGCAGAAAAGGGCCATAGCCCATTGAGTCTGCCCATACCAATGACCCACTCCCTGATTCTTACTCCCCTATAGATCCCACATGAATATCCCATTTTCTCTTAAAATCTGACACGCTGTTGGCCTCAATCACCTGCTGAGGCAGCTCGTTCCAATGATCAACCACCCTTTCGGTGAAGAAGTACTTCCTAGCATCACCTTGAAATTTCCCTCCCCTGATTTTCAGCGAGTGTCCTCTAGTTGCCGTGGGCCCTGTAAGACTGAAGATATCATCTTTCACCTCTATACGCCCCGTGATATATTTAAAGGTCTCAATCATGTCCCCCCTCTCTCTTCGCTCCTCCAGTGAGTACATCCGCAGTTTTTTTAACCTTTCTTCATACGTGAGATTCCTGAGCCCCAAGACCATCCTGGTAGCCATTCGCTGAACCGACTCAACTCTCAACACATCTTTCCGGTAGTGTGGTCTCCAGAATTGAACACAATACTTAAGATGAGGTCTCACCATGGATCTGTACAGTGGCATTATAACTTCAGGTTTTCTGCTGACAAAACCCCTACGGATGCAGCCCATCATTTGTCTTGCCTTGGACGAAGCCTTCTCCACATGATTGGCAGCCTTCTTATCATTGCTAATGATCACTTCTAAATCACGTTCCACCGTGGTCCTGGACAAGGTTTCACCATTTAGTGTGTAAGTTCTGTGTGGATTTTTTTTGCCTAGGTGCATTACTTTACATTTTTTAGCATTGAAGCCTAACTGCCAAATTGATGACCACTGTTCTAGCTGCCGTAGGTCCTGCGTCATAAAGTCAGGCACACTGCTTTTGTCTACTATGTTGCATAGTTTGGCGTCGTCAGCAAACAGTGATACCTTTCCTCTAAGCCCTTGGGTCAAATCTCCTATGAATAAATTGAACAGAATCGGCCCTAAGACGGAGCCCTGAGGTACTCCACTCGTCACTGCTGACGTTTTGGAGCGGGTACCGTTCACCATCACCCTCTGAAGCCTACCATCTAGCCAATCCCTTACCCATTTAGTGAAAGTATCCCCTAATTCCATTGATTTTAGTTTGTACACCAAGGGAAATAGTCATAGTTTCAATAGCGCATTTGACATGATTCCACACTTGAATGTGCAATAAGCTTTCTCAGGCAGAATTGTACAGTAGCTCTAATTGCCTGTCCCTGGCATAAGTTCACAGTTCCTACAGCCAAGGGATAATTATCAAGTATATTTAGTGCTTGCACATGGTTCCCCACTCCCTCGATCATGTCAATATGCACTCACATTGGTACACAACCCTACTCTATAGCATAAATGTTGGAGAGAGACCCATGCAACATGATCCTTATCTAGTCTTCTATAGCCCTGCCCTCTACAAAATGACTATTTCTTTATTGCGCTTTATGGCTTCTCTAGACGTACCACTGCTAGACGCACGCAGCATTGTACACTAAACATGTAAGAGACAATCCCTGCTCAATAGAGCTTGCATTCTAATTAAAACAGACAAACAGCACAAATAAGGGTTAGGAAATTTCTCAAAGAGAAACATGGACCCATCACAGGCCTCTCCCCGGGCCCACCTCAAACCCCGCTGGTCCAGTGATGAGTCAGGGAAAGAGTGACATAACAAAAAGTCTAATAAAAATAGCAATAAAATATGTGCAGCAGTGTGGATCAAAACTAATCTCATCTATTTTAAAATGTCACCCTCCTTGTTATGGACAGATCCCATACTTCCAGTATTTCCATTATCAACAGTGAGATCATTTGCATTTTCCAGATCTAGCTTACACTATTTGTCCACAGTTGTTCATTGCCTTTTATGTCTTTGATTTCTCTTATAATTGTAATGATTTTAGCATACATATATGTCTTTTTATTTCTGTTTTTAATATTTGCATCCATAGTTATAAATCTGGTCTATTTATATGCTTTATTTTCTGTGTATTTTAAATTATGCATGTTGGATGATGTTCAGTCCATTTTAATATTTTTCCAGTATTTACAAGCTTTTGTTTATATGCTTTTTGAATATGATTGTTGTTATTATATATAAACATATTTATAAGTTATGTCTTTATTTCTGTTTAGTGTCCATTCATCTCCTGATGAAGACATCTATGGATATCGAAACTGGGATCCTATTTGGGACATTCTAGGTATTCCTAGATTTAGCCTACTTTCACATCACAGGTTTTGGATCTCTTCAAGTGACTTAATATCCAATATGGACATTAGGATATAGACTTTGTTTTTAGTTTTTATTATTTGTGCAATAAAGTAACTGAACGGTTGAATATCTGACATCTCATTTGTCTCTTTCCATTGTACTTTTGTGCTATTTTTGAGGCAAAATCCTTCTTTCCCTTGTTTGTCTTTTCCACTGTCTACCATCTCTCTCTCTCCTCCCTCTCTCTCTATCTCTCTCCCTCCCTCTCTCTCTCCCTCTTCTCTCTCTCTCTCTCTCCCTGGGTCAAACCTCTCTATTCCCCTCCATGTAGCATCTCTCCTTTCCTCCCCTCCATTGTCATGTGCAACATCTCTCTCTCTCCCCCTCTCTCCCTCTCCCTGGGTCAAACCTCTCTATTCCCCTCCATGTAGCATCTCTCCTTTCCTCCCCTCCATTATCATATGCAACATTTCTTTCTCTCTCTCCATGCACTATCTCTCCCTGCTCTCCACCCTATGTCCAACATTTCTCCTTTCTTCTACATGCATGTCTCCCTCCCCTCCACCATATTTAGGACTTCTCCCTCTCACCCCTTTGTATGTTGCATCTCCCTTCCTCTTCTTCAGCCCATGTCTAACAATTCTTCCTCTCTCTTCTCTCCCCCCATGTGTAGCAGCTTTCTATCCCTCCTTCCTATCCCCCTGTCCAGCAGTTTTTCATCCCTCCCAGTCCCCTGTGCAGCACTTCTGGACCCAACCAAACACTCCATCCCATCCCACCATATCCAGAAACTGCTGCTGATTATTGCTGTCTGGCCTAAATAATTGTGGGTGGTCAGGGGTGGTACAGGGGGTGGTATTAGGGAGGAGCCAGTGGTCATATGAGTGCCAACAATATTGAGGACCTGTCCTAATTTGGCTGAAATAGCTATATGGTTCCTAGCACTTGAGGACGAATAGGGAATAAGACCGTCATAAGAATGAAGGTGAAGACCCCTATGAGACCCCCAGAGGATATTTTTAAGAGAGACATTTTGCTATTGAATTCAAGTTTCTGAACAATCATATCTATCCCTGTCAGCAAGAGACAAAAAGCCTATGTAAAAGGTTCAACCTTGTTCTAATAACTGGCAAAATCTGCTGACTGTATATTTCAGGAGTTTCCAAAAAGACAAACCCAAACAACAAGATAAACTCAAGCACTAGTACTGCGGGACAAGATGTCCTACCGAAAGTTATCAGAAATGCTGACAAAACAACAATCAAGCTCAGGAAGGAGGGGGCCTACTCTCAGAAATTATTGAACTTAGTATTAAGAATGCATTGTCAGGGAAAATAGAGAGGCATGTCGGATTTGACACTAGGTGACATCATTCTTCAATGTGGCTCCATGATAAGTATGTAGACCATACAACCAATAGAAATGATGAATGTGACAAACCAATGGAAAGTGAGTATGTAATTTGTAACTAGATGGTACTGTAAGCTACTGAACTGAAGTTTAAAAGTGGCATACCGGCTGACTTAATTTTAGGATGGATTCATAACAATAGCAAGCCACTTTGTATGTTATCCATTAGCTCAATGTGCTGTGATTTGTTGTTCCATGTAAACTGACTTTTGTCTATTACAAACAAACCTATATTATATACAGCAATTGGGTTGTTGCGAGGTAAGGTTTATGAATAGGTCTGCAGCTACCTTCTCATTTGGGACCCACATAACTTTCCTGTATTACTTCAAATCCCCCACCAAGTTCACCAAAACTGTTTGCATCCCTTCCCCCTCCCATCCCATTTCACTAAGCAGAACTCCCCCCCACCCCCAGAACATTCCTCCACCCTCAAATCCTCCCCAAGTCTAGATAGCCCCCTCCCCTCTCTCCAGGCCTTCCTGTATCTCTGATAGTCCAGTGGGGGCGATAGGGGCTGGAGCAAAACCAATTTGCTGCTATCCCTTGTACTCAGCTCACAATGCAGAAACATTTAATACTTACTATTTAGGATACAGTAAGTGGTCCTGCACTAACTCAAGATAGTCAGTTATAATGCTGTTTGTGCAAAGCATTCTGTGTCCATGCCTATTTTCTAGCCATGTCCTTCTCAGTTTTGTCCCTTCCAAAAAATGGCTTTTGATACACGACTTATTGCACGCTAATTGTAAATATGTCATGTTGACTGTTAATGCGTTTGTGCCAAATTGTGCATTAGCAGCCTAATGAACTTTAGTACAGTATTATCATACCAACTATAAGAAAGGGTTATTATTTTTTTTTAAAACCAAAACAACGCTACCTTTCCAGGAGATCTTAGAACATTAAGCCTTGATTAATTAAGATTTTCTTTCATTCTAGTACGTGGGGAGGAGCTTAGTAAATGATAAGGATATTTCATTTTACACTGCTGAAAATATAATCAAAACTTCAAACTATCTGGTTAAAATGATTCTTTGTTAAACTTAGGTAATATTGCTGACAGTAGTTATAGCCTAGTATCTAAAGGCCTCCTTTGGGTTAAATTTCAATAATGTTTTTGCATCTTCAGCCTCCTTTCTACTGTTTCCATACCAGCAATCACACTGATCTCTGGTTCATACATTTTCTTGCTTCCTATAATTTTATCTTCTCAGTCCTTCTGTTGCCTAAATTTAAAGAAGCATTTCTACAAGAAAGAATTCCCTTAGTCCCCATCAATCCTATCCTTATCTACCACCATGTTCTTTAGCCACGTGTTTTAGCCTTTCATATTCCTTTGGATCACAATGTAGAGATAACCTGAAGGCAATCAACAGAAGATTGAAGCAGATGAGTTCTGCCTCCCTTTCATCCTAATGACCCGACCACAGTTCTTGTAATTTTTCCTGTGACTTTCATAGATAGGTGTTTTATATCCTAAAACGTATTAAAGCTGGCATGGTAATGCATATTACCTGCTGGTTCTAACACCAGCATTATATCAGACTTTAACACCGACACAAAAAGTGATAACAGATTCAGTAGTTTTACCATGGCCTCATTAAAGGCAGAGCAACCAAAGCAACACTGCTGCATTAGAAAGCACAGGTTTTGCTTCACTAACCAGCCCAAAATAAAATACTGGGTAGCTCAGGGGATCTACCTCGCCGTTGCATAACCTTCATTCTATAAACTAGTAGCTAAATATAGGCATCAATCACATACCATGTTATAGAATATTAGCATTTACGTATACAATTGATGCCAATTGGCAGTTACACATGTAAGTGCTAGTTGCTTGTGACAGCATGGATCAACAGCCAGGTATTTAGACCTCAGAAATACAGCCACCACTTCTAATACTACTGATACAAACACTATTTATCACTTATATAGCGCTGAAAAGTGTACGCAGCACTGTACATTTTGGCATGTAATAGATGGTCCCTGCTCAGAACAGCTTACAATCTAACCTGAACAGATAGACAAGGAGTTAAGAGTGAGGAGTTAGGAGTGAGGAGTTAGGAGATGAAGGCAGTCTCAAAGAGGTGGGCTTTTAGCTGGGCTTTGAACATTGTCAGAGACAGAGCCCTTAGGGATTCAGGCAGCTTGTTCCAAGCATATGACGCAGCAAGGAAGAAGGGATGGAGTCTGGAGTTGGTTATGTAGGGGTGATTCCTGCTTCACCTAATGCTAGACCTCAGACTCATGTCAAGCAAGTCATGAACCATCTTTTCTGCCTGAAGCATTCTGAATGTGTTTACAAGAACTGTGTGTGCAGTCAAGGACATGTGCTCATCCCAATGTCTCCATCTCCAATGTGAACATGGAGGAGTTATGAACTATGCTTTGTACTCTTTATCATCTGTGGTGTATACCAAGGCCTCTGCACAAGAAGAAGACTATTCATTCTTGCTGTTCTGCTTTGATTGGTCCTGGAGGGTCATCTGACATGATCTAAGGATTTTAGGTGCTTTCTCAGAGACAGACAATTTTGGATTAGGGTGAATTCGGATCTAAACTTGTGTTTCTCCTACTTTGCACCATTTTACAATAAGAACTGATAAAAGGTTCCCTCTTGTGACCAGCTCTTGGAGAGGGAAGACGCAGAACTGTCTTTTGGACATATCTGAAAGTGCTTTGGTTTACAGCACAAAAAGGAACTCTGACAAATATATATTACAGCTGCACCAGTGATAAAAGACCTTATCTGACTGGACGACGATCTACAACCTGCTAGAAGCTGAAGAAAGAGAAATTCCATCTCTCGGATTCGCTGAAGCTCTACCAGTGGTGAGACCGGAATTATCTTTTGCAGTCGCTGAGTTAGATAGAATCATGTTTGCCTGTGGACAGGAACGTTAGGTCCCCTTTGGTGATAAGCTCTAATAAATTGCTGCTAACTTATCAGGAATTAATATTGTAAGGAAGTATACATTTTGTGTGTAAGAATAGTCATATTTACTAATTTACTTAGGGCTCCTTTTACTAAGATGCGCTAGTGTTTTTTGTGAGCAAACCACACGCTAAATGAAAAATACTAACGCAAGCTCTATGGAGGCATTAGCATTTAGCACGCGTGGCATTGTAGCGTGCGCTAAAACTACTAGCGCACCTTAGTGATTACTGTGTACTAATTGTGTGTTGAATTTTTAAAAAATCGTCGTAACATTGGCCACCCTCCAGTCTTCTGGTACTGCACATGATTTTAGTGACAGGTTACAGATCACTAACAGCAGGTCAGCAATTTCATGTTTGAGTTCTTTTAGTACCCCGGGATGTATACCATCCAGTCCAGGTGATTTATCACTTTTTAACTTGTCAATTTGGCTTAGTACATCTTCCAGATTCACAGAGAATTATTTCAGTTCCTCCGCATCATCACACTTGAAAACCATTTCTGGATCAAGTAGATCTTTTACATCTTCGTAAAGACTGAAGCAAAGAATTTATTCATTCTTTCCACTATGACCTTATCCTCCTTGACTGCACCACAGGCTCATTAAGCATTCCTATTCACTTTAGGGTTCCAAAGAAAATTCTCCTACCTCAATACCTCAGGGCTTTATATTATCCCCTTCTTTGTTTAATATCTGTTTGAGGGCTTTGGGGAACATATTTAGCCAGTTAGGTCTGTTTTTATATTTTTATGCAGATGATTTTTTTTTTATTGTGTCCTGTGAGAGGCAGATTCATGTGACATTGACCTTTCTGAAGGATATGATAGAAGAATTAAGTAATTGGATTCATTCTAATTTCTTGAAGTTGAATAAATTAAAAACAAAGATACTTTGGTTCAGATCCTAGTAAAGAACTGATCTTGATGTCTGGTGAATTGCTTAAGATAGATAATACTGCTAAAGTGCTGGGATTTATTATTGATTCCAATCTGACCTTAAAACATCAGGTTAATGCTTTGATTTAAAAAATATATATATATTTTTTTATCTAAGACAACTTAGAGCGATAAGATCTGCATTGTCTCCCATTAGTTTCTGTACTATTGCTCAGGCCATATTATTTTCTTGTTTAGACTACTGTAATTCTCTTTATAAAGAATTATATCTGAAAAATTGTATAACAGACTGAAGCTGCTGAAAAATACAGTTGCAAAATAGTTTTTTTGTTCTAGCAGGTTTGAGAGGATTACTCCATTATTGCAGGATCTTTATTGGCTTCTAGTGGAAAAAAGGGCCTAATTCATAAGGCTATGCATAGTAATAGTTCTTTTGGATTAATTCATATGTTGAATATTTCTATTTCTTGTATTCACACTCATAAACCACAATATTACAGGTTAAATTTCCCTTCAGTTGTAAATGTTCAATGTTTTGGCCTCTTTGAGCTACCTTTTGTTTATTTAGGTCCTAAGATTTTGAACAATCTGCCTTTTCATTTGAAGCAGATCAGTTCTTATTTTCAGTTTTGTAAGAAACTGAAAATGCATCTTTTCAAAGGGATTTAAATGCTGTGATAAAAATATGGTTTTAATTTTACCAGGCTGAAAGACGTGTCTGTTATCCATAAAGAATCTTGGCTGATATTGTAGGCTATAAGAAATAGAATAGACATCCAAAAAACAGCACTTGGAAGTCTTACTAGTCAAGTGAGCATTGTCAAAACAGACTTTTTAGATGTCTTTCTGGTTGTTTTGTCTCCAGTGCATCTAAGCTTAGGGCAGACTTAAAACATGGATGTTCTGCAGGCACAATCAAACCTTTAACAAAACATACAGGGCTTTTTTTTTAGACGTTTGGAGAGAGACCTGTTTTAAAAGCGTCTACATGCTAAAAAGGTGCCCAAACTGGCCAGATGACCACTGGAGGGATTAATGCATGACCCTCTCTTCACCACCACCACCACCCACAGGAGGGGCCTAAGGCTACTTGGCTGATTACGGTTGGTCCAGGCGCCTCAGGCCCTACCTGTGGGCGGGGTTTGAGCCACCTGGGCCAATCAGGGGGATGGCTGGCCTGCCGGACGGATGGGCTTGGGACCCGTCTGTCCGGCCAAAGTTTTTTTTGGGTCGGCGAGTGGGGGGAGGTTTTCGGCAGGCCTATTGGGGGTTTGGGGGTGGTCGTGGGGGGGTTGCGTCGGGGCAGGAGGGCTTGGGCTCCCTCCTAGCTGATCTTTTAGGGGGGGGGGGTTGCGTGGCCAGGAGGGCTTGGGCTCCCTCCTGGCCCGATTGTAATCAGTGGGGGGAGAAGGGGTTCGCGGATCACTGGGGCAAGAGGGCTTGGGCTCCCTCTTGCCCCGATCATAATCGGCGGGGAGAGGTGTCGCAGATCGGCAGGGCCAGGAGGGCTTGGGCTCTCTTCTGGCCCAATCATTGTCGGCAGGGTCAGGAGGGCTTGGGCTCTCTCCTGGCCTGATCGGATCGTAGGGAGGGGTGGATCGCAACAGGAGAGATGCCTCATCTCTCCTGCCGCTTTAGTTATCCCAAATGCCGCATTTGGCGGCACTTCGTGGTATCGCTATTATGGCAGGGGAGATGAGGCATCTCTCCTGCCCCGATGATTGCAGTGGGGGGTGGGTAGGTCGCCAGGCTGCTGAGCTGATAGCACCAGCGGCCATCAGCTCAGCGGCCCCTTTTTCGGCACTTATACCTGTTTTGACTTGGTCTAAGTCAAAACGTATAAGTGCCGACTAGGCAACCTGCCTAAACTTTTGGTTATACCTGCTGTACGCCTAGGTCGATCCACCTCCTGCCCTTTCCCCTCCTCTAAAAATGCCTCTTTAAGCTCTATGCATTTAGAGGCAGGGGAAAGGCCTAAGCTGATTTTAGATACGTCTAAAACCAGCTTTGATTATGGGTACTTGGACGATCAAGGCAGGCGTTAGCAGCTAGCACGGCCGGCGGTTTAACGCACGCTATTACGCGCATTAAACCACTTGCGCGGCTTGATAAAAGGAGCCCTTAGTCACAAACTGTAAGCTTGCTTATGAGCACACTCCAGATGGAACACCTTTGCAGAGGGGACAGAAAACCGTCTCTCTTGTTATGAATGTAAAAATCACTTTGGAGAGTATACTGTACTGTATACAGTAGGTAACTTCTCTAACATATAATTTGGAATATCATGAAAGACCTTAAAAGCCATGACCAAGGCTTTAGAAATGCATCTTTTTTTTTAACTGGGAGCCAATGTGCTCTAATTAAAGCAAAAGAGACATGGTCAAAAGGACAAAGATTTTTAAAAGTCTCACTGTAGCATTTTGTATCCTCTGCAATCAACATATTTCTTTATCTGCTATCTTTACAAACAAACCATTGCAGTAATCCATACGCGATAATACAAATGCGTACAACAATTGCGCAAAGTCAGAAAAATTGCAATCGATGTTAAGTAGTAAAAGGTAGTAGACACTACTTGTGAAAAGTGATAGGATAAGGCCAGCATCTAGCACAATACCCAAACTGTGAACTTGGTCTTTGGTTGCCAAAGTAAATTATTTACCTTCACACTACCAAGAAAAGGTTTACCATGGGTTACCTCCATTTTTCTGTATAGTACCTGCCCCTGTGACTCCTGCTGTGCAATGGAACCCAAGTATTACTCATAAATGGGGAAAACATTTACCACAGCTATCCCTCTACCTTGCAAGAGGCTCTAAATTTCCTCCCTGTGACTTGCTACTATTTAGGATCTTGCCAGATATTCATGAATTGGCCACTGTTAGAAACAGAGTACTGTGCTAGATGGAGCTATGGTCGGATCCAGTACAGCAATTCTTATACTTTTGTTCTTTTAATGCGACTCACTACAGTGCTCATGAACCTCTAGATAAATGAATTAATTTCAGTGACTATCAAGTTGTTGAAAGAGTTTGCATAAGATTTTCATACATAAGGCAAGTCGGAGGAAGCTTTTTCAGACCTGTGATTGATTATTTGCATAGAAATATGCTAGTATTAAGCATATTTTAGGTCTTGTTTCTCCTATATATTACATATCTAAATGCTGTGAAATAGTTTGGTGGCTGTGTTAGTCCACTATTCAAGGTAATATGTAGAAATAAAACAAAAACAATACCTTTTTTTATTGGTGTAGTTTATGATTAGCTTTTGAAGGTAACTCCTTCTTCCTCAGATCAAAAAGGAAGAAAGGGTTACCTTCGAAAGCTAATCATAAATTACATTAATCCCCCCACTCCTTTTACAAAACCACAAAAGCGGTTTTTAGTGCAGGCCGGCACGCTGAATGCTCTGCGCTGTTCCCAACACTCATAGAGCTCCTATGAGCATTGAGAGCAGCGCAGAGCATTCAGTGTGCTAAAAACTGCTTCTCTGGTTTTGTAAAAGGGGGGTAAGTTATACCAATAAAAAAGGTATTTTTTACCCTTATGTTTTGTTTTATATCTGAATGATGTACTCTTGTGGTTTGTTGGGAATACCTCCTGCCGCTTTCATTCGGAGAGGGGGTGTGTGTGTTCCAGGCAGGAGGGACTGGGCATCCCTCCTGCCACGTTCGTTAATGGGGGTGGGGGGACTGTCGGCCACTAAACTTATCGTGGCAGGGAGATCCCTTGCCACAATAAGCGTAGTGACCATGTCTACTACAACCCGATTCTCTAACCAGTGTCTGTAACATGGACGTCGGTTAGAGAATTGGGTTCACTGTGGGTGGGCTTAGGCCCGATTCTATATAGGATGCCCGTTGGCTTCTGAGACTGGGCGTTCTAAACAGAATCCGGGCCTAAATGATCTGTGCTACTTTGATGGTCATAAAGTTTCTATGAGTGTCGGAGCAGTGCACAACATTCAGTGAGCTGGCCGGCACCAAAAACTGCTTGTATATTTTTTTTAGAACCAATTATTTCTTAAGTGTAATATTTTCTCTGTTTATAGGGCTGAGTATTAGAAAATATTAATATAATAAGTGGTAAATATATTCAGGTCTATATTTATTCATAGTGGTCAGCAGGTTCTTTTAAACACTTTCTGTAGTATATGAAAAGCATATATATTCAGTGGCACTAAAGGGCTCCTTTTACAAAGGCATGCTAGCGGTTTTAGCGTGCACTTAGCGCGCAATAAAATGCCGCTACGGCCTCCTTTTAAGCAGGTGGTAATTTTTCGGCTAGCACGCGCTAAAAACACTAGGGCACCTTAGTAAAAGGAGCTCTAAATATATATATAGATCACTGAAAAGCAACAGCTTTTAATTTAATGTAATTTAAAATTCATATTTAAAATCCAATCTATACCCAGCACAGGGATTTAGTACAATGCATGCAAATAATATCACACAAACAAGATAGTAAAATACAAATATATATAGTGGTGATATCCAGCCACTATGGTGTTCTATGGCTGGCATAAACATTAATGTCTGAATGCCACTTGCAAGCATGCAATTTACGCGCTTAATGCCAGCCCCGCCCTGTTCTGCCTATGTCCCTTCTCTGGGAATGTCCACATAATAATTTTGTGTTGAGCCATTTTTGTGCATAGATGTACAATAGTGCTTATGTGTGCCACTGCCAGTTATGCACTTAAGTGTGTGGTTATCCACATAAATGCCAGTATGCTTTGAAGGAAAATGTGAAAGAGGTGCTTGAATTTGGGTGCCCTGTTATAGAATGAGGGGGTATCTGTACAAGCTCTTAAGACTTACCCTCTATAGATGCACTCATATTCTTGCATTCACAGCCATCATTCATACGCACATCAATAAATCTGCGAAAAACAAACAAACCCAACAATCAAAATTAAAATAAAACATGCAGTGGAGGAGTAGCCTAATGGTTAGCACAGTGGGTGGGGAGCCATGATTGTTTCTATTGTGTCCTTGTTACCCTGTGTAAGTCATCTAACTCTCCATTGCCCCAGGTACAAAGACTTATTGTGAGCCTACTAGGGACAGAGAAGGCACCTATATGTACTACTACTACTTATAAATTTCTATAGCGCTGATAGGCATATGCAGCGCTATACAACAGCATATTTAAGAGATGGTCCCTGTTCAGTAGAGCTTACAATCTAAATTAATAGACATCAGGACAAGTAGGGGCTTAGGGAGTTTCTCAACTGCTTTGGTTGCACCATAGAAAGGTGATATTAAGAATATTTTATTTATTAAAAATTTATATACCGCTTATACTCTAAGTATAAAGTATTTATTAATATAAAAGTATTATTATTTTTTCCCTTTCTCAGTGGAAGTTTGTGAAACACAGCACTGGGTGAATGGTTTTGAAAGACTCAGAGGGGAGTTCCTACTCTTCCTCAAGCATGTCTTGGAGAAGTTGAAAGAGAAAATAAAGGCCAGTGACTCAAGATACTAATTTTAGCAATATTAGCAATCAGCTGGTGCAAAGCATAAAAAGCATAAAAATAGTAACATACTGCATGCGAATACTTTCTAGGATACGGCCAATGTTATCTGTTGCAGATTTCTGGACAGTGATACAGAGCCTTGTTATCACAAAACTGGACTTCTGTAATGCCTTGATATTGGGATTGACGAAGTAAAAAATGCAGGTGTTGCAGAATTCAGCTGCAAGAATGATCACCGGAGTATCTCGATATCAACATATATCCCCAGTGTTGAAACAACTACATTGGTTTCCTGTAGCATTTTGCATTGAATATAAAATCTTGATGATTCTACATCAAGAAATTTATGGAAAGGTGCCTTGGTACCTAAGAAAACAAAAAAAAACCTCTGTGCCTTGGTACCTAATACAAGTTATATGAAAATATTTACTATTTCGTTCTCTGAGACCCGAATCTACTGTAAAGTTGGGTTTGTTTTCAAGCAATCGTCACAAGGATTTTCTGCTTGATTTTCCCTATTTATCTCTATTGAAGTTTGGCATCACTTTTGTGAGTTGACACTACGCCAATTTTTATTGGCGTTGAAGGCTCTTAAGACTCCTGATGCAGGCCCATTGGCCGAAACATGTACATGTCGAGTCATTGAATCGTTGGATGAACTTTTATGTTATTGGATGAATAAAGGCTTTGTCACCATCAAATGAGTTGGAGGATACTTTTATTTGTGCACATCATTCTGGTTTGGACAATTCCATTCTGTCTTTGGTGTACATTACAAAAAAACATGGAGGGCAGCAATCTCAGTAATGGAATAAATTAAATGGGTCATTGAGACTGTGCCAAGATCTGAAGAGTTTAAAAATATCTCTGAAAACTCACCTTTTTGTTAAGGATTTTTCAGCTGACAGCTTTCTGATGATGTTAAAACTGTATGTAACAGATTTGGGGTAATAATAAATTATTTAAATTAACTTGGAGTTCATTGACAAATTTTGTTAAAGTCAATTAGCTAGATTATTCTCCTGATTTCTCATTTGAGTT